>NC_071390.1:93861786-96503789 GCF_022682495.2 Desmodus rotundus | reverse complement strand
ACAATTCAGAAAATGCTTTACTGATTTCCTAGATTATTAGTTGATATTAAAATTTTCAAACAAGCTGAATTGTCATTCACAGGTCTCACCCCATAACCCAAAATTTGTGCACTCTAATGAACAAGGCACTAACTGATAGGTGCTTGAAATTACTGACCATAAATTTGGTAGAATGCCTATAATTGCTCATTAAATTAGCACTGTTTAGAGTGTGATTTCTTGCCAATGTAATATATTCCTGATTGTATTGCATATTTTCGAGAGTAATTATAGCAAATGAGATTTAACTCTTCCATCCATGATTGTATTGCAGTTATTTAAGTATGCAAATTTCATGAAATGAAAATAAAATGTTCTTAATTTAGGAAGCTTTGGAGGATGTATATGCTCTGTAATTTTATGCCAGCTTTTGTGTGGCTGTGGCCTTGAACATTATTCCAGAGAAGGTTTTTTTTTCATCAGACTTTCAAAGATGCCTGAGACATAATGACTAAGAATACTGTGAGGTTAATACAGTACAACAGGTGGAAGAGTTTCTCCCTCAAAGTATCTTCAGCTTCCATACTACTTCTGGTAACTTTAGTAGGTGAATATATTTTTTTAAGATTTTATTTATTTTTATTTTTAGAGAGAGGGGAAGAGAGAGAAAAAGGGAGGGAGAGAAATATCAATGTGTGGTTGCTCTTCGTGTGCCCCCTACTGGGGCCCTGGCCTGCAACCCAGGCCTGTGCCCTGACTGGGAATCAAACTAGCGACCTTTTGGTTCCCACCCTGCACTCAATCCACTGAGCTACACCAGCCAGGGCAGTAGGTGAATATTAAAAGAATCACTCTAGTAACTTTGAAATATTAAAAGCATCACTCTAGTAGCTTTTATGTGAAAGATTTATTTCTAAATATTAAAATTTGAAAGATGGCACCTTCCTGTTTCAAAGCAGATTTTAAAATACAGACAAATTATCGAGGATGTATTGAAGAATGTATGTCCTATGAAACAAGTATTGTATAGAATTTTCTTTTTTCTCCTTTTGTCACAGTATAAGAAACAAGACTTCTTATATATTTTTTCTATATTAGTTGTTTTTCAAACATTTTTGTTTCTGTGATACTATAAAAATACTTTTAAAATCAGAACTCAGCATACATACAAACCCCCAAATATACAAACACACACACAACAGAGAACTAAAAGAGAAATATACACCTGACCCGTGAACAATGCAAGGGTTAGAGATGCTGACCTCTACACAGTTGAGAATCTGTGTACAACTTTTGACTGCCCCCAAACTCAAATCCCTCTGTATCAGTGGGGGATTGGCTCCAGGACCCACCTGTGGATACCCAAATCTAAGGATGCTGAAGGCCCTTCCATAAAGAGGTGTAGAACAATGATACATTCAGCCCTCTGCACACACAGATTCCCAGTCACAGATGGAAGATGCTGTTTTCACTCTATCAGTTGAATCCACAGCTGCAAACTTAGAGATAGGGAGGGTCCACTGTATATTTATTGAAAAAAATCATATATAAATGGACCTTCACAGTTCAAACCCATGTTGTGTAAGGGTCAAATATATATCATAATATGTACAATTTCTGCCAAGAATATATGAAATGTTCAATTAGTTATGGTACCAGGTAATCTACAATAACAAAGAAGCCTACGTGCAGGGACTAAATTGGATAGCTCTCTCCTGTCTCACGAGCAGTCCACCAGGGGCGTTCCAGTGCTGGCAGGGTGACCCCTATGCTCAGCACATGCACACTGATATTTTCTCTTCTGTTTCACTGTCCCAGAGGCTGTGTGTTCTGTGGAATAAGAGAATAACCGGAGTGACTAATATGTTATCTTCCCATGCACGCTAATACTGTATTTTGCCTCACAGAGAAAATGAGAATTTTCATAAGATTTCCCAGGAGGTAAACTTTGTATGAAACATTTCACCAACTTCTGAGGCAAAGAGTAAACCAAATACTTAGTGAGATTAACTTCAGGTTTTGAAGGTTCTTACCACTTTCAAGTTTCATGATGTTTAAAATTTTGCTTTGACTCTAAAGCAATCCATATCCTTTTTTTTCATTTAAAAGTGCATCCTCTTCCAGTATCACTGCATTTTTCATCTTTTTTTTCTCTTTTTTAAACGTTTTATTTATTTACTTTTAGAGAGAGGGGAAGAGAAGGAGAAAGAAAGAGAGAGAGAGAAACAGTGATCGTTGCCTGTCAGATGCTCCCCACCAAGGACCAAACCCGCAACCCAGGCACGTGCACTGACAGGAATCAAAGCGGCAAACTTTCAGTGCACAGGATGATGCTCCAACCAACTGAGTCACACCAGCCAGGGCTCATCTTGTTCTTTCTTAAGTCCGAATTCTTAAACATGAAAGAATGAGATGACCGGTAACTTGCATCTTTATTTAGGAGAAATTTAGTATATAGACTCATGTTGTAGTTAATTAATATCATGAGTCTGTGTTTTGAAATATATTTGCCTGACATTTTTGTAACCTTATCTTATGCAAATAGGTACACATGAATCATCATTTTTCCCCATGCAAGGGCAGGGACAGTTTCCAAACAATCAGAGAACCAACTTCAATATACTTTGAAAGAAGACTAATAGAACTTTCTTAGTTGAGAAAAGAATAAGCAATTTGCTTAAAAATAATTCACCTTATAGCTCTGTGCTTATCATATTATGTTTCCAAATTTACCTTTAAACTCTTACAGGCTGCAATAGGATCTGTAGCTTTGGACACAGCAAGATCACATGGAGATGAACAGTTAGAAGAATATGGAATGGATGTGTTGACAGTGGCGTTTTTGGCCATCCTCATCACGGCCCCAATTGGAAGTCTGCTGATTGGTTTGCTTGGCTTCAGGCTTCTCCAGAAAGATGAATATCAAAATAAAGATGAAGAAGTTCAAGGGGAGATTTCTGTGCGACTTTAGAGTTGAAAAGAAAGAAGGCTGAATATAATGATTACAAAGCTGCTAACAGAGGCTACTTTTGGCAACTGGCAGAGACTACTTTTATCGAAATAGATAGTGAAATATGTAATGTTTAAGCTTAAAATGTAATAAAACCAAAAGTGTGGCTATTTCTTTAAACAGTATTTTTAGCCATTATCCATCATATGTGGGTTGTGATGTTCTGCATCTTCAACCTGACCACTCTATCTTCTTTTTTTTTTAAACACCCCTTCATCATACGTCTTAATTTGTATAGGGATGTATACACTTTAATGTACTACCACAATTTAAAAAGCACGTGGGAAAGACTAGGTTCAGAATCCTGTTTTGCTAGCCAACAAATCTCTCAGACTTAACTGTTACTGCAACAGCTTCACAGTTCATGGTCGCCTAGCCTCTCGTGTTGAGTTGGCTCCTCTCTTTTGACTCCTCTGTTTTTTTGTTTGTTTTCAAATACCATAACCCAGGGCCCCATCAGTTTCTCCCCTCACTTTCCCTGCTAATATGCCTCACCTCCATCTCTACTCCTCTTATGATATCTGATTGGTCCCACCAAAATGTTGAAGTACTCAAAGCATCTTCATTGGTTCTTCCTCTTGCAACTATCTAGAATCTAGATGTTAACCTGATTCAGAGCATTGATCAGGCCAACCAAACTTACTCTGCCCCAACCACGGATGGAAATGATTACTCTCACATTCAGGTCCCTGAAAGGGGAGTGTGTGTACCCTACACATACTTCTGTTAGAGCACTCATCGCCCCTTTTTATTGCTTGTTTTTACATGTTTGTCTCCTCTAAGTTAGCCACTTATGGGTGGGAGCCCTGTCTTGGTCATTTGTAAGTCCTTCAGCATTTTGCATAGGGCATGGAAGATCGTAGGCATTTAATAAATGTTTATTGACGCAATCAGTGAGGGGATTCTCTGCCACTGTAGAAAACTACCTGCTACATAACAGTTCAGATCTTAGTCTGCTTAGTCTGACTTAGTCACCTCAGTTTGTCTAACAAAATACCATAGACTGGGTAGCTTAAACAACACATGAGTATTTTCTCACAGTTCTGGAGACTGAAAGACTAACACGAGGGTGCTGGTGAGAGCTGTCCTCCTGGCTTGCCCATGGCCTCCTCTTCACTGTGTTCTCACAGGGTGCGGAAAGAGATGGGGATGGAGGAGAGTGTGCAAGTTCTCTTGTCTCTTCTTATAAGAGTCCTCATCCCATCATCAGGGCCCTACCCTTATGACCTCATCTAAGCCTAATTATCTCCCAAAGGCCCCAACTCCAAATACTATCACATTGGAGGTTAGGGCTTCAAAATATGAATTAGCACGGGGCTGGGGGAATGAGGAGGACACAGTTCAGTCCAGAGCAGGATGTCACACTTCCAAGGATGGTGCTAAACAAACACTGAAAATTCTTGTTCTTCAATGCCCTTTTAATTCCTATGACCAGTGCCATTCATATCCCCTGTGAGAAGTTTTTTGTTTTTTCCCTTAGATAGACTGATTGGGTTTCAGATCTCTAAGTAATTTTCACATTTCAGTATTTTCTCTTTGGCATTAATGCCAAGTAATCTTGGTTCAACTTGGGTGCCCCCAAAATTTCCTGAGCCAATGATTTGCATTTGCAAACAATCTCATCCATTACAATCTTTAAAAACAGTATTGATTATTTTTTTCTGATTATAAAATAACATTTTAATTACAGAAAATTTAGAATACAGGAAAGTACACGGAAGAAAACTGAAACTACTCGTAATGTAAACACCCATTTTATTATGATTCTTTTAAATTTTACTCTTGCTTTTCTGAGGGATAGCTTATTTTCAGAAAGATATATCCTCTACTGAATTAGTTGGGTGTAAGTTAACATAAATACATATATTTGAGTTCTGTGAAGATATATAGATTCAAGAATTTTTGTTTTATATAATGAATGTTAGGCCTTCCCAAAATTATTTATTCACATGGTAATGTTCAAATATTCATTTTGCAATGAGTAAAACAAAAATTCTTGCCATAATGGAGCTTATGTTTTAAAATCCATTCATTCACTCCTTCAGATACACTTATAACATGTCTGCTCTGTGCCAGGCCTTATGCTAGATACTGGGGAATACAGTGATGAACAAGATATTCAAGGGCTCTGTTTTTAATGCTACTTGAGTTCTAGTGGATGGCTGACACTGCAGAATACAAATGTGAATAAGACAGGATACATGCCTTTAAAAATCTTACAAGGAAAAAAGATATGTACAAATATCTGTGATCCAAATTAATGATTCAAAAGTGTTCTTAAGGATCCAATATGGTGGTAGAGTGGGTGGATGTTACACTCACCTCCTCCCAGGACAAAACTGGAATTATAACTAAAATATAGAGCAATCAACCATAATAACCATCTGAAGACAAGCTGAAGAGAAGTCTTAAAACCAAGGATCTAGAGAAGAAGCCACATCAAGACTGGTAGGAAGGGCAGAGACGCAAGAAACGCTGGCCCCGCTCCCACAGGCAGCAGCTGAGATTCCAGAGGAATATCTAAGCTGTGGAGGTTCCCCCTGAGAAGGCCCCAAGCTGAGCACCACAGCTCAAAGCACTGGGGCCAGGAAGAGGTGCCCACATAACATCTGGCTGGGAAAATCAGCAGTCTGTCCACCAGGGAGAGATGAGAGTCTGCTAGAGACACTGGTACATTTTTAAAGGGCCAACACACAAAACCTCATTTGCAGCTACTCATCCTGAGCTCTGAAGGAGGGAAAGCAGAACAGACCAGAATCATGCTAGAAGAAACTGGGGTTTGTGGCTCTGGGGAAAGAGTTAAGGGGACAGCAGCCAGGACTCCTGTGCTGAGTCACCCACCCACATTGCAGGTGCCATCTTTCTTGGGTGGAGCACTCCCCTACATATGGCATCAGCCCCACCCTCTGGACTCCCTGTTGCCCAACCCTGTGGAGCTTCCACCCTGCTGAAGAATCAGCTGCCTGGGCCAGGGTGTGCATGTGGGAGTCCTAGCAGACCCCAGGGGTGTCAGCGACTGAATTGTGTAGCTTTGGGGTGGAGCCATTCCTCCCACTTTTCCATGAAACTGACTGGTGCCCCCTCCTCACAGGAGATCCCCTAGCCCCACTCTTCAGGCTCTCAGCAGCCCCACCCTCCTGACTCTGGCTGAATCCACCCTGCTGAGGCCTGGGTAGAATCTAAGACAGAGTTGTGTGGCTCTGTGGCAGGGACCAATCCCCCCAACTTCCCCCAACCTTGACGAGCTCTTCCCCCTCTCCCAACTTCTGGTAATCCCACAGTGCTGAGATTGGGCTCTTGGAAGAATCGGACACTTATTTGTCTGGCTCTAGGACAAGGAAAATATTTTCCTTGCACACCCTACTTGTGCAGAGCCCTGTCTTCAGATGGCCAAATCTGAGTCTGTTCGGGCCTGATAAACTCTGCTGGCTTTACCCTGATGACTCCCTGAGACCCCATCCACCACAAAGGTGTGTAAACACACTGCTGCTGGCAGCTAGACTTGGTATGCCCTGGAACTTCTGCTGTGTGGTCTCAGACCCAGTGCTGGCTGAACCTGTATCAGTCTGATGAACACCACTCACCCCTACCTGGTGACTCATTGAGAACCTACTTCATGCAACAGAAGTGCCTCCAGAGGCTCTTTCAGTGACTGAGCCTAACAGACAACTGGCAAGTGGAGGCAGATTGAGGCAGATCTAGGGGTTCTTTGAGATTTTTGTTGATCTGTCCTCAGGCCCATTAATAATAAAACCCAGCCTTGGTGCACAGCTTCATCCTACCCCACACAGCCAGGCCCAGAAGAGGAAACCACAAACTGTAGATTGTTTTGTAGCTCCAATCATGTTGCTCAGGGCCAGTCACAGGCAGTGTCTGATATTGGTCTACACCAGTGTCCCCACCAAGAGGCTCCAGAACAGCACACCTAGTGACCAGCCCAGACAACATGAGAGAAGGATCCATTTAGTTTCATAAGTGATGTATCCAAAGAGAGATCCCACAAGGCACCAGACCCTGCTGAGGCAAATTCTGCTCCATTTGGTCAGCACTGTAACAGAAGTTGCACACTGTGGTGGTTGATCCTCATAGTCAGTTAGCCTGAGGGTTGATACCATACCCAAATGGGCCAATAGCAATCAAGACTCAATTACAACAGGAGGGCCCACATTACCCACACAAGGGACATTCTTGGAGCACCCAGCTCAGGTGATCAAGGAGATTGCACCATTGGGTCCCACAGGACACTTACTACATAAGGGCACCCTACCAAAATAGGGAGTCATAGTAGATCTACCTAATAAATAGAAAACAACAACAAAAAAGAGGCAGCCAAAATGGGGATACAAAAATGAAGAAAAAAAAAAACCAGGAGAGATCTCCATAAAAAGAGCTAAGTGAAATGGAGGCAAGCAATTTACCAGACATAGAGTTCACAGGATGGTTATAAGGATTCTCAAGGTACTTAATGAGAACTTCAACAAAAATAAGGCAAGCATTAAAAAAACAGAACATACAAACCATCAAAAAGAACCAGTCAGAAATAAAGAATGCAATACCTGAAATGAAGAATACACTAGAAGGAATAAATAGTAGTTTGGATAAAGCAGAGGATAGAATAAGCAATTTGGAAGACAATGTAGCAGAAAACAGAGCAACAAAAAGAAATGTTTAATGAGGATAGTTAATAGATTTTTGGGACAACATGAAGTGTAATGACATCCACATGATAGGAATATGAGAAGGAGAAGAGAAAGTAAGGAATTGAGAACCTACTTGAAGAAATCATAAAAACTTCTTTAGCCTGATGAAGGAAAAAGACACACAAGACCAGGAACCTCAGAGAGTCCCAAACAAGAAGGACCCACAGAGGCCCACATACCAAGACCCATCATAATTAAGATGGCAGTTTAAAGAGAGAGAATCTTAAAAGCAGCAAGAAAAAGACTGTTACCTATAATGGAGCTCCCATAAGACTGCCAGCTGATTTCTCAACAAAAAACAAAGCCAGAAAGTATTGCCATGAAATACTCAAAGTGATGAAAAGCAAGGACCTACAACCAAGACTACTTTACCCAGCTAAAGGAATCTGTTACCACCAAACCAGTAATACAAGACACAGTAAAGGGCCTTCTAGAAGAAGAAGAAGGAAGTGAAGAAGGGGGAAGAAGAGGAGAAAGGAATATAGTTAAAAGAATAAAATGGCAATAAATATGTACCTATCAATAATCATTTTAAATGTAAATGGCTTAAATGCTCCAATCAGAAGACATAGTGACCCTGGCCAGGTTACTCAATTGGTTGAAGCATCACCCCATACACCATAAAAGGCTGTATCTGGGGCACAGAGCAGTGCCCTGGAGGCATCAGGCTCCCCTCAAGATCCTCCTTCACAGCTCTACCCTTTGTCTCTCCTCTCATGATGCTTGGGAACTCTCCCGCCTTTCCTTTTGCTACTATGAGAACAAAGCATTTCCTTATAATAACATAAAGAAATCACATAAGCCTTATAATCACAACAGACCTTGTCTACTCCAAAAACAGGGCAGAAAATAACTTTTAATCCTTGCTCAGATATGTACACCAGCATATTGATTTGTAAAGGTCCAAGCACATAGCTGAGATATGCTGAAGGTGAAAAGGGATTATAATAAAATGAAAATTTCTTATTTGGTCACCCACAAAAGAGTTGTAATTTTAATCAGACTTTAAATGATAAATAAGGAGAAGAACCCTGACTGGTCTGGCTCAGCTGGTTGAATGTAGTCCCACAAAGAGAAAGGTCACGGGTTCGATTCCCAGTCTGGGCACCCACCTAGGTTGTGGGCCCTGCCCCAAGTTGTGGTGCATATGAAAAGCAACCCATCACTGTTTTTCTCTCTCACATCGATGTTTCTCTCTCTTTCTCCCTCCTTTCTCCTCTCTCTAAAAATAAATAAATAAAGCGTTAATTTAAAAAAAAAATAAACAGAACACTCCCAATAGATGGGGTAACTAGGGAAAGACATGGACACCGAGATGAATACAGTGTGTGCAGAAGTAAAAGTTGTTTGGAGTAAAAATAGAGAAGGGCAGTTTGTCTTTCTAAGAACTTTGGCCTTTCTCCAATAAGTTGTTTTCATCTATATCTTAGGAAGCTTGGGGATTCCATTAGAGAAACCTTATAGACCACCTTTGGGACTGAGAATCCAAAGCTTCTGGGCCCACCTTCAACCAGAGCAACTATGTTTTCTTTTGTTTTATATGAAGCTTTCCATATGAGATTTCATGCGGGGGAAAAAACCAAAGAGTCTATATTGATAATAGTGTATTGAGTGTTTACTTTGTACCAATTCCTGTTCCAAACACGTCATTTAATTCACACCACCATTTTTTACAGATGAAAAAAACTGAAGCTCAGGGAGATTACGTTTGCCTGCAGTCCCATAGTTATAAAGTAGCAGTGCTGAACGTCGGGCCCAGACAGTCGTGACCCCAGAGACTATGTTCTTTTACGGTATTTAAGCTGATTTAACGGGAAACAATATCTGACTTGCCACAAGTTAGTTCTGGCACGTGCAGCCGCTGGCGCTACGTTTTGGCTAAAGGGCCCTGTCATCAACTACGAGCCTGGACCTTTACAACTCAATAGGTCAATATCCAAAAGAGAAAGGTTGAACAGACCAAAACACACACCAGAAGGTCCAGAGAACCCCACAAGTCTAGTGTCCCTAAGGCGGCGGCAGCCTCAATGCAACTTAAACGCGCTGCGGCCACCAGCCCCGCCCCCGCCCGACAGGCCCCGCCCTGCGCAGGCCCCGCCCCCGCGCACGCCCCGCCCCTCCACCTTAGGATGAGCCCACGGCGTTTTGCCTAGAGCAGCACGCGGGAAGTCCGCGGCGGTTGCTGGGCGTTAGGGCGGCACCAGGGCCGGTGGGGTATGCTGAAAGAATTGCAGGTACGGTCCATTTTTCTCCACTCTCTCCCTTTCCAGGAGGGCACTAGGCCGTCCTCCCTCGCGGTCATTCCTTTCCGGTAGCCCCCGGGAACGCCTTCCCTCACGCTTCAGTTAAAGGGAGCAAACCTCTGCTCCGTGGTCAGACTCCGGGGGAACAGCCACAGGCCTTTTTCTCCGTCCCCCCGCCCCCGAAACGTTTCTTTCCTCCCTCCTCCCACCTCTCGCTTCATTATTCTCTCCATTCCTCTTGTGTCTCATTTTACTTGCAAGTAAGACAGGTCAATCAAGACTGACTTCAAAATTAAGTTTATTAAGTGCCGAGTATTGTACAGACGGTGAATATCTGCAGATCCTTCACATGCTGCTCATAAGTAGAGATGCATTCCAGTAATGGTTGCTGATCCTGGAAAGTCTCTCCTCCCCCGCCCCAACGCCCCTCAGCCCCGCCCATTTCTGTTGGCTTTACCGCAGCGGACGGGCACTTTAGGTCAGCGCTCTTGAAGGATTAAGGACGGTCGTCGCACACACCGGTGCGTCCGGCGCACCACTGAGGAGTTCTTACAAGGGCCCTGCAGGCCCTTGACAGGCCCCTGACCTTCCTCTAGGTGTGCCTTTGTTTGCAGCCCAGGAAGGGGCGATGAGGCGCCGGAGAGTGGCAACGGGCATGAGGGTCACCAAGGAGGCCACAGCCCGCTTCCTGATTTTCCACACAGTTACACAGAACTGTTATTTGTGCAACAGAAGCGGAGAAAATTAACACTTATTACTGTCACACCTAAAGAATTCGTGCTCTCAAACATTTTGTTACTATGTGCCTCTGAAAAGGGCATTTCTATTTATTGCTTTCTGTATCAAAATTTATACTGCTGTTTTTGTCAGTTGGCTCTGCGGTGTCGTGACCTCCTGCCCATTACCAGACAAAAGGAAAGAGACAGGTGTAGTAATAGTAATATATAAAATAGCATTTTTATAGCACTTCACATTTTGTACATTATTTTCATACTCATCCTGTTTATACACTTCTGTGAAATAGAGATGCTTAACAAAACTCCATTTTACAGAACAGGAAACTGACCACTGAGATGGAACGGTACTGAGATGTTCCAGGTCTGGGACACAGTATAATATACGTTCAGCAAATATTTGTTGAGGGAATGAATGGTTGAGATTCATAGGGAGCCATGCCTTATTTGCCTGTGTGTTCTCTGGGCCTGGAGCTAAGTCCAGCAGTAGTCAGCCCACATGTGAGCTGGATCAAGTGACTTCCTCAGGGATAGGCACTCATAAAATATTTTTAGGGAACCTACTACTTCATCAGGCATTATGAATACAATGGTAAGAAAGACTAAAAGTTCCTATTGCCATGGAGCTTAAACAGAAGATAGAAAATAAACAGGTAAACAATATATGAACAAAGAAATTATGGATAACGGTAAATGTAGTGAAGAAGTAAATAGTGTAAAGTGAGAGAGATTGGGGGAGGGGTTACTTTAGACTGAGTGGTTAGGGAAAGCCTCTGAAGAACTGACATTTTGCTGAGACTTCAGTAATATAAAAAATAAAAAGTGAACCATGGAAGTATTTGGGAACAGAACACTGCAGGTAAGGGGAACTCCCATCGCAAAAGTCCTAAGGTAGGAAAGTGCTTGGCTTTTTCAAGGACCCTGCTATAGCTGGAATGTAGAGAAAGTGGTACAAGATGAGCTTGAAGAGATGGGGTAGGGCCAAATCTTGTATGGCCTTCGTTTGTCCATGAGGACCTAGTCATGGAGTGAGTTTGGAATTTATTTGAAGTGGGTAACAAATCAGTAGAGAGTTTTTTGGAAGGGAGTGATATAATCTCATTTATATTGTAAAAAGGTTTATTCCGCCTGTTACATAGTGAATGGATCATAGGAGTTGAGGAGCAACATTAGTACAGAAGACAACTGCAGAAACCAGGAAGGCGAGGCAGTAGTTTGGGATAAAGTGGTGTAGATGTGGAGGGAGATAAGCTATACTTTGAGAAGAGCCCACAGGCTTGATTATGTTTTGAATAGAGAGGTGAGAAAAAAAGGAGAAGAGGTAGAGGGGTGTCTATACCATATACTAAACGAAAGAGACTAAGGAAGAAAATGTGTGTGGGAGGTAGGAGGGTATTTTTATTTTATTCACCTTAAGTTTGATATGCTTATTAGAAATCTAATGTAAGTTCTGAGTCTTGACTTCTTTGTAAGGGACCAAAGGTATGAAGTTGAGAGCCATCATCATATGGAAAAAACTAGCGAGGGAAAGTGTCTTCTCAGAGAGCAGGCCAATGGTTAGAGGTAAAGCAGAGGAAAAGAAGCAAGCAAAGGACCTGGAGAAGGCATAGCCAGTGAAGTGGGAAGAAACCCCAAGAGTGTGGTGACTTAAAAGCTAAAGACACGAAGTATAGCCAATGATACTAAAACATGCTGAGCGTAAATAAAGAGATCTGACCGTCGGAGCAACACATAGTAGCTATGTGCCTGACAAGCACAATGAAAAGCAAATGTGATGTGAAGAAATGGAAGTAGCACTTGTAGACATCTCAAGATATTTTTCTGTGAAGAAGATCTGAAAATGGAGGTAATAAAGGCATACATGGGGTCGAAATAAGATTCCTAAAGACAAGGATATGTAAGTTTATTTTGAGGCCAATGGGAATAATCCAGTCAAGAGGAAAAAATTACAGTGTAAGAGAGAATGTATATTTTAGGAGAACAGTTTTTGAGAAAATGAGGGGAGATGGGATCCAGGGAACATGTAGAGATGTTGGCTTGGGAACATGAACATGAAATTTATAGTAAAGGGAACAAAGGCAGCAGTAGTAGGTAGAGATGCAGGCACGTGGATAGATTTAGTGGTCAGAAACGGAGAGAGTCTCTGCTTGACATTTATTCTCTTTTCCTCAAGTATAAAGTATGGGGCAAGATCAGTAAGGGGAGAGGAGGAATGTTTGGATAGGAGTTTTAAGGAGAAAAGAGAAAATAGTCATTTCAGAGATAACCATTAGTAATACTTGTCTTTGTTCAGGCTGCTATAACAAAAATAGCATAGACTCGTTGCTTATAAACAGCAGGAGTTTCTTTCTCACAGTTCTAGAGGCTGGGAAGCCCAAGATCAAGATGCTGGCAAATTCAGCGTCTGGTGAGGGCCGATTCTTGGTGCACAGATAGCTGATAGGGGGAAGGGAGCTCTCAGGGTCCCCTTTATAAGAGCACCAAATAAGCCCTCATGTCCTAATCACCTACCAAAGTCCCCACATCCCAATACCATTCCATTGGCGATTAGGATTTCAATATACGGACTTGAGGGGAACATTCAATCTATAGCAATATTGAAGAAGCACGGTGGGCAGGACTGAGTAGCCATTTGAGATTTGTGGTCTTGTGAGTGGCTGGCTGAGATAGGACAGAAGAAAAGATAATACGAGCCAAGGAGATCAAGGAACTGAAAGACCAGAGTGTTGGATGGAGAGATTACTGGTTAAGTTAGTAGCTAGACTAGTCCTTGAACTTAGATATTCTGACTTTCTTTCATGGAGCCCAATGAGTTATCATTTTACTGAGAAATAGTTCAGAGTATTACTCTTGTGCCACCAGCTTTCCAGGTAACTTTTTTTTTAAGTGACCTGTTTTTGTTTTTGTTTTTGTTTGGTTCATATATCCAAATTCTAGACTTTCATAAGCACCTGCTTCTGTCTCTCTTGTCCCTATAGTATTTATTTGTTAAAATTTTTTGGCTTGTCTCTTTGTGGTTTTTTAACCAGTTTTATGAATATACATTTATTGAAGTACAAAGTCTACCCTTTAAATGGTAAAAAGAAGATGAAGGACAAAATTTGGAAATCTTGTTGCCTGTAGAGCTGGGGTGACGAGTAACAGGGAGATCTGATCCATGTTCACTCCAATAACAATAATAATAGACAATATTTGGATAGCCCTTTACATTTGGTGCTATGCTTTTATCTTCTCTTATCTCATTTGATTTTGTAACTCCCTTTTTTAGATGAGAAAACCAAGGATAAGAGAGTGTAAGAGGCTTGAGCAAGGCTGAATACCTAGTAAGTGGTAGAATTATTTTTTAAAGATTGTATTTATTTATTTTTTTAGAGAGGGGACAGGAGGGAGAAAGAGAGAGAAACATCAATGTGTGTTTGCCTCTAATGCACCCTCTACTGGGGAATCTGACCTGCAACCCAAGCATGTGCCCTGACTGGGAATCGAACTGGCAACCTTTTGGTTAACAGGCAGGCACTCAGTCCACTGAGCCACACCAGCCAAGGCAAGTGGTAGAATTATTAATCACACTGTCCTGATAGTGTCCCATATTTTTCACTATAGTAGTCTACTTCTTCACTTTTTTAAAGTCCATTATTTCCAAAGTGATATCAAAGAAAAACTCTGCTAAATTCTAAGAGCTGGCTGGAGGCCTCTTACAGTGTGAAACTTTTTGTATGTGTTTAAAATCCAGCAGTTAATGAGATTAACTATACAGCTACCATCTATTGTGTTAGGTAATTAAAAAAAAAAAACAAATGACTACAAAATCAGCACTGGTTTAAGCTAGTAGGCATATAGATGGAAACTCCTAAGAAGCATTAATTGGACCCTCTCACACATACCACATATGCTTCCATAATACCTTGTATCAACTAATTCTACATACAGAGGAGAAGTACCACTTCCAATAAATATCTGTCAAATAGAATAATGATGATAGTTAAACAAGCAATTATAATAGTGGGGTGCATGTTGTGACAACGGGTGGACACTCTCGTAAGGGTGCATGCATATTGAAGGGAGCTTCTGCAAGAATAACTTCTAAACTGATGCAGAGTTATCAGGGCAAAAAGCAAGGGTGAGGGGTTGGATACAGAATGTGTAAAGTTTTGGGGATATGAGGCAGGCCAGGGCTGAAGAACTAAATTTTATGATGGCTGCAGTTTAGAATACCAAATGAAGAATGAGGAGATAGGGACAAGGTTATCCCTTAATGCAAAGAGCTCTGTAAGCTGAGTTTAAGGAGTCTTTCTTCTATGGGAAGCCATTAAGGAGTATTAAGCAGGAAATGGGGATAATCACCCCACATTTTAGGTTACTCTACACTGTAGAAATTACAATAGAGAGGACCAAGGCTGGATGTGGGGACAACGGTGGAAGGCCATCACAGTGTTTGGGGACGGGGAGAGCTAATGACCTGGGTTAGAGGAGTGGCAATTTATATGGAGAGAAGTGGACAAATATTTTAAATATTTAGGAGCTTATATAACATGACTTAGTAACTCACTGGATGTCAGCAGGGAAGGAGAAGGCGAGAGAAAGAATGACTCCTCTGTTTCTAATTTGAGCAACTAAATAGATAGTGGCTTCATTTCCGCGAGACAAGAATTCTCTGAAGGAGGCATAGACTCCATGGGGAAAGGTCTTGAGTTCAGTTGTGCATATACTGATCTTGAGACGCTTATAGAGAAAGTCAGGTAGCAATATCCAATAAGTAATTGAATGTGCTAGTTAGAATTTCAGGAGAGCTCTGTTAGGTCAGGCTCATCAGCATATTGGCCATAATTGAAGCCCTGGAGTAAAATTAATTTTCTAAGAAAAGTATATAGAGTAAGAAGAGAAGATAAGAGAGCATAGGCAGACTCCTGAGAAACTCCAGTATTTCAGGGATAGATAGGAGAAAAGAAGCCTGTAAAAAAGACCAAGAAAGGAAAACCAGAGAGGTAGAAGGAAGATAGAGCAAATGACAAAATGCTGTGACAATTCAGAAGGGAAAGATGACTTCCAGTTCTGTGATGTGCCTTCCAGGAAGCTTTACTGTGAATGACACTTAAGCAGCAGGAAGGAATTTCAAGCAAATAAATAATGCATAGCAGAACAATTAGCAGTTTACCTAATTTGACTGAAATGCAGGGTCAACAGAATTAGAGAGAAAGCAGACAAAATGGTTTCAGGCCATGCTATGGAGAGGCTTGGATTCTGGGTGAGTTGGTAACTTTATTGCATAAGTAAGAAAAACCATGTGTTTGGTGTGAAGGTAAAGACAAGAATATATAACATGCTATGAACCCTGAAATATCTTTTTTATATACTTTTTAAAAATATTTTTAGTGTTTTTTTATTTTAATTTTGTATTGTTATTCAATTACAGTTGTGTGCCTTTTCTCCCCATCCCTCCACCCCACCCCAGCTGAACCCCCCTCCCTCCCCCACCTCCACCCTCCCCCTTGATTTTGTCCATGTGTCCTTTATAGTAGTTCCTGTAATCCCCTCTCCTCACTGTCCCCTCCCCACTCCCCCCTGCCCATTGTTAGATTGTTCTTAACTTCAATGTGTCTGGTTATATTTTGTTTTGTTTCCTTTTTTCTTCTATTTATTATGTTCCAGTTAAAGGTGAGATCATATGGTATTTGTCCCTCACCGCCATTTCCATCCATGCTGTTGCAAAGGGTATAAGCTCTTTCTTTCTCTCTGCTGTGTAGAATTCCATGGTGTAAATATACCATAGTTTTTGGATCCACTCATTTGCTGATGGGCACTTAGGTTGCTTCCAGTACTTGGCTATTGTAAATTGTGCTGCTATGAACATTGGGGTACACAGGTTCTTTTGGATTGGTGTTTCAGGGTTCTTAGGGTATAATCCCAGCAGCGGAATTGCTGGGTCAAAGGGCAGTTCCATTTTTAGTTTTCTGAGGAAATTCCATACTGTTTTCCACAGTGGCCTCACCAATCTGCATTCCCACCAACAGTGCACTAGGGTTCCCTTTTCTCTGCATCCTCTCCAACATTTGTTTGTGGATTTGTTTATGTTGGCCACTCTGACTGGTGTGAGATGGTACCTCACTGTAGTTTTAATTTGCATCTCTCTGATGGCTAGTGATGCTGAGCATCTTTTCATATGTCTCTGGGCCCTCTGTATGTCTTCCTTGGAGAAGTGTCTGTTCAAGTCCTTTGCCCATTTTTTAATTGGGTTGTTTGTCTTCCTGGAGTGCAGTCGTGTGAGTTCTTTATATATTTTGGAGATCAGGCCCTTGTCTGAGGTAGCATTAGCAAATATGTTTTCCCATACTGTTGGTTCTCTTTGTAATTTGGTGCTGTTTTCTTTAGCCATGCAGAAGCTTTTTATTTTGATGAGGTCCCATTTGTTTATTCTTTCCTTTATGTCCTTGCTTTAGGGGACATGTCTGTGAGGATGTTGCTGCGTGGAATGTCTGAGATTTTCCTGCCAATGTTTTCCTCTAGGACATTTATGGTGTTACGACTTATATTTAAGTCTTTTATCCATCTTGAGTTTATTTTTGTGTATGGCGTAAGTTGGTGATCGAGTTTCATTTTTTTTGCACGTAGCTGTCCAGCTCTCCCAACACCATCTCTTGAAGAGGCTGTTTTTGCTCCATTTTATGCTCCTGCCTCCTTTGTCAAATATTAATTGACCGTAAAGACTTGAGTTTATTTCTGGGCTCTCTGTTCTGTTCCATTGGTCTATGTGCCTGTTTTTATGCCAGTACCAGGCTGTTTTGATTACAGTGGCCTTGTAATACAGTTTGATATCAGGTATTGTGATCCCTCCTGCTTTGTTCTTCTTTCTCAAAATTGCTGCAGCTATTCGGGGTCATTTATGGTTCCATATAAATTTCTGAAATGTTTTGAACCCTGAAATATCTTAATGCTATATTGTGGAAACAAGATATATGAACCCGAAAATAGTAAAAATTCAAGATAGTATCTCATTAATGAGAACAAACACTAAATACTATATGGGAATTTTGACAGTGGCAAAGTCAATTTGAGTTGTAGTAGTAGTTTAGCCAAGATTTGTATTTTTCAGATTAAATAATAATGCCAGCTATTCATTATCTTTTTAAAAAAGTGATTTAGTTTTAATGCTCTTTATAAAGAATAGTCTCTTTGTGGATATAGCTCTCAAATTTATTTGTTTAGAAAGATATAGTGGAGCATTATGTTAAGTGAAATAAGCCAGACGGTGAGGGACAAATACCATATGATCTCACCTTTAACTGGAACATAATAAATAGAAGAAAAAAGGAAACAAAATATAACCAGAGACTTAAGAACAATCTAACAATGGGCAGGGGGGAGTGGGGAGGGGACAGTGAGGAGAGGGGATTACAGGAACTACTATAAAGGACACATGGACAAAATCAAGGGGGAGGGTGGAGGTGGGGGAGGGAGGGGGGTTCAGCTGGGGTGGGGTGGAGGGATGGGGAGAAAAGGCACACAACTGTAATTGAATAACAATACAAAATTAAAATAAAATTTAAAAAAATAGAAAGATATAGTGTAGTTGTTTTTACTTCATGGTTTTTGGTATAAACTCAAGAAAAAGTTCTTTAGCCTTGACCTGGTAAGTCAGTTGGTTAGACCATCATCCCATACACCAAGGTTGCGGGTTTGGTCTCCGGTTGGGGCACATACAAGAGTCAACAACCAGTGAATCCGTAAATGAGTGGAAGAGCAAACCTCTTTCCTCCCTCCTCTCTGTCTTTCTAAAATCAATAAATTAAATTTTTTTAATTCTTTATCTGACAGGCAGCAATAATTCCAGAGGTTCTAAAGCAATACATACAAACACAAATAATGATGAATTTGCTTTACCTAGCATTCATTTAATAAATAGAAGGTAAATGTCCATTACAGTGCCTAAAAGGCATGTAACACATATTGAAACACCCCTGAATTCAAATTCCAGCCCTGCCGCTTTCAATGGAAGGAAAAAAGTTTCAGTCTCATGTAAGAATAGTTGAACTTAATTCTGTATGAGTTTTGAAGGCTATATCAGTTATTGTGTGTCCAATTGTTAATGCTGCTGTTTAATTGGTATTTCTAAAATCTATAGTTGGGGAGGGGATATGAAAAATGATTTTAAAGTATTTAGCTAAGTCACAAAGTGTGTCACCCATATTTAGAGGACAGTATTGTCCACAAATTTTTGCTGAATGATATGTGGTGGAGTCACTAGATGTCGCTATTGCACAACATTGCCTCAGAAGGAATAACCCCCAAACCCAGGCCTTTGATCACCTGACATCCTCCCTCCAGACACCATTTTACAGGTTTGGAATTGAGGTACAGAGAGGTGAAGTGACAAGAAATTCACTCAATATTATATAGCATATTAAAAGCACAGGGCATAGTTTGCCCTATGCTTTTTACACTGCCACACTTTTTATAACACCGTACTGTCCATTATTAATATGTGCGATCAAAGAGACATTCTTTTTTTAAAGATTTTATTTATTCACTTTTAGAGAGAGGGGAAGGGAGGCAGAAAGAGAGGGAGAGAAACATCAATGTGTGGCTGCCTCCTGCACGCCCCTACGAGGGACCTGGCCTGCAACCCAGGCATGTGCCTGGACTGGGAATGGAACCAGCGACCCTTTGGCTCGTAGGCTGGAACACAGTCCACTGAGCTACACCAGCTGGGCCAAAGAGACATTCTAATAAAAACCAGTGAAAATCCTCTAAATCCATCACTTTAAAAGTAAAGCTTATGTATGACTATAATGCTGCATACTTATAATAAAAATTATCAGTTGATTATCCTAATTTTGCTATGAATTATACAAACATCTCACTTTATTCCCATAATTGCAAGATATATATGTATGTGTGTATGAATGTATATATGTATGTATGCTTTGCCTCATTCCAAAAAGGATTTTAAGAAGGTTACTAAAACAAATATAGCACAAAATTTTTCAAAACTGAGGTGATCACAAATAGAAGATATTGCAACATAAACCACTATGAAATATTTTTTGTTATTATACAAAAACCATGCCACAAGTTCCAGTAAACTTAGATTTGGTTAGCTATTCTCAAATTTGATTCTGCTTTCTCTAGCTGTGAGCATGAAGTAAGAAAAGTAGATGGTGTTTTGCCCATTAAAAGATGATGAGATATTATAATTTACCCAAGATCATACAACTAGTTTGCTTCTGATTTTAAAGTCCCCACTCTTTCTATTATGCTAGCTATCCAGACATCTCATAAGAGGACTCCTCACAAGATACAGTCACTGTAACTCTTAAATACCTGGATTACCACTATTACTTCTGCATTATACAGGTAGGCTTTTGTTTATATCAAATTTATTTCAAATAATTTTACAGAGCTTTTGACAAGATGTTTTTCTATCAAGAAATTGAACTCTTAAAATGAGTTATTAGGAGAAAAATAAAATTTGAGTTTAACCCTAACCTGTAGTACCTTAGAATGTGACCTTATGTGGAGACAGGGTCTTTTTCTGAGGTAATCCAGTTAAAATCTGACCAATATGATGGTCTCTAATCCAACATGACTTACATTATAGTTCATGTCCATGGGTCATACATATAAGTTCTTTGGCTTCTCCATTTCCTAAACTATTCTTAACCTCCCACTGTCTATTTTTTACCTACCATTTATGCTTCTTATTCCCTGTACCTTTTCCCCCATTCTCCCTCCTTCCCCTCCCCACTGATAACCCTCCATAAGATCTCCATTTCTATGATTCTGTCCCTGTTCTAGCTGTTTGCTTAGTTTGTTTTTGTTTTTTTGTGTTCAGTTGTTGATAGTTGTGAGTTTGTTGTCATTTTACTGTTCATAGTTTTTATCTTCTTTTTCTTATATAATTCCCTTTAACATTTCATATAATGGCAATGATGAACTCCTTTATCTTTACCTTGTCTGGGGAGCACTTTATCTGCCCATCTATTCTAAATGAAAGCTTTGCTGGATAGAGTAATCTTGGATGCAGGTCCTTGCTTTTCATGACTTGGAATACTTCTTTCCAGCCCCTTCTTGCCTGCAATGATTCTTTTGAGAAATCAGCTGAAAGTCTTATGGGAACTCCTTTGCAGGTAACTCTCTTCTTGCCTCTTGCTACTTTTAAGCTTCTCTCCTTATCTTTAACCTTTGCCATTTTAATTATGGTGTGTCTTGGTGTGGTCCTCTTTGTGTTCATCTTGTTTGGGACTCTCTGTGCTTCCTGGACTTGTATGTCTATTTCCTTCACTAGATTGGGGAAGTTTTCCTTCATTATTTGTTCAGATAAGTTTTCAATTTCTTGCTCTTCCACTTCTCCTTCTGGCACCCCCATGATTCAGATGTTGGTATGTTTAAAATTGTCCCAGAGGTTCCTAAGCCTCTCCTCATTTTTTCGAATTCTTGTTTCTCCATTCTGTTCCAGTTGAATGTCTATTTCTTCCTTTTGTTCCAAATCATTGTTTTGAGTCCTGGCCTCCTTCCCTTAACAGTTGGTTCCCTGTGTATTTTTCTTTATTTCACTTTGTATAGCCTTCATTTCTTCCTTTATTTTGTAACTCATACTCAGTCATTTCTCTGAGCATCCTGATTACCAGTGTTTTGAACTCTGTATCTGATAGGTTGTCTATCTCCTCGTTGGTTAGTTCTTTTCTGGAGTTTTGATCTGTTCTTTCATTTGGGCCATATTTCTTTGTCTCAGCACACCTGTTATGTTGTAAGGTATGGAGCTTTAGGTATTTTACATGGTGGGGCAACCCATGTTGCTGCATTGTGGTGCTGTATGTAGGGGAGGGGTCAGAGAGGGAACAATGTCACTTGCTCAGCTCTCACCTGAGTTTCAGTCACTTCCCCAACTTCCCATAAACAACTGGCACCATTCTAGTGTCTGTCCTTGTGCTGATTCCCTCAGTGGGTAGGCTTGTGTATGTTCTAGGACCCCATGGGCCCCTCAAACAGATTCTCCTGAGAGACTGGCAGTTTCTTCCACCACTGCAATTACCACAGGTTTTTACAGCCAGAGGCTATGAGGCTTTATTTTCCCCAACGCTGGAACCCTGGGTTGTGCAGTCTATCCTGGTCTGGGATTGCTCACTCCCTAGTTGTTCCCCCTGGTTTTTATCTGCAAGGGAATGTGGCACCGCCTGGTCTGCCAGCCACCTCCTCGCTGCACATCCACTCTGCCCCCCTGCTGCCTGTCTCTGCCCCTCCTACCAGTCTGGATGAAAGTTTCTTGTTTAGCTCCTTGGTTGTCAGACTTCCATATGGTTTGACTTTCTGACAGTTCTGGTTGTTTTTGTTTTTAATTGGTTGTTATCTTCCTTTTAGTTGTAGGAGGAGGCTAAGCATGTCTACTTATGCCTCCATCTTGTCTGGAAGTTACTTCCGTTTTTTTTTTTAATGGGCAAGAGATTTGAATAGATGCTTTACTAAAGAAGATATTCAAATGGCCAATAAATATATGAAAATATATTAGTCATCAAGAAAACGCAACCTCAATTCACAATGCAGTATCACCAGAATAACTAAAAGGAAAAATATGATACCAAGGTTGTCAAGGATATGAATAATATTTAAGAGTACTTGGTTCAAATTCTAGCTATGCCACTTGCTAAATGTGTGACTTCAGCAAAATTAATTTAATCTTCTTCAGTCTCAGTTTCAACATCTGTAAAACAATGATAATAGTAAATAACTCAGAATTGTAATCCTAGTGAGGTGATTCATGTTAAGTGCTTACCGTAGTTCAACTGTGTCAGCTGTTGTTTAATCCTCACTATAACCAATAAATTAAGTACTAACGTATCATTATTTCATAGATAAGAAAATTGAGGCCTATGGAGATAAATCATTTCACACAGTTATTAAAAGATAAAGGGGAGAGTGAAATATGTTTTTATCTCAGCTCCAAAGTCCTTGTTTTTAGTTACTGTGCACCCACCTACCAGTTCCACTCTTGGCAAATAGGTGGAAGAGGGTATTGAATAATTGTCAGGCACAAATATTGTCAGACACAGTATCGAGCTCTTTTTTTTTTATATAGCTGCTAACCTACACATTTATTTTTCAGACTCCTTATCTAGGTTTTGAAGCTCTAATGCATGGTGTGCTTACCTGGATTCCAAGTCCTATTAGTCCTGCTATCCTAATCATGACATAATTGCAAATCTTAAACTATTCTGCCTGGTTTCTTGATGTCTCCGCTTGTATGATTCTTGGTGTTGTATTTGTCCAATCCCAGCCCATCTGCCTCATTATGACTCACAGTTTCGCTTCATTAGGATTGCAGTTCGTTGTCACCTTGATTACTTTAACATTGTCCTGTTTTCTTTTCTTCAGTATTTAATCACAATCTGAAAATATTGTCTTTCTCTTACCCCAACAAGAACACAAGTTCCATTAAAGCAGAAATATATTTCTTTTGTTTTGCTGTTCTGTCTTCAGAACCCAGAAGAGTAGACATTCAAAAATTGAGTGGATGAACTTTGTGCCCTGACCTCAGATTTTTTAATGGTAGTAACCTTCAGCCCATCCTTTGAGCACTTGACACAGCGTGGGTGACTCACCCACCCTCCATGTTCACAGAGCTAACTAACACTTAACTCTGGTCCAACAGCCAATGACAGGTAGTCATTCTAATGAAAAGGTAATAATCATGATATTTTCTTCAACTAAAATGGAATTTTACCCTAAAGGACTTAGACATCTAATATTTTCATCAAATTTAAATAACATTTGAATAAAAGTTTTTTCTGTTGATTGTAACAAATTAAGTTCATCACTTTAGGATTTTATATACTCATATTTTACTTCATTAAAGTGAGGCAATGTGTAAAGTACCTAGCTTGGTTGATACTCAAATGTTTATGTTCCTGTTCATTAAAATTTTTCATTTTTAAAATTGCTTGCCTTTAAAAAAATGTATGGATACTTAAAACCCTAGGGGAGTTGGTCTTATCAAATACCTAAAGGTTAAAACTTAAAATCTTTAATTTTTCTCCTCAACACTAAGTCAAGAATTGAAAGATATTTTTAAGGTGAATATACTCTCCCTACACTCAAAGGCAGCAAAGATCCCAGAGAAGGTAGAAACAATAGATATTTTAAAATAAAAATTTCCAGGCCTTATTCTTCTCTTGATATGGGTCTAGTTCATTCTTTTCTTGTAATTCATTCTTATTCAAAGAAAAACATTTATTCTATTTAAATGTTGGCCTTACAGACCTTTCAAATGGATCATGTGAAAAGACAGCATGTATCAGTAACTTATAGGTATTAATGTAGTTGATCACGTTTCATTTTCAATTTTCTTGGAGTCTCTTATGCAGGAGTGTGACTGAAGATAGTGTAAATCAATGATGGAAGTTATGTCCAGCATGAAATAAAGAGCTGAGTTCTTTGATATATGCTTTTAAGATGCCCAGCAAGACTGCAGTCAAGATGGAGGTGTAGTTAAACACTCCTCATCTTCTCACGCATATAGAAAAATATACAAACTACAAAACAAACATCACCCAGAACTGTCAGAAAATTGAGCTGTATGGAAGTCCAACAACCAAGGATTTAAAGAAGCCACATTTATCCAGCAGGTAGGAGGGGCAAAGAGGCGGAGAGGCGGAGAGAGGCACAGAGAGGTGGAGAGGTGCAAAGATGCAGAACAAGCGGTCCCACATCTATGTCTGGTGGATAAAAATTGGGAGGGATACCTCAGGAGTGAGGGATACCAGCTCCCAAAAAGACCACCTAGCCCAATGTTCCAGCACTAGGAAGACAAGGGCTGGGTTGGCAGAAGAAATTCTTAAAAGACTCCTCTTAAAAGACCCACAGTAGACTTATGACTCAAACAGACCCACCCCACCCCACCCCACCCCCCAGGTTTCAGTAACAGGGCAACAGCTGGAAGGGCACCAATGGCAAACAGGGAGTAAGTGAAGTAACTGGCAATGGGGCAAGTACCAAGAGAGAGCTTCCTCCTGGGCAACACTCCATAGGTCAGGCAGCAGCATTGTCTCCTCTCCAAGCCCTCCCCCACACAGAGAACAACAGAACGGTGACACAGTTTGCCTGGCCCAGGTGATTACCTAAGACTCTGACCCATACAAAATACAGGTGTACTTTAATACAATAGGCCATGCTACTAATACAGGAAGTTAAAGAAATTCTATCTAATACAGAAACAAACACAGGGAGGCTGCCAAAATGAGGAAACAAAGAAATGTGGCCCAAATCAAAAAACAGAACAAAACTCCAATAAAAGAATTAAACCAAATGGAGATAAGCAACCTATCAGATGCACAGTTCAAAACACTGGTTATCAGGATGCTCCAGGAACTCCGTGGGTACTTCAATGGCATAAAAAAGATCAAGGCGGAAATGAAGGTTGCATTAAGTGAAATAAAGAAAAATATAGGAGTTCCAGCCAAGATGGAGGTGTAGGTAGAAATTCTTCGCTTCCTTGCACAACCAAAAGAAGGATAACCACCAATTTAAAAACAATAAACAACCAGAACTGCCAGAAAATCAAACTGCATGGAACTCTGACAACCAAGGAGTTAAAGCAACATTCATCCAGACTGGTAGGAGGGGCGGAGACAGGCAGCCAGGACAGAGAGGACACAGGGTAAGGCGACGGACCATGAGGGTGAGTCCAGGTCTGGCTGACCTGGAAACTAAAGACTAAAGATCCCTAGTGGTAAAATCCTGTAGAGGTTGCAAAGGCGAGAGAAACTCCCAACCTCACAGGAGAGTTCGTTGGAGAGACTCACAGGGTCCTAGAATGTACGCAAACCCACCTGCCTGGGAATGAGCACCTTAAAGGGCCTAGTTTCCTTGTGGGTATCCAGGGAAGTGACTGAAAGCTGGCCAAGAGCCAAGCAAGTGGCATTTACCCTCCCTGACCCCTCCCGCACATACAGCACCACAACACAGCAACATGGGTTGCCCCGCCCTGACGAATATCTAAAGCTCCACCCCTTAATACATAACAGGTGCACGGAGACAAAGAAATATGGCCCAAATGAAAGAACATATCAAAACTCCAGGAAAAAAAATCTAAGCGATGAGGAGATAAGACAACCTATCTGGTGCTGAGTTCAAAACACTGGTAATCAGGATGCTCCCAGAATTGATTGATTTCAGTTGCAAAATGAAGGAAGAAATGAAGGCTATACAAAGTGAAGTAAAGGAAAATGTACAGGGAACCAACAGTGAAGGGAAGGAAACTGGGACTCAAATCAATGATTTGGAGCAAAAGGAAGAAATAAACATCCCACCACAACATAATGAATAAACAAGAATTCAAAAAAAATGAGGAGAGGCTTAGGATCCTCTGGGACAATTTTAAGTGCTCCAATATCGAATCATAAGGGTGCCAGAAGGAGAAGAACAACAGCAAGAAATTGAAAACTTATGTGAACAAATAATGAAGGAAAACTTCCCAAATCTGATGAAGGAAATAGACTACCAGGAAGTCCAGGAAGCCCAGAGAGTCCCAAAGAACTTGGACCCTAGAAGGAACACACCAAGGCACATTATAATTAAGTTATCCAAGATGAAAGATAAGGAGAAAATCTTAAAAGCCGAAAGAGGAAAGGAGAGAGTTACCTACAAAGGAGTTCCCATAAGACTGTCAGCTGATTTCTCCAAAGAGACCTTACAGGCAAGAAGGGGCTGGAAAGACACATTTGAAGTCATGAAAGGCAAGGACCTACATCCAAGATGACTCTATCCAGCAAAGGTATTGTTTAGAATAGAAGGGCCGATAATGTGCTTCCCAGATAAGGTCAAGTTAAAAGAATTCATCATTACCAAGCCCTTATTATATGGAATGCTAATGGGACTTATCTGAGAAATAGATGAAGATCAAAAACCACTAACAGTGAAATGACAACAAACTCACAACTATCAACATCTGAACCTAAAAAACAAAAACAAAAAGCAAGCAAACAGGAACAGGAACAAAATCACTGAAATAGCAATCACATGGAGGATTATCAGTGGGGAAGGGGAAGGGGAAATAGGTACAGGGAATAAGAAGCATAACTGGTAGGCATAAAATAGACAAAAGGAGGTTAAGAATAGTACAGGAAATAGAGAAACCAAAGAACTTATATGTACAACCCAGGACATGCAGTAAATGGGGAGGGAATGCAGAAAGGCAGGGGTGTGCAGGGCAGAAGGGGGATAACAGAGAGAAAAAAAAATGTGACAATTATAATACCACAATCAATAAAATATACTTTAAAAAAGAAAAGAAAAATCTACAGGGAACCAACAGTGGCAGGGATGAAGCCAAGAATCAAATCAATGATCTGGAACACAAGGAAGAAAAAAGCAATCAACAGTAGGAATAAAAAAGAATTTTAAAAAACAGGGATAGGCTAAGGAACCTCTGGGGCATCTTTAAACGTACCAATACCCGAATCATAGGGATGCCAGAAGGAGAAGAGGAAGAGCAAGAAATTTAAAACTCATTTGACAAAATAATGAAAGAAAACTTCCCTAATGTGGTGAAGGAAATAGGCATGCAAGTCCAGGAAGAGTCCACAGAGTCCCAAAGAAGATGAACACAAAGAGGACCACACCAAGACACATCATAATTAAAATGGTAAAGGTTAAAGATAAAGAGAGAATCTTAAAAGCAGCAAGGGAAAAGCGTATAATTAGCTACAAAGGAGTTCCCATAAGACTGTCAGCTGATTTCTCAAAAGAAACTTTGCAGGCTAGAAAGGACAAGAAAGAAGTATTCAAAGTGTTGAAAAGCAAGACCTACAACCTAAATTACTATATCTGGCAAAGCTATCATTTAGAATGGAAGGTCAGATAAAGTGCTTCCCAGACAAGGTAAAGCTAAAGGAGTTCATCATCACCAAGCCATTATTATATGAAATGCTAAAGGGAATTACATAAGAAAGAGAAGATCAAAACAATGAACATTAAAATGGCAATAAATTTGTAATTACCAATAATTGAATCCAAATAGCAAACTAAACAAACTACTAGAAAAGGAATAGAATTATAGGTATGGAGATCATTTTGAGGGTTATCAGCTGGGAGGGGAAAGGGGGAGAATGAAGGAAAAGGTAGGGGAATTAAGAAGCACAAATTGGTAGGTACAAAATAGACAGGGGATGTTAAGAACAGTATGGGGGTGGGGGAAGAACAGTATAGGAAATGGAGTAACCAAAGAACTTGTAGGCATGACCCATGGACATGAAGTATGATGGGGGGATTGCTGGAGGGAATGGGGGTACCACATGGGGTGGAGCAGAGGGGGTAAAACTGGGACACTTGTAATAGCATAATCAATAATATATATTTTTAAAAAACAAAAAGTAAAGCAAAAAAAATGTTGCCCAGCATTATGAACTATTAAGAAGTATTACATTTCTATGTGATAATGGTTTTCAAAAACTTATGCACATGACCTTGGTTAGTAACTTTAGAATGAATATTGGAACTGCTTTGACTATAAAGATATGTGACTTTACTATGATACAAATTCATGATTTAAAAAATCATTAAGAAATTAATCCCACTTAACCATGTTTGTTCTCAGATGGATTTATAGTCCTATTTTTTCTTTCAAATAATTTTTCCTTTAAATATTAGCATGTATACCACAGAACCAGAAAATGAACGTTTGGAGGATAAAAACATTCAATCACCTATAACACCTGAGGTAAGAACTTAAAACTATACTGTAATATAAGATATGAAAATCAACCTGATATTAAAATGTATTTCTAAAGCTTATTTATTAGGTTTCTTTTATATGTCTGGTTAAAAAATGAGAAGTGGTCATTTTAAAATAGCTAGTTTTATTAGGTCCTCAGAAATGAGCAAAAGGAATAAAAAGATGGAGAGGGATGACTACAGATTATTTTGGAGTTTAAGAGGGTATATTTTAGGAATAATGGAAATGTAGCTCATTATTTCTTGCCATGTCCAGATAAAACTAGACAACAGAAAGGTAAAGATAAATCTAAACTAATTAAAATGCACTATAATCAGCGAGCAAAATAGAACCAGAGACGTGGAAATAAAGAACAAACTGACAGTAACCAGAGGGCAAGGAGAGGGGGATAATGGGGGAAAGAAGGGTAAGGGTCAAGTCAAAGAACATATATAAAAGACCCAAGGGCAAGAACAACAGGGGGTAGGAGGAGGATTAAATGTGGGAGGTGGGGGGAGGGGAGGGCAGGGCAGGGGAAAGTAATGGGAGAAAAATGGGGACAACTGTAATGAACAACAATAAAATGTACTATAAACAGGTGGGGTAAAAATAGGTTTATAGTTGTGGGTACAGGCAACAGAGTTTATTCTTGTATTATTTATTAATTGTTGTGTTTTCCATATGAACTGTAAAACTATGTTTGCTTCACCCTATATTTGAAGCGACCCAAGTTTTATTTTTGCAAGTATATAGAGTATATAAAAGTAGAGCTTTTGCTGATGTAGTTTTACTAAATAATAATTGCTTATATTAGAATTTTAAGTTTTCTATTTTTTTAAATAGAGATTTCTATTGTTCTTAAGGGACAAAAAGTTCTTCTAAATATTTAAAGTATTCACCACTGATTCCAGTTACTGTTTTTATCTCTAAAGACTTCATCTTATTCTATGTCAATTTATCATAAATTCTGCAATAATAAAACAAAGTAATATGGTTTTGCTGTACATGACCTTTCACGCACCCTACTTAAAGTTCACCTTTGCGTCTTTACCTTGGCCCTTTTGTAGAGTGACGGTCTTTCTAAAAAGGTCTTTACATGAGGACTGCAACAAATTAGTCATGATTAGGTTTGATCTTAAAGAGCTACATAATTGGTTTATATTAGCTGCTGCGGTGCCTCTGTTCCCCCAGTCATTAAATGTTTCCTCTTTCTTTCCTTATTCTGTCCCTGCTCTAGCCTTTGTTACCATTTCTGTGACAGTGTGACTGTTCCGTCTCCCCTGCACTCCAAGTATTGTGTTATCATTACACTCAAAGTGCTGGCCTGTGTGGGCACTCGCACATTCACACACACACACACACACACACACACACACACACCATGATGACTTAGAGCAAATTTGAAGATTTTTGTTCCAGGCTTAACTCTACTGTGTTTTGTTTTTTGATTTTTTAAATTTTGTTTTTTGCCTTGACAAAAGCTTCTCAATATTTTCACAAACTGTTTTTCCCCAAATCAGCAGCTTCATAATTAGACTAACTACCATTAAAAGTATGGAAGATTGAGGTACAACCCTGAAGTATCTAAAATGTTGTCTATAAGTAATATGGGAAACATGAACCTTGACCTTCTGAAGGCTTCATCTGTTTTTATCATTTTTCTTTCAGTTATATAACCTTTCAAATTAAATGAGTCCATGTTAAATTATATTTTCCCTTCTTTCCAATTTAGTTGTGTTTCCGTTCCACGAAAGTTTTCTTGAATAATCTTTGGGAGTTATATTGAGGATGGACACTTAACTACTCTACCCACACTATAGTCTCACTTACTCAGTATGCATAAATCACAAATGAAAATGGCAGAAACCGAAGTCAAGGTGTCCTGCAAAATGCACAGCTATGGGGTCTCCATGTCAACAACGCATACTGATATAGAGCATGAATAGACTTGTGTGTGTGTAATTTTCCATGTTCACAGTAATTACATGAGTTTAATTATGAGATTTGGTGCTTTCATACATTCATAAAATTATATGGAATTTATATTTCTTAAAAGATTTCTCTGTTTAACTTCAGATTCTCAACAATAGTAATACTGGTAAACAGGAAGAAACTAAGAAAATTGTGTTCTCAAACACAGAGAAAACAAAACCACAGAGGGAAAAAAGTGCTTGTCCTCCACAAGGAACACTGAATAAATATATTACAAATGGTATGTGACACCTAAAACAAAAACAAGAGTAAACTAGGCAAACAACTAGAACAGGTACAGAACCATAGAGATGGAGATCACATGGAGGGTTGTCAATACGGGAGTGGGAGGGGGAGAGGGGGGGAAAGGTACAGAGAATAAGTAGCATAGATGATAGGTGGAAAATAGACAGGGGGAGGGTAAGAATAGTGTAGGAAATGTAGAAGCCAAAGAACTTATAAGTATGACCCATGGATATGAAATATAGGGGGGGAATGTGGGAGGGAGGGGGTGGGCAGGATGGAGTGGAATGAGGGGGGAAATGGGACAACTGTAATAGCATAATCAATAAATATATTTTTTTAAAAAAGAAATGTAAGTGGAGATAAAATAAGAAATATATTTGATAAATATTAAACCACAAACCAACAAAACCACTGCTTCATCTAGGTACTCCAGGTCAGATGATCGGCTCTATGACAGGCAATATGTAGACAAAGAGGAAATGTTCCCATGCATCTGTCAAAAAAAAAATAACTGCTTAACAGATCTATATGTTAATGTTTTTATAACTTTTAATGTTAAATTTTGGAGATTAAAAATAGCTTTGATTAAAATTTTTTATTTAAGACTTACATTTTACATTTATTTTTAAGTTAAATAAAAGGAACATTATACTTCTGACAATATTAATGTTCTTATTAAATTAGGCCCCACATTTTAAAACATCTGCTGCCTTGTAGAGTTATATAAAACTTGCTATCCCACCAAAATTTTAAAGTATCTCATTGTCACCAACTATGTATGAGATTTTCTTGGTTTCTTCCTGGATATTCCATATGGTTAAACTTAAGAGAGATTCTGTCCTCCAGTAGTATAGAGCTTATAGAGAATGAACATTATTTTAAAATATGATGAAGGATAAGCAATTGAAATTTTTAATTTCTTATTTGCTGCTTTGTAACTTTTTTAAAGCAAACTTTTATTAATTGATTTTTTATTTAGTGAAGGTTGCGTTTTAATTAACATCAGTATTTTTAATGCCCTGAATCTAAACTAAACTAGAGAATATCTGCCAGTGGAAGTGGTTGGTCTCCTTTGTAAATATAATTTCTGCACTTCAGCCTTTTTTTTTTTAATTCTCACCCAAGGATTTGTTTGTTTGTTTGGTTGTTTGTTTTTCTTGATAGAGAGACAGAAACATCAATGGGTTGCCTCAGTACATGCCCCAGCTGGGGATCCCACCTGCAACCTTTTGGTTTATGGAACAACACTCTAACCAGCTGAGCCTCCAGGCCAGAGCAAATTCCTGCACTTAGGTCTTACCTGCGTGTTTCCATGACCCTGTTTAGTGGGCACTTTCTACAGAGCAGTTCTTAGTAGTAGAGCTGGGGCCTGTGGAAGAGAGAAAAATGTATTGGTCACCAATCGTTTTCCATTAAGGTTGAGGACTTCCTCCTTTGTTTTCTTTCAGTTTTGATTTTGCAATTTTAGAGAAATTTATAGGAAAATGAGCTTTCATATTTTCATTTGGGGATGTTGTACTCTTTCAATTCCTCTCTCTCTCTCACACACACACACAGACACACTATGTTCACTTTAAAGAAACTCTTAAATCAGCATATACTATTGATAATGGAAAGAATAGAGCTATGATTTCTCTACAAGTCATACTTAATTCACTAATCCCACTGTGCACACAAGTTAATTTAAAATAAGAAATCTAAACTCTGAACCACAGGCGGAAATCGTAATCACTCTTCATCACTCATCACTCTTAATACCCTGACTATATCCCTTATTTGGGAAGTATCTCGCCTAGGCCCAAAGAAATGAATATTCTACATCAATAGCTTTAAGTTGTAGGCTACTACTCTTTTTTGTTTGTTTCTTTTTAGTTTACTAAACTAACTTTTTAATGAAGCTATTTTTCCCTTAAATAAATGAAAAGAAAGCTTTATTATACTGTGATTTTCAAGTAATTTTGGAGTCAGAATTTCTCCATTAAAATCTTATCCTCAGTTTTATGAAGTAAGAAGTCTCGGAAGTTTAAAGCTTAAAAGTAATATCCCAGACTTTTGCAGATTCTAGTCCAGCTTCATCACTCCAAACTAACAACAAATAAAATGCTGAACAAACTGAAAAATTAACAACTTTTATCCCCATGAAAGAAGTTAGGTCACAGGGCAAATTACTGCCCAATTCACAAAGATTGGAAACAGGCAGGTAGATACAGAGAATCATAACTTAACAGAGCAGAGACCTCAGTGGGAAACAGTACCAGGGCAGGAAAACCAAAACTGTAATTGAAAATTGTCTAGAAACTCAGTGTGAGTTAAAAACTCCGGAGAAGGCATGTGGTGACAGAGGTGGCTCTGGGCCTCCTTGGATGTCCCTGGAGCTTTGGAAGGTCACTGGTTGCTGTGGCCTCAGCCTGACTGCTCAGTTATACACAGGGATCAGAAGGGCAGTGGATGCTCTGTTGCACATCCAGGTCCAGGAAGAACGTGAATGAATTGCTTTAGAGCGGGAATGAAGATTTCTTTTTAATGGTAGTATTATGGAAAATTCCAAGTAAAGAACTAAGGGTCAGATTGTCCTTGCCTCATGGCATTCAATAAGATTTAGCAGATATCTGTTATTTACTAAGGAAAACCCAAATTTAACTCCTGAAAAGACAATGTTTTTATAAGAAACTTTTAAACAAGCATGGAATTAAAACCACTTCTCAGATTATCCCCCTACAAACTTTAAAAATGAAATATAAAGCCTATGAGGCCAACCTCCTCCTCCTGGGTAGTTTCAACCTCTTCCTTACTGATGCAAGAATCAAGCAGCTCTTACCCTCACACCTCAGGAGACATCTCTATAAGAGAGAGTTCCATTACCTGTAAATCTTCAAGCAAAGAATTTTTCCGAAGAGATCAACGCATCAATAGGCAGGACTGTTTTAAACATCTCTGAAAGTGGTTCTTGCAGCACGATACTCACTGGTCACACTGGAATGTAGGCTCAGCATATCACCAAAAACATCATTGCTGTCACAAAAAAGCTTGCACAGAATGCTGGAGAAGTGGGAGAGCGTGAAGCTCTTATATGTGAAACCTGAGAGATAGGCTGCCCTTCCCATCTTTTCTTCATGTGTTAGCACTCAGGATGAAGCCAAAGGAGTGTGTACTCCTATTCAGAAGAGGAAAGACGAAAAAGAAGTACAAAAAAAAAAATATATATATATATATACATATATAGATATATAGATATAATGAAAGACAAAAAAAGAAGAAAAGAGACAGAAGCCTTATGAAACAGGCTGGAAGGGCTATGTTGGCCCTCGCTATAGAGGAGGCAGCTCCTAAAGCTAGTGATCCTCCAGTGATGGACTCAGGTCCCCAGAAACAAGAGACCTCCAAACCTGAGAAGAAAGAGATCTGGATAGTAAAAACCCAAAATAAAGTGCAAGACAAGTTGGAAGAAGAACTTCCATTACTCATTCCAATAGGAGAAACTCTCGCCAAAGAAAATGTAGAAATAAGCCCTGGCTGGTGTGACTCAGTGGATTGAGCACTGACCTGCGAACCGAAAGGTTGCTGATTGACTCCCAGTCAGGGCACATGTCTGGGTTGCAGGCCAGGTCCCCAGTTGGGGGTGTGCGAGAGGCAACCAATTAATGTTTCTCTCACACATGGATAATTCTCTCCCTCTCTTTCTCCTTCCCTTCCCCTCTTTCTAAAAGTAAATAAATAAAGTTTTTTTAAGTAGAAATACAAAAATATGCCACAGGAAAGAAGTCTCCAAAAAAGAATCCTGGTCCCAACACACCTGGTGGGAAGAAAAGAAAGGCCTTTCTGGTTTTGGAGACCCCAAAGGCAGCAGAGCCCAAGAGCCCAGGAAAGAAGCCAAGAATCAAAGGATAGGCAGAGAAAGAAAGAAGCTCTCTGTTTGGGTAAAGAACCCAAGACAGACACCCAAAATCCCAGAGGCCAAGTTCTTCACTACAGCTAATAAATCTGCACAGGAAGCTCCTCACTCAAACATTGGCCCCCAACCCCCCAAGTGCCCCCGTCAACCTAAAAATCAGTGACTCAACCAGGAGGAAACATCAGAGCTGCCTGGGAAGCTTCTGAGAAATACCCAGGTCCTGACCCCCCATCATAACCTTCTCCAAGAGTGAGGCCTCAACTTAAATATGTTTAAAACCTCCACAATATTCATAGGTATAAGAACCAGTAGTTTGAATCCATATTTTTGATTGTTCTTCTGTGTATTTGCCAATAAAATAGAAAATGCAGTGCTTTTGTTAAAGTGTAACATTTGCTTCTGAGTAAACTAAAACAAACCAAAACCTCCACAGGGAATCCAGTCATGATGGCAGGAACTCACATTTGAATGGGAGCTGCCATCTGGCAAGGGCAGAGGGAAAGTGACCACCATGAAATACACCAGAGCGTTCTATCCTTCACGAGACCTGTCCTCAAGAGAAACTTTTATCAGGGCCCAACCTATCTGGGAGAAGAGAAATACCCAACTCCAGTCCCCTCTAGCCGTGCTGTATAACCTAAGAGGATAAGAAAAGAAAAGACCCGAGAGGCACTAGTGAAGTCCACAGCCCAAAGGCACAGACTCACTAACCGACTGAGAACTAATCATAAGACTAGAACTCCTCCCCTCCCAACACACCTTACCACCATATACCAAAGGTTCTTTTACCCAGGACATCATGTTCACCTTTCAACAAAAGTATATACAATGTATTCAAAGGCAAAAAACAAAACAGAAAAAATGAGTTTGAAGAGAGAGAGAACGTGACAGACCCAGATATGGCAGGGATATTGGAATTATGACACCATGAATTCAAAACATCTATAACTAATATACTAAGAGCTCTAAAGGAAATGGAGACAACATGTAAAAATAGATTGGTAATGTAAGCAGAGATAGAAATTCTAAGAAAATTTTCAAAATAAATGCTAAAAATTAAAAGTACTAAACAAATAAAGAATGCATTTGAACCCTGACTGGTGTGGCTCAGTGCCAGCCTGCAAACCAAAGGATCGCTGGTTCAATTCCCAGTCAGGGTACTTGCCTGGGTTGCAGGCCAGGTCCCCAGTAGGGGGCGCATGAGAGGCAACCACACATTGATGTTTCTCTCCCTCTCTTTCTCTCTCCTTTCTCCTCTTTCTAAAAATAAATAAATAAAATCTTTTAATATATATATATATAAGTAAAAAGATGGGTTCATTAGTAGACTGTATACAACTGAGAAAAGAATAACTGAGCTTGGGGATATGTCAATAGAAACTTACAAAACTGAAAAGCAAAGAGAAAAATGATGGAGAAAAAAGAAAATAGAATATCCAAGAATTGTGGGGCAATTACAAAAGGTATAACATACACATACTGGGAATACAAGAAGAAAGACAAAAAGCACCTGAGGATGTTTGAGGCAATAGTTTTTCCCAAATGTCAGATAGAAAATCACACAGATCCAGGAATTTCAGAGAACATGAAGCAGGGTAAATACAAAAAAAACACAAAACAAAAAAACCTACATCTAGGTATATTATATTTAACTTGTAGGAAATCAAAGATAAAAAAGAAATATTGAAAGAAGCCAAAAGAAAAAAAAAAAAACACTCTTGTAGGGAAGCAAAAATAAGAATCACATCTGACTTATTCTCAGAAGCCAGGCAAGCAAATACACAGTGGAGTGAAATATTAAAGTGTTAGGACAACAAAACCACACCAAGCCAGAATTCTGTATCACATGAAATTATCTTTCAGAAGTGCAGGAGAAATAATGACTTTATCAGATCAACAAAAATTGAGAGAATATATTGCCTTACAAAAATATTTTAAGAAGTTCTTGCCCTGGCCAAGTCGCTCAGTTGGTGGGAACATCATCCCATACACCAAAATGTTGTGGGTTCAATTTCCAGTCAGGGCACATACCTAGGTTGCAATAGGATCCCCAGTCAGGGTGCATATAGGGGGCAACTGATCAATGTTTCTCTTTCTCTCTCTCTCTCTCTCTCTCTCTCTCTCTATCTCCCTCCCTCCCTTCCTCTCTATCTAAAAATCAATAAAAACATATCCTTGGGTAAGGATTTAAAATGAAAAAGAAAAAAAGTTCTTCAGCAAGAAGAAAATGATATGGGTCAGAAACTCAAATCCACATAAAAAGGAAGACCATCAGAGAAGGAATAAGTGAAGGTAAAAAATTGTATTTTTATATTCTTAACTGATCAAGCAGATAACAGTTTGTTCCAAAGAATAGCAAAATATATTAATTAATTATAACTAATGCATAAGTGAAATGAATGTTAGCAATGATACAAGAAAAAGGAGAAGGAATTAGGAATATTTTGTTATTTATAAGGTACTTACATTATCCATGAAGTGGTATAGTGTTATGTGAAACTGGACTTGGATTAGTTGTAAATGTATATTGCAAACTCTAAAGAAACCTCTAAAAAAAGAAGTATAATTGATATGCTAAGAAAGGAGAGAAAATGGAAGTATGTAAAATAATCAGTGTAAAAGGCAAAAAAGAATGAAAGACAAAAAGAGAAACAAAGAACAAGGTCAGTGAATAGCAAACAGCAACAAACATGGTAGACAATTATCAACTATATCAATAAGTTTAAATGTCAATTGTCTAACTACACCAAATAAAAGACAGAGATTGTCAGAGTGTATCAAAAAAACAAGACCCAACTGATGTTGTCTACAGGAAACCACTTTTAAATGTGTAGACACAGTCTTGACTGGTGTGGCTTAGTTGGTTGGGCATTGTCCCACAAAGCAAAAAGTTACTGGTTCGATTCCCGGTCAGAACACATTCCTGGACTGTAGTCCCAGTCGCCTGTCAGGGTGTGTGCCAGAGACAGCCAGTCAATGTTTCCCTCATACATTAATGTTTCTCTCTGTCTTTCTCCCTCTCTTCCCCTCTCTCTAAAAATAAAATCTTTAAAAAAATAAGTGCATAGACATAAAATTAAAGGAGTGGGGAAAGATATACCATGTGAAAGTTCATTATAAGAAAGATGAAGTAGCTAAATTAGTTTCATACAGAGCAGACTTTGGAGCAGTGTATATTATCAGAGATAAAAGGACATTACATAATAATAAACAGGTCAATTCTCTAAGAAGACATCATAATCCTTAATATGTCTCACAACAGAGTGTCAAAATACATGAGGCCAACACGGATAGAACTGCAGAGAAAATATGTAAATCCATGATTGTAGTTAGAGACTTCAACAGCATTGTATCAGAAATGGACAGATCAAGCAGAAAGAAAATCGGTAAGGACATAGATGAACTCAACATCATCATCAATCAACCAGATATAACGGACAGCTGTAGACTACTTCATCCAGCAACAGTAGAATACACACTTTTCTAAAGTTCCACATGGAGCATTCACCAAGATAGACCACATTCTGGGACATACAGTCTACCTTAATAAAGAATAAAATTTAAAAGAATAAAAATCATACAGTGTATGCTCTCAGACCACAGTGGATTTAAATTAGAATTCAATAAGGATTGAAAGGCAGCTGGGAAATCTCAAAAATACTTGGAGATTAAACAATATACTTCTGTGATGAAAAGCAAGGACCTAAAAACAAGACTACTCTATCCAGCAAGGCTATCATTCTATCATTTAAAATTGACATAAAGTAAAGAGCTTCCTAGACCAAGAAAATAAAATAAAATAAAGGAGTTAATTACCACCAAACTGGTATTACAAAAAAATTTAAACACCCTGCTTTAAGAAGAAAGGGGAAGTCCTGGCTGGTGTGGCTCAGTGGATTGAGCACCAGCCTGCAAACCAAAAGGTCACTGGTTCGATACCCAGTCAGGGCACATGCCTGGGTTGCAGGCCAAGTCCCCAGTAGGGACATTGGAACAGCAATACACATTGATGTTTCTCTCCCTCTCTGTCTCCCTCCAATGGCAATAAATAAGTACCACCAATAATAACATTAAATGGTTTAAATGCTCCAATCAAAAGACATAGTTCAGCTGAATGAATAGCCTGGATTAGGCTGGTGTTGTTCAGTGGATTGACTGAACCTCCAAACCAAAGGGTCGTCGGTTTGAGTTCCAGTCAAGGCACATGCCTGGGTTGTGGGCCAGGTCCCCAGTGGGGGGCACATGAGAGGCAAACACCCATTGATGTTTCTCTCTCTTTCTTCCTCCCTCCCTTCCCCTCTGTCCAAAAATAAACAAATAAAAACTTAAAAAAAAATAAGAAAGAGAAAGCATGACCCATATACTCATACATGTTCTTTAAGGAGACCCACCTAAAGAGACCCACCTCAGAACAAAAGATATACTGAGACTGAAAATGAAGGGATGGAAAAAATATTCCATGCAAATAGAAACAAAACAAAACAAAAAAGGCTGGGGTAGCAGTACTTGTCTCAGACAAAATAGATTTCAAAACAGAAGCCACAAGAGACAAAGAAGGCTACTACATAATACTAAGGAGATTGACCCAACAAGAGGCTATAACCTACTTGTAAACATACATCCATTCAACATAGGAGCACCTAAAAAGAAAAATTCTTGAGTATTAAGAGAGAGATCAACAGCCATTGTCAGAGTAAGGGATTTTAACACTCCACTGACATCAATGGATAGATCTTCCAGACAGAAATATCAACAAGTCAACGGTGACCTTAAATGACACACTGGATCAATGGATTTAATTGATATTTATAAAACATTTTATCCAAAAGCAGCAGAATATACATTCTTATCAAGGGCATGTGGAACATTCTCAAAGATAGACAATATGTTAGGATGCAAAATAAGCCTTAATAAATTCAAGAAGATTGAAATCATAGCAAGCATCTTCTCTGATCACAATGGTATGAAACTAGAAATCAATTACAATGAAAAAAACTGAAAAACATTTGAATACATGGAGGCTAAATAAATGTTATTAAACAATGAATGGGTTAACCATGAGATATATGAAGAAATCAAAAGTTACCATGAGACAAATGAAAATTAACATACAATGCCCAAAATCTATGGGACATAATAAAAGCAGTCCTGAGAGGTATGCTCCTAGCATTACAGGCCTACTTTAAGAAATAGAAAAAATCTCAAACAATCTAACCCTACACATAACAACACTAAAAGAATAATAAACAGAGCCCAGAGTAAGTAGAAGGAAGGAAATAATAAAGATTAGAGCAGAAATATATAACATACAGACTAAAAAAAATACAACAGAACAATGAAACCAAGAGTGGATTTTTAAAAGATAAACAAAATTGACAAAACTTTAACTAGATTCATCAAGAAAAAGAGAGGAACCAAATTAATAAAATCAGAAATGAAAGAGGAAAAGTTACAACTGGAACCACAGAAATACAAAGGCATATAAAAAAATACTATTATGACCTATATATGCCCCAAAATTGAACAACCTGGGAGAAGTGAATAAATTCTTAGAAACATGAACTTCTGAAACTTTATCAGGAAAAATGAGAAAACCTGAATAGATGGGTAACAACTATTGAAATTGAAGCAGTAATCAAAAAACACCAGCAAACAAAAGTCCTGGACCAGATGGATTCATAGGCAAATTTTATCAAACATTCAAAGAACTAACACCTCTCCTTCTCAAACTATTCCAAAACGTTCAAGAGGAGGGAAGACTTCCAACTCATTTTACAAGGCCATCATTATCCTAATTCCAAAACCAGAAAAGACACTACAATAAAAGAAAATTATAGGCCAATATCCCTGATGAGCACAAATACAAAAACCCTCAACAAAACATTAGCAAACTGAATCCATTAATACATTTTAAAAATCATACACAATGATAAACTGGGATTTATTCTGGGGGTGCAACGTCAGTACAATATTTGCAAATCAATAAACATAATACATTACATTAAAAAATGAAGGGTAAAAATCACATGATCATATTAATAGAAGTAGAAAAGCATTTGATTAAATCCAACACCCATTTATGATTAAAAAAACATAGCAAAGTGGGAGTAGAGGGATCAGACCTCAACATAATAAAGGCCACATGTGACAGACCCACAGCCAGCATCATAGTCAATGGGCAAAAATTAAAAGCATTTTCCTTAAGATCAGGAACAAGACAGGATGTCCACTTTCACCTCTCTTATTTAATATAGTACTGCAAGTACTAGCCACAGAAATCAGATAAGAAGAAGAAATAAAAGGCATCCAAACTGGAAAGGAAAAAGTAAAGTTGTCGTTATTCACAGATGACATGATATTGTATATAGAAAACCCTAAAGACTCTGCCAAAAAACAACCACCTCTAATAAATAAATTTGGCAAAGTAGCAGGACACAAAATAAATATTAAGAAATTGGTGGTATTTTTATACACTAATAATGAATTATCAGAGAAATTAAGAAACCAATTTCAATTACTATTCACTTACTATTGCAACAAAATAACTAGGTACCTAGGAATAAATTTAACCATGGAGGTAAAATACTGTACTCAAAAAATTATAAGATACTGGAGAGATTGAGAAAGATACAAATAAGTGGAAGCATATTCCATGTGTATGGATAGGACATCATTAAGATGTCCATACCACCCAAAGAAATCTACAGATTCAAAGCAATTTCTATAAAATTACCAATGGCATAATCTCACAGATCTAAAACAAATATTCCAAAAATGTATATGGAACCACAAAAGACCCCAAATAGCCTCAGCTGTTTTGTATCTTCTTGAGAAAGAAAAACCAAGTTGGAGGTATCACAAAACCTGATATCAAACTATGCTACAAGCCACAGTAATCAAAACAGCATAGTACTGGCACAGAACAAGCATATATATACATCAGTAGAACAGAACAGAAAGCCCACAAATAAGTCCACACCTATATGGTCAATTAATATTTGACAAGAGAGGCAAGAAGAGAGGCAATGGGGTAAAGACAGCTTATTCAATAAACAGTGTTGAAAAATTGGACAGATACATGCAAAAAAATGAAACTAGACCATCAACTCACATCATGCACAATCATAAACTTCAAATGGATTAAAAACTTAAATGTCAGACTCAAAACTGTGGGAGGAACTCCATCCAGCAGAATTCTCCTATCTGCCTCAGATGAGAAATAAGTCATCCCAGAAACAATCTTGCTGTTCTCCTTCTAGTGGAAAACACCCCAAGCTCTTCTCCCAAATGGCTTTTATTGGGAATGGTATGCATAGGTGTATATAGCATACATGCATAGCTCATCAATCAAATGTCAAAAGGCTACAGTCATACAAAAACAGGTATTATCTACAGATAACAATAGAAGGAGCACAGAGATCTGTCATAGCTCAGGGTCTGTTAGTCATGCTGATGCCAAAGAGTCTTTAAGATGTATTTCATGAGATAAGGAGTTTCCTCCTTATGCCTTGAACCTAAACATCCGGTTTATATCACCAGGGCTATACAAAACAAAGCAGAACAAACTTCAAAGGATACAATGTATTTATCAGGCCTGATTCCCATGGGAACCTTCAATGTTAGAGTCAGGTCATGTCTGCCACCTGCGTTACCTGGTTTTCCAGAGAAACTTACTAGTCCCTTTCAGAGCCTGGGCTGCAATCTCCAAAACCACAGTCAGAGTGGTCCCCAACACAAAACCATAAAAATCCTAGAAGAAGACATAGGCAGTAAAGTCTCAGACATTGCTTGTAGCAATATTTTATCAGATATATTTCCCAGACAAGGGAAATAAAAGAAAAAATAAACAAACGGTACTACACCAAACTAAAAAGTTTTGCACAGCAAAGGAAAATATCGACAAAATAAGAAGACAACTTACAAAATGGGAGAACATATTTGCCAATACATCTGATAAGGGTTAATATCCAAAATTTATAAGGAACTTATACAACTAAACACCAAAAAAAAAAAACACACCCCAATTAAAAAATGAGCGAAGAACCAGAATAGACACTTCTCCCAAGAGGACATACAGATGGCCAACAGACATATGAAAAGGTGCTCAGTTTCACTAATCATCAGAGAAATGCAAATTAAAACTACAATGAGATATCATGTCACAGCTGTCAGAATGGCTATCATCAATATATCAACAAACAAGTGCTGGTGAGGATGTGGAGAAAGGGAACACTCTTTTACTGTTGGTGGGAATGCAGACTGGTGCAGCCACTGTGGAAAGCAGTATGGAGTTAACTCAAAAAATTAAAAATGGATCTTTCTTTTGATGCAGCAATCCCACTTCTGGGAATATGTCTGAAGGAACCCAAACACTAATTCAGAAGAACATAAACAACCCTATGTTCATTGCAGTGTTATTTATAATCTCCAAGACATGGAAGCAGCCCAAGTGTCCACCAGTAGATGAGTGGATAAAACAACTATGTGACATTTACACAATGGAATACTACTGGGCCACAGAAAAGAGGAAAGTTTTACCCTTTGCAATAGTATGGATGGACCTGGAGAACATTATGCTAAGTGAAATAAGCCAGTCAGAGAAAGACAAATACCATATGCTTTTGCTCATTTGTGGAATCTAATGAACAAACTGAACTAACAAGCAAAATAGAGACAGATTCATAGATAGAGCAGGATGACAGCTAAGGTAGGGGTAGGGTAGGGATGGAGGGACTGAGAAAAAAGGAAAAAGGAATCGTGGACATGGACAATGGTGTGGTGATGCAGCGGGGAGAGGGTCATAAGGGAACTAAATGGTAATAAAAAAATAAAATAAATTTTTTAATTTTCAGAATTTAAAAAATATAAATAATGTAATATCTGAACACCAAAAAATGGGCATAGGTTGGATGGATTGAACAAAAAAAGGAAAAAGGACTAATGGACATGTACAACAATGTTATTGTAGGGGGGGATGGGAGGCAAGAGGTATAAGGGGGACAAATGGTAATGGAAAAAATGCAGTAAAAATAGTCATTTAAAAAATGGGCTAAGGATCTGAATAGTCACTTCTCCAAAGAGAACATACTGATGGCCAATAGACATATGAAAAAAATGCTCAATGTCACCAATTGTCAGAGAGATGCAAATAAAAACCACAATGAAATATCACCTCATGCCTGTCAGAATGGCTATCATCAATAAATTAACAGTAAGTATTGGTGAGTATGTGGAGAAAGGGGAACCCTTGTGCACTTTGGTGGTAATACAAACTGGTGCTGCCACTGTGGAAAAGAGTATGAAGCTTCCTCAAAAAATTAAAAATGGAACTGCCTTTTGACCCAGCTATCTTACTTCTGGTAATATATATGAGGAAACTTTAAACACTATTCCGAAGAAATATATGCAACCCTATTTTCATTATAGCACTATTTACAATAACCAAGATGTGAAAGCAGCCCAAGTGCCCATCAGTAGATGGGAGAATTGAAAAGCTGTGGGACATTTACACAATGCACTACCACTTGGCTGTAAAAAAGAAGGAAATCTTACCTTTTGCAACAGCATGGATGGACCTGGAGGTTATTATGCTAAGTGAAATAAACCAGCCACAGAAAGACAAATACCATATGATCTGATATATGGAACCTAATGAATAAAGATAATGGATGAACAAGATAGAAATAGTGGCATGGATACATGGAACAGACTGAAAGTTGTCAGAAAGGGGAGTTGAGGGCCTGGATGAAAGGTGAAAAGATTAAGCAACACACACACACATAACAAATAGACACAAACTGTGGTGATAGCCAGAGGGAAAGGTGGATGGATGTAGCTGGAGGGTGGCAAAGGGGAGATAAAGAGGAAAGGAAAGAGGTTTTGCTTTGGGTGATGGGAGCACGATGCAGTGTGCAGATGATGTTTTGTTTAGTTGTGTACAGGAAACCTGTATGGTTTTCTGAGCCAGTGTCATCCCAATAAATTTAAAAATACACTTCTAAATAACACATGAGCCAAAGAAGAAACTTCAAGGGATATTTTAAAGTATTTTGAACTACATGTAAATGAAATTACAACTTACCAAAATTTGGGGATGCAGTGAAAGCAGTGCTTAGATAGAAAATCATATCATTGACGCATATATTAGAAAAGAGGAGAGATCTAAAAATGAATCTAAGTATATACCCTAGGAAACTAGAAAAAGAAGCAAAATAAAGGCAGCAGAAGAAAAGAAATAAAAATGGAGCAGATATCAATGAAATTGAAAACAAGAAATCAAAAGAGAAAATAAATAAAACCAACAGCAGTTTTTTAAAAGATCAGTAGCATCAATAAGTCTTTAGCTAGACTAAGAAAAAAGAGAGCAAAAACAAATCACTAATATCAGAAGTGAAAGAAGGGGCATCACTGGAGATCCCATAGATAGTAAAAGGATAATAAAAGCATATTGTGAGCAACTCTGTGCCCACAAATTTGATAACCTGGATGAAATGGACCAATTTCTTCAGAGATACAATCTGCCAAAATGCATACAAGAAGAAAAAGATGATCTGAATAGGCCTATACCTATTAAAGAAATTGAATCAACAATTAGTAACCACCCAAAACAGAAAGCACCAGACCCAGATGGCTTCACTGGTGAATTTTAGCAAGTATTTCCACCAAGGTGTCATGCCATTTCCCATGGGCCTTGTGTGGCTCAGGATGGCTGTGAATATGGCCCAACACAAAATCATAAATTTACTTAAAACATTATGAGATCTTTTTTGTGATTATGTGTCACAATGTATTTAATGTGTGGCCCAAGACAACTCTTCCTCTTCCAGTGTGACCCAGAGACACCAAAAGGTTGGACACCCCTGACATTATACCAATTCTCTACAATCTATTCCAGAAGATAGAAGCAGAGGGATACTTCCCAATTCATTCTTTGAGGACAGTATTACCCTCATACCAAAACCATAGACTTTACAAGAAAAGAAAACTAGAGACCAATACCTCCCAAGGACATAGGGGTCCTCAGCAAAATAGTAGAAAATCAAACACAACAGTGTATAAAAAATTATGTCACAACCATGCAGGAACTACCCTATGGTTCACATTTGAAAATTATTTAATGTAATTCATCACATCAACAAGCTAAAGAAGAAAAATCACATGATAATATCCATAGGTTAAGGAAAGGCATTTGACAAAATACAACACCTATTCATGATTTAAAAGGAAAAACAAACCAAATCAAATAGGAATAGAATGGAACTTCCTCACTTTGATAAAGAACATCAAATAAAAATCAGCAGCTACCATCGCTTAATGGTAAGAAAATAGCTTTCCCACTAAGATCAGGAATGAAACAATCATGCCGTCTCTCACCACTCCTTGGAAATATTTTACTGGAAGTCTTACCTAATACAATAAGAAAAGAAAAAATAAAAGGTATACAGATTGGAAAGAAAGAAAGAAGGAAAGTGCCTTTGTTTGCAGATGACATGATTGCCTATGTACAAAATCCTAAAAATCAAGGAGAAAATATTTCTGGATCAACTATGAAGCCAATACAATCATAACTCTGAGATACAGAAGGTTCAGCTCCAGACCACTGCAGTAAAGCAAAGAATAAAGCGAGTCCCATGAAGTTTTGGGTTTCTCAGTGCTCGTGAAAGTTATGTTTACACTACAGTGTGTGGCCCGTTGAGTGTGCAATAGCATTATGTCTTTTAAAAATCAATGTAAATACCTTAATTTAAAAATAGTTTATTGCTGAAAAAGGCTTATCATCATCTGAGCCTTTAGCAAGTTATAATCTTTTTGCTGGTGGAGGATCTTGCCTTGACTTTGGTGGCTTCTGACTGATCATTACTGAAGGTTGGGGTGGCCTTGGCAATTTCCTAAAATAAGATAACAGTGAAGGTTACCACATAAATTGACCTTTTTTTTTTCCTTTTTATTGAATTTATTGGCACTGGTTAACAAAATTAAACAGATTTCACGTGCACAATTCTACAATACTTCACCTATACATTGTATTCTGTGTTCACCACCCCAGACTCTTCCATTCACAAACAATTTCTGTTGCATGTGATGTTGTTTGATAGGATTTCACCCACAGTAGAACTTCTTTCACAATCGGAGTCAATCCTATCAAACCCTGCCCCTGCTTTGTCAACTAAGTGCGTATAGTATTCTAAATCCTTTGCTGTCTTTTTAACAATTTTCACTGCATCTTCACCAGAAGTAGATTCCATCTCAAAAAAACCACCTTCCTTGCTCATTCATAAGAAGCAACTTTTCGTCTATTAAAGTTTTATCATGAGATTGTAGCAATTCAGTCACATTTTCAGGCTCCACTTCTAATTCTAGTTCTCTTGCTACTTCTACCACATCTGCTGTTACTTCCTTCATTAAAGTCTTTGACCTATTAAGGTTATCCATGAGGATTGGAATTAACTTCTTCCAAATTTCTATTCATATTAATAATTTGACCTTTTCCCATGAATCATAAATATGCTTAATAACATCTAGAAGGGTAAATCCTTTCTGGGTTTTCAATTTACTTTGCCCAGATCCATTAGAGATATTAATATCTATGGCAACTATAGCATTATGAAATGTATTTCTTAATAAGACTTGAAAGTAGAAATTACTTCTTGATCCATGGGCTACAGAATGGTTGTTCTGTTAGCAGGCATGAAAACAACATTAATCTCATTGTACATCTCCATGATGCTTTTGGGTAACCAGCTGCATTGTCAATGGGCACTAATATTTTCAAAGGAAATTTTTCTCAGCAGTAGGTCTCAATGGTGGGCTTAAATATTCAATTAAGATGTTACAAAGAGATGTGCTATCATTCTAGCTTTGTTCCATTTATGGAGCACAGGCAGAATTAGATTTAGCATAATTCCTACAGGCCCTAGGATTTTTTGGAATGAAAAATGAGCATTGGCTTCAACTTAAAGTCATCAGCTGTGTTAGCACTGAACAAGAGAGTCAGCCCGCCCTCTGAAGCTTGAAGCCAGCCATTGACTTCTTCTCGCTACCTATGAAAGTCCTAGAAGGAATCTTCTTTGGTTATAAGGCTGTTCCATCTACACTGAAAATCTGTTGTTTGGTTCAGCCACCTTCGTTAATTATCTTAGCTAGATCTTCTGGATAACTTGCTACGGTGTCTACATCAGCACTTGCTGCCTCACCTTGCACTTCTGTGTCATGAGGAAGGCTTTTTTCCTAAAACCAGATGACCAACATTAGTTAGCTTCAGACTTTTCTTCTGCAGCTTGTTCACCTTTCTTGGCTTTTATAGAACTGAAGAGAATTAGAGGCTTGCTCTGCATTAGGCTTTGGCTTAAGTGAATGCTGCAGCTGGTTTGATCTTTTACCCAGACCACTACAACTTTCTCCATCTCAACAATAAGGCTGTTTCACTTTCTTACCATTTGCATGTTCACTGGAGCAGCACTTTCTATTTCCATTAAAAACTTTTCCTTTGGCCCTGGCTGGTGTAGCTCAGCGGATTGAGCACCTTCCCGTGAGCCAAAAGATTTCCAGTACAAGTCCCCAGTAGGGGGTGCGCAAGAGGCAACCACACACTCATGTTTCCCTCCCTCTCTTTCTCCCTTCCCCTCTCCCTAAAAATAAATAAATAAAATCTTAAAAAAAAACAAAACAAAACACTTTTTCCTTGAATTCACAACCTGGCTAATTGTTAGGTGCAAAAGGCCTAGCTTCAGCCTATCTCAGCTTCCTACATGCCTTCTTCACTAACCTTAATCATTTCTAGCTTTTGATTTAAAATGAGTGATGACTTATTTATTTTTTATAACTGGCAGTATGTACCTTTTGACTCCCCTCACCCATTTCACACCACCCACCCCATGCCTCTGGCAATCAGCAACCTGTTCTCTGTACTATGAGCTCAGTTTTGTTTTTTATACACCACTCATGAGATCATATGGTATTTGTCCTTCTCTGACTTTCACTTAGCATAATGCCCTCAACACCCATCCCTTTTGTCACAAATGGCAAACTTTTCTTCTCTTTATGACTGAATAATCCACTTTATATATGCACACCTCATTTTCTGTACCCTTTTATGCATTGATAGGCATGCAGGTCATTTCCATGTCTTGGCTATTGTAAGTAATGCTGCGATGAAGATGACAGTTCATACACGTTTTTCAGTTAGTGTTTTCTTTCTTTCTTATTTTAAATAAATACCCAAAAGTGGAATTGCTGGATCAAAAAGGGGTCACAGAGAAAGAATGCACTGAAGCTGTTTAAAGAACCTGAGAAAGCATTAGAAATTATTATTTATAGTAAATGAATGTAGCCATTCTATTTACAGATGGCAATTTGCAATGTAACCATCCATCTTTAAATATCTGTGTTACTAATCATCAGAGAGAAGCAAAGTAAAACCACAAAGAGATATCACCTCACACCTGTCAGAATGGCTATCATCAATAAATCCACAACAGCAAGTGCTGGCAAGGATGTGAAGAAAAGGGAACCCTTGTGCATTGTTGGTAGGAATACAAATTGGTGCGGCCACTGTGGAAAACAGTATGGAGTTATCTCTAAAAATTATAAATAGAAATGCCTTGTCACCCAGTGATTCTATGTTTGGAGAATATATGAAGAAACCTGAAACACTAATTCAAAAGAATATGCATGTATGTAGCCTTGTGTTCATTGCAGCATTATTACAATAGCCAAGATTTGAAAGCAGCCCAAGTGCCCATCAGTAGATGAGTGGATCAAAAAGCCATGATACATTTACACAATTGAATACTATGCAGCTGTTTAAAAAGAAGTAAACCTTACCTTTTGTGACAGCACGGATGAACCTGGTTCGTACTATGCTAAGTGAAATAAGCCAATCAGATAAAGATAACTAACGTATGATTTCACTTATGTGTGGAATCTAATCAACAAAAACTAACAAACAAAACAGAAACAAACTCATAAATACAGATAACAGACAGTTGTCAGAGGAGAGGGCAGTTTGGGGACTGGGTGAAAGAGATGAAAAGATTAAGCAAAAAAAAAAAACAAACGCTCATAGACACAGTATGGTGATTATTAGAGGGAAAGGCAGGCGGAGGAGGTAAAAAAGGGTAATGCGGGGATGTGTGGTGATGGAAGAAGACTTGATTTGGGGTAGTAAACACACAATATACTATACAGACAATGTATTATAGAATTGTATACCTGAAACCTATAAAATTTGATTAAGCAATGTTACCCCCATAGATTCAATTTAAAAAACAAAGTACTTATGTTAGATTTTTAAAAAGAAAAAACTGTGGATTCCCGTTAGTAGGGCCCTTCCTTTGTATCTAGTTGCCAGAAATAAGATGTCTACTACTTTATCCTTACTCACCCCGTCCACCTCTGCTTCCTACACATAACTAAGATACTTTATGTTATCCCAAAACTTGGGTTTCACTTTTTCCAGTCCTTACCTCCTTCAATCATTTATGCCAAATATCAATTTCAATACAAAGATTTATTCTGCTCCTATTAGGAAATTTTGCACCCTGCGACTGAGGTCTTCAATAAATTTGAGAAGTTACAACAGCCAGTTGTCATCTTATTCTTGATGGAAAAGCTAGTTTAAAATATAAAATGGAGTAAATCTCAAATTGCCGTGACATTTTTAAAATGTCATATATTATGAGAAATATTTTGAACTTTAAAGGATGCATATACAGTTTTAAAATATTTTTAAATGAAAAATTTTCTTTATAATGTCCCATAAATGGACAGGGATTTTGGAATATATGTTAAACAGATATTTCCTCAACCCAATTAATAAGTAACATTAGTCTACACCAGCGATTTTTAACTTTTTCACCTCATGGCACACATAAACATTACTGAAACCCTGTGGCACACCAAAAAATATATTTTTTGCCATTCTGACAAAAAATAATTTTGATTGATTTACAAAAAAATAAAAATAACAGTAATTACCTACCCTTTTCACTTCAAAGTGACTTTTTAAAAAATCAGGTGCCTATACTTTTTTGTAGGAATGTCTGGTAGCAAGAATTAACCAATATTATGCAACCTTATTATGTAACATGACCAGTTAGATGCAGATCTTTTATGTGACCTATATATTTATGGTTCAAGACAAGGCATTCACACTGGATGGCTATTGTTGGGTTGGCTGCTGTCATTTTTTTGTATTTGACAATCTAAGGCACAGGTGGCAAACACAAGGCCTGTGGGCGGAATCCGGCCCTCCACCTTGTTTTATCTGGCCCGGCACCTTGTTTCTACCCGGCAGCAGCGCTGAGCTCTCACTTAACTGTTAAGGAGCAGTTACATTTATACAGTCCTAAAATTACATTCGGCCCTTTGAAGGCAACCTCAAGGCTGATGTGGCCCATGGTAAAAATGAGTTCGACACCCCTGATCTAAGGGAAAAGAGGTCGGTGCCCCTGACTAAGTAGTCCAGTATCGCAGGTTTTAAAAATTCTTGTGGCATACCAGTTGCAAATTGGTGTCTACACTATGTATCACTAGATAAGACAGGCTATTTATAGGATATTTGATAAAATAGAATTCATCATTTAGATGTATGTATCTATGCCTATGTATATATAGAGATTTTTTTATATTTCAGGAGTTTTACATGTTATGATATGGTGTGCAATCTGGTCAATCTCAGGCCCTCACGTTTTCTTTGATGAAAATTTATTTGGACTATTAATTACCTTTTATAGTTCCATATTGGGGGGCAAACTTTTGGAGCTCATTAGAATACCATCAGTGCCTCAACTTCCACCTCTTCTTGGTAAGGGTATAATTAGCTCTAATTTCTTTTTTATTCACTTATATGTAAATTATGCATGTATTCTAGTCAAAGTAAATATAATTTAGAAATATCTTAATGTAATACTATTTATATAGCTTCTTTATATGTGTATGTACTATATATGTGTATATATAGCTCATTTATCAAAATATTTATTCTCTCTATTACATATGTATCCAGAGATTTTTTCTAAAATATTTTTAAATAATTTAAATATACTCAGTATATAATTCTTGTTGCTTTATTATTTAATAGAACTTTTTTACTTAATTTTAAATGTATTATAGAAAAGGAAAATTTTGGGAAAGACTGAATTTTTCTGTAGATAACCTAACTTATGTACAATTACAAGATTCAAATATTATAGTATGTGAGACACCAAAAAGTCTTATGGATTTTGAGTAAGCTGTTTGGGCATCTTCACTATGTGTATTCGTAGATACATCATCTGCCTAACCAGTGGCATACCCTATTTCTTCATCCCTTTATTGCATAACTCTCCAGGTGGACAGAGGAAAATAAATGGAAGAAGTTCTATCAGAGGTGTCTCATATCTTCTACATATTCAATATATCCAAATGTTCTGTAGAATATCGATAGAAATAATCTCTCCATTTTATCTAACACCCTTTCTATGTCCATAACACTCTTTCAGCACTTTTTAAGTATTCGTTGAATCTCTTTCCCTCCTCTTCAAAACTTTTACTCTTGCCCTAGCTTAAGCTATTTGTTCCCAGCTATACCATGGACTATGGCAGAGGCTTTGAATTGGCCTTGTCTCCAATTTTATGTCTATCTAATTCACCAGGGTCATCACATAGAAAATGCAAGGTTCATTATCTCACTTCCTCCTTAAAACTTTCCCAACATGCCTTACTCTGCTAAAGCAGGTGACAGTGGAGTCGGGTTAGCTATTCACAATCTGATGCCTCCTCCCCATTCTCCTACTCGCATCCTTGCCCTTTATGTTTCAGCATCACTGGATTACTAGTTGTATCCCATTGAGATATATCATTTTTTGTCTCCATTTCTTTATGCTGTCTCCTCCGCTTGTGTGTGTAACTTGCCCTTCACCAAAGTAATGAAAAATATATTGTGTCTGAAGAGGGGAAATTAAATATTTCTGTTTTCTCTTGGAATAAAATGCATTGAATCAGACTGTATTTATTGGTTTGTTTATTTATTTATTTTTAAAGGGATGTTACTGGCTGGTTTTACCATCAGGAATGTTCCATCGCTCAGTAAGTTCGTCCAGATTAGTAACACGTGGTCTTCAACTTTAAGAAATTCTGCCCTTACCCTTATCCTAATAAAAGCTGGACTTGGACTCGATCCACAGGTAAATTTCTAATTATACCTTGAGTAAAGTTACTTTAAATATTAGAGGCTGGTAAAATGAAAAAGAGGAAGAATTTTTGTTGTAGCTGTTTCAAGTGGTGTCTGTAAATAAAACTAAAATAAAAGCCAAAAATTTGCAGAAGTATTGACACCTTAATTTCTACTTCTTGTCTTCATTATTACTGATATGAGGAGAAATCACTGGGATATAAGATCACCATTAAAAATAGCTTTTAATTGTTTGCATAGAGATCAATGACCCTTACACAGCATTTGTAAGTATTATTTGAGAGTTGTGGCTCTTCTATGGAGAACTACTTGCTTTTAAAGATAACAAAGGATAAGGTCACCCCTTAAAAGGATTTGCTTCTGTTTTGTTTTATTTATTTCAGAGAGATTAAGAATTTCAATAATATTTTTTATTTATGCCTTTGTTCCTGATTATCTTTGCATTATTGTAAAAGCTAATGGATTATAAATCTATTTGGATTTTTTAAAGAGTTCCTAACATCTTCTCAAATAGATGTGGAAAATGTATGTTTAGTGGTATAATATATCAGTAGCATAAATAATTATAGACAGTGATAATTTATTATATTATCCAGTAGAAAACTTGAACCAATGAGAAAATTTAAAAGTTAATTATGCACTTTTTAAGTGATTTTCTCTTTTTTCATGTTGATATTTTCTATTTATAATTATTAAGTTAATCAAACAGTTCATCTCTGAAAGTTAACTGCTGGATATACACCTATACTTCCATTATGCTATTTATTTGGAAGATCAAGGAGGGTAGAACTAGTTATTGAATCACAAAGAAGCAAATCTTTATTAACAATTAAAATATGACAATGTTTTATAAAACATGCAATAGTTTATAATCCAATTTATGATGACACATAAAATGATCTGTATTAGCATGTCAAGCCCAATGGAATAATCAGGAAGATTTAGTTTAGTAAACAACTATATATTTTCATATTTCCTTAAATATGATAATATTCTCTAAATATGACTATGTTTATATTTCAGGCTCTGAAGCGTTTGAGGAAAGTTTGTTTAAGATTGTCTATGGGTCCATGCCTCATGGAAGCATGTTCAGCTGCTGTTATTTCCCACTTCCTTATGAATTTTCCCTGGCAATGGGGATTTCTATTAGGGTAACTTTTCCTCATTTTCCCTATGAAAATATTTAGTTAAGGATGCTTGGTCAAAATTATTGATATATTCAGAATACTGAATAGACAAGCTTTTCATTAAAATTATTTTCACAGTGGTAGAAATCCTTGGAAATCGGTTGGTCAAAAACAGAATTATGTTCTAAATCTACAGTATCTTTGACAAACATGCATAGTCCCTAAATGTTTAATGCCAAGATAATTCACTTCATCACTTTATTCAGTCTCTTATATATTATAATGTATCTCTATTTTTAACCTATCTAAAATGGCCTCTCCCTTATACACCACTTGTATGTATTATGTATACATATATGTGAGAGATTTTGTATAGATGTAGATGTTATAACCAAAAAATAAGCAAACAAATACCTTTCCCTACCTCCAATGTCCCATCTGTTACTTTCCACCACCCAGTTTCCTTCATGTCCAAATCCTTCAGAATAATAGTCTATAATCCCTATCTCTGTATCCTGAACTCCTCTACATTTTTCCAACCGCTTAAGTTTTGCTTCCATATATTTGTTTGGGTGAAATTTATAGCAAAGTGCACCCATTATATACTTACTGCCAAATTCAATGAATTTTTTAAATTAAATTTTATTGTAAAATACCCAAAGGTATTTTCCTTTTGAAAAATTAGAACTTCACAAATGAAAGCAAAAAGTCTTTTGACCATGCCTGTAAGTCCTACTGCCCATACCCCTACCCAAAGTGACAACTCATGAGTTTTATAGCATTCTAGACCTTTAGAAATAATATTCCAAGCTTCTCCATCTCCATAGAGAAGGGTCTATTATTTTGTGTATTTTTGTGTAAGTCATATCTCCTATCTGTGACTAACCTGTTCATATCCTTTGTCTGCTTTTCTGTTGAGTTATTTTTCTTTCTTATTCATTATATTGAATCTTTGTCTGTTATAGGTGTTGCAAATATCTTGTCCAGTGCACCACTAGATATTTAACTTTACATATGGTGACTTTTTTAATCTAAAAAAGTATTTCCAACATATAGTGTTCAATACATAAAGCTATTTACTTGACCTTGAAAATCAAAATAGGTGGGGTAGAAGGAGTCAGAACACAACTGCTTTTGATACACAGAGTTTTTAATGTAATCAAATTCAACAATATCTCTCTTTATGATAATTTTTTATATGTCATTCAAAAGATCTTTTTTACCCCATAGTTACAAATATTTGTCTATATTTTATTCTTATTAGTTTTAAGTTCAATTTTTAAAATTCTTTAGAACAGCCAGCATGTTGTGTGCGAGGTGATCCAGCTGCACTCTTTTTCCACATGAATAGGCAATAGTCTCAATACTGTTTACAGAAAAGTCCTTTCTTCCCAAGCTGATTTCAAATGTCACTTCTACCATGTAGCAAATCCCACAAATTTGTTTCTACTCTTTGTATTGTTTTCTTCCAATTTATTTTATCTATTTTTGTGTCACTATTACACAGTGTTAATCATTTTACCTTCACAAAAACAATGTCTTTTTTCATTGACTTGGTTTTTCATTCTAAACTTTCCCAAATGAAGAATCCTGAGAGGGCTTTAATTGGCGTAGAACTAAATTAATAAGTTAATTGGAGGGATAAATGACATCTTTATAATGTTGAAGCCTTTATATGCAAATGTGAAACAGTTTTCCAATTATTCAGGTGTTATCTTAAGTACTATAGTGTTTTAATTTTTATAAAAGTCTAGACTATTTCATAGTTTTGTTGTTAGATATTTTGTGTTTTTTATTGATGTTGGAGATGAAATTTTTTCATAACATTTTCTAATTAGTTTTTTCAGATGTATATAAAAGCTACTAATTTTTAAAAATTGATTTCATTGAGGTATAGTTTACATAAAATGAACACCCATTTTCATTTCAGTGAGTTTTGACAAATTTATATGCCCGTGTAACCACCGGCATAGTTGTGCAGCTCATTTTCATTATTCTGCAAAATTCTTGTGCCCCGCTCCAGTCAGTTACATCCTGGTCCCAGGCAAAACAATCTGTTCTCTGTCACAATAGATTAGATTATTGTTTAGAATTTTAGGTTAATATAATTATATAGTATTTACTTTTTTGTTTCTGCCCCTTTTGGACAGCACGTTGTGTTTGAGATGCATCCATATTATGGCTAGTGGCTCATTCCATTGTATTGCAGAGTAGTATCGTTGTCTGAACACACCACCAACTTTATTCATTCACTTGTGGTGTATATTTGGGTTATTCGCAGTTTGGGGCTATTACAAATAAAGCTATGAACTTTTGCATTCAAGTCTTTGTGTGGACATTTGTTTTCATTTCTTAGGGAAATACCTAGGAGTAGAATTGCTAGGTCATTTGGTAAGATAATGTTTAATTTTATTAAAAAACTGCCAGATAGTTTTCCAAAGTATTGTTGTATTTTATATTTCGATCAACAATGTATGAAATTTCAGGCCATCCATATCTTCCCCAGTGTTTGATAGTATCTAACTACTTAATTTTAACATTTCGTACTGGATATGTAGTGGTCTCAGGTTGTGGTTTTATAGTTTTTCATCAAATTTGGAAATTTTTCAGCCATTATTTCTTTTTTTTAATATATTTATTGATTATGCTATTACAGTTGTCCCATTTCCCTCCTCATTCCACTCCATCCTGCCCACCCTCTCCCTCCCACATTCCCACCCTATAGTTCATGTCTATGGGTCATACTTATAAGTTCTTTGGCTTCTACATTTCCTACACTATTCTTACCCTCCCCCTGTCTATTTTCCACCTATCATCTATGCTACTTATTCTCTGTACCTTTCCCCCCTCTCCCCCGCTCCCCTGTTGATAACCCTCCATGTGATCTCCATTTCTGTGGTTCTGTTCCTGTTCTAGTTGTTTGCTTGGTTTGCTTTTGTTTTTGTTTTAGGTGTGGTTGTTAATAACTGTGAGTTTGCTGTCATTTTTACTGTTCATATTTTTTTTATCTTCTTTTTCTTAGGTAAGTCCCTTTAACATTTCATATAATAAGGGCTTGGTGATGATGAACTCCTTTAACTTGACCTTATCTGAGAAGCACTTTATCTTCCCTTCCATTCTAAATGATAGCTTTGCTGGATAAAGCAATCTTGGATGTAGGTCCTTGCCTTTCATGACTTGGAATACTTCTTTCCAGCCCCTTCTTGCCTGTAAGGTCTCTTTGGAGAAATCAGCTGACAGTCTTATGGGAAGTCCTTTGTAGGTAACTGTCTCCTTTTCTCTTGCTGCTTCTAAGATTCTCTCCTTCTGTTTCATCTTGGGTAATGTAAATATGATGTGCCTTGGTGTGTTCCTCCTTGGGTCCAGCTTCTTTGGGACTCTCTGAGCTTCCTGGACTTCCTGGAAGTCTATTTCCTTTGCCAGATTGGGGAAGTTCTCCTTCATTATTTGTTCAAATAAGTTTTCAATTTTTTGTTTTTCCTCTTCTCCTTCTGGCACCCCTATAATTTGGATGTTGGAACGTTTCAAGATGTCCTGGAGGTTCCTAAGCCTCTCCTCATTTTTCCAAATTCTTGTTTCTTCATTCTTTTCTGGTTGGATGTTTCTTTCTTCCTTCTGGTCCACACCGTTGATTTGAGTCCCAGTTTCCTTCGCATCACAATTGGTTCCCTGTACATTTTCCTTTGTCTCTCTTAGCATAGGCTTCATTTTTTCATCAAGTTTTCGACCAAATTCAACCAATTCTGTGAGCTTCTTGATTACCAGTGTTTTGAACTGTGCATCTGATAGGTTGGCTATCTGTTCGCTGCTTAGTTGAATTATTTCTGGAGCTTTGAAGTGTTCTGTCATTTGGGCCATTTTTTTTTTTGTCTTGGTGCTTCTGTTACTTAAAGGGGCAGAGCTTTAGTTGTTCCCGGGGGCGGGTAATGCTGGTCACTGCACTGTGACACGGAGCTCTGACGCTGTACGTGGGGGGGGGGGGGGCTGAGAGGGAATAATGGCGCCCGATCCACTCTCCACCGGGTTTCAGTCACTCCCTCTGCTACCCACAATCAAATTGGGCCCCTCTGGTGTTGGTTCCCGAGTGGGTGGGCCTGTGCACACTCTAGGCCCCTGTGGGTCTCTCCAACGACCTCTCCTGTGAGGCTGAGTTTCTCCTGCTGCCGCCCCAACCCCCACGGTTGTTTCACTCAGAGGTCTGAGGCTTTATTTCCCTGCGCTGGAGCCCTGGGTTGCGTGGTCTGCTTCGCTCCCCGCCATTCGTACCAGTTTATCTGTGCGCGAATGTGGGGCCGCAGGGTCTGCTGTGGTCAGACTGCCTGCCCCTTTCTTCCCCCCCCTCCCGCCCCCCCGCCAGTCTCGATCCCGCCATGGCCACGAGAGTCCTCTCCACCCCCGCTGCCCGTCCCCGCCCCTCCTACCGGTCTGGATGAAGGTTTATTTTTTTATCTCCTTGGTGTCGGACTCCCTTGTCATTCGATTTTCTGTCAGTTCTGGTTGTGCGAGGAGACGCAGTGTGTCTACCTATGCCGCCATCTTGGTTCTCGACCTTCAGCCATTATTTCTTAAATATTTTCCCCCTTCTCCTTCTTCCAGAGCTACAATTGCACATGTTTTAACTGCTTGATATTATTCTGTATAAATTCCTGATATTCCTATTAATTTATTTTCATTCATGTTACTTTCTGTGCTTCACTTTGTATATAGTCTATTAATATGCCTCCAAATTCACTGATCTTTTCTTCTGCAGAGTTCAACCTTCTATTAATCCTATCCAGTGAAATTTTTGATTCAGATATTGTATTTTTTGTCATTAGCTATTACACATTTTTACATTTATTTTTTCCAGCTTTATTGAGTTGTAATTGATATATAACCTTATGTAAGTTTAAGATGGGCATTGTGTTGATTTGGTACACTTCTATATTGCAGAATGATTACCAATATAGCTTAGCTAATGCTTCCCTCTTGTCATATAATTGCCATTTCTTTTTTATGAGAACAGTTATGATCTACTCTCTTAACAACTTTCAAGTATATAATACATTAATATTAACTATAATCACTATGTGTATATTAGGTTACCCTAACCTTAATAATATTGTAAATGAAAGTTCGTAGTCTTTTGACCAGCGCCTCCCATCTCCCCCACACTCAACCTCTAGTAACCATCATTGTGCTCTTCGTATCCATGAGCTTAGTTTTTTAAGATTCTGAGTATAGGTGAGATCATAAAATGTTTTCTTTCTCTGTCTTCTTATTTCACTCAGCATAATGCTCTTAAGGTTGTGACAATATTGATTTTTCGTTTTTCTCATGATTGAATAGCATTCCATTGCATACATTTATACCGCATCTTCTTTATTCATTCATCCTTGACAGACACTTAGGTTGTCTCCATCAGCTATTGCATCTTTTATTTACAAAAGTTCCATTTGCTTCTTTATTCTATCTTCCAATTTTTGCCTTTTATAGTTATATTTTTCTTTAAGTCCTTAACTATATGGAAGATACTTGTAACAACTGCACTAACGTACTTATCTGGGTCACAATATGGCAGCAGAGTAGGAGGATATGTCGTGCATCTCCTCCCAGAACCAAACTGGAAGTACAACTAAAGAAGGGAACAGTTACCCGAAATGAACCGAAGACTACCTGAAAAAGAGACCTTTAACCAAGGACGGGCAAAAACCACTCCAAGACTGGTAGGAAGGACGGGGACATAAAAGGGACCAGCTCTATTCACAAAGGCGGCAGGTGAGGGTGCAGCATGATTGTGGGACCTTCTCCTTGAGAGGAGAGAAGTGAGACCACGCCTGGGTCCAAATGTCGAACGCCAGTGCCAGGACCAGCCAGCCATGTAGCATCCAGTGGTGAAAGGCAGCACTGTCTGCTGGGGAGAGACAGAGCCCACTGGAGACAAAGGCACTATTTTGGTTTTGTTAGAGGCCAAAGGACAGGTTTTGTGTTTGCAGCCATTCACCTTGAGCTCCAGCAAAGGGCAGGTGGTGCTGGCTGGAGTTGCATGAGGAGAGTCTGGAGTGGGAGTCACTGGGGAGAGATGGGCTGGGGGGAGGGGGTGGTTTGCTGTGGGGATTCCTGAGCTGGGATACCTGGACACTGCAGCAGTCATCTGTCTTTGGAAGAGCAAGCCCTTCCCAGGGGAAAAGCAATTATCTCATCCTGTGAAATACTGCTGGCCCCATCTTCTTGAATCCCGCTTGCCCCACCCTCTGGAATCATGCTCACCCTCCCCCTATCTTTGTTTTCTTTCGGTTTGGTTTTTTTATTTGTTTTGTTTTGGGTTTTTTCTTCTTCTTCTTTTTCTCCCATCCTGCATCTTAACCACTACTGAGGAGATACCAACATATGCAGATTCAGGGGATGTCAGACACTGGCTTTAGGGCACAGCCATTCCATACACTTTCTGGGAACCAGACCGGCGCATCCCCTCTGTGGGTGAGTCATAGAAACACCTGCCTGGTTTCCTGAAGACCCAAAATCTGGGCTCTGGAGGCCCCACCCACAGGCCCACTATCGGCTCCACCATGCCAAGTTCAGGGAAATAATCCCAGACAGATTCAAACTAGTGGCTCAGGGGTAGGGAAATATACCCACCATCTTCCCTGAAGTCTGAAAGACACTTCCCATGGGAGATCCAGAAGTCCTGTGCCCCTATTTCTACCAGATGCCTTCTCAGAAATAGTGGGGTCTACAAATAGTCAGTTTGCCAGCAGGCAAGCAGACAGATGCAGGCAGAAGCAGACCCTGTGGTGCCTTGGGATGTTTGCTGACCCACCCCTGGACCCAGTGCTGATAAACACCAGGTTTGCAGAGTAGCTTGGCCCATGCTGTACACAGCCAAGCCCGGAGGAAACCACCACAAACTGTGGATTGCTTGTAGCTTTAAAGAGGCTGCCTAGGGCTAGATGTGGAGAGCCCTTGACATTGGCTTACACCAGCCTCAGTCAGCATCAGAGCTGCATCGAAAGGGAGAACCCAGCAGGGAAGCACTAAATTCTGCTGAGCTGAATTCCACTTTGTTCTTTTTCACTATTATCATTATTTTTTTCTTTTTCATAGACTTTTTATTTTTAATTTTTCTTCTATTTTTGTTGCTTTGTTTTTATCTAGCTCTTATTTTACTCTCATTTTTGTTTACTCCATTGTTCCCTTCTTGTTTCCTTTTCTTATTTTTCTTATTGTTTATCTTTCTTTGTCCCTGTTTGCTGTTTTTCTCTTTCTATTCATTACTCATATTAGTTCTCTTTCTTTTCTCCTCTCATAATCACTTTGATTTCCTTTGGTCTTCTCTTATTCCTTTTCTTTTTTTCACCTTTCTCTACTATTCCATTTCTCTTTCCACTTTTGTTATTTTTTGCTCTTTTGTCATGGATTTTGCTGTTGTTGGACGGTGGTCTTTTGCATTGTTTTGCTTTGTTCTCTCAGTACCTGTACAACAGTGTATAACACATAGTGGGGTTGAGCCTCTCAGTCAACAGCCTGGAGGGGAGGTCCCACCAACAAATGGGCAACAACAGTCAGGACCCAGATACAACAGGAGGGCCTACATAACCCACACAAAGGACATTTCTAGAGCATCCAGCTCTGGCAATCATGGACACTACACCACTGGGTCCCAAAGGACTCCAACCATATAAGGTCACCCCACAAAGACAAGGAGTCAATACAGATCTATTTAACAAATAGAAACAAGCAAAAAGAGACAGCTGAAATGGGGAGACAAAGAAACAACTTTCAAATGAAAGAAAAGGAAGAATCTCCAGAAAAAGAGCTACATGAAATTGAGGTAATCAAATTATCAGATATAGAGTTCAAAATAATGGTTATAAGGATGCTCAAGGAACTAAATGAGAACTACATAAGCATGAGAAAGGACATAGAAACTATGAATAAGAACCAGTTGGAAATGAAGAATGCAATATCTGAGATGAATAATACTCTAGAAAGAACAAAAAGCAGGCTAGATGAAGCAGAGGATCTAATCAGCAATTTGGAAGACAAGGTGGGAAAAAATACCCAGTAAGAGGAACAAAAAGAAAAAAGACTTCAAAAGAACAAGGAAAGTTTAAGAGAGCTTTGGGACAACATTAAACATAACAACATTTGCATGTTGTATAGGGATACCAGATGCAGAAGAAAGGGATCAAGGGATACAAAACATGTTTGAAGAAATACGGTGTAAAACTTCCCTAACCTGGTGCAGATAAATTCATACAAGCTCAGGAAGCACAGAGAGTCCAATCAAGATGAACCCAAAGAGGCCCACTCCAAGACACATCACAATTAAAATGGCTAACTTTAAAGACAAAGAAAGAATGTTAGAGGCAGCAAAGGAGAAACAGTTACCTAAAAGGGAGCTTCAATAAGGCTGTCAGCTGATTTTTTTGTTTTTAGAGAGAGGAAAAAAAGTACTTTTATTGAATTCATACACAGGATAATACTATATTCATGCTATGCTCTCTTTTAAAATAATTGTTGTATTTTGCTATTACCATTTAGTCCCCTTACACCCCCCTCCCCCCGAATCACCACACTGTTGTCCATGTCCATGAGTCCTTTTACCTTTTTGCTCAATCCCTCCATCCTCTACCTCCCCCTGTTAGCTGTCATCCTGCTCTCCATCTGTGAGTCTGTCTCTATTTTGCTTGTTAGTTCAGTTTTTTCATTAGATTCCCCATATGACTGAAATCATATAGTATTTGTCTTTCTCTCTCTGGCTTATTTCACTTAGAATAATGTTCTCTCGGTACATTCATACTATTGCAAAGGGTAAAACTTTCTTTTTTTACAGCCAAATAGTATTCCATTGTATAAATGTCCCATAGTTGTTTTATCCACTCATCTACTGATGGACACTTGGGCTGCTTCCATATCTTGGTGATTGTGAATAACACTGCAATAAACATAGGGGTGCTTATGTTCTTTCAAATTAGTGTTTTGGGTTCCTTCAGATATATTCCTAGAAGTGGAATCACTGGGTCGAAAGGCAGATCCATTTTTAATTGTTTGAGGTATCTCCATACTGCTTTCCACAGTAAGTGCACCAATTTGAATTCCCACCAACAGTGCAAAACAGTTCCCATTTCCCCACATCCTCACCAGTACTTGTTTGTTGATTTATTGATGGTAGCCATTCTGATAGGTGTGACACTATATCTTATTGTGGTTTTTATTTGCATTTCTCTGATGATTAGTGATATTAAGCATCTTTTCATATGTCTACTTGTCATTTGTACATCCTATTTGGAGAAGTGTCTATTCGGTCCTTTTGCTCAGTTTTTAATTGGATTGTTTGTTTTTTGGTGTTGAGTTTTGTAAGTTCTTTATAAGTTTTGAGTATTAAATCCTTATAGGATGTATCAGCAAATACGTTCTCCCATTCTGTGTGCTGTCTTTTTATTTTGTTGATGATTTCCTTTGCTGTGCAAAAACTTCTTAGTTTGATGTAGTCTCATTTGTTTATTTTTTTTCTTTTGTTTCCCTTGCTTGGGGAGATATATCTGATAAAATATTGCTATGAGCAATGTCCAAGACCTTGCTGCCTATGTTTTCTCCTATGATTTTGATGGTTTCAGGTCTAACATTTAAGTCTTTGATAATTTAGGATAAGAAGGTGTTGAGTTTCATTTTTCTGCATGTATCTGTCCAATTGTCCCAACACTATTTATTGAATAAACTATCTTTAGCCCACTGTATGTTCTTCCTTCCTCTGTCAAATATTAGTTAACTATAAAAGTATGAATTTATTTCTGGGCTCTCTATCCTGTTCCATTTATCTTATCTGTCTGTTTTTATGCTAGTACCATGCTGTTTTTATTACTATGGCCTTATAGTATAGTTTGATATTAGGTAGTATGATTCCTCCGACTTTGTTCTTCTTTCTCAGAATCACTGTTGCTATGTGGGGCCTTTTATGGTTCTATACAAATTTTTGAAATATTTGTTCTAGTTGTGTGAAATGCTTCATTGAAATCTTGATAGAAATTGTATTGCTCTGTAGATTGCTTTGGACATTTTAGTATGTCCAAAGCAATTTATAGAGTATGTCCATATAGTATGGACATTTCAGTAATTTTAAGTCTTCCAATCCATGAACACAGTATGTACTTCTGCTTATTTGTATCTTCTTCTATTTGTTTCTTCAGTGTTATAATTTTCCAGGTACAGGATTTTTACACCATTGGTTAGGTTTATTCCTAGGTATTTTATTCTTTTTAAACAATTGTAAGTGGGATTTCTTTTAATTTCCCTTTCTGTTAGTTTGTTATTGGTATATAAAAATGCAACGGATTTTTGGATAATGATGGGTTGCCCCAGGCACTGGTTTCTGTCTCACCTTACTCAGATCACTGACAGAAAAGAGACTAGCAAACTTTAGATGCCCAAGGTCCACTGAAAACCCCTGGAGCTACACCTCTAGAGCTAATGCAGTACTTCTGATAGACCCCTGGGAATGCTCCAGAGTAGAAAAAAGCAAAATTCTTCAGCTGGAGAAAATATATCCAAACTCAGAGAATACATATTCTAGAAATGTTTGAGAAGCCCCCAGAATCTTCAGCGGGGCTGGTAGATGAAGGCTTCTCCCTAGTGAACACAATCCATAAAGACAGGGAGAGGTAGCTGGGTTTTTTTTAATATGCAAATTTCAACAAAATGTAACAAAGCATATGAATAAGCAGGAATTATGGCTCAATCAAAGGAACAACAAAAACTCCAGAAAACAACCCTAAACAAAAGAAATGTGTGTATTACCCAACAAACAATTCAAAGTAACATCATTAAAATGCTCAGTGAGCTGAAAGAGAACACAGACATCTAAAAGAAATCATGAAAATAATGCATGAACAAAATGAGATTGCCAAGAAAGATATAGAAAATATATTAAAAAACATAAATAAATTCTTGAGCTGTAGTATATAGTGACAAAATTAGGGGGGAAATTACTACAGAGGATTAGTAACAGACTACACTAATTAGAAGGAAGAATTAGTGAACTCAATGACAAGGTCAGTTGAAATCAGAGGAACAAAAGAAAAACAAAGGAAAATGAAGAGGTCCTAAGGGACTTGTGAGATACCATTGATAGTACAATCTACCCATTATGGGAGTTCTAGGAGAAGACAGAGACATATGGTCAAAAAGCCTATATGAAGAAATAATGGCCAAAGTTACCAAATTTAGAAATGAAATGGACATACAAATTTCAAAAGCTCTAAGAATTACCACCTGTGTAAAACCAAAAAGACCTACACTGAGACACACTATACTCAAACTGTTGAAAGTCACAGAAATAATCTTGAAGCAGCAGGAGAAAACAAAGAGTTCTCGTAAGGTAATAATTGGATTTCTCAGCATAAACCTTGTGGGCCAGAATGGACTGGAATGATTCAAAATGCTGGAAAAAAGCCTGCCAACCAAGAATACTGTACCCAACAAACCGTGTGTAAAAGCTTCATGACACTGAATTTGGCAGTGATTTCTTGACTGTGACACTGAAAGCACAGGCAACCAAAGCAAAAATATGAGGGAGGACCCCCCAAAAGTAGTTTATTTATAAAAAAACGTATATTTATTCTTACATTTTTAAACTTCAGTCACCTTCAAAATACTCTTCATTAGATGCAATACACCTATCGAGATGTTTTCTTCCATGGCTCAAAAGAGTTTTGAACTCATCAATTTTGATGCCTCTTAGAACTTCTGCCATTTTTTGTTTTACCTTTTCCACATCAACAAAATGTTTCCCTTTGAGGACTATTTCATTAGGGGAAACAAAAAAAGTCACTTGAGGCAAGATCGGGTGAATAAGGAGAGAAGGCAGGGGGGTCATGCCGTCTTTGGTCAAAAACTACTGAACACTTGTGGTGTGGGCAGGTGCGCTCATAAATCACCCATCATGAAATGGGCAAGCGTGTTAAAAGAGTTTTTTTTTAAAAAAAAACTGAAGCTCAGCACAGCCTCTCACAACATCACCAGCTAGAACACTGATACAGATGGACTCCTAGAACACTCACCTAGCAGGGGAACCCTGTACTCCAAGGGGCCTGCCCTCCAGAAGATAATTACAGATTTTTGGGGTCCCCCTTATAGGTAGATTGGGCTTCATAAAACTTGAAAATTTCTCCACAGCAAGTGAAATGCACAGACAAAAGGCAACACACAAAATGTGAGAAAATGCTTACAAAACACGTATCTGAAAAGGAATCAGTATTCAGAATATTTGAAGAACTCCTACAACTCAACAACAAAAAAACTTGACCAAATAATGGCAAGTGACTTGAATACACATTTTTCCAAGTGGCCAAGATATACAAGTGGCCAACAAGTTTATAAAAGGGCTCAACATTTGTAGTCATTAGAGAAATGCAAACCAAAACCATAACAAGATATCACTACGGTGGTCACTATTAAAAAAACAGAAAATAATTGTTGACACAGATATGGAGAAATTGGAACCCTTGCATGCTGCTATTAGGAATAAAATTTGGAAAACAGTTTAGAAGTTTGCAGAGAACCAAAAACAAAATTTCCATAAAATCAGTAATCCTACTTCTGGGTGTAAGTCCAAAAGAATTGAAAGCAGGACCTCAGAGAGATATTGCAGCATTATTTGAGATGGCCAAAAGGCAAAAATAGGCCAAATACCCATTGACAGATGAATGGATAAAGAAAGTGTGGTATATACATAAATGGAATATTACTCAATTGTAAAAAAAGAAATGTTTTCACACCCTACAACATGGATGAACCTTGATGACATTATGCTGAGTGAAATGAGCCAGGAGAAATACTATATTATTTTAGTGATATGTTTAGAGTAGTTAAAACCATGGTAACAGAAAATAGCATAATAGTTGCTGGAGCCAGGTGAAGGGACACTTTTACCACTATTAAATGACATTCACTCAAAAGCAGAATTTTTACACTTGAAGTTTTTGTAAAGATGAATATATTTGTTGTAAATTTGAATAAAAGATTTAACTATTTGGTTAAATGGATGTTTTAAAATTCATTTTCAAAGTCTTTCTCTCAGTTTTGTACTAGGTGCTGTCTCCCCTGCTGTAGTCGTCCCTTCCATGCTACTCTTGCAAGAAAACGGGTATGGCGTTGAGAAAGGCATTCCCACCTTGCTAATAGCTGCCAGCAGTCTGGATGACATCTTGGCTATCACTGGATTCGGTACATGTATGAGCATAGTCTTCTCCACAGGTAAGGAAGAAAATACAGCCACTACCACATAACTTACAGCTTTTTTGTTGTTATTGTTCTTAGTTCTTTACGTAAGGTTTATAGCTTTCCTTCATTTATTAACCAAGACTTTTCTGCATTTAACATCTTTTTATTCTTCATAAAAAGCTCATTCTAGACTAGGAAGGAAATTTCCATGGGTTAAGAAACCACTACTTAACAGAAATGATTTCATTTTAACAACCATATACTTCAATTAATTTCAGAGCCATTTTATTACCATTTATCTGCTCATGTTGCTTTCAAATTTTATCAGAGTTTTCAATAGTAAATTTTAAACAGCCATATTATCAGTACTACTAATATATTCCATAGCTATTTTTGAAATGTATCTTTTGGTCATCATTGTAAATAAATGGTTGCTTTATTATTAAGACAACTTAAACATACAGAGTGTAGGCAACTGTGTGCCTTTTAGTAGTGGTGGTGGAACAGGACCCTGGACCAATTCGGAATCCCAAGGTAATATTTTTTTGAGAATTTTTATGAGTTTATTTGAGCCAACATTATGACAATTGCAGAGAAACAAAATTTCAATGGATTGAGAAAATGCTCTCAAAAATGAGAGTTTTGCAGTTTACTTTGTACATTATAGTCAAAAGAGGAGACATAGGGGGTTACATGAAATCCCCCTCGCTGGTAGATTAGAGAGGTGTGAGAAAGCGAGGTAAGATGCAACTGGGTAAAAAGTAAAATGGAGAGACACATGCGGGACTTCTTTTACATCGGTAGGGGTAGGATAGCTAACTATTAACTTTTTGTTTTTGAGTTTTCATGACCTAAATTTATTAGGTAGCTCCACTAGTGGGTCCTAACTCCTATATAATATTTTTTTTCTTCTCTAATTTTATTGTTATTCAAGTAAAGTTCTCTGCCTTTTCCCCCCACCCCAGCCTAACCCCCCTTCCTTCCACACCTCCCTCCCATTTCTACCACCCCACCCCACCCCCGTTATTGTCCATGTATCCCCTATAATTGTCCCTACAAACCCTTCACCCTTTTCCCCTGAAATTCCCTCCCCTCTACTAACATTTACAGCACAGAGATGGTATTTAGACAACAAGATAATGAGGGGGCCTGGGGTCTCATGCTCTCATAAAAGATTGTGCCTTGAGTGGTTTCGAAAAAGGGGAATTACTCTGACATTTTAAAGTTATGTTATCATAGATGCAAAAAGAGAAGAGAAAGGCTCAGTGCAATTGACCTTTGTCAAGGAAGATACTGACCCAGGGTATGACTACCTGCTAAGACTTGCTTTTAGTTAGAAAGTTTTAAACCAGACTGGCCTATGTAGTTCCTTTAGGTCTCTGAGCTTCTGAGGTTGCTGTGCAGGACTCCCCTGAGCTTGTCAGGTTTGTTATGTGGCCCTTTTTGTGTCCTCAGATGTCATGTTGGTAGCTTAAAGTCTGCCATAGTGGGAGTATTTATATCAAAGAAACAGGCAAAATCTACAAAGTAGGGCATTCTGGCCTATCCCCAGAGAGACAGTTGTTAAACCTTTATCACACACCATTGCTCGTAGGCCTTTGCATTTATGGGCCCTTCTTCCCCAAGGTCATATTTGGTCTTGAATGGCACTCTACAGAAATTGTGAAAGTAAAAATGTCCACATTTAGTAATGCTTTAGTTATCTGCAATGTTTGAAATTCAGTCTTCTGTATTATTGAAGCACTGAAATATTTTAAGTTTCTCTTGAAACCCTAAGATATAAATTTTTAAAAAGGGAAAAGGTAAAAATAAAATTTGCAGTAGTCATATCCCAGAAATAACAATTCTGAATCTTTTCATGTAAGTCTTCCCAGACTCTCTCTCTCTCTATCTCTTTCTCTCTCCCTATATTCTTTAAAAATTATTGAATATTGACCATACTTCCCTATAACCTGAGTTGTTTTGCATTTAACTATATATAGCAAACATATTTCTATTCAGTAAGTATATTTATATGATATTTTAATGGTTGCATAGAATTAAATTGGCTGCATCTTAATTACTTGTTGAAAACCGAAGTTGACTCCAATATTTTCTATTAAAATAGTACTTGGTGGAACAGCTTATAGCTATATAGTTGTACAAAATGTAATATTTTCTTAATCTTAAAAATGTAATTGTTGAGCTAAAAATATATATAAAGTTATAAGCTTTTGAAATATATTACCACAATACTATGTCCTACTACAGTGCATAAGCTTGCCACTTTCTCTTCATCCTTTTCAAAACGAGGTATTGTCTTTTTTTTTACCTTTGCTAATTTGGTAGGTAAAGTGAGGTCTCTTTAAATGAAGTAGTTTCCTTGTGTCCTTTATAGTAGCTCCTATAGACAGATCCCTCTCCCCACTATCCCCTCCCCACTCCCCTCTGGCTATTGTTACAATGTTCTTAATTTCAATGTCTCTGGTTATATTTTGTTTGCTTTTTTCTTTTGTTGATTATGTTCCAGTTAAAGGTGAGATCATATGGTATTTGTCCCTCACTGCCTGGCTTATTTCACTTAGCATAATGCTCTCCAGTTCCATCCATGCCATTGCATTTGTAACTGAATAAAAATAAATTAATTAATTAAAATAAAAAATAAATAATAAATGAAGTAGTTTCACTACTAGTGATATTAAACAAATGCTTGTGTTTATTGGTCATTGGCATTTTAGTATGTCTTATAAATTGCTTTTCTTGAAATATTTTGCCTTATATTATAGGGGTGTCCTTTTGTTCTTTTTCATTTGTCAAGGTTCTTCATAAAATTAAGAATGATAACCCTTGGTTTTATATTCTTTAGTTTTCCCCATTTTTTATCATCACCTGAGAATGTGTTTATTGGTTTTAGAGAGAGAGGAAGGGAGAGAGAGAGAAAGAGAGAAATGTTCATGTGAGAGAGAAACGTTGATCACATGACTCCTGTAATGGGGTATCCAACCTGCAACCTTTACAACTGAGCCACCCAACCACGGCAGTTTTTCCCACTTTTAACTTGACTTTTAACTTTATAAGAACTCTTTTCTGTCATTCAAAAGTTCTAAATTTTTAAAGGTTTTATGTATTTACTTTTAGACAGACGGGAAGGGAGGGGGAGAGAGAGAAACATCCACGTGTGAGAGGCACATCAATCAGTTGCTTCTCGCATGTGCCCCAACAGGGCACAGGGCCAGAAACCAGATACATGCCCTGACAGAGGTCAAACCAGTGACCTTGAGGTTTGCATGACAATGCCCAGCCCACTAAGCCACAGCAGACAGAGCCATTAGTTCTAAATTTTTTATCGACAAGTCTAATGATATTTTCTTCATTACTGGTATCAGTTATTCTTTCAAAAAAAATGTGTGCTCCTCTTTCATTGTGCCAGCTACAGTGCCAAACACCGAGAATAACTGTGAACAACAATATTATTGAGCAATTGCTTAGTACTTGTTCTAAGTTTCACAAATGTTTCCAATAATTTAATAGTCACAACAGTGCTATGCTCACTTTACAGATAAGGAAACTGAGGAACAGAGTCCAAAGTCACAAATAACTTGGTCCAAAGTCACAAGTCCAATAAGTAGGGGAGCCAAGATACAAATCTGGCCCAGACCCATACTTTTAAATACTATTCAATACTGCCCGTCAACACAGCAGACAGAAAAGACCATATGGCCCATGTACTCAAGGAGTTTATATTAAACAAATGTGATGGATATTATACAGTATAAGATGCTATGGGAACATGCTACAAGGAGACCACTGTACTTGAAGAACTACAAAAAATAATGTAACAAAGAACAAATGAGAAAAAAAAAAGAAACCAAACCTAATTTGAGGACTAAAAAGTGAAAAACCAAGCAGCTGTATGCTAAAAAAAAAATCCTTTATTACATGAGTATGTATACTGTCACTTAAAATTGAGGACCCTAAAGGTTTTATTGAGTTGGCCAAAAAGTTCATTTGGTTTTTTCCATAAGATGGCTTTAGTAGCACTAAGTTGCCTTTACCTTCATTCAAAACAATTTTGTTAGATTGTATTGTGACAGCTGTCATGTCAGAGTGCATTTTTTTAAAAAGGCATTAAAATTGGTGAATTTTTGTGTAACCATTTTAATATTGAAGATGGAAGAAAATATGCAACATTTTTGGCATATTATGCTTTATTATTTAAAAAAAGTAAAAATGCAACTGAAACACACACACAAAAAGATTTGTGTAGTGTATGGAGAGAGTTCTGTGACTGATTGAACATGTCAAAAGTGCTTTGTGAAGTTTTGTGCTGGAGATTTCACGCTGGACGATGAGCCATGGTTGGGTAGAGCCATTGAAGTTGAAAGCGATCAAATTGAGACATTAATTGAGAAAAATCAAGTTATACCACACAGGAGGTAGCCAACATACTCAAAATATCCAAATCATTAAAGTTATTGGTGAAAATAAAAAATGTGTCTTTTATTTTATATAAAAAAATATCATACAGAGTTTTTGGCCAACCCAGTATTTTATACATTAGATCTTCAATGTGCATGTGCAATGCACTAGGTATCAAGATCTAACTTTATCTGCCTGGTCAGTTGGCCCTTTTATCATTATAGAATGTCCCTCTGTATCTCTGTCTTTAAAGTATATTTTATTGATTGTGCTATTACACTTGTCCCACTTTTTCTCCCCTTTATCCCCTTCTGCCCTACACCCACCGTCCCTCCACCATTCCCCTCCCCTTAGTTCATGTCCATGGGTAGTACATATAAGTTCTTTGGCTTCTCCAAAGAAGAAGTATAGTATACTTCTATACTATAGAAGGAATATAGACAAGAAGGAATAGTATAGTATTCCTATACTATTCTTAACCTCCTCCTGTCTATTTTGCACCTACCATTTATGCTTCTTATTCCCTGTACCTTTTCCCCCATTCTCCCTGCTCCCCACCCCGACTGATAACTCTCCACATGGTCTCCATTTCTGTGATTCTATTCCTGTTCTAGTGTTTGCTTAGTTTGTTTTTGTTTTTGCTTTGTTTTCAGGTTCTGTTGTTGATAGTTGTGAATTTGTTCTCATTTTACTGTTAATACTTTTGATCTTTTTCTGTTTCTTCAATAAGTCCCTTTAACATTTCATGTAATAAAGTTTGGGTGATGATGAATTCCTTTAACTTGACCTTATCTGGGAAGCACTTTTATCTGCCCTTCCATTCTAAATGATAGCTTTGCTGGATAGAGTACTTAAGATTGTAGGTCCTTGCTTTTCATGACTTTGAATGCTTCTTTCCAGCCCCTTCTTGCCTGCAAGGTTTCTTTTGAGAAATCAGCTGATAGTCTTATGGGAACTCCTTTGTAGTTAACTCTCTCCTTTCCTCTTGCTGCTTCTAAGATTCTCTCCTTATCTTTAATCTTGGCTAATGTAATTATAATGTGCCTTGGTGAGTGCTTCCTTGGATCCAACTTCTTTAGGACTCTCTGAGCTCCTGGACTTGGATGTCTATTTCCTTTGCCAGATTAAGGAAGCTTTCTTTCATTATTTTTTCAAGTAAGTTTTCAATTTCTTAACTCTTACTCTTCTCCTTCTGGCACCCCTGTGATTCAGATATTAGAACATTTAAAGTTGTCCCAGAGGTTCCTAAGCCTGTTCTCATCTTTTTGGATTCTTGGGGTTTTTTTTTCATTCTGTCTCTGTTGAATGTTTATTTCTTCCTTTCTTCCAAATCATTGTTCTGAGTCCCTCTTTTCTTCCCTTCACTGTTGGTTCCCTGTATGTTTTTCTTTATTTCACTTTGTATAGCCTTCACTTCTTTCTTCATTTTGTGTCCATACTCAGTCATTTCTGTGAGCATCCTGATTACCAGTGTTTTGAACTCTGCATCTGATAGGTTGGCTATCTCCTCATCGCTTAGTTCTTTTTCTGGAGTTTTAATCTGTTCTTTCATTTGGGTCACATTTCTGGTGCACCTGTTATGTTATAAGGGGCATAGCCTTGGGTATTCACCAGGGTGGGGCAACCCACTTTGTTATATTGTGGTGCTGTATGTGGGGGAGGGGTCAGAGAGCGAACAATGCCACTTGCTTGGCTCTTGCCCAGCTTTCAGTCACTTCCCTTGCTTCCCACCAATGGATTCTTCCCTTTCAGGTGCTGATTCCCAGGTGAGTGGGCTTGTATACATTCTAGAATCCTGAGGGCCACTCCAACAGCCTCTCTTGTGAGGCTGGGAGTTTCTCCTGCTGCCAAAACCCTCACATATTTTTACAGCCAGAGGTTTTGAGGCTTTTGTTTCCCGTGCTGGAACCCTGGGTTGCGTGGTCTGTCTTGCTCCCCAGTTGTTCCTCCCAGCTTATCCACACGCTAATGTGGCATATCCCAGTATGCCAGCTGCCACCTCACCTGCCCACATCAGCCAGCTGGTGCCTTGTCACATGTCCTCCTGCCCCTGCTTTCTGTCTCCACCTCTCCTACCATTCTGAATGAATGTTTCTTCTTTAACTCCTTGGTTGTCAGACTTCCATACAGTTTGATTTTCTGGCAGTTCTGTTTTCTGTTTTTAAATTGGTTGTTATCATTCTTTTGATTGCCTGAGGAGGTGAAGCATATCTGCTTTTGCCTCCATCTTGTGGAAGCCCATCTGTATCTTTTTCTACAGTTTTTGACTTGAAATCTATTTTGTCTGATATGACTATGACCACCTTTGCTCTGTTTTGGTTTTAATTTGCATGGAATATCTTTTTCCATCCTTATAGTTACAACAGTCTACCTTAAAGTGATAACATCAATCACACACAGAAACTACTCCTTTACATCTCACCCTCCCCACTTTAAGTTATTAATATATCAAATTTCATATTTTTATATTATATATCCATCCATTAACCTAGTTCATAGTTATTGTTATTTTTATGCTTTTATATTAAATTCTATCACAGAATGAAAAGTGATGAACTCACCACCATTCCAGTATTCAGGATTTTAAATTTATCTATATATGTACCTTTGCCAGAGATTTATAGTTTTATACATGTATGCTTTTGTGTTGCTGTCTAATGTCCTTTTATTTCCACTTGAAGAAGTCCTTTTCTTCTTCTTCTCCTTCCCCTCCCCCTTCCTGTTGTTGTTATTATTATTATTATTATTATTATTATTATTATTTCCTCTTCTTCTCCTTTCTTCTCCCCCTCCTCCTCCTCCTTCTCTTCCCCCTCCTCCTCCCCCTCTTCCTTCTCCTCCTCCTTCCTCTTCTTCTTTTTTGGAAGGCATGTTTAGGGTTAATGAACTTCCTTAGCTTAGCTTTTGTTTTTCTGGGGAAGTCTTCATTTCTCCTTCAACTTTGATGACAATTTTGTGGAAGAGTATTCTTGGTTAGCAATTTCTTTTTCTTTCAACACTTTGAATATATATTCCTACCCCATTCTGGCCTATAAATTTTCTGCTGTGAAATTCTTTGATAATCTAATAGGAGCTCCCTTGACATTCATAATAAGTTGTTTCATTTGCTACAACTTCTTAACTGACTTGTAGAGTTTCATAAATGCTTTTGGACTATATATTGTTGTTAAATTGGTGTCTCTGTGAGGGATTGAAGTTCTGGGGCTTTCTATTCCACCATCTTGTTTCCACTCTCCAGTTTTTTACATATATTACATACTCTACTGAGCTAAACACACAAAGCATAACTGATCTATCTGTGATCCAGTATCATTTTTAAAAGCTTATTATAATTAAGTACAGATATGGTAGCATAAAATATATTGAAAAATCAATTGACCCTTGAATAGTCCCAAGATTAACCCTGGAATAAACCTTTTCTTTATGTTGTTATTGTTAAATTGTTTTTTAATATTTAAGTTATTATTTCTTTGTCATATAGTACATCAGAGAATAAACATTATTGCCCTTGTGCTAGGTACCAGAAGTGATTATTTGTCAATCTCTGGCCATCCTTCTACCTCACCTGATCTCTTAGGTAGGGTGTGTAAGTGGAGCACATTGTGCCTTATTAGGTCTTTGTTTTCTGGCCTATTTATTCAATATACATTTTTCAGTAGACTGTATATAATAAACTACTTAAGAGTACATATGTAATTTATCAAATAGATCTGCATAACCCTAACCAAGTGTTTCTCAGATAGTTGGGCGTAGTCCTTCAAAGCAAAAGGTCACTGGTTCAATTCCCAGTCAGGGCACATGCCTGGGTTGTCGGTTTGGTCCCTGGTCAGGCATGTGTGACAGGCAACCAATTGATATTTCTCTCCCTCTCTTTCTCCCTCCATTCCCCCTCTCTAAAAGCAAGTAAATAAAATCTTTAAAAAACAAATAGATCTGCATGTTTTTATATTTGTTAATATTAATGGTTCATTTTTGTGTATTTTTTTCTATAAAATGCATACGTTTTTTCATGAATCACCAAGGTTTTTATTTTCTGATGTGTTGGGTATGTAAACATACTTCTCTATAAAATGTTTTCCTTATGTGCCCTTACAGGTGATATACTTAATAATATCGCAACCTCTTTTCGGAATGTACTTATTGGTGTGCTGGTAGGAACAATTTTGGGATTTCTTGTTCGCTATTTTCCAAGTGAAGATCAGGTAAATAAAAATAAATCAACTTTAGAAGTATAGTATTAGCTATTTTTTTCAAAAATTTGAACTTTAGAAGATCCATGAAATATTAAATTTGATGTTTACTGTCTTTTCCCAAAAGTAGCCTCCAATGACTACTCTGTTTAAAACTGAGCACAGTTGTGATTGATACAAGTCAGTGCCCTGACTGAAGTATTTGCTTTCACACTGGAAAATAAGGAATATTAGGAAAAACTTTGATGAAGCACTGTGTAAATTGTATACTTATAAATGTAATGAAGATGTTGAGAGAAAAAATACATAACTTTTATAAAAGGTTATGTAATGACTAAATACACTTAAATGAAAATATGTTTTGTAACCTGTTCTGCTATGAACAGAGATAACGTATCTTCTTGCTATGTTGTTGGTGAAGTTAAGCTGCCTAATGCATAATAAATTTACAATGGATACTTTAAAAGAAAAATGTACTTAATTCAGAGTACCATATCCATTCCACCCCACCCTTCTTTCTTTTTTTTTTATTGTTGTTCAAGTACAGTTGTCTCCATTTTCATCCCACCACACGCCCCCTTCCCACTCATCCCCGCCTCCTACCCTCAAACCTACCTCCTTTGGCTTTGTCCATGTGTCCTTTATATATGTTCCTTGAAAGCCCTTCCCCTATTATCCCCCATTATCCCTCTCCCCTCTCCTCTCTGGTTACTGTCATTTTGTTCTTAATTTCAATGTCTCTGGTTGTATTTTGCTTGCTTGTTTGTTTTGTTGATTATGTTCCAGTTAAAGGTGAGATCATATAGTATTTGTCCCTCACCGCCTGGCTTATTTCACTTAGCATAATGCTCTCCAGTTCCATCCATGCTGTTGCAAAGGGTATAAGCTCCTTCTTTCTCTCTGCTGCATAGAATTCCATTGTGTAAATGTACCACAGTTTTTTGATCCACTCATTTACTGATGGGCACTTAGGCTGCTTCCAGTACTTGGCTATTGTAAATTGTGCTGCTATGAACATTGGGGTGCATAGGTTCTTTTGGATTGGTGTTTCAGGATTCTTAGGATATAATCCCTGCAATGGAATTGCTGGGTCAAAAGGCAGTTTCATTTTTAGTTTTCTGAGGAAATTCCGTACTGTTTTCCACAGTGACCGCACCAGTCTGCAATCCCACCAACAGTGCACTAGGGTTCCCTTTTCCACCCCACCTTTCTTCACTAAATTACTTTTTGACTTCTGACAATTTTTTCTAGTCTCTTTTACCTCACACTTTTCCTTAAACATTTTAGAGGAGATAAGACTCCCATTTATCTCTGTATATTTTCTGAGTTAAATTCACTCCCTTTGACTAAGGTAATACTACTAAACTCAGCCCTTCCCTGCCCTGAAGAATGTACCATTACTCTTGTATTTCTGTAATATCCACCTTGATTTGCCTATAACAACTGTTATAGCTAATGAGGTATTCAGAGATTTCTTTTTAAGAATTTGTAATATATGTTATATAGAACTACAAGTGATATTGGTCTCTTTTTGTTTTTTCTTCACTTACAAAGTATTTTTAATTTTTATTAAACATTCTTAGAGCCACTTAGATTTACAGAAAAATTGAGGTTATTAAAGTTATATTTGGGAGGGGGGTTGTTTTTTTCTTTTTCATTAAATGTATTGGAGCAACACTGGTTAATAGGGTCATATAGGTTTTAAGTGTACATTTCTGTGACACATGATCTATATATTGCATTGTGTGCCCACCGCCCAGAGTCAAATCATCTTCCATCACCTTATATTAGTCCACCTTTATGCGTTACTACCCCCCAACAACACTTCCCTCTTGTAACCACCAGACAAGAGGGAAGGGTTATATAATAGTCTGTGTGTATAAGTTTCAGTTTCATATCCCATATATGAGTAAATTCATACAGTTCTTAGCTTTTTCTGACTGAGTTTCATTTAGCATAATATTCTCAAGGATCACCCATGTTGTCACAAATGACAGTATTGCATCTTTTCTTGTGACTGAGTAGCATTCTGTAGCATATATGTACCCCATCTTCTTTATCCAATCTTCTATCACAGGACATTTAGGTTGTCTCCATGTCTTGGCCACCATGAATAATGCTGCAATGAGCATAGATAGGAATGTATATATCCTTTTGAATAAATGTTTTTGAGTTTTTCAGGTAGAAACACAGAAGAAGGATTGCTGGGTCATATTCTACTCTTAACTGTTTGAGGAAACACCATAATGTTGTCCACAGTGGCTGTCCTGGGTTCACATTCCCACCAGCAGTAGATGGGGGTTTGTTTTTCTCCACGAGGTCTCCAACACTAGTTATTGCCTGTCTTGTTGATAATAGTCATTCTAACAGGTGTGAGCTGGTATCTCATTGTAGTTTTCATTTGTATTTCCATAGTAGCTAGTAAAGTTAAGTATCTTTTCATATATCTGCTGGAGATTTGTATGTCTTCTTGGGAGAAGTGTCTGTTCTGGTCTTCATCCCATTTTTTAATTGGATTATTTATTTGTTTGTTATTGAATCATATGAGTTCTTTATATGTTTTGGATATTGACCCTTTATTTGCAAATATCATCTCCCATTTGGTAGGTTGTTTTTTGTTTTGTTGGTGGTTTCTTTTGCTCTGAAGAAGCTTTTTAATTTGATACAGTCCCATTGTTTATTTTTTTAATTCCATTTATTTATTTTTAGAAAGGAGAAGGGAGGGAGAAAGAAAGGGAGGAAAACATCTATGTGCGAGAGATAGATCAATCAATTGCCTCCTACACGCCCCCAATTGGGGGCCTGGCACACAACCCAGGCATGTTCCCTGGCTAGGAACTGAACTCACAACCTTCGGTTCTCAGGCCGGCACTCAATCCAAAGAGCCACACCAGTCAGGGCCCATTCATTTATTTTTACCTTTATTTCCTTTGCCTTCGGGTGCAAATTCATGAAACATTCTCCACAACCAAGGTCCATAAGTTTAGTGCCTATGTTCTCTTTTGTGTAATTTATTGTTTAAGATCTTACATTTAGGACTGTGATCCATTTTGAAACTGTAATCCCATTTCATTGTTTTGCATGTGGCTTTCCAATTTTCCCAGCACCATTTATTGAAGATACTTTCTTTTCTCCATTGTGTGTTATTGGCTCCTTTGTCTAAAATTATTCACCCATAGACATATGGTTTTATTTCTGGGCTCTCGATCCTGTTCCAATGGTGAGTTTATGCGTTTTTCTGCCAGTTTCATTCTGGTCTTCGTAGCTCTGTAGGATAATTTGAAATCAGGTAATGTGATGCCTCTGGCTTTATTCTTTTTTCTCAGGATTGGTTTGGCTATTTGGGGTCTTTTGTGGTTCCATAGAAATCTGATGATTTTTTTTTTGTTCTACTTCTTTAAAAAATGACATTGGGAATTTGATTGGGATTGCATTAAATCTGTGTATTACTTTGGGTAATATGGCCATTTTAACTATGTTGATTCTTCCAATCCATGAATGCAGAATATCTTTCTATTTCATGGTATCTTTTTCAATCTCTTTTAATAACAATTTGTAGTTCAGTGTATAGGTTTTTCACATCCTTTCTTAAGTGTATTCCTAGGTGTTTTTTCCTTTGGTTGCAATTGCAAAAGGAATTGTTTTTTAATTTCTTTTTCTGAAGTTTCATTATTAGTATACAGTAAAGCAGTGGTTTTTGTACATTGATTTTGTGTCCTGCAACTTTATTACATTTGTTTATTGTTTCTAATAGGTTTTTTGGTGGAGACTTTAGGGTTTTCTATGTACAAAATAGAATCATGTTAACTGCAAAAAGTGACACTTTTACTTTTTCCTTCCCAATTTGGATGGCCTTTATGACTTTCTGTTGCCAGATTTCTCTGGTCAGGACTTCCAGAACTGTGTTGAATAAGAGCGGTGAGAGTAGACATCCTTGTCTTCTTCCTGATTTTAGATTAAAAAAAACTCAGTTTTCACCATTGAGTATAATATTAACTGAAGGTTTGTCATATGTGGTCTTTATTATGTTGAGGTACTTTCCTTCTATACCTATTCTATTGAGTGTTTTAATCATAAATGGATTTTGTATCCTATCAAAACATTTTGTGCATCTATTAATAAGATCATATAAATGTTATCCTTTGTTTTGTTAATGTGGTGTATCACACTGATCAATTTGCATGTGTTGAACCATCCTTGGACCCATGAAATGAATCCCACTTGATTGTAATATATATTTTTTAAACATATTGTTGTATTTGATTTGCTAGTATTTTTGTCTAGGATTTTTGCATCTGTATTCATCAGAGATATTGGTCTGTAGTTTTCTTTTTTGTGTGTTATCCTTACCAGGTTTTGGTAAGGGTTACGGTGGCCTCATAAAATGTGTTAGGAGGTATTTCCTCTTCTTCAGGTTTTAGTAAGAGTTTGGAAGGATAGGTATCAAGTCGTCAGTGAATGTTTGGTGGAATTCACTAGTGAAGCCATCTGGTCCTGAACTTTTATTTTGGGGGAGGTTTTTAATGGTTGTGTCAATATCTTCACTGTTTATTGATCTATTTATATTTTCCAATTTTTCATGACTCAGTCTGAAAATATTTCTAGGGACTTGTTCATTTCTTCTAGGTTATTGCATTTGGTGGCATACAGTCTTTCACAGTATTCTAGTATAATCCTTTTTATAACTGTGATGTCTTTACTAATCCTTTTTCATTCATGACTTTTATATAAGTCTTTTTCTCTTTTTTCTTCAGTAAGTCTAGCCAGGGGTGTGTCAATTTTATCATCTTTTCAAATAATCAGCTTCCTGTTGTATTAATTTTTTGTATAGTCTTTTGTTCTCTTTTTCATTCAATTCTGCTTTAATTTTTATTATTTCCTTTCTCCTGCTGATTTTGGGTTGCTTTTGATCTTCCTTTTCTAGTTCCTTAAGATGTAATGTTAGGTTGTTTACTTGGGATTTCTCTTGTTTCTTGAGATAGGCCTGTAAAAATATAGTTTCCTCTTATTACTGCTTTCACCGCATCCCAGAAGTTTTGATATGTTGTATTGTCAATCTCATTTGTTTCTACATATTTTTGGCCTCACCTTTTATTTCTTCTTTGACCCAGTCTTTTTTTAGTAATATGTTGTTTGGCCTCTATATTTGTAGGTTTCTTTATACCCTTTATGCAGTTACTTTCTAATTTCAAACATTGTGGTCAGAGAATTTTTGATGCTAGTTTTGTGACCCAACATATGTTCTATCCTTGCAGTGTTCCATGTGCACTGGAGAAGAATGTATTATGTGATATTCTGGGATGAAAGGCTCTGTAGATGTCAATTATTTTCATTTGGCCTAATGCATCATTTAAGGCTGATATTTCTTTATTTATTTTCTTCTGTTTGGATGATCTATCTAGAGCTGTCAATGAACTACTAAGGTCACCAACTATGATTGTGTTTTTGTCTGTTTCTCTCTTTAGTTCTATCATAGTTACTTTATATATTTCAGTGTTCTGATTGAGTGTGTGTATATATATATATATACATACATCTATATATGTATACATGTACATGTATACATGTATATATACATTTAATCCTCACCTGAGGATATGTTTATTGATTTTAGAGAGATAGAGAAAGAGAAACATTGATGTGAGATAGGAACAAGGATTGATTGCCTCCTTTATGCACCCCAACTGGGTACCAAACCCACAACCTTTCTGGTGCACGGGACAATGCTCCAACCAACTGAGGCACCCAGCCAGGGCAGAGTGCATGTATATTAAGAAGTGTTATGTCTTCTTGCTGTAGTATCCCTTTTATCATTATAAAATGTCCATCTTTCTTTACTTGTTACCACTGTTATCTTGAAATCTATTTTGTCAGATTTAAATATGGCTACACCTGCTTTTCTGTGGATGCTATTTCCTTGGAGAATCATTTTTCACCCTTTCACTTTGAGTCTCTAACTTTTTCACTTTGTGTCTCCAGAAGGAAGCATATGGTTGACTTGTGTGTGTGTGTGTGTGTGTTTTATTCAATCTGCTACTCTGTGCCTCTTTATTGGTGAATTTAGTCCATTTACATTTAGTGTGATTACTTATGTATGAGGATTTCCTATAGCCATTTTATCTTTTGTTTCATGGTAGCTCTGCGCCTCTATTGTTTTTTTTCCCTTTGTGATTCATTCTGTTGTCTTTGGTGGTATTCCATACTTCTTTTCTCTGTTTGCTCTTTTTTTAAATATGTATCTCTGTTTTGGAGGAGGTCTTTCATGTGATTACCATTAGGTTTATAAAAAAAGAAATTTTCATATATACAGTAGTCCTTTTTCTTTAAGTGCATCTGATCTCCCCCGCCCTTATAAATTAAGACCTTTGCCCCTCCCCTTTTATGTTTTTGTTATCACACATTATCCCTGTTTATGCTGTATGTGTGTTGGTGATCTTATTCATAGTTTTGTGACCTTTGTTTTTTGTTTCAGGAAGAAAAACCTCCTTGAGTATTTCCTGCAATACATGTCTTCTAGAGCTAAATTCCTTCAGCTTCTGGTCTGCAAACGTCTTTATTTCTCCTTCATATTTAAAGAATAACTTTGCTGGATATATTTTTCTTGGGTAATTTCTTTCAGTAGTTTGAATATTTGGTTCCACTCTCTTCTGCCTCATAGAGTTTCTGCTGAGAAGTCCTATGATAACCTGATGGGCTTTCCTTTATAGACTACTTTCTTCTTTTCCCATGTTGCCTTGAGAATTGTTTCTTTGTCATTAATATTTGACAGTTTTAATACAATATGCCTTGGAGAAGACCTCTTTGTGTTGAGGTAACTAGATGTTCCATTTGCTTCTTGGATTCAAGGGCTGTTTCTTTCCATGGGTTTGGGAAGTTCTCATCAACTATTTGTGTGAATAGGCTCTCCATTCCCTTATTTCTCTCTTCTTCTTCTAATATGTCTATTATTTTCATATTGTTCTTTCTGATGGAGTCAGATAGTTCTCATGGAGTTATTTCATTTTTTTTTTATGTTCAAGTCTCTCCTTCACTCTGCATCATTTCTAGAGTTCTATCTTTGATATCACTAATCCATTTCTCTATCTGGTCTGCTGTATTTCCTATGCTTACTAGTTCATTCTTGATCTCTTTTAAGAGTTCTACATGTCCAAAATTTCTATTTTCTTCCTTTGTAAAGTTTCAATCTCTTTAGTAAATACTCCTTTTGTTCATTGGTTTTCTAAGCACACTAAATTGTCTGTCTGTACTTTCTCACATCTCATTGAGTATCTTCAGAACAGCAGTCTTGAATTTTCTGTCATTTATGCACATATTTTCATGTCTTTAAGTTTGTCTTCTGGAGATTTTTTTAATTTGCTTTCCTAGCTGCCTTCCTACCTTGGTTATTCATGGTATTTGATGGGTTCCTTCCCTGTCTAGGCATCTAGCACTCCTCAAGTAGATTGATAAGAAGTCTTCATATTATTTTCCAGTAGGCGGTGTTGAGTCATAAGGTTTTAGCTCTGTGAAATCCCGGTGCTGTCTTCCATAGCCAGATGCTGCCGCCAGTGTAGCTGTGATGTTTAGGGGCTGGGGTGGGGGAGGGGGGGCGCTGGGGAAAGCAGCCAACTTCTTTGTTTCGACCTCCTGGTAATGGCAATGTCAGATCTCATGGGGTCCCCTTGTGCACCAACCCAGGGACTGGTCACAGAATGCACCATTTGCTCAGGGAAAAAGGCAATTCTGTAGTACCAGTTGTCAGGTTTGCAGACAATGTGCTCTGAAATCCAACACCAAGGGTGAAGGGAGGCAACCTGTGGGAGGCTATGAGGCAGGAGGTCTCCATGGCTTTGTTTCCCTGTCTGGAATGTTGCCACACCCCTTTGCTGTGTTCTTGCCCGGGTCTTTGTGTGCAGCTGCAGCTGGTACTACCCATCCCTGCAGGCTTGCCCACTGAATCTCTTTGCTCATCTCAGCTGAAGGGAGAGCCAGCCACAACCAGATTCTTCCCCTCTCCAGGCTGGGTCCCACAGTGAGATACCCACCCCTTCACACCTGCTGCAGGACTATGTTCATAGATGTCTCAGCCCTTTTCCCTTCTCACATCCCCTATTTGTTCCCACCTGCCCATCTCAGATGTCTCAATGCACGGATCTCTCAGGCATGTTTGTGGGTCAGGCAGGGAATCTTTTGTTGAATTACAGCTGTTCAAACTTCAGGGAGAGAGACCAAAGGGGTCTCTCACAACACCATTCCTCTGACAAGTTAAATATTTTAACCACTTTACTGATGTTAGTATCAGAGATGTGGCAGATAATTTTTTTTAATTTTTATTGTTATTCAATTACAGTTGTCTGCATTTTCTCCCCATCCCTCCACCCCGCCCCAGCCAAACCCACCTCCCTCCCCCCACCTCCACCCTCCCCTTTGATTTTGTCCATGTGTCCTATATAGTAGCTCCTGTAAACCCTTCTCCCCACTATCCCCTCCCCACTACCCTCTGGCTATTGTTAGATTGTTCTTAACTTCAATGTCTCTGGTTATATTTTGTTTGCTTTTTTCTTTTGTTGATTATGTTCCAGTTAAAGGTGAGATCATATGGTGTTTGTCCCTCACCCATCACTTGTTACAAAGTCCACTAAAATATTTGATTAGGAAGAAAGTCACAGTTTTAAACGTTATTTAATATAACATATAGAGACATGGTGTCAAAAGGTTAATAATAAATGATAAATATTGTGAATATTGTATCATATTTAATACAAATTAATTTTGTAAAAATTTATCTAGACTAATCTTCCACTGAAGAGAGCAGTCCTCATTTTGAGCATGTGTATTACTGCTGTCTTAGGCAGCATTCACCTTGGCATACACGGAGCTGGAGGGCTGTGTACACTAATGCTGACCGTCATTGGAGGAATGAATTGGTCCAACGGAAAGGTAAATATTTTTAACCACCATTTTTAGTGATAAAATCACTGCATTTTTTATATTAAAATGGACGTTTAGGAAATCTCATTCTAGTTGGAAGATATTCTAGAAGTTCGTATCTTTGAGGAAGTGTACAAATCAATAGAGAATAAAGCATTTAGGAAAAGGACCCACACAAAAACACAATCAGGAGCTGAGTTCACATCAGGCCTAATTTTCCCCAAGTTTTATGAAATATGAGTATATGATTTTATTGATTTAATTATTTTCTTACTTGAAATTTTAGTTTTACAATAATACATGAAAACATGCTCTTAAAAGGTTAAACAATACAGAAGGTCCACATATAGACCCAATTGTAAAAGACTGCTTCCCCCCACCACTCCCAAATATCCAATGCCCCTTCCCAGAACTAATCGTGTCCTCTAATCAGTCCCCTATTTGTAGACATTTGGATCATTTTTATTTTTTGTTATTGCAAACAGTGCTGCCATGAACAGTCCTGTTCATGTGTCTTTTTGCAAATGTACAGCTCTTCTGTGGGAATATATTCCTAGACATGGAACTGCTGAATTTAGAAATGTTATGTTTCTGTTTTGATGGGTACTGCCAAATTATCCACTCAAAAGTTTTTATTTATTTACACTATTTACTACCAACAGTGTAGGAGAGTCCCTAATACTTCAGCCCCTCGGTGAGTAAAAACTATATGCCATTGTTCATGAAATATTATTCAGCCATAAAAAAAACCTCAAAATCTTGCCATTTATAATAACATGGATGTAAGTAGAGGGTACTTAGCTAAGTGAAATCAGTCATGCAGAGAAAGACAAATGCTGTATTCTTTTACTTGTATGTGTAACATAAAAACAAAACAGCCCTGAGCAGCGTGGCTCGGTTGGTTGGGCGTCATCCTGTAAAGTGAAAAGCTGCGGGCTCAATTCCCGGTCAGGGTGTGTGCCTGGGTTGCGGGTTCTGTCCCTGGTCAGGGTGCATACAAGAGGCAACCGGTGGGTGTTTCTCTCTCACATAGATGCTTCTCTCCCTCTCTTTTACCTTCCCTTCCTCTCTCTCTAAAAATAAATAGATAAAACCTTTTTAAAATAAAAATAAACAACAAAACAAACAAGATAAAACAAAAATAGATTCATAGATATAGAGAACAAACTGATGGTTGCCAGAGGGGAGTGGGGTGAGGGAATGGGTGAAAAGGTGAAAGACAGTAAGAGGTACAAACATCCAATTACAACATAAATAAGTCACAGTGATGTAAAGTATAGCACAGGGAATATAGACAATAGTATTGTAATAATTTTGTTTATGAGGTCTTTTGTCTAGAAGTAAAATTTCCTATAGTCAAACCAGTCAGTTTTTCCTTTTTTATTTTGGATGCAGTATCTTATTTAAGAAAGATTTTTTTACGCAAGATGATAAGATTCTAAAACTTTAGTAGTTTTTGTTTTGTTTTTGCATTTAGCTCTTTAATCCATCTGGAATTTATTTCTGTGAATGCTCTGAAATAAGGGTGTGTGTTTATATATATATTCACATACATATGAATATATACATATAATAGATATATATACACACATATAAATAGGTATAAATTAAATAGTCAATTTGGGCCAAATTATTTATTGACTTACTGTTAATTATTCAGTGACTTTTAAGTGCCTCTTTTAACATGACCTACACCCTCACATATCTAAGGTCATTTCTGGAATCTAATCTTCCTTATCTATTCCTATAGGTATTCTACTTTAAGTCTATCTTAAACCATAACTCATAGTTTTACATAGAAGATTTTCTCTCATTTATTTTAAAAATACTTCTTGGCTTTCCTACCCATATTCTTTCTTAGATAAATTTTAGAATCAGCTTGAGATGTTCCCTGCCCAAAATTATACTGGCTTTTTGTTTAGTATTCCAATAAAATCAGAATTATGAATGGAATTAAATAGTTATTAAATTATAATTAAATAAATAAAATCAAAACTACTAGAATTCTCTTTTTGTACGATAAAGGAAATCAGACAGTAAAAAACTGGACTTTAAGGATTAAAAATAACAAATAGGATAATGTGCTATAACAAGGAAAACAATATTGGTTTTTCTGTTTTTCCCTCTTTTAAACTTCACTTTTATAAACGGCAATCAGAAAACCCAGACATAAAAGGAATAGTTATAAAGGTAATTTATGCCCCAAACAAAGGATATCAAAGTTTTATGTATCTTCTGCTTAAATAGATAAACCCAGATTAAGCTAAAATCTCTTCATCCAAGTTCCTGGAGAAGAGCCAGAGTGCTGTTGGTCTGCAGGGGCTTTGCTGTGGTGACCACATCACTGGGAAATAGTACTTGGAGAGATTTGTTTTCAGAGGGGAAGCTGGGCAGGCAACCTCATAAGAATCTATATGTTTTGGTTTGGTTTTAAGGAAAAAATAACTTTGAAGTTTCCAAAATGGGTTCTTTCAAAACAGCCTAACAGATGAGCAATTTTTTTTCCTGTGGTTGAAGACTATCGGAGTTCACTTCCATAGGACTGGGTTCCAACATGATTGTTGGTGGGGTGTTTGCCTGATCTTATGTTCTCATCGGGCATGTTGTGGTTCTGTCTTTGTTCCGTTACCTTACAAAAGCTAGATTTCTTGCTTAACCATCAGAACATGTCTCCAAAGGCCTTAGTTATTTCATGAAAAAATTACCAAATATTTTTATTTTACAGCTTTGTGGATTTCTTTTAGTCAAATTCTATGTAAGTGTTTGAGTAAAAGAATTAACCAACTTTTAACTTTTACTGTTTTAACATTTCTCCTACAAATAAAACATCTTAATTTTATGCATTAAAATAGACTTTAAATCTCTGAAATGCAGTTATTTTTATATTTTTATGTGCCACAATAACTAAAAATGTATTACTCCTTTCAACAGATTAGAGTCCAAAAAATTATTACAACTGCATGGGATGTTTTTCAACCCCTTCTTTTTGGTTTGGTTGGATTGGAGGTATCTGTTGCATCTCTTAAATCAAATGCTATTGGTAAGAATTATTACAGGCATGAAAAACGTAAGAGTTGGAAATATTTAAGAAAATTATGAATCATTTTTGGTTTTATTTACGGTATGTCTTTGAATGCCACAAGGACCTTCTTCAGACACTCACGTTGAGACATTAACATACATTTGCTCTTCTTGCTCCTGTGTGCGCTCTTTGTTAGCAAAGACAGACCACTTTCTCCCTCCCTGAGTGACCTGAGGGAGTGAGGATTGGCATTCTTTTCTGAGGAGAAATATTAGCTCCTATGGGCACCCTTTGAATACTTTTATTTATAGTGAAAGTTCAAAGTCTGTGACCTCAGAATTAAATATAATTTATCATACTATTCATGGTACCTCCACCATAAGATAATCTCTTGCACTTTACATCAAGGTCTCCATTATTTTGCATTTTTATGATTGTTATTTTTACTTAAAAAATAAAGGCAGAAAGAGGCAATAGCCTTAAAGTGTTTTCAACATGTTTACAAATCATATCTCCAGATGTGAAGAACCACTTCCTCCCAAGTATTGTTACTTATGTTTGTTTTTATCTGTTGTAGGCATTTGTGTTGCTACCATGAGTTTGGCATTATTGGTTCGAATTTCGTGTACATTTCTATTGATGTCTTTTGCTGGGTTTAATGTTAAGGAGAAAATATTTATTGCTCTATCGTGGATGCCCAAAGCTACAGTCCAGGTAAGGACATATTAAGTAATTCTAATAATTTTACTGTTGATTTTTAAAAATTCTAAATGACAAATGTTTGCCTAATCACAAAATATGCGCTATTCACCTTACTTGTAAAATGCTTGATTGATCATAACTACTTATTAAAAATTATATGATCTTTTAAAATCTCAGTTTTAAAGTCAATTTTTCTGAACTTGAAAAGTATAATTTTTATGATAAATATTTCCTTAACTTATGAAAACATTTTTATTTTCCCAAAATATAAAATAAGAACATATCTGAAAATTGGACCCTTTGAGTTTTGCTGAATATTGTAGAGCTGAATATTATGATTTTAAAGTAGAGAAACATTGATTCATTTTAAAACATATCTTTTCTACCCCTAGCACCCCCTCCACCACACATTAATGCACATATGTTATTACTAATTACACACTTATTTTGTATGACTATTAGATTACTGACTGACTCTTCCCATTAAATCACGGGAAAAGGATAGGAACCATCTCTGGGGTTTTTTCCCCACTGTTTTTCCCTAGCATTTAGCACAGTCCCTGGGAAGCAAGAAGCACACAATGAATAACCATTGCATGCCTACAAGAATGAATATATGAAGGACGTAGTTTTGTCCCTCCTACTAAATAAGGTATTACTACTTATTGGCAGACTCTTTCACCTGGCAGCACAATGTCTTGATTCCCTGGGATTCTTTTCTCCATTGTTATTCCAAAACAAAAGCTTCTGAGCTTCCATACAACAAAATTCTCTGTCGTGGTTCGAAAGCAGGCCTCTGGGGCTGGACTACTTGTTTTGAATACCATGTTACTTGCCTATAACCTTAGGTAAGTTAGTTAACACTCTCAGTGTCCAGTTTGTAGATTCCAAACCCCACGTCAGTTTTACTGTATCACACTGCCTCCCAAGTAGGAAGAACAAGATCATTAAAACCCTAGTGAACGTAAGAAACCTGAGTGGTTTGCGTTGTCTTGTTACAGCCAAGAACCAAGCGGATGGTAACAGCAAGTAATCAACCCGCTGCTCCCATAAAAACTTGAGGTTCCGAGAGCCATGCAGGCACTCAAATATACATACACACTTAAACAGGGGAGAGCTGAGATGACAAAAATTCAAAGTCAGCCCCCAAATGTCTGCACGCCGACATGTCACTGTTTCACTCTTCCCCCAGATATATTTGCTGGGAAGAATATAGAATTAGTGAATAACTCATGAAAATCCTTTGGCACTGTAAGTCATGCCTCTTTTCTAACAGGCTAGTACAGCTATTTTCGACCTTTTTCATCTCATGGCCCACATAAACTAATTACTAAAATTCTGTGGCACACCAAATATATGCACATATTATATATTTTGTGGATCTGACAAAAAAAATAGGTGTAATTTTGATTCATTCACACCAGACTGCTATTGTGTTCGCTGTTGTCATTTTTTAGTTTGACAATCTAAGGGAAAAGCGGTCGGTGCCCGTGACTAAATATAAATAGTCAGGTACTGAGGTATTGCATATTTTAAACATTCTTGCAGCACACCTATTGAAAATCGCTCGTCTAGTACTAGGGTTTGTTTATTTTAACAGAGCCGTTTGCTTTTATTAAATGTTAACTTTGTTTAACATTTTTCATTATGTCTCATCTTCCCTCACCCACCCCCACCGGAATGCAGGCTGTATTAGGTCCTCTGGCGCTAGAAACTGCAAGAACCAGCGCACCCTACCTGGAGGCGTATTCGAAGGATGTGATGACCATAGCCTTTTTAGCCATCCTAATCACAGCTCCAAACGGAGCTCTGATTATTGACCTCCTGGGGCCCAAACTACTTAAACGCCATGTGGTCCAAACGAAATAAAACTGGAATTAACAAGATTAGAACTTCCTTACAAGTTCATTTGTCATCACCTGCCTGCTTTTTTAATGAATTATCTTACATGAGAGGAAAAAAGGTACAAACATGTGAAGAATACGTAGAACCAAGGATTTAATAAATACGTGATTTGACTACAGAACTTTTCTATGATTTTTTATTGCGAAGTTAAGTTAGTAAAACAATATAAAATAGATTGTCCTCTTCGTATTTGCACATTTCAATAACAAAATTCATCTGTAAATACCAGGGAAAGTTTAAAGTAATCCATCAGGCTGCACTGCTGTCCTGATGCAAACTAAGCACCTGTCTCACTTGCTTTTGGCTCAACTAACCCTCTGAACTTCAGGGCCCTCACTGACCACATCATCATCACTTCCTGCCCCCTCACCAGCAGTTCCCCAACAGTTCTGACCTGTATCAGCTCATCTCTCTCAAGTTTTCTTTTTCTTTCACTGACAACATATTACTTAAAAGTCTTTTGGCAACAATTAACGTAAAGTCCTATAAAGTAGTCTTCAGACATGTACTGTCCTTAAGAGGGAGTGTAACGTGGGCTACATAGTTCCTTTTGTCTGAGGGCAATTGCTACAGAGGAACTTGGCTGCAAACAAACCTTCAGCAGAGACGGTTGAAGCCGGCAGGGGAATGAGTGCCTCAGTCGTACGTGTACTACAGAGTACACTACTGTCCACTCCTCGTGCCATTTGGATCCATTGCTCCGTATAATTTCACTGCATCCAGGAAAAGCTCCTCCAGAATTCTGGTTGGTTTCTTTTGGTGGGGAAATTTGTGAGGTAACGTCAGTGGAATGAACGGCAGCCACTTAGCTTGGCAGCTGGTCTTGCACCCTCAGCTGATCCACGTGCTGTCTGTTCTACACTCCTGTCACCCTCAGCTCCATTCCTCATCCACTGAATGTCGGGTGCCACGCTCAACCGTGGCTACTACACTCGTCTACTTTAAATCACGACATCAACTCTAAATAAGAGGTTGCCTAGAGTTCCCCCAGGGGATCACTTGGGTGCCTAATACATTCCTCTCTGCTTCTGTTTTGTTTTGGAATTGAATCGCAACCACTTTTTTTAATTATCTTTATAATTTACCTTGTAAATGAAATTTTTACTGTCATTTAATTTGGATTTATTAACTGATCAGTATATCTTCTTAGTGAATTTTTACTTTTATTATTATGCATTACAAGGGGGTAAGTTGGAACATTTCGGGACTGATCTAGAAAAATATATGGCCATGAGGTGGCACTAGTGCACAAGCTTTATTTGGGTAACACTTTGACAAGTCTGCACGCTGGGGAAAGTCCTAACAGCGGGAGACCATCCAAAGGCATAAAGCCTTGGGGGCTACCGTCCAGAAGGGAAGGAGGGCAAGGGGACTCCTGCAGCAGAGAGGGGTTCTGTGTCGAGGGGGCTTATGTATGATGCCATGTCGCAGCATGGGAGGGCGTCTCCAGGTCAGAGAATTCCAAAGGGTGGCAGCAGCTTAGGATCTTTATAGCCCAAGGTTCATTTTATCTGTCGCAAGCAGATATTAGACACAGTTTTCACATGTTATATACAGCAGGCAAGCTCTAAATGGCTGAAAAGTCTGCTTGTTTAGGCTATGTTTAAAACAGTTGGGTGCGTAAAATTTTGGTTTGGTGCCAGTGGGCTTTGAGCTAATAGAGGTCTCAGTCTCCGGTGAATAAACAACTCGGGGGGCCCAATACACCAAAGGCCATCTTTGCCTTATAATCATAACATGCAGTGACTTTCTTCATCCACTTTTTTTTGCTCCCCATTGTTTATTATTTACACTCATTTTTTAAAGTTTGTTTTTACTAGGATTATTTTGGTAAAGTTTCAGTGTATTGTAGTTGCTATGTTACTACTTATTTATTACACAAACTGCTTTAATAGAAACTTTACTTCATTCTTTGCTCCCACTTAACTAAAATTGCTCTCAGTAAGATCATCAATAACCTTCACCTTATCAAACCCAATTTTTAAAATTTTCTTATTGTGTATACATATGTTTAATTTATATAGTTTCCAAATGAGACAACATACATGGAATTTAGTATCTTGCTTTCCTTTTGGTTTGCTATCTTTCCCCTTTCTCCTCTCTCCTTTTATCCAAATTCCATCTTTACTCTATTTACCGTCCCCAAACAAATGAGGTCATCCTCATTAAAGTATATCATCCCCTTTTTAACCTTGCTCATAAAATTGTATGCAAATATACACACAGGCACACACACAATGACCCAACATAAGAGTGTATAAATGAAGGGAGATACCACAAAAGGGGTGTTTATTTATAAAATATTGTGTATTTATACTTATATGTTCAAACATCAGTCACTTTCAAAATACTCTCCATTTGATGCAATACCCCTAGCAAGACATTTTTTCCACTGTTCAAAACAGTTTTTGAACTCATCGATTTTGATGTCTTTTAGTGCTTCTGCCATTTTTTGTTTCATCTCTTCAATATCAGCACATTTTTCATCCAGGGAAACAAAAAATAGTCATTCAGGGCAAGATCCAGTGAATAGGAAGGGTGGAGCATGGAGGTGTTGCCATTTTGGGTCCAAAACTGCTGGACACTCAGTTTTGTGGTGTAGGTAGGTGCAATCGTAAATCACCCATCACAAAATGGGCAAATGTGTTGAAAAAGTCTGCCCCAAAAATTCACTGAAGCCGAACGCAGACTCTCACAACAACGCCAGATAGTACACTGATACAGATGGGTTCCTAGAACACTCAGCTAGTGGGGAAAGCCTGTACTACAAGGGACCCGCCATCCAAAAGATAACCCTTCGTGTGGGAGGGGTTCCCCCTCTTACATACACACATACACACAGCGACAGCATTCAACATGCCGTGGTGCATCTTGTTTTTCACTACTGCATAGAAATATTGAGCCAACTAATATGGTTCTAATTTGTATTTTCCACTAAGATCATTGTTATAATTTAAAAATACATACATTCATAACGTGTATAGGATTACTGTGACACACAACACATTTTTTCCCAAATGTTACCAAATGGATTTCTAAAGAGACTATAACAATTCTTATTTCTCTTCACTGGGGATGAAAAAGGGGATCTGTATTTGGTAATCAATACAGGGATCTGTATTTGGTAATAAACATTACCAAAAGTAACTTTACAGGGTAATCTGACCATAAATCCCTAAGTAGGCAGGTCCTGGTGGGTAGTCTCACCCCAGGCCAACAAGTGGTTTCTCCTCACCTTAGGCAAGCCCTGCCCATCGTTTCTGTGCTTCTAGGCTACACCTTTGAAATGCCTCTTTTCCAGACCCCTCTGAAACTTAACATTCTGAGGAGAGCACATAATCTTGTTAACAACTACCCTGTAATCCAATCCACGACTTGCTTTCTCCTCACTCCTGTTTCTCCCCTACATTCCCTCCTTAATCACAAATACATAAAAGAAACTGCAAAACTGTCATTTTCCAGAGATTTTAAGATCTTGCTTCCCAGCATTTTTGTCAAAGTGGCTCAGATAAACTCAAAAATTCTCTATAGGTTTGGACATTTCTTATATCCACACTATCCATTTCTACATACTTATTGTTCAGTATGTATTATTATATATTACATAATACATATGCGTACGGTATAGGCGTTAACTCTTTGTAACCCACACTGAAATTTCCCCCATATTTATTACATATTATTGATATTTGACTTTGTTTCTCTTTTGTTGCATGTGTTACCTTTTGTCACATACAATATCTTGCCATGTATAATGCGTACTTTTTTGCCCAATTTTTTGAGGGAAAGCATTATACATGGGTAGTACCAGAAATACCTTGTATCTGTTCTTGCATTTAGTAATTATGTTACATATAATTTCTTGTACGATAATATGTTCAAAAATAAATGTTAAAATTCCTTTCTAATACAAAAAAAAGTATCTAAATATACATAAATTAAAAATTGAATTAAGAAATTAAAGTGAAAGCTTTTTTTCCTGAAAGTTTGGGCCCAAACCACAGGTGTGCATTGTACACGGGAGTGCATTACACATGGCAGAATACGGCAGATTTTCCCGGTCTCCAGTTTCCTATTCTCTTTCCCTGCACCATCTCCCCACTCTCCCTTTGAGTCTTAGAAATAGCCCTTTAGCATCTTTTGATATTTTCTCTTTTTCATTAATTTATATAAATGACTGTGCTGATAGAGTTACTAAGATTAAAACACTTGAATTTCTGGAAGACAATCCTCTTTTCCATTGTGCATTAGCCTTTGTTTGTTTGTGTTTTACAGTGCTACATTATTGTTGCATCAAATTTAATTATATTTTATTGATTATGCTTATTACAGTTGTCCTTGGCCCCCCCTCCACCCATACCCTCAGGCAATTCTACCCACTTTGTTCACGTCTATGGGTCATGCATATAAATTCTTTGGCTACTCCATTTCCTACACTGTACTTTACATCCCCATGATTATTCTGTAACTACCTATTTGTGCTTCTTAATCCCCTCACCTCTTCACCTGTTCCCCCACACACCCCTCCCATCTGGCAACCATCAAAAGGCTGTATTCATAATTCTATCTCTGTTCTTGTTTGCTTAACTTGTTTTTTAGATTCACTGTTGATAGATTTGTATTTTTTGCCATTTTATTGTTCATAGTTTTGATCTTTTTCTTAAATGAGTCCCTTTAACATTTCATACAATCATGGTTTGGTGATGATGAACTCCTTTAGTTTTTTCTTGTCTGGGAAGCTCTTTATGTGCCCTTCAGTTCTAAATAATAGCTTTGCTGGGTAGGACAACTTTGGCTGGAGGTCCCTGTTTTTCATGACTTTGAGTATTTCTTGCCAATCCCTTGTAGGCTGCAAAGTTTCTTTTAAGAAATCAGCTGACAGCCTTATGGGAACTACCCTGTAGGTAATGAACTTCTTTTCTCTTGCCGCTTTTAAGATCTTCTTTGTCTTTAACCGTTGACATTTTAATTATGATGTGTCTTGGAGGGGGCCTCTTTGCAACCATCTTGTTTGGGATTCTTTGGTTCCTCTACTTGTATGTCTATTTCCTTCACCCAATTAGGGAAGTTTTCTTTCATTAATTTTTCAAATAGAAAAATTTCTTGCTCTTTCTCTTCTCTCTCTGCCACACCTATAATGCTAATGTTGGAACTCTTGCAGTTGTCCCAGAGGCTGCTTATACAATCCTCATTTTTTGGATGATTTTTCCTCCTTGTTCTGATTGGAAAAATTGTTTTTTGCGTCCTTAGGTTCCGTATCATTGATTTTGATTCTCGGCTCCATCCACTCTACTGTTGTTTCCCTGTAAATTGTTCTTTATTTCAATTAGTGTATCCTTCATTTCTGACTGCATCTTTTTTATGCTGTTGAGGTCCTCACTAAGTTCCTTGAGCATCTTTATAACCAGTGTTTTGAACTCTGAATCTGATGGATTGCTTATCTCCATTTTCACTTAGCTCTTTTTCTGGAGTTTTGATCTGTGCTTTCATTTGGGCCATGTTTCTTGTCTCCTTGTTTTGGCAGCCTCCCTGTGTGTGTTTATTAGGTAGAGCTGCTTTGACTCTGTGTCTTCAGAGTGTGGCCTAATATAGTAGGTGTCCTGTAGGGTCCAGTAGCACAGCCTCCCCTTTCACCTAAGCTGGGTACTCGAGGTGTGCCCTTTGTGTGGGCTGAATACACCCTCTTCTTGTAGTTGAGCCTTGGTTGCTATTGGTAGGTCAGTTGGAGGGATTTACACAGGCCAATCAGCTGCAAGGATTGGCTGTGACCACTTACCTACCACTAACCTTCACCCTCTGTGGAGGATCAGCTGTGCAGAGGCAGGGTGGTGGTGTTCCGACGTGGTCTGTAGCTGTCCACCGGGTGTGCAGGCCCAGGAGTTTAGTGCAGAACAAGGTCAGCTGTCACCTGTGTTTTGCCCACGGCCACCCTGCCTGAGCTATAAAGAAATCTGAGATGACTGCTGCTTGTGCTGGGCTTGGAGATTCCCAGATGAAGCCAAGCTGCTACTACCATGTTGGGGCTCACTGAGGCCAGCTATTGCTTGTTTGAAAGGATTTAGGAAGTTGTTTAACATAAGCCAAGGCCAGCCATTGGTATGGAAAAGAAGCTTGGGTGGGCCTGTAAGTTGGGTGATGGGGAGTCTCTGGGGATCTCCGAGGCTGGTCAGGCTGGTCAAACAGTGTTATCTACATTGATGGAGTCTCAGATAAAACACCAGTTTGCTGTCACTGTGGGGGGGAGGGATCAGAAAGGGGACAATGGCCTCTGCTCAGCTTGATGCTAGACACTTCAGTTTCTTCCTGTATACCACTGGTGCCTTCCAAGTTGCTACCCCAGTGCTGGATCTCAGAGGGAGTGAATCTGAGTAGGTGAGTCCGTGTGTGGGTTCTTTAAGAACTGCTTGGGGCTCCAGAAGTTTCTTCCACTGACTCAATCCCTGCAAGTTGTTGCACCCAGAAGTTGTGGGGAGTTATCTTCCTGACACTGGAACCCTGGGCAGGTGGGCCTGGTGCATGGCTGACACTTCTCGCTCCTGAGACATCCCTCCCAAATATTTACCCACCCCATGTGTGTGAGGGACCAGCCTGTTCCGCATCAGTGCCCCTCCTACCAGTATAGACGGATGTGTTTTCTTTAATTCCATAGTTGTCAGAGTTCCATTAAACTTGATTTCTGATGATTCTGAATGATCGTTGTTCTATACTTTAGTCATAATATTGATGTGGTTGTACAAAGAGGCAAGCCATGTCTGCCTATGCTGCCATCTTGACCAGAAGTTGCTACGTTCTTATTTAGTATTTTCAACCATATGCATAACTGACATCGGTCTACGGATTTTTTTTTTTTGTTTTTCAGCTATTCATACTAATGTTATAACAAGCCAAATGAAATTAATTGGGGAGTTTTTCCCCTTCAAAAACAATTGAGATTGTTTAAATAACATTGGAGTCATCTTTCTTGCAACCCTAGCACTTTTTTAATTGTGGATTTTTTTTTAAATCACTTTTCCATTCTTATTTGATACTGTTCCATTAACATTTAAATTTCACCTTGGGATACTTTCCATCATTTATGTTTTTCTGGAAAATTATGCATTTCCCCTAGATTTTCCAGTGTGTTGCTGGAAACATTTGCAGTTTCACACAGCATTTTGAAGTGAACACATTTCTATTTTCATTTTATTTCACTTCTAGGCTGAATTCAAATATAGTTGAAAACTCTGTATTTCTAAGTTTTGAGTTTCTTAATTTTGTTGAATGGGTGTTATTGATTCCTATCTTTAGTGTGATAATGTAGAGGAATGCATGATGAATATTAATGGAAAAGTACAAGAAATTTAAAAATTTAGTGAATTGTTTATTAACATTCTTATTTTCATACTAGTACAATGTTCATCTCTGTAATTATGCAATTTATTACCCTCTTCCCCTTTCCTATATTATTTTGAAAAATTACACCCCTATAATAGAGATTCGGAATTGGATGACATTGTGGCTATTTGACAACAGTGCTCTATGAGAACAGAATCACAGGGATACTCTTTTTGTAAGCAAAGAATCAAGCACACAAACCAAGGAAGAGTTAGAGAATGACGTCTTCTGACCAAAAGTCGTAGGTATGCCTAGCAGATTTGCAATGTTCTTCAAGACCATAACTAATATAAAACTGCATAATACAATTGCTAATAACTAATATGGACTGTCTACTTTTTATATTAAAATAATTATTGCTATACATGATTTTACAAGACTGAAGCAAAAGATAAAAGTAGATTGTGTGAACATGATGAAAGGAAATGAGCTTCCAGTAAAAGACTTTTATGGCAAAAACACAACCTGAGATAATGCAGCATCACTTAAAAAAAAAAAAGCAGGCAAACAAACAAAAAACAGCTATGGGAGTTTTTTACATCCCAACCTCTGGTGCAAAGGGACAGCAATGGCCAGCAGTGAGGCAGTTAGCAAACTGCTGCTGAGCGGTTTTGAAAAAGGATTTTAATCCTGCCTAAAAGGGAGGAGGTCATCTGACACAACTGATGTAGTGTAAATCACTATTCCTTTATTCCTTTATTTAGTTTTCCTCGTATGTTAACAAATTAAATTTTGTAGTGGATTACAATCATGAAACTTGAGGAGAGTTTCAGTTGAATGGAAAAACTTCCAATGATAAACTTCCAAATAGCAAGGAATGAGTCAAGCTATTTTCTGTGCAAACTTTCCACCAGTACGTACCACTTTAAGCACGAAGCTTTTACCTATTTGAAGTGGAGCATGCTATCATCAAATGCAACACATGTCCCGCCCTCTTAAGTACTATATAGTACTTATATTCAAATACATCATCAGACATCACTTGTGTAATAGGATGACAGTAATGCTCTCAGGGACTGTGGTGTGCAGGATCCTGTATTTAAAGGTCTTGAGGTGCTATGCTTTTTATATTCACATTTAATTTGTTTTGGTTCCCTGTTCCCATTGTCAGCTGTCACATTATATTGTTTCCCTACCTCTAACAGGATCCTGCAGACACTTGGGATTTGTTCAGGAGCAGAAATCAGATAACCAGGTGTGAAGTAAGAAAAAGGAGACTCTGGTTATGGGGACCCGAGGCAATCACTTCTGAGTAAAGTACATGTGTATTACTAGTCCATGTCTCCTGGTCTTCTCCAGATTGGTGATGCTGTCACAACTGGATTCTAAATGAATGAAGAGCAATTAGTTAGATGCTTCTGGCAGGTAGTAAATAAAATATCCGCCCTGACCCGTGTGGCTTGGTGGGTTGGGCTTCATCCAGAAAAGTGAAACGTCACTGGTTCAATTCCCGATCAGGGCACATGCCTGGGTTGCAGGCCAGGTCCCCAGCTGGGGGCCTGGAAGAGGCAAAAATGGATGTTTCTCACATTGATGTTTCTCTTTTCTTCCTCTCTTCCCTCTCTCTAAAATTAAATAAAATGCTTAAAAATATATCCACCATAATTTAAGAACCCTGTTGAACACTAGAGTTTTGAGAAAGTAAAACTCCCTTTGCAGAGGAAGAGTCTGATAGCGTGTTTCTAAAGACTATATAAGGTAGAACTACATAGATCAGCAGATGGCTTCATTAGCTTTGCATAAATTTATTAACAAATTAGGTTATAAAATACATAAGCAATTTAATGAGTCATGGGGCATTGAATTCAAAGCTGATTTGTAATGTGCTTTGCATCATACAACTTCCTTAATTATCCATATGAATGAATCATTAATACCTCCAGCCTGCTCAACAGTTTTGGATACCTATTCATGCACTGGCGGGGCTCATTTGCTGAGTAAGGCAATGAGTATCTACTGGGCAAGAAGCAGTCCTCAAATCATGAGACACAGTAATGACAAGGGCTGTTTCTTGAAGGTTTTAAAACCCAAGGTATGTATTTCAAGAGCTAAGTTATCTTGTATTAATTCAGATGCAGTTGCTTATGTCTATTTTTTTAAGGGAGACATGATGGAATTCTGTGAATTTACAAGCAGAAGTGATAGCAACTAATCATGATGATATAATATTATTAAAACAATTTTGTACCAGCCTCAGGCTGCTAAAAAATTTGCACAGGTGGGAAAAATATTTGGGCACAACTGTTCACCAGAAACAACTGAAAAATGTGAGTGGTGGGTGGGTTTTCTGAGAGGATACCTTCTTACTTTTGGGGCATGAAAATTACCTTTTATGAGATAATTAGTTTTTCAATTTTTTAAATGTTCTCATTTGACAAAATTTAAAGCCAATAATTTCATTTTAGTTTCCACTTTTTTAGGAAATTTTTTCTTCTCCTATGAAATCTAAGTATGGGAACCACTAGGACATCTAAATATAAACATTTTGCTGTGAGTCACAGTGAATGATTTTAAAGAAAAGCATTTAAAAATGGACCACAGACCAGTCTATTCGAACTTTTGGTGACGAGGATTTTCCCCAAAGTCCTGTGAACAACTGTGTAAAAATAAATGGTTCATCTGACAGTGAAGCCCCTTTAGGGCTGTTGAAAAAAAGGTCTCAGGAAAAAATACCCAGAATCAAAGTGAGAACAATGTTATATTTATCCCTCCTCATAGGTGAGGGAAGAGTAACAACGATGTTGGACTTACACCTTGAAAAACTTCTCAAAAGCACCACTAACCCTAACTTTAAAATTCCTGTTGTTGGTCATGTGAAAGTCAGGATCACACGACAGAACCTATTGACACTGCATGTAATAAATTAAAAATCCAGGTACCATGCTTAGTGCAGTGTTTGGCACATGTAAGTGCTCAATAACTATTAGCTTCGATTCTAATTGGCAGAAGAATTCCGTATGTCTGCCTCCTTCCTTACCTTCTTCATATATATGAAAATGGCGTAGTGAACTGACTGGATTCTACCCTTAAATAGACAGACTTAAGAAAAGCTAATAATATAAGAACTGTAATATAAAATAAAACTAAATAGACTTAGGCTAAAAAATACAAAAGTTTTAAAGATTCTCCAGTAAGTTTATTTTGCAAATTTTTGTATCCTGTTTATCAGTTTACACTGTTATAAAGAGGAACATGTTCACATAAACACAATTTTGATGACTACTTACTATTTTAATATTTATTTCTAATTGACCTTCAAATTTCAGCAGCTCATGAGTTGAGGTGTAAGTGTTCTTGCCACTCCACGCCATCAGTGAGTCAAACAGCTCGAGATACACAACATTACCTGAACTGATGCCAACAAGCCTACTGTAAAGTAAATAAAACTTGTATAATGTAAATAAGTGTTCCTTGTAGGAACTTTTTATATCCAGTTCATGTCTTTCCTGAAATTGGGATATTTGTATTTATTAGTCAACAATCTCTATAAAGCAAAGAATTTACCTTTTTGAAAACTCAACTAATTCTTGACAGCAATATTTTTCTTATTAATCTTAAAAGAATGGAGTGTAGAAGGCCAGAAAATAAAAAAACTTTTCAAATAATCAAAACATAAGAGAACTGTAAAATAACATATTTAATGGAGTAGGGAGAAAAATTTAAATCACACATTCTGTTGAAAAATATTGATATTCAAAGAAATACTTTTGGATTCATGGCCTAAAACTTATATATTTTCAATTAATTAAAATCAGAAGTGTTGGTTTTATTCTAGCATGATACATTAATTCTTTGAAGTAAGAATAAAAGGGTTACATAATTTAATTTCTACATAAATGATTGAATATATGGAGAATCAAATATAAACAGTACTATAGCAAGAAAATAAATTGGCAGAAACAAATACTCAATCAGTAGTAATAATTAAGACCACCATTTGAAAGATCTATACACAAAGAATGAAAAAATAACATTATAAGATTTTTACAGCACACAACTGAATTTAATCCTAATTCATTACTACTATACTTCTTTCTTCTTCAGTATTAGTGGGCCCACATTATCTCCTGTCAATTCATTGTGTTTAATATGTGAACCATCACAGGCAGGAAACTAGAAAGGAAAAAGAATTACAAGTGTTAATTTAAAAATGATTCAACAGGTAGAAATATTTGTGAAATGCTCTTACAAAGAAAGCAATTACTTAAAAAGAAAAAAATCAGATAGGTTTCCGGAGTAAAAGATATACTCTACATTTAGCCTAATTACATTTCAATACCACAGCAAATGTAACAATTTTAAATAGTTCACTCAGTATTTAGTATAGATTTTAAATAAAAAGTTTTGGATGATTCCATATGAATCAATAAAATTTGTTTAAAAGGGGATCAAAAGAAGCTTTTGTTCTCTGTGGAACTCTAACTTTGAGCTCACTTATCCACTTATTTAAATTTAAGTACAATGTAATTTAAATTCAAAATATATTCAAAGTTTTTTACTTTAAAATTCACGCAAATTGTAATATTTTTGGAAAAAATCAATTTATAAAAATTCACTCATTGGTAATAATTAACATTTCACTATCTTTTTCCTCTGCATTTTAATATGAAAATGGTGACAGAAATGTTTGTCTTAGTTGTATTACATTGTGCTTTCATGTCATTAAATGTTCTTTAAAAATATGATTTATAGTGGCTTCCTAACATCCCGTCATTTTTATTACACATACTTTAATCATCCCCATTATCAGATTCTAGATTGTCTCTTAACACTTTGCTGTTACAAAGGATGACGTGATGAACACTATTGTACTTAAAATCTCAAATGATGTCTGGTCAAAGGGCAGAGTAACACAGATCTCACAAAGACATTTACTAGCTCATGCTATTGGACCCTGTACGAACGTCTCATTAATCCTTGAAAATGTCTATGATGTTGATATATTAACAGATTTAAAAATCAAAGATTAAAGATTAAGTAACTTGCCCAAAGTCATACTGTAAGTGGCAGACATCAGCTTTGAACATAATTTATTCGGACTCTAAAGCTTAAACTCTTCGCTAACCCTTATGTCCTCTCATAACATAGGTATGTTTTTAAACTACAAGTTACTCTAGCTAACTGCCGAAACACGGTAATACAAAAAGAAATCAGATTTCTATCCTTCCTCTCTGCTCTAACTTTTCTAATGCAGGTAGTATGGATCATAAAAGGCAAACTTTAATTTAGGACATAGACTTTCAGTACTGAACACTATGGAAGAACCCCTCATCTCACAGAAGCTCAGAACTGAGGGTTTCAGACGGAAACATTTGAACCACACAAAACTGCAGTGTACAGGTAAACGGACATCTTACCGTCTTAGAACGCCAACACCTACAATAAGCTGCTTTAGTAAGACACAAATCTTCAATGTTTATCTCGTTCACCACTTTGGGATTTTCCTTTTGTATTTTAAGGTTAATCAAGCTATCCTTCTGTTGTTTTTTCTTTGGGAGGAATGGACGAACTGCAAGGTAGCCAAGTAGTGCAAGTACGCCAAGGAAAGGCAATAACCGAAGCCATTCTGAAACTAAACATGTACAGATCTGTTAGTGTGCCGTGTTCTTGCAATACAACTCAAATAGCATGTCTCATCCTTCAGCTTCAACAGTCTTTACTTCTCACTTTACTCATCTTCAAACCATAAAGAAGTAAATCAAGACACCTTTTATACCTAGGACCACCTTGTTTCATTTGTGGGCTAATTTGAGACTTGTGAAATGGAAAGTAAAATTTTCAGAAATAGGTCCTATATCAAATATCCTGTCATTTTCCTAAGTATACTTGTGTTTATCTTTATATTTATTTCAGGAATTATGACCCCTAGTTATAAATAAAATTCAATGTGTGATATATTTTATAGGCTTAGAAAGTATTTCCACCATGTCTAAAAGCATACAACAGGATATCTTTACCATTCATATATAATTTCAGAGAGAACATGTTTTAATCTCTTTTAGTTTCAATTCTTTACATTTTCGGGTAAGGCACACTGATTCCTAAAGAATCACCAAAATGTTGTGTAAAACCTACTATGTTAAAGAATTGAAATTTCCATATGCTGAATGTTCTCATCGTTAGGTACATCTTATTCCATAAGTGTTCTTTTTAAAAGAAGATATTATTTTTAGAGAGGGGAAGGGAGAGAAAAAGAATGGGAGAGAAATATCAATGTGAGAGGGAAAATTCGATCCGCTGCCTCTAGCATTTGTCCGGAGTTGGGACATAACCTGCAACCCAGGTGTGTGCCCTGACCAGGCACTGAACCTGCGACCTTTCTCTGCGAGGGAAGATGCCCAAGCATCTGAGCCACACTGGTCAGGGCCCCACAGGCATTCTTGAAGTGCCTTCTTTAGCACGCAGCACTGTCTTGAGGCATAGGGAATATAACTGGTATCAGTGAGATGGTCCCTATGCGTGTGGAGACGAACACACCAGGAAACTAGGATAGTTTCCGCATGTATGTATGAATGTTAGACAGTAGTGTGCAGCCTCTGCTGGGCTCTGTAAGGAACCCTTTCTGTCCATAAAGAATTATCATTTGACACCCTTCCCGGAGGGCCTACCTGATACCTTGCTAAGCACTAAGAATAGATTAGTAGAGAAAAACAGAAGATTATGTGCCAAGGCATATTAATAAATGTTAATGATAATGAATTAGACTATGCTAAGAGTACAATTATTATGATCTCATTTAATAGTTTGTTAGCTTCAACAACTGTTATTTAGTAGGTACCATTATAACTACCATTTTTCATGTGGGTTATTAGTAGCTTAAGCAGGTTTAGTCCAGGACAGCAAGCCCAAAGCTTGTTCTCAAACACCACAAATCAAATCCAACGGATAAATTGGGTTGGCCAAAAAGTCCATTTAGTTTTTTTCATAAAATAAAAAACACATTTTTTCATTTTACCAATTACTTTATTGATTTGGATATTTGAGTATGTCGCCTATCTGCCGCCTGGTATAACATTGTTGTCAATTAATGTCTTGATTTGATCGCTATCAACTTCTACTGGTCTATACGACCATGGAGAAATCTCCTGCATGAAACTTCGCAAACCACTTTTTACACGTTCAATCTGTCACGGCACCTTCTCCACACTCTGCACAATTTTTCTGTGTGTTTCAGCTGCATTTTTACAGTTTGAAATACTAAAGCATAATATGCCAAACATGTTGCATATTTTCTTCCATCTTCAGTATTAAAATGGCTACACAAAAATTCACCAATTTTGATATTTTTTAATTCATTCTGATATGACAGCTGTCACAATACAACCTAACAAAATTGTTTCAAACGAAGTTAAAGACAACTAAGCGCTACTAGAGCCATCTTACGGAAACAGACTTTTTGGCCAACCCATAACATTTCATCTGTTCTTCTCTTGGTAAAACTTACTCTACAGAGAGATAGCTGTTTATTGAAAGAAAGACTGGTTTAATACCAACTCTTCCAAAATGAAACTATTTTTGATACAATTTGATGCCAAAGCATTTGATGTTATAAGCTCTAAGTGAAATAATCCATTGATATACGTGTAACACATATAAGAGTGCCAGGCACATAAAAGATATACAATAAATGTTAGCTTTTAAGTGACTAAGGAAACTGGTAGTGACTCCTTTGAAAAAATATTTTGCCAATTCAACTTAATGCTATACTGTAGAAATTGGGGGGGATAAAATATTGTAAATAGTCACCAGAATGAAGCTTAGTAAGAATCTTGTCTGTCAGGCTTGTTATTATATTCTCATAACCAAAGTGGAGACATTCCATATAGATCCTTTGAATTAAACCTCTGGAAATGACAACTGTTTCTCAGGGCAGGGGAGGCTATCCTATAGATCTGTGCTGTGCAATGTAGTAGTCACTAGCTACAAGGTTTTGATTTGTACCCAATATTCAAAAAAAAATTTTTAACCCTCACCTGAGATTATATATATATATATATTTGATTTTTGAAGGGAGAGAGAAACAATGTAAGAGAGAAACATCAATTGGTTGCCTCCTGAGCACGGGGATGAAACTTGCAACTTTTTGGTGTATGGAATGACGCTCCAACCAAGTGGCCCACCTGGCCAGGGCCCAAGATTTTGTTTTAAAGACATACAAGATGACATAGAGACAACTGCCTTCAAAGAAAACTTTATTACTTACAGTTCCCAAGAGTAGGGGACATGCAGGACACGTGGAAAAGTACCAGGGTGACAAGAAAGCTTGCATCCAAGCCTTTACTGTGGCTTCCAGGAAACAGCAAGGTAGGGCATGGTGAACAGTGCAGAACTGGACAGCTTGAGTAACATCAGTGGGCTCTAGGCTATTGGGGTGGTCCCTAGTTGTTTCCTACCTGGCCCAGGGTGACTTAGCGCAGGAGAAATCCTGTTTGGCGAGTTAGGCACAGGAGGCGGTTATGGTATAGGGGTACAGGCTTTCAATTGGTTGATTTGCATATGAAAGGGGATCTCCACAAGCAAGATGTTTATTATCTCTAGGAATTAGCTGGTTCTGGGAGGGGCCACTATTTTAAAGCATCATAAAATATAAAAAGTAAAAAACATGATTAAAACACAGATGTGGCTGTTTCAATAACTAAAATTAAGTAAAACTCAAAAATCCAATTTCTAAGACACATAAGTCACATTTCAGCAGCTCAATAGCCACATGGGGCTAGTGGCTTTGGTCACTGACAGCACTGAGAACATCACAGAAAGTTTGTGGATGGTGCCGCTCTAGACCGTTGTTTTTAGGAAGTGCAGACTCTGTAGCATGGCAGGCTACTTTGACAGTTTCATCTCCCACAAACATCCCATCTCTCTGGCACTTGGAGCCCCCGAAGCTATGACCTAGTAGTAGTAGCCTTCCTGCTTGTTTGCATAAGGAATTCCTTCTGTTCGCCATGCCTTTCTACCTCTGGCCTGACTCATTTACCTAAACCCTTCCAGACTAAGGTCACCTACTGCCTCCTCCGGAATTCTTTCTTGATTTCACAAAGCAAAATTAATCACATCCTAATGCACTCCTAAGACCCTTTTCCTTGTGTTCTTTTATCACACTATTGTTATCCATTTGTAAAGTTGACTCTTCCATAAGCCTGTAAGAAAAGGAGCTATGTGCTACCTTTCAGGAACAAAGTAGACACCTCAGAAACATTTAATCAGTGACTCACTGAATGAATAATGTGCAGCATAAATGCCAGTCCCTTTCTCACTCATCACGTTGTATTGTAATTATTTATTGACACTTCCAGATCACGCAACTGTCTTATATTGATATTGGCCCCAACTGCCGGTATTATCTTAAGATAGTAGTTATTCAATAGATGTTTGTTGAATGTAGAATAAGTATTATACTGTATATCACAAAATTAAGTCACAAGAGGCTAAATGACTCAAAGTCAAAAAGTAAATGAATGAAAAAAATAAGAACAAAGAAAAGGAAATGAGTAAGAATGTAAAGATGAGAACCTTAGATTCTTAAGTATAGTATTTAAGTATTCCTACCTAGCACACAGATCTCAGGAAATAAATGGTGTTAATACTATTTTAAAATCTACTACAGAATATGTTCTCATGACACACTTACATCCTTGGTAAAACACTACATATTCTCTCTATATATATAAATATAAATATATATACACATATAGACAGATAGCAGTAATTTTCAACCTTTTTCATCTCATGGCACACATAAAATAATTACTAAAAGTGTGACACACCAAATATATATCTTTTGCCCATCTTACCAAAAAAAAAAAACCCAAAGAGGTATAATTTTGATTCATTCACGCTGGATGGTTATCGTTGTGTCGGCTGTTGTCATTTTTTATTTGACAATCTAAGGGAAGAGAGGTCAGTGCCCCTGACTAAACAGTCAGGTACTGCATGTTTTAAACATTCTTGCAGCACACATGTTGAAAATTACTAGGATAAAGTAATGAAAGATACTATTATCTCCTACAACAAAGTAGTAACTTACACAACAGTTTTAGTACAATCTGCTTTTTAATGATAAACTTCATTGTAACTACAGAAAAGTTTTTTAAAGGAAAATAATGCAGTCTATAAAGCTAAATTAGAAATCACTTTATTAATGCTTAGTTTAGTAAAGAAATATGAAATACACAAAAATTAAACAAGAAACTTTAGAAAAAAACTTTTTAAGACCAGCTATATGACCCTGTTTGATGTTGAACTACTGCAGGTATTATAGATACTGTGAAGAAAAGAAACTGTTACCTACCAATTATTAGGTATAATGTATATTTTGTACAGTATGTTTTTGTTTTAGGATTATCAAAAATAGTATTTTTAAAAATTTAGAAAACATAAAGTAACTTTCAACTCACCCATCAAGAGTAACATTTTCTTGTATTTCTACACTGTGCAAAACTGATACCATACTGTATATACAGTCTATATCCTACTTTTTTCACTTAATATTATATTAGAAGCATTTTCAATTTCCTTAATATCTTCTGGAAACATGAATTTAAGGGCTATGCCCACCTATCGTGTGCCCCAGTCACAACAGAGGACCTACAAAGGCAGGGGCCTTCTTTGTCTGCATCACCACTGTAACTTTGGCGTCTAAATAATCCTTGGCTCAAGTTATTTTATTTTATATTGAGGCATAATGTAGTGTTCAGCCTGTTAAGCTTTGTGTTAAATGTTCAATTTGATGAATTTTTCAACTATACAGACCTGTAAACACCACCTACAACAAAATACAGGGTATTTCCATCACTCTATGAAGTTTGCCCTTATACAATCCCTTCTTTCTGAGCTCTTTCATCAATGTAAACGCCCAATAAATACATCTGAATGAAGAAATCTGATCAATATGTTATTTACTGTTAATCTCTTCAACTTTTTACTATGTAATCCTTAAGTACCTACTATGTGGAGATACTGTGCTAAAAGCAAGTGCAGCAACTGTCTTTTTGTCTCTATGTACCCAGTGCTTAGTACAGCGCCTGGCACAGAGCAGGATTTCGAATAACTAATTCACAGTTTATCTGCTGCATAAATCCAGAGTTTCGTATACTTGGAGTCAGGATTCTTTGGTCTGTAAAATAGGAATAACAGTAATTCGTTCTTTTGTTCAACAAGACAAGTAGCCACCACATTCCAAATATTGTACTATGTGCTGGGGATACAAGCTGATAAGATAAGGCTCTGCTCTTACAGGGTACATATTTTAGAAGAGATTAGAAGACACAGCCGCTACCCCCAAGGAGCTTCCCATCTAGCATGGAGTATAGATCTATAAAAAGTGATTACAGTACAGTACTATGTAGTATGTGCAATCATAAATAAGCAATACTGAGAATGAAGTGATTAACTATTTGCAGGGCTGAGGAGAGAAGAGGCTTTGATACCTAAACACGTTTCTGAAGATGAGTCAGTACAGGAATCCACAGGCAGATGGGAGGAAGAGCTACATTCCACACAGAAGAAACAGAACAGGCAGGGGCACAAAGATACGACATACAAGAAAAGTGCAGGAAACTAAGTGTGACAGTATGCTGGGATAGAGTGAAACAGGCACTTCAGCAGTGAGCAGGTGCCAGATTATGAAAAGCTCTGATATAAAAGGGAACCACTGAAATATCTGAATATCAATGTAACTGGAAAACTGTTCATTTATGAAATTACACTGGTATTAGATGAAAGATGGATTACTGGAGAAACAGTAAGGACGAGCAGAGAGGGCTAGTTGTAGGAGTTTAAGAGACAAGGCAACCTGTTGCAAATCCACTGAAATAACCTAGAAAAAAAATATTGTGAGCCGAAACTAAGACAGTGGTCACTGAAGCAAAGAGAGGACAAATGGATGCCCTAGAATTGTGTGTGTGTGTGTGTGCATTTTCTGAGGAAATACTCTGTAGCTTTCATCAGGATCTTAGAGTAGGTCTGTGATTAATCCTCACTCACTCTGAAACATAAGAACCGCTAACTCAGGTAGTCAAATCAATAGGATTTGATGATTAAGTATGGAGCATGAGGTAAATAAAGGAAATGAAGCTCCTTCATGATTTCCAGATTTCTGGGTTCATTATCAGGATGTATGTTGGTATGTGCCAACAAAACAGAATATAAGAACGGCAGCTTCAAGCACAACAAGAAAGTGCAGTATTGTAGAAGACAAAAATAGGAGAGGTCAGCATACTTAAAAAATGTAAGGGAGAGACTCAAGTTCAGTAGATACCAGCAAAAATAAATAATGATGCAGGGCGGAAGACATAGTTTTCTTTGAAAGAGAGTAAAACAGTTCCAGTGCGGAAGCAGCTCTTCAGAACCTTAAAGATGCCAATTGCTTTTGTTCTTCATCCCACAAACTCAAGGAAGGATAGAAAAAGAAAAGACACCACTGAGAGAGTTAGAGGATTAGTATTATCCCGAGAGAACTTTGTTTCACTTATGGCAAGAAAGTTCCTCAAGTATTACAGGTTTTAGAAGACAAGCCACAATTTGAAGATAAAAGTGTGGGAGAAAATCAGGGGTTGCAGAAAGAAAAGAGACGCATTTTGGCCACAGTTAAGTCAAAGATGGGACTAGCTGACCTCAATGCTCAATCCCTGAAAAAGGTACCCAGTTGGCAACACTTTTTTACTCATTTGAATGTAAAAGGGTTGAATTTCTTTAAAATTTTTCCCTTAGTTCACTTCTGATAGACTTTCTTCCTCTATCAGTGATGTTTTCCTGTTTCCAGTTGTTTTTTTTAATCCCGTTTCTAATTTTTAAAAAAATCAAACCACAGTCAATACTGAGCTAGGTTCTAACATTAAATTTTGTTCAATTCTATTTCACACTATTAAGATAAAAAAAATACAAAGACTAAGAAGATAGAGTGAAAGAATCCACACCATACTTAACAGAAAAATACATTTCAAAGCAACCTGAGTAGCAAGTAATTTAATAACACCAATTTTCTGAAAGTTTACATACTGTTAAAAGAAAGTATCTCCTTGGAAGAAACAGAATTAAGAAGGGGCAGATTCAACATTTTATGTAGATGGGCGAGCATCACATCATATTCCTGCTCAAGGTATATAAACAAATACAATGATCAAAACATTTCTCAATGAAGAACTATATTCTAAGGGACTAGGGCAGATTTTTTCCCCATTCAAAAGGTAGCATACAATGATACCATAAAAATAATATGGCAATTTCGTTGCTTATAATTTTATAAATTTTCTTATGTATTATTTATAGGTAAAGACACACAAATGAGTTCTATTTCTGAATTGTAGAAAGAAGAAAGTAAAATATTTTCAAAGGATGGCTTTACTACTACCACTTCAAACCTAATACAGACTATTCGAGACCAGAGGGCCAATACACTGAAAGTAATGATCAATTTTTAATCTTTTTTTCCATTCACTCTTATGAACAGAACGGAACACTGCTTGGCCCACTGCAAGTACTCAATAAATACCTGATGACTTGAGGAATGTTATATTGCAAAGCAGTTATATAGACGAAAATATTTTAATTAGATCAAAACTGTTGTCTGCACAGGCTAGTATAATCTTTAATTTCATTGACTTTTAACTATAGTTGGTCTAATTAGAAAGAGGGGGGAAAACATAACTTATAAGAATGATGTAAACATGTTCCCAAATTCTCAAAAAAAAAGTTTTCTAAAATAAAATTCTTCTTCCAGAAACAACCTTTATTATTTACTTGTCAATAAATGCAACTCTTCAGTTTGAAGTTATTTATTACACTTTCTTATTGAGAAAACTCACCTTTGGTTCCATTTGTTTAAAAAAATAAATAAGGTACAATTTACATATAATAAACTGACCTTAAACATTTAATTCTGGTTTGTGACAATTAAATGCAACCCTGTAGCCTGCATTGAAAAATGTGTAAAAATATGTAAAATATTTCCATCATTCCAGAAAGATTCTCCTGCCCCTTTCTAGTCTATCTCCCACCACTGATTTCTGTAACCAAAGCTTTTTTCACTCAACATAAAAGTTTTTTTGATTCTTCAGCGGATCAGTAATTCATCCCTTCCTCTTGCTAACTAGCATTCTACTCTATGAGTATACTATAATTTGTTTATCCATTCTCCTGTTGGTAGATACTTGGTTGCTTGCAGTTAGGGGCTATTATAAATTAAAGGCTGCTATGAACATGCTTGTATGTCTTTTTGTGGAAACATGTTTTCAACTCTGTTGCACTTCTAAATTATCTGTTCAAAACTGGCCCTTTCGAGATAAATAGAGCCAATGCCCTTAAACTTGTCAGCTCTGACATGTTTGCGTTTCTTTGGGAAAAACATTGTCTTTAGGATCAAACTCATTTCCTTTCAAAGAAGCAAACTAGTGCAAGTAGGACAGAATTTTGAATATTCAAAATTTCATAGCTAGTTTTTAAATATGGAAGTAAATAATTTTCTGACTTTAGAATGGGAAGATGTTTTTTGTTGCTCCATTTTTAAAGTTTATATAACAGGGAAAGATTTTTCCAAAGGTCAAAGTATTACAATACACTATACAAATTTATCTTAAAAGCCTCACTCTTAAAAATGTGACCTAAACTAAAACAGATGAGTTGTTTCTGCTAGATAGGGACTGTCTGTGAACACTATGGTAAAGGATCTCCCAGTGTTTAATTAAGAATGCAGAGTCATCATGAGAGAGTCAATTGTTTTTTGTTTGTTTTTTTTAAACCACTAGATCTAAATAGGGAAGGAAAAACAGGCAATAATGTGAACTGTAACTTTTTTGCCCCGATTTTCAAATAGAAAATGAAAACGTTTGCGTCTCCTAGACATTTACACAATTGCTGAAAGTTATCTTTCAGGTTTTTATTTCAACCGAAGCCTAAGTATGGATTCAAAAAGTAGCTCAGTCAAAAGAGCCAAATGTCATTAGCTATCTGACATTAGCGAGTGGAGACTCAGAGTAAAAATTGCTTTTCTTCCATAGTACTTCAAAACAGATTCCGCAACTGCTACAACTGTCATTGTCTACTGTGAAACAGGCCATCTCTTTTTTGTTCCATAAAGCAGTTACTTCATACATGTTAATGTTTCCTAAACAAATAAGCAATACAATTAAAACTAAAATGTAGATACTGTTATGGGACTTACGTTAAATATGTACCATGAATATATTTACCAGAGTTTTCACATTTCTGAGAAACAGTCCTCACATTAAATATTTAAGAGCTTTAAAAAGGAGTTTACTATATATTATTGATTTAAGGAGAAATTTAGGTTGAGTTTCCTTACTGCCTTTAATAGAAATTAAATATTTGTTGACATGAGAGATCTTCAAGAAAAAAACACACTTGTAAAATCTTCTGGCCACTAAATCAAATATAATCAAATATAAACTTAAATCAAATATAATATTTTCTAATCTGCTTCAACTATACTCTATCAACAGAAAAATGAAACTAATATAAAACCATCCACTATCAGAATTAACACACACAATTCAGGACTGGGGAGAGAATTAAGAGGCCATTCTTCTTTCCTGACTGTTAAAAATTCAGCAGTTAACTTATGCAAATTATTAACATGGTAAGTTGGCAAATGGGAACAAATGTCACCAAATAATCATATCCTTTTGACTTGGTATTATTTTAGTGAATATACCAAGGGTATAACTCAAAAGAGACAAAAATAACAGTTGGTATTGGTACATGGCTACTTATCACTAAACATTATGAACAAAAAAATGTATTTATGTAAACATTCCAAATTTCCAGCAGCAGGGAAATGGTTAGGCCTACTGTGATCTTAATTTAAAAATATGATTACATAGTTATTAGAACAAGATGAAGAATAAATTAAAATATGTAAGTAAAAGTACTTAAGTAAAAGAAATGAAAATGGGGAAAAAGTTTTACATTATTGCTGCAATTCTATCAGAATAAACTGGTGGGATCAAAAGACAACACTGATGTTTATAAACACTTGCCTTGAAACAGTTTTTTCATTTTATGTTACTTTTCTGTGGCTTCTGATATTTAGGTACTTCTTTGTAATGCTCATTATTCAGTTACCACGGTTCCTAGTCAATTCAATTACCAAAACCTTTCACATCTAAAATGTTAACATCTCACAAGTCATTTATCTACAGAGCAATTGTTTCTGTCCATAATTCAAAAAACCTCTAGATATATAATTGTCATCTAGTTTCCCCATCTAAACCTATCTGCCTACCAGACTTAGCCCTTTTTTTTTCCCTCTTTAAATCTCTGAGAGGGGCTATCTCCCAAGGCACCCTATTTGGGGAAAGTTTTGTTTAGTGAAAAAAAATTTTTTTGACTTCTTTGTATTAGAGTTGAAATCCATTTCCAATTTTCACTAATTTAGTCCTAGTTGTCTTTTGTTCTACACAAAATAAATCATCCAGTCAGCCTTCCAAGTGCTGCATTTTAAGTCAGCTAACATAGATCTCCAGGCTGCTCCAAGCTAAGCAAAGCCTCTTCACTTTAAAGTTAATTCATGCTTAACACTCCCTGATGCTCAGAACGGGAGTTCAATGTTTGCTGAATCAATATGGCTTTTTCCCCTTATCATCCTAATCTCTCTCAAGTCTGGTTTACAAATATCCCACTTACGCTGTAATGCTCAGAATCCAACAAATGTTCCAAGCATTGCCTTCATTCTGGAAAACTACCCTTTAGACTTTTAAGTCCTGAGTTGGGGGGCGGGGCTGTTTTTGGTTTTGTTTTGGTAAAGGAGGGACCTTAAGTACATAATGTCACATATATTCGTTAAATGTCTTTATCTAAAATTTGGGTCACAGGCCTATGAAGACTTGGCTAATGTATCTCTCGTACAACGTGAGTTAACCTCAACTGCCTCCACACCCGGAGCAATGGAGGTGACCTTAAATGCCCTCTTGATAGGTAATCTCTCCCCTATGGGAATAGAGATCATTTTCTAATTTTCTTACTAAACAAAACTGCCTCACACATATTCCGTGTATGCCTTTGCTTCTCTCTCTCACACACACACGCTGAGGGCAAAATCCAGCTGAGAGCTGTTGCTGCCTGATACGCAGCGGCTTGGATACGGATGACTTATTCTGCTTTAAAAGAAACAAAGCAAACTGCGGAGAGTGATGGCTATGGCTAAGACGAGCTAGGTCCCAACTCAGCACCTTCTTGGGAAAAAACGCTCTCGCATCACGGAAAAACGCGGGACACAGGGACGAGGACAAGCACCCTGAAAGACCCCGTAACGAAGAGGTGGCAACACACAAGCTCCAACGCAGTCGCGCCGGCGCGCGCTCGCAGGGTCACGAGCTGCCGCACCACCCAGTGAGCTCCGCTCCGCCCCTTGACCCGAAGACGTACAGCGTCCTCCTACCACCCCGACCCCGCCCCCACCTGGCGAAGAGCAGAGGATGGGCACCCGCTAAAGGTGGGAATTACCTGTGAGCCGGGCAAACCCGGTAATGCTTTCGGGGACTGGGAGCCTCTTAAGATAAGCGGGGAGCTGCACCTTCACGATGCGGGCTACACTTTCCAGCACCATCCTCGCCGGCGGCGTCCGCTCCCGAGCTTCTGCCTCGCCAGCCGAGCTGCTGCGCCTGCGCGGACAGCGGAGTTCGCCAGCGGGCGATTGATGTCCAGTTACCGGCGGCGGGCGGGGCTGCGGGGCCCGGGAGGAGGTGACCTGCCCGGCGCTGATTGGCAGCGGGCGAGTGACGTGTACGCCGGCCAGGAGGACGTCGAGGGGGTCGGAGGAGGCCGTGGCCTTCGGGGCCGCGGAACGCGCGTGAGGTGGGACCTCTCAGGGTTTGGATTTTGAACAGGGCTTTCGCATTGGGCTTTTTGTGTCCGTAAACGCTGGAGGTTTGCAGAAAGGATATTGTGTCGGATGAGCTAAACCAAGTGAGAGTGCTCTGTAACCTGAAAGTGGGGTTAGCCTTTGAAAAGTGGAGTTCTCCCCATGTCTCTTTATTTTTGCCCTTCTCGTCTTGGCCTCTCCCCAAAAAAGGCTGGGTGCTGTAGGATGGAACACTCACCTAAGAGGACCGCCACCCCCACGGTGCCTAACTCTGGTCTCTCACCCCTGCAATACAGGTTTTTTTAAAAAGAAGTTAAAATATTTTACCTGAACTAAAAGGCTTACAGCTCTGCGCCTCCGTAATTTAGTGCAACCTTGCCTCGAGGCCCCGAGATTTTTCCTACTCACCCAAGGCCGGTGATGGTTCTTCCTTAGATACTTTCAATTCCTTCTGCAGATCAGTTCTTTTTTCGTTTCACTAAAACTTACAACATAATAAAAAAAGAAAGCCTTAGGGTTTCCTTTAAGTTGTTGCTGGTTTCTGCTACAATCTAAAGTATCTGTGAAGATCTTTCATTTTTGTTATTTTTATTAACATCTTTTTTTAAACTGAGGGATGTAAAGAGAGAGCTTTACTCCATTGAAACACCTTAGTTGACGTGACTTTATTTCATGTTTTTATTTTGAAGTAAAATAAGTAATGCATTTGATGATTGTATGTTGTGTATGTCGTGTGACCTTAATTCTGTGTCTCATTACAATTCTGATCTTCACTTGCCAGCTTTGATCAGTTTTCATTTTGTAATTTCATTTTCATAATATAAACAGCCAGTTGTAATAAATACGTTTCTTGTTTTTTATATTTTTCCCTTGGTATTTTCATTTTAAAGTGAGACAGGGAGAGACCTTGTTCAAAGCAACTTTTTGTTGAATTGTTTAAATTTAATGTTTGTGATGGTCACTGCCTAAAAAATAACAATCAGTAAGAGAGTTAATTGGAATCTGAATAAACTGATTATATATCATTTTACCCTGTTCAGAACTGTAAAAGTACAATTACAATGGAAATTCTATGAAGGTATTTAGATACAGGTTCACACGTTCATGAGCTTGAGCAATATAAATGTGATATACAAAGTGGTGATTAGAAGGTTGACGTGCACATTAGGATTTCCTTTCAATTTCCTTTTTCGAGCTTTCTTTTGGTTTGGAGGAAGAAGGACCCTAGAGCTAGTTCATCCTGAATATGATGATTTCAAACATCTTTGTCCTGTGGACTGTTCCATTGGCCATTATCTTTAATCTCTGCTGGTCAAATATAGTGACACCTTTTGGGAGATGGTTGAGGTAGACAAAGGTTGGGAGTGGGGCACAGTAAGAAAAGAAAAGCTTGAACAATGCCACTAAATATAACAAGAGGCTTTGGGGGGTTTCATTTTTTGGTTGGTTTTTTTTAAGATTGTATTTTTATTTACTTTTTTAGAGGGAGAGGGGAAGGGAGGGAGAAACAGGGAGGGAAACATCTATGTGTGAGAGAAACATCAATCTGTTGCCTCTTGAACACACCCAGCTGGGTCCCTGGCCCACAACCAGGCATGTACCCTGACTGGGGACCAGCCAGTGACCTTTGATTCACAGGCTGGTTGGTGCTCAGTCCACTGAGCCACACCAGCCAGGGTAGGGGCTTTGTGGTTTTGACAAGGGTAAAACAAGCTCTGTTGAGTGAGATTCTTAAGGCTTCTAAGAAGTTTTTCTTTAAAGGAATTAAAATATATATATATACCTCAATTAAGAGAAATAAAGTAGTAAAATGTACAAGTGCCAAAAGTGGAGTTGGAGGTGACCACCACCCAGGTAGGTAGGTAGGTAGATACAGACAGATGATTGATAGACAGACAGACTATATCCACCATCCCAGAGAGTTTCTTGGTGCCCCTTCTAGCCACCACTATTCTGCCTTGCTTTGTGGATTCTTGAACTTCACATAAAAGGAATTATGCAGTATGTAGTTTTTGTGTGTCTGTGTGTGTGTGTGACTGACTTTCCCTGAGCCGTTTATGTGGATAGCTGGTTTGCTATTTCCAAGTAGAAGAAAGGTAGTGATTGGAAGTGTGTATAGATGATGGATAAAACATTTTTTTTTTAATTTAGAGAAGATGTGGGTGCCTTTATTAGGCATTTGTGATGCATTATATGAGCTATGCTAATGTATAAAAGGAGAGTTTCTAACCCCATCAGTTTTTTAAAAATCCTTATTTTGGATTATAGGGGATTTTTTTCTTACATACCCTTTACTTTAAATTTATATCCAGTTTTACTCACATTTTTAAATTTGTATTTCATTTCAACAACCCTGCCTTCTTGGCAGTACATGAAATGGGCTGAAGATAATATTGTCCTAAACAGAAGTGACAGGCTTATCTACCTTCTGACATAGTATCTAAAATAAAAATCTGGCTTTATTAATATTAAATCATATTTAGACTAAATTTTTAAAAAACATAAGGATACCTTGTGGTCCAAAAAGACAAGACAAAATACTCAATGTGTGAATAGTTAAAGGTGTTATTATTTACTATTAAAACTAGAGTGAGGATCAGCAATCTATTGTCTTCTTTTTGTCCCAGCTAGGCCTAGAGTCTAATTTCTTTGCATGCTTTCCTTCTATAAGCTCATTCGGTCCCATGAATTCAAATGTAATCAATGAATTGATGTAGCCCAAATCTCTATTCCCAGTCCAGATTTCTAATCCCAAATGTTTCCTGGACGTCTCTGGGCTTCTTTGCCCATTTTGCAATTGCTTTGCTCATCTTTGTCACTGATGTTTTCTGGATAAAAATACCATATTTACATTTGTATGACATCTATACATCTTCCAGTCCATGCCTTTTCTTTGACCTTTGTTTATGGTGTCTTGTCTTATACTGAAATTTAGTTTGTATGTTGTCAGATTTATTCATCATTTCCTTTATATTTTGTGCTTTGAGGAGTCCTATTTAAGAAATCCTTTTCTGTCTCAGAATCACAAAGATACTCATTTATCTTTTTGCTACAAGTCTTAAGATTTTATTCTTCATATTTAGGTTTTTTATCAACCTATTTTTTTTGTGCATGAGGTAGAGATCTAATTTTATTTTATTTATTTTACATAGGAACAGTTAATTTTGCTAGCAGCATTTATTGAATGGTTTAACTCTTCTCTTAGGCTTTGTAATGTCACTAATCTCAAATCAGTTTTCCACACATCCATAGACTATTTACTGTTTTCCACTGGTCTATTTGTATGATATTATTACACTATCATAGTTGCTACAGCTTCAAAATAGGTCTTAATTCCCAGCAGGATATAAACAATAGTTAATATTCATGTATTTTCTTGAAAATTATCTTGGGAATGCAAGGTTCTTTACTACTCTATATGAATTTCATAAGCATCTCTTTAAGACATAATGAAACAAAAATTAATTCTGTGAAAAATTCATTACGGCCTCAGTCTCTCCTTCATAATATGCTGGTATTAATGGTTGTTATGATTAGATATAATTAATTTTTAGGGTGTTTAAATAATGGTTAATATTAGTATCATCATCAATGAATGAGCCTTTACTCTGGTTTTGAGGTCATAAATTCAGAAATTCTACCTTCTGACCACACCTATATTTCTGTATATGTCTCCCACTCCTTTACTTCCACTAAACTAATTCTTTGACTTCATCATGATGTTTAGTGTTGAAACCATCTCCATTTTTTTAGTCTGTCACTTCATTCCTGGATTTATTTCTTTTTTCCATTTGTTGCAAAAGTTGCTCCAAATTTTCACTGTTCTATGATATTTATTTATTAAACCTAATTACTACTGCCAGGCTTATTTTGAGTTAATATGATCTTGCTTTTTAGTTACCAGAGAAATTTTCCTTACCATCATCTCTAAATGTGGTTATAATTCCTCCTATGCTTAATGTCTGCCCTATCTTTCAAATCTCACTGCTCCCTATATTCTAAGTTCATCTTCCAAGACCCTGCTCCACTAGTTATCTTCTCCCAAATTTCCATTTTCTTGTGCTCTCTACTGGCCCTACAGAATGGTGATTTCCAGGGTTTTAGATTTCACCAATCAACACTTTTTTTAAAAGAGACAAAAATACAGGGTTGCCAACTTAAAAAATATTTAAAAGCAAACTATACTACAAGCCCGTAACAGTCAAAATAGATCAATGGAACAGAATAGAGAGCCCAGAAATAAACCCATACCTTTATAGTCAGTCAATATTTGACAAAGGAGGCAAAAATATACAATGAGCTAAAGATAAAGATAGTTTATCCACAAATGATGTTGGGAAAATTGAATAGGTATATGCAAAAAAACGAAACTAGACCGCCTTCTTATTATCATACACAAGACTAAACTCCAGTGGGTTAAAGACTTAAATATTATACTCAAAACCATAAAAAGCCTGCAAGAAAACATAAGCAGTAAGATCTCGGATATTTCTTGTGCCGTTATTTTTTTTCTTCTACATCTCCTCGGGCAAAGGAAACAAAAGAGAAAAAAATGGGACTACATCAAACCAAAAAGCTTTTGTGCAAAAAAGGAAACCATCAACAAAATGAAAAGAGAACCCAATGAATGGGAGAACTGAAACACTAATACTCCTATGTTCATTGTAGCATTATTTACAATAGCCAAGATTTGGAAGCAGTGCAGTTGTCTATCAGTAGATGAGTAGATAAAAAAGCTGGGGTTCATTTACACAACAGACTACTACTCGGCCACAAAAAAAGGAGGACATCTTACCATTTGCAACAGCATGGATGGACCTGGAAAGCATTATGCTAAGTGAAATAAGGCAGGCAGAGAAAGAAGAATATATGATTTTATTCATATGTGGTATCTAAAGAGCAAATTGAACTAACAAGCAAAATAGAGACAAACTCATAGATAAGAGAGCAGGCTGACAGTTGTTTGGAGGGGTGCAGAGGGATTGAACAACAAAGGGGAAAAAAACTCATGGATGCAGACAACAGTGTGGTGATTGCCAGAGAGTGGGGGAGGTGGAGGAGGGTGTAGGGAGGATAAATGGTGATGGGCAGTGACTTGGTTTGAGGTGGTGAACACACAATACAGTGTACAGATGGTGTGTTGTAGAATTGTGTACCTGAAACCTGTGTAATTTTGTTAATCAGGACTACTCCAATAAAATAAAAGGAAAAAATTCAATTAGATTATCCTAACAGTAAAAAATATTAAAAATACATAAAAACAATACATCATATTGTATGTCAACTATAATTCAATTTTTAAAACATTGCATGCAACTATAATTCAATAAAAATTAATGAAATAAAAGCAGTATAACAAAAAAACACATCCATATGCTACTATCAGGTGGTACAGCAAAATAGTTGAGATCACAGACTCTGGGGCTAGACCTAGCTTGCACCTGTTCGGCCTAGAATTCTGGCTCTTCCAGGGTAAATTATATAGCCTCTTAAGGTTATGTTGTATGTCCAATGAAGCATTTAAGAAGTACCTGGCACAAACATGCACAGTAGTGCTGCCTTTTCTCATCATCATCATGATTAATTTCTACATCACTGTCAACACATCTTTTTACTTCAGCTGCCCCTGGTTTTGTTTTTTGTTTTGTTTTTGCACTGGTTGTTGTAGGGCTCCACAGTCATATGATAGCTCACTGTGTCAATGCTCATCACAAGTGGCTGCAAGGGATCTCATTTAGTTTTGTGCTGTAGAGTGACATCAGAGAAATGGCAGTGTGAGAGATCTCCTTGGTCTCTCCCCTTGAATTTTCAACCATTTGAACAGCTGTAATTCATCGAAAGATTTCCTGCTCAATGCTCAAACATGTCTGAGAGATCTGTGCATTAAAACATCTAAAGATGGGCAAGTGGGAGCTAACCAAGGAGGCAAGAAGGGAGAAAAGCTCAAAGGAGCCATGGACACGACCCTGCAGCTAGGAGCGCACTGCCAGGCTCAGTCTAGAGAGGAGGAAAATCAGGTTGTGGCTGGCACTCCCTTCAGATGGGAGAAGCAAAGAGATTCAGTGAGCATTCCTGCAGCAGTGGGCAATATGACCTGTGGCAGAACCCAGTGACCTGGGAAGGGACACAGCACAGATTTGTGGCCATGGTTGTCTGGCAATCGGCATTCCAGAGAGAAAGCCCCGGAGCCTGGTCACCCCTTAAACTCCCAGAACTTGCCTCTATTCATCCTTTGTGTAGGGTTGCAGAGCACAATATCTGAAAACCCAAGAACTGGTACCACAGAGTCACTTGTTACCCGAGCAACAGGCACACTTTGTGACAATGTAATGAGACAGCTTAAAAAGAAAGTGAAAATTTTCCAGAAAACAAACTTAAAAGACCTGAAAATATGTGATTGAAATGACAGAATTCACAATTACAGTTATGAAAAAACTCAACAGAATGCAAGAAAACATAGGCAGTTTAATGAGTTCAGAAAACAAGTAAATGAACAAAAAGAGGTATCACACTACCTGACTTCAAATTATACCACAGGGCTACAATAATCAAAACAGCATAGCACTGGTGGAAAGGTAGACACACAGACCAATGGAAAAGAATTGAGAGCCCAGCAATAAAACCACATGTACAAGAGCAAATAATTTTTGATAAAGGAGCCAAAACGTCACAATGGAGAAAAGAAAGCCTCTTCAATAAATGGTGCTGGAAAAATTAGAAGGCCACATACAAAACAATGAAACTAAATTACAGTTGGTCCCCATGTATAAAAATTAATTCAAAATGGATTAAATACCTAAATATAAGATCTGAAACAATAAATTACAAAAAAGAAAATAGGTACTAAACTTATGAACCTTAGTCATAGAGAACACTTTACAAATTTGACCCCAAAGGCAAGGGAAGTAAAGGCAAAAATAAATGAATGGGACTATATCAAATTAAAAGGCTTCTGCACAGCAAAAGAGACCACCAACAAAACAGAAAGGCAACCAACTGAGTGGGAGGTGATATTTGCAGACAACAGCTTCAACAAGGGTTTGATACCCAAAATATATAAGGAACTCATACAACTCAACAACAGCAACCAATCCAATTAAAAAAATGGGCAGAGGACCTGAACAGACCCCTCTCCCAAGAAGACATACAGATGGCCATCAGCTACATTAAAAGATGTTCAACTTCACTAGCTATTCGGGAAATGCAAATCCAAACTAAAATGAGATACCACCTCATACCTGTTAGAATGGCTATTACCAACAAGACAAGTTTATTAAAAAATAAAAGTTTTCTCTATATTAAAAAAAAAGAAGTAATAACAAGTGTTGGAGAGGATGTGAAGAAAAAGTAACTCTCATTCACTGCTGGTGGGAATGTAAACTGGTAAAACCAGTATGGAAAACAATATGGCAATTCCTTAAAAAATTATGAATGGAGTTACCGTGTGGCCCAACAATCCCTCTTCTGCGTATATACCCCAAAACTTGAAAACTTTATTTGCAAGGATACATGCACCCCTATGTTCAATGCAGCATTATTCACAGTGACCAAGACGTGGAAACAACCAAAGTGTCCTACGAAAGATGACTGGACAAAGAAGAAGTGGTGCACATATAAAATGGAATACTACTCAGCCATAAGATGAAATAATGCCATTTGCGACAACATGGATAGACTTTGAGACTGTGATGCTAAACAAAATAAGTCAGAAAAAGCTGAGAACCACATGATTTCACTAATATGTGGGACATAAAACTGAAACTTGGAGACACACAACATTGTGGTGGTTATGACAGGAAGGGTCGTGAGGGGTTAGGAAATTGTAAGGGTGGCCAAACATACGGTGACAGGATGACGTGACTTTGGATTGTGGGCACACAATGCAATACACAGATCATGTACAATGTTACAGAAATGTACACTTGAAACCTGTATGATCTTGTTAACCAATGTCACCCAACAAATTTAATGAAAAAAAAAAAAGATTTCTTTAAGGATAAAAAGCTGAAGGGTATTCCATGCAGATACCATGCATATCTCACATTTCCCCTTACTCTACAAAAATAACAATTAGACAAAGTAGATTGTACAAATTCATAGGAAAAAACAAGTTTCAAGTGCTGAAAACTTCTGATGGAAAATTACTTCTAATTTAGAATTCTATACAGGCCAATCTGTCAATTGTGAGGCTAGAATAGTTATTTTCAAACTAAAAGGTCTCAAAAAAAAAATACACATTCCATCTATCCTTTCTCAAGAAGCTAATGGAGGATATGTACCACCTAAATGAAGATTACACCAAGAAAAAGTAGGACCTGTAATCAAGGAAATAGGAAACCCCAAATAAGAGTGGTAAAAGGAATTGCTGATTGACGGATTGGAACACTAAGATGAAATTAATGTTTGAACAAATATGTTTGAAAAAATCAAGAGACTACTCCTCCTGGGCTATAGTTTGAGGTTTAATTAATGATTATTACATAAGAAGCTAAGCAAATTAAAAGTAAATATTGGTATTATTAAAGCTATTCAAACATTTTTAAGGGATAAGCAAAACTTATTTAAAACAGTATTTTAATTTGGGTGTCGGGCCTTTCTTACATTATACTTCCCCTTTGTTTAAGAGGAACTACATTTTAACTGCCTTGTCTTACCCACAGTTCTAAGAGGAAACAGCAAACTGGAAATAAAAGCTAAATTTGATTTAAAAAAAAACTGGTATCTGTAAATTAAAAACTAAAACTATTTTAAACTCTTATTTCATAATACTTTGTGGTACTGAAAACAACAGTATATAGAATTGTCTAATGGAAAATCCCTACAGACACGTGGTAGAATAGAGTGAACTTCGAAAAATCCTTTCTACCCTATAATTCTGTGAATGTGCATTGAGAGGCCACTTTTGCAGTCACTGACTAAAAAGACATTACAGTTAAGAAGTAAATATATGCATAGATATATGATATATACATAATAAAAAGCATAATTTTGTAGATCTATGAAGTTTCTATTTCTTTTTTAGAAGCCACTTTTTTTTGCCTTAGAAATTCCATGTTTACTGTAATTTTCATATATAATCATTAAAATAGTAGGGCAGGTTCTTACCTCAAAAGTTTATAGAACTAGCCTACTCCAAGTACTGATGAACTAGGCATTAAAGAAAACAGTACTCTGACTAATGTTTTATGATACCACTGTTGAGTATAGAAAATTGAGATTTGATAATATGTTGCTTTATGTTACCTTTTTGTTTATATTTTGCTTTTGAGCTTGTAAACTGATAGTTGCATTTTGTATGGAATAAAGCTATTCAGATTAAAGGTACCCAATAATATCTTGTTAATGGCTGATTTTTAAAGAAAATATGTGGGTTATAAAAATCTGGAAATAAGCAATTTAAGGACATAAGCAATACCAAGTATATAGTGGGTAGATAATTTTCTGGTTCTCTCCCAAGTAATGTTAACTTAAAAAAAATGAACATGGCAATTATGGGTATTCACATCTCTTCAGCCACATTTCCCTTTTGGTCACATAATTCTTAAGTATATTGTTTTTTGCTACTCTTGATTAACAGACAATTTTTGACAGATTACTTCTTTACATCAGTAACTTTAAATTCCACTTACGACTTTCTAACATGAAGTTTTCTTAGGTATTACCAAATCTGCTAACATTTCATTGCTACCTTAGTACTAATCATTTTATGCCTGGCCCATAGCAACAATCTAAGTGGTATTTGACCTCCAACTCTAAAATGGCCACTACAAATCTTAAAAAGTCATTTTTCTAAATGAAGGTTTCTTTAAATAGACTTATTTTTTAGGGCAGTTTTGGGTTTACAGAAAAATTGGGCAGAAAATAGAGAGTTCCCATATGACCCCCCCACACATATATGCACACTCAGTTTCTCCTATTAACATCTTGCATTAATGTGATAACATTTGTTACGATTGGTAAACCAATATTGATATATTATTATTAACTAACTCTTTGTGTTGTAAGGTTCTGTGGGTTTTGGCAAATACAAAATGTCATGTATCCAGCATTATAGTATCATACAGAATAGTTTTACTGTCCAAACCCCACACGCAAACCCCTGACAACCACTAATCTTTGTATTATCTCTGTAATTTTGCCTTTTAAATGAAATTTTGACTGTCATTTAAAACCTCAATCTCTGAAGTAGAACTACGCAAGTATGTGTGGGGAAAAAACCAAACTTCAGAAAATATGTATAGTACCCTATTTATAAAATTTTAAGACCATGTATATATACATATTTGATTATACATAGAAAATTTCTGGAAGGATACATAGAAAAATGATTACTTCTGTGGGAAGGAGAATGGGGAGAGTTGATAAGGTCTTTTTCTATTTACCTTCTATTTTGCTTAAATTTCTTACCATCTACAAATATCATTTTATAATTTAAAATATTTGAATTATAAAACTAAAACTAAAGATCTCTGGCCCTAGCCCAGTGGCCTGGATGGTTGGAGTGTCCTCCCGTACACCAAAATATTGTGGGTTTAATCCCTGGTCAGGACACACACCTAGGTTGCAGGTTTGATCCCTGGTTGGGTAGTATATGGAAGGCAACTCATTGATGTTTCTCTCCCATATCAATGTCTGTCTGTCTCTCTCTCACACTCTCTCTCTCAAAAAAATCAGTAAACATATTCTTGGGTGAAGGTAAAAAAAATAAAAATAAACCTCTGGATTAAGGCTTTGCAAACATGAAAGCACTGAAAACCACAAAGGAAAAGATCTAGAAGTTTTAACTGCATAAAAATAATAAAATTCAGTACCTTAAAAGCATAATAAAATCTGATCCGCCCTGTTATTTATTCATCTGTGATGTTCTTTAAACTCATATTTTCCTACCTAATATTTTCACATGACTTTCTAATGATTTCTCGTTCCTCCTTTATACATTACTAACTTTCCACTCAGCTTCTTAACTCTCAGGCTTAGTTTTGTTTTTAAATTACCCTGTTTTATTTTATGGCAAGTATTACCTTCTAAAATGGCTTGTTAGTTCATTCATTATCTGGTGGTTTATATGGTTTTACTTCTGTCCCCCATGCCATTTCTCACTGCTGGAAAGTGAGTTACACAAGAGTAAAGCTTTGTGTCTGTTCTGTTCACTGATGAACCCTCAGTGCCTGATACTGGTAGGTTAATAATAAACATTTGTTGAATAATCAAATTGTGTTCAAATTATTAATTTGATTATAAATTTATAATTTTATAAAATTTATAAATTAGATAAATTTACAGTTTGGTATAATTTATAAATTATATATACATTTATAATTTATAAATTATTAATCTGCTCCTTTAATTCTGCTTTAATTGGTATATGTTAATTTGTTGTATTATACAGTGAACACACTCCTCAGGTATTAGATATTTTGGTTCACAAGCTCGTGTCTCTACTGACCTTTCTGATAATGGATATGGAAGATGAGCAAAAGGGCAGACCTTCGTTTTTATCCCTTCCCACGAGTTTAAGAATGAGAGAGTAGAGGGCTTGGGGCACTGCAGATGAACTCTATTGCTCTATCTCTATTTCTTTCTGTTTCACTGGACAACTTTTCTGGTAAAGAATTGCCTTGATGCTCACAATCCAGCAGGAGGCTGTAATTCACAAAAACCTTGGAAGTTTATGGAAGGGATAGGGAAGTGAATCTCCCAATTCTCGAGGTATCTGGTCAATCCACACTCTCATCAACAGACCCTTTATATTATTCTTCCTTGGGAGGCCTTAGCTGTTGCTGATGATTTCTGTAGCAATCAGTTATCTGGCACTTGTCCCAAAACAATGTAGGGGAGTGGCAGGAACAATACTTAAAAACTTACTCTAACCCTGACTAGGATTTCCTTAGAGTTTTTGATATTATTCCTTAGGCCCTTGTTTCTGTAGTTACCCAGAGTTTTTTGGAAGGAGGAAGCTAACAGTCCTTACCAATTTTCCATTTTCTCAGGAACCATACATAAGAAATCTACATTTTTATATTGAATTTATTGGGATGATACTATTATATATAATTACACAGGTTTCAGGTGCACAATTCCACAGCACATCATCTGTACACTATTGTATGTTTGTCACCCCAAATTAAGTCTCCTTCCATCACCATTTACCCTCTCATAACCTCCTTCACCTCCTCCCAACAATCACCACAGTGTTGTCAATGTCCATGAATTTTTTCATATTCGCTCCATCCCTCCACCCAGCCCCCGAAGCACCCCTCTCCCCAACAGCTGTCATTCTGCTCTCTGTCTATGAGTCTGTCCCCATGTTCCTTGTCAGTTCAGTCTGTTCATTAGATTCCACATATGAGTGAGGTCATATGGTATTTGTCTATCTCTGGCTGGCTTATTTTACTTAGCATAATGCTCTCCATGTTCACCCATACTATTGCAATAGGTAAGACTTCCTTCTTCTATACAGCCAAGTAGTATTCAATTGTGTAAGAAGCCTACTTTAAATACAAAGACACAAGTTAAAAGAATGGAGAAAGATCCACCAAGTCAAAACTAATAAAAAGAAAGCTGTAGTTGCTATATTCAAACAAAATAGACTTCAGAACAAGGAAAATTATCAGGGATAGAAAGGGGCATTGCATAATGATAAAGTAGTCAATTCTCCAAAAATGTACTGTAGCAGTCTTTAATGTGTATACATCTGACAACGGAGCATTAAAGTAGCTAGGGCAAAAACAGAAGTACAAGAATAAGCAAATAGATTGTTATAGTTAGAGACTTCATCACTCCTCTTTCAGTAATCAATAAATGCAGCAGGCAGAAAATCAGTGAGGTTACAGTTGAATTGTGTGGTACCATCCATCAACTAAATCTAATGGCACCTACAGAATACTTGACCCAAGAACAACAGAATATATATTCTTCTCAAAAAAATTGTATGCAAAATAATAACTTGTATGCAAAAAGATAAACATAAAGTGAACATGTATACAATAAATTTAGAAAAATATTGGCATGGAGTTTTAAGATCTATAATATATGAAGAGCTCTTAGAAATTCACCGAAGATAGTCACTACCCCAATTTCTAACACCCCCAAGATTAGCCAGTGGTTAGCCTTTAAAGAAGTTGAATACATAATGTATTCTTTTATGTCTGGCGTCCTTCCTTCAGCATCGTGAGATTGATCCATGCTGTTACCTGGAACAATTCATTCATTTTCATTGCTATAGAGTATTCTACTTTATGAATATACCATAATTTATCCACTCTGCTCTTGATATTGTGGAGATGTTTCCATTTTTGACAATGATAAGGAGTACCACTATGAACATAATTGTAGTCATCTTTTGGTCTACATATGTGTGCATTTTTGTTGTGCTCTATGTTATACCTAATAAGCCATTTGAAGAATTTTTTGGTCATAAGGCTTTGGACTTAGTATATTTGGAGATCTTAGTACTCCAGGGAGGAATGCTTCTTAGGAAACATGGTTTCAATGAATTACAAGTAGATACTGCACGTGGGCCAGTTTGGTCTTTCTGTCACCGACCAACAGGGAAGGGGTAGATCTAATGGCTGGGGTGAGGGATTCCTAACAGAAGGAAATTGGATTGCTGCTGCACAATGGATAGTTTTATACAATAGAACAATATATGGAATGTACAGTATTCACTGAGATGCTTCTTAGTATTTTCTTGGCCAATAGTCCAATAAAAACCACCCCCAGAATTCTTCATATATGGTAGTGCAGAAATAAAACAAGTAAAAAAATTATAATTTCATAAAACCTGCTTTTTAGCTGGTCAAGAGGCCTAGATTCATAACATAGCTGTTTTCTTCCACCACCCATTCTAGGTTTCTCTCACTTTTTGCTTGCATCTAAACTGAATGGGATTGTGTACAAGGTGGGGTGGCCCAAACATTCATTCTGGTAAGTGGAAGTCCTTTTTGGACTAGGTATTCCCCCTAGCTCCTTCCATTAGAGGTTGCCGTGAATTAGACGTGTAACTTGACTAAAGGTCATTGCCTCTCTCAAAGTGAACCCTTCACAATTCTCTCTCCTTCCACAATCTAGTTAAATTCTTCCTCTTCTGTCTCCTGGGGCCTAAGGGTGGAGCTGTTAGCCCTGGTTAGAGAACTGTCCTTGTAATTCTTATACCATCCGCACATATTAGTACTTACAAGCTTTGTAAATGAGCTTAACCTTCCTTAAATGATCCCAAGTGCTGTTTACTTCATTTTAGGACTCTGACAAGCTTTAAATCTCTTGAATGGTTTCCTGTTTAAAATCTCCTTGGGTGTTAGCATAGCCACACCATCTTTTTCTTAGTTTTTGTACATCTTTTTACTTTAAGCTTTTCTGCATTTTTTTTACTTTATTTTTATTGTTTACACTATTACAGATGTCCCCATTTCCCCCTCTTTGCCCACCTCCCCCCCATCCTTGCCGCTCCCCCTTCCCTCTGACCATCACCACACTGTTGTCTGTATCTGTGAGTTATGCATGTATGTTCTTTGGCTAATCCTTTCCCATTCTTTCCTCCAGTCCCTTCCTCCTCCTCCCCTCTGACAGCTGTCAGTCTGTCCCATGTATCTGTACCTCTGTTTCTATTTTGTTTGTCAATTTATTTTGTTCATTAGATTCCACACATAAGTGAGATTGTGTGGTATTTGTCTTTCACCAACTGGCTTATTTCACTTATCATAATAGTCTCCAGTCCATCCATGCTGTCACAAAAGGTAAGAGTTCCTTCTTCTTTTACAGCCAAGTGGTAATTCCATTGTGTAAATGTACCACGGCTTTTTATCCCTTCATCAGGCTAAGATTTGTCTCTTGGAAAAAGACTAAAGATGTATCTTTATAAATCCAAGGTGACAGTTGTGTTGCAGCCGATCAAGGCCCGGCAGATCCATTCTTGCTTCTGGGAGATGGAAGAAAATGCACAGAGCCATACAAATGCTTGACATACCTTTATTCACAGGTGGGCGAGCCACGCATGCTGCAAGCTGTGTGTCTCATTAGTGAAAAGCTCCTACTTGTTTAAGCACTAGAGGGGAACAAAGCCAGAAAAATGCCAGAACATCACATAACATAACATACTCTGCACATGCGAGCCTACTTCATATTATGGGAACAGTTTATCAGACCCCGTCTCAAGCTATGAGAATGCTAGTTATCAGGCCCCTCCAAGGCTGTGGGAACACTGCTTCCCTCAGCTACTCAGACACCTGGATGAGGAAGCCAGACTGCCTCCACTTATCCTATAATCCACCCCTTCTTAGTCCCTCACCATACAAGCTATGTGAGGATGTCTTCCACAAGGTTCCCTTGGCAAGGAGGGCAGAGCCCTGCACCTATAACCCACAACAGCAGTACCAGCTATAGCAACAAGCAAGCAAAGCACAAGCGCTGCTGCCCAGGACAGCAAGAACCCACTGCCATTCAGAAGTCAGGGATGCCCACCATTCCTGCAAAGGATCACCTGTCAGCCTTCAATGGCACGGGTCTCAGAGGCTAATGCCCGCAAGGCTTGACCGACATTGTGGTGCACATCAGGAACGTATACACAGCATTCTGTCCCTACTAGGGCACATCCCCATCTTGGGATGCAGTCAGCATATCTAAAGCCATACGATTTTGCAAGGCTACTTTTCTTAACTGATACACTTCCTCATTTAACAAGCTTAAGGAATCATGTATTGCATTCAATGCATGAGCAGAGTGCAAAGCCAAAGCAGTTATCTCAGCCTCAGTGACTATAGGAGCTCGAGGAGAAAAAATAGCTAATGGGTAATACCACCAGGGAGCATGCTTTACCTGGTGTCACACTTTAAATGCTTCCCAATTTGTTGGCCGGACTACTAGAGTTTCTGAACTCGAGCAGGCAAATAGGGCCATCCCCAGGTACAACGTCCGGTCCAATTTCCAGGCAGGCAAGTCCACCCATGTGAGCCACAGACCCAGAGGGCTCCAGTAGGAACTGCAGCCCATGCATCATCCTGTGCCTCCCAGAAATGCGCTAGAGTCTAGGTCTGACACAGACCCGTCGGAGTCCAGCCCATCTGGGCTTGTCCTTTAGGGTCCTCAATGCAAAGCGGAGCTGGTCCAGCCAGCTCCACGGCCTCAGCTGTGAGCCACCCTGAGCTATCCCATACGGAGTAGCCACTTAATGGCCTGGGCTGGTCATACTGCTGCTTCGCCCCAGCACAGATGTTAGTCCAGGGAGCAGTCCACAAGGGATGTTCACTATTCCACTGGTGCTGTAACCAAGTTCAGTTTGAGACAGAAGCTGGAGAGATGAGCCATGGGAGGCCCGCTGATGTTCTCAGGGGAGTTCAGTGCAGATCCAGCATGCTGATTGGTCAGCCACTGAGGCATGGGTATGAACCCAGTCCACTAAGGTGTTACTTTGCACCCTAAGGGGAAAACGACAGAGCAGTTACAGGCACCAGTAAAGGCAAGTCACAACGCTCAGGCAATATACAAGCAAGCTTCTGGTCAGCTGATGATAAGTCAGTGGCTGGCAGAGGTGGTCTTCTGGGATGTGCATACCAGACCTTTTATGCCTCAACTAGGGGCTCAGCATCTATTTGCAATAACAGGGGAGAACTGATAAGGGGAATGGGCCAAAGGGAAATCACAAAGGTGCCACGAAGAAGCATTTCATGGTCTTCTGCCCTGGATATGTCACCTTTAAGACTGGGGGACATCACCTAGGGCACTATTTGTAAGTTTCTCTCCACCCCTTGGCCCCAACGGGCAATAAGAGTCACCCAGTGCATGTGGTGGGCTTGTATTTCCCAAGGCCATGTCCAAGTGGCTGTTTGCCCTTGCTCCAGGCCCTCTGGAGCAGGCAAAAGAATATTCCCGTTTTCCCATGCCTGGTGTCAGCAACACATCCCTAAACTGTACCTGCCGCTGAATTGGAGCTGCAGTCTGGTGGAGCAACGCTTCCGCTGGAGCTGGGCCCTGCTCTGACTCCTCTCATTTAGAGTCCGGAGGACAGTCCATAAGCATTTCGTCCAACCCCTCAGCGTAGGGGTGTCAGCTGCAGCTCACAGGCCCTGCTTTAAGAAACCATTGTACTATTCAATCACTCTAGCAGCTTGGGGAGGATATTTTCAGTCAATTTTCAAGTCTCAAGCCCACTGTTGTACCAAGGCCCCAGTAAAATGCCTGCCCTGATCACTTTCAATGATTAAAGGCCACCCATAAGAAGCACATAACCGCTCCAGTGCAGCAATTACTGCTTTCTGATCTGGGTGCCATGTGGGATAAGCAGCTAAAAGTCCTCTGGCTATGTTCTCACCTGTAATAGCATACTTACATTCCTTTGAACTAGGTAGGGGCCCAATTACATCCACCTGCCACTGGGTCAGCGGTACGTGTCCCCGAGCTACCTGTCCAGAAGTTCCCACAGGCCTCTGAGGATACTCTCGGGAGCAGACAACACATGTCTCACAAGCTTCTTGTGCCTCTGCTAATCTAACAGGTAACCCCCAAGTTTTGACAGTGAACCACATGGTCTTCGACCCAGCATGTAAGAGGTGACAATGTAGCCACTGGGCTACTTCCCTTCCTGAGGGACTGGCAGGTACTATTTCCAGCCACCGCACCTTGGCTAGAGTATCAGCCTCATCGTTCCCAGGGGAAGCAAGAGGTGCATGTCCAGTAACGTGATATACAGTGATTTGTTTCTGGCAGCCTAACTCCCATAAGTCTTACCACAAAGCCTGTACCCACAATGGTCTATGGGTAGCCATCCATTTATTTGTATGCCATGTAGAGATCCATAATGTTAGCCCCTGGTACACCGCCCGCCTATCTGTGCAAATAGTCAAGGGTGGGGTTTCACTGAGCGCCACCAGCCATATGGCTCGGAGTTCTGCCCACTGGCTGCTTTGTCCCAAGCCAGTGTCAAACCAGATTGTTTGGTTGAATTGCCATGGTGGTCCACACAGCAGGCTGCTGGACCCATCAGTGTACCATGCATCTATGGGAATAGGTGTCTACCCTTCCTGGAAAGGGCTAGCTTCCATCTCTTCTCTAGGGACAGGAACAGTAGATAGACCATCTACATAAATAACTGGACCTAACACTTCCTATAGCTCAGCCTGCAAGGGGCTAGTGGCCAGAGCACTCCTTTGTTGCAGATAAGCCCCCACACTTAGCTAATGTTGGCGTCTGAGCCATCCCACTGTGACGCTTGGCCATCCAGTCCCAGACCCACCCTGCAATGGGACACATGGTCCAAACTGTCACAGGGGCAGCTCCTGTTATGGCTTCCATGGCCAACAGGGCAGCATGTAATGCAGACAACTGTTTTTCAATAAAGGAGCACCATACCTCTGCTCCCTTCCAAAATTGGGACCAGAAACCCAAGGGTTGACGTAGCCATTCCTATAGCTGCCACAGACACCATCCAAAGCCTTCCTGTGTCACATGCATGTCTAGTTCACAGGGTCTAGCAGGATCCAAAGCATGCAAGGCCTGTGCACGCTTAATGATGAGCTTTGCTCCTTGGAACACTTGATCTGAGGTTGGGGTCCAATCCCAGTTCACCCCCTTTTCCACCAAGGAATACAAGGGATGAACAACCTGGGCTAGATGGGGCACAAATGGTCTCCAGTACCCCAACAGGCCCCAAAATGTCTGGAGCTGTCAGTGGGAAGGGTCTGGTATGCCTGAATCTGACCTATCACCTTATTGGGGATCACTTTTGTCTTACCCGACCAGACAACCCCCAAGAATCTGACAGACAGTCCAGGCCCTTGCAGCTTGGTTTCGTTGACAGCATTTGAGTCACTGCTTTCTCTAATTCTGCAAGAGAATCCCTGGTTAGCAAGATGCCATCAATGTAATGGAACAGGCGTACCTCTGTAGGCCATGGCCACTTAGCCAGACCCTCTGTCACAAGCCTGTGACAGATAGTTGGGCTGTGCAAATAACCTTGAGGGAGCACTGTAAAAGTCCACTGTTGGCCTTCCCATGTGAAGGTAAACTGATCCTGGCTCTCCAGAGCAAAGTCAATGGAGGAAAAGGCATTTGCTAAGTCAGCTACAAAGTGGTAAGTTCCCAGCTCATTAGTTAACCAGTTGGTCAAGTCCATCACAGAAGGGACCACTGCATGTATTGGAGGAATGACCTTACTGAGCTCCCAGTAATCTACCATCATTGTCCATATACCATCTGGCTTTTTTACTGGCCACAAAGGGGAGTTAAAAGGACTGTGGGAGGCCCTAATTATTCCCACCTTCTCCAGCACCCCTACAGTTGCTGTGATTCCCTCATGTCCTCCAGGCAACCGATATTATTTCACTGCTGTTACCCATCACAGGGATGGCAATTGCACGGGAGGATGATTAGCATGTCCCCACAAAATGGCTTTTACCACTCATGCCCACAGGTAATGAGCTCCTATGGCATCTGTGGCTACACAATCTCCTGCGGTCGTGTGTAGCCACAGACCCTGCACTATGACAAAACCCAGGATACACTCAGGAATGGGAGGGACATACGCAGTGTATTCACAACAGGGGGCAAATGCCCAACACCCAGAGAGAGCTGCACAGCCTTCACCCTTATACTTTGTCCCCATAACCATCAATAGAGACCTCCGGCACTGGAAACTTCTCAGGGTTTCCATGTAAAAGGGTACATTCAGCTCCTGTATACACAAGAGCTAACACTCACTGCACATTTGCAGGGGACCAATGAATGAATAATTCAGCATGCAACCTGTGGTCCCACCCATCCCCTGAAAATGGGTCCCTCAGCCTTGATCCTAGCCAAAGGTCCAAAGGATATCTCCTCCCTCATCTCGGGAGCTTGACACAGCCAGATGATCTTCTAGCCAGCCTGAACAGACTTCCCAGGGCTCTCAGGGTGCACCCCAGCTTTCCCTGCCAGCTTCTTCTTCTGGGGCTGCAGGAAATGTTGGTCAGCTCGCAGCTGCTTCCAGAGCTCTAGCAGGTATGCATTCAGCTTCCAGTCAATCTTAGTGAGAGCGACTCCAGCCCCTAAAAGCTCTGATCACATCTATGGTCTAGTTACCCGAAAGAGGCCTCTGCTCGAGGGGGAAACAGAGAGACTCTGAGGAACTGTGCGAACAGCTTTCTGCCTCTACCAGACTAGCCACCATTGTCATGACATCATTTATGTGATGGCCAACAAATGGCGTGAGAATCGCCATCAGTGAGCCAAAAGAGGAGGGGGGAAGCATGCCTGAGCACCATATCTCTCTCATTCCGGCTATAAAACATTCATCATCAGGGCCCGGTGTGTTGGGACTGAACATGGCCTGGCGCATGCCCAACTCCCGCAAGACTTGCACTAAGTCTGTAAAGGCCTGCCACTTGCTCACTGTATCTGACACGTCACCCGCATTCGCCCAGGCAGTACGGATGGCTGCCATTACCCAAAAGAGTGTGAGCCCTGCCCCGCACCGTGCCGCCAACTACTCTGCTGCTGCTGGCACTGGGAGGGGTATGTCGTGATGGACGCTAACTTTTCCATCTCAGCATCAGAACACGCGATGCTATCCACCCCTAGGGCCCATAAGCACAAGGGCCACGCAGCCAAGGGCGCCCCAGGTCGCTGGCGAAACTGATTTGCGAGATCGACCAGCTCAGCTTGTGTATGTAGTCTGTAAGTGGTACGTTCCACCATTTGCACACGCCCCACCTGGATCCCCCCAGGTGCGGTAGACTGCTGGGATTCCATCTTTTGTATCACTATGGGGTGGGCCTTCTGGGAACGCGCATCAACACCATCTTCCTCTGATTCTGACTTGTCCGCTGCACCAGGAGACAGGAATCTGTGTCTCTGTTCCTCCTGCTCTCAGATCCTCTTCCAGAGCGCCAACTCTGGCTTCCAGGGCTGCTTCTTGTCCTTGGAGCTCCTGTAGTTTCACTGTGTTGTGGAGCGCGGTCGCTGTCTCAGCTCGAGAAGCTGAAAGAAACACCCAGCCCACGCCCCCACAGCTGCACTGGGCGCTGGGCCGCTCCAGGGTTTCCCCATCCTCCCGTAGGGCTTTCTCCGTGGTGTCAGGTGTGGCCCTGACTGACAGTGGGCCACTCCCTCGGGGGGGGGGCCCACAAGGCCAGGAGGCTTGCCACTGGTTGCCACGGCCCCCTGAGATCAGCCCATCTGTGGAGACTTCCCTCCGAAGATCCCATGGGTTCCTCCATTTCCGTTCTGTGGGTATCCTGCCAACTACTCCCACTGTTGCCGCTGAGCAACGCCGGGCAGATCCACTCTCCTCCTGGGAGACGGAAGAAAATGCATGGAGCCGTGCAGATGCTTGACATCTTTATTCACAGGTGGGCGAGCCACACACGCTGCAAGAGCTGTGTGTCTCACTAATGAGAAGCTCCGACTTGTTTAAGTACTAGAGGGGAACAAAACCAGAAAAGTGCCAGAACATTACATAGCATATCATAATTCTGCGCATGCAAGCCCACTTCATGTTATGGGAACAGTTTATCGGACCCAGTCTCAAGGCTATGAGAACGCTACTTATCAGGCCCTTCCAAGGCTATGGGAACACTGCTTCCCTTAGCTGCCCAGACACCTGGGTGAGGAAGCCAGACCGCCTCCACTTACCTTTACAACAGTCTTTGTCTTTTAATTGGGAAAATCAATTTATGTTTAATATAATTACTGACATATAGGGAGTTAAAGTTGACATTGTGTTTTTGTCCTACCTGTTTTCACCCTTTTTTCTCTATTTGGGATTCTACATGTTTATTATTATTATTATTCCTTCTTTTTTCTTTTAATTAACCTCTTCATTATATGTTCTGTTACTATTCTATTAATCACTCAGGAAATTAGAACATGCATCCTTGACTTCTAAAAGCCCTGTATACATTAATACTTTATCCACTTAATGGACAATGTAAACACCTAGTACCACTTTAACTTTATTGATCCTCTCTTGTCAATTTATATTGTTGTTATGGCTTAAATGTACGTTTTTAACACCATAGTATATTAGCATTATTTTGTAAAGTTAACATTCATTGAGATTTACCCATATAATTTCTCTTTTTTGTTGCTCTTCATCCCTTCCAGAATCTGAGAGCTTCCATTTCTCACTGCTCAAAAGCCACTCTTTTATAAGACAGAAATGTTGGTTACAAAGTCTCAGTTTCTGTGTTTGAAAACATCTTTACTTTGCCTTAATTTTTGAATGTTACATTATTTGAATATAAATTCTAAGTTGGCATTATTTTCTTTTAGTGCTCTTACTGTCATTCATTTGATAAAGTAATTTATTTTTATTCTAGGTGGTTAAAAATTTCCTCTTCGGCTTTCAGTAGTTTTACTGTGATGTGCTTAGGCGTGATTTTCTTTGCCTTTCTCTTGCTCATGGTTTACAGTGCATCTTGAATCTGAGGCATTAATGCCTTTGCCTTATTTACATATTTCTTCAAGCATCACTTTGTTACATTCACTAACTCCTCTCCTTCTGGCTATTAATTGTAGATTTTTTTTACCCTATGCCCTATGTCACCTCTGCTTTTTCCCATTTTTTCTTTCAATTACTGTTGACATTCAGTATTACATTAGTTTCAGGTGTAGACATTTATATGATTTACAAAGTGATTCTTGATAAATCTAGTACCCAGCTGACACCATATATAGCTTTTACAATATTATTGACCACACTCCCTTTGCTGTGCTCTACATGCCCACAACTATTGTGTAACTGCCAACTTGTTCTTCTTAATCCCTTCACCTTTTCCCACGGAACCCCAACCCCTCTTCCATCTGGCAACCATCAGTTTGTGTTCTGTTTCAATGATTCTATTTCTGTTTTGTTTGTTTGTTTTTCAGATTCCACAGATAGCTGAAATCATGTATTTGTCTTTCTCTGTCTGGCTTAATTTCATTTAACATAATAACCTCTAGGTCTACCCACCTTGTTGCAAATGGTATGATTTCACCTTTTTTATGGCCAAGTAACATTCCATTGAATATATGCATCATGTCTTCTTTATCTAGTTGTCTATTGATGGACACTTAGGTTGCTTCCATATATTGGCTATTGTAAATAATGCTGCAGTGAACATAAGAATGCATATGTCTTTTTGAATTAGAGCTTTTGATTTTTTCAGATAAATATCCAGAATAGAATTTCTGGAACTTAAGGTAGTTCTATTTTTAATTTTTTAAGGAACAACCATACTTTTTTCCAATCCACAATCACACCAGTCACACCAGTACTGTACAAGGGTTCCCTTTTCTCCACATCTTTGCCAACACTTATTGTTTGTTTGTTTATTGATGCTAGCAGACATGAAGTGTGATGTCTCTTTGTGGTTTAAATTTGTATTTCTCTGATGACTAGTGTCGTTGAGCATCTTTTCATATGTCTATTGGCCATCTGTATGTCCTTTGGGAGAAATGTCTATTCAGGTCCTTTGCCCATTTGGGGGACTGTTTGCTTTTTTTGGTGTTAAGTTTTATAAGTTTTTAAATACATTTTGGATAGTAACCCTTATCAGATATATTATTGGTGACTATGTTCTCTCATTGGGTGGGTTATCTTTTCATTTTGTTGATGGTTTCTTTTGCTGTGTAAAAACTTTTTAGTTTGATGTAGTCCCATTTATTTTTTCTTTTGTTTCTTTTGCCTGAGAAGCTATACCATATATATATGGTATATGGTATCTACATAGGCAGTAGGTTCTTTGACCTTGCTATATATATATATATATCTATATGTAGACTTATAGAAGTTTTTTGGGTTTGGGTCTCATACTTAAGTCTTCAATTCATTTTGAGTTTTTTCTTGTATATGGTGTAAAAATGGTCTAGTTTTGTTTTGGTGGGGGTTGCACAAAGTTGTCTAGTTTTTGAAACATCATTTATTGAAGAGACTGTCCTTACCCCATTATATAATATTGTCTCCTTTGTCATAGATGAACTGACCATATAGATGTGGGCTTATTTCTAGACTCTCTAATTCTTTTCCATTGATCTATGTGTCTGTTTTTATGCCAGTACCATGCTGTTCTGATTACGATAGACTTGTAGTATAATTTGATATCAGGTAGTGTGATACCTCCAACTTTTGTTGTTCTTTCTCAAGATTGCTGTTGAGTATTTAGGGTGTTTTTTGGTTCCACATAAATTTTAAGATTATATGTTCTAGTTATGTGAAAAAATGTCCTTGATATTTTCATAGGGATTATGTTGAATCTATAGATTGCTTTGGGTATTATGGACGTTTTAATGATGTTAATTCTTCCTATCCATGAGCACAGTATATGCTTCCATTTAGTGTAAGGCTAAATTGTTTATTTGAGATTTGTCTCATTTGTTGAAGTACACCTATATTGCTAGGAATCTCCTTCTCACAAGTGCTTTGGCTATGTCCCATAGATTTTGGTCTGTTTTCATTTTCATTTTTCTCAATGTATCTTTTGATTTATTCCCTGATATCATTGTTAACCTATTCATTGTTTAATAGGATATTATTTAGTCTCCAAGTGTTTGTGTCTTTTTCAGTTTTCTTTTTGTACTTGATTTCTCATTTCATACCATTGTCATTGGAGAGCATGCTTTGCCTGATTTCAGTCTTTTTAAATTTATTAAAAGAGACTTCTTTGGTGGCCAAACATGTGGTCTATCCTGGAAAATGTTTCTTGTGCACTTAAAAGGAACGTATATTCTGCTGCTTTGGGTTAACATGCTCTAAAACTATTAAATCCATCTGATTTAAGGTATCATTTAAGGCCACTGTTTCCTCGTTGATTTTCTTTCTGAATGATCTATCCATTGATGTCAATCAGATGGCAAGGTCCTCTACAATTACAGTTGATCCCTCCCTTTATGTCCATCAAGATTTGCTTTATATAGTATTTAGGTGTTCCTATGTTGGGTGCATAAATGTTTGCAAGTGTTATATCCTCTTGTTCTATTTGAACCCTTTATCATTATGAAATGTCCATCTTTGTCTCTTGTTACAGCCTTTGTTTTAAAGTCTATTTTGTCTGATACAAATGTTGCTACCTCAGCTATTTTTCATTCCATTTGCACAAAATATCTTTTTCTATCTCTTTATTTTCAATCTGAAGTTGGTATCTTGTAGGCAACATAAATATGGGTCTTGTTTTCTTATCCATTCACTACCCTATGTCTTTTCATTGGAGTATTTAATTCATTTACATTTAGAGTGATTATTGATAGGAATGTAGTTATTGACATTTTATTTCACATATTTATGATTTTTACCCCTTCTTCTTAAAGAAGTCCCTTTAACATTTCTTGCAATACTGCTTTGGTGATGATGAACTCCTTCAGTTTTTTCTTGTCTGATAAGCTGTTTTTCTGTCCTTTAGGGTAGTTTAGTCTTGGTTGTAAATCTTGCTTCTCATCCCTTTGAATTTTCTGCACCATTCCCTTCTGTTCTGCAAAGTTTCTATTTAGAAAACAGATGACAATCAATGGGAGTTCCCTTGCATGTATTTAACTGCTTTTCTCTTGCTACTTTTAAGATTCTCTCTGTCTTTAACCTTTGGCATTTTAATTATGGTGAGTCCTGGTGTGAGCCTCTTTGGGTTGGTCTTTTTTGGGACTCTCTGTGCTTCCTGAACTTGTATGTGTATTTCTTTCACCAGGGTAGAGAATTTTTCAGCAATTGTTTCTTCAAATAGTTTTCAACTTCTTCCTCGCTGTCCTCCTTTTGGTACCTCTATGATGCAAATATCATTACCCTTGATATTGTCCCAGAGGTACTATAAACTCCCCTAATTAAGGTATTTTTCTTTTTGCTCCAATCAGGTGTTTTCTGTTACTATTTCTTCCAAACCATTGATTTGCTCTTTTGCATCATCGAATCTGCTATTGATCTTTCTCATGTAATTTTAATTTCAGTCTTTTGTATTCCTCATTTCTGACCAGTCCTTTTTTATGATTCCTTTTTATAGTTACTATCTTCCAAACCACTGATTTGATCACCTGCATAGCCTAATCTGCTGTTGATTCCTTCTCATGTAGTTTTCATTTTAGTCTTTTATATTCTTCATTTCTGACTGGTTCTTTTTTATTTATATTTTATTGATTATGCTATTACAGTTGTCCCAACTTTCCTCCTTTGAACCCCTCCACCCAGCATTCCTACTCCCTGTGGCACCCCCACACCATTGTTCATGTCCATGGGTCATGCATGTAAGTTCTTTGGCTACACCAATTCCTATAATATACATCCCCAGGGCTATTCTGTAACTACCTATTTATACTTCTTAATCCCCTCACCTCTTCACCCATTCTCCCACACCACCCTCCTCTCTGGCACCATCAAAACACTCTCCGTATAAATGATTCTGTCTCTGTTCTTTTTGTTTACTTAGTTCGTTTTTTTAGACTCAGTTGTTGATAGATATGTATTTATTGCCATTTTACTGTTCATAGATTTGATTTTCTTCTTTTTCTTAAATAAGTCCCTTTAACATTTCATATAATAATGGCTTGGTGATGATGAACTCCTTAAGTTTTTTCTTTGCTGGGAAGCTCTTTATCTGCCCTTCAATTCTAACTGATAGCTTTCCTGGATAGAACAATCTTGGCTGTAGGTCCCTGCTTTTCATGACTTTGAATATTTCTTGCCAGCCTCTTCTAGCCTACAAAGTTTCTTTTGAGAAATCAGCTGACAGTCTTATGGGAACTGCCCTGCAGGTAACTAACTTCTTTTCTCTTTCTGCTTTTAAGATGTTCTCTTTATCTTTAACCTCCGACATTTTAATTATTATGTATCTTGGAGTGGGTCTCTTTGCATCCATCTTGTTTGGGACTCTCTGTGCTTCCTCAACTTTCAAGCTGCTACCCTGGTGCTGGAGCTCAAAGGCAGTTAGTCTGAGTATTTTCATGTGTGGATTCTTTAAGAGGAATTGCTTGGGACTCTAAAAGTTTCTTCCACCAACTCAGTCCCCACTGGTTTTTGCAGCCAGAAGTTGTGGGGACTTATCTTTATGGCACTGGTACCCTGAGCTGGGGGGCCTGGGATTACTCATTCCCGAGATATCCCTCCCATATTTTATCCACCACATGTGGATGTGGGACCAGCCCATTTCGTGTCTCTACCCCTCCTACCAGTCTGGATATATGTGGTTTCTTTAGTTCCATTGTTGTCAGACTTCTATTCTACTCAATTTCTGCCAGTTCTGAGTGATGGTTGTTCTATAGTTTAGTTGTAGCTTTAATGTGGTTGTGCGAAGAGGCAAGCCGTGTTTACCTATGCCACCGTCTAGACCTGAAGTCTGACTGGTTCTTTTTTATGATTTTTTTAATGTTTACTCTCTTCCAAACCATTGATTTGATCCTTTCCATCACCTAATCTGCTGTTGGTTCCTTCTCATGTATTTTTCATTATATTTTTGTATTTTTCATTTGACTGGTTCTTTTTATGGTCCTTTTTTATATTTACTGTTTTTTGACATCCTCACTGAGTTGATCTAATCTTCCCCTAAGTTCTTTGAGTATCCTTATAACCAGTGTTTTGAGTTCAGTATCCAGTGGATTGTTTGCTTCCACTTTGTTTAGTTAATTTACTGGAGATTTCTCCTGTTCTTTTATTTGGGACATGTTTCCTTGTCTCCTCATTTTGGCAACCTCTTTGTTTGTTTCTCTGTCTTAGGTAGAGCTGCTACACCTCTCAGTCTTGGCAAGGTGGCCTTATTTAGGTTTCCTGTGGGCCAAGTGGCTCAGTCTCCCTGATCACGAGCTGGGTACTTCAGTTGTGTCCATTTTATGGGTTTTGTGTGATCTCCTATTGTAGTTGAGTCTTGATTGCTGTCATCTTATTAGAGGGTTGGGCTGACCCTCAGGCTGACTGGCTGTGAAGGTTTGCCACAACCACAGCATACAAGATGCTCTGTGGGGCTGACCCCATTGGTGGGCTTTGCCCCAGCAGCACTTTGGTGGCTGCCAAGACCACTTTGTGAGTATACTGTTTGTGGAGCTAATTGGGTGGTGCTCTCTTTACATCTGAAGCTGGCCACTGGGTGCATTGGTTCTGGGGCCTCTTGTGAGGGGCTCCAGTGCAGGTGCAGGTCAGCTGCTGCCTGTTTCCTGCCTGAGTCCACCTGGTAGGAGCTACAAAGTGATCTGATCTTGGTAGCTGCCTGTGCTGGGCCCTGAGGCATATGGGAGAGGCCACACTAAGAAACAAGGCTGGCTTCCACCAGTAAGGGGCCTGGGACCACTCAAAAAGAGCACAGGGCACACCAAGGCCAGTCATCACCTGCCTGGGGCCTGCAGACCTTTGAGGGTTATTATGAAAGTCTGCAGTATTGGCCAAGGCCCACTGCCTGTTAGGTAGAGCTGCTGAAAGAACCTCTAGAGGTACATGAGTTGGGTGGGATAGTGACTCAGGGAGTCACCATGGTGGGTCTATCAATGTTTTCACCAGGTTAATGCAGACCTGGACTGGCACCTGCAGGCCTTGGGGGATGGGGTGGTTCTGGCTCAACACAAGAATAGTGGTGCTGTCCCTCTAGCCCTTACCCTGAAGCCACACAATTCAGTTTTTCCCTTATGTCTCTGGTTCCTTTCAAGCTGCAGTTCCTTCACTGGAGTTTAGGGTGAATGCTTAAGAGTGAGCTCTGAGTCTTTAAGAGGATGCCTGGAATTCCAGCAGCCCTCAGTCTCACCTGGATGGAATCTCCACTGATTTTCACAATCAGATGATGCGGGGATTCCTCTTGCCAGCACTGGTGCTCTGCGCTGTGGGCCTGGGCCCCTCACTACTCAGGGGGGTTGTCTGCAACCAAGGTAGTCTTGCAGTTCTCAACCGCTGCACCTGGGTATAGGACCAGCCCATTTTATTTCTTCTCTCCTCCTACCAGTCTTGATGTGGCTTCTTCTTTACATCCTTAATTTTTGGAGCTCTGTTCAGCTAGTTTTCAGATGGTTCTCCTGATTGTTCTACAATTTAGTTGTAATTTTGATGTAATCATAGGAGGAAGCAAGCACAGCATTTACCTACTTTGCCACCTTGACCTAAAGCTCTCACTTTTTTAAAAAACATTTTTTCATCTTTTTGTGTTTCTGTAAATCGGCATAATTTCTTCTGAACTTCTTCCAATATCCTAATTTTGTCTTCAGCTCTGTATAATTGTCTATTATATCTGTTCATTGGGTTTTTAACTTATGTCTTTCATTTATAGAATTTCCATTTGGTTCTTTGTATTTCCATACTTCACATTCTTACTCCTATATTTTATGTTCCTGATCATATTAATCATTGTATTTTAACAAACTACAGAAATGATCCCTGAAAGTATAGTCTTTAATCATTGTATTTTAAAATATTCATTTCATAATCCTTGAAGGTTCTGTTTCTATGGTCTGTTGCTTCTGTTTCTGCGTCATATCTTTTCATATATTTGCTTATTTTTCACGTGTGTTGCGTATTGTTTATAAAACATTGTAGAGGTATTTTGAGGTTCTGAATAGCATTGCTTTTTCCTTCAGAGGATTTTTTTTTCCTTCTATTATGCAGCTAAACTACAATGTAGTTAAGGCCTGAGGTGATTCAGTCCCTTCCAGTTCTTACCTATTTTCAGTTCACTCTGTCTTTTAGGGTACAGCCCTGTAGGATCTTGACTGAATGACTAAGGTATTTATTTCTTCCTTGCTGAACCCTACACTCCAGTTTGTCTCCCTTCCCACCCACACATAGGCCTGTTGGCTTGTAGATAGCTGTGTTCACCCTCTCAGTTACTTTTGAAAGAGCTGAATACCTTCAACAGAAAGGGAGAACAAAATGCAAGCATCTTTCCAAACCACCTCTCTCTCTTCTAACTTGGCCCTACAATCCTCACCAATTTGGTAGTTTTCCAATGCCTTTTAACAGATGTTTTTAGCTTTGGCACAGCTTTTCTACTTTTTCTCAGCGAAGTATGATCAAAACCACCTCGTTCTTCATTACCAGAAGTGGAACTGCCCAGGACTCATTTTCAATGTCAGAAATTGTACTGGATGCTCCCTGACCCCTTTCCATCAAAACACAGAAGGTAGTAGTTGTACATATGTTTAGTGTAGATAAACTATAAATAAATATATAATAAACAATGCATTCGTGTATGCTATATATACATTATTTACATATAATATATAATAAATGTCCAGGTCCCCTGCAGTAACTTTTACTCAGGCATTAGTAACTCCAACTAGGGCAGTACAATTAAAAACCAAGGCAGTATCTCAGGAAAGTTAAAAGTATGTGTCAAGGAATGTTAAGGAGCCCAGTTACATTAGAGATTTTACATATAAAAGCATAGTTTTGATTTTTATTCTCCATATAATAGGAAACCACTGAAAACTTGATTGTGGTACCTTTTAATAAAAGCTGTATTTAGTCTGATAGGGATAGCAAGACAGACCAGAGGAGAATAGAGGCAAAGACATTCATTAGGAATCTACACTAATAGACCAAATATGAGTTAATGATAGGCATCATAGTGTAATGAAAAGAATGTTGACATTAGAATCATAGGACTTGTAATTACTGGTCTTGTCAACTTGGACAAGTCATTGAACCTGACTCTGCTTCCTATTTACCTGCCAGTCACCTTGTAGGCCTTCAACAGAATGATGAAATGTTGATAACTTTTGTTTAACTCACGGAGTGGCTATGCAGATGTGATGATGAATTATCTTTTTAAATACATTATAAAATGAAAGCTGTGATCTACATTTGAAGGACCAAAGAAACAAAAATGGAGACTGATAAGAGAAGGGTGAAAAAGATTACTCCAATATATTGAATCTCAGTGACTAGATAATATATTTATGTAAATAGGTCAGTCAAAAGAGGAACTGATTTTGGAAATTAGGAAAATGGTTAGGGAGAAAATAGTAATTTATTTAATGTTCATTGTGGAAGTGTTCAGCACACAGTTCTCTGTTACATTTATTAGTTTCATATATTCTTAGGTATTTTCCATGTGAGATTATTCATTCTTCTTCATAACATGTGAAATTCCTAGTGAAAGACAGAGAGAGAGAGAGAAGTTCTCTCCTTGGGAAGTTTGTATTTCCTCCTAATTTTCAGTTTTTTATAAATGTCTGTACCTGCTTAATTTGATAAAGTTCCATCTATTTTGTGCAGTTTGTTGGGAAAGTGATTTCTTAGGGTATTGACCGGTCTAAGGGCTGTTTGGTTCCCCCCACCATAACACAAACTGCTATTCCTTATGGACATCAGTCTAAATAGTTACCACTGAGAATACTTTAAGGTGCTAGTATCTTGCTAAAATCCAGGCAAACATTTTCTTCAACTTCTGTTTGTGAGACACAGATGTCTTATTGAAAGTCATATGCCTTGATGTTTATGTTTTAAATGTATGTCCCTTTCATTTAAACCCTGCAACTTAAGACGGTTTCTATTGTTTCTGAAATCCGTAGTTTCTCCTAGTACTTTTATTTTTTTTAATTTTTAATTGATTTTAGAGAGGGAGGGAGAGGAACATCAATTTGTTGTTCCACGTATTTATGCATTCATTGGGTGTTCCTTATGTGTCCTCACCAGGCATCAAACCACAACCTTGGCATATCAGGAGGGTGATCCAACAAACTGAGCTAGCTGGCCAGGGATCTCCTAGTACTTTTAAAAATTAAATTGTAAGGACACTGAACCACAGTAGTAGCTCTATCTTTTGCAGTAAGAATTTGTTACTTGATTATCTCAGGACTACTGTAGTATGTTACTGAATCTGTAACTTGAAATTGCCAATATCTTTGGTAAATTTGGAGTTCAATCAAAAGTATTTTATTTCCTTTTAAAAAGCTGATTGTGGGTTTAGAACAAACTGTCCTCTTGTATTGTTTGCTTCCTCTCATTTTAGTCTCGTTTCCCCTATTGGTACATAAATTGAAATTTGGTTGTACTGAGCTGTTTGCCTTTTCTATATTTTTGTGCTACATTTTTTGCATTTAACAGCCCTTCTAGTTCTACTTGAATATTTTATGTATTTTTTTACTTTGGACCTCAGAAATAACGGCTCAGCATCCTCCCTTATCCATTGGTCTTTGGCATTCTCAACCTTAGGGAACCTGGAAGTAACAAAAAACTAAGCAGCAAGGAAAGCTCTATTTTGTAGCAACAATACGGATCTGTTCTTGAGGAATTGTGTTTCATAAAAGTGAGTTCTCTATGTAACTGAAGCTTCCGTTATTCACCGTGGACAGTAAGCCAGTGCAGTTTGAAGGGCCCTGTTATTACTGGCATGCTGGTAAATGTTTGACAACTAGCTGTCTAGGAAAGAAAAAACAAGGCTGATTGTGGTGTTTGCAAATTTCTAGTATTGCCACTGTACCCAATTTCAAGCTACCACAGTACATCACTGAAAGTAGAATTGGAAAAAGGTATGTACTATCAAACTACAATGTGGATACAACAGGCAAAACCACAAAAACACAGATAATAGTAAAATGATTAGGAAGTGAGTTTTGATTATTTATTATTGAGTCTTATATACTGAATTTTAATATAATTGTGAGATTATATAATTAATTTTTTAATAATGGTTGCATTTCACAGCCAGCCTACAAAACTCCTAAAAAATTTAAAATCAGCACTTATAAAGCAGCATAAGCCAGCTCAAGTACACTACTGCCTACACTCTCACTTCTGAAAATGACTTAGGGAATAGCCAATGTGAGTTGGGGTGGTTCTACTAGCTAATTATTTAAAAAAGCAAATTTAATACTTATGTTTACATAGTCAGCCCATAAATTCTACCATCTTACAAAGTCAAGTCCTTCAATGCCTTTTTCATATTCTTCCATGAATATATTACCTTGTTATGACTTTATTACTTTTTAACCACCTTTTAAGGCTGCTATACATGTTTAATCTGTATCACCTATAAATAAATACTGATGAAAGGAACCAAATAAACAATCAGCAACAAAAAAGAGATTTTTTCAAAGAGGATATATAGATGGCAAAGCAGCACATGAAAATATGCCAAATATCATTAGTCACTAGGAAAATGCAAATTAAAACAACAAGATACCAATACATACCTATTAGAATGGCTAATATTGAAAAGATTAATCATAACAAGTCAAGAGGAATCAAAACTCTCTTACACAGTTGGTGAGAATGGCACAACCACTTGGGAAAAACAGTCTTGCACTTTCTTAAAAATAAATAAACATATACCTAACCATAGATCCAACCATTCTACTCTTAGCCATTTACCCGTATGAACGCATGTACCCATGCAAACACTGGTACAAGAACACTCACAGCAACTGTGATTGTTGTAGAACAAAACTGGAAACAACCCAAATGTCCACTGACAGGTGAATGGATAAATATGGTATATCCATAAAAGGAATACCACACCACAACAAAAAATAATAATAAACAACTATTAAGACATACAACATACGGAAATCTCAAAATAATTATGCTGAGTGAAAAAAGCCAGGCAGGATAAGAGAGCAAAATGTATGTATATTTAAATTCAATTCTGGAAAATGCAAACTAATCCATAGTGACAAAACGGATCGGCGGTTTCCCATGGATGAGGGGAGAGAGGGGTGGGAGGTACGAGAGAAAGGGTTTACACAAAAGAGCACAAGGACATTTGTGGTGATGCACATATTCATTATCTTAATGCTGGTAATAGTTTCATGGGTGTATACATGTGTCAACTTACCAAACTGTATACTTTAAGTATGTGCAATTTCAGTAAAGCTGTTGAAAAAACATAATCATTTGTGGCCCGACCAGTGAGACAAGGAAAAGGCAACTGCTTTGCTCTGGACAGCACATTCCACCTTCCAGGGTGATACAGAATATAGAGCTTCTCCGGCAGCCCAAGTACATTGCTGGCTTAGTGAGTACATACTGAGATGTCAGGCAACTGAAATTCTCATGTCTCTACCCCATGGCTGATGTTAGGCCAGATTCTCTGAGTGCCGCTCTTCACATTTGTCCTTAATATAGTTCAGATTGTTTTACACATGACTGTTACTCTTATGAGGCTTCAGTACTAATATGCACTAAACCATTGTTGTTGTTGTTTTTAGAATGTGTATTCTGAACACTAGGGATATGCACAGAACCTTCTGAGACATCCTGAGTTGGAGTGGGGACTGGAGGTGGGGAGAAACTGTTAAATGAATCTGAGTGGGCAAGGCCTCAGTCTCCATCCCAAGAAGCTTCTTAGTTTTGCAGACTTAAGGACTTCTAGGGAAAAAAACAAAGTATGAAAATCATCTAAGTTTTACCCATAAGATAAGCTCAAGAGCCTGATCTGCTGGTTGAATCTTGATTACATCAAAATGCCTCTCATTTCTTTTTGTACTCTGTCATTTATTTGGCACAAACTCTTATTCTGTCATTTGAGTTTCCTGAGATGGGAACTCGAGATTAATTTTTGAGGGAGAGCTGTTGGTTTTACACACATACACAAAAGCACCAATAGATATAATGTACTAAAGCTTATCGTTTTCTAAAAAGACTGATTTTACATACCTATTTACACATTAGCAATGAGAGCCTCTGTTAACAAATCCTATGGGTACTAAACAAACCCACATAAGGGTTCTAGAGGCTGAGGGGAAAAAAATCATATAACCACATGGAAAATTGTCCCTACAACTTCGATCTCCTACCTTAGTCCCTTAACAAAGGCTCTTTTCTTTTTTCTGTGCTTAGTTATTTAGTTTCCCTCTTCAGTGATTCCAAACCTAACCTACTTTTCTCTCGCACAGCTCACTGTCACCACGTAGCCCTTCCTATTTTACTAAGAAAGTTGAGAACACTAATGGTCAACTTCCTGCCTCCTCCCACCTAAAATTTATCTTCATTGTTACCTGTTCTAATCTTCTTCCCTCCAGTATGAGACAGGTTTATCCCTTGTTCAAAATGAAATACAGCTGACCCTTGAACAACACGCATTTGGACTGCACAGGCCCACTTACACACACATTTTTTTTTCAATTAATACTTGTACTACTTTTTAATGCACTGTTAAGAACCTGCAGATGTAGAGGGCCAATTGTAGGCATTGATCTACACCATTTTATAAAGGGGACTTGAGCATCTGCAAATTTTGCTATCTGCGGGGTCCTAGAATGAATCCCACAAGGATACCAAGGAACAATTAAGTTTGGGGGGGAGTCAAAAGTTACCTTGGCTGGTACATGAGAGAGGCAACCAATTGATGTTTCTCTCCCTCTTTCTCTCTCTCCCTTCCCCTTGCTCTAAAAATAAATATTTTTTTTAAAGTTACATATGGATTTTCAAATGCATTGAGGGGGGTGGTACCGTTTTTGATTTACAGTCACATCTAAGGAAGCTGGCTCAATCCATTGATCCCTCTGTTCTGTATGTAATCTCTCTCCACTCCCTCTAGACTGTTTACTCAAATCTTTCCCATTCTAAAAAAGGAGCCTCCTTTGATCCTGAGTTCCTCTAAGCCAGCAATTTTCAACCAGTGTGCAGCAAGAATCTTTTAAACATGCAATACCTGACTACTTAGTCAGGGGCACTGACATCTTTTCCCTTAAATTGTCAAGTAAAAAAATGACAACAGCCAACACATGTCCAGTGTGAATGAATCAAAATTATACGTTATTTTTTGTCAGATTGGCAAAACATGTATTTTTTGCAGAATTTTAATAGTTAAGTTTATGTGTGCCATGAGATGAAAAAGGTTGAAAATCACTGCTCTAAGCTAATATCCTATCTTCTAGTTTTTCTATCATGGCCATGCTTTCCATTTTTTCACTTTCCATTCCCTTCCCAACCTACATAAATTTTAATTATGTCAACACCACTTCAATGAAATTGAGTCATGAGTGACAAAATCTGACAAATTTCTAATCCTCAGTATATTCGAATTTTCTGTACCATTTGACTCGATATTTGGAATGGGTGGTCAAATAGTTTTTGGATGAACAAAGTGGGAATCAATGGAGGGACAGGAAGAAGTTGCTCTTAAACCCAAGAACCCAGTGGATTATAAATAGCTAGAGTAGCCAGAATAAAATATCCTCCCTCCCCTGTCCCCAGCACACAAGTCCACATCCCAGTCCCTAGCCAGTGAATATGTTACGTTAGGTAGCAAGGGGAATTGAGGTTGTGGATGGAATTAAGTTTGCTAATCATCTGGCCTTCAAGGGGGAAGGTTATCCTGGGATATCAGTGCAAGCCCACTATAATCACAAAGGTCTTTGCAAGGAGAGGAGGCAGAAGAGTGTGTCAGAGTGACCAATGTGAGGAAGACTCAGTCAGCCATTGCTGGCTCTAAAGATGGAAGGAGTCATGAGCCACAGAACGCTGGTGGCCTCTGGAAGCTAGACAGGGCGAGAACACAGATTCTGCCCTACAACCTCCACAAGAGAACCAACCCTGCTTATACCTTAGGACCAGTGAGACCTATTTCAGGCTTTCGAGCTCTGAATCTGTAACTGTCACTAAGTTTTGTATTAATTTGTTATATCAAAGAAACTATTGCAATAACCATTTATAATTTTCCTTTAAAATATAGTTGAATCATGTGACCTTTCCTATCAAGTCTGATTTGTTTAGTTGGGGCTCTGGGTGATGATAGAAAGGAAACTGGGACCAAATGAGAGTCCTTTAACACTTTATCCCTTTAATTACTTTTCTGCTGACCTTCATCCTTTCAGCGGCTTGCTTATAATTATGTATAAACACTAGTCCTATTACCAGAACTAAAAACCTTTATGAAAGCTTAGGGTACATACTTTCTTCCTTCGGGAACAAAAGTGTAAGTAGAAAAGAATCCCGTGAGATTGTACTTTTGACCATAGTGAGAAAAGACAACTTGTTGGTTCCTGTTAGAAAGCAGTTAAGTAGTGGCAGTGCAGGGGAGTGTGGGTGAACCACTCTAGCCACTGAAAAAGAGGCTCTCAGAACCAACCTAAACCATACAGTGACAGCCAAGTATAAATATGCAGACTCTTTGGCCACCAATCTCCAATTTCTAAAGCTTTCATTCAACAACTCATTATGACTTTACGCTAAATCCAATTCTTTCTGCTTTGCTGGAGTACTTGCCTTAAAGCACAGGTGGCAAACACAAGGCCCGGATTCGGCCCTCCACCTTGTTTTATCCAGCCTCGCACCTCGTTTCTACCCGGCGGCAACACCAAGCTCTCGCTTAACTATTAAGGGGTAGTTACATTTATACAGTCCTAAAATTACATTTAGCCCTTTGAAGGCAATCTCAAGGCTGATGTGGCCCCTGGTGAAAATTAGTTTGACTAAGGCATAGGAATTTACTACTGGTTTGAAGCTAGGAAAATTTCTTGCTAACAAAACAGAAAAGCAGGTTGCTCATTTCAATGAGCAGGGTGGTAAGTTGTTCCTGTTGTATCAATTTGAAATTCTGTGGAGTATTTCCCGTAGGACATACCAAATATAGAGATGTTGGATTTAGAGGATAGCCCTTTGTGGCTTGATCTTAAGACATAACTGCTTTTCTCAGAAATTATGTTCTGAGTTCCCTAACAGGAATGAACCTTAAAATGTACCTAGGCCCTTTCTTTCCCCCTTTCACTTTGTAAGCCCATTTATCTATCTGTCCTACCTGCCTAGCATTTATTGGGTCTACTGAGGAGTCACAAGATCAAACAAATTTGACTTTAGGTATGTGACAAAAGAATTTTTATAACGTTTACATCAAGTGTTTCTCAAACTAGAACCTTTGATTTCCCTACCAGATTTTTTCCTTTTGTGATTTATTTCATTGCTCTATAATAATCAATATAAGCATAGTCCAGGTCACCTTGATTCCCACTTATAACTAAGTACTGCCATGTGATTCCAGAGTCTGTGTTGTGTTTAGGTTTATGATCTTGTTGGCACATGTGATGGTACTTTGTCTTAGGCAAATGGGAACAGAAACAGATAACAAATGCTTCTTCCTGGCAATGTAAAAGCCGAATGACACCAACGAAAGAAAAAACAAAGGCCTCCTAAAGGTTCTGTTGAGAAAACAGGTTATTATCTATATGGAAAACAGCATAGTTTAGACATGCCAAATTCAAAAAACTTACATTGTGGAAGTTTTTGTTGTTGTTGTTTGAAGAGGCAATTTAATTTGTAAAAAAAAAAAAAACAACCAAGTAGCAGGTATTTTTTTGTTGTTTATATTTTCCCACTTAATACAGAGTCCCACACAAATAACGCCCCTTTGTCATATGCTGGTCATCTATACCAAGTCTTGTATTACAAAATCATAATAAGCATGTAATTCTGTAACATAACAATATCACACTCATGACATGTTAGGTGAGATATTCAAATTGCTGTCCATCTTGTGTGAGACATTCACGGACCCTCCCAACCACACTCAAGCAAGCCTTACGACATAATTCGACAGTAATGTCAGCAAATTTGTCCCGAATTCTGTCTTTCAGTTCATCAATGTTGCGGGGTTCAGTCTTGTACACAAGATCTTTAAGGACACCCCACAAAAAGAAATCGGGCGGAGTTAGGTCTGGGGATCGAGCCGGCCACTCCAGTGGCCCTCGTCGCCCTATCCATCTCCCTTTGAAATGCACGTCCAACCACTCTCTGACACACGATGCATAATGTGGTGGTGCGCCATCCTGCTGGAAGTAAACTCCTAAGTCCTGTTCAACTCTCGGCCACAGCTCTGTTTGTAGGACATGTAGGTAATTATTCTGATTCACAGTATCATCAAAGAACACTGGCCCAATTATACCCGTGACTGATATCGCTGCCCAAACTGTTACCCCTGGTAAGTTTATATCTTTCTCTAAGATAATGTGGGGGTTCACATCACTCCAATACACACAATTATGGCGATTGATATGGCCGTTCAATTTGAATGTAGCCTCATCTGACCACCATATCTTGGTTGGAAAGTTCTCATCCTCATGTAATTTGGCCAAAAATCTTTCACAAAATTCTACCCTTCTGTCTGAATCTCCATCATGTAAGGAGTGTAGCAAACGCGGTATGTATGGCTTCATCTTCATTTTGTCCAGCAACCTTTCGACACTTCTGTCACTAATACCAAGTTCTCCTGACAGATGCTTACTGGATTTTTGAGGGCTTCGTAACAAGGATGCCCATAATTCGGCAGCCTTTTCTTCTGTTGTTGCTGAAGCTCGTCTTCCTGATCTTTTGGCATCATGCACACTACCACTTGCCTCAAACTCTCTGATCAGACTTGTGATGTTATGCCTCTGTACAAGTCGTATGCCAAATTCTTCGCGTAACAAACGAGCGGTTGCTGCTCCATTGCACTGGTTTTGATAGTACAGCTTCACTGCTCTCACTCGCTGTTCCCTTGTCAGCTGATAGGCCATTTTACTTCAAGGAACCTGGAACAGAGAGGTTACTGAAGTTACTGAGACAACTCGTCCATTTATACTATACTATACTAATCTTTAAAAAGGGTGTTACTTCTGCCAGGCCCTGTATATCCTTTAGTTTCAGTTTAAATTTCCCTCCTCTACTGTGAGTCCTTAGTGTAATTAATTACTGCAACTATCTTAGGTCTTTCTCACAATCACATCTCATAATAACATTCTAAGCAGTCTTTTTCCCTCTAGTATCCACACCAACACACTTTCATTACATCTTTCCTAACATCGCTATCAAGTTATCTTTTTGTGATTAAAATCTGATCAAGCCCTAGCTAGTGTGGCTCGGATTGAACGGAGAGGTCACCAGTTCGATTCCCAGTCAGGGAATATGCCTGGGTTGCGGGCCAGGTCCCCAGTTGGAGGTGTGTGAGAGGCAACTAATCAATCTCTCACATTGCTGTTTCCCTCTTTCTCCCTTGCTTCCCCTCTCTCTAAAAGTAAATAAATAAAATCTTTAAAAAATAAAATCCGATCAAGATTTTTTTTATGCTCAAAATTCAATTCCCCCCTCCCATACACTTCAAAATAAAATCTGAACTCATTACACAGCATGTTAAAGTCCCCAAGATATCCAGCCTTGTCTTTCAACTGTTTTGTCTAATTTAATCTCTCCTTACTTTCTGTCTCTGTCCCCACCACTAAAGCCCCCTCCCCCCCTTCACACACTACTGTAGCCAAAGTACTTGGAAACTGACTTATCAGGTCCAGCTCTCTGAGACTTTACTTTGTTCCCTCTGCCTGGGAGCCTCCTCCCTTTTCTTTTTTCCACCTACACCTCCTTTCTTTTTTCATTTGTTTAAAGATAACTCTCTTCAACAGAGAAACTTTCTCTTACCACCCTAAGTTTACTCTGTGCATGCATTAACACACTGTGGTAATTGCCTGATCCTTAATAATCTCCCCAATTAAAAGACATTCTTTTTTTTTTTTTTTAATGAATTTATTTTAGCCCAACTGACACTGTCAGGAAACAAGATGTCAAATGCTCTCTAAAAGACGTTCTTTCTTAAAGGTGACATCTAAGTCTTTCATCTATGTATCTTCGGCATCTAGCTTAGTGTCAAGCATGTAATAGGCCTTCAAAAAAATTTTTTTAAATGAGCACTTAGGAGAATGGGAGTGATTCTGTCAACACATCTGTTATATTATTCTTCAGCCTAACACTAAAAGACCTCCTCTTAGCCTAGTCAGGCCTAAGTATCATTCATTGACACACTACATACATGTCTCTTGGTCTTGCCTCAACTTGTATCAAAAGCAGTCCCATATTATAAATGGATGTTTTAAAAAATTGTATTTGTAAGCAGGGAGGCTTTTTTGGAAGGCACTATTGTATGTGAACAATGTTATGGTAACTAGATTTCAAGCTGGCAAATACAAAAAAAGCCATTAAGTTACACAAAAAAACCACAATGGTGGTAGCCTGAATTCTGTTTTCTAGGGTAGGAAATCTTGTAGTGCTTGAGCAAAGAGGAAGAAAAAAAGGTTTCCTTCTCATTCCCACTTCCCCCCAAAACAGTTTAAGATTGTCTTTGACATTTTCTTTGCCCTTCTTTCTGCACACCTCTCCATTGAGTTTCAGTGTCTTACCCCGACTCGTTTTGTCCCTAATCATAGCCCTACCCAAGCCAGGGGTAGGCATTTAGCCCTCACTAAAATGCTCCAAAGTAATCTTCCCCTTCTCTCCATTAGAGAGAATAGAAAGAAGGAAAGCAAATAAAGCTAAATTCACACAAATCTATGAATATCTAATTATATCTTAACTCTCATGTTTTTTTTTGGCAGATGGGGTTGTCTACATTACTCTTGGAGAGTTGAATTTCAAGCACTTGTAGCAACCAGGTCTCTCTTCTCTTTTTAAATGTACATGGATGGATGGGTCTTTCGTAAGATGGGGATCATACTTTTTTCTTACCCGACGTGTATGGTAAAGCTCAATCTCATTATTATTTAATCACTAACTTTCAGATTTACTATGCTGTGATGATGGGGTTTCTCTGAAATTGCCACAATTCTTCAACATCAAATGAGCCAAATTCTTTGGGTTTTTTTTAGATGTAGTGGAATATTTCTTACTAAGTTCATTCCTTTAGTGTCATGTGTTATGTGCAATGAAAAAAATCAACAGGTGCTAGATAGTATGTATTAAAAACAACAAGCCTCATATAAGTGGATTTATTAAATCACTTTGACACTGTACAGATGTGACTATTTAGAACCACTATGTACAACATTCCCACAATCACTCCTAACTTAAATTCTTTAACAGAAGAATTATAAATTTATTTTCACTACCTTGCTGAAGAAATCTTGCATAGAAATATTTAAATAATCAAATACAATATTGGTAAAATGATAATTTCTGGTCTAAATCGTATCTTATCTGTTTACTTTAGTTTTGTACTTCTAAGAAAAGTAATGGTAATTGAAGAAAAAAGTAGTATAATTAATCAATGCTGGGAAGCAATTTTAATTTTGATTCCTTATTTTTAGTTAAATACTTATAAAGTGAATTCATACACTGGGACCCACAAAAAGTTGACCTCTCCAGTAGCCTGGCCACATCACAAATCTAAACCTAGCAGCCTGCACTTAAAGGAAACACCTGTCAAGGAAACCTACCCTCTACCAATCACAAATAATCCTCCAACTCAGCTATACGGAGAGCTGACCTTCCTTAGGAAACAGGACCTGCTAGCTTTAAGAGGAAATTACCAGCCTTCTAGCCAGTCATGCCCCGTTTCTATATTGCTGCTTCTAATGCTCCATAAAACTCACTCCTACCCCAAATCTCCCCAGAGCAGTGCTCCGCTAATTGTAGGCCTGGAACTATATAACCATGGACTGTTCTCCCTTGAATAAAGGATATCAAACTCATTACTAAATTGTTTAGTTTTGTTATCTGATAGTATCTCACACTCAAAATCCTTATCTAGATGATTTAGCCTTGATTTTCAACCTACTTATTTATTTTTAAATTTAAAAAATTTCTATAGAGTAGGCCAAAATTGGTATATTCTCCTATTTCTGGCCCTAATTATGAACTTTAATTCTCAGTGAAATACAATGCTATTTAAAATTAACTTTTAGCCCTGGCTGGTGTGGCTCAGTGGACTGAGTGCTGGCCTGCAAACCAAAGTGTGACCGGTTCAATTTCCAGTCAGGGCACATGCCTGGGTTGTGGGCCAGGTCCCCAGTAGCAGGCGCACAAGGCAACCACACATTAATTTTTCTCTCCCTATCTTTCCCCCTTCCTTCTCCTCTCTAAAAATAAATAAATCTTTAAAAATAAAATAATTTTTAATCGGTTTCATTAAGCAAATATCATTGATGAAAACACCTCCAAACTTAAGACTAATTAACAGCAAATGGTCATTATTATATTAAAACCAAATTGAAATTGTACTGTTGTTTGTACTGAAAGAAAAACTCCTTGCTGTCTGTAAATGTTTCACATTTTACAAGGATGCCATATCTTATTCATTATCAGTAATTTGAAAAGTATTATGATATTGAAAATATTTAGTAGTAAGTTTCCAAAATGATTTTACATTTTGGTTCTAAATAATTTTTAATTTTTTCCTTTTCTTTTTTTGTTTATTTTTACTGTATTTTTCCATTACCATTTATCCCCATCATAAACCCCTTCCCCTCTCCACCCCACAATCACCACCCTGTTATCCATGTCCATGAGTCCTTTTTCTTTTTTATTTGATCCCTCCAACCCTAACCTCCCTATAGTTGTCATCCTGCTCTCTCTGAGTCTGTCTCCATTTTGTTTGTTAGTTCAGTTTGTTTATTAAATCCCAATTTACATTGAGATTATTCACATACCATAAATTCACTTTTTTAAAGTGTACTGTGTATTGGGTTTTAGTAAATTCAGAGTTGTCATGGCCATTAATTACCTGATTTTAGGATATTTCATCACCTCTCCCCCAAAACCCCATGGTCATTAGCAGTCATTCCCCATTTCCCCTGCCCCAGTCCCTGGCAACCAGTAATTTACTGTTTCTATGGATTTGCCTAATCTAGTTATTTCATATAAATGGAATCATACAATATGTGGCCTTTTGTATCTGACTTTTTTCACTGAGCAGAATAGTTTCAAGCTTCAAGATAAATGTGTAGCATGTATCGGTGTGGTGTTCCTTATTAACTAATACGATTACATCATATGGGTGTACTATATTTTATATATCCATGAATCAGCTGATGGACATTTGGACTGTTTCTACCTTTTGGATATTATGAATAAAGCTATTTGAACAATAATGTATAGAAATTTTTACATGGAAAATATTCTAATTTATTTTTAGCTTAAACATTTGTGCATGGTTCCTTATGTGTCAAAAACCATGTTAAGGTCAAAATGATGTGCTTAGCATGAAATAAAGTGGTTTCCTAAACCATATGACTTGTCTTAATCATAAAAATGAGATTCTGAACAGGTGAGATAGAGAAATTGATTTGATTTTCATGCAAACAATGTAACTTTGGTTGACTAGCTTTCTAAATTACCTATTCCAAGCAGACTTTGTAAACACATTCTGAATATAAAATCTGGACCACAGCATTCACAATTCAATTAAACTAATACACTGTGTTAGTGTCCTTACAAAGTTAAAAAATTATGAGAAAGTTACAAAGATCTGAAAACAGATGCAATATTAATAAATAAAATATGTACTAACTTCCAATTAAGATGGCAGCATGGGTAGACAACAGCTTGCCTCTTTGCACAACACCACCAAAATTAGAATTAAAATATGGAACCATCACTCAGAACAGTCAGAAACTGAGTTGAATGGAAGTCTGACAACTACAGAATAAATCACATCCATAAATGTGGAATGGGCTGGTCCCTCAGCCACATGTGGTATATAAAAACTTCGGGACCAGCGTCCTCAGCCCAGGGTTCCAGTGCCAAGACAGTAAGTCCCCATAACTTCTGGCTGCAAAAACCAGCAGGAATAGAGTCGGAGGAAGAAACTTCTGGAGCCCCAAGCAGTTCCTCTTAAAGAACCCACACATGGACTCACCTACTCATATTCACTCCCTCTGAGATCCAGCACTGAGGTAGCAGCTTGAAAGGCACCAGTGGTATACAGGAAGAAACTGAAGTGTCTAGCATCAAGGTGAGCAGAGGCCATTGTCTCTTTTCTAAACCCTCCCCCCACAGAGTCAGCAAGGTGGTGTCTTATCTGAGACCCCAAATGTGAATAACACTGTTTGACCAGCCTTGGTGAACCCCAGAGACTCCCCATCACCCAACTTACAGGCCCACCCAAGCTGCTTTTCCATATGAATGGCTGATCTTGGCTCATGCTAAACAACTTCCTAAATCCTATCACACAAGCAACAGCTGGCCTCAGTGAGTCCAGGCCCAGCACTAGCAGCAGCCTGCCTAGATTCACAGCTTGGCTTCATCTGGGTATCTCCAAGCCCTGTACAAGTAGCAGCTACTCCAGATGGGCCCCACGCAAAACACAGGTATGGGCTGACCTTGGGAAACCCCAGGGCCAGCGCACAATGGACATCTACAGACCATGTTGGAGCACCATCACCCTGCCCCTGCACAGCTGATCCTCCATTGAGACAGGAGGTTGGTGGTCAGCGGTTACAGCCAATCCTTCTAGCTGACTGGCCTGGGTAAATCCCTCCCACTGATCTGCCAACAGTAACCAAAGCTCAACTACAAATGAAGGGTGTATTCAGTCCACACAGAGGACAGACCTAGAGTACTCAGCTTGAGAGTTAGGGGAGGCTGTGCCACCGGACCCTAAAGGACCTACTAATTAGGCCACACTACCAAGACAGGAAGTTATAGCAGCTCTACCTAATATATAGAAACAAACACAGGGAGGCTGCCAAAATGAGGAGACAAAAAATATGGCCCAAATGAAAGAATAGATCAAAACTCTAGAAAAAGAGCTAAAGGAAATGGAGATGAGCAACTTATCAGATGCCAAGTTTAAAACACTGGTTAAAAGGATGCTCAAGGAACTTAGGACCTCAGCAGCATAAAAAAGATCCAGTCAGAAACGAAGGATACACTAATTGAAATAAGAACAATTTACAGGGAAACAGCAGTAGAGTGGATGAAGCCAAAAAACAAATCAATGATTTGGAATGTAAGGAAGCAAAAAACAACCAATGAAAATAAGAAGAAAAAAGAATAAAAAAAAAATGAGGATAGTATAAGCAGCCTCTGGGACAACTCAAGAAGTCCAACACTAGCACCACAGGGATGCCAGAAGGAGAAGAGAAAGAGCAAGAAATTGGAAATCTATTTTAAAAACTAGTGAAGGAAAACTTCCCTAATTTGGTGAAGGCAATAGACATGCAAGTCCAGGACGCACAGAGAGTCCCAAATAAGATGGATGCAAAGAGGCCCACTCCAAGATACATCGTAATTAAAATGCCAAAGGTTAAAGATAAAGAGAAAATCTTAAAAGCAGCAAGAGAAAAGAAGTTACCTACAAGGGAATTCCCATAAGACTGTTAGCTGATTCCTTAAAAGAAACTTTGCAGGCTCCAAGGGATTGGCAAGAAATATTCAAAGTCATGAAAAGCAGGGACCTATAGCCAAGATTGCTCTACCTATCAAAGCTATCATTTAGAATTAAAGGGCAGATAAAGATCTTCCCAGACAAGAGAAAACTAAAGGTGGTCATCATCACCAAACCATTATTATATGAAATGTTAAAGGGACTTATTTAAGAAAAAGAAGATCAAAACTATGAACAATACAATGGCAAAAACTGTAACTCTATCAACAATTGCCTCTAAAAAAACAAACTAAGCAAACAAGAACAGACACAGAATCATGGATATGGACAGTGTCTTCATGGTTGCCAGATGAGAGGGTGGTGTTGGGGAATGGGTGAAGAGGTGAAGGAAATAAGAAATACAAATAGGTAGTTACAGAATAGCAATGGGGATGTAAAGTACAGTATAAGAAATGAAGAAGCCAAAGAACTTATATGCATAACCCGTGGATATGAACAATGGTGGTGGGATTGTCTGAGGGAGTGGGATCTGCGGGGTAGAAGGGGGGACAAAGGGTGAAAACTCAGAACAACTGTAAAAGCATAATCAATAGAATATAAAGAAAAGTATATTTTCTAATATATGTAACTACATTTATACACATTTTAATTAACCCCTGTACTCTAACTATGGTTTCATTAACTTATTCACTTAATATTAAGACTTTGGCACACCTTCATTAGTTGGATTAGTTATTTCATTTCCACTTTAACAATACTTTTGTTGACCTTTTAGTTTTCTCATGTTTTATGCCAATTCATGCAGGAACATCTGATCTCTGATAATTTGTTTTTGAGAATTCAATATAATATTCATTAAAAAGGATGGGATCATTTTTAGCTCATCTTTTCTACTTTTTGTACTTGAATTAATTTCTGAATGTAAATATTTCTTTCAATATATAAAACCATCTTTTTAGCACACTGCAAACTGCAATATAAAAAAAGTTATTTTCTTTTCTTTATTTCATATGGAGACATTTCTACCATTGTAAATCAAATAGGTCAAGTGAATAATGTCAGCTTTATTTTATTTGAAATTATAAAGTGGGCTCTCTATAACACTACATGTGAATAGTATTTTAAAGTTGAGCTAATCCTAGGCTACCTCCTTAAGCATCAAAATGCTTCCAGGTCGAGTTTCTTTTGAATTTTAAACTTAGCAAAACTTAAAATTGTTAAAGTTTGCTAGTGTAAATACAAATAAACACAAAACCTAATCAACCAATAAATTCACTTCCGTGCCAAAAAAATGAATTTGGGATTAGACAATCACCTGTCTCCATTAAGCATGGATAATATAGAACTGCATACATTAGGATTTATTTATGTCGTAATTTCTTATATACAATCTTGATAGTGGTCAATATAAAAAACAAGGGTTTAATTTCAGAAGCATGTTTGTAAGGCAGGGAAAGGCATTAGTAGATTTCTTTATCCACTAAGTAAAATTCCATTACAACAAAAATTTCTGTAAAACAAACAATCTTCCAGCCCCAATGGTAACACACTTATGGGTGGTGCAGGATTTAAGCAATAGCACTGGATAGGGAGAGTTAGAAAATTCCTTTTAGTCACTGGATAAAATTATACTTGGAATACTAAGGAATGCAAACATTGACCAAATGTGTACTTTTTATACTAATAGGCAAATTAATGTTGGCTAATAGTCAAAGTGTTAAAAAGTAATCAAACAGCTTAGTAGTTAAGAATGTGAGCTTTGTGGTGAAGCTGCCAAGGTTTAATCCTGGCTCTACTACCTAATAGTTATATGAACTTGAGTGTTTCATCTGTATAATGGGGATTTGGTGAGATAAAGAATTAAAGGACCCAGCATATTGACACTTACTTTTAAGAATTTTAAATATATAGTATTTCAATTTCTTTAATCCTTGATTTTTTCATTATGAATTCTTCCACCACATCTTATTTGCAAAGGTGAATAAATAAGAATGATATAGTAAAACCTAAGTTATCCAGAATGCTTAGGAAATGAATCCTTCTGGATAGGTTAAATTTTCCATACGGTAACTTTATTAGATATAAAAAAAATCAACAAATGGGATAAAACTATTTCCTAATCCTATTGCACACTTCCATGACTTCTTAGGGAGAGCATACTGGTGATAATTAAACTTTTTTCTTGATGAGTAACAAGAATAAGCCTACTTGACTCTGCCTATGATTTTTGTAACATGTAGTTAGAAATCAAGGTATGTGTGAACCTGGATGCGAAAAAAAATTACATCTTTATTTTTACTAATGTCTAACTGAAAATTAGCATTTCCTTCAATTTCGAATGTAAGCAGCAAACAGCTGTAACTGTCTGTGTCACCAATAGGAATCACAGATACTTTATATCACAGCTGTTGCAAGCTCTGGAAATATTTATGTTCATCATTTCAAAAATTTGGTCTTTCTAGACTCATCACTTGATCTTACTGAGTTAATAAAGCAGAAATATTCCTATATCTAAAATTTGTTTTTCTAATATTTTGAGACTACTTCAAAATGTTTTCTTTTATAATGCTATGAATTTTATTTTATATATTTAAAAATAATATTTTGAGGAGAGTCCATGGCTTTACCAGACTACCAAAGTGGTTTGCGGCACCAAAAAAATTTTTTAAAAACTCTGACCTCAAATGAGTCTCAGTCCACTGCGCTTTGTTAATTCAGAGCTTTAACATGTTTCATTGTACTTTCATACTGGAGATTGTTTAAATTGGAGTAACACAAATTGGCTTCTTCAAGGTAGGAATGTTTCCTACCAACCTTGAACCCTGGTTTCTGAAAGAACAAAACAGAGGGAGAAATGATTAAAATTAGATGCAGATCGCATTGAAAGTATAAACATAACATATCCTACTCTCCTACTTTCTAAATTAAGAGACGATATGACACTCCATTCAATAAATACTCTGAAGTCGCCTGCATGGGTTCAAATTCTACTAGTGCCATCTATTAGCTGTGTGACCTTGGAATGGTAACTACTCTGTATGTGCATCAGTTTATTTGTATAGGGGATTAACAAGCACAATATCTGGTATATGATGTGTTCCATAAATATTACCTATATTATATTCTTACAGAATTGTTTCACACTAAAGCCAGTTAATGTCTCACTAGTTAGTAATTTACATTTATAAAGCACTACAATCCAGTGTCCTTTCACGTACATTATGACATCTGAACGACACAATAATCCTGTGAGAAAGGACAGCTATTATTGTGCCCAGCTCAGAGTACAAAAAACTAAGTTAAGGAACCACACAATATCAAATAGAGCCAGAAATCAAACCTGGATTTCCCCCTCCACTGCAATGGCCTAAACCTGTGTCTACTTTGTTATAATGGTTAAAAGAACATAGAAAAGATTGCCAGGAGGAAAGGGAAGGGACAGGTGTCCAGTACGCCATGAAGTGAGCACTTTAGTGCTTTGCTACTCACAGTGAGTTACTCTGACCACAATAATCTGTATCACCTGGGAGTTTATTAGAACTGTATAATCTCAGGCTTCATCCCAGCCTTAAAGTCAAAACTTACATTTTCAACAAAATCCCTAGGTGATTTGCAGAGATGTATTCTGCCGTGTATAATGTGCACTGTTCTGCCCAAGTTTTTGACGGAAAAATACGGATGAGCATTATACATGGGTAGTACCTGAAATATCTTGTATCTGTTCTTGCATTTTGTAATTATTTGTTACATAAAATTTCTTGTAACATATGTTCAAAAATAAATGCTAAAACTCCTTTATAATACATAAAACAAGTATCTAAATATAAATAAATAATTGAATTAAAAAATTAAACTAAAGATTTTTGTCCTGAAAGTTTGGGCCAAAAACGTGGGCGGGCTTTATACACCGCAAAATACGGTAGCTTGAGAAGCAGTTTCACGACTTGCTCCAGTGACATTATGTTATGGTCTCCTGAACAGTATGAGTTAGCTCATTTATCACAGGCCTATGAAGTTTTTATTAGGTAATAGTTTCTTTAACAGGAAATAACTTGCTGCTTCCCTTTTTTAAAGTGTTTTAAAAACAAGTTTATATTTCCAACTCATTCTTAAAGATTTTCACTTCGTTAAGTGGGATCGTTAAAAAATGTCAGAAAACTTTAAACAAATCAGTACTTACCTTTAAATTCCTTTTAAAAAGTAATGTTTTACTAACCTTTGGCTGAAGGAAACACTAGAGAGCAAAATCTCCCTCTCTACACTTCACACCTAGCAAATTAAAACAGGCCAATCCTATCCTAACGTTTCTTCCCCTGGATGTTTCACTAAGTATTGTTTTCTGACCCAAAACTCCGACTTCTTGAGTTTGGCGAGGCAGTGGCTTTAGGAATGGGAACGAAACAGTAGGAAAAGCTAGTAAACCTATTCCCAGACCTAAACCTTGGCAGATGGTGCCAATTGATTAGATACCAGTAAACAGCCTGTCTTTATCTCCCTATCCCCCATGCTAATCAATTCGCAGGTGAGCGTTATTTCTATGCTGCTCTAATACTGGGAAGAGGTCTATGCTATGGGCCCGCTGACGTCAGTATTGATCCTCCAGGATCAGAAATACACTAGATTTCGGCGGGCTGGGGTTGGGGGAGGGGGGTGGCGCCGATCACCAGCCCCGCTAGGTTCTACTTTGAAGGCCGATTCCCATTTTGAGGGACACCTCCGCCCGGTGGTTAATCGATTAAAACCAGCAGGAGACTAAATATCTCTCACCTGCTCCACCGGAAACTTCAAAAGCCCGGGTCAACCTGGCCTAAGTATCTAGTAATTAGTGCAAGGAACCTCCCACCGCACATTCCTGATTGGGCGCGTGAGAGGGATGAGCCGGCGCGCGCTCTTACCAAGCCGGGGAATTCCATTTCCTCTCCCTCCCAACCCGAATAAACATTTAGGGGCGGGGCCTTGAGACGGCCCGCCCCTGCTCCAGCCGGCACCTCGTTGCATCTCGCGAGATTTTGTGGGTTTGTGGGCGGGCCCCCAAAGGAAAGAGCGCACAAAACTGCTCTTAAGTCATTGCAGATCTACTGCTCCTGTAAGCCAGCCACGAGGTTATCGCGAGACCGCCTCAATACCAAGTGAGGAAATTGGGGGAGACGCTGCTGGGAGGGGCGTGGGGCTGTACGGCGCAGCTGCCGTTTCCATTACCTTCCTCCCGTGGTTTCCTTCCGGTTCTCGATGCTTCTCTGAGTCTAAGGATTTCCGCTGTCCGTCTACCCTTCCCCCCCCAACCCATGACCCGCCTCCGGCCCCCGCCGTCCCAGTCCAACCTCCGATCTGTTTAATAAGAAGGTGCTGTTCTGAAAAGAAGGAAACGTGGGTAGCATAGACACTTGGTCCCGGACGTGGGAAGTACACCGTCTCCCTGCTCCCTTACATTCGTTCTGCGCTCGCGACGGCGGCGTTGGCGGACTGATACGCGGCGGTGAAGAGGCAGGAGGAGGGGGGAGGGGCGGAGCGTGGCAGCTGGCAGTAGTTCCGTCAGAGCGGACATCTTGTGGCTGTGTCGTGCGCGTGAGCCCCGTAGGGCCGGGGAGGCATCAGCTGCTGCGCGGGGAGGAGGCCGAGGCCGCAGCTTGAGGGAGGCCCCGGCCCCTCAGTACGCGTGGGTGTGGACGGCTAGGGGAAGGGAAGGGAGGTTGGCCCACTGGCCGGCCTGGTAAGAGGGGAAACAGGCCTTGGGTGGCCTGAGTAACCAGCCTGTTGGGTGGAGTAGGGTGGGAACGCTCGAGAAGCCGGGGCCTCTCCAGTTTAAGGGGGAGGGGGTATGGGCGCGTCCTCGCGCCTAAGCCGGAGCCTCTAGGGCCGCACGGGCGCGTGGTGGCGGTAGCTAGGCCGGCGCGCGCGCGCGGGGGCGCGCTAGAAGGCGGAGTGTATAGTGGCGTCAGGGGCGACATAGAATATCTTTAGCTGCAGGGGCAGCAGCACACATCAAATCTCTCTTCTTTATTTCCTTTCCCTCCCCGGCCGCACCTTTGAATAGAAACCGAAAGAAGCCCGGCGTCCGGAGCCTCCTGTTCCCCCTCCCCCCAGCCTTTCTTTGCCTTAGTGACGCCGGCATAGCGCCGACTAGGCCCGGGCTCCTCCTCTGCTGGGCTCTGGACCGTGCCCCGCACCCACCCTTTTCTCCTACGCCTCTTCCTCTCCCACCCGGGTCTCTTCCTTTTGAGAGGCCGGGAAGTCGACTTGTAGCCACCCCTCCGCTCTTCCCGTCATTCGCCCCCTCTTCGGGCCGAAGCACGGCATAGAGGCTGTTGGTGGCCTTGCCACGCCACCCCACCCACCCCGGATCCCTGCCGTTTTGAGGGACCTGGATTCATCGGGGTCTCTCCGGGGCCTGTGCGAGTGCTGATCTGCTCCGTTTTTGCAAAAGGCGCCTGTGTCTGGCAGAGCCGGTGTGAGACGAAGAGACAATCCTTCCCTGCCGCCGGGATAATCAAGAGTTTTGTCCGGACCTTTGAGCACAGACCGAGATAGTGAGGAGCCAGACGCAAAGCACAGACTATGGCGCTGAAACGGATTAATAAGGTAACCCATGGAGCCCTAGGGGATGGGGTCGTGGGAGGAAAGGAAGGCTCAGGCCCGGAGGAAGCGTGGGGGTGGGGGAAGTATGATTGTGAAAATATCCTTGCTTGGGTCATTCTTCCATTGAGGGATGGGGAACGCGTATATACTTGAAGAAAGGGGGTTCAAAGGTAGTGAACAAGACTTGTGAAGCGAGTGGGGTATCTTGAGTATGTTTCAGTGAAATCGGTGCAAATTCGCGGTTGAGAGGAGTGGTTTCAAGCTCCTCGGTTGTGCTTATGAGGGAACAGTCCTGTTTGAGGGTCAGAATTGCGGGGAGACGCGGATGTCATGGTGCGCCCTATTCTCGGTGTTTGAAAACTTCTTTCAGCTGTAAGATCAAAGTCCTAGGCTTTCTAGGGTGAAGAAAGGTGGGAATTTCAGCGGGGAAGAGATCACAGAAATCCAGCGGGTTCCCGAATTTCACTAGGGGTTGGGGAGAAGTGTGTTGCCACCCGAGAGTAGTGAATGAGTCTAGCCAAAAACTCTTAATCACTCGGGCAAGTTACACAAGAATTAGTGGGGTTGGGAGGAGATGGGCTGACACAGTGTTGCCACTTCCTATGGTTCAGGCTTTTCACGCAAAGCTGTTGATCAGAAGCACACCGGGAACTGATGTAAAAGCCTTCTGGAAGCTCCCTTCTGTTTTGGCTGGGGGTTGGAGCGGGGGGAGACGGGGTGTGAAGGCAATAAGCTAAGGTTAGGTGTGCCTGTTTTTGCCTCAGCCCATTTAATAGCACCCTCTGGGAAGATTGTTTTGCTACATAAAACGTGGTTTGATACTAACCTGTCGATCTTAGTTGAAAAAACAAATAGGGTATTTCAGGGCTCAGGGTGAGCGGAACCTCCACCTCCGGTGGTTTAGTCTCATTTTCTTGCTCTAACTTCTGTCCCGCATTTTAAGATGGCGGCTGCTTTTACTGGTTCAGGCTCTTTCCGGCATCTCTTGTTGTAATAATATGAAATAATATTCTTTGTTAAATGTTAACTTTTACATTAGGTTGTACACTGCCCTAAGACCTTCTCCTCAATGCTTAGCTATATTCAAACTCAGACTGTATTTCCCTTTTTTGTAACTTGCGTATGTGTAGTGTGTTGGTTCTTGCACAATCGAAGAGGGTGGAGTATTTACAGCTAACTTGAAAAAAATGTAATGGAATAAATTCAGCCTTACTAAAACTAGGAGACAGGGAAGGTTGTAGGTTAGAATCTTTGGTTTGATGGGTTACTTTTAAAAAAAGAATTCTGCGTGGAAGGAAATGCGAGGTCTTGGCTTTATGAAGATAGACCTGATTGATACTGCTTAACTTTATGAGTGACTTTGGTGTTTAATTGGCAAAACTGGTCTAGTTGAAGATGGTGGTTTACCATCTTATCTTTGAGATACTCTATTGATGCTGAAGTCGTTGATTTTTGTTTTGGGCCATCTTTGCATTGTCATTGTGGGTTTATGTAAACATAAACTTGTCTTCGTATATTTGAGAAAATGGAAAAGTAGAAGAAGAAAAATTAGGAATTAAGACTTAAAAAAGATTACTTAAACACTCTTTTCTCTGACCCCTTTGAAGGCCAGCAACACATTGGAAAAGCATAGTTACATATTTTACAGCATAGTTGATAGAAAGAACATCAACTTTAGTCCAAATCAAAACCACTTTAATCTGGGAATTCAGGCCACTGAAATATGGAATAACTTCAAATCCGTAGCTTTTTATACATGTGGAACAGTACACTTTAAAGGAAGGTCTCATCGATTTTTTTTCTTTTGCAGGTGATAACCAGCTGCTGAGCCACCACTTGTAATGATTTAAAAGCTCTAGAAAGGCAATATAATGGTTAAGAGTGTGAACTTTGGAGCAGAAATGCTCCAGTTAGAATTCTAGGACTGGGTAAATTATCTGTGCACTTCTATAAAGTGAATATTTGTTTTATGTGAACAATAGATAGTTGATTGCCTGGTATGTAGCAGGCACTGGGGATGCAATAGTGAGCAAAATAAATTTTAGAATTCTAGTTTTTTAAGATTAACGTGTGGCTTTTGAACCAGGCACCTGGCACATGACACTCAGATGATTATTACTATTTTAATATCACTTTAATCTTTAAAAGTTTTATTAAAGAACTTTGTCTAGTCTAGCATTCTTTGTTAATACTTGATTGTCTTGTATTTTGAAGATTTATATAATACAGGAACTTGACATGGTATTTTATACATTGGAAAAATCAGTGGTATTTTTGTGATTTTTTTTGTTTTGTTTTTAAATTTAACCTATAGAAAAGTTTTGATTTGTATGTAGTTTCATCTTCAGAAGTTGCCATCAGAATCAAGCACACAGTGAAACTTTAAAATCCCAGATCCAAAAAGAGAACTTTAGCAAGTAGACAACTGTTGGGAGAGGGCACCTCTTCTACGAATATGAGGTCAAGTAGGCATGGATGTAATTGTGGTACTTCTTGTGTCATGTGCTTGTTTATTTTGAATTCTTTCCGAAACCCTCCAATTCCAAATACTAAGATGTAGTTATTTTTAATGAAGTGTTCATTGTCACACTATCTACCCATTGGTAGTTCGTTTGATCAAGCTTTTAAAATTTTTTTGTTCTAAAGCTTATGTTCTTGCAATTTTTTGTTGGAATATTTCTTAGACCAAGCAGCCTTATCAGACAATTTACTCTTTTTGGGTTTTTTCTATATTTATTTAGACCAGCTATAGTATAGTCTAATGAGGCAATTTATTAAATCACATAATGAAGACTGGGAACTCCAAGTTGGTGGGGGTATTTGGGAGCCATAGCAATTTTACTACTCCCATTAAACAAAATAACTATAGTGCATGTGTTTTGGGGAAGTTTAGAGAAACTTCACATTATATAAAATAAAATGTGAACCAAGCCTAAAAGCATAGCTCATGCTTTGAGTGTTCACAGTGTGTCAAAACTGTTTGAAACACTTGTGTTAACTCATTTAATTTTATAACAACCCAAGGAATCAGGTACTGTTATTCCCATTTTGAGATTAGAAATCTTGAGACACAGAGGTTTAAAAAAAAACAAACAAAAACAGGGTCATATCAGAGTTGGGGTTGAGACCACACCTAGGCAGTCTGGCTCCACAGGGTCACTGCATCATCATGTCATCCTTTAAGTGTTTGGTATTCAAAAAGGTTTTCTTTTGTATGTGTCATTCCAATGATAACTTGGTCTTAGCATCTACTACATACTAAATACTGTTTCTAAATCTTTTATGAGTATCATTTAATCTTTACAACCTGTGAGATAGATGCTGTTACTCCATTTCATACATGAGGAAGCATGCACAGAGAGGTTAAGTTACTTGGCTATAGTTACCCAGCTAGTAACAGATTCAAATCAGTCTTTCTCAAATCAAGCTCTTAAACTCCATGCTGCAGTGCTATGTTGAACCATTTCATTTCCTGTTTTATAGTTAGGTGAGTGAATCATTAGTCTTGATACCTGAAATAAGCTGTCTCTTCTCCTACTTAGCATTCAAATGGGATTTAACTTTGCTGTTAGTTTATAACTATTTTGTGAATTAAGTTTTTAGCTAACATGAGTTTTGAAAGTATGAGTGCATTTCTTTATGTCTTGTCTCTTCAAGAACTGAGAACTATCATATGTACCAGCTGATCACTTAAGAGTTATCTTAAACTTGACCCCAATGAGCCTGTAGATTAGAAACACTATATCTTACATGTGTTTCTTAGAAGATCCTCGAGACTTGTTTATTGCCAGCTAATTTAATTTGTAGGACAGTCGTGTGACTGAGGGGTGTTGATCATATAATGACCTCAAAATTTATTTCATTTGAATAATGAAGACTGACTTCAGTACTGTGTGCTTTGGTTTTGTCATGCTCACTTGCAGTGTTAATTCTAGTTTTGTTATTTGTATAAAGACACAGTTGAAAACACTTGCTAGCACTAGGAGAAAAACTTACTAGGTTTACCTATTGCTATTTTGTGTGTTAATTCATGGGTTTAGGTTGTCACTGGTTATATCTAAGATAGTTAATTCTTGAGAATTTCCCAAAGCATTTCACTTACAGAAGAGAGTAGGTACCTAGTATTGAGATTAAAATGTTCTCAGATTAAATTCTCACATCCTAGACTGGCTTTTGCATTCTATCATATGTTATTGTGTATTACATTTATACGTCACAATGTTTAGCAGAGTTTTTGAAAAATGTAGGTACACAGATGAGGTCTTCTTAGACTTACTGAGTTTTCTGGAAACAAGGCATAATTTTGAAGTGCTCCCTAAGGACATTTCTGGAGCTTCCCTCTGGCACAGAGTCTAGTCCCAGGGGATAAAAAATAAGAAAGCCTGTCATTACCGGTGAGAATCTTTGCTTTGAGTGGCAGAAGTAGCATATAAATACATGAATTGGGTGTTTACACCTAATACAGCTTACCTTTGATAGTATTATATACCAACTAGGGGAAACATTTATTTAAAAGAAATTACAAGAGGTGTCTTCATTCACATATCAGATTTGCCCATAAAGATGAGTTCTAAATATCTTTATTGGACTACATTTTGTCATTGTTACAGTGAGGTTTCTCTCTGCTGATTATACTTCCCTTTGCCAAAAGAAACCAGTGTTTTGAAATTAGCAAAATTAATTTTCATTTTTAAACTGGGAATTTTGTGTTCTTGATTTGGTTTTGCTACTAGAGCAAAGATCTCATTTGGATGCATTTAGTGAGTATTTTATTAGCCGATTTACCCTGTTAGATAAGATTTATTCTCAAAATATTTTATACTTTGCCGAGACATCTGATTTTTATCTCTATACTTTAAACATAATCATATTATTCAGAGACCTCTAACCGACTTTTCATAGTTGAATTTGTCGTGTTTAACCTTTTAGGCCTCAGTTCTGCTTGGGTACTTTTTCATTTGCAGGATGGAATACTTGTTCTTGTTAATCCCAACCTTGTTAAAATTTCATGGCTAATATATAATTGAATATTTTCGATCACTTCACCACTGTTCTTTTTTTCATATCTATAAAATGCCTTATTTGTTGTCATGGATCAAAAAGTTTAGAACCTAAATATCACTTATGTCTTTGCCCACTTAGATAATGCTACAAAAGAAGAGATTTGAATAATCTTAAATAACTTACTCTTTAATGCTGATCTAAAGAAAGAAAATGTTGGTGTTACTCATTTAAGCCATTCTTTGTAGCTTGTCTAATGAAGAAGCATGCTTGTCTCACCTATAATTACTACTAAACAGGAAGTTAATATCTTGTCAGTGATGTAATGACACATGGTACGCAGCACCTCCCCCTTAATCTTCAAGATAAACTTTTCAGGATTTCTCACAAGATGTTACATTCCAAACTAAAAAGATTTTAAAGGAGCTATTTTTTCCCATTCTTAAGTCTACACTTTTAAGAAATTGTTTGGATCCCAAAATCTTGCCAAGTTTTATTCTTCTGAAGTAACATTTGGTAACCATACGTTTCTGAGATGTTTGTTGTTTTCCTTCCTTGTTGTTTGTATGTGCATGTGGTATGTAGAAATTCCACAACATTAGTTTAAAATTTTTGTTTACTACATAGTAAACCTGATGTTTATAAGAACAATTAGAGCAGTTATTATCTGCCTGATTGGACAATTGTACTGAATTTTAGCCTTTCATTGTTCTAAATATATATCCTCATGTTGCTAGGTTGTAATGGTCCTTGAGGGTGATTCTTACCTCAAAAGTTCTTATAAATGCATTATTGTTTTTGTTCCCACCTCATGCTTTCATATCTCCCAGTCCTCAAGGTAGTATTTTATGTTGCTCAAAAACAGATTTAAGTTACAGGCAAGGGCTGTCTTTACCGTGCTGGTTTGCATGGTCATATGATGTGGTTCTTTTAAGTCAAATGGAAGTTTTGATAGAAATTAACTTCTGAAAAAACTCAAGAAATTACCTTTCAGTGAGGTCATGAGCTTTAAATTTTCCCAGAAGCAGTGCTAGGAAATGATCCGTACTACTGCTGTTGTTACGACCTTTGCGTGATGAAGTACAAGATGGATGACCCATTGGGATAACAGATGATTGTGAAACATGATGGTGATAATTATGGCACACAAACGTAGCCTTACCACAGTAATCATCTGAGTTTTTGGAAGAACGATAGAACTTGGACAAACTGGAATATGTTATTTTGAGAGTTATAGCTTATTAGCAAGAGTGATGCTAGAAGAGTGATTTGGTTATGTTGATGGCTGTCATTGAAAGTTTAGTGGGATGTTTAAATGTTACTAGAGGCATTAAATCTCACTAGAGGCTGATGTAAAGCTTGGCTACTCAATAGCTTTATTATTCACAAATCTTGTTATTTCTGTCTTTTTGGGGACAGCCAAAAAGGTATAAATTAGAAATTTCCCTATTTCCTTCCCTATCCCTTCAGGCCTTTAATGAGAGCAGACAAGAAAAAAATTAAGTATTTAGCAGTGTGTTTAGACTTCTAGGTCAGTGTCACAGTCTTCATGTTACATCTCCAGCAATCAACTCTCATAGAGACCCTATGTCCTGTAATGGTCAAAGCCAAGTGTCTTCCTCAAATAGGTTCTCTCTCATGAGTCCCCATTCCTGAAAGAACAGTCAGGCTCCTCATTACTGTTTAGTCACGTGCCTCCCAATGAGAGAACACACACTGGCTTAAAGTTCTGTCTGTTGGTTGCCTTTTAGAGAGATTTGCTTGACTCCTTTTCCTTTGTGTCTGTTTAGGCTTTTAAAGGGAGAAGGAGTATTTCCCAGTGGGGGAAGGCCTGAATTCTCACGCTAGCCAGGTGTGCACTACAGTGTTCAGGAGAGGCAATTCAGGGGAAGATCCCAAAAGATTTCCCAGAGAGCACACCATGGCATAGAGATGTCTAACTTTGGATTTTTTTATGATAGTACAGTTTCTTGGCATTGTATCCTCATTGTATGCCCTTGATCCATCTTAGTGTCTCTTCAAGGTGAGGGGGACCTATACCAATTACTAGTGTGTGCCAGTCTTCCCTGCCATTATTTTCATATTTCTTTGGTCTTAATAGTTGGCTAGGAGCCCACCTGGGTAATGCCATCCTCCCTGGAGGAGAAGCCAACAGAGTATGACGATTTTACATGTCTTATTATGTGTGTGCTGTTCTTTCAGGTCTTTGCCACTGTTCTCTACTAGGAAGCAAAGAGTTAACTTTATAAATTGTTTTTTGTTCCTAAAGCACATGAAACTTAGGCTTTAAAGTCATTTCATAAGGTAAAAACCAAAGACGATTACTTGTGAAAATTCTTTGAGTAGCTTCACTGGAAATTGATCTCGTCTTGGCAGTGGAATGGATATTTTTCTCATTTGGCTTTCATTTAAAGGCCATGTAACTTAAATAGTTAACACTAGATTCACATTGAATGTTGTGGTAAGGTCCAAACTGAATAGTTATGGAGAAGCTGATCCTAAGAAAATGTCAGTTTTCCATATCTTGTTCAGTCTGAGGCGTTTATTTCTTCAGTAGAATGGAGAGTTAAAAGTCAGTTTGCCAGATGCTGTATCAGGTTTTTTTAATACATCTTTTGATGCAAGGACACTCTTGAGAAAACAGCCTTCTTATAACCTATCTCTTGACCTATTTTTCAAGTTGTCTAATAGATAGACTATTTTGCTATCCTGCTCATATTGAAGCTTAGCATACCCTATAGTTGAACTCAGTCTTTTCTTGCCCTTAGTGGACATAAGGCCTATTTCCTTAAGGTGGTATACCGGTAAAATGCTTCGTATTTTGAGATGATGTTTCATGCCCAGGAATTTAGTTGATGTTCTCTCAACTGAATTACTGCTGGTTATCTATTCATCTGTGTTAATTATATATTATAGTAGGAATACTACAAACATAATGGTGAGGAAGGTCTGTGATACCCCACAAATTAAGTGTTTTTTGTGGGCATGTGCATTTTAGGGGCTTGTGGGTCAAGAGTTTATCATATTCTTAGAAGTCCTTGTTACAGATAGTGTTAAGAACCAGTGTTCTGAATGATATGTATAGCTTTATATTATAAATCTGAAAGCGTGCCAAACAGTGCTATATATTCTTAAGAGATACATACTTCGTAGTATATGAAAATGTGGAGAAATGGCAGGAACCAAATTTGGGATACTCCGTTGCCTCTTGGGGAAAGGAAGCAATCTGGGGAGTGCATGAGAGATCTTCAGTTATATATGGAGCATTTCTTAATTTTGAAGGAAGTATAGTAAACATGTTAAGCTTTACTTAACTATCAAGCTGGATACACAGGTACATGGGTACTTTCAGGATACGACTTAATTTTTAAAATTGTAAGAATCACTTCTGGTGTGCTACACTAGTAGGTACATTGAAAAACTAAAACCTTCTTTGTCTTCTGTTTAAAAACTGTTAGTGACTTCCCATTCCCTCTGGGATTGTCTTGGATATGATATTCAGGGTTCTGAAAAAGATCTAGCCCTGATTAACTTCTCTGGCCACAGCTGCTACTCCCATACTGTACCCTGTTGTGTCTCTGGTACACCAAACTACAAGCAAATTTTCACACACCTGACTTTGAATGAGTTTCTTTACTGAGAATGCTTATCTCTCTTATCAGGACACAGTTCAAATGTCACTGTTTTAGAGGCAAGGTTAGTGGTAGCTTTTCAGGATTCCTGATGCAGTTGAATGCCTTTATTTTAAGCACTTAGGTTGTTGAAATGTAATTTTTTTTGTTTTTGCATTATGCCTGTTTTTTATTAGCTCAGTATGTTGGGGGAGGTATTCGTGGGGGTTTTTTGTTTGTTTGTTTTTTAATCTTTGTGTTCAGGCCTAACATGCTTGACACCAAAACAGTAGTCTCATATAAATGAATAAATGTTTTGATGGTGAAGCTTTTAGCTAATGTCATACTTTAAATTTTAGAAATGGATTTTGGGTTTAAATTCACATCTAGTTTCTGTGAATAGATTGAAAGTTAACTCTTTACTAGACAGGCAGTAGCTCTAGGAACCACAGCAAACTATAATCTCAGGGCTGGAAATTGCCTATCTACATGTCATACCAGCTTTTTGTTTTCTCCATTACCCAGTGTGGCTCCCCCCCCCCCCCACCATGGAAATTCAGGGCACATGCCTGCCAACAGCTCTAGGTCACATCTTTATAGGTCCTAATTAGAGATGGAAGAAGTGTCCTTTCTAGTTTTAATTTGAAGAATCGGACAGATATAATGGACAGGCTGATAAAGTCAAGTCTTGGCTTTGGTTACTTTCCAACTCTTTGACCTAATCACTGAGGCTGAAGGGACAAATTCTGTGATTAGCCCTGCATAAATTGGTTTTTGATGGCTGACAAGTCACATCCTATTTTCTTATGCTATGGGCATAATAATAATATGACAGTTGTTTTTATCTTAGAGTTGAATGCTGGCTGATACCTGATTAGAACACCTGTTTTGATCCTTAAATAACTTTACATAGGTCATTTTTCAATGTTGAATTTAAAGTAGATTTTAGTACATAAATTAACTGCCCTGATTTTTATTTAAATCTTTTATTATTCAGAGATGACTTGTTCATGCAAAATAAGGCATTTAGAAATTATCTGAGTGATAACCTGCAGTTATAGGAGTAAAATGTTGAAATTCAGTGCTTAAGTAATTGAAATTATACCTTAACTCTAAAGGAGTGGTGTCAGCACATAAAGGTTTATCAATATCAGTGTGCAGAAAAACTATAAGAAATATTTTCTTAATTTCTTCATAATTAAAATGTGTAACTTTCAAGTAGGATACTGATGTAGTATTCTAGGTCAGCTTTACATATTAGTGAACTTTCATTTAAAATGAAGTTGTGTTTATATAACTGTAGGGTATTTTGTTATACCAGCCATCATTAAATTGGTTTTTATATAAAAATAACTGCTGGGTATTTTCTTCAGGCATTTTTACCAAATCCATTTATTCAGAACATAATGTATTCAGTACATAATTTGGGATAGATCAGTGTAAGAAACTCATTTCAGTAATAACTGAATTCAATTTCTTACTGGACATTTTTAGGTTAAACCACATGAAGTTGCAGTTTTTGTAGTTCAGATATGGCCAAATATTAGTAATTTTGTACAACTCAAGCTAATAACAAGGTTTCTTTAAAACCCCATCAACAAATATTCCTTGAATCGCTGACCTTGTGGTGTTCATGTGGTGTATCATGGCAGTGTAATTGCTAGATGACTGCATCATGGACAGCTAAGCATAAGGATTCATCACATAGGCGAAAGATTTATAGGGGCTAAGGCTTTACTATGTAGCCTATTTATGAATCAGTTTTGCTTTTTAATAAACAAATGATTTGACTGTCTACCCAGAAAATTTTGCTTTAGGGGTAGCTGGTATGCGAGTGATAAAACGATTCTGTAGTACTTAAGTACATCATGTGCCAGGTTGTATGCCAAAGTGCTTTAATTCTCATTCATTTTTCTCAAAATTTCTTTGCAAACAGACATTTGTAAAGATGATAAAATAAACCTAGGAAATAGTGGGTCTAAGTTGTATTAAAAGTCAGATTTCAGAGTGATACAGTATTCAAGGAGGACATACTCAATGTCCTTATTTCAGGATGATACATTTGGACATTTGAATTGTATATGTAAGTTTGTATTAGGGTTTTAGTAGCATTCTTGAAAATTTACATCTTTATCTTTTGTGGGAAAGAGGGAAGGGATGGTTTGGAATCAGTAAGTTTTTAACCTTAAAGTAAACTTTCTATGTTCCTTAAGGAAAGAGGGAATTAGGCTGCATAAACTAGCTTCTGGTTTCTCTTTTCTTTTCCGGTGTACTTACAGCGTAGAACTTGCTGTATAAGTTTTGGAGCATATGAGAATTCTGTGTTCATGTAAGACTATGGGATGGTGTTAAAAGTAGATTGCCATAATAAAGAAGTGGCTGATTGTGGAATGCAAATAATCATCGTATAAGACTAGATCTAGCCTGTGAAAAAGTTGTTTGCTCAGTAATGGAAAGTTGATTAAAGCAAGTTGCCAGCACTTTTTTTGCTCACATATTTCAGAATTAATTGATATTTTGTAAGTTTTTTTTTTTTTTAAACATACATGATTTCTTTTAATGCACTGTTTAACTCTGAGATAAGAGTTCTTGTAATTCCTACTGATCATACTCAAAAGTGTTTGGCATAAATTTTCTCCTTTTCTCCTATTCTTAACTGTTAAACATGAGAGGGTATATTTACGTGGTAAGCATATAGGTCTGATCTGATCTTTACCTCACCCTAACATTTTGAATCCTGGGATTTCTGGCTGTCTTAAGAACCTTTATAAGCTGTTGTGGTATGAAGCTGAGAGGCGCATTGGCAGATTGTATCAGAACAATTTTTTTCCAGTGTTCTTGAGATACAGTTGACATACAACGTTAGTTTTTGATGTACACATACTCATTTGATCTGTGTATATTGTGAAATGATTACTACAAGAATGGTTCTTAACTGATTATTGTGTTTTTATTTTAATGGAGTGAATCCAGACTGGTCATTCCTGAACAATTGGACATTTTCTGAAGTGCAATTTGATCATATGATAAAGGCAAATAATTGCTCTAGTTATTTTCCTGCAGTGTTGTATAGTCCCTGAATGTTCTTAGAAGCCCATTATACCTTGTGGGTCTATAAACTTATATAGGGATTTATATATAGATATGTAGCTACTTTATCTTAAATGTATTTTTAAAAATCTAGTAAAGAAACTTTATTTTCTTACTAGATAATCCGTATTTGTTATGCAGAAGTCATGGAAGGGCTAAGTACATATTTTTTTGTAAATACAAGGCCACATGGCATTGTGGAAACTGTATAGTAATTGCTAAGAGAAGACTTCTACCTAAATAAAGAGATAGGTACTTACAGAGTTGTGGTTTTACTAAGTGTTGTCAAGACAAGATCAAACTAAAAAGGGTGCCTGTCTAACCCCCTGAGAAATTTTTCAAGTGTAAGATCAGGTCCTTGGATAGTTTGGTTCAGAAAGAACAGAGGATTTAAGATAGTAAAAACGAGGGCCTGTCAGATGGTCTGAAAGTTGAGCAAATGATACGGATCTTGAGAACTGTCTTATGTAGGTTTTTAAGCTATGAAAGTATCTGATCACAATTTTTTTTTATTTGTGTAAGAGGACAGCTGTTTGTTCATATAATGATTTTCATATATATATATATACATACTTTCGTGCACCCCAGCCAAGATGGTAGTCTTGGGTAAATAACTACACCTACCATATCCCAGGATCTGGATTAGATTTACTTAAATGTTTTCTTCTTCTAGTAGAGTGTATTATTTACGTGAATAGTGATTGTGTGTCCTTAAGAGAATGAGGTGAAAATGAACTGGAAGGAGACTGTCTTTACTTACCATTTTCTGCCTTGGTGTAGGAACTTAGTGATTTGGCCCGTGACCCTCCAGCACAATGTTCTGCAGGTCCAGTTGGGGATGATAGTAAGTAACTTTCAAGCTGATTTTTATGGCTAATTTCATAAAAGCTTGTACATTTTTAGATAATAATAAGAGTTTTTCTTTTTTTAGTGTTTCATTGGCAAGCCACAATTATGGGACCTGTAAGTATTAAGAATTTAAAATTTTTTGCTTTCAATTGAAAATTTAGCATCTGTCTAGTTATTTTTAATTTAGTCTTCAGGTTTCTTTTATTACATCATAATTCTGTTTTGGATATGCCATAGTTGTACTTTTCTTTTGAAAGAAAGAGTAATTTAATGAATCGTTCATTTGTTATATATATTGTATGTGTTTGTCCCTGTTTTCTAGAGTATAGCATCTCTTACCTTACCTACCATATATCTCATCACATAAATCTAGTTTTCCTTCGTAGCAATATAAAGCATTATCACAGAGCTTCATATTATTTATGGAGCCATTTAATTTACCGGCTCTACCATGGTGTTATTTAAAGGTCCTGCTCTTCTGGGGTAACTGGCCCAAATCTAGCTTTAATTGCGTTATTTTGATACTTGATTTTTTTTTTTTCCGGAACTTTAGTTTTATACAAAATTTGAGTATCTTTAGGTAGAAAGTGATATTTTGAATACAGCAAAATTCCTTTCTATCCTGGGTAGATAAGAAACTGTATATGCTGGATAATTGAATATTCAGAATTATGGATACCATCTAAGAATTTCACAGAATTAGAACGCAGTAAAACATCCTGGGGTAAGACTGTATCTTGCACAATACTTAACTTTTTTTTTTTTTTTTTTTTTTTTTAACTTAGAAGGCACTTTCAGATTTCTATACTAAGTTATATGTGTGTCTTACTGAATTTTCTGCTTCCTTTTTTAATGGTTTAATCTCAACATAAATGACAGTAATGTGTTAGGGTGAGATAATGGTCATTAAGTAGACGTTTATAATTCTAAAAAGGAGAAATAAGTTGGCCAGCATATGGGTTGGATCACCAAGTGTGTGTTCAGCAGTTCTGATTTTGACATTTTTAATCCTTCTTTCTATCTCAACTAATGTGAGCCCTTACTATGTGCAGCCATGAAGGATACTAATGAACATAATAGAAATGATCCCTCTCAATCTTTAGGAAACTTAAAATCTACTGGGAGGCAGACAATTAAAATACAGGAACTAGGTAATATGTATAAAATGCTTAATAGAAGAAATTCATTGGAAACAGGGATGATTGAGATAGAGTGATTGTGAAATGTTAATGACCTAAAAGTAGGGAGATTATGAAACATTAAATTTAGAAGAGAAGGTGGTGTATTTAGTTTAATAATGTGAAGTGTATGTGGATTCTAATAAAAACTATGAAGTCAGGATTATTCATTTCCAATCTCAAGGACTATTTTTTTTTTCTTTAAACTTTATTTTGCTTTTAAAGTGCTGCTTTTTGTCTAATTGGTAACAGATTTTATTTTTAATAACACATTAATTAACTAGTGGCTTTACCACCCACTTTGGTCCATGAAGTGTTTTAAAATTTGGCCATGTTTTATTTAAAAAAAAAACAAAACAAAAAAACCTGACTAGGCCCTCTCGTTCTCACAAGCAATAGTAGCTTGAGATAGAGTAGCAGCTGCTTCCCTTTTTTAGATGGGGTTTGTCTGTCATAGTTTCTACCAGATCTACTGCATTTTGCTTACCTAGAATTTGTAGGCACTTAAAATTGCATCTTCTAGAATTTTTCCATTATAGATCACTAATTTTCAAAGCAACGAATTCAATAAAATACCTTATTATATCTACAAATAAAGCTCATTTTTTTGATCTAGTGGGTGCTTTACATAGTCTCATTATAAGAATTAGTTGTCAGTACAAATACAAAGAATTAGTAATCAAGACTTCCCGTTGGATGGTGTGCATAACAAACCAACCCTTAAAACCAGTGTGAAGTTTTACTGCTGGACTTTTGAGGCTTCACTTTACTGAACTGTTGTAAAGGTGTATACCTACAGCAAAATGAAAGTGAACCATAAATGAGTAGTTTATGCTAGTAATTTTCTGGAGAATAGAAGATAAAAAATTGCTTATCCTGACATTTTTTATTAGCTGTTTACTTTATTTGCTGCTTTTTTTCTAAATGTTTTTTATTTTATATGCCTTTCAGACTATGGCTGTATCAGCAACCTTTTAATATATTTTAATGACTTAACAGTTTTCTCTTAAAAAGAAAAAATTTGATTTTGAGAACTATTTAAATACCTCCTGATTAACAAAAACAAAAAACATGTTTATACCACAACTGCAGTTTTGCTTTGGCTGCATTATTTTCTGAAATGTACTTATTTTCTAGAGAGATTAATTCTCACTGTATAATTTCAAGGAGTATTCAAAGGTTATAAAAACTCCTGCAAAATACCAATCTTGTGCTCTTTATAACTAAGCACCTAAGTTTAGTTGCTGACTTGTAAATAGTTAATGAATTACTCTTACTGTGTAGTCAGTAAAACATCTCGTGTTATTTTGGCTTTTAATTGCATCTTTGTGTCAAAACATCACAGTTTGATTAGGAAAATATTACTTTATTTGTTAGTATGCTACCCTATGTGGGATGCAGATGTGACCCAAAACAACAGAGCCAGTGAGGTAATAACCTGTAATTGCTGATTTGCTGGAAGAACAAATGATAACAAAATTGTTTTTGCTTTGGAGTATTTCTTTAGGCCAGTGAGAGAGATGACTGCCACAAAACTAAAGATTCCTGACCTTCTAAGGAATAGAGCATCTAATTTAAGTTTTAGTAAGAGAAACTATGGAATTTAAGTGAATTATAGTCAGGAAATGCTCTTGGTTATTAAAAGTTAGGCAAAAATGGCTTGGTTCTAAGAATTATATGCTGGCTTACTCTTTTTAATGGTGAGATACTTTGGAAGCACAAATACTCATAAAAGCTAAACCTTTGAAAGAATTGAACATTGCTAGTTATGTGGTTTTTAAACTTTGGTTGCCTTTTCATGATGCGTTGAAGAGAAACTAAATTCCTTACCTATTCTAATGTTTACATGCTTGATTTTTCTTTAATAACTGGAAATGAAGTTGGCAGAAAGAAATGTTGTGAAATTATTTGGAGAACCACACTGACTTGTAATCTATGATATAGCCATAGAAGAAAGTACAGGCATACCTCAGAGATATTGTAGGTTCAGTTCCAGATCACCTCAATAATGCTGGTATCACAAAGTGAGTTGTATTCTTTCTGCTGGTAACAGGTCTTGGCTTCAGTTGGTTTTTCTGTTTTTTTAAGTGTAGTAAAATGAGGTATGCCTGTACCGTAACTGAATAATGTAACCTTTGACAGCCTGAGCAGCAGAATCAACTTAAAAAAAAAAAAAATCTGAAATAAAATAATTGGTTCATTGGTATTTTATTGGTCCATAAGCATTATTTCTTCCACTTATGTTGTGTATTATGTTATTTCCTGCAGAATCTAATGGTAATAAAAACTCTTCTTAAGTACTTTACTCTTTAAGAAACTTTGTAGTCTAGTGGAAGAGGGAGAATTAAGTAAAAAAGTAACAGATATGTGTGTTAAAATGTATACATACAGAGGTATAAGAGAAGGGCAGCCAGCAGAATGGACTGAAGGAAAGGCTATATATTATGTATGGTCTTGCAGAAAAGATTATGTCAAGCAGTGGAAAAAAGAAAATGTGAAACATAATTATTTTATGTGAAGCATTGAGAATATTTTGGTGGAAAATAAGACAAACTGGATTGGTGGGAACCAGATCATAAAACATTCAGAGTGCTTAGGAGTTTGAACTTTATCTTGAAAGCTATGCTAGATTTCAAGCAGGGGGAATAACTTGTTGTGTCTCAAAGAAGACCACTTAAGCAATAGGGTGTGGGACAAATTACAGGGAAAAGCCAGAGTTAAGGCAGGAATACCAGTAGCAAGTCATTGCCATAATGGTAGACAAAAGGTAGACTAGCCCTCCCTTTTCCATGGGAGGATATCTTCCAAAACAAACCTGCCAAACCTTATACACACACACACACACGGGTTTTTTCCCCCTATACATACATATCTATGATAAAGTTTAATTTATAACTTAGGCACAATAAGAGATTAGAACAATAACAAAATGGAGCAATTAAAACAGTATAATATACGAAATTATTTGAATTGTGGACTTTCTTAAAATATCTTACTGTACTGTGTACCTTTTCATGTAAAAGTAAGTATTTGGGGGGGGGGGGGCACTTTTCTTTGGCCTACCCAAATTGCAGCATCCCTACTTTTGCCCCTTGGGGTCATTATTAAGTAAAACAAGGGTTACTTGAACACAGGTGCTGTGATACTGAGACAATATCTGACACCCAACATATTAATGGCCATGGAGCGTATACAGTCTAGCTGTGCTGGACAGAGGGATGAGTCATGTCTGGGGTGGGATCGAGTGGGACAGCACACTAAGAATGGCATGTAATTTAAAACTCATGAATTTGGTTATTTCTTGAATTTTCCATTTAATATTTTCCGACTGGGTAACGAACTGCAGAACTGAAATCACAAGGGAGGAACTACAGTAGTTAATATCTTGAGCTAAATAAATAACAGTGGCAGTGGGTATAAAGGGGAGAGTAGGATAGATAAATTCCAGAGATTTTAAGGATCATTAAGATTCAGTAACTACTTTGAGGAGATAAGACAGTCAATGAGATCCTGGTTTCTGGCCTTAGGATTGTGGTTGGAGTTTTGGACACATGAGATATCCAAGTAGAATATTTATAGGCATTTGAATATATGTCCTGCAATCAATAACTACATTAGAGAAAGACTCAAGAATTACCAAAAATAAGTATGGGTCAGGAGATAAAAAGAAAATGGATCTGCGTGAGTATTAACGTTGTAGGGTTGCCATAGCGGAAGATTACTGACAACTGAGCAGGAGCGGCATGGAACAAAACTAGGGTAGATGGTTTTGAAAGAAGAGGTCCAATAATAAGCTTTGGATTTCTAAGATTTGGGTCAATTTACTGATCAAAGTATTCCTTTTTTTTCTTTGTTATATTTTCTGTTTCCTGACAATTTGTGGTAAATTTGATGTATACCTCAGATTTTTAGGTGGCATAGTTTAATTACTTCTGCATCTTGGTGGTTTTACCAGTTAATTGCTCTTTGCTTTGGTGGAATTTTAGTGTAGAAAGTATTTCATCTTATAAATTCTTTTTTTGAACTGAACTGAAATGAATATTGGCTATGCCTAAATCTCATTAGATAGCCTTTATTCAGAAGCAGTCAGATATAGCACTTGACTATATGAAACTTGGAATAAAAGCTTAAACAACTTTTGGACTTGGATTTTATTAAAAATTTTAGGTTTTTTTAAAATTGTTAAACCGTATGCAGTAGAGACACATTTTCAGTATTATCTTATGTTGTAAAGGTATGCTATTTGAAGCATTGATTCCTGGTTAATATAGCCGTATTAACAAAGACTTGTTAATCTAATAAATTCGTTTCTGATGTTTTGCGTTGTTGTTTTTTTTTCTATACTTCTCAAATGCTTTGCAGTCTTTTTTTTAATTAAAATTTTGTAAACAATATGAAAAGGAGGGAGTTTGGTGTAGGAAGGACTGACATTAAATTGTTCTTTCATTTCCTAATTGTATGTTTCTTTGAATGTGATTCTTCATCAGTAACTTGACCTTCTTTAAATAGGTATACCCTGTTCATTTTTCATATCTGTAACATTTCATGTCTCTTTACCAGACTATAAACCTATCAATATTAAGGGATTTTTCTGTATGTCCCTTATATATAGAAGAAAGATTAATTTGAGTAGTAGTTTAACTATTTTACCAAGTTCTGGGGTTAAATGAGGTACATTAAAGTGTAAGAACTGTAAAAGTTTTTACTTGCCCAACACCCAGAAAGGGGCGTACTGAAAAGGTACTCTTAGTGCTGTATGCATACTCGAGTGGAGTGGAGTGGATGTTGGTAATAATTCAGTCACTCTGCATTTTAAAATACATCTTTGCCTGTCCAGGAGTAATAAAACAACTTCATATTTTCTTTTACCTTAAAATCATTGATTAGGTCACTAACTTCTGTCACCACTATTTGATTGGTGTTGATCAGTGGTTTTCGTAAGACCTGGGTTTGAATCTTGGTTCTGTGATATACCATTTGTACACCTGACTAAATTACTTATTTAAGCCCCATTTTATTCATCCATAAAACAGGGACAATGTTATCTTTTTCTTGGTATTGGTTAAGTTAATGTAAAACCCTAGCAAGTAGTTTCACTCAAATGTTGCTTCATACTGAAATTGTATGTAATATTTATTTGCCTGGGGAGTTCTTCGTAATCAAGTTATAAGCAAAAGAGCAAAGGAGAAAGAATACTGCTATAGCTTAAAATTTTATTTTCTGTTAAAATGGAAACATGAACATTCCACATTGTTTTCCAAATCTAGTAATCCTGTGTATTGATTTGCTGTAGAGGATTCAGTATACTTTTGAAGAAAAAACTTCCATGCTTTCAAATGAGGGGTTTGAGGGCCAATTGAGAATTAAACTATTTAAAAACCTGATTGTTTCTGTTCTGCTTCTATTGAAGGTAGTCATATATTATCTATGATAGCTGACATTTTGGTTTGCCAGTGGCCAGAATAGTACAAAGCCATTTGTGTATACTTGACTATCATTCTACCAATGTAAGAATTTATTTTCAAATTATAATCTGTTAAAATATATTGTTATATAGACTTTATTGCTAAGTGTACTTTTCCTTTGTGAGAATAAAGACCTAGAACACTTGTGTTCTGGATAGTTTTTAAAATATTTTTGGTGATTTATGTAAAATGGGATCTAAGTAAATTAGGGTTCATTGTTCTGTAGTAAATTGTGATTGTTTTTCCATTAATATGAACTGAATTTTAGATAATTTAGCCTTTTATTGCTGTGTAAATAGTAGGTGATTTGTTTTGTATCAGAGAAATGCTTAGAAAATAGAATTGTTATATATGGATTATTTAGCAATAATATTTTAAGTATCAGTTAAGCATATTTTTCTTTTTACAGAATGACAGCCCATATCAAGGCGGTGTATTCTTTTTGACAATTCATTTTCCTACAGACTACCCCTTCAAACCACCTAAGGCAAGTTTTTCCCCCCAAATCTGTTAGTATAGATTTATGCTTTATATCAGAGGAATGTATCATTCTTGGAAATAGGTAACAGACAGCTGTCAGAGAGGAGAAGGGTTGAGAGGCTGGGTGAAAAGGTGAAAGGATTGAGGGGGAAAAAAAACATTACCAGAGGGAAAGGGGAGTGGGGGGGGGTATAAGAGAGTAAAGGGAGGAGGATAAATGGTGATAGAAGGAGACTCAGCTTGGGGTAGTAAACACACAATACAATATACAGACAATACACTATAGAATTGTACACCTGAAACCTATATAATGTTATTAACCACTGTCATTCCAATATTTCAATAAAAAGGAGAAAAATTGAGGTTCTGCATAATTAAGGCTAAATTGGTATATGTCTGTATAATGGATAAAAGTAAATGAGGCTGAAAGTACTGTATTTTTCAGACTATAAGACACACATTTCCCCCCCCCAAATTTGGGAGGAAAATGGGGTTACGTCTTCAGTCTGAATGTAGCTTTACCTGGCTCACAGTGGGGCGGTGGAGTGGAGTTTTTTCTTCCTATTTTCCTCCTCCAAAACCTAGGTGCATCTTAAGGTCTGAAAAGTGGGGTATATTGAGTTGAGTCACTGAAATAGAATTCTGACTCTTAATCTTTAGTTAAAAAACAACTAAACCTGGATTTGAACTTTGTAAATGGAGATAAGAATTGCCTTATTTTCAATGTTGTAAGTCTTGAATATACTGTGTGGAATTTTTTTTCCCTTTTATTACTATTCTAATACAGATTTTGTGTTATTAACCCTAGTATTTTGTAAAAGATTTCCAGTGTTCAACTTCAGTATACATTTTCACATACTGCTACAACTTATACTGTGATTGTGTTGGAGTTTAGATAGACTATAATCATTTTGGGATTTGAGTCTACATAAATAACTGAATAAATCTATCAAAACATTGATTTGCTAAATGCATTGAAGTGGACTGGTTTACAGGTATCAAAAACATACGGCCCTTGGCTTTTCAAAGCAGTTGGCACAAATACATTGGCTCTTGACTATAATCATCTTCATCATCTTAGGGGTGCAATATGACATTTACTTTAGGTATGATATTCAGAGGTGTACACTATATTTCATGTACAGTGGAGATGCAAACAAATACATACTTTTGCAACTCGATGTCTTAAATGAGTTGATGTATAAATTTTGGTTTACAATCAGCAATTCCTTTCTTAGTCAATGTTAAAATAAAAATGGGGTCAAAGTTAACCTTCAGAGCATCCTACCATGTCATTGAGAATAACATTTTTGCCCCAAAGTTGTGTTTTTCATTTTAATAAGAAGGGAGCCCTGAGGGGATCTTGGTCAGAATATAAAAACCGGTCTCTCTAATTTTTGGTCATCTTATGTATATAAATTAGGTTTTAGCCCTTTGATTTTCTCTAATTGTGACATTTTAAGTCTTGCTAAAAATCTTCTACTTAAGTTTAGGATGCTTATTTTTATTTGGGAGAAAAACCTAAAGTTTTGTGTGTTTGTTTTTTTTTAATTTTAGGTTGCATTTACAACAAGAATTTATCATCCAAATATTAACAGTAATGGCAGCATTTGTCTCGATATTCTAAGATCACAGTGGTCTCCTGCTTTAACTATTTCTAAAGGTAAAATATTTTTAGAGGAATAGCCTTGAATTGCTCTGATTTTTCTAATAGTTAAAGGAGTTTTCATCATGGGCCTATTTGTCTGAATCTTTAGTATGCCAACTTTTGGTGGGAGGTAGGGAAGGAATAATAAGTTATATAATCTTTGCTCTTTTTAGCAGTATTGATTGAAGAAATTTCATGGGATGAAGTTAAAATTCAAATTAGGGCATTGGGGCATTATTTGCAAATAATAGCAAATAATAAAAGCAAAGTTTATTTTCATTGATTCCTGTAGTATTTTTCTATCTCAAGCCACTCGCACATCTCACTTGTTACTTTATTGTCTTAACTAAAAATGGTATATCTAAATATAATGGCACTTTTGTATCTTGAGATTTCTATTGTAGGACAATTTTCGTTTTGCTTTTCTTTTTCTAATAAAAGGCATTTTGAAAGAAACCTTTAATTAGCCTTTTAAAAAACTTTTAGGAAAGTATTGTGAACATGGTAGGTTGTTCCTACTTAATAATAGTCTGAAAATTAGAGAATCCTCTTGGAAGTCTTATCTAGATTAATTCTGCTCTTCTACTTTTAATAGGGATTTTTTGTATTATGTGTCATCTTAATAGGTTGCCCAGTCTCCATGTGAATATCCCAGATGGAGATAAAGAGTATCTCTCACCTTTTTGAGTGACTCCGGTGCCTTTTATGTCACTTTTACCCCACAGATAAAATCACATACCACAAAACTGTTTAATGGGAAGGAAGTCTGCCTTCAGTAATTTTCAGTTTCTGGTATTGGCTTAGCATTCCTTAGGTTCATAAGTTTGTACAATGCATTTGAATCTCTTTAAGGGGTGGTAGGTATAACGTTTCTCAAACTTAAACTAGAATCATTTTTAGAGGAGAGAAGAACAATTTGGGTTAATGCAAGAGTGACATAATTTTAGACCTATTTTCACCATTATGGATACATCCGTTTTTCTTTCAAATTAGGTTCTCTTACCACCAGGTACCTGGTATTATGAATACCTTAAATACTAGTTTCCCAGTTTTTATCTGTGCCTCCTGCCCCTGCACTTGGATGTGAAGTTACATTTTGTGTAATACATTACATTAATGTTTTTTCACACAACAGGCATTTAAAATGAATTAGATAAAGAGTATTGAAAGCTTAGTTAGTAATAGACCTTAGCGTTGTTTGATTTAGCCAATACTCTTGGATATATGGTCTCTGCCTTATAAATTCAAGGGGACAAAACATAGTCTTGTGAAACCTGCCTGAGAGCAGGACAGAGAATGGGTATCTTAGTATGCTGAACAGCTAAGAATAAAATGGTATGGATGTTCCCCAACTATTCTTACTCCAGTTACTTTTTTCCCCTCAAGAGTACCAAGAAACTCCAGTGACTTATATTCTAATGCCACTTAATTATTTTTAAAAATAACAAACTAATTTGCCATTATTTGACTATATTGGAACTCCTGAGTTTGGCAGGTTTATAGCTAGTACTAAACTGAATCCCAACAAAACTCTATTTTTAGCATTTATTTCCCGGGAGCTTGTCTCCTGTGAAGCAAAATATCTGTAAATCTTTATCTCATTGAGATTAAGATACAAACTAATAAAAATATTTTGAGGATTGAGGTTTATAATACATGTTTTTTAATTTTATACTGTTGTGGTCAGAAAAGATGCTTCATAAAATTTCAGTTCTGAATTTATTGAGACTTGTTTTGTGGCCTAAAATGTATCAGGAATGTTCTATGTGCACTTAAAACATGTATCCTGAAGTTTGGGGGTAAAATTTTCTTAAATTATCTAGTTGACATTTCAGGCCATTGTTTTCTTAATGATTTTTCCACCTGGATGATTTATCCATTGATTTAAATGGGTATAATAGTGTTTTTAAATATACTTTTCTTTATCCAAATTCCTGATAAGTAACAACATTTGTTTTCTTGCAGTTCTTTTATCCATTTGTTCACTGCTATGTGATCCAAACCCAGATGACCCCCTAGTGCCAGAGATTGCACGGATCTATAAAACAGACAGAGATAAGTAAGTATGTACTAGTTTAAGAAAATAATGTAAAGCTTTTTGTCTTAGTTAAATTTATACTCTGCTTTTAAGTGGTAATGCCAAGAAGACTTGATGCTTATTTTCTGGTAAGATGATAGTAATTTGTAGGTTTTAGTTTGACAGTGAAGAGCCCCTCCAAAATGTTTTATTTTTCTAACCTGTTCTATATTTCGTCACTTGAACTACTAAGCCTTGGGGAAGAAAGCAATTCTTCATCCCAGTTAAGTTTTTGAAAAAAATATTGGTACTATTGTAACAATTTCATCTAAATTTCTCAAATATTTGAATTATTTTTATGTACAGCCTCACCATTATAATTTTTGTATTATCATTAATGCGAAGTATACTTGTTCAATTAGGTACAATAGGTTAGCAAGAGAGTGGACAGAGAAATACGCTATGTTGTAGGGTAAGAGGATCTGCACTCTATGGTGCGCTTATTCATGGTACTGCCAGCACTTGAGTGCTGCATGCTCTAAGGCACTGTATTGTATTAACTAACCAAAGGTAACCAATGTGGCAGTTTTCTGAAAACTGTTCCTTTAACTGCTTGATCTGTTTAGCGTGAAAGCATACCCAGTAGTTGTTACTGCTTGAGAGTACTGTATTTTTGCATGACATAGCAGTTATATAGCACTAGTAAGAAATGGAAATTTAGTATCTTTCAAAACTCCAAGGTGTTTAAATTTTAATTTTAAAATTGTTATATTTTAAACTTTATACCAATAAAGTACAAATTTGAACTACATCACCAATACTATATGGAATGTGGTGATGTAGTTCAAATTTGCCAAGATAATAATGTAAGGGGAAGACTTTTAATTAAGCCTAAGCATCTAAACTAAATCTTCATTACTGACATGCATGCATTAGTGTCAGCTCTACTTTGTGGCTCCCTGTATGCTAAATGAAACCATCGTTTTAAAGTGCTGGCTTTTTGAGAAGGTATCCTTAAAGGTAACCATGAATTGGTAGGAAGAACTTCTATACTTTAAGTTGAGAAAGTGGTTGAACCCTGTTTAGTTCTTGGTTTGAAATGAAGTTAGTTAATACTTCATAAAGTTCAAACCATAAATACCTAAAAGTTCTCCTGTGCCCTTGTATATTCATTTCTTAAAGTCATCATTAAATTTTTTTTTTTTTTGTAAGACAGACTATGGCATGAGTGTAAAGGGGGGAGATGATGGTATTTACCAATATTTGTGATCTTCCTCAATAATAACCTTGCTTGTGAGTGAATTACATGTTGATCTTTTTAAGCAAAGATGCTTCTAGTAGTACTCCTACAGACTCCCGTTCATGAGGTCTGAAGAGTGGGGCTTGTTAACTCCAATCAACACGCTATTTAAAAATGACGTGTGGTTCTAACGAACCATACCACTCAGAGCCACCTCCTCTTGAAAACTGTTCTTTTACCATACTCCCCAATGTCTTAATCTTCTGCCAGTGCCATTCTCAAAGGCGTTTTCTTTTCTGGTATTACCCAGTGTCAAGTAAAGTCCTAGGATTCAGGTAAAATGGTTTAGTTAACAGTTCTAGCTTTGATGGAAATTTCTGTACATGTACAGAATGTGCACTGTTCTGACATAACTCCATGATGAACTGGAGAATAATTTTTTTAATGTTAAAATTCATTGGAATGGATACTAATTATAGATTTTCTAAGAACATTAGCTCAGAGAGATAAAAGGTCTTTGATTTTTGTTAGCCTTCCCAATGTCGATGCCACTTTATTTTATTTGGTGTAAAATGCTACTTTTAGTGGGGAGCTTGGGGAGGGGGGCAGGGAGCATAAGGCTCTCATTTTCCGCAATGCTTTGAGTGCCAATATTTGTTCTCCCAGTTAGCTTTATGCCAGCTATAGCCATTAGATGACTTCATGACAAGTCTGGAGGTAAAACAGAAGTTTTTCCCTTTTAAGTATTTTTTATTTCAACTTTTAAAATACCATATTCTTTTATTTTACAGGTACAACAGAATATCTCGGGAATGGACTCAGAAGTATGCCATGTGATGCTACCTTAAAGTCAGAATAACCTGCATTATAGCTGGAATAAACTTTAAATTACTGTTCCTTTTTTGATTTTCTTATCCGGCTGCTCCCCTATCAGACCTCATCTTTTTTAATTTTATTTTTTGTTTACCTCCCTCCATTCATTCACATGCTCATCTGAGAAGACTTAAGTTCTTCCAGCTTTGGACAATAACTGCTTTTAGAAACTGTAAAGTAGTTACAAGAGAACAGTTGCCCAAGATTCAGAATTTTTTAAAAAATGGAGCATGTGTATTATGTGGCCAATGTCTTCACTCTAACTTGGTTATGAGACTAAAACCATTCCTCACTGCTCTAACATGCTGAAGAAATCATCTGAGGGGGAGGGAGATGGATGCTCAGTTGTCGCATCAAAGGAAGCAGCATTGTTGTAGCAGCATCCATTCTTGTATAAGCCTTCCACTGTTAGAGATCTGAGGTTACATGATATACTTTATGCTCATAACTGATGTGGCTGGAGAATTGGTATTGAATTTATAGCATCAGCAGAACAGAAAATGTGATGTATTTTATGCATGTCAATAAAGGAATGACCTGTTCTTGTTCTACAGAGAATGGAAATTGGAAGTCAAACACCCTTTGTATTCCAAAATAGGGTCTCAAACATTTTGTAATTTTCATTTAAATTGTTAGGAGGCTTGGAGCTATTAGTTAATCTATCTTCCAATACACTGTTTAATATAGCACTGAATAAATGATGCAAGTTGTCAATGGATGAGTGATCAACTAATAGCTCTGCTAGTAATTGATTTATTTTTCTTCAATAAAGTTGCATAAACCAATGAGTTAGCCGCCTGGATTAATCAGTATGGGAAACAATCTTTTGTAAATGCAAAACTGTTTTTGTATATACTGTTGGGATTTCCTTCATTGTTTGACATCAAATGATGATGTAAAGTTCAAAAGAGTGAATATTTTACCATGTTCAGTTAAAAGTGCACAGTCTGTTACAGGTTGACACATTGATTGACCTGATTTATGCAGAATTAATAAGCTATTCAGATAGTGTAGCTTTAGTATGCTGCACATGATACCGGCAACCCTGGAGTTCATAGATGGACTTGGGACCCAGCAGTTTTGAACATGTATATGGAGTTTAGGAAATTTATTTTCCAGGTGCAACCCCCATCGAACTAAATTTTTTCTTTATCTTGTACACTTGACAGCTAAAAAACCATAACATGGGAGTAATAATGGGTTTAAATTTACAAAATAAAGTGCTGTTTTGGTGTGGGAGTTGTCATGAGGCTGTGTTGAAGTAACTTTTAACTGTGGGATATTGAGTATCCATTGAAATGGATTTGTTCAGCCATTTACATTAATGAGCATTTAAATGCAACAGATATCATTTCAGGTGACTTAACATGAATGAATAAAAGTCAATGCTATTGGATAATTTTTTGTTTGACAAGTGCTATGTGTGCCACTAATTTCTGTAGTAACAAGGGCATTATCATTCTTCACCCTTCCTAATTCTCACCCATATAGTTTTACTTCTTTTTTCCTAGTTATTTTGGTTTGTCCATTGCTTTCTTAAAATCCTGTATTCAATTTGTAGCACGTCTGTGACTTTTCTCCACTTCCACATTTTTGCACTGCTTACCTTATGTGCAATCTGACTCCTTGTCTGCACAGATGTGGAAAGCTAGATATAAAATAAATGTTAAAGCTTGATTTTTATAAACATTTTAATATGTAGTTTGGACATGATTTATTGACTAAGGTTCTCTAAACTGGAAGTGAAATGCATGCCTTCCAAAAATGTTCTGGCTTTGTTAATTCTGTAATAAGCATTGAGAAATAATCCAACTATACGATTTTTCAATGAGTGAGGGTTTTTTTTTTTTTCCCACTCCTGCTTTTAAATACTCTAGTAGATGTCATAACTGTTAAAACTTTTAGATTGAAATTACAAGTGATAAATTAGTAACATACTGCTCTCCAAGCTACTAAGAAATACTTTTCTTTGGCTCTAATTTCAGAGTAATTCTGAGTATCATAAAAATAACAGCTTTAGTGGGCATATCAAGTATCAATAAAACACAGCTTCTGGGTTGCTAATTGGCTTTCAAATTGACCTTTTTAGCCATAGGTGGCAATTCCTTAAGTATTTATAGAGATGACTTCTTTAAACTATTTGGTGGTTTAAATGACGTGTCCAGTTCTCTGTATCTGACAATGCTTTCTACAACATTTTTGTTTGAGTTCTAAGGGAATAAGCCATAAAGGCTTCTCCAGGTTTAAGGGAATAGTAAAAAGTACCTGGAAAACCAACATTTTAGAATGTATGGACACTGGACTTGAGATCATCTCCAATGAAACCTTCGAAAGAACCCAAGAATTTGCCCTCTTTCCCATATACATTACTAGTGCCATGTGTAGGGGACTAGTGAATATTAGCAGGTTAAAAATTGATTTTGGTTCTTCGTAAATATTTCCTGTATTTTAATGCACAAACTCAAATACTTAGTTTCTATTAACCTATGAGAGTTACAGTCCAGTTGACTTACTAATGGTAAATTATATAAATGAGTCATTTTTGTTCCTGGGCAAGTTTGCAATGTGATGATCAGATTTAAAAACAAAAAACACTAGTTTGCTTTCTTGTGTGGGTGTACTCACTTTTTTTTTTTTTTAAGTATGAACCACAGTTAACTAGTGGTCTCAGGGGTAGTGAACACTCACTTTTTTTCTTTTAATGGCTTAGTTGAAATATGTTTCAGGTACTGATTATGCTGTGTTAGTGATTTGGGGGGTGACTCAAATTAGCCATGTTTTGTATTGGCATAACAAAACTGTTAACGATTGTTGATTATACTTTTAAGTGAATGTCTTCTATTTTATGAGGAACCCAGTGCAAGTCACTAAATGTCTAGTAACATCTGCATAACACTTGTAATAGCTAAGGTTGAGCTTAAAGGAATTGTTACCATTAAAGCCTGTTTAAAGACACACTGGTCTTACTCAGTAATTCCAGCTAATGTGAAATCCACACTTTAATAATGTTTGTAAACTCTATTTTGAATTTAGGAGTTAAAACTATAAGGAATTGAGGACAGTGGTTCTCAGACGTGGACTCAAGACCAGCAATATCAGTATTATTTGGAAAGTTTGTTTTAATGGAAAGTATGAGACCCCACGGCAGGACTACCACTGATTCAGAAACTGGTGTGGCACCCAGTAGCATGTCTTAAAGCAACTAAATTAATTTTAGCTCTCTCCTTTGTAACAATACAGTAATCCTTGGACCCTATCATTGTTTTTACAAGTCGTCGTCTGTCGTGGCTATAAGAACTTGTTACATTGTATGCCCACCTACTACATTTGTTCATAATTGACAAATATGTAGTTCTTTTATAAATACTGTAGGTTGATATACACATTTAAGATAACATTAATATCCTACAATTAAATAATTTGAGTAATAGCTAGACACAGTGACATTCAAGTTTGTGTCTATGATCTTTTTTTTTTTCAGGTATGTGTAATTCAACCAATGTCCAGGTAGTATTTGAAGAGAATAACTAAGTACAAAAGTCTGCTAAATGTAGATTAGGTGAACAGGGATTTGAACCCTGGTCTTGTTCTGTGGTCTTTTTCAATTCTTGTATTTTTTTGCAAAAAGGATGTATGGTTGGAGTGTTTGCAATGTTACTGAAATTAATATTAAATATAGCCTAAGGCAGTTAATAAAACTTTTCAGCCTGAATAATGGGGAAAGTAAATGGTAAAGATTTGGAAACAGGATTTAAAAGAATGACACATCCCTCCCACCACCCCCCACCTCCCAAAAAAGTTGAGAAACCAAGATCAAAACTAAAGTTTTCTAGGAAGACTGGGAAGATAGAAGTTTTAGCTGAATATTTTCTTTGGGACCCTAGTAATTACCACTTGCATTCTTTTCTGCTACCCTATACTACTAGCTCCTTTCTTGCCTTATTTTGAAGACTTTTTATAATTAACTCTAGTATAGTGTTATCTCCAACTTGCACACTTTCTGGATGAATTTTTTAATTTGAGCACTCAATTTTTTTCTACATTGTGGAAAACAGTTTTATGAGTTAACATTTTAAGTTTCACATACCAAGTTTAAATAAAGTAAGGTCAAACAATGTGAGGGCTTTTATGCTCTAGTTAAGAACACAGCTAAACAGTTAACTTACTGACCTCCCAGCCGTGTCTACTGAATTGTATAGTTTCCTATTCATTATCCACCAGACTACCTAAAAGGGTAACTTTTAAGATGTCTAAAATTGTCTTGATTTCTACACACAGATGTGATGCACACACATACATGTCTTTGGCCTCAGTAAATGTAAGCATTTAGTTGCACTGTCCCACACTCCACTTCCAAATTAAATAGTAACCCCATGGGTTCTTTTAAACTTTATTCAGAATCTACCGGTCTCCGTGTACACTGCTGCCACAATGGTCTAAAGCTCCATCGTCTCTCGGATGATTGCACTAGCTTCCTGAGTGATTTCTCAGTGTTTTGCTCTGCAGCGATCTGTCCCACACGTAACACCCAGCACAATCCTTTTAAATCATGTCGTACCATGTCATCCCTTGGCTCCAAACCTAGTGGTTTCCCATCTCATTCAGAGTAATAGCCAAAATAATAAGCAATTTACAGGCTGTATTGACTTGTCCTTCCACCTCTGTACTTCATCTCTGGTCACTTGTTTCACATCCATGCCCCAGCTAAGCTCAGTTTGCACCGGCCTCTGCTGAGACTTAAGGTGTTTGACATCGTTCTTGCCTTGACTGGAATGAACTTAGGTATCATATAGCTACCTCTTTCCTAATCATTTCTGTTCAAATGTCAAGAGTGTTCTATGTAAAAGGCCAACACAGCACCACCGTTATAGTATGCACAACGGCATATTCAGTATTAGCCACCTTACACGTAGTAGTAGTTTCCTTCTCAACTCCACCCCAGAAGTAAGCTCTAAGAAGTGGAATTTCATCTCTTCTGTTATATCCCTCTGGCTAGATCGCTGCCTGGCACATTGTTACAGTGGTCACATATTCAATAATGACTAAGAGCTAAATGGAAGACTTGGCCAAATATATTTCTTACAACTGCAATGTATATTAGACAAATACTAAGTGGAACATTCTTTGCTCTCTGACTACTGGAAGTAAAATACTATCATGGTGAGTAGATGAACATTTCTGTTTCTATCAGTGTGGATGATTGACCAGCTCTCCTGTGAAAAAGCTAAACATGCTGGGGAAAGTGTTTAAAATTTGTCAATAATAAATAGTACTGTCAAGCCGAAAACAAATTGAAATCAGGAATCCAAAGAGGAAGCAGAATGTAACAAGAAGCTATCTTTCATCTTAAAAACGCTAAAAACCCAAATGAATCATACTTTACGTTTTTGTGATCCTTGTAAAGCCCAGGATGCATCCAAAGAGTGGTGTCAAAAAAGAAACCCATACTTAACATCAACGCAGAGTCCGTGTGTCTTGAACTTTAGTGGCAGGAGAATATTTAGCTCTCAGAATTTGTAATAGTTTGGCCTTTGTGAAGATTTATAGCCCTAAAACACTACATAGGTGGTCCCAGAAAGCTGAAACAAGGTGTAATTTTTGAAGTAGTTCCAAACCGGAGCAACCAGGAGCTGGTGGTAGAGGCAAATACTCTGTAGAAACTCACAGTTGGGGGTGGGGGAACCAGTACAAGGGGATATAGCACAATATGTAGTAGCCATCCGTCTTGCAGTATTTTAGGCTTTTAAAAATATCAGGTCATCTATATTGGAAGGAAAGAAAGTAAAACTATTCACAGATGATAGAGAAAATCCTAAAGAATAATAAAATTAGGGCTAATTGAATTCAGCAAAGTATAAGTATCAATGAACAATCTGAAAGGAAATTTTAAAATTCCATTTACACTAACATCAAAAAGAATAAAATGCTTAAGAATAAATGTAACCAAGGAAGTGCAAAACATGTACACTGAAAACTACAAAAAAAATCTGAAAGAAAGGAGTCCCAAATAAATGGAAAGATCAGTCTCTGCTGTTGGCTAGTTGGGCCATTAGCAGAGGCAGTTAAGCATTGGGTTGGCCAAAGAGTCCATTACATCTTTTTTGTACCATGGCTCTAGTAGTGCTTAGTCTTTAACTTCACTCAAAACAATTTTATTAGATTGTATTGTGACAGCTGTCATATCAGTGTGCCTTTTTTAAAAAAGTTATCAAAATTGGTGAATTGCATAGCCATTTTAATATTGAAGATGGAAGAAGATACATGACATTTTCAGTGCATTGTGCTTTATTATTTCAAGAAAGGTAAAAAAAAGATTTGTGCAGTGTATGAAGAAGGTGCTGTGACTGAACATTTCAAAGGTAGTTTGCGAAGTTTTTGGTACTATTGTCATTTTGGCCAACTAATTCTTCACTGAGGGGCTGTCTTATATGTTGGAAGATGTTTAGCAGCACCGCTGGCCTCTACCCACTAGGAGCCAATAGCAAGAGATAGCCAACAAACTCAGAATAGCCAAATCAATAAAGTTATTGGTGAAAATTAAAATGTATTTCACACACACAAAATTTTAAATGTAAGACTTTTTGGCCAATCCAATAAGCTTAGCCTTGGTAAGAGAAAGCTCATGTTGTTCAGTCCAATCTCAGCCTTCATCCCTGCTACCATGACAACTTTCTTCATGTTCTCAATGTCAAGTACTGGAGTGGTGCATAAAAAGGCTGGCTAAAATCCATAGGACCATCTTCCTGTGTGCTTGATTGTCAAGAGTTTCCTCTGTGTACATGTTCTCTTGTGAGCATTAATGTGAGACAAAGAAACTGTATGTATTGTGCCTTCTCCTACAGTGTTCATCAGCATAATACCCACCCAGACCTCTATGTTGTCTTCCACTCTTACTTCTTCTAAGGCCCTGATCAAATAATTAAGACTTTTGGCTCTGCCAAGGAGTTAATATATAACTGTAACTCAGGCTACTTCTCCTTTCACATGAATTGAAAAATTAAATGCATGTCTTGTAACTCTGTGCCCTAGGAAAATCTCCCTTCACTGGTGTCATTCAGGTTCAATCCTAAGTGGAGCTGTTATGTAACAACAGTCCATTTATGGCTAGTTCCATAAATATTGCACTAGCCCATATGTGAACCAGGTCATAGGTCGACATAAGGAACGCCCCATGAGGTCATCAGTGCAACAGAGAGAAGTAACACAGAAGGCTACTCGTGTAATTTACATGTGTCTTCTGGACTTTGCTTGAGTCCGAATGTATCATTTCCTACATACACTGGAACACTGCTGCCCCTGCCTAGCTTTATTACTTGGCTGACTGGATAATCCTCAGCTCAGGCTGCATAGTCACCTAGTGAGTGTACAACGGTCAGATGTTTGGTCTTTACTAAGACCCAGTGACACACTAGGACCTATTAAAAGAAAAAGAGTAGTTGACCACAGTGAAAGTGCAAAACCTTGCTCCAGAATATAAGGGGTACACCGTGCCTTTTCTACTGGAGCTTGCCCAAAATTCCATATATCTTTCATGGACACTTCTGGTACTATCAGATCTTTAGGATCACATGACATAAATGTGATTTTTTCAGGCCTAATCATAGGCACCTACAAAGGCTTTACCTGACGGGCCTCATGGGGGAAAGCTGACCTTCCCACACCAGACCTAGAGCACACCCAAAGTATTACAATCTCTAAAGGGACTTGCAGTGAAGTATTACTGATGCCTCTCTGGCTGTTCATGCTCTTCACATATTTACATTCCTAGCCCCACTGCCTTGATTACTAGGTCTCTTTATCTGAGGCATTAGGCAGAGGTCTTCCTTAGGTGTATATGCTGAAATCTTATAGGGGAGAAGTGGGACGCTTTGAATACATTTAAACCCTACATGGACTCAGTACACAGTAGTTGTCCACTGCTGGCCCTTCCTCTTCATTCTTTACACCTTCACCTCCATCCCAGGTTCTATAAAACAGCAATAGCCTTTTTGTTAAGGGCTGCCTCAAAAGTGAACCAACCTCCCGCATCTGGTCAGCTGATTTTTGACCAGTGTGCCTGCCATTTATGGGGGAATGAAACAGGGGAGAGTTGGTAAATTCCCCAGTTTTTAGCCTCATGCTTATACTATTTGCAGTAAGGGAGTAATGGCTTCACTAATACTTTTATTTTTGACTTCTTGTTGCTTTAATTAGCTGCTCCAACACCTGCCAGCTCAGCTCTCCCTCCCAGCTAAACTGGCTCCTGATAGGGTAGTGTTAATCCTCCAACTTTGTTGTTGTTGTTCTTCTTCTTCTTCTCCTCTCCCTCTTCCTCCTGCTTCTCCTCTTCCCCCTCCCAGTGCTCTCCTTCCTTCCTTCCTTCCTTCCTTCCTTCCTTCCTTCCTTCTTCCTTCCTTCCTTCTTTCCTCCTTCTTCTGTATTGTGTTAGTCATTCTGGCTCTTTTGCTTTTCCATATAAACTTTCTAATCAATTTTTCAAAATCCAAAAACTAACTGGCTGGGGTTTTAATTAGGATTGCATTGAATCTATAGATTAAGTTGGGAATAGTTGACATCTTGACAATATCGAGTCTTCCTATCTGTGAACATGGAATGCCTACCTCATTATTTACTTAGTTGATTACTGTCATAAGAGTTTTGTAGTTTTCTTCATATAGCTCTTACACATTTTTGTTATATTTACACTTAAGTGTTTCATTTTTGGGGGACTGCTAAAGTAAACAGTGTTGTGTTTTTAATTTCAAATTCCAATTCTTCATTGCTGGTAGATAGGAAAATGATAGATTTTAGTATATTAACCTTGTATGCGGCAACCTTGAGTCTTTTTGCAAACAAGAGTTTTTTTGTTGATTGTTTTAGATTTTCTACACACAGTCATGTCATCTGGAAACAAAAATAGTTGCACATCTTTCTTCCCAATCTGTATACTATTTATTTTCCTTTCCTGTTTTATAGCATTAGCTAGGACTTCCAGTACGATGCTGGAAACAAGTGGTGGGAAAGGACATCCTTGCCTTATTCCTGATCTTAACAGAAAAGCTTTTAGTTTCTTACCACTAGTTACAATAAGTGTAGTTTTTTGTAGATATAGTTTATAAAGTTGAGGAAATTCCCCTCTATTCCTAAATTGAAGACATTTTTATTTTATCATGAATGGATGTTGAGTTTTGTCAAATGCTTTTTCTGTGTGTACTGATATAATCATGTGATTCTCATCTTTTAGCCTATTTGATGTGATGAATTACATTAATTGATTTTCAAGTGGCAAATTAGCCTTGAATACCCAGAATATATCCCACTTGGTCATGGGTATATAGTTATTTTTATACATTATTGATTTGCTAGTATTTTATTATGGATTTTGATTAATGTTCATGAGAGATCTTGGAATGTAGTTCTCTTTTCTTGTAATGTCTTAGTCTGGTTTTGGTATTAGGGCAATGCTGACCCTATTAATAAGTTAGGAAGTGTTCCCTCTATTTTTATCTTCTGGAAGAGACTGTAGAGAATTGGTATAATTTCTTTCTTATATGTTTGGTAGAATTCACCAGTGAACCCATCTGGGCCTGATGCTTTCTGTTATTGAAGGTTATTAATTATTGATTCAATTTCTTAAATAGATAATGTCCCATTGAGATTGTCCCTTTCTTCTTGTGTGAGTTTTGGTATGTTGTGTATTTCAGGGAGTTTTTCCATTTCAAATAGGCTATCAAATTCGTGGGCATAGAGTTGTTCATAATATTTATGCCTTTATTATCCTCTAAATGTTCATGAGATCTGTAGTGACGGATTTCTTTCAATTCTGATATTATTTCTGTCTTCTATCTTTTTTTCCCTTAGTTAGCCTTGTTAGATGCTGATTAATTTTATTCATCTTTTTAAAGAACCAGATTTTGGTTTTGTTGATTTCCTTTATTGATTTGCTATTTTGTATTTAATTGGTTTCTCTTCTAATATTTATTTCTTTCCTTTGGCATACTTTGGGTTTAATTTGCTCTTTTTCTAGTTTTCTAAGGTGGAAGATTAGATATTTGATTTTAGATCTTTCCTCTTTTCTGATGTATGCATTCAGTGACATAATTTTCCCTTTAAGCACTGTTTTCACTACATCTCACAAATTTTGATGTTTTATTTTTATTTAGTTCAAAATATTTAAATTTCTCGAGTATTCATCTTTGAGCTATATGTTATTTAGAAGTGAGTTGTTTAATTGCTCAGTATTTTGAGATTTTCCAGCTATCTTTCTGTTACAGATTTCTAGATTACGTCCACCATGGTCTAGGAGTATACATTGTATGATTTCTATTATTTTAAATATGTTAGGGTGTGTTCTATGATCAAAAATGTGGTCAGTCTTGGTAAATATTCTATCTGAACTTGAGAAGAATGTGTATCAGCTGTTGTTGAAGGAGGTGGTCTATGCAGTTCCCTTATATCTGGTTGAGCAATGGTTCTGTTGAGTTCAACTATGTCTTTACTGGTTTTCTGCTTGCTAGATCTCTCCATTATGGATAGGTGGGCATTAAAGTCACCAACCATATTACTGGGTATATCTTTTTCTCCTACAGATATGTTAGTTTTTAACTCATATTCTGATGCTCTGTTGTTAGGCACATCACATTAAGGATTGTTATGTCTTTTTAGAGAATCAACTCCTTTATATTATTTAATGCCTGTCTATCCTGATAAAATTATTTGCTCTGATGTCTGCTCACTATGAAATTAACAGCTACTCCAGCATTCTTTGAATTGGTATAAGCACGGTATGTCTTTCTCTATTCTTTTACCTTTTTTCCCTTTGTTTTGTTTTTTTTTCCTGTATAAAAAAGGATCCCAATATAAAGGTAAGGAAGGGGAGGACAAGGGACATACTCCTTGTTGTAAGGAAATAGAAGAGGAGGAGAAGGGTAAGCTTCAAAATGAAGGGAGGGAGGGGAATGCCATTAAACCAGCCAGCAAGATATTCTCTGTAAAAAGTTGGAGAAGGCTCTCCACGGCCTCAGAGATAAAAAGGCACAGAGCACCTTCTCAGTGGGGGGCTCTCCAGTTCACTCCAGTGTTTAAAGGAAGGTAAATGACTGCTTCTCTTCTCTTGGTTCTGTTGCAGCCAATCCATTGCTCATTCTGGGTTACCTTCTGCCTTTTGTAGATAAAAGTGCTGCAGGGCTCTGAAGGCAGAGATTTGCTTATGTGTGTTAAAAGTCAGCATCTCCAGGGGAGGTCTGGCCAAGATGGAGGCATAAGCAGAAATCCTTCGCTTCCTCGAACAACCAAAAGGAGGATAACAACCGATCTAAAATCAATAAACAAACAGAAGTGCCTGGAAATCAAACTGCATGGAACTCCAACAACCATGGAATTAAAGAAACAGTCAAAGAGAACAACCAGACCAGTAAGGCAGCAGAGGGCGAGAACCCAAGGTGAGTCAGTGGACCCCGTGGGCGGGGCTGACATAAGGGGAAACTGAGACTCAGAGCTGGCTGTGGACTTCGGTGGCTGCCACAGTGGAAGAAACTTCCAGTCTCACAGGAGAGTTTGTTGGAAAGTGGGCTAGTGAGCAGGGGAGCTGCATTGTTCCCTCTCTGACCCCTCCCCTACATCAGCACTGCAGCACAGCAAGGGGGGTTGCCCTGCCAGGGCGAATACCTAAGGCCCTGCCCCCTTACAACTCAACAGGGGCCCCAAACAAAGAAATAAGGCCAAAATGAAAGAACAGCAAAACTTCAGAAAGAGAGCTAAGTGATGAGGAGATAGCCAAACTATCTGATGTAGAATTTGAAACCCTGGTAATCAAAATGCTCACAGAACTGATTGAACTTGGTCAAAAACTGAAAGAACAAGTGAAAGATACCCAAAATGAAATAAAGCAAAATATTCAGGGAACCAATAGCAACAGGAAGGAAGCCAAGGACTCAGATCAACGATTTGGAACAAAAGGAAGAAATAAACACCCAACCTGAACAGAATGAAGAAACAAGAACTCAAAAAAATGAAGAGAGACTTTTGAACCTCTGGGACAACTTGAAACATTCCAATATCCTAATTATAGGGGTGCCAGAAGGAGAACAACAACAGCGAGAAATTGAAAACTTATCTGAACAAATAATTAAGGAAAAATTCCCCAATCTGGTGAAGGAAATAGACTTCCAGGAAGTCCAGGAAGCCCAGAGAGTCCCAAAGAAGTTGGACCCAAAGAGGAACACACCAAGATACATTATCATTAAGTTACCCAAGATTAAAGGCAAAGAGATAATCTTAAAAGCAGCAAGAGGAAAGGAAAGAATTACCTACAAAGGAGTTCCCATAACACTATCAGCTGATTTTTCAAAAGAAACCTTGCAGGCAAGAAGGGGCTGGAAAGAAGTATTCAAAGTCATGAAAGGCAAGGACCTGGAAGAATACTCTATATAGAATACTCCATCCAGAATACTCTATCCAAGAATACTCTATCCAGCAAAGCTATCATTTAGAATGGGAGGGCAGATAAAGTGCTTCCCAGATAAGGTCAAGTTAAAGGAGTTCATCATCACCAAGCCATTATTATATGAAATGTTAAAGGGACTTATCTAAGAAAAAGATAGAAAATATGAACAGTACAATGACAACAAACTCACAACTATCAACAAAGGAACTTAAAAAAAAATAAAAGAAAGAAAGACAACGAAAACAAAAAGTAAGCAAACAACTAGAACAGGAACAGAATCAGAGAAATGAACATCACATGGAGGGATTTCAGTGGGGAGGGGGAAGGGAGGAATGGGGAGAAAAGGTACAGGGAAGAAGAAGCATAATTGGAAGCATTAAATAGATGGGGAGAGGTAAAAAATGGTATAGGAAACAGAGAACTCAAAGAACTTATGGGTACAACTTATGGACATGAACTAAGGGGGGAGGGGAATGCTGGAGGGTTGGGGGGTGCAGGGTGGAGGGGGGTAAAGATGGAAAAATTGGGAAAACTGTAATAGCAAAATCAATAAAATATACTTTAAAAAAAAAGTTAGCATCTCCAGAAGCAGCTCTGCTCCAGACTCCATCTCAGGTATCACCGACTGCACTGGGTGGAGCTCTCTGGAGGAAAAGGGTCATCCAGGTAGAGACACATCTTGGGTCCAGTCTTCCTCTGGCAGCAGCCCAATCAGGTCAAAGATTTTGCCTAACTGGACAGCTTCAGAGTTCCCACAGAAGAGAGGCTTTCAACGAGACATCTCAGCAAAGTTCCAGCCAGCACTCCACAAGCGCACAGATGCTGCACACGTAGACTGCAGAACTTCCAGAGCACGATACCAGGGTGTAACAACCGTGGGTGTACGTGCCACCTGCTAGCTCTAGGTTCGGGCCAGGCCAAAGTCAGCCACCTTGACTGTCCCACCACTTGTCACCAGAATGCTCTCTGGTTTTAAGTCTCAGTGAACAATGCGGTTGGAATGAAAGAAATCCAGGCCTCTTAGAAAATGGAGCAGCAGATCCATGATGGTCTCTACAATCAAGTCTGGTGGTGGAGGGGTGGTGCTTTGTCCAGATATGTCCTTAGGTCTTGGTCCACATGCTCAAACATCAGGGTCACTTTGGTCTCTCGGTCAGTTTGGGCTGCGGCACAGATATCCATCAGTGGGACAACACTGGGATGCTCAAAAGCCTCCAGCCGCCTCAGTAAGGCCACTGCACCAATTGTGCTGATGGGAAGGCCCCCTCCAGCACCTCCTCCATTGGGGACTCTCATGCTCTTGAGGACCACAAAGTGGCCACTGTGGGGATCACAGGCCTTGTACATTGTCCCATAGGCACCAACACCAATCTCAGCCACTGGCTCATATGGAGGAGAAGCCTTTCTCACATGAGAGTAGACTACCAATGCTGGGAGCTGCAGGGCATGGGGCAGTGTGTTATAGGGCCCAGGAGCTAGTTTCTGAGGCACCACACACTAGAGCTCTGTCCGAAGCAGCTGGATGCTATGGACCACAAACTAGACACAGGACACAACTAGAGCAGCTTCCTAACCACCGCTCTCAGCAAGTGACCAACTGCCCGCTCCTCCTTTACTTTTAATCTATATGTGTCTTTATATAGTTGTTTAAAATATATTTTGATTATGCTATTACAGTTGTCCCATTTTTTCTCCCCTTTATTCCCCTCCGCCCTGTACCCCCCGCCCTTCCCACCAGCATTCCTCCACCTCAGTTCATATCCATGGGTTGTACATATAAGTTCTTTGGCTTCTCCATTTCCCATACTATTCTTAACCTCCCCATCTATTTTGTACCTACCATTTATGTCTTATTTCCTGTACCTTTTCCCTCATTCTCCCCCTCCCCTTCCCTACTGATAACCTTCCATGTGATCTCCATTTCTGTCAAACTGTTCCTGTTCTACTTGTTTGCTTAGTTTGTTTTTGTTTTTTTAGGTTTGGTTGTTGATAGTTGTGTTTGTTGTTATTGTACTGTTCATATTTTTGATCTGTTTCTGTTTCTTCGATAAGTCCCTTTAACATTTCATAATAAGGGCTTGGTGATGATGAACTCCTTTAACTTCACCTTATCTGGGGAGCACTTTATCCGCCCTTCCATTCTAAATGATAGCTTTGCTGGATAGAGTCATCTTAGATGTAGGTCCTTGTCTTTCATGACTTTGAATACTTCTTTCCAGCCCCTTCTTACCTGCAAGGTTTCTTTTGAGAAATCAGCTGATAGCCTTATGGGCACTCCTTTGTAGGTAACTGTCTCCTTTTCTTTTGTTGCTTTTAAGATTCTCTCCTTATCTTTGATCTCAGATAATGTAATTATGATGTGCCTTGATGTGTGCTTCCTTGAGTCCAACTTCTTTGGGACTCTCTGAGCTTCCTGGGAGTCTATTTCCTTTGCCATATTAGGGAAGTTCTCCTTCATTATGTTTTCAGTTTCTTGCTCTTCCTCTTCTCCTTCTGGCATCCCTATGATTTGGATGTTGAAACGTTTAAAGTTGTCCTGGAGGGTCCTAAGCCTCTCCTCATTTTTTGAATTCTTGTTTCTTCATTCTCTTTGAGTTGGATGTTTATTTCTTCCTTTTGTTCCAAATTGTTGATCTGAATCCCGGTTTCCTTCCCATCACTGTTGGTTCCCTGTACATTTTGCTTTATTTCACTTTTCAGAGCCCTCACTTTTTCTTCTATTTTGTGACCATACTCAACCATTTCTATGAGCACCTTGATTACCAGTGTTTTGAACTCTGCATCTGATAGATTGGCTATCTCTTCATTGCTTAGTTGTATTTTTTCTGGAGCTTTGATCTGTTCTTTCATTTGGGTAATATTTTTTTTGTCTTGGCACGCCTGTTACATAGTAAGGGGCAGAGCCTTAAGTATTCACCAGGGTGGGTCAATCCATGGCGTTGCGTTCTGGTGCTATATTTTGGGAAGGGGTCTGAGAGGGAACAATACCGCTTGCTCAGCTCTCGGCAGGCTTTCAGTCACTTCCTCCACTACCCACAATCAAATTGGGCCCTTTGGTGCTGATTCCTGGGGGGTGGTTTTGTGTATGTTCTAGGACCCTGTGGGTCTCTCCAACAAACTCTCCTGTGAGGCTGGGAGTTTCTCCTGCCACCTCAACCCCCACAGATTTTTTCAGTCATAGGTTTTGAGGCTTTATTTCCCCACACTGGAACCCTGGGTTGTGCGGTCTATCTTACTCCCCAGTTGTTCCTCCTGGTTTATCCACATGCAAATGTGGGACCTCTGATCCATCTGCCTTGTCTCAAGTCCTCTCTGCCCCAGCTGCCCATCTCTGCTCCTCCTACATGTCTGGATGAATGTTTCTCCTTTAACTCCTTGGTTATTGGACTTCCATACAGTTTGATTTCATGGCAGGTCTGGTTATGTTTTATTTTTAAATTTATTGTTGTCCTTCTTTTGGTTGTGTGAGGAGGCAAAGTATATCTACCTACACCTTCATCTGGGCTGGAAGTCTAAAATCAGCATCTGGAGTATCTTTTCATATGTTTATTTGCCATCTGTGTATCTTATTTTTCACATTATTATTTAAATTTTTTAAAAAAACTGCTGTTTACATTTAATATTATTTTGTATTAGTTTCAGGTGTTCAGCAGAGTGGTTAGACAATCATAAGATAGTTCCATTTTTAATTTTTTGAAGTATCCTCATACTGTTTTCCATAGTGGTTGTACCAATCTGCATTCCCACCAACGGTGCAAAAGGGTTCCTTTTCTCCACATCCTTGCCAACACTTGTCATTTGTTGTCTTATTGATGATTGCCACTCTGACAGGTGCAAGGTGATATCTCATCGTGGTTTTGTATGTCTTTGTTGGCTCATTTTTTAGTTGAGTTGTTTGTGGTCTTATTTTTGGGTTTCAGCGTTATTTGTATAATCTTAAAAGGGGATAGTTATGGCCCATTGTCCCTAGCCTTGGGGATTAAGCACTCTGAGTCTTTTTTTCCTCCTTATTATAACTTATGTGATTATCTCATGGCATGGAAACATTCTTGGCCTTGGTATACCATGATGTTCTAATGAGTTTATTTAGCAACTTCATATGTTTAGAGATGGAAGTGTGATCAGATGGGCCAAAAAACCCTCGCTGGCCTCCTGCAGCAGAATATTGACCCTGCATGTCATTTAACCTGTGTAGGCTTTGTTCGTCTCTTTAAACCAGGGAACTATCACTTGATCTAAATAATCGGAATTCTGGGAAGCATCAAATGAGATGATCAAAATGAAGTCCATTTATACAGTATAAGGTTATAGAAATGGGTGACTATTTTTAAAATTGTATTTGATGTTGTGCTTTTACATTATGTAGTTGATAAATTTTATAAGTATTTGAAAATGATTTCTTCTTCCTGGAAATAATGGACAAAAAATTATCGTGTAGCAAAATGAAAACATCATGTTACCTGTGTCAAACCCAATTTTAGGCAGAATACTTTTTAGGACTTTGCATTTGATTTAAACTCTCTGTTTTCAAAATGAAGTAATCCAAATGATGTCATGCTTGTTCCTGGAATTAAAGAAGGAATGACATCTCTATTTCTTGTTTTTTAAAAAATAGATTCCCTAAAATATTTCTCAATAGAACAGCAGAATATATAGAAATACATTTGCTGGCATGAACTTTCCTTTGACTTGGCTTAATAGAATCTCTGGAATTTATGAAAAAACTCCTTTGCTACTCTTGCAGCCCTAAGTCATTATCAGTTTTGAACAGACTGGGGGGATGGCCGTCTATTGCCACTCATTATGATATATTATTCGAAGTGAGACCTTTGTTCCTATCAAAAGTAAGGATGCTTCGGGAATGAGAAAGCCTTTGAATCAGCCAGAACATTTTCCTTTAATATCAAAGGGCTCAAGTGCAAGGAGACTAAGAGCCAGGAGAGGAGAGTTTTGGTCCTATCTGCCGCTGTATGATAGGCAAGTCATCTGACTTTTTTGGATCCCGTTACCTCAGCTGTAAAGCCAAAGGGTTGGGCTCTATAATCCACAGTGTCCCTAATGCCAAATGCTAGCTTGTGAAAAATACTGATTCTGAAAAGGTAAAATATTGTCCTGTGTACATAGATTCATGCAATTCCAGAGCCATTATACAGCAGGACAAAGCTTGGATTTCATGAGGGGAGAACTTTTCAAAGACTTTCTCCTAAATTATGAAATAAGGCAGATAACATCAACACAGGAATAAGCCAGTCTATTTTATGGAATGTGAAACTTCCTCTATCAACTTCCTAGGATCACTGTTAAAACTCCTTGCAAAAAACGGAGTCAAGTAGGTCACGTGACTAGGAGGCCTGGCATAAACCTGTGGTATTTTGGGTACCCTCGCATTGTTAGAGACAACCACCTACTTAACTCATTTTATGCTTCTAACGACCTGAAAAATTACCCCCTGCATTTTCGAGTTCAGGAAACAGAGGTATTAGAGACTTTGTGGCTGGCCAGGTTCCACAGACTTTGAATTTGCCTGCGCCTGTAGGGAAGGGTTCCTCAGGAACCTCCTCTGCGGAGCGTTATAAGAGAAGGTCTCAGCCCACTGACTGGATTAGCTAACAGCTGGGCGTTCTGTGGGCCAGGCCCCTCCTACACGCGGCACTCCGCTTTTCTCTGCTCCCAAAACAACCCTACGAATTAGGCCCTTTTAATACTTGCTCACTCTGGGACGGGCTGGGTACTCAGACCACCGTAGAGCTGCAGGCGGCGGGCGTCGCCGTCAGCCGGCGGACCCTGCAGAGTGGTGGGGGGCCTGGGGAAATTTGGGCAACGAAAGTGATGGGGTGTCACGGGTTTCGCTTCTCTGAAGCAGTGAGGAGCCTCTCTAGCTGTGGCGTCCTCACACCGTTGTCTGTCCCAGAGCTCCCCCAGGCTTTGCGCCACTTCGCGCCCAGAGATTTGTGAGCATCGATGACCGTGCACGTTTGCGTCTCCCGTTCAGACACCGGAGCAGCGGGAATGAACGCTGAGGAGGGCGTGCCCTCGGGTTAGGAGCCCCGAGCGGTGCGGAGGTGCTAGCGTTCCCCTGCAGGCACCTAAGTCGGGCGTCCCTGCAGTTTAGCTCAGGAGGCCCGGCTTCTAGCCCGGGACCCGGCGGGCGGGAGGAGGGGGGCGGGGCGGGGCGGGGCCGGGAGGCGGGGCCCGGGCGCGGGCCCAGGGGACTGGTGTCCGGGCTCCTTCCGAGCCCTCCGGGGCTTCCGAGGCCGCCGGCAGCTTCTCAAGGGACACTCCTTCCTGCTCTGGGTCCCATAATGCGGCTATTTCTGCTCCTGCTGCAGCTCCTCGCGCTGTGCGGTGCTCACACCTCGGCCGCGGCGCGCAGTCTCAGCCTGCAGGGAAGTTGGAGGATTCGCAGCGGGAACGGCTCGCTGGCGCTGCCCGCAGAGGTCCCCGGCTGCGTGCACACCGCCTTGTTCCAGCGGAACCTCATCCAGGTACCGTGTGTGGCTGCCCCCCGCGAGCCTGCCCCCGCGTTGCCTTCGTGGTGAGGGGCCCAGGAACGGCCTGAGAGCCTCCTCACCCCCTTGTCCGGGCTATTCCCCTAGATTGGGCAGGCTTCCCCTCTTCAGCTCGTGGGTTTCGGGGGGAAGTGCCAAGCGCTGCTGGAGAAGAGAACCGCAGGTTAGCCCACTGGATGGAGACCCGCTGACCCGCGCTGGGACCTCAGTAGCTGGAAAGCGGAAGTTTTCTCGGGGCAAACTGTCTTGCTACTGGCCGTGTGCTTATTGCCATATTCTCCTCCTAAGCGTGGATGGGAAGGACATGTTGTCACTGGCAAAGCCTAAGGCAGGGCTTACTTTTTCTACTACCTAGACACTGCAGAGGACGATAGTCTTTGGCTAAGTAAATGTTTACTGTATTCCGTAATGTCTCAAGTTTTCATTTTCTTTTTCTTTTCGGTTTTTCATTTTCGCTGTTAGGCCTCAGGGAGTCAGATTTGGGATTTTGCAGCACGTGGGTTGAGGAGACAAACCTGCCAGTGTAAGGATAGGATTGTCAGTGTGAGTGTAAAGGCTACATAACTTTTAAAGCTGATTGGGATATGAAGAAAGGTGCTCTTTCTTCTCCGGGCGTGTGATGTGTGTGTTTCTCAACAGATGCTCCAACTTACAGACTTTCGGAAGACGTTTTCCCGTTTGACTGTGTGCAGAGGTTTGCAAACAGACTTTTACCTTCCACTGTTTTCGTGGTTCCACCTGCTGCATTCATTTCCCCATTCTTTGTCCTTGCCTGAGTAATACGTACTTGATAAATAGTTTGCATGCATTGTCTCAACTCTCATAAGAACTCTATGGAGTATGTCTTTGCATTTTATGGATAATATGGTGTGAAGGAGCCCAGAGCAGTAGAGAATTTATCCAAGACCACACAGCAACTAAGTAGCAGAAATGGGTTCTGACCCACACTGGCCTCACTCTGCAACCTGGGTTTTGCAGTATGCTACACTTACCCTGGTGTTTTTAAAAACCATGTGTTTTTGAAGCACTGTGGTTGACTGTCAGGAGTACTATTGAAAATTTACTTAAATGGCAAGACGATCAACTAGAGTTAGGCAAAGTTTCTGATCTGGTATGCATTAGCTTGTTTTCAAGAATGTATGTCAGAAACGAAGTTTATTTAACACTACAGTCCAGTTTATTTTTTAAGTAAATAATTATCAAACTTAAGTACTTTATTTTTTAGTTACCAAACTTGTAACATAGACCGCAGATGACTTTGGCACCCTGAGGCTTCACTTACACATGCTTTGAGATCACTGTGTCCCTGGTACAGTTAAGACAATGTGAACTCATTAGTGGCTTTAGCAAGTCAGATTATTGTTCCATGTTCCAGGGCCAATATCAGGGAACAATGTTTGGTAACTAGTCAGTGAGAATGAAGTTGCTCAAAATATGAAATAACTGACTTTTCCTCGTTGGAATAACTTACAGTTTCTCTTAAATCTGTTCATAAATTCTTAGGAAAACTTTAAATTTCAGTAAGGTAGGTGTGAGTCTTAAATGATAGTGGGATGAGAGATGGGGGAGGTTTATGGGGCTTGGGGAACTCCAGGCCCATTGACAGTAATGAACATCAGTGTCACTATTGAATACTGTGATGTTGTTATGGCACCTGCTTTATTGCAACACTCCTTTTTGGTGCTGAGCTCAGGAAATACTTTATAGTTTAGAGCAGACACTGGTCCAAATATTGTGTTTACATGAGAACTTGAACCACATCTTGTCGAAGTCATTCACTTACTCATTCACTCCCCTAATTATCTCCTAAGTATTTATGCACTACCTCCAATGTAGCAGGCTCTATTCCAAGTGCTTGATGTCAAATTGTGAAGAAAACAAAGTCTTTCGCCAATAGACATTCTAGCAGAAGAGACAGATAGTAAACAAATTAATAGATAATATAATGACAGGTGCACTGAATAAAAATAAAGCAGGTTGAAGGAAGAGAAAGTGAAGGCTGATTGGGAAGGATTGCTATTTTTTAAAAGTAATTAAAGATAGCCATTTGATAAAGTGATGTTTAAAGCAGAGGCCTTTTTGATGAGGTCAGTTTTAAGGAGAAGTGCATTCCCAGCAAAGAGGAAAAAAAGACAGGTATGGGGAGGGTAGAGCCCTTGAGGTGGGCACATGGTTGAAAATTCCAGGAATAGTAAGCAGGCCAGTGTAGCAGGAGCCCATGGGGGGCAGATCATGCAGGGTTTGTAAACCATGGGGAACACTTTGGATTTTCTTCTACAGGTAGTGGGAAGCTATTGGGGGTTTTGAGCTTGGACTTGCATGAATAGATATGCCTTTTAGAAGGTCATTTTGGCATGAAGACTACAATGCATCAGAATGGAAGCATGGAGAACAGGTAGGGGACTGTTACAGTTGTACAGGCAAGAAGTGATTTTTGGCTTGGACCAGGGTAGCAGCAGTGAAATGGTGAGAATAGTTGTGAGAACACATTTTGAACATGGAACAAACAGGATTTGTTTCGTTGGATTAGTTAATGGATTGAATGCGAGGTGTGAGAGAAAGAGGAGTCAAGAAAACCTTGAGGTTTTTTCAGTGTGCATAGTTGATTAAATAGAGTTAGTTACCGAGAGGCTTAGGTGTCTTAGCTCTCTCTCTCCTAAAGGTTCTCATTCAGTCATTCAGCCTACTATTATGCTATACACTAAAAGAGGCATTAGAAGTAAAAAAGAAATGAGGAAGACCCAGTTCCTATTTTGTGGGAGGCCAGATTAACTATAACCTAATCAATAACCTTATGATAAATACTTAGGTAGGGGACCCTTCTTAGGAATTTTCTCAACTTTCCTGTGCAATTTCTCAGTTGTGTAAGTTTGAAAAACAGTTTTAATAGAAGATATTCTCAGTGTGCCCAAATTAGAATATATAGAGAGGTAAGAAAAAGAAAATGTGGGAAGCCTGGCTTCCAGATATAACTATTATTAAAATTAAAAAATACACTATATCCATTTGGAGGTTTTCTATGTATACATATTATGATAAGTATTTAAATATACACTTTCACAACCTTTTAATACTATATATATAAATATATAGTATTATGTATAATATTTATATCATGTTTTTATTATATATTTTATTTTTATTTTATTATATAAACTCACATGTATGTTTATATTTTCTATTTTATCATATAAACACACATAAACATTTCTATATAAATGTTTATAAATATTTATAAATTATATAAATTATACATACATGCTTATAAACATATATAAACATACACATTTTATTTTATTATATAAACATATCTACATGTTTATATTTATTATATAATATAATATATAATATATTATATAAACACATTAAACAATACAATATATAGTATATAAATATTAATATATAATATATAAACCTTACAAACATTACATATTATATAAACATTATATGTACATGTTTATAAACACATATAAACATGTATGTGTTTATTTTTTATATTTTATTATATAAACATAGAAAGAAAGAAAGATACAAAGAAAGAAAGACACAAAGAAAGAAAGAAAATTCAGTTGCCTTCCTTACACACCCAGATCAGGGATCAAACGCGCAACTAGGTGTGCCTGGACCAGGAATTGAACCTCCAACATTTTGCTGTATGGGATGATGCTCCAACCAACTGAGCCAACATGCAACAAAAACATATTTCAAGAAACCATGTTAAATGGCTTTTGTTTTATTTCATTGTATACATTTGCCATCTTTTATTATCAGTCATTTATTGTTGAATAGTTATCTGACCCCATTTTTTTCTATTCTCTGATGAAGATCCTTTCAAGTCAATTTTAGTTAATGGACATCCTTCCTTTCTTAGACAAGTTTTAGAAGTGGAATTGCTGATTCAAAGGGTATGCATTTTTTAGTCTTCTAATACAAACTTCAAATTGTTCTCCATATAAGTTGTACCAGCTTTACACTTCATCATCATTTTATCCGAGTGCTTATTTTAGGTGCAAATGTGGATTATATTTAAAAACAAAATATTTACTTTCTATTGAGGTTAAACACTTTATATGTTTTTTTATAGGCTTATTGGTGATTTAGGTTGCTTATTCATGTGTTTTTATCTGTTTTCCAGTTGGCTATTCTTTTTTTTAATGATTTATTGTTTATGCTATTACAGTTGTCCCATTTTTTCCCCTTTCCCCCCTCCACCCAGCTCACCCCCAACTTCCATAGCCCATCTCCACACAGTTGTCTGTGTCCATGGGTCCTTCATATATGTTCTTTGACTAATCCTTCACCTTCTGTCAATCACTTGCCAGAAGTCGGAATCACTGTCGTTCCCACTTGTCTCCTCACCTCTTACAGAGGTCAATCTCTTCCAGAATTCCGTGCCTCTGGTTCTATTTTGCTTATTAGTTTATTTTGTTCATTAGATTCCTCTTATAAGTAAGATCATATGATAATTGTCTTTCACCGACTGGCTGATTTCACTTAGCATAATAGTCTCCAGTTTCATCCATGCTCTTGCAAAAGGTGGGAATTTTTTTCTGCTGCATAGTATTCCGTTGTGTAAATATACCACAATTTTTTAATCCACTCATATTCTGTTGGGCATATAAGCTGTTTCCAAATCTTGGCTATTGTAGATAGTGCTGCTATGAACATTGGAGTACGTACATTCTTTTGCATTGGGGTTTTTTTGTGGGGTTTTTTTTTTTTTGAGTCTTAGGATATATTCCCAACAGTGGAATTGCTGGGTCAAAAGGCAGTTCCATTTTTAATTTTTTGAGGAAATTACATACTGTTTTTCACAGTGGCTGCACCAGTCTGCATTCCCACCAGCAGTGAACTAGGGTTCTCTTTTCTCCACAACCTCGCCAGCACTTGTTTATGATGGGCATTTTAGCAGGTGTGAGGTGATATCTCACTGTGGTTTTAATTTGCATTTCTCTGATGGCTAGTAATGTTGAGCATCTTTTCATATGTCTATGGGCCACCTGTATGTCCTTCTTGGAGAAGTGTCTATTCAGGTTCTTTGCCCATTTTTTAATTGGATTGTTTGTCTTCCTGGTGTTGAGTCCTTTATATATGAGTTCTTTATATATTTTGGAGATTAAACCTTTGTCTGATGTATCATTGGCAAATATGTTTTCCCATACAGTTGGTTCCCTTTTCATTTTGATGATACTTTTTTTAGCCATGCAGAAGCTTTTAATTCAATGTAGTCCCATTGGCTTATTTTTTCCTTTATGCCCCTTGTCCTAGGAGATATGTTGGCAAAAATATTGCTACACAAGATATCTGAAATGTTACTGTTTTCCTCTAGGATTTTTATGGTATTATGACTTATATTTAAGTCTTTTATCCATTTTGAGATTATTCTGGTGTATGGTGTAAGTTGGTGTCTAGTTTCATTTTGTTTCATGTATCAGTCCAGTTCTCCCAAACCCACTTATTGAAGAGACTATCTTTACTCCATTGTATGCTTGCGCTGCCTTTGTCAAATATTAACTGACGATAGAGACATGGGTTTATTTTTGGGCTCTTTATTCTGTTCCATTGACCTATATATCTGTTCTTATGCCAGTACCAGACTGTTTTGATAACAGTGGCCTTGTAATATAGTTTGATATCAGGTATTGTGATTCCTTCAACTTTGTTCTTTCAAAATTGCTGAGGCTATTCTGGGTCTTTTTTAGTTCCATATAAATTTTTGGAATATTTGTTCTAGATCTGTGAAATATGCCATTGGTATTTTAATAGGGATTGTGTTGAATCCATAAATTGCTTTGGGTAGTGTGGACATTTTAATGATGTTAATTCTTCCAATCCATGAACATGGTATATGCTTCCATTTATTTGTATATTCCCCAGTATTTTTTTCTTCAGTGTTGTATAGTTTTCAGAGTGCAGGTCTTTTACCTCCTTGGTTAAATTTTTTCCTGGTACTTTAGTTTTTTGGTTGCTATATAAATGTGATTTTTTTTTAGTTTCTTTTTCTGAAAATTCTATATTGGTGTATAAAAATGCCATGAATTTCTGAATATTGACTTCATATCCCACTACTTTGCCGAATTCATTTATTAGGTCAAGTAGTTTTTTGGTGGAGTCTATAGGGTTTTCTATATACACTACCATATTGTCTGTGAGTAATGACAGTTTCATTACCTCCTTTCCAATTTGGATGCCTTTTATTTCTTCTTGCATAGGACTTCCAGTCCTATGTTGAATAAAAGTGGTGAAGGCAGACAGCCTTGTCTTGTTCCTGATCTTAAGAGAAACACTTGTAGTTTTTGCCCATGGAGTGTGATGTTAGCAGTAGGTTTTTTTTGTATATGGCCTTTATTATGTTTAAATATGCTCCCTCTATTCCCACTTTGCTGAGGGTTTTTATCATAAATGGGAGCTGGATTTTACCAAATGCTTTTTCTGCATCTATTGATATGATCAGGTGATTTTTGTCTTTCATTTTGCTTATGTGATATATAACGCTTATTGATTTTCTAATATTGTACCATCCTTGCATTCCTGGAATAAATCCCACTTGATCATAGTGTATATGATCTTTTTAATGTATTGCTGGATCCAGTTTACTAATATTTTGTTGAGGAGTTTAGCATCTATGTTTATCAGAGGTAATGGCCTGTAATTTTCTTTCTTTGTTGTATCTTTACCTGGTTTTGGACTTAGGATAACACTGGCCTCATAAAAAGAGTTTGGATATCTTCCCACTTGTTGAATTTTTGGGATAGTTTGACGACGATAGGTATTAGTTCTTCTTTGAATGATTGGTAAAATTCGCCTGTGATGTCATCTTCTCCAGGTCTTTTGTGTGCCAGGAGTTTTTTGATTACTGCTTTAATTTTGCTAGTTGTTATTGCTCTATTTTCAGGTTTTTTGCTTCTTCCTGATTTAGTTTTGGAAGATTGTATGTTTCTAGAAATGTATCCATGTCGCCCAGGTTGTTCAATTTCTTGGCATATAGTTGTTCATAGTAATTTCTTACAATCCTTTGTATTTCTTTTATCAGTTGTTACCTCTCCTCTTTCATTTCTGATTTTATGTATTTGGGTCCTGTTGCTTTTTTTTTTTTCAATTTGGCTGGTTAAAGGTTTGTCAATTTTTTAGAATATTTATTATATTTTTTCCATTACCCTTTAGTTCCCGTATGTCCCCCACTCCCCAACAATCACCAAACTGTGGTCCATGTCCATGAGTCCTTTTTCCTTTTTGCTCAGTCCCTCTACCCCCTAACCACCCACCCCTGCACTAGCTATCAGCCTGCTCTCCATCTAGGAGTCTGTCCCCATTTTCCTAGTTAGTTCAGTTTGTTCATTAGATTCCACATATGAGTGAAATCATAGGGTATTTGTCTTTCTCTCACTGGCTTATTTCACTTAGCATATTTTCCAGGTCCATCCATACTGTTGCAAAGGGTAAAATTTTCTTGTTAAGAATGGACTGTTTGACTTAATTTGTTCATTTTACGATGTGAAATGATCTCAAAACCTTTTAGAAAAGGAACCATTTAAAAATCTGTATATCTTTTTTAAAAAGATTTTATTTATTTATTTATTTTTAGAGAGAGGGGAAAGGAGCGAGAGAAACATCAATGTGTGCTTTTCTCTCAAGCACCCCCTCCTGGGGACCTGGCTGGCTACCCAGGCATGTGCCCTGCCTGGGAATGGAACCGATGATCCTTTGGTTTGCAGATCAGCACTCAATCCACTGAGCCACACCAGCCAGGAGTAAAAATCTGTATATATTTTTCTTCTAAAAGTTTGACCAATTAAACCATGTGACATTAAGAGATAAATTAGCTAAGGACTTTGTATTTGAAATTTAAATTTGAACAAAATTAATCATCAATAAGTAACGTCACTCAATTCTTGGGAAGAGAGAGAAGCATGAGGTTTTTAAGCCTTCATTTTTTAAAAAAAGGTATCCTAAAAAGTTTTTGGTTCTTAAACATGGACATATGTTTCTTCATTTGATGCCACATGGGGTGTGTTTAGGGCACAGGTGCTTTGCGTCTCGTGGCCAAACACTGGGAATCAAAGGATCATCTAGGACTGAATCTTTAGGTGAGTGCTGGCTTATCACATGTTAGTCCTTACCTGTGATCCTTATCACATGTAGGTCTGTAGTCAACTTAACCTGTAAACATCATCTTCATGTAATATTCATATGATGTCTTCCATGTTCAATGCACTGTCCTTGGCCCCTCTCAAGTGCACTAGTTCATGTAACTCCTACAACAACCCTGTGGAAAAGATATAACTATTCACATTGACTGAGACTCACAGAAGTTATGGCCTGAGATCATGCATTTGATAAATTGTAGGGGCAAGGATTCAACCTAATTCTTTTCACACCCTACATTTTTGTTGGCAAGAAGAATAAATAGTAAGCAAAGGGAACAATTATTCTTTCAGTTTAAAGATGTCCAGTGAAAAGAGTGACAAGACTGCAATATAATGTTCAAATACACCACTGGACTTTCAGTCAAAATGGTGGTGTACACAAACATGGCTCACCTCTTCACGTAACCACATCGAAATTACAACTAAAATATAGAACAACCATCACTCAGAAATATCAGAAATTGAGTTGAATGGAATCTGATAACTACAGAACTAAAGACATCACATCCATCAAGACTGGTAGGAGGGGTGCAGACACGGAACGGGCTGGTCCCTCACCCGTGCGTGGTGGGTAAAAATTCAGGAGGGATATCTCAGGAGCAGGGAGTCCCAGCCCACACCAGGCCCCCAAGCCCAGGGTTCCAGTGCCAGAAAGATAACTCTTCAAAACTTCTGGCTGCAAATACTAGCAGGGATTGATTTGGTGGAAGAAACTTTTGGAGCTCCCAAGCACTTCCTCTTAAAGAACCAACACATGGATTCACCTACTCAGACTCACTCCTTCTGAGCTCTAGTACTGGAGTAGGAGCTTGAAAGGCACCAGTGGCATACCTCGAGGAACTGAAGTATCTGGCATAAAGGTGAGCAGAGGCCATTGTTCCTTTTCTAAACCCTCCCACCACAGAGCTGGCAAGCTGGTGCTGTATCTGAGGCTTCATCAACATGGATAACACTGTTTGACCCACCTTGGAGAACCCCAGAGACACCACCCTGCCTCACTTATGGACCCACACAAGCTGCTTTTCCATATGAATGGCTGGTCTTGGCTCATGCTAGACAACTTCATAAACTCTCTCAAGCAACAGCTGGCCTCAGTGAGTCCAAGGCCCAGCACTAGCAGCAGCCAGCCTAGATTCTCAGCTTGGCTTCATCTAGGTATCTCCAAGCCCCATACAAGTATCAGCCACTCAGATGGCTCTACAGCTCAGGCAGGGTGGCTCCAGGCAAAACACAGGTAGGGGCTGACCTTGGCGTGTAACACTTGGTAAACCCCAGGGCCAGCGCACAGTGGACAGCTACAGACCACATTGGATCACTGCCACCCTGTCCCTGCCCAGCTGATCCTCCATGGAGGCAAGAGGTTGGTGGTCAGTGGTTACAGCCAATCCTTGCAGCTGACTGGCCTGGGTAGATCCCTCCCACTGATCTGCCAACAAAAACCAAGGCTCATCTACAAAAGGGGTATGTACTCAGCCCACAAGGTGGGTGCACCTAGAGTACCCAGCTTGGGTGATAGGGGAGGCTGTGCCACTGGAGTCTACAAGACACCTCCTACATCAGGCCACACTACCAAGACACAGAGTGAAAGCAGCTCTACCTGATACATAGAAACAAACACAGGGAGGCTGCCAAGACGAGGAGACATAGAAACATGGCCAAAATGAAAGAGCAGATCAAAACTCTAGAAAAAGAGCTAAAGGAAATGGAAATAAGCCATCTATCAGATGCAGAGTTCAAAACACTGGTTATAAGGATGCTCAAGGAACTTAGTGAGGACCTCAGCAGCATAAAAAAGATCTAGTCAGAAACGAAGTATTCACTAATTGAAGTAAAGAACAACTTACAGGGAAATAACAGTAGGATGGATGAAGCCGATAATCAAGTCAATTATTTGGAACATAAGGAAGCAAAAAACAACCAATCGGAATAACAAGGAGAAAAAAGAAACCAAAAAAATGAGGATAGTATAAGCAGCCTGTGAAACAACTTCAGGAGGTCCAACATTTGCATCATAGGGGTGCCAGAGAGAGAAGGGAAAGCAAGAAATTGGAAATCCATTTTAAATATTAATGAATGAAAACTTCCCTAATTTGATGAAGGAAATAGATGTGCAAGTTCAGGAAGCATAGAGAGCCCCAAACAAGATGGATGTAAAGAGGCCCTCTCTAAGAAACATGTTTAAAATTCCAAAATTTAAAGATAAAAAGAGATCTTAAAAGCAGCAAGAGAAAAGAAGTTAGTTACCTGCAGGGCAGTTACCATAATACTGTCAACTGATTTCTTAAAAGAAACTTTGCAGGCTAGAAAGGATTGGCAAGAAATATTCAAAGTCATGAAAAGCAGGGCCCTCCAGTGAAGATTGCTCTACTGAGCAAAGATACCATTTAGAATCAAAGGGCAGATAAAGAGCTTCCCAGACAAAAAATAACTAAAGGAGTTCATCATCATGAAACCATTATATGAAATGTTAAAGGCAGTTATTTAAGAAAAAGAAGATCCCAACTATGAACAATAAAATGGCAATAAATACATATCTATCAACAATTGCATCTAAACAACAAACTAAGCAAACAAGAACAGAGAGAACATCATGGATATGGAGAGTATTTTGATGGCTGCCAGATGGGAGGGGGGTGTGGGGGAATGGGTGAAGAGGTGAGGGATTTAAGAAATACAAATAGGTAGTTACAGAATAGCCATAGGGATCTAAAGTACAGTATAGGAAACAGAGTAGCCAAAGAATATGCATGACCCATGGACATGAACAATGATGGGGGATGGCCTGAAGGAGTGTGGGGTGCTGAGAGGAGGGGGGCAAAGGGGAAAAATCAGGACAACTGTAATAACATAATCAATATAATAAAAAAACAAAATATACCACTAAAAGCATCCCACTTGCTAAAATTTCTTGATAAATGCAAGCATTTCCTGAGGGTCATTCCCTGTCTATTCTCAGTGTCTTGGAAGATTCTGAGTTTCAGCCATCACCTTTGTTCCAGAATTACTCAAATGCCTGAATCTCTAACTACCACTGTCTCCTGATTTGGGAATTTTGCTCCACTTTTTAATTTGAATGTCTTCAAGGTGTATTAAAACTCAGTATATTCAAATATATCTTTTCTCAATCCTCTGATCCTTAATTTTTATTATTGCACCTATTTATAATAGAAGCACCAATATTTTCTCAGTGAATGAAGCCTGGAATTTCAATGCCATTTTTGTTTTTGTTTTTTCTTTTCATGTATGAGGTTTCTTGGGGAAAAGTCCAACCATTGTTAATATAATGAGAACGGTTTGCACAACATTGATGTAACCTGGCAGCCAAGGAGAGTGGACTGGAATGTACATGCATGAATAATGATGACTTCACTGTACTAGTAGGTGGGGGCTGTAGGTGCCTTTGAGTGAGCATGTGTACTGTGTGGTCATTGCATTCAAAATGACTGAGTGAGTAGAGCAATGAATCTGCATCAAATTTTGCATTAAGCTTGAACATTCCTCCGTGGAAACTATTTGGATGATTCAAAAGGCCACAGCTATGGGCAACTGGTGATTGCCAGCTTCATCACGACAACACGTCCATTCACACATCATGTCTCGTATAGAGTTTTTTGGCAAAATGTCACATCACCCAGGTGACTCAGCACCCCTACAGCCCAGATTTGGTGCCCTGCAACTTCTGGGAAAAGCCAGAATCACCTCTGAAAGGGAAGAGATTTCAGACTGTTGATGAGATTCAGGAAAATATGATGGGGCAGCTGATAACAGTTGGAGAACTTTGTGAGGTCCCTCGGTGCCTACTTTGAAGGGGACTGAGGTGTCATTGTCCTATGTACAGTGTTTCTTGTACCTTCAATATTTTCTTCAATAAATGTCTCTTTTGTATTACACGGCTGGATACCTTCTGGACAGGCCTCATAAGCAGATATAAATAGAGGAAGTTCAGAAGCTTATAAAGAAAATGAGACATACTGTTATTTGCATGGCTTGATGACACACAGTTTCTCAATGTACAGTAAGTGTGGTAAATATCAGTTATAAGTAACTAACTCAGGCCTCATGTAGCATGTTTATCTCTTCTTCCCACTTGGTAAGTAGCACTGACGTTATGAACTACTGACAGCATTTGTGACATTGATGGCAGTGTTAGGTAATGATGAAGCATGTGGACTCTGGAGCCAGCTTTCCTGGGTCTGAATCTGTGCTTCAGCACTTAAGTAGTCATTTGACTTAGGGCCTTGGAGTCTTAGTAAAATGTGTGATATTAATACCTGCTCCATATGGTCCCGGGCAGTAACTGTCAGTTTTGTTCTTGTTAAGTTTATGTGGTGTGAGGTACTGTAGTATAGTTGAAAGGATGCAGACCTTGGTGTTAGGCCGAGCTGGTTTTGTTCCTGGATGTACTTCTGCTTTGTTGTGGGGCCTCAGGAACATCACTCCACCTTTCGGAGCTTTAGTTTCTCCCTCTATAAAATGGTATTTATTGCACATTTGTTAGGAAAATAAGAGTGTTGTGAGTGCCTGTCTTGGAGACTGATATGTATAGTAGGTGTTCAACAAATGATACTGTTCCTGTTTTTCGGGTTCATGGGTTTGCTTAACAACTCAGTGACTTACATGGGTCCTTAGTCAGCAGTTTTAACACTGAGCCACTGTTTGCTTTAAATAGTACTCAGAATTTTAATATGAGTGAGGGGGTGTGGTCAGACCAATCTGGAACCAAATTAAGCTGATTGCTTAGCATTTGGAATAGTTATTACAAATGTAATCTAAGTCTCTGCAACTTTTATTGTAGGGTCAATAAGGTATTTTCCCATAGTAAGAGAATTTTTTTAAAAAAGACTTCAGTTTTTAGAATAATTTTAGATCAGTTTTTAGAATAATTTTAGATTCACAGCAAAATTGAATGGAAAATAGAGACAGGTCCCATATACTCCGTCACATGCACAGCCTCCCCATTATCAACATCCTCCATGAGAGCTGGTACATTTACACTGTCAGTGAACCTACAGTGGCACCCATAATTATGACCCCAAATCTGTGGTTGACATTACCATTCATGCTTGGTGCTGCATGTTCTGTGGGTTTTGACAGCTGTATAATGATATAGACCCACCACTATAGTATTATTCAGAGTAATTTCACTGACTTCTGCCTGTTCATCTCTCTCTCCCCCTTAATCCCTGACAACCACTGACCCTTTTACTATCTTCATAGTTTTGCCTTTTCCAAAATGTCGCATGGTTGGAATCAAACAGTATGTAGCCTTTTCAGATCAGGTTTTTTTAAGTAAGAAAAAATGCTTAATGCTCTAAATTCTATTTGCCTAGAAAACATATACCTGAGAAGATGGCCCTCTCAAACTCAACATGGAGCTTCCTTCCAGGATCTGGGGGATGGGAAGGGGACTTGTGCCCTGAAAGCCAGGTCATCAGCAGCCCCGATGCTTAAAACGAGGACATGTTGCAACTGTATTAGCCTTCACACCTTCCTCGTCATGATATTTTTAACTACATTGGACCCAGTCCACAGTGTAGAGTTATAAATAGCTGGATGGAGACACATGGGTAGGCTAATAATTAGGTGCCACTTCAACCCTGTGTCCTTAAGTATTTATTCCGTATTTATTCATTGGAGAGGCTGAGTCCTGTGTGGGGAAGAGCAGAAAAGAAGTCAAGTTGGCTGGCTCAGAACACCCCGTTTAGCAGAACAAAACCAGACCTTAAAAGTCAGTTGGGTGATTCCTGGTTGTTATTAAATCTCATCAACCACTCCCACCCCTCGTAGCTTATCAAAATATATCATTCTTCCAGTCAGCACTCTCTGGCATGTACCTTTCTTCCTATTTTGAAACACACTCAGTGATGTTGAGTCTCTTACAGGTTTATGCTCTCAGCAAGTGCCCAGCTGGCCTTTGCCAACCTAAGGTGGCCATCCAGCCCTTACCTCTGTGGAACTTAGACAAAGTCGGCTCTTCCTTCTCCATCTGGAGTGGCATTCCCTGAGGAAATCCCTCGGTCTTGTCCCAGTCAGGGGGAGAACCCTCTGGGTCGGCACTGTTTCCCTCCTGTAGCTGTGGGGATGCTCACAGAAGATGAACCAAAAAGTTCTGCTTACCACTTTCTGTTCTGCCTCATGTCTGGGAGCCCTCATCTGGGAGGTAAAGGTGGGAAAAGAGTAGAAGAAGAAGAACTAAGCGTGATTAAATGGAGGACCTGGGGCTGGACACTCAGGTGGAACGGCACCGTGGACATCCAGCACTCCAGTCACGCAGGGCAGAGGTTGGCGGCTGTTTTCAGTAACGGGCTAGAGACTATTTTGTACTTCACGGGCCATGTGGCCTCTGTCATGTCATGAAAGCTGCCCTATATCATCTGTAAAGGGATCAGCACAACTGTTCTCCACTGAAATTATATTGATCGACACATGTCTGTTCTTAGTTTGCTGGCCACACAAAAACAGGTAGTGAGCTGCATTTGGCCTGCGGGTTGTACTTCTTTGACCTAGTCTGGGATAATACAGGAAACCTGAGGTTTGTAAGTTTCATGGTATCTGTGCTTCCTGTGTATTCTCTGTAGATATCCTTTTAGGGCTCACTTAGTAAAGGTGAATAAAAAAATAACTTTGCTAAGTAAAAGTAAAGTAAATGCTAAGTAAATGCTAAGTAAATCCAGAGACGGGGAGTTTCGCTGACCTGTGGGCAGCAGAGGAGAAGCCCTTTCCCCAGAGGCCAGCTGAGACAGTGGCAGCAGCGGCAACAGCCAGAGCCACAGGGCAATGAGAGAGCAAAGGCTACACATCAGAAGTGCTGGCTTTCATTTAATGCTAATACCTTGGAGGTGAGTTTGGTTTTAACAGGGGAAGCCAATCTTCTTTGATAGTGAAAAGATATGATTTACATTTCAGCCCTTTCATTTTGGGTATTTTGTTGGACTTTTTAAAAAAACCCATCTTTTAGTATTTTCGTGAATGGTATGCGAATGCCATGTCAACTTTGAAAAGTAATGGTCTTGTAAACGGATGGATCTTTAGCCTTGAGAGATGTGCTGGCATGTGAAATGCCTATACTCCTAAGCCAAGAGCTCAGCAATTATTAGGTGATAAATAGCTATCATTAATAATTTATTTAATGTTTACCTTATTTACTTTTTGCATATTTAATCACCTACTGTAATTTGTATCAACAGGATCCTTACTACAGGTTTAATGACCTTAACTACAGATGGATCTCCTTGGATAACTGGACCTATAGCAAGGAATTTCAAATCCCCTTTGACACTAGGTATGTATGTATGTATATCTACATCTATTTTTATTTATTTTTATAATTATTTGAGCTTTTCTTCTTTTTCTGTCTCTGCAATAACTTCTTGCTTTTTAGGTTTCACATCAGAGGGTTTTTTGACTAAAGCCTTATTGTAAAAGTGAATATATATGATATATATGGCCCTGGCCAGGTAGCTAGCTCAGTTGGTTAAAGCATTATCCCAATGTGCCACGGTTGTGGGTTCGATCCCTGGTCAGGGCACATACAAGAATCAACCAACAAATGAATAAATAAGTGGAACAACAAATCAATGTTTTTCTCTCTCCCATTCTCTCTCTTTCTCTAACATCAATAAATAAAAAAGAAATTTAAAAAAGTGAATGTATGACTTAGGTTTTGATTTGTGTATGAGAATGGTGCCACTGATTATCAGTCATGAAATCATGTCTTAGGCATTTTCCTGTGATGATAATGGAGCCACCTACACCTGGTCAGTTCTCTCACCTGCACATCCTTCTCCCTGCTCACAGCAATCCTTGGAGTGTATATATTTATATTATCAAGTAGGATCAGAGGCACGTCATTTGTTCAGTGTGGTATTAACTAGCCATTGAGACTATGGCATTGGCCTTATGTTATGTCACGAGGCCATGAGAAAAATCATGTTATAGTTTTCAGTGATGTTCTATCAAGCAGAATGTAACCTAATTGTATCTACCATCATTATTGCTAAATGAAAAAATTCTTCTGTCCCTTTTATAGGTCTTTTTTTGCTAATTATTTAAAAGAGAGATAAAGCTAGAATTTGGTGCTCAATATCACACCATTCTTGTGGTCTAGGCTCTTATTTCCCCATTAAGGGCCTTCTTTCACCTTGAACTCAACATATTCAAAATTTAACCAATTGACGTGCCCACTTCAAGTTACTTTATATTCTAACAGCCTCATTGTTTCTTTTACCATTTCCCCAGTCTTCTATGCCTAAAGTACTTTTGTCTCAGCATATCTTTTCTTCATCTCCCTGTATTCAGTCTGTTTCTGAGTCTTGTTAATTTTTGCCTAGCACTTTTTCTTGAGTCAGCCCCTTCTTCCTCATTTCCAAGTTTTCACCTTTGCCTACGCATTAGTTAGTGAATGCCTGGAATTAGGCCAAAACTGCCTAACTAAATTTATGGCTTGGTCTTTTTATTTTCCAGGGCACTCATCTTCTCAAAATATTGATTTTTACCATGATGTTCTTGCTCAATAACAACAGTCTCTTCCTTTTGATTGGCAAATCAGATTTAATCTTCTCTGCTTGTCTGTGAAAATACTGCTTAATGTCGCCCATCCCTGTATCATTTCCTGCACCCCGTCCCGCCCTGCTGACTTGTCCAGCTTTCTCCCCTTAGTTCCCAGCATTACTTCTGAACCTGAATCAAGCCTGTTACCTTAGTGTTGTTGATGCTTTTAGCACTTGCATCTTTGGGTTTTGTGAAAACGTTTTGTGCCTATTATTTAACTTGGTTTTCATAAGAACTTTGTGAAGTTCTAGAAAAAAGTCAATGAATTTGGAAATTGTAAGTTGTGCTCATGATTTTATGGTGATTGAAATATTATGAAGAAAGATAAGGGTCACTCAGTATAAAAATGTATTAAACTTCTGGATATTTCATTGGGAACTGATTTTTAATGATATATATTTTCTGTGAAATATTTATTCCTTTAGTTCTAAACTAATACAAAAGATAGCTAAGTTAATGTTTTATACTTGTCTTAATTTTCTTTTTTAGCAAATGGCAAAAAGTAAATTTGGTTTTTGAGGGCGTCGATACAGTTGCAAAAGTCCTGCTCAATAATGTTCTTATTGGGAAAACAAACAACATGTTCAAAAGATACGTAAGTACATAGTAACTTCAGGTTAAAAGCCCCACTTTTATGTATTTCTGTTAATTGTCATCGTGAGTAGACAAAGGTAGGTGCATATTTGCCCAGCAGGCTGGTACAAGCTCTTTGAAGCACTGCGTAAGTTACTTTATTTCTCAGTGGTTACATTTGTAGGATGATAAAAATACTACAGGTCCTATGGAGTTATTGTGAGAATTTAGTAAGCTAATTGTATAAAATGACTGGCACATTTCTTAACACAGGGGAAGTATTCAACAAATGCCATTTCCTTCTCTGCTGTTTGGTGATCCAGCGTTTCATGGGAAACGACAGTTGGCACACCATTTCAAAAGAAAATGTTCCTTCCTTTCTGGAATAATTATGTTATGAGATCATATCCTGATGTCCCTTCCCTTCCAAGGGTAGACTTGCCAAAACAAAAGTAACTTATCACTACATACTATTTATACCAAAGAGTCATGAAGCGTCTAGGAAATCCTTGGCAGTTCAAGGCCATATGTAAATAGCCAGAGCAGACATTACAGAGCTAAATATATTTTCTGCTTGCACTGTTTACTAGGAGCATCATCTGTCAGTACAAACAGAAGGAGAAACCTAGAAATCTATGTTGGGTAGGAGAATGTACTCAGTTATAATTAAAAGTCGGCAACTTAGCTATACTATTTTGGAAAAGTGTTTTCTCTTGCAAAAAGGCTCAACATAAAGGTTTCAGTTATTTTACGCATCTCTCCTTCCATCTTATACATGCCCATATCTAAACTTTTACTCACAAGGCTACTTCCACATCTGTTCTTTGCCTTTAATTCAGAGCTTTGATATTACTCAAGTGGTCAAACCCCGAAACTCCATTGAGCTGCATTTCCAGTCACCAGTGTTGTATGCGGAGCAGCAGAGCAGAGCCCACACTCGCTACGAGGTGCCTCCAAACTGCCCTCCGAATGTCCAGAAGGGAGAGTGCCATGTCAACTTCATTCGAAAGGTAATGGTCTCGCAAATGGATGGGGCTGTAGCCTTGAGGGTGGGATGTGCTGGTATATGAAATGCTTGTGGGAAGTTGGACATCTTTTTCTTGCCCCTGTATTGGGATTTGAAAATTTTTAAAAATAAGAGCCAAAAGATTATATGATTTTTTTGTGGAGAATTTTTGTCTTTCTAGATTTTTTTTCTTGAAGCATGCTTCAGAACTTAGCTAACATCAAGAAAAGAAGACAAATAGGTGACTATCGATGTAACTTTACACCTTATTTTTCAATATTCAGGTTTATCAAACTTTTCGCCAGGACATAAGGTTCATATTTATTGGTGATTCTTGTTACTAGGAAGCCTTCTGTAACTATTAATATTTTGCCGACATGTTCTTATATTTTACTGGTAGGTTCTAATAAAATCTAACATCAGATAACAAAAGCCACAAGGGGATGTTTTTCTTAGAGTCTAATATCAAGATGACTTGGATTTACTCCAGTTCATGGTTGAATTAGTATTCTATGTGATACTTAGTTTTTTATTTTATTTTTATTTAAAATTATTTTAATTGTGTTAAAATACACATAAAATTTACTGTCTTAACCATTTTTAAGTGTGCAGTGCAGCATTATTAAGCACACTCACACTTTGTTATTTCCATAATAAAGTGCTGTACAGCTATTCCAAATGTAGGGCGGTGATATTATTTATTCTGGAGACTTATTTCTGTAATTACAGACCTCTAGGTGTGTAACCGACAAAATGCCTCAGAGCTTAGCTTATGTGAAGTTCGTGGGATAGAGGTGGAGGGTGGCTGTAATGAGGAAATGTTACTCTCCATCTACTCTTTGACCTCTCTGCTTTCTCTGCCTCTGATCTCTGCTTCCTTCTCTGTCCACCTTGAATGGTGGAACCCATCACCTCACCTCCCCCTTTGGAATATTCCACACCATCTTTCTTTTTCTTTTTTTTAAAAATATATTTATTGATTATGCTATTACAGTTGTCCCATTTCCACCCCCCCACCCCACTCCATCCTGCCCACCCCCTTCCTCCCATATTCCCCCCCTATAGTTCATGTCCATGGGTCATACTTACAAGTTCTTTGGCTTCTACATTTCCTACACTATTCTTACCCTCCCCCTGTCTATTTTCCACCTATCATCTATGCTACTTATTCTCTGTACCTTCCCCCCCTCTCCCCCTCCCACTCCCCTAGTGACAACCCTCCATGTGATCTCCATCTCTATGGTTCTGTTCCTGTTCTAGTTGTTTGCCTAGTTTGCTCTTGTTTTTGTTTTAGGTGTGGTCGTTAATAACTGTTGAGTTTGCTGTCATTTTTACTGTTCCTATTTTTGATCTTCTTTTTCTTAGGTAACTCCCTTTAACATTTCATATAGTAAGGGCTTGGTGATGATGAACTTCTTTAACTTGACCTTATCTGAGAAGCACTTTATCTTCCCTTCCATTCTAAATGATAGCTTTGCTGGATACAGTAATCTTGGATGTAGGTCCTTGCTAATCTTGGGTAATATAATTATGATGTGCCTTGGTGTGTTCCTCCTTGGGTCCAGCTTCTTTGGGACTCTCTGAGCTTCCTGGACTTCCTGGAAGTCTATTTCCTTTGCCAGATTGGGGAAGTTCTCCTTCATTATTTGTTCAAATAAGTTTTCAATATTTTGTTCTTCCTCTTCTCCTTCTGGCACCCCTATAATTCGGATGTTGGAACGTTTCAAGATGTCCTGGAGGTTCCTAAGCCTCTCCTCATTTTTCCGAATTCTTGTTTCTTCATTCTTTTCTGGTTGGATGTTTCTTTCTTCCTTGTGGTCCACCCCATTGATTTGAGTCCCAGTTTCCTTCTCATCACTATTGGTTCCCTGTACAATTTCCTTTGTTTCTCTTAGCATAGGCTTCATTTTTTCATCTGGTTTTCGAACAGATTCAACCAATTCTGTGAGCGTCTTGATAATCAGTGTTTTGAACTGTGCATCTGATAGGTTGGCTATCTCTTCCTCGCTGTGTTGTATTTTTTCTGGAGCTTTGAAGTGTTCTGTCATTTGGGCCATTTTTTTCTTTTTTTTTTTTTTGTCTTGGCATGGCTGTTGCTTAAAGGGGCGGAGCTTTCGGTGTTCACCGGGGCGGGGTAACGCTGGTTGCTGGGCTGTGATGCTGTACGAGGGGGAGGGGCCGAGTGGGAGCAATGGCGCCCGCCTCACTCTCCTCCGGATTTCAGTCTTTCACTCCGCTACCCACAATCAAACTGGGCCCCTCTAGTGCTGGTTCCCGAGTGGGTGGGCTTGTGCATGCCCTAGGCCCCTGTGGGTCTCTCCAACGACCTCTCCCGTGAGGCTGGGAGTCTCTCCTGCTGCCGCCCCAACCCCCGCTGGCATTTTCAATCAGAGGTTTGAGGCTTTATTTCCCCGCGCTGGAGCCCTGGGTTGCGTGGTCTGCTTCGCTCCCCGCTGTTTGTCCGGTTTATCTGTGCGCAAATGTGGGGTTGCGGGGTGCTACCCGCCACTCTGCCTGCCCCGTTCTCCGCCACTCTGAGTCCGGCCCTCTCGATTTATCTGTGTGCGAATGTGGGGCCACAGGGTCTGCTAGTGGTCGGACTGCCTGCCCCGTTCATCCCACACTCCGCCAGTCTCGGTCTCGCCACGGCCATGCGAGTCCTCTCCGCCCCGGTGCCCGTCTCCGCCCCTCCTACCGGTCTGGATGAATGTTTATTTTTTATTTCCTTGGTGTCGGACTTCCTTGCCGTTGGATTCTCTGTCAGTTCTGGTTGTGCGAGGAGGCGCAGTGTGTCTACTTACGCCGCCATCTTGGTTCTCCCACACCATCTTTCTTGCTTTCCATTGACATCCCTGGCTGTTCCTGCCAAGTTTCTTTTTCCAGACCAACTTCTTCCTCTAAAAAGTCTTCCTATTCAGTCCTCTCTCTGTTCTAGACACTTTTCTCCTTTCATTTTTGTATCCTGTCTAGTCTGTCTCATGTATCTTTATTTCTTCAACAGCCAATCAAATTTCCAGTGACTTCTAATATCGTGTTGTCAGTTCAGACCTCTCTTTAATTCAGACCCGATATTCAGTTGCCTATTTGGCATCTTCACTTGGCTGATTCACTGGGACCTAAAGCTCAGTATGTCCAACACTGCACTTGGGGGTCTAAACCCTTCTCCCAAAGCTCCATGTCATGCTAAATGGAGTATAATACAGGACAGTCACTCAAGCCAAAAACCTAGGAGTTATTTTTGATGCCTCCATCTCATTTTCTTCCCTCCTCAAATCCATGGCTAAGTCTTTTGGTAATGTGGATGTTACCTTGTCAGTGGTTCTTGAATCTGCCCACACTCCATTCCTACTACCATGCGTGAGTTCAGTCTGTCATCATTTCTTGCATGAAATATTTCCTTGGTATCCCTGCAACCTCATTGGCCTTCCTCCAGTTAATTTGCCACAGAGCAGCCAGAATGTTCTTTTCAGATAAAAATCACAGCACTTCCCCTTTTAAAAACCCTTCAACCGTTCCTCCCTGCCTTTAGGCTACAGTTCAGAGTTTTTAGCTCTGTTAGCCCACGACCACTTTTTCAGTCTTCTTCCACTTCTCCCATTGTTCTCTCTGCATTTCCTGGACAGTATTGCACTTTCTTGCACTGTCTTGTTCTTATTTCTGGATGGTGTCGTACTTTCTTGCTGTTACTACTGAAAGGGATGCTTTACAGCCTTCTCCCCTAGACTTAGAACTAACCCTCAAGTCTCCATATAAAAGTCACTATTATTCGGGAAATCTTGTTTGACATCTCCTTCCTCCATTATTTGTTCCCTGTTTCCTTTGTATTTGTGATTTTTAAAAAAATTCAGAGCCTGAATTTCTTGCTGTACTGTGAGCACTATAAGCAGAAGGACTGTGTCTGCTTGTACATTGATATACTACCAGGCTGACACATAGAAAGCACTTTGCAAATATTTTTTTTAATAAGTGATAACATATTTGGAGAGGTTGTATGAACAGAAATGATTTGTAGCCACTGGTGGGGAAAGTAGTCTTCCATAGAAGATGTTGAATATATCTACACGCGTGCACACACACACGCACACACACACATATTAGATGTTTAACATTTTTGCCCTCTTCCTTCTCCCTGTCCCTGATGAAAGAATTACATATCTGAACTTACAAACTTTCCAGTAAATATCCCCACGGTGGGTTTCATTCCAAACATGACAATCTGATACCTACCTGGTGAATTTCAACAGATACCGATGCTATGAAATGGTTTTAATTCTTTCTTTTTCCCTGTAATGGAAATGAATTGATCTCTGTCTCTGATAAATACAGAGCTTGGGAAATAATACTTAAATGAGAACAGTTTGTCCAAATCCTCAGGCTGTACTCTACAAATGCTCCCTTTAAAAAGATCTTAGTACTTCCTCTGGTGCTTGTTCCTTTTTAAAAGCTGAACTCATTGTCTCATACATTTTAATGAACTGCATTTTGAAAATAATTTTTTCTTTTAAGAAGTAGAAATTAGAAATATTCTGCTTAAAAAGGGATTTATTTTAAGGGAACCATTTCCTGCTTTTGAATTTGAACCTTTGTAAATTAATATGGAAATTGAAATATGTCCAAAGGGAGAGACAGGGAGCCAGGCTGGGTAAGAGTGGACAGAACGTCTGCCCTGGCTGCCTGTGTCGGTGAACTGATTGCTCTGGGCTGTGAGTTCAGAAACAAGTACTTCTGAATTCATACTGTAGGACGTAGGGGTTGGCAAGTCTAGCTAGCGTTCTTTAAACCTTTAATCTTCCAATTTGCTTCTTTGTTTTTTATAGTTATTTAAACACCATATTCTCTTTAGTTATTCCATGTAAATACAATGGTAGGTTAAGAGATATTTTTCAGAAGTCTAAAAAGTAACTATTCTGTTGCCTCAATGTAATATGCTTTCGAAGAACAAATGCACCTAATTAAATTTTATGTTCTTAGAACATTTCTGCCAAATATAACTAGCTCCATAGGTTGATATATTAGTTATCTACTGTTGTGTAACAAATAATGTCAAAAATTATCAGCTTAAAATGACACTTATTGTCATACTTTCTGTCAGGAAGGTGTGGCTTAGCTGGGTGTCTCTGGCTTAAGGTCACTCATGAGGTTGTCGTGAAGCTGTGGACCAGGGCTGCAGTCATCTCCAGGCTGACTAGGAGTGTTTGTGTCCAAGTTCCCGCACGTGGTTGTCAGCAGGCCTCAGGTTAGCTTCTGAGCCCACTCCTATAGGCCTGTCTACAGAGCCACCTCACAACATGGCAGCTGGCTTCTTCCTTGGCCAAGAGAGAGTGGGAATGAGCTCCCCAAGCAGAAGGTGCAGTCTTTTATAACCTAATTTTTGAAGTTATCACCTCTGCTGTATTCTGCTGGTTAGAAGTGATTTGCTAGGTCTAATCCATACTCAAGGGGAGGGGATTTCACAAGGGCATGAGTACTAGAGGGGGATCATTGTAGGCCATTTTATTTTTATTTTTGTTTATTATTTATTTTTTAACCCTCACCTGAGGATATGCTTATTGATTTTAGAGAGAGAGGAAACAAGGGGGGCAGGGAGGGAGGGAGAGACAGATAGACAGAGAGATAGATGAGAGAGAAACATTGATTGGCTGCCTTCTATAGGTACCCTGACTGGGGATTGAACCAGCAACCTAGTTATAAACCCTGACCAGGAATCAAGCCTGCAACCTTTAGGTATATGAGACAACGCTCCAACTAACTGAGCCACCCTGCCAGGGCATTGTGGGTCATTTTAGATGCTATGGATAGGACACACACACACACATATACTACTATGGAGTTAATTCTGTGCTCCTTCCCATCAAATTTATTTTTTTAAACCCCCTCAAATTTGTATGTTGAAGTCCTAAACCTCTGTGGCTCAAAATGTAACCCTATCTGGAAATAAGGTCTTTAAAGAGATGACTAAGTGAAATGAGACTGTGAGGGTGGGTTCCAATCCAGTGAGAATGAAGTCCTTACAAGAAGAGGAAGTCTGGACAACAGAGAGAGACACTAGGGATGTGTGCACGCATGCAGAATAAAGACCATGTGAGGGCACGGTGAGAAGGCACCTTCTGTGAGCCTAGGAGAGAGGCTTCGGGGGAAATCATTCCTACCAACACCTAGGTGTTGGGAATTCCCAACTTTTAGAACTGTGAGAAAATACATTTATGTTGTTTGAGCCACCCAAGCTGTGGTATTTTGTTCTGGCAGCCCCAGCAAACTAATATGTACTTTTATAATATCTTATAAAGAAACGTTTTTAAAAATAATATTTAAACTTCATGGTAACCAGAATCTATCTTCTTTTCTTCCCCTTGAAATTACAGGAACAGTGTTCCTTTAGTTGGGACTGGGGGCCTTCCTTTCCTACCCAGGGCATCTGGAAAGACGTTAGGATTGAAGCCTATAATATTTGTCATCTGAACTACTTCACGTTTTCCCCTATATATGGTAAGCTAAGACATGTGATTTCTTTTTTACTTTTTCGAGCCTCTTCTGTGTTGCAAGAATTGGGTTTATAATTTGAATATATAGATTTACTTTTCAGAGACTTATTTTAAAAAATTTTGTGGCACATTAAATTTCAAAAAGTGAAAAATATGTACAAACTGTTATTTGTAATAAAAATTTGCAATATAAAGCAGATAAGTAGGCAGGTAGATACCTTTTAACATATTTTGAAAAGAATGAAAGTATGAGTTGCTCTAGTATTCCTGAGCTAAGTGTTTGTTCTTTCTTTCTTTTGAGAGTTTCCTTTTTAAAAGAATTCTTTTTTGCATTCTGCACACTGACATAGAGGTAAAAGAAAAAGACTGACACTGAAATATGAAACAGTTCTTCACAATTAATTTCACAATTTCATTTTTTAGAATGATTTTATTTATTTATTTTTAGACAGAGGAGAGGGGAGAGAGAAAGGGAGAGAAATGTCAATGTGTGGTTGCCTCTCATGCACCCCCTACTGGGGACCTGGTGCGCAACCCAGGCATGTGCCCTGCCTGGGAATTGAACCGGTGACCCTTTGGTTTGCAGGCCAGTGCTCAATCCACTGAGCCACACCAGCCAGGACATCACAACTTTATACATTTACTAACATGTCAGTGAAAAATCACCATCTATTACAAAATATGACAAATTATATTTAAAAAAATATTCAAGTATGGAAAGTGCTATACTCTCGATGTCTTCACACCCTTCTCTTCTGTGTGCTTATGTATAACACATTGTTTCCTTGCATAAGTGCACCCCCATACATGTATTCTTCAGTTCTCCGTTTACATATTCTTCTGTCTGCTCCAAGGCTACATTCATGTAGCCATCTAGTCAAGACAGGATAATCCACTCCAGAACTAATTTTACCACAACTGGTCATCAAACAATTTGCTTTAAGAAGTCACTAGGGGCCCTTGCTGGTGTGGTTCAGTGGATTGAGTGCCGGCATACAAACCAAAGAGTTGCAGGTTCAATTCCCAGTCAGGGCATATGCTTAAGCTGCAGGTCAGGTCAGGTCCCCAGTAGGGGGCATGTGAGAAGCAAACACACATTGATGTTTCTCTCCCTCTCTTTCTTCCTCCCTTCCCCTCTGTCTAAACTAAATAAGTAAAATCTTAAAAAAAAAAAAAAAAAAAAGGAAATCACTAGGGGTTTGCTTCCACAGACTCATTTTAACAATCCTGATCAGAAATTTGAAAGGCAGGGTAGCTGAGTTCTAATCCCAGCCCTGCTACATAATTAGCCATGTATGTCAAATAACTCATTTCACCTCCCAAGGCCTTAGGTTCTTCATCTTGAGGCTGGGACCTGGAATCTCCTCTCTAGGCACCCCACAAGCCCGACAGGATGGGATGAAACCAAAACTCAAGTTCTTTTAAAAAGAATTGGGCCTGCTGGTTTGTATTCCTTTTGCTGCCTCTGTGGTCACTTTCACTGTCCCAGGATCTCGATTTGTTCAAATTATCGGGCTGACTTTCCATCACTGCACATTTTCTCCTCTGATGGCCAGGACACACAAGCCTTTTTGAGAGTTAAAAATAAACTGGAAGGCAATAAGGCATAAAGAAAGTTTTGTAAGGTAAAGTATACTACTTTTTCAGTTGAAGGAACTATTCGCAAGAAAAGAGCAGTAAATAAAAGCTCAGAAATCTCAGAGATGTCAGGGAATCAGTTACAAGCTGGTCAAATATTTGTTGAGTTCTTGGCCCAGCACTGTGTGTGTTTGGCATAGGAAAGAAATACTGTATCTCATTCCTGCATGTTGATTGGGCAGGGAGGGGAGGTATAAGGGAATACCAAACCAAACATGTTGCGTAATGGTCTTTTGGGATAGCAGCCCCAATAGTTCAGAAAATCAAAGATCAGTGAGGTTTTGAGAAGTTAGAGAATGTAAGGTGGATCTTCTTTTCTTTTTTTAATTGAATTATCGGGCAGACATTGGTTAATAAGATTATATAGGTTCAGGTGTATAATTCTATAATACATCATCTGTATATTGTATTCTGTGCCACCACCCCAAGTCAAGACTCCTTCCATCACCATTTATCCCCTCTGTCACCTCTTCTACTGCCCCCCTCCCCAGAAGGTGGATCTTCAGTGTTAGCTCATGATGCTCAGTCCAGTTCTGTGCAGGCCTAGGCCTAACTCGATGAAATCAGTAAGCAAGAATGTGATACGTCAGTATAAGAGTTCTGCTATCTTTAGGGCACTTGCGACTCTAGATTGCTATTTAATCGAACTAAGTCTGTTTTTGAAGACAAAAGACAAAAGGAATTCAGAGATAGTTGATAGTTGAGATCATTTGGTGCTGCTGTATTTTTAATGTTAAAAAGGCATTAAGGATCTAATTTAACTTTCATCTGTAAATGTGGCTATTTTAGCTCTCTAGTTTAGTGCTTCTGAAACTATTCCTCAGAGGTATGACCTGAACTGAGTCGTGCTACTAAAACCAAATAATGGTTCTAGTTCATTCTCCCCCATCCGCACACACGGTTTTTCTCAGGTGTATATAATGAAGTCTAGTTTAAGAAGGGGTCTCATTTTTCAAAGTTATTTATTTAATTGTTTTGAAGCTTAATCAGTGTTTTAGGAAGTTGCCAATGAGTACTGTGTTCCAGAGGCCTGAAAAAAATTGAATAACACTGCTGTAGTTTAATTAAAATTTTTTACTTTGAAGCTAAACATTTCTTCCTGAATATGAGTCATTAGAATTCAGTTTATTAGTCACTAGTGCGTGAATGAATTTTATTTGAATTAAATCAATTAATTTAAATGATGTTTAAAATTTAATTGAATTCTGTGTAATTAACATAGAGAAAAATACGCTTTCTGTTCAGAAGATGTGCCCTGAGCATAGAAAGCAATAATTCTTATAGTTTTGACTAATTTTATAGATTTTGATTTGGTTATTTGATGTAACAGAGAAAATTGAAGCATAAACTTATGAAAACTTTAGGAGGGGAACATCCTTTAGGAGTTTTTTCAGAATTTTTTTCGTCACTGAAATCAATAGAAATTTTTATTTTATTTTATTTTATTATTGTTTATACAGTTATGATTGTCCCAGTTTTTTCCCCATTCACCCCCCTCTGCCAAGCCCACCCGCCAGCAAAAGAAATTTTTAAAAGTTGAAAAATAATAAAGAGAATAAGCTAATATATTCTGGATACTTTTATGTATTTATTTGATATCTACTGTGAAGCAGGCACTATGAAGTCACTAAAAATATAAAAATTAGTTCATAATAAACAAATATATAGAAATTTTATTTAAAATAGAATATATTAATTTTTAATATTTAGTGAAATGAGATTGGTCAAAGCTAACGAACACAGTGACTATCTCTGGGTATTAACACAACAGATAGTTTGTATTTATTCTTCTGCTTACCCGTGCTTTCTAAATTTAGATATTGAGCCTATATTGTTTCTGCAGTAAGGGAAAAAGTAGCTAAAACAAACTAATGTATTAGTAATTTCAGCCAACTTATTCTGAAGGGTTAAACTAATTTGACTATGTGGCACTTTCTGCTTTCTCCTATTGAAGTTAGAAAGGGATAACATTTTTGCTTTTCTAAATGTTCAATTTATTTCTTAAGATTAGTGAGTTTACCCCTGAAGATCAAATGACCAATCATAATTTCCCAATATAATCGTGTATAGTATGACAGAAAAAAGGCTGTTAGACTTTTAAGAAATTAACTTGAAATTCCTGTGAATAAATTTACTTATATACACATATACATATATATAAAGTAAATCATATATAAAAAATATTTTTTTCTGTATTTCAGTACTTATAATAGTTGTGGCTAAATTTCAGTGCTTTTCAATATCCTGTGGTCATTTGTTCGCTTTTGTTCTAACCTCAGCTTCCTAAATGATTTTTACATCTTCCTAATGTTTAAAATAATGAAAACACATTTATATTTGAAAAAAATACTGAAGTCAAAGGAAAACAAAATTTCTTCCATTATCTCTTAGGCTTTTGTCATTTTTCTAGGTATTAAAGCATACCAATACATTGGTGTGACTTTCTTTGAAACCTCATGAGAAAATATTTATTTGAATGATTCATCCGTAGCCCTGGAATATTCTAATCAGGTTTTAAATAGCAATAGCTGTTTTAGGGCACCCATATTTTCAGTATTTTAAACGGTGAAAGATTGACCTTGGTATTGAAAAGGGAAGCTCAGATGCTTGTTACCAGATGTGGAAACGCAGCAAAATTCTACTGTTCTTTTCCCTTGCGAGCGGGTAGAAGACTAATCCCATCTGTGGGGGGAGGGGAAAGGAATGTCTGGGCTGGACTTTGGTTTCCAAAGTGTGATGGAAGGGGAGATGGGGAGAAGACAACTGGTGTGTGGGGGGGTGGGTGGGGGAGGCCCAGTTCCAGAGATTTGGACTTCTGCAAGCAAATAATCTGGCCCAAAATGCAGTCCCTGTGTGGTAGTGGTGGTGGTGGAGGAGTTGTGGGGGTCAGTGGTAAGGATTCATTTATAGATTATTTTCTCTCTGCTAGGTCTTTCATATTTGTAATCTGATGTGAATTGTTCACATTAGGCCCTAAAATTAATCAGAGAGGGATGAGTGTCTAGTTTCTTAAGCTTTTCATAAGGTTACATAAACATATTAAGTCTAAATATATAATAAGTATGTTCTGCTGAAATCCTACATTGTTTAATCTTTTGTTACCACAGTTATAGAAAAGAGAGTGTAGAGATAGATGTTTTTCAGCATGCAACTCCTCCTCTTGAGCTGAAGTGAGCTGTGGGTCTTCGAGGTGTGCTTGAGCATCTCCCAGTGCCACCTTCCCCCACCCTCTTCAAGTTAACTTGCTGCCTCCGCCTAGAGCACCTCCCCTCTTCCCTTCTCCAAGACTCAGACGAGTGACTTTAGCTCTCAGCTCCACCCTGGCCTGTCCAATAGAACCCTCTATTGAAGGTCAATGCTGCCCTTTACTTACAGCTTAATACAATAGAGCAAAGATGTGTCAGTATTGCTTAATGCCTTTTTGATGCATTTATTTTCTTTCTTGCATTCATTTCGAATCACTTCCATTTATCATTGAATTATTTACTCATGAAAATGACAGCATTCACCTTTGAAAATATCTTTATGGGTAGCTAGATTGCTTGAATAATCTCTCCTCTGATTAGCTCCCTTGTTGCATAATTAGTTTTTTTTCCCCTCTGGAATTTACCAATTTATCCTTGTTTTTTGGGGGAGGGGGCGGGGGTTGTTTTGCATCTGTTTTGCCTGGATTTCATCTTTGAGGATTTTGTCCTGCTGAGTAGGCAAGGAGATCTTTACTGCTTAGTAAAGAAGGGTAAAACAGCTGTTGTAACTAACTGTGAACCTGCTTTTCAGGCTAATGCAAGCTGTTAGCTCTTTGAAAAGCAGCTGCTGAAGTCTGTGCTATAATTCCAGCCGGAGCACGGGAAAATCTACTGCATTTGAATTTAAACATTCTGTGGATTGGTCATTTCAGCTTGTTGGCATTTCTGTGTCTTCCAATGTGCAGGACTACCTTTTCACTCTAGCTTTTCATCCTCTGTTAAAGATGCAAGAAGAGAGCAGGCAAGAGGAAGAGCGGTGAGCAGCTCAGCAGGGAGAAGCTAATCAAGGCAGCTGTCTCTGAATAGCTTGCCCCCCTCCCAAGAAGATAGATGGAGCATCTTTTTTATCTTACATAAGCAACCTACCAATGTTTGCATATCTGTCCCAGGCTGACCTTAATGCTCTTCCATTTCTCCCCCAGTTCTTAACTCCCCAGATGCCATCTGGATTCTTAACTGTGACCTCTGAGTGTATTTTGTTTCTCTAAGTAGATTCAACATCTTGGCTTTTTTGGTTTGGTGTGTAACTTATAGTGTTTGTCAAGGCTTACAGAAAGTAATTATTCAAGAAGTATATTTTCAGTGTTTGACAGAAATTCCCGCATAGCTGTTGCCATGCCCTCTACAGGAAGCTCAGGTTACAAAGATGGTATTTTGACAAACTGGGGAACTATGGCACCATGTAATTATACATATAGTGGAGGGTGAGACACATCCTCATTTATAGATTTCTGTGTTCTCTCTTTTTTACGAAGACACTCTGAAAGAGGCTAACGTTTTATTGTTACAGTCTCCCCAAGTGTTTTGTTTCACATTGGATATATTTGACACTTGGACTCTGAAAGGCAAAAAGTACTTTTGCTTTTGGTTTTTCTCATTGTTCTTCTACCAGTTTCAATCAGTATGTGTGCCTGCTAGTGTCTTCTTTTGAGCAGGCACCTCTCAGAGAGGTGCAGGGAAGGTAAAGAACACCGGAGTCAGGAAACTGGGGTCCTCACCCTGTCCACTGGCTTGGAGGCTTTGGAGCTAGGTTCTGCAGTCGGGCCTCAGCAAGCGCATCTGCAAAGTGACTAGGAGATCGCCAAGTTTCCTCTGCCTGTGACATCCCATGGGTCTCTCCCTGTGTTGGTGTACCACAGCCGGCATTACGGCGGATGGAGGGCTTAAGTGCAGAAGAACCCACTTTTTCTTGAAGCTAGACATATGACTACATGAAGACGTTGATACTTGAGGCTTAATTGCCATCAGTTCTGCAATTGCCATTAGTAATGGACACGTGTGAATTAATGTAACTCGGCCATCTTCTGATTTTTCTACTTCCATGTCTTCTTATACATTTGTTTTTCTTCTTAGACAACTGAATCAAGCTGCATTTTCTTCCCTGCCACATCTTGACAAAGTAGTCTGTACAGGAATATAAAAGGAGCCGGCATGTTTTGGAGGATTCTAAAGGTTAATATGTTGGCCACGTGTACACAAATTGGAGCCGTCTTGGAGACTGTTTGCATGAAGAAGCAGCACACAGTAATCTGGGCTGTTTGGCTGCTAATTCTCCCTATAAATTCCCATCCAAGTCAGACTCACGGTGGCTGGTGTGTTTGTTCTTGTTTTTATTTTTAAAGAAAACTCACTGAATCAGATTTGGAAAAACCTGCAAATGAGTCAGTGGCAGAAGCACATTATCTGCCATCCCCTGCTTGCTGCCTGGCTGGTTGAGGTTACATGGAACAAATGTCAACTGTAGTCTCTTGTGCAGGGAGCAGGACAGCAGCTAGGACATCACTGAGTCTTCCAGCCAGGGAGACCTCAAGCTGTAGAGATGCAGGTCAGCCTGGCCTGTCTGCCCTGTTTTGATACAGAGTTCCCGTCCTGTTTGGGCCCAGAGTTGATTAGTCAGGGTGAGGAGAGGATGTAAAACTTGGTGTAGTTGGGAGGGAGTCGTTGTGGGAGGGAATTTTGAGTCATTTAAGAGTCTTTTTTTTCTTTCCTCTTCTCCTTCTTAGTACTCTGTTGATTTTTGAGATGATCTTCCATTCCACTTCAGGAGAGCTGGGCAGGGGTAGGGTGAGGAGAGGTATTCTCTAGGAGAGCTAGGATAGGGAGCTGTATTCTAGAAATGGGTCTTAATTTATAAGGGAGCTCTTCTTAACTAGGAAATAGGATTATATATTTTAAAATTAGCAAGCGAAAAGAAAGTGAACAGGTAATACCAGGAAAATTATTGATTACTGAAGATTCTAAATATGTTTCATGAACGTAAACTTGAAGACTTAAATTCTCCATGGCATCTGGAAGAGACAGTTGAGCTCTTTGGAAGAAGTGGAGAGGGTAAAATATGCTGATGTAGGGAACCGGGTGATGACACAACAGGCTTGTGAGTCTTCGTATTGTATTTTTAATTCCACAGCCTTAGTTTTTCCATTTATTGGCGCCGAAGGGAGTTAACAGGATGAGCTCCAGAGGAGTGCCGGTTCGCCTTAGAACATTCCATGTTAGGAGCAACAGAAACTGGGGAATTTGGCCAGCCCTTTGGGAATTGCACTGTTTGTCCAGAGGCCCTCGAAGGCAGCAAATTCCCTCTGCTGAAGACGTGATAGGCAGTGGCAAAGGAACCGGCCGGAACTTGGTTGTTACTGGTTGCTACGAGGTGCCTAGAGGGCAGAACTTACACGTTTAGGTGGAGATTAAAGAAAAGTGGATTTCAAATCAGTGTAAAGAATGACTTGACAATAGTCAAGCCTAGCAAAAAAGGGAAGCCTATTTTGTGAAGGCAGAGGTTTTTGTCATAGATATTAAAGAAAGGTTAGAATGATCTTTTGGGGGAAATATTTGACCATGGGGATCAGCAAACTTTTTCTGCAAAGGGTCAGGTAGTAAATATTTAAGGCTCTTAGGGTCCTATGGCCTTTGTTGCAACTACTCACCTCTGCTGGGGGTGTGCATATACCGCCAAAGACAACATGTAAACAAATGAGCATGGCTGTTGTCTCAACTTGCTTGTGTGGCCATAACAAAGTACCATGGACTGGGGGATTTCAGCAACAGAAATTGAATTGAAGCTGGGAGTCCAAGATCAAGGTGTTGACTGATTCAGTCTGTGGTGAGGGCTGTCTTCCTGGCTTGCTGATGGCTACCCTTCTCTCTGTGTCCTCTATATGGCATGGGTGGGGGGCAGATGGGGAGAGAAAGAAAGAATGATCGATCTCTTTAAAGCCATAGTCCTGTCAGATTAGGGCCCTACCCTTATGACCTTATTAAACTTAATTACCTCCCGAAAACCATCTCCAGATACAATCACATTGCAGGGTTAAGGCATCAACATACGATTTTTTGGAGGATAGGGGAACATGATTCAGTGTTGCAATAAAATTTTATTTATGAAACAAGAGGTGGGTCAGATTTGGCCCAAGGACCACAGTTTACCAGCCTGTGGTCTAGAGGAAACCAACACTCATCATAAAGTAGACTATGTGATCTCTCAGTGTACTTCTAGTTCAAGTTCTATGAATCTGTGCTATTGTGGTTAAAGACTTAGCCAAAGGCTGTATTTGATGTGTAGCATAGCTTGATATCATTAAAACAAATGGTTCCCTATGTAATAAGACTCCCACCCCACTATAAAAGTCCTGAGCACCTTTGAGACATGGTTTTGGGAAAATTATTTGGGTAAGATTGGCATAACTCTGAGGCTAAGTGTATAATGTCTATTTCAGACTGTCTTGGTTCCTATTCAGGCTCTTGGGCAAGTTATTTAACTTCTCTGTGCCTCAGTTTTCTCCTCTATATAATGGTGATCATAATAGAATTTACCTTATAGCCATGTTGGATGCTTGAAGAAGTTAATACATGTTGAGAGCATGAAACAACGCTTGGCTCATAGTAAGTTCTTGGCAAATGTGATCTGTTATTCTTTCTTAAAATAAGAGAAGCCAGAGGAATTATGATAGGCATCTAAAGGTTATGTAGCTGTCAAAGGTTTAGGGATATTTTAGAAAATAAACATCTTTGGATTGGAGTGTGTACTTCTGTTTAAAAAACAATGCAAATGCCATAAAAGGAAAACTGAGAGACGTAGTATATACTTAGTAGGAAAAAGCATCTTTAACTAAAAGTGTGGTTGTCTTGATGTATTTTTCTGTGTCTTGGAAAAATGTGGAGACTATGGGTGGGTAAGCTGAAAAATGGGCTGCATCAGAACAAACCTAGTTTAGGGCTCACTGACTTGTGTTCCTAAGAATGAATCAATGAATAAATAAAGATAGTCCGTAAGTCCAGGATTTGGTTTTCTTCAGTGTGCATCAAATCCATCTACACTTTCGGCTGATGTAAGATGCAAGTGATGAGATGTGGTGTGATCTTCTTAGAACAGGTCTGGTGTGGTTCTACGTTCAGAAGGAAGGACAGTTGTAAAGTCTTTGGTCATTGATCAACATACAAACTTGTGATGGTGAAATTGGAAAGTTTTCAGTCCCCTCCTTATTCGTAGAGAAGGGTCCCTAAGGTACTTGTCAGCCAATAATCTTCTCCCATCTCTTCTTCAGAAGGAAAAACAGAAGCCACTTACCAGGCACTCCCTCAATTTCTTGCCAGGATAATAAAAACGGAAGTGCACCAGCACCCCCTTTCTGTGGCAGTAACGAACGAGAGTGGTCGTTGGTGGCTGTGACACCCTGCCCATCCAGCCTTTTTGAGTACATTACCGCTGGTTTCTCCTGTGTGGCCTAAAAAAAAAAGTCTGCTTTTCTACCTTGCTCTTGTCCAAAGCCTGCTTTGCCATAGTGTCTTATTTAAAAACCCAGACTCAAACACAAATCCAGTCCTGGAGATATTAAACAAATTAATATTAATTTACATTGGTAAATGGAATGGATGATGGAGGAAAGGATTATATTGTACATACATAATTTTAAATGCTACTTCAAAACCCTCTTGAAACATTCCACCCCATCCCCAAACTCCACTGCCAGATTCCCGTTCTTTAGGCAGCTGTCTCATCTTTCTTTTCTCCCCATAACCCTGCTCTCCAGCCTTGCTCCCACTTTCCTTTCTTTTCCTCCCCTCCGTTCCTGGATTTTCCAAGTGACGCTTTTCTTCCCTTTTTGCACAGGTAGAAATTTCATTTCTCTCTGCTTCTTCCATTTGCATCCTGGTATACCACTGTGGTATTTTTTTTTAATACAAATCTGATGCCGTTATCCTTTATGATGAAAAACTGGCTCCCCACTGATCCAGCGTGAAGTTGCCAGGCTCTTCACATGACCCAGCGTGAGCTGGACCTTGCGCACCTCCTCAGTCATGCTGGTCTCCCTCACCACTTCATCATTGCCTATGTCCTTGTCACGGCGTTGCTCATTCTTACTCAGGGCCTTTCGTACTTGCTTTTGCTGGGCCTAGAGTTCTTGTTTTCCTCTGAATGTAGCTAAAGCAGTCTTCTGGGCTCAGCTAGATACCTCTTTTTCATAAAGGCCTTCTCTCACCATCTGTAAGTTAGGTGCTGTTTCCCGTGAATATTTTCTCAAAGTAACCTTTTACTCCTTCCATCCTAATATTATTACACTTTTGTACTTGTCTATGTCCCATTAGACTTAGTTCATGAGGGTAGGGCCAAGTTCATCCTGGTCAACCATTTCATTCCCATACTTAGCAAAATACACGGCACACGGAAATTTCTTAGTAAATATTTCTTGGATAGATAATCTACATTAAAATATAGGTCTATTTTTTCATGCTTGAGTAATTGAAATATGTCTGAGTTTATGCCTTATTATATGGCTTAAAATCCTCAGTGTTTTTACCTTACTTTATGAAAAGGAACAAGCGTTTATCAATTTTGGAAAATTTATGCTGTCTTTTCACTTGTATTTTTCTCTTTGTGCCCTGTTTATAAAGTTTTTATGTCTTATGATTGTAATATTTTTTAGAGTAGAGTATGTGTAAAAGGCATACTTTTAATTATTCTTCTCCAGCATAAAGGATTAAACTAAAGATTAAAAGAGAATTTCCACTAAACCTTTTATCATGGCAGTATTTGTGGAGAACTTACTAGTGTAGAAGCTGCTTTGGTCTTTTCTTCAGTGAATCCTAAGGAGTTCAGTGAAAATGCTTGGCATATTTTATATATATATATACATTTTTTTTTCTTTTCCTTTTCTCTTTACACCTTAGATAACCATGCTCAGGGGTGGAATCTTGAAATAGAGTCTTCTTTTGATGTTGTCAGCTCAAAGCCAGTCTCTGGTCAAGTGATCGTAGAAATCCCTAAATTGCAAACACAGCAGACATACAGCATTGAACTTCAGCCTGGGGAAAGGATTGTTAAGCTCTTTGTGAAAATTAACAAGGTGAGTGATGATACTTTCTGAGAAGCGTGAGACGAAAAGCAATACTGTTCAAAAGAAATGGTTAGAAAGGAGGCTCTGAGTCTGAAAGAAAAACTTACTTTTTCCATTTTCGCCTTCACTTTTAGCCTCTCATATCTTTTTGTGTATGAGTGTGAGTTAAGGAGTGATTTTCCCAGATCTTAAGATTTAGAAAATGGAATATATGTGTTAAATTTGGCATCCTTTTCTCTCAAGAACCAGATGTGTTATATTTTAATTTTCTGCAATATTTGCAGTATTCTAAATCCAAAATACATTCTAAGCATTATATTTAAATACAGTGATTATTTTTGGTACTTGTGAATTAGTTTGAATATTGGTGTTTATTCTACATGCAGAATTCTACTTGCATGACCTTTCATGGGTAGAAGCAAGCTAGATTTTACTTTTTCTTTTTCCTTTTTAAAATTTCTCTAATTGATAATTGTGACTGGAAAAGAATGAAGCAAATCAACATTCAGCAACTGTTCAGATAAAGTGAGAACTTAAAACAAGTTCCTGTTCTGGGCTTAAAAGAAGAGTTAACTTCAAAATCCAATTCTAAATGTTAAGAATGTAGAATAAATGTTAGCTTGAGTGATAGAAATGAGAAGAGTTGTTTTTCTGAATATCCATGTTATTTTGTTTTTTCCTTTCCCTTCTGGTAAATTAATCCATGCTAAACTCTTAGCAGGTTGACTTTTAAATATTATTTATGAAATAATTTGGCATACTATAGGGAAGGAGATTTATATTGTTTTAAAACCTAGAATTTCCTTAAGAAATTAATATAGTGCTCTGAATCAGTATATTATTTTGCTGAAATATGCCACAGATTACTTAGAATGACTTTTGTTATTTCTCAAAAGAATGTTACTGTGGAAACTTGGTGGCCTCATGGACATGGAACCCAGACTGGGTACAACATGACAGTTCTTGTTAAACTGAATAAAGGCTTAAACATTAAAAAATCAGCTAAGGTAAGCAAATACTTTAACATATTTTGTGAAAAAGGTTTATTTCTTGTTGAAATAAAAATGCAGATCCTTGCATGAAAAAAAGAAACCAGCAAGACTCCTGTAACCCCACCACTCAGAAATAATCACTAGTAACAGTCAGAGGCTGTTACTGTGTGTGTGTGTGTGTGTACCAGTAAGCACTCACTAACATCATCAATAGGTTATGTGACTTAACTGAAACGATGTATAATGAATCCAGTTTTACAAAAGGCTAATTCATAACAATAAGAGTTAAGTTCCTATGGCATCTCGTCACGTGTTAAGTGAAATGATGTGGAACAAAATGAAGTTATTTGAGGTCTTGCTATATTTATATTTTTATTTTTTTCTTTTTTAATTTTATGTTATTTTTTCCATCTCAGTTTAGCCTCCCATCCCCTCTTCTACCTCCACTGCCCCACTACATTTATATTTTTAAATGGATCAGACTTTACATATTTTTTGGTTTTTAATATAATTTAATTATACATTTATATAATTTAATTTTAAAAATAAAACATTTTCCAATTACAGATGACATATAACATTGCATTTGTTTCAGGTGTACAATATTGTGAATAGACATTTACATAACTTATAAAGTGGTCACTTTGATAAATCTAGTATTATTATTTTGTTTATAAATATTTTTCTACAGTGGCTTTAAATTCTACTTTATATCAAAGTAATACATATGTATAATTTTACTTTATTTTATTTTTTATTACTATGCTATTACAGTTGTCCCAATTTTCCCCCTTTGCCCTCATCCACCCAGCACCCCCCACCGCCTCAGGCAATCCCCCCTCCTTTGTTCATGTCCATGGGTCATGCATAGAGGTTCTTCGGCTGCTCCATTTCCTATATTTGCTCTTAACAACTCCCTGTCTATTCTGTAGTACTTCTTAATCCCTTCACCTTTTCCCCCATTGCCACAGACCTCCCTCCCCACGGTCCACTATTGCAATGTTCTCCATGTCTATGGTGATGTTTCTGTTTTGCTTGTTTGCTTAGTTTGTTTTTTAGATTTAATTGTTGATAGTTATGTATTTATTGCCATTTTAATGTTCATAGTTTTGATTTTCTTCTTTTTCTTAAATAAGTCCCTTTAACATTTCATATAATAATGGTTTGGTGATGATGAACTCCTTTAGCTTTATCTTGTCTGGGAAGAACTTTATCTGCCCTTTGATTCTAAATGATAGCTTTGCTGGATAGAGTAATCTTGGATGCAGGTCCTTGCTTTTCATCACTTTGAATACTTCTTGCCAATCCCTTCTTGCTTGCAGTTTCTTTTGAGAAATCAGCTGACAGTCTTATGGTAATTCCCTTGAAGGTAACCAACTGATTTTCTCTTGCTGCTTTTAGGATTCTCTATCTTTAACCTTTGGCATTTTAATTATGATGTGTCTGGAGGGGGCCTCTTTACATCCATCTTGTTTGGGGCTCTCTATGCTTCCTGGACTGGTATGTCTATTTCTTTCACCAAATTAGGGAAGTTTTCTTGCATTATTTTTTCAAATAGGTTTCCAATTTCTTGCTCTTTGTATTCTCCTTCTGGCAACCGTATGATACAAATGTCAGAACATTTGAAGTTGTTCCAGAGGCTGCTTACACTATCTTCAATTTTTTGGATTCTTTTTTCTTGCTGTTCTAGTCGGATGTCTTTTTCTTCCTTATTTTCCAAATCATTGATTTGATTGTTGGTTTCATCTACTTCACGGTTGATTCCCTGTGAACTGTTCTTTATTTCAGTTAGTGTATCCTGCATTTCTGCCTGGGTCTTTTTTAGGCTGTTGAAATAAGTACCCACTGAGTTCCTTGAGCATCTTTTTAATCAGTATTTTGAACTCTCCATCTGATAGATTTTTATTTCCATTTTGTTTAGTTATTTGCCTGGAGTTTTGTTCTCTTCTTTCATTTGGGTCATGTTTCTTTGTTTCCTCATTTTGAAGGCCTCCCTGTGTTTATTTCTATGTATTAGGTAGAACTGCTTTGACTCCACATCTTGGTAGTGTGGCCTAATTTAGTAGGTATCCTATAGGGTCCAGGGCACAGCTTCCCTTCTCTCTCATGCTGTGTGTTTGAGGTGTGCACTTCATTTGGGCTGAGTACTTCCTCCTCTTGTAGATGAGTCTTGATTGCTGTTAGCAGGTCAATGGGAGGGATTTACCTAGTCCAGACAGCTGGGAGGACTGGCTGTGACCCCTGCCTAGCAACCAACCATCTTCTGTGGCTTGTGGAGGTGGTTGGGTTGTGCTCCGACATGCTCTGTAACTGTTTGCTGGGTGCGCAGGCTCTGGAGTTTCCCAGATGGTGCAGGCCGAGATCAGCCTCCACCTGTATTCTGTCTGGGGCCCTTTGGTATAAGCTATAAAGCGATCTGGAGAAGGCTGTTGCTAGTGCCGGGCCTGAGGCCACTCAGTAAGAGGTACGGGGTCTGCGCTCAGCTGTTGTTTGTTTGAGTGATTTTTAGGAAGGTTGGAAGCCTGTGGATAGCCCAGCTCTTCATATGGAAAAGCCACTCTTACCAGCTTGGGTGGGCCGATAAGTCAGATGGGGTGGACCCTTAGGTAATCGTGAGGGTGGGGCTCGCTTTGTGAGCCAGGTTGATGGAGGAGATTCAGATACGGTGCTGCCACACTGTGGCTCTGTGTGGGGAAGGGCTCAGACAAGATACAGTGGCCACTGTCTGTAGTTCTGCCTGGGAAGAAACTGTCCCCAGCTCTCGCCCTGATGCCAGATACTTCAGTTCCACCCCGTATGACACCGGTGCTCTTTAAGGTGCTGCTCTGGCGCTGGAGCTCAGAGTGAGTCTGAGTAAGTCTGTTTGCGGTGCGAGGCCCTTTAACAGGAGAGGCCTAAGAATCCCGCAGTTTCTTCTGCTGACCCAACCCCCCCTCCATATGTATAATTTGAAAGCTCAAATATTATTAAAAGTTTTAAATGAAAAATAAGATCCCTTGCCCAGCCTTTCCTATTCCTATTTCCTACTCCTTAGAAACACTACTTTTTAACTTTTACTTATTTCTCTTGCTGTTTATTTTCCCAAGTAACATGCGTCTGTGGATGTTTTCTAATTTTGCTGCTTTTATGTTGTCAATTGACTTCTAACCTAGAGGAGGCGGATGTAGCTCTCTTATATGTAGTGAGTGGCCATGCTTGTTAACTCAGTATTTAGTGTTTACATGATTATATCATGAAAATAGTATTCAAAGCTGAACCTCATGGTGTACTAAAATTTTATTTCCTTTTTTGTGCAACTTTCTGTTTTCCTTAGAGTCAATAATTGCCTCATGTTTCTTTGTTTTCTATTTACTTTCCTTAACATCATCTACAAAAACTCTGATGTACTTGAAATAAGTTTTAAATATAGCCGTAGTCATTAGGTAATCTATCCATTGTTTATTATTACTGTTATTATTCTTTTAACTTTTATTATTTCTTGAAACTCTCCTAGGGCCATTTTCTCATTTCTTTGATCTTGTTTGGTTACTCTCTGGACCTTCTATTAATACCTAACTATTGTCCTGGAACTTTGTTTTTATTATCATTATAGGAATTACCTTCATCTGTCTTCTAGGAATTACCTTCATCTGTCTTCTAGGAATTTTAGGCATTTCCCTCATCTTTCTCCTGGATTAGACATGGAACCCTATTTTGTTAGACAAATGAGAAAATGTTTCTCATTTTCATTCTTAACTTTACACTTTTGGTGAAACACTTTTTTCAATAGATTCCTGAGGATGGGTATGTGGAAAATGACACTGAAAACTTGTAAATAAGCAAATATTATATCAAGTTTATCTTCACAGTTACTTGATGATTGGCTGTGTTTAGAAATCTTGGTTGGAATTCATTTTCCTTCAGAATTTTGAAATCATTTCTTTTAGCTGTTAGTATTTTTGTTTTGAAATATACTTACATTCTAATTTCTGCTTTCTTGTATAGAATTGTTTTTGTTTGCTTCTGGAAACTATTAGGGTTTCTTTATCTCTGATATCTAAAATTTGAAACTTTGAAAATGAGTAGATTTTTGTCGTGCTAGTCATTTTGTGAGCTCTTCTGATGTAGAAACTCAATCTGGAAATTTTCTTGTATTTTTTAAAATAATTTTTCATTTATTATCTTTTTTTGTTTGTTTTTCTGGCACAATTATTAATCAGATGTTAGACCTTCTGGACTGAGCAATATTCTTAGAGTTTTCTTTTCTATATTTCATCTTATTTTTATTCTGTCCTCTGAGAGATTTACTTGGTTTTATATTCAGTTTTTAAAGTTAGGTATTTTATTTTCTCCCTTAAAATTTTTCTTAAAAGTTTTTTATTTTATTTAAAAAATTATATCCTATTTGTATTTTATGGTTATAATATCTTCTCATTTTTCTTAGAATATTAATTATTATGAGTATTTTCTCTGCATTGTTTTTGTTGTCCACATTCCTTTATTTCTTCTCTTTGTTTTGGTCTCTGTTTCCCCCGTTAGAGACTTTCCTTGAATGTCTGTTCATCCTTGGTGTCCATTCACGCTGAAGATTAAGGCACAGACATGCAGATGAGAAGCCCCATATGGGATTCAAAGTTTGGAATTCAGGTGGAAAGCAACACTGTCATGGGGTGATGCCCACATGTCAGTCGCTATAGATCTTGTGTGTGTGCATGTGCATGTGGTGTGTATGTGTGTACGTGTTTGGCTTTGCCAGTGAGCACATTCTCCAGGCTCTTGCTTGGGGAGTATAACACTGGTTGTTACTGTTCTGGGAGTCTAGTGGAAGCAGGCATTGAAGTTCCTACCATTGAGCATAGAATTTCCTCAGTTCCCCCTCTCATAGTTGGCTTTGTATCCTCAGCCTCTCTGATTGGGAAAGGCAAAATGATACGCAAGCTTCATAATTCCTTCTTCCAAACAATGGACTTGAGTTCTGCTTTTGGAATAAAACGTCTTGTAAGTCATTATACATAAAACTGCCTCTCCATGTCTCTTTAAAAAATCATAAAATTGAGTGAGCCAGGATTGGAGCTGGAGCTACCTAGAGAGGACAGTGGGGAAAAGTAGCCCCTGTCCTCCAAAGCACCTGTAGAGAAGTACCAGTCTTCCCTCCCAGCTGCCATCCATCAGGACTGGTGTTTTTAAAAAATACAGTAAAAATGTTTCTCCCTGAAGCCACAACCACCTGTTGTGCCTCTAAATCCACAAATAAGCCATATGGTAACCTCAGCTAGAGGATAGTGAAAGGAAAAATTTGACATTAGTGTAAAGAAATTCCTAGCTCTTGCCCGGTATGGGATACAGCACTAAGAATTGGGCAGAGCAACACTTTGCTATTTAGTAGCTGTAGGTTACCTCTTTAGTCCTTCACATACCATTTCCTTATATGTAACATTGGACTGTAAAGATGAGGTAACTTGGGTCTAGCTTATAATTGTGTATAATAATTAGTAGTGGTATTAGTCTCCTTCATAGATTTCCTCCTTTCTCGACATCAGCCTTTGGTGTTTGTAGTTGGCTGGGCTGTACTCTGGGGTCCCCGCTGGTGTTTCGCATTACTTCTCATGTGGGCCAGACTCCATGCTAAGTTTGCAGGTATGCCCTTCAGGAGTTCATTTTTTAGTTTTCTTTTTTGAAATCATGCTCTGTATTTTCTGGGACATTGTGAGTATGTGTGTGTTCCTATCATACACAGGGAGAATATTCTAGAGCTGCCTAAAGAGCCTAAACATTTATTCTAACCCTTTCAGCTCTCTCACATGTTCATTTTGTTGTCTGTTACCTTCATGAAAGTGTAAAAAATAATGACTCATTCCAACTTACTGGAGAGAAAGAAGGGGAATTTCTATGTTTTTTTCTTGTTTGTTTGTTTGTAGGAAATAATTCTTTTTCATTCAGGCTAATATGGGTGCAGCATATTAAAATGCCACTCTGACCAGGAGGGAAGGAAGATGTATTGCCCCAGGCCTCATGTTAGTGCTTGTTTGTGAAATGTGCCCCTTGGCTGTGGCTGCTGTAGAGTTTGTTATTTGTGAGGCTCACTTATTCACTAAATACTTGGGGAGCTCTCATATGTTTCAGCCACTTTGCTAGGCTTTGGTGATAGAGCAGTGTGTAAGACACTGCTTCCACTTCTCTCTGAGATCATAATCAAGCTAATCACTTGGTTGAGAAATTAAATAATTAAGCAAGCAATTGCAATAAAGTGTGACAAGCACTTTATTCTAGAGAACTATAGAGTACTATGGAACCACGAAGTGGAGGCATTCTTGGAAGAGTCCCAGAGAAGGTGATGTCTGTGTCCCGGGGGATAGGTAGAATTTGACCAAGCAATGTAGCAAAGTCAGAGGACAAGAATATGTCAAGGCCCAGGGACTCAAAGAAGCATTGTGTGTTTGTGGAGGTGAGAGAAACAGCAATGTGCCTGTTTGAAAATGATGTTGTAAAGGTAGGCTAGGGCAGGATCGTGCTTGGCCTTGTAAGCCACGTGAAGGAACTAGGCTGTCCTGAGGGCAATGGGGATTCTTTGAAGGGTTTTAGGGAGTGAGCAATGATCATACTAGTTTCCCAAAGATTGTGTAGATCGGATTGGAGAAGTGACAGGAGTGGGAGGCCAGCTGGAAGATGATGGTGGTCATTCAGACACAAGATGATGCTTGCTTGCTCTATAGGATTGCTGAGGACATAGATTTGGGAGAGATTAGAAGGTAATACTACCATCAGGCTTGGTGCTTCGGGAATGGGAGAGAAGAGTGAGTTAAGAATGGTTCTTAAATTGCTGGTTTGGGCCCCTGAGCAGTTTGCAGTCTTGTTTTTTCAGTTAAAGTGCTCTGAAAGAAGAGCAGGTTAGAGGAGTGTGATAGGGCAGAAATTATTTCTGTGTGAGGTTTGTTTTGTCTGGAGCGACTGAGAGATACTCAAGGAGTAATATTTGACAGGCATTTCATTATATACGTCTGGAGCTCAGGCATTACATATGGGTTAAAGCTATAGATGTGTAAGTCAACAGAATATAGATAATAGTAGCCATGGAAGGGATGAGCTAACTCAGGGAATCATAATAAGTAATCATGGGAGGGGGAAAATAAGCCCATAGAGGAATCTAAGAAGGAATGACCAATGAGGTAGAAAACCAGTTTGAGTGGGGGAGTCACAGAAGCCAGAGGAAGAGAGTATTTTAAAGCAGAGAATGTTCAAAGAGTGTTAAATGGTGTAGGAAGCTCAAGTTAGAAAAAGAATTACAAAGATCCTTTAGATTTGGCAACAGGGAGTTGACTGGTGACCTTGACCAGAATGGAAATCAGCAGAGGGCAGAGGAATGACTGAAGGTGAGGAAGTAGAGACAGTGAGCACAGGCATCTCTTGAAGAATGTTTGATGAGAGCCACACGTGAGCCAGCTGGTAATGATGGCTGCTTGGGGTCGGGAGATGTGCTGCACAGAGGGGACTGTGCAGTGTGTTCAAGTACTGAGAGCCAGCTTTTCGTGAATGGAGAAAGGTGGTGTACATATGGAAAGGAGAATGCTAGAATGGATTGCAATTTGAGCTAATAGTGTGAACTCATGAATTTTAGTATATGTAGCTAGACATAGAAATAAATAGAGATGTAAATGTATAGCTCTTACCAGGCCTTCCCAGAGGGCCTGGAAATAGTGGCGCTCCAGTAGCAATGATCAGATAGTGTTCAAATCTTAGTTTTTAAATACCACCCTCTACTAAGAGGGCTGTTAAGGAAATGACTGAGTTGAGGGCTGGAGCCTAGAATATCTTGCTACCTAGAAAGTTAAGAAGCTACTCAAGAATGATGGACCAGGTCAAGAGGACACAGGAGTCAGTTTAATGTGCTTCCAGTGGCCAAATCTGAGAGAATGTCAGCATTAAAGTGAAGAGTGGTAGCAAAGGATTATAACCCATTTAACATAATAACAATCCTCGAGTGCACACTGATACAAATAAGTAAATGAGAAAAAGGAAAGTTATTCCTTAAAGTGGAATGCCAACTAATAAATGTAGCAGAAACAATAGAACTAGAATAAAAATCATGTGATAACTACCATAGTTATAAGTAATTCAGGCAAGAGATATGAAAGGATGCTAAAACTGGAGGGTAAAGGAGCACGAACTATGGGACATTTATTATAGACTAAAGCATCTCTCAACAAAATATTTATTAATTGTAACGGAGAAAGAAAACACAGTGGAGAAACCCAGCAGACAGCAGCTTGATTGAGTGATTAAGGTTGTCACCACCAACTGGACAAAGTGACTTGGTGTCCACCCATCAAGCTGCGACGGGAAGAATCCAACATCCCTTCTGTGCTCATCCTGCCAAGGCAGATCACCCAGATCAAACCACGAGGAAGCATCAGGCAATCCCAAACTGAGCTCCGTTAGCAAAAATCTTCAAATCTACTTCAATCTACTGTAATCTTCAAAAATGTCAAGGAAAAACCGAGGAACTATTTTACATGGAAAGAGGCTGGAGAGATGTAACAGCTGGGTGCAGTGGCTGATTTTTTTTTTTTTTTCCCATAAACAATGTCATTGGGCAACTACCAGAACCTGAATGGGTTCTCTGAATGACGGGCATTCGGGAATTCTTTGTACTATCATTGCTTATTTTCTATACGTTTGACGTTGTTTCAACACATAGGACATCATTAAGAAAATGAAAAGTAACACAACAAAATCCTGGTGGGAGAGGGTCAGCAGATGGGGAAAGACTGACAACAGCTCAAAACTAGAGAGACTGTTGCAAGGGCAAGGTGCCCGGTAAGGCAGGGGAGGGTGGATTCACTGGGGATGAGGGGCTCTGCTTTTGTTGTCCCAGGGACGAAATGACAGAGCTTGCGGAGGGAGGTGATTTTGAAACTCTGTAGGACCACTTCAGGTATATTTTCTTTCTGTGGGACTTGAAAACTCTTCTTTCAGTGGAGTTTAAGGAGGAAAATATGAACCTGAGAAATTTTAGGGAGTTCATCTGGTCAGATTACTTTTTTCTTTCCTGGGAATTAGGATGTAATGCTGCCTGCTGAGAGTAACGGGGTGGGGTGAGAGGGGCAAGTTTCGAAATTTGAGGAAAATGAAGCCTTGAGATAGCCACTGTGGGAAAAGTGCTAGAGAGGGCTAAGGCAGCACGCTAGGGTTGTGAGGCAGCATTGAGGGCCCAGGGAGATTGAAAACTGTCTCTTTTTCTGAGTCAGAATACCTTCACTTTGCAACAGCTGTTGATTTGTGGTTGTGATATGATTGGCTGGTTTGATGGTGTTTTGCCAGGTGTCATAGGGATGTGGTTTGGTTTGAAATTGTTTTCTGGGCTTCCTGCCTACCCTGCTTGTATACATCCTAATTAAATCCCTTGTATGATAAAGGCTTGAGTCCAACACTGAGCATCTTTCTCTGCTATGGTTTTTGAAATTATCTTCTTATTTCTAAAATGTTATAGGAGCAATAATGGTATATTATGTAGGAATTTTAAGGGACTATTTTATTTCGCCTGTTAAAACCTCACTGTGACATTTTAGTCAGCTTTGCATTCTGCTCATTAGAAGGTTCAGAGGAGAGCCATGGAAGTGATTAGAGGAGAGGGGACAAAGGAATAAGATAATTTAACTTCCAGGAGAGCTCGGGACATGTTTGCAAAAGCTTTAAGTTGTTATTTAGGACCTTTTCCCATTCATCTGCAGTAGGATAGGCCTGGAGGAAGTAGAGCATATGAGATGGAGGCTCCCCCCCCCAGAGAGGCTGGGAGATGAGGTAGCTGAGGTTGTTTATATCAGAGTGGGTAACCGAGGCATCTAGGAATTCATTTGCAGTGGGAACTTTAAATAGTACTTATGCCCATTTGACTGGGATGATAGAGGTTGGATCGAATGATCTCTTGCCTCCCCCAAAGAAGACACCAGAGTGACATAAAATTTGGAACTTTTTTGCAAGTTTCAGGAATTGATGTTTGCTTGTGATATTTAGATAAAAGGTACACATTAATGCTTAATTGGTGAGAGAGATAATATCTAATTCACCCTTCCAGGGAATTCAGTTTCTTACCAGTCCTAAATTTCTTAGTGTTTCAGATGATTTCAGATTTGCCAGTGTTTCTGCAAGCAAGAAATTTGACTGCGGCTTGCCATCATTATCTGCATCTTGGCAGGAGGCTCTTAGTTTTATTGCTTTCCAGCCTTTACTTGGCGGGAATGTGTCCGACTGGGATTTCTTTTTCTTCTTTATTTATTGTGCAGTATAATACCTACACAGAAAAGCACACAGAACATTGCAGAAACACGTAATGAACGATCACAAAATGAGCACTCATGGAGCTGTCATCCAGGTCAAGAAAGAGCATTACTAGCCCAGAACCTCAGCAGCCCCCGCTCCTTGCAAGGCTCACCCACCTCTCCTTCCTAAAGATCCGTTCTCCTGATGTCTAACGCTACAGCTTGTTTTTGCCTGTTTTTAAACTTTACATACATGGAACCACATAGTATATATTCTTTTGGTTCTGGCTAATTTGGTTCAACATTGTATTTCTGACACTTAAATATGCCGTTGTGTATAGCTTTACTATGTTTATTTACATGGCTGTATAGTGTTCCCTCTTATCACACATACTGCTGTTGCAGTTTGGATAGTTTCCAGTCTTTGCTATTCTGAATAATGTTGCTATGAACATTATTGACGTGGCTCTTGGAGTACATACCTCATTTCTGCTGGAAGTGGAATTGTTGGCTCACAGCATGTGCTTAGGTTCAGCTTCTAGAGAGGATGCTAAACTGCCTTCCGCTCAGTGGCTGTGTTTCACCTTTGCTGCACATATTCACATGCTCGCCACCATGCAGTGTGGTGTCAGAGGGAACTCTGTTTTCTCATCAGAGGTCCCCTCTTATCTCACCTCCGTGGCCCTTGCATCCTGATGGTTTCATTGTTACCAACAACTTGGTTTATGCAAAAATATTCCTATTTTTGAAATATCTCATTGAAATCCATTTTACTTTACTTTTATATCTTTCTTGTTTCTCTGACATTGAGACTTTAATGTTTTGTTTTCTGAGTATGTCCCAAGACAGGAGCACAGTTGCCTTAGACAAGGCCTTGGGGAAGGACAGAATGTGGGTGCAGTCCAAGCAGCAGAGATTTACTGGATCAGAGGGAGGATGCAGGCCTGCAGGGAGGGGAAAGTGCTGACTGCACTTTGCTGTGAACAGGGAGGAATGTCTTGACTGAGTTTTATTTTGTTGTTGAAAGGAGTGACTTTGGGATGAATAGTTTAAGTATGAGGGGAGGTAATATGAGGAAAAGTCAATAGGCACTTAAAAAATTAATTAAAAATAAAAGATAAGTGTTGGGATATAAATTCTGTCAAAAAAGTCATTTCAAGAGGGACCTTAGAGTATGAGTCGGGGAAAGTCAGCGTTATCAGTTTGGGAAACCAACTTGATTTTTAAACAAAAGAGAAAGTTTTCTGTGTAAGTGGTAGTAGGAAAGTTGTTCTGTAAGTGGAATTCTTTAGTAACATGTAATTTAGCCTGAAAGTGTTGGTGTGCTTTTCAGTTTTCTTCTTGTAATTGATTTTTAGTTTCATTCCACTGGGGTCAGAAAAGATATGATTTCAATCTTCTTAAATTTATTTAGACTTGTTTTGTGGTCTATACTGGAAAACGTTCCATGTGCACTTTAAAAGAATGCATATTCTGCTGCTTTAGGGGGAAACACTCTGTAAATATCAGTTAAACCCATCTGATCTAGTTTGTCATTTGAGTCCACTGTTTTCTTATTGATTTTCTGTCTGAAAAAACTAACCATTGATGTCAATAGGGGTTAAAGTCCTCTACCACGAGTGTGTTACTGTTAGTCTTGTCTCTTTGTGTCCATTAAGATTTGACGTGTATATATAGGTGCTCCTGTGTTGAGTGCATAGATGTTCACAAGGGTTATATTCTCCTGTTGGATTCGTCTCTTCATCATTGTGTAACGTTGTTCTTTGTCTCTTATTATAGATTTTGCTTTAGAGCCTATTTCATCTGATATAATATTGCTATCCCAGCATTTATTTTTTCCATTTGTATAAAATATCTTTTTTCATCCCTTTACAAAATATTTAGTCTGTGTATGTCTTTCAATTTGAAGTGGTTCTCTTGTAGACAGAATATATGTGGGTCTTATTTTCTTATCCATTCAGCTATCCTATGTCTTTAGATAAGAATATTTAATTTTTTTTTACATTTAAAGTGATTATTGATAGGTACATATTTATTGCCATTTTACTATACGTATTTATGTTCCTCCTTTTTTTTTTTTCTTAAGTTTCTTTAACATTTCTTGTAATACTAGTTTGGTGGTAACAAATTCAGCTTTTTCTTGTCTGGGAAGCTCTTTATTTTTTCTTCGATTTTAAATGGTAGCCTTGCTGAGTAGTATAGTCTTGGTTGTAGGTCCTTGCTTTCTATTACTTTGAATATTTCATGCCAATACCTTCTAGCCTGAAATGTTTCTGTTGAGAAATCAGCTGACAGCTTATGGGAACTCCCTTGTAGGTAACTGTCTTTCTCTTGCTGCTTTTAAGATTCTCTCTATGTCTTTAACCTTTGGCATTTTAGTTATGGTATGTCTTGGGGTGGGCCTCTTTGGGTTCATCTTGTTTAGGACTCTCTCTGTGCTTCCTGAACTTTCACGTCTTTTTTTTTGCATAGGTTAGGGGAATTTTCAGTCATCATTTTTCAAATAGGGTTTCAATCCCTTGTTCTCTCTCTGCTCCTTCTGGTACCTCTATGACACAGACGTTGTCATGTTGGATGTTTCTTAGATGTTCCTTAAGTTATTCTCATTTATTTATTTAATTTTTCCTTCTTTGCTGTTCTGATTGTGTATTTTCCACTACCTTATCTTCCAAATTACCGATTCAATCCTCTGCTTGGTCTAATCTCCTCTTTATTCCTTCTAAGTGTATTCTTCATTTCTGACTGATTCCTTTTTATGGTTACTGTGTTCTTTTTTATGGTTACTGTCCCTTTGTTTAAGTTCCCACTGAGTTCATCCATTCTTAGTTTGTTGAGCATTCTCATTACCACTGTTCTGAACTCTGAATATGGTAGATTGTCTCCATTTAATTTAGTTCTTTCTCTGGGGCTTTCTTCTGTTCTTACATTTGGGGTATGTTTCTTTGTCTCCTCATTTTGGCTGCCTCTTTGTATTTGTTTCTGTGTATTAGGTAGATCTGCTATGTCTCCCTGTCTTGGTATGGTGGCCTTATGTAGTAGGTGTCCTGTGGGGCTCAGTGGCACTTTCTCCATGATCACCTGAGCTAGGTGCTTCTGGCATGTCCCTTATGTACGTTATTGTGAGCCCTCCTGTTGTACTTGTCTTGATTGCTATTGGCCTATCATGGGTGCAGTTGACCTTTAGGCTGGCTGATTATGAGGATTGATTTTGACCACAGTGTATGAGCTGCTTTCTGGGGGTTGACCCCACAAAATGGAATTTGCCCCAGCAGTTTCTGGTGTCTGCCGAGATCTCCCTTGGCAGTGCTGCTTGTGGAGTTAACTGTGTTGTGCTCTGATGTGGTATGGAGCCCACCACTGGGTGTGTTGTTTTGGGGGCTCCTTGGGAAAGGCTCCAGAGCATATCAATGTCAGACGGTGCCTTTGGCCCTGGGCTACCTATTAGGAGCTACAAAGTAATCCATAGTTGACGGCTGCCTCTGCTGACCCTTGTTGCATGTGGGAGGGCTAAGCTGTGTACTGAGCCTGGCTTCCACCAACACCAAGCCTGACACAGGTCAGCAAAAGGCTGAAAGGATCCCTGAGGTCTGCCTCTGCGTGTCAGCTGCCTGTTAGGCTCACTCAGTGAAAGAGAGTCTAGCAGTACATGAGTGGCATGAGGTAGTTTCACAGTGAGTTACCAGGAAGGAACGAGTGGTGTTTACCAGGTTGATATGGATTCAGACTTGGTGGCAATGCTGGGTCTGAGGCCAATCAGCAAAATTCACAGTGTACTTCTAGGCCAGTCGCCACCTGCCTGGGTCTTTGGACATCTGTGGTGGGTCAGGGCCTCAGGGAGTCATCAGGTTTGAGGCCAGTACAGTTCATGAGGCTAAAACAGGTTAAGATTTGGCTCTGTGGAGGGAGGGCTTTGCATAGGAATGGTGGTCGTGGTTGGATACACAGTGAAAAAATGGTCTTTGCTCCAATGCCACACACCTCAGTCTCTCCCAGTTTATCTCTGACACCCTGTGATCCTGCCCAGACCTGCTTGGGACCCTCCCCGGCACACGGCTGTGGGGCCTGCCCTTTTCATGTGTCTGGCTTTCCTACCAGTCTTGATGTGACTTCTGTAAATCTTTGGTTGTAAGACATCTATCTGCTCAGCTACTCTTCAGTTGGTTATTCATGTTGATTGTTCTATAATTGGGTTGTAATTTCAGTTTGGTTCTGGGAAAGAATGAGTGTAACTTCCACCTACTTTGCCTCCTTCTTGGAGCTGCCTGGAATTCTGTTTACTGGCACTCCAGATGCTTCATACAGAGATCAAATGTGTGAGTTAATCAGCCGTGTTCATATAGAGGGTGGTGTGATTCTCATATTTCTGAAAGGACTGCTGCTGAACTCAGAAGATATCTCAAAACAAGTGGATCATGGTTTCATAAATCTCTGCTGTGGTCAGAGCTGCCAGAGTGCCGCATGCACGGCCTGTTCACACAGGAGGCCATAGAAAAATCAGAGAGTAATCCCAAATGTTGCTTCTGCCTCCTGAAAATCATTCTTTGAACCTTGTGGAATATGCTCTTTTTGAAACATTTCTTTTTTTTTCTTTTTTAATATATTGATTATGCTATTACAGTTGTCCCATTTCCCCCCCTTCACTCCACTCCATCCTGCCCACCCCCTCCCTCCCACATTCTTCCCTTGTAGTTCATGTCCATGGGTCATACATGTAAGTTCTTTGGCTTCTACATTTCCTATACTATTCTTACCCTCCCCCTGTCTATTTTCTACCTATCTTTATGCTACTTATTCTCTGTACCTTTCCCCCTTCTCCCCCCGCTCCCCTGTTGATAACCCTCCATGTGATCTCCATTTCTGTGGTTCTGTTCCTGTTCTAGTTGTTTGCTTAGTTTGCTTTTGTTTTTGTTTTAGGTGTGGTTGTTAATAACTGTGAGTTTGCTGTCATTTTTACTGTTCATATTTTTTATCTTCTTTTTCTTAGATAAATGCCTTTAACATTTCATATAATAAGGGCTTGGTGATGATGAGCTCCTTTAACTTGACCTTATCTGGGAAGCACTTTATCTGCCCTTCCATTCTAAATGATAGCTTTGTTGGATACAGTAGTCTTGGATGTAGGCCCTTGCCTTTCATGACTTGGAATACTTCTTCCAAGCCCCTTCTTGCTTGTAAGGTCTCTTTTGAAAAATCAGCTGACAGTCTTATGGGAACTCCTTTGTAGGTAACTGTGTCCTTTTTTTCTTGTTGCTTCTAAGATTCTCTCCTTCTGTTTCATCTTGGGTAATGTAATTATGATGTGCCTTGGTGTGTTCCTCCTTGGGTCCAACTTCTTTGGGATTCTCTGAGCTTCCTGGACTTCCCGGAAGTCTATTTCCTTTGCCAGATTGGGGAAGTTCTCCTTCATTATTTTTTCAAATCAGTTTTCAACATTTTGTTCTTCCTCTTCTCCTTCTGGTACCCCTATAATTCAGATGTTGGAATGTCTCAAGATGTCCTGGAGGTTCCTTAGCCTCTCCTCATTTTTTTGAATTCTTATTTCTTCTTTCTTTTCTGGTTGGATGTTTCTTTCTTCCTTCTGGTCCACACCGTTGATTTGAGTCCCAGTTTCCTTCCCATTACTATTGGTTCCCTGTATATTTTTCTTTGTTTCTCTTAGCATAGCCTTCATTTTTTCATGTAATTTGCAACCAAATTCAACCAATTCTGCGAGCTTTCTGATTACTAGTGTTTTGAACTGTGCATCTGATAGGTTGGCTATCTCTTCATTGCTTAGTTGTATTTTTTCTGGGGCTTTGATCTGTTCTTTCATTTGGGCCATTTTTTTTTGTCTTGGCGCGTCTGTTACTTAAAGGGGTGGAGCCTTAGGTGTTCACTGGGGTGGGGGAACGCTGGTAGCTTCACTGTGACGCTGTACGTGGGGGAGGGGCTGAGAGGGAGCAATGGCGCCTGCTCCACTCTGTGCCGGATTTCAGTCACTCCCTCCGCTACCCACAATCAAACTGGGCCCCTCTGGTGCTGATTCCCTAGGTGGGTGGGCTTGTGCATGCTCTAGGCCCCTGTGAGTCTCTCCAACGAACTCTCCTTTGAGGTTGGGAGTTTCTCCCGCTGCCGCCTCAACCCTCACGGGTGTTCTCAATCTGAGGTTTGAGGCTTCATTTCCGTGGTTGTGCAGTCTGTTTCGCCCCCCTGCCGTTCCTCCCAGTTTATCTAGGCATGAATGTGGGGCCACAGGTTCTGCCAGCCACCACCTTGTGGGGTTGGCTAGCTTCAGCCTGGCCTGCTCCATTCCACAATCCGCCACCTCGCTGGGTCAGCCAGCTGCTGCCTAGCCGCGAGTCCTCTCCACCCAGGCTGCCCGTCTCTGCCCCTCCAGCTGGTCTGGATGAATGTTTCTTCTTTATCTCCTTGGTTGTCAGACTTCCATACAATTCGATTTTCTGTCAGTTCTGGTTGTTTTTTGTTTTTAAATTGTTATCCTTCTTTTGGTTGGGCAAGGAGGCACAGTGTGTTTACCTACACCTCCATCTTGGCCGGAAGTTCCTGAAACATTTCTTTGTGTGTGACATTTTCCGAACCTTTGGAAAAATGTTATTCATTCTTTTTAATCTCATCTCATCATTTGAAAGAAATGCAGAAAGTTTTTCTACACAAGATGGAATGCTCATTTATAAAGCTGGGGTGGAATAAAGCTAAATTTTGAGAAGGTAATCTCAACTTTGAAGTATGTGTGATCCAAAGAAAATGTGGCCCCTGCATGATCCAAAGAAAATGTGGCCCCATGAATCAGCTCAGGTTTTGTCCTCAGTGCAGTTTTTCTCTTCTGAATTACATGTTTTTCCCTCATGTAGAATTTCAGACGAGGTAATTAGATACAAATGTATTTGCAAATAGCGGGAATCTGCCTTGAAAATGTACTGTACGGTGAAATACCAAGCTTTAAAACTTTTTGAATATAAGTGCACAGAAATTTTTGTGAAGTCTATTTACTGTGCAACAACAAAATGTAAGGAAATGGACATTTATTAAGGAAAAACAATCAAATTTTGCAGCAAAGTGCAAGGAGAAACAATAAAAAATACTGATCTTACATTGCCCAGAGAAAGCAAAATAGCAATGTTCAATACCCAGCCATCCTCACCAAGAACCAGACACCTGTTCTAAAGCAGTGGATCAAACGATGTCTTGTTCAGTATCTTTCAGCCATTTTTTTCCCCTGACTTTTCAGAAGAAATAATTAATTAGAAAATTTTCAACCCTACAGGCATTTGTAAGCAGTTTGAATGGATTTCCAAGAAACAGAGGCATGGATAATACTTCATTTTGGAGAATTTATTGTGAAGTGGGATTTTTATGAATCTCCAAGAAACTTATCTTTGTGTCTAGTACTTTCCCAAAATATTTATATATTTTTGGCTTCATTTTAGAGAATATTTCTAAATTAAAATTAATAAAAAGGTGTTTCCCATCGACTATGCAGGGATAAATGGACAAATCTGGCCATCTTCTTTACAGAACATATATATGCAAAAAATGAATTTTGACAAATTCTTGACTTTTTTAGATGTTAAGGCTCAATATAGCACATATTATTATTCATTACTTTAACAAACCAGTATGTAGATATGCTATTTTCTTTTTTCAAAAATACATGAATCAAATACAGGAATCAATTACTTTTTTGTATACTCTAATATTTATTTTACTTAAAAATGGCATGATTATTTGTATAGAGTTACACATAAGAAAGCCTTCAGTGTCTGGATCTTTTTTCTGGGCATTATTATTATTCATGTCATTTCACTATTAATACTGAAATTACTTTTGTCATATAGAAGAGGGAGTGTTAAAACGCAATCCTACCTAGTGTTAGATACACTAAATATACATCTGGCGACAAAGATACAAGGTAATGATGTTGATGTAAACTCTAAGCGTTCACTCTGTGCTGTCTGTGAACTTCTGTGGCTAACGGCAAGCCTCTCTCGTGTCATCCTGTACAGGCCTGTTTGAGGGGGGCTCCTTGTAGGGTACTTCTGCCTGTTTGAGCACTTTCAGAGCAGACAAATATGGTGTTTGGTTTTCTCTAAAATTGCATGATAGTAGATGTGAAATGATTTTAAAATGGGTGTTTTCCAAATCCATAAAAATTATTTGAGAAGTATTTCAGGTAACATTTGCCAGTGTTTAGAAATAGGTGTTTTTTTTTTTAAGAAAAAAAATTATTCTTAAAAATCTAGTGATTTTATGAGAGCTGTTTAAGTATTTGATTACAAACAACTTAGAAGTAAAACTCAGTTTGTAAATTCATGATTCATTACATCATCATCTGCTTCGTCTGCCAGGAGAAAAAAATTTGAGAAGTACACTATTTACTTATCAGCTACACACCTCTTTGTCCTTTGGTTAAGGAACTCCTAACTCTTGCCTTAAAAATCCATCCAGCTATCCTGTTCTTTTTTGGGGGTGGGGGTTGGGGGGTAAAACTTTTTTATTTGAAAACAAATATACAACTTGGAGTGGATTTGAGGCAAATTACGCTATAAGCAGATTTTCTTTAAGTGGCTAGACAAAGTTTAAAAAGCAAGTAACAGTAAAAATGTTTCTGGTACGGGACCAGCAGTACAAGAACAATAATGTATGAGTACCTGGACGGCACCGTTTTTGCAACAGTGCAACTTTTAAGTACATGTTGTTGACTGTCCGTAGTCCACGCAGAGTTGCAGCCCCACACGTCAACCACATTCTGACAGCTCCTACAGAAAACTACTTAAAAAAAAGGCACAACCCAGACGTTCCCTCACTTGACCAGCTCCACCTAAGTTTAGATGTGCAGAAGGGCTTAGATATATCCAGAGTAAGCCGCATGCAACATGTTACTTGATCAATTTTCTAAAATAAGGTTTCAGGACCATGACAAGAAGGGAAGAAAACATGGAGGAATGAAGTCCTAATTACTAACACGCGTATTTTTTTGACAGTAGGGGAAACCTTTTACAGATAAGTTACAAACAAAGAAAAGGCAATTTTGTACAAGAAATTGAACACATATCCTGTTCTTTTTAAGTTAATCTTTCTATTTTAAAACTAAAATCAAGAAGTTAATTAAAAAAAACTCAGCTATTGAGTTGCTAATAGAACCTTGAACTGTAGAAAAATTTGGAAATTAAAAAATTTAAAATTAAAACTGCTTAACTTACATATTTAGGTTCTTAGATACATTTTTATTCCCTTTCAGATAGTAATTTATTTTGTTGGACTGTATAAAATATTTTTGTTCCTGTAAGAAGACAATATATTCATTCTGGATGAAAATATGAGTTACTTCAGGGGCTTTTCAAAAATCCTCTTTGAGAGCTCGTTATTTTCTCTGCAGTAAAATACCTGCTGTAGGAAAAGGCTTTTATGTTACCCATCAAAGCTGCCCAGGGACATGAAGAATTGCTGACACTAATCAAAGGCCAACAGCCTTTAACCTGTCAAAGAACCCACGCCCAGAGGGAAAGGTGGTGTTAGTCACTGCCTCTCCCTTGAGGCGCTGTCAGGTGGTTAGGGTTCACTTGGTCTGGGGTGTAAAATTGTTATTGCAGGAGTTGGGAGGGAGAACTAGCTGTCTTTTCGTGACAATATTTGCAGAGAAAAGAAAAAACGTGTTGGAAGATGTGTTTTTTCTTGTTAATACTATGCGTAGCATTAATCAAGAAATTAATGAGTTCTATTTTCTAGATTTGTGATTCTCAAAATTTGTTGGACTCAGAACCACTTTACATTTGTGAAAATTATTGAGAACCCTAAAGTGAATTTGCTTATGTGTGTAAATATTAAAACTGAGAATTAGATATTTACTCATTTCAAATCACAGTAATAACCCTATGACATGTTACTATATGAGTTATTTTATGTAAGCAAATACATTTACAAAACAAAAGTTTAGTGAGAATAATGAAATTGTTTTTACATGTTTGTAAATCTCTTTAATGTCTTGCTGAATAGAAGACATCTGGATTCTCATCTGCTTCTGCATTCAACGTGCAGTATGTTGTTTTCACTGAAACATGCAAAGAAAATCTGACGACGAAGATGTGTAGCTGGAGAAGAGGAGTATTTTAGTAGCCTTTTCAACTGCTTGCACTCATAAAAAAGTGGCCTCATGAAAAAGAGCTCAGAAGCCTTCCCTCTTGAATTTTTTGGAATAGTTTGAGGAAGACATTATTCCATTTTCTTACCCTTGCCCTCACTAGAAACTTAACAAGTGGTAGTTTTTTAAACATTAGTTGCAATGTGGAATCTGAAGCCATTTCAATGAACCCTTCTTCCTCTATTACATTAACTTCTATTTGTATATCTTGCACTCTTAAGAGATCTTTTAAAAAATTTTTTCTTTATTTATTTTCAGAGAGAGGGGAAGGGAGGGAGAAAGAGAGAGAAGGAAACATTGATGTGCCAGAGAAACGTCAGTTGGTTGCCTCTCACATGCCCCCACCTGGGGACTGGGTCTGCAACTCAGGCATGTGCCCTGACTGGGAATCAAACTGGCGACCTTTCAGTTTGCAGACCAGCGCTCAACCTACTGAACTGCACCAGCCAGGGCCCTTAAGAGATCTTTTACCCATGTGTGATATTGTAATATAAGGCATCAGTTATTTGAAAAATGTTGGTGTACTGAGAGTACCAATTGTTGAAACATTTCATGATATGATATCACATTCAGAAGATTCTCTGATGTATCAGTTTTGTTTTTTTTTCCCAGCATTTTTAGATGTAGACAGTGTGGCTATAGGTTGAAAATGTTAGTCTTGTAATCTCAATTTAAGATAACAGTTCATCCTTAAATTAGGAAAAAGTATATTATAAATCATCTTTTAGAATAAGATAAAGTTTATTAAACTATAATAAGTTTTAATTAACAGTAAAATGTGTTTTTATTTGAAAATTTCATATTATTGTGAAGTGAGTTAAAAGATACCAATCCTTTTGTGTTTCTGTGTAGGTTGCAAGGAAAAGTTTGGGATTCAAAATAAGAATTTATTGAGCAATGAGGAAGTTACAGAGATTCTAGCAGGAGTAGCCAGAGACAGCTAGTCAGAACACAGTAGAAGTCCTGAGTTATCTCTGAAAACAAACCTCTTCATATCCTAAACCTCTGCTGTGGGATAGAGCACACCAGAATATACAAGCACACATTCTATGAGTTGTCGGAGTGATGATGCCATCACACATCATGTAGCTTCTGGAAAACTCCACTGTACAATCAAAAGAGGGAGAGGGAAAAAGGCAACATTTTAGCATTACTATGAAAATAGTTTTAAATTCAGGGACCCCCTCAAAGGTAGTCCCCTGGCCACACTTACAGAATTGAAGTTCTAGATGTTTGAATCCACCTTTAAGGTGTTTTAAAAGTTACCTCTGAAAGTCACTGTACATTTTTATATTTTGCAGCCCTAAAACAGGTGTGGTAATTCCGTGTCTTAGTCCTCCTCATGTAGGCCTTATTCTGTGTCTTCTCATAAAATTAACTCTGATATGTTTTGTCATGCCATATTAATGAGGGCAAGGGTAAGAAAATGGAAGAACATTCTCCTCAAACTATTCCAAAAAATTCAAGAGGGAAGGTTTCTGAGCTCTTTTTTATGAGGCCAGCATTATTCTAATTCCAAAACCCAGATAAAAACACTACAAAGAAAGGAAATTATAGGCCAATATCCCTGATGAACATAGACACTAAAACCCTCACCAAAATATTAGCATATTGGACCCAGCAAAACATTAAAAAAACCATACACCATGATCAAGTGGGATTTATTCTGGGGATGCAAGGTTGGTAGCAAGATTGGTACAATATTTGCCAAAGAGCATATGTGCATATATGCAAAGCCCATGGGCGCAGACAGCAATGCAGTGAAGGCCAGGGTTGGGGGTGGGGCTTGGTGGAGGGGGGAAGGAAGGCAAATGGGGGGCATCTGTAATACTGTCAACAATAAAGAAAAATAAAATAAATACATCTAGGAGAAACATTCACCTTTCAGTTAACTGGGCAGTGTTCAAGAATGAAGCATATCTAAAATAAATAAGAAAACTTAACTTAGATTTGTGGACGACTAACACGTGAGAAATATCTATGTAACCATAGCTTTTGAAAGAAAATTGAATAATTGTGTTAAACCTAAGATTTTGTTTTGTTTTGTTTTGTTTTGTTTTAGCAAACAGATAGAATTTTGTGTTTGCTTTAGACAAAAAACACTTTATCTCTTACATCATCTGCGGATGTGGCCTTCTCTCTTCTTTAAACTCTTGAGCAATTTTGAATTTAATCTGTACAACATAAATAGATCAGCTGATTAAAAAAGAAAATGGAAGAATGGTGGGCACTTTTGTTACATGTAATAAGTTGATTGATTAATTTTTTAATTACAGAAGAAATGCATACTCGTGGTTCAAGGCTAGTCTTTATGGATATAGAACCACGTTCCTCATTGTTTGGTCCAATTTATGACCAGAAAGAATGAAGATTTGGATAAGAACATCAGTCTGTTCTATTGGGGGTCTTGCTGCTTGTGCTTAACTGTGGGAAACCGAGCTAGACTATCACAGGGACAAAGGTCTTAGCTTTCTCTCATGTAGTAATGATGGCATTGGAGTGTGTGCTCCTATCCCATCTTCTAATTGGAACACTGCTTACATCTCCAGTAGCATGCCAAAACACTCTCAAATGGTGAGTTTAATGTGATGATTAATTAGGATTAAATTGCCTATTAAACAAAGTGATTTACAGCAATGTGCTGTTAAGATTGGAAAGTTGTTGAATTATGAAATACCTTGTGCTGTATTTCTTTGATTCTAAAGTGTGCATTTTGGCCTGTTTTAATACACTGAAATGAAAAGGTGTTTTTCAGTCAAAGGTGTGTCAGCTTAACTGGTGACATTCCCCCCAGCCCCAATTTTGTGAAATAGTATCAGTTTTTGTTTTAATTTTGAAATGTTATCTTCAAATATAGTTCTTTTATTGTAATTAAAAATGCCTATTTCATGAGGAAGATACAATATTTAAATTTTTGATAGCATCTATTTTTAATGAGAAAGAACAAAATTTGGCAATAATTTATATATACATATTTTCTGAAATGTGGATTTCCACACTAAGTTCTTCATAGCAAATAGAAAATTAACATTAAATTCTGCTCATGTAAGTTGTTCAAAAGTTTGCTTTCTTTTTTTTAAAAAAAGTGTCTTTTGCTCATGTTTTCAATTTGATTTTCTGTATTTAATTCTCTTCGTAATAGGTTTATTTTAGGACCGTGGAACTGATACAAGAGCCCATCGAAGGGTCTCCTGGTCTGAGTTTCTACTTCAGAATTAATGGAGTTCCCATATTTCTGAAAGGATCAAACTGGATCCCAGCAGATTCATTCCAGGATCGAGTAACCTTGGACTTGTAAGTTATCATCTTTCTTTTCTTGTTTTTCTTTTACTAATAGTCCCACAAAGCTCAAGAGTTACCTGTTCTACTTTCTTTAGTTACAGTAGAAGGAACTGAGGGGTAATATAGAATTCTAGGATGATAAAAACTTTAGAATAGAAAGGATTTTTAAATTATATATTCCATTCTCATCAAGTATAGATAGTCTTCCAGCTAAACTATTTGAGACTGCTGAATCCATCCACTATTTATTTATTTATTTATTTATAATCCTTAAAACCACTTTTATTTTTCATTTTTTAAATTATATTTTATTGATTGTGCTGTTACAGTTGTCCCAATTTTTCCCTTTGTCCTCCTCCACCCAGTGCCCCCAATCCCTCAGGCAATCCACACAGTGTTGTTTAAGTCCATGGGTCATGCACACAGGTTCTCTGGCTTCTCCATTTCCTATACAGTACTTTACATCCCCAGGGCTATTCTGTCACTGCCTATTTGTACTTCTTAATGCCCTCACCTTCTCACCCATTCCCCAACATCCCCCTCTCATCCGGCAACCATCAAAACTCTCCGTATCCATGATTCTGTCGCTTTTATTCTTGTTTGCTTAGTCCGTTTTTTAGATTCGATTGTTGATTGATGTGTATTTATTGCCATTTTATTGTTCATGGTTTTGATTTTCTTCTTTTTCTTAAAAAAGTCCCTTTGTGACTGGATCTTTTTTATGCTGCTGAGGTTCTCACTAAGTTCCTTGAGCATCCTTATAACCAGTATTTTGAATTCTGCATCTAATAGATTTTATCTCCATTTAAATCAGTTCTATTTCTAGAGTTTTGTTCTATTCTTTCATTTGGGCCATGTTTTTTTTTTCTCTTCATTTTGACAGCATCCCTGTGTTTGCTTCTATGTATTAGGTAGAGCTGCTATGACTCTCTGTTTTGGGAGTATGGCCTAATGTAGTAGGTGACCTGTAGGGTCCAGTGGCACAGTCTCCCCTATCACCTAAGCTGGGTGCTTGAGGTGTACCCTTCATGTGGGCTGAATATACTCTCCTCTTGTAGTTGAGCCTTAATTGCTTTTGGCAGGTCAATGGGAGGTTTTTACCAAGGTCAGTCAGCTGCAAGGACTGGCTGTGACCACTGACCACCAACCTGTGCCTTCTGTGGAGGATCATCTGTGCAGGGGCAGGGTGGTGGTGCTCCAATGTGGTCTGTAGCTGTCCACTGGGTGTGCTGGCTCTGGGGTTTCCTGGGTGGTACAGGCCAAGGTCAGCACCAACCTGTGTTTTGCCTGGGGCCACCCTGCCTGAGCTATAAAGCAATCTGAGATGGCTGTTACTTGTGCTGGGCTTGGAAATTCTCAGGCAAAGCCAGGCTGTGAATATAGGCTGGCTGCTGCTAGTGCTGGGCATGGGGCTCACTGAGGCCAGCTGTTCCTTGTTTGATAGGATTTAGGAAATTGTTTAGCTAGAGCCAAAACCAGCCATTCATATGGAAAAGCAGCTTGGGTGGGCCTATAAGTTGGGTTTGACGGAGTCTCAGATATGGCACTTAGCCTACTGGCTCTATGGCTCTGTGGGGGGACAATGGCCTCTAATTTTCTGTCTGGGAGAAAGCTGTCCCCTAGCTCTTGCATGGATGCCAGACACTTCAGTGTCTCCCTGTATGCCACGGTTGCCTTTCAAGCTGCTACCTTGGTGATGGAGCTTAGAGGGAGTGAGTTGGAGTAAGTCTGTGTGTGGGTTCTTTAAAAGGAACTGCTTGGGACTCTAGAAGTTTCTTCCACTAACTCAGTCCTCACTGGTTTTTGCAGCCAGAAGTTATAGGGACTTACCTTCCTGGCACTGCAACCCTGGGCTTGGTGGCCTGGTGTGGGGCTGGGACTCTTTGCTCCCGTGGTATCCTTCCTGAATTTTTATCCACCACACATGGATGTGGGACCAGCCCATTTTGCATCTCTGCCCCTCCTACCAGTCTGGATGGATGTGGTTTCTTTAATTCCATAGTTCTCAGGCTTACATTCAATCAATTTCTAACAGTTCTGAGTGATGGTTGTTCTATGTTTTAGTTGTAATTTTGATGTAGTTGTGCGAGGTCAGCCATGTTTACCTATGCTGCCATCTTGACTGGAAGAAACTATCCAAATTTTACAAGACTCTTACATATTTTCTCTGGAGGAATAAGACAATGCCTAATGCACATTTTGGATAGTTAGTCCCTGAAAAAAAAAGATGATTACGTTTGGGGTTTTCTCTCAGTTTTTCAAAGAACACCTTAAATATTTTGGTTCATGGTTTTAAAAAATGAAAACACATATTTATCTGTTCATGCTAAGATAATTTGCATATTTCTTTATTTTTACCTTAATAAAAATAACTGAAATTTAAAAAATTCTAGATCTTGAAAAAAATTTAAAGTAAGTTTTTGAAGTTTTGAGAATAGAACAATATAAGAAAATGTTTTGTTATTGGGTTTGTAAACTATTGTCTTTGTGATAGTAAAGATAAACCTTGTAAAGTGAAAATAAACACATTTAACTTGTTTACAAATATATAAGTATGCATTGATAGTAGATTATTTGATGTTTTAAATTTACATGTGGTTGGTAACTAAACTCTAATTTTGCCCAAGCTTGTATTAATTTCCTTTTACCTCAAAATGTATATATTGTTTTGAATTTCATGTTAAAATGAAATTATCCTCCAGACATAGGCATAGATAATTAGCTGTTTCTCTTCCTTTTTAAATGGCCCTCTCCTCTCCTGGCTGGTTTTGGTGGCAGCTGTTCAGCACAGCTGGGCCAATTAGAAAACCTGCCCATGGGCCCCTTTTTGAGAGCCCGATACTCTGTGTCCCTGGCAAGACTGTTACTGGTCTTTTTGTTCCTTTCTGGGCATGCTCTCAAAGTGGCCGTGAGTTTCTAGGCTTTCTTGAGGGTAATGTGAATAGGAATTAGATAAATGTAAAGGAAGTTTCCTAGAGAAAGAACTACTGGACTAGAGGAATTGTAAAAAAGGAGGTAAGAGTAAGCTAGCTAGGTACTGACTTTCAGACTTTGATTTTTGTCTTACAGTTTGAAATGCTTATATAACATTACCACATACTTTCCAAAGTTTACAACTATATTTTCCTACAGGAATAACTTTAAGGCAAAGTTCAGTTTTAAGAACAGCATAATAACATTGCTGAAAATTTAGAAAACAGAGAAAATATCACTCATAATTTTTCTAGGTTCATTTATTGTATGTACTTATGGTTAATGTGTATATGATTTTGTCTCTTAGCATTCTATCCAAACCATCATAACTTTAAAATGTGTTTTTCTAACAGAGATTTTAAATGTGTTTATCAATTACAATTGATATGGTTTGTATGGTTTTAAATCTTTTTTAATATCCCCCAATTTTTAAAGTAGTATTTGGTTTTAAAACTCCTGTATAGGTTAGCCACCCTTTTGCGGTCTGCGGTGGACGCTAACATGAATGCACTTCGGGTATGGGGAGGAGGAATTTATGAGCGTGATGAATTCTATGAACTCTGTGATGAACTAGGAATAATGGTGAGTAATTGACAGCATTTTATTCCATAATGTGTTACCGTATGTGTTCTGAGAGGGTGATATAGCTTATTCCTTCTTTTCTCAGAGTCAGGAATGATGTTCCATTCTTTGCAAAAGAATAAATGGCATCTTAAGAATCTAGAGCTATAGTTGATAGCGAATATCATTAATATTTAATTATTTTTAACTCATAGACATTCTCTGTAGTAGTTATATGTAAGTATATAGCTATCTATATTTTCTTTGTAATATGAGAGTATGCATAAAAAAGAAAAGAAAATATTAAAAATTTTTAACTTTAAGGAGAAGAACAAGTGCTAGAGAGAGAGAAAATAATAAAATTAAATAAAGTAGAGGCATGCTTAATGTTTTTAAGTCCTTCCAACATGTTTTGTGTTAGTGAGAGTTAAGCAAAGGAAGTTTATTTTTAGTTCTAGTATTACAGTTATAAAATACAAAGCTCTCCATAGAAGAGTAGTACTTATAAAAATATCGATAATTTATAAAATATTGATAATGCTGATGGTCATGATGACGGGACAGGTCTTTATACTGTTCGTTGAGTGCCAGGCGTTGTTCTCACTGTGCTGCCTCTACTGCTTTATTGCATCTTCACGCCCATTCTGTGGGGTAGTTGTTGTTCTGTGTCGCCATTTTACAGACGAGGAAACAGAGCGGGGCTGAGGTTGAATAACTCACCCGCACTCACTCCAGGGGGCTGTGGTGGAGTCCAGGCTCTGACTCAGGCCCACTGATTTGGGGCCGTGTTCTTGACCGCTGCATTCATGTCAGCCTTCCTAGGAATGAGCTAATGTGGTTTCAGTACTAAAATGTCCACGTAGTCGTTGTTTGGCCATGAAAACAGAATTCCTTTATAAACAACTTATGTTTCTTAATAGTCTGGTCCACCTCTCAATACCAAATTCCCAGTGAAAATTAGAGTGAGTTAGGAGTGAGGTGGGACAGGGTGGAGGGGGAGCTTCATTTTGAATTTTATATCCCCCTCAACACACTATTTCCTTATTGAATTCTCCTTTCCTCTCTTTCTTTCCTGCCTACCTCACATTTCTCTCCTCAGGTTTCCCTGCAGTTCTGTGCAGTTCTGGAAAGTCATGGGGTCCGTCAGTGCCTTTCCCGGTGTCTCGCACACAGTAGTGCTCAGATGACCACACTCCTCAGGCAAACTTGGTTGTGTGTGAAAGATAGTCCCCACAGTCCAGAGTGAAGAATTTCTTTCTGTGTGATAAAATCTGTGGGCATGCTTTATTGCCTTTTGTTTGATTTGCTAGGTGTGGCAGGATTTTATGTTTGCCTGTGCCCTTTATCCAACTGATCAGGATTTCGTGGATTCGGTGAGAACAGAAGTTGCTTACCAGGTATGTTACCATTCCGAGAAGAAGGAAAATGCTTACGTTTTAGTTTTGCTTTTTGTTAAACCTCTCCATGGTCCTTTTTGTTGTTCTCTTTACTAAATCCCGTGAAAAATCACAGTCAGGTAATTGACTTTCTAGGTGATTCCATTCAGTCTCACGGCTTTATCACCTTATGACTCTCAGCTTTATCAGCTGTGCAGACTTCTCTGCTGAATTCCTGATTCTTATATCCCGCTGCCAACCAGTACCTCCGCTTGGAGCTTTAATAGGCATCCCAAATGTAACATGTCCAAACCGAACTTATATTACCTTCTCTAAACTTGCTTTTCCTACAGTTTTTAATAATTGGCAATGCCAGTCTGAATTTTGTGGGCCAAAAAATTTAAAGTGATTCTTGACTCTTGATTTCTTTTGCATTCCACATATACACACTTATATTTATATTTACAGATCTGCAAATGCAAGGAAGTGATTGTATCCTAGCTCCATCCACTGAAAAGGCCTAGAAACTATGAGCAACTAGTAATATTGAGCATCCTTACATGAAGTAATATTCCCAGTTACGACAAGGGCTTCTCAGAGAAATGGCTGATTTCAGGTCTGGCACAGGAAATATACTGACAGATTATCCTGGAATATTTTGTCACACAGATAGCGAGGAAGCCATAATAAATATGCCCAAAGAACTTTGATGAGACTCTGACCAACCAAAAGTGGGACAATTTGAGGTTAAATAAAGATAAAGAATGTCAGTGGATTGAAATCCATCAAATGTGTTGAAATACATGAGTTTATAATTACAGTGGAGGTGTAGTTGCTTGAAAAAACCAAAGGAAATGCAAGGTTACTCTAACACTCAAGGTAGTGGTTGCTTCGAAAGGAGGAGCGGCCTGACTGGGAAGGGGGCCTGTGAGGGCTTCTGGGGTGGTTGGTAAAGCTTTCTTTCTTGATCTTGGTGGTGGTTACAGACTGGTTGCCTTTAATAATTTACTATGCCATAATTTGTTTTCTTTATCTGTGTTTTATTTTTTTTTAAGGTTTAAAAAGTATGAATGGAATCATTCCTTGCTCAAAGTCTTCCAGATAAAGACCCCCAGCATGCCCTCTCCCGTCCCTGCCTGCCTCTCCACCGCATCAAGCACCATCTCCCCGTGCCGTCTGCCCCAGAACACCGTCTAATTCACCTTCCCTTGGGGACCACCTCACTCATTCTCTTTTGCCCCTCTTTCCTTGAGCATGGCTTTCTCTGGGAAAAACCTTTCTAAATCTGCAAATCTAAATCAGGTCATTTGCTTTTGCTGACACACGTCCCACTTTTAATTGCTTGTTTGCGTTTTGTCACCCCTCAAGGTTGTAATCTCCCTGAGCTCGGGCCTTGTTCCCTTCTGTCTCCCCACTCCCTGGCTGGATTATTCATCAGGTAGATGGATGGATGAATGAATAACTTTTAAAGTGTTAATCATACTTAGTAGGTTGCAAACATTTCAGTTTAATCTTTCATTTTCTTTCATGCAGATAATTAAAATACGATATTTATGTGCTTTCAGTTCTTTTATTTATTATTAAAGAGGAGAGCTTTTTATGCAGACTTTGTTAACATTTTAAAGTAAAGCTTACCATAAAATTCTAGGTCAGTTCGAAGGGTGTCGTAGAGTCACTGAAGGTTTTGCCTCTTCAGGATTCGTGTTTGTGTTTTCATCAGTACCGCAAACGTGCCGGTCGCCATTGGGCATATATAGAAGCAAATAAAGGACACACTGTTTAAGAGGCTGCTTTGGAAAAACACAAATGTTCACTTTTTAAAACGAACATTTAAAATGTTCACTTCTCTCTTTAATCCTTCATGCATCTCTATATCGTGAATAAATTGCCTAGTATCTTGAACGGAGACCACAGTAGAAACATCAGCTGAGACCCATCACTGTAATCATCCGTTACAGAGAAAGAGAAGCTGTAAACACCAGTGAGATTATATTGCTAAGACAAGTTCCAAAAGAATTTTTCTTGACCGTTGACTCACTCTGTTGTTCATTGCCCTCTTCTATTTGGTGCATCCCCCAATGCGTCAGAAGAACTGGGTCCTTTCACCTTTACGTAGGGCCGGCCCACAGTGCCAGTCATGCCGACTTCAATTCTTAAGACTGGCAGGATTTTAGATGGATTCATTAATTTAGTCTTAGTTGATTTCTTTTTATATGACATTGATACTTATTTCAGGTAACACCCTCTTGATGCCCTCATTGTTTTCTTCTTTAGACTATTCCATACATTTCTGTTTAACTTCCAGAGTATCTGTGGTACTCACTTGCTTTGTAAAACCCTCTCTAGTCCTTATGGTTTTTTGACATGATGGAAACTGTGTGGGGATCCCAATACCTCTTTCAGCGGAAGTGCTTGTTCTGCCTCATTTGTTTCTTCATACAAGCTCCAGCTTGCTCTTGAGAAACTAACCCCCTCCCCGCACGCCCCCTCCCCACCTCCCCTGCCTCCCACATAATGTAACATGATACCTCCTGGGTCCGAATTTCTTAGAACCTTGTTGTGAGTCAGATAATGATGAGGTTGATTTGTTTTTCTTGTTTAATAAAAGGGATCATATTTTTTTCAGTTTTTATACAGCAGGGAAGAGAAGCCCTATCATATTGGTATGTATAAAATCTAGATAAAAGGGATCTCAAAGATTTCTTAAAATGTATTTCCGCAGGTAAAGTTACTAGCCATTTTCTAATGGTTTTTCTGGCACATAAAAACTTATATGCAGAAATTCAATGGTTATAATTTTATGAATGTTATAATTCTGAGTTGTTTTCTGTTGAGCACTTGAAAATTATTTTATGTTTTCTTAAATTTTAGGTCAGGAGACTGAAGTCTCATCCCTCCATCATTGTTTGGAGTGGGAATAACGAGAATGAAGCAGCACTGATGATGAACTGGTACAGCATAGCCCTCCAGCACCTGCACACCTATATCAAAGACTATGTGAAACTGTATGTGAAAAACATTCGGGAGGTCGTCTTGGCAGTAAGTAATGGTTTCTAATGCAGTACGATTTCAGAACCTGTTTTAAAAATGGATCACTTTGAGTATTGGCGTAGCATATTCTTATGCCCTTTATTTTAGGGTAACCTTCAAAAATATCATTTTGATGCAGAGTCATCCATTGTAATGCTGCAGCCTGTGAAAGGATTCCTGGGTTTTGGACTTCCTTAAGAATTAACATATCTGTGGAACTCACCGCACGTGCACCAATATTGTGCTCACAATTGCAGCTTGTCACAGACACTTTGGCGCCCGTCCGTGGGTTCCCAAAGGTTGCAAGTCTGTGTATTAGATGATATATTGATGTGTCACTTCTTTTGTTTTCTTTTAAAAAATTTGTATTGTGTTTTTCCATTATTATTTAGCCCCCTTACACCTCCCTCCCACCACAATCACCACACTGTTACCCATGTCCATGAGTCCTCTTTCCTTTTTGCTCAATCCCTCCATCCCCTAACTGCCGCCCCACGCCCCCCCACCTTAGCTGTCAGCCTAAGCTGTCTCTATCTGTGAGTCTGCCTCCATTTTGCTTGTTAGTTCAGTTCGTTCATTAGATTCTACATATGAGTGAAATCATGTATTTGTCTTTCTCTGACTGGCTTATTTCACTTAGCATAATGTTCTCCGGGTCCATCGATGCTGTTGCAAAGGGTAACATTTTTTCTTTTTTATGGCCAAGTATTATTCCACTATGTAAATGTCCCATGGTTGTTTTATCCACTCATCTACTGATGGACACTTGAACTGCTTCCATATCTTGGCTATTGTAAATAATGGTGCTATGAACATAGGGTGCTTATGTTCTTTCAGATTAGTGTTTTGGTTTCCTTCGGATATATTCCCAGAAGTGGGATTGGTGGGTCAAAAGGCAGATGCATTTTTAACTTTTTGAGGTATTGCCATACTGCTTTCCACAGTGGCTATACCAGCCTGCATTCCCAGCAACAGTGCAGAAGGGCTCCCCTTTCTCCACATCTTTGCCCGCACTTGTTGTTTGTTGATTTATTAATGATAGCCATTCTGAGAGGTGGGAGATGATATCTCATGGTTTTAATTTGCATCTCTCTGATGATTAGTGATGTTGAGCATCTTTTCATATATATTTTGGCCATCTGTGTGTCCTTTTTGGAGAAGTGTCTATTCAGGTCCTTGGCCCACTTTTTAATTGGATTGTTTGTTGTTTTGGTGTTGAGTTTTATAAGTTCTTTATAATTTTTGGATATTAACCCTTAATCAGATGTACCAGAGAATGTGTTCTCTCATTTTGAGGATTGTCTTTTTATTTTATTGATGTTTTCCTTTGTTGTGCAAAAACTTTTAAGTTTGATATAGTCCCATTTGTTTATTTTTTTCTTTTGTTTCCCTTGCCTGGGGAGATATATCAGATAAAATACTGCCATGAGCAGTGTCTGAAATTTTGCTGCCTATGTTTTCTTCTAGGATTTTTATGGTTTGGGGTCTAATATTAAATCTTTAATCCATTTTGAATATTCTTGTGTGTGGTGTAAGAAGGTGGTCTAGCTTCATGTTTCTGCACATATCCATCCAATTTTAAAAGTACATTAAGATAGTGAATTCTGTGAATTAGTTTTCTAATGATAATCTGCTCCTAGTAAAAGCTTTATATAGTTAATATGTTTTTCTTCTTTTACTCTATGCCAGACTTGATTTGCTCATATTTTAATTATAATTAAAAATTCATACTCACAAGTGAAATTGGTCTCTGGTAAGCACTGTAAACTCAAATGCCTAGAGGAACCAATTTTCTTTCTAAATTGAGTAAAGTAGAGTAGATGATGCTCACAAAGAAAGAAGAAGGGGCTGTGGTAATAGAAGAATTGGATGTTGGGTCTCATTCCATATTTAAAATGTTACCTATAAATAATCATTGGTAAGACAGACTTGGCCCATAGAACTCAGCTTGTTGCATTTTGTATGTGTATATGTGTTTGTACTCACATCACAGCATGAATGAGGAGGCTTTTTTTTAATGTGTAGGAACAACTTATTTACTCATTTATAATTTTTTTAAGTTTCTCTATGTGGAATGGTTGATCTTGAGCCTGCAGGGAGCAAGCTGGCCCCAGACTTCTCCAAGTCCACGTTTCTTTGCCTTCAATTCTTACATGTCCAAAAATAAGTGCATAGGGAAATTTAAATAAAATAAAGATTATCAGTTTTATTGAGACAAGTTCACCCATAAAACAGGGCCCAATATCTTTTGGGGGGGCGTACATTCCCTCCCCATATATTTAATTTCTTTTATGGTTATTATCCAATTTGGGTTTACAACTTCTTCTGGAACTATGAACATTTGTACTTTCTTGGAACATAGCATTTCATCCAGAATTTAAAAGTTCCAATGTAAGGAGACATGCTGTCATTTATAGTGTGTTAGCTGGGATGAGCTGTGTCGACTGAGACCTCAGGATTGTTAATGAAAGGAATGTTTGGATGTGGAAGTCACTCCCTTTCCTGTGCATGTGTTTGTATGTACTCTGTGTGTGTGTGTGTCTATTGTTACCCCTGGAAACAAATACCCCGGCCAGAAGATTTCCATAGGCAGTAAAAAAAAGGGACACAGCTGAATTAACTTTGCTATAGATATTATAGGTATATCTTTTCTTCTTCCTTTTCCTCTTCTACCTCTTCCTCCTCCTCTTCTTCTTCTCCTTTTCCTTTTCCTTATTTTCATAAGAGAGCACTAGAGACTCTTTTTACTCTTTTTAACTCCTTTCACTCACCCCTATACCCTTCACTTCTGGCAACCACCAGTCTGTTCTCTGTATCTATGAGCTTGTTTTTGTAAAGATTCCACATATAAATAAGATCATGTGGTGTTTGTCTTTTTCTGTCTGACTTATTTCACTTAGCATAATGCTCTCAAGGTCCATCCATGGTATCACAAATGGCAAGGAATTGAAAATCTCTTTGAAGAAGTAATGATGGAAGACTTCCCTAATTTGGTGAATGAAATAGACACAGAAGTCCAGGAAGCACTGAGAGTCCCAAGCAAGATAAACCAAAAAGGTCCACCCCAAGATACACAATAATTAAATTGGCAATGGTTAAAGACAAAGAGAGAACCTTAAAAACAGCAACAGAAAAGCAGTTAGTTACCTACAAGGGAGCTCCCATAAGGCTGTCAGCTGATATGTCAACAGAAACTTTGCAGTTTATAAAGGATTGACAAGCAAGGACCTACAGCCAAGATTACTCTACCCAGCAAAGCTATCATTTAGAATCAAAGGACAGATAAAATGCTTCCCAGACAAGAAAAAGCTAAAGGAGTTTATCATCACCAAACCAGTATTAGAATAATTGTTAAGGGGTCTTCCAGAAGAAGAAGGAGAAGGAGAAAGAAAAGGAAAAGAAAATATTAATGATGAAATAGCAGCAATACATACCTATCAATAATTGCTTTAAATGTAAATGGATTAAATGCTGCAATTAAAAAAACAAGGTGGCTAGATGGATAAGAAAACATGACCTATGTATATGCTGTCTATATATAGAGACCCACTTTGGATCAAAAGACACACACAGAATGAAAGTAAAGGGATAGAAAAAGATATTTCAGGCAAATGAAAATGAGACAAAAGCTGTAGCAATACATACATTAGAAAAAATAGACTTTAAAACAAAGGCTATAACAGGAGATGAAGAAAGACCCAGCAATCCACTTCTAAGTATTTATACAAAGAAAACCAAAACACTAATTAAAAAAGACACTGCACTCCTATGTCTAATACAACAGTATTTGCAATGTCAAGATATGGAGCAACTTAAGTATCCATCAATAGATGAATGGATAAAGAAGATATGGTATGAAAAGATATTTCATATACAATGGAATATTACTCTACCATAAAAAGAGTGAAATCTTGCCATTTGCAATATGGGTGGACCTAGAGGGTATCATGCTAAGTGAAATAAGTCAGACAGAGGTGGACAAATACCCTATCATTTTACTTATATGTGGAATCTAAAATACAAATTAAACAAAACAGAGAGACTCATCAATATAGAGAACATTTTGATGGTTGCCAGATGGGAGAGGGTTGAAGAGATGAATAAAAAAGGAAGGGATTAAGTGTACAAATTGCCAGTTATAAGAACAGTCATGGGGCCCTAGCTGGTGTGGCTCAGTGGATTGAGTGCTGACCTGCAATCCGAAGGGTCACCAGTTCAATTCTCAGGCAGGGCACATGCCTGGGTTTTGGGCCAGGTCCCCAGTTGGGGGCATGTGAGAGGCAGCCAGTTAATGCAATCTCTCACACGTGGATGTTTCTCTCTCTTTCTCCCTCCCTTCCCTTCTCTCTAATAATAAATAAATAAGTAAATAAGTAAATAAATAAATTTTTAAAAACTAACAGACATGGGGATATAAAGTTCAACATAGGGAACACAATCAATAATATTATATTATAGTAAGTATATAAGTATATATGGTGTCAGATGGGTTATTGGATGTATCGGAGTGATCACTTTGTAAGTTATGTAAATATCTAATCACTATGTGGTATATCTGAAACTAATATAATATTGTAAGTCAACTGTAATTGAAACATTAAAAAATTTGTTTAAAAGTAAAATTCTGTAAGAAAATGCTAAAGTAGAATTTGCTATATGTACTATATGGATCCGTTGGTGTACGATATAAGGGGAAATGCGGAGGAAAGCGCTGGTTTCCAACTCTACTTAGGGTGGTTCTCTTTGCACCACTCTGTTTAAGATGCATAGTATTCTTGTACTCAGTATGTGCGCGCACATTACACCTTAATACAAACGGGCCTTGTTTTGCCTTTTTTTTTCAGGGAGAGGAAGCAGCATTTTTTTTTGTTTTTGAAATAATGCCTTCAAAAGTTTAACTTTTTAAAAACTTTAATGTTTGACATGTGATTTAATAATCTGATTGTATTCACAATTTTTATCTATATTTATATGTTTTACGTATTTGGGTATGTCCTGAAGTAATTTGAAACATGTATATTTAAAAGAATGCTGTGTGATTCTGGTAACCAAATGTGCCCAGCTAATGGCACTATTCTATTTATGTGAAGAACCTTTAGTGAGAGTACCTGGAAAGCATAGGTTTAAATTTTTAGCTTATCTGATGTGCTAAGTCATGTGTCATAAAGAATTTTTCTATTCATAAACTGTGGTGGTTTAAGCTTTAACTAATATTCATAGAATATTTATCTTATAGTTTTTTAACTGACAGTATTATGTTTCTCATAGCTGATGGATTTAAGAAATGGATTTTCATATCTGAGGATTTTCATTTCATAGCCTAACTATTAAGTGGCTATGACTCCTAAGCCCCGGCTGGCTACTACATGCCTGTGTAATCTTGGGCAATTTACCGAATCTCCACTTTCCTGTCCATAAAATTGAGTTAACAAAAGGGAGTCTCTCTTAAGAATTATTGTGCGGATTAAGTGAGATAATGAGTGGAAGGTGCATTACACAGATTCTGGCACACAGTAGACTTTTAATTAATGCTAGTCATCATTACCTTTCTTTGTTGGTTTTACTGCATGAGTTAGATCTTCAGCTAGTTACAAACTTTAATCTCTAGTATTAACACTGCATTCTTGAACTTAAAAATATTAGTGTCTATGTGCTGCTGCGTCTTCATCTTTGAAATGGAAATATGATGCCTTCCTCATAGGAGATCTATGTATTTTAAAATGATTACCTGAACAATAAAGGATGTTTGCCAATTTCTTTGAAGATGGATAGGATTAGATGCTATATAGTCATTACTGTTGTTATTTCTATCAAAACATCAGGCATTTAAGGAAAAGGATCATAAATGGACCTATCCACACACTAATTACAATAATTAGTTTCTTATTGTACATCATACTTTTAAAAATATAGTCATTGTTTTGCTTTATGTTACGGTATCCTTTGGTCTGAACAAGCGTTTAAGGTTATGACCTAGAAAGAAGTCATCTGTGAGACAGACTAAAAATCAGACCTCAAGAGGAAATGATACAAAAATGGAAAGAAATCATAGTTCATCATCCAGTGTGGAACGTTTTAGGGAGAGACTGTTAGTAATTTTACTGACTGGCTCACGTTACCAAATTGCTCAAGGGTCTGGAGGGATGGAGAGAAATTACTCAAGCTTGATTGATTAAGGCCAATTGGTCCGCCTGCTCCATTGTTCCTTCCAAGCCAGTATAAAGGAATATTGTTTAAAATGTAAGAGTACCACGATCTTACCATGTTTTTTAATGTTTTAAATTCAACCAACATCTGCTGAGTACCTATACCTAGTAGCAAAGCCTCATTCCTAATGCTGTGGGGAAACTATTTTCCTCATGGGCTTGCAGTCTGCTCTTAGGGGAAACCTGGGGAGAGCCACGGGAAGGTATCTTTACTAGCAAAGAATTAAAGAGGTGAGAGATTCTAGGTGAGGAAGCCAGTTATAAAAACTGGGAATTCTCAGTTATTGACAATAATAGATGCTAGATATTGATATATGAATTATGATTATATTAATGTTATTATATTATAGCAATAACATAAGTGGTTTATAGAATTTATTTAATTTTTACAACCATCCAGGAATGTAAGTAATATACATTTTAGAGATCCTTATTTTAGAGATGAAGACATGGGAGGGCTACAAAGATTAATTGTTCAAGGTCATACTGGTGATAGGTAGTAGGGTCCAGTGGAGAGGGACTGGAAATGAGGTGATGGAAAAAATGTTTAAATTCAGAGTGACTGAATGTGGGAAGTAAAGAGAGAGAGGGAGAAATTGAAGATGGCTCTTACTGGGTAACCTTACTGAGGTACCCTTATTATTCATCAAATAAGTTTGTGAATAATAAATAAGGAATTCTGCTTTGAAAGGTTGGATTTGAGATGTTGGCAGGACCAGCCTGGTGGAAGTGTGGAGCTGGTTATTGGGAGTAGAGTGTGGAAGTGAAATAGTCTGAGAGTAATCCGAACATTTGGTGAGAAGGCAGGCCTTGGGAGAGGGTGCAGACAAGGAGAGGCTAGAGAGAGAGCACTGTCATCTGAGAAGAAGAGGAGAACTGGGGAAGGAAGAATCAGAAGGTCTGGGGTAACCAAAATGGGAAAGAGTAGTGAGTAAGAACCCCAGGGTGGAGAGAACTTAAGAAACAATGGGTGGGAAAAAGAAGGCCCTGGCCTGGTGTTCAGTTGGCTAGAGCCTCGTCCTGATACACCAAGGTTGCAGGTTTGATCCCTGGTCAGGGCATATAAAGAATCAACCAATGAATGCATAGATAAGTGGATCAACAAATTGATGTTTCCGTCTGTTCTTTCTGTCTGTCTCTCTCTCACCATCTCTCCTTCTCTCTCTTCTTCTCCCATCTTCTCTCTAAAATCAATCAATTAAAAAAAAAAAAAAGAGGGTGGTAAATAGACCATTGACCAGAGAGGGAAGAGTGTGGGATTTTTGCCTTATTTGGTAAGCAGAAGTCCATGAGCAGTTTTTGAAAAACCAAACAAAAACCAAAACCAATTTTTTTCAAGTAGAAGGATCAGGAGCTTAATGCCCTGGGCTGAGGAGTGAGCCGGTGGTGGAAATCTGCTGGAGTGCAGGGGACCGAGGGGACTCTTTATGAGGGTGAGAGGAGTCCTCAGGCTGAGGGAATAGGGCAGTAGAGGGAGATTTTATATTTTTTTAAGAGTAAACGATAATTTATTGGCTATAGTTCCAGACTAAAATAAAGACATGACCAGAAGATAGACAGGGAAGCTGGCAAAGAAAAGGAGTAAGGGTTGTTTTTTTTTTCTATGGCCGAAGAGAAACAAGAAAAAAAAAAATGGATGGGAATATCCTAAAAAGTAAAATCTAATACAGAAAAGTTGAGAAAACTATTTTCTTTTTAAAATTATTTTATTGTCATTCAATTACAGTTGTCTGCATTTACCCCCCTCCTTTCCCCTCTACCCCAGCCAAACCCACCTCCCTCCCTTGCTTTCACCCCCCCTCCCCTCATTGGTTTTGTCCATGTGTCCTTTGTAGTTGTTCCTGAAAACGCTTCCTCCCATTGTCCCCTCCCATCTCCCTTCTGATTTCTGTCAGATTGTTCTTAACTTCAATGTCTCTGGTTATATTTTGCTTGCTTTGAGAAAAACTATTTTTCTGATAATCTATTTCTCAGGGAGGCCTCAGTGGCATTCTTTAATATGTTTTATTTTTCCAGAGAGCCCTGTACTTTTCCTTCAAAACATTCATCACACTTACCACACTTGTACAGCGTCTGGTTTCACCACTAGATTGCAATCTACTCTTTTAGGAGGTCAGTCAGATGTCTGTCCTGTTCCCTGCTGAGCCTCCAGAACATAGAAAGAACTGCATGCCTGGTGCATAGCAGAGCTTCCAAGAGATTTGATGTGTTAATATTGGACAACATCACAGATTTTCTCTCTGTTTTTGCCGTGTTGCAAAATGCCTGACACACAATAAATACTTCACACATACTTGCTAAATGAATGATTCTTCTCAGTGAAATAAGAAGTGAGTTCATCTTTTGAGATGATAATAACTAAAACATTTTGAGTTCTGCCTGGGTGCTAGGCACTGCATTAAGTACTTTTATGCTAGCTGCTGTAGCAAATAAACCACAGAGTTGCAGTGGTTTGCATAACAGAAGTTTCTTACTCACTAACTCTATAAAGTAGATGGAACAGGCAGCTGTCCTCCTGTCAGAGACAGACTCCTTCCCCGTCCAGTTCCACCATCCTAGGCCCTGCGATGGGGGAAGAGGATGAGAATACGGCACCTGGCCTCACAGGGGCTAGGATGCCACTTCCTAGGGACAACTCTGTATGTTATGGAAATGGGAACATGAATTTTGGTGGACACTTAGTCATCTCTTTGACACATGAGCTCCTTGCCTTTTACAATGGCCCTGGGAGGGAGGCACTGTTATCCCCACTTTACAGATAAGGCTGCAGAGGCTTATACCTGCCCCAAAACACTAAGGTTCTGATCTGGGATTTAAACTTTGGTCTATCAAACCCAATAGCCTCTATTCTTTTTAAAAAAAGATTATATTTTTTGATGACTATGAGAGGGAGGGAGGGGCAGAGAGAGAGAGGGAGAGAAAGAAAGAAAGCATTCATTTGTTGTTTCTTGCATGTGCCCTGACCTGGGATTGAACCCACAACCTTGGTATATTGGGACAATGCTCTAACCAACTGAGCTACCTGGCCAGGACACAATAGCCTCAAATGTCCTCTATTAACCACTAGACCAGTGTTTCTCAAGTGGAAGCAATTCTGTCCCCAAGAGACAAGAGGACATTTGGCAAAGTCTTTATTATTATTTCCTTTTTTTGGGGGAAGGGCAGGTACTACTGACATCTAGTGGGTAGAGGCCAGGAATGCTACTAAACATTCTAGAATGCACAGGACACCCCTAGCCCCCAACATATATACACAAAACAAAAAATTACCAGGCCCAAAATGTCACTAGTGCCAAGGTTGAGATATTCTGAACTAGACATTACCCATCATGGTGGAAAGTAAGGTCGAAGGAAGACATGGCTGAAAAAGATTAGGAACAGGTGCTGTGAGGAATAAGCTGAATGTTAGTTATGAAAGGGTATAAAGGATCGGCAAATAGCAGAAAGGTGCTGGTGGCTGTTTAATGTGGAAGAAGGTAAATGGTTCTATTATTTTTCTGTTGACTACCTGGCATTTCTGGGTCTCGATAGTATTTTTGAAGTTGTCTGTACTTTACTGGGTGAAAATATTGTCCTTTAAACCATTTCGTTTCTGAACTCAGGGAGACAAGACTCGCCCTTTTATCACGTCCAGTCCTACAAATGGAGCCAAGTCCATTGCAGAAGGCTGGCTCTCTGCAAACCCATATGACAAGCATTTTGGTGATGTACATTTTTATGACTACACCAGTGATTGCTGGGATTGGAACATTTTCCCAAAAGCTCGATTTGCATCTGAATATGGATATCAGTCCTGGCCTTCCTTCAGCACATTAGAAAAGGTAAGCCACTCTTGATTTCCCAGTGATTCATTCAGAACAGTGGGCTATGGGCTTATCCGTGACTCCCTCCATAAGTGGTTCAAAAAACCAAATGAAATCTAACTGTTATTTTAAATTGTTTTTCAGGAAGAAGATAATAGAATATCACTTTTTTTTTCTTTAACCTTTGGGGAGTTAAACCCATGTAGTCATCATTTTAGGGACTGTACCTTTTCTATGTTACTTTTGATTATGTTCCTTCAGGAGCACTTACAATTTAATGGGAGCCAACGGCTGCTTAAACCTGATTTATTATTACACGTGAAAATAAGTCTCACCTGCCACTTTCTGTATATCCTACCACTTTTTAAAATCATTTACAGATATTCAGAACGGGATAGTTTACTACAGCAAGAGAAATGAACGTGATAGATTAAGTCTTTGTCTAATATTATCATGTCACATCATTCATGTCTTTTCTCTCCTCTTCTTCCTCCTTCTTTTCTTCATGTTGGTGTATTTGATTTTCAGTATGGCATTTCACTTTCTCTGTTCCTGAAGATTCACTTTTGTACATTGATTCAGTTTTAGAATTATATATGTTCTTTTTAAAACAACTGTAGTGAAATGTAATTTGGTGAGCATAGAAGGCACCAATTTAACGTGTGCAGCTTCATGGTTTTCAGTATCTTCCCAGAGCTGTGCGCCCTCAATGTGATCTAATTTTAGAACATTTTCATCACCCCCAAAGAAACCCTGCACCCATGCGCAGTCACTGCCCACTTTCTCTGTCCCTCCCGCCCCTGCTCTAGGCAGTAGTAATCTGCTTTGCACATCTATATATTTGCTTGTTCTGCCCATTCCTTATAATTGTAGTAATGAAATACATGATTACTTGAGATGGGCTTCTTGCACTTAGCATAATTTAAGAAAAGTATTTTATTGATTATGTTGTTCAAGTTGTATCGTTTTTTTCCCCTTTATTCCCCTCCACCCTGTATCCCCCATCCCATCACCATTCCCCCACCTTAGTTCATGTCCATGGGTCATACATACAAGTTCTTTGGCTTCTCCATTTCCTGTACTACTCTTAACCTCCCCCTGTCTATTTTGTACCTATCATTTATGCTTCTTATGCCCTGTACCTTTTCCCCTATTCTCTCTCCACCCACTCCCCGCTGATAACCCTCCAAGTGATCTCTGTTTCTGTGATTCTGTTCATGTTCTTTTATTTGGGACATATTTTTTCATCTCAGCATGCCTGTTATGTAGAAGGGGTGGAGCCTTAGGTATCTGCCAGGGCGGGACAACCCACTTTGCTGGGTTGTGGCAGTGTATGTGGGAGAGGGGTCTGAAAGGGAACAAGGCAGCTTGCTCAGCTCTCAGCTGGCTTTCAGTCACTTCCTCCACCAGCCATAAGCACATTGGGCCCTTCTGGTGCTGATCCCTGGGTAGGTGGTTTTGTGCACATTCTAGAACCCTGTGGGTCTCTCCAACCTATACTCCTGTGATACTGGGAGTTTCTCCTGCTGCTGCAACCCCCACAGGTTTTTTTCAGTTAGGGGCTTTGAGGCTTTATTTTCCCGCACTGGAGCCCTGGTTGTGGGGTCTGTCTCACTCCCCAGTTGTTCCTCCCAGTTTATCCATATGCAAATGTGGGACCGCCCACTCTGCCAGCTTGCTGGTCCCCCAGCCACCACCTTGTCACAGTCCTCTCCACCCCTCCTACCAGTCTGGATGAATGTTTCTTCTTTAACTCCTTGGTTGTTGGACTTCCATACAGTTCGGTTTTCTGGCAATTCTGGTTATTTTGTGTTTTTAAATTTGTTGTTGTCCTTCTTGTGGTTGTGCGAGGAGGCAAAGTATATCTACTTACACCTCCATCTTGGCTCACTGACTTAGCATAAATTTTTCAAGGTTTATCCATATTGTATCATTTATTACTATGTCACTTCTTAAAAAGATCTTATTTATTTATTTTTAGAGAGAGGGAAAGGGAAGGAGAGAGGGAGAGAAACATCAATGTGTGGTTGCCTCTCATGCGCCCCCTACTGGGTAAATGGCCTATAACCCAGGCATGTGCTTTCAGTGGGTATTGAACCAGCCACAGTTTGGTTTGTAGGCCAGCACTCAATCTACTGAGCCACACCAGCCAGGGTAGTATGTCACTCCTTTTTATTCCTGAATAATATTTCGTTGTATGGATATACCACATTTTGTTTGTCCATTTATCATTTGATGTATATATGTGTTACTTCCACTTTTTTGCTGTTATGAGTAATGCAGCTCTGACCATTTGTATACCTGTTTTTGTGTGAATATCTATTAAGTTTATAACTAGGATGGAATTGCTAGGTCATATGGTAACTGCATCTTTATCATTCTAAGGAACTACCAAACTGTGTTCCATTGTGGTTCCACCATTTTACATTCTTACCAACAATGTATAAGGGTTTCAATTATTCCACATTCTTGCCAATACTTGTTATTTCCCTTTTTTTTGTTTTTTGTTTGCATTTCCTTGGACATTTATATTTATAGGAAATTTGCATTTGTTTGGTTAATCATATTGATCATGTTTTCATGTGCTTGGTGTTCATTTATATATCTTCCTTGGAGAAATATATATTCAAATCTTTTCCCATTTTTTAAATTGGGTTATTTGTCTTTTTAATATTGATATGTATATCAATAATAAAATCAATATATATTGATATATATATTCTGGATATGTTTTTATTAGATATATAATTTGTGAATATTTTCCCCTAATTTGTGAGCTGACTTTCTACTTACTGATTGTGTCATTGAAAGTGCAGGCATTTTTAATTTTGTTGAAGTCCTATTTATCCATCTTCTCGTTTATCTCTTGTCCTTTTAGTGTTGTATCTAAGAAACCATGCCTAACCTGGGTCACAAAGGTTTACTTCAGTTTTGCATTCTAGTTTTAGCTTTTGAATTTAGGTCTGTGATCTATGTTGGGTTAATAACTGTGTATGATGTGAGGTAGATGTGCAGGTTCATTCTTTTGCAGGTGAATACCCAGTTGACCTAACAATATTTATTGACTACATTATTACTTCCCTCACTGGGTTCTCTTGACCTCTTTTTCGAAAAGATTTATTTCTGGATTCTTAATTTTGTTCCATTATTTATTATGTCTATTTTATGCCTCTGCACGCTGTCATGATTACTGTAGCTTTGTAGTAAGTATTGAAAGCAGGAAGAATGAGTTCACCAACTTTGTTCTTCTTTCAAGATTGTTTTGACTGTTTTGGGTTTTTTGCATTTGCATATGAATTTTAGGATCACTTTACCAGTTTCTGTAGAAAAGCCAGCTGGGATTTTGATAGGGGTTGTGTTGAATATGTAGAGCAGTTTGCAAAGTATTGCCATCTTAACAATATTGTCTTCTGATCTATGAATATGTGATATCTTCTTTAATTTGCTGGTTTTTGGTATACAAGTCTTATACTTCTTTAGTCAAATTTATTCCTAAATATTTTATTCCTTTTGGTCCTATTTTAAATGAAATTGTTTTCTTAATTTTCAGATTGCTCATTACTAGTGTTATAAAGATAGAATTTTTTTGTATATAGAATTTATGTTTTGTAACCTTGTAGAACTCATTTATTAGCTCTAATAGTTTTCTAATTTTTTAGAGGTATTTCTATATAAAAGAGCATGTCATCTGCATGTAGCGGTAGTAGTATTTCTTCCTTTCCAATTTGGGTGACTTTTATTTACTTTTCTTGCCTAATTGCTCTGGCTAGGACCTACAGTACAATGAAGAATAGAAGTGGTAAGATCAAACATCCTTGTCCCCTTTCTTTCCTTATGGAGAAATCTTTCAGTCTTTTGCTGTTTAGTATGATGCTGTTTAGTAGGTTTTTCATAGATACCCTTTAGCACGTTGGGACAGTTCCCTCTTACTCCTAGTTTGTTGAGTGTTTATATCATGAAAAAGTGTTGGATGTTGTCTCATGCATTTTGTTCATCTATTGAAATGATCATGTAGTTCTTGGCCTCCTCCACCATCTCTTGTGTAAAGTAACCACAAAGTTTTAAAACTATTTCAAAGTCTTCCTCAATTTCACCACCTGAACACAACTATATTTGCCTCTACATATCAAAGTTGTATTGTACTTTTAGCTTTAATATTTATGTTATAAGCTTAGTTTTCTACCCCCCACCCCTTTTATTAGTCTCATATTGTGGGGCTGATCTTTTGGGAATACTACTATTTCAAATGAAGGAGGAAGGAGTTCAGTATCCTCCTAGGAACAAGTGTTGAGAATGGGAATGAAGTCATGAAAGAAGCAAAAATATTTACTGAGCAGATGCTGTGTACCAAGAGCCCGTTGTTTTATTTGACAGTAATCCACCCTCTTTCCATTTTTACGGAGGCCCAGAAGGGAACCAAGGCACTGGAAAGTGACAGTTCTGTCTACATTCCTAGGTAGTGAGTAATACATCTGGATTCAAACTTATTATCAGACTCCAAGGCTGATGACTCTCTTTTCACTGTATTTCAGAAAGGTTTTAGAAATTGCAAAACCTCTTTTGTAAATGTATAACCATTTCTATTTACCTCCTCAAAATAATGGAATTGCCTTGTTTTTGTGTTATGTCTGATGATGTTCAAAGATAGTCATCACTATAGTTTAAAAGAGGGAAAAATGTAGAGAAGTTCTGTTCATTATGAATCCTTTATTTAGTCATTGCCTCTATTCAAGTGACATTGATTAGTTGAGGATTTGAATAAGTAATACAAAAATAAAAGAAGCCAAAAGAATAATTTTACATAAAAATTTGACTTTTTTATTTAGAGCTTTTCTGGTGTGTTCAACAAAAATATTTAAAAAGTCTGTCTCCAGTGTGGGATGTAAAATAATCATATTTTCAACAAGCATTTATCAATTTTGCACGGTGATTAAGAGCTTGGACTTTGGAATAGACTGATCTGGATTTGAATCCTAGCACTACCCCAAACTAGCTGTATTGCTTTGGAAAAACTTTTGTATTTACTGTATTGTGCTGTGTATAAAGTGTACTTTTTTTGCCCAAATTTTTGAGGGAAGAATAAGGATGTGCATTATACCTGGGCAGTACCTGAAATACATTGGATCTGTTCTTGTGTTTTGTAATTATTTGTTCCATAAAATTTCTTGTATCATATGTTAAAAAATAAATGCTAAAATTCCTTCATAATATAAAAAACATGCATCTAAATATAAATAAATAAGTAAATAAATAGAAGTAAAAAATTAAAACAAAAGACTTTTTTCCCTGAAAGTTTAGGTCAAAGACGTGGGTGCACATTATACACCAGAGCACATTATATGTGGCAAGATATGGTAATCGTTTTGAATTTCAATGTTCTTACTGGTAAATTGGGGTTATAGAAGTAAATTACCTCTTAGGACTCTGTGTGTGCGCATGCGATGGTGTGTAAAGATTAAGTTAATTAATACATTGAAGCCTTAGCACAGTTATTGACACACAGTGAGAACCCATAAGATGTAAGCTGTTGTTACTATTCACCAAGGTCATTCTGGCCATACGATTTGCTTTATTTTGTTCAGGTGCATCCAGGTTTAAAGAGGGAGAGGCTTGAACTGGATTGCACAAAGAGCTTTGAATCTTGGGCAAATTATCTAACCTTTCTGTGTTTGGTTTTCTCATCTGTAAAACAGGGTGATAACACTGCCTACTCATAAGATTGTTATGAGGATTAATTTAGTTAACATTCTTGAAGCAACCAGAATCTTACCTAGCACTATCTAATTCCTTCTGGTAACATTGTTACAGTTGAAATTTACAAGACTTCCAAACTACAGCTATCAGAAGGTAGAAATTTCCCACATAACAGAAGATAGGGTTACTGATTATGGGATACATTCAAATTACTGATGAGAGAGAGGGCTGAGAGGCCCAGAGGTGTGTTTCCAGACTTTAAAAAGGAAGAATAATTTTTAAAAGCAAGATTATTGGTAAAGATACGTGCATCTCAGATGGGTACAGATGACTGATACTAATACCTCTATTTAAAAAAAATAATAGGAGTAATTTGTGTTCTCTAAACTGTCTGGTGGTAACAGTTTTGAAAAATATACAAGGTCTGACACAAATAATGCCCCCTTTTATTGCAAAATCTTTTAGTACAAAACCATAAGCATGTAATTTTGTAACATAACAATATCACACTCAAGCACATCATATGAAATTTCAGGTGAATTGTTCAAATTAAAACTATAAATTATTATACCCATATTATTACCCTACCAGCCATACTCAGGCAAGCCTTACTCTCCAGACCCTGTATATATAATTTGGGAAAACTGCACATTAAGTATGGTTAATGTACGTTACTAACATTTGGTATAAATAAATGCCTAAAGAATAACTTTTTCCTTTTAAGGTGATTGGTCTATGCAACGCTGGGATTTATAAGTCATAATTTATGAACAAGGACTAAACTCTTTAATTTTTAGGGGTTTTTTGAGGGGGTGTGGAATATGTTTTTTCAAAGTCTCTGTGTAACTTTGATTAAAACTCTGATATTTTCAGATGTAGCCATCAATTATATCTTTATCAAATGCTAATAGTGCATTACATCATGGGCCTAGAAGCCAGAATTATTGCCTTTTTTTTTCTGTAAAAGGACACTATTAATGTGCGTGGGGTTTTTTGGTTTTGTTTTTTTAAACTTTGACCTGATGATAACTTATTAAAGGGATAGGAGAAAGATCCTGTAAGTTATGCTTGGCTTAAAAAAAAGATTTAGTTTAGGGAAAAAGAGAATTACTTTTTGGTTTGTGTCTTCAACTATATCAAAATTAAACATTTCAGTATTTTGACCCAGCGATTCTGCTGCTGGGAATATACCCTAAGAATCCTGAAACACCAGTTCAAAAGAACTTATGTACCCCAATGTTCATAGCAGCACAGTTTACAACAGCCAAGTGCTAGAAGCAACCTAAGTGCCCATCAGTAAATGAGTGGATCAAAAAACTGGTACATTTACACAATGGAATACTGCACAGAAGAAAGAAAGAAGGAATTCCTACCTTTTGCAACAGCATGGATGGAACTAGAGAGTATTATACCAAGTGAAATAAGCCAGGTGGTGAAAGACAAATCCCATATGATTTCACTAGTAAAGGACTCTAATGAACAAAATTAACTGACAGACAAAATAGAACCAGAGGCATGGAAACATGGAGCAGACTGACAGTGACCAGAGGGGAGGGGAGTAAGGGTGGAAAGCAGGGGAAGGAACTAGACAAAGAACTTGTAGGAATGACACACGGGCATGGACAACAGTGTGGGAGGGACTGTGGGAGCTGGAGGTGGGAGGGGCGGAGGAGGGCAAAGGGGGAAAATTGGGACAGCTGTACTAGAATAACAATAAAAATGATTTAAAAATAAAAAGGAATAAAAAATTAAACATTTCAAATATATATAATCATGGAGAAGCAAATGAGCAAGTGCTAAAGTTTTACCATCTTACTAGTGGTGTTTATTCCTGTTAAAGAATTTACAGTTTTAACAGAATGTTGATTTCAGTCCAGAATGTTATTCAGTTTTGATAATTTATTTACTTAAATAGATAAAATGTCATCTAAAAATACACATAACTAGTGTTTTTAAAAGGAATAGTATTTTAATTAGGTAAGACTTTCAATGGAAATATCAAATTGTAATTTTCCAAGTTTGAATAAGGGAGGGTATAGGTACAAATCCTGGTTTTGTAATTTGACTTTGCACAAGGCTGGTCTTCCACCAATGATTCATATGATGGCAAAATGATCTGTGAAATTATTGCAGTGTGCAGGGTACTTTTCAAGTTTGTCATGAATATGTAGAAAAGTAATTTTACTCCTAATTTCCCAATTTGTACCTCTTACTCTTTACTCTAAAGGTTTCATCTAAAGAGGACTGGTCTTACAAAAGCAGATTTTCACTTCATCGACAGCATCATGAAAATGGTAACAATGAAATGCTTCGTCAGGCTGGACTGCATTTCAAACTCCCTCAAAGCACAGATCAATTACGCGCATTCAAAGATACCATTTACCTTACTCAGGTAAGACATGTTCATTCTGGAGTTCCAAAGGTTCCTGCAGTTAACATAAGAGATCATGCACGTTTTGTAAACCTTATGTGGTGAAAACTATTTTTTATTTTACTGATGAAGGAATTTAACTTCTTCAAAACAGACGTGTGTTAACCTGTAAGACCTGAAATAGTTAATTTTTGGCATTTCTTTTTCTTACAAGAACAGCTCAGAAAGTTCTACAAAAAAATGTGCATTAAAATGTTCCCCAGCTCAAGATTACTATAATGTTCCAGTAATTAAGACAGTAGCAAATCCTGAGGATGAAGTGGAACAATGGAACATAATAGAGCCCCGAAACAGACTCATCTATAATGTGGTCACCTGACTTATGGACATGATGCCACTGAAATTTTGTGGGAAGGGACAGTCTTATCAATGAACAGTGCTGTATCAAGTGGGTATCTTTATGGGAAAATAAATGAACTATGACTCCATATGCAAAATTTAATTTGATCAGTGATTAAAGATTCAATTGTGAAAGATAATGCAATAAAGCTTCTAGAGAGAACATAGGAGAATACTTCATTACTGGCACAGGGAAAGAATTCTTAACAGGACATAAAAACTGTATGAAAGAAAATAATAATAAATTAGACTTCATTAATATTATGGACTTTTGTATATCAATGAGATATACAAAACCATTAAGAGAAAGAGAAAGCAAGCCACAGATTGGGAAACAATATCTGTAATACATATATCTGATAAAAGATTTATATGCAGAATAGAGAACTTCCATAAAGCAATAAGAATAGACAGATAACCTATTAGAAATGGACAAAAACCTGAACAGGCGCTTCACCAAAAAAGATATCCAAATGGTCAGTAAGTATATGAAAATGTGCTCAATTTCATTTTTAATCAATGAAAAGCAAATCAAAGCTGTGCCGGGATAACTCTACACACAATGTAATTTTAGCACAATGGCTAAAATTAAAAAGATTGACATTACCAACTGTTGGTGAGGAGGTAGGACAGCTGAAACTTTTCGATAAAGTTAGTAGGAGTAGAAATTGGTTTAACCATGTAGAAAAATTTTATGACAGTTTCTACCCAAGCTAAACATTTATTTACTCTTTGAATCAGCATTTCTGCTTCTAGCTATGTACCCAAGAAAAATGAGTGTATGTATCTGTCAACAGACACCTAAAATAATAGTCATAGCAGCTTTATTCATAATAGCCCCAATCAGAAACAACCTAAGTATTCTGTAACATAAAACTTCAAATTATGGTGTTGTTTATACAGTGAATACTCACAGAAATAAGAAACAATGAGCTGATATTAGCATAACTTGGATGAAGCTCACAGACATTATGGTGAGCAAAAGAAACACTGAAGTTTCAATATGGACAAAATGAATCAAGATGATAGAGAGCGAATTAGTGGTAAGGGCTCTTGTGGAGGGGGATGGTGAGCTACAAATAGGAAAGGATGCAAGGAATCTTTATGGAGTGCTAAAAAAGTTCTGTATCTTCTTCTGGGTGTTGGTCACATGGGTGCACATGTATGTTAAAAGTCCCTGAGTAGTACATTTAAGATCTATGCATGTCACATTTTGCAACTTACTGGACTATTTTTAAAACAGCTCTATTGAGATATAACTGACATACCATAAAATTCACTTATTTTAAGTGTACAATTGAATGATTTTTACTATATTTATCAGGTCTTACAACTGTCACGATAATCCAGTTTTAGAACACATCTTACATCCCGGAAGGATTTCTCATGCCCATTTGCACTCGCTCTCTCCTTTCTTACCTTCAGCCCTAGGCACAGTGCTTTCTGTCTCTGTAGATTTTACTTTTCTCAGTATCTCATGTAGATGGAATCATGTAATATGTGATCATTTGCATTGGGCTTTTATTAAAGTGAGCATAATGGCTTTGAAGTTTTTCTATGATTTAGCGTATATCTATACTTCATTCCTTTTTCTCGCTAGATGGTATAATCTTGTGTGATAGACTGTTTTTTATATCTACTCATCAGTTGAGGCACATTTGGATTATTATTAATTTTTGATTGTTATGGTAATACTATGAATACTTATATATAAATCTTTGAGCATTCATTTTAATTTCTCTAGGGTAGAAATATATGAGTCAAATTGCTGAGCTATGTGAGAAATTTACAATTAATTTTAAGAGAAACTATCAAACTGAATTTTGGATAATAATTTCATTTGAATGTTTCCATTTTACTTTTTTATTTGCCTATTTCATTCCACAAAACTGTGAACTACATAAGACTATATTAAAGCCACTGCTTAATTATCTGATGTTTTTGCCATACTTGATTCAAGTTCTGAGAGAGAAATAGCCTAATCACAGTCATATGAGTTGATCTGAAATCGATCACAGGTTTTTGTCAAACATGACTACATTTAAATTTTGCATATTAGTAGCATTTTTAAACTAAATTCGTGCTTACCCTCATCAGTTTTCTACTATATGAAAATGCAAAGTCCCAAATGGAAACTGAAACAGAAAACTGTAAGCCAAAAAAAACCAAACAAACAAACAAAAAAAACAAAACCTTGTGTTAGAAAGCAAAAAAAAAAAAGTGGTTAAGAGAATTTCAAAGTTTCAATCATAATCTTATCAGTTAGGGAAGTTTTGCCAATGTGATATTTAATTTCTGAAATTCATAAAACACAAGTTTAAAGATAATGTTGATATCTGTCCCTTTTATAGTGTTACACTTCATTTCTATTAGTTTTCTATAACCAATATTTTATAAAAGTGTCTCAGTTTTGATGTATGAAACAGGAAGATCTTTATTAGTTTTTCGTGTGTGCACGCACATGTGGTGTGAACCTTTTCAGCTGTTGTTTTTCGTGCTGGCTTTCCTCCTCCCAGCTGTTCATTTTATGACTGTTACTTTCTTCTATTTTCTCAAAACCCTATTAAGAGTACTGACAAAAATAATTCTTTCTGAACTCGTTAGCGTTCGAGGTAGTTAGGAACTGGGTGGACACGTAGACTTACATTATAGTTGCTGTTTTTTGTTGGCGACAGTGCTGTTTGGTAATTTAGCACTAACGTCCTATCACGCATTGGCTCACAGCTGGACCTGTCTTTGCTGGTTCTTCCTTGGGACTTTGTGATACACTAGATGGCATCTGAGATGAAAGAAATCAGAATTAGTGTTGGTTTTGGTTTTTAGTGTTGGATTTTCTTGACAGAAAGAGAAACAGGAAATGTTGGGGTAAAAAGTTTTTGCCCCTTGCTACTTTGATTTTAGAACAATCATCTTTAATCTATGTAAAACCTTTCTTTGGTCCATTTTCTCTGCTCCCATTCCCTGCCCTGTTCTTTTTCCCATGGTCTGCCATACTGTTCAGAAGCACAGGGTATTTGCCTAAGTGCCACTTGTCAAGACATTGTATTAGGCATTCTTTTCTGCAACTCTCAGAAAAATCTTGCCTGAGAAAGCTGTGCAGTAAGTTTCTTCAGATTGAGATCCTTCCGAAGGCTCTTCCTCTTTAATTCTTCTAGGGTTCCAAAATGATCTTGCCTCAACCTTTCATTCTCCTCCCCTGTCCTGTTGGGTTGTGTCCCACAGAGCCCACACAAGGCACACCCTCTTAAGCTGTGTCACCCATACCTCAGTACTGAGCTGAAGACTGACTGGCTGCCCTGATGCATGTAAACTAAGTGCTAAGGGACTTACTTTGCCAGAATGGCCTCTTACTAGGCAGTGAGAGAGGAAGCTGGGCCATGACAATCTTTGAGAACCCCTTCGCTTGTAGCCCCTGTAGTGCTCTCATTTATTCCTCCCATATTTACCAAGCATATAGTGGGGGCTAGATGCTTGGGGGCATGCTTGAGAGAGTCATATTCTTTAGAGATCCATTTTATCTCCCCCTGTTGCAAGTCTTGATCACAGGAAGTAAGAAGTAAAGGCAGGCTGTGCTGCCGTGGGCCCAGGTACTGATGACAACAGCTACCCTGGAATAGTTATTTGTTTTGGCAACAGCACTGCAATGTGATGGAAAATCCAGGCCATGTTGAGCTTTTAAGATGAGGATAGGATGGGGAAAAGAGGGGACTGAAGGTGAGATCACTAACATAGTCTATTACATACTAGTATATTGTATTTATAGGCATCGTGTACTTTGACAGTCAGGCAGACAATCAGCATTCTTTGGGTGTCTACGAAATGCCTAGCCCTGGGCCATGAGGTGCTTTGTATACCTTCTCGTGAGTTCTAACAACATCTCCAGATTTCTGTGTTACTATTTCAATTTTATATGTAAGGAAACAGAGGTTCAGGAAAGCTAAGTATTTTGCCCAAGTTATCAGCAATAAATGGAGCAGGTATCCACTTTTTAAACTATAATATTACATCCTATCATGATTATGATAGGGGAATTTTACAGCTACCTAGGTATTTAGTTGAATTATAATATCTATTTTCAGCACTGAAGTAAAACAGACATCAGAAATGTGGCACATTAAAAAAGGCCTTATTGGAATATTAAAGAAAATCAACAAAACCAAAAGTTAGCTCTTTGAAAAGATCAGCAAAATTGAAAAACCTGTAGCCAGACTGGCCAAGGAAAAAGAGAAGGCTCGGGTTACTAAATCAGGAAAGAAAAAGGAGCCATTACTATTGACCTTACAGAAGTAAAAAGGCAATAAGGGAATGCTGTAACTAATTGTATGACGATAAGTCATATAACCTAAATGAAATAGACACATTTCTAGAAAGACACAAACTCTGAAAACTGACTCAAGGAGACATAGAAGATCTGAGTAAACCTATAACAACTAAAGAGATTGAGTCAGTACTAAAAAAAACCTTCCTTTTACAAAGACGGTTTTAGTAGGGAATTCTAAAAAAACATAAAAATTAACATCCATCCCTCACAAACTCTTCCAAAAAATAGAAGAGGGGAAACCACTTCCTAACTGATTTTTTAAGTCATTATTATCCTGATACCAAAACTAGACAAAGACATACCAAGAAAAGCAAACTAAGGTCAATATCACTTATGAATATAGACAGAAAAACACCTTCAACAAAATACTAGCAGTCCAAATCTAGAAGCATATAAAAAGTTTGTACACCAGGATCAAGTGGGATTTATCCCAGGAATGTAACATTGGCTCAACATGTGAAAGTCAAATGCCATGTTAGCAGAATAAAGGAAAAATAACCATAGGATCATCTAGATAGATGAAGAAAAAGCATCAAACAAAATTCAATACACTTTTATGATTAAAAAAAAAATTCAACAAACTAGGAGTAAAGGGAGCTTCCTCAACCTGAAAAAGAGCATCTATGAAGAACCCATAGCTAATATCATATTTAATGGTGAAGACAGAAAGCTTTCTACCTAAGATAAGGAACAAGATAAGGATGCCTGCTCTTGCCACTTCTGTTCAACATTGTACTTGAGATTCTAGCCTGGACAAGTAGGCACGAAAATGAAATAAATGGCATCCATATTGGAAAGGAAGAAGTAAAACTATCTCTCTGCAGATGACATGACCTTATATACAGAAAGCAATAAAAAAAAAAGCCTAAAAACCTGCCAGAGATAATAAATTAATTCAGCAACTTTGTGGGATATAAGTAAGATCAATATACAAATATCAATTATATTTTAAGCAATGACCAATTTGAAAATGAAATTTAGTAAGCAATACCATTTATAATAGTATCCAAAAGAATAAAAATACTTTGGAATATATTTAACCAAAAAGATGCAAGACTTTCACATTGAAAACTATAAAATATTGTTGAAGGGAATTAAAGAAGTGGAAAGACATCCTGTGTTCATGCAATGAAAGACCTAATATTGTTAAGATGGCAGGACTCCCCAAACTGATTCACAAATTCAACATAATCCCTATCAATTTTTTTACTACCATTTTTGAAGAAATGGGCAAAGTGATCCTAAAATTCATATGAAAAGGCAAGCACCCAGAAGCTTGAACACAATCTTGAAAAGGAATACATTTGTTCTCTGCTTCCTGCTTTCAAAACTGACTATAAACCTGCTGTAATCAAGATAGTGTGGTACTGACATAAGGCCAGACATATAGATTGATTGATAGAATTGAGAGTCCAGAAATATAAACACATACATCGTTGGTGAATTGGTTTTCTATAAGGCTGCCAAGACATTAGAGTAAGAATAGTGTTTTGGTGCTAGAACTACTGGATATCTACTTGTAAAAGAATGAACTTGGACCCCTACCTCACCCCATATTCAAAAATTCACTTAAAAATGATCAGAGATCCACATGTAAGAGCTAAAACTATCAAAGTCATGGAAGAAAACAGGTGTAATTCTTTGTGAATTTTGATTGGAAATAGTTTTAGATATGACCCTTAAAGAACAATCAACCAAAGAAAACAATGGATAAAATGTATGTCAAAATTAAGAGTTTTTGTGTATCAAAGGAAACTATCTCAAAAGTGAAAAAAATAATCCACAGAATGGGAGAATCTTTTTGTCAAGTATTTAAAAAGAATATAATGTCCAAAATGTATTAAAAAACTCGTAAAACTCAGTAATGAAAAAGACAACTCAATTCAGAATGGATAAAAGATTTGAATAGATATTTCGCCAAAGAAAATGACCATTAAGTATGTGAAAAAATGCCCAGTGTCATTAGTAACTAAGGAAATGCAAATGGAAACCACAGTGAGATACCTAGATAATGGGATATCTAGAATTTAAAAAAAAGAAAATTAAGAACAATATATAGAGGGAGATTTATTTCTTTTTAAGATTTTAATTTATTTATTTTTAGAGAGAGGATAAGGGACAGAGAAAGAGAGTGAGAAAAATGTCAATGTGTGGTTGCCTCTCACGTGCCCCCTACTGGAAACCTTACCTGAAACCCAGACATGTGCCCTGACTGGGAATCAAACTGGTGACCCTTTGGTTTGCAGGCCGGCACTCAATCCATTGAACCACACCAGCCAGGGCAGGAGAGAGATTTAGCCTCCATGGTTATGGAGGCTAAGAAGTCATACAGTCTGACTATAATATGGAAAACCAGGAATTCAGTTTGAGCCTGAAAACCTGAGAACTGAGGGGCCACTGGTATAAGTCCTGGAGTTTGAAGGCCTGAGAACCAGGAGCTCCAATGACCAAGGGCAGGAGTAGATGGACATATCCCAATTCAAGAAGAGAGAGAGCATTTGTCTTTCCTCTGTCTTTATGTTCTATTTAGGCCCTCAACTCATTGGATAATGCTCACCCACATTGGTGAGGATGGATCTACCAAATCACCATGAACATCCTCAGAGACACACCCAGAAATAATGTTTTACTAGCTATTCAGGCATTCTTTAATTCAGTCAAGTTGACACATAAAGTTAAACATCACAATAAGGACGTGGAAAAATTGGAACCCTCATATTTTGCTGGTGGGATGTAAAATAGTACAACTGCTATGGAAGAGTTTTTCAAAGAGCTAAATATAGAATTATCACAGGACTCAGAAATTCTACTTTTAGGTATATATTCAAGAAAACAGAAAACATATGTTGACACAAAAATGTGTGTACAAATGTTCATAGCAGCATTTTTCATAATGGCCCAAAAGTTTAAACAGTCCAAACATGTATCAATTGATGAGTAGATAAAGAAAAGTGGTATATCCATGCAGTGAAATATTATTTAGCAATAGAAAGGAATAAAACACTGATCATGCTGCACCATGGATGAACCTTGAAAACATTATGCTAAGTGGAGGAAGCCAGTCACAAAAGGCCACATAGTGCCTCCTTCCGCTTATATGAAATAGGCAGATCCATAGAAACAGAGAAGGTAGACTTAGTGGTTGCCAGAGGCAGAGGAGAGGTGAGAATGAGGAGTGACTGCTAACAAGTACAGTGTTTCTTTTTGGGGTGATGAAAATATGCCGGAATTAGGTAATGCACAACCTGTAAAGACATGGAAACACAGAAGTGTCCCTTGATAGATGATTGGATAAAGATGTGGTGCGTATATATAATGGAATTCTGCTCAGCCATAAGAAAAGATGAAAAACTGCCATAGATAGATCTTGAGAATATCATGCTGAGTGAAATTAGTCAGAAAAAATAAAAAACTGATAATTTCACTCATATGTGGGATGTAAAACTGAAAGCAACAAATGAACAAACAAGACAAACGAACAGAGACTCATAGACACAGACAACAGTATGTTGGTTACCAGAGGAAAAGGAGGGTGGGGGGCAGTGAAGGGTAAATGGGGTCAAATATACGGTGATGGAAGGAGATCTGACTTCGGGTGGTGGGCACACATGCAGTATACAGATGATGTGTCGTAGAACCATAAAGTCGAAACCTCCAAGGTCTGTCCAGAAGGTATCCAGCCATGTAATATGAAAAAGTCACATTTATTGAAAAAGATACAAGATACAAGAAACATTGTCCCTAGGACAATGATGCCTCAGTCCCCTTCAAAGTAGGCACCTTGAGACCTCACACAGTTCTCCCAATCACCATCAGCTGCTCCATCATATTCTCCTGAATCTCATTGAGGGTCTGAAACCTCTTCACTTTCAAAGCTGATTTTGGTTTTGGGAAAAGCCAGTAGTCACAGGGCACCAAATCTGGGCTGTAGGGGTACTGAGTCACCTGGGTGATTTGATGTTTCACCAAAAAACTGCTCGAGACATGATGCATGAGTGGGCATGTTGTCATGATGAAGCTACCAATCACCAATTGCCCATAGCTGTGGCCTTCTGAATCATCCGGATAGCTTCCATGGAGGCATGTTCAAGCTTAATGCAAAATTTGATGCAGATTCATTGCTCTATTTACTCAGTCATTTTGAATGCAATGGCCACACAGTACACATGCTCACTCAAGGGTGTCTACCGCCCCCACTGACTAGTACAGTGAAGTCGTCATTGTTCATGCATGTGCATTCCAGTCCACTCACACTGACAGGTTAAATCAATGTCATTCAAACCATTCTTGTTATAGTAACAATGACTGGATTTTTTTCTGGACAGACCTTGTATATAATTTTATTAACTAATGTCACCCCAATAAATTTAATAAGAAAATACAATGAATTAGAAACTTAAATGGTGAAATGTATGGTGTGAATTGTATCTCAGTTTAGAAAATGGCTTTATTGGAAGATTCTTATTGTCAGGATAACTTTAAGGAAATAAAGGATATAAATCACATCTGTCAGGAAAACTTAGCCACATGGCTACTCCTAGTTCCAAGGGTAGGGGGCGTGATTCTGGAACATGTAGTCCAGCTACAGCTCTGTTACTCATGAGGAAGGGGAGGATGGGTTTTTGTAGACAGCTAGCAACCTCCATCACATGCAGAGCTGGAATTGGAACCTCAGGTCTTGGTGCCCTGGTCCAATTCCTTTTTACCATACCATCTGTTTCTCTAAGGAGACTGATTTCCTAAGTGTAATCAGGCAAGCTGCTGAATATAGTCATATTTTTGAAACTAAAATAAGATTTGTCTGCTAACAGTGGAACTGAGTAACCTTGGAAATGCCTAAGCATGTATCTTTTTAATATGTAAAGATCGCTGTCTTTAAGAAAGTGCATTAGTGAATAAATACAGGTACAATTTTTAAAGGGAAAGAGGCAGTTGCAGAGATAATCCAGAGATCTAGGATTGTAGAACTTCTCTTTGAGAAGAGTAGTGGCCTTCTGCATTTTTATGAACAAACGTGTCATTCATTAGTCCTGACAGGCATCCACTGGTTTGCGTAAACCCAGATCTGTTATTGGCATGGCGCCATCTGTCTGCCGAGTGCACCACACCACGTAGAGCCTGCAGCACTCAAAACTCTTGGTTTCCCCCTTCCCGCTAAATTAAGGTGTGAGAGGCTACTGGTTGGAGCTGGCCTAGTACCTTTTTCCTTTCATTACTAGCAAGAGTTAGGAGTTCTGCTTGCATTAAAAATACTTTTTAATTAAAAAAAATTAAAGGATTATTAATATTTACCTACTAAGAGAAGGCAAATTACAGCAAGGAACCTGGGATAGATATACAGAAATAAATAATTATTGCAGTTCTGAAATCTGGAAGTTTAGGGACTGAAACCTCAAATGTTTATAAGCAATAAGCAAGTAATTTGAATGGGCAAGACTCTGATTATTGTGAAAGGTGGCAAGATGGAGTGTAGAGGTCGTGACTCAGGACATTAAACAATGACAACATCGACAACAAGAAACAAGAAACACCTGCCGTGTGGGCCAATCAGAACCTGTGTGGGGCTGAGTTTAGCCTGGAGGCGCAGTGTATGGCAACCGCTTGACTGGACCATGCTCTCTCGTATAGCAGTGTGCACCAAGGACTTTAAAATTTGTCATATGTTAAGAAAAGTGGCAAGGAAAGAAGTGAAGGAATTAATTGGGACATAAAATGTTCTTTGCTCTTGTATTTAAACAAAAAACTAGAAACCATTCAAATGCCTAATAATCGGGGAATGATTATTCAAACTCTGATATAACTATTGTATATAACCGTAAAGCACAGAAATATATAGAATGTGCTAGTGCATGGAAAAGTACATACATGAAAATTAAGTGAGAGTAGAATACAAAATTGCAAATGTAAATGAGTTACAACATCTGTTAACAAAGGTTGCAAAAGAATTTGAAGTGATATAAATAATTTGACACTCATTAGATTTTTTTTTCCTGAAAAGTAGCTTAAATTCACTATGAAGAAACAGAAAATTCAGGTCACCTCTATGAAGAACATCAGTAAAATACCCGCTTGTCCTTTGGATTCGATCTAACTAAGCATGACTGTGACTGTTTCAATAACTATAGCTTTATCCTGGAAGTGTTCATTTTTACCTGAAGAGATGACTTGATTTCCTATTCTATTATACATTGATCTATTGTTCCTACCTAAGAGTTCTGTTTTTTTAGATTTTTCTTATTCACCCTACTTTATAAATATGAATCCAAGGAAAGTGATTCCAATCCCAAACTTCTTGAGTGACACCCCTCCTTTCGTGCCATTCTTGAGCAGGTGCTGAGGCAAGGCCTTGTGGGTAATATCAGAATGTTGCAGGTTCTTTGGCTTCTTCGGTATATCAGGAATGGCCCACACTTTGACACTTTGGGTCCTGGGATTTCCAGAAAGTGGCCTCCATCCGGAGTGGAGTGTCCACGGTGGTTACCATTCAGTGCTTGTGCTTGGCCTGTGCTGGGCCTGCAGCTCCTGAAATGTGTGGGGTGACCACATCCCTGTCGCCCTGTTGTTACTCATTGGTATGAGGAGGACCTCAGTCTTTCTGTCGTGATCTCTTCTCACAGAGCCCCTGAAGCCCTGGCTGATTTTGCAGGAATCTTAGGATGACAACAGGGGTTTCTTGTTGTGCTGGGCCTCACGTGCATGTGCGACAGGGCAGGGACTTGATGTCCATAGTCCAGTTAGCTTGGGTGGAGGATTCTTTGGAGGCTCAGGGTGATTTAAATGAGTTCAGATTTATTAGCTCTTTGCGCAGGAAGGTTACTTTCTGTGCTGATCGAGGTGAAACTGTCCAGTGGGCTTGGATTGATGATGGTTGTTGCTGCCTCTATATCACTTTCTATGGAGAGCTTACTTCCCAGAAGATCATTGTCACTGAGCTTTCTAGAAGTTGCTCCACAACACTGATTTTGTACAATAACTCAACATATCCATGAATACTTACTCAAGGGACTTAATTCCTCTGTGCCTAGAAATTCAGGCCTAGAAGTAGATCAATGTCTTTCTTCAGTTCAGACAAGACGTATTTTCACAAAGAACTTGACTAGAGACCTGAGTCTAATTGCAGATTAGCTTGACAGACATAGATCAGTGTTCTCAGGTTTATTTTTCTATTGCATTTCCTCTGACTTAGTGCTGTACTAATGTGTTCAGACTGATCTTTTAAAAAAGGATTTTATTTACTTATTTTTAGAGAGAGGATGGAAGGGAGAAAGAGGTTGAGAAACATCAATATGCAAGAAACATTGATGTGCGAGAAACATCGATCAGTTGCCTGTCTCACGCCCCCAACCAGGGACCTGGCCTGCAACCCAGGCATATACCCCATGACCTTTCACTTTGGGGGCCGACACCCAAACCCACTGAGCCACGCCAGTCAGGGCCAGACTGCACCTTACAGTCATTTCGAGTTGGCCCCAATGCTGCTCCATGTGTGAGATTCTTTCTTTTTGTTCCTTTTTATTGAATTTATTCGGGTGACACTGGTTAACAAAATTATACAGGTTTTAGGTGCACAATTCCACCTCATCTGGGCACTGTATTGTGTGTTCACCGCTCCAAGTCAAGTCTCCTTCCATCGCCATTTTCCCCCCTCACCCACCTCCATCGCCCCCGGCTATCTATCTCCACACCGTTGTCCCTGTCCATGGGCTTTTTCTGTTTTTTTGCTTAATCCCTCCACCTCTCCCACCCAGCCCCCTAGCCGCCCCCACGTTCTTATTTTCTTTACAGCATATTTGCCTGTGGTCCTCGCTGTGGTCCCACCGGTCTGATTCCTGAATGAGAAGAGTGTTTCTTTATTTGCTCACAGTTAACATCGTCTCTTGCTTGGAAGATTTTAATAGCTGTCTAAATGGTGTCCCTAAATCCATTCCAGCCCCCTGCAATCCATTCTCCTTTCAGTAGCCACGATTGTCTTTTAGAAATACAAATCTGGTCACTTCACCCTTTAGTTTAAAAGTTTTTGTGACTTCCAGTTGCCCTTAGGCCACACAGAAACACCTGGGTCTGGCCCTCCACCTCCCCAGCTCTCCATGTCCCCGCCACCTTGGCCTTCTTGCAGTGCTTCACTTGTGCATTCTCCTCTCACCCCACGTCCTCTCTGGCCTCAAGGTTCTGCCACTCTCTTTTCCTCTTTCCTCTTCTTTGAGGCCAGTCCTTACCCGTCAGCTACACCCATTTACCCTAATATACAAGCTGCTAACATTGCACGCCTCTCCTTCTTAGTGCTTATTGCTGCTTACAGTTTACAGTTATCTGTGTGATTTGTAGATTAAGACCTGTGTTCTACACAAGCCAGTAAGTTCCACAAGGGTGGGCAATATCTTTTTGGCTGGGAGAGGGGCTTACCATTGATAGCTTGTAACACATACTGTCGGTGCTTATTAAATATTTATTGAATGACTATGATTTCTTCTTGCTTCACCCTACTGGAATTTTATGGTTCTGCCTCATGTAAGTCGTAACTTCATCAATGACTTCTTCATAGCCAGCCTACCCTGATGTGCCTTTATCTGAGCTTTTCCAGCTTTATAGGAAGGCATCTGGGCTCAGTCTTCTAGTGGCCACATATGCATCCTTCTTTTTCTTCCTCTGAAAATCCAGGCCCTCCTCTAAGGCTGTCGTTTTCTCTGACTGTCTCTCCAGGTCCTCCTAGGTGACCTCTCCTAATGAGCTCGCAGTCATCAGCCTTTCCTAACTCAAGTGTCAGACCACAGTGTCAGTACTAGCAGCAGCACAAGAGACTGATTTTTCAATGATAATGACAGTAATTAAGGGTCCTGCATGAAGTCATTTATTGCCTTTTAAACAAGAACTTGTCTCATTGCTGCGATATCCCATCTATTCTGCCATAACAAAGGAGTTGCATTCACGAGTAATTTTATATTCTCAGAAGTCATGGTATAAAAGCGATTGCTTGACTAGAAAAAAAGGGGTTAAAGATTGGGGAGGATCAGACTCATAATAAAGTTATTTTTCTTACTGAATTTTTTTCCAATAAAGCTTTTTTTTTTTAGCTCTGAAAACGTTAGTAAAGCCCATCACCGTGAAAACTTAGTGTTTCCCTATGTATAGCATTTTCTCCGGAGTAAGTCTTCGTTTTCCATCATTGCCTACACTGTCATGAGTAAAGAGCCTTCCCACCGTCCTGTTCCCTTGATTACCCAACTGTTACAGTAAGCAAACACCAAGCCTCCCAAACGAACCAGCTCGTATACGTAACAGCTTCTTTCATGCCAAGGGGATAGTTCCAGATCTAGCATAATAATGGTACATATAATGCTAATCAAATTCCCTGATTTATCCAATTTGCTTTAAAAAAAATAGCTCAAGCCTGTAATTTTCTCACTGTGGACAGCCCCATCAAACAATACCACCTGTGTTTTCCCCGGCGTCAGGTGATGCAGGCCCAGTGTGTCAAAACAGAAACTGAATTCTACCGCCGCAGTCGCAGCGAGATAGTGGACGGAGAAGGGCACACCATGGGGGCACTGTATTGGCAGCTGAATGACATCTGGCAGGCTCCTTCCTGGGCCTCTCTAGGTAAGTGTTTCAGCGTTCTGTGTGTGGGGGAGAGAAAGCAGTACCTGTGGGGAGATGCACTGGGGAAACACAGAGGCCGAGGTGAGGCGGTCTTCCAGTAGCTGGGCCCCCCACCCCCACCTTCATAGTCTTTCCAGGAGCCTCAGAGGCAGCCTTGTTAAGAGTTCTGTGCCGTGCAGTTACAAAAGCAGGCAAATGAAGGGGATAGGTTCATGCACAGAGATCTCAGCCACATGACTTAGCATAATTGCTTAGATTTGAATTTATTTCAAGTCTTGAATTGACTTTTCGGGGCAAGGGGAACATTAACTTAAGCATCCCTTCTTTTGTTTAGGAGAATTCAACCACGTGGAAGGTTGGCCCTGCTAAGTGATAAAATGTCCCTTTCCCTGACTCCACTTTAAGTCCATGAGGTCATCTTTATTTTGCCCTGTTTATCTCTTGGGGGGAAGGTAGTAGAGTCAGATGTCCAAGTAGGAAGGTTTCTCAAGTGAACCAGTGCAGCTAGCAGCAGGCAAGGTGACTTGCATGGTGCTCGCAGCTTGAATTATTCTATTTTGGTGCATTAAAAAACGGAGGGAGTAATGATGATCTTTGGCCTTCACCAGAGGTGATTTGATGCAAAGTTCAGCTAATATAAACAAAAGTTTTGGCTCAAAAATGAGGCAAAGCCATAAAGTAAAAAGACCATGTTGCCGGGTGAGGCCCTTAAACATGCTGTGGATGAAAATCTAAAATCTAGTCACCACAGACTTTGATTAGTGCCAGGCCCCTTCTTGATGGGAACTGGAATTTTGACCAAGTTTCTCTGGCCAAACTCTTTATCAACACCAACCAGATAAAAGGGTATTGAATGAGAACCACGGGTAGACCATGGGGGAATAGCTCTCTGAAACACCCAAAACTGGACAAAGACTTGTTGTTCAGGGACACTTGGACTCTGACCCTGATTTTTCTGCCTGTGGGCGAGGTTGTGGACTTCTGAGTCTGCGTTTGGTTCAAGAAATGGGGGAGCACAGTTTTTGTAAATCTTCCCTTAAATGACTGCATGCAGATTATTTGAATGAGTTCTTCAGGGAAGGTGGGTAAACCCCAGTACTAGAGTCTGAGGGCAAAGCAAAACTGTCTGTTTCCTAAACCCTCTCAGGACAATGCCTCCATGGAGAGGGTCACTCCCTCCTTGTACCTGTCAGAGATAACAGGCGCCAGGGAGATGCTGTGACAGTCATGTTCTGTCTGCTCCTGCGCTGGGCAGCCTTGGAGCCCCTGTTTAATTCTGTTTAATTGGCTCAATATATCCAATGCTTATGTGCTGGTGGTGGGGGGAGGTATGTGTCACTCTTATCATCTGACAGGGTGGTACTTTATTTTTTATTATTTGATTTATTTATTCTTAGAGAGGAGGGAAGGAAGGTAGAAACATTAATGTGAGAGAACAACATTGATCAGTTGCCTCTCATACACGCCCGGACCTGGGACTGAACCTGCAACCCAGGCATGTGCTCTGACCAGAAACTGAACTGGTGACCTTTTGCTTTGCAGAATGACACCCAATCAACTGAGCCACACCGGTCAGGGCGTTATGGTGATACTTTAAAGGGATCAATAGCTACATAAAATCTATAGATTCTTGTATATTTCTTTTTAAAAAAAATTAGTCATGCTTATAGTTACAATTTTGCAAATACAAAAGTGCGCTGGGCAGTTTGCTTGGCTCATACACTTGAACAGTTATAGAGCAAATGGAAAAGCCAGGAGTCACATAGCATTTTTAGCCGGTTATGCAGTGTTACGTTGATATCCAGACTCTGTCACTGATTAGTAACTAGGGTGTGTATTTGTGAGACCTTCTGCTTAGTAGCCATTCTCCTGAGTGTATTTGTGTGTGGCCTTAATCACTGGAACCAGGCACTAGAAGCCTCTCCCCTGTAATGGATTTCACACATGAAAGTCTCTAAGTTACCTCAGGTCTGAGCCACTTTCATTTCTGAGAAAAACTTTCTAAATGGAACTTCTAGTTCATTCTTTTAAATCTAAGCACAAAAGGCTCTCCAACCCTCTCCCCTCATTGTTACTATTTTTTAAAAAGATTTTATTTATTTATTTTAGAGAGAGGGGAAGGGAGGGAGAAAGAGAAGGAGAGAAACAGCAATGTGTGGTTGCCTCTTATGTGCCCCCTATTGGGGACCTGGCCCACAACTGAGGCATGTGCCCTGACTGGGAATCGAACTGGAGACCCTGTGGTTCACAGTCCAGCACTCGATCCACTGAGCCACACCAGCCAGGGCCGGTCATTGTTATTTTTAAGGGGAAATACTAAGAGTTGGGATTGAAATGCTGAGGGTTGAAGCTTTGCAAAACCCAAAGAAATTAATTCTATCTGAACTTCCCAACCACATTGCTCCATCTCAACAGCTTGCATGCGAATTTTGGACTCTCTCTCTTTCAGAAGTTGTTTGATGATGTAGTTCTTTGTGGGGAAGGATCTTCTGTCTGAGATAGAGGGATGTTGAAACATTTTTTAGTTTGTGGGTTTAGCACACTAGACTTGCCAACAGGGCACAGAATTCTGCAGGTTCTTGACAGCTTGTAATTGTATTTGAGGAACTGTCATTAATTGCCATTGGTTGGGATGTTCTCCCCCAGCCTGAACTTGCAGCCATGTCAGTGGTAGTGGCTGTTTTGTTTCAGAGGATTTGTGCCTGTGGGAAAAGGAGATTTCGAGTTCTAAATCATTCTTGCAAATGAATATTCGTAACAGGTGTTCACTGCCAGCGCTACTGAATTCCTTCCTCGTGTGTGCATGGTGAAAGGGAGCGTTGGCGCACTGGGCTCCCAGACGCAGAATCGCATGTGAGAAAGTGACAGCGAGGAGTCAAGTCTGGGTCAAAACTCTGCCTGTGCCATGTTTGTCCGAACTGCTTGAGCCTCCATTTCCTCATTTGAAAAGTGAGATGTTCATGTGCGCCTCACCCAGAAGTGGGGATAGTATGAGGTCATGTGCCAGATGCTCAGAGCCCTCAACAAACGTGGGTTCCTGACCTTGCTGAGTCTTCCTTCCACACTGAGTCCCTAGAATCACGACAAATCATACCAGCCAGGCCGGGAGGACAATGAGCGACTGCTTGATCCTGCCCGCCTCCTAACTTTCCTGACTGTTTTTAGAGTACGGAGGAAAGTGGAAGATGCTTCATTATTTTGCTCGGCGTTTCTTTGCTCCACTGTTGCCCGTGGGTTTTGAGGATAAAGGCCTGTTTTTCGTCTATGGAGTGTCAGACCTTCACTCGGACAGCAGCGTGACGCTCACTGTAAGCTACTTGGACTTTCTCTCTGTGACAGAATTTTAGAGTATTTCTGTAGCTTTGGTTCTATTTCTTTTGGGAAAGAGAAATTAATTTATATCTACTGCCTGTAACGGAAAATGGGCTGTCCTCGGAGTCAAAATACCCTGTACTCAGGGTAAAACTGCTGTTTATTCAGTGACCTTAAGCCTTCAGGTCTTGGTGATTCAGTTTCCTTATCTGTAAAATGATACCAGCCTGTCTTCTTAAAGGCTTTCTATGGATATAAAAGAATTAGACGAAAGTGAATTATAAACTGTAATGTGTTACTTAAATGAAAGGTTATTTATAATCATGGAAAGCAGGAAGTAGCCTAAACTTTATTAAAAAGAAATTGTTAAAAATGACAGAGTGCAAATCAGTAAAGTTATTCAGAATACATTCGTGGAAAAATAAACTTGAATCAAAAGCGATGCTCGGTAAAAAGACAGTAGAAGCTGAGGTCTGGGGTGGCTGCAGTTTGGAGCACCCTGAGCATAGCTTGCGTTCATGGAATAAGTGCAATGCCTCGGCCCGTGCCTCCGTAGATGGCTCTATTTAATCTCACAAGAGCCTGTGAAGTTAGTGCCGTTGCTCTTCTCCTGTTACAAAGGAAGAAATGAGACCTTGAGAACCTGAGTCATTTGCTTAGTTACACAAGTAGTACTTGCTGGGGCTGAAGTTAAATCCCGGTTTTCAGTCTTTTAACAGTTCTGCTATTCTGACTTTCCTCAATTATTATTACTGTTATTGTCTAAAAATATAGTAACCCAAGAATGTGTGTTTTTGTTCTGTCTTGTTTCTGCACAGGTGAGAGTCCACGCGTGGCGTGCCCTGGAGCCTGTGTGCTCTCACAGGACCCAGCATCTCTTGGTGAAAGCAGCGGGGGCCCTTCTCCTCTATCAGGAGTGGGTTTCTGAACTGCTGGGGAGATGTGGCAATTGTACACGGCAAAGCTGTGTGGTTTCCTTTTACCTGTCAGCTGACAGCAAGCTCTCGAGCCCAACCAACTATCACTTCCTGTCTTCACTTAAGGAGGCCGTGGGGCTCCACAAGGCACATATCACTGTAAGCACCTGTCAGCTGGGGTCACTGTGGCTGTGTGGAGCAGTCCTGCTCCTGGGCAGCCACGTTGCATCATGCTTTTTGTAAAGTTTTTCCTTGGAACTGAGTTTACCCAAGGCCTGGGAAATTTTGTCTCCTTCCCACTGGAAGCAAAGGCCAAATGATTTTTATTTCTAATTCAGCATCTGTTAACATTTTTGGTTTCTGCTACCCCTGCTGTCCCATCACCCCTTCCGCGGGGGGCTTGTGCAGTGGAAGAAGAGGCATCGGGGTCCTCAGCGCAGATCCCCTGCCGCTAGGTCCCAGACTCTGTCCTGGGGACTTGAGTGTACCAACCCTGAAGTATTATTTTTGACTTGAGACACATTCCGACGCCTAGGGAATTTTTGAGTTTATTTGAGTCAAACTGATGGCACATGCTGGGGAGCAAGATCTCAAATGCTCCGGAGAATAACGGTTTTGTGGCTTCTTTTATGCATTTGAAATTAAGGAGGGAACATAAGGAAGATCCCAGGTAGGTGGGAGGAAGCAATGCAGAGATTGGATTACAGGATAGTTAACAAGATTACTTACTGTCTTGAAGGTTAATATCCCCTTCCAGGGCCATGGCTTCTGGTGTTTCAGAGGTGTGTTAACCTAGATGCACAGCAACAGCAGACCTTACTTGGGGCAAAGAGAAACCTTTTACTAAAGAGCTTACATGCCTGGGGCTTGACCACCCACCATGATCTGCCAGTTAGGAATTTATGATCAGATCACCCTGTGAGGTTACTTTCCATAGAACCCTCTTTTTTTCTTTTCCTTCTTAATATATTTTATTGATTATGTTATTACAAGTGTCCCAGTTTCCCCTCCTTTGCTGTCCTCTGCCTGGTACCCCTATTTCCTCCAGCAATCCTCCCCGTTAGTTCATGTCCATGGGTCATGCATATAAGTTCTTTGGCTTCTCCCTTTCCTATACAGTTCTTAACTTCCCCTTGTCTATTTTGTACCTACCATTTATGCTTCTTAAGCCCCGAACCCTTTCCTGCATTCTCCCATTTCCCCTCCCAGCTGATAACCCTCCATATCTATGATTCTATTCCTGTCTGGTTGTTTATTTTTTTAGGTTCAGCTGTTGATAGTTGTGGATTTCTTGCCATTTTAATGTTAATAGTTTTGATTTTCTTTTTCTTAAATAAGTTCTTTTAACATTTCATGTAATAATGGCTTGGTGTGATGAACTCCTTTAACTTGACCTTATCTGGGAAGCACTTCATCTGCCCTTCAATATAAATGATAGCTTTGCTGGAAGGAATAATCTTGTTTGTAGGTCCTTGCTTTTCATGACTTCAAACACTTCTTGCCTGCAAAGTTCCTTTTGAGGAATCAGCTGATATAGAAACTCCTTGTAGGTAATCCTCTGCTTTTCTCTTGCTGCTTTTAAAATTCTTTATCTTTAACCTCTGGCATTTTAATTTTGATGTGTCTTAGTATGGTTCTCTTTGGGTCCAACTTGCTTGGGACCCTCTGTGCTTCCTGGACTTGTATGTCTATTTCCTTCACCAAATTAGGGAAGTTTAAGGTCATTTTTTTCAAGTAAGTTTTCCATTTCAGGCTCTTCCTCTTCTCCTTCTGTATCCCTATGATTTGGATGTTGGTGCATTTGGAGATGTCCCAGAAGCACCTAATACTTTCTGACTTTTATGAATTCTTTTTTCTTCTTGCTGTTCTGGTTGAATGTTTATTTCTTCTTTATGTTCCAAATCATTGATTTGAATCCTTGCTTCATTGCCTCTACTGCTGGTTCCCTGTAGATTTTTCTTTATTTCACTTAGTGTAACCTTCATTTCTTCCTGGGTCTTTTTTATTTTGTTGCCATACTCAATGAGTTCTTTGAGTATCCTGATCACCAGTGTTTTGTGCTCTGCATCTTATAGGTTGGTTATCTCCACTTCGTTTAGTTCCTTTTCTGGAGAGTTTTGATTTGTTGTTTCATTTGGGCCGTATTCCTTTGTCTCCTCAATTTGGCAGCATCCTTGTGTTTGTTTCTGTGTATTAGGTAGAGTTGCTTTGACTCCCTGCCTTAGTAGCACAGCCTGTTGTAGAAAAAGCATATGTAAATTGTGTGGGGTGGAGCCTTAAGTAATCGCCAGGGCAAGGCAACCTGCTTCACCGCTTTGTGGCTTTGTGTGGGGGAAGGGCTCAGAGAGGGGACAGTGCCACTCTCTGCCTTCTGGAGGTCTGCCTGGCACTTGCCCTGTGTGACTGGGGCCCTTCCAGCTGTTGCTCTGCTACTGAATCCCAGAGGGGGTGGGTCTGTGTACATTTTTAAGTCCATGGAGGCCCTTTAAGCAGAGTCTCCTGGAAATCCAGCACTTTCTCCCATTGCTCCACCCTCACTGGATTTTACAGCCAGAAGTTATGGGAATTTATCTTCCTGGTGCTGGAACCCTGGGCAGGGCAGTCTGGCCTGGGGCTTGGATCGCTAGCTCCCAAGGCTCCCTCCCGATGTTTATCTATTACACCTGAATGAGGGATTGTCTGCTCCACCCCTACCACCTCTCTGTGCCACACCACATCTCTGCGCCTCCCCACCCATCCATCTCCTCGTCTCCACCCCTCCTACCTGTCTGGATGAATGTGGCTTCTTTAAATCCTTGGTTGTCAGACTTTCATACAGCTCGATTTTCTAACAGTTCTGGGTGTTATTTGTTTTTAGAGCTAGTCATAATTCTTTCTGTGGTTGCATGAGGAGGCGAAGTATGTTTACCTACACCTCCATCTTGACTGGAAGTTTGTTATTTTAAATAATTCAAAAGCATACCTGTATTTCAAAACCAAAATAGGTCATTGGTTTATCATAAAAGGATATAACTCAGGAACAGCCAGATGGGAGAGATACATAGGGTAAGATGTGGGAAAGGGGCATGGAGCTTCTCCGCTCCCCGCACCACTCTGCTCACCAATCCGGAAGCAGAACCCTTTTTTTTTAATCCACAATATCATGTGGTCACAAGTGAGCAAAGGAGTCTGGAAAACTGAGTAACACACTCAAGCAACATGCTCAAGGAGGCCTCGGGGCCCAGTAGACGCACTCTACTTTTGAGATTTTAAGTAGAATCTATTAACCTTTAAAATTCTCACCCTATTCTCTTTAATTTCTTGCTGCAAAGTAGCTTAATTACCAAATCTCTTTGTGATCGCCAAGACAAAACGGGAAGATCAAGATGTGTTGTACAAATTGTGCAGCTGGAGAATTTGGAATCTCTTCAGTTGATTGAAAACCTTTCCTTCCTTTTCCTCCTACATGTAGTGACTGAAAATATTTTTCTAGAAAGGTTCATTCTCTAGTTTTTGTGAATTTTAAATTTGTTTTACCCTTTATTTCATTGATAAGGCTCACGTGAGAGGATTTTTGCATTTACTTTAGCAGTAATCATATAAAAACTCTTAATTCTTGATTTGAAAACATATATCTTGTTTTCCAATTAATAATGAAATATTCGTGTAATGAAATCTAAGTTATCTGTAACAACTGATACAGAACAGATAGGAAGGAAATGACATATATTGACAGTATAGTTTCTCTCCAGAAACAAACAAAACAAAGCAGAACTATGTAGCAGGCTAGATTTAGGATTTTGAAACCATTTTTTCCCCTCTAATCCTTCCCTACCTTGGGATAATTTGTGGTGGGAGAGAAGTAGGACTTCTTTATTTTCCCTACCTCATTTGTATTTCCGGGAGACTTACCCTTCCTAAAGGAATATAATAGTAATGATAATAACAACAACAATAAAACATTTACTGCAGGCTTAACACAGGCCAGGCACTTGGATGTCCTGTCCCCTGGTGGATGCCAGAAATTTGTTTTCCCCGCCTCCCTGAAGCCAGGGTGCAAGCTTGAGCCCCAGGCACTGCAGGCAGATACACAGAAATGAAATTTCCAATTGAAAGAAGGCAACAACAGTGAGCAGGTGCCGGGGCCCCTTCTGGCCTTGACCCTGGCACAGCAGCGGCCGGGGCTTCCTCGGCAGCCTTGCGGGCTTCCCAAGGCCAGCCTTGTGAAGTGCGTGATGCAGCGGCTTTACGGTCTTCACCCGAACAGTCGGTGACTGATGTGGGAGTTCGACATCTAGATTTAAGGTTGAATGTCTGACCCTCTGAGAGCTACCTAATATACGTAATTTTCTTCTCTGCTTCTATCAAAGTAGGTTGCTTCTTTGTTTATAGCTCAGAGCTCTGAATGGTGATCAAACAAGTGTGTAAGGCTAACATTATATATAGTAAATATTTCCTATTGGCATTCTTTATGCCACACATTACGTGCAATGTCAGACCTACTGTGTGGCATGTATCCGTGCTGAGGACTTGTGTTTCGTGATGAACGCAGAGCTTTAAAAACCAATCCGCACTCTCTAAGAAGGCTTGCCAACCCCTACCCTTCGCGGCTGAGCTGCGCTTCACTCCGTGCAGTGCAGGACCCGCTGGTGAGTGACGGGGTTTAAACTGTGCCTTCCTTTGCTGGTACTGTGTGGGGTTCACACATCTGAAAAGTGCCCATGCTGTGCCTTCCCGGTGCTGTGTAATAAAAAAGAGAAAGCTCCACTGCTAGAGCCTTGGTCAATGCCTGGCCGGCTGCTGTGTAGGTTTCTGGATCTTTCCAGAGGACTAAGAGGTGAGTGCCGTGGCTGTGCTCTGCAGCTGGCTCCTGCTATATCCCCAGACAGTCATTCACCCGCCCAGCAGTTATGTAGAAATGCTCCTCTCTTGATGATACTCTGAGAAAAACTGTCAAAGATAGAAGCTTTGAGCTTCATGTGAAATAGTCTCTTTAATAAAACAGGAGACTACATATTTCTGCCCTTGGTTTAAGATTACAGTTTGGTGATTTCCCACCACCTTAAAAGTTTCCATGTAGTTTTTAGTATATGACACAGGGCGTGGAACACAGGACGTTAGCCAGTGGCAGAGCCAAAGTTGTAGGAAATACACTCTTAAGTTAGGCCCACGTAAACGTTCTGATGGGCACTGAATGTGGAACAGAGAGCTCTTCCCTTGCCCTTCACTTCATTTATCTTTTACTTCCAGGCCATCATCTCTCAGCAAGAGGACACATTCGTTTTTGATCTGGAAACCTCTGCTGTTGCTCCCTTTGTTTGGCTGGACGTAGGGAGCGTCCCAGGGAGATTCAGTGACAACGGCTTCCTCATGACTGAGAAGACGCAGACTATATTATTTTACCCTTGGAGACCCACTAGCAAGAGTGAATTGGAGCAATCTTTCCATGTGACTTCCTTGACTGATATTTACTGAGAGAATCCAGGTTATCCCCTCAGTGGACACCAAAACAAAGTATTTCTAAGGCACCGTCGGCAACCAGAGCTGCAGGCAACCAGAGACGAGCTGAAGAACCTGGAGGCAGGCGTGCCCACGCCATGCATCTGATTTACCACTCGCGGAGCGCATACACTCAGCTTCACCCAGGGAAGGCTGTTTCCTGGGGGGGCAGGCGTCCTCTGGCGAGACTGTGCTGGGTGTTGTGTGGTCTGTGCCGGGACGATGATTTTTAGGTCTTCCCCTCACAGCGTCACTGCCACACACACCAGTTACAACCCCACCGTCTCCCACCACCCAGAAAAGCACATCCACACAGGTAGGCCTCTCGGGGAACCGTAGGAACAGGACTGCAGGGCTTCAGATTTGGCTCAACCCACTTAGCTTTTCAATCCAAAGGAATTAGATTCAGACTTTTGACCCTGGCAGCAAAGTGGCATTCTTTTTAACTTAGGTTTAAATCATTTTACAGATATTGGTTAATTATAAGAGGCTATAAAATTACTTTACTACGAATGATCATGTTCATAAAATCACACTGAGAGTAAAGCAAACGGAGCAAAATATTAATAGGTACCAATCCGAGTGAAGGTGTGTAGGAATGTTTTTGTGCTGTTTTTGCAACATCCTGTAAATTTGAAATCATACCAAAAATTAAAATTTACATAAATTACATTGACAACTTGATATTCTATCTGTGGCTTATTTAATCATCCCATACACGTTCAGTTGTGCCCAGTACTGTGCCGGACATAATTGACGTTAGCTCTGGCCAAGGTTTTATTCTAGTTGATAAACTGGGAGAATTTGAGGAATCTGACCAGGAGATGTGCGGGGTTTTCTCTGGGAAGAACTATGGAGTTGCTTACAGAATGGGCCAGCAGTGGAAGTTGGGCTTTAAAATTACATTTTGGCTTTTAAAACTGAGTTTTGGTTTTAAAACTGAGAAGTTTGAGGCATGTTTCAGTAACTAAGAGAAAATAAATACAGGTAGTCCAGGCCTTCTGTTCAGTATCTAAGAGTTTCCTCGTTTCATGTGTTGAATTATCTCAGTAGAGATGTATGTAAACCTTATGAGGGACAGGCACGTAGAGACGTAACTCAGAAGAGTCTTAGTTGATAAAGATTATATCGTTTTCTTGTCACTGTTGAAAAATCCTGTTTTGTCACACTGTTGCTGGGGGACAGGAGGACACTTTTCTCCATAAAACTAGAGAATATTCTGTGCCTGGTGCCCCAGGCGGCTTTGAAGTTGTTGGGCCAGAAATTACATCACAATTCTGCCCTTTCTAGCTCTGTGACCTTGACCAAGTTATTTGACTTCGGTGTTTAGTTTTCTCATGGTAAAATGGGAATAATGGCACTCCCTTTGTAAGTTTGTTTTGAAGGGTAAGTTAAAACTTTGGCTGAAGGGCGGGGCTCAGGGCTGGCGTTCAGTGAGGGCTGTGTGTGGAAGCGCCGCCCTGGAGTGCAGTGCGGCCTTGTGGTGCTGGGGGTGGCAGAGCTTCCAGCCACACTCCCCTGGATCGAATCCAGGGTCTGAGGCTTATTGGCTGTGTGACCTTGGGCAGACCCTTGACCTTCTGGAGTTTAGTTTTCTCATCTGTAAAAACGTAACCTCTAACCTTCAAAGGGAGGACTAAACAAATAGGGTCTAGAGCAAAATAAATGCTGAGTAAATGGTGGTTGCACTGTTTTAACATCATAATCACTGTCACTCGGTCACTACAGAAACAATAGCAAAATGAAGTCAATAAAGGCAAATGTCTTAAATTTTTTTAAGACCAGGAAAAGATATCAGAGAAGGATGATTTAAAAAAAAAAAAAATTCTCACCTGAGACTATGTTCACTGATTCTAGACAGAGAGGAGGGGAGAGAGAAATACCGACGTGAGAAAGAAACATCAATCTTATGCCTCCTGTGTATGCCTGGACCAGGGCCCAACCCTCCAGCTTCTGGTGCAGGGGGTGACATTCCAACCAACCGAGCCACCTGGCCAGGGCGAGGAGGATGGATTTTTAAAGGAAGAATAAGTTAATGAATAGGCATAAGTATGTGTCTACAATGATTTGTAAAAGGAGAGAGATGGACTGTATTACACATTTCTGTAGGAGAATAGTAACATCCAGAATGTTCTCCCATAGTCCTTGTGTGGCTCTGTGATTAGCCATGGCCACCATTTTCATAGATACATTTCGTTGCATTCACTGGGTTAGAGTCCAATGTACTTACTCTTGGCTTTGGATTTCCGAGAGTGCATTCCTGTTAGCAGTTATGTTAATAGAGAGATTGCAGAGAAGGGGCCCAGGTCCTTCCGCTGTGCTGGTTGCAGAGCACTTTCCCGCAGTGAGAAGAAGAGAGATCAGTTCACAGGATTTCATCATCCTATTTTAGAATGAAGAGAACAATAAAAATGGTAATTTTCTCATTCACATTCACTGTACCTCTTCTTATTTTTTCTCTTACTTGACTTTTTATTGTGAGAGGGTTCCAAAGCACGGGAAGTCACTTGGGAAATAAATAGGAGGTTCTATCCGCTGGGGTAACGAAAGGGAACTGGAGCGCGGAGACAGGAGGTTTGCTCCCCAGGCATTCCTGACGTGGCACAGGAAGGTTCTCCTGGACTACCTCTGGCTCTCAGGTATGAAACTTATTCCTCAGCTTGGTAAGATTTAGGGAGGAAGAAAAGTAGGCATTGTCTGTGTGGGAAATTCAAAGCATTTAAAAATATCCCTAGAGTCTACCTTGACTGTGAACACAATCTTATCAATTCAGTAGGCACATAAAATGAGAATGGTTATGCAGAAAAGGTATTTAGTATTATTTCCAAGCCTCTGGGGGAATTACTGTTTTCTGATTGACTTACTGGAGGATATGAACCGGCCTGATGCTGTACAAAACCCTAAAAGTCACAGACAAAACCGGTGTCCGGACACATTTATGTTTTGACTACAAAGACCGTTTAACTTTAGAATGTACTCATTCATTTACTGAGCGCTTATTGAGGGCCGCTCGGAGCAGGCGTTGTGGTGTCACCAGGGGAGTTGCAATGAAAAAAGAGACAAGTCTCTGCTCTCGTGGACTGTGCATTGTGGGGGGCGGGGGGACAGACAGTAAGCAAGGAAACAACGCCGTTTCGGCTGGTGACAAATGCTGTAAGATTTATGTGACAATTAGATGAAACCATCTTTTTCACACTTTGGGAAAATTTTTTGAAAGTTTAGGAATATATACTTACTCAGTTGAGAAAGGAGTTGTGAAAGACCTTTGCTGGGATTAATGTGTAAGGAAGGAAAACCCAAGACTGACTAGCGGGCTAGGCTGGGCTCCGAGCTGGTGATCGATATGCCGAGTGTGGGCTAATCTGCGAAGTCGTCTTGGAGCCCGGGAGTAGGGGCCAACAGTGAATGGCTGTGCGGGAATAGGGGCATTGCATGGTCGTGTCACGTGTTTGAACTACCCCTTCTTATTTCTGTGGACGTGGGTTACTGAATCCCGCCACGAAGGAAATGTTTGCAGCACTAACATGTCCTAACCGCTTAGGTGGGGTCTCAGCCTTTTCACGGGATCCACTGAGCTCCAGCCACGTTCACGACACACGCTGCAGTGAGCAAGACAAAGGGTGACAGTCACACCAGGTAATAGTAACACCAGGTGACTTAGAATTCCCGGGAAGCTGGATGTGGGGACCATGGAAATTTCTTGTTGAGAACCCATCCCTGCCTTATAACGGAAGTGGGAACAACCTCCTTTTCTTACTCTGTTTTGTTGCCATTATGGCTTTTGGGAGGCGGTTCACACATTCCCAGTATTTGGAGCAGCCATTATCAGCCATACCCCCTCCTGTCTGTTAATAGAGGTGGCTATGTGTCCCGCCCCAGGGACTGAATCATAATTGGTTATACTAATTCTATTCTGATTGGTCTAGGGTTAGGCATATTATCCAATTCCGGCAAATGAAACAAGCTGACACTTAATGGGGGGTTTTGGGGACAGGTTTTCCTGCCTGATAAGAAAGAGACCTGAGGAGAGACCTTCTGCTGTTGGGTGAAGTTGAGAAGCTTCTGTGTGAGGACCTGATGTTTGGAGCTGCTGCAGCCTTTTCATGACCTTGAGGAAACATTGTTGACACAGTGGGATGTCAGAGATGTTGAACTGCTAAAATAATCCTGTAATAATCCACTTCTGGTCTTATAAAAAGCACTCTGGCCCTCTTTGTTTAATCCAGTTGTAGTCAAGTGTTCTCATTTTACAACCAAAAGCATCCTGATTGGCACAGCAGTTAAGGTTGTGGGCTTTGAAATCAGACATGCTGGAGTTCCAGACCCAGCACCAGTAGGCAGTTTGACTTTGGATGTAAGTGGCTGAGTCTTTCTGTGCCTTAGTTTCTTTATTTTTAAAAATGGGGGTAGTCATAATAACAAAAAATCCTATAGATTAATTATGAGGACTAAATGAGAGATTGTATAGACAGTGATAGCACATAAAAACTATTCAACAAATGTTAGCTATTGTAATTGTCATTGCCTCTGTGTTAAGTCTTAAAAAAAAAAAGTCTCAGGATGTGGGCAGAACTGGAACCTGCTGAGGCGTGGTGATGGGAGCCGTGTCCGCCAGGGGAGCTGGTGGCAGTGAGGGGGGAGCATGGGGCCCGGAAGGGGAGGTGTGAGGATCACCCTGCCTGGTCCTCCTGAAGCTGCAGTTGTAGAGAAAGTGTGGGCCAGGTCCTGTTTGGCCAGCAGATGAGCTGCTGGCCAAACAGTGCTTTAAGAAGCTGAATCACTGGCTTACATTTAAAAAATGAAAGATTTCACATAAAATCTACATCTATCTCTGATATTCTTATATTAAAAAAAGTAAGCCCCTATTTGTTTAATGCAGTCATAGTCAGGTATTCTAATTTTATAATCAGAAACATTCCAGCGGATGAAGGCATGGGCTCGGAGATCAGACAGAGCCGGGCCCTGGGGAGGCGGTGTGGTGCCCGGGTTTTCTGTCAGCCCAGGGACGCCTGGTCATCCACGTCGCAGTGCTTGGATGTCTCCAGTGAGCAGGGCCCCGGAGGCCTGCCCTGCCCAGGTGGGTGAAGGGTGGACGCTGCTTTTTTTTATGGGAACAGCCAACGTGGGTTGTTGGCGTGCTTCCCTATCCACATTTTTGGTGCTTGAACTAATCAACCTTACAAATACAATGAACTAGATTTTGCCACAGATTGCAATTGTGTGTGTGTGTTCATGTGCATGCGTGGAAGCTACAGGCAGTGTAGCGGCCACAGGCTCATGCCCTGCTATGGAACCTCCAGTGTGCAAGTTTGGCTACACCACCTACAGAACTTGAACGAATCACTTAACCTCCGGGGCTGATAGAAACTGTCTCATAGAGTGGTCAGGGTTCAATGGGGTAAAGGATGAACAATGCCTAGGATGGGTAAATGGAGAGTCGGTGCTGGCTTATGATTATTATCCCTGAAAGCCTAAGGTTGGCAGTGGCTGGAATGGTCAGGCCTACGAGTCTTAACATTTTCCTCACCAGCGTGAGTTGGAGGAGAACAATTCAGGCAGACAGTGGAAGCTTCTAATTCCCTTGTTTTGTAAGCCTCTTTCCAATTTTGTTGAAGCAAAAATGTTGAGCGGCGAGAGCCATGCCAGCAGCTGGGTGACTGTGCAGAGTTGTGCTTCTCCAGCAGAGGCCTCTTGTGCACAGGAAATGAGGCTGGTGGCCGGTGGATGGGCTGTCCTGGGCGAGGGCACTGGTTCCAGGAGGCTCCCCCAGCAGGAAAGGGTGGGTGTAGTCTGAGGAAGAGCTTGCAGGGCCTCTGGTCCCACTCCACCCCCTCTCTGGGCTTCAGAGAGCTGGGTGCCAGCGCACTGCAATGCAGGAGTCTTTATTGAAAGAAAGGGAGGAGTGGAGGGAAAAAGTGTGTGTGGGGGGGGTGGGTAAGAGAGAGAAAGGGAGAAAGAGAAAGAGAGAAAGAGAAAGGGGGGGAGAGGGGGAGAGAGAAAGAGAGAGAGAGAGAGAGAGAGAGAGACACACACACACGGAAGACAACGGGTGTGTTCTGGAGTTCCGGTTTCCCCTCAGGCTCCAGCGAGACTGCTCACCAGGGTCAGGCCTGCACAGCAACATTTTCTGCTCTGTTTTTGTTTACTTCCTTTCCTTCCAGTATCGCTGCCTTGGCAACAGGGTGGCATCTGAATGACTTTTAATCCTACTTAATTACAATGGATCTATGAAAACTTACCACGAAGCCTCTGGACTGAATGATTGGTGGGGGAGAAGTCAGATGTGCCCTCACAGCACAGACAGGAACAGAGCAATAGGGAAAAAGGCTCCGACTGAGTCAGGGCGTGATTAAAGAAAGGAACGCCAGTCTGGGGATGAGGAGGGTGTGGTGGAGGTGTTTGCCCGGCCCAGCAGGGCCTCTTCTCTCTAAGGGTTGGCCAAGTGGGTGTGTTGGTGACTCACTGCGGGCACACATACTTTCTTGAAAGTTTAAACGTGGAGAATCTGCCTCTCAGAACCAACGTGGTCCCTCGTCCATGTGCCGTGTGCCTATGCCAGTCATCACTCAGATGTGCCTGTGGCGCGGGAGGAAGGCAGTCAGGCCAAGTGGTGGCTGAGACCTTCCCAGATCAGCTCTGGGAAGGAGAAGACGGCAAGGGCTGCTTTGACATCAGGCTGAGTGGCCGTGTGCCCACGAGGGCACAGTACTTCCTCAGCATGTGCATCTTCTTGTGGGGGAGGTAAAGTAACCCTGGGGCTGTGGTCCAGGGCAGGGACAGGACAGGGGCAAACACTGCACATAAAGGAGACTGGAGCGGCTCTCTGGGGCCATCTGGCCCCCCTGTGGGCCCTGGCCTGCAGCTGTGCTGGGGGGCTGTTTCCACGCGGTGACTTCTGTTCTTGTGGCCTTGGGCCGAGCCGCATTCTGCTGGGAGCAGGACTCCGCACTGACGTTCAGGGGAGCAGGTCGGAAGCCCTGGCTGGAACTGCTGGGCAGAATGGGGCAGAGTGTGGAGAGAAAAAGCTGAGTGCCCGAAAGCAAGAGGAGGAAGGTGCCCCCGGAAGGAGAAGGGTGGGGAGAGGAAAACCAGCAGGATGCTCTTGGCTGCTCCCAGGCGTTCGCGGGGACTGCTGCCCCAGAGCCATCTGAGCCCCACCGCTTGGTCCGTTTGTTGGTGGGGTGCCAGCTTCCTGCTGCCGTGTCAACCTTCCCTCTGCTGGGCACATCTGTGACCAGCCCCTCCGGAACCACCACGGGCTGCAGAGTGAGGCCCACGAGCAGAGGGTGAGCACTGAAGGCGGAGTCCAGCCCTCTTTATACTACAGCAGGGCCCTCGGGCCATCAGCCGTTTGTCATTCGGTGGGAAACAGCAGGAGTTAAAACCCCTCGCTATTTACCTCTGAGATCGTCACGAGAATATTTGAAAGTATTTTGTAAATAAAAGCATTAATGTTTAAAGGTTTGTTTTGTCGAATTTGTTTAAATTAAAAATTACAAAAGTAAACTTATTTCAAAAGCAAAAGGGAACATTTACGTTTGAACAAGGTGATAAGTCAGTTTTCTGCAAAAGAAAAAAAAATCCATGGCATGAAGTTTGTCATTTGAACTTTTTAAGCAAAAGTAAGTTGTGGATGCTTGCCTAAGGGAAGGGAAGGGGAACTGCAAAAAGAGTTCTGAAATGAAAAAAACCTGTCTTTGCCAGAGAATAGACTGAGCCACCTGGGTGTGTGGTATGCAGCATCCGCCCAGCCATCCCTGGGGTGACACACTCCCGCCCTCTGTATGCCTCTGGGCTCCCTGTCACCGTCTGCAGCACCACCTCTGCTTCATGGGTCCCCAGAAGGAGTTTCCCGAATTCCATTTCGTCTGCTAACTTTCTGGTCTGGAGAGATTATTTCCCCAAGAACCAATTTCTGCCCCTTTCCCACTCATCTGAAAATTGGGAATTGAAACCCTACCAGTTCTCCGCAGATCACAGAAAGGTGAACTGGCTTGCCCCTGTCCTGTGGGCAGGACCTCACGGGCCGCAGCCCCTTGCAGGCCCCTATGCTAGACTTCCACAAGCCCAGGGTCTCTCGGAGGCTGTAGAGCAGAAGTCCTCTCTGAATCAGTGCAAGGGCCACATGTCTTAGCTGTAACTCCCCCATCTTACCCGATCCAATACCCTTGGCCATCCCTGAGGATTTCCTTAAGAGAAACTGAGACTTTGTCCTTACACTGTAACTTGCACTCTTAATCCTGGGAAATGATCTTGCCTTTGGTGATGGGCATTTACCGTGGTTGCAGATGACTTTCAGTGAGTGAGTATTTGCATACAGGTTGGAGCTAGAAAGAACCTTCAAGTTCGGCCTCCATCATTCAGGTAAGGAATTTTGATCTGTGCCAGACACTGGAACCTGTTCACCAAAATCAACCCCCCTCCTAATAATGGGAGCAAAAGTAGATCACCCCTATAGCCCCCCTGCTCTTAGTGTGGTTTTCTGCTGAAGCTTTTCTCCTACATGCACTCATTCCTCTGTGCTCTTTTGTCCTTCAGGCTGACCAGGACCATCACGCCCAGCAAGACCTCAGGAGCCAAGGGTGGAAGAAGAGTGACCTGTCAGCCTGCATCCCTCCATGACCAGGTGGGAGAGAGACACCCTGCCCGCCCTGTCCCCTGCTGCAACTGTGGGTCATCGAAACTTGTTACTGGGGTCAGTAGATCCTGTGGTTAAATGCTTTATGTGGGCTCAGCTTCCTCCCCTGTAAAAGAGACAAAGTTTTTACTTCACAGGGTGTTTGAACAAGTAATATAGAATAATGAATGACATTAGTCATTGTAGCACCTGGCATGTAATAGATGCACAAGAAATCTTTGTTCTTTGAGGGTTGTTGTGATGTTTCAATGAAATAATCATTCTGAAAAGAGATACTAACAGAGGAAAGCTGGCAGACGGAAGTGAGAAGCAGCCCCTATATCCCGCTCATTCTAAGATGCTTGAACAATCGGCTACTCACTCGTCCAGGGTAATGGAAGCTGGGTGTTGTAGGTGGAGTCCATAATAATACAGAATGACATTCATTTAATTCCAAACCCCTCCTCAGTATCTCCCCCCACCCCAAAGCCAGCAGTGAACCCAGGAAACCAGCGGACAAACAAGCGAAGCAGCGCGACTCCAGGGAGGCCTGTACGAGGAGCAGCTTTCACACTGTGCGTACTTTTGAAAGGTGGCAACTAGGGTGAGTTATTTAGGTGACCTTTAAGATACCGTCCAGCTCCAAGTTCTGTGATCCTTAAGAAAATAAACAGAATTTTAGTTTTGTCCTCTCTGGACTCCTGTGCCTCCCCAAGCCCATCATTACCTGGGGAAGCACAAATCAGAAAGAAGATTCCTCCCAAAAGCAGAAAATAAGGAGAAAGTGATAAAACCAGCCGTCTCCGGTCCATGAGAAATTCACATAAGCAGTTTATTCTGTTATGAGGGGGAAAAACAAGTCAAGTTAATATTTCAGCAACATAACCTTTTGGTAATACTCTTGGTTCATTTTACCTTGTGTTTGGGGTTTATGTCCATCATCGTTGTACAGATTTGTATGGATTTTTTTCTCTTCTAAATGTACCATCTTCTCTTCAAAGGGCTTCAGACATCACTGAAGAATAAGCTGTGGAATCAGATCTGGCTTGAATCTTGGATGAGGTAGTTAATAGTTAGATGTTTCTTCCTCAATGTAAAATTGGGGTTAAATATGTACCTGACGAGGATGTCTTGAGAATATTGGGGGTCATTAATGCGGAGGGGCATGTGATAAATGCTCACGTCTGAGCGAGAGGGAGGGCGGGACGGAGACAGGCAGGGTACGGCAGGGACTCAGGTGAGTGAATGAGCAGCAGCGGGGCTTCCTCCTGCCTGGAGAGAGGGACAGCTGATCCTGAGCAAGTCTAGGTTATGCCTGCAGAGTATAGAAACATCAAAAGGAGACAGAGGTTCTGAGGAAGCTATTTTTAGATGGCTTCCTGCTGAGAGACAAGCTTTCAGGGAAGGTTTAGTTCAGGCCCATTGCAGCTTTCCACCTGAGCTCCTGCGTGCGTCCCTTCCTTCCGGCATCGATCCCCATCTGCTGGTGCAAAGTGAGAGACGCCTGCCTCAGAGGCACCGCGGTCACTGGAGCCTTTTCTTCAGAGCACCATGCAGAGGCTCTGGGCAGTGCTGAGATTTAGGAGGAAAAAGAGGAAGCTTCTGGAACTGAACAGAAATGGGGCTTTCTATTAAAGACGGGGATAAAGTGCTTCTCAGATAAGGTCAAGTTAAAGAAGCTCATCATCACCAAGCCCTTATTATATGAAATGTTAAAGGGAGTTACCTAAGAAAAAGAAGATCAAAAATAGGAACAGTAAAAATGACAGCAAACTCACAGTTATTAACGGCCACACATAAAACAAAAAGGAGAGCAAACTAGGCAAACAACTAGAACATGAGGGTTGTCAATAAGGGAGTGGGAGGGGGAGAGGGGGGTAAAGGTACAGAGACTAAGTAGCATAGATGATAGGTGGAAAATAGACAGGGGGAGGGTAAGAATAGTGTAGGAAATGTAGAAGCCAAAGAACTTATAACTATGACCCATGGACATGAACTATAGGGGGGGAATGTGGGAGGGAGGGGGGTGGGCAGGATGGAGTGGAGTGGGGGGGGAATGGGACAACTGTAATAGCATAATCAATAAATATATTAAAAAAAAAGACGGGGAATGCTATTTTTAGTCTCAGCATGAGTTGCTTAGTTGTTCCTCCTGCTGTCAGCTTCTCATAAAGTGACCTTCTGGTATGGGAACTGTCAGGTGAGAGACCCGGAGAAGGGAACAATCCACTCTCCACACCCAGGGCTCGACACCTCCTCCATCCCTTCATTTGCTCCTGACCTGCCTTCCGGGGGTGAGGGAGCGAGAGGCTAGTCAGGTTTGACTCAGTGGCTGGAGGCTAGAATCACCTCCCTTCCCTCATACATCTGCTGGTTGATGTTGGTACTGGCTGTGACCTCTGTGAAGGCTGCTGGCGGGACACCTGCACATGGCTTCTGCATGTGGCCACCTGGCTCCCTCAGAGCATAGTAACCTGGTTCCAAGAGGGAGGGACTCGGGTTGGGCAGAAGTTGTGTTGCGTTTTCTGAACTAAGCTTGGAAGTCTCTCAGCACCAATTCTGTGCTCATCACAGGTCCTCCTAGATTCACAGGGAAGGGAGGTAGCTGCTGTGCTGCCCCCGCCCCAGTGGGAGGAGTATCAGCGTTGCACTGAAGACCGGGGGCCCTGTTGTGCCCCGGAGGCATGGGCCTGGTGTTGGAGAATTGAAGAAAGGCCTTTCTTTTTATCTTTAAAGATACAACTTTCAAAAACGGGAATAATGGATTGGGATGTGTGGAAAAATGGCAATGTAAAAGAAAACAGAAGTAGAATTAAAAAGAAACCCATTCATTTGGGACACACTGCAAAATGAAGAACCCAAACTACTCTACAACCCTGAACAGTCTTTTAGAAAGGCCTTCTCTGTTTCAAGGTTATTTGTCCGTGATTTCCAGTATTTCTGGTATTTTTCTGGTTTAGTTTTTGATAGATTTGTAAATTATTTTGATGAAAGGAGGGACATAGGAGTTCAGATTGATTTTTTTGAGTTGGGACATCTACTTACTGATTAATCATCTTTTCTTCATTAATTTGAAAATTTACTTTATCATCTATTAAATTCCTATATATTTGGGGCTCTACTTTTGGACTCTATTTTATTATCATCCTCCCCTGAGGACAGGCTTATTGGTTTTCACAGAGAGGGGAAGGGAGGGAGAAAGATAAGGAGAAAACATCAGTGTGAGAGAGAAACATTGATCAGTGGGTTGCCTCTCATATGCGCCCTGACCAAGGACCAAACCCATAACCTAGGCATGTGCCCTGACCAGCAATTGAACCTGTGACCTTTGGTTTACAGAACGACACTCCAACCAACTGAGCCACACTAGCCAGGGCGTGGACTCAGTTATTTTAATCTGCCTTCTTATCCTACCAAGGTAATTCTCCCACTCATGAGCGCTGGAGCTAAACAGACCTGGTTGGCTATTGTCTACTGGAACTCTTGAAGCCTCAATGTACTTTTCTGTAAATTGGGGATAATTCTACATACCTCATTGGGTTATTTTCATGAAGAAATGATTTCACATGCTGTGCAAAGTGGGTCAGCAACAGTTCCCAGCATCTGTGCAGGTGGGGTTCTCTGGGAAGCCGGCTCTGAGGTGGAGACCTGTGTGCGGGGCGTTTCTTTGGGAGTGCCCTGGGATCTACACCTGTGGCAAGGAGGGCGAACACCAAACAGCACCTGAGCCAACCCTGAGAGAGCTCTGCAGGTCACAGGGCCCTTTAACGCTGTCCTGGGTTGGACAGGCTTCGCACACCACGTCAGTCAGCGTGGGACTACCACAGAAAGGGACGTGACCTGGGCGAAGTAGCTCTGCAGTTGAGGCCATTTGCGCAGCGGCGGGGCTGATCAGTCCTTTGTGAAAGACGGATCCTGGCGGCACACCGCTGTGGCCACCGCAGCGCCTCACTCCTGCTCCCCTCCTCCTCTCCCTCATTTCCCACTCCTCGAGTGAGGAGAGGTCAGCAGAGCTTCACGCTGGAAGGGTTCCTGTACAGGACCAGCTGGCAGGCTGAAGTTTCAATAGTTCAGGCGTCACGAAGGCACTGAGACCACACTCAGGGTCGAGGAGGGAGAGTTCTGCTTGAGATGGAGGAAGGTGAGGCGACACAGCCTAAATAAATGAGCCTTGCAAGGATTTAATGAGCCCAGAGCCTTCATCTCAGATTAAAACACTTTTCTTTTGATAATTTTTGTTTACTCCTGGATGTGAACGTGATGGCTGGGCTGTGGCAGGGCCTGTGGTCGCAGAAAGTACGTGCACAGATCCAACACGACAAGGCTGTCAATTTGCTTTTCCTTTTATTATAAAAGTAAAATAAAAAATAGCATTTATAAATCCAACATTTTTCTTAAAGTATTTGATCTAAAAACATATTTACAATAGCAAAATGCAGAAAAGGGGAAAATACCATTTTCAGCACTGATTGTAACCATGTTTAAATATTGGCACACACATGTTCTTTTTCAAATCAGAGATAGACACATTAGAAAAAGCAGTAAACCTTTTGTAATTACACACCAAAAAACTCTCATTGTAAAATATCTCATTGAAATTATCCTTAATAAAATATTAAGAATTTTATAATTCTTAATCTGGACACATGGCAATGCTGTAGACGGCCAGGAAGGACAACAGGTGGGGACGCAGGGGAGGGACAGCAGCAATGACAACAGAAAGCAGCTGGGAAAGCTCAACCGGGTGCCTCACCTCCATGGGGCACCAGCGCCACCAGAGGCTCTGACTGCCAGATGCTCCCACAAGTGGGCAGGGCTAGAGTTCATTAAGAACCAAGAAAGGAAGGCAAGTTTAAAAGGCCTCAAGCAAATCCGGAATGATCCAGGCCAGCCGGGTTTCCTCGGAGCACCTTGGACGCACTTTACCCGCCTTCTTTTGGACAACGCAGAATTTCAGAACTCTGGTTTACCGGATGTTGGAAATTGCCAGAGGGCTAAATTTTGCCTTCTATAGGTCCTTCCTGCCCGAAGTCGTGGGGCACTTTGTTAAGAGTTAGCAAGGAGCTGCCGCCGGTCAGAGACTCCGTAAAGCTGAGTCTGTGGAAAGACGTCTCCACACCGCTGTCACAGATGCTGTCACCACAGAGCTCGTCTGGGGGGAGAAAACGTGCATTCATTGGGCTGCAGCTGGAAACAGGGCAGAGCCTGTGCTCTTCTTGTCCATTCTCATCCCAGCCGGGCCCAAAGTTTGGATCTGAAAGGCCATGTGCTCGCCTTGCCCATTAGCTTCTACAAGTCCCCACACTCCGCCTACACTGCCCTCCTGTTCGCTGCTGTTCAGGGCGGTGGGGGGAGGAGGGGCAGAAAGCACCCACAGTAATATAAGAACTGTGAAGATACCAAAATTAGCCAAATGTTTTCACATCTCTTTTCTTACAACCTAGTCTCATGTTTATCAGAATCCTTTCTGAATTCTCTTGAGCCAATGTGTACCTTTCTTTCTTAGAAATCGGGTGTATTTTTCCAACCACTGCATTACCTATTTTATAGCTGAAATAGGGGAAACTGCTGAATCTAGGCAAAATAAATTGTTGACAGAAGTAGGAACTAAAGATACCTTTCTGGGCCTCATATGCTATTAAGCATTCTATACTGCCTCAAAAGGCATTTTCGTAGCAAAAAGAGTAAGGTGGTTTGGATGACAGTGAGTCTGTGCTGGACAATCAGGCCAGTACCTCTGTGTAGAGAAGGCTCGTTGGGGCTGAGTGAACAAAGTGAATGGTTTCCCGCAGGCAGGGGGTGATCAAGGGAACAGAAGTCAGTGTGCCTGAGTCACAATGTTACCGTCTTAGATTCCAATATGAAAAGTCAGACTTTAACGGCAATGACACAGCTATTATTTATTGATTTATTCAATCAACCAATTTTTACTGCGTTTCTGTTATGTGCTGGGAACTGTGAGGTATTTTAAAAAATAACTCTACAAATCAAGGGCTTACAGCTTTTTAATATGGATGGACCCATTTCTTTGTGGGAGGGAACATCAGGTCATAAGACAGGAGAAGGGGTTTGTTTTCCTGGTGGATACATTCTTTCTAAAGTGGGCACAAGGCCTGTCCTGACTCCCTAGGAAGGGCCCCTGGCCAAGGAGACACTGGAGCTGAAACTGAAGGGCAAGAAGAAGCCAGGCTGGTGGGATCTCTGCAGGGCAGGGGAAGAGCAGGTGCCGAGCCCCTCAGGCTGGACCAGGGAGCCGGAGCCGGAGGAAAGTGGAGCTGCAGGGCAGCAGGGAAGGGCTGATGACACCCACGTTCAAAGCGGGAATGAGGAAAGAAGAAACACTGCCTTTATTGCTCACCGCCTGCGTTCAAAGCCTCCAGCAGCGCTAAGCACTCAGGGTGCGCTCAGTAAAGATTTGTTGAGTGGATGAATGAATTGGAGGGTGTACAGCAGAAGTACCATAATCTCAGTAGTTTTGCAGACTGCCTGTCTGTCGTGTGGAGAATGAACTGAAGGGAAACCAGGAGAAGGATCAGCAGCTGCTGCAGGAACGGACAGGCAAAGGAGGTGGACTGGACAAGGACGGTGGCCGCAGAGAGGAAGACACTTGATGGCTGGCTGCACGGTGACTAGGACCAGGAAGCTTTCGTGGGCCAGTCTTAGGTTTTTGTCTTAATCTCCCGGAGGACGGCAGTGCTTCCAGCTGACGCGGCCGACATTCAGTTTGTGTGGGGTGTTCACGCTTTAATGGCAATGGCATGGGCAAGTAAGGGCAAGTAAGGGGCTCAGGACCGGGCTCTGGAGGGCTGCGACTTTAAAAGGGGATGGGGAGGGGGCAGTGAGGGGAGTGTGCTCTGGTAAAGTGAAGAGGGCCGACTGTGTGAGATAGGAGGGAATGGTCCACTGTGAAGTGTGCGGGGAGCGCTGGAGAAGATGAGAAGGACGGTGAGCAGGTGACCAGATCCCGGGCGTCCTGACGAGAGCAGGCCCAGCAGAGGGTTGGGATGGGCCCTGACTGCAGGGGTCAAGGAGAGGCAAGAAGGCAGAGAGAACGACACTACGAAAGCCTCCTGAGCAGCTCTGCTTTGTAGGAGAGCGGAGGAGTTGGGCTGTGGGTCAGAGGGAAGTGGGGTAAAGGACTGTTTTTTGTTTTTGTTGATTTATTTTGAAAAGATGGGGGAAACCATAGCACGCTTGCTAAGTGATCTAGTGGGAGGGAGAAACCGCGAGTGCAGGGGAACGGATGCTGCAGGTGAGAGAGAAAACGCAGGCAATGGCGGTGCAGAGCAGGAGAAAGGGGAAATGCAGGATTGTTGGGCTGTGAGGACAGTCCCTCGTGTTCTGTATTTTAGGTGGCTGACAGATGGAGCCAACAATGGTGTGCGGCAAGGTCGGTGCCATGAGCCCCGGGAGGAGCTGCAGAGCTGAGGGTGCGGTGGGAAAACCACAGTCCGGGTGCCAGTGCCGGTTCTTGTGCATTCTTCTCTTCAAATTTAAAAGAGAGGAACAGTATTTACCTTCACCACCCACATCATGTTTTTAGCATCTGTTGTGAATCTAAGTCAGTCCCATGTCACTGTGATTGTTCCTGAGACAGCCCCACACCTGAGCACAGGTGTCAGGGACAGGGCGCAGCGGTAGAACCTGTGAGCCCCAGCAGGGAGGAGCCAGACACCTGGGACCGTATATTCAGGAGACGATGGTGGGGACACATGGCATAGCCCGAGAGTGAACGGGCTGGCCTGACACACTGGCCTGACACACTGGCCCAGGAAGCAGGAAAATGTATCAACTGCTTTTTCTTTTTTCCCTTTACCTATGTGCTGTCTTGTGGCGTCCGGCGAGAGGGGCAGCGAGAGGGCCCGAGAGGCGGTCTTCGCTGGGCTGGGGACTGCGGTGCCGGAGGTGCAGAAGGCTGCCTGGACCACTTCGATCGCTTCAGTGTAGCCCATCTGTCTCAGGGCCTCCAGCAGCTCCCGTATCGTTCCTCCAGAGACCTGCTCGAAAGAAATGAAGGAAGAGCGTGCTCTTGTGTGAAAACCTGTGCAAGGAACAGCGGCACATGCCTTCCCTCTGCCAATCTGCCGCCTTCACTGCAAGAGGCAGGTGGTCCTGGAAAGGTCAGGGCAAAGAGCGTCTAAGCGAAGACTGTCTTTGAGTCAAGTTTCCTGTTTTAGCTCAAAGAGCATTCAGGAAATGCTCGGAGAAGAGGGTGACAGTAAGCACAGATTGAGAGACAGAGACAGAGAGAGAGGGGGATGCCGAGGCAGTGAAGCTACCTAGAGCTAAGTTTATGCAGTGTCCCTATTTAAGCGGAAGCTCTAAAAGCACTGAGGAACGAGCTATCAATAAAGTTTTCAAAAGAAAATAATTTCACCCATTTTTTTATCTTTTAGTTTTGGAAATCAACAGGTAATGGCTCCATGAGTCGTCACCTCACAGAAAGACGATTCCCTGTCCTGACACGTGATCAAGGCGTCATCTTGGGGACAGGAAGCAATGGCTGTCGATTGGAGGCTGTCGTGTTTGCTCAGGGAGATAGAAGTTCTGTGACCATCCTGACCCTCTTAGTAGCATTTTTGCAGAAAATCTCAAGGTATTTGAAAATAGGGAGCATCTCTAGGTATCTGGAAACAGCCTTCTAGGAAGGAGGGCTTTGACCTTGGCCCGGGCCACCCTCCCAGGACATGGGCAATGATGTGCTTTTCTTCCTCAGAATGAAGGGGGAGGGAAGGGGGTTGTGCCCAGCAGTAATGTTAACAAAGGCAAATACACGTGGTTAGTGACGTCGGGGGGTGCCGTACCTCGTAATTGTCCATGAGAGTTTTAGAAGGAGCAGGGCTCAGCCGGAAGGCATTATTGAGTATCCCCAGACCTAGTTTCTGTGCCAGAGTAGCCCAGTTTTTGTCTGGATCGGGAAATTCCAGCAACTTGTAGAGCTGCAACTTTGCGTCTTCGGTCAGCTGCTTCATGTCTCCTGAAGGAAACGAAGAGGAAACACGGCTGTCCTGGCTGAACGGGGACACGCTGGACAGGGTGATGGCCCACCCTGCCCACCCTCCCACGCCTCCTGGAGGCAGTCAAGCTCCTTCACCTGAGAGTCAGAAGCCAGCAGTACTCAGGAAAATATCTCAATTGCCTTTTCGTCTTTTCTCTTTACCTATTTGCTATCTTGTGGAGGCAGGTGAGAGATTAAACTGCATATTCCCCTTTCACACCTCCAGGCTCTCCTGATTCTGCAATGGGCTCTGGGCCTTCTGCAGACACCCTGGATGACCCGGTGCTCCCCACCCCCTTCCACTGACAGTGGGGAGAGAATGCTGGTTAGAAGAACTCACCTTGCGCCAGTAAATCATCCGATGTAAACTCGGGCTCATACGGTTTCCCACTTAGTACGTCAAACACCTGTGGGGAGAAAAACATGGGGAACAAGTGCACATTAAAGGGGCCATGAGGGAAATGTGCATTTGTTTTTTTGTCATCAAGAACTCTGAATGTCGTTCTTAGGCAGTCCTAGTGCCCGAGGACAGAAGAGTGGGGAGGAGTCTGTGCCATGGCCCAGGGGTACACAGGCCCTCCGGGCCACAGGGCCAGGAGGGCTGGAGGACCCAGCCCAGCCTCACAGAGAGCACGGGCCAGGTCCTTCTCAGGGACAAAGGCAGTCCATGCTACCAGTCAGTCGTGTCTTGGTGAGGGTCACTGGTCAGTGATGTCTCCCTGCGAGCCGGGCGAGAGCCGACTTCCTCAGGGCTGGGAAGCTGTGTCCCCTCACTGCCCTCTCCTTCCTAGTAAAAGACTGGAGAGAATGAGTTTTACAAACTTGCTCAGAGTGAGGTACGGAAATGCTCAGAGGGCTTGGTGTTAATCTTGTACCATCTACATTCTAACTCAGGGGCCAGAAAAGTCTTAAACAAACAAAATCCCATAGCTCTGGGGGCCTTTCTGTGTTCTCTGCAGTCACTTCGCGGCTGGCTGACCTGTGGCAGGATGACTTGGGTCTCTGAAGTGGGTTATCTGCCTTCTGTGGTGAGGCTTCTGGGAAAGCCTGGTGCTTGGTGTATAAGGAGAACCATGTGGTCTCTGCCAGGGTCACTTAGCTCAATGCACACAGGTCGCAGGGCAGCCACGAGCAGCTTTTGGGCGTGGAGCAGAGCGGGCCCGCGAGAGCGCTGGTCTTGTCGTGTGGAGATCTGTGTGCTGCCCAGGCCCTCGCTCTGGCTCTTCTCGCTGGGCCAGGGCGACCTGGTAGCTGCTTTTCACCTTGAGATCTCTGGGCGGTGGAGTTTTGGGGAAGGCTTCAAGTCTGTTTACTCTGTTTATATTATTGAAATCCTCAGAAGAATCTCTAGTTTCCTTTTAACTTGAGAAATCACTTAACCGAAGTTCAGGCAAACTGTAACATTTTATCCTAGCTTCAGAAATTAAGACAGGACAACTCTGACATGAGTTCAGAATGGGTAATTCCTAATGTGAATTTTGTGTTTTCTCTCTTCTAGCCCTCTCTTACAACTTAACTCTGAGCTGATTAGGCGTATACTTTACACTCAGAACTCTGCTGACCTAGATCTTTCATGGATAAGTTTTTCAAGATAAACACAGCTCTTGACAAGCAGACTTTGTTAAGAAATAAAAGGCATACGCTTGGGGGAATGAAGACCCAGGAAGACCATCCGTTCTTACATTCCTGAGCCTCTGGCTCCCCTGGGGCTGCCATCAATCTGGAGCTAAACTCACCTGCCAGCTGGTGGCCATGTCTAGGGGCGTGGTTCCGGGCACGACTCCTTCATCCTCTCCATCCTTTTCCCAGGAGTCGTCCAGGTCATAGAGAGGCTCGAAGTTCTCCACCAGGGGATCTGCTCCTGTGAAGTCAAGTTACACAGCACTGAGTAAACCCAGACCTTGTCAACTTCCAACTGCTGCGGGGGTCACACTGTATAAATGTATAAAAACATTACTTAGAAACACAGAAAACATTTCTACTGAAATATCCAGAGACCGTCTTTTAAATTCTAATTTATTTTGACTGTAAAGGTGTCTGATGATACCCTACATAACCAAGGACACTTTTGAAGCAAAACACTTGGAAACTCTGACTCTTGTACTTAACGCTGTAGGACAGTTTTAAATTGAACAGGAGCCTTTAATCTGGGGACTAATGACAGCACTTCACAGAGCCTGGGGTGCGCCCTCAGGGTGAAGGTCCTAATGTTCAAATTCATGTGCATTTCTCAACTTCCTCTCCTATTTGCTCAAAACACTGAAGATGCCCGCTCGCTTGCTGGCTACATGTTCAGTGTTATTCCTGGGCACAGCACGGCCAGGGCCCTGACCACCACCCACAAAAACCACCAAATAACCTCTGCTAGGATGTGGAGTTATCGAAGAATGAAGGGCTCATCTTGGAAAATCTAGTCCTTCCCTGGCTGGTGTAGCTCAGTGGACTGAGTGCAGGCCTGAGTACCAAAAGTTCGCAGGTTCAATTCCCAGTTGGGGAAGATGCTTGGGTGGCAGGCCAGGTCCCCAGTAGGGGGCACGAGAGAGGCAACCACACATTGATGTTTCTCTCCCTCTTTCTCCCTCCCTTCCCCTGTCTCTAAAAATATGTAAATAAAATCTAAAAAAAAAAAAAGAGGGGGAGAGAGAGAGAGAAAGGAAAATCTAGTCTGTTTCTCAGCCTGCAGCAGGAAACACCAAAAGTAACTCAAAGATCAGAGCTGGAGATACTTCTCCAAGGCTCAGGGGCTACTTTCCTGAGGGAGTCTTTAACTCGATGCCTAATGAACAGCAGGAAGTTCAGCAAACCCTTTTGAGGAGGAGAACTTGTTATCCTGCTGGGAGAACATCTGATTGGTACTAGCTTTAACAACAGGGAGTGCCCAGTAGAGTCGAAGGAGGATCTTCATGTCATTTCTTACTGCATCCTGCCAGTCCTGGCCCGGCTTATGAGGCAGTGAGTGTCACCTGACCGTGAAAACGGTGGAGACACTCAGGTGAACAACTCACACGACTGAAGACTGAGGAGCTGAGCTACGTGGGCTCCTTAAGTGGCCTTCTTCACGACTTTGATCTCACCACTAGGTTTTTCATGTGAGTTTCTTCATTTATCTACTAAGGAATCGGCTCCTTGCTACCCCTCCATGGGGTATTGAGAATTCAACAGAAAGCATTTTGAAAGCGTTGCAGCTTCTTGTCTGAAGGCATTTCTTAGTTAGACCCCCAATTACCTGAGCAGAGTGGCTTATTCAGGAGAAAATTTAACTAGACAAAGGAGAAAAGAAAAGGCTGCTGTTTATTTGGGATATGATTTTACTTGTCAGAAAAAGGTGGTGCCCCAGAGAAGAAGTTCCTACATTTTTCTGGACTCAGCTTTTTACAGAGGTATGTAACCTGCTCTGTTTTCCTGAATTGATAAAGCATTTACCTTCTCAAAAAATTTAATAACCTCTAAAGTAAATCAGATACATCATGCCAGGTTGGAGATACCAGTATCATTAAATAGTTTTTGAGGTTCTAAATAGTCAAGGCAATAGAGATTCAAGGATGGGCAGGAATAACTTTTCTACCTCAAAGGAGTAGAGGATTAGGTGGCATAACACCTGCAATCCTTGAGCCACACAGGGGAGGGAAGCACAGTAGGGAGAACAAAGTTGGGAAGCTCGGCCTGGCAAGGTGCGATTCATCGCTCTGCCACTTCCCGGGACCCTGGGGCTCAGACACAAAGGCTCTCTAGTTTGTTTCCTCAGCTGTCAGATGGGAATAATCATAATAATGGGATGTATCTCAAGGGGTTACGGTGGATGAAGTGAGATCAAATGAGACGTGCATGGGAGACGCCCGGCACACAGGTGGTCAGTAAACGCTGGTGACGTTCAGTGCCCTGAACACGACAGCACTCAGTGTGCGCCCGCTTGTTTCCGGTCACTTCAACTTCTAGACCTTTCTTGCAGAAGGAGTCTTTAAATTATTTCTCACACCAATACACACTTCTCTCCTGAGGCCTTCTGACATGACGAGACTGGTTTCTACTCGGAACTCTATAAAGGCATTTACTTACTTGAACTTTAAGATCTCTTGTCATGGGAGCCGAGCTAAACAACCCCAACCCCAACCAAACAGGTGAATTAGAGAGTAAAACCTCATGTGACTCAGGTGAAGCCCAGGAAAACAGTCCCAGCAGTGCTTTACGGCAGTTAAAGTGTGACTGGCCGGAGAACTTTTTTACGTGTGCCTTTCAGCAGCAGATCTGTGGCTCAAAGGCGGCGACAGGCTGCTGGACTGAAGCTGGGTTTGCGTTCCTGGTCACATTCTCCCCAACTGCCGGCCAGGCCGCCTCACCTGCTGCTTTGAGAAGCGCAGCCATCCGGGTGGACCCTCTCCCGGCCGCTATGTGCAGGGGTGTAGTTCCATCATAGGTGGTACTGTCTACGTCGGCATCACCCTACAATCCGGCCCCAACAGAAAAGGGTTAGTCGAGGGTCTTGTCCTTTTGTCCCCATGCCCCAGTCTTCATGGCTCCCTGAGTTATATTACTAGCACAGTTACTCTTTGGGGCAGGCTCTGCCGTTGAAACTATCCCCAGCTAGGGCTCCCAGGCAATGGGCGACAGGAACGTCTACGGCTGCGGCTCCGAAGCCTTGCATGGACATGAAGCAGACAGAGAGGAACGGAGGCAGAAAGGCTGTTACCAACACCATCTTACAAAAGAGCTCCCTAAATCTCCCTCGGAATTTAAAGCAAAGGCAAACGAGTACATCCTGTACCTCCAGGAGCAGGTAGCCAGCCAAGGAGATGTTGTCATGCTCCACAGCCAGGTGCAGCGCTGTGCGCCCCGACTTCTGCTCCTGCGCGTTGATGTCCGCCCCGGCGGCCACCAGCTGCTTCAGACATGGCATGCTGTTGCTCATCACGGCTGTGTGAACGGCACTCTGACCTGCGGCCCAAGCACAAGGACAGTCAGAGTGGGAGGGCTGCTCACAAGACGGGTCGCAGTGGAGCTGAAGGAAGTGACAGAACTGATCCATGGAAAGGGGAGGCCGATGGGTCTTTGCACGGCTAGTGCTGAGTCTCTATTCCCGGTAAGTCTTTACAGGCGCTGGCAGTCAGCTGTTCTGCACGTAAACCCACAGTCTCCTTTGATGCTCTCAGGAGACACCGAAAACAGACAAACATTCTTTGAACAAATGATACTTTCTTCACTTCAAGCCCAGTGTTTTCAGGCCTCTGCTTTTTCTCCTGCTGACTAACTTTCCCAAGTCATCTTTAAAGGAATCAGCTACGGTGAGCAACAGAAATTCCCACAAGAGATGGTGACCTCTAGGTGATTAAGCAAAGCACTTTGGGTAAAATCATATAACACATTTATCCAATACCCACTAACTGTTTAGAAAGCAGATAGAGAAGGTTGTACCACAACGTGTGATTCTTCTCTTACCTTCCCCGTTGGGGTGGTTGATAAGTAGTGCTGCCTTTTTGTGCTTGAGTAAAACACTGAGAATTTTATCATGTCCTTCTTTGGCAGCGAGGTGTAAAACAGAGTTACCCAAGCGGTCCAGAAGGCTCAGGTCCGCCCCAGCTCTCAGCAAGTCCTCCACCACTGCTTCCTGCTGGGTGATCACTGCCAAGTGCAAGGGCGTCTGGGAAGTTGGAGAAGGGGCAGGAGATCACACTGTCAGTAGCAAACACTTATAACCCACAAGCCTGGCAGCAGATGGAGTCATACTATGGGCTATTTTTCATTCCCAGATTAACTCCTCACCTTTGTAGAGCAGTTGCTCCCTGATCTATATCATGCTAATGAAATCTACATACTGGACAAACTTTTAGCCACTCAATTATTAAGATTATTTCTCTATTTACAATTCTTAACAGCTCTCGTTTCTCACTTCAGCCCACTGATTCTGATCTATTAACTCACCCATTAGTAATTTTATTTTTCCTGAAATTCTATTAGGACTCTATCTTCAGCTTATAATTCCGTATGTTAACAAATCAAATCAAGGCTATGGTTTTACTGAAGAAGTTTAAATGAACCACTCAAGAGAAACCAATTAACAAAGGTGCTGTCATTCTATACTGACACAGAAAATGAATTTGTTAAATTAAAAAGTATCATTCCATGGTCTGGCTCCATGAGGCCAATCAACAGAATTCTCTAGCCCCCGTTTTAAAACCTGTCAAAGGATTCTACACTTCGTAAGTGAGACCACAGCACCGCCTCACTAAGAGGGCTCAGATGGACAACCAAGCTGGCTTGCTGACACCTAATAGGTGAGTGAAGAGTCCATTTGACTCCCCTGCCCATGAAGTAGCATCTCAGTCAATGTAAATGAGATGTTTTAAGAACTGTGTGTTTTCAAAATAAGTTAAGACAGTCACGAAAGATCTTTCACAGAACTGAGGTCACTGACAGCACAGCAATATATTTTTATATAAATCAGCCTGTTTCACAGGAGCCTGGGAAATCCAGCCCGCCTAGTGACAGTCTGCTTAACCGCTCCCTCTCAGTAAGCGTTACTGTAGCAGCGACAGCTACCAACATCCTGGCTGGCGCAGCAAGACCACAGCACACGAGAACTGGATGGAAGGCGCTCGGCCGTCTCAGTTACAGTGAACATTTAATACAGCAGAAACAAGAGAGGATTTTCTTTTTTTGCCAAATCCCCATTCTCCCCTTTATTTTTTTATCTTTTAGGACTATATCCCAGCTTGAAATGGAATGATATCCTCAAAACTTTAGATATATAGGCTATTGGCTAAAATCCTTCCTCTCGAAACATAAACAAGCAAGTAGATAAATAAAAGCTTTTGTTATTAGTCAGAAATGCTATTTGGGGAGATGGGAAAAGAACATAGAATGAGAAAAGATCTGAAATGATAAATATTATTCAGAGATTAGGAATCATCTATAGTTTTAGAGCAATTCTTTTTCATATACAAATTCCCTATGGTAAGAGAGGACTTTTGTTTTGGAATTTTTTAAAGTCTTCTCCCATGGTCCCAACAAAGGCTTTCTCTGATACTTCAGGCTTTAGATCTTAAACCCCAGGATTCTATCTCACACAATTATAACACACGGGCAACTAGGAACCCTTATGCTATGCCTGTTGGACATATGCGAACTTTCCTCAGAGCCAAGCAGACGAACGGCCCAGCAGCCCCAGTCCTGCCTATACATCTGAGCGATCCAAATCCACGAGGGGGCTGGGTGAGGATATTCGTCGCAGTATTGTCTATGGAGGTGGGAGGCAAGAAGCTGCCCACTGCTGGGAAACAGGTACTTTATAGGTGGGAAATGTGCACTATGGGATTCTCCTCAGGAACTGAAGCAATGAACAAGCGCCACACCCAGGTGCCCAGGCAAATCCCATAAACAGAGAAGGCAGAAATGCAGTGACATGCAGCACAAAGCCACTCACACATCTAAGAATATATGCACGAAGCATTACACAGACACCCGCAAACGAGTACATGTAGAACTGGCGAAACCTGAGTAAGATCGTATCACTGTCAATTTCCTGGTTCTGATACTAAACTCTAGTTATGCAAGACGCTGCCACTGGGCAAACTGGGTGAAGGGTACATGGGAGCTTCTGGTGCATTTTTTGCAACCACCTATGAACCTGTAATTGCATCAAAGTACAAATGAAGGAAAAGTTAATGTGAAGCAGGACCAGTATGTATACATAATGTGGATTGTGTGTGAGAATATACTAAAATACCTACTTATTTAAGGCATTAAGATTAACAAACTGCCAGTTATAAAACCGTCATAGGGATGTAAATAAAGTACAGTATAGGGAATATGGTCAATAATGTTCTAATAATTTATATGGTATCAGTTGGTTACTAGATTTTTCAGGGATCATTCTGTAAATTCCATAAATGTCTAGTCACTATATTGTACACCTGAAATAGTGTATGTCACTATAATAGTGTATATATAATAGTGTGTATCAACTGTACTTGAAAAATAAAAAAAGTAAAGTTTATACGTTTATGTAGCTGATATGTGGGAATGTACTTACAAATACAATAGTTACAGTGGGGAGTGGGGCTGGGAGACTTGTATGCGGCCAGGGAGGGCAACATGGATTCTTCAAGGAATGTATCTCCTTCAGTGCCATTTTAAAAACTACAGCCCTGGCTGGTGTGGCTCAGTGGATTGAGTGCTGGTCCGCGAACCAAAAGGTCGCCAGTTCAATTCCCAGTCTGGGCACATGCCTGGGTTGCAGGCCAGGTCCCCAGTAGGAGGGGTGTGAGAGGCAACCACACATTGATGTTCTCTCCCTCTCTTTCTCCCTCACTTCCCTTCTCTCCAAAACTAAATAAATAACATCTTTAAAAAATTAAAAACAATAATTGAAGACATAAAAAAATGCGGGCAACCTCTCTACCCAATGTCTTACAGGAACATATGCAAACAAAATAACCCCCACGAAATGCTCTGGAGTGGTTGTCTACGCTGGGGTGAGGGGAAGGGGAGAGGAAAACAGGGTTTAAAGGGAGTAGATTTCAAAAATACTTTCAGAAAACTCTGGGCTCTATGGACTTGGACTATTCTGGGCATGTCTCTGGGGTGGGTGAGGGCAGAGACCCGATCGTGCCAGATGGCCACAGGAACACCCTAAGATTAAAGAAAGGCATTTTGGGAGCATGCTTAAGATGACTGCCAAAGAATCCAAACTATTTAATTTCTCATCAAGAATAGTGGACAGAGAACCTTTACAGTAGATAAACGGGAGTCTAGTCTTAGTGGTATCTAGCTCTCAAATCCAAGTTGCCAATGGGTGTGAGACCTAGAAAGCACACCGGAGGCCCAGAACCCCCGCCCACTGGCCAGAATGCTACTAAGGGGGGGGGGGGAAACTAGGCCCGTGACCCCCCGAGAGTCCTGGAACCAGAAGGCTCAGAAGCGTCAAAGGCGGCGGTTTCAGGGTTTTGTCTCCGGCACACTGGAGTCTCAATATATGTAACCAAATGATACAGTAAGGAGTTTAGCACATAATGAACCACAGCTCCTAACCCTGCTGTGCGTGTCCTTTGCAGGTCCTATTTATAAACAGAAAAACAAGTAATTCCTTGAATCTGACCTACAGGCAGGGAAGTTAAGCAGTCTTTGAAAGGAGGACCGAGAGGTGACAATGTCCGATTCCTAGTTTGACTTGTATGCTTGTGATGGCGACAAGGAACAGTCACTCCACAGGCCTGAGAGAATCAAGCTTTATGAGCCGAATGACTTTCCAAATACCAACCGCCCTCAAAACGGCATGGAAGATATTTGGAGAAGAGGTCCTTTAAAAGTAGTGTATCTAACACTGGGCCTCACCCTAGTTATTTTATATCGTGAGTCAGCGAGGAATCCCTGACTTCATTTGTCCTTTGCTACTGAGCACAACAGCCAGAGCAGAAGCCTTACGTCCAGTGGGAAATTGTTATTTCACCGTATCAGGAAACACTCACAGATAAACATCTATCAACAGCTACACGGAAACGTTTTAGTACTTTGCTTTGAGGAAATAAAAATGATTCATGTCATCTCCTTTAAAAACTGAGAACTGGAACAGGACCTTTATCATGTAAATGATTGTATGTGAACATTGTCCATATTTTTAGAGTGAGAGAGATGCTTGAATCAGGCACCTGAGCATACCATCTAGGCCAAGGAGGACTGGGTAGTCCCTTCGGGTTGAGTGAAGGGAAGGAGAAAACAGGCAGGCAAGCTGAGTGGGGTGATACCAGTAGACTGGTACAGAAGACTGGTGGGGCTGGGAAGGTGCCCGGGGAGCAGAGGGGAGAGTGCGGGGAGCAGCCCTGGAAACCCGAGCCCTCCTTACATGTGCGACTGCGGGCCTGTCGGTTCCTTAGCCAGAGGCTGGCCCAGGTCTCCGGGCTCCCAGCACCCAGCACCCAGGCTGCGGTTCCACCCAGGCAGTTTTAATCCCCGTGCCTCACCGCACACCTGCCCGTGCCCACTGGGCAGCCTCGGTGAGGCTCCACCTAACTGCTCTCTCGGCAGCTCTGAAGACCTCTGTGACGGAGCCCCTCACTGGCTTCTGAGCCCACCTAATTTTTATTTAAACCTGATTTGGGCAAAAGTCTTTGGTGTTTCCTGTTTTCTTCACTCTGAGCATCTGCGCAGTCTTTCTGTTTTTGAAAGACATTTTTTCCTCCTCAAGCAGCCTTTTCATGTTTTTGTATTTTGATTTAATCGGCACCTTTTGTTTTATATATATTTAATCTAAATGTTGTCAAAATGTGTTTCATCAGACTTCAAAAATCATTGTAAATGGTTGCCTTTTCAAACTTAATCTTTGTCAATTTTACTTTCCTTGACAGATGTGGTGCGTTTATGCTAGGTTTTCCCTCTAACACGGGTTGACTCTTTGACGGCTTCTCAAATTTCAGGTGTGCCCCCCGCCAGCAGGGTGCCGAATTTCACGTGGGGTGACTGCTGTTACACCGACAGCGCAAGGCAGCCTAATTCATTGAGAAACATTCCCAGGTGATGGGCTTCTAGGCCATCACCTGCAAAGATGTTTTGTTGTATGTTCTGCTACTGCTGCCAACATTAGAGTAACTCACACACACGCACCACACACAAACTATAGACTTTTCAGCTGTATCCTCGATATGTCTGCTTACCTGGTAGAGATCATTTCTCATGTTGATGATGTCATCCAAAACCAAACCAGACGTGACTTCTAGCAGATCCCGCACAAGCTGATCGTGAAGGTGGATGATTGCTAAGTGTAAGACACTGGAACAAAAATACAACGGCAATAATCAACTGAAGTGTTAATGGAAAAAGAAAAAACCCAAAAGACTCCCAAGATATGATTAGACTTGTAGACTGCATCTGATTCTTACATGTAGTTTTCTTTGGCCCCCCAAATGTTTTGAATCTATACAATGTCTGAATCTGGGGCGAAGGTGCTCTTCTGCCTGCCCAAGGCTCCTATGCCGCGTCTCTGGGGGCATTCAGGTTTCACCCCCTGAGGCGGAAAGGCCCCTGGGCTTTGAGGCAGAGAGAGCTGAGTTAAATCCCAGCTCTGCCGCCCTGCTATGGTTCAGGGCATTTTCCCCTCTGAAGTTCCCTGCCTGGCCCTGACGTAGGTGACGGACGTGAAATGCCTGAGTTAGGATCTGTTCAGAAAAGTTTAGCTACCTTGCCTAGCCTTGCCACCATTTCCATAAAACCCAGTGTGGCGGCTTTTAAAAAAAATATTTATTTATTTATTTTTAGAGAGGGGTAAGGGAGGGAGAAAAAGAGGGAGAGAAACATCAGTGTGAGAGAGAAATCTATCAGTTGCCTCTGTCTGTCTGTCTGTCTGTCTGTCTCTCTTGAAAGAGCTCCAACTGGGGACCAAAACCACGACCCAGGCATGTGCCCTGACTGGGAACCGAACCAGGACAGTGCCCAACCAACTGAGCTACACAGGTTAGGGCTGTGGTGGTTGCTTAAGATCCTTTGAGATTCCAAGAGGGGAGAATGGAGTCAGGCTTCATTTAACTAGTGCAAGAAGACTCTTGAGGCAAACTTCTAAAGGAACAACATGAATGTATTTCTTCCTCGCACATGTTCCCTGGGCCTGAAATGGTTTTGGTCCTCTTTCCTCTGTCTGGACAGTGCGTCTCCATCCTTCCCATTTCAGTTCAAACCTTACGTACTCAGAGAAGACTTCCCCAACTTCCTAGGCAGAGCAAGTTGTCTCCCCTCAAGGTGACCTCTGCAATTGTACATCTGCAATTTTCTACAAATCTTTCTCCCTCTCTGTCCTGTGATCTTTGTGGAGGCTGGTTCCCTGGGTCAGCTTTTCTGTCCTGGCACACAGTTTAGTCACTAAAATAAGGATGACAGATGGAACCGAGGGGCTTACACTAACGAGATCAAAATCTTGGCATTTGCCAAGAGTCACTACATTTTTTTAAGTGTTAAGAAAACTTACTATTAAAATTAACTTAATAACAAACAACAACAACAAAAAAAAGTGGCTACTGTTTACAGCGTCTATTTACCAGACTACGCTAAGCACCTGACATACATCGCTCTCATTTACTGTGACGACGATCCAATGAGGTAGGTAATATTACCCTCATCTTTCAGATGATGACACCGAGACTTGCAGGTATAACAGAAACCAGCCTGGGTCACAGAGCTAGTGAGTGGTGACAGTGGGATTTAAGCCCAGGTCTGTCTTGCTCCAAAGCATCTCTTAATCCCGCTTTAGGGGAATGCGTGAAGAGTTGAGGGAGAGCATCTAAGAGGAAGCACACCCTAAAGCGTGGACAGACTGACGCAGGGCACACCTAAAGCATCACACGGTGACGGCAGCACATCTGGGGTTGGAGACACAGGCTGGATCTGCTCTAACTTAAAGACAACAGGAGCCATTTTGTCCAGTTCTTTTTCTTAGCAATAGCACGTATATCTTCCCAGGAGGGCCTCAAAACCTAAATTGTGACTCCATTACTTGAGAGATATTTTTAAATAAATGATTTCAGAGTTTCACTATTGTCTCTTGAAATGAGAGGCTGGAAGCAGACTTCTGAAAAAGGCCTGAAGTCTGACGCAGACGTGATGCACATATACCAAGAAAAAGGCCGCACTTCAAAAACAGCCTAAAAATTTCCATGGGCAGCTCAGCAGTTCGTAGCAGAAGTACATTCTCCCTCCCCCATAAATCCTCACGCCCTCATGGGAATTTCCCCAATACCAGAAGTTTTTATTACTTTTTTCTTTATTCTATTTTCTGTGATGACTAATAGCCACAGGATTCAGATTCTTAGCCTCATATGACAAGCTCAATGAAAACAACAGGCCTGAGCTGTGAAGGCCAAAAGGTATCCCTTGTCCACATTCCTTTCAGGACCCCCATTAGTGTCCCCAAGTCTCAGATCTCTGGCCTCTGGCTGTGGTGAGCCCTGACAGCCTGATTGCATGAGTATGTCTGGGGGCCTCAAGGTATGGATTTCCTGCTTGGGCAGGGAAGCCCGCCTCCTCGGCCCTTCTGTGTATGTCCAGGGTCCTCCTACGTGTCTTCGCCTCCCCTGCAGTGCACCCACCTGAATGCGTGCGCCTGGTGTCCCTTCCCACAGCCCTCCCTTCCAACACCAGCCGTCCCTTCCTAACTCGTATGTGTGTGTTCTTTTTAGGCTCATCAGTGCCGCGGTCCCCAGGAGTGTCACTTAAAATGCTGCTGCCCTGCCTTGGTTAACTGCTTTCTCTTGTGGTTACACGCTATTGGGTGCTACTGGGATAATTCAACCCTGTTAAAAAACATTCTGCTGTTCATGGCATTACACAAAGAAGGATGTCCGCGTTCCTCTCATACTATGAAACAAGGCCAGTGGTTATACCACATCCTTGGTTACGCTGCAAGGAATGAGAACAAAGGTCTCTGTTTGGAAACCTGAGGTTGGCACTTTCCTAAAGAATTCGGTTCGGTTTTCAAACTGAGGTTTAAAATATAGCACTCAAGAGCTGTTTTGCAGAAAAGGAGTTCTCGTTGTCAACACTATTTTAGGAAGGTTTTAGATAAGGCATTTGACTTGAAGCTGAGGGCTGCTGTTTCGTTATTTTTATAGGCTGTTGAGATTATTTTAGAAGTCTCAATGAAAGGATGAAGAGAACTGTTTTAGAAAGAAGCCAGGTGGCCTTGCAAATACAAGCTCAGTCACAGTGGGAATGGGTGGCACGGTGTTGGAATGTGAGACTCCCTCACAATGTGGGGCAGAGCGGTCGTGAGTCTGAGCCAGTCACAGACCGGGGACCATCAGTACAGGCGCAGAGAAGGAACCAGTAACCGGGAAAGAATGATGCTTGCCTCTTAATCATTTTGTTGTTGTATTGTCTTTTTTTGTTTTAAAGACTACAGCACCCAGTATTTCCCAACAGAATCCCACTTACACACTACCAGGCCTGACCCCGCTTCAGCTTCTGAGGTCGGACGAGACCGGGAGTGCTAAGGGTGCTGGGCGTGGCCGAGACGGCGTCTTTGTTGGGCTTTCTCTTGAGTAAGCTTTCATTACAAAGGAGTAACAAGTGCTTTGGGGATTTCGTAGACTTTATTATTATATTATCCAATAATTAAAGCAAATGCTATTATTCTAAATATTTGCTTACTAAATATTATTCCAAATTTTATTTCCATAAATAAAACAAGGCTTTTCAAAAAGCACTATTCCCCACACATGTCTCAGTTCTCGTGCCCAGAATGCTGTGCTCTTAGATGAACATTCCAGCTATTCTAGAGTCCAAGAGGCGAGAGTCACAGGACAGGAAAAGCAAATTATGCCACTCACCCTTGAGTGAATGGCATAATTCTTTGAGTGAAAATAATATTGACACACTGTTTTCCTTGAGAGAGTACTACAGTTACAGGATCTAATAACGCATGGTCGACTCTCCTTCCCTCTAGCCGGGATGCATACAACGGCTGTCTCTTTTCCCTGCCCCGAAACAGCCCTCGTGTACAGAAGTCCTCACTCACCTGTCCCCGTTCTCATCCTGCACCGCAGTGAGATGGCGCTGCACAGCCAGCAGCATCTTCACGTCTCCCGTCACCGCGTAGTCAAACAGGGCATTGGCATGCCGCTTGGCGAGCTGCATAGCCTTCTCTAGGAAGAGGTTATCTGCAAAGCAATGACCACAGTCGCCGCTGAGTCTCCCATACTTGCACTGCAGGCACGGCATCACTGGGATCACGACCATCAGCACCAGTGTTCTGATACTTGGACACACATTGTTTCGGGGGCAAATGCTCCTTTCAGTGCTTCTGGACTGCGCTCACCAGAAACGGCACAAGTGGACATTGGCTCACTGACAAACATAGAGGCTGATCTAAAAAAACTATCTGCAGTTTATTAGGAGGAAAGGAGTTCAGATGTCTGTTATTTTAAAAGGGACATTCAAATAATGCTGATTGGATTTTGTTGTAATTATAAGTAAGTGTGCAATCTCTTGGTGAAATAACCCTCTGTTGGAGTCTTGAGCAGTTCTCTCCTTAGGCAAGTGTCAAAAAACCCGGTCTCTGCCCAGACAGACAGACTTGCCGTGAGCCGCTGCCGTGTTTGTAAAGTCTGCTTCCTGCAGGTCAGGGACGCAAACTGTGGCCTGTGGGCCACATCCTGTGTGTGGCCTGTTTTCATACGGCCCCCTAGGTGAGCAGGGCTTGCTCATTTTTAAAGGAGTATGAAAAATGTGTGCTGGAGGCCATATGTGGCCACCAGGTCTAAATACTTACTATCTTTCCCTTTACGGAAGTCTTCTGAGTACAGCGCAGGATGGCCTGGGCTCCTGACACACATTCTAATGAGCACTGGCTCGAAGTACACAGGAGAGTGCACTGCCCCTCCCACCCCTAACTCTTCAGAAAACGGCATTAGGATAAAAGGAACAGTTCTTAGTTTGAGACAAATTTCCACTTTAGCCTGATGGTCAAGCTACAATCTAGAGAGGAGAAACTATTATAGTTACAGAAGCTGTTTTCTATTATCTGTGGTAGAAATGAATTAGATTCTCTCTCGCAATGCTCTGAAACCGCACGGTTATGATTGGCGAATGCTATGTAAATGAGGGTACTTTATATTCGAAGATAACACTGGGAAAATGGAAATACAAACGTGAACAAAATGACCTGACACATGATTTGCAACAGGCACACAGGACTCTGGAGAGCACACTGAGCTGGATATTGATAAACCATCTTTAGATTAACAGAAAAAGTAAACCTGTCTTCTGAAATAACTTCTCCACCTAGCAGCGACTCCTCCCCTCCCCAACCACACAAGTAATCATCTGTGCGCTCACTTACCCTGAAACCTAGAAATCTCTCCCTTTCCTCCCGCCGGACGCGGCAGAGTCGCATCAGCGTCCCCCCTGCCGGCCTCCTTATCTTGCTCTGAGGTCTCAGTTACTTTCCCAGAGAGACTGACAGCCTCTCCGTCATCACTCTCATCGCAACCTTCAGGGTCACTTTTGGATGAGGTGTCCATAGTTCCTAAGGTAAGAGCAAAACATCAGCCTCTTCTCAATAAATCTATTTATTAAGTTATAATCACTGTTTCAACATTGCTTCCGTGGAGCTATTTTAAACTCTCAGTTCTAAAAACCATTTTTAAAAACTTGAGGTGTAACTGACATAATATTATATTAATTTCAGGTGTACAATATAATGATTTGATATTTGCATATATTGAAAAATGATCATTAAAATAAATCTTGTTAACATCCATCAGCATACACAGTTACAAATCATTTTTTCTTGTGGTAAGAACTTTAAAGATGTTAAAAAACATCTTTTTTACACTTCAAAAAATTGCATCTCTTCTCTTTAACAAAATGAAATAAGGCTCTTTTGTGAATTATAGGAAAGTGGAATTTTTCAAGTTCGTGAAAGCAGAGCACTCATTTCTTTCCTAAAGCTAATTAACCAAGCGAGCTGTAAAGGCATCATCCCAATTTGCATTCTTTAGCGTGGGAGCTATCCAGTGCGTCGTTTCGGACCAGGCTCCTCCAGGTCTGACTACGTGATCTGACAGGCACGACCAGAGAGCGCCTGCGTTTCATGGGCAGACTGGTTCGAATCCTGGCCCTGCCACTAACAGGCACGTCCCCCAGTGAGTGAGTGAACATGTCTGAACCTCAGTGTTCTGTTAAGTGGAGGTGCCGGTATTTTTCTTACAGAGCAATCTTGAAGCCTACCCAAAACATGTGAGAGCAGCTGACCTAAAAACGAGCACCGAACAGAGGGGAGGAGGTCACTGTACCGCTTCTTCAACGGGTACGCTGGAATGGACATGCAATATAAACTACGACCACCTGCTGTGACGGCTGCTAATCAGGGGAAGCATGTGATGGGAAAAGGACATCCCTACAAGATTCAAAATATTTAGTGTTTTCAAAGTACAGTGTTTGAGGAAAAAAAGAAGAGGACAGCTGAGTTTGGTGACTGTCTCATGTTTGCACAGTCAAGTCTCTGCATGTCCCTTTTCCATGTTCTTTCCTCCTCCTGTTCCGCCACTTACAAAGTAAATACACAAACACAAACACTGCATCAGAAATAGAATTTCCCCCAGGGAATAATGATGTTTTTGAAAGATCATCTTCTTAGCTTATTTGCATTCATCATTTTTTCCAAGATAATATTATAGTGATAAATAATGATAAAAAAAAAACTTTTTGGCATTACTTAGGTTTTTTCTTCCTTTCTCAGAATTAGAGGAAGAAAGTATTACTTACCGTGCTTCATGCCGGCATTAGATTTAGTGGTTCCAGGGTGGAAGGTAATCCCACCGTATGTCGGAAATCCATAATGGGAGAAGCCATACCCTGGAACGGCAAGTACAGCAAGGAACGCTCAGGATGGCTTTCCTTACAAAGGTTCGGCAACCTTAGTGTCCTCCATCCAGGGGAGCACAGGCGTGGGTGTGGGAGGCATTTGCCTGACACAGTGCTTCTGCTGAGACTTAGTAAGATGCAACATGGGGTGGGGGGTCACAATAATCAGAATTCCACTCTGGCAAACTTACACCTGAGCAAGTCAGGCAGCGCCCAGGCTAGGGCAGCACCGGGGAGTCCCTGCTGGAGAGAACCGCCCCCGCCCGTGGGGGGAGAGGCCAAGGAGGAATGATACCATGCAAAGTTAGACTTGCCAATACAGAAGACAGGAAAATAACCTCCGGAGGGAAAAACTGAACCAAACAAAATACAGTAAAATACAGGGACTCCTTCACAGAAATGAGGCCATCACTGCTCATTCTCACGCATTTTTGATAGAAACATAAACTGGTAAAACTCTTTGGGAAAGCAGCTGGTATTAGATGTTACATTTTCTGACACAGTAATGTTACTTCAAAGAATCTAATATTTAAAAATACCTGGAATAAAGAAAAGGAATGTGGATTGAACGGTTCAGTATAACATTTTACACAGAAAAAGGAAACAGCAGTCCAGTAAGTTATATTATGACAGCCCGTTAGGGAAAAGCAGCATATGCTTCTCTGCAATGATTCTCTACACACAAGCACGATGCAATGATAATGGACAGCTCACGCCAGAAAGTGGTTTACAACACTGTGCATACAAAGCACGTACACGGCTGTACTTGCGAAAGTGCATAAATATATATTATAGTGTAGGAACAGGAAAAATTACAAGTAGTTCAACTTGGATGGCAGGATTTTATATATATTCATAATTTGTATACTTTTCAATGTTTCCAAAGAATATCAAAACAACTATGCCACAAGAAAAGAGGGAATATACCAAAATGTTACTCTTTGGACATCTGGCTTTGGGTGGTTTTTGGTACTATCTACATGTTGTAAAATGAAATGTCATTTCTTTGAAAGAATTATATTTGTTGGGGAATTGTAGTTTAACATATCACATTCAATAGTGTCATAACCACCTCACTCCACAGATAAGCCAGGAAATCTAGAAAAGGAAAATTCTCCCCTCTCTGATGTGAAACAGCATTAGAAAGAATAGACCTGCTTCGTACCTGGCCCGGAGCTTCCAGCACCCCCTCCTCCACCGCCACCGCCATACATGCCTCCGCCTCCAGCCCCTGCACCGCCGCCGCCGAAACTATCTGAGAAATTGGGCATGAGCTTCTGCCGCTTCCTCTGCACTTCCTCTTTATCTGTTGTTAACGGAAGAGAAACCAGAGGAGAAAAGATTGATTCAGTTCCACGACTAGCCACAGAAAGGATATTGACTCTAATGGTATTTTTAAATATCTTAAAGGGAAACAGAAAGCACCCAAGGAGGAAGAGATATGAAATTTCAAGAAGCATTAGATTTGTTCCAGTGACATGAAGACTGAGAACCAGCCTCAGGGAGACCACAGAGCAGTGCACACCCAAATCCTCCCTGCAACAGTCTCTTAAGTCGCCAAAGTCAACCCGACTGTCCATCAAAGATGAAGATCCTGAATAAGGAAAACATTACTGAGCATTTCGCTTGGTGACACGGAACAGCTATCATTGACCAGCTAACACTAACTATGCATCTCCCATGAGACAGGTGCTGAGGGCACAGAGATTTCGTGACACAGTGTCTTTGCTGTCAAGGACCCTCCAATGTAATTTTAAGGGTGTGGGGAAAAAGACTCAGACAGCACTATAATGCTGTGTATGTTAAATGGACGGTCAAACCAGTTCCAAGAGTTCAAAGAAGGATTTCTAGGAAGCCCCAGTGGGCTGGAAAATTCAGAGAAAGCCTCTTAGAATCAGCGTTCTATCAGGAGAGGGCAACGGGAAGATGTTCTGGGAAGCGGATCTGGAAGGAATGTAATGAAAGAGAGAGCGTGCCCTGCGCACTTAGGAGAACAGCTGTGGGTCAGCTTAGCTGAAGTGGAAGTTTAGTGTGAGGAATTCTGGAGAAACAGCTCCAATGGGGACCACATGGTGGAGCACCTGGAGGGGGAACTGAAGGGAATTAACTCACAGGCCGCAGAGCCAACCAGTGGTTTTGAACCGGGGAACGATGTGCGGTGCTGGTGTTTTAGGAAGATTCCACTGTCACTGGTACATCAGACAAGTAAAGCGTCAAAAGGAGGAGACAACGCAGATATGAGGTCACCAGGGTAATAAAAATGGGTGACGCAGAGAAGGACAATGAAAGAGGGATCTGTAGCTCGTGGGGTGACCGATGAGACATGGAAGACTAAAGGTCTACGGTCGCTACTTGACCGAAGTGCAGTGACGCTGAGAGTTCTGACGGTCGAGGGCTACGGGCTCCTTAGACTGCTCCCTGTTCTGTGTGTGGGTCTGTTTTCCTTTTCTTCTCACTACCGATGCTTCTTCCCAGCCCCCTGGCCCCAAGTTCTGGCTCTGCCTTTGTGTCTAATGTTCCGTTCCTGTTTCTTCTTCCTGTTTCCCTTTCTCTTCTCTGATTTTCCTACTATTCAATTTCTCCTCCCTTCTCTCTTTTGGGTTGAAGGAATGAAAAAAGATTTTTGCTTAAATTGAATACGCAGTCGATGGGGTATCCCTTTTCTCAATCAGCAGTCCAGTACTTAACAACTGTCCTATTTCGGGGTTTTCAGTGTCGCTGTGGCCGTTGTATACGTTCAGAAATATCTTTACTTATTTCTAATTCTGTGGCTGTTTCCTTCATCTCAGGGCTAGAAAGAATGCTGTCGTTTACTGACTGTCTTGCGGTCATCTGAGTGCAGTCGAAAGCTTAAGCCAGGGAAAGTGGGGTAGCAAAGTGCACTTAGAAAATCATCGTTTAAAAACTAACCACGAGCAGACTTGGTAGGAAGAAAAAAGCCAAGGGGGATCACTTTAAAGAAACTCTGAGCCCCACTCATTCACTCATCCTATAAACTGCTGCCCTCACGGAGGGTGTTAGTTCACTAGGAACATGAAACACAGGAGGGAAACAGACCACTGATGGGACTGCAGAAGCCAAAGTTACCCATCGACACCCTTTCCGGCACGGAGACCATTCTGTATTTGCCACGCACTTCTTTTGACTCATACAACATATTCATTGGCTATATTTCACTCTAAAATGGGAATTTTTAAGAGTTAATTTTAAAAAATGTTAATGATCCTGCAGCCATTAAGATTTCAATGACAAGAAATTGATACAGAAAATTCCAGGTGCCAAGCTTTTTAATAAACAATCCTAAGTTTCCACAGAAGTGAAGGTTATATGACGACCTTCACACTGGGTTCATCTGTCCTTGTGGTCTGCCTCTGACAGGGGCACCATGGGGGTGCAACGAAACATCGACCTGTTCCAGAAAGGACCTCAGTCTGGAAGGCCACTCACTCTAAGCTCTCCTTTTCCAGTAGAAGAATGGCAGCTGAGATGATTAAGGGACTTGTCTGAAGTCAGGGCAGAGTGAAGATCAGATCCAAGTGCAGTGGGCTTTCCGTTACATTAAGCTGCCATTTTCTGGGAAGCATTCCGCAATACCTTCGCTTCCTTTAATGACTGATGATTTGAGATACAACAGGTGAGTTTACAAAAGGAGATAAACTTTTCGCCCCCACCACCTTTTGCTGTGCACGTGCTTTAAAAGAACCTCGTTTTCACTTTTCAGGTTCTAGTTTGACAGTGATAGTGCCTGCGTTTATCCCGACCATATCTTTCATAATTTAAAGATTATATGGTTTCTTCCTAATCTCTGTCTTTTCAGACTGCAAAGTCATATGGCCTTTCTTTGCATTTGCATAGCAGTTCCTCAACCATTTTCTTCCCTTGCCAATTATCCCTGTCTTGATGATTTTAACTGTCTCCCCTGGATCCAACCATCTCGATGAAGTTTTTATGAAGTACAGCGCCAACCAATGAGCACAGAGGATGCAGACTGTAGGGCTAGATAATTCTGAACAAAGAGAAGAGTACGTTATATTTCATTATCCAATGTCCTGCTTGACAGCACTCAACAAATTGCTAGCCTTTTGGATGAGGCTGGCAACTTGGCTGGTCAATCAGTGAGTCAGCTCTCAGATATTTAACGAGCACGGACTACGTAACACACACTGTTCTAGAGGCTGGAGCTGTAGCAATAAACGTGAAAGACCAAATCTGGAGGTAGGAAGAAGACAAGGGACACACATATTAGTAGAGGAAACAGTTTGGCAGACTGATAAAAATAACGAAAAATACAAAGTTAGGCAATGAGACAGGGAGTGACTGCAGGGGTTGGGGGCAGTGAAAGGTGTGCGCAATGACTCCTGAGAAACATACATAACCGTTCCTCAGGTTGTACAGTTTGGGTCGTTTTCATATACTTACTCTTATAGTAAATGCCTGCTATTTTTCTGACTAGTCTCATGCTTGGTGTGACTGTTTCTCCTTGTGATTATTTCAATTTGGGGTTTTATAATCCAGAAGGTTTTATGGACTAAGGTAATTTGTTATCTTCAATAAAACAGCTCTAATCTCACAATGACTCAATCACAGTAAGTGTTGGTCATTTCTATGCTCATACATATGTGGTTTTCTTTTTACAAAAGATTTTATTAATTTTTAGAGAGAAAGGAAGGGAGGGAGAAAGAGAGGGAGAGAAACATTGATTTGAAAGAGAAACATCAATCAGTTGCCTCTTGTATGCCCCCCAACCTGGGACCCAACCCACAACCCAGACACGTGCCCTGACCAGGAATCGAACCTATGACCCTTTGCATTGTGGATAGCACCCAACCAACTGAGCCACACTGGCCAGGGCTGGTTTTCCTTTTTTAACATGATTTGTGTGTATATGTGTGTGTGTGTGTGTGTGTGTGTGTGTGTGAGAAAACTTGACATTATTTTGAAAACATTTCAGGACAAGAAATCTAATTTTTTTTTTTTTTCAGAAAGGCCAAAATTTTTGTCTACTTTTAAAGAAGGATGTTTAATCCAAAACAGTGATTTTCAAATTGTATGCAGACTGAAGCATTCCGAAAACCCCAGGCAGCTCCTGGGTGGGGAAGTGAAGAAAGGTGAGAGAGCTTCTGGGAAAGGCTGAGGGGGCAGAGCGCTCTACCTCTACTTTAACCAGAGCCTGTCAGGTTTACATACTGGGATTTTGCATGAAATTTCACGTGAGGGGAAAAAGGTTCCTCTGCTCACAACGATTTTAAACCACCAGTCACGGAACACACTATAAATCTGACTCATCAGTGGAGAGGTCGCAACCTCAGAAAAGAAGTAAGAACTCATGAAACATCTAAATCCTCTTGCCACAACATGAACTGTACAAAAAGAAAGTCCTCTTTAAAAGCACCCATCGCATGTTGCTATCACAGGATCCAACACACATGTGGACTATTGCTAAGGCACCCTAGTGACCTCCAACTCAGCCAGGACCTGGGTGCCCCATGACAACCGTCCACTGAACTCCCTCTCCAGTCTCACTTCCCTCCAGCCCAGAGGTTTCTCATTCCGTTTGTGCCGTGGCCCACTTTGCAGTCAGTGAAGTCTCTGGACCCCCTCTGAGATCACAGTTTTCCATATGTAAAATACAACATAGGTTTACAAAAAAGCAGATTATATTAAAAGTACATTTCTATCCACAGACCCCTTGGGGGTCAGTGGCCACCAGGAAAAGAAATACCTGTTCCATTCATTCTGAGAGCATTCTCAGTGCTGAATTTCCCACCCTGTCCTCTGCAGTTCCACTCCTCCCTTTCGACTGGCCTATTTGGAATTTGCTACAAGAACCTAAAGTGCAACATACTATAAACTGAGCTCCCTCTTTGCTCACCCAAACATACTTTTGCTCCCCTGATTTTCATCAATTCAACCACATCACAGACTTCCTAGGCAGGATTCCTAGAACCATCTATGACTTCTGAATTACTTGCTCACCTCCTACCTCAACCAGCACCTGGGTCCTCCCGACACCATCACTGAACTGCCTTTTGAAGCCACCTCCTCCTTTCATTCTTTGCACGAATACCTTTAGGAACCTCACCATTTCTCACTTGGATGCTTGCACTACTCTTCTGACTCATTGTCTGCTGCCCAGATGGCCCCTCAGTGTTCATATAAAGAAGTCAGAGCCATCATTCCAAATTCAAACAGGCCTGGTCTTTCCCTTCTCCAGAGTCAACCCGGAATTCTTCAGCTGCCAGTCCTAGCACCTAAGAGGCTGGCTCTGGCCTTCCTGTCCTGCCTTGGCCTCAGGAGTCCCTCTCAGTAATCATAATGCTCACTTTTCTTTGAACAAACACAAGTTGTTTTAGCTCCTCAAGTTCCTGAATCCTAGGAAACCCTCTCCCTTTTTCCTTGCACACCCAACTACTGAGGCGTACCCCCAACGCTGACTCTGAGGAAGGCTTCTTCTAGGCGGCTTTAGAAGCAAGGGCTCTCTTTCTTCAGCATTCTCCTGTGTGTGTGTGGATGCTTCCCTTTAGGAACTTATCAAAATGATTAATGTGCATTATAAGTATTTAAGGAGACTATTCTCTCTCCTTCTTGGTATGTCTCTTCTAAGGAAAAGAATGGCGCTTTTTCATGTTTACAGTTCTGCACTGCGTGGGGGCTGAGTCTTCCGTTCACCTGCCTGAGGCCCACCGATGGCCTGTCCTGCACAGCACCTCATCTTTCTCCTCAACTGCCTGACCCGTGTACTGCTCAATAAATGAGAGTTTCAAATTCTCGAATGTGTAAATGGTGAAAAAAACATTATTTAAAAGTCTGGACTTAATTTCAAGATCCCAAAATTGTATATTAACTTCTCTCTTCTCTAAACTAAGTACCAGGGACCCAGGGGCCAGTTACTAGGAAGCTGTTCAAAGGAGGCGACTAACTGATATTTTCCAATAAGCGTGTCCTCTTATTGAAACAAGAGCAAGAGTATAAACAACCGAGTTACCTTTGATCTCAGGGTAATAGAGAAAAGGTTTTGGCTCGCTAGTTTCCAAATCAGATTTCCTCCGAAGTTGGACAAACACGGAGGCTGGTTTGGTAATGTTGACATCTTTGTATTTTGGTGTTTTGAAGACGATGGCAAACTGCAGGATACAAAGATCCAAACATTAGGGCGGGACTACCAGTTTTTCCAGTAATGCTACTCATTCAACAAGTTTTTTATGCTCAAGGTTTAGACCAGTGTACAAAAAATACAGCACCCACAGAGAGTTACAAGCTCAGAATTCCATACCCATACATTTTAATTAAACCGCCACTGTGAAACTGAAGCAAGACTATGCTGATGTATCGCAAACCTTATTATTTCATTTGCCTAATAATTCAGATGTCTTCATTTGTAAATAATTATGTGAAAAAATTACACTGCATACACATTCCCCTCTTTCAAATCAACCTTGAAAGCCTCCAAGATTATTTGCGGCAACATTAGAAAGAGCAGTTTTGGGATGAGAGAGACCAGGAAGGCGGCACTGCTATCAGCTGCAAGCCTGAAACTAAATCCTGCAAGGGAGGCAACATCACAGGGTCGGTGTATTTTATTATTATATTTTTTTTATTGGCTGACTTTTAAAGAGGGGGGAAAGGCGAGAACTATCGACGTGAGAGAGAAACATCGAGTAGTTGCCTTTTGTATGTGCTCCGACTGGGGGCTGCGCCCACAGCCCAGGCATGTGCGCTGAGCAGGAGTCAAGCCCGAGACCTCTTGGCATGCGGGACGATGTGCGACCTACTGAGCCACAGAGGTCAGGCCGGGGCAGTGGATTTTGAGGTAAGAATGGCTAGGCATATACAGGTCGTTCTGTAACATCTCTGGAGGTGCTAGAATTGCTAGGCATTTTTACATTCCTTTTTAGTTCCATATTTTGATCATGTAATATATTCATAGGTATCAAGATTTTGTAAAATATAAAAAGGTATGTAATGGCATGTATTGACATTTCTTCTTGCCATTTCTGTCCTCCATCCAAGCAATTCCAACTGCTTCCTTTCCCCCTGACCCCCAGAGGTAAACGCAGAGAATTTACTAATTTCTTTTGTATTCTTCCAGAGTTTCTTTATGAATGTACAAAGATGAATATATGGTCGTTTAAATATATATTGTTTTATATTTATATGTAAAATTGTTTTATGTTGTATTCTTGAGATCTTTTCCTGTTAGTTCATAGAGTACTCACTCTTTCCAATAACTGCAAAATATTCCATCACATAGATACAACGTAATTTATGTACTGGTAATTGGCAACTTATTGATGGATATTTGGGTCATTTCCCATTTTTTTGTGAAAATCGTATGCCTCGGCCACTCAGACTAATCATTCTGATGGGGATTTAGCATTTTCATCTCTTAATTATATACTTATCTGTCAGTGGGAAATGTTGATTTATTGTGACGACATCAACCTCAACTAGAAGTTTCTCCCTTTCAACACCTTCCATTAGAATATCTGTTAACAGGTTTCACCTAGTCATCTAGTAAAACACTGTTATGAACTGATTTTGTCCCCCTAAAATTTATACATTGAAGCCCCAACCCCTAGTGCAGATATATTTGGATATAAGGCTTTTATGGATATAATGAAGAGCAAAGGAGGTCCTAAGGGCAGGGCCCTGACTCAGTAGGATTGGTGTCCTTATAAGAAGATACACCAGAGCGCTCACTCTCCACCAGGGAGCACAGGGCAAGAAGGCAGCCACCTGGAAGCCAGGAAGAGAGCTCTCACCAGGAACTGACCCTGTCAAACGCTGATCTGGAACTTCCAGTCTCCAGAACTATGAGGAAATAAATTCCTATTGTTTAATCCACCCAGTCTATGGTATTTTGTTACAGAAACTTGCCCATAATTCTATGGTAGGTAGCTTTTCTATAAGACCTGTAAGAGTTTTAAAAAATAGTATTCTTTTAAGAAAGTTAAATAAATATTTATAATTTTTTCTTTTTCAACAAGGCAGAAAATGTAAAATTATCATCATCTACTTACTTGTCTATGAACGTCTGTGGGAGAAAAATCTCCAAAGCCTTCCCAGATTCCACCGTTTTCTTCCTCCTCATAAAATCGGATCTGGATGTCATCTGCAAACAGTCACAGGCAGGTGGGTGATTCACACAGAGTCACAATATTTGTAAACGTGCTGGGGGAAAGTTCGTTCAAGACTGTAGCTAACAGACACTAAAACTTGAAAGTAATTAATATGAAGTTGACCTTTGAGTAATTTAAATATTTCACAAATCACTGCATTTTTACTTAGTTACCATCGTACTGGGCCCAAGTGTCATTTACAATGACAGATTTACCTACTCAGTTTGAGTTTTCTCTTAATCTTTGGCCTTCCTACTTCTCCATCTCGAAACCAGTTCACTCAAGAGAAAGATGAAGGATACTGAGGAATATCAGAATTCCAAAATGTGGTCAACTCAATATAGATTTACATAATAATATTTAACTTACATAAAGTTTACTATATGTTAGACACAATTCTAAGTGGTTTATATGTACATATGAACTCATTTAATCCTCACAATAACTTTGTAATGCAGGTGTGCTATTAATATCTTCATTTTGCAGAAGAGCAACTGGAGTCTAGAGAGGTTAAGTACCTCATCCAGGGGTGAACAGTAGGCAAGTGGAAAAGCCAGGATTTGAACACAAACAGTATAGTTCCCAACTGAAGCATTCTACTCTTAAACATTCTATAATGCTGACACACTATATAGAATACTTTATTAATCTTTATTGGAAAACTGTTAAAAATACAATGTTAGTCAAGACCCTTCAGATTAAATGAGAATGCCTAAATTTCACACTTCTGTCGTGGGTTCTACTTTTGCAGAAATATGACGATGTGACTCAGGTTGGCATCTCCCTGGCTTGTCCAGGGATTTGGAAATATGTACAACTTGGACAGAACAGGTTAAAAGAAGGCTGATCCAGGATAAGCAGAGAAAGTGTAAATTTTTGTTTGGATAAAGATACATACTTTTACCTTAAAATTAGATCCTATTTTTTTCTGACTTTTTACCTCAGAATATTTATCCTCAAGTGAGGATTTTCTTTTTTTAAAGCCACAGTTCTTTTACTTAGGGGCTATATTTCCAATTATGTATCTGCTTACTTTGAAAATGTGCATAACTTTGTAGCGAGTTCATCTTTATTATACTATTGATCATTTATTTTCAAAATGAGTCAAGTTTGAGAAAGTAACACAATCTCCTTCAGCCTTTGTAGTTCATCAATCTTGTACCACATCTAATGAGATGAATGCCAAGAACCCTTTCTGAAAGTCAAAATTATGAGACAAATATGCTCTGAGAATTTCCCTATAATCCTTATTTTCTTTTAATCTGTTATAATCTCTTTCTTTTTCTTAGCTGACATCACAATGTCACGTGAAAGTATTTGGAGAGGCTCTCCTAGTGTTGCAAAAAGCACTGTAAGATAAACAAAATAATTTCACACTATGTAAAACATTAGAGGAACAAGTGAGTCTTCTAGCAAATTAAGCCTGAAACACCGCTGGGGGCAAAAATGACAAAACTGAAGCTGTCCTACTTCGGGCACATTACAAGAAGGCAGAGTCTTTGGAAAAGACACCCTTGCTGGGAAAAACAGAAGGCAGCTGGAAAAGAGGAAGCTCAAATATGAGATGGGCGGACTCCACGAACGAAGCTGTAGGCATGAGGCTCCAGGAGCACAGCAGGGCTGCTGAGGACAGGATGTGGAGGACATCACTCATGGGCAGGGTAGCGGGAGTCAGAGCAGACTAAACGGCATGACACGAACACACACAGAACATTATTTATTCTTTGTGTGTGTGTGCAGCGTGGACTATTACTCATTTATTTTAGTTTAACTAAGTTCCGATATCAAACTTTAAAGTATAACACTGAAATGTCACTGATTACCACCGTTTTAGAATTTCTCTTTACTTCTGTTGAAAATTTTAAAATAAATTAGTTGGGCTTAAAAATTAACACAAGATAACTTTAATGTGCAAGATCTGAAATGTATAAATTTTAAAGTGATATTACGGGGTCCACTGCCAAAGAGTGACTCACAGACACCCTCTAAGTATTTCACATCTTGCGATCAGAGCTACATTTACCTTTTTGAACCTTGTCACACAGAAGATAAATCTCTTCCCCTCCAGTTACGCATCCAGCTGTCCTGTCCATTCGTACAATTTTCAGGTTGGACGCATTGGGGGCTTCTGTCCACAGGAGAGAAACAACAAACATCCTGATTTACCCTCCGCTGCACAAGCCACTCTCTCACGAGGGACCCCGTCCTTAGTACACATGAACCAAGAGAAAGTTTACATAGATGCTTTCACGTGTATTGTTTTAACAAGGACACAGATGAAACCAAAATGCTTTCTGAAGTCCCCAGGGCACTTCTTGGGCATGGGTCATTCATTACCAACAAAACAGATGAGGCAGATAGGAGCAATCTTTGCTTCTCTCACTAATACAGTAAGGGATTCACACAGACAGAAAGAGCTCTTCTGATGTTCTGGGAGGTACCAAGCCAATGGGTTGGTGGAATTTCATTTAGGTCAAAACTTAAGCCTAAGTTTATTTCCATGATAATAAGAAACCATTTATAAGAGTCCTACAAATTTAGGAGAAGCATAATTTTCTTAAACTATTTATTAATTTTTATTGTACAAAAAAGAAAAAATGGAAATGTTAAATTTCTTTTCCGCAAACTAAATTAGAATTTTGTGTGGCTAGGGGCAAAAGTTTCGTGTGGTAATAGCATAAAGCTTCCTTATTTCCCCCCAACAGCTGCATTTAAGGTGATCTTCGGTGTATGAGTCTACATCATTTTACGCCTCTTTCACTTCCTTTCAAACTTGTTTAAATTAGAGAATCAGTTAGTTGTTGTACTTGGAGCCTGGAGTTCTTTGCTTAGACCAAACCCTACAAACTGGCAAGGAGTCCATGCAGTGTACTTGCAGACTTTCTGGAAGTATCTGTTAATACATCTCACACACACCAAAAATTTTACCCCACGAATTTGCATGGTAAATTGGAAGATCACTATAAGACGCTTAAGAGTCTAGGAACTACTGACTGAAACAGAATTTTGAAGCCACACACTATCTGTGCTGCTCATTCAATAAGCCTGAAGTTCCTATCTTGATAAAGCTACGTGTGAGAGTGAAGGTGGATAATTAATAGTTGTCTTTTATTAACTTCTGTTTAGACTCCCAATGAAAACAATTGAGATACTTTCTCATCTAAGAGCACCAACAAGATACCTCACAGCAAGGCATTTGTAAGAAATAAGAGATTTGGCTTTATATGTAAAAGACTATAAAATCTGAGGAAAGAGAAATACATGTACTGAGAACCTCATAATATTTCACTGTTAATCTAGACATCAAGTTTTTGTATTAGATTTTAGGATTCCCATTTTGTAGATGATAAACACGAGGCTCCCAGTGGTTAAGTTCCTTGCCCCGGGACTCAGATTCGGTTAAGTAACTGCCAGAGCCGGCTGCAGGTCTGTTCCTGACGCTGCAGGAGCCGCCTCCCATTAAAAATCAAGCACTCACTGCTGTCGTAGATGGCATCGGACACCACGGGTTCCAGGCGCCTTGTGAAGCTACCGGTGCTGTCCGGAAGGAAAGCTGTAAACATGAGCCGCACCACACTGAGGTCCATCTCCTTGGTCTGCTGAAGCGCTGCCTGGCGGATGATCTCCTTTTCCCGATCTAGGACCACACACGGCACAGGGTAAGAGCAAAGGGTGAACATTTTAGATAGGATGCTTTTATAAAGCCCAAACTACAGAAACTTGAAATAAAATTTTTTTAAAATTCATGTTGCTAATAATTAAAACTTATCTTGTTTATGTCATCCAAAATTAAAGCCATCAAAAGAAGACCTGGATATTCTCGGAATGACAGCACAAACTGTCCTGCACATCTCAAACTGCCTCTCTCCTCTCCTGTCTTTCCCCAGACTCTCCCTTCTCTCCCCACAGTAAGAGTTGAAGATACGAGGAACGCGATGGAATGGAACGTAATAAGCCAATTGTGCATCAGTTGTGTTGCAAAATGCGAAAATCAAGCGTTCCGAAAATCCTTTGAGCAAAGACACTGTGTTCATTCCACAGTGCCTAGCACCCTCCTTGGCACATAGTAGGTACTCAAAAAGTACTTCTGAAGAAACTGAATGACTCTACTGCATTTGGCTCCTTCTTTCCCTCTGGATGGAGCTTTCATGCTGATGGATGTAATTACCTTATATCATAAAACGGGATAATTCAAGAGATAAGTACTGTCAAAGAGCTACAGATGGAAGTGATATGGAATTTCAAAGAAGGGGAGAATCCAGAGGTTTTGGAGCAGGAGAAACATTTGCTCTAAATCTTAAAGGGATAGGAGAACTTGTGCTTATGAAGAGGGTGAATAAGGACATCCCAGAAAGAGGGAAGAGCAGGTATAGAAAGAACGTGCTAAGGTAAGCAAGTGAAAGACCATGGTGCTTCTATGGTGTTGTCTGGCTTGACAACATGAAGGGACATGGTGGGAAACAGCGTTGGAAATGTAGACAGGGGCCTGCTCTGGGGAGGCCTATCATGCCAGCTTCCTGGGTTTTGCCAGCAATGCGGAGACCCTCAGTCGTTGTGAGATGTATGCTTTAGTAAGATCAATCTGGCCACAGGGTACAAACTGGGTTAGAAGTGGGGAAGGACAGAGTCCCAAAACTGGAGCGAGATCTGGAGCACCAGAGAGCACAGCACAGCCTGAATGGGAGCTGATGACAGGGTGTCCAGACTGAAGGAGAACACATAAAAGCAGAAATGGGGCAGGTGGTGAGACATGGTTTGGGGTTAAAAGAAAAAAAATATGAGTAAAGGCAAAAAATCATAAAATCATAGCATTTTTATGACAAAGACAATAGTTTACAATGTGCCTGAAGAGCCCAAAGAAAGAAAGATTCTTTTTAAGAAGGGAAACTGGGAGACTTATAACACAGGAGTTGTTTTTGGACTAAGTCTTAAAATATGAATCGGTTTTGACAGGTTGAAAGGGGAAGGGTGAGGTGTTTTAAGCAGAGAAACGCATACAAAGGTATGGAGATGCATGCGGTGTTCAGGGTGCAGTAGTGGGCAGAGGTGGGTGCAGGGTGGGACCAAAGATGAGCTAGAAAGGTGGCTCAGGCCAGCCTGTGAGGGCTTTGTATGCAGGCTATGGAGGCACAGATTTTATTCCAGAGGTAGCAGGATGCCATCAAAGGTTTCTGAGCAGGGGCAGCTTGGGGTACAGATTAGGAGAAAGAGAAACCTGGGGCATACAGATGAGCACAGAGAGAAAAAGAGAGCCGGAGCTCTCAAAAAAGCAAGGATGGGAGAGTGACACTCACCTGTGAGCTGCCGGTCTCCTGCACCTTCTGCTTGCAAATAGGCAAGATCAGGGTGCACCAGAAGTCCGGGATTGTAGCCCCTTATGCACGCCTCCGTCATTCGCGCTTCCAGTGTTTCAAATACTTTTTTCTTTGTCACATGAAGTATACCCAGGTTTGCAAAGCTGGAGAAAAAAGAGTAACAGCAGCAAACAGCAACCAAAAGTTAGGGAGTCAATGACTAATATGGTTTCATTGAGCAAAGAGAATGAAAAAAAATACACAGGTACTCAATTGCTGGGGCCCACACTATAATCAAACGCATGATTACTTCTGCAGTAAAACACACAGAGTGGGCTCCCCAAATGGAAAAATAAAGCTCATAACCAGCTGCACATTAGGGCAGACTGGGTTTTGCCACCAAACAAGTTTGTGGTAAACTCAGCAAAATCTTTTGGTTTTCACAGCGTCATCAGACTTTCAAATTATGATTAAAGGAGGGAGCAGATATGTATATGTAACTTCATAGAAAGTTTTACATGGACTCATTTGTAAGTATTTTCAAGGAGAATTGTATAAAAATATTTTAATTTCCAATATAGTAATAACTCTTCCAACTTTTTTTTTCTCAGAATAAGAGGAATATTATATTTTAAGGGATTTTTTTTTCTTTTGGGTTATCCTTAGGTTTCTAGATGGGATCTAGAATCTAAGTCCTGTTTGGGGCCCCCCTTGCCAGAATGCTATTTCCTCCTGGGTAATCTAGAAGGTTGAAATGATTTATTATTACTAGAATGTCCTCTAAGTCCACATGGACTCACATCTGAAGGTAACCTATCATCAGGGATGGAGACCCTTTTATCTCACGAAGGCTACATACCTACAGAACAAAATATATTACTAGCTAAATAAAGCAATTTAAGGGATTTTTTAAAAGAAAATATATAAAATGCTCCAACCACTTGCTTTTAAATAATGTACACGAAACAAAGAAGTATATTCAATAAATGTAATACAACAAACAAAAAACACTTTACCGAGGAGACTCATTCATTCAACAAATGTTTATTCAGCTCCTTATTAGTGCCAGGTAGTGTCCGATTGCTCCTGTCAGCAGTAAAGGAATCCCTAGTTCCACAGAATTTATTAGCTAGTGCAACCACAGTGAAGAAACAAAACAAATTTTACAGTATAATTTAGAAGATGATAAGTGTTACTAAGAAAAGTACGGCAGGAATGGGGAACAGAAGAGGTAGGAGGAATGACACTTTAAAATAGGGAGAGGCCAGAAAAGGCCTCATTAAACCGATACCAACTGAGCAAAGACTTGAAGGAAGTGAGGGGAAAGATGTGGATATGTGGAAGAGTATTGAAGGCAGAAGGAACAGCAAGTGCAAACACCCCGATGCAGGGTCATGCCTGGTGTTTTTCTTCTAAGGACAACAATGGTAAGGAGGCCAAGGAGGCTAGAAGAAAATGAAGAAGAGGTCAAGGAGTTCAAAGGGGCAAGGGGTGGCACAGATTTTTTAAAGCCTTGTAAACTTTCGTAAGGAATTTTGTTTTATTTTGGCTTTCATCCAGAAAGGAAAAAAGATTAGTACAGGAAAGACAGAAATATTATGACAACTGGATTGAATGAAACAAAGAATATAACCATGTGGGAAGACCATGTAAACTATGGAAAGAAAATATGAGTGAAGGCAGAATGAGATGAGCCCCCATACAGGGGCCCACAGACCAAACGAGATAGGTGTCCAGAAAGTGAGAGAAAAAATGGGATAGCTGAGACATACACAGAGAAGAAAATATACTAAGAGAATTTATAAGCACCTTGAGGGCAGAGATCCCAGTGCCTAGAACACTGGGTGTCTAATAAATGTCTGTTGAATCAATGAATGTATAAATTAATACAGCACAGAAAAGTATGCAAACATGACATACTAATATGCATTAGGGCACAGGCAATTTTTCCGAAACCACACCTTCACCTTTTGGTCTTTTGGACCTTATCCCCACATAGAACATCCACGACTATGGGAAAATGAGGTACTCTTTTAGATAATGGCGATGACAAAGACCTTTGTAGCACTTTACACTTTATTATGTATAAAGTACTTTTCATGTATACTATTTATTATGTGAATAGTGAATTTACTCTGGTAAGAAGTGAAACAATACAGGAGTCAGTTTTCTGCTTCAAGTTATGATGGAGTTTCAGAGACCAGATTAAATGTTTCACCTTAAACAACAAAAAACACACCAAAAAAATCATTTTCAGACACCAGACAAGAGGCAGCACGAGACAGTGATCCTTAAGAAAAGGGAAACAAATACGATGAATCCTACAATTATGCTGGTCTCATGCTTAAGAGTTTCTAGGCTGCAGCTCATGAAGGGGGACCCCAAAAAGGACCTGGTGATCTCCCTGAATTGAGGAGACAGAGTAAAAAATTCGAGGAGACTGAGGAGGCTAGCTAGAACTCACGGGCAAAGCACCAGAGAGGAAAGAACCACAGAGAGACACTGAGATGTGCAGGGGCTCCACCTTGAGCTTCCGCTGAGCACTCTCAGTGTGTGTGAGAAAATGACCCAAGGCTGGGAAAACAGCCACCAGAAAGGGGCAGGCAAAACAATTCTTGGAGGACAGGGCTGGAATAATTCAAGAAATCTTGTAAGACACAAATCATCAGGATGAGTATTCAGAAATGCCTTACTAATGATATTAAATTAACCCCAGACTAAAGACTGCTCTGATTTCCCTAACAAACTTTAAAATTAAGTCTAGAAAGGATCACACTGCTCTCAAATTTACCTTCATCCCAATGTGCAAAAATAAATTTTAAAGCATGCAAAAATAATCCAGCATGCAACATCCAAAATTCAAAATGTCTGCCATCCAATAAAAAATTACTAGGCATGCAAAGAAGTAGAAAAATATAACTCATAATAAAGATAAAAATCAACTAATAGAAACACATACAGGAATGAAACAGAACACAGAATTTGTAGGCAAGTACCCTGAAACTGCTATTATGGATAATGGTCCGTTAGTCAATGATCAAGAAAAGAGAAAGTTAGTATGTTATATGGGGACATAAAAGATATTTAAAAAAAAGAAAAAAACCCCAAACAAGCCTGCAGAGATGAAAACTACAATATCAGAGAAGAAAAATACACAAGATTAAGAACACATTAGACACAACAAACAAAAACATGAGCAAACCAGACGACACAGTAATAGAATTACCCAAAATGAAACAGGATAAAAAATGAAAAAAAATGCGAAAAGAACTGGTCATCATTGAGCTGTGGTACAATTTCACATCCAAGTATACATAGGGTTGGTGTTCCAGAAGAAGAGGAAAAAGAGGAATGGGAAAAATATTTTAAAAAACAATGGCTGGAAAGTTTTAAGATTTAACCGGTAACCCAAGAGTTTTAATGAATGCTAAAGCATAGGACACAAGAAGAAAAAGCCTATTATAATAAAATTGCTTAAACCTGTGATACAGAGAAAATCTGAAAAGCTGAGAGAGGAAAACAAGACACACTATGTGAATAGGAACGCAAGTACGAATGATGGGATTTCGTGCTGGAAACAGGGCAAGCCAGAGCAGCGTCTATTTAAGGGCATGGAAGAAAAACACTCTCACCTTAACAACTGAGAGAATTTACCAACAGTGGAGCAACAGTACAAAACAATTTAAAGAAAGGGCTTCAGGCAGAAGAAAATGAAATCAAAGTCTGACTATGAAACAGAAGGAAAAGCACTGCAAATAGTAAATATGTGGGCAAATATAATAATTTTTCCTTATTTAAAACTACTGAAAAACACATCAAGCTGGAGGAATCTCAAATGCATGACACCGAATGAAAGCAGCCAGATTTTAAAATGCTACCTGTTGCATGATTCCATTTGTATGTCACTCCAGAAAGGCAAAACTACAGGGCTAGAAATCAGATCAGGGGTTGCCAGGGCCTGGGGTGGGCGGAGGGGGTGACTCCAAAGGGGCACACAGAGACTTTGGGGGGTGACGGGATTGTTCTATTTAGCCTGATAGTGGTGCTTATGAGTATTGTAAAAAATCACAGAATGGTTTGCTCCAAAGGGTCAATATTACAGTATTTAATAAAACCTGACTAATAAAGGTCATCACAGCTAACAATACGACTGAGACTACAATCCTGTTTCTTGCCCAAAATGCCACGTTCCCCCACACCTTTGAAAACAGTGGTTTTCAAAGTGAGGTCTCTAGACCAGCAGCATCAGCATTACCTCAGAATTTATTAAAAAGTAATTTCTTGGGTCCTTTGCCAAACCTACTGCATCAGAAACTCGGAGGGTGGGGCTCAGCCACCGTGCTCTAACAGCTCCTCCGGGAGACTCCTCAGCACCCTAAAGGCTGAGACCACTGGTCTACACTGCGAGGCCAATGAGATCAGGTTGGTGGGAGTAGGGCTTGATGGCAGTGTTTTTTTAAGTAACCAGAGGTGACGTTTACTAGCAGCCAGATTTGAAATCCTCTGCACTGGGCCAGATGTCTCCATCATCGTCATCACCTGGGAGCTGCTGCCGCCCTCGGGGTAGGTGTGAATCCCGGTGTCACCGAGCTGGCACGCTGCAGCTGCCCCTCCGCCTGGCCGTGAACACTGACCTGCTGGCACAAGATTTAAGAGCAACCTCCTACTCACATCCTCATTTGGAAATTGGACAGGTACTTAACAATTTCAGTCCACACTTTGTCTATTTTTTCCAAACACTCCTTTTGTGTGTATCAAGATTGACCCATATGAAATTGCCAATAATTAACTGTTTCTGGACCCTCAAAAACGGCAACTTGATATGGTTTGCACTAGGTCCTTGAGGGAGGCCATGTTCCTCTGTTGTATTTTTTATATACAAAAAATAGAGTACGTATCTGCTTCTAGTGCTTACCAATTGCTACATGCCATAAATGTTAGTTAAGAAAAAAACCCTACTTCACACCTCTCTAAATCAGGGCTGTCAGGAAGCAAGCAGAAGGAGGGCACGGTGACTGGGGCCAGAATGGTGGCTTAAAGCAAAGTCAAGGAGCAGTTTCAATCACTGGAAATTTCAGAGAACTAAAGTGTTGAGACAAATGGTTGATATTCAGGGTCAAAAATATAATACCAAACTAAGATTTTTTAGGAGGACCAGTACTTAAGGCTAACTAAATCAATGAATAAGAAATATAAAGACAAAATTAAAGCTAACTAAAAAAAAAAAAAAAGGGCAAATCTGCCAAGTTAATGCAATCAAGCCTACCATCATGAGTATTTTAATATAGATAAAATATCTTTGAAAATAGAAATTAAATTTTACTGAGAACTCCAAAGAAAGGTAATTTTTTTGTTTTTAGTTATTTAAAGATTATTTATCTTCTCAGTTACATTTCTACATAACTTTTTTGATGTGTTGGGTCGGTGCCCTCCTTATAAATCTATACTACTCTTAGCCTAAGCTATATGACTGAAAACAGGTTATCTTGGTTTCATTTCTAGTATTGACAAGCCTAAGGAACGGTGCTGGCTATCTTCCTAAATTTCTCTGTGTGCTCTTCTTACCTACAAGTTAGAACTAAATAAATAATCGATGACATACCATAAATATGTATGTGGCAAGTCTGCTCATGCTATTTCATAATATTAGCTAATGTTAGTTCAGTCTACAATTATGGGGATGTAAAGAGCCTGGAGGTAAATTTTGTAGCTCAATACATATTTTAGAAAGGAAGAAATTAAAGTCCTCAAAAAGTCAAGCAAATTGTCCCCAATCCTACCGTTAAGTGTGACAAAAATGGAAATAGAATTCTGTTTTCCAGACTACTAGCATATTTTTCCTACTGAAATGCAACAGGTTCTGACATTGGAAACTTAAAAGTCAGAGACGGGGGGAGGGGGGACAAAGAAGAAGGGAGGAGAACGGAGGGGAGAGGAGAGGGAGACAAATGAATCATGAAGGAAATACTGCATTTTGGAAAACACTGCAAGCAAAAGTTTCTCAGTTAAAAATCAAATTATAAAGGGAGTACCAATATTTCATAGAACATTCTGAACAAAAGTCTACTGAGTCTATTGTAACTTCCAAGTGGCATCTTCTTGATTAAATTTCTCAGTGACATTGTATAGGGTTAGGACATCCCACGGTGCTACGACCAGACATCTTGATGATCAAATTAAAGAGCTTAGATGATCAAAATGTTTGTTGAATGAATGAATGAATGAATGAGTTCTCCCAACTACTGAACCCCATACTCTAGCACTGCATAAGAGTAAAGAATTTCCTCACTTTCCTTAGAAACAGGGAATTTACTTTGACTATTGCTGTAGGTCTCAAAATAAATAACCATTAGTTCTTTCTAGAATCCTGCAAGATTACTAAATCGAACCACAGAAACACCAAATTACAGACAACATACTGGCAGGTTTATAGTAACAAATATTACTAGTAGGGAACTTCATCTATAATTTCCTCCGAAGGATGTGATTATCACAGATTAAACAGGACCAAAGAGAATAAACACTTCAAACTGACAGCAGCCTATTGGAGTAAATCTGCCGAAACACTTAAGGATCAATTAGTCTGAAACTCTGACAATTACCCTGCGCTTCAAAGCTCTCACAGGTCAGTCAGGAGCTGTACGGGTATCCAAAACAGACGGTGAACCAACTGTGACACACAACAGGAAACAGGCCAATCTTTCAAGAGGATGTTGAAACAAGTTTATATAAAGCACAGTTGAATTTTTCAAATCAATTTAAGCTTCTTCCTCCAATCTAGAGTCTCTTTTTGAACATCAAAAGAATCAGATTTTAGTGACTTAAAAGAATGCTTTCTCTCTAGGTTTTTCACACTTGAATATTTTCACAGTCAAACAAAGAAATGCCTAGGAACATGAAAGCTCAACCTCCCCAGTAACAACCAACTTGAAACTTGATCGGAATTCAAAGCCTGAAATGCTACCATCAGTTTAATTACAGTTGATTTAAGCAACTCCTTTCTTTTGAGTCAATAGTCCAGATTAACTGGGATTTTATCATAAACTATTTAAACCAGTATTAGGAAACCCTGAAAGATATTTTTAAAAATTAATAAAAATTAATAAAATCAATAAAAATTCTTACTTCTTTTGGACTGAATTTATTTTTATAATATTTCTTTCATTTAAAATTGATCTGTCTGACCAACCTTATATGAATATATCACTTTGTATTTACATTTTAGGTCTAATTAATGCCAAAACAAATTTAATTCCTTGGCTTCTTATCTGTGCACACTTTCTAAGCAGCACAGAACTGAAACAATATTTATCTATTCACTTCATGCTCAAAATGTTCACACTATAAATTGAGTCACCACTTCATTAGAAAGGAATCATCAAGTGCATAAAGGCATTCATAAAGTGTTCATTTCTGCTAGTTATGCATAGTTATGTTTTTTCTAATTTGCTCTTATTTTATTTCCAGATGAAAAATATCGCTAAAAGTGGCACAAATGTGTCATAGGTCAAATGAGCATGTAATTTGTCATCTCCACTGGGCTATTTTTGAGAGTAAAAGGGGTGTTATAAGTAAGTAGGCCAGGACCACAGGTGCAAACTGAGCTGTCTCAGGGAAATCAGGCATGTGGGTACCTTATGCCTCAGAACCCGACTGAGGAACACATTTTCATGTTTAGGCCTTCTGCGGGACTTGGAAATGCCCCTAATGAAAAGGGCCTTTTCAGTCTAAGTCCTCGGGTGTCAGGTCCTACCTGCTCCTACCTGCCAGAGCAGCACGGCCCCTCACTTACCCGACCACCATGTCCTTGGGTCCAGCATTAACAGTGCAGATCCCATCCTCACAGTGCTTCCCCACCAGGCTGTGTGCATGCAGGTGGATGCTTTTTCCATTTGTGACCAACTGAACAATAACCTTTGCAGGTCCCACATAGTTGCAGATCTATGTAAGAAGCACATTTTAAAAATTAGTACATCTGACTATATTGCAATGTAGAAAAATGCTTAGGACAGACCAGTAAGTATAAAAAGTATGATACAAAATTAGGCATACCTATACATATATGATCGCAGCTCTACTTTTTAAAAATACGTGATGAACAATCGATAGGATGGAAATAAATCAGAATGCCAATGGTGGTTTTTGTGCTTGTGGAGGATCTACTCCAGCAAGCAGTCCATGTACATAACACAGTCTGCAATGTTACAGTTGGAACATCCTAAAGAGCAAGCCGTGAAGCCATGGAGTATCCTCTGCCTACTAACCAGGAATGCCTTTTCATCTGCACCCTCATGACAATTTTGGTCATAACAGCTGGATTAAAGACCTATCAGAACTGGGATAGACACATAATGGAAATCAAAGGAAGGAGAGACGTGAGCAGGAACAGTGCGTCCGATGTGTCTGCCACGAGACTGGGCTGGGGGGAGAGTACTGCCAGGACCTGGCTGGGAAGGTTGTCAGCGGACAGCCAAACTCACAGACTGGGCCTGCAGTGGTTTGTTGGGGTGCTTCAGCCTAGCACTCTCTGCTCTGACCTCTGACAACTGAATTACATATGCCCAGGTCACAGTCCATTTCTTCAGCTCCAATACTTGTACTTCCAAGGTGCAAAGTCTTCAATGAGACACCTATTTAGCTCTTATTTTATAAAATCAAATTTTTCATTTAAGGTAACTTATCTTTTTTATTGTTATACCATTAAAATGACAATGAAAGCAATACAAAGGAAATAGCATGGGGATAATTACATTTAAAAATTTTTTATTTATTTTTTAGAGAGAGGGGAAGGGAGGGAAAAATAGAAGACGACAAACATCGATGTGAGACAGACATATCAATCAGTTGCCTCTTGTAGATATCCTGACCAGGAACTGAACCTACGGCCTCACTGGGAATCAAACCAGTGACCTTCTGCTTCATGGGATGATGTCCAACCAACTGAGCCACACCAGTCAGGCCGATAATTATGATTTAAGCAAAGAGAGGCTGGACACCCTTTCTCCTCTAGTTGGTCCTAAGACCTCTAGAGCAGACCACAGATTACTTCCCTGAGAAAGCCGAACACTAAAATCATACTAACAGAAAAGATTATGGCTTTATTTTTATCTTCCTGAATCTGGAAGTCAGAATGCTTCTGAAAGTTCAGCCAAACTGTTGGAAATGCCCTGTGTCTCCTCAAAGGGTGACTGGCCCTCCTAGTCTGCCTAGAACTGAGCGGGCTTCCTGGTACACAGGACTTTTAGGATTAAGAGTTTGTCATTCTGTCTCCTCAGCTCACATTGTTTCTTTTTGAGGAAGTGTATGACTTAAACCCAGTCTCTCAATTATGCAATCATTAGAAATATTTTAATATGCACAAGCAGTCTGTAGCTCAGAAGTGAAAGAAAGTATTGGGTTGGCCAAAAAGTTTGTTGGGTCTTTTCCGTAAGATGGCTCTGTAAGTAGCACTTAGTTGTCTTTAACTACATTCGAAACAATTTTGTTAGATTGTATTGTGACAGCTGTCATATCAGTGTGCATTTAAAAAACTTATCAAAATTGGTAAATTTCTGTGTAGCCATTTTAATATTGAAGATGTAACAAAATAAGCCACATTTTTGGCATTTATGCTTTATTATTTCAAGGAAAAAATGCCACTAAAATGCAAAAAAAATAGATTTGTGCAGTGTATGGAGAAGGTGCTGTGACTGACTGAACGTGTGAAAAGTGTTTTGCAAAGTTTTGTGCTGCAGATTTCTCACTGGACGATGCTCCATGGTTGAGTAGACCAGCTGAAGTTGATAGCGATCAAATTGAGACATTAATAGAGAACAATCAATATTCTACTATGCGGGAGATAGCTGACAGTCTCAAAATATCCAAATCAATAAAGCTATTGATGAAAATGAAAAATGTGTATTTTAAGGAAAAATCTAAGTGCACTTTTTGGCCAACCCAACAGATAGGAATCCCATCTAGCAAACTTGAGGAAGAACCTACAGTTGCCAATAAAATTTCTTGTAAACAGACAGAATCCCTTTCAACCAGTCTACTTCTTCTATAATATCAACAAATAGATTCACATTCCATTGATGCAGGGTTTTGCTAGGATTTTTCCAGTATGGATTTTTTCCCAATCCAATCTCTCATTGTAAGAGTTGAGCAGAAATTGGTAAGAGCTGGGATATTCCCCAGAGGGTTTTCAGGGAGAGAAGATCCACGCACCCCAGCAAAAGACAGACTTCTCTCTAACCCACAGCGTGCCCCCCTCCAAAACCTTGGTGCTTGTCTGCCTGAACCTTGACTCAAAGCTGATGTAAGAGTTTGCTTCTGAACCTCTAACAGTCCTTCCCAAGGAGCACAGCCACCTGTGGGAGTGGTCTCCACTCCTTGTAGAGCAAGCTAATTACAAAGAACATTTAGGATTAAATAAGGGTTTGACCACTTCAAATCACAAATAAACAATTTCTTAAACACACATAGCACTTTATAAAACCCTCTGGGTATAAAAGTAATTATGAATTTATTGCTTTCCCTTGATAACAGGCAGAAAGGCCTTTGCCCTTTGCCGTCAGGGCAGGAGAGGGAATGAAAAGTTCTGGATCTGCTCCAGAGCTGACTGTTGATCCTGCATCCGCCCTGGATCACTGACGCCAGTTTTGAGCCTTTGGCGCTGACATCCCAAGTTAGGCTTTGTTCTGATGACACACTCCACAGGGACTTCTTCAGGAGGAAATGAACGGTGAAAGCACTAAGCACAGAGATGCAATGGTGTAAAGCATGTTGAAATGCTTCACTTAGGTGAAGTCGGGCGGGCTTTACACTTCAGCAGGACACCAGAGGGAATCTAGCGATTAAAGCCCAATCACTGTGGATGTCCGGGCCCTTCAGTGTCACGGCTGTGAAGGAAGGAATCAGTCGCTGAAAGAAAGAGGTGGGAGGGTCCTCAAAAAAGTACTCACATCTTTTTCTTGCTACTTACTTCATGGTAAAGGGGTGGCAAGAATGAGGAACTGAGTAGTCTCTGAGGTAAAGGTACCTGAAAAATTTGCCAGTGACTAATGTGCTATCTGAGCCATTCGAAAGAGCTCAAGTCAGCACGGCATCATCTGGTTTCTACACAGACCACAGGGCGAGGGCAGGGAGGGCTCTGGGTTTTGCGGACTTTCCAAAATACTGACTGAAAGAAGAAAGCTGAAGTGCGAAACAGAAAAAAAAATTATTTTCGAATTACATGGCAAATGAGGAAAATGGGATTCTAACACGGGGGGTGGAAGATTTATAAAATGCTACAACAGCTGAGAACTATTTGCAGTTGATTCAGAAACTCTTTTGTTCTATGGAGAATTTGATTATCTCTCTTCAGCCTCCGTTTTATTTCTTTGAATAGTGGCTCCCTTGAAAATTACGTTTATAGAAGGCAAGAGTATCTTCCAGAAAGGCTGGGTTATTTTTGAAAGAGTCTGAACATATCAGGCTCTTAATTAAACACTAATGGCTTAAACACAGTTGAGTTTTCGGTTACAGCCAAGGAGACAAAGATCACAACTTGAGTAATCAGCTATCAAGGGGACATTTTAAGAGCAAGTACTTCATGGGCAGACTGGCCATAGGTATAAAGACAGTTCTATCATTTACCAGCTCGGTGGACTTGGACAGTGTCCAACTGCTCGTCAGTAAAACGGAGATGATAATAGGACCTCACAGGTTTGTTGTGAGAATTACATGTCAATGAATGTGAAGTTTTTAGAACATTATCCAGTAAGTAACTGTAGTACACAAGTGTTAATTACTACCTTATTTATTACTCTAGTGTACTCTACCTAGAGATCTTTAAATTATACAATTGCCCTGAGATAATTTTTTTTAAATCCTGTCTGAAGGCTGGTGGCTAGTATAAATGACTAATTAAAGCCGCTTTTATTCTTAGGGTAAGTCTTTTCTGCAGAGTGCCATGTTTTATCGGGCTTTATTAATTTTCCAGTAATAACTGTGTTATTTGGGAACCGCCATCATTCCTGGGGGTGCTCAGGATTTTGTGGCTTCCTTGAGGACATGAACCTTTCTTCCAGGAGCTTTATGATTCAGTACCTCCTGAGGACCACAGGCTAGATCTGCTTTTCAAGTACGAAATAGAAGTCAAAGCCTCGGATAACACCAAACTTAGGCAAAGCACCTCCTTTTACTTAAAACAACTCTGTCGTGCTCTGGCAAAGTACACGCTGATTCTTTAAACGTGACTAAGAGAAGTAGTCTAGAATTTTCTGGGAATTAGGATTTGAAATGTCCAGTTCACGTGCTGAGTAAATGTGACCAAATCACTTCGGAAGAACGTAAAGTCGGCATGGATGTGAGACATGGCGCATGAAGTCGTCCTTTTCTGCTTAGTTTTTCTCCTGGAGTGATGAAGTAAATGTATCCCTTTAATTAGATGATAATAAAGAAGAGGGGGAGGGGAAAACCCAGGTTTCCAACAGAAATCTATTCTGACTGGCACTGACTTCGTCCCGTATGGCTGAAGCGGCAGAGCACTGCGTATAATTCGCGGAGCTCAGGGGCCAGGCTGCGGGGCTAAACCCCTCTGCTGCCACGTCCTAGAGGGGTCCACAGGGAAGGGCGGCTACCATCGAGTATCAGTTTGTCCGTCTTCAAAATGACAGTAATGACACATTTTACTTCACAGGATTGTTTTTAAGGATTAAATGAACTGATATATTACTCAGAACCTAATGGGATCAGCAATCTCAAATACCAACTCTCCTATCCTGGCTATTACCTCATTGATAACCAAATGTATCCGTTCAGTCAATGAGGATTTTTAAGCCCCTGTGTTTCACGCCCTGCAGTAAGTCAGGGAATGAAGGGATACACAGTGAGTACAAAAGAGACACAACCCCTGTTCTTATGGGAATTAAAGAGTGGGAACAAGACTAACCAAAGAATCTGAGCAATAAATGCAAATGTGTACCAGTGAAGCACTAAGGACGTATCTCACAGGGATGTGATCTGGTCAGGAAGTGTGAGAAAGCATCCTGAGGGAATAATGAGGGCTGAGCTCTGGAAGAAAATCCGGGAGAGGAATAAGGGGAGGGGTGAGCAGGAGATGAGGGGGCTGAGAACAGTATTCCTGAAAGGAAGGACAGCATGTGCAGAGGCTCTCTGGTGAGTCCTACTGATTATCTCCTCAGTCATACTCACCACCATGCCTCGAGTTTCCTTTAAGTGGTTCCTACCACCTGGGGGGGTCCCTGCCTTCTCTGCGCTACCTAGAAGCACCCATTCCTCAAGGGTAAGAGGAAGAAGGCTAATTCTGCTTCTTCCATGACACGCTCCTCACCACTTTAGTTCACAAAACTCCACTGTTGTCCCTTGTTGGGAGAATGACATTGTAGTAGGGAAGGAAAACTACAGGCAACTTACTGCAATGAAAAAATGGTAAAACCGATTGGCAACTATAGGGTTACTGTCTCACCTCTCTTGCTTGCTAAATTCCCAGCATACATATATCTCTATGTCCTAACTCGCTGTTTTTTTATGGAAGGAAAGGGAAGGAACCATGTTAACTCCGCCAATCTCACATCAGCCCTGTGGGGTCGGTAGTGGTACCCCATTCCACAGCCAAGGGAGCCGAGGCACATTAAGATGAAGTAAACTTGATCTGCAGATCAAGTGGTAGATATAAAACCTTACTATTCCGGGGTCTAACAAACGTGTTAAGAAGATTGTGTTTTCATTTTGAGCAAACAGACACCAATAAAGAAAATCCTAGTTGATAAAAAAAAAAAAAAAAGATGAAGTAAATTGCCATCATTTCCATGACTGGATTGGATGGGCAGCCCTTTGAACTTGGGTCTGTCCACTTCCAAAGCCCACTCACATTTTGCATTACACTGGGTGCCATGTGGCTTGATCGCTTTTTCTTTTGTTTGTCAGCCTGCCCAGAGTTCTGCAGCTCTCCTTTTCACAGCATGGTGTTGGTGCATGACACTTATTCCTGAAAAACCTGTTCGTTTGGTTTTGGTGGTATGTGTTGTGAGAAAGGTCTCAGAGAGAGTTGTCAGGTGGCAGAAGTGCACTCCCGCAAGCAAGCTTCCTTCATAAAACACATCATGCCACAGACATCATTAAAGCATGCACTGACTCTTCTTTGTTAGACTGCAAGTCAGAATATAAAATGAAGAGGAGGAAGAGGGTGGGGAGGAGAGTGAGAAGGAGAAGATGGGGGAGGGGAGAAGGAGAAGAAAGGAAAACAGAAGAACATTATTTTCATAATTTATCTTCTCTCAGTGATGAAACACTGTCAGATTTTATTGGTCTTTATTATTTGTAGAGCACCCAGGAAGTACAGGATAACCTTTTTTAAACAAGATAGGAAGGAACCATGTTTGACACAGTTGCTGGCATAGAGTAGGAAGATGCTCCGTAAAGTTAATTTAGTTTTGTTTTTTTTAAAGGCAGGGGATTTCAGGTTGATCCAATCTGGGATCAAATACCAGCTCTTTCTTCTTCCAGCTCAGTGGCCTCACACAGGTCCCAGCACCTCTCTGAGCCTCACGCCCCACACTGTAACGTGACCTGAGAGGGCTGAGCGAGCAGTGCGCAGTGCCTGGCACGTGGCAGGCACCGTGGAAGCACCAGTTTCTCTCCTCTTTTATTTACAAATAGTCTGTGTCACCCCCGGGCCTCTCAGTGACCCTGTGAGGCAGACCATGTTGGCACGATCATCCTCATTCTGCACACAAGGAAACCAGTTCAGACAGATTAATAAGTGACCTAACACAAGGTCAGACAGCCAGGATGCAGAGGACCTTGGGGGCCATCCTGAGTCTTCTGAATGTAAGTGTGGTGTTCTTATTAAGGTGGAATGACATGAAAATATCCTCTGTGACCACTCGCTGTGGATGACATGGTTGTTTCCACAGAGAGTGCTCCTGGACCTGTGTTAATACGTTCACGTTCTTTCACCGTGTTCAATGCCCTACTTATTCGAGCGACATCGCATACGGTGCAGACGTTAGGCTGGGACTGGAAGGGCTTAACTGCACCACTAAATACAAGTGAACAGGCTAAGAAGGTCTCATCGACTACACAGAAGACAAAGAAAATCTCTGCATACAGTAACCCTGTTTTAAAAGTTTTAAGTTTTCTGTCACACTTTGACCTGGAATTTCTTTTTTGTTTATTGATGCCCTGTTTTAATTTTGAGTTTCATTATATCAAATACAGCTTCTTATAAATCATACTTCTTTCAGAAAATCAAGTAGCACACTATCACTACCTCCAAGAATTTTGGGGTACTTGTACCTCAACAGATGTCATTACTTCATTAACAAATTACAACTAAATAAATCCATGGCCCAATTACCCATGCTTGCCAAAGAATATGGAAGGAGTAGACAATTTGTAATTTATGGATGAATTGTGTTACAAATGTTCACTTATATGCCACTTGTATTGGGAACTTGGGTTTACTATTAACAGAAAATGATGTTTAAAATAGTGGTATTTTGGTACCATTTTTTTTCCTGTATCTCTTACCCTCCTTACTACACTACGTACATTCTCAAATTCTTTTTCCGAACAAAGCATCAGCTATATAATATCTAGTCAGAAACTTCAAAGCACATGCTGAATGTGACCACTTCTCACCCCTCGCTGCCAGCGCCTGGCTTCAAGCCCCCAGGATCTGCCTCCTCCGTTTTTGCTCCTATCTCAGTTTCTCGTGCCTGCCCTGCTTCCCCGCAGCCCTGAATGATTCCGTGCAAGTCAGGCCATGCCGGACTTGCCACTCCGCTCAAAGTCCTCCAAAAGTGAAAGCTGTGGACGCTGCATGATCAGTACCACAAGGGGACTCGTTATATTATTCCGTGTATGTATGACTAACGTTTTCCATACAAGAAGTTAAAAACAACCACCCAAAGCCTCCAATGCCTTTCCATCTTAAAAGCCAAAGTCCTTACAATGGCATATGAGGCCCCGGGCAATCTAACCCTCTTTTCCTCTTCAATTTTGTTTCTTACTAATCCTATGCAGCCACATCAACCTCCTTGCTGTTCTTGACCTCACCAGCTTAGCTCCCACCTGGAAGCGCCTGTGTGTGCTGTCCTCTGCCTAGAACCCTCTTTCTGCAGGTTCTCTTACCTTCCTTCAGGAATGCCCTTCTTTCAGGCAGGCTTTCACTCATGACCGACCCCTCTGCAAAATGTAACCACTCCCACACTCCCATCCCTGCCCTCTTTCCTCCTTTTCCCTGCTTTACTTTTCTCCCTGTGTTCATTACTATTTAAAATGCTTCACAGTTTACTAATTTTCTTTGTTTCCTAACTTCCCCACGAGAATAGAAGCTCTATAAATGTGGGGATACTGATTTCTTCCCCGTTATATCCCCAGTGCATGCAGTATTTGTCCTGCTGTGGGCATTCAATACTGACTTCTTTAGTGAATGCATGGTCAAAATGTTATCTATGGAAGGCAAGTTATGAAAATATAAAGAGTTGTGTTAGGTAGTAGGTAAAAATAAGGTAACTATATTCTTCCTTTTGTTACTTTGTCTTAAAAAATGGCTAGATCCTAGTATAGCTTCTCAGCAGGCTACTTACATGAGGATTGAGTATTATAGACCAGAGCAGGACATTAGCCTAAGCTGGCAAAGGGTGCCTGTTGGGGGCAGGTGTGGGGTGCGGGTAGAGGGGGGACTCTGGACTTGCTATGGCGAGAGGAATCCAATTGCTGAGGGGCAGGAATTCTGGCAGCTGGCAGGAAGTGAAGGGAAGGTGACTCGTGAATCATCGCCCTTGGAAAACCAAGGTAGCAGCTCTCCTCTTAAAATCCAAGACACCCCTTGTCTTTCCCTCTTCCCACCCTCATTGCTCTTGCCCATAAGATATTCTCCCATGTACTGAAGTCTTAGCACCTCACTCAAACCTTTTCTGTTTCTTGCCTTATTATCACCCTCAGCGATACCCAGAATTCACATTTCTGAATCACCCCAATTTCACATCCTCTTATTCCTTAAATGAGATGTACTTTCTATGACGTTCGCTCTGGTGACTGACAGGAATAACCACCCCACAGGACCTCATTATGACACAGTGCATGCCTACACCTCCAAGATCTCGAACTGCTGAGCTTCTTTTCAATGAAGAGCCCAGGCTCTGGAGTCAGATAAACCTACTCTGAACCCTGGCTCCTGCTGTTGCTGGCTGTGCACTCCTGGGAAAGTTACTTAGCTTTTTTGACTTGCTTTCCCATCTGTAAAATGTGAATACAAATACATAATCTTTGAATTTTCATGAGGTTTAAAGGAGATAATTTAAAATGTCTGAAGATAAATGACTGTGATTCTTATCTCTTCATGCTTAAAGCAGATTACCTGCAGTGGAGAGAGGATGGAAACCATGCTTGCGGGTCTCTTCAGCCTCTCTTCTCCTTACTGATACTCAGGCTCAAAATGTCCCTGCTATTTCACATATCCTCTCCTACTTCAGAGAAATGAGATTTGTTCCCTTTTCCAGGACTAACCACTCTGGTTTTGCCCTTAATGCCATCCTTATTCCAGACCTCCTTGAATTACCCTCCTCCCCTCCTCGCCAAAGGACCCTTCCCTTTAGCCCACAAAACACGTACACTCTTCTTATTCCAGAGATGGTCCTCATCATCATCCTTCCTGATGAGGAAAGATCCTCATCATCCTCCTTCCTGATGAGGAAAGATCCTCATCATCATCCTTCCTGATGAGGATGAGGACAACTGTAACAGTTAGCATTTATTGAAACCCACGGGCCAGGCACTACACTGCAACCTACAGAACCAGACTTCCATTCGATTTTCTCTACAATTCAATGAGAAAGGTTCTTAAAAGGTACTTACACCTGCTTGAGTGCCATTCTCTTCTTCCTTACCAAACATGCAAGAAAAGCTCTAGTCACCAAAGCCAAACCTCCTACTTAATCTATTTTAGCCCTTTGCAAATTGATTCCCTTGCTCAAATGAAAAACTGCTTAAGGATCATGACTGACTCCACGTTTCCAAACGCACTAGCCATTTTTCACCTTAACCTCTCTGAAGCCAGAGATGTGTTACCATTCCCTTCTCAAAACTCTTTCCTCACACGTCACTAGACACTTCTGCGAAGGCACTCTTCCTCTTCCCCAAAGAGAAGTTTTGCCAGAGACCTGTCTTTGGTTTATTTCTAATCTTCATTGTGATCACTCTTTTCTTGACACTCTTATCTAGTCTCTCAGATTTAATTACTACTCCATTCAGATATTTGTAATTTAAATCACATCTGCTTAATTTCCTGTCCATAACATCATTACAATTCACTTTGTCCAAGACTGAATAAATTGCCTTCCCTCTGAAACCTACTCTACCCCTATTAAATGGAGCCCAACCTTCTAAGCAATTGCACCAAAATCCTCCCTTCATCTGGGAGTCCTCTGTTGTCTGCTATTTGTAATCAGTTGTCAAATTTTGGCCAGGTGGCAGCCCTGCACCCTGACTAACCTCTGACCTGTGTCCCTTTCCTCTATTCTCATTGCCTTAGTTTATCTATCTCAGCCCTTACTCTGAGTTTAACTTTTGAAGAATCACTGTAATTCCTTTTTTTTTTAAGACTTTATTTATTTTTGGAGAGAGCAGAAGGAAGGGAGAAAGAGAAGATGAGAAACATCAATGTGTGGTTGCCTCTTACATGCCCCCAAATGGGGACCTGGTCTGCAATCTAGGCATGTGCCCTGACTGGGAATCGAACCAACAACCCTTTGGTTCCCAGGCTGGCACTGAATTCACTGAGCCACACCAGCCAGGGCAGAATCACTACAATTCTTTAAACTTGTGTTTCTCTGCCTTTCCCTTTTGCTAATGTCCCTTAGCAGACTGCTACCAGATTTATATTTCTAAAGCATAATGCTGACCAGAACATATCATTTCTATATTAAAACTTAGATCTACCCATTTTCTACAAAATCCAGTTTAAATTCTTGAGCCTTGTACAACTTGGCCCCATTGTACCTGTGTAGCCTTACTCCTACCTCTCCCTTTCTTACACTGTTCATGCCAACAGGATCAGTCACTGTTCCATCCATTCTCAGCGACTTCCATTTTGAGCCATTGCTGCTGGCTTTTCTGCTTGTGTTGTCTTCTCTAGTTAGGTCTATCCTTTCAAGTTTCTACCTTTCTCTTGAGGTTTGGCCCAAAATGCAATTTCTGCCTCCAAGTCTTGTACGAGCACCCACGTGGCTGGCTCACGTAAGTTTACCTTTACTTCAGAGCCCTTCGGTCACTCATTCTTTCCTTCAAAACCTGTGTTATTCAGAAATTAATACACGGCAGCTATAGGTGCTGGATATCTAGTGGTGAATGAAACAAACAATATTATATTTCAAGTGTGTAGGGCGTATCTTAGTTCCTCTATTACACCGACTGATCCTTGAAGACAAAGGCGCTATTATTTGTATTTCTCCAACTCCCAGTACAGAACCAGTACCTATATTTATCCCATATTTATTTGAAGAATTAATGCCTGAATGAATCTGGCTACTCTGAGGAAGGAGGGAACGGCAAAGGGGCGCAAAGCTCCTGGGCAGCATTCGGAAAGGACGCTAACTGCAGGGCCCACTGGGGTTATGTCACGTGACAGGGTTTGCCTCACTATTACAACTGTAAGGTACTGCCTGAGGAGTTCCTGAAAAGTCCCAGCAAAGGTGAGTATATGAAACCAACTAACGTGAATTTTACTAACTCCTCAGCCTGAAATCACAGTTAACACCTAACCCTGGTATTATTTTTAATTATAAGAAAGTTATTATAATTTTCTGAAGCACTTGTACTCCCTTAGGCTTTTCCAATGAGAAAAGTAACTTTCATTTATAGACAGACTGGTGGCAGAGATGCTAAAACATCTTTAATTTTTATACATTCAATTCTCAGGTAGAACTTAACCCTGACACACAATTTGCCATTGTGCTGGGTCTGGCCAAGGTGGTAAGATGTGTTGAAAACAACCATCAAAGGCTGGTTCCAGAGATCCAAGATAGTGGCATGGTGGGTGGGTGTTACATTCCCCTCCTCCCGGAACTAAACTAGAATTACAACTAAATTATTCAGCAATCAGCCTGAATAACTAACTGAAGACTAGCTGAAAAAAAGTCTCATAAACAAGAATTTACAGAAGAAGCCACATCGAGAATGATAGGAAGGATGGACATGCTAAAAGGGTTGGCCCTGCTCCCACAAGCAGTGGCTGAGATTCTGGAGGGATATGTTAGCTGCAAAGGTTCCCTCTGAGGAGCATGGGGTCTCAGCCCCAAGCCAGGCTCCCTAGCCCAGAGCACCAGAGCCAGGAAGAGGCACCCACATAACATCTGGCTGTGAAACTCAGCAGGGATTCTGTCCTCCAGGGAGAACAAGAGTCTGCTAGAGATACAGACCCTCTTAAAGGGTCAACACAAAATCTCATGTGTAGCCACTCACCCTGGACTCTGGAGGAGGGAGGATAAAGCAGACTAGAGTGGTATTAGGAGAGACTGGGTTGTGTGGCTCTGGGGAGAGAGCTGAAGGGACAGCCAACAGGACCCCTGTGCTGAGCCAACCTCCCAGACTGCAGACACCATCTTTCTTGGGTGGAGCTTTCCCCTCCAAACAGCATCAACTTGAGAAAAAGCAATAGCCCCATTCTCTGTACTTCCTGTAGCCCCACCCAGCAGAGATTGAGCCCTACTGAGGAGAGAGCTGCCTGGCCTGGAGTGTAGATGTCTGGGCAGACTCAGGGGGTGACAATGACTAAGTTATGTGGCTTTGGGGTAGGGACCATTCCCTCCACTTTCCTTTGAGTCTCACTGGCACCTCCTCCTTATGGAAGATCCACTAGCCCCACTCTCTGGGCTCCTGGTGGCCCTGCCCTTCTGGCTCCTGGTGACTCCACCCTGCTGAAGTTTGGGCAGAATCAAGGACAGACTGAGTTGTGTGGCTCAGGGTGGGGGCACTGGCCCCATCGTCCCCCAAGGCTGACTGGTATTTCCTCCTCATGGGAGAAACCACTACCCACATCCTCCTGATTCCTGGAGGCCTGGCACCTGCTGAGATCGGGCTCCCAGCAGAATATAGGACAGATTGAGTTGTGTGTCTCTAGAACAGGGGCCATTTTTCCCTCATATACCTGAGCAGCACAGAGCCCTCCCTTCACACAGCCAAACCCTGGTCGGTTTGGGCCTGGTAAACTCTGCTGGCCTAACCCTGATGACTCCCTGAGACCTCACCCCACCACAAAGGTGTGTGAGCATCCAATAGGTAGCAATTAGATTTGATGTATGCAGGGACATTTGCTGAGAGATCTCAGACCCAGCACTGACACTGAGTTTGGACCTGTATCAGTCTGGTGAACACCACTCGCCCCTACCTGTGACTAAGAACTTACCTCATACAACTTGAGTGCCACCAGAGGCATTTTCAGTGACTGAGCCCAAAAGGCAGCCAACAGGCAGAGGCAGATCTCAGAGTGCCTTGGGACTTTTGCTCCCCTGTCTCTGAAACCAGTGTTGGTAAAAGCTGGTGTTGGTGTGCAGCTTGGTCCTTGCTGTGCACACCCAGGCCTAGTAGAGGCAGCCACAAACTCTGGATCAGTTTGTAGCCCCAAGCAGGTTGCTCAGGGCCAGTCACAGGCATCATCTGACATTGGTCTGTTCAGAGTCCCTCCCAAAAGGCCCCAGAACCAAAGCACCTAGTGGCCAGCTTCAGACAACTCAGAGCAGGATTCAATTAGCTTCAGAAACAACATATCCAAAGGGAGATCTTGGGAGGCACAAGACCCTGCTGAGGCAAGCTCACTTTGTGTGTTCAGCAGCTTCACAACAGCTTGTACCTCTCAAGTCAGCCAACCTTGAAGTATGGGTTAATCTTGACAGTCAGCCAGCCTGAGGGTCAACCTCACGCATGAATAGGCCAGCAGAAATCAAGACTCAATTCAAAACAGGGCCCACATGACCCATCTAAGGTACTCCCCTGAAGCACCCAGACCAAGTGCTGAAGGAGAATGCACCACTGGTGTGCTGTGAGAATTTTTAAAACATTCAATACTTGACCATTTAGTCAGGGGCACTGACCACTTTTCCTTCAGATTGTCAAATAAATCAGAATTATACCCATTTTTTGTCAGATTGGCAAAAAAGTATGTATTTTGTGTGCCACAAAATTCTAGTAATTAGTTTATGTGTGCCATGAGATTAAAAAGTTTGAAAATCACCTCCGACCTAATACATAGAAACAAACACAAAGAGGCAGCCAAAATGGGAGATAAGAAACAAGCCCCAAATAAAAGAATGAGAGAATTCTCCAGGAAAACAGCTAAATGAAATGCAGGTATGCAATTTACTACATATAGAGTTAAAAAATGGTTATAAGCATGCTCAAAGAACTTAGCAAGAACTTCAACAAAGAGAAACCAAGCATAAAAAAAGAAATAGAAACCCTAAAAAGGTACCTGTCAGAAATGTATAATACAATATCTGAAATGGAGGATACACTAGAAACAGTAGGTTGGATGAAGGAGAGGATCAAATCAACAGTTTGAAAGACAGAGTAGCAGGAAACAATCAGAGCAGAAAAATGAAAAACAAAATTTTTCTTAATGAGGATAATTTAAGGGATTTGGGGGGTAACATTAAGAGTAACAACATCCACATCATTGAAATAGCAGAAGGAGAAGAGAGACAGAGCAAGGAATTGAGAACCTATTTGAAGAAATAATGACTGAAAACTTCCCTAACCTTGTGAAGAAAAAAGACACACAAGTCCAGGAAGTGCAGAGAGTCCCAAACAAGACGAACCCAACCCAAAGAGGCCCACACCAGGACACATAACTAAAATGGCAAAGGTTAAAGACAAAGAGAAAATATTAAAAACAGCAAGAGAAAGACAGTTACCTACAAGGGAGTTCCCGTAACACTGTCAGCTAATCTCTCAACAGAAACATTTCAGCCCAGAAGGGACAGGCACAAAATATACAAAATGATGAAAAGAAAGGACCTGCAATTGAGGCTACTTTATCCAGCAGGACTATCATTTACAATTAAAGGAGAAATAAAGAGCTTCCCAGACATGGAAAAAGCTCAAGCAGTTTGTTACCAACAAACCAATATTACAAGAAATGTGAAAGGGCGTGTTGAAAAGGAAGATGAAGAAGAAGGAGAAGAAGAAGAAGAAGAGGAAAAGGAAGAGGGGGCAAAGGGAGGGGTGGAGGAGGAGAAGGAGGAGGGAACAAGAAGAACAAGAACAAGAAGGAGAAGAGGAGCAAGAAGAAAGAGGAACATAGTTAAAAGAATAAAATGGCAATAAATATGTTATACCAATAATCACTTTAAATGTAAATGGCTTAAATGCTCCAATCAAAAGACACAGGGTAGCTGAATGGAAAAGAAAACAAAGTCCATATAAATGCTAACTACAAGAGACCCAACTCAGAATGAAAGACACACACAGGTTAAAAGTAAAGGGATGGAAAAAGGTATTTCATGCAAATGGAAAAGGACATAAAGCTGGGGTAGCAGTACTTATACCAGACCAACAGACTTTAAAACAAAGGCTATAATAAGAGACAATGAAGGACACTATATAATAATAAAGGGAGCAATCCAGCAAGAGGATATAACCCTTGTGAACATTTCTGCACCCAACACAGGAACACCTAAATATGTAAAGCAAATCTTGATGAACATAAAAGGAGAAATCAATAGTAATACAGTCATAGTTGGGGATTTTAACACCCAGTTGACATCAATGGATAGATTGCCCAGACAAGAATAACGAAACCGTGGCCTTAAACAACATGAATTTAATTGATATCTTCAGAACATTTCATCCCAAAGCAACAAATATACATTCTTTTCAAGTGCACGTGGAACGTTTTCTAAGATAAACCATGTGTTAGGCCACAATACAAGTCTCAATAAATTTAAGAAGACAGATCACATCAAGCATCTTCTCTGACCACGACGGTATGACAATAGAAATCAATCACAAAAAAGAAATTGAAAAACACAAAGAGATGGAGGCTAAATAACATGCTACTAAACAATAAGTGGATTCACAATGAGATAAAGGAAGAAATCAAAAGATACCTTTATACAAAAGAAAATGAGAACACACAACTCAAAATTTATGGTACACAGTGAAAGAAGTACTAAGAGGGAAAGTCATATCATTACAGGCCTACCTCAAGAAAGAAGAAAAATCTTGCCCTGGCTGGTGTGGCTCAGTGGATTGAGTGCTGGCCTGTGAACCACAGGGTCACTAGTTTGATTCCCAGTCAGGTACAAGCCTGAGTTTCAGGCCAAGTCCCCGGTAGGGGGCACATGTGAGGCAGCCACACAGTGATGTTTCTCTCCCTCTCTTGCCCTTTGTCTAAAAATAAAATAAATAAAATCTTTAAAAAGTTAAATTAAAAAAAGAAAAATTTTAAATAAACAATCTAACTTTACATTAAAAAAAAACTAGAAAAAAAAAGGAAACAGAGCCCAAAGTGAGCAGAATAAAAGAAATAATAAAGATCAGAGCAAAAATAAACAAAACAGGATCTAAAAATACAATACAAAAGACTAATGAGTCCAAGTGCTGGTTCTTTAAAAAGATAAATAAGACTGAAAAACATTTAACCAGAATCGTCGAGAAAAAAAGAGAGAGAACCCAAATAAATAGAATCAGAAATGAAAGAGAAGTAACAACTGACATAAAAGAAATACAAAGGATTGTAAGAAAATACTACAAACACTGATATGCCAACAAATTGGACAATCTGGTAGAAATGGATAAATTCCTCAAAAAGCACCATCTTCCAAAACAGAATCAGGAAGAATCAGAAAACCTGAATAGACCAATTACAACTAATGAAATTGAAACAGTAAAAGAAAAGTCCTGCCAACAAACAGGAGTCCTGGATTGTATGGCTTCTCAGGTGAATTTCACCAAACATTTAAAGAACTAACACCTATCTTTCTGAAACTATTCCAAAATATTCAAGAGGAAGGAAGACACCCAAGCTCATTTTATGAGGCCAGCATTATTCTAGTTTCAAAACCAATAAAGACACTACAAAGCAAGAAAATTAAAGGCCAATATCCCTGATGAACATAGATGCTAAAATCATCAACAAAATATTAACAAACTGAATCCAGCAATACATTAAAAAGATCATACACCATGAGCAAGTGGGACTTATTCCAGGGATGTAAATATGGTACAATATCTGCAAATCAATAAATGTGATACACCACATAAACCAAATGAAGGATTAAAATCACATGGCCCCATCAATAGGTGCAGAAAAATCACTTTATAAAATCCAGCACCATTTATGATAAAAACTTTCAGAAAAGAGGGAATAAAGGGAACATATCTCAACATAATAAAGGCTACAGATGACAAACCCACAGTCAATGTCATACTCAAAAGTAAATAACTAAAAGTGTTTCCATTAAGATTGGGAACAAGGCAGGGATGTCCACTTTTACCACTATTCAACATAGTACTGAAAGTCCCAGCCACAGTAATCAAACAGGAAGAAAAAAATAAATAAAAGGCATTCAAATTAGAAATGAATAAATAACGGTTTCATTGTTTGCAGGTGACATGATACTGTACGAGATCTGTCCAGAAGGTACCCAGCCATATACTATGAAAAATAGAGACATTTATTTTAAAAGATACAAGAGACATTGTACATATAGGACAATGACGCCTTAGTCCCCTTCAAAGTAGGCACCTTGGGACCTCACACAATTCTCCCAATCACCATCAGCTGCCCCTTTGTACTTCCTGAATCTCACTGAGGGTCTGAGATTTCTTCCCTTTCAAAGGTGACTTTAGTTTTGGGAAAAAGCCAGAAGTTGTTGGGTGCTAAATCTGGGCTGTAATGGGGCTGAGTCACCTGGGTGATTTGATGTTTTGCTAAAAAACTCTGCATGAGACGTGATGCATGAGTGGGCGCATTGTGATAAAGCTGCGGACTTCTGAGTCATCTGAATAGTTTCCATGGGGGAATGTTTAAGCTTAACCAAAATCTGATGCACATCCATTGCTCTACTCACTCAGTAATTTTGAATATGATGGCCACGCAGTACACATGCTCATGACGCAGCTTCTACTGCCTTCACTGACTAGTACAGTGAAGATGTCATTGCTCATGCATGGGCATTCCAGTCCACGCTCCTTGATTGCCAGGTTACATTGATGTTGCGCAAACCATTCTCATTATATTAACAATAGTCGGACTTTTCTGGACAGGCATCCTATATTGAAAGCTGAATTCAACAAAGTAGCATGATACACAATAAATATCCAGAAAGCAGTTGCATTTTTATACACCAATAATGAACTATCTGGAAGGGAAACTAAGAAAAGAATCCCATTTGTAATTGCATGAAAAAAAATTCCTGGGAATAAATTTAACCAAGGATGTAGAAGACTTGTACTTGAAATACTATAAGACATTGAAGAAACTGAAGAAGACAAACAAGTGGGAGCAAATACAATGTTCATGGATAGGAAGAATTAACATCATTAAAATGTTCATACTACCCAAAGCAATCTATAGATTCAATGCACTTCCTATCAAGATGTCAGTGGCGTATTTCGCAAAACTAGAACAAATATTCCAAAAATGTATATGGAACCACTAAAGACCCTGAATGGCCACAGCAATATTGAGAAAGAAGAAAAAAGTTGGAGGAATCATGCTACCTGATATTAAACTATACTACAAGGTCACAGTAATCAAAATAGCATGGTTCTGTATAAAAACAGTCATAGAAAAATGGAACAGACTAGAGGGCCCACAAATAAACTTAGACCTTTATGGTCAATTAACATTGACAATGGAGGCATGAACATATGAGGGAGGGACACAAAAAACCCCAATTTACCATAAAAATTATGTATTTATTTTTACACGTTTAAACTTCAGTCCCCTTCAAAGTACTCTCCATTTGGTACAAAACAACCTTTGAGATGTTTTTCCACCGCTCAAAATAGTTTTTGAACTCACCGATTTTGATGCCTTTTAGTACTTCTCCCATTTTTTGGTTTCACTCTTTACCATGGGCAAAATGTTTCCCTTTGAGGACTTTTTTCATCCAGGGAAACAGAAAAAATTGCTCAGGGTAAGATCAGGCAAATGGGGGGGGAGCATGGGGGCATGCTGTTTTGGGTCAAAAACTGCTGAACACTCAGCAAGGTGTGGGCAGGTGTGCTTGTAATCACTCATCATGAACTGGGCAAACGTGTTGAAAAGTCTTCAAAACAATTCACTGAAGCGAAATGCAGCCTCACTCTACAACGCAATGCCAGCTGGCACACTGATACAGATGGGTTCCTAGAACATACCTGGCTGGGGTAGCCTGTACTACAAGGATCTCATGCCCCAGAAGATAATTCCTGGATTTTTGGGTCCCCCCTTGTAATGGTGTAGAGATTGTCTATTCAATAAATGATATTGGGAAAATCAGACAGATATGTGCAAAAAAATAAAACTAGACTACCTTCTCAAACCATTCACAAGAATAAACTCAAAATAGATTAAACACTTAAATGTTAAGACTCAAAACCATGAAAGTCATAGAAAAAAACATAGGTAGTAACATCTCGGACATTTCTCGTAGCAATATTTTTTTCTGATGTTTATCACCTCAGGCAAGGGGAAAAGTAAACAAATGGGAGTACATCAAACTAAAGAGATTTTTCACAGCAAAGGAAGTCAGCAACAAAATGAAAGGTCAGTCCACTGACTGGGAAAATATACTGTATTTGTCAATACATCTGATAAGGAGTTAATATCCAAAATTGATAAAGAACTTATAAAAGTCAACACCAAGAAACCACACAATCCAATTAGAAAATGGGGAAAGGACCCAAACAGACACTTCTCCTAAGAGGACATACAGATGGCCAACAGACATATGAAAAGACGCTCAACGTCATTAATCATCAGGGAGATGCAAATTAAAACCACAATGAGATATCGTCTCACACCTGTCAGAATGACTATCATCAATAAATCAAGAAACAACAAATGCTGGTGAGGATGTGGAGAAAAGGGAACCCGCATACACTGTTAGCGGGAATGCAGATTGGAGCAGCTGCTGTGGAAAGAAATATGGAGCTGCCTCAAAAACTTAAACATGGAGCTGCCTTTTGACCTAGCAATTCCACTTCTGGGAATTTATCCAAAGAAACCAGAAACACTAATTTGAAAGAATACATGAATCCCTATGTTCATTGCAGCATTATTTACAATAGCTAAGATTTGGAAATAGCCCAAGTGCCCATCAGTAGATGAGTGGATAAAAAAGCTGTGGTACATTTACACAATGGGATACTACTGAGCCGTAAAAACACAGAAATCTTACCTTTTGGGACAGCATGGATGGACCTGCAAAGTATTACGCTAAGTGAAATAAACCAGTCAGAGAAAGACAAATACCACATGATTTCTCTTATATGTGGAATCTAATGAACAAAACAAACTGACAAACATAATAGAAACAGGCTCATAGATACAGAGAATAGACTGACAGATGTCAGAGGGGAGAGACCTTGGGGGACTGGGTGAAAAAAGTGAAGGAATTAAGCAAAAAACCCACAAACAACAGTATGACACAGACAACAGTATGGTGATTACCAGAAAGGGGGTGGGGGAGGTAGAAGAGGGTAAAGGAGGATAAATGCTGATAGAAGGAGACTTGACTCTGGGTGGTGAACACACTATACAATATACAGATGATGTATTATAGAATCGTACACCTAAATCCTATATAATTTTGCTAACTAATATCACCCCAATGAATTCAATTAAAAAAAATTTTTTTCAAAAAGGCTAGTTTCAGGTAAAACAGAAACGAGACTGGGAGGAGGAGAGGAGCTGCCTTGGCTTCAGATGCTGTGTAATCTGGACAGTGGATCTCATTCACCATCCCAGCTAGACTCTGCCTGGGCAGCCGAGCAGGATGGCTTTCCCCAGCTGCACCCCAGAAGAGAGCCCATCCTGCCACTGGAAAACAGACCTAACGTCAAGTGTCAGCTGACACTTCTAAGTCACTGAAAATATCCCACGAGTGTGAAATTAGGAAGCTTTACCAATCCCGAGTTGTAATTTATTTTCAAGTACCATTCCAGGTTTGGAGAAAACAACACAGTTTATAGAGTCTGAATTCGTTGAGCTGAATATAAGTGTCCCAAAATTCTTAAATTTGTCAAAAAATGTTGTCCAGAAATTTGCAAATTTTCCGTTAAGAACATTTGGGTTGGTTAATTTTTAGTGCTCCAGTAAGTGGTAAGAGTCCTAGTCACAGTCACCAGTTACTGCTATGATCTTGTGTTAGTCACCCAACCTGTTTGGGCTTCTCAACCCTTCATTTGCAAAATCACTAGACAGTGTCTAATGTGCCTTCCAGCCCTAACATTCTGATTCCTAGTCATCAGGATGGGACACACAGGACAACACCCAAAGACCACATATTAAATCTCAAAACAAAAGTTTAAAATCACAGAATTCCTGAGTTGGAAGGAAGCTAATAGATAAACTCAGTTTTTAAACTGTTGACATTTTACATTTCATCACATTTATATACTGAGAAAACATACAATCAACACTCAAATTACCTGTTGTAATGGGGCCTCTGATAGCATGGAAAATCAAAATTTAGAGACAGAGAAAAACCTTGATGTTAGGCAAATATTTCAACTTGTTAAAAAAAATTTAATTTTTTAAAATCCTCATCCGAGGACATTTTCTCATTGCTTTCAGAGAGAGGGAAAAGGAAGAGGAGTGGAGAGAAAGAAACATCAGTGAGAGAGAGAAGCACTGATTGGTTGCCTCCTGCACGCACCAGGACTGAAGATCACACACACCCAGACTTGAAATTGAACCCGCAACCTAGGTATGTGCCCTGACGGAAAATCAAGCCCACAACCTTTTGGCTATGGGAGGATGCTCCAACCAACCGAGGCATACCAGCCAGGGAAAAAGATTTCAACTTTTGTTATTATAAATGACATTGAGTACCCAAGTATGTGTGTGTGGGGGGGAAGACAAGCAAAACAAACACAGAATGAGACATTTTAATTTACAAAGTTAAAAAAAACCCTTACAAACTACATAAAAATAATTAGAAGGATCAGACGAGGTATAGGTATGATTGAAGTTTGTCCAAAATAAAAATATTAGGTTTCTGATTTATGTGTTCTTTAAAACAAATTATTAAGATGCTTTTTAACATTCTTATAAAACAGTTTTAAAATCTCTCAACATATTGTTTTGACCCAAACTTAATTTGAGATAGTTAAGGATATCTTCTGCCTCTGTGATACTTAAATTTCCTTGAGATTAAATAGCACTGATGTCTTGGAAAGATATTCCATGTTCATGGATTGGAAGAATTAACATTGTTGAAATGTCCATATTACCTAAAGCAATCCTCAGATTTAATACAATCCCCATCAAAATCCCAATGGCATCTTCCACAGAAACAGAACAAAAAAATCCTCAAATTTGTATGGCACCCAAAAGACCCCATATAGTCAAAGCAATCCTGAGAAAAAGAACAAAGCTGGATGTTTCACACTTCCTGGCTTCAAACTATATTGCAAAACTACAAAAATCAAAACAGTATAGTATTGGCAGAAAACCAGACACACAGACCAATGGAACAGAATTGAGAGCCCAGAAATAAATACCCATATACAGGCAACTAATTTTCAATGAAGGGGCCAAAAACATACAATGAAGAAAGGAAAGTCTTGTCAATAAATTTTTGGAAAACTGGAAAGCCACATGCAAAAGAATGAAAACAGAATGCTATAAGACCTGAAACAATAAAATACATAGAGGAAAACATAACTACTAAACTTATAGATCTTGGTCTCAGAGGGATTTTTGTGAACTTGATCCCAAAGGAGAGAGATGTAAAAGCAAAAATAAATGAATGGATGAATAGGACTACATCAAACTAAACATCTTCTGCACAGTAGAAGAAACCATCAACAAACAAAAAGACAACCAACTGAATGGGGGAAAATATTTGCAAATGATTCCTCTGATACTGGGCTAATATCCAAAATATATAAAGAACTCATACAACTCAACAACAACAAAAACAAACAATCTGATTGAAAAAAATGCACGGAGGACCCCAATAGATATTTTTCCAAGGAAGACATACAGATGGCCAAAGATGTATAAAAAGGATGCTCAATTTACTAACTAAAGGGGAAATGCAGATCAAAACCACAATGAAATAACACCTCACCCCTGTTAGAAAGACTATTATCAATTAGACAAAAAAATAACAAATGATGGAAAGGATGTAGAAAGGATGTGGAAACCTTGCCCACTGCTGGTGGGAATGTAAATTGGTGCAGCTACTATGAAAAACAGTATGGAGTCTTGTTTTTGTTTTTAAATTAAGAATAGAGCCACCATATGAAACAGGAATCCCTTTTCTGGGTATCTACATGAAAAATTCGAAAACACTTATTCATAAAGATGTATGTAGCCCTATGTTCAATGCAGCACTATTCAGAAGAGCCAAGAAATAGAAACCACCAAAGTGTCCTTCGATGGATGACTGGATAGAAAAGTGGTGCATATATGTAATGGAATATTATCCAGCCACTAAAAAGATAAAATATTTCCATTTGCAACAATATGGTTGGATCTTGAGAGTATTATGCTAAGTGAAATAAGTCAGATGGAAAAGGATAAAAGCTGCATAATTTCACTCCTATGTGAGACATAAAATAAGCAACAAATGAACAAACAAAACAAACATACAAACAAAACAAACAAACTCACAGATACAGACTACAGAATGGTGGTTTTTGGAGGGGAAGAAGGGTGGGGGGGGAGATGAAGAGGGTAAAGGGGTCAAATACATGGTGATGGAAGGAGATGAGACATCGGGTGGTCAGCACACAGTAGCGTATACAGACGTATTGTGAATTTATACACCTGAAATTTACATAATGTCATTAACAAATGTTACCTCACTGAAGTTTAATAAAAATTTTTAAGACTTCAAAAAAAAAACCCACTCACTTATTTCTTCCTAACAGCACACAATCATTCTCATCATATACATTTCTTGCTTTGAAAAACTATTCTATCACTGTTTCACTGAAATCCACTGGTTAGAGACGTAATTAAAAAATTTGGCTCTCAATGATTGAAAGTATTTAGAGACATCAGTTTTAGTAGCATTTAATTTGTAGCACAGTAAATACAGCTGCCTGTACAAGAATTTGCACCACTTTGGGAAGAAAACAATTAAGTGTTCCTTTCTTCAGAAGGAAAGTACATAAGATAAAGAATTTCAACTATTCTGTGATTTCCTGTGGAAAACCCCTACTAAATGAGGAGAATTACAAGTGAGTAGAACTGGAAAATTTTCTTTGTCTTATTTCTCGTTGCCATTTGTTGGTTAATTTACATCCCAGACACTGATAGGGCAAAAGAGAAAACCAATCTAAGTGTCAGACTGAGGTTAACCAACACATTGTACCATCTACACACTATGACGTAAGCAAAAGGAGGAAGGGGGAAACACCAAAATTTCTAACAAGCTCTAGGATAACATCAGCCAGTAATTTGGAAAAATGGTAGCACTTTAAAGCTGCCCCCAAACCTTCAATGGGATAACTTCATGTTGTTCGGCATGTGTAAGTAGAGTAAAACACAAAGTATATGAAATAAGTCATAAACTTTGATGTTTGGATGAAATGTTCTGCAAGCTGTTAATTTCTATTATTTTTAGGGACTTGCCAGAAAAATTTAACTGCCCTATAACTGCATTTTGAGTTTCCATTATTATGAAGTCACAACTTATTAAGTAGAAAATCTTTTTAAAAGCATAAACAAAAAGATTTTACTGATCATGAAAGATCTTAACCTAACTTAGCTTCCCTGCCCTGTAGTCTTCCAGTTTATTTTTGAACAGTCCAGTGACAGTGAACTTCATCCTGAGGTTATACGTTCAACGCTCAGGCAGCTGACAACTGAAACTTTTTCTATGGGGCCTTCCACTCGTTGCTCCTTAGTTCAGCCTTTTGTGAAAGGCACGAGATGCATAGAACACATCTCATCCTTGTTTCTTTCCCATGACAGCCATTCAAATGTTTGAAGACAACCAAATTCTTCAGGCTCTATATATTCTCAGGCTTACTCCCTTTTTTGACAAAGGTTTGAGTTCTGTCACCATTTTGCTTTGAATACACTCAAGTTGGCTTCTCTCTACCAATGTGGTGCCCAGCAGTGTACACAGCATTCCTGATGGGCCTTTCAACACAGAGTGGGAGAGAAACCACTGCCTCCTTGGACTTACATACCATGCTTATGTTAGTGCAGCCCCATGCGCGCGCAATTCCTTGTTTAGCAGTCACATCACACTGGTGGCTCGTGTTGAGTTTATTATTAACCAAGACTTCTAGATCACTTGGTATGCTTTTCTCTCCCACCCTGTACTTGTGGTCATTTGTTTTGGGATGCATTCATCTCTTTTAAATATTACTGCTTAAGAACTTGGACCTTTGCCCCAGCTTTTCAAAATTAGTTTGAACTCAAATTGTTATCTGTCACTTCATGTCACTGCAAATTTGATAAGGCTTCCATTGAAGGCACTGGTAAAATATACTGAAGTGACGAGAGAAAAATCCCTGGGGCTGGAAATATCCATCAATTGACATCAACAGCATGAGAAATACTGTTAACTCCTGAGGTACCAACCCACAGATCTCCAGCATTTCACTATTTCACCGTCCTAGAAATCCAGTCAAAATAAACAGTGAGGCACGTTTGGTGTAATTTGTTCTTACTAAGGTGCCTGAGATGGATACCCAGCTCTTCAGTCTCTTATTTGGAAATACACCTATCAAATGTCATGAGTATTTTGCCAAAAATAGAGGAGGCTGGGATTATGTAGCCAGAAGGTGATCTCAGGTAAGAGTGCCCTTCCTCGCAGCCTTCCCCAGCACACACGCATGATCTCTCCCCCTCCCTCACACACACACGCAGACACACTGTGCACAGCATCTTCTGATGAGGCATTCCACCGGCAAATCCTTGGCAACAACTGTATTATCATCCATATGTATCTGTTCCCGGGCTGTTCCATGTAACCCTGGGGGCGGAGACGATCATATCCAGGTGTGTGACCACAGAGCTCAGCACTGTGCCTGGCGTGTGGTATACCCCAGGTAAATATGTGCTACAAGAATGTGAGGAAGGAACTAATGCCAAGAAGGCTCTGCAATCTACAAAAGGAATGTTCTAGTTTTAGATGGATTCAGGTTTCTAAACCAACAATTCAGAACACAATTTAAATCAAGGCTCTGACTGATCCATATTTTGTCTATATTTCTATTTCAAAAATTAATAAAACTTGACTTAATGACTTCTAAAGGGTCGAGTTAATTCATGCAAATGAAAGATTATAAGATTGATAAGTAGCAATATTCAAAAAATAAAATAAAATCAGTAAGTTTGGGAAATCCCTAAGGCTGAATGTGAACAAAAAAACTGACTGACTATATACCCCAGTGGTACTTGTAACTACATAGAAGGAAAAATATTTAATGCAAGAAACTTTTGAACACATTACTCTAACTAAAGACCCTCTCTTGAATATATCTGAAGGTCAAAAGAACTGTAAAAAATGTATGAAGTGTATTTAGTAAGTTTGTAGCTAGGACTGATATGGGTACAGCAATTCTGAAGCTATTCGTATGTACCATAGGGCTGAGCAAAATGAGAAAGTATACTGAGATCATTGGCAGCTAGGGTTTTCATTATTGGGGATACACTATACAAATATAGAATGGGGGAAGGAAAGGAAGAAGCCTGTGGTGTTGGACTAGAGTTAAAGGTGTGAATTCAGAAGAAATTTCTCTGATAAAAGGAACCAGAGCTTCTTGGAGAGACAGATGATTCCAGGACTGGGGGCCGGGAAAGCATGGGTGAGCCTGGAATATTTCAGAAAGAAGCAAGTGTTCAACATCAAGTAGGGACATGCCAAAAGAAAACAGCAGCCAGAACATTAGACTCCTACTGGCCAAGGATGGATCAATTTAAGCATTAAAATAAATAATGACAGAATGGCTTATTATAGAGAATAACAAAATAATCCATAAGTACATACTGTTACTAAAAAAAGTTTTTAAAGGCATGTGAATAAGGAGAGAAAGCTTCTTTTTTAAGAATTCCAACTAACGAAAAGTGCAAGGAATGACAGAAACAGAAATACACAAATTTATAATGATCAATTACTAATAAAATTGATTCAGGAAAGAACCATCCTTCGATCTTAAAACCACTGGGCAAAAGATGCTGAAGATGGTGGCCTGTACTAGGGTGGCGGCAGTAAAGGTGGTGCTAAGTGATTAGATGCTGATTGTTTTGAAGTCACAACTGATAGGATTACTGCAAGGAGTAGCTATAGGGTTCAACAGCAAGAGTGAAGTTCAGGGTGACTCCCAGGTTTTCGGACTGAGCAACTGAAGGATGGAGCTGCCATTTACTGGGAAGGGAAAGATATTAGGAGGGGCAGACTAGTGGAGAAGATTTGGAATTTAGTTTTGGCCATGTTAAGTCTATCAGGCATCAAAATGATCAAGTCGATGAAGCAGCTTTGATTTCAGAGTAGAAGTCGAGGCTACAGAAAAGAATTTGAAGTGATCAGCATAGTACACATGCTACTTAAAGCCCTATGAGGGAGGGAACATCAAAAGAGAAACTGTTCTTGATGAAGTTTTAGCTAAACACTTTTTAACTAAACAAGTTAACTTTCTATTTAAGTTTGAACTTCTATTTTTAATTCGTGAGCAACAATTGAGTACCCAAAGAATGAAAAAGAATTCAGTTTAATTAAGCAACTATTCGTTGTACATCTACCAGCAGGAGAATATATCATGAAGAATAAGACACGGTGCCTGCCCTCACAAAATAAAGTCTACAGATGAGGGGCAGGAATGTTAAGTGATTAACTGTGAGACGACATGAGGAGCAGTAATGTATAAATATGCAAGAATATCATAAGCCTCTTAAGGAGTTCAGAAGAAATGAAAACATTTATAAAGTGAAAATTCATGGCTATTAACAAAAAAAAATCTTTTTAAAAAAAGGCAACTTGATGACAAAATACCTTTTAAAAATATGAAGACCTCAGTGTAAATGAGAAATTGGGATCAAGCAGAATTATCAAGGTAGGATTTTTGAGCTTGTCTTTGATAGAGGAAAGGAAAGTAGATGGATTCAGGGGCTGTAAAAAATGGTGTGTGCAAAAGAAGTAATGAGAAGCAGCACACAAGCAATGAAAGGCCATGCACTCCTTATAAAGACTAAGGTGGATACCCAAACCTGATACTCACAGAACTCTTTACAAACACTAACTCATTTTAATCTTCCCAAGAACCTTATGAAGTAGGTACTATTTCTATCCCCCTTTTAAAGAGGCAATGAGAGGTTAACCAACTTGTCCAAAGTTACACAGCTAACAAGGGGCAGAGCTGGATTTGAACCCAGGACAATGTGCTTTTCAGTCCATTATTAATCATTTTGCTTTAGCACTTCCCCAGAAGTCTAAGTGCCATTGAAGAATGTCCTATAAAATTCATTAAGTGAAAAAAGCAAGAAGCAGAGTATTTTATAGATTAACAGAATGTATGTGCATAAATGCATATGCTTTATAGTTTGTTTTATATGTATTTGGATGTATAAATTCACATGCGCTTGTCCACATAAACACACACACACGTAAGCTTGTATATGTATGAAGTATTCTTGGAAGCCTACTTAAGAAATTCATAACAGTGCCTCTTTCTGGGGCGAAGAGGGATCTTGAATAGAAGGGAAACTTAATTTTCATTATACATGTCTTTGTATTACTTGAATGTTTACTTATTGGATCTGATACTTTTAAAGAAAGAACTAGTTCTTTTTTTTTTTTTTTTTTTTTTAAATAAGACAATGGGAATGTCACACAAACTAGACACTCTCCAGTCTGGTCCAAACAGGGAGTACATAGGGTTGCACAATTTCAGTAATGAAGGGAGTTTGTAAGTCTTAGTCTGTTCAGTGGCAGATAAACTGATGGATGTTTATTATCTTGAATTTTTGAATTTTACCAGTACTCATGGTTTTTGTTTGTGTACCCTTCCCCCCCTTCACTCCACTTGTTTGTGGTGCAGCTAATCCCACTGCCAGATCAGGGGTGTGGCCTGGAAATGGGTGTTAACACAATCACTCTGTCCCACATTCTCTGTCCTCAGTGATACCTCCAGGGGCCAGGAAACAATGCAGACCAGTGAGGGTCTAGAAACCTCCAACCTGGGACCTCTGAATCCTCCGTTTTAGCTTAAAGGAAAGCAGGCTCTCTGCTGCAGGACCTGATCCCTAACAGGCTGAGCCTGGAGCTCCAGACAAAACAGAAGTCAGGGCTGAGAGACAGAGAGAAGCCAAATGGCATAGTGTCAGCTGTGAATCCAGTGGAGTATTTATTCAAACTACTGGCAAACTTCTCCAACTTGAAAGATTTTTCTCCTGCTCTCTCTCTCTCTCTATAATAATGATACACAAGGGAACACCATGGATAAATGTGTCTTTCCCAGCGCACCATGGGGCTAAAACAGTCATTATCTCGTACTTTCAGGACCACTAGTTTTTAAGCTGAATGCTATACTATACATGTAATGGGTTGACTAGTGTCCCCTCAAAATTCATGTCCACTCAGAACCTCAGAATGTGACCTGAGTTGGAAATGGGGTCTTTGCAGATATAATTAAGATAAGGTCAACTGGATTATGGTGGGAGCTCCATGCAATGACTGGGGTCTTTGTAAGACAAAGGAGAGGGAGGTTCAGACACAAAGAGACAGAGGGAAATCAGCATGGGAAGACAGGCAGAAATTGGAATTACGCAGCTACAAGCCAACCAATGTCAGTCCTACAATGTCTAGGACTGACAGCACCACCAGAGATGAAATAGAGGTAAGGAAGGGTTCTTCCCTGGAGCTGTCAGAGGAGCAGAGCCTTGCTCGCAACTTGATTTTGGCCTTCCAACCCCCAGGACTTTGAGAAGATAAATTTCTGTTGCTTAAACCACCCAGTTTGTGGTAATTTGCTATGGAAGCCCTAGGAAACCAATACAATACTCGTGCAAATTTGTATATGCATAGTGCCTAAGAGAAAACAGTTAAGGAGCCTAATAAGAATTTACTAAAGTCCTTTCTGGCCTCCTGCTACATATAAGATTTTCATAAGAAATCACATGTTACATCTAAAAGCAAGCTTTAGGCTAGCGTCTGTATTCAGTTGCCTACCTTGGTAACTCCAGACTGGAGAAGGAAGGGCATGGTATAAATAGAGTGGAAGCAAAACTAATTAGTGAGGTTGTATTGAGAATAAATGAGTGGATTGGAGAAGCTTCTGTGTAGACCCATGGTTCCATAAATCCATCAGTAAAGTTGCCATTCCATACTCAAAATAATGTAGGTGGGTATATAAACATAGAAGCAACTATCATTTTTAAATGCTTACTAGGTGCCATGCATTGAACAATTCACTTTATACTTATGGTCTATAAAGTGGGTAGTATTTATCTCAACTTTACATATGCAGAAACTGAGGCTTAGACAGGTTAAATAACATTGCTAGTAAGTGGCAAAACTAGGAATCAGTATCATGCCCAGCCCTGCACTAACTGACTTTAGAGCTGATGCTTTAAAACCTGAAAGTGTGGTCCTCAAGCCACCTGAACCTCACCCCAGACCTAGAACCTCTAAGTGTAGGCCCAGAAATCTGCATCTTTATTACCTCCTTTAGCACTTCAATTAGACACCTGTTACTCATTCTTTTGTGCCCTGTGTCTCATCCTTTCTTTCAACTTTTCTGTCTTTCTGTGCTATGTCCCACTAAATCACTTGACTTATTTTTCATTTTGATCATTCTTTCTTCCACTGTCTCTAATCTTGATTTCAACTTTTTCACTGATTTAAATCCTTGCAGCAATTATGATTTCTATTTGGAATCTTGCTTTTTTTCTTAGCTTTAGGTCATAAGCAGTTTTCCATGTTGTACAGGGCCTTCATAGTTATTTTTTAAAACAGTGGCAGAATATTCTATTCCCTGGTTATACCATGATGTATCTCATCATTCATCTGTTGTTAAATCTTGTCCTTAAATGACACGAGTCCTTATCATATAATCCCAGATTGGCTGGATGACCCATTGTGATAAAGCATGTGTGGGGTGGGTCCCAGGCATCTGTGTGGTTAGAATATTCTTGGTGATTCTGATGCACACCCATGCTTAAGGACCACAGATGTGAAGGAGCTCCCACAAGTAGAGACAGACCCTTCACATTATGATAATTAATGGCTGAAAGTGTAGAATCTTAAGTCACACTGCCTGAACTGAAATCTCGGCCTCCATTTCTGAAAGGCCGTGACACCCGGGATAAGCTTCATGACTTCTCCAGCCTCCCATTTCATCGTTTGTCAGGGGAGGATCACAGGACCTGCTGCTGTGGATCGCTGTGGACTGTTGAACAAGATGTAAGGAAGCTCAGCAAGCTCTTGTTGTAATCATTCTGCTGGGTAGTGGGGACCTGAAGGTCAGAGGCACTGTGTGAAAGACTGTGAGCGCTTCCAGCCCACCCTTGTGAGACCTCAGAGAGGTAAAAGTCGACTGGAGGATTCTGATCTGGAATCTACCTGGAGAGCGAGGAGAGGAGACCTAGGCTGCAGGGTAGTTTACAGCCTCTTGTCTAGACCTGCTGATGGGTTGAAAAAGTTTCTCTGAGAAGGAGAGCTATTGCATACTCGGGGCTGTAGTACTTTGGTATATCCTTACCTTGTCAAAAAGAATAATCAGTATGTGAGTAAATGAGACATGAATTCCTGAATGGAATGAAGAGTTGCCGTACAATCTTCACTGGGACCACGGGGGTTAGAAGTGGCCATCAGAGATTTGCTTCAGAATGAACAATGGCCCCGGGAACGCATTTAAGGAAGAGTACAGGGGAGAATAATGGCAATGGCCAACAGAAAAAGGTCACCAAGCCACAAATGACAAAAACGTAAGTAAAATTCAGACAATCTGTAAATTCAAGCAGCCTGTGGTTTTAATCATTTCTAGCGGTTAAGCTACGGTCTGTGCTAGAGGTTTCCTCTGATGAGTGGATCCCTCTGGTTTGTAGTGGACAGCAGGACAGAAAAAGCGGTGAGACCTATTCACCTTTATTGGCTGTTGATACCGAGTCTCCCCTCCATTCTGCCCTACACCTGAAGTGAGGGGAGGCTTTGCTGGGCTTTGTGTGAGCGAATTGAAGTATTTCAACTTGCTGAAAATGGATAAAAATGCAAAAGTATAAATATAAAATTAAAAAGTACAAAAATAAAAAAATTTCAAAGACATTATACATACACCAGTTTTTCAATTAGCTGCCATCAAAAGGCTGAAGTATTATGTACTTTGCAACACTGCTTTTAAACCATGTGTGAATCCTCCCCTTTGAAAATCTTATAAAAAGTTATACTTATACCTCAGAAGTGTGTGTATGCCTATAAATTCACAAGTCCAAAAGCTCTCTGAAACCACCAAACGGGATCCCGGTTGCAGAGCCCTTCTCTTCAATAGCACAGGGCTCTGTACACGGGGGTATGGTGATGTTCCCTCACTAACGTATGCAAATAGTGACCACCTTAGGAGTGTTGATGGGAGTTTTAATAAATGCTAAGAACAAGGTTCCGTATGCTTTCCTAATTGATCTTCCCTGTTGTTTTTGGTAACTGAGTCAGGTTAAATGATTTAAAATGGATATTACAGCTCGATCCTTAAAATGGCAAGCCTCCCGAACCAGACAAGCCTACACAAAGGAAGGGAGGTTCTGCAAGGATATGTGATAGCCTGAAATGCCACAGCGTATCAGCCCGTCTATATTTGACCTTAAGAGAAACTTAGCACTTAAGATTTTTAAGTGAGAGGCACCAAGAATTGATTTAAAAAAATTAATTGGGAGGAGGGGGGACCATAGAAAAATTGCTGCTAACCTCAACATTTCACCACATGCCTCCTCTTCAATGTAAAACGCTCAGGAAAGAAACACATGTGAGAACCAGCTTTCAGAAAACATTTGATTAAAAATAGTTACACTGACATCAGCTGTGTTTCAAGTGGTAGTCCACTGCATTTGATATTTATAACTAAAGAGAAAGTAAGAATGCCACAGGCAAGCTGTTTGAATTTTGGAAGCAAGGTCACTGATGCTGACTTGCTTGGCATGATGTGAGCCACCGTGGAGGACGTCACAGCAGCGGACGGTGGGTGTGTTCTGGCCACTCCGGAAGAGAATCAGGGAGGGTTTCTGAAGCCCCGTGGGGCTGATCCTTTTGGCACTTTTCCACCTCTGTGAGGAGGAAGGCAGTTTGAGTAATAAAAATCTCATGCATAACTTTCGGGAAAAAGAGGGAAATGAGCCTTCCCTGGCACTCCTTGCTGAGTCAAAAACAGGCAGGGACAAGCTTGGCCTCGAGGAAAGTACTTGTGCTTTGCTGCCAGCCTCTGCCATTAGGAGCTCCTCAATCAAATTAGAACTGAGGAAACTTTAAGGGAAACTTTATAGGACAGCATAATAGATGATTAAATGTTTAACAACAGGAAGCTTTTCTTCCTCCTCCTCCTCTTTTTTTTTTTTAAGCAAGGCATAACAGTTAGACTACATATTTCCTTTACCTAGATTTTTCTCTACTATTATGTTTCTGTAAGAGTCAAAATAAACTCACATTGTGAATGAATAAATGTTATCTAGGTGATGAAGAGGAATCAAAAGGACCAAAGCGAACATGATCTCCAGTGGATAGCAGTTTTACTTGCCCTGAAAAAAGTTATAGCCAGCAAAAACCCTTCAGAGAACAAAAGCTTAGAAAAGTGGTTTACATATGAAAAAGGAAAAAGTGATAAGTGGGCGGGGCTTTAGCTGTAACTATGTTTTATTTTAGAAAGAGGGAGAGAGCTCGGAAGCAAATGTGGTAAAATGTTTGTATGTATTAAACTGAGATGATGATTATCTTGTGTCTGTTATATCAGTTTTTAAAATGTTCTCTATGCTTGAAATCTTTTGTATCTAAAAAAATTTTAAAAAGAGAATGTGAAGACTTACACACCAAGACGCCAGAAAGCTAACCGGGGTTCTCTGACGTGAAAGAAACACGCAGCGCACCAGATGGTCCAGTAGCCTGAATTCTAGAAATAATCTGGACGTAGCAAGAACACATCTCAACCTAGCCTACGCCAAGCTTATCTGAAATAGTATTTTAAACATGGGGCAAAATTTCAGTAGAAAAAGAAAGACTGGGGTAGCCTATTAGCGTTGGTTTTAAAATGATTTAATTTGAAGTATATTTGGACAATCAGCAAAAGAGTAAGCCAAGCAGGTTAAATATTTATGCGGTCTGTAAAGTACAGGTTAGGAGTGTGCAACCCTAAACCACAGCCAGCCCAAGCAGCTTTCAGGATGGCCCTAACCTTTTGCTGCTGCCTGCATCTGATCTCTTATCTGACCGAGTGCACGCTGAATCACCTGCCTTTCATGGCCTCTCAAGTGAGTGGCGTGCTCTCACAGCAGCATGATGGGAAAAGAGGGCAGGAGGTTGGAGCGGACAGAAGAGTGAGAGGCTGTTATGGGTGAGGAAAAAGCAGAGCCCATAACATTCTACTGTTAAGCCTGAACAAATAAATGTACTTTATTAAATATGTAGCATATGTAAATCTTGGAAATACCATTTTTCCCCAGTAAATGTAAAAGCCCTCCCTTTGAAGTTCCTGCAGAATGGATTCTGGGGGCAAGGGGGAACACTCTCCACTGTACCTCCCTGCACCGGAAGGGTGGATGAGGACCATTCCATGGATGCGCCCACTGCTCACACACCGCTGCTCTGCAGGTTCACAGCCTCGACCGAACCCGTCTCCACTTTCACTTTCTCTTCTGTTAACAGCCTATGCTGAGAGCCAACTGAACTCCTATGTTCGCTTTTAGATATGCATTTATCATAGAATATGAAATATTTAAGATGTTTTTTTTCTTCTCTTTTCTATCTTTCTCCTTAATATTCAAGTACACTAGCTCAGAGATTCTGGGAGAAATTACAGTCACTATTATCATTATCTTGAAAATAAGTATCTACCAATAACTAGAAAAAGTACAGGGGCACAATAATGTGCTTAGGCAACCCCCGATAACCCATGTGCCACAGCTTTGGACCAGCAAAGCATGCCAAGAACAACGATGAAGGTCGATCCCACACTGTATCTAGACCAGCGGTTCTCAAGCAGATGATTTTGCTCCCCAGGGGTGGCTGTGACAGCTGTAAGGATGTTATTGGCATCTAGTGGCTAGCAGCCAGGTATACCGCGGAATATCCTACAACGCACTGGAAAGCCCCTTACAGCAGAGCTTTCTGGCCCAAAACATCAACAGTGCTGAGTTTGAGAAACCCTGATCTAGGAGTGCCTGTCCCACTGTTTCCCTTACAGCCTCACAGGGAGCCTAGGTAACTACTGCAGAAGACAGGCGCAGCTGTAAAGATCCTCCTGATGAGAGACATCCAGTGAGAGCAAGCCTTCCCTGCCTAAATTTTACAGGGAAAAGGATTTAAAATCTTGTAAACTACAAGGTCACCCTCAGCTAGCCATTATGAAAAGACTAAGGAAAGTGGTATTAGCAGAAGAGCTCTGGGAAAAAAACATCTCATGGTTGTCTTTCTCTCCCTTCTCCCCATCCTTTTGATCAAGAGCTTGTAAGATAAATAAAATCACTTTCTTTAACTGTTACAAACAGCAGAGTAATTTAAACTCTCAGCCAGCGACGATAGGCTGGGAGAACAACGCCAATTTGTAACAGATTCTCTAAACTGTTCTTCCTTGTCTTCACCTGGATTAAATGCTTAATACACAAATGTTGAATTAGTGAATAAAATAAGTGGGTGAAATAATAAAGCTGTAGCTGAAGTTTAATAATGACCAACTTACACATTTGTATTTTGCCTCCTTTTATTATTAGTTGTGTGTGTATCTGTCCTGCCCACTAACTACTGCACTTACTGATACGGAAACTGTAATTTGACAAGAACACCTATATCCATTACGTTGTTTAACTTCTAATTGTTTTATAAATGTAAGGCAGCGACCACTACATGAGAAAGGATGTATGAAGACTGAGAATAAATGGGTGCATAAATAGTCTTTTAATAGGTAATAAATTTGCAGCGAAGTCAATGTCATATACTTGTTAGTATCGAGAACTGTTATTCAGCCACAAAAGACCAGAGCAATAGTTCATGAAAATACTATAATTTATAGTTTTGTACAGAGTCAGTTCAGAAAAAACTCCCATTTTTTTCTTAATGTTAATTCTTCAGTAATGATAATCAGTGTCAAAGCGGGTAACACGTACCTTCCAATTATCCTTATCACAAACACACGAACACATACAGTATTTATATACATGGCACACGGTCACACGTGTTAAAAGGGTAAGTGCTGGATCTGACTCCCTAATATCTGAGCACCCTTTGCCCCCTTCACCCCTCCCCCGCTTGTTTCCAGAATTATAATTCTCTGTCCCGTATTTCACCAGTGCCCCGCCATGTCCCGGCGTCTTGGGCCCCGCCCACAGCACTACCTAGCACACACTCCCTGTGAGAGCTTCGTGAGCGACAGTCAGCTGCGGATGAAGAGCCCCCGGCCCTGTGAGAAAGGCGAGTTAGTTCTTCTCTCGGAGCCTCAGTTTTCTCAGGGGCACTACACTTTTAACCTACCAGGGCTGTCTGTCACCAGGATTAGAAGAGGTAGTATATGCAAAGCGCTTGGCAAATCTTTGGTGCTTAATCAATGCTAATTGCCTTATTTAATGGCTGCTCCTCTTTCCTCATCTAGATTTCAAGGCCTGGGACCACAAGACTGTCATCTCCTGTGGGCTAACCGTATCATATTTACCCTGCTCAATGACCCTGAACAAGAAAAACGTCCTTCAGTCCACAGGAGAGCCAGGAGACTTGAAATGCACATATGGTCAGTCGGACCCATACTCTGCAACGTGGGTAGGTTTCACTCAAAAGATAAGGGATAACATCACAGTATTTTGTCTTTTGTTTTGGAACAGGGGTAAGAAATTAGAAATGTCTAGGTTAGAAAGGTTAGAAGAGGGGAGTGAGGAAAGGCAGGAAACCAAAGGCCAATTTCCTTGACGTCAGGATTTTAGCGAGGGTCTGTGCTGTTGCCCTCACCGAGTCACATAAACAAACCAACAAAAAGACTGAAGACAAAAGTATGTCATATCCTAGGGGTACATACATCTCACTAGGAATTAAGTCGATAACCTTGTGCCAAAGCCTCGAATTACTGATCAAATGCAAATTTTTATAAACAACAACATTGTAATTGTTGACTGACTTATCTGCAAAACTACTATCAATCAGTCGATGCGACGTGACACCATTTATGAAAGTAAAAAACTCAAATTAACTTAGAGAAAGACAGTCTTCTTCAACTAACAAAGAGAAGAACCTGGAGATGTGAAAAGGGCTCACCCCGCACACCATGGGACCACACGTGTGGGCCTGCACTCGCTCAAGCGGGGACCCCACGGTACTTCCGGCTCCCTGTGGGGTGTGTGTGTGTGTGCGCGTGCGTGTGTGTACGTATATATTTTCTCATTTAGTCTCTAAGAGACTCTACGAAGTACAGGCCATGAATGTTTCTGCACTTTACCCACGAGGGCACTGAGGGTTAGGCGCGATGGGCGGCTTTGTCCAGCCATGTGCACAGTAGCAGCCTGGGTCTGCACTCGTGACCTTAACACTACGCGTGTGAGCCACACACTCGGTCGTCCCTGAAGGCCTGAAATTAAACACTTCTTTCAAAGGCTTACTAACGGGTTAAGAAATATATAATTAAAGGTCCCTTTAAGGTGATCAAGAAATAGTAAAAGTTCGCTGGCTATTGTTGAAATAATTTCTACTAAATGGAAATAATAATGAAGTTTTAAAATTTGTCATTTCTATTGCTAAGAGATAAAGTTCTATTTAAAAAGTATAATCATCATGGGAATATTTCAGCTTAGGGGCAAAGGCAAATTGTATTCATGTAAAGCAGTTCCTCACTTACGCACCTGGAAAATCAAAATTTCCAAAATCCACATAGAAAGATAACATGAACTTACTTTGACCTGAGGGTAGGACTTCTTATTCTTTTCACTAGATGCACCAGGGAGTCCACCATGGGACGGGCCTTCGCAGACATAACGGAAACGAAATCCTCTCTGCAAAGTGAGCACAGAGCCAACAAGTCTCAGAAATACTTATTAAAAAGTATCAGGACAAACATACACACATTTTTAATTCTTTTGTTTATTAGATGAGGGAGAAAAAACCAAGAAACATGTGAAAGACTGAGTAAATGAAAACAACTCTTCCTACAATCTTACTATGAACCCTGAGGTTAGCTGGTACTCGTGTACAGAGCTGTGGCTTAAAAGCCCTTCCCAGCGCTGCAGAAACCCTCCTGCTGTGCACACGTGGGGAGGGAGCTGCTGAAGAGTCAGCACAGCCTCGGACTCGACATGCCACAGCTTGTTTGAAACAGAGCTGCTTCATCTCAAATTGCTGCCGCCAAGCTCGGAACGTGGCCATACTACTCCAAGTTACGCTTCTTTGATTCTCACTTACAGGAATTCCTTTATCTACTCTGATTACAGTTGGTTCAGGAGAGAGTACAGAAATGCCTTGTTAAGTATAACACGTCAGTGTTGTAGAACACATTTGGCCAGCTTCTTTCAATAATTCACAAGGTTAAGAGTTTTGATTTTATGATTATCAAGCTCAAGCTCTCTATATTAATTGAACTGAAAGAGTCCAAAACTAGGTCCTTTAAATATTATTAACTCAAGAATCTTACAACTGTTGTAAATGAATGGAGAGTTAGCCAGAAGTCTTTACTATGTGAACTACTATGGGCTGAAAAACAACTAAGTCCCACACAAGACTAAACTAAACTATCTTTAAGGTCTGTCCTAGTTCTAACATTTTATGATTTACAAAGCTAACAATTATAATTTGTACACCTATGTGCAAAGAATAAAACATGGGCAATTATGAGAATGGATCTCATAATCATATGAAGGGATCTTTTAACATATTTCCTGAAAGACTGAACTTTATAATGATGTAAATCAATTTGTGGTAGTGTTAGTAGATTATAATTATACAGTCACTAACCAGACTTTTTTTCAAATTCACCCTTTGGCCAAAAGAATATGTTAATATACAATACTTTAAGTAACAATCTCATCTTTCATTTATTTTTATTGTGGGACTGACTCCCTCTAAACAGTGCTAGATCACTGGGCCTTGGGGAGCTCTGCTCACCCACTGCTAGCCGGAGGGGCCTTCTGCCCTGCACACTCATAGCAACTACGATGCTGGCAAGCACAAAGGTTTCAACAGCTTTGAGCTCATCGACCAATGTAAATTTGTGCCCTCCTCCTTAGACTGCGCTGCATTTCATTATTCCTCAGGTAGGGTCTTGGGAAACAACAGTCTCTGAGTGGTCCAGAGGCCCGGAACAAATTTAAATCTCTGGCATCTGGAACTGTCTGTCCCTGTACTCTCTGAGATCTTCCTGATTTTTGCAAAGAGGCTCAGCCCTAGAACACGTTTCATGGGACGAACATGGCCTGAAGTAAACTCCCTGGTGAAGGAAAGAAAGCGCAAGTCACACACAGGTTTGGAGCATATGATCAACTCATAAAGTGGGACCCAAATACTAGGGGAGGCTTCTGGGGTGGGCTTAGTCATTTAGCGGCAATTCTTCTATTCTGCCTCTCAAAAAATTCAAACTAAAAAAAAAGGTATAAATTCAGCCCTATACCTTTTGTAGACAAGGGCTGTTGGCTTATTTTTTTAATTTAATGAAATTTCTAAAAGCATGAAAAAGCATCAGCATATGCAACAGTTAGCCTCTAGAATAAAGGTAGAAATTTACTTGAATGCTACTTAATTTCAATGCAACTTCCGTTTTTAAATACTATTAGATAATTACCAGTGAATAACATGCAATGGAACTGGGTATGTTAAAGATTACTGATCTGTACTATGTATGACTCATCTCTGTCAGAGCAGGGGAGAATTGTGGCAAAGAGATTTCATTTTTCTAACTTTTATTTTTTTAAATGTAATAAGGCAATTCATTATATTGAATCACAAAATTCCTTTAGGACACTTGGAAAAATATATGCATATATATCTTTTATATCTTATTGGGAATGGTATCAAATAGAATGAGTAAAGAGATATGTCTTAATTGCTTGCGTAAGCTAAAAAAAAAAGGATATTTTCATGGTTGCACGTAAGTATCTAAAGTTCTAAAGGAATTTTAACCTGAGGGTGGAAATTAATGACTTTTTTTTTTAAAAGGAAGCTATGATGTCTTGAAACGCGTAGTCTAGATGCAGTTCTGATTCTAAACTTTTGAGATTAAAGGTTTGCGAATCCACAGCCATTCATCTCAGTAACTCCATTTGCTTAATATGAGTCATCGACCTCAAAGGCAAGGCTACATCCAGCAGGTCAGAAAGTCTGACTTAAACACAACCTTCGCACTTTCACTGGAGTCAGACATCAAAATAACATCAGCCTGGTAAACAAACGCATTGTTTTACTCAGAGGAGCTTTCACACCTCCACATACAGTGAACGAAGTTCTGACGTTTGGAAATACATAGCCCTTCAGGTAAATTATAAAGGTTAACTTATTAGACCTAAATGATAAGTTGCACTTAAAATTAACACTGTAGTGCTATACTTATGAAAATGGATATTTGAAAACATGTTTTGGTATGCACAAAAATAATTTTTAGTTGATTACTCAGTTTCAGCAATTACCCAGATCTTCCAACAGAAAAATTTCTGGGAGGCCAGACCACTGCATAGAATTTTAGGGAGAAAGTTCTACTGGGAGAGTCTGAGTGAACTGGTGACCTCCTGTGAGAAGCCCCTTAGACACAACCTTCTTACTATGCAACTGGACATAAGCAAAGGAAGGTCATGCTGGCAGCCTGTGGAGCTGGGGTGTGTCACCTACAAGCAACTAGAACAATGCCCCAAAGTCTCCTGTGGCATTCCAGCCCCTGCACCAAAACCTTTTATCTAAGTTCAGCCTTATACGGCGTCTATTTGGTCATAGTTATTTATATCCTTTAAATTTGACCAAAACCCAAATACATATATAATCCCATGATTATAGTAACCACGGTAAATGCTTTATTTAAGTTCTTGGCCTGTTAGCATCTGTTAAGTGTTACAACATGTAAAAGTGCTACAATCACTCACCTGAGCTATTAAAAATAGTTAGGAAAGGTACTGAGTGATGTGACTGCAGGAAAGCAGGTACACATACGCACCCCGAGTCTCACACAAACTTGGTAAGCACACACATTCGGAGATTTCAAACTTTGTCCTCAATCTGTAGAGGACTAAACCATTACTTCTATCCCCTAATATTTGAAATCTATAGGCAGATATTAAAGATTCTCTTTCCTCCTCTTCCATAGCATTGGTCCCATCCAATTTCCAATAAATATTATCCACAGATTTGGAGAAGGCTGAGGACACTGTTTCAATTCCCAGGGATCCTCCACAGAATCCAGTGGTAAGAGGAAGAGTCTGAGAAAATAGAATGTTCCTCTCCTGACTCCAAAGAGGCTGAATTGAAAGTTAATACCAGAAAGGAGGGAACTCAATTGTCCATTCTGATACTATCTCCCACGGGTGGTTTTAGTATCTTAGGGTACATGTTCCAAAGAGACAACAGAAAAGGCTGGAGCTACGAAAGGTAAGAGGAAGGCTAATGGACATGATTGATGGATGTTAACTCCGTGTATGTGAGCTGCATGAATGTGTATTTCAGTATGACGGAAAGAACCTGTCTTCTTTAGGAGTGGCTATGAAGTGAAGTTGGTAGAGATAGTAACCACCAAAGATCTATAATTAACTGAAGTTTTACAGAACTACATATTGAAGGTCGAGACAGTCTGAAAAATGATTAAGAGAAGTGTAACACAGACGAATGAAGTTGTTACATATGTGGGCATGATGCTGACCTTCTAAAGAAGCTAGTAACTTCACAAAATTCAGATACTATTTTTTGGTGCTTAAGATATTAATATTAGACTTATGGATCTAACAGTTAGAGAGAAAGTGCCCACCCCTTTAATCATCTTACCTGTTTAGGTTGCTCTAATATTTGAAGGTATGGGCCATCTGCTAAAAACAAAAACAACAAACAAATCAAAAGAATGTGAGGCTTCTCAAATTTGGTATAAAATATTAAGTAAAAAAATGAAATTATATTTTTAAATAGAGGTTTCAATGAAAATTTTTTAGCTAAAATTCCACAAGGATATAATTTATCCTCCTCATTTGACTATCAAATGTATCCTTATTTTAACAGCCTTTACACTGTTAGAAAACCATAATAAATAAACCTTCCTTGAATGGTGATGGTACATTATACAACCCAACAGCAGGCCTGATGTTTGGTAAGAAGATGTGAATAGCCTTCACAATCTTGTGTACTATCACAGCATCTTAAAAATGAGACAAATACCAGTTCAAAGCAGCAACAACTTCCTGGACTCTATGACGTTTTATTTGCCTCACATCATCAGATACTGACTTCCTTTCCTCAGAGGGAATGTGCTTCCTGTGAGATTTTGAGACTGAGTGGGCACCTACAAGTGTAAAATACAGATAATGGTCTCAGGCTGTCTGCTTTTCCTTACACTGCGTTTCTGGTTCCTTTCCCACTTGAATCCACAAACACTGCCTTCGTTCCCTAACTGCTGGCTTGCTCCCTACTCTCCCAAATTTAATTTGGTCTATTAGATATGGTGGACTTTTCTAACTAATCCATAGGTTTGATGCTTGTATACAACTTTTGAATACTGTGCTCTGATATAAACTCTGTTCCAAAAAAGCACGAGCATTTTGTAAAATCCTGAAAATAATTTAACTGAAGATAGGTACATGCCAATTAATTATTATAAAAACATAAAGAAAACTAGAAGCTTAATCCAAATACTGACTATATCTGACTTGGGAAACTCAAAGGAAAATCAGAACCTCTGACAGTATTAATATAAATTTCTTAAAAATGAGAAAGTCCCTAAGCTCCCCAGGGGGGGCCTTATGTCAACAGTGTAATAACCCATAGCTCCGCAATACAGACATATGGTGTTTCCCACTTGTTCACATGTAAATTTAAAAGTTTGATACCAAACAAAAAACTATGAGAACGCTTGTCCATTTCAATTTTCATTGTCTCTTAGGCAGAAGTTTAAGATCTATTTTAGATCAATGAATTTATGAACAATGAAATATCTTCAGGTTGAAATAAAAAATAAACTGCTAATTTAAGAGAGAAATTATTTTATCCTCTCAGTTTTATGATGAATCAGACTAAGGCTAGAGAATTGTAGGAAACAAATTCAAGAATTTTATAAGAAAGTTGAAAAATGCTAGCTGGTATGGCTCAGTGGACTAAGCGCCTGCCTGCTAACCACGGGGTCGCAGGTTCGATTCCCAGTCAGGGCACATGCCTGGATTGCATGAGGCCCATGTCCCCAATAGGGGCTGCGCAAGAGGCCACCACACATTGATGTTTCTCTCCCTCTCTCCTTCCCTTTCCCTCTCTCTAAAAAATAAATAAAATATTTTAAAAAGAAGAAAGTTGAAAAATGACTGAATTTGAAGCGAAACACACTGATGAAAGGAAATATGGAAAGTGATTGGCCAATGTAGCATAATTTAGGTAAATTATCTCTAGTATCTTATCAAATACATCCTTGGACATTTCAAAGTACTTTTAGAAAAGAAATTGCAATCTTCAGATTCTAAAACCTGGCTAGAATTTAGCTTTTTGTAAGATAAAACCAATGAGAAATAGAAATATTTTCACACTACTAACATATAGCTTGTATGTCAATGTAACAAATACAGTCATAAGAAAACTCCCCCGAGAATATATTATGAACAAAGGCCTCTAAGAAAGCAGTACTTGGAAGCCATGGTAAATATAGGGGAGTTTGAGCACATTTACATTAAACTTCAAGTCTCTCGTTTATTATTATTATTATTAATTAAATAATGATTGGGGTGGCCAAACAGTTTGTCGGGTCTTTTCCATACCTTGGCTCTCGCAGAGCTTAGTTGTCTTTAACTTCATCTGAAGCAATTTTGTTGGATTGCATTGTGACATATCAGCATGCATTTAAAAAAAACATCAAAATTGGTGAATTTTTGTGTAGCCATTTCAATACTGACGGTTAACAAAATATGCAATATTTTGGCATATTATACTTTATTATTTCAAGAAAGGTAAAAACGCCACTGAAATGCAAAAAAGGATTTGTGCAGTGTATGGAGAAGGTGCTGTGACTGATCAAACTTGTCAGCACATTCAAAAGTGGTTTGCAAAGTTTCAGGCTGGAGTTTTCTCACTGGATGATGATCCACGGTTGGGTGGACCAGGTGAAGTTGATAGAGAACAAATCAAGACATTAATAGAGGACAATCAGTGTTATACCATGCGAGAGATAGCCAATGTATTCAAAATATCCAAGTCAATAAAGCTATTGGTGAAAGTGAAAAATGTGCCTTTTATTTTACAAAAAACCCCTAAATGAACTTTTTGGCCAACCCAATATATTTTATTTTTAAATTAGAGTTGATATTCAATATTATTTGATACTAGTTACAGGTGTATCTGACTCACTATTGACTCTAGTACTTGAAGTTTTTCTATTATTTTTGCTGAATAATTAAATTTCCTTAAAAAAGGTGGAATTTCAAGATTTAGGAATTTTATTAGTGAAATGGGTCATTTTTCTCTTTCAGGGAACATACTTAAAAGTTAAATCAACTAGAAAATTAGATTTCGTATGCATGTATTTGTTTTCATAACAATTTTCTTTTGGTCACGTGTCTACCCCATGAAGTAACACCCCACTATATAGAGAAATCTAAAATACAGCATAATGTTACAGACTCAACAGCTGTACTGAATCCCATAGTTTCAGATTTCAAGAAATATACAAGATAAAACAGTCCAATGGGAAAACCACAATATTGGTTTCCATAATCTTTTTACCCCTTTAAAACATGAATAAAACCTCACACATCTCAGATTATAAAAATCTGACTGTGCTACTGCAACAGAGAGGGAAAAATAACAATAAAAATGATGAAGTAGTAACTGAGAAATAAGAGTTTTTGGTATAATTTAAAAAGTTTTTCAATATTATGACAAAATAACTTCTACAACGGGAAGCTCTGACCACAGAGTATTTGCTAGGATGGTTCTTTGGCAATCTTACTTCTATCTCCATAAACTTGATGAAATAAAAACATTATGAGGGCATCTGCCTCAGGCTACTGTTTAGCATGTATGAGGCAGCCAAGGGAACTAAGTTTTTATGTTTTCAATAAGGATCAATACTAAGAAAAATATTTTGAGCCCCCAAATTAAAAGTTCACAGGAAACACAGAAAGTACCAAGACATTTACTGGTTCTTCACGGGAAGCTGACCTAGAGCTCAAATTGAACAGCAGTTCGTGAGATCTCAGACACAGCCACTCACAAAATACGTTTTGTGGGATAAAGAGAAAAACCTCAGCAATACAACTGTTGATAGTGAAGGCGAAAGTATAGCAGATTATTTTCCTCCCATGAACTTCTACAAATAATAGAGATAAAAATGCAGAAAAACATTCTGATCTAAAAAATGAAAAGTAAGTACCAGAAAAACAATAATAGTTTTAAGTGAGAATGATACAGATTGTATTAAGTCTCGCAATGAGGCTAAGCAAGTCCATGGTAAATCAAAGAGCTGACATCCACTTCAGTGATGCAAAATTCCGTTTTACATACAACTTCCATTATTTACTCACACTGCTTTTGAATGTCTGTTAAGTCCTGTTAGTGATGTGAGGAGCGCATCTTAAGAAAAAGGACTCATGGACACAGACAACAGATTGCTGGGGGGGGGGGGGGCGGGAGGGAGGTTGGGGGAGGTAGAAGAGGGTATAAGAAGGATAAATGGTAATGGAAAAAAAAACATTAACTTGAAAATGAACTTGAAAAGAAATTAAAAAATAGCAAATAACTAGAAGAGCCATCACACAAAGCTTACATATGAATCAATAAAAAAAAGACTAAATGTGTTGATTTTTTAAATCACTCATATGAGATTAAACAATGTGTGGATAGGGATAATAAACACAGTCATGTTAGAAGGAAGGATAATTGTCAAGTGTTTTATCCAAATGGTCAGAATGTAAAATTAAAAGCTTTTTAGAAAGATGATTTTACAACTGAGCCGATTTTCATGATTTTTGTACAATTGTTTCCCCAATAACTGGCAAACACATCAGGCACTCAAATAATGTTCTTGGAACGGATCTAAGGCGTGGAGACTGCCTGAGTCTGGGACAAAGCAAAGAGGAGTTAAAAATAACCCAGAGACAGTAAGATTGGGTAAAAGGGAATCCTCTCTTGTATTGAATGAAGAAATTCTTTCTAAGCTGTCCTAGCAGATATTAGCAACAATTGCTAGGTAAATTAGCAACAATTTACCTAGCGGTAATGGGATGAAAAAATTTTGTGCAAATATGTTTCAAGAAAATATATTAAAAGATTGTATTTTAGAACATAATCACCATTTCCTTTACAGATACATCACTAACTTTCTAAAACAGACTACTAGCAAATCCAGAAAGTAACAGCAAAACAGGAGGATAGTGAATGGAAGTGAGGAGTCTTCTTACCCGTTGGCAGTGGCATCTCTTGTTGATATATTTCTGGATTAAATATTGTATGATTTAAAGAATCCAAATGAAACATCTGTAACAAAGAAAATTAAAATTTTCCATCATTATTTTTGTAACATTGTATTAATAAACATTTGAAGTTGTTACACCTAAAACTTATTTACAGGGAAAAAAACTAAAGCCAAATAACGAAAATCTGAAAATATTTCAAATCAGGATTTTAAAAATGCCTTCAGGAGCCCTAGCTAAATGCTCGTGTGTGTGGAACTTTGTACAGGGTTGGGCTGCGCTTACGTGACAATGGCATTTGAGACGGAACCTCGCTACAGAGCGCACAGAGGCTGCGTGCTTCACCTGTTTATCCTCAGGGCCCAGTCTATGTTTATCGCACAGTGGATACTTAATAAGTATTTGTTGAATGAATGACAAAGCTCATACGCTCTCAGAAATATAAGCATAAGAATATAATCCAAGAAATCTACATTTCTTTTATGATGGTAATAAATAAACCCCTACTCTAGACACTCAACTTCAATGCCTGAAAGAATCAGACATCAGGTGGAACAATATACAGAAAAACAAAAGATATTACTTACAGTCCAAGGAGCAGGGCACTGAGCACTGAGCTCCCTCCCTTTTTTTTAACTGTCACTTACCTAGCACAATGCAAAATTACCTGGAAATTAGTGCATGTGGTAGGCTGAATAATGATTCCCTCAAAGCCATCCACATCCTAACCCCCAGGATCTCTGAATACTGTCTCACAAAGCAAAAGTGATTCTGCAGATACTAAAGTAGGAATCCAGAGACTGGGAGATTCTCCTGGATTATCTGGATGGGCTTGATAAGAGGGTTGCAGGATACCAAAGTGAGTAACAGGAGATATGGCAATAGAAGCAAGAGGTTGGAGTGATGGAAGGGGTCACAGGCACAAGCCAAGGAATGCAGGCAGCTTCTAGAAGCTCAAAAAGGCCAGGAAACGAAAAGCTTCCAGAAGGAAAGCAGCCCTGCCAACACCCTGATTGTAGATTCTGACCTCCAGATTATAATAGAATACTTTGTATTGTTATAAGCTACTAAATTTGAGGTAGTCTGTTACAGCATCAAGAGCAACATATTTTCTTCTGGGCATGAAATATATTTTGATGGAATTATATTCTATCTTCATATGTTACTAATAATTACTTATCCCAAGAAAAAAATTTTCTCTCCATTCAGTTTAGTCGAGACTTTAAATTCATATTTCTGTTTGAAATGCTTGTGGACAACACAGAAACCAACCATATTTCACTTTGTATGATATGCTAGTTGGTAAGTGTTCTGGATGTGGTATTTGAAGAAATAACCAGTATTACAATTTAGTTTTTTTCCTTATTCCTAGGTTGTTGAACCTACTGTATTTTGTGGGCCATAAGACGCACCTAGATTTTAGAGGAGGAAAATAGGAAAAAAAATTTGAAGCAAAAAAATGTGGTAAAATATTTCATAACATAAATAACATAATATTTCACCAATGTAAAGGTAAGCTACATTTGGACTATAAGACGCACACCCATTTCCCCCCAAATTTGTAGGGGGGAGTGCATCTTATAGTCCAAAAAATACAGCAAATGCTTAGTTAAATAAAGAGCAAAAAACAGTGTTTACATAAAGAACACTTCACATTCAGTTGTGAGGTATGCGGATTTTCAGTTCAAGAACAATAAATGTGCTCTACTTCACTGCTTAAGAGTAAAGTTCATCTATGCTTTTGTTTGCTGAAAAGGAAATATAGGATTGAAAAAACATGTTATTGTAAAAACGGGCCCCGCCTTACACAGTGTTCTCAGAGCAGAAAGTCACAGAGCAGAAAAGATGACCAAGCAGAAAAAAATCTTTCCTATGGTCCTGCAGGTGGTTAAAATGATTAGTGAGAGGACAAAACCACCCGTCTTAGGAGAGAGACACACACTCCACTCCAGACAAAGAAGAGAGCGGCTGTGTCATCCGCAGCTTGCTTTGTGTATTCGGTCAAAGTGCAGAGCAAATTCCAGAATATGCTTCAACACTGGGGCTATCTCACTGAAGACAAGTAAACTTCTGGAAATATATACCATTAAGCTCGAGACAAGGGGAAAATACACAAATTTCAAGGACTTTTCCCCTAAAAGAAAAAGAAGGAAATATGAGAACATGCCCCACCCGTTACTGATGATCACAAAAACGCCCACATCAGAAAAACTTTTGAAATGAATGTTTTTAGCATATTTTACTCTTTTGTGGCATAAAGGACTATCTCTCGTTGATAAGACTTCCTGTATATTAACAGGAAAGCATGGTCTAAAACCAAGAATAATGAACTTTAATGCTGGTTAGATTTTGCCTCTAATTGTTAGAGATGGCATATTAAAAACGAAAGGTAAAAACATAGGTTTTTGATAATATGAGTGGCCAAATGTCTTTCATGCTAAAATAAAAGAAAATACTTCTGGATTTATCCTCTATCACCATTTCTACAACAAAGGTCAAAAGGAGCATCTTAATATAAAAAGCAATGCATACTCATTGTTTCTAAATCAATCAGAACATTATCAAGAGTGAGTCAGCTAGATAAGTCTATTTCATTTTTAAAAGCAGTAACTAGACCCCTTAAAAGTATTTCAACTTTTGGTTTTATTTTTCTGATTGATTTTTGCATGTGCAAATTTGGGAAATTCATTTTTTAGGTGGTTGCCACTGAAGATTAAGTGTGAAATGGTAGCGAATCTTAGCCGAGGGTGTGCCCTGGAGCCCTGCATTCCTTCTCCTTGTTTAACTGCCCCTCCCAGATCTCAGCGGACAGGGACTTCGTTTGGAAAGTCCTCCGTAACTCTGCTCTTCCCCCCACGCAGCAGGGAGCGATGCCCCTGAGACAGGTCTGTGCCGGCTGCTATTACAGTATTTATCACCACGTGAAGCTATCTGTGTCACTGTCTCTATTAGATGACAGTTTCTGAAATTAGGGTTTATGTATCACTTATTTTTGTAACCCCCTCCTTAGCCTATGTTCTGCTACATAATAATGCCTTAATAAATAACTGATAAATGCATAAAACTCAGCAGTTTACAAACTTCTTAAATCATTATATTAACATTTTAATATTGCCATTGTAATTATACCCTAGGGTCTGAAAACTGCTTTCAAATGGTTCACTTAACATGTATGTGAGTATAAAAGTATTATATACATAAGTATAAAATATGTAGATAAAAGCAAAATATTAATAACCAACGAAGATTTGTTGGACTATTTAATATTTCTATAGGCTTCACATTTTTCCAGGTAAAATACTAGGAGAAAAAGAAAAAAAGGACACTGGTTATCTCTTCATAACCACTAATATAACAAACAGTTTTATGCTCCCAAAGCACATTCACTGCCCATTAAGTCTTGTCAACACCCGTTAGTGTGGGGTTAGCACTCTTTTGCAAAGGAGAAAAGTGAGGATCAGAGGCTGCTAAGTGATTCCTTCAGTTTTAAGAACTTATTAGTAGCAGCCACCATGTGCATAGAGACCTTCAAATTCTAAGTCCAAAGGTCTTTTTGCTATACCAATCTGTCTCCTCATTCGATAAGGTTTAAATAAATATTTTGTTTCCCCCAAAAATATAGCTTCAAGTCCTAACCTTCATACCTGTGAATGTGACTTTACTTAGAAATAAGGTCTCTGCAGATGCCATCAAGTTAAGATGTAGTCACACTGAAGGATGGGCCCTAAACCCAATGGCTGGTGCCTACACCAGAGAAAAGCGAGGGAAACCTGGATACAGAGAAAGGAGAGACGCACGGGGAAGAAGGCTACGTCCCACAGTGATACAATGACAAGCGAAGGAATGCCAACACTGCTGGAAACCACCAGAAGCTAGGGGAATGGCATGGGACAGATTCTCCTTCAGAACTTCTGAAAGTAACCAACCTGTCATCATCTCAATAAGAACTGTGAGAAAATACATTTCTGTTGTTTTAAGCCACCCGGTTTGTGGTCGTTTGTTACAGCAGTCCTAGGACGCTAATACAGTAGTTATCATTTGACCTGTAGCACATATGATGTTTATGCAGCACTGTGTGTGAGAGCAGGGTTTAAGTTACTCGTTTTACAAGGCATGTCCTCTCTGACCTTACATGCAGGGACAGCAAAACTGAAAAAACAGTAAAAAAGAAAGTTTTACCAATTTTGTTTGCCTGGTAGTTAACTATTGTTACCTCTGTATATTTTAAAATATGAACATACTTACAAAAAATTATCAGTGAGATGATATTATAACACCTACTTGTTCATGCCCTGCCAAATATGGATCCTCTTCTGCCATGCTGGAGCTGCACATCAAAACAAAAGAAAAGCAAACTGTAAGACTGAGATAAACCTTAAAAATTCCATCACGCACTTCTGGTCAAGATGGCAGCTCACGCAAACACGGCTCACCTCCTCGCACAACCACATCAAAATTACAACTAAATTGTTGAACAACCATCATTCAGAACCATCAGAAATTGAGCTGACAACTACGGAATTAAAGAAACCACATCCATCCAGACTGGTAGAAGGTGAGGAGACACGGCAAGGGCTGGTCCCACATCCACATGTGGTGGATAAAAATTTGGGAGGGATATCATCGGAACTAGGAGTCCCAGTCCTACACCAGGTCCCCAGCCAAGGGTTCCGGTGCCAGGAAGATAAGTCCCCAAACTTCTGGCTGCAAAAACTAGCAGGAACTGAGTTGGGGAAAATAACTTCTGGAGCCCCATGGAGTTCCTCTTAAAGAACCCACTCACTCCCTCTGAGTTCCAGCACTGGCATAGCGGATTGACAGGTACCAGTGGCATACAGGGAGAACTGAAACGTCTGGCAGCAAGGTGAAAGCTAGGAAACAGCTTTCTCCCAGACAGAAAGGTGGGCAAAGGCCATTGTTCCTTTTCTGAACCCTCCCCACCCACAGAGCCACAGAGCTGTCAGGAGGGTGCCATTTGACACTCCATCACCTGGCTAACACTATTTACCTTGCCCAGGAGATCCCAGGACTCCGTTCCACTGAATTTATGGGTCTACCCAAACTGTTAACAGAGACTTTTCCATATGAATGGCTGGTCTTGACTCATACTCCACAACTTCCTAAATCCTCTAAAATAAGCAACAGCCAGTCTCACTGAGCCCCCAGGCCCCTGTACTACTTGCTAAGTGGCCCCAGGCACGGCACTAGCAGCAGCCAGCCTATATTCACAGCTTGGCTTTGCCTGGGAATCTCCAAGCTCAGCACAAATAGCAGCCATCTCAGATTGCTTTATAGTCCAGGCAGGGTGGCCCCAGGCAAAACTCAGGTGGGGGCTGACCTTGGCCTGCACCACCCAGGAAACCCCAGACCCTATGCACCCACTGGACGGCTACAGACCACGTCAGTGCACCACTACCCTGCCCCTGCACAGATGATACTCCATGGAAGGCAGAGGTTGGTGGTCAGAGGTTACAGCCAGTCCTTGCAGTTGACTGGCCTATATAAACCTCTCTTATCAACTCGCCAATAGCAATCAAGGATCAACTACAAGAGGAGGGTATATTCAGCCCACGTGAAGGGCACAGCTCAAGTACTCAGCTTGGGTGACAGGGGAGGCTGTGCCATTGGACCGTATAGGACATCTGCTATATTAGACCATCTCACCAAGATAGGGAGCCATAGCAGCTCTAACCAACACATAGAAACAAACACAGGGAGGCTACCAAAATGAAGAGACAAAGAAACATGGCCCAAATGAAAGAACAGATCAAAACTCCTGAAAAAGAGCTAAACAAAAGGGAGATAAACAATCTATCAGGTGCAGAGTTGAAAACACTGGTTATAAGGATGCTCAAGGAACTTAGTGAGAACCTCAATAGCATAAAAAAGATCCAGTTAGAAACGAATGATACACAAACTGAAATAAAGAGCAATTTACTGGGAAACAACAGTGGAGTGGATGAAGCCAAGAATCAAATCAATGATTTGGAACATAAGGAAACAAAAAAGAATCAATCAGAACAAGAAGTAAAAAGAATCCAAAAAAACAAGAAGAGTGTAAGCAGCCTCTGGGACAACTTCAAGTGTTGCAACATTTGTAGCATAGGGGTGCTAGAAGGAGAAGAGAAAGAGTAAGAAATTGGAAATAGATCTGAAAAAACAATGAAAGAAAACTTCCCTAATTTGGTGAAGGAAATAGACATGCAAGTCGAGGAAGCACAGAGAGTCCCAAACGAGATGGATGCACAAAGGCCCACTCCAAGACACTCTGTAATTCAAATGCAAGGTTAAAGATAGAGAATCTTAAAAGCAGCAAGAGAAAAGAAATTAGTTACCTACAGGGGAGTTTCCATAAGACTGTCAGCTGATTTCTTAAAAGAAACTTTGCAGGCTAGAAAAGATTGGCAAGAAATATTCAAAGTCATGAAAAGCAGGGATTTATAGCCAAGATTACTTTACACAGCAAAGCTATCATTTAGAATTGAAGGGCAAATAAAGAGCTTCCAAGACAAGAAAAAACTAAAGGAGTTTATCATCACCAAATCCATTACTGTATGAAACGTTAAAGGGACTTATTTAAGAAAAAGATTAAAAGTACAAACAACAAAATGGCAATAAAAACATATATATCAATAATTGCATCTAAAAAACAAACCAAGCAAACAAGAAGAACAGAGATAGCATCATGGATATGGAGAGTGTTTTGATGGCTGCCAGATGGGAGGGGTGTGGGAGAATGGGTGAAGAGGTGAGGGGATTAAGAAGTACAAACAGTCCAAATCTGACACCCCCCACCCACAGCACACACATTCACGAGTTATATGTAAATAAGTACAATGTGTTTTGTTTTTAACAGCCAAAATTTAAGTGCTTTGCACTTCTTAATTATTCAATAAATATTTCATTTGTTGTGACTTGATGGTCATCTGACATTTCATTCCTTCATCAGATTGGATTCATGACTTTGAAGGATTCTTTAGACCCTGGCAATGGAATTATCCTGCTCTTCATTTTGAATTCAGCCTTTATCATGTGCAAACTCTTTTTCCATTTTGTATCTATGTTTGCATTGACTGCTTTCATCTAAAATGAAGGGTCTATAGGAGTTACTAAAGGACAAAATCAAGAGGGAGGGTAGAGGTGGGGGAGGGAGGTGGGACTGGGTGGGGTGGAGGGAAGGGGAGAAAATGCAGACAATTGTAACTGAATTAAAAAAAAAAAGAACTACAAACAGGTAGTTACAGAATAGCCCTGGGGACATAAAGAAGAACATAGGAAATGAAGTAGCCAAAGAACTTAAACATATGAAGGATGGTGTGGAGCTTGCCTGAGGGAGTTGGGGGGCTGGGTGGAGGGGAGCAAAGGGGGAAAAACTGGGACAACTGTAATAGCACAATCAAAATGTAATTGAAAAAAAGAAACGAGAAAAAAAATCCACCATGCAGGAGTAAACGGTATTATTCCAGTTAAGACCAAATATAACCCTTTTTATAGCCTTAGTGCAGTTCTTTGGAATTTAAATCTAACAGCAGATGGATTGCATAATGAAGGAACTGCCATTTATGTATAATCTAAAACCCTTATGTCAGGCTCATAACAGTGGCCTGTCGTTTGGTACAACCAACGTTTATCTTCAGTATAAAAACTGTGCGTATTTGGATTCTTCGAGGGCCTTTCTTTTTGCCACAATGTAGACTTCAAGCATTTACAGTCTCTGCTCTTTGTGTAGATCATTTTCCAACCCTTCATGAATTCTGTGGTGGTGTGAGAACTGTCTCCAAGCTTTCCGTATGTTGCACAAGTTGAGAAGCTAAGAGGGGGCCACTCTGCTGCAAATGGGCCTGCCTGGTCAGTGCACCACGGCACCAGGGGAGGTTGGCTGTAGTGTGCTGTGCTGTGTCCTTTAGCGCGTCCCACTGCAGCGGGCCACTTCCTGCCGTTGTCAAAATGTAGTACCCCCTTAACCACGGTTTCACTTTCCGCAGTTTCAGTTACCCACACTGGGAACATTCCCGAAATGAACAATTCTAAGTTTTAAATTGCGTGTCTTTCTGAACACGTGATGAAATCCCCTGCCATCCTACCCAGAATGTGAATCATCCCCTGTCCAGTGTCACCATGCTGTGCGTGCCACCACTTGTTGGTCACTTAGTAGCCATTTGCCAGATTGACTGTCACAGTATCTCAGTGCTTGTGTTCAAGTAATCCCTGTTTTACTTAGTAATGGCCCAAAAGCACAAGTACCAATGTGGGTAATTGGAATATGTCAAAGAGAAATCATGAAGTGCTTCCTTTAAGTGAAAGGGTGAGCACAGTACAATAGGATATTTTAAGAGAGAGAGAGAGATCGCATTCATGTTACTGTTATTACAGTATATTATTATAATTGTTCTATTATGTAATTAGTTATTGTTGTTAATCTCTTATCAGGAATAATTTATAAATCAAACTTTATCATTCAATATGTATGCACAGGGAAAACCATAATATATATACAGTTTGGCATTACCCTTGGTTTCAGGCATTTATTGGGGGTCTTAGAAACCCCCATGGATGAGAGGGTAGTACTGTATAGAAATACTATAATATTGAAATGGTAATAATTCCACTGCTAGGATTATACCCTAAAAATCCTGAAACACTAATTCAGAAGAACCTATGGACTCCAATGCTCATAGCAGCACAATTTACAATAGCCAAGTGCTGGAAGCAACCTAAGTGCCCATCAGTAAACAAATGGATCAAAAAACTGTGGTACATTTACACAATGGAATACTATACAGCAGAAAGAAAGGAGCTCCTACCCTTCACAACAGCATGGGTGGAACTTGAGAGCATTATGCTAAGTGAAATAAGCCAGGCAGTGAAAGACAAATACTGTATGATCTCACCTGTAAGTGGAACCTAATCAACAAAACAAGCAAGCAAGCAAAATATAACCAGAGTCACTGAAATAAAGAACAAACTGACAGTAACCACAGGGAAGAGGAGAGGGGAATAATGGGGGAAAGAAGGGGAAGGGTCATCAAGGAACATGGACAAAGCCAAAGGGGGTAAGGATTGAGGGTGGGAGGTGGGGGTATGTGGAGCAGGGAAAAATGGTAGCAAGAAAATGGAGACAAGTGTACTTGAACAACAATTTTTACAAATTTTTAAAAAAGAAGTATTCAAAGTCATGAAAGGCAAGGACCTACATCCAAGATTACTCTATCCAGTAAAGCTATGGAAGGGCAGATAAAGTGCTTCCCAGACAAAGTAAAGCTAAAGGAGTTCATCACTACCAAGCCATTATTATATGAAATGTTAAAGGGACTCATCTAAGAAAAAGAAGATCAAAAATATGAACAGTAAAATGACAACAAACTCAGTTATTAACAACCAAACCTAAAAAACAAAAACAAACTAAGCAAACAACCAGAACAGGAACAGAATCATAGAAATGGAGATCACATGGAGGGTTCTGAGTGGGGGAGTGGGAGAATGGCAGCAAAGGTACAGGGAGTAAGAAGCATAAATGGTAGGTAGAAAATAGACAGGGGGAGGCTAAGAAGAGTATGGGAAATGGAGAAGCCAAAGAACATATATGGACTCATGGATATGAACTAAGGGGGGGGGTGAATGCTGGTAGGAGTGGGGGTACAAGATGGAGGGGGATAAAGAGGAGAAAAAATGGGACAACTGTAATAGCATAATCAATAAAATATACTTTAAAAAAGAAAAACTAAAACTAATAAAAACACACAAAAAAGAGCCCTTATTATTAAGGCTATAGTCTCAGATTTAATCAACTGCAGCCAGATATGAATATGCTGCAAGCCCCAGTAATCTACTGCCCAGAGGACCTGAGAAAAGTGAACAGCCACATTGTCAGATAAAAACAGTATCTAAAATCACATATCATTTTGGACTTATTTACTTAAGAAATATCTTTATCATTATTTTAAATATAGGTTAATATTTAAATTTACTAAGATCAAACTTTAGATATATTACATGAAAAATTTAAAAAGATAAAAAAGAATGTTGAAAGCAAATATTAATTCCTGAGGCAAAGTCCCCCCCACCCCCATGAAGTCTACAAAGCACTCAAGGGCAACTGGGACTGGGGCTGAAAATGTCAGCTGCCCACCAAAATTTGTTCTGTCTTTTCCCACAGGAAGAGAGTGGCCAACTTCAACAAAAGGGGAAAGGGCAGCTCTCAGTCCTATGGAACAAGAAGTCCATGCAGATCTGCAAGAAAGTTTTAGTCTAAACAAGAAATCACTGATTGAAGATTTACAAACAGCTGTCATCAATAAAGACAAGCAGTTAAAAAGGGGAAATTTGACTCGATACCATAAAGAGAAATTAAGTCATTCGAAACTAAAGAGTTTGCCATTGCCTTGTGTGTGACTTGATATACAACTGAATTCACTGTGGTGTTTCTTCATCTGCAAAATGACAGAGCTTGATGGGATGGACTTTTGAAAGGAACGCAGAAGGTTACTTAGCTAACAAATGCTTATTCAAAAAACAAATCAATAAATCATAACACTTTTTGTAAACTCAGATTTTTATATATACTCAGGTATAGATCTATATTAAAGAATCATTAGCCTAATTTTCAATTATATGGAGAATACAAGTTAAAACAGTATTACAATAAAGTGGTAATACCAGTGACAACATTCCATGTAAAAAAAATCCTTATTCCTAGAACACAACTGGACCTCAATCCCGTCTCCCCCCAAAATAATAAAAATAAAACCATCTTTTTTTTTGTCATTAGGCTTTCTATTAATCTGGGCTGATCACCTGAATCCTCTTAAACAATTTTAGCCCAAAGTTTTCAGAAGTAGAGATGATGCTGTTGACTTGTTAAACCTTCAGACACATTCAGTACCTTTATTATATTCAATATGTTTATATTTTTAAACTTGTGGATGGTTTCCTGACCTTTGAATGCATGGATTTAATTTTTTTAAATTAGAAACTAAAAATTTTTTAATTTTATATTATTTTCTTAGTTCTTTCCCCTTTATAAAAATTTTTTGCTCAATACCTTGCCCCACCCACCCAGCACCTCCTCTCCCCAAAAGCTGTCAGCCTGCTCCCTATCTACGGGTTTGTCTCTTTTGCTTGTTAGTTCAGTTTGTTCATTAGATCCCACATATGACGACATAATACTGGCCTTTCTCTGACTGGCTTATTTCACTTAGCATAGTGCTCTCCAGGTCTATCCATGCTGTTGCAAAGGGTAAAATTTCCTTCTATTTTACAGCCAAGTAGTATTCCATTGTGTAAATGTACCACAACTTTTTTATCTACTTATCTGTTGATGGGTGCTTGGGCTGCTTCCACATCTTCGCTATTGTATATAATGCTGCAGTGGATTTAATATGAAGCAGCCCTCACCCTAATTAAAAAACTCAACTAAACCTACCTTACCAGAACTGATGCAGGGTTATTATCATGGTCACTACTGTAGTGAAAACCTTAATGAACCTAAATTGTAGGCACTGCACAAACTACTCAATTAAACACAGCCCTCCACCCAGCACCCTCGCCATGCACGAATGTGCGCTGAAGAATTCACGGCTTCAAAAGACCAGCAGCAGCCCCAAAGACACCCGGGTGATGGCTAAGTCTCAACTTTTACACAGTGTAAGATAGTCTAAGTTCACTACAGAGAGCTGGGGTAACAGTAACCCCAGAGTGATGTCAATGTTCACTTATAATTTAAAAATAAATGTCAAAAGAAACCAAGAATTATTTGGAAAAGATGAATCATTGAGTAATATTTGCATTAATTGTAAAGCAGGTTTAATTTCAAAATTTTGAAACACCAGCAAGCCTTTGGAACTGAAGGATTAGGAAAGACCAGGGAAAGCCCCTTCTGCGCCCCTGCTTCCCCAGCCCCTCCTCTCACTTTCCCTTTGCACAGTTCTGTGCTTTTGAGGAAGGATCTTGAAACAGAAAAGGAGATACTGGGCTGACTGCTGAGATGATGGCCTAAACTCTGCTTCTCTGCCCCCAAAAGTGAGGTTTTCAGAAACATTTTCACAGCATGGAAACAAAAACAGAAAATGTGGCTAGCTAGCAGTAAATAAAACATCTTCTTCAGTGAATTGCTTGTATTTTTCATATGAGAAGCATAATATAACAACTGGCTAAGTTCTGAATATGTGATGAGCTCACATGAAATGCTTAGTGAATTATTTTCTGCACCTATGTGGCAATCCCATCAATGACTTCAAAGGCCAGTGTAAGCAGTTCTTAGTGAAGGCAGCAAGACCAAGGCCACAGGTTTGGACCATTAAGGGTGGAGCTGGGGGCACTGCCCTCCTCGTTACTGGGGAAATTTATAGGATCAGATATATTCATACCTTTTGCCTGGGGCCCACTGTAAGAAATCATATTCTTTTTATTCTATCAGATTTTATTTTTAAAACACCCCCGAACTTTTCGAATCCATTAAAATGATTTCAAGACCCACTAACAGGTCACAATCTGAAATCTGAAAACAGAACCGGAGTTGCCCTCCAGAGGGGCAGTGGGGAATCAGAGAGGTACAGTGTCTCTATTTTCCAGAATATATTCAGCCCCCGCAGACACCACTCAGGTGTAATTTTAACACCTCATCTTGGAGAGCAAGAAGGATGATATTTCAATAAAAAGTGATTTTCCACCATTTCTCTGTTGGGTGATAAATTAAAAAGAGAAAAATATGCCGGAGACTATTTCCATAAAGGATGTTTTTTGAGGGAACGTGCTGTAAGGTATGTGACACGTGTACTACATATGATGTGAAACACTCCAATGAGAGTATCTTTTGACTCTGCAATTCCACTTCCAAGAGTTACATGAACAAATGTGAAAAAAATAAGTACAAGGATATTTATTGCTGCAAAAAGGTAATAATATCAATATCCTTTGATAGCATATTGTTCATAATTATGCTGCATTCATAGTTACATATTATGTAGTTGTTAAAAATAGCAATTCAGGTCTATTTATAACAACATGGAGACTTTTACTCCGTGAGTTATACAATTCTATGTTTCAATTTTCTAACTCAATTATGTAATTGGAAATATACATTTCAATAGAAAAAAAATAGCAAATCAAACCCTACCCAGAATTTAAAGTTTAATTCTGACATTTTAAAGAATTATGATATATGGTGAATAAAACATGAATGAGTCGAACATTTTAAGCATTACCAAAATCTTCTTCGTAATAAATATAATAGAAAAAAGGTGCTGTTGATTTACATCTTTCTGATGACATATTGGCTTAGTGGTGATGAAAGAAAAGTTAATGGTGATTTTAGTTACCTTTCTCAAAAAGAGCTAATTTGAATCATTTCTGTGTCCCACCATTAACTCATTTTCCGTGTTTTTCCACTCTTCCATCTGTTTTCAGCTCCCTATTGTTTTATATGGGTTAAGTGTGACAAACTAACATCTACCATAGCTACTTCGTAAGTACAAATACATTGTGTTTGGAGCCGGTATAAGAAGGTCTCTGTTCACAATAGAATGGCAATCTAATAGGGACAGCAGGTACATATACAGTATTCAACCATTATTTCATGCAAAGCTTAATTAATAGCACAGTTAGTGACACAGAGAAAATGATAGTCATTTTACTATTTGGCATAATAAACAATATGCTTGTGAAAAATTGGGAAAAGCAACTGAAACAGTAAAAGTTTCTGACATTCTGGGAAGAATCAAATATTTTTATTTCTTTCCCATTCTACATTTATGGGTATACTGCCACATTCCCTCTTTATCACTGTCTTTATCACTGTTGAATAAAGTGTTTGCATTTTGCCCCTGGGGACATTTGGCAATGTCCAGAAACAGTTTCAGCTGTCACAGCTGGGTGGGTGTTCCTACTGGCATCTAGTGTGTAGAGGTCAGAAATACTGCTAAACATTGTAGAACGCACAGGACGGCCCCTCACAATAGATATCCGACCCCAATGTCAACACCAAGGATGAGAAACCCTGATGAATGCCATCACATCATGTCACGTGGAGAAAGAACGAAACTTGACTGACTGCCTCCCATGAGTCAGGACTTACAGCTAATGCTTCACATACTTCACTTAATTCTCACAATAACGCTGAGAAATACTGTCCCAGATGAGCAGACTGAGGTTTAGAGAGAGTAAGTCATTTGCTTAGGTTGATAGAGGAAAGCCGGTGAATCTGACTCCATAGACTATGGTTTGTTCACTTGTCTAAGATGCAGAAGTGATTTTCCTCCTCGACTTACAAATTTATTTATTTTAATGCAGTGTCTTGCTCCAGGTCTCCTGAACGTTTAGGTTGGAGCTAGTCCACCCACAGCATAGCCTGAAAAGCGAAACAGGGTTGCGACAATGCACGAACTCAACCGACTTCTTCAGACAATCAAAGGTAAAGGGCAACTCAGAGGCAGTTGCTTTTTGTCTGATTTTGTTTTAAACATTTTGAGTCAATGAAAATATCCTTCTTTCAAAGGATAAAAGGAGAATAAAGAGATCCTCTCTGAAACATGTCCACAGAAAACACCATATTCACTAAGGGTACAATAAAAGTATGTATACATTTAAAAGTAAGATATATTGAAGTGCTCCTTGAATATTGTCCTCCTTTCATGAACCTAGCCATGTATTAAAAAATACTTGAGCTTATTATGTGTTAATAGAGACACCGAAGTATACAGAGCGATGCAGTCCCTGTACTCACAGAGCTTACAGTTGTGGGAGACTGAAAGCAATGGGCAAAATTCGCAACTCCACCCAACAAAAGGAAAAATCTGTTTCTCCACCCCTCTGTGGAGGCAGGCCTGTAACTTTCTCTGACCAATGGAATGAGAAAAGTGGGAGTTTAAATGTCGGTTTCAAGAGACCGTGAGACAACATTACTGCTTCTGTGTAACTGCTGCCATGTGAACAAGCCTGGGCTGGCTCACTGGAGGAAAAGAGACCACATGGAGCAGAGTGGGGAAGTCCTAGCCGAGGCTTCCCTACACCAAACACCACCAGCTGAGCAGCTAAAACATGTGAGATCAGCAGAGCCAGCCCAGACCAGTTGACCTAGACAGCCTACTGAATGGGGAGAAATAACACATTTATGTTTTAACTAGTTTTGTAGAGATTTTTACATGCAGCAGGAGCTAATGAAAGCAACAGTTCGGTAAGACAAATAGGCAAAAGCAACGCAACATGGTAAGTGTTGTGGGAAATGGACAGTATGTGAGGGGGGGTTAGTTATCTTGGTAATTCAGTAACTGCACTTTCTTTATTAGGGTCCTATTCAGTTAGCATAACAAACAATATGCTCATAATAAAATGGGAAGAGAAATTGAGACAGTAAAAGTTGTACTGTCATTTTTACTCTATTGGCTTATTCAGTTCCCAACTGAACAAACAAGTACATCAGTTAAAAGACACTGTGGTATAAACGGAAATAAAATTAGTACTGTTAACCTTAAAAATGTAAGTATTAATAAACTGCTGTTAGCTTTAAACAGTGATACCATTATAAGACAAGTTAATACTATTTTTAATCCCTTCAATTCTCCAATATTGAAAATGAAATTCATCATTCCTGTGGCAATGGCCCCCATTCATGACTTCCTAATTTCTGTAATGTATCATTCTGCCAGGTATTCAAGGTCAAAAGTTCAGTCTCCCTTTTCTTTTTTCCCCTTTTATCTCACACATATCCAGTCAATCAGTTCTGCTCATTTGGGGGGGGGGGGGTATTATTTCTTGCATCTCCTTCTCTGTTACATTTCTACTGTTTCATCGTACTTAACGCTTCATTGCTTCACCTCTGGATGACAATAATAACCTCCCCACTGTTCTCCCTTGTTGTGGTGTTACTTCTCCCTTAAGCTTCCTTCACATTATTGCCATTTCACTTAAAACATGGTTGAAAGCCCTCAACCACTCAGCATATTACATTAAATTAATTTATAAGCATCACCTATTATTATATCCTAACCAAATCCTCTACTATCGGCAGACTTACCATTCCAAAACACCTTGCTCATTTCCATTTTGTACATTTGTTCAAAATATGTCCTGCACCCTGAAATGCCATCTTTCCTACTTAAATACTACCCATTCCTCAGGCCTCTACTCAAATCTGAGCTCTGCCAACAAACCCTGTATTTCACGCTTAACTCATAGCTCAGTAGTCCACATAAGCGCTATCATACTTCAGTATATTGGTGATTTTACACTTGACAACATTGTTCTACAGCAATCTAACTTTATTCTTGCCATATTCTTAAGTGGACATAAATGCCTAAGAGTAGACATGAGAGTTTTTATTTCTGGTACTTCCAAATTAGTAAACATTAAGTACCTTTTAAATAATGCTGTATTAATGGCAAGAAACACTGCAACTTCAGACTCGTCAAAATATGGACTTACGGTTTCAGTCATGACAGAGTAACAATTATTGAACATGCCTCCTGTCATACTCAACTGTAAAACTATACAGAATGCTTGAAGCAATACACTTAAGACAGAGGACAAAAGCTAGCATAGGGATGAGCACCATCCATAAGAGAATAAAAATATCTGAGGTGAGCTCCACATTCACTTTTGACTATGGTCATGTTCCACATCATGACACAAGGATGTAGAGACCCAAGGCAGAAGCAACATCACTGGGCAGGGCATCAGAAAGGAGGGGTTCACAAAGGGAAAGAGGCTTCATATTTGTCTAGCTACCAAATATTAAACCAAGTATTAAGCTATGCTAGTGTAGGACAAGACTCTGCAAAGCCTCCTAGGAAACAGCTGCCTGGGATCTAAGAGCTGAATGAGAATTCTACAAGTTTCTGGAACTTCTGAGAGACACTGAAGTTCCCACCATCCAAGGTGAAGAGATGTCAATGAACAATCTGAGCATTCAGTTGTGGTCTCAGGAGGACCATGCAATAGGAGTAAGGGACATACCGTACAATAAGGGCCACTCTAAACCCATCTCAATCAAACCAGGTGATTCACCAGTATACTTACTGCTTCTTACAACAAAACTCATTGTTCTTTAAAGGAAGAAAAAGATATATACTCTGTACAAGTATCTACAACATACAACAAAAAATAGCAAAACAGAGAAGTAGGAAAATATGACTTACTATGACTTTAAAACTGCTAATACCAGTATGTTTGAGAATGTAAAGGAGAAGATGCACATAGTGAATGAACAGATGGGAAATCTCAGCAGAGAAATTCAAACTCTTAGAAAAAGATTCAATGAAACAATGAAATGGAAAAGATTCTAGACTGAAATGAAACTTCACTAGGTGGACTTATCAGCATATTGAACACTGTGAAATAAAGGATCAATAAACTTGAAGAATGGTCAATAAAATATATCCAATCTGAAGCACAGAGAAAAATGACAGAAAGAATTACGACCCCTTCAGTGACCGCTGAGACAATATCAAGTGGTATGCAATTTAGAGTCCTAGAAGGAGACAGGAGTAAGAGAAAAAGAATTGAGTAAATAATTGTCAGGAATTTTGACACTTGAGACTTCCAACCAAGATGGAGGCATAGGTAGACACACTGAGTCCCCTCGCACAACCAAAAGAAGGACAACAACAACAAATTTAAAAACAAATAACCAGAACTGACAGAAAATCAAACTGTATGGAAGTCTGACAACCAAGGAGTTAAAGAAGAAACATTCATCCAGACTGGTAGTAGGGGGTGGAGATGGGCAGCCGGGCAGAGAAGACTCGCAATAAGGCAGCAACTGAAGGACCGAGGCAGGCAAGGCAGCCAGCGGCTAGTGGACTGGCAAGGCGGAGGCTGGTGGACTAGGTGGTCCCACATTCACGTGCTGATGAACCAGGAGGACCAACTGGGGAGTGACACAGACCGCAAAACTCAGGGTTCCAGTACAGGGAAATAAAGCCTCAAAGCCTCTGACTGAAAATACCTGTGGGGGTTGAGGCGGCAGTGGGAGAAACTCCCAGCCTCACAGGAGAGTTCACTGGAGAGACCCACAGGGGCCTAGAATGCACACAAACCTACCCACCTGGGAATCAGCACCAGAAGGGCACAATTTGATTGTGGGTAGTGGGGGAAGTCACTGAAAACCAGCACAGAGTGGAGCAAGTGGCACTGTTCCCTCTCGGACCCCTTCCCCCACATACACTGTCACAACCCAAAGATGTGAGTTGCCCCGCCCTGATGAACACCTAAGGCTCTGCCCCTTACTATTTAACAGGAGTATGGAGACAAAAAAAAAATGCCCCAATGAAAGAACAGATCAAAGCTCCAGAAAAAAATACAACTAAGTGACCAAGAGATAGCAAACCTATAGATGCACAGTTCAAAACACTGGTAATCAGGACGCTCACAGAACTGGTTGAATATGTTTGCAAATTAGATGAAAAAATGAAGGCTATGACGAGTGAAATAAAGGAAAATGTACAGGGAAACAACAGTGACAGGAAGGAAACCGCGACTCAAATCAATGGTTTGGAACAGAAGGAAGAAAGAAACATTCAACCAGAACAGAATGAAGAAACAAGAATTCAAAAAAATGAGGAGAGGCTTAGGAAACTCCAGGATATCTTTAAACATTCCAACATCTGAATCATAAGGGTGCCAGAAGGAGAAGAGGAAGAGCAAGAAATTGAAAACTTATTTGAAAAAATAATGAAGGAGAACTTCCCCAATCTGGCAAAGGAAACAGAGTTCCAGGAAGTCCAGGAAGCTCAGAGAGTCCCAATGAAGCTGGACCCGAGGAGGAACACACCAAGGTACACCATAATTACATTAGCCAAGATTAAAGATAAGGAGAGAATCTTAAAAGCAACAAGAGAAAAGGAGACAGTTACCTACAAAGGAGTGCCCATAAGACTGTCAGCTGATTTTTCAAAAGAAATCTTGCAGCAAGAAGGGGCTGGAAAGAAGTATTCAAAGTCATGAAAGGCAAGGACCTACATCCAAGATTGCTCTATCCAGTAGAGCTATCATTTAGAATGGAAGGGCAGATTAAGTGCTTCTCAGGTAAGGTCAAGTTAAAGGAGTTCATCATCACCCAGCCCTTATAATATGAAATGTTAAAGGAACTTACCTAAAAAAAAAAAGATATGAACAGTAAAATGACAAACTCACAGTTATTAACAACCGAACCTAAAAAACAAAAACAAAAACTAAGCAAGCAACTAGAACAGAACAGAATCACAGAAATGGAGATCACATGGAGGGTTATCCATGGGGGAGTGGAAAGGGGAGAGAGGGAGGAAAGGTACAGAGAATAAGTAGCATAAATGGTAGGTAGAAAATAGACAGGGGGAGGTTAAGAATGGTATAGGAAATGTAGAAGCCAAAGTACTTATATGTATGACCCATGGACATGAACTATAGAGGGGGGTTGCAGGTGAGAGGGAGTGTGCAGGGCAGAGGGGAGTAAAGGGGAAAATACAACTGTAATAGCATGATCAATAAAATGTATTTAAAAAAGAAAAAACATAATTATCATGAATTTTAAAATTTAACAAAAATCCAACCATAAATACAAGAATCTCAAAGGTCTCCATGTTGGATAAAGACAAATAAAACCATGCTTGGTCACATTATAGCCAAACTGTTAAAAACTAATGCTAAAGAAAAAGAAATCCTAAAAGCATCCTGGGACAAAAGGGGAAGTAAGATAAGTATGATGGCTGACTTCTCGTTAGAAATAATAATGAAAGTGCTAAAAGAAAAAAAAAGATTAGCGTACAATTCTACATTCAGAAAAATGTCTTTTAAAAATAAATTAAAATTGACACTTTAAATAAACAAGAGCTGAGACAATTTATCATTAGCAGGCCTGCTAAAACACACGTTAAAGTTCTTCATGCTAAAGGGAAATGATGTCAGATAGAAACTGGGACCTACATAAAAGAATGAAAATGCCAAACATGATGAATATGTACGTGAGTATAAAACACTTTTTTTTTGTTTAAAAATACAATCTCTTTGGGGGTCTATAACATGTGAATAAGTAAAATGTATAATAAACAGCACATAGGAAGAGGACAAATGGAAGCATAGCATGTATTGTCAACTTCTTAGTGATGCATATTGTAATACCTAAAGTAACCACCTAAAATAGCCAGTGAAGGAGATGGAGTGGAATTAGAAAATAAAACTGATTTATTCCAAAGATGGGAGAAAAAGAAGAAAAAAATGAATAAAGAACAAATGGCAAACATAGCTAACAATTATCGAGATGACAGACTAACCTCGAATATATTAATAATACATTAAATGGAAATGGACTAAACTCACTATAACAAAGTGAAGATGGTCAGAGTGTACAGAAAGCAATACCCAAGTATGTGCTTTTCATAAGAATTACACTTTAATTTTATTTTCTTTCTTTTTTTAGGAAATAATCAATATGAAAAACAATAGTGATGTTTATTCATATCAAAGCTGGCTCTTTTCAGTTGATTAAGTTCTGAAAATACTCATCAAGAAACAGATGACAAATAATAAGATTTAAAAATGGAATATAGTTACAGGGCAATCATGTATAAAAAAGGAATGTAATTACAACTGTAATTTTAAAGATCACAAAAAATCACTTGTAATGCATATGTATATACATTTTAAAAAATATATTTATTGATTATGCTATTAGAGTTGTCCCATCTTCCCCCTTCACTCCACTCCATCCTGCCCATCCCCTCCCTCCCACATTCCCCCCCTATAGTTCATGTCCATGGGTCATACATGTAAGTTCTTTGGCTTCTACATTTCCTATACTATTCTTACCCTCCCCCTGTCTATTTTCTATCTACCATTTATGCTACTTATTCTCCGTACCTTTTCCCCCTCTCTCCCCCTCCCACTCCCCTGTTGATAACCCTCCTTGTGATCTCCATTTCTGTGGCTCTGTTCCTGTTCTAGTTGTTTGCTTAGTTTGCTTTTGTTTTTGTTTTAGATGTAGTTGTTAATAACTGTGAGTTTGCTGTCATTTTTACTGTTCACATTTTTTATCTTCATAGATAAATGCCTTTAACATTTCATATAATAAGGGCTGGGTGATGATGAACTCCTTCAACTTGACCTTATCTGGGAAGCACTTTATCTTCCCTCCCATTCTAAATGACAGCTTTGCCAGGTAGAGGAATCTTGGATGTAGGTCCTTGCCTTTCATGACTTGGAATACTTCTTTCCAGCCCCTTCTTGCCTGTAAGGTCTTTTTGGAGAAATCAGCTGACAGTCTTATGGGCACTCCTTTGTAGGTAACTGTCTCCTTTTCTCTTGTTGCTTTTAAGATTCTCTCCTTATCTTTAATCTTGGCTAATGTAATTATGATGTACCTTGGTGTGTTCCTCCTCAGGTCCAGCTTCTTTGGGACTCTGAGCTTCCTGGACTTCCTGCAACTCTGTTTCCTTTGCCAGATTGGGGAAGTTCTCCTTCATTATTTTTTCAAATAAGTTTTCAATTACTTGCTCTTCCTCTTCTCCTTCTGGCACCCTTGTAATTCTGATGTTGGAATGTTTAAAGCTGTCCTGGAGTTTCCTAAGCCTCTCCTCATATTTTTGAATTCTTGTTTCTTCATTCTTTTATGGCTGGATGTTTCTTTCTTCCTTCTGGTCCACACCGTTGATTTGAGTCACGGTTTCCTTCCTGTCACTGTTGTTTCCCTGTACATTTTCCTTTATTTCACTCGTCATAGCCTTCATTTTTTCATCTAATTTGCGACCAAATTCCACGAGTTTTGTGAGCGTCGGGATTACCAGTGTTTTGAACTGTGCATCTGATAGGTTGGCTATCTCTTCATTGCTTCGTTGTATTTTTTCTGGAGCTTTGATCTGTTCTTTCATTTGGGCCATTTTTTTTTGTCTTGGTGCACCTGTTACATAAAGTGGGGGAGCCTTAGGTGTTCATGGGGCGGGATAATGCTGGTCGCTGCGCTGCTGCGCTAGGATGCTGTACGTGGGGGAGGGGCTGAGAGGGAGCAATGGTGCTTGTTCCATTCCCTCCACTACCCACAATCAAATTGGCCCCTCTAGTACTGATTCCCGAGTGGGTGGGCTTATACACGCTCTAGGCCCCTGTGGGTCTCTCCAACGAACTCTCCCGTGAGGCTGGGAGTTTCTCCCGGTGCCATCTCAATCCCCGCAGGTTTTCACTCAGAGGTTTGAGGCTTTATTTCCCGGTACTGGAGCCCTGGGTTGCGTGGTCTGTTGCGCTCCCCTGCCGTTGTTCCCGGTTTATCTACGCGCGAATGTGGGGCCCTGGGGTCTGCTAGCTGCAGCCTGGCCTGCCCCACTCCACAATCCACCACCTCACTGGGTCAGCCCCTCCTACTGGTCTGGATGAACGTTTCTTCTTTATCTCCTTGGTTGTCGGACTTCCATACAGTTTGATTTTCTGTCAGTTCTGGTTGTTTTTTGTTTTAAAATTGTTGTCCTTCTTTTGGTTGTGCAAGGAGGCACAGTGTCTACCTACACCTGCATCTTGGCCAGAAGCCTACACTTTAATTTTAAATGTCATATAGTTTGAAAGTGTAAGAATAGAAAGTCACACCAGTTATACCATGAAAATACTAAATACAAAAACGTAAGCTGTATTAAAATATCAGCTACTGTAGCCATCAGGAGAAGAAATATTACCAGGGACAAAGTAGAACATTTCATAATAATAAAAGTGTCAATTCATTAGGAAGAAAAATAATCTGAATGTGTATAAGAGCTTCAAAATATATGAAACAAAAAGTGGCAGAACTAAGGGAAAAAACAGAAATCCACAATTAATATCCACAGTTAAGATTTTTAACACTCCTCTCTCAGTAACTGATAAAAATAAATCAACAGAACATCAGTAAGGATATAGAAAATTTAGGAACACCATCATCAATCAAATTAACTTAAGTTCATGTAGAGAACACTCTACCAATGACTGCAGAAAACATTCTTTTCTAGTGCACACAAAACACTCTCCAAGATAGACCGTACGCTGGGACATAAAACAAGTCTCAATAAATTTCAAAGAAGTGAGATGATACATACATGTTATACAAACAACATGAAATTAAATTAGAAACTAATAATGGAAAGCTATAAAATCCTGAAATTAATTAAGCCATGATGTTATATAGGTGTCAGGAGAAGTGCTTCTTAGAATCAAGAGAACATAGTAAATATAACCTCATTATCCTGTATGGAAACAGCGTATCAATTCTGGCTGTATCACATCTACTGTAACCATAGGGGACAGGGATTTTCTTTGAGAAGTGACTAGAATGAATTCTAATGCATTCCCAAAGGAAAGAAAAAAAAAAAGAAAATCTTTCCCTATGGTTGTTTTCTTAATCATAGATGACTGAAATTTTTATAATCAAAAACTATTTTGGGCTTTTTCTAATCACATAATTGTCATGTATACCAAATGACAGATTCCATTTTAAGCAAAATTTATTTTCAGCACTACAGTAGGATAAAATCTATTGAGTATAAATTTGTATACCTAGAAAAATTCTCTAAATATTATACTGAATTAGATAAAAACTTACATTTTACAACTTAAGTCACTCATGAGATATAGTTGCCTTCCATTTCTACATGAAAAACAGAGTTCGAGGTGTTTCACTTAGGTAGCATAGAAAGGATTTTGACTTAATGGACATTGTTCTGAATCTTTTGCTTCCACATTTCTAAATCTACAGATTTCTTCTTCCCCCAAAATAGTGTACACATAGCACAGAGGATTTTTAAGGCAGTAAAAAGACTCTTGTAATAGCATAATGATGGACATACGTCATTATACATTTGTCCAAACCCACAGAACGCACAACACCAGAATGAACAATAATGTAAAAGTGTGGATGATGTAAAAACATAGGCTTATCAATTGTAAGAAATGTAACATGTGACGTGGGGGGGGTGTTGGTAATGGTGGAGGCCATGCATGTGTAGGGGCAGAGGATATATGAGAAATCTCTGTACTTTCCCCTCAATTTTGCTGCGAACTTTGAATTGCTCTAAAAAATTAAAGTCTTAATTAAAAAACAGATTATGACTAAATTTTAACTTCTCATCTGGCCTTTGTCTTGAGTACCATTTTGGAGTATTTGTATTTTCAGATTGAGGAGGAAGTAAACCTCAAGGATTATATTCTTTTGATCAAATATAAAGCAACTGATCAAATTCTTTAAATCTGAATATGATGACTTTAATTTGGATTTTCATTTTTATTAATCCTCAAATATCAATAAAAATATATCCTCTATGCTTTAAAGGAAAGGATTCCTCACAGATAAAGAGCAGGATGACAGCTGAGGGGGGAGGTTAGGGGCTGGAGGGACTGAGCAAAAAGGAAAAAGGACTCATGGACATGGACAACAGTGTGGTGACTGACAGGGGGAGGGGAATACAGGGACTAAATGGTAATGGAAAAATACAATAAAAAGGAGAGAAAAAATAAGAGAGAAGGATTCATTCATCATGTAAGCCAACAATACTTTGTTCTAAGGATATGGTGGCCATTGGTTTGGAGGGAGAAAAGGGTTTTGTTGAATAAATAAATGTGATGACCTTCCAATCACACAGACACACATGTGATAATTTGCAAGCATCAAAATCAGGCCTTATACAGGGACCTTTCAGGCCATGAGTATAGTTATGAAGGCTTTTCCACACTGACCACTCTTATAAACCTTTCAGTGTATGCAGATACTAATGTATAAAGTAAGTTGGAAAGAAAGGTGAACTACACTCTCTTCTGTGTCTGATAAGGTCTGATGTGAATTCTCCTTTCTCCCCTATTTCTTTGTTATTGACCTAAACTGCTTGGCAATGAACAAAATAGTTAGTCAAACTCACAAATGACAAATTAATGTAAAATATAATTTGTTTGATATTGTTACCAACATATTTTGTTTAGTGAGGAAAATCTAGAACAAACAGACCTCAGAGCTTTTAACTTTAGCAGAGTTCTTACTTGTATGAAGCTCATTATTAGCACCTTTGAGTAATTAATTAATTCATCTAGTCAATTCTCAGTTGCATGTAGATGAATATGAGTCATGGAATCCACATGCATGTAATCCAAACGTCACTAATGAAACTTTTTAAAGGAGAGTGAATGGTAGTGGTCCTGACCAAGAAGAGCAGAAACGGGGTTTGTGGGGTATTGTTTCTAGAACACGACCTAGGGTAAGGGTGTTTACCTTGAGATAAATCATTAAAACTGTACTGTTGTAATTTCTGCACTTCTTTTTGGTGATTCTTCAATTTTAAAAAGGTTAATGTAAAAAAAAAATTCTAAACTGAGAAATTTACATGATAATAAGCTCCATCAAATTACGGAATTCTGTCTTGTCTAACACTGTATTTCCAGTACCTAGAACCTGACACACAGAAGGGACTCAACACCAATCCAAGTAAGTAAGTTAATGGCTAAAAAAGAAACGCTACTATGCAGGGCAGAGAGCTTACAGGAAAAAGCAAAGCTTCCCCATGCCACCTCTCACCTCCACAATCCTGCTTTGCACAGTGATTTACTTTTTATTATGTAACATTCTCTTTTTGGTTTTCCTGGGGGTTCTTTTCATATCGCCAAATATTGGGTTGGTCAAAAAATCCATGATTTTTTTTTCCATAAAATAAAAAACACATTTTTCATTTTCACCAATAATTTTATTGATTTAGATATTTTCAGTATGCCGGCTGTCTCCTGCTGTTGGCTTGTATTTGCTGCTAAACATTTTCCAATGCAGCAGTCAGCCCCACAGCAATTATTTGGCCAAAATGTCAATAGTAGCAAGAAACTTCACAAACCATTTCTGACACGTTCGATCAGTCATGGCACCTTCTCCATACACTGCACAAATCTTTTTTCTGCATTTTTACCTTTCTTGAAATAATAAAGCATAATATGCTGAAATGTTGCTTCTTCCATGTTCAATATTAAAATGGCTGCACAAAAATTCACCAATTTTGATGTTTTTTTAAATGCACACTGACATGACAGCTGTCACAATACAATCTAATAGAATTGTTTCAAATGAAGTTAAAGACAACTAAGCACAACTAGAGCCATGGTATGGAAAAAACATGATGGACTTTCTGGCCAACCCAATACTATGCTTATAGCTCTTTTCTTAACTGGTCAATTTTAGAAATTCGGTTCTTTCCATGAGATGAGGATTCAGATCGCAGCACTACCACTTCCCTTTCTTCCTATACGATATTTTAATATAATTAAAATATTAAATTTTATATTCAATTTCTGTATCGTTTGCCTTCAATTTCTTTAGAGAAAAACTGATATGAGTTCATGGTAGAGACTAATTAATAATGACAAAATGTAATCCCTGAAACATCTGGATGTCAGCAAGAAACTAGAAGGGGGTCGAGTGACAACGCAACCCAACTAATCAGATAGTCCCTTATATTTATCACATTAATAATCAAGAATTGTCTTTAACTTCTCACGTGCATTTTTCTTACGTTGATCTATCTCAATATGACAAGAAAATCTGAAATCTTCCAAATAACAGAATTATATCAAAGAAAGAATTTTAGAGGAAGATGCTCAGTTAGTCTGACTCATTTTTTTACTGAGAGAAAATGAGACCCAGAGAAGTTAATTAAATTGCCCGGATCCACATAGCTTGATCAATAGCACAGTCTTTTTTTTTTTTTTTTTAATTCTCACCTAAGGATATGTTCATTGATTTGAGAGAGAGAGGAATGGAGAAAGATAAAGAGAAATGTCGACTGGTTGCCTCCAGTACATACCCTCAACCTAGGTATGTGCCCTGATAGGAGATGAAACCTGCAACCTTTTGTGGGTATGGGACGGCACTTCAACCAACTGAGCAATCTGGCCAAGGCTACAGTCTATTGATATTTTGTCTCGTTATTTACTTAGTCATTCAGCAAACTTACTGGGTGCTCTACAAATAAAAACTAAGAGAGATAAAGTCCCTGCCTTGAAGATATTTTCCGTCTGGAGTGCAAAAGAAGTCAAGAGAACGTGGATAGGGTGACACATAACTCTTTATGGGTAGGTCAGGGAGAATGGATAGAGGAGGGAGGGAGAAATGGTGATGGCTGAACCACGCCTGAAGTTAGCAGTTAGTACAATGGCTAAGAAAGGAAGGAGGGCACTCCTCACACAAGGAGCACGTAGGGAGAGGCTGTCAGAGAAAACAAGGTGGACAAGGAACTGAAAATTGATGTGGATCATATGAGAAGCAGGGGATGGGCGAAGAACAAGGAGGGGAGGTGAGGTGTGCAGGAATCAGCTTGTGAAGACAACGGAGATTCACTTCAGAAATATGAAGATTGTGGCATGATCAGACTTGCACTTTAGAAAGCTGACCCTTATGCCGGAATGAAGGATGGAATAGAAGTGAGAGATAATTTATTAGGGGACGGTGCAAAAATGAAACTAGAAATTCAGTGAGGAAGAAATGGACTCTGGAGATCAGGGGGCAGCTGAACTTGGGGACTGACTGGAGGAGGTAAGTCAGTGTGCATGAAGAACAGGCTCCTAGATTTCTGCCGTGGGAACCTACTGAGTGGACCACGGTGGGTTAATGACTACATTCCCTAGTGTGCTAGGGTAGCCGTTTGGTGCATGGGGATGACGATAAATTGTATATTTACATATTGATGGGGACATCTATGTAAAGATATAAGTGCCTCAGCAATAAAATTGTTTTCTATGGCTTTCCTTGAATGACTGGGCTCCTTCAGTATAACATATATTTATTTAATATACAACAACTGCCCCCACAAATCATCCATTTATTTCAATATGAGATTAATACCAATATAAACAACCTGGACTAATTCCTATTTGGCTATTCTAATGGACTTTCTAAGAGAAATAGGATACTTTCCCTGCTCATCATGACAAAGAACTTCAGGGTAAATGACTGGTAAGATAATGTTTAAAATAGTCAGGAAATATTAAAATGTTCTAAGGTGTGCTTGTTAAATTCAGTTAAATGTCTAAAACGGGAAATTGGGTAAACACATGGAGAGAAACCATAAAGACATTATTTCAAATGAATGCTATGGTATGGCCTGAGAGCAAGGAAGTACACTAAATTGTTGTCACATACCATGTTTCTAATTTTAATTTCCCAGGTATTTTGAAGTTTGCTTAATCACAACTGACTTCTAAAGTGTTTTCTGCCCTGGTTATTGTGGCTCAGTTGGTTGGAGCATTGTCTCGTAACTGAAGGTTGCTGGTTTGATTCCCAGTCAGGGCACATGCCTAGGTTGCGGGGTCCACCCCAAGTCCGGGAACATAGGATCCCTGGTCTGGGCACACAGGAGGAAACCAATCCCTGCTTCTCTCTGGCATTGATGTCTCTCTCTCTCCTTCCCTCTCTCTCTAAAAGCAATGGAAGAAAAAATATCCTCAGGTGAGGATAAAATTAAAAATAAAGTGTTTTCAGAACATGGAGGAAATGATCATTGTTTTCAATTAATTAAAAACAGGATGGATGATTCACAGTGAAATGCCTATTAAAAGGTTCTATTCAAGGGCAACCCCTCTACCTCTTTCATTATGATCCTCCCATTCTCATCCATGATACAGAAAATTTACCCTTTTCTCTGGAATTCTGATTCACTTTCTAAATTATTTTCCTTTTTCACGTTCAAGTCAATAATAAAGTTCAAGATCTAATTTTATAAAGGACTTTCCCCTTAAACTTTTATCTGTGCTTTCATTATCATTTGTTTTGACCAAATGTTTCAAGACTCACAGGTTTGAAACATAGACACCAAACAATTTACATACCTCATAATATATTAGCATAATAAATGAGTTAAATGAGGTATGGGACTAGCTATATTTTTAGCTCTTATTAATACATCTTCTGCAAAAAGCATTTTCCCATGCCTTCTTGGTTGACTTGAAATCAGCAGCATAAGTACATTTCAAAAAAAAAATAATCTTTTCACCCTGGCTGGTGTGGCTCAGTGGATTGAGCACCACCCTGCGAATCAAAGGGTCACTGGTTTGATTCCCAGTCAGAGCACATGCCTGGGTTGTGGGCCAGGTCCCCAGTTGGGGGTGCACAAGAGGCAACCACACATTGATGTTTCTTTCCCTCCCTTCCCCTGTCTCTAGAAACAAATAAAATCTTTAAAAAATAGTATTTTCTACTTCCCAGATATTTTGTTGTTTTAATTTTACATAAACCAATTGTTTTGTGTATTCCCTTAAGTACCTCCCTGAAATCCAACAAAACTATTATAATACATTAAGTTTAATTTATATTCTTTACCTTCTTCGTGTTTCTTCTTTTCTACTTTAATTTTTTTTCTATAGGAATAGCCAACTATACTCCTTCTATACTTTCACATCTTTATTTTAACTGCATGAGTCATAAAAGTGTTTGTATTGTACAGACAGCACTACAGCAGATCCTGTAAGTTGTACGGGACTCTTTTCCTTTGACCTCACCACCACACCTAGCCCCACTTATAAGAAAAAGGCACTGAAGCTTATACACCAAGTCTTAATGATCAAACACCAATAAATGGTTAAACCGTAGAAAATAAACCTACACCTAAGTTAAGAACTGGCAGACAAAGAAGTTCTTCACTGATAAAACATGAGTCAGGATTTCATGTTCAAACATTAAAAAATAGTCATTTCCTCCATTCCTAAAATTCTTGCCTTAGAAGGCATATTTTCTAAGACAATTAAGTAATTTATTTTCACTATTTAAATCAAGTGCAGGCTTGGGCACAGAACCAATAGATAAGTAGGTTGATTAAGGAGTTTGTCATTACTTTTAATTTTCTACTTCCACGCTTGGTATATGTTAGAACGGATTTTTGGAGGTAATGAGCTAAAATGTAGTATAAGATGTTTAGTCCAAATAACATGACAAATGATAAAAACACTTTTAAAAATAATTGCTATTTTGACAAACAAAATTCATTATAGCAATCAAATTATTTTTTAAATGTTAATTTAAAAGGTGAGCTTAACTTTATTCAGGTTTCGTATTTTTTAAGTTCAAGTTAGCAAAAGTAAATTTCTTCTCCACATGCTAGAGAGCTGCATATATATCAAAAGACTAAAACTCTAAGAAAAATCCAATAGCTTTATTTTTCACTATGAAATGTATGAATTGTCCACACATTTTTTACTAGTATGGCAAAGATTACACAATGTTACAACTTTTTGTGTACAACTTCTGGGCTTCTTCATGCCCAGAAGCTGTAGACTGAGCTAAGTATGCAACAGAACACGGTGGCAGAATTTATCACTCCTTATGCTCCTCCCACAGGGAACCACAGTCAGAGTATGTGGACCGTTTTACTGTTTTAGCTAACAAGCACCACCGTTACTCACTGTCACAGTGCTTTTCAACCACGACACCTTTACAGTGCAGCTGTTACATAAGTAAACAGTTAGTTTCTTCCTCAATTTGTTGGTGACAACAAAAATGATTATGCAGCTATGTACAGTATTTTTCAGACTATAAGATGGACTTCCCCCTCCAAATTTGGGAGGAAATGGGGGTGCATCTTACAGTCCGAATGTAGCTTACCTGGCTCGCTGGGGGGGTGGGCGGTGGAGCGGGTTTTTTTTTCCTGTTTTCCTCCTCTAAAACCTAGGTGAGTCTTATGGTCCGGTGCGTCTTATAGTCCAGAAAACACGGTATTTGTACACAATTTTTAAAATTAACTTTTTAAACTTGAATGTAAGTTTGTAAGTGATTTGAAGGGAGGCCAGGGTCAGAACCAGAATTAGCTGGACAGCAAAGCTGAGGGGACTGAAGCTAGCAGTTCTCACTAAAATGGTTGGCTCTCCCTGGGGGCACGATGACCCCAGGACCCAGACTGCTGGCCCTGTTCTCTCTAGTCTGGACGGTACACTTCATTCCGTACATTATGTCCATACAGAAGAAACGTGTATAGCCAGAGTTTCAAGGACAATTTTCTGAAAATGCTACAACTGAGGAGTAATCAACAAAACCCCGGCGGGTGAGGCCCAGGTTTTGTACTGTTGCAAAATCGTTAAGGTAGTGACAGTGGAAAGTACAGTAAATCTTGCTAACTGCCAGCTTGTTCCTGAGGTTTCCAGCTACTAACTCCCTCCCCCCAACTTTGTATAGATGGTACGTATTTAATTCTAGATGTCATGGCATATTTGTTTTTACTTTTTGATGAATTAAATAGGCTTTAACAATTTTTGGATTACAAAACAATGCTTGCAACACTGTTTTCTTTATTTGAGGTACTGATATTGAAATTACAGTCTCAGTAGAGCTCAGAGAAATTCTGTCTAGCCTAGCCAAAAGTGACATTTTTTAAAACTGTAACAAGCACCTTTTATCATTTCAATTACTTTATTACCTTATTTGATGAGTGCCTTTAAAACTTTGAAACTAAAAGCCATTTTTTTTCCCCAGTTCATAAACTCCTCTTTCAGAACGAAATGCTTTCCTTTTGGAAGGCACTGGCTCCTTTTAAATAAATTACTTGTTCTGGTAAACTTGAAGTGCTCTTTATATGAGAATATATTACCTGGCAAGTAAGGACTAGTTATTGGCTTCTTTCTTCCCAGAAGACAAGGCAAAATGGTGTAATTCTTGTTCCCTGCAGAAAACAGCTGTCCTTTTACAAACAAACCAAACAAAACTTATGTCATTCCTCTATTCAACCAATGGTTACTGGCTGCTCAGTGTGTACCACTGGGCACAATGTTAAGTGTCAGATACCTGTCACAAGAGACTAGATGTGAGTTTTTAAAAACTGGAACTACAGGATTTTGATTCTCTCATGTAGCTCTTTTTTCTCTCCTTTTTATTATTATTTTTCACTTAGGGTCTCTAAGAATAAGCCATATAGAATCTTTACAGTCTTCTTTAAAGCTCTGTCAGTCAGAATTTTTTCCACAGATTAAAGAAATTAAATTCATAGGTAGTTTAAATTTTTTTAATTATCTCTTGAAAGTACAAATCATAATAAAGCTGGTTATAAGATTTTTGGCCTTACGGTGAAATGTAAATGAAAAGTAATAAGCCAATTTGTAATAGGGAATTAAACCACCCATTTCATTATTCCAATTTCAAAACAGGCAACAAATTAAAGCAGATAAAACTTCTATTACTGATAATTCAATCTAATAATTACTATAGAAAATGAGATGCGAAAAATTGATATTTTAATTTAAAACAATGATATTTTTATGATTAATACTCTAAATGAAACATTTTCATGCATAAACTATATTCCTGAGAATTCTATAATCTTTAAGAAATCACACCTTATATTCTATACTTTGTGTAAAACTACTGACTTTAAATTATTCATAGTGAAGCAGTAAGATTTTATTTCACAATTTATTTTCTAAACTATTAGCTGATTTACAAGGGTAGGTCTACCAACCTCATCTGAAAATATGAAAGTCAGCTAATTAATCTGCACTCAGGAACATCTCTAATACAACAAAAATCAAAGGCATAAAGCAACTTCGTCATCATAAAAAATACTACTACTTTTTAAAAATCTAATCATTAATGAACTATCACAAAGATCAAAGTCTGGTGCACAACCTCTTGGTTATGCACCCCTACTATTAACTTTCCCAAATTATCTGGTTTCAATTATTAATATTCTTCATTTTTTAAATTAAACACACATACAACACACACACACAGTCAAGGAGCCAAACTAACTGATAAGACCATGCCACAAATCCAAACGTTCCTCTCTGAGGCTGGATGCCTCTGGTTCTTCAAACCATCAAGGTCTCCTAAGGAGTGATAGGGTCAACTTAAAGGAGTATATAGTCTTCTGATGACTATGGTCTTCTTCCCACCTCTAAGAACACTATAGTGAGTTCAGGATTTACAGTGCGAGAGTGCAAATGAGAGTAATTCCCAGAAAGCAGGGCAAACTGCCTCAATGTGGTTTACTGGTTACCAAGAAAGCAGTTGGCAAATAACTCTGATCATACAAGTAGAAGCAGAACATTTAAGTATCCTCCAGCACTAACATTCTACTCTTCCTTCTCCTCCTTCTTCTCCTCTTGCAACATGTTAACAATTACACTATCATATACAGTTCATAATATCAACAAAAGAACCAATCAAGCAAAGAAAACAACCTTCTTACTAAGGTAAATTAATGAGAAATTTTGTGTAGCCATTGATTCTTATATATTCATTCCTGCTAATGTGATTCTTGTTTAATCTGTAGAAGGGTGTAATATCAATATTTACTCTGCCTTTCCAGAAACACTATTTATTGCAGTTGTCAATATGCTCAGAACAGAACTACTAAGAAGTTCTGAAGAAGAAAAAGATATGTTGACTGTCAAAAATCCATATGGAAACTCAGATGTTTTTAATGTATTGTTTTAAAACGTCAACTACTACTGTTCTTTCTTCTCCTAAATTCAAACTAATTGAAGGTTATAAAGTAACCACTTCCCCCCAGAAGCCAGAACTTTCACCTTTTCTGATTAGGGGAATACCTCTCATTAATTAGGTAAAAAAGAAGGTCTTGCTGATGGAATGGGAATCCCAGATTCCTGTAGCCCCAATTCCTTATCTAGACCTCCTATTTATCACAATGAGCAGTACCTGAAAGTCAAGGTTGTACTGTAACTTCATTTGTTATCTGGAAGTCTAAAGGCAGGAGTAAAAATAAACGAAGTAAATAAAGAGTTTCTCAAACTAGCTTCAATTTATTCCAAGGAACATGAGAAGAGAATTATGAGGAATATGATCACTAAATCTGAAATTCTGCCTATTCCCAATTAATTGAGCTTTTACCAACTGCAAGCCAGACGATCTTGTTTAAGAGGTAGAAGAAGGAAGTACAAAGATCAAAGCAGTGCTTACAAAGGGGAACAACTATTTTTGTACTTGTACTCCAGTATTTACTAACTGGGTTTGAAAAATAGGGGCCTTTATTCAGCCTATGTGAATGCCAACTGCAGAACATAAAATAAAACTGAAATTTCAAAGTAAAAATATAAATTTTCAAACTGCCACCAACCCCTCACTGGATTACATTTTCTTTAAGAAGTCTTTCAAACAGGTTAGAAGTGGTTTGCTCTTCACAGCAAGCAGTATTTCAGTGCTAGCATAATTCTACACACAGGGAGGCTTCCTTTGTGTTCCGATTCGTCCCACAGGCTGTGGCCCAGGAAGACACTTCATCTAAACAAGTTCCAGAGAAAATTGAGGAGCTGCTGCCATATCAACATGGATGAATAATTTCAGCAGATACCGTGTTTCCACTTATCATACATGTTCTTACCTCAGCAGTTGAATTACATAATAAATGTAAAAGGCTACAAGAAACAAATCTCTCCATTTCCTGGGTTCCCAAGTTAATAAGCTCAAAACATATTTTACTTTAAATCATTTATATAATTTTTTAGTGCATTAAACTGAAAAAGAATTCATCTCTAGAAAGCACAATACTAAAATCAGGAAAACAACATACATTGGCTAAGAGCTTTATGTCAATCAACTACCCCTTTTAAACTTTTAACAAACATTAATGCAATTTAAAGTACTAAAAAATATTCAGTTGATGGATTTTGCTAGAAAAATAAGCACTAATTATCTTGATCCCAAGGTTTAGTGTTTACCAAAGATCACCAGTTTGTAGAATAACATTTGTATTTCAGAGCTATTAAGTGTTTTAGTAATACCAGTGATTTTCTCGGCTTATGGACTTTATGACAAAATCTTTCAATTAAACATAGTTATTTAAAAAGCTGCAATGCTGAAATATCCTACTTAATAAGTCCATGAATACATCTTAAATCTTGACAATGAGATACTGTATCATTAAGTCCCATTTAAGTTTCAGGATAGACCAATAAATCAGGGCAAACATCTCCAACGGTATTTATTTTTAAAGACCATAAGAAAACCTGCATTCAGGCTAGGCTTTATTCATATGATTATTTTTGTTTTAGAGGTCACGCACAATACATGGTACCGCTGTTAAGTATTTAACGCAATCGGAGTGCCTGAGAAGTGCTCTAAGTAGGTGATTTCTTTTCCCTGTTACACAGCAGGCCCTGTAGGATCAGCACCGAGCCCTCCTTAGTCTGAGAACTAATGCACAGGACCTATACAGTAGGCGAGTATATTGTGTCCTGGTTGGGGTATTTGCGTCTCACTGAGCGGGGGTTCTTTCAAAGTAGGAGCCCACGGGATAAGGCTGTCCCATTCAGTGCGAGGGAGCTGGGGAGGCTTTCCCAGCCCAGAAGACTGCCGTGCACTTCTGCTTTCATTTCATGGAACGCCCTTAGGTGAAATCTGGTTCGCCACTGCACCAACCACCTTCCCCTCTCTCCTCCGAGCCAAAGAGCACCTCAAGCCACCCCCCAGCAGGGGGTGGGGGTGGGGATTTTTAAAAAGTTTGCGAGAGATCCCCTCCGGGGCCCGATCCCGCCGGGCCGCGGGACGTGAAGGGAAAGGAAGGGCGGCCGAGCAGCGCGGCCCTCGGTCGGCCGGCCGGCCGGCCCCCGCCGGGTCCGGGGGAGCCTTTCCCCCGCTCGCCAATCCCAAGTGCCTCTCAGCTCCTTGTCAACCTGATCCTACGCCGTGGCCCCGCAGTCGGCGCAGGACCCGGGAGCCCGAGCGGGCCGGCGCGGCGCGGGGCGCGGAGGTGGCGGGACCGCGGCCGCGGGTCCCCGGCGTGGCCCCTCCGCGCGCAGTCGGCTTACCTTGGTGGCGCGTCCGCGCTCGGCCTCGCTGCGCCTGCGGGCTCCCCCTCGGGCCGGCGCGGGCCTGGGCGCCGCGGAAGGAGCGAGATCGGCTGCGGGGCGGGTCCGGGGGGCTCCGGGGCGCGGGCGCGCGGTGTCGCCGGGCCAGTCAGTGCCGCGCCATGTCGCAGCGCGGGCGGAGGCAAGCGCGGGGCGCGCGGGGGCCGGGCCGCGGCGGCGCCGCCTTCCCGGCCGCGGCGGCTCTGGCCTGGGCTGCGCGGGGCTCTCGGGGCGCTGTCGGCGGCCGCTCTCTGGCCAAGGGCGGCGGCGGCGGGAGGCCCGACGGCCGGGAAGGGCAGGGGAAGCTGTCAGCGCGCAGCCGGGCCGCTCCGGTGGCGAAACCTCCTCTTCCTGCCCCGGCTCGCTGGTGCACTTCTCTGTCTTTCTCTCTTGCTCACTCTCTCACTTCCTGGCTGGAAATTCCCACTGACGTCGAGAAAGAAGACAGACGGACACACGCGTGCACGCCGCGGGGGCGGGAGGTGGGGTCGCCGCCGGGGGTGGGGAAAGCCCGCACTTCGGGGGCGCCCTGCGCCGGGAGACCCGCCGCCCCCTGCGCTCCCGCCCCCCGGGGCCGCCACCGGGCGGAGGTCGAGCCGCGCGCGGTCGGCGGCCCGGACGTCAGGGTCCCCCGCGGAGCTCCCTCTCCCGGGCCGCGCTCCCTAAGTCCCGGAGGCTGGAGCGAACGGGGACGCCCCCTGAAGACCGTGAGGGGTCACGTCGTCCCGGGAAGCAGGCGGCACCGAAGCGGTGGCGTGCTTTCTGGAGGCGGGCGGTCCAGAGCCTCTGAAGGACAGGCCGGAGCATCTGGAGGGGATGTTGGGTTGTGTGGTGCCAACCATGCCATGTATAAAATTAAATCTCATCCGTCTGTTCCCTTTAAATGGTCTCAGTTACACCGAAATCCCTTCACAAATTAAACTGGAATTTCTGTATAATAACTGACTTCTGTCCAATAAAGTCTCAACATCTACTGGGTTTGGGTGAGGTCTTAAATCTCCTGGTTATGACTGATTTTGAATTGTCATCTACAGGGCATTGTCGGGCCTTTATGATAATTACGGTGGATGCAATTTTCGTGATGGTGGTAGCAATGGTTTTGGCCCACAGCTCAGAAAGAAACACTGATCCTGCAGAAGGGAGTTTTTCTCTTTTTTTTTTTTTTTTTTTTCTGGAGAGACCACTACTAGAACCTGCAGACAGGACTCCCAGTGGTCATAATTCACTAGATTTCAGCTTCTTTACATGCCAGGCACTGTACTAGACTAGGGCTGGGGATATCTTGAAATAGGTTAGCTCAGAAATTATGACATTGGATTGCCCCTAGCAGGTTTGCCACATTCCTTTTATGCCTCCTCCTTTCCCTGCACCCTCACTCCCCAAGGTTATAAGGGTGGTTGTTGGTGGATGTTTGGCAGAAGAGTAGAGATTCATTCGTTGGGTCTGGGATGAGTCTCTGCAGTGACCTTGGAAACAACCAACAATCTACCTTTAAGGGATTTGATTTAGCTTCTTGGGGCAGAGGACTTATAAAGACTTAATGATTTTTAGGAACCCTGTGTTTTTATTTATGGGGCATTAGAAAATGTGCCAATACTATGTTTTAGTACATTAATAAATAGTTTATATAAAATGATTTTTGTCATTAACGTAAATATAAAAAGTACAAATTCCCATGAAACAGCAAAGTGTTAGGGGAGTAGTTTTCTTTCTTTATGGAGTAGGGATGAGCATTTACACTCTTCGCTCACGGTTGGGGGAGTGAGTATCCCTTTGCCAAAATAAAGGGTAGACAAGGTTGGAATGTTGAAAGAGTAGAACCAGAGTGACATATTTTGGGAACAACAATAAAAGAATGTTAATTAGTGAAAATGATTAAATTTCAAATTCAAAATTATCCCATAGAATGGACTTAAAATAAGGACTGTGTCAGGCAGTTATATTTAGTTTCCTAAGGGTGCCTTAAAAATTACCACAAACTGGGTGGCTTAAAGCAATGGGAATTTCTTCTCTCACAGTTCTGGAAGGGCAGAAGTCAGAAGTCAAGGGGTGGGCATAGCCGTGCTCCCTCTGAAAGCTCTAGGAAAGAGTCCTTTCTTGACCCTTCCTAGCTTCTGGTGTCTCTCAGCAATCCCTGGTTTTTCTTGGCTTTTAGCTGTGTAACTCCAGTTTCTGCCTCTGTCTCCCCATGGCTGTTTTCTCTGTGTCTCCTATGTCTCTGTATCCAAATCTCCTTCTTTCTGCTGTTAAGATAAGTCTTTGGACAAAGAGCCCACCCTGACCCAGTACGACCTCAACTTAATTACTCTGCAAAGACCCTGTTTCCAAATAAGGTCATGTTCACACATACATGGGGTTAGGCCTTGAACATATCTTTCTGGGGGAAATAATTCAATGCACTACAGCAGACAGAACTATAAAAGCCCCCCATCTACTCTTTTTGGCTCACCAGTTAACCTTACTGTATCCTTGCTTTGTTCCCCAAAAGTTGCTCTTTACCTGCTTTCTGGAATGTTTCTTATAAATGCATCCACACTAATATGTCAGAGGACATTTGCCACTATCAGGCTATAATGAAAAAAATGCCTTAATGTGGAATTTCAGGCATCAAGATCACAGAAAGTTGTGTCATGTTTATCACTAAATCTTTGAAGTCACACAAATTTCCCTTTTCATGAAGCTGAGTGTTAGAATGTCAGTGTCTAGAGGCTTCTGAGGTTGGGATCTACACCGTGTGTACATCGACCATGAGCAATTCTGTAGTGTGTGAAGGCGATTCACAAATACAAACTCATACAACTGAGCCTTGTAAACTCTTGGGCCAATCTTGGGAACAAAACAGGATTGAATTGTATTTCTGTAAAGAGTACAATTTACTTTGGGTCATGAAGTCACTTCAACATGCTTAGAAACATCCAGGACACAGCTCTCGGCTATGGCAGCCAAGGTGAAAAGACTTCACTAGACTCAAAATCAGATTTTGGTCGAAATCCTGGTTTTGTCTCAAATTATCTGTGTAACCTTTCCCGAGTAATAACATGGTATGAATTTCAGTTTCTTTGTCTATACAATAAACATAACATTATAGTTAGCATTATAAACTGTATATTCCAACTCTATGACATTTATTTTATAACTGGAAGTTTGTACCTCTTAATCTCCTTCAGCTTCTTTTCAATGAGATATTTTCTTTTATTTTTTTACTGCTGTTCTATCATAGTTGTCTCAACTTTCCCCTGTCGCTCTCCGCTGCCCTGCCCACTCCCCACTCCCTCAGCCAGTCCCCACCCTGTTGTTTGTTATCATGGGTCCTTCATACATGCTCCTCGACTAGACTCTTCTTCTCTTCCACGTTCTCTCTCTCCTCCCTTTCCTCCAGTACTGTCGTTTATTCTTTATTTCCATGTCTCTGGTTCTAGTTTGCTAAATTTGTTTGTTTTGTTCATTAGGTTCCACTTATAGGTGAGATCATATGGTATTTGTCTCTCACCGCCTGGCTTATTTCACTTATCATAATGCTCTCAGTTCCAACCATGCTGTCACAAAGAGTAAGAGTTCTTTCCTTCTTTCGGCTGTGTGGTATTCCATTGTGTAAATAATGTACCACAGTTTTTTGACCCACCTGTTTACTGATGGGCACTTAGGCTGTTTCCAGCACTTGGCTATTGTAAATAACACTGCTATGAACATTGGGGTACATAGGTTCTTTTGAATTGGTGTTTCAGGATTCTTAGGGTATAATCCCAGCAGCAAGATTGCCAGGTCAAAAGGCAGTTCCATTTTTAATTTTTTGAGGAAATTCCACACTGCTCTCCACAGTGGCTGCACCAGTCTGCATTCCCACCAGCAGTGTAGCAGGGTTCCCTTTTCCCCATATCCTTGCCAGCACTTGTAGCTTGTTGATTTGTTAATGATGGCCATTTTGACCAGTATGAAGTGGTATCTCATTATGGTTTATAGAATGGTGTAACGCCTTGAAATGTTATTATATTATGGCAGTGCTATAGAGAACATATTGCAGTCCTTATCAGAGAGTATGACCTTAAATACTCAGCAATCCAGTTCCTTTTAAAAGCCTGTTAGCTGGAAATTATAAATAGGGACGATAGTCCATGCCAAAGAAGATGTGTGATATCTATTCCCTCTTAATCCCTTTGATTCTTATATCAAAATGAATTAGCGGAAACCTCCTAAGTACTAGATTATATTAATTTATGGAAGAATAATTTTTGGTGATTTGGACCTAAATTATTTCTAAGGCATTTCATCCCCCTGATTAGATCAAGTCACTTCGCACTTCAAAATCTTCCAAAGGCTTCCTTGATCACTCAGCATAAGTACCAAAGTCCCTACGACGATCTGAAAGGCCCTTTATAGTCTAGCTGCATGCCGACTTTCAGATTTCACTTCCAACCACTCTGCTGGTTACTCTCTCTGTTTTGGGAAAGGTCTTGCTGCTTCTTGAACACACCAAGCATATTCCTTTACTCCTCCTGGAGTTTATGCACAAGCTGTTTTCTATGCTTGGAGCACCTTGGGAATATCCACATGGTTGACTCCCTCATTTCCTTCAAGCCCCTGCTCAAATGTCACTTTATAAAATAGCAACACCAGTCCTTCAACCTTTAGAATAGAGATGCAATCATATCTAAGTTAGTAACTGTCAATACAAGTCACTTTTTTTTTAACAGGGCAACCTGGCTATATTCAAGTAGCAAATCTTACACTTGAGAGTTTTTTAGTGTTATTTGTTATACATATCTATATTTTATCACTGTTCTTAAGAAATTGTTTCATTGATTATGTAATTCTAGATTGGGAGTTACTGCATTTTTCGGACTATAAGACGCACCTAGGTTTTAGAGGAGGAAAATAGGAAAAAACCCGCTCCACCGTTGCTGCCCCACCCCACGAGCCAGGTAAGCTACATTCGGACTATGAGATGCACCCCCATTCTCCTCCCAAATTTGAGGGGGGGTACCTCTTATGGTCCGAAAAATACAGTACTTTTCTTTACTCATTAAACATTTCATTCTATTCTCTTTAACTTTCATTGTTGTTTTTAAGCAGTCAGCCTGCATCACTAATTGCTGCTTTTCTGATTTCTTTTTTTTCATCCTAATTTTCTTGTGACGAACGTAGATTTGGTACATTTTTATATTTCCTACTTGGAGCATATCGTTTTTTTAATAGGGCTTTCTGGGTCTCAGCATTTAATATCTTTCCACAATTCTGGGAAAATTCCAGTCCATTATCTTGTCCAAATTGCTTCTCCTTCATTTTCTCTAATTGCTTCTTCTGGAATTTTAATTAGGTATTACTAGTTATTGCTACTACTAATAATACTAGAATTATTATCATAAAGTTATTACTGTAACTTTTACATCACAACATCTTTTTGTCTCTTTGGGTTGCATTCTGGATAATTTCTTTAAATTTATCTTCCAGTTTACTAATTCTCTTTTCATATTTATCATCCAGTTCCCTAATTCTCTCTTTAACTACATCTCATTTGCTATTTAATACATCAACTGAGTTTTAAATAATAAACTGTTTACATTTCTTCAAACTGTATCTTTGGAAATTTTTGAAACTTGGGTTGAAATTGAGTACTCCAAAGAATATTTGTGCTTCTTTTGGCCTGTACTCTGGATACATTATTACACTGGGAACACTTTAAATTAAATGTCCTACTTGAGAGTTTTTGACCTCCACATTTGGAGTGATTACGAATTCTCAGGGGAGAATGCCTTCTCTTTGTACACAGTAACGAGGTCTAGACAGGCAATTTCTCAGCTGTTTCTTTTTGCTTTCAGTTTGGGGAATGTGTGAATTCTTGACTTTCATGCACCCTTAGCAATGCATTAAGTTTTAAAATTTGTTATGCAGAATTTCAATCAATTATTTCCATTAGTTATTTCAATCAGGAAGTATACACTGTGATAAAAACATAAGGTTACTATATATTTTAAATGATGGATTTTTTCTCTAGTTATAGCATCTATCATATATTTAACTGTTAGTTTCTTAAACTTTAATTATATATTCCCGAGTGATTTTATTACTTAAAAAAGGTTTTCCTCTGACTCTTCCAACAGTTCTGTTTCAATGAAACACCTGTTTGAAGTGTTTATCTTGTTTTTCCTTTCTTGGCTTGCTGGTACTCTAGGGCAAGCTGTTATTTTCCATTTCCCCTCAGTCCTCAGGCTCTGTATACACTGATCTATAATTACAGGTCAAGTATTAGAGTCTTTTATGCAACAGCAAGTCTGCAAAAGGGAAAGTTTCTATTCTTGTGGGCTAGTGCTTGAACCATCTGGCAATTTGTCAATATCCAGCAGCAGCTTTGGAAGGAAGTCTTCTCTCCACCCCTCCCAGATCTCCCAGGGTGCAAGTGAGGGCTCTTTCCTGGCCTGGGTGGCTAGGGGCAACTCATCTCCTGGGTGCAGCTCTCCTCCACATTATCCTTTGCCAGCTGGATTAGGTCATCCCTCATAAAAAAAACAAACACATAAGCAAACAAATGTAGCTATTTCCTCAAGGGATTCATCAGTTCCCCACAACTAGCTTTCAATAGGAACCATGAAATTCAGATTTTCACTTTATGCATGCCCAAAACAAAGGAGAGTGGACAATGTGTCTTTTCTTTTGAACATCCTGGAGCCTATGACCTCTAGTGCCCCAGCCAGGTGCTCCCACTTACCTGCCCCAATTTTTTTCTTGTTTGGAGAACTGGTTGAGAGGGGGTTGGGAAGGGAACTGCAGTGCCCAGTAGGCGGTTTCTCACAATGCCCTTTGAATCACATGTCCGCTCTTAATGACAAAGAGTCTGTCTCATCTGAAAGACGTGAACTAAGGAATGCCGGAGAGGCAGCTTGCTGAGGGAAAATTGGAGTGCTGCTCTTAAAAGAAGGAGAAAGAGATGACGGGAGGGTATAAACATCTAATGTCTCCTATACTGTGACACTTATAAACATCACACACTATAGATATACAGAGACCATGTTTTAAAACATATGTAATTTAATTAAATATCAGAAAGAGAATTCCATTCTAACTGCATATTATAAACTGTTTATAGGGTTTTAAATGAGATTATGCTTATCTTGGTTAGGGTGCTTTTCACTGCAAGGTATAGAATTCTGACTCAAAAGGATTGAACAATTATGGAATAATATTAGGTCACATAGTTGAAAACCCTTAGATAAAGAGGACTTTATAGCCAATGCAATCAGGACTTTAACTCTGTTCTTCTCATGGGCATTTGTCTCTGCTTTTCTGTCCTGTGTTAGCAATTTTCTCATGCTGGCTTTCTGTCTGGTCAAAAGATGGCTTCCAGCTATGCAATGGACAACGTGCTTTCTTCTTCACATTGAGACCTTGAAAGAGAAGGGTGGGGTGGGGAACATATCTTCTTATGGATCCCTTTTAAGATCAAAGAACTTTCCCAGAAGCATTCAGCAAACTTTTCTTTGATTCTTATTAGTCAGAATTGGGTCATGCATACACTCCCTTCCCCCCAAAATTATTCATGGCTTCCGTAGTCCCTCATTCTTACTCTGCCCATTTCTAAGAAACCACTGATACACTTTCTGTCACTATAGATTAGTTTGTATTTCCTAGAGCTTTATATGAATGATATCATAAGTATGCACTCCTTTTTAGCTGGCTTCAGTCATTCAACATGAGATCCATCCATGTTGTATGTTTAACAGTTCATTCCCGTTATAGTTGAGTAGGATTCTGATATACGGAGAGACTACAACTTATTTATTTGTTATTTATTCTCTTATTGATAGACATTTGGGTTGTTTCCAGTTTGGGGCTATACAAATAAAGCGACTAAAACATTTTGTGTACAACTGTTCCTAGAGACATATACTTTCTTTTCTCATGAGCAAATGTCCAGGAGTGAAATGGCTGGGGCACATGGTTAGCACATGTATAACTTTTTAGGAAATGGCAAAGTGTTCTCCCAAAGAAGTTGTATCATTTTATATTCTCACCAGCAACTTATGAGACTCCTAGTTCTACCATGTCCTTGTGATATTTGGTACAGACAGTCTTTTTAATTTTAAGCATTCTAATTTTTATGTGCATTTCATTATGATTTCTCTTGTGTTACCCTAATATCTAATGATGGTGAGCCTCTTTTCATATGCTTATTTGCCATTTGGTGAAATGTTTGTTCAAATATTTTGTCCAGTTTTAGTAGGGTGCTTGATTTCTTATTATTGAATTCGAGAGATTCTTTTATATCCTGGATAAAAGTCTTTTATCAGATATGTGACTTGCAAATATTTTCTTCTAGTCTCTGATGCTTGCCTTTTATTTACTTTTGAAGAGCAGAAAGTTCTAATTTTGATGTACTCTATAAATTTTTTATTGCATTGTGTTTCCACTGTTGTATCTAAAAACTTTTGCCTAATTTAAACTCACGAAGTTTTTTTTTTTAAAGATTTTATTTATTTTCAGAGAGAGTGGAAGGGAAGGAGAAAGAAAAGGAAAGAAACATTAATGTGTGAGAGAAACGTCAACAGGTTACCTCTTGCACGTGCCCCAGCCAGGGCCAGGCCACAACCCAGGCATGTGCCCTGACCGGGAATCGAACAAGCAGCCATTTACCTTGAGGGATGATGCCCAGCCAACTTAGTCACACAGGTCAGGGTCATAAGAGAAAAATATTTTCTCTTAGGATTTCTTCTAGAACTTTAGTAATCTGAAGCCTTAAATTTAGATCTATGATACATTTGGAATTCAGTTGTTTTCCTTTTCATTGAATTTATTGGTTAACAAATTACACAGGTTTCAGGTGCACGGTTCTACAACACATCATCTGTGCACTGTGTTGTGTGTTCACCACCGTAAGTCAAGTCTCCGTCCACCACCACGTATCCTCCTTGTACCCTCTTCTACCTCCCCCCGCCCCACCCTGGAGCAATCACCACACTGTTGTCAGTGTCCATGAGTTTTTCTCTTTTCCTTTTTATTTTTATTTTTGGCTCAATCCCTTCACCCTGCCCCCCAGCCCTGTCCCCCAACCCACAGCTATCAGCCTGCTCTCTATCTCTGAGTCTGTCTCTATTTTGCTTGTTAGTTCATTTTGTGCATTAGATTCCACGTGAGTGAAATGATATGGTAACTTCTCTTTCTCTGACTGGTTTATTGGTGCAAGATATGGATTGAAGTCCAATTTTTCCAGCATCATTTGTTGAAAATATCTTTTTTTCCCCCTTCTGATGAATTGCCTTTACAACTTGTCAAAAATCAGTTGTCCCTATATGTATGGGTCTGTTTATTGACTCTCTATTTTGTTCCATTGATCTTTTTTCTAATACCACATTTTTTTAATTACTAAATTTTTATAAGACCTCTTGCAATCAGGTAGCGTTAGCTCTCTAAATTTCTTCTACTTTTTCAAAATTCTCTTGGCTCTTCTAGATCCCGTGCATTTCTGGATGAACTTTAGAAGCGCATCGTCAGTTTCTACAATTAGTATGCTGAGGTTTGGATTGCATTAAACCTACAGATCAGTTTGGGGAATATTGGCATCTTAATACTGAGTCTTCTGTCCCATAAAAAGGTATATGTCTCCATTTATTTAGATAACCTTTCATTTTTTTTTTGCAATGTTTTATAGTTTTGAGGGTTTAGGCCTTTCGCATTCCTTTGGTTAGACTTATCCCTAGGGCTTTCTATTTTGAGGTAACTGTGGACTCACGTGTGCTTTCTTAGGCCGGTTTCTCCTAGTGGTACTATCTCACCAAACCGAAGTGCCATATTGCAGGCAGGGTATTGACCCCGCTACCGTCAAGGCACAGAACGCTTCCACCACCAAAAGGATCCCTCACGTCGCTCTTTGATAACCACATCCACTTCCCTCTTTCTTTCTCTTCTTGGCCCCTGACGACTACTAATCTGTTCTCCTTTTCTGTAGTTTTAGTACATTAAGGAGGCTACATAAATAGAACCCTAGAGTATGTAACCTTTTGGATTTTTTTTTCACTGAGCCTAATACCCTGGAAATTCATACAGGTAGTTGTGTGTATCAGTAGTTCATTCCTTCGTATTACTGAGTAGTATTGCATCGTATGGACGTTCTAGTTCGTTTGCCCACTCAAAGACATCTAAGTTGTTTCTACTTTTTGGTTGTTGTAAATGAAGCTTCTTTAAGAATTCACGCATAGGTATTTGTATGAACATAAATTTTCATTTCTCTGGGATAAAGGCCCAAGAGTGTAATTACTAGGTCATATGGAATTTGCATGTTTAATTTTTCAAGAAAGTGCTAAACTGCTTTCCAGAGTGGCTGTACCATTTACATTCCAACCAGTGATACCTGAGTGATCCCATGTCTTCATTCACACCCTTACCAACATTCGGTGTTGCCACTGTCTTTGACTTTAGCCCTTCTCATAAGTGTGTTGTGACATTTCATTGTGGTTTGAGTTTGTACGTTTCAAGGGATAATAAAGTTGAACATATTTTATGTGCTTACTTGCTATCTGTTTATCCTCTTCAGTTAAGTTTCTGTTCATGTCTTTTTGTCCATTTTCTGATTGGACTGTTTATTTGTTTACTTTGAGTTTTGAGAGTTCTTTATATATTCTAGATACTCATCATTTGTTGCTTGTGTGGTTTGCGAATATATTCTCCCAGGCAGTGGCATGATTTTTAATCCTCTGAACCAAGTCTTTCCTAAAGTAAAAGTTTAATTTTTTTTTCCTTTCATAGCATGGTTTTAGTGTCAAGTCTAAGACTTCTTTCTTTGCCTAGTCTGAGACCCTAGAGATCTTCTCCTGCGTTTTTAAAAAACCTTATTTACCTTTAAGTCCATGATCTATTTGGAGTTAATTTTTAACTTAGGACAATGTTCATTTTATTGTTGGGAACCGCCCTGCCTGGTTTCAGAAGCTGTAACCCCCCACGGCTAAGGCTGAGTGAGAGACCTTGGGACCCTAAGCCACTAAGGAGACAAAGCTTATCTCCCTGGAAGGAGCACTGCCTCTGCCCCCTTTACTTCACCCTGCTTGGCCCCCAGTGCATGACTGGTTAGCCAATGACTGGTAAGATTCCTCAAGGGAGGGATGACCTAAGTCAGGCATGGTCATGAAGAGGCCCTCAGGGAAGCACTTGGGGGTTTATAGAAAAAGGGGGTGATGGACCCTTGCCCCTCGGCTTTAACATAGCCTGAGTACTCATTCTGTCTGCAAGAAGTCTCCTAATCTCTTGGCTACCTTACTTCCCCTGCCTGACTTAAGCCTGAAACAATGCCAGAGGTGGGTGTGGCCCTGTGCTAGAAAGGGCAGATTCCCTGGGGTGATCAGGCCTAAGAAAGAATGCATAAAATCCTGTGAAACCTGCTTTGCTAATACCCTCAATTTAAATGATAAGGGTCCAAGCCTGAAATGAGCTTGTTTCCCCCAAAGTTTTAAGGCCCTTTAGCTATCTGACCCTGACTCTAAATAAGCCCTCATAGTTCTTTGAATGTTATCTATTGTTTGATCATTACTGCCTGACAATGATTGAGCTTTACATATATGCCCTGTATTCCTGTGCAAATTAAACCCAATAAAAGCTGAGGAAAAGGCTTCTGGCCCTTCTCCTTTGAGAGACCTTTCCTCCCCAAGCAGATCATGTCTTGGTAGACTTATTTTCATCCGTGGCGGACTGGGGGGCTCTGTGGGCAAAGCTCCCTCACATTTTATTTTGCCTCTGGATGTCTAAGTGTTCCAGGACCATTTATTGAAAAGGCGACTTTTTCTCTATTGAATTGCTTGTGTACCTTTGTCAAAAGTGAGCTGGGCATATTTCTGTGAGTTCATTCCTGGGTTATCTATTCTGTCCCCTTGTTCCCTTGATCTGTGTGTCTATCCCACTGCCAATACCTCGCAATCTTGATTACTATAGGTATAAAGTATCTTAGAATTGGGTAGACTGGTTTCTCCTACTTTAGTCTTCTTTTTCTAAATTGTTTTTTAACTATTATAATTCCTTCAACCTCCTATATATACATTTAGAATATTTTTTTCATTTTATTTTTGCTATTTGAGTTCCTTTGTCTTTCCGTTCCATCTTAGGATAATTTTGTCTATATCTACTAAAAGTTTTGTTGTGATTTTAGTAGGAATTGCATTAAACTTGTGTCTGAATTTGAAGAGAAGTGACATATTTACTATGTGAGTATTCCAATCCATAAACATGGTGTGTCTGTTTATTATCTCTTCTTTGATTTATTTCATCAGAATTTTGTAGTTTTAAGCATACACATTCTGTACATGTTTTATTGGATTTACATGTATTTATTTTTTGTAATTACCAATAGTTTTATATTTTTAATTTTAGTGTTCATGTGTTCATTGCTAGTATATAAAATACAGTTAATTTTTTAAAGTGTATCTTGTGTCCTGTGACCATGCTGTACTCACTTATTAGTTCTAGAAGTTCTGTTACAGAGCAAGGGGGCGGGGGTGGTTCCTTCACGATAAATTATTACAGAAAGGATTCCCCCTTTCTGTCTCTGGAGGTTCCTTCCCCCACCTCCACCTGCTAGGTTCGAAATGCCCGCCGCCAGAGGAAAGACGTCTCTCAATGCCAGAGACTGGTGAAAAGGAAAGGAATTGTTTATTTAAAAGTTACACAAACTTAGAATAATGGCTTAATGTCTTCAATAAAACACTAAAGTCCTCTAGAATGCCCACAGACGCACAGTCCTTCCCTCTCCCTGTGCCCAGTCCGGGGTACCGTGTCTCAGGAAAAGAAGTAGAAGTCCGTGATTCAGGCTCCCGGCACCATCAGCTGTGTGGCTGCTGCGATCTCCAGTTAATCTAAAGCCATGCGGCACCTTCTCATGGCCCACCAGCAAGAGTCCTTCCTCTCCTTTCTCTATGGCTGCAAAGTCTCTCCTGCTGCCTAAGCCGCGTGGCAAAAAGAAGCACCCCAAAACCTCGTGGTCCTCTTCCTTTCCCTTCAGAACCACATGGTCCTCTCCTTACTTCACCAAAGCTGCCTGATCCTGGCCCTCTTTCTTTCCCCTCAGAACCTCGTGGTACTCTCCTCTTTTACTTCAGAACCACATGGACCTCTATCTATCTACTTGCTCCAGAACCTCGTGGTTCCCCCATTTACTTCAGAACTGCGTGGTCTTCCCTATTTACTTTGGAGCCGCGTGGTCTCCTCTCTCCCCCAAAACCTTGTGGTCCTCCCCATTTACTTTGGAGCCGCGTGGTCTCTTCTTTCTATGGCTGCCACGCCTAGGTTTAAATCCCAGTGCCCATCTTCCTTTGCAGCCCCATTTCCGACTCCTCCTACAGTCAGTTACACCTGCCAGCATCCCTGTATTCTTCCAGCTTTACTGGCTGCCATAGTAAGTCTGGGCAGGTGTGGCCCCATGGCATGGAGCCAATCATCTCCAAGCTCTCACGCAGGCCCTGTAAACGGGGAGTTGCTTCCCAGACCCGTCTTGGGTGGAAGTCACTCCCATCTCCCTGGCTCAAAGCAGGGCCACAGCTATTTAACATATCTATGAAACCAGTTAAAGGTTATAGATATGTTAAATGACTGTGCCAGGGGTTAGCTGCAAAGCTCTTGCTACCCAAAATAGCTCTGAATGGCCCTGTTCCATGTGTCCCATCCCCCTTGGCTCAGGCCTGTGGGGGTGAGGACATCCTATACACATTTTTCTAATATTTCCTGGACACCCCGAGTCCTGCACCCCATTACAAATCCCTTCTTGGGGCCCTCCTCTTGGCTGCACCCTGCTTCAGTTCTTTTGTAGATTTCTTGGGAATTTCTGTGTAAACAATCTTGTCCGAAAATAGGCACTGTTTTGTTTTTTCCCTTTTAAGCCTTTTGTTTTCTAGTGTGATTGCACCAGCTAAACCTTACAGCACTTTGCTGAAAAAAAGTGGTGAGGCTGAAATCCTTGCCTTGCTCCTGATCTTCGGAGGAAAGCATTTAGCCTTTTAGTATATCGGCAGTTGTAAGTTTTTAAACAGATGCTCTTTATTGTGTTGAGTAAGTTTTTCTCTACTTCTATTTTTCTGAGAGATGTTTTTGTTTGTTGTCATGAATGGATTTTGAATTTTGCCAAATGGTTTTTCCTGCATCAGTTGATATGATCATGTCATCTTTCTTCTTTAGTCTTTTACATAGTGGATTACATTGATTGATTTTTAAATATTGAAGCAGGCTTGGATCCTAGGAATAAATCCCTCTTTGTAATGGTGTATAACTTTTTTAGATATTGTTAAATTGCTAAATTTATTTACTAAAATTCTCACATCTATATTCAGGATATTCGTCTATAGTTGTTGTTTTTTGGGGTGGGTTTGTTTTTGGGTTTTTTTTTTTGTTTTTGTACTCTTTACCTGGTTTGGGCATCAGGGAATTACTAGCTTCATAAAATGAATTAAGAAACATTCCTTTCTCTTCTATTTTCTGAAAAATACTGTGTAGAATTGGTATTAATTCTTATTTCAACTTTTTGTAAATTTCTCCCACGAAATCCTCTGAGCTTAAAGATCCTTTTGAAAGCTTTAAAATTATGAACTCAATTTCATTAATAGTTATAGGGCTATTCAAACTATTTCATACTGGGTGATATGGTAATTTACACTTTTTGAGGAATTGATCGACCTATTTCACCTAAGTTTTAAAATTTATGTGTATAGAGATGTCCCTTTATTACCTTTCAATATTTCAGGGTCTGTGTTAATATCCATATATTCTTGATGATATATCTGTTTGACCCTTGGGATTATAGTTTTGTCCTGAGTGAAATTAGAGGCTTTACTGGGTTAAGATCCCTTTTATTCCTACACTACCAAGAACTGTGTTTCTGAACAACATATGCTTACACTCATTTTAAGTGGAATATTTATTTCCAGCCTCCCTAGTCTAATAAAGCACTAAAGACATTTTTTAGGTTGGAATTCAAACTCTTACAATACTGTTGATGTTGTTTAGAGTTTAGATTTTAAAATATGAAAAACAATGAAGCAATAGAGAGTTAAAGAACTGCTTTTTTAAAATCAGCTATTCTGCAGAATAATGTTTTTTATAATTATATAGAGCTGATACAGTCATTCTTCCCAATTACTCTGAATCTGACCTTTAACTGAAAGAATATGGATAGTAAACCCAGGGAGTTAGCATTTTTTTATCAACAAGCTTAAATCTTGCCAAAGGAAGTTGAATACAGGAAATAACTCATTTAATGACGTAATACATTGAAAAAATACTATCTCTACAATCAGAACTAGCATCACAGACTTAGATCAAATGTATATTAATAGTGACATTTGTTGGCAATTTGTACAGGCTTACTGTAGGAATTTGTTATATAAAATTTATATGTGGGCAAAATTCGATGGTGGTGGTGGTTGTGTTTCTAGAACCACAGGACCCTTTGCCACGTGCTGCATCATCAGGTAACAGAGTCAGGAGCGTGGAATCACAGCCACCTCATCATGAATCGTTGTGTTACAACTTATTAGCAGGATAATTTAGGCAAGTTACTTAAACTTGTTAAATGTCAGGTTTTTTAATGAAAAGTGAGATTGGTAGTAATTATCTTTTTTTAGTGTCATGAGAAGTAGAAAAGGTTTACACACAGTGCTCACCCCAGTGCCTGCCTCATAGGAAACATTCAACAAACGGAAGCTGTTATCGCTCCACAACAACAGTAACAGCAATAATGACAAGAAGAAAAGGAATGAAATAAATTGATTTTTCAGTATCACTTTAAATATTGAACTACAGTCAAATTTAAATAGCATAGGCTAGCAGGTACTTTTTAAGTAACTCTCCGAATTCCTTGCAAAGTTATTTATGAAAACAGATAAGAATGAGCACTCAGAACAAAGAAAACTAAGCCTGACAGCTGTTTGGTTTTTTTTTTAAGTTATTCAAAGAATAATCACAACTGACAGTCATGCTCACAATTCATGGCCAGTGTAGGTTGTTTGATTTGTTTGTTTTTTATTCTTTTTTCTCTTGGGATGGAAGAAACTTCCTACCTTGAAAGTAGGTGGAGAGACCTACTCTTTGTTTCCCTCTAAAAAACAAATGAGCTCTGGACCAATGGATAACAAGTGGGGAGGGTGGTCCCACTATAACCCAAGTATTATTATTTTTTTCAAAGTATATTTTATTGATTATGCTATTACCGTTGTCCCAAATATTATCCCTTTGTCCCCCTCCACACAGCCCTCTCCCACTCCCTCAGGCAATCCCCACACCATTGTTCATGTCCATGGCTCATGCATGTAATTCTTTGGCTGCTTTCTTTCCTATATTATGCTCTACATCCCCATGGCTATTCTGTAACTATCTATTTGTACTTCTTAATCCCTTCACCTTTTCACATATTCCACCAGACCTCCCTTCCCTCTGGTAACCATCAAAATGTTCTCTTTATGTCTGCTTCTGTTTCTGTTCCGCTTGTTTGTTTCGTTTAGTTTTTAGATTCAATTATTGATAAATATGTATTTATTGCCATTTTATTGTTCATAGTTTTGATTTTCTTCTTTTTCTTAAGTGCCTTTAATATTTCATATAATAATCATTTGGTGATGATGAACTCCTTTAATGTTTTATTGTCTGGGAATCTCTATCTGCCCTTCAATTCTAAATGATAGCTTTGCTGGGTAAAGTAATCTTGGTTGTAGTTCCTTGCTTTTCATCACTTTGAATATTTCTTGCGAATCTCTTGTAGCCTGCAAAATTTCTTTTGAGAAATCAGCTGACAATCTTATGGGAACTTAGTTGTAGGTTACTGACTTCTCTTGCTGCTTTTAAGATTCACTCTTTATCTTTAACCTTTTGCATTTAAATTGGTGCGGGCCTCTTTGCATCCATCTCATTGGGACTCTCTGCTTCTTGGACTACTTATATGTCTATTTTCTTTAACAAAGTAGGGATGCCTTCTTTCTTTGTTTTTTCAAGTAAGTGTCCAATTTGTTGCTCTTTCTCTTCACCTTCCAGCACCCCTAATGTGTGGCTGTTGGTACACTTGAAGTTGTCCCAGAGGCTGCTTACACTCTCTTTTCTTTCTTGGACTTTTTTTTTCTTCTGTTGTTTCATTGGTTGGAATTGGTTTCATTGATTTGGACCAAATCAATATGGTCCAAAATATTGATTTGATTCTCAGCTTTGTCCACTCTACTCTGAATTCCCTGTAAATTGTTCTTTATTTCAGTTAGTGTACCCTTCATTTCTGACTGCTTCTTTTTTATGCTGTTCAGGTTCTCACTAAGTTCCTTGACATCCTTATAACCAGTGTTTTGAACTCTGCATCTGATAGGCTGCTTATCTCCATTTTATTTAGTTATTTTTCTGGAGTTTTGTTCTGTTCTTTCATTTCTTTGCTTCCTCATGTTGGCAGCCTCCCTGTGTGTATTTCTATATATTAGGTAGAACTACTATGACTTCCTGTCATGGTAGCATGGCCTAATGTAGGAGGTGTCCTGTAGCATCCAGGTGCACAGCCTCCCCTATCACCCGAGCTGGGTACTCAAGATGAGCCCTTTGTGTGGACTGAGTACACCCTCCTGTTGTAGTTGAGCTTTGATTGCTATTGGCAGGCCAATGAGAGGGGTTTACCCAGGCCAGTCAACTGCGAGGACTGGTTATGACCACTGACCACTAACCTCCACCCTCCATGGAGGATCAAATGTGCTAAGGCCTACTCCACACAGCAAGACTTACTTCAGCAGGGCTCTGGTGCCCGCTGAGTCTGTCCCTGGAGTGTATTGCTTTTAGAGGTACGAAGTCTGTTCAGTTGGTATCCAGCCATGTAATATTAAATATAGAGACATTTATTGACAAAGGTACAAGATACAGGAAACACTGTACACAGGACAATGATGCCTCAGTCCCCTTCAAAGTAGACACCTTGGGACCTCACACAGTTCTCCCAATTGCCATCAGTTGCCCTGTCATATTTTCCTGAATCTCATCGATGGCCTGAAATCTCCTCCCTTTCAAAGGTGATTTTAGTTTGGGGAAAAGTCAGAAGTCACAGGGAGCCAAATCTGGTCTTGAGGGGAGCTGAGTCACCTGGGTGATTTGATGTTTTGCCAAAAACTCTGCATGAGATGTGATGCACGAGTGGGCGCATCATCGTGATGAAGCTGCCAATCACCAGTTGCCCACAGTTGCAGCCTTCTGAGTCATCTGAATAGTTTCCATGGAGGAGTGTTCAAGCTTAATGCAAAGTTTGATGCAGATTTATTGCTCTACTCACTGAGTCATTTTGAATGTGATGGCCACACAGTACACATGCTCACTCAAGCGCATCTACTCCCCCCACTGACAAGTACAGTGAAGTCGTCATTGTTCACACATGTGCATTCCAGTCCACTCTCCTTGGCTGCCATTTTACATCCATGCCACACAAACCATTCTTGTTAACAATAATTGGACTTTTTCCACACAGACCACTTAATTGGGTGGCGGTGCTTCCCATGGTTTATAGTTGTCCACCAGGTGTGCAAGCTGTGGTGTTTCCTAGGAGGTGCAGACAAAGGTCAGCCACTGCCTGTGTTCTTTCTGGGGCCACTTGGAATAAGCTATAAAGCAATATGCTGATGGCTGCTACTTGTGCTGGGTTTGGAGGTGCCCAAGTGTGACCAGGCTGTGAACTAAGGCTAGTTGCTGCTAGGTGGGCCTGTGGCTACTTAGCAAGAGGCACCAAGGCTTGCTGAGGCCACCTGCTGCTTGTTCGATAGTATTTAGGAAGATCTGAAGCATGAGCCAAGACAAGCCATTTGTATGGAAAAGTCACTGTTAACAGCTTAGGTAGGCTGGTAAGTTGATGTTATTTTTGAGGCATTCAGAGGATTGTTCCTACTCTGATCCCGGCTTCCTTACTGTTCCTTTTTTAAAAATATATATTCACTTTGAAACTGAAACCTTTGTATAACCACTTAGAAGCAACAAGACTGGATATATGGACTTTTGGTGATCGCATCAGGCCATGGGGGAGTGAGATCAATATGGCTTGTATACAGAAGAATGTAGTTCTGAGAGAAATTGAATTAGGGTAGATATTGGGAGAACTTTGGGTTGTGAATTTTGTATATTTTATGGGAGAAAAGCCTCAAAGGAGTTGGCAGTCTGAGAAGACCCTAACTGAAGCCTTTGAGATAAGAAGAATAAACCAGTATATTTGCATGTGAACTTGCCTCCCAGAAATAGCACAGAGGAGAATTCTGTTAACCTCCCCAAAGAGACTGAGATAGGATCATGGACAAGTAAGACTCTGTTGGAATTTATAAGAACTGAAAAAAAAAATCTTTGTTCAGTGGAATTAGAGAGAGAGAAAAATGATATGAGCTTAAAAAAAAAAAAGAAAATAAGTCCTTTTTTCCCTCCGAAGAACCGAGGGATTGCATATTTTTAAAATAATTTACTATTGGAACAAGAGAATGTTTTGGAAAACTTTTTGGCATAGTCATTAAAATGCCAGGAAACATAGTCTTTATGAAATTGAAACATAAAACCAAAAAAGAGAATACAAATTAGACTAAACAGTTAGTAGTTTGAAATGTGTTGGAGAAATGTGATAGAGATAAAATCAACTGCCTGAAATGAGGAAATTGTCAAGAAAATGAGAAATCGAATAGAATTAAAATCAACAATGCAATCAGTAAGGGCAGACTTGATTAACAAAAAATTTAATCAATGATATAGCAGAGTTACTTGAAAAAGATTTTCTACAACACAAGGGCAGAATAAAAAATGTGGAAGAGAAGATGGTAGGTATCAAAGATAGAGAAAAAGATCCCTATTAAAAATTATAAGATTTCAGAGGAGAAAATCAGAGAAGCAAAAATTTAAAGATTAAAAATGAAAAATGAACAACTAACCAAGCAACAAACCAACAAATGCTTTTCTGAGCAGATAAAAGAAACCCCAACATTATACTGATTTACAAGACTCACCGTGTTCCAAAGAAAATTAGCAGAGAGAGAAGCATATCTTGACCAAAACTTCCGTTTTAAAGATAAAGAATTTTAAAAATTTACAGTAATTATTTGGAAATAAATAATAATATTTTTTTTTACCTATGACACAAAAGTCAGCTGAGTTGAACATTTTTTTTTCACAGTAGTAAATATCAGTTCACAATGAGTTTTTTTCTGTAGAATTTTAAGTGGTAAAACTGTGCCTCAAGAATTCTATATCCACTCAAGTTTTTATTTGCAAAGACTACATGAAAGCACTTAAAAAAAAATAGAATAGCTCACTAAACACACCATCCACATACTTTTTGGTAAAAAATTACTGTACTTGAAAACATATTTCAGATGACTTAATAAAGCGAAATTAATAAAACTTTTAAAATGTGTAAGGTATTCTCTAAAAGGACTCACGCAGTGAAATAATTTAAACATAAAACTAGGTGTATCAGTCAGGCTTCCCCAGGGAAACCAAACCAATGTGAGATCTCCCATTTATATATATGAGATACATACACAAATGGAATTGGCCTCTGCGATTGTGAAGGCTGAGAAGTCCCATGACCTTCAGTCTGCAAACCAGAGACTAGACAGCCAATGGTATAATTCCACTCTGAGTTCCAAGATGTGAGAAACAGGAGAGCTGGTCGTGTAAGTTGCAGTCCAAGTTCCAGTTATAAAACAGAGATTGATGTCCCAGCTTGAAGACAGTCAGGCAAAGGGAACAAATTCTCTTACTCAACATTTTTTCTCCTTTTCAGGTTTTCAGTGGTTTGAATGAGGCCCACCCACATTGTTGAGGGCGATCTGCTTTACTTGGTCTACTGAATCAAATGTGAATTTCATCCAGAAACATCCTTACAGACCCTCCCATAATAATTTTTAAGCAAATATGCGGGTACCCTGTGATCCAGTCAAGTAGACACACAAAATTAACCATCAAACCAGGTATAAATAACTTGTGTGTTTTGTTATACAAAATGAATGCAAACGTCAGAAATTGATCTTAAAAGAGGATTATGTAAAAATTACATATAGCCCTGGCTGACGTAGCTCAATGGATTGAGTGTGGGTTGCAGACCAAAGGGTTGCCGGTTCGATTCCCAGTCAGGGCACATACCTGGGTTGCAGGTCAGGTCCCTGGTGCAGGCCACATGAGAGGCAACCACACATTGATGTTTCTCTCCCTCTCTTTATCCCTCCCATTCTCTCTAAAAATAAATAAATAAAACCTTAAAAAATACCTATAAAAATTAATCATAATAGTGTGGGCCTAAATGTCTAGGTAATATGAATAAAATCTACAAATCAATGAGAAGAATGTTAATTGGGACTTAATGTGTGAATGTAGAAAGGTTTAAAAAAATCTTATATGAAAATTAGTAAAGAATGGAAAAGAAAGTTTTTAAAACACTAAGTATCAAAAAAAGTTAAAACTGGATTGAAATCTTCCAAATCTGTGAAAGATAAAATCAACCCCAACAACAAATGACAGAAAACAGAGGAAGTGGTATAAAAGCCTTAAAGAAAGCATGACCCAAGATAGTAAAATAAGATGAAACATATTAGTTTTGGTAATACATTTAAATGGGTTACACTCCCTAATCAAAACAAAGTTTTGCCGGATAAGGAAGTTAAAAAACAGGATCTCTATGCTGCTTTCAATGGGGACTTCTAAAATAATACACAAATTTTATAAGAGGATGGACAAAGATTTATAAGGCAAACTAAAAAACAGTGATGAAATTAATGATTTCAGATAATGTAGGTATCAAGTGTCAAAATATTAAAAGTTTAAAAAGATCATTTTTATCATACACACTACACTGCATGATCAAGTTATAAAAATCATAAACCTTTACGCAGTGCCTAGAGTAACATCAACATATATAGTCAACAACAATTATGAGGAGAAACGGAGAAATGTGCAGAATACTATAGTTGCAGAAAAATTTAACATCCTTATCTTGGGCTTTGAAAGATAAAGTTGTCACTTTTTTTTTTTCTGCCCACATCCTTTCCTCTGTTCCTGTGATTACAACAAGTAAGGACCAAAGAAGCTTGGATTTCCCAGAAACTCTCTTGTTGCTACAGAGAGAGCGAGCCAGCCTGAGAAATTCAGACAGGCAAGCAAAGCTAAGAAATGAGGAAAGTACCAATTCCATCATTTGGATCCCTAGATCCAGCCTTTGCTGAGGAAGTTTATATTTTGGAAATCCCAGTTTTACCAAATCACTAATTCTTTCAGTGAATGATGCTAGTTTGAATTGGGTTTATATTGTTTGCAGTAAAATGACTCCTAACAACATAGCAATTCAAGCAGGAGAAGAAGAAGTTTTCAGAGAATTTAATACTATAATTAATAATGGATTAATAGTACATAAGTTTTTAATATGAGGTGGACTCTTTAAAAATAGTATACTAGCTACAAAATAACCTCACTTTATTCCTCAAAAACATAGCTTGTATTCTATTTAAAAAATAAAATTGGAAGGTGGGGAGAGAGAAAGAGAGGGAGAGAGAGAGAGAGAGAGTCAGAGAGAGAGAAAGAGACAGTGATCGGTTGTCTTTTGTATGTGGTCTGACCCGGGAGCGAACCTGGTGTGTGGGGTGACGCTCCAACCAACTGAGCCAACTGGCCAGTGCAAAAACAAGTAAATAAAGAGCACATTCTCTAAAATGTAACCATCCTAGAAGTTAATTTTAAATGGTTAAAGAAAGACAAGAGAAATATGGAAATTAAAAGTCTTTCTCCAATGACCATAGGGTAAAAAGAGAATTTAAATTAAACAAAAAATGAAAATGTTAATACCAGGGGGATATCATTTTAGAGGCATTTCTTCCATCTGACTCATATTTCCTTTCATTCTCCTTCACTGTTTCATCATTCAAATATCTACCAGTGGAGTCCCTCCAACCTTTTGGCATCTCTGGGCCACACTGGAAGAAGAAGAGTTGTCTTGGGCTGCACATTAAATACGTTAAGATATGTAATTACAAAAAAATCTCATAATGCTTTAATTAAATTTACGATTTTGTGTTGGGCTGCATTGACAGCCATCCTGAGCTGCACGCGGCCCGTGGGCCACAGGTTGGACACCCCCTGAATCTGTGCTCATTGGCTCAGGAAAGAGATGTGTCAACGTAGAAATAAATAACAGTTTATTTTTTATAGTTATGTAATTTGTCTTTGAAAAGCTTACAGTCTTTAAGGAAATACTGAGTTATAGAGAAAATGTTTCAGCAGTGGTGGTGAGATTTTTTCTCCTGCTGCACTCAGAGAAGAGGAAAATATTCCTGAAGTTGGAGAGCGCGAGGACAAGTGGAGGAAGCATCATCACTGGGGTTCTGTAGGGAGCCGGAGTAACCCGCCTTCTAAGCAGAGTTCTGAGAAATGGCATCTGCGTAGAGAAGACAAGACTGACTGGTGAGTCCAGGCCTACACGGATCACAGTGTGCAGAGTGCCTTCAGGTGGTGTGACACCTCAGTGTCACCTTGTTTGGACTGATGATGTTTGAACCTGAGGACCGGACTGGATGGCAGGTTTCTTAGGTGGGGCCTATGTGGTCTGTCAACACTGCAGAGCAGATGCTCTGCCTGTCACCTTGGTGCTTCATAAACAACCTAGTTAAAGAGCAGAAGGGACCCCTAAATTGACTGGAGACTTTAAAGAGATAGTAAATTGATATATGAGTATTTGTAGAAAAATAAGCTTGGTTATATTTCTGATGCATCTGAGTTTGTGACTAAATCTAAACTCAGTACCCTTCCTGTTAATTTGTGGGATATGGTCAAAGAAACCTGGGAAAGCAGAACTTTTTTCAGCTCCAATCCTCCAACCTTCAGTATATCTTTGTTCATGTAACAGGCTCACAGACCTTGTCCAGTATTTACTTTTACTTTTAGAAATATGCTTGTTTCAATTTCAAGCTTGCTGGCTTTTGCATTTAGTTGACCTATTTCAAAAATATTTGTAATATAATCTCGCTCCCCTTGCCTTTCTCCCTCTTTTTCCCAGGGTCCAGAAGGACATTCTTTTTTCTGATGTAAAATCTTATGATCTAAACTTACTTACAGGGCTATTTATTGTCTTGCTACAAAATTCTACATTTGAATAAAAGAGTTGATAGTACCCTAGTCTTTTTTTTTTTTTTTTTTGCATTTCTTTTATAACTCAGGAAAATAGTTACTTAGAGAAGACTAAGGGGTAAATCATGTGCCTCAAATGAGGAAGAGAAATGCACATTGATCATCTGAAAAGCTAATTACCCTTTTACAGAAATTACACATTGAAGTATACAAATACATTTTGTCTTAAATATCTTTTTCTAGGCTACTTTGGGGCCCACTGTTCACTTGTACCCTAGACCGTGGGAGAGGGCACGAGAGCACTCTTTCCACAAGCGTGGGGAAAGTGCGCGTGTTCTGCAGCTACGTGGTGAAGACACAGGAATGAAGTTATTGCAGCGGAGGAATGGAGTAGAAGGTGAGTTGAAGTATTTCCCCACTCTTAGAGACGATTTGTCTGGTCTGAATTCAGAGGGTGGGAGGATCTGCGATGTAGTCCATCCATCTCCTTTGACGCCATCTTTAATGAAAACTCCACCTCAAATTTGGCATCAGGTCTTCTGAGTTTACAGAGCTATTTGAAGTTTAAACACAAAACTGGATACGCTCATCTGTATGTTAATGGGAAGTTGGGAAGAAGCATATTAGGCAAATCAAAACTGCTCCCTAAAGTCCTGAAAAATTCTCTCTTTAATTTCCTCACTGGTACCCACAACACACAGAAGTACTTTTCTACTTCTAATTTCTAATGTAACATAGGAGGGCTTTACTTACACTTCATGTTGCCACAAAAATGTATTATTCCATTTTCACCTCGTTTCCTCTTGTTCTTCCAAAAACTTACGTTGCTGTAAGCATTTTCTCCTCCATTCAAACTACACAGGCACATAGATATTGCTATTGTCACTTTTTAGGCTTGTTAGAGTGAAGTGTATGGCAGGCTGAGCCAGATAGAATTTCATGAAACAGCCATTTCAAGGAATGAAACATATTGCTGCTTGGAATTCATAGTTAACATAACTAGAATTATAAACTTTTTGTCTAAAAAGAAGGAATACCTCAAAACCAAATACTTTGAATTTCTCATAAATGTAATAATCATATATAGCAATGAATATTTCACAATAACATTCTTAAAATTCAAAAATATAAAGTTTGTTCAGGAAATTTCATACTATTTGAACTGTGGAAAACAGTATGGAACTTCCTCAAAAAACTAAAAATGGAACTGCCTTTTGACCCAGCATAGCAATCCCGCTGCTGGGATTATACTCTAAGAATCCTGAAACACCAATCCAAAAGAACCTATGCGCCCCACAATTTACAATAGCCAAGGGCTGGAAGCAACCTAAGCGGTCACATAAAAATGTTGGCTTATATTATATCTTATGTACCCTTTCTAGCTCTAAATTTCTCTTTTGAAAGCTTAGTATGTAAGTAGAGGTTGGTGGATTTTTAAATAGGAGTTTGGGTCACAAATCTACACATTTTTTTTTCTGGGAAATAATACATAAAAATTAACACATCTATTCTTTAGAATTTTGAGTCATTCTAAACCATGCATGATTCATTGTTCATTTTTAGTTCACTCAAGATGAGGAATTCACGAAGTGTGAAATGGGGAAGCCATTACCCCAGAGTAAATTTTAGCCTTTAAAGTTCTGACATCTGTTTTAATAATAAAAATATTACACATGATGATGAGATAGAATTTTGTAGGAAAGAAGAAGAATAGGGTTTTTCATCTGCATATTTTCAAGTTTTAAGAGTGTATCTCAACAGGATAAATACAGGTCACTCTTACTTAAGAAAATTTCTTTTTTCTAAGTTATTCTGTTCATAATTTGGAACAAGAATTCATGTGGTGAATGCTTTCTGTGTGACAGCACGGCAAAAAAATACCAATTAGCATAAAGAAGCAAGGACTTTCAAACTGAACTTTGACTTGGGGCTGGTCAACTAGAAAAATAATCACTTGTTGTGATTATTCTGTAGATTTATTGTTGGTCTGAAACCTTGCTTAGAAAAACAAAACAAAACATTTTATTTCTGATTCTCTGTCTGCCAGGTTTGTGTGCTATTTACCAGGCATTCATGGCTATTATAGTTTTTAATGATTTTCCTATGGGAAAAGTATGAGGAGCAAAAATAGAACTCCTAGTGGTTGGCGAGGTAACAGTAGCCTTGGGCAAATATCCACAGTAATGGGAATGAATTATACAAAGGAAGTTAATATTTATTAAGTTTTCTTACTCTGTACTAGGCACCATGCCAGATCCTCCACAAATTCGATGTATGAAGTAAATTGGTTGTGGAGATAGTTCCGAAACAACACTTTCATCATATGTCTTTCAATTAAAATCTCTGCTTCCCCTGTGTCCTTCTGCCTGTCAGTATAAAATTGCAATGACTTGTGTCTTCCCACTAGCCAAGATTCATTTTTGTTGAAAGAACATCCCATGACAGCAGCTTTGTTTCACTTCCAAAATGATGTTGTAATATTGTCCTGATGTCTTTTCAGTCAGACTGCCACCACTTTATTCTTGTTACCTCCCTCCCCTCCAAATGTGATCCCCCAAGCCCCTCCCTCTGACAACCTGGGCACCGATTCCGACAATTACACAGTCTGCATGGATGCTGCCACCTGCTGGCGTCTTTAGAAGAGATGACTGCTGGTAGGCAAAGACAGGACCTTCAGAAGCGGTTTGCCACCATTCTACTCAGACATGGCCATTTGTGTGTTTATTCTCTTGCTTAGAGTCATCCACTTTTGTCTGCCTATGGGAGAACAAAAAAATCTTGGGTAGCTCATCTGTTCTCCTCGTATGTCCAACCTGATGGAATTTGAAAGCGTACTTAGTGATTCTATTTTGCCATTTAGTATGCAGCAGGGATGGCGACTGATGCTATGTCCTCCTGTTTGTACTCTACAGCAAAGTTTGGGGCAGAGCCATGACTTTGGTTGAGACCACTTGGTTATGCTCAGCCAAAAGTAAGTAAAAATGTTCTTGTTCCATGATTATAGATATTTAATTTTAATAAATATGGTCTGTCAACACTTGCAGTAATGTAGTTGCTAGTAAACTACACTGTGTGTATGAACCTTTAAAATTTTATCATTTGTTTATACCAAATAGCTACAGCAATGCTAGTTCATTGTATTTAATTGTCAATTATTTTCAACATGTAGATAATCTGACTGGTGGGATTCCTAAAAAGGTTGTGTCAAAAAAAGGTTAACACAAAGAACATGATTGATTAATTTTGACACGTGAATTATAAATGGTAATTGATTTGTTAATTGATGAAAAGTCTTTTAATCCATGTGTCTTTTGCTCTTTTGGGGGAACAGTCTAAAGTAGATTTAGTGACTTCTGGCTAAGATGGAGGCATAGGTAGATATACAGCCAGAGGTTTTGAGACTTTATTTCCCTGCACTAGAACCCTGGGCTGTGTGGTCTGTCTTGCTCCCCATTTGTATCTCCCGGTTTATCCTCATGCAAATGTGGGACTCCCAGGTCTGCTGGCCACCACCTCACCTGGTCTGCCAGCTACCGCCTTGCCACAAGTCTTCCCTGCCCCGGCTGCGGAGGGAAGTGGCAGCAAGAGAAACTCCCAGCCTCATAGCAAAGTTCATTGGGGAGACCCACAGTGTCCTAGAACATACACAAACCCACCCACCCGGGAATCAGCACCAGAAGGGCCCAATTTGCTTGTGGGTAGAGGAGGAGGTAACTGAAAACCAGTCAAGAGCCGAGCAAGCTGCATTGTTTCCTCTTGGGCCACTGCTCCACATGCAGCACCACAACACAGTGTTGTGGGTTGCCCCGCCCTTGTGAAAATGCCTAAGGCTATGCCCCTTACTACATAACAGGTGTATGGAGACAAAAAAAAAAAAAAAGGCCCAAATGAAAGAACAGATCAAAGCTCCAAAAATAGAACAAAGTGATAGTTAACCAACCTATCAGATGCACAGTTCAAAACACTGGTAATCAGGATGCTCACAGAAATGGTTTAGTATGGTTGTAAAATAGAGGAAAAACGGAAGGCTATGCAAAGTAAAATAAAGAGAAATGTACAGGGAACCAACAGTGACAGGAAGGAAACCAGGACTCAAATCAATGGTTTGGAGCAGAAGGAAGAAATAAACATTCAACCAGAACAGAATGAAGAAACAAGAATTCAAAAAAATGAGGAGAGGCTTAGGAACCTCTGGGACAACTTTAAGCATTCCAACATCCAAATCATAGCGGTGCCAGAAGGAGAAGAACAACAGCAAGAAATTGAAAACTTATTTGAAAACATAATGAAGGAAAACTCCTCTAATCTGTTGAAGGAAATAGATTTCTAGGAAGTCCAGGAAGCTCAGAGAGTTCCAAAGAAGTTGGACTCAAGGAAGCACACACCAAGGCACATCATAATTACATTACCCAAGATTAAAGATAAGGAGAGAATCTTTAAAGCAGCAAGAGAAAAAGAGAGAGTTACCTACAAAGGAGTTCCCATAAGACTGTCAGCTGATTTCCCAAGAGAAACCTTGTAGGCAAGAAGGGACTGGAAAGAAGTATGCAAAGTCATGAAAGGCAAGGACCTACATCCAAGATTCCTCTACCTGGCAAAGCTGTCATTTAGAATGGGAGGGAAGATAAAGTGCTTCCCAGATAAGGTCAAGTTGAAGGAGTTCATCATCACCCAGCCCTTATATGAAATGTTAAAGGGACTTATCTAATAAAAAGAAGAAGATCAAAACTATGAACCATAAAATAACAAATTCACAACTCTCAACAACTGAACCTAAAAAACAAAAACAGAAACAAAGATGAACTAAGCAAACAATTAGAACAGGAACAGAATCACAGAAATGGAATTCACATTGAGGGTTATCAGTGGGGAAGGAGAGGAGGGAGAATGGGGAGAAAGATACAGAGAGTAAGTAGCATAAATGGTAGGTACAAAATAAACAAGGGGAAGTTAAGAATAGTATGGGAAATGTAGAAGCCAAAGAACTGATATGTACCACCCATGGACATGAACTAAGGTGGGGGAATGCTGGTGGGAGGGGCGTGCAGGGTGGACGGGTATAAAGGAGAGAAAAAACGGGACAACTGTAATAGCATAATCTATAAAATATATTTTAAAAAGTAGATTTAGCAAAGGCACTCATAGATTTAGTTATTGTTGAACGTTTAGTACCTACCATAAAGCATAGCACATGGTAAAAATCGATAATGTTGGTTGAAAGAATAATAAATTCTTTGTCCTTTTATTGGTAAAAATGCCGGAATTATTCGGATTAATTCACAACATTGTGTTTAAACTTAATAGTGGATATGGCCATTACAATAAGCAGCTGCGTGCTCATTGCATGTTTCTGGTCAAAATGTGTTTCTGGGACCACCAGCAGCTTGTGAGAAACGCTGCATCTCAGACCACCCCCCCCCCCGCCCCCAGGGCTACAGAATCAGAATCTGCATTTTGATAAGATTTGCAGGTGATTCCTCTGCACATTAGAGTCTGAGAAGCATTACTTTAAAGCACCTTAGCTGCTATTATTATTTCCATGCAGCTATTGAATCCATTCTCTCATAGATTTCTCTTTCCTAAGTAAAATTATTTTATAACTAGACTTTGCACTACTTTCTAATTGAGTCTGTGCAAAAATAAGTTTTTGCATTTTTGTTTCCCCTCTTTTTTTCTAAGGGTTGCTCAAACTTAGAAACTGTGAATTCCTGCTCCTGAGCTGTGAATCAGGGGACTTTCTATAAGGGAAACTCCCTTCTGGGACACCTGATTGAAAAATTTAAATGATGAACCAATGGTTGGCTATTAAAACATTACCATTTGTACAATTTTCTTCTTTAAAAGAATGTTTGCTTGGTATAGTGCAGACCAGGCACTACATTTAAGGGAAGACTTCACGCCACAAAATATTTATTATAGCTCTTTTTTAAAAAAATGTTTTCTCAATTTGTATCTAATCCTTTCTCGTTTTTCATCCATTCCCCACCCACCCTTCCATCTGGCAACTGTCAAAATGTTCTTTGTTTCTATAAATCTGTTTGTTCTGCTTGTTCATTTTTGTTTTTTTAGATTCAATTGTTAATAGACATGTATTTATTGTCATTTTATTGTTCATATCTTCCTCCTCCTCTTCCTCCTCCTCCCCCTCCTCCTCCTTATTCTCCCTCTTCTTCTTGTTCTTGTTCTTCTTCTTTTCCTTCTTCTTCTTCCTCCTCTTCCTCCTCCATCTCCTCCTCCTTCTCCTTCTCCTTGACCATTTAACATTTCATGTAATACTGGTTTGTTGGTGACGAACTCTTGAGAAAGAAAGTGATTATCAGAAGTCAGAACTCTTTTTTAAAGCTGTTTTCTGAGATTGTCTATATATAAATTTAGCGAGGAAGTTGGATCACTTACTAAATCCATGTGCCTTTTAATTTTTATTTGCTTTTCACTTAATTAACTCAATAGGTAGTTTTTATTAGACAACCTTGGTTGTTTTTAACTAGCCTAAACTTAAGATTTTGGGTATAAAAACCCATCTTCAATGATTGTTCATTATTTTACTTTTTAATTTAACAAGATGCTTATCTTAGGCATATATTTTCAAAGTCAGCTCCAGTATGAAACAGCCTGTGCTAGTGCTGGCTGCAGATACCCTTGGGCCAGGCCATCCTCTGCCTGAGGAGAGATCTGCATGCAAGCCCAGAGGCCTGTGACAAGAGAAACAAAACACTGTTGGAAAGATTTAAGTGGCCAAATCGTATGCAGTTCTTATTCTGGTACTTATCACTCTTTGTAGAAATGATCTGTCTACTAGCAGGTTGTAAAGAGTCCTGGAAAGAGCCTGGGACTTTAGGGTGAGGCAGACCCAAGTCCTCTGATGCCGTGGGTCTTTCAGAACTTTTTTAAGTTAACTGGGATAGGTTGGAGGTGTGGCTTAATGCTAAGAGCCCGGTCCCTCTCCTAGACTGAGAGCTCCAGGAGGAGTGACTATCTTTAACCTGTGCATTTCTCTGGCCAAAAGATGGTCCGCATGCAGCAGGTGTCCAATAAATGCTTGTCATTATCTTGTGGCATACTTACTTACTGGTTTATTGTTCCATTTTCACATGAGAATGTGATCTGTGAGGGCAGGTGACTTGTTGATCTTTCAATGGTCTGTATGCCTGGGCCTCCTCTGAGGCCTTGCGCATAGCCAGTGCCCACAGTAGGTGAGTGCATGGAGGAAATAGTGTCTATGTGCTTTCCAGCAGGTCGGACACTCCACCTTCAGGTTTTCTCACTGAATCCCCACAATACCCTTGTGGTGTGACAAGAACTAACATGGGTTGTCCCAGTTGATGTTCTAGGTTCTAAGGTCTTTATATTGATTAACTGGGTGCTTGTAACAATCATTTGCTTCTTAAAGGTAAGTATTAGTGTCATAATGTTCATTTAAAGATGAGGAAACTAAGACACAAAAGGGTGATACTCATAGCGAATCAAGCTAGGTTTTAAAGCCTGCAGTTTGGCTCCAGCATCTGCACTTTAACCACCACGGTAAAGTTGCTTATCAGTTTTCCCATTTGGTGAGTGAGGAAGTTGAGATTTTAAATAGTTTCCCCATAATCATTCTTCTGTAAGTTGCCAAAGCACAGAATTGGACATCAGCTTCCCACTGAAGGCTGTGATTCTGTCTCCTACACGGTGATTCTGGATGTTTCATCGTGACCCTGGAGACGGATCGGCCACATGTGCCCTCACGGTCAAAGGGTCAAGAGGACCCATTATCAGAGGCGCAGTAAAACCCCAAATAGGTCAAGTTCCTGGGTACTTGGACAGAGCCATATGAGGTATAAACTGTACCATTCCTTGTGGCTCTAGTCAACACACCTTATTAAGAAAACTGTGTAAATTTTTTTACAAAACATCTTTTGTTAAAAAAAGCTTAGAGATTACATAGAAAGGGAGGGAGGAGCTGCTATGTAAGGGCATGTGGCAAATGAGGGTGTTCCAGTGTAGGAATATTGGACAACGCGTTTGCCTGACGTGGAAGAATTATAAAATGTATGACTTAAAAAAATTACTCTTTTCAGTTGCGGTTGACATGCAGTATTATGTGGGCTTAGGTGTGCAGTATAGCGGCTAGACTCTGTGTGACTGATACAGCGATCCCCCACAAGAATGTAGGATTGACTTTTTTTTTTTTTTTTTTTTTTTTTAGGATTGACTTTTAAAACAAATCTCAAATACTGGTGGAGTCTAAGGGATTTACGTTTTTAGAACTTAGTATAAACAAGAGATTTTAGAGCTTGTACTCTAAACTAACGGAAGTACCTAAACCAACTGGGGTGAATATTTAAATGTGTTTTTAAAGGTTTACATAAGTCCACCCTAATGTGTCATTGAGGAAATTTGGGCTTTATCGGTTATCTCTCATCCTTGGGATAGATATCCAAGAGCCTGGTGTCTAGAATCAGACAAATCTGAATTTGAACCTTAGTTCTGCTCCTAACTTGCTTGTCACTCTGACAAAATTCTTGACCTCTTGGTTCCTCAATTTCATCATCTGTACAGTGATCCTCAGTTCATAGCTTTAGAGGTAACTGAATTAATTTTAAATTGAATTAAACTAATTGAACTTAAGCACATGAAAAGGGCTCAGTAAAAGTTAGCTTAATGCCATTATCTGTTGTGAATGCACTGGATGGCATGAACTACCTGCTCGGTGTTTTGTGTGGTAGTTCTCAGTTTTAGGAAGATAATGCAGAGGCATTTCAGTAAAAGAACAGGATGTATTGTTCTCCCATGGCACAGAACTTCACTGTGGATCCCTCCAGTGACCTGCTAGATTTGTCCATGTAGGGAAAGTGCATTGTCATAACGGTTCTTAACTGTTTGCATTTTCTAACAGAGAAGATGGGAAGACATTGTGTCTGACAAAGATACTGAGAACTCCCTTCTCAAGCCTACATCCCCTGTGCTGCTTCAACTTGGTTATAAATAAGGCCCATGGGAATGGAGCTGAATGAAGAAAATAATTGGGTCGATACCTATAGAATGGTTTGATGATGAGACAGAAAACTCCCATGAACAGTGAACTGTGGCTGAGAAGTTACCTGGTTCCTGAATGAGTCAGAGAGAAGAAAGAATCATGCAAAATGTTAGTACTAGGAAGTTAATTCTTCTGCATCATAGGTATAAGTTTTAATGGAACAGCAGTTAGAAAGTAGAAATGACCTCATCTGAAATGAATTCCAGGCTGTACTTCAAAAAACAAGAATGTGTGACCTCTGTTACAGAGACGCTGGCTGCACTTCCGGAAGACTTCAAAAGCGCTGCCAGTTTAATGAGGAGAACATTCAATTTTGTTAATAACGCACAAAGTTAGATGATTGTGCTTAGGTAATTTTCTTTTTCAGGATGACTGAAGAATTGAGATATCACATATGTTAAGAATTAGTCAAAAGAATGTTAAAAAGTTCACATATTTGTACTGTATGTAGGTTCAACTCTTTCAAAGAGCTGTCGATTTCTGATCATATTCCTTAATCCCCACCTTTGATGTTTAAGTTTTTTGCTTGCCTTTAGCAAGATTCCTGTTGGGTCAGTTCAGCAAGAATCCCCCTACCCTTGATGTCTCTCCTCTTAGTAATTTTCCATCCATTGACCTCTCCCCCTGCTCCTTGGCTACAAATCCCCATTTGTCCTTCCTGTACTCAGGGTGGAGTCTGATCTCTCTCTCCTATTGCAATATGGTTACATTCAATACATTCTTTCTTACCGTTTTAGCAAGTGTCAGAATAATTTTTTTATCTATCTATCTATCTATCTATCTATCTATCTATCTATCTATCTCTCTATCATCTGTCTTTGCTAGACTAGAGAACTAGAGACAGCCTATACATTTAATACATTAAAAACAAAATCTTTGAGATAGTGTGCTAGCATCAATAAAAAAATGTGGCCAACATTCATAGAGGACCATTACCTACATTGTGCTAAGTGCTTTATCTTTGGGGCCTCCAAAAGGAACTAAAAGGCTCCAGGAACCTAAAGCAGCAGTGTTCCCCATCTTGCATCTTTTGCTTCATCATTCTCCTCAGCAGTGGCCTCCTCTCTCCTCAGACCTCATGGCAGAGAATGAGGCTCCTGCCTAGCCACTCATGTTTTTATTGAGGAACACACCCTTCTCCTTTTCTCCACAAAAGTAAACAGTTCTATCCCTTACATCCTGTGGCACGTTCCTCCTACTAGAGGGAGGATGGGCTCTTTCACTGGTGACACCAAACACTGACTTTTCCACACTGAGCTTTGTTAACCAGTGATGAGATCATGGCTTCCACATGTGGGCAGCACAGTAGCATGTCCATTGTTTCTTGTTAGTTCCTGGGCCCATGTCACCACTTGTCCTTTGTCTCCTGGGGAAAACGAGGCCAGACCAAGGGCTGTCTCTGGAGGCCCAGGGTACTTCTAAGCCCACTAATGAGTGAGCAGATCAAGTGGAGTCACTCTGTGGGCCCAGGGGAATTCAGGAGAGGGCCCCAATTCAGAGTCACTCTGAATTCAGGAGAGGCCCCCAGTTCAGGAGAGATTGCCATTTCGAAAGAGCTCTCAGCTGAATATTGTGTTCCCCAACACATTACCAGAACTCTTTATTTGGTTTTGCTTGACCTATAATGCCAATCCATACTTTGTTCTTCAACAGGGTCCTTATGCATTTCTTAGGTTTAAGAAAACAGAGTTAAGGAAGTAGGAGTATGCTGATAAGCTGGCTCTTTGGAGGTGGGGAGGGACAGACAAGGGCCAGATTTGTAGCAGTTGCTGGTTTTTGTAATGTAAATGTTCTCCCCATGCCATATTTCCGGCTCCCAACATACTGATAGACAAAATTCTTGGGTGTTTAAGCACCAGCTCTATGTGTGTGCTGCAAGTACATGCTGGGGAAAAGGAACCATTAAGCTTCATCAGACCACAGTGAGGGAACAACTTTCTCTCAATCCATTTCCAACTACTGGAGAAAATTCTTTTTTTTTTTTTTTTTTTACTTCACTGTTTTTTTCTTTTTCTTTTTCACCTTATTCTATCACTGACACTGTTATGGATATCCCTATTTCCACTCCCCCTGTGCCCACCTCTGCATAACCCTCAACCTCCCACCTTCCCTCTGCCCTTCACCACACTGTTGTCTGTCTCCATGGGCTGTGTGTATATGTTCTTTAGCTAATCCCCTCACCTTCTTTCACCCATACTCCCCTACCCCTCTCCCCGCTGACAGCTGTCAGTCTGTTCCCTGTATCCATGCCTCTGTTTCTATTTCGTTCACCAGTTTATTTTGTTCATTAGATTCTACATATAAATGAGATCATATGGTGTTTCTCTTTCTCCAACTGGCTTATTTCACTTAGCATAATAATGTCCAGGTCCATCCATTCTGTTGTAAAAGGTAAGATTTCCTTCGTTTTCATGGTCACATAGTACTCCATTATATAAATTTACCTAATTTAAAAAAGTAAATTTTTTAATCCACTCATCTACTGATGAACACTTGGGCTCCTTTCATATCTTGGCTATTGTAAATAACGCTGCAATGAACACAGGGGTGCTTATATTCTTTCAAATTGGTGTTTCAGGATTCTTAGGATATATTCCCAGAAGTGGGATCACTGGGTCAAAAGGCAGTTCCATTTTTAGTTTTTTGAGGAAACTCCATAATGTTTCCACAGTGGCTGCACCAGTCTGCATTCCCACCAACAGTGTATTAGGGTGGCTGGGGAAAATTCTTAGTGGCCCAGCTTGTCTGTCAGGCTCTGTTCCTAGTTTTATCAGCTGTAATCAGGGTACCATGACTATGCAGTAGAAGGAAGCAGGGTTATTGGAACTCTGCTGTAATGGGTCAGGGAGGCAATTAAGGAGTCATTGTGTGCTGCGATAATGCCCCAGTCATAGCTTACATCTCTCTAAGGAGAACTTGAGAAAGTCTTAGGTACATAAAGCTTGGCTAAATATAAGTCTCTGGAAAACAAAAGTACAAGACCAATAAGGAGAGAGACAGAGACAAAATAAGGAGGCGTTCAGTTTACAAGTCTTACCCTTCTGTTAATATTGGGTAATAAAAGGGCACAACTACATAATAAGACATGAGCTGGGAGTTTCTGGGGAGCTTGAGAACAAATCCTGCGCAGCGGAGGGCAGAGCTAAGAGAGCAGCACAAAGCACCCCGGTGACTTCACTTGCATACCTGGCTCGCGATGTGCTGTATGTCAACCTTAGGGACCATCCTCCCTCCTTCAGTTTCGGTTTTGTGAACCGATTCATTTCCTCATTGCTGAAACCAGTGTGAATCATGTTTTCTATCACTTGCAGTCAGAGACTTCCGACTGCTATCCTTCCACGAGACAAAGATCACATTGTCTTCTAGCTGTTCGTTGGTGTCTTTTCCAGGAGGTTGTCTCCTCCTTGAGGTCCGGGCCCAGGCAACTGGTTCAACTTCTCTCTCCAGCACTTAACAGAGCTCCTGGCATATGGTAGAAGTTCAGGACATGTTAGGTTGAAGAAATAAATCTGTAATATTAATTTGGCATCTAATATTGATCCTTTCTAGTCTGATCAATGCTTTCTTAAGAATAAAGTGGGTTAACTTTCTTACTGTAGAGAAGTATAGATAAAATTTATAAGAAAATTTGATAAAATGCATTCACTTAGCATAAAAAGATGGTTAGATAAAGGAGTTATTATCTAAAGGTATCCTATAAAAAGTACATCTTCATAGAGCCATTTTTCTTTTTGACTGTAATTGAGCTAAAAGGTTAATAAAGGTATATTTAAAATTGGCTGATTTAAGCTGTAACTAATATACAGTAATCCCCATTTATCTGTGGGGATATGTCTCAAGGCCCACAGTGGATGCCTGAAACTGCAAATAGTACCAAACCCTACATATACTATGTTTTCTATTCATACATGCCTATGAGAAAGTTTAATTTGTAAATTAGGCTCAGGATGAGTTTAACAACAATAAGTAGTAAAATAGAACAATATAGCAATATACTGTAACAAAAGTAATGCACGTGGCTTTGGGCCCGTTGCTTAGTTATATAAGCATTGCTTGAACGCAGCACTGTGAGACCTCGACTCTTGATCTGATAACCACATTGGCTACTGCAGGTGGGGAGCAGCTACAGTGTCGAGATGGTTGACAAAGGGATGGTTTACAGTGGGTGGGACAGAGCAGAACAGGGCAAGATTTCATCAGCTACTCAGAACAGTGTGCTTACGAAATCTTTATTTCTGGAATTTTTCATTTAATATTTTTGGACTGTGGTTGACCATAGGAAACTGAAATCATGACAAGTGACACTGCAGATGAGAGGGGTCTATAGTTATACATCACATAAGGACGTTTTAGTCGAGAAGGACCACATATACAATAGTAGTCTCATAAGACTATAAAGGACTCTAAGCAAAAAGTTTGTTTGCTGTGTTGAAAGAAAACTCTGGAATGGACTATGATGTTGAATTTACTGCTAGGTCTGGTGGCTTAAATAGAGGAGAAGACTCAGTGTGCTATCCACCCACCTTGGGCCCACCTGTACCTACAGCTGGGGTCTGAGCTGGTGACAGATGCGGCTAAGGAGAGAAGCCTGGGAGCCCACCCTGAACCCTCCCAGTCCCAACCCCCTCCCCCTCTCACTTCTCTCTCTCCCTTTTGTTACTTCTCATCTCAAGCTTCATCTCTCTGGGTCTCTCTCAGACACTCCTCTCCAATCCATCCCCCTTCTCTTCCTTTCCTCTCTCCTTTCTTCCATTCCTCCTCCTAGTCTCTCCCTGGTGCTTTCTTCCACAGCCTTCCCCCTGAGTACACAACACACACATGTGGACACACTTGATCTTTTATACCATAGTTTCACTGTATGTTTTTATGTTGAGAATGTATAGGTACATAAATACATTGTGTTACTGTTGTCTACAGCATCCACTACAGTCACATGCTGTACAGGCTTGTAGCCTAGTAGCAATGGCTGTACCACACAGCCCAGGGGTGGAGTAGGCTATAGCATCTACATTTGTGCAAGTGCTGAATGATGCATTTCTCAGAACATATCCTCATTGTTAAGTAACACATGACTGTACTGTAATTGAAAAGTATTTTTCTCCTTTTCTGTTTGTATGGGCAAAATATGTGAAACAAAAATGTAGCAAAGAGAAAAATGCCATGATACTGATAATATTTTATTTTGCTTAGTCCCCAGAGAGAGTTGCCATGAACAACTATGATTCTATTAATTAGAGACGCGCGAAAAGAAAGCTTCTTGCTCATTAGAATGTTGCTAATAGAGTTGATCTTAAGAGTTTTCATCATAAGCCCTGGCCGGTATGACTCAGTTGGTTGGAGTATTATCCCGTAACTGAAGGGGTGCAGGTTTGATTCCCGGTCAGAGCACACGCCTAGTCCCTGGTCCAGATGCATATGATCTCTGGTGTGGGCATGTACAGGAGACAACCAATCGATGTTGCTCTCTCTCACTGATGTTCCTCTCTCTCCCTTCCTCTCTAAAATACATTGAAAAAAAAATCCTCCAAAAAGATGGCCAATAGACATATGAAAAGATGCTCCATGTCACTAACCATCAGAGAAGTGCCAATTAAAACCACAATGAGATACCATCTCACACCTGTCAGAATGGCTATCATCAATAAATCAAGAAACAAGTGCTGGCGAGGATGTGGAGAAAGGGAAACACTCTTGTACTGTTGGTGGGAATGCAGACTGGTGCAGCCACTGCGGAAAGAAGTATGGAGATACCTCAAAAAATTAAAAATGGATCTGCCTTGTGACTCAGCAATCCCACTTCTGGGAATATATCCAAAGAAACCCAAAACACTAATTTGAAAGAACATGATCACCCCTATGTTCATTGCAGCATTATTTACAATCACCAAAATATGGAAGGAGCCCAAGTGTCCATCAACACAGGAGTGGATAAAACAACTGTGGGACATTTACACAATGGAATACCTCTTGGCCATAAAGAAAAAGAAAATTTTACTCTTTTTGACAGTATGGACGGGCCTGGAGAACATTATGCTAAATGAAATAAGCCAGTCAGAGAAAGACAAATGCCATATAGTTTCATTCATGTGTGGAATCTAATGAACAAACTGAACTAACAAGCAAAACAGAGACAGACTCACAAATGGAGAGCAGATGACAGCTAGTGGCAGGGGTGGGTGGTTAGGGGTGGAGGGGTTGAGCAAAAAGGAAAAAGGACTCATGGACATGGACAAGAGTGTGGTGATTGCTGGGGGAGGCGAGTGTAAAGGGACTAAATGGTTAAATGGTAATGGAAGAAAATGAAATAAAGATTAAATGAAAATTAAATAAAAAATAAATTAAAAAAAAATCCTTGGGTGAGGATTAAAAAAAAATTCTCATCTCAAGAAACAAAATTGTAACTATGTATGGTAATGGATATTAACTAGACTTGTGGTGACTGTTTCACAATATTTATAAATATCAAATAATTATGTTACACACCTAAATTTAATATAACGTTAAACGTCAATTACACCTCAATTTTTTTAAAAAAGAAAAGCTTATTCCATAACCTACTGAGTCCTCGTATATTAAGGCTGCGCTACCTCTTTCCTGTTAATTAAAAAGTTTTCTGAAAGAGAGTCCATAAACGGAAATTCAGGAAGTCTACAATTTCATCCAACTATTTATCATTCTCTCTGCATTTCTGACACATGGCTTGTTGAATAAGCATTTAAAGCAATCTTTACATGAAAATGTAAAACTTTATATGATCTTCTAATTTGAATTGTGAAGCCATTATCTGGGTTGCTCGTTGTACCCAGGCAAGAAACTCGTGGAAATAAACTCGTGGAAGTAGCGAGTGTTATTCCAGTGTATTTCTTTAGAACAACATTTAGAAAAACTGAATGCAGGTAAACAAAAAGGAGAGTTTAATAATGTTTTGGGGAACACAATAAGTTTGAAACAAACTCTATTTTTATTCAGAACCCCAAGTCCCAATATTTTCATTAAACTTACACATTAGCAGCTAATACATTTCAATCTCTAAATGAACCTCCTCCCTTACACTGAAGAATTAAAAAAAGGTTTTTTTAGTCAAAATTCCAACTGAATCAAAGAAAGGGGAAAAAAATCATGCTCCTTGCTTTTTAGCAAGATTCATAAATCAGGAGCAGAGTAAGTCTGACAGAAAGAGCACTTTATGATTCCTTCTTCCCAGATAAGGGACCAACAGGTCAGCGCTGGCTTCCTCCCCACTGACAACGCCCAGCGGTCTCTGGCTGTGTGGGCGCCCCGCTCCTGTTCCCGCAGTCCGAGCTGCAGGCAGAGCAGAGATTTGCAGATGTATTCTAGACATCTGCAAAGTCAGAACGAGGAGCTCATGACTGCTTTCCTGTACGCTTCTCTTGACTTTAATGTTCACTCACATTCTCCCTTCCCTGAGCCTTCTGGATATAGTTTCATCCTGATTAGCTTTCCTTAATGTCATTCATGTTAATTGGAGAAATTATTAAAATCTGAAATGTAACCTACTACTATGTTTCTTCAATGTGAATTTCAAGTTAGAATATCTTAAATTAATGAATCTCTCTGGTGAAAATAAAATATTTCATGTCCCAGGCCATTTGTTCTATGTGTAATAATTTTCATGATTTCATATTATTCTTCTTGAAATCGTTAAACTTTAAAAACTATTGGTTTAAATGTAAATAGCGAGACATTATATTTTGAATTTAAAGTAAATAATACATGTATTTGAACTATTTTTTAGATTTTTTAAAAAACTTAAAAATTATTTGTAATAAAATTTCCTGTCTGATCCGAATGCAGAAAGGCAACTTTAGAATCTAAAATGTCTCTTCATTTTTTAAGAAACCTCCTTCCCTCCATCCCTACATGCTTCTCACTCTTTTCCCTCTGCTTCTCCCTCCCCACCCCTCTGTCTGTCTTTTTCTTTTACTTTTTTTTTTTAAAAGATGATCTCAGTCTGGAATAAACATTCTTGCGAAATGGGCCAGGATTTTTGCCAAGCATAGTGTGTATATGTCAGCTGTTTTCTGAAAAATAATTGCACCACGTGACAACGTCTATTATTCTAATTAGCACTGAGCAGCGCCTCCAGGCTCTTTCATTAGGCCGGTCTTTCTGCACTGGCAACAGCTCAGTGTTTCCCAAACTGCTGATTAAACACACAGATGACATTTGACATTTTGTATAGGTGAGCAAAATAATCGTTTAATAAATAAGCCAGAATTCGCAGAAGTAACAAACCATTCCCCAAGTGTACTTGGACCTGAGGAAAGCAGGACAATCTTCAGAGTGTTGTGTTCAAATCACCCACAGGAGACAGTACCAAAGTCTCCTGCTATGGGAAGGCCCTGGCAGCTCCCATAGAGGAGCTCCAAGTGACTTGTCATAAAGCCTACAAGGTTAAGTCACTCATCCGGTGCCTGTTGTATTTCCAGGATACTTGTATGTGTCTGTCTGTAGGGTAAATTCAAGAAGTATTGACTCCCAGATCTGAAAAAGAATCGTTTGTGAAATTCTATTAAGAGTAAACATCCAGCAATTCACAAACCTGAAGACAAAGTGTTTTTAGTAATGCCGGGGTGGGGAAGAGAAACCTGGTTTCCTCTTTTCACAGCTGTTCCCCAATTGCACCGATGAACTACAGATTAGAAAAGGAAGTGTTCGTCTGAAGAGGAAAGCAGTTTATAGTTGTGTTGTGCCACACACTACCGAAGTGACTTTGTAGTATAACACACAAACACACTTGTAGACTGTGTTTGTAAGTCTTCTGGGGAATAGAGATGGTTAGTCAGTCTCCTGGAGGCTCTGTGGAGGCTGGAAGGCCACACCCCAGTGGATGGAGGTGATCTCTGTCCGCTGGGGGTAATCCCCGTGTTAGTCACTCCAGGAAGAGGAGCCTTTCAGCCTAGAACCCGGCTGTCACTTGTTGGAGGAAGGGATTTCTCTCTGACTCAGGGTCCTAATCTCTTTGTCTCAATTCATTAGAAGACACTGGCCTCTGTGTGTAGGAGGTGAGTTCTTGGATGGTGCCCATCGCTTCAATGCTTGAACATGATCCACCCAGGCTTCTAAGAGTGCACATATTATGTATGTGAAGGATGACTTTGCTCTGCCTACACTTTGTATTTGGAAATGCCCTGTTCCTCTACTTTCTGTCTGGTTCATTCCTCCATCCCTTAGTGTGGACAAGAAGCTCAGGACACTTTGCATTGCATTAGATACCTGGGTCTTCGTCTTAGTCTGGGGGAAAATCGCAGTTTTGGTCTGTGATATTGTCACCATCCCCTTTCCTTTCCCAGAGTAGTCCTGCAGTACAGTCTAAAGGGGAGACCTGTGCCACACTCAGGGACAGGGACCTCTGCAGAGGCTTCCAAGGCCACATACAGGACCCAGGCTTGCATGGGGTGTTGGTGTATAAGGCTCTGCCACGTCTGGGGGGTTGGGCCTGGGTGGGGTCTTGGTTCCACCTGCGTGGGGACCTGTGGTCCTCCCTCTCGCTCTTGGCAGACTCACCTACCTGGGCTCAGCCATGAGGCCCTCCACCCAACGTGGCAGCCCTTTTTAGAGAGCAATTTAGCCTAATCCCCTGATACACCTTCCCAAAAAAGGCCTGATTTTATTTTTTTGGGGGGGGGTTATTAGTGAGGATCACTCCTACTTTTTTTTAGTTTCAAAACTCAAAAAGGTCAGTTCCTTGCCCCACTCCACTCCATACTACTATCTCCAAGAAAAGCCATTAGGATTCCATCAGAATTTGAGATTACCAAGGTCTAATCTTTTCTCATAGGGGATTAGAATAAGGGTGGAGAGAGATTTGTTCAATTTTTTCTCATATTCACCCTGATGGAGCTAGTGAAGTTCTCTGTTTTATCAAGTTTCTGTAGTTTATTCCTTTTTATTTAGTCAAGTCTTGTTAAATATGCTAGCCCTGTTCAAGTTTTAGTTGTTGGTATTAAAGAAAATGTCTGTGTCCAAAAATGGGCCAGGATATTAAAGGTGAAAGGACATTTCCTTTCTTCTCATCTTCCCCTAACCTAGTAGTGGCAGGTGTCAGAAGTAAGACCCTAAGGAGAAGTGAATCTTTTAGCTAGAGACGGGGCTTCACTCCCTTGCTATACTTTTTGTGTGGCGATCCTTTGGCGATTTGGGAAGATCTGAAAATTATTTAAGCTATGGAGACAAATTCCTACACAAAAACGATGGCTTTGTTGGATTCTGGTACAATATACAGCATTTACTGTTTGTACCGAGGGACCCCTCCTAAACCATGTATCTTGAATTCGTGTTTGAAGGCGGCATAGTATTTCTTCCTGCATTTCTTTTTTTCATTTTCTCTTCAAGACAGTATATGAATTAATCTTAGCTAACTAGCAGCATGTTTTTCATTGGCTTTTCTGCCTCTAGATCTTGACTTAGCAAAGTTTTGTTAATTAGTAACTATATGAAGAGTCAACACAGTGGGGGATTTTGTGTGTTAAGCATGGGACTTTGATAGAAGCAGAAAATTGGTGAGATTCTGGCTGGCTCTACTAATAAAGGAAACAAGTAGTTATTTTAATGTTTTGCTTCTATTTGACAACTAAATGGTAATTAAAGAGCAAACAACATACAGACAACAGTAGGTGATTGTCAGAGGGAAAGGGGAGTGGGAGGAGGTGGAAGAGGGCAAAGGGGGGATACATGGGGACAGAAGGAGACTTGACTTTGGGTGGTGAGGGCACTGTGCAGTGTGCAGGCGATGTTTTATAGAGTTGTAGCTTGAAACCTGTAAGGTCTTAGCCAATGTCACCCTAATACAGTTTTTAAAAAGTATAAGAAATTTGTCATTTAAAAAAATGTGACCAATCTATGCTGCAAAGAATATTGTAAAAAAAAAAACCTCCCTGTAGTATATATTCTTTACTTTTGAACTAGATTATAGCTATTCCATTTTTTTTTTAAAGAGGATGAATAATTAACCTTGAAGGCCAGTAAACAGTTTCCAACTTTTCATCAAAGTTCTCAAGGCTCCTTTAAAAGGAAATCTACTGCCACCTAGCGTCTAACTCTTAGAATAACTAAATTACTGTGTTTACAAATATCTGTAGAACTGATAGTACCTCTTGGTGGCACTATGGATAAGCACATTAAATGCTTATCTCTGTTTATCAGAGTTTGTTGAATGTGACAAATACATTATTTTCCTTTTCAATGTTATATTTTTCTAAGAAATATGATGTATTTTTGACAGTGCCGTTTAAACCCTCATAAGTCGGGAGAAACCTAAAAAGCTTCAGATTTAATTCCTGATTTTTGAAGTTTTAATTCTTTAAATAGTTCAAGTTAGATTGTCCTTTTATCCCTTCCCCCTTTATCCACACAACTGTAATCCTAAGTGAAAATGGGCAACACATTTCCCACATAATCCAAAATAAGAAAGAAAAGCAACTCAGATGAAACTACAGCAGGCGGGGCCCTTTGTATTTAGAATGGGTGGGGGTGATGGGATAACTTCTGTTTTAAACATTAAATCTGGTGGGGAAAATGAACTTCTAACAAGAGCGCCTACTTCAGGTAAACATTCATTATGAAGTGGCACACGGTTTGGGCCCAGAGAATGCTACTGTGAAATTTTTGTAATTCATTGTGAGCATACTTGAGGTCTAATTTTGTTTCTTATACCATTACAATTGGTAATAGTAGCAATGGGGAATGCAATTCATCCCATTTCCTCTAACAGGCAAATTCTTGAAGAAGTTGTTCTAATAAGCTCACGTTCCTTATGGTTATGCAAGGAAGAGAAGGGTAAACGAATCCGTGTTTGAAAATACAAGAACTGGTTAAATAAACATTGTGCCTTAGGCACATCAAAACACCAAATAAAATTTTAGTACCTAGTATCCCATAATATTTATCCACTTATCTATCTATCTATCTATCTATCTATCTATCTATCTGCGTATTCACTGTGTAGATATTACATATACAGCCTTAATGTCTACTTACGATAGCTTTTGCAATTTTGTAAAACTAGTATATTACTGGTAAATATGTAATTATAATGATTCTGTCTACATACTGTTTCTTGTGAAGCAGAAAGACTAATTGCCGAAGTACTTCTTTGATATGTTCTGGTAATGATTATCAATATTTAAAGATTTATGAATGAGTTCTTATAGCTATCACTGAGCAATAGACTTTTACTTGTTTGGTTTGACGTTGTTATCATCTCCTTTGGCTTCTATTCCAAATTGCCATCATTCTAACATTTAACTCCCAATGTTCTCAATGGAGAGCCTTGCCTCATAACTTACTGAGACCGCTGTGGTGATGTCAGTTGTCAGTGTTCCCCCACACTTACTATGTGTTGATATGTGAGCATTTCCCCACTTCCATGTCTCATACTCAGGGGATGATGTATCTCCTCTTCCTGCTCGAAGCTGCATTCTCTCCTGGAGCTCTGGGTTCCAACCTTCCCTTCCCATCTTCATTGCCGAATGCAGCTTCATTAATCATTCCTACCTGATCTGGATTTTTTGGCCTAATCTCTTTATTGGCTCAGATTCCAAGTTTATAACCTAGTCTTTCCCATCCTTAAAAAACAAGCAAATAAAATACTCCTTCAAAACAATAAAAATTAAGTTCTTGTGCCCAAAAAGATATATGGAGATATATGTAGAATATAGATGGTGTTTAAAGACACGAGACTGAAAGTCCCAAGAGGCTGAATGACAAAAGAAGAGAAGGGGTCCAAAGACTGAGTCTTGAGGCATTTATGTAGTAATAATCTGTTTATGTATCTGTGTCCCCACCAAATGATGAGATTGTTGAGCTCCTGGACTGTGCTTTAGTCACTCTTGTAAGCACCTTGCATAATATATGCATAAGGTTTGTTTAATAAATGCTTGTTGACTAAAATGAATAAGTGAATGGATGGATGAGCTAAAATAGGTGAGACTACACAGAGGTCGCCAAGTCCAATACACACAGGACTCAAGCAATAATGCGAGTAAACGAAGCAGTTTAGGGAGTGGTATCGGTCCTGGGAAATTGAGAAGGACATGCCCTGGCAGAAGCGGGGAGCTACTAATCAACACCATTTGATTGCTACCATGCACAAATGTGAGTCAAGTATAACCATTTTCTTTTTCTGATTTCAAGAGAAGATGGAAATCTCTGGCTTTTTAATGTAAAATTTTCTGTGAGTCAAGATTCTGCAGGTCAAATAAAATTTGTCCTGAATCTGTTCATCATTCTTCAGGTCATGACCTCTGATTAAGAAGTTTAACATCATTTTATAGCATATGAAAAGCAAGGCTCTGTATGATCAATCACTAGATAGGAAGCTAACCTTTACAGCCAGCAAATTATTCTAACCATTTGGATAGGATTTACGCTGCCTTTTAGCTTCAACAGAAATACAGAAAAACTGTAACCATGAAAGCTGCTCAATAAATAGTGTTATGTATATAGTCCTCTGCTTTAATTTGATAGCTTAAGCCACTCCTTTAGTTTGGATCTCAGAGATTTCATTACCACACACATCAGTTTTTCCATCTGAAAAATGGGGATAATTATGTTTGCCTTAATCATCCAACAGGGTTATTATGAGGATCAAATGAGATCATCTATACCTAAGCGATTGAAAGGCTTAACTACAGTGCACTGTGGTGTGTTGTTATCACATCAGTCCAGAGAGGTCACTCCAGAATGAGGCACAAATAGCTGCCTAAGCTTAATAATCTCAGCCAGTTTGATATTACATGATGGGCTTTCCCCCTAGACACTTAGTGCTTTTTACTTCCGATTTAAGTTTTACTAAACTGTGCCATCAAGAAATATACAGAAGATTGTATATGGAGTGTCCTGTTACTGGAAAATTTTAAATGTTTCTCTCGGTGCCCAAGATACAGCATCACTTAGGTACTTGAGAAATTAAGCAACTCAACTATGTCACTTGGAAAGGTAAAACCTAAGAGAAGGGTTACTACATCAGTTGAACAATGTTACACAATCAGTGCAAATAAAACCTAAAGTTGTTAGGGCACACACTATAAAAGTGAAATTTTACAGTAAAGTTTTTGGTAACTCACTAGGATAAGACCATTGGCTGGAGCCTAAGGTATCTCTATTCTCCACTGAAGTCTGGTCTATGCCATTTATTGGTATTGTTGTGAAGTTTCACTGAGTTATTTTTAAGCAAATCTCTCCCCTCACTTAAAAAATATCTTACATTCCTTGCAGAATATTAAAAAATGCAGAAATTAAAAAGAATAAAATAAATATTACCAATAATTCCTCTAACCAGAGATGTACATATCTTGGTATATTTTCTTCCAGATATATTCACGTGTGCATGTATGTGTGGGTATGCAAAGACACATTATATGTACCATATATATAGAAACATTTTTAGTAAAAGTGGAATCAAAGTATCAGGCTCTACTTATTTTTAGACATTGTATCATTAAGTATTCTTTAAAAGTAAAATTTTAATGATTTGTCTTTTCATCATAGTCTGTAACCTTGTGAAAAATAGCTGATATGGGCTCTTTGATCATCTTTTCATCTAACTGTAGAATTATTTATTTATGAGTAACTGTGAGAGTAACAGTGGGAAAGTTATCACAAGGGTAGAAGGGTTTCGTACTCTGAAATAAAATCTGCACATTTTTCTAATGCTTTGATTAATGAACCATATTTAAGCCATCAGCACCTAATTACAAATTGGTTTTTTTGGTTTGGACATATAGATCAAGTGCTCATTATAATTGCTCATAAAGTAATTAAAATGGTATAGTCCACTGGTGTTTTTAACATTACAATCTTATTACATCTTGTTTAAGGAGACGTGACACAAGATGCATTTCTTAAAGCTTTGCTAGTTATTCTAAGTGTTATTTATTCTCTGATTTCATCCTTGACATTATATCTCAGCAACCTAGTAATAAATACTTTCATTCCTATATGATTATATGTTTCCCTGAAGTTCCAGTTCGTAGAGTATGTCATTCTGAGGCATTTTGTTATTCATGAAAAACCAAATGACTTTTAAAATCAGTGTGTTAAAAAAAGAACATGATGTTTGCCCCCTTGCTGTTAATTTAGTATTGTTAAAAGTTGGTAGTGTTGCATTTTTCTTGTTATATCACACTGTGACAGAATGCTAAGAAACTAGGAAAAGTCTTGGGCAAGTGAAATAGAGAAACTGAGACAAGGAAATTAAACGATGCCAAAAAATTTGAACAACTGGCAGCCAGCCAGTGGATTGCAAGAATTTATCTTTCCCAACCAAGAACAATTAAGAGTAAATACTTTATACCTCTCCTCCCTAACCAGAGAATACATGCCCTAAGTCACCCTGGTCGAGGAGATTGAGGACAGAGACCCAAAGATTGCCACTTGTGCCAGCCTACGCCAAGGACAGATGAAGTCAGGGGGACAAATAACAAAACCCCTAAAAAGCCAGACAGACCCAAGATAAAAATAAAACAGTGAAGCAGAACAAGTAAAAATCTCTAGCCCCCTTTATATCTTCATTTTGATACATCAGCATATTAAAAATGCACCTGGAAAGCTTTATTAATATTCTGCTGAAGTCCTCCCCTAAGATTCTCACCTGCACAAGAGAGAGAAAAACTTCCTGGGCATGAACTTTTCTTTCCTCCTAGGCTCTAAGGGTCCCCATGAGTCTTGCAACCAGAGGAGCAGTGGGCAGCAGCAGCTCGTCCTGGGGTTACCCCTGATTCTGTCTCCAAGGCCCCCTTTTCCGTGACTTTCCAGTGGGCTAAGACAAGGCTTGTCCTTCCCTATAGCGTTTCTAGGAACCGCCTTGGCTCTCTCCCAATGTCTGCTTGTACTGTAAGCCCTTCCTTTGTTTCCCTGTGCCCAGCTTCAGTAAACATACTCTCAGAATCACCTGACCTCATGCTGTGAAATCTTTCCTACACGGAGTCAAGAGCCCACACACCACAGGTCGGCCTGAGGCAGATCTGCTCCGGGCCTGGTTCAGTAACAGCAAGAACCATTTGGTGTCGCTCATTTTCCTTTTCATTGTTCTCTTTTAAAATTTCAGAAAAGATTGTTTAACTGTCAGTTCTACACAGCTGAAATTATGTACAAATATGGCAAGTTTGGTGGATTTTTTTTTGGCAGGTTTTGTTTTTATAATGTTTAAGGTAGAATAACTTAAGTGGCACCTCTTTCCCTTACGTAGAGTTGGGACTATTTTAAGGACACCAAGGTGATCCTGGATCTGAAAAGTCCTCCCATCCCCCTGCTTTCAAAGAGGTGGCTCTGCCCCTTGTTCAATGGGAAGATATGTGTTTATAGGAACTAGGACATTTGTGTAATTTTTAATCCAAACTAAGAAATATCTCGGTATGTTCCTAAGGAATAATCTAACATAATGTAGAAGTTTGGTGAGCTTTTAACAAAAATGAGAGAAGTGGCCTTCTTTTAGTCTTCTCACAATAGAGAAAAAAATATCAGGTTTTTAAAAATAAACCCCCAAAGGTTCATCAATCCTCTCATGAATAAATGTACTGAAATATTTTTTGTCTTCTATAATAATACCAGAAGTCAGAAAACTTTATTCTTCCATTAATATTTCTAGTATTGTATGATATACATTTGTAGACACAAGTGAAAAGTTTCATTATTTTAAATAAAAAAGTTAAATTTTCTAACAAGGAGATGTTGATAGAGTAATTAAAGAAGAAGGGACAAAGAGACTAAAAAATTAAAGGCAACTGCATTAGCAGTTTGGAAAAACATCAGTGTGCTCTCTCTCTAAAACACCACACATGTATCTCTAATTGAAACAATTTCCAACTGCTGTCTGCTGAAGTCCTGAGCCCTGTTGGCTCTTTCAGTCTCCCAGGAACAGGGCAGCCAGCTCCCTGCACTAACGCTCCACCTGAGAAAATACCTGATGTATTTTCTGTTTTTCTGACTGGACACAGACTGAAACCTTGTATTTTAAACTGAATAAACATAACAGTTTATTTTTTCCCCATCTTAATTAGTGGCTGGCACTAGACAAAAATAGACCACTTTAAATTGAGGCAAAATAATTGAAATACGTTTTCTCTGAATATCTGAATTTCAGTGTGAGTAAGATTTGCAATCCAATTACACACCTCAACTTCTACCTTTTATGGTCAGAGCTTCATTTAGGATCAATGTTTCTTTTTCACAGTTCTGCTAATGAAACCTAACAATTTGGAACAAGGCAATCTCAGAGTTTTCAGGGCTTTTTAAAATTTTTAAAGAAGTACTATTTAGAAAAAAATGTTTCAATTTTTTGAAAAACATTGTCCTGAAATTGTAAATTTGTTCTTTATATTAAGATGCTATATATGATTGTTTTCTTATAAATCAGATCATAGTTTTTAGTACTTTTCCATTGATTTGGAAATGTGTGAAACCTTTCTATTGTGATCAAACCAGCAGCAGTTTTTGTCAGCATGCTCTATGCCGCCTCTTACCAAGTCCTGCCCAATGTCCATGTACCTAGAAAGCTTCCTTGTCACAGGGTTGTGAACATTTATTAGATTATGGCCTACTTCGTTTTGCCAAAGATTTGAGATCTTATTAAATCAGGCACAGTATATCATACGAGGTGAAGAAATTTATCTACAGAGAAAGGAAACTGAGAATGGTGACGTGCAATGGAGGAAGAGTTAGCAGTACGCAGAGACGTGTGCCACAAGGTCTGCTACAGCTCTCCCAGGAGTACCACGCGTCTCTGTTCCGTTCTGAACCTCCGATCAGCCAGGGCCGAAGAGACGGTGTCATCCATGGAGGATCATGCTGCTGACGTAATAACAACAACCGTGCAGATAAAACAAATGATAAAAATAAACAACACAATAAATTATGAATAAATAATTAAAATAATAAATTCAGACACAACTAGAAGCCAATATTTTTCTGGTTATAAAATTAGAAGAAAATGTCTCCTCATATTTAGTATTTTGGATGCTGAAGAATAGGACATGGAATGCTTAAGAACAAGACAGAGTCATGGGATGAACAATATTAATAATAACATTCTTAAAATGGAAATAACTAATTTTGTGTAGCTATTTCCTACAGTAATGTAAAATGAGGGCATAAGATCAAACCACAATGCACTAAATATAATTCTCTATAAGTGGGTAGTACAAAAAGAACCCCCCCCCCCCCCCCCAGAAAACAATGAAATAAAAATACTTCATGTCTGGATTGATCCAGGGATAAAAATCTAAACTATTTATTGGGCTGGATGGACTCTATACCCTTTAATGAGCCCTTACTGCATATTATTTCTTGCACTTTGACATTTGATAAAGCCGGCCAGTGACAGGCATTTTATTATCTGACTAATGCCTGGGAGTAATTATTTGGTGTTATTGACTGAAGTACATGTATTTTTAGAACTCATATACTTAAAAAAAGAAAATGTTTAAAAAATCAACAGAGCAAAGAGAAAAAACAGTGACTATCCCCTTATGAGTTCTAAGGCGCCTAACCTAGACTCTGTCTCAACAGACATTGTCTTGAGTAGGCGTCAGCCCACCTCTGCCTAGAGGGGTCTGGGGGGCACTGCAGACAGCATAAAGATTTTTCTCAGAAAACAATTCCGGGTCTGCTCCAGGGCAGAGCCGATCAATAAACAAGGTTCCAAAGTTCTACACTGCAGACCATGGCTTTGGCCATTTGAGCCTGGAAAGTTCTCAAAGCAGAATTACCCATAACAATTATTTTAGAAATTCATTTGTGAAATATCTGAGTTTGGGAGCTTCCTAGTGAATCTTCTGGGGAAAATTACTTCAGAAATGTAGCCCGCACTAATAAAAATGATTCACATGCTGTTTAGAGTTGTTAGTTATAAACCAATTAAACCTTGGAGGACATCTGACCAAAATGTGAATTTGTGTTTATAGATAATTGACCTTACGTAAACTTTTTATGACATGGTAGGCACATGGGGTATGGAGCCTGGTACTATCACAGAATAGTTCTCTTTTTAGTTTCCTTGCAAGGGGAATTGGACTTGGGTTGTAAACTTGAGATTGCTTTCTTTCAGCTTCTGATAGCTCAGCGAGATTGCTATTAACTGGGTATTTGTTTACAAGTAATTGAAAAACTTTGAAGTTATAATTTTACAACAACTGCCCAAGAAAGGTGAATAATTAAAATAAGTACCCAGAGGCCTTCTAAATGTGTACTCACTAGCTGTGGACGAAAACTTCATGTGTTAGAGGAGCTCCCAGGGACTGAACCTGTGTATAAAGAAACACACCTTAGTCACTCAAAAATGCCTCCTCACTGCCACCAATGACCTCACACCTTCTTCATTTAACATTACAAATTATAACACGTGAGGTGTGGCATGTAGAATTCTAGGAATAGATCAAGAGATATCACCTTGGGAGAGTTGGGGGGAAGGGGTGAGGAAGAAGGAAAAGGAACATTGGCATGGACTGAGGCTTAAAAAAATAAAAACAACTTTCCCTCTTTAATTCCTATTCAAAAATTGCAAAGGTAATGTGAATGTAGTGCAATGAGTGAAACAGTAGAAGGATAAAGTAAGTAGTGGGCAATAGCTTCCAGCCAAGATGGAGGCGTAGGTAGACACACTGAGCCTCCTTCACAACCAAAAAAGGACAACAACAATTTAAAAACAAAAAACAACCAGAACTGACAGAAAGTCAAACTGTAGGGAAGTCCAACAACCAAGGAGATAAAGAAGAAACATTCATCCAGACCAGTAAGTAGGAGGGGCAGAGACAGGCAGCCAGGGTGGAGAGGACTTGCAGCAAGGCGGTGGATGGCGGACTCAGTGAGGTGGCAGATTGTGGAACAGGGCAGGCCAGGCTGCAGCTAGCAGACCCTGCAGCCCCACATTTGCACATAGATAAACTGGGAGGAATGGCGGGGGAGCGAAACAGACTGCGCAACCCAGGGCTCCAGTGCAGGGATATAAAGCCTCAAACCTCTGAGTGAAAACACCCGTGGGGGTTGGGCAGCAGCAGGAGAAACTCCCAGCCTCATGGGAGAGTTTGTTGGAGAGACCCACAGGGGCCTAGAGCTTGCACACGCCCACGCACTCGGGAACCAGCACTAGAGGGGCCCGATTTGATTGTGGATAGTGGGGGAAGTGACTGAAATCCGGCAGAGAGTGGAACAAGTGCCATTGCTGCCTCTCGGCCCCTCCCCCACATACAGTATCACAGAGCAATGACCAGCATTACCCTGCCCTGGTGAACACCTAAGGCTCCTCCCCTTACTATGTAACAGGAGTATGGAGACAAAAAAAAAAAAAAGGCCCAAATGAAAGAAGAGATCAAAGCTCCAGAAAAAATACAACTAAGTGACCAAGAGATAGCAATCCTATCAGATGCACAGTTCAAAGCGCTGGTAATCAGGAAGCTCACAGAATTGGTTGAATTTTGTTGCAAATTAGATGAAAAAATGAAGGCTATGCTAAGAGAAATGAAGGAAAATGTACAAGGAACCAATAGTGATGGGAAGGCAACTGGGACTCAAATCAATGGTGTGGAACAGAAGGAAGAAAGAAACATCCAACCAGAAAAGAATGAAGAAACAAGAATTCAAAAAAATGGAGGCTTAGGAACTTCCAGGACATCTTTAAATGTTCCAACATCCGAATTATAGGGGTACCAGAAAGAGAAGAGGAAGAACAAGAAATTGAAAACTTATTTGAACAAATAATGAAGGAGAACTTCCCCAATCTGGCAAAGGAAACAGAGTTCCAGGAAGTCCAGGAAGCTCAGAGAGTCCCAAAGAAGCTGGACCCAAGGAGGAACACACCAAGGCACATCATAATTACATTACCCAAGATTAAGCAGAAGGAGAGAATCTTAGAAGCAGCAAGAGAAAAGGACACAGTTACCTACAAAGGGGTTCCCATCAGACTGTCAGCTGATTTCTCAAAAGAGACCTTACAGGCAAGAAGGGGCTGGAAAGAAGTATTCCAAGTCATGAAAGGCAAGGACCTACATCCAAGATTACTGTATCCAGCAAAGCTATCATTTAGAATGGAAGGGCAGATAAAGTGCTTCTCAGATAAGGTCAAGTTAAAGAAGTTCATCATCACCAAGCCCTTATTATATGAAATGTTAAAGGGACTTATCTAAGAAAAAGAAGATAAAAAATAGGAACACTAAAAATGACAGCAAACTCACAGTTATTAACAACCACACCTAAAACAAAAACAAAAACAAAAGCAAACTAAGCAAACAACTAGAACAGGAACAGAACCACAGAAATGGAGATCACATGGAGGGTTATCAACAGGGGAGTGGGAGGGGTGAGAGGGGGGAAAGGTACATAGAATAAGTAGCATAAATGGTAGATAGAAAATAGATGGGGAGGGTGAGAATAGTACAGGAAATGTACAAGTCAAAGAACTTATATGTATGACCCATGGACATGAACTATAAGCAGGGAATGTGGGGTGGAATGTGGGAGGGAGGGGGTGGGCAGGATGGAGTGGAGTGAAGGGGGGGAAATGGGACAACTGTAATAGCATAATCAATAAATATATTTTAAAAAGTAGTGGGCAATAAATAATTTTTCCTACTCCCTCTTCCCATTCCCCATTCCATAGGTTCTTGTTCATTCATTCACAATCATACACATCCCATGGGTCTTGAATTCTGATTCTCCACTCTTTCAATTTACCTGGACTTGGACTCTCTTTTTTTCTCACAGACTTGGCTATAACAGTTTGGGCTCTAAATGGGGTGTGGTAAAAAGAAGGAGCATAGCAGAGATGGCTCTGGGATCTCAGTTAGGATGACTCCAATAGCTAGGAGTGACTTCAAAGAATGGGGCTGGAAATCTACTTCCAAGACAGCCTCTTCACTTACACATGTCTCCTAGGCTAAGATGAATGAAGAACTGGCTCAGCTGGGACTGTGGATGGGTGTCCTGCCTGTGCCCCTTACAGCAAGCCTAGTCAGGCTCCTGTGGCAATGTAGGTAGTTACAAGGGTGAGCAATGCGGAAGAAGCTGCATGTTTTCTTAAGATCTCACCCTAGAAATCACATGGTATTGCCTCCTGTGTATCTTATCACTCAAAGGAGTCGCAAGCCTGCTCAAATTCAAGGGGTGGACACGTGGACTTCACCTACTGATGAGAGGACAGGTTCGGAATTTGTGGCCACTTCCTAAGAGTCCTCATGTGAAACATATCCAAGAAGCTCATATTTGAAGTGCATCTAACTGGAATACGGAAAAGCTAATAGGTTAATCATTTTGTGTGGCTCTTTTAAAAATAGGCGTGACTACACTCTAAGTCTACCCAGGCAGGACCACATTCTTAGAGGTGGTAAGTGCCAACAGAGATTAAAGTGTCAAAGTCAGCCTGTCAGAGAGGACATTGACTAAATCATGGCGAGAATTCTTTATTATGTGGTATATTTAGCTCGAGCTGTTCATCAGCTCTTTTGAAGGTGAAAAATGTACTGTGACTGATTAGAAATAGGCCTGGTCACAAAGTCCAGGGGTCATTGCCCTAAAAATAAACTTGAGAAAAGCAAGCTTCTCAGATACCACAAATGCTTGGAACTTCCGTGCTCCAACAATGATACTGTTGGATTCTGTAACTTCAAGTCAGCCTTTGTTGGTGGTTCCAATAGTGAAACGTAGGCCCTTACACAATTATTGATTATACCTAAGGTTTTATAACGCAGCGAGAAGTTTAGAGTAAAACCATAGCTAAGTGGTAGGCACATAGTACCAGGTGGGGCTCAGATATAGAGATGAACATAGTGGCTTGCCTTCAAAGAACACAGTCTGGTGTGTATTTCAGGCATGCAAACAGATAAATTGTAACACAAGGCATGACTTGTAAATGAGCCCTATGATCTCAGAGGGGGAGGATCTACTTGCCTGGGCGTTTACACATGATTAGTACCTATAACTACTTCCTCTCTGTTTGCACCTGAGCCTTTGAACCTTCTCTCTTACCTGGCCTTCTAGGATGTCTCTTTGATAGACTTCAAACCCAGTTTTCCCCTCTGCCTAGATTTTTTGCTTTAATAACTAACTTGGATTTAATTTCTTTTTCTTTAACATTTCCCCTCCCATTAACATCCTGTCTCAACCCTGTTTCTTTGTCTCTGTGCCCTAAAGCCTGAGGGCAAGAGATTCATTCATTGAAATACATATAGGCTGAACAATGACTATATGCTGGGAAAAATGTTAGATGGGGGGGAGGGGTGCAATGCTGAGCCAGGTATAGTTCCTAAGTGTTGCACGGAGCTTATTCTAGTAGAATGCCTCCTACACTTTGGGATTAGGTGTCTGGCTTAGTCAAATATGGGGTGGTTTAGACCCTGGGAAAATTAGGGAATCCTTTCTAGCCAGGAGATATTTAATCTATTTTTTAAAATGAAAAATTAGAAGTTTTCCTGGTTGGGGTGAAGGAAGAGTGGGGAAGAACAGACATTTCAGACAGAGGGTACAACACATGCAAAAAATAGAAAGGGCGTGATCAGCTTGGGAAATAAAGAGAAATTCATCTGAGAGTATAGTAAGGCATATCAGCAAGTGAAGCTAGAGAAGTAGTTTGGGGTCATGTTGGGAAGCCTTGTGTGGTGCTTCTGATTAAGTTTGGACTTAATCCTGTAGGCAAGGGAGAGTCAACAACAATCTATAAGCAGGGTTAGAACAAAATCAGATTTGTCACTTAAGAAGGTAAACCCAGGAGGGTGGTAGTAGGAGCGGGGAAAAGGCAAGATCAGTTGGGAGACTAAGGCATTAGTCTAGATTAGAACTAACCACAGCCCAAGCGCAGAGATGTAAAGTAGGAGCAGAGAGCGGACGTTAGCTGTGTAGTAGAGTTTTGAGGTGGAATTAGGAACTCTTGGCACCTCACTAGTATGGAACCCTTCATGATGGTGAAATTGTGAATCTAAGATTAAAAAAAGGAAACAGAGTAGATTTTGTAAGATGACACTAAGTTTTATTTTGGATACCTGGGTCTTCAGGTGAAGATGGGCAAAAGGCAGTTGGAGAATCTGATCTGAATCTAAAAAGGAAGAAAAGATGGACTACACATCCATTTTTGGAGGCCATAAAGAGGCAAATTGACAGAAGATTAAACAAATAGTCAACAAAAGACTAAGAATCGGAGAATAAGGAGGAGGACCAGCAAAGATTAGTCTCCTGGAGCGGATAAATGTCAAACAGACGAGGAGCGTTTGTTTTTGACCAAAGTTCTGTGAGTGCCCAGCAAGTGTTGCCACCTGTGATGACAAAGATACATGGAAGGTCAGTTATCAGCCTTTCTGCCATTGATGGTTGAACCAAGGCGATGTCCTGTGAGGTTTCTGGCCCTCCCTGTCAGTTCTCACCAGTCAGGAGCCAGAGGAGAGTCAGAGCACCTCCCATATTGGTCTCACTTGCAAGAAAGAGGCCTCTAGAAACTTGATACACCACCTACCAAGAGTTGAAAAACACGGATACATCATCTTTGCATCATGGAAGTAATAACATTTTCATTTTAATTTTAAACCCATTTTTCCATTTCTGTGCCTGAGTTTCATTTGCCTGATGCATTTGGTTGAATATCGTATCCTGTTGTTTTTCTGTTGTTTAAAGATGTTTTTGAATGGACATGTTATACAGTTTTATGATAAAAATATTTCCAATTGTTCTAATAACTTCTTTCCCAAGAAAACTATAAATGTTTTATCTTTTCTCATTAAACATAAATACACAAGCTGACCTGAAAGAAGCCTTTTGTCCAAATGTCATTTGTTTTCATTGTTTATTTATTCATTTAATTTACATTGGGAAATATATTAATTATGTATGCTGCAGTTGTCTAAGATGAGTCATTTAATATGCACAGTCCCTTGTGAGCAGTGTTTGGTATCAAAGGATCTGGGCTCAGTTTAGAGACTAAGGGACACTTACCGGGGTGTGGTGCAGTTGGCTGGCTGGGTGCCCTGGAAGGATTAGTATCCAAAGGCTGGATTATGTAGTTGAATGAAAGCACTGCTTGTAGATTAGAAGAGAGTATGGTAGCCGGCTGACCTCTAAATAATCCGAACAGGATTATTATCCTGACAGGAAAATCACCATGAAACTACTTAGTCTGTTCTAGAGAATGTGATGCTGGGACCCATGTTAAAGGGGGGCCGTGAAATTCACTTCCGACATTTCGTCTTTGCACTCCTTCATTATGAATAGCATTTTCATTTTATCCCTTTCAAGTGATACAATCTATGTAATGACTCCTTCCTTCTTCTTTTAAAATTAGGTGTTAATCAGCGTGTAATTGAAGCCTTTCCTGTTTGGTTTATAAAGGCAAGTGTTCCATTACATGCGTTTAACTGGGCTTTCTTTCAGATCAGAATCTCTGTTGGGAAATACAGCGGCAATCACACAACCTCTAATGGTTTGTATCTACTCAGCTGTGTACAAGTTGTATTTTTTTTTTTACTTGATAATAAGTACCTTGAGGGCAGGAAACACTAGCTTTTCATCCCTCTCCTCATCCATCTGTCTGTCCATCCGTCCATTCATTGGACATTTGAGTATCTACTTGATGAACTTAGGGATGGACATTATCTTTTCCCCCAGAGATCTCAAAGTTCACTTAGGGCAGCGGTTCCCAATCGTGGCTGCATGTAGGAATCAGCTGGGTTGCTGGCTCCACTCTCAGGAAGCCTTTCTCATCCTACTAGAGGGTGGCCTGGGTAGTGCCATAGATACACTGTCTGGCAGAAGTAACACCTGCTTGCATGTGGTTGGTAGGGTCATGAATGAGATGGAGAGCAATTTGAACATGTCCCGTAAAATGCCATATGGTGTGCTTAGTGTGATATTGTTATGGTACAGAATTACATGTGTATGATTTTGTAATAAAAAAGGGATGTTATTTGTGTTGGACCCTGTATATTTTTAGAGCTTTCAAGGTGATTCTAGAGGGCAAACAGATTGAGAATCATTGAGTTACACAGATGGGCCTACATTATAAGTTCTATAATAAGAAAAAACAGAATCTTCGTGGCACGTGGAAGAGAAAATACATTTATATCCTTCTTTTTTCTATTACTCCTGATAGCACCAGTCACTGGGCACTGGGTCTTGAAATTTACTAGATTAAATATTTCTTTAATGAACTTATTGTCATTAGGCTGAATTGCTTACCTCAATATCAGTGAGTGATATTCTGTATCATAATTAAATTGGGACAATTCTTTCATTTATTAATTGAATTTCTTTCCCAAATTAAAAAGAGTTTGCGGGTCTTTTTTTTTGAGAAATAACGAATTTAGTTGTTTCTATATTTAGCTTTATACCTTTTGGAATCTTGGTTTTATTTGATGAAATCTAATTCATCACTTTATGGGCAAAATCCTTTTTTGACTGAAAACATGATTTTTTGTCCTTGTCAGCCTCTCCCAGTTTAGTCAGGTAGTTTTATAAATGAATTATGACACATGTAAATTATGTATTTTGACATACTTCATAGGTTTAAAGTTATAATTGCAACTCCCATAGAGTAGATATGAAGCAGTCACACAATAAACTCCTGACCCCAGGAGAGCATTTGAAAGGGTCACTCGGTCAATATCATGGTATCGTGTTTCTTTTCAATGGGGAATCCACTTCTTCTCAGACCCCCAATCTGGGAATTTCTCTTCTCACTCAAGTTCAAATGAGATGTAATGCTCCTGCCCTGACAGGGAGCCTGAGATAGGAGGGCACACAGGGGCAGAGTGCTGAGCACACAGATCGGAGTCCAGCTCCAGCCAGTTTAGGAGCAACCAGTAATTAGTGGCAGACACTTTGTGGTGTTTTGAAAGTAGCCAACCTTGTCAGAAATACTATTGATCAAACATAGACCTTACAGTAAGCTTTGCACAGTTTCAGAACAAAAGTGTAAAAATCTGTGAGTAAGATGTTGGCATAGGAAAATGGCATCTCAACACTGCTCGTGTCTTCCTGACTCCATTGCAGCTTGGTGCGTCCACATGATTCGTTTTTAGTTAAGAGGACGTGAGTAGAAGATATGTGTGCCATTTGGGGGTTCCCTCCTCTTCCCTAAGTCTTCCTTCCCACCGACAGAATGTGGAGGTGATGGTGAGCTACCCTGGACCAGGTGGATGAAGACAAAGATAAAAGGAACCGGAGACTTGGTGATTTTACATAGCAGAAGTACCATACTTGCTCAGACTTTTATGTGAGAGAGGAATAAACTATCAAATTTAAGCCACTGCTACTTTGTGTCTCTGTCATGGACAGCCTGTCCCATATACTGATTCACTATCCTTTCAACTTCTGTCAACCATGTTGAATTAAATACAGTTCCTTGAACTTGCGATGTGTTTTTTTAATGTCTTCTTATACTTACCCATGCTGTTCTCTCTATCTGAATTGCATTTTCAAATATTTTTTCTCCATCATCCAGGTAAACATGACTCATTTTCAAGATTCAGATAAAATATTACTTTCTCTAGGAAGTCTTCTTTGATATTTCACTGTTGAGGTGATAGTTCTTTTATGAATGCCCTCAGTAGGCCTTGTACATGATTACAATGACAATATACACACTTTACTGAGGATCTGTGTTACATGAAGTCTGTCCAGAAAGTTTCCAGCCATGTACTATGTAAAATGGAGACATTTATTGAAGATACAAGATACAAGAAACATTGTACATAGGACAATGATGTCTCAGTCCCCTTCAAAGTAGGCACCTTGGGACCTCACACAGTCCCCCCAGCATCTCTTCCATGGTTCAAAACACTCTGCAAAATCTTTTGTTGGAATCGCCATCAGCCGCCCTGTCCTATTTTCCTGAATCTCACTGATGGTCTGAAATATCTTCCCTTTCAAAGGTGATTTTAGTTTTGGGAAAAGCCAGAAGTCTCAGAAATCTGGGCTGTCAGGGGGCTGAGTCACCTGGGAGATTTGATATCTTACCAAAAAATTCTGCCTGAGACGTGATGCCTGAGCAGGTGCTTTGTCATGATGCAGCTGCCAATCACCAGATGCCCACAGCTGCGGCCTTTTTTTTTTTTTGTCATTTTACATCTTTCAACCAATGAAGAATATTGAGCTAGTACTCCTTATAAATTGTTTGGCCTGGAGGGGTGTACCCATGATGGACAACACCAACCTAATCAAAAAACACAGTTAACATGGTCTCGATATCACTGCAACTTTGCCGCAACTTTTTCAGGAGTGGAGAGCCAGTCCACTTTCACTGGGACAACTGGGCCTTCCTTTCTGGATCATAGTAGTAGGCCCATGATTCATGTCCGGTTATGACCTTCTTGAGGAAATCTGGTTCATTGCAAGCATTTTGACTCAAGTCATCAGCAACTGCAGCATGATGTTCCTTCTGCCTCTGGTAACAGTAGCTGTGGAACAAATTTTGCCACAACATATTTCATGCCAAGATCCTCCATCAAAATCTCAGACATTTGCTAACATTAAATTTTGGAATCCCAAGATCAGCTTCTAGTTCTTGCACTGTAGTCAACAGTCTTTGTTCATTGCAACCTGTACACAGTCAGCATTCTCAGGTGTTCCGCTTGTTGCAGGCCTTCCAGAATGTGGATCACTTTCAACAGATTCTTGACTGTCTTTGAAGAATTTGTGCCACACTTTTATTTGCACTGCGCTCATTGCATTATCCCCAAAAGCCTTCTGAATCATCTGAATAGTTTCTGTGGAGGAATGTTCAAGCTTAATGAAAAATTTGATGCAGATTCATTGCTCTACTCAAGTCATTTTGAATGCAACAGACACACAGTATACATGCTCACTCAATGGTGTCTACCACCCCCACTGACTAGTACAGTGAAGTCATTGTTCACACATGCACATTCCAGTCCTCTCTCCTTGGCTGCCAGGTTACACAGATGTCCTGCAAACTGTTCTCATTATATTAACAATGACTGGACTTTTACTGGACAGACCTTTTGTATACTTTAAAATTGCTTTACATGAAAAACTCATGTGTTCTCACAACAGTTTTATGTGATGTTTGTGTCAAACTAATTTTATAGATGAGAAAAATTCAGGCTTGGAAAAAGAGTCTAGGTGACTTGCCCCAGTTCATAATGTTAGAGTAAATAGTAGAAAGGGAATTCAAAAACAGATTAACCTGGTTTCAATTCCACGTTCTATCATCTCTGCCTTCACTTCACCCTCTCGTGTCTGGCATCACATTTCTTTGTTTATGGATACAACTTGTGCAATTATACTCCACATTCCCCCCATCTAGTTCGTTATGGGAGCTCAATAAACACACATTAAACAACTGAGGTCAATTTTCCTCACCAGTTCCCTTCCAAAGTCATGGTATGAACTCTAGGAATAGTTCCATACCTTAAATGCAAGGCAAAGAGCAATCATTCTTTTAAGCTATGATTCTCTTTGGATCATGTAACAATAATTGATCTGACACTCCATATCCTAGGCTAGCTTTGGTTACTGCTAGACAGTATCTTAGTCTGCTAGGGTGGCCATAACAAAATACCACAGACTGGGTGGCTTCAACAACAGTAATTTATTTTCTCAGAGTTATGGGGCCTGAAAGTCCGAGATCAAGGTGCTGTCAGGGTTGGTTTCTAGTAAGAGCTCTCTTCCTAGCTTGTTGATGGCTGAATTCTTGTATCTTCATGTGATACTTTGTCTGTGCCATGCGTCCCTGGTGATGTTCTCTCTCTTCTTATGGGAGCGCCAGTCCTACCAGTCAGGGCATACCACTCTTCTGACCTCATTGTGGAGATAAGTTTCTAGGCCCAAGATGGATCCACTCCTGCCCAGGGTGTCAAGTCAACACTGAAACTTGGTCACTTGCACGTCCCTGGAAACATTTCCCTTGACCAGAAATGCAGTATATCTAGTCAGCCAATCCCCAAATGCCAAGCAAACTCTGGGCTCTATACTTATTTCTTTGTTCCTTATACATTTTCTACTTTCTTTTTCTTGTTCCTTATTCTTATTCTTCATTCTATAAAAGCTTCCTGCTTTCTACCCCATTTTGCAGCTCTCTAAATTCTGAGCAATAGAGACTGCCTGCTTCTTGAAGTGTTACAAAAAAATTTGGTACCACACAAATTGTCCTCTTTAATCAGTTTTAGCACTACACACACACACACACACACACAAGTTTTCTTCTCCAATATATTCCAAGTACATGACTGCCTATGTGTCATGAGGACGTAAAATTTGCTAACTCAGCCTACCTGATCCTCAGTTTCCTAAACTTTAAAATGAGTGTAATGATAACAGTTGCACTTATCTCAGAAGTGGTTTTATTTTCTTTTACTTTTTTTGGTACTAAATACAGTAATATTCAGAAATTGTTTCATCAGCTGAAGGTGCTATGTCTGAAATGTTCTTTCCCCAACTGCCTGGTAGATGTTGACTCATTTTTTAAAACATCCTCACCCAAGGATATGTTTATTGATTTTAGAGAGAAAGGGGAAGCAAGAGACAGAGGGAGGGAGGGAGAGAGAGAGATTGATATGAGAGAGAAACATCGAGCAGTTGCCTCCTGTATGTGCCCTGACTGGGGATTGAACTCGCAACCTAGATATGTGCCCTGAGTGGGAATTGAACGACAACCTTTCGGTGCACGGGATGATGCTCCAACCAACTGAGCCATGTGGCCAGGGCAATGTTGACTCTTTTTTAAGATTCACCTCCACTGTGGAGGTATTATTTTTCCTTAGCTTAATCATTGACTGCAGGATGGGTGAAGTTTTTCTAGCTCCAGGGTCCAGATGAAATCCATAAGGACATAAAAAGAGTGTAGCTACTTCAATGAAGTCTTGTAAGTAACCAGCAGTTTCTACTCTAACTTTGGAGCTACATGGTCCTGAGCATATCCAGAAACAGAGTTGACTTTTTGTTCCTTGTTCACATTCCACTTCTCATTAGTGTCTTATGGAAAAAGTATAAGATTTGAAGTTATGCCAATCAGTGTTTAAATCGTGATTCCTCAACTATCTATTTACTTGATCTTGGGCAGCTCACTTTACCTCTGTGAGCCTCGACCTCTATAAGTCTGTTTGATACTTCTGCTGGAATTGCTTTCTGATTTGGTTCCTACTGCTCCCTGCGTGGGCACAGAGTGCAGGGGCTGTTGGTGCAAAAGAGGGAAGGGCGGGGTGGTGGAGAGGGAGAGAGACAAGTGTTGAGAACTGTGAGGACAGGAGGCATTTGTGACAATCATGGGATTTTTATTACCATCTGTCCCCCAATTGGAAGCTACATGAAGAATCTGTGGATCTTTTATGTTAATTTCTCACTAAGTAAAATCAGATTTATGTTATTTTTTTTTCCCCCAAGTGGTGCTCTTCGTGTTTGGGAAAGGTAGATGTCATAGTTTATGTACCGACTTCCTGGAGAGGGAAGAGGAAGCAGGGTGTCATCTGGTAAAGCAGGTGGGCAGACTATAGATGCCCATAAAACATGGGTGTGGTATGTTGAATATGTGTTGACCTAGCCTAGAGTATAGGAGAGCTTGAATTTTCCAAGCCAAAAAAGAAAAAAAGAATTTTGGGGGGTACTTGGGACTGAACAACATAAATTAATTATCTCTGATTGTTTTCAGATTTGCAGACCTCTAAGGAATTTGAAAAGACAATTAAGCAATAGAGGAAACTCCACATCGCAGATGAACTACAGATTTTGAGGCTTACACAAGTTTTGGATACAGTCCAGGCTTTTTCAGTAAATTTCCCTTATATTTCTCAAAACTGAGGTGGCCGAAGAAAAAAGAGGAAATCCTAAATAAGGAAAAAGAACCAATTTATGAAAAGATAGATGGACCTTTATTGTAAGACTTTCCGTAAGCACTGTTTCATTCAAAGATCATCTGAAATGCACAACAGTGACTTAGAGGCTGATCTCTCCAGAGATCATACCTAACCCACTATTAGGTATAAATTCCTTCTTTTACTAGAGTGATATTTTGTTCAATGGACAATGCTTATCCTTATCTGTATCCAGTGATGGATTTAAAATACGCAGTGTAGAAAACTTGAGAGACTCCAGAGAAATGAACTGACTAAGAGCAAAGTACTCTACCAATAATTGGGCTACAAAACTTGCATGTGTAAAGGGTGTTTTGGCTCCAGGAGAGAGGAGAATGGAAGAAAGTGATGCGAAATGAGAGGTATCAAAGACAACTGTCTCCTACTCCAGAGAGTGCTTTCTCCTGACCTACGGCCTGTCCTGTCCCTTGAAATGCCACACTAGGGCAACGCCTTGCTTCAAAGAGCAAAATCAAACACAGGGGTACCAATCAAAAGGCAACTGAACACCGAATAACTGCATTTTAAATTAAGGAATCATGTAGCCTTGGTTTACATTCTTTTAGGCCTCAGTTTCCTTCTCTGTCGAATGAAGACAATAATAATAGCTACGCCTTATTGGGCATGTGCCAGGTGTTTGAAGTTTATTGTTTTTGTTCTTCAAACAATCTTATAAACTAAGAACTGCTTTTTATATAATAGAAGAGGAAATGAGTACAAAGTGGTTATATAATACACCTGAAATCAGCATGAGTGAGTGGCTGAGCCAGGCCTGTTGGACTCGACAGACGGTTCTTGTTCGACTCTCCCCCAGGCCTCGATAGTGCTGCTCTGTCACACAGTGCAGCCACAAGGACAGAAGCACGAGCATGCCATTGCAAAGCTGGCACACAGTAGGCATTTTTCAAGTGTAGTTTCCTTGCCATTTACTTCAAGTGCCCCAATTCTGCCCATATCACAATTATTTCCTTCTCCAAGATATACGTGTGTGTGTAATAAAAGGCATGTGTTGGTATAGTACCACAATGATTAATCATGAAAAAGATGTTCTGCTTTGGGTCATTTAATTTTCATTTATTTAAGGGGTAATAAGGTTTTATTTTACATTATTGTATTTTGGGCATAGATATAAAAGGAGGCCTAAAACTGGGGGGCTAGGGGAAAATGCATACTTGAAATGGAAAGTAGCCCCATGGTGAGTACATAAGGAGGCAGGTCAGGGGCCTCTTTCGTGGGGTTCAGGAGGAGGCAGAAGGTGGCTGATGTGAGGAGTTCAGAATAAAGTGAGTATTACTGGACTAGAGCTCAACGGGCTGGTGCGAGATAAAAGTTTCTCCTTGAAGGCTGTAAACTTGTAGACCAGAGTCTTATGGTTTAGGAGCACTTTTGATTTGAAGAAAGGACAGACTTTCTAGGGCACTGGTAATAAGGCAAGATTCCTTGGGGTCGGTGGTGAATTAGGAATCCAATAAGGATGGTCTGTATCCAATCTCTGAAGGGTCTTCGACCACATCCAACAGTCTAGCTCTGACAGTTCTGAGGTTGTGTGTTGACTGACACTCTGAAGAGAACTTTGAACTATAGTTTCAAACTAGAAAAAAACCCAATAGTCAAAGAAAAGCAAGGCAGGTAATGAGTCTTAGCTTTAGGCTGCAGCGTAGTTAAAAATACATGCCAGGAATTTATACCAGGGAGTAAATTGGAGTCTGATTCTTCCTGGAGAAGTTTTCAAGAACCACTCTAGCTTCCATGTTTGCTTCTTGCAGGAGACTACATCTAATGGAGAAAAATAGCGCATGAGCACAGATAGCCAGACTGACAGCAAAGCTTTGTCGAGTACAAGCTGCCGCACACTCTGAGGTTTGCCAGTGGTCTGTCGGCCCTGTCAAATCAAGGAAAGAGCAGTTTGGTTTGACATGTCTCTCTCTTCCCCACATTGTAACACCACTACAAAAACCAAAAGAGAAACCAATAAAACACGACAAACAAAAGCAAAATCCCACACCAGGAAGTTAGGGATTTACCTCTGTGGGGATGAAACACAGAGGTTGAAATCAGGAAACACTGAGTGTCTGAATAGCTGTCACTGTGAAGCTGTTACCATATTTTAGGTTGGCCCAGACACACTCTTCAATTAAGAAGATACTAAATGCAAGGATTTGGTATTGGGGCTGAAACTACAGATCATGATTAGTTTGCGGGCCTTCAACACGCCAAAAGCTAGAGTGAGCGCAGCCGTTCAGGGCTCTGAGCACCTGCCCTTGCGTCTGGGCTCACTGCGGCCTCTTGTCTGAGGAGCTCTCTCCAAAACAATCTTCCTCACGGATTTCTCTCCAGCTCTACACTTTCCGATTCAGGAGGGCGGCCAATCGCCGTATATGTAATTTCAAATATTTCCCTTGAAATTTGCATCTTGGTGGTCTGTCTCATAACTCAATTTTATACCTGATGTCTTTTTTACCTCGGGCCTTTAGTAGCGACTTCCAATTTAACATTCTGCTGTACGTGCATGGGGTGGGCAGAGAGGGAAAGAGAGAGAGAGAGGGAGATTTTTGTTTTCTTCTTTATTCATTTCTGTATTTTCTATGAAACTATAATAAGAAAAATTCATATGAAAATGGCACTTATTAATGTCTTTATTTTTAAGCTTTAAAATGCTCTATAAGTAGACAAATTTAAAATCAGTACTAAACATGTACAGAAAAATTGCATGCATCAGCAAGTTAAAACAGTATGAAGGAACATCTATCTATCTATTTATCTTAATTCTGAAATAATTGTAGGCTTACAGAAAAGTTGCAAGAATATTACAGAGAACGTCCACATGTCTTTAGTCCAGACACCCCATCTCAGTCTCCCACCATCGTGACGCCGCTCCCACAGCCGAGGGACCTACTCAGGATCAGCCCCTGCACCGGGCTGTCAAGCCTCTCCAGTTCACTTCCATCAAGAACATTCCCTCCATGTTTTCTTTACTTTCGAGACCTTGATGTTTCTGCCCATAATTTTGTAGAAAGTTTCTCAATTTGAATTTGTCCACTTCAGCCTCACGATTTAGGGCCAGGTTTTGCATTTCTGCAGAGTATCACAGAAGTAATTCCGTGCGCTTCCGGTTGTATCCTATCAGGCACGCACTATGGCATTTGTCCCACTACCGGTGGAGTAAATAACGAGCACTTTATCGGATGTAGCTGCCTGGTTTTTCTATTGTAAATTTGATTTTTCATCCTAGTTAATAAATATTTGTGGGGAGACAGCTTGAGATGAGGTAAAGGCATGAACTGCAACTACTTACCAGGACTCCATCCTCACAGCCTACTCTGCCAATTTTGGACTTGCCAGCCTCCATGATAGTGTGAGCCATTCCTTAGAAATCTCTCTCTCTATATATATCTAAATACATACATATCATCTATGTATCTACTTATATCTACATATAATAGATACATAGATTAACAGATACAGATGTAAGTATCAGATATAGGTAGGTACATAGATATAGATAGGTAGATATAAATATATAGGTATAGACAGATATAAGCATATAGATACATAGATATAGGTATGGAGATACAAATATCTATCTATGTATCTGACCTCGTTAGTTCTGTTTCTCTGGAGAACCCAGACTAATACAATAGCGTTCATTTTTCTTCCCATATAACTTTTGCTAGAATTCCTAAAACTAACTGATTTCATGTTTCTGCTTCTTCGTGTCCTCCTGAACCTCAGGAAGGACTTGCTCAGTAACAGAGAAAGCGAAGGAAGGTCAAAGGAGCTCAAGCAATCCAGCAGTTTAGTCAGCTGCCAAATAATTAAGATTGTAGCAGTAGTAAACTTCTAAATGCCTGAGCAAAAGGAAATAGGACAGTAGAGTGAGGTGATCAAGGCCAAGGGAAGGCAGAATTACACGGATACTTTTTTGTAAAACTTGTGTGAGTTCTAAGATTTTAAAAATATTCAGAACTGTATCAATGAGAAACTCTTGTGTTTGATTGGTTAATTAATTTTTTTCAGTTCTAATATATATATTCTTATTTTCACCTGAATATGTGGCTAACAGCTTGGTTCTGATGAGTATGAGCAGGTTAAGCGAAAGTCTTCCTCTGAGCATGCAGTCCATGTGATCTTCCTCCTTGGCAGCACTGTTCTTTCTAGACTGTGTTTTCCTTGGAAATTCTCCCTTTAGTGCTTCTTACGGCAATCTTGCTTAAAACACCACAACTCTTCTCACTGTCAGATCTAACAATATTAAAAAAGAGTTGCAATTACTTAATCATAAGCTATACATATATTAAGGAAGATTAAAACCTTTGCTTCTCAGGTAGGGTCACAATTCAACATTCTGCCATTTGGGTGAGTTAAAGGAGTTCAGATAACCACGTTGGGAGTCCTTGATCATTATCCAAATTTTCATTAAGATAGTCCCCAAAGTAAAGCACAAATTTCCAGAAATAGGCAAAAATTCTTATAGCATGAAAATAATTACTAATGAACTTCTACTTAAAAAATTAATCTCCACTTATGCTTCCCTTCCCCTTAACACTGCAAGAGATTTTTATGCCTATAGTGTGCCTGCTCCATCTGCCCCTTACTGATTTTTAGATGTCATGATAAAATGCAAATCAATTGCAAAGTGAAAGTCCAAATCTTGCAAAAAAAATGTAGGATTACATGCAGTGTGGGACACAGTGTTGAAGAACTACTGAACCCTTCACTGGGGAAAGAACATCAGGAACAGTTAAACCAGTTAGCAACAGAAGACAACAAAAATCCACCCAGATGATAATCGGGGCTTCAAAAGAGATTGATTTGAATATCAAAGAATGAAGAAAATGTACTCAGGAAAACTGATGAGGCACTCAAAAATTTCTACAAAAATGACAAGTCTCAGGTCATGCTGTATGATCAAACTGTGAAGGATGTGATGTAGTGATCTTTTGGAGTTTTGGCAGAAAAATGCTACCAAAAAACAACCCAGAATCCAAACAATACTTGGTTCATTCTTTATTCACTTTTTCTCCTCTTTTCTGCCACAAGTAGAGAAGGTGAAGTTAATCACACATTTAGGTTCAGGGCATACTGCCATTATTATTCTATTATGTATCTATCTGTCATTTATCTATTCATCTCTCATCTATCTATTCCATTTTAACCCCCTTTCCTAATTCTGTTCAGCTCCCTCCCATAACTCTGTTCACGTAATATTTATTTTGTATCCGACTGATGCTATGTTTTGACCCTTGGTCCTTGGCCTAGCCCTCACTTCAGAGGGACATGCATATCACAAAAACAAATTTATTAAAAAAATACCTGGGTATCTCTGTCCAGTGCTCAGAACTGGCAGAGCACAACTGTAACCCTCACTCAACATTCACATTTCTCACACCATTCAGCCCCCTGGGTAGAATTTCTCAGTATCTTTTGTGTCTAAATATGTGGAAGGTTTGTGTGTTGTGCTGTTGGATTTGAACAATGCAAACACTAAGGTACAAAAAAAGATAAATTACTTTGTCAAATCCTTGCTTTCAGTTGGTATGAATGTCATAGATTCTTACAAAATTAAGTATCATTTTAAGTGATAATATTTTCTTGACTTTTCTTTGTGTCCAACTCTCGCTCTGTTCAAGTTGCAGATCAAGAGGGTTTGTGAATAAGCATGTTAGCTGCAACAGTTGCACATGGTAGCCAAGTGTTAGTCTGTAGTTCAGCAACTACTGAGCCAAGTATTGTTGTCCCAAAACCGAACACCCAGCCATGGGCAATAATAACTAAATTCAGTTTTGCCATTGATGTTTTGTCGACTTTTAGTCATATATTTACATGTTTATAAATGTTACCATTAAGAAGGTATATTTGTCAATGTACCACAGTTTTTTGATCCACTCATTTATTGATGGGCACTTAGGTTGCTTCCAGCTCTTGGCTATTGTAAATTGTGCTGCTATGAGCATTGCGGTACACTGGTTCTTTTGAATTGGTGTTTCAGGATTCTTAGGGTATAATCCCAGCAGTGGAATTGATAGTCAAAAGGCAGTTTCATTTTTAGTTTTTGAGGAAATTCCATACTGTTTTCCACAGTGGCTACACCAGTCTGCATTCCCCCCAACAGTGCACTAGGGTTCCCTTTTCTCCACAACCTCACCAGCACTTGTTTGTTGATTTGTTTATGATGGGCATTCTGATGGGTGTGAGGTGGTACCTCATTGTGGTTTTAATTTGCATCTCTCTGATGGCTAGTGATGCTGAGCATCCTTTCATATGTCTCTGGGCCCTCTCTATGTCCTCCTTGGAGAACCGTGTGTTCAGGTCCTTTGCCCACTTTTTAATTGGATTGTTTGTCTTCCTGGAGTGGAGTCGTGTGAGTTCTTTATATATTTTGGAGATAAAACCCAATGGAATACTACACAGCAGAAAGAAAGAAGGAACTCCTACCCTTTGTGACAATATGGATGGAACTGGAGCGCATTATGTGAAGTGAAATAAGCCAGGCAGTGAAAGACAAATACAGTATGATCTCACCTATAAGTGGAACCTAATCAACAAAACAAACAAGCAAGCAAAATACAACCAGAGACATTGAAATAAAGAACAAACTGACAGTAACCAGAGGGGAGGGGAGAGGGGTATAATGGGGGGAAGAAGGGGATGGGTCATCAAGGAACATATATAAAGGACCCATGGACAAAGACAACTGAGGGGAAGGATTGAATGTGGGAGGTGGGGGTGGGTAGTGCGAGGGAGAGTAATGGGGAGAGGATGGAGACAACTGTAACTGAACAACAATAAAAATATCAAAAAAAGTATATTTGTCAAAGTAAAAGGATAAAACATTTTGTTTAACAACTTGTTGGCCTGATTTATAACTTTAAAGTCTTTAGATATAAAGATCTACATTCTTGTTCCAGGCCTTATAAATGTTATATGTGGACTGCTCAATTTATTTGTTTGTTTTGCTAAATATGTGTGGTTCTTTTATGTGCATTTTAAAAGAAAACTATAGAAATGTTATTGTCTTGTAGACTTCATCTCATTCTTTGTTTTTTTTTTTTAACTTGGCTTTTGAGGTAAGATCTATCCATGTAACTGTGTAAATAACATGGTCCTTCTAAATATCGTGCAGTATTCTTTACCGTGCATCTGTCACACCGTACTTCTCCGTTCCCCCGGAGAAAGACTGTGAGGTTATCGTCAGTCTCCTTTTATGACAAAACAATGCTGTGATGAGTATCTTGCGATGTGCTCCCTACAGACTCTGTGATTGTCAGATTTCTCTTCGGAAAGACTGTACCAGTTTGCACACCTGCTCCAGGGCGTGGGTGTTCTTATATAGCTCCATCCATACCAAAACTTAGCATTATTCAGTTGGCTATTTTTTTTGAGAACATAACGTGTATAAAGTGAAAATAATCGGTTTAACTTGAATTTACCTAACTATTAAGGAGTGTGGTTTCTTCTGTGAGTTGCTTGCTCATAATTAAAGCTCTGTTTTCTTTTTGTTTTTGAAAAAATGCTTGTTTATTTCAGATGTTAGAGCCTTGTAAATTTCACATATTTTTCTTAATCCGCCTCTCATTTTCTTACTCTATCGACATTGTCATTTGTTGGAAAGACATCTTTACTTTAGATTTAACTGAGTTAATCAAAATTTATCTTATGGTTTGTACTATTGGAATTTTATTTAAGAAGTCCTTTCTCCTGTTTGTGAAGATACTCTCCCATATTAGCCTCTCTAATATGTGCTGATTTTTTTCATTCACTTTTGGGCCTTTTGTCCACCTGCAATTTCATGGTGCACACGGTGTTAGATGTTTTATCCGCACAGTGACTCACTTTTCCACTGTTATCCACTATGATATTTCTTCCTATCATTCTTGATTTGTTGTGTTTTATTCCTATATTAAATTCCCATGTTAATAAAGATCTATTACTAAGTTGTCTATTCTGAGACACTTTCTACTTTCTATTCTTGCACAATAGTGTATTTTTTTCCATAAGAATACATTTTAACATCTGTCAAGAAGATCCTTCCTTTTGCTGTTTTTTTCAAAGTTGTTTTAATTGTTTAGGGACATTTATTCTTCCATATAAATTTTAGAATTACTTAATGGAGTCCCCAATAAAATATGGTTGGCATTGTTATTGGCATAATTTTGAAATTATAGATAAATTTAATGAAAATTGACAACTTTATAAAATTAAGTTATCTCATCCAATAGCATCCAATACTGTTTAATTTATTCAGATATTTTAAAATGTCTTCTGTACCCTGGCTGGCATGGCTCAGTCAGTTGGAGCATTGTCCATATACCAAAAGGCTGGGGATTCAATTCCTGGTCAAGGTACATACCTAGGTTGTGGGTTCAATTCCTGGTCAGGGCATGTACAGGAGGCAACAAATCAATGTTTTTTTTCCTCTCTCTCTGTACCCTCCTCTCTCTCTAAAATCAATAAACATATTTAAAAAATAAAAAAAATCTTCTCATAGAGCCTGAAATTTGTTTTTGTAGAGATATAATTTCTCACCTGCAATTGTTACTTTCTCTTTTTTTGGGAATCTATTTTCAAGATGTTGGCTTTTCTACTTCTGTTCCACATATCTCTTAGATTTGTCTTATGTTTTTATTCCTTTTTCCCTGTTTTGATACTTTCTAGAAGTTCTTTCAATTTATATTCCAGCTTATGGATTTATTCTTTAGTAGTATCCATCTTATTTAATTTATTGCATCTTAGTTCAATTATATTCAACTTTGTCAACCTCTTTTCTCCATTCATGTTATTAATATTCTCCGGATGTCATTGAGGGAATGTATTGTGCTTACCTTTAATTTTTATTCATGTAGTAGATTCTTTTCATTTTGATTTTTTTCTTTACTACTGGTTGTATTCCTTATGTGATTAGTTATGTGGGCAATTAGCTAGTATTTCTCTGGAGACATCACCCACTTGTCTGGAAACACGTATTGAAAAAGATGCTAGGCCTTAGGCAGTTCAAACTGAATTTCTTTTTTTTTTTTTTTTTAAATATATTTATTGATTATGCTATTACAGTTGTCCCATTTCCCCCCCCCACTCCACTCCATCCTGCCCACCCCCCTCCCTCCCACATTCCCCCCCTAGTTCATGTCCATGGGTCATACTTGTAAGTTCTTTGGCTTCTACATTTCCTACACTATTTTTACCCTCCCCCTGTCTATTTTCCACCTATCATCTATGCTACTTATTCTCTGTACCTTTACCCCCCTCTCCCCCTCCCACTCCCTTAATGACAACCCTCATGTTCTAGTTGTTTGCCTAGTTTGCTCTCGTTTTTGTTTTATGTGTGGTCGTTAATAACTGTGAGTTTGGTGTCATTTTTACTGTTCCTATTTTTGATCTTTTTCTTAGGTAACTCCCTTTAACATTTCATATAATAAGGGCTTGGTGATGATGAGCCTTTTCAACTTGACCTTATCTGAGAAGCACTTTATCCTCCCTTCCATTCTAAATGATAGCTTTGCTGGATATAGTAATCTTGGACGTAGGTCCTTGCGTTTAATCTTGGGTAATGTAATTATGATGTGTCTTGTTGTGTTCCTCCTTGGGTCCAGCTTCTTTGGGACTCTCTGAGCTTCTTGGACTTCCCGGAAGTCTATTTCCTTTGCCAGATTGGGGAAGTTCTCCATTATTTGTTCAAATAAGTTTTCAATTTTTTGTTCTTCCTCTTCTCCTTCTGGCACCCCTATAATTCGGATGTTGGAACGTTTCAAGGTGTCCTGGAGGTTCCTAAGCCTCTCCTCATTTTTCCAAGTTCTTGTTTCTTCATTCTTTTCTGGTTGAATGTTTGTTTCTTCCTTCTGGTCCCATACCATTGATTTGAGTCCCAGTTTCCTTCTCATCACTATTGGTTCCCTGTACATTTTCCTTTGTTTCTGTTAGCATAGGCTTCATTTTTTCATCTGTTTTTCGAATAGATTCAACCAAGTCTGTGAGCATATTGATAACCAGTGCTTTGAACTGTGCATCCGATAGGTTGGCTATCTCTTCGTCGCTTAGTTGTATTTTTTCTGGAGCTTTGAAGTGTTCTGTCATTTGGGCCATTTTTTTTGTTTGTTTGTCTTGGCGCGTCTGTTACTTTAAGGGGCGGAGCCTTAGGTGTTCACCAGGGCGGGGTAATGCTGGTCGCTGCGCTGTGATGCTGTACGTGGGGGCGGGGCCGAGAGGGAGCAATGGCGCCCGCTTCACTCTCCTCCGGATTTCAGTCTTTCACTCCGCTACCCACAATCAAACTGGGCCCCTCTGGTGCTGGTTCCCGAGTAAGTGGGCCTGTGCACACTCTAGGCCCCTGTGGGTCTCTCCAACAACCTCTCCTGTGAGGCTGGGAGTCTCTCCTGCCGCCCCAACCCCCAGAGGCGCTTTCAATCAGAGGTTTGAGGCTTTATTTCCCGGAGCTGGAGCCCTGGGTTGCGCAGCGGTCTGCTTCTCTGCCCGCCGTTCGTCCGGTTTATCTGTGGGCGAATGTGGTGCCACAGGGTGCTATCCGCCACTCTGCCTGCCCCACTCTCCGCCACTCTGAGTCCGGCCCTCTGGGTTTATCTGTGCAAAAGTGGGGCCGCAGGGTCTGCTAGTGCTCGGACTGCCTGCGCCATTTGTCCCACACTCCGCCAGTCTCAGTCCCGCCACAGCCCCGCGAGTCCTCTCCACCCCAGTGCCATCTCCGCCCCTCCTACCAGTCTGGATGAATGATTATTTTCTGTTTCCTTGGTGTTGGTCCCCCTTGCTGTTCGATTCTCTGTCAGTTCTGGTTGTGCGAGGAGGCGCAGTGTGTCTACCTACGCCGCCATCTTGGTTCTCTCCTGAATAATAATTTCAGTGAAGGTAAATGGTGTGCAGAAAATAAATCAGGTGGATGCGATAGTGTGAAAGCAGGAATGTTTGGTATGTTAGCGTTGAGTGTGGGTAAGAACAGGTCTTTCTGAGGTTACAGCTGAGCTGAGAGTGAACTAAGAGCAGCAATGAGTAGATCTGGGAGAGAAGTGCAAATAAGTTTGATGTATACTTGCAGAATAGACAGGAGGCCAAGGTCATTGGAGCAAAATGACAGAGTGCTGGAGTGATATGGGATGAGGACAGAGAGATAGGTAGATTACACATGGCCTTGTAGGCCATGCATTAAGAGTTTGTGTTTTATTCTGCACGAGATGGGAATCTTCCTTAGGTTTCTAAATAAGAAAAAAGATGATCTCATTTTCTCCCCCTGCCCAACATTTTATTATGATAATTGCAAACATACAACAAAGCTGGAAGAAGTTTAGAGTGAACACCTATATGGCTACAAATAGATTCTACTATTATCATTTTACCACACTTGTTTTATCACATACCTATTCACCTGTTCATCCAGTAATCTATCAGTTTTTAATGCAATTCATGATTTATAGACCCCAGTACATTTACCTTTAATTAATTCAATATGCATATTGTCACCTAAAGTTTTTGGTGGTTCTTTTTATTTTGATGAAAAACTTACATAGCATGAAGTGCACAGATTGCTGGCATTCTGCAAATACTTCCACCTGTGCAAATCAAACCCTAGTGAAATACAGACCATTACCATCACAGCAGACACCTTGTGCTTTTCCCCAGGAAACACGCATACTCGCTGCTCCACAGGCAACTGCTATACTCGTTCATTCCCACCGCAGATTAATGAAGCCTGCTGTAAAGTTTCCTATAAATATGCTATTCATACAGTACACGCTCTTTTGTGTAAAGTGTCTTTCAGTCAAGGTACCCTTTTGGAAATTCACCCACGTGTTGCATGTATCGGTAACTTGTTCCTTCTTATTGTGGAGTACTGTTCCATTATATAAATGTACCCTGGTTTATCCACTTTATCAGTCAACTTCTGGGCCATCTGTGGTGTGTGGCAATTATAGTGAAAGATGTGATGAAAATCCTTGTACTAATCTTTTTGTAAATATATACTTTTCGTTTCTCTCGGGCAAATCGCTAGGAGTAGAAATGATGGGTCATAAAGTAGGTGTGTTTTGTTTTACAGGAAGCTAGCTGACCTTTTCCTGAAGTGCACATACCAGTCTTATTTGGTTTTGAAAAACAATCATTTTGGTTGCTACATGGAGAAGATGGTTAGGGGGACAGAAATAAAGGCCAGGAAGCTAGTATATTGTCATAACCTGTAGCCAGAATTTATGTGTAGGTTATATTTCTGTAAAAGACTTGTATGATTTTTAATTGCTAGTAAAGCTGGTATCTGGCTCGGAATGTATTGCATTCTGTTATCACCGTAGGGCCTGTGGCAGCTGTGTCCTTTGGAGACATGGGAGAGATTTAAAGCCGAAGTTGTACTGCAGGAAAGAGCTCTCGTTTCGGAGAAGGTAATACCTGTAAATCACGTGAGAAAAGTACTCCTGTGAGCCTCTGTGGTGTTTCTCTGTGAGTGATGAGGTGTCAGGCAAAGCTGTATTAGTTCTGGGTGTTTTAATCACAAGGCTTATGTATTTTTCTTTTTTATTGTAAAATAAAATACAGTTCCAGAAAAACCACACGAAAGAATTGTATGACTTTGAATCATTATAAGATGAACACGCTTTTACCTAGCACCCAGCCCCAAATATAAAGTTTTGCCGGCCGTTTCAGAAGCCCTCTCAGGTGACCTGTTCCGTTCAGGCTCAGCCGTCTCCCCAAAGGTAAACACCATCCTGACCTTTACAGTAACCTCTTCCCTCTCGTTCTTTCTTCTCATGTGAGCACACTTTGTTAGATTCTATAGTTGATTTTGCCTATTCAAAAGGTGGGTATGGCTTTTTTTGGTCTATTTTATCCTACAAGCTTATCTTCCATTCCATTCTTTAAAAAAAATTAAAAACGAATCATGTGCAGTTTACATTCAACATTGTTTTATATTAGTTTCAGGTGTACAGCATAGTAGGTAGACAATCATACAGTTTACAAAGTGTACCCCCCCGAAATTTTTTAGTGCCTGCCTGGCACCGTGCATAGTTATTACAATATTATTGACTATATTCCCTATACTGTCCTTTATACCCCGTGACTGTTCTGTAACTGCCAGTCCGTGCTTCTTAATCCCTTCACCTTTCTACCTAGTTCCCCAGCCCCAAGCCTGCTCCCCTCTGGCAACCATCAGTCTATTCTCTGCATCCGTGAGCCTGTTTCTTTTTGTTGTTGTTGTTGATTTTGTTCTTTAGATTCTACATGTAAGTGAATTCATGTGATATTTATCTGTTTTGGACTTATTACACTTTGCATGATACCCTCCAGATCCATCCATGTTGTCACAAAAGGTACGATTTCATTCTTTTTTATGGCCAAGTAGTATTCCATTGTGTAAATGTACCACAGCTTTTTTAATCCACTCATCTGTGGGTGGACACTTGGTTTGCCTTACAGTTTACCGGCGGGACAGTCTGGGCCATCTCACATACAGTGTCTCGCAGCCTGGGCTTCTTTGATCGAATTATTGTGGTGAAACTCAGCTCGCTCTGGAGTGTCTGGCGGCAAGTCTCATAACTGCAGGAGATAAGGTTGGCAAGGGAGAAATGGGCCAGATGGTAGCGGGCCCCGCTAAGAAGTGGAGATTTTTGTCCTGTGAAGTTGTGAGAGTTAAAGAACGAGTTTGAAGAGAGAGTCTCTATGCTTCAGAAACTCTCAACACCCAGAAGAATGAAAGAGACTGCAGTTAAAACAGGCTTTGTGATTATTGCAGAACTTTGGGATCGAAATGAAAAGTCTGGCTTATGTTGTTAGTGGTGGGAATGAAAAAGTGGGGATGGGTGTTAGTGAAGTTGTACAAGAAGAATCAAAAGAATCTAGTGACTTGACTTAGAGGCAATGGACAGGTAACTCAAACTTTTGGTGATGATCACTATAAAAAAGGCATTTGTGTATTTCATATATAAGTACATGTATAACATATACATATTTAGGTATAATGGAACTGATTCTTGCCTTGATATGTCTATTTCCTTCTTTTCTATTTTACTTAAAAATAACGTGGTATTAACCCACTGACTAGGTTATCCCCAACTTGAAATTATGTCCTAAGGGGTCTGATTTAAAACATACCAAACAATATCATTTCCTCAAACCTTTTACTGATGTTGTATTTCTAGCATTAGAAATCAAGATTTTGGTTCTCTGCTAAAGAAAACGTCTTTGGAAAGGGGCTCGACTTTGCTAAAACTATACCTTAGAGTGAATGATTTATTAATTTTTCTGGAAAGCTAGTTGTGTTAGAGGGGAGAATAGGGAGAACATGAGAGCCTGAAAGGGAACAACGGTGAGAAAGGTGCCGAGAGAGAAATCTTACCTTTCCCATTTCACCTAGAGGTTACTACAATAGGTAAAAAATAAGATTAATATTTGCTGCTAAGAAAACACCTTAGCAGTTTATTCTCGGAATGTGGAGGAAAGAATCCGGAAGGTTAAACCGAGATTGGTAAACAGGGCAGTCATGCATCATTTGTTAACTGTGCAGATAAGATCAGAACAGATGGAAGACAGGAAAGGAAGTGGTCTGGAATTACCTGGAAAGGAGGGAGCATGTGGTGTTGCCTCTTTTAAACAAGATGTGTGTCAGTGGGCCATAATAATGATGACTCCGGTCCTAGGTTTAGGCAAATGACCTAGTATGGGTTCTCTACCTTTTGTTGCCAAAACTCAATCGCACTAGATTAATCTGTCCAAACAAATCAACACACAGACAATTAAAGAAAATGGTTCAAAGTCATCAATGATATTGTCAGACGGACTGAAGAGTCAGGCAATTGGTGTTCTATAGATTGAAAAAACATCACATGGGGAAAACGGCACAGGCCTAAGTTCATGTGCATGGAGAAGGTCTTTCTCAGTCATTGTGAGCATCCCAGGAGGCCCACTTGAATTTCTTCACTGTGTTGGTATATTTCGGGCCCCCGTGATTTTGTCTGGGCTGAGGTGTCACTTGCTAACACTGCAGGGTTATTGGCAGCAGGTCACTTTGAGGTGTTAATTTAACACACACAGCACTCAGTGAGTGAAATGAAAAAAATTAAATGCAACACAATGTATGCATTACGTTGTATCATATCCTTGATCTCTCTTATTAGTTGCATAAGACTACTTTTCTCTAGAAGGACACATAACCTTAGAAGAAAGATCAGTTTTCTCTCATTTGATAAATAGAGGCATTACACATTATTTGCAATTCGATCCTTAAAAATTGTACCTAAAACTTTTCCTTTATTTAGAATTCGGTGGAACTGGAATAACCAGAGGAGTTCACCATTTTCTCTTTGTCCATTTATAAAGAGTCAGATAAAGAGATATGACCACACTGCTTTCTTCCCAGAATAATAATCACTCAAGTGCCAGAGGAGAAACCCAACACAAAGTTCAAAGTCTTTACTTTTAATCTCTGGGGAGACTGTGGGAGGAAGAATGTGGACCTGTTCTTATCTGCCTGAGACCCAAGAAGGGAAGGGTGTGTGTGACTGCCTCCCACCTTCAGTGACTTTGCCACTGAAGCCTTGCATTAGTCCCGTAGTCCCCAAGGGCCCTGCACTCTCAGAAAGAGAATTTAGCTGGATGGTAGGATCAGGAATCTCCCTGAATCCTGTGTCCTGAGGGAAACTATGCCATTTCCAATGATGACCTAAAATAATGCATGACTAACAGATGGTTGTGACCCCTGCCCTTTAACACAAACACCCTGCACTCTGTACTCCTCTCAGAGGCAGAGGTAGATGCTATCGAAGCCACACCTGGCTATGCTATGGGCCTAGGGCAGAGGAAGCAGTGGGCCGCAGTGCTGGATCTGGGAGTTCTGCGCTTCTCTCATTGAGGATCACAGAGTACCTATTGGAAATCTGTGGTGAGTGATGACACACCGGCCTCCTCTGGAGGTACTCTCTCATCACCTCATTGACCGTGCAGTGAACCATACTCCAAAGGTTTTATCGGGGGATCTGGTCTGTGAGCGTACGCTTCCAGTTCTGTTTCACTGGAACAGGTGTAAGAACTTCAAGGACAGAAACAAATAAAACGAGCACCTTGGATGACTGACTGTCTATGCAACTTTGGCATTTGCCCATTTTGTATGATTTCACAATAATGATAAATAGCAAAGAAGAGCATGGAACATGCAGTCAGCCAACTGCTCAAGAAAGGCTGACTTCGGGAGACTGACTCTTCGACGTCTGGAAGACAAGGCTGGAGAGTCCGGACTTTTGTAACTTGCCCTTCTCTATTCTTGGATTGTAGCTGGGTAAAACACGGCCACGCACCGGTGATTCCCACCCCATGAGGTACAGGTATTCACAGGGCATTGTGAAATGAGAAAAGTCACAAAATGGAGTAGGTTTGTTACAAGGCCAAATTTATTGCCTTTACTGGAATTTTTCTTAAGATTTTTCTTTTATGTTTTTAGTGAGAAAACGCCCTTCCTTTTTTTAGAGAATATTGTGCAGAGAACGAGTGGGTATATGTGTGTATTTATATGTGCACACACATATATTTACTCCACAAAGGAAAAGTGAAAAACGATCTGTCTCTCTCTGACTCTTCAGGAACTTTTACTGGTCTCTGAAGTTCCAAGATCTGGGAACCACTGTTTAGTGGTTTGAATCCTATACCACCAGAAGTTTAAAAAGACAGAGTTCATCTGAACCTATTTCTTAAAAAAATTAATACATTTATTTTAGAGCATTTTGAGGTTTACATAAAAATGAGTGGGAAGTACAGAGAATTTCCATAAGCTCCCTCCCGTTTCCCCAGTTTTCCCTGCTATTAACATCTTGCCTTAGTGTGTGGTGCCATTGATGAGCCAACATTAATATATTATTCTTGACTAAAGTCCAGAGTTTACTCTAGGGCTCACTCTCTGTGTTGCACAATCTGTGAGTTTTGATAATGCGTATAATGACATGGATCCGCCAATCCAGTATTATCCACAATAATCTGATTGCACTAAAAGCCCACCTCTGCCTATTCATCCTTTCCTCTACCCAACCCCTGCCAACTACCGACCTTTGTACTGTTGCCACAGTTTTATCCTTAGCAGAACGTCATATAGTTGGGGTCAAATCGTATGTGGCCTTTTCAGATTGGCTTCTTTTATTTATCAGTATGTATTTAAGTTTCTTCCATGTCTTTTGTGGCTTGATAGCTCATTTCTTTTAAACCACTAAATAATATTTCAGTGTCAGTTTGCTTACCCACTGACCTTTCGAAGGACCTCTTGGATGCCTACAACTGACGGCAGTTACGAACAAAGTTTCATCTTAGTCTTTTTTTAATTAAAAATATATAATATAGTATTCTTTTGCTAGTCTTGAAATGATATTCATTATAAAATTTTAGAAAGTACAAAAAACATAAAAAATATAAATATTATTAGTAATCTCACTTCAAAAATAACACTAGTAGCTGTCCATGTATATCTATATTTCTTACTTTCCTAAATCTGTATTTAGGTATATCTGTGTATCAATCTGGAAGCTATATCTATGTCTACATAAGCCTCAGTTAATTTATTTTTATGAATTTGGAAGTCACATGTGTAGTTATACATATATATCTTGTATATGATGCATAACATTTTTTATCTTAGTTTTTTCCACTTATCATTATGTGTACATATTTTCAAATATTTAAATTAATTCTTTGGGAAGATGATATTTAATAATTAGTGAATGAATCATTGTATAAGTGTTTTTTAAAATGCACTGCATGTGTTTTTTCATTCTATTCCTACTAAATATGAGCTCTAAGAAGGCAAAGATGTTAGTCTGTTCACTGATGATCCTCTGGCAGGTGCATAACAAGCACTCCAAAAACATTTGGTGAATAAATGACTAAATTATATTTTTAATATTTGTATTTCATTAGCTGCTCCTTAGAATCCACACAGAGCTTACTTATGGTGAAAGTTATTGCCTGCTAAATTAAGTATTGTGAAGTCTTAAACAGTATTTTTTTGTTTTTCAGGTGGTGTTTTTAAAACATTTTTTTAAATTTAATATTTTTATTGTATTTTTAATTACCATTTAGTCCCCTTCTCCCCCTGCCCCCTGCAATCATGACGCTGTTGTCCATGTCCATGAGTCCTTTTCCTTTTTGCACAATACCCCCCCTTTACCTGTTATCTTGCTATCTATGAATTTGTCTCTATTTTGCTTTTCAGTTTAGTTTGTTTTAGATTCCACGTATTAGTGAAATCATATGGTATTTGGCTTTCTATGCCTGGCTTATTTCACTTAGCATAATGTTCTCCCGGTCCATCCATACTGTAGCAAAGGGTAAAACTCTCCTTTTTATGACCAAGTAGTACTCCATTGTGAAATGTCCTGCAGTTGTTTTATCCACTCATCTACTGATGGACACTTGGGCTGCTTCCAGATCTTGGCAATTGTAAACAATGCTGTAATGAACATAGAGGCGCTTATGTTCTTTTGAAATGTCTTTATTTGAAGATGATATGATACTGTGCATACAGAGTTCCAAAGATTCCATCAAGAAACTAGATAAATAAATTCAGCAAAGTAGAAGCATACAAAATTAATATCCAGAAATCAGTTGCATTTTTATATGCCAATACGAACTAACAGAAAAGGAAATTAAGAAAACAATTCCATTCACAATTACTACAAAAAGAATAAAATGCCTAAGAATAAACCTAACCAAGGGTGTAAAAGACCTGTACTCAGAAAATTATAAGATGCTGAAGAAAGACATTGAAGAAAATACAAATAAGTGGAAGCACATACTGTGTTCATGGATAGGAAGAGTTAACATCATTAAAATGTCCATACTACCCAAAGAAATTTATAAATTTTTTTTTTTTTCAGTTTAGTGTGTTTTTTTTTTTTTTTTTTTTTTAAATTTATTTATTGTTATTTAATTACAGTTGTATGCCTTTTCCCCCATCCCTTCACCCCAACCCAGGTGAACCCACTTCCCTCCCCCCTCTCCACCCTCCCCCTTGGATTTGTTCATGTGTCCTTTATAGTAGTTCCTGTAATCCCCTCTACCCACTGTCCCCGCCCCCACCCCCCACCCCCGCCCTTGCTATTGTTACATTGTTCTTAACTTCAATGTCTCTGGTTATATTTTGTTTGCTTTTTCCTTCTATTGCTTATGTTCCAGTTAAAGGTGAGATCATATGGTATTTGTCCCTCACTTCCTGGCTTATTTCACTTAGCATAATGCTCTCCAGTTTCATCCATGCTGTTGCAAAGGGTATAAGCTCCTTCTTTCTCTCTGCTGCGTAGAATTCCATTGTGTAAATATACCATAGTTTTTGGATCCACTCGTTTGCTGATGGGCACTTCGGTTGCTTCCAGTATTTGGCTATTGTAAATTGTGCTGCTATGAACATTGGGGTGCACAGATTCTTTTGGATTGGTGTTTCAGTGTTCTTAGGGTATAATCCCAGCAGCGGAATTACTGGGTCAAAGGGCAGTTCCATTTTTAGTTTTCTGAGGAAATTCCATATTGTTTTCCACAGTGGCCTCACCAGTCTGCATTCCCACCAACAGTGCACGAGGGTTCCCTTTTCTCCACATCCTCTCCAACATTTGTTTGTGGATTTGTTTATGTTGGCCATTCTGACTGGTGTGAGATGATACCTCATTGTGGTTTTAATTTGCATCTCTCTGATGGCTAGTGATGCTGAGCATCTTTTCATATGTCTCTGGGCCTTCTGTATGTCTTCCTTGGAGAAGTGTCTGTTCAAGTCCTTTGCCCATTTTTTAATTGGGTTGTTTGTCTTCCTGGAGTGGAGTCGTGTGAATTCTTTATACATTTTGGAGATCAGGCCCTTGTCTGAGGTATCATTGGCAAATATGCTTTCCCATATTGTTGGTTCTCTTTGTAATTTGGTGCTGTTTTCTTTAGCCATGCAGAAGCTTTTTATTTTGATGAGGTCCCATTTGTTTATTCTTTCCTTTATGTCCCTTGCTTTAGGGGATGTGTCTGTGAGGATGTTGCTGCGTGGAATGTCTGAGATTTTCCTGCCAATGTTTTCCTCAAGGACTTTTATGGTGTTACGGCTTATATTTAAGTCTTTTATCCATCTTGAGTTTATTTTCGTGTATGGCGTAAGTTGGTGATCGAGTTTCATTTTTTTGCACGTAGCTGTCCAGATCTCCCAACACCATCTGTTGAAGAGACTGTTTTTGCTCCATTTTATGCTCCTGCCTCCTTTGTCAAATATTAATTGATCGTATAGATTTGAGTTTATTTCTGGGCTCTCTATTCTGTTCCATTGGTCTATGAGCCTGTTTTTATGCCAGTACCAGGCTGTTTTGATTACCGTTGCCTTGTAATACAGTTTGATATCAGGTATTGTGATACCTCCTGCTTTGTCCTTCTTTCTCAAAATTGCTGCTGCTATTCGAGGTCGTTTATGGTTCCATATGAATTTCTGCAATGTTTGTTCTATATCTGTGAAATATGTCATGGGTACTCTAATAGGGATTGCATTGAATCTATAAATTGCTTTGGGTAGTATGGCCATTTTGATGATGTTAATTCTTCCAATCCATGAACATGGTACATGCTTCCATTTGTTTGTATCTTCCTTAATTTCTTTCTTCAGTGTTGTGTAGTTTTCTGAGTACAGGTCTTTTACCTCCTTGGTTAGGTTTATTCCTAGGTACTTTATTTTTCTTGTTGCTATATCGAATGGGATTTTTTTCCTGATTTCTGTTTCTGCAGTTTCGTTGTTGGTGTACAGGAATGCCTTTGATTTCTGGGTATTGACTCTGTATCCAGCTATTTTGCCAAATTCATTTATTAGGTCGAGTAGTTTTTGAGTGGAGTCTATAGGGTTTTCCATGTACACTATCATGTCGTCTGCAAACAGTGACAGTTTCATTTCCTCCTTTCCAATTTGGATGCCTTTTATTGCTTTTTCTTGTCTGATTGCTGTGGCTAGGACTTCCAATACTATGTTGAATAGGAGTGGTGAGAGAGGGCATCCTTGTCTTGTTCCTGATCTTAGTGGGAAAGCTCTAAGTTTTTGTCCATTGAATGTGATGCTGGCTGTAGGTCTCTCATATATGGCCTTAATTATGTTGAGGACTGCTCCCTTTATTCCCACTTGGCTGAGTGTTTTTATCAGAAATGGGTGCTGTATCTTATCGAATGCTTTTTCCGCATCTATTGATATGATCATGTGATTTTTGTCTTTGCTGTTGTTGATGTGATGTATTATGTTTATTGATTTGCGAATATTGTACCATCCTTGCATCCCTGGGATGAATCCCACTTGGTCATGGTGGATGATCTTTTTAATATATTGCTGGATGCGGTTTGCTAATATTTTGTTGAGAATTTTGGCGTCTATGTTCATCAGCGATATTGGCCTGAAGTTTTCTTTCTTCGTTGTGTCTTTATCTGGTTTTGGGATTAGGATGATGTTGGCTTCATAAAAAGAGTTTGGGAGTCTTCCATCAGTTTGGATTTTTTCGAATAGTCTGTGAAGGATAGGGGTTAGTTCTTCCTTAAATGCTTTGTAGAAATCTCCTGTGAAACCATCTGGTCCAGGGCTTTTGTGTGATGGGAGTTTCTTGATGACTGCTTCAATTTCCTTTGCTGATATTGGTCTGTTCAGGTTTTCTGCTTCTTCTTCAGTCAGTTTTGGAAGATTATATTTTTCGAGAAATGTGTCCATTTCATCTAGGTTTTCAAATTTCTTAGCATATAGGTCTTCATAGTAATTTCTTACGATCCTTTGTATTTCTGTGGTATCAGTTGTAATCTCTCCACTTTCATTTCTAATTCTGTTTATTTGGATCCTCTCTCTTTTCTTCTTGATAAGCCTACTTAAAGGCTTGTCGATTTTGTTTATCTTTTCAAAGAACCAGCTTCTGGATTCATTGATCCTTACAATTGTGCTTTTAGTCTCTATGTCATTTAGTTCTGCTCTGATCTTGGTTATTTCCTTCCTTCTGCTTGCTCTGGGCTGTCTTTGTTGTTGTTCCTCCAGTTCTTGTAGGCGTAGGGTTAGGTTGTTTGTGTGAACTGTTTCTAACTTCTTAAGGTAGGCCTGTATTGCTATGAACTTCCCTCTCAGGACTGCCTTAGCTGTGTCCCATAGGTTTTGGGTTGTTGTGAGTTCGTTTTCATTTGTTTCCAGGAAGTTTTTGATTTCTTCCCTAATCTCGTTCTTGACCCATTCATTGTTTAATAGCATACTATTCAGTCTCCATGATTTTGAGTGTTTTGGGTTTTTACCCTTGGGGTTGGTTTCTAGTTTCAGACCCTTGTGGTCAGAGAAGATGCTTGATATGATTTCAATTTTCTTGAATTTGTTGAGGCTTGCTTTGTCTCCTATCCTGTGGTCTATCTTTGAAAAAGATCCATGGACACTTGAAAAGAATGTGTATTTTGCTTCTTTGGGATGAAAAGCTCTGTATATATCAGTTAAGTCCATTTCCTCTAGGGTATTGTTAAGTGACACAATATCTTTGTTAATCTTTTGTTTGGAAGACCTGTCCATTTTTGATAGTGGGGTGTTAAAATCCCCTACTATAATTGTGTTGCTGTCAATATCTTTCTTGAAATCCTCCAAGATTTTCTTTATGTATTTGGGTGCTCCTATGTTGGGTGCATATATATTTATAATGTTTATGTCTTCTTGGTGGATTCTTCCTTTGAGTATTATGAAGTGACCTTCTGGGTCTCTCTTTATGGCCCTTCTTTGGAAGTCTATTTTGTCTGATATGAGTATTGCTACCCCTGCTTTTTTTTCCTGTCCGTTTGCTTGGAAAATTTGTTTCTAGCCCTTCACTTTCAGTCTGTGTAAGTCTTTTGTCCTGAGATGGGTTTCTTGTAGGCAGCATATGTGTGGGTCATGTTTTCTTATCCATTCAGCTGTTCTATGTCTTTTGATTGGAGCATTTAATCCATTTACATTTAAGGTTATTATCGATAGGTAGTTATTCATTGCCATTATTTCCTACCTGTGTTCCTCTGTCTTTCTCTTTTCCTTCCTTTCCTTAAAGCAGTCCCTTTAGCATCTCTTGCAGAGCTGGTTTGGTGGAGCTGTATTCTTTTAGACTTCTTTTGTCTGGGAAGCTCTTTATTTGGTCTTCTATCTTGATTGAGAGCCTTGCTGGGTAAAGTAGTCTTGGTTGGAGGCCTCTGGTTCTCATTACTTGGAATATTTTTTGCCATTCTCTTCTGGCTTGGAGCGTTTCCATTGAGAAGTCAGTTGCTAACCTTATTGGGGCTCCCTTGTATGTTACTTCCTTTTTCTCCCTTGCTGCCTTTAAGATCCTCTCTTTGTCTTGGAAATTTGCCATTTTAATTATGATGTGTCTTGCAGTGGGTCTCTTTGGGTTCCTCTTGTTTGGGACTCTCTGTGATTCCTGGATTTGGGTGACTTTTTCTCTCCTCAGATTAGGGAAATTTTCCATCATTACTTTTTCAAACAGGTTTTCTATCCCTTGCTCTTCTTCTTCTCCTTCTGGTATTCCTATTATACGGATATTGTTACGTTTCATGTTGTCCTGCATTTCCCTTATTGCCTCTTCATTCTTTCTGAGCCTCTTTTCCTTTTCTTGCTCCTTCTGGGTGTTTTTTTCTACTTTATCCTCCAGCTCGCTGATCCGATCCTCTGCTTCATCAAGTCTGCTTTTAATTCCTTCTACTGTGTTCTTCAATTCAGAAATTGTATTCTTCATTTCCTCTTGGCTCTTGTTGATATTTTCTATTTCCTTTTTCATGTTGATATAGTTTGCAGTGAGTTCATTGTAGTTTCCTTGTAGTTTCTGGTAGTTCTCTTTGAGCTCAGAGAGCTCAGTGAGCTTCCTGATGACCATTGCTTTGAACTCAGTATCTGATAGTTGACTTGCCTCTTTTTCGGTTAGTATTCTTTCTGAGACTTCCTCCTTTCCTTTCATTTGGGAATTGTTTCTTTGTCTTCCCATTGTTTGTGAGGCTCTTCTTGTTGGCCTCTGCTTCTTAAATTGCTTTGTTCTGAATCCCTGGGTTTATGATATGAACTTCTATGGTAGAATGCCAATGGGATTCGGTGGTGCTGTCTCCTTACTCTCCTGTGCTCACTGGTCTTGAGCTGACGTTTATGTGTTTAACACGGTCTAACTCTAGTCTTTTCAGCACTCCAGGTTTTGTTGTCGCACCTGTGGGAAAAATAGAAAGGAGGGGAGAAAGAAAAGGAAAAAACAAACAAACAAACAAACAAACACAAACAAAACCAAAGATGGGAAGGAGGGAAAAAGGAAATAGGAAAGGAGGAAAGGGAGGAAGGAGGGAAGAAGGATTAAAGAAAGATCGGAGGCAAGATAAGAAGGAATTTTAACTAAAATTAAAACATAGAAATAGATAAAAGAAGGCAGGAAGAAGACATAAAAATGGTAAAGGATGGGAGGAAGAAGGAATGAAAGAAAAAAAAGAGAGAGAGAGGAAGAAGGAGTTCAGGGGGAAAGGAAAAGGGAAAAAAAAAAAAAAAAGGGAAAAAAAAAATCTTCTGTTGGCTTTAAACCGTTCAGGTTATTTCTGCTGTTGTCCTGTCTGTGCAACGGGAGGGGGTGGTTGGAAGGATTGGTTTCACTTTTCTTCCTTCCTGGGTCACACTCTTCACTGTTTTGTAGGTGTGGTCCCTGGCAGGCAATCAGGCCGTTGATCAGCCAATCCAGCAGCTTTGTTCTTGGGACTCTCGAGTGGCCGCTCCAGCCGCTTTGGCTCCGGACGCGTGCGCGCGCAGCAGGGGAATCCAGCCGCTTCGGGTTTGTGACGTTATTTGGGCTCTGAGCGCGCAGCCGGCCGACCAATCCAGCCGCCCAGGCTAGGGAGGCTGGCGCGCTGCAAGCTGCTGGTTCAGCCGCCTTGGTGTTACGACTCTCGCCAGCCCCTTTGTGCTTGGGAAGTGCGCATCCAGCCGGCCCTACGCTTGGTGAGCGCGCAGCCCGCAGCCGAGCCAGAGGCTCTACGCTTGGGGGCCCGATCCAGCCGCCCGGGGCTTGAGACTCTCGGGTGGGCGGGGCCGCCCTGGGACCGAATCACGCGGTCCTCGGTTCCGAGGTTTTGGGTGTGTGGGTGGAGCAGCTAGTCTCTGCTCCAAAAGATCTCGGAGGTTTCAGGTGTGGGTGCCCCTCCGGGGTTTCACGTATCGAAATTTATAAATTTGATGTAATTCTTATCAAGATTCCAATGACCTATTTCACAGAACTAGAGCAAATATTTCAAAAATTTGTGTGGAACCACAAAAGGCCTAGCATAGCAATGGTGATCTTGAGAAAGAAGAATTAAGTTGGAGGAATCACACTACCTAATATCAAATTATACTATAAGGCCATAGTAATCAAAACAGTACGATACTGGCATAAAAACAGACATATAGATCAATGGAACAGAATAGAGAGCCCACACTTTTATAGTCAATTAATATTTGACACAGGATGTAAGCACATTCAATGGGCTAAAGGTAGTCTCTTCAATAAATGGTATTGGGAGATTAGACAGATATGTGTAGAAAAATGAAGTTAGACCACCTTCTTACAGCACACACAAGAATAAATTCAAAATGTATTAAAGACTTAAATGCTAGACCTGAAACCATCAAAATCATAGAAGAAAACATAGGCAGCAAAATCTCAGACATTGCTCATAGCAATATTTTATCAGATATATCTCCCTATGCAAGGAAAACAAAAGAAAAAAAAATAAACAACTGGGACTATATCAAACTAAATAGATTTTGCGCAGCTAAGGAAAACATCAACGAAATAAAAAGACAACCCACAGAATGGTAGAACATATTCACATATTGATAAGGGGTTAATATCCAAAATTTCTAAAGAACTTACAAAACTGAACATTAAAAAAACAAACAACCCAATTAAAAAATGGGCAAAGCACCCGAATAGACACTTCTCCAAAGAGAACATACGGATAGCCCATAGACATATGAAAAGATGCTCAATGTCACTAACCATCAGAGAAATGCAACTTAAAACCACAATGAAATACCACCTCATACCTGTCAGAATGGCCATCATTAAAAAATCAACAAATAACAAGTGCTGGAGAGGATGTACAAAAAAGGGAATTTTTTGCACTGTTGGTAGTAATGCAGACTGGTGCAGCCACTGTGGAAAGCAGTATGGAGATATGTCAAAAAATTAAAAATGGATCTGCCTTTTGACCCAGTGATCCCACTTCGGGGAATATATCCAAAGAAACACAGTGCTTTTAAGGAATGGATTACTGTAGTGGCTTTCTCATAGAGTCAGTGATGACAATATATCTGCCACTCAAGGGTTTTTCAGTGATGAAGTGATATGCTTCCTGTCCTGCTCTTTCTCTTGAGAATGATGGCATACTGCTGCTAAGAGGCTGGTAAGGATCAAAGCCTTGTCTTGGGGAAAGCAACACATTCTGGATTATGCTGGAAAAACCTTCACTTGGTGCACTGACACCCTGATGACAGTTCCCTGCCAGGAAGTACTTCTTCAGGATTCTTGAACAGGAACCACTTAGCCAGAGCAGTTGTTGAGGTTCTTTGAGGCTATGCTTCCACATATTCTCTAGATGGCCCAGGAAACACATCTCTCCACCTTAGCTACCTGCAATTCCCAATCGTGCAGTCAAGTGCAGGCACTTGTCCGTGTTCAACCAAGTGGGGAGTAGCAGTGACCACACGTTGTTTAGAGGGGTGCAGCTGGGAAAGGCAATTCACCAGGGCAGTGGGAAGATATAGGAAGCTTCAGAGTTTAGAGTAAGGCCATGGGAAGGAGGCAGGGAGAAGGGAAAGAGCCCTGTCAGAATGGGAAATCATGGAGTTAAAGGCCTGGAACAGATTTTACTTATATCTCAGTATTACTCATAGGTTAATCCTCTTCAGCATCTTATTGTTCCATTGAATGAGGTAAAAATTAGAACCATTTCATTAAAAAGTCATTTAAAAATTCACTAATTTAGGGGGAGGGAAGATGGCGGAGGAGTAAATGGAAGCCACACTAACCTTCTCCCAGAACCAATCTGGAATTACAGCTAAATTGTGGAGAAATGACCCGGAAAAAACAACAGAGCAATAGTGGGAGAGAAGCCTGATAACCTCGCACAGACAGAAGAACCAGCTTTGGCACAATCTGACTGGTAAGGAGTGCAGTGGAGACTCAAGAGGGCTGGCTGGGTGCCTACAGGTGGCAGTGTTGGAGGGATAATTAAGTGGCCAGTTGGATCCCCCTGAGAAGAATGGGGTCTAAACCCTAAGCTGGGATCTTCAGCCTAGAACACCAGAGCCCCCAAAAGTACAGAGATAACAACCGGCAGCAAAAAGCGGAAGGGTTGCTCTCTGCCAGAGACAGATGGCTGGAGACACAAGAGCCATTTAAAGGGCCAGCACACAAATTTTCATTTGTAGCCACTTACCTGCAGCTCCAGTGAAGGTGGGGGCAGAGTGGGCTAGAGATGCCTAAGGAGAGATTGGGGACAGAAACTTTGGGGAGAGAACTGAGAGAGGAGCCGCCGGGATCCCACTGCTCAGTCATCCCCCATACAGCAGCAACCATCGTGCTCAGGCAGCCCACTCCTCTCCAGAGCAGCAGCAGCCTGAGGAGAAACAATAGACCCAACCCCAGGAAAGACTCTCCCCCGGCTCTGTGGTGCTTAAGCCTGACTGCTGAGTGCAGAACGACTAGATTAACAACCGAAGGAGACAGCCACAGACAGTGGGTCCCTAGCAAAGGGGGCACAGAGTGGACTAGAGATGCTTGTGGAGAGACTGGTGACAGAGGCTTTGGGGAGAAAACTGAGAGAGTGGTTGCGGGATCCCGGTGCTGAGTCATCACTCAAACAGCATCAGTCATCCTGCTCAGGCAGACCACTCCCCTCCGAGAAGCACCAGCCTGAGGGGAAACAATAGCCCCAACCCCAGGAGGAATTCTGCCCTGCCCTATGGGGCTTAAGCCTGACTGCTGAGTGCAAAGTGACTAATTAACTACTGAAAGAGACGACCATAGACAGTAGATCTCTGGCAGTCTCAGAGCAGGCTGCCTAAGGTCAGATGGGGTCAACATCAACATCTGACATCACCAGAGGTGGGTCCAGAAAGAAAAATCAGTGGTAAATACTAGAGGCACCCAGACAAAATCCACTGTGGTCTTCTCCAGGATTAGCAATATTTTCTATCCTGCATAGCTTTCTAACATTCATTTCTTGTCCAGCAAGTTTATACTTATTAAGTCACTAGAATTCATACTATAGTTTATTTATCTCCTTTCTAATAATAGTCTTAATCTCTTTACACTCTTATTAATATTGGTTCATTTGCTATTGATAGTGGGATTGTGGGGAGGTGGATGGATATTTTTGTGGATGTGGGTTTGTTCCCTGGGCATTGTGGATTTGTTCTGGCAGCACCTGCACAACAATGTATGATGGTGGGCAGAGTGACCCTCAGTCAACCAGCTGGTGGGAAGGACTCACCAAAGAACGACCCAACAATCAAAACCCAATTACATCCAGAGAACCAGCATAAGCAGCATAAAGGGTATTCCAAGAGAATCAAGTTCAGGTGATCAAGGAGACTGCACCGCTGGATCTCACAGGTCTCCTACCATAGAAGTTCACACCACAAAGTCAGGAAGTCAAAGCAGATCAATGTAAGAAGCAGAGGAAAACAAGAAGAGTCTCACAAACAATGGGAAGACAAAGAAACAATCCGCAATCAAAAGGAAAGGAGGAATCCTCAGAAATAATGCTAAATGAAATAGAGGCAAGTCGACTCAGATATTGAGTTCAAAACAATAGCTGTAAGGAAACTCAATGAGCTCACAGAGAATTACCAAAAATTATAGAAAACTACAATGAACTCAATGCAAACTATATCAACATGAAAAAGGAAACAGAAACTATCAACAAGGGCCAAGAGGAAATGAACAATAAAATCTTGGAAACAAAAAACATACTAGAAGGAATTATAAGCAGGCTGGATGAAGCAGAGGATCTAATCAGTGAGCTGGAGGACAAGGTAGAAAAAAACACCCAGAAAGGGCAAGAAAAGGAAAAGAGACTCAGAAAGAATGAAGAAGTGTTAAGGGAAATGCAGGACAACATGAAACATAATGATATCTGTATAATAGGGATACCAGAAGGAGAACAAGAAGAGCAAGGATAGAAAACCTGTTTGGAAAAGTAATGATGGAAAACTTCCCTAATTGATGAGAGAAAAAGTCATACAAATCCAGGAAACACAAAGAGTCCCATTCAAGGGGAATGTAAAGAGGCCCACTCCAAGACACATCATAATTAAAATGGCAAATTTCCAAGACAAAGAGAGATTCTTAAAGGCAGCAAAGGTGAAACTGGAAGTAACATACAGGGGAGCCCTGATAAGTCTAGCAGCTGATTTCTCTATGGAAACACTGAAAGCCAGAAGGGAACGGCAAGAAATATTCCAAGTAATGAAAAGCAATAGCCTGCAACCAAGACTACTCTATCCAACAAGGCTCTCAATTAAAATGGAATGTGAAATAAGGAATCTCTCAGATAAGAGAAGACTGAAAGAATGTACCTCCACCAATCCAGCACTGCAAGGTGTGCTAAAGAGATTGCTTTAAGAAAAGAAAGAAAAAGAGTGAGAGAGAAAGGAACACAGGTACGAAGGGAATAAAATGACAAAGAATAAGTACCTATCAATAATAACTTTAAATGTAAATGGGTTAAATGCTCCAATCGGAAGACATAGGGTAGGTGAATGGATAAGAAAACATGGCCCACACATATGCTGCCCACAAGAGACCCACCTCAGAACAAAAGTATAGGGAACTTATCCCCATGGAATGGCAAATGTAGCCCAGCCCTATTGGAAAACCAATAGGCATGAGTAGGCACACAGGAGCCAAACCCACAGATAGGCTTTCCCATGGGAAACCAGGCCTGCATTATATCTAGACTGCTTTGAGGCTTGCTCTTGCTAAAACTCCCTCACCCTGAGTTGAAGCAGCAGATGCTTACTGCATACCTTTAAAGTAACTTCCTGAAGTCCGAGCTAATTCTCCCAAGGACTGAGTGTAACCAGACCAATCACTCTTATCATTCCCTTGTATTTGCAACATTATCCCTTGTTAATCTGTAAGAAGTAATCAGTAACATCCTTGCCTTTGTTATCTGTAAAAAGTAATCCCTAGAGCAAACCTGAGCATAATGAATGAGAATATTCTTTGATGTATGCTATTAGAAAGCCAATAAAAGTCTGTCCAGGCAAGGGTTGAGGTACTCTCTCTCTCTCTCAGAGAGTGGCCATGCTGTTCATTTTTCTCCACAGGACTTCTGTAGTCCATGTGAATTTGTTCATTGCGTCCACAACACCACGGACACTGCTGGCTGGGGTTCGCATCACAAAAGACCTACACAGATTGAAAGTGAAGGGTTGGAAAAAAATATTCCAGGCAAATGGACAAGAAAAAAGGGCCAGGGTAGCAATACTTATATTAGACAAAATAAACTTTAAAATAAAGGACATAAAAAGAGATACTGAAGGACACTTCATAATACCCAAGGGAAGAATCCATCAAGAAGATATAAACATTATAAACATATATGCACCAAACATAGGAGCACCCAAATATATAAGGAAAATCTTGGAGGACCTCAAGAAAGATACAGACAACAACACACTTATACTAGGGGATTTTAACACCCCACTGTCAACAATGGATAGATCTTCCATACAAAACATCAACAAGAATATTGGGGCATTGAACAATGCCCTAGATCGAATGGACTTTGTATACATATATACATATACATGTACACATATATATACATGTATGTATACATATATATATAATCTTTCATCCCAAAGAAGCAAAATACACATTGTTTCAAATGCACATGGAACATTTTCAAAGATAGACAACATGATAGGACACAAAACAAGTCTCAATAAATTCAAGAAAATTGAAATCATATCAAGCATCTTCTAGACCGCAAGGGCCTAAAACTAGACACCAGCCTCAAGGAAAAAACTCAAAAACACTCAAATTCATGGAGATTGAATAGTATGCTATAAACAATGAATGGATTAATAATGAGATCAAGGAAGAAATCAAAAAGTTTCTTGAATCAAATGAAAATGAACTCACAGCAATCCAAAACTTATGGGACACAGCAAAGGTAGTCCTGAAAGGGAAATTCATAGCAATACAGGCCTACCTAAAAAAAGATAGAAACATTTCAAATAAACAACCTAACCCTACATCTTACTAGAATGGGAGGAACAACAATAAACAAAGCGCAGAGGGAGTGGAAGGAAGGAAGTAACCAAAATCAGAACAGAATTAAATAACATAGAGACTAAAAGAACAATCCAAAGGATCAATAAATCCAGGAGCTGTTTTTTTGAAAAAATAAGCAAAATCTAGAAGCCTTTAAGCAGACTCATCAAGAAAAAGAGAGGTCCCCAAAACAAAATCAGAAATGAAAGAAGGAAGATTACAACAGATACCACAGATATACAAAGGATTGTAAGAAATTACTATGAAGAAGTATTTGCCAAGAAATTTGAAAACCTAGGTGAAATGGACAAATTTCTAGAAAAACATAATCTTCCAACAATGAATGAAGGAGAAGCAAAAAGCCTGAAAAGACTGATAAGAGCTGACAATATTGAAGCAGTAATCAAAAAACTCCCAACACACAAAAGTCCTGGACCAGACTATTTCACAGGAGAATTTTACAAAACATTTAAGGAAGAACTAACCCCTACCCTTCACAGACTATTCCAAGTTTGGGAGTGAAGACTCCCAAACTCTTTTCATGAAGCCAGTATCATTCATTCTAGTATCCAAACCAGATAAAGACCTAACAAAGACAGAAAATACAGGCCAATATTGCTGATGAACATAGATGCTAAAATTCTCAACAAAATATTGGCAAACCGCATCCAGCAATACATTAAAAACATCATATGCCATGATCAAGTGGGATTCATCCCAGGGATGCAAGGATGGTACAATATTTGCAAATCAATAAATGTAATACATCACATAAACAAAAGGAAGGACAAAAATCACACGATCATATCAACAGATGCATTAAAAGCATTTGATAAGATATAGCACCCATTTATGATAAAAACACTCAGCAAAGTGGGAGTAGAGGGAGCATTCCTCAACATAAAGAAAAGAAAAACATAAAAATTCACTAACTTATGGGATCGACTTAATTTTTCCATTTGAAACTGTCTTGTATTACAAACTTTAAAAATTGCTTTCTAAGGAAGGAGTTTTTAAAAAAATCTGAGTAGGCATGTATCCATGGTTACCACACAATGATATCAAAGATTTCTGAAGATAGAATTTTTGTCCTAGATTTTTATAGAGTTTCTATTTATTAACCTCTCTTCTGTTTTTCTTCAACCATTTCTATAGGATTTTAAAACTTGTTTACCAGTTATTTTATTGTTAAAATCTTTAGTAACATTATTAACAATTTTTACTTCATTTTTTAATTTGTGCAAAGTCTCTGAGGTGAGAGATTGTGTGGCTGATCAGAGAAAAGAAAATAGCTTAAAATGATTAGACTATCAAGTGAGAAGTAAAAGATGAGGTTGGGGAGGAAAACTATGTCTGAAAGACCTTGCAAATCATGTTAAGGACAGTATGCGTAAAACAATGAGGAATATTAGGAGGTGTTAATGAGTGAGTGAGTGGGATCAGGTAGCTTATTTAGAAAGCACACACTGACTTCCCTGTGGAGAGCAGTTTGGTGAGGGGCAATTCACAGGCAAGGAGATCAGTTAGAAGATTGTAGCATTATCCAGGAAACAGGTGATGGTGGCCCGAATTCAGGATAGATGGGGAGGGCTTGGAAAGAGTTGACTAATTTGAAAGTCATCATAGAATAATAATTGATTGCCAGATAATATGGATAAAAGATAAAGACAATAACATTGACCATTTAAGTATGGGTTCCCCCTAAAAGCAAGTCTGAGATAAGGACTGGGGTTCAGGAGGTTTATTTTAGAGGTGGCCCCAGGAAGTAAGAATGAGGGAATGGAGACAGTGAGTCAGGAAATGAGGATAGCATGTAAGGTAGGAGAAAAGCCAGTCAGTGTGTACTGCTGAGCTATATATTGCTGTGAAAAACTGGGGCACAATCTTGTGGGGAACCCTCTGAGGAATCATGTTGAAAGCTCCTCAGAAGTGTCTTTCTGGAATACTGGAGACTGGGCCTCCATTCCCAGACTAGTCTTTGGTTTGTTGTTGCCTCAGGAATGCTTACTCCTCTGCTCTTGAGAGCTGCTGAACCAGTTCTTAGAATTTTGGAGAAAACTCTGAGGCAGAAAATCTGAGAGAATAGTTGAGGTGAAACTGGAGTTAGAGATGGGCTGAGGGAATTTGATGTAGGGTACAAGTAAGGTCTACAGCGGGGACCACGTTTCTGGTGAGACAACTGGATGTGTGACACATGCTGAGTTCTTGAAATATTTTTGAGACACTCATGTGGTGAGATCTGCCAGATAGTGAGATATGATCTGGTGGTTAGAGCTGATTCTACAGTAATGAGTTTAGGGGTCATAGCCTAATTAAAGGTTGTGTATTAGTCTGTGAGTGCTGCCATAACAAAATTCCACAGAATGATGGCTGAAACAACAGACATTTATTTCTCACGGATCTGGAGGCCAGAGACCCAAGACCAAGGTATTGACAGGAATGAGTTCTTGTGAGGCTCCTCTCCTTGTTCATTTTCTCCCTGTGTCTTCACATGGTCTTTTCTCTGTGTCTATCTGTGCCCCAATCTCCTCTTCTTATAAGGATGTCAGTTATATTGGATTAGACCCACCCATATAACCTCATTTTAACTTAATTACCTTTTTAAAGGCTTTATCTCCAAAGACAGTCACATTCTGAGGTAGTAGAGGTTAGGACTTCTTTATATGACTTTTGAGAGGACACAGTCAGCCCGTAACAGGTAGTAACCAATACAAAGGGAGTAAGCTTTCAGGAAATACATGTAAAATGAGGAAAAGGGAGCCTAGAACAGGGTTTGGAGAGACACCAACATTTAACAGGACTAATGTCTAAAACCACAAAAACAGACTGATCGAAAAGGAGCATAGAAAAAACAATATGGAAAACCAGGAGTGTGTGGCTTCATGGAAGACAAAGGCAGGACTGTTTCAAGAAGGAAACAATGGTCAGCAGAAACCAAATGCTGCTGAGACCTAGCAGAGAGGGCAGCCATGACACTGTTGAGCCTGTGGGTTTATCATTGTAGAGAAGGCGTGAACTTTGGCTGAGAAAAGGAGAATGAAATAATGTAGTGGCTGCAGGTGGACGTGGAGTAGGTGGATGGGTGTGAGTGTTGTTGGGAAGAAGCCCCGGGGGCGGGAGCAGTGCAGGGGAGAGAGAGACAACTGGTGAGCATGCCTGAGGTGGAAAAAGAGGAAGGGTGTATAGTTCAGGTACAGGACTGGCCTTGGATAAGTGTAGGGGCAACTTGTTCCATTTGCTGGAAAGAGGAAATGATGGGAAAGGAAGGAGGAGTAGTTAGGAAGGCAGAGTTTTGGGGGATGGAGAAGATAGTTTGAATTAAACTAAGGGTTAAAGTAAGATTTCATAAAATAGCGTGCAAATAGATTTTTACTAATTTTTATGTTGCTAAGTTCAGTACCACTTTTGTCTTTGAAATTTCTTGAATTGATTTTCTTCATAAAATCAGCACATTGACATTTTAAAAAGATGAGTTTAATGGAAATATGAAACACAGTATTCACAAAATTATTGTTATTGTATATATTCATGGATGATTAAAATGTTCTTGTCATGTTATTCTGTTTCCAGAACATGGCTTGAATAAAATGTACAGTGTTCTGTCACTGCGGAGGCCTCAGGAAGTGTAACAACATATCCCTGATACCTGTAGTTAGCAAAATTTCGTGTCTTTAATTTGCTGCCTTATATTGCTGTTGAGCTACTGTTTACTATTATAAAGAGGGTAATGGGAAAATGGAAAGTCAAGTTTTATGTGGACATAGATGGCTGATTACTGTGAACTATCACATCACGGACTAACGTGATCGTAGTCCCGTTCACATTTTAGATAATCCATTTTATGATATGTTTAACAGTTCTTTTTAATTTTCTCTTTTTATCAGGTCATTGTGCTTAATTTCTGCTGGTCTTCAGAGTATTAAACTGAACAAGAAATCTTCATTTATTGCACTTATTTACATAATATCTTTGACTTCATATTCCTCATCTGTAAATTACCTTATTATCCAGGAGGAAGTTATTTTTCTCATTTAATATAATTAAGATAATAATCTGAAATGTCAATGAAATTATAAGGTAGGGATAGTGATGATGATTTTAGTGAAAATTAAACTAATTTGGTAGTGAAAATTTTTATCTTAGTTTGCATTTTGTTATTTACCAACTTAGATATTATCAGAAGGCCCTTTGGTTCTCAACTCAATTTCCAAATCTGTAGGATAAAAGTCAAAACCTCCTTTCCCCAATACATAAGATGAATATGAAGAATCACGTCTACTAACAGTGTTGGAAGGCACAGTATAAAATAAAGATATCACAGGTCACCTTACGGTGAAATATTAGTGATAATGTATTCTTGCAAAGCCCCAAACCTCCTTCTATCAGTTACTGTTGAATTCTTAAAAACAAATAACACTGTATATTTATTTTTTTACTGTGGTTATTGTCTGTCTCCCTCTCTAGGATGTAAGTGCCATGTACTTGGTGGTTTAGAACAACAAATACGCACTGTCTCCCACACAGCTCTAGGCAGAAGTCTGAAGTCAAGTTGTTGGCAGGGCCACACTTCCTCTGAAGCCTTTGGAGGAGGCCTGCCTTGCAGGTTCCTGGTTTCTGGTGCTTTGCCATCAGTCTTCGGCGTTCCCTGCCTTGGAGCTGTGCAACTCCAATTTCTGTGCTGTGGCCGTCTCCCTGTGTGTCTCTGTCTCCACAAGTCCATTTCTTGTAAGGACAATAGTCACGTTGGATCAGAGGCCCATCCTGTGATCTCATCCTCACTATCTGCAATGACGTGATTTCCAAACCAGGTCACGTTCTGAGTTCCAGAGGGCTGGGACTCCAACATACCTTCTTTTGAGGGACACAGTTCAACCCATAACAAATGGAGTGATTTCTTGAGAGAAATGTGTCGTAAAAGGAATTTTTAAGTGCTAATAGATAATGTTTTCTGTTCATGGGAATGGTCTAGTGCAGAGGGCAAAACTGATGATATAGTAAGCAAGAGAAGGTATAATTGTGGGAACAAAGACCTTGAATGAACAAGCGAGATACATTGTCCCAGTGGAGAGCTGGTCTTAGAAAACAGCTCGAACAGTTTATTTGCAATAACAGGAGAGATGGCAGAGTTTAAGAGTTCAAATAAGGGAGGGCTATAGATTTGATGATGGAAGAAGAAATTTCTCTTCTGAGTGTTTATATTTTATTAGTGAAAAAGAAACAAATATTTCTGATTTGAAACGCAGATAAATGTCATCATCACAATTAGCACTGTTTAGGGAATTGTGGCACACGTTGAAAAAAGAAAGAAGTATATAAAAGTACCCTGCCGTGCTGGAAACACATACACTCACACTCCCCACCCCCCCTTTGTGATGGGTACTTTCACTGCACTCTCTACTGTAGTCCTTACAACATTTGATAAAGGCATTTCCTTTTTGAAATCCTCCCCTGAGGACATTTTCCTCATTGCTTTTTTAGAGAGAGAGAGGGAGAGAGAGAGAGAATTGATGCTAGGGACCTTTGTATCATTTTTTAAAATCATGTGTTTTAGATAATAATTAGCTGTTAGAAGAATCCAGGCAAAGAAAATAAATGCCCCCCCAAACACCCCAACCCACGTGAACAGCTATAAAAGAGTCACAAGTAGAAGTGCACTGGAAATAGCACTCCTGGGTTTGCTGTGACGACTTCACCAGTTGATCAAACTCTGATGCCTCTTTGTGTGTGTGTGTGTGTGTTTGCAGAATTATTCTCACTTTATTTCTGGAGAAGTTTGATCAGTAACTGAGGGGGAGCCCAGGTCTGGGGGTGGGGGGAACACCTTGGGCCTCTTTGTGTTTTAATATGGCTTCCTGGCCAGCAGTTCAGTCAGAAAACATTGTCTCTTTTTGTTTTTGTTTCTCAAACATATTAGCAGATAGAGGTCTTTAGCATCCTTATCAATACATTTGTCAAAAGAAGATTGAGAATTTGAAATGTATACTGCTCTTTAATGTTGGTGTTTGTTATAAATGACTCAACACATAAAATGAATTTCCTTTTCTGTATTTAGTTTACCTTTGATTTAAATTCACTCCTAATATTTAAGAATATAAATTATATGCAAAACATTATTTTCTGGTGAAGGCAATGAGTTAATTTTCCAAATGTTCATATACTGGAATTGAAGTTTCAAATAATAATTGAAGCAAAAGTTGTATGAAGAAAATAACCTCTGTAAGGAAATGATGGTATTTATCCAACTACACATTCATCTGGATGATTTAGTGAGAAAACTGTTATCTGATTGTAGGCTTCGACCAGACCTGCCCTAGTGACCAAGCTGCCCCAGACTGATGATGTCTTCATTCTAACTGTAGATTAGAGCGAGTAATGGCAGATACTATTTTTGTTGATGGAATTGGAGCTATAGTCATAAAAGTTGAATTCTATAGTGTCAGCAGTAGCATAGATGCATTAAAAAATGACAGTAATCTAAATATTCTCTCTTTTAAAAACCAGGCATCTCTGAACCTACTCTAGAAAAGGCTTTCCTTTGATCTGGTCTCTGACAGCACCCAACTCCAGCCGTGGTGCCACATCTACAGCAGAGCCCGGGACACAGTGCGGGAGACGCGGGAGACGCTGTCGCTCTCATACCTCTTCCTTTTCTAATCCCAGTCATTTGCTAATCTCACTCTCCAGCCTTGGCCAAGATGGAGCATGGAGAACCTCTTTCAAGATAAAGGAGCAGAAAGGAAACTAATGCTTATCAGCTTCAGATTTCTGTCTAAATTACCTGGACAACAAATTTATTTTGACTCCAAGTTTATTCCAAGATTTTTCTGGATTCGTTAAAAATTCAAGTCCTAGAACTAAAAAATGATAAAGAATAAAATAGACAGTGATCTAACAAAGATAAATTTGCATTATAAAGGTTGAAAACTAACCTAATATTGGTAAAAATCTGTTTGTGTTGATGATGGGTGGATTAAGAAGGAAGAAACAACTTGGAGAAGTTATTTTAAATAAAATATTTTAGATCAATTTTTTGGTTTTATTTGGATGGTTTAGTATTTAGGTAGCCACATTTTACATTGAAACTCTCTGAAGTCATTATTATTCCCATGCAATATTTTGGATTTTAAGGTTTTAGTCTGTCTTTTTCCTTCACATGTGGGAAGGTATAATTGCAGCTGGAAAGTTTTAGGAAGCATAAAAATTCTGGCCTTGGGGCATTTTTCCTGCTAAATATTGCAGACTCAGTTCTTGTTCTTAATGTGAATCCGTAATGAACCCTGTAGACCAATCAAATTAAAGGAAATCACACAGGCATGAATCCAGAAGGGGAAAGTTTCACCACACTCTTAACGCTGGCTTTTCAATCCAAAGGTGTTTATTTTATTATTCTACTTAACTCTGTAATGTTTTTATTTTGTTGTTGTTGCTATTTTAAAATTAATAGTAAAAATTTAATTGTGAAGTCATTTTTTTTTCCAGATTTAGAAAATATTTTTAAAAGTCAGAAAAAATGTTGTCACATTTCCACCATCCATATAGGATCACAGTTGATGTTTTTGTGCACGCAATTCTTTTTTCCAAGCACGTTTCTTACAAAAATGAATTCAAGCTCATTAAAAAATTAAGATTATATCAGCAACATATTCCAAAGACATTTAAGATAATGTGAACTGTATTTAAAGGACAACTACAGTTAGTTTGAAGATAAAACAATTTGGAAATTACAGTTTGGAGAGTCAATTCCATTTTAAATAATAAAACTAATTGAAAAATGTCAAAGGAAATAAGAACTTAATATATGAAACTCATATTATCAAACTCATACCATTATAAATCAATTCCTTCTATCCTCCTTCTTCCTCTCTCCTCCCCTCAAATTCACAAATGATAGATAGTAAATGATTAAAAAGGAATCCATCTGTGCTCAGTGTTTTCTTGGAATTAATTTCATTATAGCAATTCTTTCTTCTTTTATATAAGAGAAATCTAGATGATAGTTATGGAACTTGGGAATAAAGCACCCACTTTTTCCTGCTTGCATTAACCTTGAAAAGACCCATGGTGCTTTTGTCTGAGTAGATATTTGGGTTTCTTTTAACAGGATATATTTTCCTTATCTCATTTAGGTCCCAAACTGCAGTGGAAAATGTATTTTTCACTTATGAAAAAGAACAAACATGTTTTGGGTAACTTGGATTGAGAACTAGAAGACAAGTAGCGTCACAATGCTGTAAACCGCGCTCCAAATGACCTTTCAATCTGGTTTGACCCATTTGAAATTTTAGTTTTCCTTGGCTCTGCCATTTATGAAATGCTTTAATTTGTCTTATGACATTGAACTCTGAGCACAGCCCCGTGAGATTCATGGAAGAGCTCAAGGACTGAAACTACAAAGATGACAAACTGTTTACATGGTGTCATTTAGAATGAGAACTCAAGTCTTCTCATCCTTGTTCCATTGTTCTACCCTCACTGCTGTGCCACCAGAAGACTTTGGGTTGGAGTAGTCTGCGGTGCATTCCTTAGGGACGTGGCAGCTCTTTCAAGCAGGGCGTCACTGCTTTACCAGGGGTCATGGACGAGTGCTTCATAACTGCGAGAGTACCTCCGCAGCAAGAATGTGGTGTGAATGAGTCTCTGGAAAAAACCTGGAAGTGGAGCTGGTCAAGAGAATCCTTATGAAGATTAAACTCCTAATCCTGCATGCACTGAAGAGAAAACACTTGCTCTGTTTGTTTTTTAACTTTCAATAATGAAAGAAGCAACAGCAGGAAGAGCGTGCAAGGGGAGAGATGTGGATCCCAGGTGCTAAGGGGTTGAGAACCCTGAGAAGAGCTCCCTGGCATAATTTCATTCCCTAAATTTGCCTAAGACTAGGCTTTGTATTAAGCTCTTATCCTGAAAACAAAATTCTTAATTGCTCTCACATGATTATATTTCCCGGCAGGTCAATTTCACTCAAGCTTTGGGATTCTGACCCTCAAGTGTTGGGAGAGTTGAGATATGGTAAGTACCCTTTTAAGGAGAATCGTTCATGCTCGTTGCTCCACTTACCCCATTCGCCATCAAAGACTCTGTCTATTCAAGATTCACAGAGTGAGAGGAGCTAGATGCCTTTCAGGGCTATTTTTACAAATCTATGCTATTTTTCTTAGCTTTCCGTGATACAGAATCATGCCAGGCACGCAGCACGGGAGCTTCTCATCTCATGTTCGGGATTGTCCTCATTGGGCACATGAAGACGCCGACTGATCTAACTCCCCAGTTTAGAGCCACCCAGACTTCCAGAACCATCCACGTTTTGATCATTTTTTAAATTCGTTTGGTTGTAAAAGACACATCTTTTGAAAAATTCAAATGCCAAAGAATATGCCAAATGTATAAAAAAAATATACATTTTTCTAATTCTTCTCTCCAGAGAAAGGTGTTATTCTTCCCTTTGAATTTCCTGTTCCCCAAACCTACTTCTCAGGAGGGAAGCAGTGTAGATAGCTTGGTGTGTAATCCCGTAGACCTTTGCTGATGTTAAGTGCCTGGGCTCAAGTATGCGCACACGCGTTGTATATGCAGCTTTGCAACATATTCTGATGCTCCCTTTTTCATTAATTTATTTAACATCTTTCCATGTTAGACACGTAAGTTTTCCAAAAATTCTAAGAATGTGTTTAAAAATGTGTGGAATTATTAAACCCAGAAACTATAGGGAGGCTGTGCTGGGTGAGCTGAGCTGAATGGAAACAAAAGACCTGGGATATGAGCCTATTAGGAAAGAACTAGAGAGAAAGAAGGAAAGAGACCTAAGAAGAACGTGGGCTAATATAGTTTCCAGTTTCATTTTCTCAACCCAATAAAAGCCACAAGCTGTTATTATTCTTAAAACATTGGTTATTATTTTTGGTGGTATAATGAAAAGAAGCAAGTTTGGGTCTATGTTTCCGTCTAAATGTATGCTTGACCATGTCACTTAACTCCCAGCCTGAGCTTCCGTTTCCTTACTCAGAATGACTAGATTAGACTTGATGATATCTTTGGTTCTTTCCATTTCTGATTAGTGCTTTAATTTCCTGGAAAACAACCTCAAGAATGTTGTTAAGTATAAAGTAGACTTTGTTCCAGGGTCGTGTTGGTTGTTCTTGTCCATCTTTAATGGCAGTTCAGTAGTCCGATTACACGGATCACATTACCCTGCTTTAGCTTATAATACTGTCACTCTGCTTTACAGGGAATAAAGAGTTTTCACGCGCCTTATCGCATCTGATTTTCAGTTATTTAGTGATGTGGAGTGAGCAAATATTATTTAATGCCATTTTGTGTGTTAGGAATTAAGTGCAGTGTAGACTTACACAAATCTGATTCCTGCCTACATTGTCGGTGGCACTGATGGCTGAAGAGACAGTGTGATTTGGATAGAGTCACCACCATCTTGCTCTGATTTGAGAAGCTTATGTGTGGCATGTTTGTGATAATAAGGAATAAATATTATTTGGTATTTGTAATACAGGAAAAAGGAGGTTTAAATTCACCAAGGAGACTTCCACTGCAGATGACCATAAAGAATCTTTTGGAACATCATTAGATAAAAGACACCTTTGACCCAGTGGAACTTTGAGATTTTTCCTGATTTTGTCAGATTCTGCGTTTCTGCTCCAGACTCTCCAGCTGCAAAGACACTCCTGTAGTTCTTGCTCTTTCAGGTCCTCCAGGGTTTTTTATTTTGCATTTCTTTGTCCTGGAATGTGCTTTTACTCCCTGTCTTTCTGTCAAACTTCTACTTATCATTCAAGCTCAAGGGTTAACTGCTCCATCAATTATTTGCTCAGCATCTTCTGCAGACATAGGTGCTCCTATCTCTCTCTGCTGGAACCTTTAAAATCTCCCTTATAGCAACCATCTCACTTCTGCTTAACCTCAATTACAAGCATTTCACGGAAACTGAAATTCCTCTTCACACTAGCATTCCCACACCACACAGACTGTGATGCAGACGGTAAAAATATGTAGTGAGTTCAGGTAATTTTACTGAATATTATCAAGTCAGGATTTTAGCAAAATTTTTTAATTTCTATGTAATTTGTTGCCAGGAGTTTCTCCTTATTCTACTCAATGTTTTATTTTTAAAATTTTGAAGCAATTACAAACTTGCAGAAAAGATGCCTGGTACAAAGACCTTTCCTCTGAACCATTTGAGGGTAAGTAGCTGCTCTGATGCCCCGTTCGTCACCTCAGAGTACTTGAACAGGTATTTCCGCGTTCTTTGACCACTTCCTTGCTCTTAGGTGTAAGAGTTTCTGGGTTCATCTTGTTTCTTTTTCTGCCCAGTCCTGTGATCAACCCTTTCTCTAAGGAGCCCTGGTTCTTACTAGTGGAGAGCAGTTTTTAGAAGCCAAACTCAGGGCTCTGCTCATTGCTCATTGCTCATTACATATGCTCATTGCTGTCAGGGTGCCACTGTTCCCAGGCCATCTCAGGGGACAGCATTGGGGATTATTTACAACTGTCTATTTTCATCTGTTTATATACAGAAAGCCGTGATTTTACTCTGATATCTCCAATTCCAACCTAACACCATGAGTTCATTCTACTTTTCTAGTTCATTGCTCCTTTTCTCCCTCTCCGTGTTTGCGACAGCCTTCCCCAAAGCGTGAAAACTGGCCACTATTGTGTATAATATACTTACTTAATGAATCTCCAATGTATAACTCATCTTCTATTTTTGATGTCATCTCTTGATCCCCCACTTCTCCTCTGCTTCTGATACTGTATTATTTTGCACCCAAATTTCAATATGTGGGGCGGTTTCCGCACTCAGTAGTAACAAAAGATTGTGACTGGGAAACATTTGAAGGTGTTAGAAAAAGTAACGTTTGACATTAAATGCCCTCTGCATTGGAGACTTGATCTTTCATTTCTCTTCTGGGTATTTCATGTTTTGATTTGATAAATTACTACCAAATTAGACATTTAGAAATAAAAGGGCTGAAATGGATATTTGTTCTTCTCATCCAATTTTCTTCTTTTATTGATGAGGGAGTTGCATTCTGGTTAGGTCACACGACTTTCCCTAGTTTCCCTGGTGATCTAGAAAAAGGATATTTTCAACATCCTAGCCAGTGTTCTCTTCATTGTTATCATTCAAAATTATTTGACCTTAAGGAAAGATTTCCGAGAGAAAGAATAGCTTATACATATACACCTTATCTTTTAAATTGGAAGTTTTTTTCTTCAGCAGTGGGATTGCTAACAGAATGCCATGTTTTGGGCCCTAAAACATTATCTGAACAGGACTTTGCTGATCATATTCTATAAGAGCAGAGTATCTGGACACTTACCTTACTAACTTGGTAGTTAGTAATAATGGTAATTTGACAGTTAGTGTGGGTGAAGGAAAGGATTCTATGGAAGATCATAAATTCCTCACTAGGCAGGTCATGGTGTGTAGTCATGGCCTTGCTCCACCAATGGAATGCCTGGCCAGGGCCAGTCCTGTGACTGCTTTAGTAAGGGGCTTATTTGCCTTAATCAAGCCCTGTCCACTGTTTCTGTGTATCCAGGTTAACACATCTTTGAGATGCCTCTTTTGTTTAGACTCCTTTTAAAACATGACCACCTTCAAGAGCATGCGTAATCTCAATTATTCTGTAACCCCATCCCCACCTTGCTTTCTCCCACCTCCATGTAATCTTCCCTAACATTTCCTCCTTGATTTCAAATGCATAAAAGAAGTTGCAAAACTATTACTTTCCAGAGCAATTGAGATCTTGTTTCCCGGGAATTGCCATAAGTTTTGGCTTAGATAAACTGTTGTAAAAATTATTTATTGGTTTGAACTTTTCTTATGTCAACATTAGTAGTTAAAATTTTGAATACTTCCTCTTAGTTGCATGTCTACATTATGTTAACTATTTGGTAAGGTTCCCAAGCAGGTTGATTATTACTTATTTTTCTGTTTATTGCCTTGTGTGGCTCACGGGTTGGTAAAATGTGCATACATAGACATGAAAGGTTGATAAATAAAATGTTTTCAAAGTATCCATGATACAAAATTTGTATTAATTTAAACACATTTATGTTTGTGGAAAATCCAACATGTTATCAGTGTTGCTGTTCCAGCTGGGAACGGACAACTCGTTGGGTGTAGATGAACCATCTAGAGCAGCAATTTTCGACAGTTGTGCCCACAGCACACTACTGTGCCCCAAGATTTTTTTTAATTTTAAATTTATTTATTTATTTATTTAATTTTTATTGTTATTCAATTACAGTTGTATGCCTTTTCTCCCCATCCCTCCACCCCACCCCAGCTGAACCCACCTCCCAGCCCCACCTCCATCCTCCCCCTTGATTTTGTCCATGTGTCCTTTATAGTAGTTCCTGTAATCCCTGTCCTCACTCTCCCCTCCCCACTCCCCTCTGTCCGTTGTTAGATTGTTCTTAACTTCAATGTCTCTGGTTATATTTTGTTTGCTTTTTTCTTCTGTTGATTACGTTCCAGTTAAAGGTGAGATCATATGGTATTTGTCCCTCACCGCCTGGCTTATTTCACTTAGCATAATGCTCTCCAGTTCCATCCATGCTGTTGCACAGGGTATAAGCTCCTTCTTTCTCTCTGCTGCGTAGAATTCCATTGTGTAAATATACCATAGTTTTTGGATCCATTCGTTTGCTGATGGGCACTTAGGTTGCTTCCAGTACTTGGCTATTGTAAATTGTGCTGCTATGAACATTGGGGTGCATAGGTTCTTTTGGATTGGTGTTTCGGGGTTCTTAGGGTATATTCCCAGCAGCGGAATTGCTGGGTCAAAGGGCAGTTCCATTTTTAGTTTTCTGAGGAAATTCCATACTGTTTTCCAGTGGCCTCACCAGTCTGCATTCCCACCAACAGTGCAGTAGGGTTCCCTTTTCTCCGCATCCTCTCCAACATTTGTTTGTTGATTTGTTTATGCTGGCCACTCTAACTGGTGTGAGATGGTACCTCATTGTGGTTTTAATTTGCATCTCTCTGATGTGCCTCAAGAATTTTTAAAATAGGCATTACCTCACTATTCAGTCATGGACACACTGACCTCTTTCTCCTTAGATTGTCAAATAAAAAAATGGCAACACACACACACGCACACACACAGCAACATGGTGCTACAGGCAGAGCCGTGAGAAAATGCTCAGTGTCATCATGAGCAAAGAAAAGTAACTTTCTCAAAACAATAACAAGGGTAGTGAGGGCTCGAGCGCCTCCCAGTGCCTGCTGTGTGGAACCCAGAAGTATGCAAAAGAGGATTATGGAACATTAAAAAAAGAAAATTACATTATAACATAACAATTCTTTATGTTTCTCAGTGAGGAGGTGATGCCTTTTCTCCCCATCCCTCCACCCCACCCCAGCTGAACCCACCTCCCGGCCTCACCTCCATCCTCCCCCTTGATTTTGTCCATGTGTCCTTTATAGTAGTTCCTGTAATCCCCTGTCCTCACTGTCCCCTCCCCACTCCCCCCTGTCCATTGTTAGATTGTTCTTAACTTCAATGTCTCTGGTTATATAGTCTGGTGATTGCCAGAGGGAAGGGGGGATGGAGGAACGTAGAAGGTAAAGCAAGGATAAATGGCGATGGAAGGAGACTTGACCTGGGGTGGTAAACACACAATACAATAGACAGTTGATATGTTATAGAATAGAATACCTGAAACCTGTGTAATTTTATCAACCAGTGTCACCCCAATGAATTCAGTTTAAAAAAGGCCCTGGCCCAGTGGCTTGGTTGGTTGGAGCATCACCTAGTGCACCAAAATGTTGCAGGTTCGATCCCTGGTCAGGATGCATACCTAGGTTGTGGGTTTGATCCATCTGACTGATGTTTCTCTCTCTCACTCTCTCTTCTTTCCTCTCTCTCTAAAATCAATAAAAACATATTCTTGGGTGAGGATGAAAAAATAAGAATACAGCCCCGCAAAATTACAACAGCCAACACAACAGTAGCCATTGGGTACGAATAAATCAAAATTATACCTGTTTTTTTTTGTTACATTGGCAAAAAATATCATATCCTTTTTGGTGTGCCACAGAATTTTGGTAATAAGTTTATGTGTACCATGAGATGAAAAAAGGTGAAAATCACTGATCTAGAGATTTCATTAATTTCCAAGAATCACCTTGAGTCACTGAGATCAAAACAAAAAATAGGCAACAAAGTATACTTGAGAATCAATAATTTTTTGAAAACCAATGTTTACTATGTAGTTATATAAGCGCAAGTTTTGTAAACTATAATTACATAAATAGATCTCAAACCCTCCTCACTGAGAAACATAAAGAATTGTTATGTTATAATGTAATTTTCTTTTTTTAATGTTCCATAATCCTCTTTTGCATACTTCTGGGTTCCACACAGCAGGCACTGGGAGGTGCTCGAGCCCTCACTACCCTTGTTATTGTTTTGAGAAAGTTACTTTTCTTTGCTCATGATGACACTGAGCATTTTCTCACGGCTCTGCCTGCAGCACCATGTTGCTGAAGAATCCCTGCCCTCATCGGTTTTCTCAGCAAACATCTGATTTTCTGGCTTGATCCCTGCAAACAAGAATTTGAAATTCTGGATTACAGGAAGCTGAGGAGCCTTCACTGTTGTCGGTTCTCTGCATGTGCCTGTGTTCTGTGCGTCGCCGAGTGAGCAGTGGAATGGTCCACCTTCCAGACGTTGTTTTACAATTAAGTTGGAAATTAACCTTTTATTATTTTTCAATTATAGTTTACAGTCAGTAGTATTTTGTATTAGATTTGGGTGTACAGCATAGTGGTTACACATTCATATACTTTACAAAGTGTTCCCCTTAATATTTCTAGAACCCACCAAGTACCATACATAGATATTACAATATTTTCAATAAAAATCTTGAAGAGTCCTATTAGCTGTGTAATTTAAGAGCTTAATGGTGACATGCACTTCTGGCCCTTGGGTGAAATAATTGCCCTTTTTGCACCAATATAATTCTGCAAATTAACCAATATGTAGATTCATAATTGGAAGAGACACATCATCAGATGATTTTGCTCTTCTCCCTCCAAGGCAGGAATCTTTCTACCACATACCCCTGGGTTTGGATCACTTTCAAAAATGGGGACTCATTGCTCCCCAAAGCAGCTGTGCTGATGTTCTGCAGAAGCCTTCCTCTTGGTAAGTTTGCCCTGTTGCAGCCGCCTTCTGCCCTCTGCAGTTAGAATACAATTAAATCCTCTCCACATGACAGCCCTTTGGTTGTGACCACGTGAACCCTCATTGTTCTTGAATTTTCTCTCATCTCTTCTAGGGTTTATTTAAGTTCTTGTGGGAGATGAGATTCTTTCTCCTTCCCCATACCCTTGCCCTTGTCTGGACTTAGTGTTTTGTTCGTTTGTTTGTTTGTTTGTCTGTTTTTTTGAAATGCGTTGTTTTAGGAGGCTGTGAACTTAACCAATGAAAGGCAGGAACACTTTGTATGTGTGTGTGAATGTCTCGCACAAGATGGATAGCTATTTGAACATTTCATCTACACCACTTTGGATTCTTGTTCTCTGGCATGTAACAGTGGATCATGGTTTCACTTTATTTCTGGACAATTATTTCCACCAGACACAACCTTTGATCCCAAACACTGCATTCACTTGACACAAACTTGTTGACTTCATACCTAAATCAGCTTTTCTTGAATCCTCATCTGAACAAACATTCATTTTAATCTGCGGATATCCCGTGCGGCGTCAGGAAGGGCCGGTTTGGGCAGTGCTGGCTCAGTGAGTCTACCACCACGCTACAGATTTCGTTTCCTTTTTCTCCCTTGAGTTTAAGAAGACCAAAAAAAAAAAAAAAAATTCTTGCTAATACCTTAGACAATGCAAGGGGTTCCAGACTCTATTCCAGGAAGCTGGTTTCATCAAGGTAACAAAGAGACCGTGGAGAGCAGAAAGAAGGCTAGGAGTCACCGACGTGGATGTGTCTTTAAGGTAATCCCCTGGAGTGGGGGGAGGGGGAGGGATGGACAGCAGGCTGAGCGGAGGCTGGGAATGCGAGAGAGGAGGAAAGGCCGGCGGCCAGGCGCCCCGGCGTGGACGCGCGCGGGAGTTCAGGCGGGGGGAGTGTGTCACCACGTGCTGCAGAGGCGGGGACAGGGTCATCCTCCTCTTATCTGAAAGGGTGCAGGGTGGGCAGAAACAAACAGACAGGCGAGGTGAGAGGTTAGCAGTCTAACTCAGTCCTCCCTACTAGCTTGCCTGGAGCAGAGATCTGGGATCGGGAAGTCCCATTTAGGCGCTCACACCCCAGGACGCCCGAAGGGACGGCACGTCCCAACCCTCTTAAGTTTGCTCGGAGGGAATCCGGCAGAAAGACAGGAAGAGGAGATGGGTTTCCACAGCAAGTGCAGTTTTAATCCCTAAGAACTGGCGGTGGTTTAGAGCTTTATATCCGGGAGGAGCCTGTGTCACCTCACTGTAAGCAAATCCTGGGACATTTACAAACCCGGCTACGGGGCAGCTGGCCCCGCGCCCGGCCGGGTGTTCGAGGGCTCCGGCCTCGCAGTGCTCCGGGGTCCGGCCGGCGAGTGACCCGGTGGCCTTTATCTTTCCCCCTTTGTCCTCTTTATCTCAGGCTCCCCAGGAGGCCCCGGCGCCCGCTCTGCCTATCGCTCCACACCCCCAGCTGCACCTCCACTTCAATGCTCCGCAGATCGCCGGCTGCTGCTCTTTCGAAGGCGCTGGAGAACCAGGGGCGCCCCGTGCCACCGCTGACTCAGCCGGGCGCCGACGCCTGAACCGCGCGCCCTCGGGCACCGACGCCGGTGCGCTTCAGCCCGCGTAGGGCCCGCAAGGGACAGCCCCGGCCAGGATGGCCCCCGGCCAGGCGGTGGCCCGGATCCTGCTGCTGGCGGCGGCGGGCCTCGGAGGGGCTGCGGCGGGGCCCGGGCTCGCCTTCAGCGAAGATGTGCTGAGCGTGTTCGGCGCGAATCGGAGCCTGTCGGCGGTGCAGCTCGGGCACCTGCTGCAGCAGCTGGGAGCCGCCACCGCGCAGGGCGCCCCGCAGCTCGCGCAGCTGCACTTCAACCAGGTACCGCGCGCTTTCCTGCTGGGGCTGCCCAGCGGCGCCCGTTTGTACCTGAGCGCTGTTTTCGTGGGGAAAGTGCGGGGGAAAGGATTTCTTTACGTTTTTCGAGTATGCGGCGGTGACTGGTGGCACTTGATTTTCACCAGACCCGGCTCCTTAGCCGGGGCGAGAGGGCTGGTGCGGGTTCAGGAAGCCCGAAATTGCAGCTCTATGCCTGATGAGCTGAGCGATCAGACGCTTGTGAATATAGGATTTTACAGAAAAGTTTATGAAGCAGTTAAGGCGGGAAGCACCTTAGGAAATGCAGAGTTTTATTTAAAGGTAGGAATGGCGCACTTAAATCTTCCCAGCAAAAATAACGAGCCGCTCGCACGCCGTCCTTGTTAACAGTTGCTTGGTGGGGAACAACTGCCAAGGAGATGTAACGTGGCTCTGCCTGTCCTGTGTACGTTACACGAGGCATTTAGACCCGAAGGGACTTACTGTACCCAGAACAATTAAGATTATACCTGTTAGTAAACTTCGAAACGGATATTCTAGATTGTTATTTACACAATACATATTTTATTTCTTAGAATTCTGGAGTAGGCAAAGTGTGCTTAGTGCATCCTCCCCAAACTCCTCCCCACTTTTTGAAAGTGTTAACTCAGTGCTTGACGTTTTCCCCTTCTGTTCTTGTTCCAGAGAGAACTGATGATGAATAGCAGTGAGTAACATTTCCCATATTGTTCTTCATTGCTGGCCCACGTTAGTTTGTGTTACAAAAAGTTTTTGTGGTCCGAGATGTGTGGGAAATGCTGCACACTATACTCCACTCTGGGAAATTTAGCATCTCCTAATGTATCTGACTTTAGATTACCGTTAGGGAAACTTGAATCAGGTGGACTCCTTGCTAAGAACATTATAGACAGGTGGACATTCTTTTTGTTAGAAATATCTGACCTCAATGCAAACATACTACACTCAAGGAGAACTTCCGATGCTGTGGGGTATCAGAGGGTGACCTCCCTTTAACTAGAAGGGATGGTTTTGTGTTTCACTTCTTCAGGTTCTTTAATAAACTGCAGTTTTAGCTCTGGCATGATTTAATTAAACATTTGATTTAATGTCTAAGAAATACGTTGGCAAAACCGAAATTCCCACATACATATTGATATTTTGGAAAAGAAAACAAAGCAAACAACTTCCTAAGTATTTTCTGTCTAGTTGCAATTTCTTCAAGTAGGGGGAACAGCTGAGCTAAGGTATTTCTAGGTAGGAGTAGGAGTGGTCACATGCTTGGAAAGAAGCTTGGGGCTTGACTTGCAGCTGCAAATCTGTAGCCCACACATTGTTTTGACGTACGTTATCTCCTTACCTTGCAGTGTCTGGAGAGTTGACAAATTATAAAGAGACAAAAGATCCCTGAGCCACTCCTTGGCAAAGACACTGAAAAATATGTGTAAATTATTTTGAAAAATTGGTTAAGTTTATTACCAATGTGTTTCCCCTTTTGTAAGTAGGATTCCTCAGTTGATGAATTATATATAATTGATACCCTTTCTCATTCTCATATTTGCATATTTAACTACATCCATTGTGGCCTCTGTGGGCATCGAAAAGAGACAGGAAGAAATCCATAATTACTTTGGAAATAAGGGAAGCCAAGGACAATATATCACTTAACCAGGCCTAATAAACAACAGTTTGATGTTCTAAAACGTCCTGATGAAAACAACAATCATCAAACGAAATGACAACAAATGAAAGAGATTCCAGAAGACTCTATTAATTTGCTAGCAGGAAACCACCCAATTTGGGGCAAAATTTAGGGCCGCTAATACCTGCATACTTTAAAGAATGCAACTGGAGTTTCCTCACCTGTAACAAAGTAGAATAAACAATGTACTGGCCTGTTGTGAGAAGCTTGATTTTCTGACTTTGAAAAAGACCCAGAAAATAGAACTTATTTCTATGAATCAGGGATTTATTGAATTTTCTCTGAGATCTATTCACAAAGGACATTGTTCCTTTGGATGAGGTTTGTGATATTTGTTAGGTCAGCTTTTCTCAGGTCGTAGACGACTGTACTCTGGATGTTTGTTGGAGAATTTGGAAGGTTTTCCAATATTCTTAAAGTATTCCTAAGTACTATTAAATCAACTTGTTGCTTTGGGAGACCGAAGTGACCTAAGTTCAAACTGATGACAATAGAACAACTGAGTTTATTGTTTTGCTTCATGGCTATGTGGGTACCCAGAGCAGGTGGAAGCGGCGACTCAAGCAGTGAGAAGAGGGAGCTCTTTTGGTTCAGTGGGTCTGGGAGGCGATGGGCGTCAGTCTGACCTGTGTCAGGGAGTTCCATACAACACACAGGGAAGCCCCACTGAATGCATATCTTGGGCGATTAATTTAGGGGATATAAAAATGGCCTCAGTGCTTGTTTATTCAGAAGTTCCTTTCTCTTCAGATGTTCTTTTCTTTTCATTTCCTCTTCGAAACACCTCACTCTAAGTTCTTACTGTAGATGCTGATTAAACAGCTCAATAAAAAAGGATATCCTTGTTCTCCAAATTATCATACTAAACTAATTCGAATAAATCGGAGGGCCAGGAGTGTTGTTGGGGTTTGGAGAAGTGGGACTGGCTGTGGTAGTTTTGCCTATGAGGCAACCTTTGTTTCACTCCGTCACTCAACTTCACACTTTGCTTCTCGCTCTCAACGCTCTTTTTTCCTTCATACATATCTTGCAGCATATTTCCTGCATCTTTTGTTCTTTTTCACTTGCTTGCCTGCACCTTGTTGGTACACATCTTTTAAATTATATTCAGTCTTCCGAAAGCAATACTTGGAATACGCCTCTCTCCCTGCAAAGCTGCTCTGCTGGTGAAGTCTAGACCTTGAGCCTGGCATTCAAGGCCCTGCACCTTAAGGTAGACACTGAGCAGTCTACCCACCCAGACCTAGCACTCACTAAATGGAACTGTTTGCCTTTCTGTGAATTCACCCTATATTTTGCTCAACTACTTCTTAGCTTGTTATCTTCCTTGCGTGCTTCATGTTTCCTACTGGAATGTCCTTCTTTTCTTGAATTGCCCTATTGAAATCCTACACCTTTAACTGCCCGGCTATCCTTTGCCACTACTTCTGCATAAAACCTTCCCAGGGCATTACAGCCAGCACTCATAGGCTGTTTTCTCTCCCTTTTGGAATAACTGACATATTTTCTTATTATGCTAATGACACTTAACTATTCCTGTGTTTAACAAATATTTTGAATGACTACTGTACTCTACTTAGAGTGATCATTTTAAGGTACAAATCTGATCATATCAGTCATCTTAGTAAAACAATTAAATTCTTTCAAGATAAATTTCAAACGCTTTACTGTGGCTTGGCGCTTTCGTGATCTGGTCCCTGAATATTTCTCAAGCCTTCTCCTTTGCCACTACTCCAGTCTTAATGGACTGCCTATACTTCCTGGTTTTCCATATACACCTGCTCATGCTTCAGGTAGTAGTTTAGACATAACTTTTTCAGAGAAGCCTTTCTTGGCCTGCTCAAAGGTTTAGTAAGAACCCCTTCTATGTGATCCTACATGAATCAATGCCTTTGCAGTTCTAAAATATTACATGTTGCAATTATATTACAATATGTAAATAATTTAGTATGTATTACAATTTTTTGTTTATATGGTTGCAATCTCCCCACTTCCTTACCTCTATGATTTTAAACAAATTAAAGGGAATGACTTAACTTTTCTCTCTAGGGGCTAGTGTATTGCCTGGTATATAACATGTATTCATTATATGTATTTTGAATGAATGAATTAAAATTGCTTAATGTGAGTAAGATAACTTGGGCCCTCACATGACTTTACAGTTTATTGGAGGAGGTATGACATAGGCACATGCAACTATAATGCATGATAGAATGATATGTCTAATTAAAGAATTACGAACGAAAGTGGAATTGGATCAGACTTGACTTTTCCGAAAATGTATCTTCCTGAGAGTATGAGAAGTGTTGGAGTGGGTCAGGGTGCGAACTAAGGAGGAAACGCAGTGGTTTGCACGAGTGAGACGTAATGATTGCTTGAACCTGGAGACAGCCAGGAGTTGGCATAAAGGCTCTGCCTTCTCCAGGAAGAGCAGGCAAAAGAGCCCCGAGTAAATATTTTTTGCTTCAGTCTTTTGCCTGCTATTGTCCTTTAACTGTTGTTAGAATCTCCTTCACTAGCTTCTGGCCCGATGATGCCAGAGGGAGAGGCAGTGAGGTAACTCTTGGTTCATTTCACTGGATGGCCAGGCTAATGGTATGCAGCAAACAGAAGGTGTGTGTGTGTGTGTGTTGGGGTCATCACACAAACGTTGTGTGTATAGCTTGCTGTTATCTACTGTACTTTTTCCTGGCGTGGGGGTGATGGTGGATTAGATGAGGGGGGTTCAGGGAAGCATGGACCATGAACAGAGCAGCGAAAGAGCATCTGGTCTTTTTGTGTCTTTATGTTCTGAGAAATGGCGAGGATACACCTTCTACGAATGCCTTCTAGGCTGCGTGTTGAGGTGAGAAACTAGAAGAGTGGGACAGAAAGGTGGGACAGAAAGCTGAGGTTGCACTTGGGTCTTTGGTCATTTTTGCTTCACGACAATGGACCTGTTCTGATCTGTTCTGTCACTCTCACTTAGGTCGACTGTGTACAGTGCAGTCATTGCTTGCAGGGCGTTTTGGGAACATGAGGGATACTCGTGAGTCATTTCACTGTGATGATGTCCGATGGTGGAGAAAAGGTGTAATGGCCACCATAGGGGAAGGTAACTTCAGACCGTAAAACAAAGCGGGCTACTCCATGGAATATTATAGAACTTATTATAGGGCAGTTTACTCAGGGGAAGATTGGAGAAGAAAAGACGACCCTGCAGTCTGCGCAAATTATTCTTCACTAAGGGACCCCCTGCTACAGTACTTTTTTTTAATAGTATAATTCAGGTACTAATAATTTACAAGACAAAGGGACAGAGAATGCCATAGTGGCAGGGCCAATACCTCCTGGTGGCATTATGATAGATGATTGCTTATAATTGATACTATTACCAGTTTGATATTTATCTTATCTTAGTTATGCCATTTCAGCTGTTACTAACAAAAATATTTATGGCTACGCTTTATGGAACATGGAACATCATCATCCAGAAAGCTTTGATATGCTTGCTAAAGATAGTGCAGCTGGTCAAAGGTCACAGCATGGCACTTAAAAATGAAATGGAATCCGAGATCCAGAGATGGAGTTGGTTTTGTTCCGATCTCTATCTGCACAGATGTCAGGAGGTCATTTTGCATCCACGTCAGGCACGATTGGGATCTATGCAGGAAAATGGCCTTCACTCTTTCCACATCAAACTCCCAAGCCTGCACCTTCACCCGCTCACTACCCAGGAGTCGCCTGGGCTCTTCGTGCGTAACACAAATAATTATAGCAAGAGATAGTTGGACTTTGTCTATGCGATATAACTTTTAACCAGTTTATTTGTATTATCATATTTGATATGCAACAAATTTTATGATAAATGTACCGTTGTTATCTCCATTTTGCACATGGGAAAAATGAGATACAAAGAGGTTAAGTCACTTGACCAATGTCACGTAGTAAGTGGTAGAACCTCAGGCAACTGTAAACATGTACTATAGTGGATGCTTTGAACTGCGGGCTAGAAAAAATCACACCCTGTGTAGCCAGAACAACTGTTACCTCAGATTTGGAAGTATGGGTAGAAGTTATTAATCATCAGCTGCTTATCCAGCTCCACTGTGTAGTCACAGCACGAGGACAGCGCTGACGCTGGAAACTACACCGGTGACGATGGTCCTTGCGCGCAGAGAGCTTACACTTTAATTAGGAAATAGAATGGCAACCTGAGAAAAGTATGCAAGGCCCAACTGCTGTAGTTAAGTAATCACTGAAAAATATTATAAAACAGCTTACAAGGCTGTATGTGGTTAATTGTTCAATGAACACCATTGACAGCAGGTGCTACTAGTTTAGAAGGGTAGGAATCCTTTTGGCAAATGGCCCGTGGAAGAGTTACAAATCACTCAATTCTCCTTTTGGAGAATTCTGCCTCTCTGGTTCAGTTTTTAAGGTATTTATTGATTGAACACCTGCTGGTTCCAAATGTATTTCTACTACTAATCACAAAGTGGATTTTCCTGTGACTTACATGAATTCTCTCTTAGAGAATGACATTTTCTTTTATTCTCTTATATGATGAATTTCTCTTTGATGGTAAATCTCTTTAATATCTGGTTTATTTGAGTCTCATTTATGCTTCTGCATTCACTGTATTGTGACATATGCCATATAGCCTCTGGAAAAATCCATTGGTTACTCATAACATAATAAGAGTGAAAAAGGAAAATGCGGTCTTAGTATTATGGAAAACAATCCTGACCTCGCATATTCTCCAGCAGGGTCTGGGTAACCGCAGGGCTCCCTTGACCACACTGTGAGAGCCAGTGTGCTGGAGGACTGAGACATCGTTGGGCCTGTGATGGACAAGGCCATCCCTTGTATGCGGTGATGAGGTGGCTCTGCAGGATGAGCTCAATCCCTGTGGCATCTGCCCCAGCCCTGAACTGAAGAGGCACGCCTTCCACACCTTATCCCCAGAGGCACTGAGGGGGAGGCCCCTGGGGAGCGGCAAGGCTTTACAGGCGTTGGTCTTGGCTGCACACAGGAGAAGGCCTGTGGGAAAGAGTAGGGTGGCTCTTGCCACCTGGGGGCAGGTCAGGGTTGGGAAGTCAAGGGTCCAGACTGAGTATCTGCTCTGACACCATGTCATGCTTTTAGGGGCAACTCTGATACCATGCCATGCTTTTAGGGGTGCAAGAGCCTTGAGAAACTGAATATGGAATGGAATAAGGCCGAGAAACTTGTCAATAGCTGTGGTGACATCAGAAAACTTTGTAAACCTCTTTTTAAAAGTGTATAATTGCTTTAAAATTTTTGTTTTCTTTAGTAAAGTTAAACACTAATTCCAGCTTGTCTTCATTGTGTTTGGAGGAACCAAGATAAGAGGTTTAACCTTCCCTCCCCATGATTTAACTTTATTTTTCTAATTGAAACAAAAATAGGTGTATATTGTCTAAAACTTTGGCAAATATAGAGGAGCAGAACAGAAAAAATAAAAATCACCCCTAATTTTGTCACCCTGAGATAAATACCGTTACCATTTTGAAGCACATCCTCTACATTTTGTCTAACCCTATTTATAGTGGTGGTTCATTCTGTCCGTATTGCTTCAGAGTAATCCCTTTTCCCTTGACAATGTATCATAAGGCTCGGCATCTTTCTCCTTAAAGCATGTATTGGAAAGGCACTTTTGTGTCCTCTTAAGGAAGAGTTTTGAGGGTGAATGTGAGTGTGCGAGTGCATGTGTGTGCATGCGCATTGTGGGTGAGGATGCACCAGCACCAGCGTGGCGTCAGTAAGCAGTGTTAGAAATCTGAAGGAAAACTAGGAAAATGGATCTTAGGAAACAATGTTGGGATCACTTGACTAGCCACCTGTTAAGTGTAGAGATCATTTTTAAAGAATGTTCTCTGCTCAAACCTTAGAAAATTATGCTTTATCTTGGTAAAATAATAATATAAACTTTGAAGAGACAATTAAGAGGGAAAACAGTCAAGAGAAGTTTGGTAAAACGGAAGGTGATTCAGTGGGTAGACACTTCGCACAGTATCAAGGAGACTTGGAGGTGGCCCTGTAGTTCCTCGTCACCGAGGTCCTGGAGTTCCGTTTTGTATCAGTAACAGACCTCAGAGTGACGTCCTCCGTCCCTCGGTCCTGCCTCGAATGCTCCAGTCGCCAGTGTGAAGCGTTTCTGCCACTGATGTCATGACATCGTGCACTTGCCCCCAAAGGGACTGTTCACCTTTTTGGGTCAGAAATGGCCTCTCAATTGTTAAACTTCTAAAATTTAAATATTTAAATTGTCCTCTTGTGATCTTTGGCTGGTCCCACATTTGAAACACTCTTGTGCGTGCGGCCTTCACTTTTGGCACTTCTTTTGCTTTTTCATAATTTTGTTTAGATTGCTACTATGATCTTCAACTGGTTTTGCAATTGATTCTGAAAGATACTTTCAAGATGAGTTGAGGGGTTCATTCATTCATTTACTCATCCATTCATTTAACAAGTATTTACTGAGTCTTACTGTGTGCCAGGCACACGGTATTATATTATTAGTATTAGCATTAGTAAATTCTAAGGTAGGTATGCTCAGCAGGATTCCAGAGGTTTCTTTCTCATTAAATAATTATTTTGGGTTTCTACCTTTTCCTCTTCTTAATACAGTCCTAATAATCTATGGCCAGTTTATACGGGTCTCATCACATACAGTTATATGTGATGGTAGTTCAGGTGGATCAATCAGCAAGCTGGTTTTTCCACTTGACCTTCAAAAATACTGGGTTTAAAACAGTAATAGGGAAGCAAAATATTTAAAATGGCACCCCCCGCCCCCGGTATTCTGGGTTTGATGATCCTGCTGTGGGGTTCTTCGCAGCAATGCCAGCTGCCGTGGGCCTGTGGCAGAGGGTGTTGTGCCCGGCTGTCCACTGCTTGAATGTGGTTGTTGTGTCTGCCTGGTATTTCTGCTTTGGTGATGGACAGAAGGGCTTATTGGGGAGCAAAGAATAACAACCATCTTGCACTCTTTAATTCTCACTGTGGTGAGAAAACTTGACTGATGTTGGAATTGACTATTGTTTGATTGTTTTTGAGGTTTCTCTTCGAGTGGGGTGCTAAATATGGCCTAAGAGTAGTTTAACTGTATGACTCAAGTCACTAACGGGGCAACAACCACGTGCCTTGCCAGCGCCTAACTGGTTCTCTCTTTCGCTGTTTGTGTTCTTTTCATTGTTCTGCCGGCCAGAATACAGGAGTATAGCAGCAAGAGTGTTGGCTTAGAAGTCAGATGACATAAGATGACACTGGTTTGAATTCTGTCTTTAATACTTACAAGTTGCTTAGTCTCGAACAATCTACTTTTTCCTAAGGTAGGATTTCTTCATACTAGATTTTTCCTAAGATCTACTTTAGTAGTTGATGTGGGGATTAAAAGAGATTATATACATTAAGCATATAGCTTTTCTGTGCTTCCTAGAATTCTTATAATAACTATTGCTTATAATATTTGTCAACTAATCACATACTTACTTGCATTACTGATTTCAGCCTTAGTTTTTGTGGCTTATGCCTTATCTCTCTAGCTATGAGAAGTACTGAACTCACATTTTAGACTCAGCATACATATCTCCTCCTTCAGGAAGCCTTCCCTGACCTTCTCCCTCTTCCTTCATGATACCTTGCACTTTATTATTTTGCTTACCACATTGTATTATAATCATCTGTTTTGTATCTCTATGTTTTGTCCACTGAATGGTGAGTGTATTGAGGATGGAACTATGTCTTCGTTTCAGTACTTATCAGATTACCTAAGCCAGAGAAGATGTGAGCAACCTGTGTTTGATGAATGAATAAATGAATGAGAGTAAGGGGAATGTGGAACTGGCTTCCCTGACAGCAAAGTAGATAAAGACTTTGGATGGATTCTTCTTCAAAGTACAGGAGGCCCATCACTTGCCAGAGGAAGGATGGCAGACTCCAGAAAGTAGTTGTAGTTACTGCTGAAAAACAACAGATGTGACAGAGCAGGGCAGAGACGTCTCTAAAGGAAAGAGGGTAGATGGACTCTTTCAGATGAGGATTTCAACCCTGTGTCCACCTCTGGCTAGAGGCTTTATAATATAATTTAAAGTGCGTAGCTCAGTTACTGACAACCTAGAAAACTGACTAGGTTTGCTGTTTTATTCCGATTTTGATCGTCACCAAGTCTAAATGCATTATGAGGTGCATTTTCTCCTTCCCTGCACCTCCACACAAGAGGACACAACCCCACCCAGCAGTGTCCTTACTGGGAATGTGAACCGCTCAGCTTCTGCGAAGCACAGTATATGGCAAAACAGAATTTGAAACCACTTCTGGGGTGACTTTTGAATGGGATCATGTTTCATTTCTGGTGTGGTGTGAAGGTGTTGGCATAATGGGCACAGGATCAGGTGGCCCTATTGTTTTGTATTATTTAATGGGTGACCTTTGACAAGACAGCCAAGTAGAGAAAACAACCCATGTGTTGAGAAAAGGAAGAAGAATAGAGAAAGTTTTAACATTAAAAAAACTTATCTTTTTGTTTTTTCATAGGTTCTGGATGGTGCATTCATTTGTTAGCTTTAAAATGTGTTTTAAATACTTTGTATATCAATCAGGACTCTTTCGTTTGAATGCGAAAGAAACAACTCTAATTCGCTTAAGTCATAAAAAGAATTCATTGGCTCAAGTAACTCACAGAAGACTCAAGGGCAGAACCAGCTTTAGGTACAGCTGTGTCCAGGGGACTAGTGATGAAATTGGAAACCTGTCTTCCTCGACTTAGAGTTCACCTTCTTTCATGCGGTAGAGAAAAATGGATGAAGGAGACTCCAGACTTAGAGCAATCCTAATAGAAAAAGGGTTCTTCAATAGTTCTGCCAGAGAGTGGAGAGGTCTGGCTCATTTGTTCCTTGGGCAGCCCCACTTAAACCTCATATGAGGCTCCCATGCCCTAAGGGGGTCTGCTACTGGATGGTGGGGATTGGTCTTGGGCAGGCAAAAAACTGTGGACATTGCCTACATTTTACTGGCCTAGGTTATTTCTTATGTTTTGGGCTTATCTCGCTGTCTCATTCTCTGGCTCCCTTTCCTTGCTTTTGTACAAATTATACAGGGTGGAGCAAAAGTGGGTTTACATCTATTTATAGGAAAAATACTGAAATAATTAATAAGGAATAATAAAAGCATAAACTCTGTTTCATGTACTCACAGCTGTAAACCTCCTTTTTCCCCACCCTTGTATATGTATTCCCGAAACTTCTGTCTCCCTTCTGTACTCCCTCCTGATGGTGAACTCCACTCACACTTAGCTGTTACCTCCTTACAGAAGAGAGCCACGTCCTTATGCCTCGCCTCTCATCATTTCCATTTGGTGTCCCAAAGCTGTTGCAACTTTAAAAGTCTAAAACCAAACTGACCATCATCCTCCATGTGTTTCTCTTCCTGGTTTCCTTAATCATGTTGGTCACAACATCCTCTTCCCACGTTCCCAGAGTTCGAGCCGCAGAATAGTTTTCGACAGTTTCCTCTGCATGCTATTTCTCCCTTGTATGAGCTCTCAATAGTTCTTTATCATCGTGCCTCTTGTGAGTGTACCGGTTAGTCTCCGGTTTCATAGCTACTGGCGTATCTGATTTATTTCTGCCACAATTATCTAGGTTCCTTGATGGAAGGTATTATGACTTGTTTATCTTGGTACTGCAGTAGTCCCCACCTTATCCACAGGGTCAGTTACCCATTGTCAACTGGGGTCCAAAGATATTAAATGGAAAGTTCCAGAAATAAACAATTGACAAGTTTTAGCTTGTGCACCATTCTGAGTACCATAATGAAGTTCCCTGCCATCCCACTCCATCCTGCCTGGGACATGAACCCTCCCTTTTGTGGGGGCTGGAAATATGCTTTTACTCCCACCTTTTAAGTGTGGCCAGGCTAATAATTCAAACAACATATAGCAGATTAGCAGGAGAAAGTAAATTTTTAATATGTACACATAGGGAATTCACATAAGCATAAAATTCGAAAGACAGTGGGGAAAACTGGTATATATGTCATTTTGGACAAAGAGAAAAGGAGGGAACTAGATCTTAGATTTTAAAAGTGAAAATGGTCAATTCACAGGTAGCTGAGGAAGAGTGGAACATGCCTGGTAAGCAAATTCCTGCCAGGCAGCCCAGAAACAAGGGCACCCAGGGGCTGATGCAGTGTCAGGCCTTACCTGAAGCTCTCCCCTGCACTGTACTCAATTCAAATTAGGCAAAGGTGAACATCCTGAGTCCCTTCCTGAAGCAGGCCTTTCTCTCTGAACCTCTTTGGCAGGAAAAGGGGAGGGTCAAAGGTTCTTTCTGAGTCTTCCATTTCTTAATAGCCAGCTTAAAATCAATATCCCCAAAAAACACTGTTTTGAGGGTGGCAAAACTTCGGCTCGCTTCATTTTGTCCAGCATATCTGCACACTCCCTGTCCATTATGCACTTATTCAAGTAGCCTTCTCGGTTCTGAGATCAGCTGACATGTATCACAGTGCCCGTGTTCAAGGAACTTTTGTTTTACTTAATAATGGCCTCAAGTGCAAGGGTTGTGATGCTGGCAGTTCAGATATGCTGAGGGCCGTAAAATGCTTCCTTTAAACGAAAAGATAAAGGTTTTTGACTTAATAATGGAAGAAAAAAGTTGTATGCTGAGGTTGCTAAGATCCATGGCAAGATGAATCTTCTATCTGCAAAACTGTGAGGAAGGAAAAAGAAATTCTTGTTAGTTTGCTGGATGAGACTACATTCACATTTTTATTGCCATATGCTGCTATAAATTGTTCTATTTTATTCTTAATTGTTTGTAATCTCTTACTGTGCCTAATTTATAGAGTAGACTTTATCATAGTTGTGTATGCATGGAAAAAACATAGTATCTATAAGGTGTGGTATTATCCGAGGTTTCGGGCATGTGCAGGGGGTGTTGGAACGCGTGCCCTGCAGATGAGGGAGGCCACTGTGTCTCTTTCTGGGTGTCATCCTCCGGCTTCCCCCACTTTCCACTTCTCCCGTCGGTGACATACCCTGACTTTTATGATTCAATGATGAAAGTTTGTTGAAAGAATTTATGTGATATGAAGTATAATTGCGTGGTTATTGTACTTGGTATTGTTAAAGAAAACCAGAGCCGAACAGTAATTAAAGCAATAAAAAATTTTATTTAAGAACTATGTATTGGAATAGGGAAAGGGGCCTCAGTATAGAACGAGGCTCAATTCTGAATACTACAAGGACAAGTAGAGATTTATAGCCAAGAAGCGGGGTGGGGGCAATGCATGGAAAATTACTAAGAGGGAATTTCATTTAACAAACCTAACAGGATTTTTGCAGAAGGTGGGCCCGGCTGATCAGAAGGATGGGGCATCTCTCTAAAGTGACTTAGCAGGACTCTTGCTACACCTGGGCAATGTAGCACCCTCCCCCACCCCAAGAACAGATCCCAGGGTGAGGCTTAGAGGACTTAGAGAGCCTGGTTAAAATTTAGTCAAGTAGAGAGTGTGTGTCGTTATCTAAGGTATGCAATTTTAAATCTTGCTTAACTCCTTGGCATTTATTATAAGCAGACTTCAACTGTACAAAATGTTGAGTGAGGAACTTGCGCTAATCACTCAAATTTCACCCCTCCCATCCTTCCTTGTACCAGCCTCCTTCATTCCCACAAAAATATGTCTGGAAAAGAAGCAACCCCCCCAAAACAAACAAACAAACAAACAAAAAACCCAAACCCAAGTTTTGACTAGTCAGAACAGGTGAGGAAGAAAGAGGAGGGGAAAAATGTATGGAACTATTTGCTAAAATGACTGAATATAATTTGAAGTCTTTTTTTATGATATGTGTTTAAACCCCCTTACCTCTTCTACTACTTTACTTTGGTTCTTGTGTATGTAAGGCTCATTTGAGATTACCTTAATGTGGCAAGAGACTAACAAATAGTAATTTCATTAAAATTAAGAAAATGTCTTTAGGAAGAAGTCAACCCCCTGAACATTAGGGCAGCTGATGGCTGGAGTTTGCCTCTGGTAGCACAAAGCTCAAGCTGCCACAGCGAACATCAAGAGGCACTCTTGAGAATAGCAGTATTGTGAAAACAAATAGACTGGAGAAAAGCTCAGCAGGTAAATTGGAAGGAGATGTTGAAAGCTCATGAAGTGTTTTTTAAAGAACATACTATTCTGGCTAATCAATCACTCTGAGAGGTCTGGTGGATTCTACTAGCTTAAAAATGTGTTCATGTTTGTTTTGGAGGTGAAGTGCTGTGTTTGGGAGAATGCTTGAACTTCCTTAGTGGTTCTACTGGTTTTGTTGTTGCCCTCACCACCCAGGCCCTCATCCTGTTTGTCCCTGCCCTGGGAAACTGCCCTTTCTAGACAACTGCTTTCTTTGTTTCAGGTTCACCTTTGTTAAATCAAAGCGTAATAAAAATCAGTACCCCCAAATCTGTTGCATTTCTATGCACTAATAACAAACTATCAGAAAGAAAAGTTAAAATAACAATTCTATTTACGATTGCATCAAAAAGATTAAGATACCTAGGAATAAATTTAACCAGGGAGGTAAAATACCTATATATTGAAAACTACAAGACATTAATGAAACAAATTGAAGAAGACACAAATAGATGCAAAGATATTCCATGCTTGTGGACTGGAAGAATCAATATTGTTAAAATGTTCGTACTACCCAAAGCAACCTACAGATTCAATGTCCTATTAAAATTCCAACAGCATTTTCACAGAACTATAAAAAATAATCCTAAACTTTGTATGGAACCACAAAAAACCCTGAATAGCTATAACAATTTTGAGAAAGGAGAACAAAGCTGGAGGCATCACACGCACTGAAAACAGTATAATATTGGCATAAAAATGGATACGTGTCAATGGAAAAAATAGAGAGCCCACAATAAGACTGTTAGCATAGGTAGCTAAATATTATTTATGGAAGGGAACAAAGGGAATCAGACATTCTTAAGCAGAATAAAATAGGAAGCATAGGCTTGCTTGGTTTCCCTAAGAAGTTGCTGCTTCACACACTTCCCAGGGAACAATTGTCCTTCCCCTCAGAACAACGTGGGGAGAGGAAGAACAATAAAGGGGGAGGTGAGCTCATATGCAGTAGGAGCTGAAATGGCAACCATAGAGGCCTGTCAGTCTAGCCTGGAACAGGGATGGGATTGGATAAGAGACAAAACCCTAGAGGATGTAAGGAATAGATTGGTTAGGGGTTGGACCCATCAGAAGCCTGCGAAAACTAAGAATGTTGATTGGTTATTTTGAGAAAGTGCCTGGTCCTTCCCAAGCCTGAGATAACACAATCCCAGCTAACAAAGAGCCTTCTTGCTTGCCTCCTTGTTCATGCATTCTCTCCACAGCAGCCCAGTGGGACTTGCAGACACCTGGGGCTCTGGTGGCCATGTGGACAGGAAATATGGGCCCCGGCCAAGGCACAGCCCAGAAAACAAGCTAAGCTAGCTGGAAGGTGGTAAAGGCTGGACTGGACAAAGCTTTAACATGGCCTAGCCTTGGCATGGCACAGAAGCTCTGGGCACTGGCCCTGTTTCTGTCCGATGAAGGCAAGATTGGAACTCTGTCCATGGCTGGACAGACGGAGATGGGACAATGGAAACCCAGGGGGACTCTTCTGATCTTATATCTGGTGCCACAAATAAATCTTATCACCAGACCTTATCCTCCCTTGTGGGTCTCCTGGAAAGCTCCCTCGTGACACCACAGTGACCCCACTTCCACCAGCAATAAAACCATGTGTATATAGTCAACTAATTTAGGATGAAGCAGCCAAGAATACAATAGGGAAAGGACACTCGCTTTAGTAAATGGTGTTGGGAAAACTGGGCAGCCACATGCAAAAGAGTGAAGCTTGACCACTGTCTTGTACCACACACAAACATTAACTCAAAATGGGATTACATGGATTTTAATGTTAAGAGCTGAAACCAGAAAACTTAGGTAGTAAGTTCCTCTGACATAGGTCTTAGCAATAATTTTTTGAATCTGAGAACAAAAGCAAATATAACAGTAATAAATAAATAAATAAACAAATAAATAAATAATAAATACAATTAAAAAAAAAGAAAGAAACTCCATCAAACCCAAGAGCTTCTGCACAGCAAAGGACTCCTTCAACAAAATGAAAAAGCAACCTGTTCCACAGGAGAAAAACTCATACAAGTCAACAACAAAAAGAACCAAACAATCCACTTAAAAAATGAGCGGAAGATCTGAGTAGACATTTTCCAAGGAAGACATACAGGTGGCTAGGAGGTACATGAAAAGGTGTTCAAATCACTAATAACCGGGAAATGCGCATCAAAACCACAATGAGATACCGCCTCACATAGTGGCTATTATCAGAAAGACGAGAAACAAGTGCTGGCGAGGATGTGGAGGAAAGGGACCCCTCGTGCACTGTTGGTAGGAAGGCAGACTGGTGCAGCCACTGTGGAAACAGTATGGAGGTTCCTCAGAAAATTAAAAATACAACTACAATATTATCCAGCAAATCCACTTCTGGATATTTATCTGAAGAAAACAAAAGCACTGACTCAAAAAGATGTATGCACTCCCATGTTCATTTCAGCAAAGACATGGAAGCAACCTAAGTGTCCACGGATGGATGAATGGATAGAGAGGGTGCGGAACATGTGTACAATGGACTAGTACTCAGCCACAACGAAGGCTGAAATCTTACCATTTGTGATAACATGGTAAGATTTAACATACATTATGCTAAGTGAAATCAGACAGAAAAAGACAAATACCATATCTTGCTGATATGTGGAATATAAAATAACACCAAGTTCATATATGTGTGGAGCAGATTGGTGGTTGCCAGAGGTGGGGGGTAAGAGAGTGGGAGAAACAGGTGAAGGGAGTCAAAAGATAATAAGAAAAAATAAAATAAAATCAAAATAATTTAAAAGCAAAATTTGGCTGCTGTGTAATTTTGTGTGTGTGTTCTACTTGCTGGTAGATAGCTCTTTTAAATAAATCAGGCCTGCCATTAGTTTTCGTTTTGCCACACTTAATATTCTATCCCCATTCTCATATCATAAGGCAAGGTCTAGAGTTTTGTCATCTCTCCACCTACTTCCTCTTTCTTGAGATTGAGCTGCTGCGGCTGTGAAAGCGTTATTACCCATGAGTACCTGCCCAAGCAAAATGTCCACACTAATGCTGCACGGCTCATCAAGACTCTAAGCTGCCTTACAGTATTGATTATTTATTCCCTTGATGATCTCTCTTTTCCTAACTGTATGTAGGAGACTGTCTTTTAAGATATACAACAGACAACTTGCACATCCTTAGGGTAGTAACTTTCAAACATTTGATGGCATTTACAGTAAAAATTTATTTTTTTTAAATTTAAAAAAATTAAAAATTTCACTTACAGTTGATATTCAATAGTATATTAGTTTCAGGTGTTCAGCATAGTGGTTAGACATTTACATAACTTATAAAGTGATCCCCTTAATAAGTCTAGTAGCCCCCTGGCACCATACCTAGTTATGACAATATTATTGACTATATTCCCTAGGCTGTACTTTATATCCCCATGGCTGTTTTGTTCCTGCCAATCTTTACTTCCTAATCCCTTCACCCCTTTCACCCAGCTCGTAAAAAAATAAACTTTGTGCCCTGGCTGGTGTGGCTGAGTGGATTGAGTGCTGGCCTGTGAACCTAAGGGTCGCTGGTTGGATTCCCAGTGAGGGCACATGCCTGGGTTGTGGGCCAGGTCCCCAGTAGAGGCTGTGCAAGAGGCAACCACACATTGATGTTTCTCTCACTCTCTTCCTCCCTCCTTCCCCCTTTCTAAAAATAAATAAAATCTTTTAAAAAATTATAAAAAATAAAATAAACTTTGCATTGTGATCCCATGTACATGTACATGGTAAGTATAATGTGTAGCTGATGTAAAATTTGATTAAGCAGTAGTTATCCTAGTTACGTGTGTTACACTCTGGAGTTCCTATTATATTGTTCTTTACTTCCTTACAAAATGCTGACAGTAAGTGAACTTCCTGACCCATGAACAGGTCACAGTTGGAGTCTGAAAAGAACTATTTAACTGACATCAAGTTTTAGGATATGTTAGAATATTAATTCTGAGAAGGCTTTGTAAATTACCTATCAGCAGCTTTGCCCTTTCCTCTTATTTTATAGTTGGGGGAACTTGAAGTCCAAGTAGGTTAAGACTTCCTGCAGGCACGCAGCGCTGCGTGTGTTTGTACTGGAGTCATGCAGGGGGTAGTCGGACCACATGCACTCTGTAATTTTTGAACCTAGCAGTTATGCTCCAGTGTGGTTACACGGTAGTGAGTAAACTATACCCACTCTCCCTCCCCCAGTTGGCTATCAAGCTCCTGTCTTCCATCATTAGTTTACTATCCCCTATTCTCACCAGAGGGAAGACGGTCAGCAGGGCACCGAGTGCACCGGCTCCTCTTCCAGGAGTGGCACACGGCTGTCCTTGTCACGACCCCAAAGGAGGGCATCAGTTGAATAAGAAACAATGTGGGCACATACTTGACACTTAAAAAAAAGTCTAAATTTGTATTTTCTTTATGGTAATTGTACTTTTAGCTTTTGACAACTCCAAACAGCTGGCTGTATTTGATGTTTTTTTCATCTCTCTTTCAAAATCAGTAGTGATCTCCTGTTGTCAAAATCTTATATTTTTAGTTTCATTGTTTTTGTTGTGAAGAAAATTACAGCACTTATGGTCAAACAATTATCAAAAACTTTTGACTTTTTAATATCATTCATAATGTATTAGTGAGCATGGGCTGCTATGACAAAATACTACAGACTGGGTGGCTTAAACAACAGAAGTTTGTTTTCTCACAGTTCTAGAGACTGGTAGAGGTAGCAGAGGGTTGGTATCTGGTTAGAGCTCTCTCCTTGGATTGTAGGTGGCTGCTTTCTTGCTTTGTCTTCACATGGTGGAGAGAGGGAGGGAGCAAGCAAGCTGTCTGGTGTCTCTTCAGATAAGCCCACGAATCTGACTGGAGCAGGGCCCCACCCTCCTGATTTTTTCTAACCGTCAGTACCTTACAAAGGCCCCATCTCCAAAAATCATCACATCGGGGGTTAAGGCTTCAATATATGAACTTTAGGAAGACACAATCAAGTCCATTGAATTATACAGAGCTAAGGTCTCAGCGGGGTTTAAATATTGGCTGAAGTATGCAAAGCAGTGCTCTCAATTGTACTTATGAAAGACAGACTCTTCTGAGTGAATGGATATTTCTCATACTCCATAATTCTTATAACATTCATTAGCAATAGTAACACATTTAATTTATTTTATACTCTTCTTAATAATGTATGTAGAAAGTAGTTTATAGTTAAATTTTGCCCAAGAGTAAAATGACACCTTTAAATAGTTACTATTTTTTTTTTCATACTCTGGTTTCTCTTCAGATTGTATAAATCTTTCGCCTTTTTTAAATAGTTACTTTTTTTTTTTGCAGAGAATTTTTTCTAATGACGATTCTATTTCTCATTAATAGTTAATGAATTTCTAAACCACACATCACTTTTCAAAACTTTGTATAATATAAGAAAGTTACCTGTTATCATTGAGCATAATACATGTTTTGGCAAACAAGCACTTGTACCAAAGACATATTTTAAAACAACAGTTATGTGTTGGGATTATTATCGCTGTCAAGGAAGATGGATGAATCCCTGAACTGGGAAACTTCAAGGGAGCCTGGTGTTTGTCTCCAGGAAATGTTATAGAGAGCCATTCCACAGCTCACATGAAATATCCATCAAAGTAAAGAAAAGCAGGGAGGGAAGATGAAGAATATTGAATCATCTAAAGCCCTTTTGTTCTGAAGTCCTCGGAAATCCCCAGACCAGTTCTTACTTTTAGGCTGGCGATATATAGGTAGACTGTTGATCAAGAAAGTTTTTTGCTATTTTTCTTGTTTCTAGGTTTAAGGAAGTGTGGGCTGTTTTAGGATTTGAGGGGTCTATACATTTCTGTAGTGGGTTGTTGTTTGAAAAGTTAGTGCTGGGAGATTAGATGAAATATTCCGTGTCTCTACAGCATCTTTGCTTGAGTGCTTTACTATATCAACACGTATATGTCTACTTTGTTTCTTTTATTTCAGTGTTTGTCAGCTGAAGAGATCTTTTTCCTTCATGGCTTTTCAAATGCTACCCAGATAACCAGCTCGAACTTCTCTGTCATCTGCCCCGCAGTCCTGCAGCAACTGAACTTTCACCCTTGCGATGGGCGGTCCATGCACAAATCCAAACCAAGTCTCTCTGAAGGTATGTTAGAAGCCGGTTCTCCCATTCGTTTGAAAGGTTATGGGCTAGTTTGAAATGAAATTAACATACTTCTTTTGATGCTTTACTGCTTTTATTAATCTATATAGAATCCCTGGGTAAAGTACTGATATTCTGGAAATATTTAGAGTAAGAATAATTAGAACTCACTTAAACTTCTTAAGTTGTGCTCCCCTATTTGTGGAGTCAAAATTACACTTGGTACCACTTAATAACTTTGTAAAACCCAATTCCTGATTTGGAACACATGTTTTATGCTGTGCACATTGGATTACATATTAACTATCTGGTTTAAAATTGATCAGTTAATTTCCATTACATTGTGCTTATAATATTATTCAAAAACCTATTAGTTTAAGTGTCAGTGAAGGGATAATAAAACTAGTGTGTCTCTAGATTAAATCTTAAGGTACTGAATTATTATCACTATAATTTTCATAAATGACAGAAAATGCTAGCAACTGTTTTAAGTGCCTATAATGCATTGCTGTAGATAGCGCAAAAATTTTTAAAATAAAAGAAGTACCTGTTTACTATATAAAATAGTTTACATACTTAAACATGAAGAGTTCTTTCACAAATGAGATAAACCAATGAATTGTTCAGGAGGTCTTTTTGCTACTTGTGTGCCATTTCTTGGTATTCTCAAGTTGTCACCCTGCCCTACATGAACATTTTAATCATTTATTGGTTCATTCTTATTGAATGAACATGCCAAGCACTGTTCTGTGTACTGAAGATTCAGTTGTGAGCAGGAAGAAAAATTCCCTGCCCTCCAGGGTTTATGACATAGTGGAGAAGTAATGTAATAAACATTTATACAAACAAGCAAGTAAGTAATAGGATTTCAGAGGGATAAATGCTTTGAAGAAAATACAGTAGGTTACAGTAGGAGGAGAGGGTGGGTGCGTGTGAATTTAGATGAAAACAGGGAGGCCTTTCTGACGAGATTACACTTGCACAGAGACCTGACTAAGGGTGGGGGAGCGGACCACGGCAAGACCTTCCCTGGGGGAGGAGCACTCGAGCTCAGGGGAACCGTCTGCATAAGCGTGGTCATGTGTGTGGGAATGCGTAGGGCACAGCTAAATGCTCGTGTGCCTGGATCGTAGTGAGCAAGAGGCCAGAAGGAGTGACATCCTGGGAGAGCCAGGGGCCTGTGGTGGACAGTACATTGATTGGATTTTATTCTGAAAGTGGTATGAAACACTGTAGGCTTCTAAACAGGAGAGTGACATGGTTTTATCTGGATGCGTAAAAGATGATTCTACCTACGGTGTGAAGGATAGACAGTAATGGAGGAGGTGTGAAGGATAGACAGTAATGGAGGAAGAGTAGAAGCGTGAAGATTGGTCGGGCAGGAGGCTCTTGCCAGGGGTTGGCGTTCAGGACGACGGGGCTCAGGCTCAGGTGGGGAAGGCTGGAGTGAGCAGCAGTGATGAGATTCAGGATGGATTTCAGAGGCCGTGCTAACATGGTTTGCCTCTGGTTTGGATATGCGGAGGGGGAACGATTAATCAAGGTTTGAGTTCCTGGAGGTGGATAGATGGCTGTGCCATTTCCCGGGATGGAGGAGACTGGCGAGGAGCCATTGTTGTTAGAGGAAGCCAGTGGTGAGGAGCAAGGCAATGAGTTGGTTTTTTTTTTTTAGATTTAATGCTTTTATTTTTTTAAAATTTAATTTTGTATTGTTATTCAATTACAGTTGTGTGCCTTTTCTCCCCATCCCTCCACCCCACCCCAGCTGAACCCCCCTCCCTCCCCCACCTCCACCCTCCCCCTAGATTTTGTCCATGAGGCAATGAGTTTTTAACATGGTCAGTCTGAGACGTTGATGTGGACCAGCAGGGGATGTCAGGTAGGCAGTGGCATGCACGCATCTGGAGCTCAGAGATATGTCATTTATTTCAAAGATGGCAGTTGAAGCCCCTGGTCTGAGTGAGCATAACTAACACAAGCATAATAGAGAAGGGAAGCCTTGACAAAGGAAATGCCTGTTTTACGTACTTTTGGGTTCCTTTTGGATGTATGAATACTTCAATCTCTTCATGTGGATAACAGGAATAACAATAACAATGACGAAAGTAGTGGTAACACTCAACTCTTACGTAGCACTATGTTGTAGCTACTGTTCTAAGTGCTTCATGCATATTGACTAATTTAATCTTCATACAACTATATAGTTTAGGATTTGCTGTTCCTACCTTATAGCTAAGGGAACTGAGGCACAGACACTTCAAGTCCTTACTCGGGAGTACACAACTTGTGCACAGTAGAGCCTGATTCAAACCCAGGCGGTCTTGGCTTCAGAACCCACGTTCTCTTTCATCTTCTGTCTTTACATATATAAAGAATGGAAACCACCCTGTATACTTTATCAATATAATCATCAATTTAGTGAATAACAATAATTTTAGAGCTAATTGTTCGAGCAAATATTTTTAATAGGATATGTGGTAAATGAGAGTGTGTTTGTATTTCTGCAAGTCTGTTAACTTGAATGCAGTTTGTATTTTACACTCAAACGTACATTCAGTAAATGCTTCCTATACTAACAGTTACTAGTAGTAGGGCTCTCCTGTTTAGAACCCTACAATGTCTTCATACCACATTCAAAATAAAATCCAATCGATGTACCAACCACCACAATGCCCCTGGCTCTCCTAGGACGTCACTCCTTCTGGCCTCCCTCTTGCTCATTACGCCCCAGGCACTCAGGCGTTTAGCTGTGCCTTACACATTCCCAAGCACATGTTCGTGCTTATTCAGAATCCTTAGTAAAAGCATGGATTCTGAAGTCCGCCCACCTGGTCTCAGCTCCCAGCTCTGTAATTTTCTAGCTGTGGTGGGCACAGGACTTTACTTATGTCTTTCTGCCTTAGTTTTCTCATCTAAAATAGTACCTTTTTCCTAGGGTTGCTGTGAGGATTAAATAACTTAATATTCACAAAGCATTTAGACTGCTGTCTGGCATTACTACGTGTACTGTCTGGTAGGCACTATATATATGTCTGTTCAATAAAACATGGATAACACATATAATTCTGAGTACAGTAGGGAGACTTCAGAAAGAGCAAATACTCTTCTCCGTGCAGGTTAATAACTGATATTCAAAAGTGTTCTTAACCACCATTCTCAGGTTTACTCTGTCTCAGGGACCAGGAGGTAGGAACAGGGAAATAGAAACAGAAAGCGAGAGAATTCTAGAGTCAACACTGCAAAGTCATAAAATGGAAAAATCAACAGTTCCATCTTATAAGATGAGAGAGGCACCAAATATATGGACGGAGGACTCCCCCCCCCCAAAGAGAAAGATACCTTCTAGGGTGCACATTATCTTATGAATTGAAATGGGGCTAGAGTGGGTGGGGTGGGGTGGAGGAGACATAGAAACATTTCTGGAGAATTAGTGAAACTAGTAGAGTACTTGTTATTACTAATATAGGGTGTTTAACTTGATAATACATTGCCTTTTTTGGTGTAAAAAATTAATTGTTGTATTTCAGTGAGGCTGTGTGAAGTGGAGCAACTAATTTATCGTCTCTGTGCCTCACTTACTTCATCTATAAAAAATGGTACCTTCCTTACAGAATTGTTGGGGTATCAGTGAGTTACATGCCCGTGCCCAGAATGGTGCCCTGCACAGGGTGGCAGGAATATGTCCTCACTCTTCTTACACACATGTTTTCAAAGTTCACCTTATTCCATGGCCTATGGAAGCCCATTCTTTTCCCACAGAGAAACATATTTTTTAAATCATGAAATGCACTAGACTCTTGATATAACTGATCATTTACTAAAGAGTCAATTCTGAGTTCATTCAAGGGTATGAAAAGTCAAAATGAAAGTAATCCAAAGGAGTGAGGGGTTTTATGAACACATTCACGCTGATGTTTCAGTGGTCAGATATCAATCTCCTTTATCAGGGACATCACGTTTTGTGAATTTGAGATTGCCTTTCAGGTGCTTTATAAACTCATATTGATGATGCAATAAAAGGATGGTAAATGAAATTCTCTAGGGGCTAAATTAAGTTTTAGCAATAATTCAGTGGTCCAAAATTGCCTCATTTTTGGATGATGTCACAGAATGCTGTTTAATTCAAGTAATAGGTAAGAATAATAGAATTTTACCTGTAGCATCACATCGTCCAACTACATAGTACAACCGATGACATAAACCGGTAGGTAGCTCCAGAGGGGACATGGCTCTCCCTGGGCACAACACCTGAGGGAAGGGGAACGTCCAGGGCTCCTAAACCCCAATCTGCTGTTCTCTCACTGTGTAGCAGTGAGCTAAGTGAACTACAGTTTAGATCATGGTCTGCTTCCTATTTAAAAAAAAAATGATATAACATTTATTGAAGAATTAACTAGATTCTAGGGATTGGGTTAACTGATGTTATGTTATTCCTTGTGATTCACGTGAAAAATCTATGAAATAGGAGAATGAAATGACTTAAAATAGGTGAGGTTTTTAGAAGAATTTTAACAGCTGACATTCAATAAATGTTAACTATTGTTACTAATATTCTTTGAAAATTTATTAAAAGTTTTCTGAGTTCACTAAGAAGGAGAAGGTCTGAAGCAGACCAGTAGAGGAAGTCCTATGTGTCTGGGGAGGGGGGAGAGTCCAAGGAATGCTTTCACACTGACCTACTCTTCGGTGCCCTGGTTGAGTGGGTGGTGGACTCCCTCCCCCTGCATAATGCCCTAACAATGGAAGAAGGGGAAACTAAGCAGTGTGCCCAGAAGAGCGATGATTCACACTCCCAATGTTCTCCAAGTAGTTCTGATCAATGTGCACAATATTACAGAAAGTTAGAAAGATTGGATAAGCAGATGAATTAGTATTTTTTGATAGAGTTCCAGGATGCACCTTGAAATAAGAACTTCATTAATTCATTTGTCAAGGAACGTGTGCTATTTGCTAAGCAACATTCTGGTCACTGAAGATGAATGTGACATAGCCGCCCCCTTGAAAATCTCCTAATTTATATGATATGGACAAATATATGTGATAAAATTATTGTAGCACAAGAGAGATGGTAAGTGGCCTGATTACCGTCAATCAAAGAGCTATGGAAAGCCTGACAAGCACGGCACTGCCGCCTGGAGGAGCTAGGGAAGCTTCACAGAGACCTTTGAGTTGGCCTGGAGAGCCAGGAAGAAGATCGAAAGATATTTCCAGATAGAGAGCCAGAAGTAAAGGCAATTCTGTTTTTGGAAAATATTATGTCTGCATAAAGGCCACGTTGAGAAGGGGGTAAATGACACTGGTGAGGCTGTCTGGGAGTCAGGTAATGTAGGGCAATTTCACATAGGGCCATGAGATGATCTGAGTCATGTTTTAGGATAATAAGGCCATGCCAAGTAGGGGGGAGGAAGGCCAGACAGAAAACTGTCATAATGCATCAGATGAGGGAGTGAGAGATGGTGAGGGCCTGCACTCAAGGCATAGGTAATGAGGATGGAGAAGCTGCAGGGAGACATCTCAAGCAGAACTGATGGCATGTGGTCACCAATCACGTATGCACTTGACTGGCAGAGAATGAGCAATTGAAATTAATCCTAATGTTTCTGCTCTTTATGGAGATAGTGAACAAAGGTAGTGAAGCAGGATTTTTTAGGGGAAGGTGATGAGTTTAATATGTGTATGTGGCTTTGCCTCTCTTTGGTACTCAAAAACTTCTTTGCATTTTTATTTTAGTTTCTTTGTATTTTTATTTTAGTTTCAACTTGTATGTATCCTGTCTACCCAATGAGGTTATAAATAGTGGTTGAATGAATGCAGGCATGTAGGCTAGTGATGGAATAGGAGGCTATTCATGTCAAGGGACACTACACATAGATATATCGTGGAGGAAGATGTGGGGTTGAGAACTTTCTCTACGTGCAAAGTCTGAGGAGAGTAGGTAGTGTTGTTTTAGGTGATAAGATAATAGATGGGAATGAGGTGGGCATTTGTAGGTGAGATGACTTTGCAGGGCATGGTCAGGAGTCTTGAACTAATAGGAAGTGGAGAAGAAAAAATGGTTAGTCTGTGATGATTCTTGTGGTAATGTAGTAACATTTATTATTTGTTCTTTTCATTTGGTACTCAGCGCCGGCTGCCTTATATTACTTTGTGTATGGGTGTGTCCTCACTTTTCTCAGCTGCACAAGCAAAAGATCCACGCTGCTTGTTGGCAGGAATTACGGTTCCCATCCTAGACACCATAAATGTTTGCTAAGATTGTTTATTTGTAGATGGAATCGGTTGAATTAGAATAATGGTGGACGGTCTTATATTCATAAAGCATATTATAAAATCTTTAGTTTTGTGAGCCCCATGGACTCTTTAAACATTAAATGACCTCTGCAGGAGTAGTGGAGCATATTGCTAAAAAATATGGGCCCCGGAGACAGACTGTGCAGGTTTGAAATCTGCATGACGTGGGTAGCTCATCTGGAGTCCGCATGCTTTGGTTTCCTCAACTGTACGAAGGAGGTAATAGTAGTTCTTACTTTACAGGGTTTTGTGAGGATCAAATGGGTTGATACAAGTTTGTCACTCAGCACAGTGTCTGGAACATGGCAAACATTCACTAAGCGTTGTGTTCCTCTGCTCCTCAGCTGATCGTGTCCATGACAAAAGTGGCCCGACATTTAAAAATGGTTTCTGGACGAAGAAGTGGCAATATAGAGCCAGCTCTCTAATCTTTCACATTGTCTTTGTGCCCAGTGTGTGGGTGCCACAGGCAAAGCCACATGTCACGTAGTTCAGGGCCATTTGTATGTCACCCTGCACTGCCATCGCGACTGTCCTGTGCTCACAATATGTTCCACTTGCATTCCCATTATGTCTTTAAAAAACCAGCCCCTTTAGGATAACTGGGGAAAATTGAGGCCCAAAGGCAATAGGTCACACACACCATTAGCTGTAGAGCTTAGGATGATATTTATTCATTTTATCCTAAGCAACATTTATTAAACAACTGTTGGGTTCCAGGCTCTGGGTATAAAGAGGTGAAAGATGCACCACTTCCTTCTGTCACCAGGGTCTCTACTGTAGGTGATGTTCTTGCCATAACTTGGACCCGACAGGGTGGGTTGTGCAATGCAGATGCTCTCTCCTGCCCCCGTGTGTTCCCTTCCCGAGGGCTCCCTGCACTGGGCTGAGTCCAGCTGAGTCTTCAGCTGGAGGGCTGAGGTACTGTCTTCCCCAAGGAGGTGCTCCTCACAGGTGCTTGTAGACAAGTGATTATTACAAGCTCAATGTCAACAACCATGGTCACGTTGAAGTTAAAGCACTACCACCCATCTACCACACCTTTTTTTCCTGAAACTCACACTGCCTCTATATTCCTCTGAAAGGCTGAGTTTTAGCTAGGCTGTGAACCAATAGATAAAACCAGGTGGTTTGGAGCCTGTGGACCTCAGATTATCTCAGTTCTACATAGTATTTAAATTCCCTGCAAGCGATACAGTTCTTCCATCCCGTAATGATGGCTTAGGATTGATGAAAGCATGCACAGTGTTTGTATTAGTATTTAGTGTGCCAAGTGGTCCCAATTTTCTATGTAGTTTCATTGCGATGATTTTGTTTAAAAGAACTTTTAAAGAAGAAATTCAGTTTGAGTTTAATGTAGAGTTTTAAGATTGCATTTGGCTCCTTTGCTCTGATTAATCTTCCCTCTCTCCTTCTGATTCACAGTTTGGGGATATGGATTCCTGTCAGTGACAGTTATTAATCTGGCGTCTCTCCTTGGATTGATTTTGACTCCGTTGATAAAGAAATCTTATTTCCCCAAGATTTTGACCTATTTTGTGGGGCTGGCTATTGGGACTCTATTTTCAAATGCAATCTTCCAACTTATTCCAGAGGTAAGGGTGTTAGCTCTCTGTTTCTGTGAATAATAGTTTCTTTCAAATGTTCTAGCACTTTGTACATTTTAAACCTCTATCATTCTCACAAAATTTTATGGTCTGGTGAGTGGTGTTCTGTATAAAAGAGAGTTGTATCACAGCAAATGAGGAAGCTTGTCTGAGCTTCAGGGAGAGTCCGTGTCGGAGACAGAATTAGCATTCCAGGAGGCAGGCGGTCAGGACGTGCTCAGACAGCTATGGGACACCTCTGAGAGCCTTAAACATTTATTCTGTCTTGCATCTGGAAAATTTCATTTCCCTGCCTACTTTTATTTATTTATTTTTTCAAAAGAGCATGCAGTGTCAAGTTTACTGAAGGTATATACCACAGAATTCCTTACATATTTATTATAGCTATTGAAGAGTAGAGGATAAATAAGAGTGTGGTTGACAAACCGTTTCCTTTTTTTTTTACTCTGGAAAAAGATCAGTTGAGGGCCCATGAAAAAACAGCAGCTTTTGTTTCCTTTTATGAAATGTATTATTGATCTGATATTGACTATAGTACACTATTCAGTTAATCAACAGATACGATATGTGTTTTGTTTTGAATCTATATTATGGCCATATAAAGGAGAGAGAAAGAGGAAGGAGAATAATTGAGAGGAAAGAGAGGGGAAAGAGGAAGACAAAGGGGAGGATGCCACAAAGTGGAGCTGGGGGACACTCACAGGGACTGTGTCCCCTCTCACCCTCAGTGTATACAAAAAAGGGGGGCGATGAGCCTCAAGCAAAGAGAAAAATAATGGTTCACGGTATTACCCTCATCTTACAAGTTTTAGAAAATTATACCTAAATCTTCTTTTAGTTTTCACAGCTGTATATGATTGGGGGTATAACTTTTTAGAGTCACAGATTTATCATTGTTGTTGTTGTTATCATTATATGTAGAAAGGAATTAGGAAGGCCATCTCAACTGTAGCGATGAAAAAAACAAAACCCCAGGGACATTACATAATTTGATTATAGCCATACGATGAGCTAGGAACAAAACTAGGACAGCAATATAGATTTTCTGATTAAAAATTTTTATATGTTCTATTATCTATGTAACATATTAATATAATATTACATGTGTATATATTAACTCATCTGATTTTGGGGTCAAATTAAATGTAAAAAACTGATACTGTGTATGGAGTGGAGATTCACCTTTATGATTTTGAGGTTTTCTATTTTTAGCAGTACATAAGACATTTCTTAGGAAAATAAGAAACTTCCTCAACAGCATTTGTGGATTTTCTTTTGCCTGTCTGTGATAATTAAGGAATTATAGATGTGATCGGAGAATTATATAAGCGCTAAAGAATCTGTCTTTGTAGTATTACCTCAAATTTCCATAGATAGTTATTTCTTCCTTTGGTAACATTCTTGTTACTTCATTTTATTTTGATAACCTCTGTGTTACATACATGAAGTAGGCATCTGTGCCCTTTTTTGCACTGAATGAAGAAGCATAGAGGTCGCTCAAATGAAGATGGGCCCTGAGCTCTGCCCAGGGGCAGGCGCAGGACCAGAACCTGGGCATCCTCCATCCTAGGTTGCTGTTCAGAGGGCCAATTCACCACATCTGGAACGGCGTAAAGCTTTCTCCTCTTATTTTATTTAGTTTAAGTTTGTGTTTCTTGTCCGTTAGGGATAGCTTTGCTCTTTATAATTTCAAACTCCAGCTCCTGTCCTACATCCGCTAAGCAATGAACTCTCATTCTCACCACTTTGCATGTGCGTGCACACACCTGGTATCTTAAGTCTTCTTTATTCTCAGGTGGTTTTTCATTTATTTAATCTCTTTAGGACTCATCAGGATCCACTAGGTTCAAGAGGATTTCTCTTGGGAAAACAATAATCCAGGTGGCTTGCCGTATTTGCTTTACAAATTTCACTCTGGATATGATAGACAAATATATTACTTTATTTATTTATTTATTTTTATTTTTTATTTTTTAATTTTTTATTGTTATTCAGTTACAGTTGTGTGCCTTTTCTCCCCATCCCATTACTTTTGGAGTAAGTTATAAATAGTCTCATTTATCTTCATTACCTAGATCTAATATTATCTTGCAAATGAGGCATTCATTGCTGCTTCTCTACTACTAAAGTTTCCTCTCTCAAGGCATTTATTGCTGCAGGTGTTACAGCTAAGAAACAATATAAGATACTCACAGTTTTGTTTACCAGATATAGTTAGGAGATTTCTAAGACATCTCTTAGAGTTGGCTCACTCGAGTTTCAGAGTTTTTTTTTTTAATTTTGGCAGGTAAGTTCCCAGTATTACCTGGATGTAAAGATGGATGTAGAACTTCACTGAAAATGGGATACTGAGAAATTTTGGTATTAGTTTCTAGAAATGAAGTTATATTATTTGGTTTTAACTCAATTTCCTTTTTTTCCATCCCCAGGCATTTGGATTTAATCCCAAAGTTGACAACTATGTTGAGAAGGCAGTTGCTGTCTTTGGTGGTTTCTACCTACTTTTCTTTTTTGAAAGAATACTTAAGATGTTATTAAAGACATATGGCGAGGTAAATAGACTTTATTTAAAGCTTTTGATATTTTACTTGGCAAAGCTACTTTATATAAGCAAATAATGGACTCCATGGATTGTTAATATGTTAGATTTGTGAATGTAAGGACAAAGAAAAATCAAGGCATTAAAAATATTTGATCAACAGAAACACTTGATTTATACTGTAGAATTTGGAGTAAGTACTAACAATTTAACATTGAATAACAGATGTATTCCGTTCATATTCAACAAAATAAGAAGTTACATGTACCCTAACATGAAAAAAGAGATACAATAGACTCTAGTAAATGAGGATACAATTAAAGGGAGAAAAAAATTATAAATCTAAAAAGATTAGAGTACACACAGAATAGGTATAACGTTTTTCTCTTATATATAAACACTAAACTCTGTTTTACTTGTCTGCATGAGCCATCTTTTTTCCTTCTTACAACTTCTTTTTGCTTTTTTAATGTTTCCATGTAGAATGATCATACCCACTTTAGTAATGATGACTTTGGTCCCTCTCAAGAAAAAACTCGTCAACCTAAAACGTTGCCTGCCATCAATGGTGTGACATGCTATGCAAACCCAGCTGTCACGGAGCCTAATGGACACATCCATTTTGATAATGTCAGTGTGGTGTCTCTGCAGGTATGGTAGTTCCATTTTCTTTTTACTAACTTGATCCTGTATCTGAAGATCGCCAAGTCAGTGTTTTGTACACTTACATGGGTCAGACTTACTCCTGTATATGTGGGATAATTAAAATGTAAGTCTGCGTTTTTTCTCCTTTCTCTCCCTGTGTTTACTCTAACCTAGTGAATTAAGCAAGAAATTGTGGGTTATTGTATCTGAGGCTTCACTATTCTCTAAGATTGTTTAGCCATGTAAGAGTCACTCAGATTTATACGATAACATGTAGCAAAATTAATGAGAACATTTCTCTTATTTTGCAACTCTTTCACAATCTGAAACCAAATAATCCCCTTGAGTGATTTTTAGACTGTAAGAAGAAAGAAGATCTGTAAACTATCAAAATTATGTTTATTAATTAATTAACTTAGAATTTGAATTCCCATCTTCTAAGTAATGTTCATAGGCATCATTGCTTGAACAAGTATTATATGCCAGGTTACATGCTAGGCACTTAAATATTTGATCTCATTTACTTTTTACTTTTGTCATTTACTTAAATGACATCAAGTATTCAAAGTAGGGTTTGTTTTCTTAGTATTAGAAATACTAGGTCTAGAAATATTTCTAATACTAGTAGTATTAGAAATACTAGGTCAGTTTCTAGTGATAGAAATCAAATCCAGATTATGTGTGCAAAAGAAGAATTTATTGGAAGGGTAGTGGGATATCTAAGGGAACAACAGCCAACTACAGGAAGAGCAAGAGCCTAGGGGCCATTAGGACCATCAGGATCCCCGCTTCTTGTCCTCCTTGCATTCTTTTCTTCACTGCGGACCAGCTCGGACAGTAGTGGGAAATGTGGACACTAGCAGCTACTGAGGTTTATGTCTTATAATTTCAGCTACTACAGGAAATTGGCCTGACTCTTTCAGTCTTAAATCCAGAATTCCAGGCAAGGGTCTTCTTGGTCCAGCTTGAATTAGATGTCTACTTCCAGACTAATCTAAGTGCTCAGAGGGTTGGGTCCCTTACATGGCTCCAAGGGAACATGGATGCAGTGGAACAGCGGGTATTAAAAAGGATGCTAGGATGACAGTGTCACTAGTGTCCACAACAATTCCCACTTGACAGATTAAGAAAGTGGAGCTCTAGATGTTAAATAACCTCACCAGGGTCACTCAGCTCATAAATGACAGTCACAAGCTACAATGTTAAAAGCAATATAAAATAGGACAATTAAAAATAAAACCAAAAGGAAAACCAGCCAAGGGGAAACATGGTAGAAAAAAGGTATCTGGAAAAGGTCATTATGGAAAATGACATGAATTTCCTTCTGGAAAGAACACATGATTGGTCACCTACTTCTTCAACTGATTAAGGAGACAAATCCAAATGCATTTGAAGAGGCAATCTGTGTTGGCACCAAGGTGAGACAGAAAATTATTTCATGCAATATAATGAATGGCGCTTTTAGCCAAGATTTTGCAAAGAATACGGAAATGTTCAAATAGATCATTTCTTAATTGCAGCTAATATTTATTAAATGCTCAAGGACTACACCTGAACTTTAGATGGATGATCTCATTTCATCCTAACAATAGCCAAGGAGACAAGTAGTGCTACACTCAGGAGACTGTGGTTTAGACAGGGTCAAGTAACAAACCCAGGACACACAGATCCTGAATGGTGAAGTCTAGCCTGGGACCCGCCGTCTGATGCTGAAGGCTGTGCTCTCACACCTCGCCCAGCCGCATTCTCCCTGTCATTGTCCTGCTGGGGTCAAGATGAGGACATTCACTCCTGACTTAATAAATATTACTTTTTATAGGGGAAGAAGACAAACTGGACCAAGGCATTGATTTCTGAGGACAAATAACTTGGACTTATCAAAAGTTTGATTTTAGTTTTTTGTCTCATTTAAAAAATTCTGTCTTTCAGTTTTATTCTGTATTGGTTTCAGGTATATGGTTTACATTATGTTCCCCTCAATATTTCCAGTATGACTTTATTTTTAACGCTTTATGATTCACGGTGGCCAAAAGACATGTCTGAAGTAAATAGAAGCTGTGACAATGATGGGGTCCCAGACGTGATCCTGTTTTACATAATGTAGGAATATCCATCAAAAGGCCGTTCTCACTCTCCTTCTGGTAGTAGTGCTAGTATGTAGGCTTTCATTCGCTGAGTCTGTAAACATTTATTGATAGCTGCTCACTGTCCCCGGCACTGGGGATTCAGAAGCAAACACATTCTTGTGGAGTTTATAGTTTATTCAGCAGAAAGAGGCAGTATAGGAAATACTAACACAAGAAAATATCAGGTAGCAATCAGTACTTTGATGAAAATAAAGCTTGGTGACATGGGAGTGACATGGGATCCTCTTTGATTGATTGATCAAGAAAGTTCCCTTAAGAGACAGGTGGGGGACTGGATAATGAAGAAGAAGAGCCAGGCATGTAAATACCTGGGAAAAGAATGTTCTCAAAGCTCTGAGAATAATCAAGTGGTCACATATAAGGGAACTGGAAGCCAAATGGCATCGTGATTCCTGACGTCAATGCTGGAGGCCAGCGGCACAGTTTCCTTAATATCCTGAATAGAAGCACCTGCGGAATTCTACAGACAGGTAAACTACCAGTAATGAGAGATGGAATGAAACTTGGATTCTGGGAACACTTCCAGGAATAAGAAGCCCAGCGGAAGGCAGAGGAGCGGGTCAGAATGGTCACCCTACGCCAGGCCTGAAGACGAGCTCTGATGCTATTTTCTGGCTATTTTGGTTGAAGGTATAATTTTGAATGAAGAGAGATTTAAACAAATTGAGCAATATACTGTTATTTTCAGTTTTCTCTTTATGTTGCACTAAAAATTGAAAGAAATAGAACTTAAGAAATATCATATGGATCTAGATATCACTTTAAGAGATAGTAGGTTTTGCAATATAAGTGATAGTGATTTCAGTAATAAAATTAAAATATTTTCCAATATTTTCCATGACGCAAATAACCCAGGTGACCCATTACAATGACCGAGCATGACATGTAAAATGCATGGTTCATTTCTGAGTCCAAGTATTGCCTTACGGTTTTCTTTGATAATTCCTGTTGCTACTGCTTCCACAGAATGAAGTTTTCCAAACGGAAAATAATAAACTGTCTAAGAGTGATGTACAAAAAATAGTCTAATTTGACATTTCTGTCAATAAAACACAAATTGTGTGACAATTTAGATTATAATAGCATGATTCTTGAATTTGCTAAAATGTAGGAAGAACAAAAGAATTGTTACAGAATGATTAAAATGCATGACTTAGGGATGGCACTGTAAATATTAATCCAAACAATTCTGGTTCATCACAGAATACTCCGATATATGATAATATTTACATTTAGTTGCTTGCAGTATTTTGTTTATATCAAGTCATAAAAAATTATAGCTTTTCACAAACTTTAAAAAAACGTGTTGCCATGGAAGCATAGTAGGAGGATAGGAAACATTTTATTGAACAGTTTGTGAGCCTGACTATAACTTCTAAATATTTATACAAATGATGTGAAACCTCCTTAGAACCCTTGCCCCGGACCCAGTGAGTGGTGGGCACTGCAGCCCCTGTGGGGACGGTGTGCTCACGCAGGACCACGCACGTTTTCGGGGCCAGTGGAGGTGATGGGGGGGGGGTAAGCAGAAGGCAGTTATGGGGGAGGAAGGGAGCACAGTTACTCAGTTATCACCGCTAAGTGGTGTTTCACATCTCAGCCTGTGCCACTTGCTCCTTTTTTCTTTTCTTCCCCTGACTGGTTACTGTGTAGCCACGTGGAGAAGTCGTTTCAGTATCTGCAGCTAGATGTGTCTTTTCCTGAATTACAGCTTCGGAAGGACTGTGCTTATTGGTGGATTGTTTTTTTAATGTTTTTTTAATGTTTTTTTAATTACCATTTACATCCAATATTATTTTGTATTAGTTTCAGGTGTACAGCACAGTGGTTCGATGATCATATACTTTCTAAAGTGTTCCCCTGATATTTCCAGTTCCCACCTGGCACCATATGTAGTTATTACACTATTATTCACTGCATTTCCTATGCTGTGTTTTACATCCTTGTGATTATTTTCTAATTACTTCTTAATCCCTTCACCATATTCACTCAGCCCAACTGTATCTATGAGTCTGTTCTATTTCATTTGTTCATTTATTTTGTTTTTTGTATTCCACATATAAGGATTTATTACTTGTTTCCTTAGGAATGTTAGCTATTGCGGGGAGTGTTATTAGCTCTTCGAGGCCACTAGAGGGCCCCTCTAGCTTGTTTGTTCTGGCTTCTGTAATCTGGCTCACTTTCTAACTGAAGATCTCTTGTGCTTTCATTTAAGAATAGATGCAAATAAATATAAAGTGATATAACCTACCTATTTTCCCTAACAGAATAAAAAATTAATATTACCCATTTAAAGAAATTGACCATTTAAAATTTTATGTTTAAAATTGAGGTACAATGAGGTGGAATTTAGCTGCAAAGTGTGACCTTAGGGAGACATACTTTGTCAATAACTGACTGGAAGCTACACTCTACACACATAAAGATTACATTTTTGATGTTCTCGAGTCTTTATGAGAGTCCACAGATTTTAAACACACTTAATTCATTCATCAAATATTTACAGAGTATCTAATGTGTACTTGGCACCGTTCTAAGTACTGGGAATGCATTAGTGGGACAGAACAGACAAACTTTCTACCCTTCCATAATCTAAATGAAATATTATATAATATTGTACTGAAAAGTGGAAACACAGGAAACTGTTCAGAAGCCGTGTGTATATGTGTGGGGCTTGTGTATCAGTCTCTTCTCTCTGCTGGTTGGTTTTGTCGGTTCTTGCCTGGAGGTGGGAGAGGTGGCAGATATTCCTGGCTGCGCATATGGGGATGTGGGGGCGGGAGCGGGGCTGGACCAGTGTGAACATCTGAGTGCAGTGCCGTACTTCTCTCCAGCCTTCCTTGTGTTTTCTGTCCTGGACTGGGGGTCTCTCAGATTCAATTTCCCCAAAGGGCAAATCTCTAGTTACCATTTGGGATGGTTGCCTTGCTGCATTGGCTTGGGAGCAGGATCTGGGGTTCTAATTCCTTCCTAAATAAACTTACAAGTAATTCCCTTATTTTTAGGTTCACTCTTTACCTGCCACCTTCAGAGGGACGGGGCACCTTCAGTCCCTCAATGTTTCTGAGGTTCTGGGCCCAGCCTCACTTTTCTTCTTGTTGAATTTTTTCCTCTGTGAAGTCAGTTAGAACTCACTCTCCTCTTTTCATCTTTCAAAATAAATTTCTCAGTGCTATCATTGCATCTTCCATTCTTTCTGTCCTTGTGCCTTTATGGCTTTCTTGTTCTTTTATGTCAGGGATTTTCAGAAAGGACTAGAGAAAAACACGTATGTCTAGTTTGCTATATTTCACCAAAAACATGTTAATTATTTAAAATCACATAGATTTTTAACATCACAAGATTTAAAAACAAAAACCAGCTATTTTCCGGTATGCAGTTAAATTAACAATTAGTTAAAATGGAAAAGTACACAGGTAATAAAATTACATAAGAAGCAGTTTTCTTTGGTTTTGATTGACCAGAAAAGCTGGTTTGATTAGAGGCAGATGATGTCCGTAGGCAATCCGGAGGAGGGCTTCTGGGTGCAGCTTGGTTGGTGGAGAAATGTGCTCTCACCAGACCCACAGCTGTTTCCTTGCTTGCTACAGGCTGTTTTATCGGCTCTGGTCTCTGTTGTGGAAGTCACAAAAAGTGGTACTGGAGTCCACTCAAATTAGCCCACACTTCACGGATATTAGCTGTGCCTTTATTCATCATTAGTGACTATCTTTTCATATTTTCAGGAATTATTTTTCTAAACATTTTTTATTATTCCCCTCAATTCTCACTTCTACCTTTTCTTCCTCTAATGAAGAGACAGAGTTCATTATTTGGGATCAGAGACCTTTGCGGTCTCATCTGTCACTTCCTGAAAATCTGCTCTCTGTCCTCATCTGCTCTCCATGTCCTTTTGTGTCAGAACTTGCATCCTTCCTCTTTTTTAAGGCCAGTTCCTCCAAATGTGCTCATCTTTCCCATGGCTGCTTTCTGTTTTCATTTATCTTTCCTGAGTCTCTCCTTGTTCCCATGTCTGCAAACATGCTCTCATGCCAGGGACGTCCAACCTGTGGCCTGCAGGCTGCGTGCAGCCCAGGATGGCTATGAGTGCAGTCCAACACAAAACCATAAATTTACTTAAAACCTTTTTTTTTTTTTTGCTTTTCAGTTTTTGTTAGTGTTTGTGTTTTTAAGGTCCAGGTCCAAGACAGCTCTTCTCCTTCCAGTGTGGCCCAGAGACGTCCAAAAGTCAAACACCCCGCTAGTCTTTGCTACCTTATTCTTTATTCTTGACCCTGTACTCTCCAAGATTTCTTAAACTTTTTCCTTCCCTACAGTATTTACTGTCCACCTTTCCAAAGACTAATGAATCCTGAAATAAGACTACGTGTCAGACATTGTCTGAATTGCTCTACATGTATTAACTCGTTTACTCCTGGCATAGCGACCCTAGGAGGCAAGTACAAGCATTGTTTCCATCTTAAAGAGCTTTCTCTGAATCTTCTTTTCTTTGTTTTTGCAGGGCCAGTGGGTATAGAGGAGGAAGCGAGGGCTTTGGATTTCACGTTTTAGTAATAAAATGTTTGTTGTGTGACTTGGGGAAAATCAATGAACATCTCAGCACCTTTGCTCGCTCATCTGTGAAAGGACAAGGAAAAAATCTTTAAATTAATGAGTTTTTGTGAAAATTAAATAATTTATTATGGGTGAACTATGTAACAATGTGTCTGACACACTGTATATATATGATAACTATATATTTCTCTCCCTCTTCTGCTCACCAGTTTTTCTCTTTTCTAGTTTTTAATCATAGTAATCCATCAAATCCTGTCACGTTAACTTTCATTACTCTAAATAACTTCTAAACCGACATGCTTAATTACTTAGAGGTCATCGTTTAGAAGAGGGCTTTTTCTACTAAATGGCAAAGGCCTTTGACTCTATTTGTATTCTTCAGGAACAGAGAAACACCACGAGAGGATAAAACATACACAATTCCATGCATTCTCATGTCCATTATTTATTTATTTTACAATCTGAGTACTTTTCCCAGGTTTGATTTCGAAGACAACCTCCTGAATACACACACTTACAAACCTGCCGATGGTCTCAGTCAGATAGACTAAGGGAACTTGAAACATGCACTCTAATTCAGTCCAATGAAGCCTCAGAGTGCAATTTAATTTGCCATTTGAAGGACATCGGTGTTGCCCCACAGATTCTCTAACACAGTGGTTCAGCCACGCGCGTGCAAGTCCAGTCCTATCTGTCCCACTGTGATTCAGCCGGTTCATTAGGGGCATTAAAAGAATGACACTTTAATTATGGATGAAAGACATTTGATTGTCATATTATTGAAGTAATTGGGTTGCGTAAAATCTCTTAAAATTGAATTACGGGTTGTAGTTAGTGCTGTTAATTTTTAAATATGGATATAGAAATTAATAGAGATTAATTATAAAGATGAAAAGTTTAGTGTTACAAATGTAAAAATCTTAATATGAAAGACAAGATAGCACACCAGCGAATAAAGTCCCACCACTAGAGAGAGCACACGCAATCGAAATTAAATTAGAATTGAAATGGAGTGGTTCGAAGTACTCAGTAACTCGGCACAAAAAGGAAATCCTCCATTAAGAACTGCTTCTGCTTTCCTGGATATACAATGACTCAGGCATGTAAATTTGGCGAAAGTATTTTAGTTGATACCTGTGTGAGGAGGGACTCAGGGTTATCTGTTGTAAATCCTTAAATTAGCCAATCAGTCGGCAGGCTGGGACATTCCTGATCTTACACAGCGAGGCTGGTAGCATCACCGTTGACAAGGAAACTTTATAAAGAAAGAACGTCCTTACTACCAACGACTAGGCTAGCTAGCTGGGAGAATCAGGTAAGGTAATGTTTATTAAAGTGCTTTGAAAGGTACACAAATTAGTACCATTTAATCTATTAAGTGCTGCTTAAGGGTCAGTTGTGGACTGCTGTGATATCCTAACGAAAAGGGGAGATTTTCGTTAATTGTCTGATAAATGTTTAAATGGTTAATTCTTTGTGTGGAGTTTGCCATTTTAATTCATTGATATGTGCTTTCCGGTCCATGGGAACATAATCAAAATGTTATTAAATTTGACTTCTGGGTATAACTTCTAGGCTGTCAGGGTTTTCTTTTCTCTCCATATATAGCCCTCTCCCTCAATCTAATTTCCGATGAATAAATGAACATCTTGAAATAAAAAATAAAAGGAAGAAAAAACATTTAAAGACAAGACATTCTAAGAGACATCCTTTCAGTTTCCCTAGAAATTGGAGAGAAATGTTGACTGTTTCCGGCCCTACGTACGGCTTGTGCAAAGAGTCCTACTCACAGTGGACTGAAACCTTTTGTCAGTGATCAGGATAAAATACCGCAAACTTCTCTGTTTCCAACTTGAGTTGAGTACCTGTATGTCTGTTTGACTCACAGTAACTGTGTGATCTTACTCCTACGTGTTTACCCGTTCTCTGGCAAGGATAATTTCTCTCTCCAGCTTGTGCTCTAACAGTGCCGCAGCGTACGTTCTGCACACCCTTCTCCCTGTCTCCTCAGGCCCGTGCAGGAGCGTCTGGGGCTGAGGTGGCCACTAAGGGCATTTCTAGCAGAACAATTCTTTGGGGGAAAGTTTCCTGTGCATTGTAGTCTATTAAGTATTTCTGGCTCCCGGGGCGCTATTTATCAGAAGCAGAACTCCAGTCCTTAACGACAACCAAAAAAAGTCCCCCATTACCCTCACATTCCTAAATGCCGCAGGGGGGCAGTTAGGTAGTTTCAGATTCAGAGCCATTGATCTTTTCCCAACTAGACAAGTAAGCCCCAGAGAAAACCAATTTAAGTGACTATTTTCTCCTACCTTCCAGGGATGGTACAAATACATAGTGCATTCCATGTGCACACAAGATAAATTAATTTACTGTGTATAGTGGACACCTTAAGGCATCGAGACTTAATTGTCTTACTGAATCTCTGTGAGAAATTGGGCCGTATAGCGAGAAAAGTCATAGAGCCCGCACATGTGTGGCTTTCCTGAGTAACAGCAAAATGCGTCCCCCTGTTCTGTTTAGTCACGCTTTCCTCAACAGCAGGAGAGAACTCACATTTTCCCCACAAATTTGACAATACTTGAAAATTTCAGACTTTCTGCACTGTATTGTCAATTTAATGTTTGAAATAGTTTCTTGTTGTGATTTGACTCTCTGTATTACTGACTACTAGCATCCTTTAGCATCTCTTTATATACTTAATTGTCAAGAGTTTACTTTTGTGTTTCCTGTTCACCTATTTCACATGTTGTAATTGTCTTTTTGCATCGATTTGTATTTAAAGAACAATTGTTTTGACACTTGTTAAAATGGTGAGGAAGACTTTCGTCAAGGCTGTAACAATATGGGTTGACTTGATAGAGGACACAGATCGGCCTCAACTCAGAACACAGCAAGGACAGTGGAGGGTTTATAGCTAGTAAACAGGATGAGGAGGTCAGTGGATCAAAAATTACTAAGGGGAGGGAGACGTCAAGGGTAGGAGGGATTCTTGCTAAATTAACTTAGTAAGATTATTGCTGAAGGCAGGCCAGGATGAGCAGATATCAAGGGTCTGGAGATTCTAACTAAACCACCTTAGCAGGATTCTTGCTGTAAGTGGACTGTGAAAGGGTGGAAGCAGACAGCCAAGGCTGAGATGTGGTTGAGAAGAAAGCTCAGAGGAGCCTGAATGCAGTTTGGTCAAGAGGAGTCGTTGTCATTTGTAGGAGTTTCTCATATATTCTGGATCCTAACATTTAGTTATTAAATGGAGTAACATATGTTTTTGGAGTCGGTAACTCCTCTTTTCACTTAGTCCATAATAGTTTTTTAAAGCTTTAATTTTAATGTAGTCAATATATCAATATGTTTCTTTAGGCTTTCTACTCTCTGACAGTTAAGAAATCTTTCCTAAAGTAAAAATATAAAGTATAAAAATAAAAATTTAAAAATAAAGTATAAGAAAAAGATCAAGGCTTTTTTTTGGTATAGATAACCAGTTATCCTAGCTTCTTTTACTAGGTGGATCTCTGCTCTATATCAAATTTCTATACGTCTGTGTCTGAATTGGGGCTTTTTGTTTTCTTCTTGCCCTGTACCACCAAAATTGTTGTTCTAAACCACACTACCTTCATTATTATCATTTTTAGTAAGCACTGAGCTTCCAACACAAGGCTTCTCACTTTTTTTAAAATTGAAAGTTATCTTTATTCTTCCATGTCAGTATCATCTTAGATTTTTGATTGACATTGAGTTGAACTTTCAGATCAATTGAGGGACAACTGACATCTTTGTAATATTTCAGATTTTCTTTGTTTGGTAATTTTCTGTATAACTATCTTTAAACTGTTCTGTTGGATGTATTTCTAATTACTTTGTAGCTTTGCAGGGATCCTAAATGGTATATATTTTCACACTGTATTTCTGATTACTTATTACTGATTTATGGGAGTACACAGATTTTAGAATATTGACTTTGTATCCTGCAGTATTGTTGGACTCTCCTACTATTTCTTGTACTTTTTTTGCTTAGTCTTTTAGATTTTCTATACAGACATCAAAGAGCAAATAAGCACATTTTTAATTCTTTTCCGATTGTTATAACTCTTAATTCGCCTGTCTCCTTACATTGACAGGACTTAGGGGATAATGCTGATTAGAAGTAGTGATGGCTGACGTTTTGTCTGATTTCTGACTTGGATGGGAATGCCACTAAGTTCAGCAGGTCGCTTGCCTCAATTTTCAGTTTTTCTTAAAAATGAACCTTAATTAGATTAAGGAAACTCCTTCATTATTCAGGATTTACTCTTTTTCACAATTTTAAATTTTATTAGAATTTTTTCTTTTTCTATACTATTACCAAGTATGGATAATCTTTAGAATTGGGAATCTTAAAGCAGGGGAAAAGACTAAGTGAATACAGAAATATATTTTCTCACAAATATTACATCGTTTCTGAACGATAGTGTTATTCATTAGGTGTGTGAATAGATTAGTAACATGAAAATTAGAGCAACTTTGCTTTGTCAGAAGAACTTGAGTCATAGGTCTTAGTTTAAATTCTGACTTTGACAACTAATCAGGTTTCTCCACTTTTCTAAAACTCATTTTCTGTATTTGTAAATTGGCAAAAATCTCTAGCAGTCAGGATTATTACTAGGATTAAGTAAAATCTTTCAAAAGTAACTAATAAGCATAGGTATACAATAATATTGAATCTTAATACTGCCGCTGCCACACTATCAGACATCACTGTGTTACTGAGGAGCAATGGGGATTAAGTGAGAGTAACAGTACAGCACTGTCCTTGGGGGCAAAGCCGCAAAATCCTTATTTCAATGGCAGCATATCGAGCACCTCATGAAAAAGTGGGGTTCTCGGTACCAAGCAGTGGGATTATGTATCAGATTTACAAGCACCGTTGACTGGAAGGAGGAAGGCATTTTATGCAGTGTGGTTTCTATGAGGATATGGTGGGAAATACCTTGAATGTTCAAAAATAGATGATTATTTCAGCACAGAAGCAATTTGTACCCAGGAGTTACGTTAATGAAAGGTTGGCATAGAATAAGGGAGAACAGGGGCTTTCATGGCAGTCTGAGCAGAACCAACCAAATGGCAAGTTTGAATAAAGGTTATGAAGGCAGTTGGATCGAATTTTGATGCTGAATTTGCTTTCTCTTCAGAACAAATTTTCTGGTGTCAAGAGTCATTAGAAGAGATTTTGGGGGACAAAATCCCATGCACGAGGCAATGGCATCTTCAGGAGCATGAGAAAGGAAAAGCAGAGGAAAATGGTCAGGAGATGGGGTGGAATGGGATGGTGCCCTGTTTTGAATAGAAGAAACCCTATGGGCCTCCTGTACATAGTGGACCCTCCTTGGTAGACGAATGAGAATAATAGATCAGCTTAGTAGAAAGGAAGTATTCTCAGCCCTAAGCCTGTGTCCGTCCTCTCAGGGTTGGAAATGTTGACCTATGCAGCCTTGAGCCTGTGAATTTGGGCACTGCCGCGCACAGCTGTGAGGCACGGAGAGCGACAGTCCATCCAGGCAGAGTCCCACACTATTGCAGACAGAGAGAATGGCCTGCCTGCAAACTTTGGGGGGTTCAGGGGGCCAGGTGGTCACACGTGAAAGTAGCCTTCTCCTGTGTACGAAGTTCCGGAAACATCATTTTGCACTACACATCCTGGAAGGCTGTCTCTGCACCGATTTTCCTTTCTCTGGTCTCTGAACCATACTCAGTGCCTGGTATGAGAACCCATTAATAAGAATGTCAGATTTTTATCACCTATCACTTCATAGCAATGATAGTGGTGGTGGTGATACCTATCATGTGCAGGGAATATGCTCAGTGCTTTTCAATATTATTCATGTACAGCCTTGATTGGAAGTATGATTATCTCCATTTCACAGATGAGAAAAGTGAGAGGTAGAGATTTATTTAAACTTGGATCCATCTACTCAAAGTGTTTTTTTTTTTTTTTTAAACAAAGCTAAGTTGCTTCCTGATTTGTGTGCTTCTCATCAACTCACATGGCCACTTTGAATGAAATCCAAACATAAATATGCTTTTGTGAGGAAAACAATTCTTATCTATTTGACAGGCTTCTACCACGAACTTGGTATTCCTTAGAGACACTTACAGACATGTGAACCTAGTATAGTCGAAGAGTGCTTGTAGCAGAGGCACACACAAGTTGCTGGGTTGAGAAAGATGTGGCACGTGCTGGGATTGGAAGAGGTGCACGTGAAGTGCGTGCAGATGCTCTCCTGGGAAGATGACCCTTGTAGCCACCTTGAGGAATTGCTGGTAAGGGAGATTGGATGAACAGTAACCTGGGTGCAAAGGATACTTCCAATTATTATATTTATTTATTTATTTATTTTGTAATACACATATGTTTATTTGTACATAACCATCCTTTTCTTATTTCTTACCACCATTTTCAAATTATTTAACACACATGTTACAGGAAGTTAACATTATAATGTTGTTAGGTAACAGAATATTCAGTGAGTTGTGGCTGAATTCGAGGAGTAATTAATATGCTGCATGATCCTCACTTATAAGGAGAGATGTGTCTCACTAGGTGGAAATATAGAGTTGTTTTGTTTGTTGCAAGGGAGTTTGAATGTTCATAGAGGGATATATATGGAAGCTGAGTAGCCAAAAGTTGTATCAGTTATTCATTTATCACCTCGGTTCTGAATACAGCATTCAACCCAGGCTCTGTAATAAACAACACAATCATCACGAGTAGTTCCCCTTCAAAGAGCACGATGTTAAGCTTTCTCAGAGGGCCTGGAGGGACATTGCAGGACAAATGAGGTTTTCTGCATTTTCCAGCCTGGGCCACAGGCGGCGCAGAATGCGTGGTGACCTTGTGGCCTCAGTCTGGCTGGCCTCTCATCCTGGAAACCAGAGCCCCCCACAGCCAGCCTTCTGCCTGACCCCCTCAGCAAGGCCGGGAGCGGCCTGCTGGAGTTGCAAATGATAGGCCACCTTCCAGAGTGTAGGTAAGGGAGATGGCAAGTAGCAAATGGGGGTGCGAGCATGCAGTTAGATGCTGGGTGGCAACGGGAACAGAAAGCCTCCATAGTGGGTGGCTTGTAGATGGAACAACTTCTCCTCATTCTGGGACCCTGTGACCCTGGAGGGGCTGCATGCACACCTGTGGGGGTTTACTGACGGAGTCCACCAGGTGGCTGCATAGAGGCCAATTATTATTTTTAAACATTTGGCCTTTTATAATTTTGAAAAATGTTGGAACATTTCCCTATAGAGCACTGGTTCTTTATCACTCCCCTTAGGAAGCTGTTTGATGAAGCTCATTGGCTTTTGCAACAGAATAGACAGACAAACCAATTAACACATACAATTTAAGGGGATTCATGAACCCATTGAAGCACCTGTACACTCTCCCAGCTGGTGTTCTCTGATATAAAGAGATACTTGAGAAAAAAGAAAAAAAAAAGAACTGCCCAGGGGTAAGAGTAGCGAGCACTGCAGTAGGGGCCTTACAGCTATTATTATGTTTAATTCCTGCAAAACACTATGAGATATGTGTTAAGTCTATTCACAGATGAGTCAATGAAGGTTCCATTAAGCCAAGTCGCTCACTCAAGTTCACACAGAGAGTAAATGGCAAAGCTACGATGAGATCCCCTCCTGGCGTCTTGAGTCCCAAGCCCACGTTCCTGCCGTAGACATGCGCTCACTCCTAATGGCAACGTTGCTCTAATCAGTTCTGATTTCTAGCAATTAACTTACAAATGAACTTCTGAAATAAAATTTGTACTGAGTTGAGGATTGCCTGCATAGTGAAACCTTGTTAATTTTGACCCTGGTAATCAATCATAGCTGATAAATGACAATTTGTTATATTTTGCTTATAGGCTGGGCTATAGAGTGTCTTGGCAGCATCTATAAAATTTGCTTTTGAAGCCAATTATAGGCAAGATGCACCTAAAGTTTTGAAGTTATCTAAAGAAATGCCAGGCTGCTATTATATAATTGTTATACTACATTAATCTAATCTGTGGAATGTGGCAGGTTTTCTGAAGGATCTCCACTGTATCCCGAGCTGGCTGCGGGAACCCTTTGTTAGTGCGAGTTCTGCAAAGCAATAAAAGTGTATTTATCTAAACATGTTCTATACTAAATTACCTTTACTAATCAAGCAGGACTTATCCCTATTTAGAAGAATTAGTGAGATTTTACTCAATTAGGTTTGATGTCCAGTTAATTTCCCTTCCCCCTACTAGTGCAAGGAAGAATCGCTGAGCTGCGTGCCGTGCATGCTGATGGGCTTAAAAACCTGAGAATGAATGCCAACACATCTTTCTTTGATAAGTGAGGAAAGAAGTTAAGAGCTTCAAGCAAATGATTCTGGGTATCAGAAGGAGTTGCTTATTTTGTTGTGCAGAAAGCTCAGCTGCAAGCAGCATAAGCAATGGAGAAATTTAAATACATATTCTATGGTTGGTGTGTCTTTCACATCAGCTTTTTCAAAGTATTTTTTAGAGGTTGCATTATAAAGGGTGTCCATGTCATAAATATTGGACTTGCCAAAATGTGCCTTTTTCTTTAATTTATGTCATTTTCTTATTTGGAAATATTTATGAGGTGCTGTATTTTTTTACATGCTACATCCTGCAGTTTGGGAATATGGGTTCAAGAACTGGTGAGTGATTTTTACTCAGTGTATTGCATGATAGAGAATTGGCCAAAGCATGAAGTATTTTATTCTAACATGAATTTCATGTCCCCAGGAAAAGTCCTTGAAAAGGCAGAATGAATTTATACTATATTCTATTATTACATGTTCTGTTTATTTTATATATTTCAAAATAAGGATCTTAAATTAAGAAGATCACAAAGCTAAACCACCTTGCAAATGAAGTGTGGTCTTGCCGAAATGCCTTCTGAGTTCCACACTACTGTACTATGTAGTAGAGTTTCAGCAGATTGCTACACACACACACTCACCTGCTGCTGGCTATTCATCTGTCTCCATTTTCATATCTATTCAGTTTCATGTCTGAGGCAAATGTCCAGATCACAAATATCACTTATAGCTAGTCACACTTCACTGATGACCTTAGTGAATAAAAAAGTAGCTGAAGGAGGATTTGAAGGTCAAATTAGGCGCTCACTGTTAATAATTGTACATCAGGTTCGAGTCAGATTATTGATTGGGTGGTGAAGCTTCATTTTATTATATGCCTGCTTTTTAGGTAGAGATTTCAGCTCCTTTCTAAGGATCTCGGTCTAATTAAGTGAATGACCCCTCATTTATTTTAATTAGGTGGCAGCTTTCTCCTGTCTTTAACTTTGTTCACCCCGATTTTCAGTGGCCCAATTTATTTGAGTGTATTGTAAGTTTTGGATTCTTACCAGAGTGGCTAGAGCCCAATGTGTGAGCCCAATTATTTTTAAAGTGATGGGATATTATTGCTTTTTATTTATGTTATCAGGTGTAAGAGCATTAAAAGTAAAAAAAAAAAAGAACAAACTTCATTTTATTGAATTTCTACTCAGGAATATCAAGTTGCTTATTGAACATAACTATATTAAGCCTTTATAGCAATGCAGTGAAGGCAGATTAAAGAAAAAAATTCAATAGCTGAGAAGGTACCAATACAGATTACCTTTGAAAGCTCAATAAACCATGCAGATCTCTGGTCTGATGCTTTCTAGTTCATCTACTTTTATTTTATTACTAGGTTATAAAATACATTTTGGAAAAACTGAAGTGAGAGATCATCATTAATAGTTTTCTAGGCTGCAAGACAAACACCCAGATCCGAAGGTTGTTTTGTATTTGGAAAGTAAAATCACAAAAATTCTTTACTGGGAAAGTGTCACTTTTGCAGAAATAGTTCACATTATCTCTAGATTCTTTGTAATTGTGACATTGACAAAAATTTCAGAGCCATGCAACTTGTATAGCTCAATGGTAATGACAATCTTAAATTGTGCCTTCTTTTTGTGGTAACATTTCATGTTCTGAATGACATCCGGGTCAATAGGTCAAATCAGCAAAGCTATATTAATAGGCAGGAGGATGGCATTTAGTTACCCATTTTATCATTCATTCACTTGTCAGGTATCCTGTTCTATAACCTGGAGATATTGTGCTGAATTAGACAAAAGATGATTGTGCTCTCTGGCACTTTTTTCATTCCAGTGGGACACACGGTTCAACATCATAGGGCTGCAAATGCTATGCAGGGAATTCAAATGGGATGGGATGATGCCCGGGTGGTTATTTTAATTTGGGTGGTCAGGGACACATTGAAGCTAAAAATCTGAACTGTGAGGAGTAGGTATCCATGCACAGATCAGGGAGAAGAAGGTCACGGCTGAGGAAAGAGCCTGTGCAAAGTCTGCAGGGTGGGAGAGAGTTCGGTAGGTCTTAGGAAAGGTCAGCATAGGCTGGGCACAGGCACAGTGGGTGCTGGTAGTAAATGACACTGGGGAAAATTCCAGATACAAGTTTTTCTTCAGAGTTAGTGTTAACTGTGTTCTAACATTTAAGTAGTATCAATAATCTCAAACAGGTCTGGTTCTAAAATTACATTTTTTTTAACATAACAAGCTCAGAAAGGGGTAGTCAAGAAAACAATAGAATTATTCTATCCATGCTGTGGTCTGTAAACAATAGATTATGTAGAGTAGATTTGAAAGCCCCAAAATGGTGTTTTTCCTCCCTTAGCAGTTAATTAATTAGTTAATTAATTTTATCCTCACCTGAGGCCATTATTATGGATTCTAGAGAGAGGGGAACAGAGGAAGAGAGAGAGGGACAGAAACATGGATGGGAGAGAAACATTAATCAGTTGCCACTTGTACATGTCCTGACCAGGACTGAACCCGCAACCCAGGCATGTGCCCTGACCAGGAATTGAACCTGCAACCTTTCGGTTTACAAGATGACACTCCATCCAACTGAACCACAATGGCCAGGGCAATTTATTTATTTATTTATTTATTTATTTATTTATTTATTTAAATTGAATTTATTGGGGTGCCATTGGTTGAAATAGTTATATAGTCTTCAGGTGTGCAATTCTATAACACATCATCTGTATATTGTATTGTGTGTTCACCACCCCAAGTCAAGTCTCCTTCCATCTCCATTTATCCTCCCTTACCCTCTTCTACCTCCCCCACCCCTTTCCCTCTGGTGGTCACCATACTGTTGTCTGTGTCTATAAGTTATTTATTTATTTTTTGCTTGACCCCTTCACCTTTTTCACCCAGCTGCCCAACCCCCACCCCCAACAGCTGTCAGTCTGTTCCATGGCTCTGTTTTTAGTTTGTTTGTTAACTTATTTTGTTCATTAGATTCCATATATAAGTGAATCACATGACATTTATCTTTCTCTGACTAGCTTACCTCACTTAGCAAAATGCTCTCCAGGCCCATCCCTGCTGTTGCTAAGGGTAAGATTTTCTTCTTTTAGCAAACCTCACAATATCAACTTAGTGTGTTCTTAGTGTTTCAGTCACTGGCACCTTCCAGTATAGGGGCTGGCAACAGCAATAAAGTAATCCATTATTATAGCAATAAACTGCTGAACTCAGAATTCCTTACCTAAAACACTCAGCTCTTTTGCGCAGTCTCTCTGCCTTTTATTATTGCATGGGCTTCAGAGGCAAATCATCTGGGTTCAAGTCTTGCCTTTTCCATTGCTGACTGTGATTGTGGTTGGGTCCTTACCTCTAGTACCCTTATTACTTCATCTGTGATTCTGAGGTTGGAAATACTCATCTCATGGCATTTAGGAGAATATTTTGCATATAGTAAGCACTCAACAGTGTTCGTTGCTTTTGTTGCTTCTATTCTTATTTTGATGCCCTCTTCCCCCAACGATCTTCTGAGAAATGTGCCAGCCTCATAAAGTTAGTTGCAAGGTGGCTGCTGATAAAAAATCTTCTGCCTTTCATACCTAGGTTGTGGGTTCCACCCTTGGTCGGGGCATGTGTGGGAGAAATCGATGTTACTCTCTCTTTTCCTCTCTCACTGAAATCAATACACATATTTAAAATAATTCTTCTGCCCTTTAGTAGATACTGGGATGGAGGTTGGTGCACTCTAAGATCTGTTGACTAGAATATAATTTTGGCATTCCATTTCTCCCAGTTCAGCAAAACAAGCCCCGCTCCTCATCATTTACTTTAAAAAAACCATGTATTAAATACCTACTAACGTTGAGCTCTGGGATGAAATGAAAAAAAAAAATTCCTTGTGCTCCTGGAGCTTTTGATTTGGCTCTACAACTTTTAATCACAAAAGAATGGTCAAGAAAACAAAGAAAGAACAAGAAAAACACTTTCGCACTTTTGAGATGTTTTTAATGTAGAACAACAATTTCAGAATTGATTAACGAGCCACTTTTCTACACATGCCCTTCCCACCTTGTGTGTAAATGTCCATATGTTTGCTCCTTGAAAGGCTTAGAATAGATGTCTCATGTGACAATAATCTGTGAACCTGTCATGAGAGAAAAATGTACATTTACTGTTACTACACCTTCATTTATTCAGACAAATATTTAGAGTGCCCACCGTGCTTGATACCGGGTAAAGAGGAGTGAAGAAGGAAGGTTAACCCCCATGTCCTCTAGGGGTCACAGGTGGAGTTTGTTTGGCAGAGTGGCTCCAACCCTGTTCTCCTTTCTAGAGGTTGCACAAGTTACTGAAACCTCTTTCTACCTCAGTTCTCTCATCTGTAAAATGAGGATAATAACCACATAGGGTTGTTATGAAGGGTTGTTATGAAGGGTAAATGACTTGCACAGCTAATGAGTCGTACGCCTGGTGTTATCATTATCTCCATTCCGTGGTCCACAAGCATGTCCTGTCTCTCTGATACTTGGCTCCCCACTATAGAACTTCTGTCCGTACACTGGTCATCAGTCGCTGGACTGTCAAAGTGACATCTTTAAGAGGCAATGAGGTCCTGGTGTCCTTACCCCCCATAGTCCCCCCCTCACTCTTCATGTACAGAGTAAAGATGCCCTCTCTTTTTCTGTTATTGAAATGTAGACCAGGGTTCTCATTGCCCTCTCACAGAGAAGGTTTTTTCATTTCTCTCTGTTGCTCATTTTCTTCTCTACGGGCAGATCACCTACTTCTTAACACTGCCCCATGGTCCTAACTGCCTGTTCTGTCACCGTGGCCGCAGTTAGCACTTTCTCTCATCCCCCTTGTCATCTCTCTGTCATTCCTGCTTTTGACCACTGTTCCCAAGCTCCTCCCAAGCCCTAAGAAGCTTGCATTTGTAGGTCTTCTCTGCCAATCAGAGAGCGCACTCTCATCTCTGGCAGGACTAGTTACCCCATCATCTGTAGTACATGGAGTGGGATCTGCTCTACTGCAGTTCTTTTGACATAATTCATGTCAGATGGTAAGTGCACAACAGCAGCTGTTGCGTGGGGTCGGTTCCTCTGCCGCACCCCACCCTACCCCTGCTTCTCCATCCGAACCATTCTGGGAGCCTGCATGCTGAGCAATTTAGGCGTTCCTGTGTTTGTGGAACACTGCTTTCTAGGAGCCCAACAAAAAATGTCTACAATCAACCTTAAAAATTAACCAATTTTCTGGTGTCTCCTGACTCCCTTTAAGACTTCTCTGTAACAATGAGAGCTGTGTGGGCTGGGGAGTACATTATAAAGGCTTTTCATAAGAAATGACACCTCGCTTCTCAAATGTATAAGAACATTAACGCTGTCCGCATCTGTAGTGAGAGTAGGCAAGCTTTCTGAGCAATGTAAAGAAGCCATTGAGATAACTGTAAATACTAATTAGTACATACTTTAAATTCCATTGATCAAATTGTAGCATATTTTTGAAAACCCCTCGGATTTCTCCTAAATTATTTTTTCAAGACAGTAAAACGACATGCTCCCAAACTGAAAATGAAAGGCAGTTATTTCAGCCTTGCCATTTGGCGGGGAAGGAGATAAGCATTAGGTTTAGATGCCATGAGAGCCTGAACCACCTGCCGTTGCCGTTTGTGTCTTCAAGGCTGGTGTGGGCCTGATCCTGAACATCCAGTTTAAGAAAGGAGTGCTGATGTGAATAATTGATTTATGGTTTGCTGGATCAGATCACATCTGATTCATGTTGAGCATGACTCACGGCCGCTTACTGCCACATGGACACAAGATAAGTCTGTACTGGGCCCCAGAAACAAGTGAGGAACTGCTTTTAAGAAAAATAATAGTTAATGGCAAATGAGAACATGGTTTTACCCCGACAGCCTGGGGATCTGCACTGTGGTTCTGTGGTGGGGCTTGCCAGAAGGCTCCTTTCAGCATCTCTCTCTGCCATAGGTGCTTGCAGTCCCCATGTGTCTGCTGGGTCATAAGGACCAAGACACAGGAAAGCTCACTATGTAGCCTAGGCCTGGCAGAGTCCTTTTATATTCGGGGTTTCACTGAAAAATGCAGCCCACTTATGAGTAATCAATTTCCCATTTTCCTATACTTCAAATACATGAAAAGCCCAATTAAATATCATTTTTTGGGGATCTGTTTCCTATGGCTATTTCCAGCACCAATGATTATATCTGTTAGCATCTTAATAGGAAACAGATGGGACACTCAAGTTAGAATAATTTCAGGAAGGTTTATTTATAGGTGTGAGTGGGGTGTGAGAGAACCACAGGGACAGCGCATAAACCAGGGCCCAGTAACGGAAGAGTGGTGACCACCGCTGGATCCAAAGGCTGGAAGGGAGGGAGCTGGGACATGGGAAGGGAATTGGCTTGAGAAGAGCCACGGACTGCAAGTGAATGTCACGGACAGCCTGAGGAGACTCCACAAAGGGGTTTCAGAGAAATACATACCATGATTTCTCCCTCCTTTGTACCCCTGAACTTCCTGGAGGGCTCCTCAGTGGTCAATCTCAAATGGAAACCAAGGAGCCTGTATCGGCGGCCCATTGGGGACAGACTCGGGGCAGAGGACAGGGTGAGAGGGCGGGCAGTCATGCTGGAAGGGCAGATGAAAGCTATTTCTCATAGGCCTGAGGTTTGAATCCTGGATGTTCCTTTCTGGACTGTGAATTCCAACAAGATAGAGGGTTTTTTTTTTTTTTTTTTTTTTTTTTTTTTTTTTTTTTTCAGTTTTTTAAATATTTTTTTTTTAATTTTTTTTACTGTTATGCAATTACAGTTGTATGCCTTTTCTCCCCATCCCTCTACCCCACCCCAGGTGAACCCACCTCCCTCCCCCCTCTCCACCCTCCCCCTTGGTTTTGTCCATGTGTCCTTTATAGTAGTTCCTGTAATACCCTCTTCCCACTATCCCCGCCCCCACCCCCCACCCCCGCCCTGGCTATTGTTAGATTGATCTTAACTTCAATGTCTCTGGTTATATTTTGTTTGCTTTTTTCTTCTATTGCTTATGTTCCAGTTAAAGGTGAGATCATATGGTACTTGTCCCTCACTTCCTGGCTTATTTCACTTAGCATAATGCTCTCCAGTTTCATCCATGCTGTTGCAAAGGGTATAAGCTCCTTCTTTCTCTCTGCTGCGTAGAATTCCATTGTGTAAATATACCATAGTTTTTGGATCCACTCGTTTGCTGATGGGCACTTCGGTTGCTTCCAGTACTTGGCTATTGTAAATTGTGCTGCTATGAACATTGGGGTGCACAGATTCTTTTGGATTGGTGTTTCAGTGTTCTTAGGGTATAATCCCAGCAGCGGAATTACTGGGTCAAAGGGCAGTTCCATTTTTAGTTTTCTGAGGAAATTCCATATTGTTTTCCACAGTGGCCTCACCAGTCTGCATTCCCACCAACAGTGCACAAGGGTTCCCTTTTCTCCACATCCTCTCCAACATTTGTTTGTGGATTTGTTTATGTTGGCCATTCTGACTGGTGTGAGATGATACCTCATTGTGGTTTTAATTTGCATCTCTCTGATGGCTAGTGATGCTGAGCATCTTTTCATATGCCTCTGGGCCTTCTGTATGTCTTCCTTGATAGAGGTTTTTTAATTTACATTTCTGTTGTCAGTTCTTTGCACAGTGCCTGCCTGTTATAAAATAGGTGCTCAGTAAATAATTGAGTAGCCTAATCCCAATATCTTCTTTGTGACTTTGAGCAAGTCATTTGTATTCTTGGATTGTTACCTTCCTCATCTCTAAAATTAGAATATCAGTATCTGTTCTGTTTTACTCATGAGGGTGTTGTAAAGGTCAAAAAAAATGAAGACACTAACATTTCAAAGCGCTTTGTAAATTATGAAGTACTGAGGATAGTACTTTATATCTTTAAGTTTCTTTCCTCCTATACTGAGTCAACAATCTGATTCATATCAATTCATTAACTCAGATTCCATACTTTTATTTTCTGGCTAATTAATCTCATGACTTGTTCACATACCTTGAACTTCAGTAGTGGAAAGTCAATAGCTTTCTTTCAGATTATATTTATGCCCAACCTCAAGAATCCTTGTTAAAAATTTTCCTCCTTTTCTTTGTAACAAGTGTCTGTACCCTCTTACTTTCCTAAAGCTCTTTTTTGCAGTAGATTTAATTTTCTCCTTTTCTTCCTCCAGTGAACTTGATCAGTATGCTCCTGAATATATTCAAAGATCATACATGAGAAATTTGTTGTTTTGCACACTTTTCTCTTAGGCAGTTTTGTTTTTCTTACTTACAGTAATGCTGTGTTCATCTGTACTTTATTAGGTAAAATGATCTGTGCGATACAGTAATTATCATTCACGAAGCACTTAGTGGTTTATAAACATTGCATTTAATCATCACAACAATTCTGTGAAATTGGCAGTATTGTTTTCACCATTCTACACATACGAAATCTGAAATCAGATTCCATGTAACTTTTTTTTTAAAGAGCTTTACTTTTTAAAGAGCAGTTTTAGGTTCACAGCATAAGAGAAGAAAGATTCCCTGTATAACTCCAGCCCTCACACAGGTAAAGCCTCCCCTATCATCAGCATATTCCGCCAGGTCCGTGAATTTGATACAATTGATAAACCTACAGTGACCCATCACGATCAACCCAAGTCCAAAGATTAGAGTTCGCTCTTAGTGTTGTAAATTCCATAGGTTTGGACAAATTTGTAACGATACGTGTAAGTCATTGTCATGTCGTATGGAGCAGCGATTTTCAGCTGGTGCGCTGCAGCAGGCTGGTGTGCCACAAGAATTTGTAAAACATGCAATTCCTGATATTTAGCCAGGGACACTGACCTCTTTCCCTTAGATTGTCCAATTAAAAATGACAACAGTAAACACAACAGTAGTCATTTGGTGTGAATGAATCAAAGTTATACCTATTTTTTTGTCAGCTCAGCAAAAAATATATTTTTTGGTAAGCCCCAGAACTTTAGTAATTAGTTTATGTGTGCCATGAGATGAAAAAGGCGGAAAAATCGCTGATGTAGAGTATATTCACTACCCTAACAATTCTCTCGTGCCACCTGTTTATCCCTCTCCCTCCCCAACCCTGGCAACCACTGATCTTTTTACTGTCTCCACAGTTTTGCCTTTTTCACAATGTCCTATGGTTGGAGTCACACAGTATGTAGCCTTTCAGATTGGCTTTTTTCACTTAGTAATATGCATTTAAAGTTCCTCCATGTCTTTTCATGGCTTGATAGCTCTTTTTTTGGAGGGGGGTGGGTTAATAATGTTCCATTTTGTGGCTATACCATCCTTTATTTAGCCATTCACCTACTGAAGGACAGCTTGGTTGCTTCTACATTTTGGAAATTAGGAATAAAGCTGCTGTAAACATGTTTGCATAAAAGTTTTCAACTTCTTTGGCTAAGTATCAAAGAGAGCAATTACTAAATCATGTGGTAAGAATACGTTTAGCTTTGTAAGAAATTGCAAAACCATCTTCCATAGTGGCTGTATCATTTTGCATTCCCACCAGCAATGAATGAGAGTTCCTGTTGCTCCACATCCTCACCAGTACTTGATGATGTCATTGTTCCCGATTTTGGCCATCCTAATAGGTACATAGTGTTATCACATTGTTGTTTTAATTTGAATTTTCCTATTTTCCTGATGACATATAATGTGGAGCTTATTTTCATATGCTTATTTGCTATCTGTATATCTTCTTTGGTGGGATGTCTGTTAACGTCTTTGGCCCATTTCCTAAAAATATATTTATTGATTATGCTATTACAGTTGTCCCATTTCACCTCCTTCACTCCACTCCATCCTGCCCACCCCTCCCTCCCACATTCCCCCCTATAGTTCATGTCCATGGGTCATACTTATAAGTTCTTTGGCTTCTACATTTCCTATACTATTCTTACCCTCCGCCTGTCTATTTTCAACCTTCCATTTATGCTACTTATTCTCTGTACCTTTTCCCCCACTCTCCCCTCTCCCACTCCCCCACTGATAACCCTCCATGTGATCTCCATTTCTGTGGTTCTGTTCCTGTTCTAGTTGTTTGCTTAGTTTGCTTTTGTTTTTGTTTTAGATGTGGTTGTTAATAACTGTGAGTTTGCTGTCATTTTACTGTTCATATTTTTTATCTTCTTTTTCTTAGATAAATCCCTTTAACATTTCATATAATAAGAGCTTGGTGATGATGAGCTCCTTTAACTTGACCTTATCTGAGAAGCACTTTATCTGCCCTTCCATTCTAAACGATAGCTTTTCTGGGTAGAGCCATCTTGGATGTAGGTCCTTGCCTTTCATGACTTGGAATACTTCTTGCCAGTCCCTTCTTGCCTGCAAGGTTTCTTTGGAGAAATCAGCTAACAGTCTTATGGGAACTCCTTTGTAGGTAACTGTGTCCTTTCCTCTTGCTGCTTCTAAGATTCTCTCCTTCTGTTTAATCTTGGGTAGTGTGATTACGATGTGCCTTAGTGTGCTCCTCTATGGGTCCAGCTTCTTTGGGACTCTCTGAGCTTCCTGGACTTCCTCGAAGTCTGTTTCCTTTGCCAGATTAGGGAAGTTCTCCATTATTTTTTCAAATAAGTTTCCAATTTTTTGTTCTTCCTCTTCTCCTTCTGGCACCCCTATAATTCGAATGTTGGAATGTTTCAAGATGTCCTGGAGATTCCTAAACCTCTCCTCATTTTTCTGAATTCTTGTTTCTTCATTCTTTTCTGGTTGGATGTTTCTTTTTTCCTTCTGGACCACACCATTGATTTGAGTCCCAGTTTCCTTCCCATCACTATTGGTTCCCTGTACATTTTCCTTTGTTTCTCTTGGCATAGCCTTCATTTTTTCATCTAATTTGTGACCAAATTCAACTAATTCTGTGAGCATCCTGATTACGAGTGTTTTGAACTGTGCATCTGATAGGTTGGCTATCTCTTCGTTGCTTAGTTGTATTATTTCTGGAGCTTTGATCTGTTCTTTCATTTGGGCCATTTTTTTTTTTTTTTCTCAGCAAGCCTGTTCTGTAAAGGGGCAGAGCCTTAGGTGTTCACCAGGGCGGGGTAACTCTGGTCCCTGCGCTGTGATGCTGTATGTTGTGGGGGGGGGCCTGAGAGGGAGCAATGGCGCTTGCTCCGCTTTCTGCTGGATTTCAATCACTCCCTCTGCTACCCACAATCAAATTGGGCCCCTCTGGTGCTGATTCCCGAGTGGGTGGGTGGGCTTGTGCACGCTCTAGACCCCTGCACAATGACCTCTCCTGTGAGGCTGAGAGTTTCTCCTGCTGCTGCCCCAACCCCCACGGGTGTTTTCAATCAGAGGTTTGAGGCTTTATTTCCCCTGTGCTGGAGCCCTGGGTTGCGTGGTCTGTTTTGCTCCCCCGCCGTTTGTGTGTGTGTGTGGCCATGTGGGGTCTGCCAGTCACCCCGCTGGTGAGTCCTCTCTGCCCCGGCTGCCTGTCTCTGCCCCTCCTACTGGTGTGGATGAATGTTTCTTCTTTATCTCCTTGGTTGTCGGACTTCCATGCGGTTTGATTTTCTGTCAGTTCTGGTTGTTTTCTGTTTTTAAATTGTTGTTGTCCTTTTGGTTGTGCAAGGAGGCACAGTGTACTACACCTCTATCTTGGCTGGATTGCTCTAATTTTTTTTTTTTTTACCTCACCACTATGTTTGGGACATCTTTACATGTGGAAATACAGAGATATTCATCATCTCTACTACTCTGCATACTACTTTAGTGCAGGTGTAAGCCATATTTGTATGATCTATATTCTACTGAATGATAGCCACATCCTTTCCTTTTCTTTCCTTATCTCCCTCCCCCTCCTCTTTGCTTCCTTCTCATTCTTCTCTACCTTCTTCTTATTCTCCTTTTCTTCATCCTTTTAATCTTTCTCCTGCTTCCATTTCTCTTTTTCCTCTTCCCACTTCATGCCACTCCTCTTTTCCGTGTCCTCCTCTCCTTCCTCGTCTCCTCACACCCTCTTCTTCTTTTTGATCTTCCCCTTCTTTGCTCAAATGTAAACTGTTTTGCAATAAGCACACTTGCTTTCTTCATTTTGATTTCTTAGCCCATATTCTTTCTTTTACTTTTTGCTTCTTCCATTCTTATGTTAGGAGTCTGCTTAGTCTCTCCTGTACTCTTATAACTATGGCCCATGATATTCTCTCTCCCCCCATTCTGATTATTCTATAGTTTTCTTGGATTTTCATTTTCATTGATAACTAAGGTGAGAGATATTCCCAGCTTTGTTGATGATTACATAGTAATCCTTATCAGAGCCAAGCTAGAATTCAGCTCTGGATTTTGGACCTTTGGTCTTTTTACTAGATTGAGTTGCCTCATCACGGTTGAGGTTGAGGTTAAACATAGGCTCACAATTAATATACATGTTAAACAAAGAAGCAAGCAAGCAAATGATAACAACAGCAAACCAAAAAAAAGGAGGGAAGAGATGAATACTCAGTAACTTAACTAGAAAGCATTGAATTTAGTGTTCTCTGCTCAGTAACTTATTTTCAAGCAAATTAAAAAAAATAACTTTTTGTTGGGAACCGCCCTGCCTGGTTTCAGAGGCTGTAACCCCTCATGGTTAAGGCTGAGTCAGAGTTGGGACCATAAGCCACTAAGGAGACAAAGCTTATCTCCCTGGCAGAAGTGCCACCTCTGCCCACTTCACCCTGCTTGGCCCTGAGCTTGGCCAGTTAGCCAATGACGGGTAAGAATCCTCAAGGGAGGATCAACCTAAGACAGGCTCTGGTCACGAGGAATAAACTCGCAGTGAAGGACTTGGGGGGCTGTGTAAAAAGGGGGTGATGGACCCTTGCCCCTCGGCTTTGAAATAGCCTGAGTCCTCATTCTGTCTGCAAGAAGTCTCCTAATCTCTTGGCTGCCTTACTTCCCTTGCCTGACTTAAGCCTGAAGCAATAACAGAGAGCAGTGCAGTCCTGTGCTGGGAGGGGCGGAGTCCCTGGGGAATCAGGCCTAACAAAAATACATACATTCCTGTGAAACCTACTTAATTTGTACCTTCAGTTTAAGAGATAAGGGTCCAGACCTGAGATGAGTCTGGCGCCTAAAGTTTTATGGCCCTCTAACTAATTGGCTGTAACTCAGAATAAGCCCTCAGAGTTCTCTGTAAATCTTGTATTGTTTAACCCTTACTGACTGACAATGATTGATGAGCTTTATCTGTATTCCTATGCGAATGAACCTAATAAAAGCCCCTGGAGAGAGAGGCTCAGGGCCCTTCTCCCCTTGAGAGAAACGGCCACCTTTCCTCCCCAAGCAGACCATGTCTTGGTAGTCTTTTTGTTCGTCAGTGCCGGACCTGGGGGGCTGCGTTAAAGCCCCCTGACAACTTTTTGTGAACATTTGCATACTTTGTCCCAAAGTTATTAAAAATGTATAACTGTTAACCTACCCAACCCAACAATTATATATATTTGAGACCTAAGCTTACAGAGCTAAAAGGAAGCATAGTAAATAGAGTCAATAATATCTGGTCTTAGAGGTAAGGTGATCATGCCTGACACATTAATTTCCTTTTCAGAATTAAAGGAATTTGTATACAGAGTTTGTATATACTATAAGATATCGTCGAGGTTGTCAAGGGGAACCATCACAAATCAATAAAGACATTATAAACTGTGATTGAAAAATAAAAAAGAAAATAAATAAAACAATTGTAAAATATGTGATTAGGTAAACTAAGTTTGGAAGATGAAAACAACTGGTCTTCTTAAGTGTATCTTGGCACTAAGTTTTGCAAAGTCAAGGTCTCTCTGTATGTTTTTTCTCATGACCGCCTTTGTTTCTCCATTGGTAGTAATTGCTTCCTGCTCTGGAGCATTTATTCCAAGCTATATACTCAACCATGATTTTTTATATTTTTGTGCATTCAAGATATATTAATGGTTAAATGAATTAAACAAGAAGGTCATTTGACTGAGGTGTCTCTAATGCTATGGTGGCCTATGGAAGCAAAACCAAATCTAAGCCTGTAAATGCCTGAAGGGTACAAAATTGAAACCTAAGGGCCAACAGTCACAAATAGCCAACTAGGCTGTAAGCTATAGCCAATCAATAATTGCTTTGCTTTGCTTTTGCCTCTTCTCTATAAAATTCTCTCCCTGAGCCCCTGTTGGTGAAGTGCTCTAACCACTTCCTGTTTGGCACTGCCATATTTGAATTGATTTTTGCTCAAGTAAACTTAAAACATTTTTAATTTGCCTAAAAAATAAAATTTAGTATATCTTTTAACATTATAAAGTAAAAAGACCACATTTTAAGACCAGATGGAATTTTTTTATGCTGATGAGATTTGTCTTTTAAAATAAAAAGATTAAAACACAGTCCTACATTGCTTCAAGTGTTTAAGAACCGTTTTTTGAGAGAAGGGGGCGTTTTCCTTGTGAACTGCCTCCAGACCCTGTTACAAACAAGAAGCGCCCGCCCACTGTCCGCTATACCTTTGGAGGAGTGAGGTAGTTACAAAAACAACACCACCACCACCCACCCCACTCCTGCCTTTCTGTCCCTGGGTATGGTGACTAACACCTCTGTGCCTTAGTTCCCCAACTATGAAATGATGATAACAATTGTGCTTCACACATGGAATCGTTCTAAAGGCATTAAATATCTAAGTGCTCAGTACAGTGCCAGGCACAGAATAGAACTATATGGCTTTGAATGACTATTTCTACTGCTATTATGACGACTACCAGTACCTCGACTATTACTAGCACGAACAAGTCTCCCTCCTTCCATATAAGTTTAAGGATTTATTGGCTCCAAATGGCTTTGGCTGTGCCTACAAACAAAAATCATCCACCAGAGGTGACGGTGTGCCACTAATGAAACAGTGAAAGGATGTATTGCAAGATCTAAAGTCAATTCTGACAGAACAGCCCCCAAAGTGTTTTCAGTAATGAAGTGACGTTGGAGTAAATGTAAAATCTCTCAGATGATTGCTCGGAAGGACGTCCCTCTCAGCCGGATATCTAATGTGCACTTTAAAAAAGTCAGTCATGTACTTTGCATCTTGCTTCTCCAAGGTAAATACACTTCTTGAAGATAGAAGCTGTATTTTCTGCTTCCGCGCATTTCCTGAAGCGTTGAACGCACTGTTTCACAAATTGCAGATGTTCAATAAACATGTTGATTAGCTGCTGAGGCAGAGTTGAGGGGAGGGGAGTTAGGAATAAAATATTCTCTAGTTAATAGCAAATTGCTTCCCTACTTAAAAATGTATTTGCATTTTATTATCGTTTTTTTTTTACAGTTTCTGAAAAATACTTTAGTTGATATTTGTCATTTGAGTTTTATACAATTGTGTAAACTTCATGAAAATTTACATTCTTCCAAAGGGTCCCTGTAAGATTTTATATTTTTATATTGTTTCAAAATACAAAGAAGTGTTAGGGTAAAGGCAAGTCTGTTTCAATCACTCTTCATGACATTTTGAAATTATAGCTGGTAGGGACCATGTTGTTACAGTCTACACACCCAGCATAGCACCTGGAAGACTGGGGAAACTTAGCAAGTCATGGAAAAGTAAATGAATAATTTAATATATTCTCCACATTCTATCGCTGAAGCAACTGAGGGCCAGTAACTTGCTCACAGTCACATCGTGGCATAGAAGGGACTAGAAAAATGCTCTTTGATGTCCTTGTGCTTTAAATGTGGATTTCACATTTAAATTGTAACATGGAAAAGACTTTAAATTTAGTCTTTGAAAAATTTTTTATTCTAATGTACGTGAATAAATCAAATTCGTAGGTTAATATCTGCTATATTTCAGGAAGGCAGTAGTAGGTTTGTTCATACAGATCAAAGGATTGTTTTAAAGGGAAAGTAAAACAAAATGTCTTTTGAGTAGCTTGTTCAAGGCCTGCCCATCTATTCATTTCTTTTTCCCTCCCATAAATGTCCTTTTCTCTGCTATACAGGGTTAGGGGTTCCCAGCCACTAGGAAAGACTTTCTGTTATAACCATTTGTGTGTCTTCTTCAAGGCAAAACATATCTGCTTCTCTGTGTATCTTAGACTTTTAAGCGATGTTGGTTATTTGTTGATTGATTTTCTGCCATTTTACAGCGTGAAAAAAAGGAGTCAAGCTCATGTACTTGTCTGAAGGGGCCCAAGCTGTCAGAAATAGGGACAATTGCCTGGATGATAACGCTCAGTGACGCCCTGCACAATTTCATTGACGGCCTGGCGATCGGGGCTTCCTGCACCTTGTCTCTTCTCCAGGGACTCAGCACTTCCATAGCCATCCTGTGCGAGGAGTTTCCGCATGAGCTGGGTAAGGGGCTCTGCTTGTGTTGCAAAGTCAGTTGGTGCTTCTTGGTTTCAGTGGAGTGAGACATTTCAGGTGACAGACTTAAAATTTCTGCTCATGGCGTTGAAGTAGAGAAACCCTTGTTAGACATGGATTATCTTTCATCCCAGCCAAAAATTGTAAAACCTCTTCATTTGATATTTTCTCCTCCTTCTAGGGGACTTTGTGATCCTACTCAATGCAGGAATGAGCACAAGACAAGCCTTGTTATTCAATTTCCTCTCTGCATGTTCCTGCTATCTTGGGCTAGCTTTCGGCATTTTGGTGGGCAACAATTTTGCTCCAAATATTATATTTGCACTTGCTGGAGGCATGTTCCTCTATATTTCTCTGGCGGATATGGTAAGAAATTTTAAATTTTTATCTTGTTTTAGTTTAAAACTTATAAATAAACATCTTGGTTACAATTTGACTCAGGGTGAAAGGAGGTTGTTTTTGTTGTAATCTAAAACATTGCTGGTTTAACACATAACTCTTTTTGAGTACTCTGTACTAATAGCAGTTTGAAAGGGATTCTCATTGATTCTTTAATCTATGATCTTATTGATAGAAGGGGAAATAAATTATTTTTGTTGAAGTAGAGATAGTTTCCCAAGATTTTTTGTCCTGTAGATAAAACTTGTATTCTATTATAGTATGTCCCTTGGGAGTTTTTCCTACTCTTTTGAGAGGACATCGCATTGGAAGAGGAATAACTTCTTTTGCAAATAGAATTTTGTTATCCCAAAGTTCTAAACAGTGAGAACATTTTGGGGTTAAACCCAAACTGGCAAATTAAAATTGGATAACATGTACTTGGGTCAGTTTATATTTGTATCTATATTTATGTCTATGTATTTATTTGTGTGTGTGTGTGTGTGTGTAAGAGGCAGAATATCAATGATCTTGTGCATTTTCAAATGAATCATTGACAGCTTTTTAGAACATGAAGAGGTGCTAAGTGTATGCAAATCAAGGACTATTTCCTTTGCATTTGGAACTGAATATGTATTACAGACATAATTTAGTAATTTAACTTCCTCCATCTGCATCTTGGCTACAAATGACAATTCTCTAACTGTTCGTTGTGCTGTACTGACCCTAGAACCACCACTGCATTTAGGTTTTTCTTCACAGGATTGGTGTCTCCTACTCTGTGCTAGGCCCTCACTTCTCCTTTCTCTGATGTAAGAGCAGAATCCATTAGAGCGTTTAGTTTGCGGAAATAATACTGATAAATGATGCTGTATATATTTACAGCGTTTTCACTCTTTTCAGAGTGGTTTCACCCATTTTATTCTCATACCAATTTTCTTAAATCGGGCCCGTGATTGACTGGAGACCTTTCGGATGCTGGTGTTGTATAATGCACCACTGCAGCCGTAGCAAGCATTTTGGATTATGTTTTTAAAAATGGCATTTACAGGTCTCCACATGGAGCCTTTTCAGTAGAAGTTACCTGCTGAGAAAGGGTAGATCTTAGACACAGAACTTGGGGTTTTAATTGCTTTCACTGTAATGAGATTGTTATAGTCTTCAATCCTAGAGCAGTGCATAATTTATTTAAAAACCTTGTAATTTTGTGAGGGGTAGAGCAAGCGAAAGGACACAAATTGAAAAGAACAGAAATGACATGTATAGTGATTGCTAAAAAATTGTTTGCTCACATACCATGGATGGCCATTTCGATACTGGGCCTGAACACTGATGGGGAACTGGGTGACAGAAGAGATCAGGCCGTCACTCACGGGGCTTCCTGTCTGCGAAGAGGGGGACTCAACATTCAACACACAAACAAAATCACACACATGACTAAGAATGACAAATACAAAATCTGTGAAATAAAAGTAAAGCAGTATATATGATGAGAAAGGAAAGTGAGGGAATCTAATGTAAGTTACAAGGGGCTAAGAGAGGCCTTTCTAGGAAAATATGATTTAAGTTGAAACCTGAAGGATTTAGCTCCTTGAAAAATTGGAGGCAGAATAGTTCAGATAGAAATTTTGGTGAGTTTGAAGATTTGAGGAAGTAAAGAGGCTGGATGCATTTGAGATCCTGCAAGAATGGTGTGGGTGGAGGAGGGCAGAGAGAGAGAGAGAGAGAGAGAGAGAGAGAGGAGAGAGGAAAAGAGAGAGAATAAGATGAACTAAATCCCATTCCACTGGTTGACTAACTCACTCGGGGAACACTATTTTAATACCTTTATTCTTGTTGATGTCTAAGAAGGCTGGATATTATTATTGTGCTTTCTATGCGACAACATTTAAACATCTGAAATAAATGACCATCCTCCACCCCCACAGAAATCTGTAGATGACTATTTTATGCTTTACCACAAGATGGCAACAGTTATCTGACAATGTATCTTCCTTCTAGTTTCCAGAGATGAATGATATGCTGAGAGAAAAGGTGACTGGAAGGAAAACCGATTTCACCTTCTTCATGATTCAGAATGCTGGCATGTTAACTGGGTTCACAGCCATTCTGCTCATCACTTTGTACGCAGGAGAAATTGAATTGGATTAGCAGGAAATGGAGGGCGGGGTTGCTAGGGAAGGCATTTAATAAATAAAAACATCTCCAAAAGGATTTTAAGCTGATCCTGTTTAGGTAAAAGATAATTTTTTCAACTGTAAGTTGAGGAAACTTGTTATTGCTTTCAGATCTGTGAAATAGGCCAATATTTGTTATTAAAAATGTTTCAAAAGGTTATCGGTTCTAGTCTGAAAAGCCTTGTATACAAGATCTTTGGTAAATACCCACTTTTTCATGTATCATTCATATTATAAAGTCACCACAAAGCAAGAAGCATTCAGTCTGTAATCACTTAGACATCAAAACCCAGAAAAAAATACAAGCTAGGTTTCATAAGCTTTCAAACCTCTATGGTAGTAGGGTCGGAAGTTCAAGTGGTTTCAGAGTGTTTTTCTTTTAATTAATTTGTTCTAGTTCTTTCATGAGCAAGGACATCAAAATACAGAAGAGAATAAAAACATAGATACAACGCAGATACAAATGATTCCTAGGCCTTACTGAACCCAGGAAAGAAAGTGCTCACAGCTTTTGTTGTTTCATATTTTATTTAGGTATTTATAGTATTGTTTTGAAAGCCATTCAATATGAATTATGAAATCATTAAAGCTTTACTAGCCTAGTATGTTTAGTTTTTATTTGATACTTTATCTCTAAGTGTAAACTCTACAGATTTCACAAAAGGCAGGACTTGCTTCTCACAATGCAGGCTGTGGGCGCACCAAGCAAACGGCAGGTCGGGGTGCAAGGCTGGGGACCCACAACTCAGTTTCCGTGTACACTGTGTTTGCTTGGCGACGGCGAATGCTCTGTTGGCTTGTAGAAAGAAATTGAATGTTATTTTAAGTAATCTTCTTTTAAAGATGAACACAATTATTTAGCAAAGGATATTTTAAATAAATGCAAAACAACAGCTGGACTGCCGCATGTCAAGGACTGGTTGCCTGGAAAACATACATTCCTTAGGGCTTTGAGAGTCATTCAGAAAAGACTTCTTTGGTGTTCAGTCTGCATTTTTCCTGTGTGGTGTACTTTGGGGAAAATTCTGCACACCATGGTTATTTTTCTACCTTTTAAAAAAAATAGAGGCTATTTTCTCATTTAACTGATATAGAAAGTTGGTCTGAGATTGAACATCCTAACCTCAATTCACACTCCCAAGTCACTTAAGGAAAGATGATTTGACAGTGAATAAAATGATTTATAAAAGCCAATAATGATCTCAGGAATTACATTTTCCCACAGACTACAAAATGGTGTCACGTAGCCATAATGCAGATCTGATGAATATTTACCATGTGTATGAATGTACATTTCATTTTATGACTGACAATTAAAAAATTATTGTTTGACCAAATAGTAAATACCTTTGAAACCATGCGTTTTGTCATCATTATTAATTTTAAGTATGCATCTTGAGTGACTTCCATATACTTGGTATTATGGGGGAGAGAGATAAATCGGAAATTGGCGATGTGTTTCTTTCAAGGATATTTAGCAAATAAAAACTACAAAGATTAATAATTGCTCATTCAAACCAGTAAGCATAGGATCTATTTTTATCATGTCATCTGTTTACACAATTTTAAGAAATAATCGTCACCTTTTTGAAGCACAGACGGTATGTCTGGGTTAGGACACTGTTGACAACATGCCCTCAGAACAAACTCTCGTTGGCACAGACCGCTGTGCACGTGCACCGTCTGGGCATCGTGTGGTTTTCTCCCGCGCTGGCCGCCTGCTGGCCCTTCTCTTCAGCTGTGAGTTGAACACAGGCAATATGGCGCGAAGGCCCAAAAACCAAAGAGAAAATTGCTACTTATTGGAGACTATGGTTGCATGACTGGAAATGGAAATGGAAACAGAAAGCCGTGATTAAAGTTATATTATCCTAGATAACTATTTGACAAATATAACTCTATCAGTCAACATGTCTTATACTGAAGCATTCATTGTACCAGTTGAACCTTCTCTAATTTTTAGACTTTAGATATGCTATGACAAAAACCAAAAATGATTCCAAAGCATTATATATTGGGTTATATACTTTTATTTTTGCATTATTAAACTTTTAAAAATGCCTAATAATAGCTTGCACTTTTTGAGTGGTGTATCAGATCCTGTCTAAGTCTGTTCAGGCTGCTGTAACAAAATACTACAAGCTGAGTAGCTTATAAACAATAGACATTCATTTGCACAGCTCTGGAGGGTGGATGTTCGAGACCAAGGCGCCGGCAGAGTTGGTGTCTGGTGAGAGCCTGTTTTCCGGTTCACAGACGGTGCCTTTTTGCTTTGTCCTCACAGGGTGGAAGGGGCAAGGGAGCTCTCTGCAGCCTCTTCTGTAAGAACACTAATCCTATTCACGAGGGCTCCATCCTCCTGACCTACGCACTTACCAAAGCCTCTTCCTAATTCCATCATCTTTGGGGTTAGGATTTCACCATATGAATTAGGGGAAATACAAGCATTCAGAACATAGAAGACCCCTATTCCCACCTGAAGAATCAGAGGCTCACACCACGTTATTCTCACACTCAGAGGTTCATTGACTGGAGTTCAGCTGATTGAGCCTGGGCTTTTGCTGGGTGGCTCAGCTTCAGACTGGGGGGCTTCCAGGCTGGGCTGCTGCAGTAGGAGGTGTGCGAAGCCATGTGGCCAAGGGCATGGTGTGTGATGCTAAGACAGGGGAAGAGTGCAGAAGTACAAAAGGATTCAATCCACCTTAAGTGTTGTCTACAGGCTATCTAGGATTTCATTTTACTTGGTAGAAATATCTAAGATTGATAATAACTCATCAGAAGCTTCCAAAACCACTTCCTTATTCTAACTTGAATATTTATTCTGGTTCCTTTTATTCGAATACTCTTTTCTTTCCTTTACCAGTATAAGTTATTAAAGTGTGGACGTGTGGCTGCAACACTAGTTCATTGCTAGTTAAGTCAGGATAGTTCGTGTTTGCTCAGTTTGCAAGTCTGACGCTGCCATGCTCGCTTCTATAGCAGTTGCTCAGTGTGGCCAACAAGACAGTTCACTGGTTCGACACTTCCCGAATAGCATTTTATCCTAGCCTTTAGATGCTTAGTAAAGCCTTCCTGAATTGGGTGTTTCCAATCTACGATACCTAAAAAGGTTTCTTTAACTAGGAGCTTCAATTTTACAAAAAGTAATTAATCGAGACAACCAAAATGGCACTATGAGTTTATCAGGTAATTAAAGGTGTCTTCCTTTGGGGCTTTCTTTGATTTTTTTATCGATAGGCTACCATGATTTCCAGGTGCTTTTTCAGTTAAGGTCCATTACAGTACAAGAGATTCTTAACTCTATAATAAATACATTCCCTCACACTGATGTTGCTATAGCTACTGTCTCACCAACACCTACCTGACCCTTTGTCTTCTCCCCAGCTGTGGGTGGCAACACCTACATTAGATTGCATTGCCCTTGGCTTCTTTTCTGTGCCGAGTATGCACAAAGCATCCTCTCACGGCCATTTAACTTTCTCTATTGGGAATTCCCAACTTCTCTATGTCTCATAATCAGTGATTTTACTAGTAAAATTTCAGGGAAGCTAAAGTGGCGCGATAAACCCCAAACTCCAAATACCTGTTCTATTCATTCTAAGATAGGCATTTTCCCCCAATTTTAACATTTCCAAATGACATGCCACAATCACTGGCTACCAGGGGGCATTGTTGAGGTTGTTGTAGTTGTGTGAAAATGAAAATAACCTGTTGGGGTCTGGGCAGGCCAAGGAAATGCCAGAGTCGCTGTTTAGGCTGTGATGGTGTGTAGGAACGGGCACTCGAGCCTGCCAGGTTTACTCTCCTTCCCAGGAAAGGAGAGTGGTAGAAGCGGCGCAGGGCTGGCGGGCAGTTTCCTGATCAGTGGGGCCCGGGCTCCTTTGATCTGTCATCTTGGGCTTCTGACTTCAAGATTACTTCATGTTCTAAGGTGTTTGCTGGAGGCATCCAGCCTTATAGTCCAAATTGTACATGCCAGGAAGGGGGATGGGATAGAAAAACCAAACACTCACAGCCAGCTCTTTATCACTCTTGAAGAAGCTTTCTCAGAAGTAATAGACAGTATTCTAGTTATATTCACTGGCCAGAATTAGCTACACGGCCGTACCAACATGCAAGAGAAGCCGGGAAATGCTTTTATTTGGCTACACTGCTCCAGTAATATCAGGGTTCTGTTATTAAGAAGCAAAGAATGGATGTTGTGTAGACTAGTGGCCATCTCGGGTATGACAGGTTTGTGTCCAGTTCACCTGAGGGACTTACTGTTCTAGATGGTTCTGACACAGCCAGTCCAGGGAGCTGCTGCTTTTAGGGATTCTGCTGACTCATTTTCAGATTAAGTGTGTATCATCACCTTGACCATTTTAACTATGCTGACGTACATGACCAGTCTTACCAACAGTATAGTGCATACAGGTTATACTCATCTTTGTACTTCCTCTGTCTGAATTTTAAGAAAACCAAAAAACAAAACAAAACATTCAAACCCAAACCTTTTCTATGGACTTTATCTTTCTGTTTAAAACACTTCTGATTACCAGGCTCATATCTAGGACTATGAAATTGTCAGCAGAAATTGGCAAAAATAAATTAAAAAATCATTTATTCCCTCTCTCCCAATATGGGTCATTATAGCTATTTAGCATAAGCATAGTTGGATCAGAAATGTTATTATCTGATTTTTGTATATAATAAAATGGTGGCCACTGGTGACGTCAAATCTCACCATCATTTAGTTTGGCCAGACACAGCGAGATTGCCAAAGACAGGTTTTAATGGGTGGGCTTGTAACCGGCACATAACAGTTGCGCTTCTACTTCGGGGACTGTACGTGTTATCCCCACAACGGCAGAGCCCAGTCTGTGGGAAAACCCCAGCAAGGCAACATGAGGATAATTATCACGATGTGTGTGGTCACCAAAGGGATGGTCTGATTAAGGGTCATGGGGAAGAAAAATAAAGACGTAACATTATAAATTACAGCCGATAGTCTCTCAGGAAGAATTCAAATCAGAAATGCTTCCCTCCCTCAAAAAGCTGAGGAAGTTTTTAAAACCTGTCTCGTTTTCAATTTTGTGGCAAGTTCCACCAGAGGGCCTCACTGTCGTTAGGGTGGACGTGGTGGGCTGGGACTGGCTCCCTTCCAGAAAACAGGCTGAGAGGGTGCTGGCAAGTGGTTTTGGAGGTCAAGTGAGGGGACTTGTTGCTGTGTTTGGCTTGACCTTCAGTACTAGAGTTTGTTGGGACAAAGGGTACATAAATATTCTTTTGGCCTAGTGGGAACCACTTGGGATGTGAGAGATCTGGTTTGGAACATTTTAAAATCTTTTGTAAGAGGGATGCCTTCCTGAGGACAGAGAAGGTCAGTACTGAGTGGACTTCTGGAACCAAGGATGGAGCCAGGTGGGAGAACTGGAGAACTGGAATACACCATCGGAGAGGAACCCCTCTGGAGAATCCTAACACGGTTGGTAAGAGAAAGGATTAGCTTTTTAAAAGTTAATTTATTTCCCATTACAGTTGGCATACAATATTATACTAGTTTCAGCTGTACAACATAGAGTGATTACATACACTATTATATTAGTTTCCAGCATACAACATCGAATGGTTAGACATTTATATTCCCCAATGAAGAGAAAGGTTTAGACAGCATGAAGCTATATTCTGACTGTACCAGTCAAGTAAGAGCTTCATTCTGCCTCCTTTTACCTCCTCCATCCCAGCACTTACCCCTGGTGGGGCCTGAAGCCACAGCTAACAAGCAGGGGGCGTAAGAGAGATGGAAGTCTCATGTTTTTATAAAGATGGAAGTACTGATCAATAAATATATTGGACTGGGTACTTGCAATAATTGACCTGAGACTATGTCTTAAAGTGATTGTAGGACTTTATGTTCCCCCAGAGTCTGTGTGAGAACCGTCATTGTGCCGGCCCAAGTTTTACCCAGCTCCATGCCCCGGGCATGTGAGGAAGAAAACCCAAGTTGTTTCGGGTTCACCATGTAAGAACTGCATGGCGATATGCTGATTCCATATGCACTTTAAAATCGGGACTCACGACAACCCTGTGAAATGGGTTCTATTTTTATTACCAGGCCAGGCTGCAGCTGAGAAGCTAAGAGCTTGCAAAGGGGCCACATGCTCTGCGTGTATGGTTGGGGCTGTGCGTGACTGTAGTCCTTCCCCCAGCACTGCTGACCCCGGGCAGTGGCTGCAAGCAGCAGGAGGAGAGCCCCTTCCTCCCGCAGTGTCCCTCAGGGCTCTCTGCTGAGAAAGCTCAACAAGGGGCTCAGGGTACAAGAGAGATGCTTAAAAGAATTCTGCTTGTTAGGGCAGAGCATGTGCTGAAGGGTGAATCTGGAGCTCAGAGGCAATGAAGTGATATGTAGCACAGGGAGTATGACCAAAATGACACGTGATGATGGGACTTTGTGCACTTGCTATGTTGGGGACATGAGTTTTTCAATTGTACAGAACAGGAACCCACCTTCCCCCATCTGTTTCCTGCTTTTTATCCCAGGGACTGGCCCATATGGACATCGAATGATTTAGCCAGTGGAAAACTTCAACAGGAGATTGGAGGAGGGAGGAGAGTGAGGATAGGGTGTCAGTTTCCTGGACTGGGCTGTCTTCCCGCGGGGCGCCTGTGCTGCCTGTGTCGCACAAGCAAAGGGCAGCTCCTCTCCAGGAAACAAGCCTCTTCCAGGCACAGCATCTTTCGTTACCTGCAGGAAACGGCATTTCCACTCTGTCCTGTGTTGGACCTTTAGTAAATAGAAGGCAGAGGAATTATTAGAAAAATGAAGTAAAAAATTAAAATACAGACATAGCTAATCCTAATCATTTTATTATTAGATAAAGACCTACAATTATTCCATCCATTTGCTGTTGATTTTCGTTAATGCTTCCTCTCAATTTCTTTAACTAGCTCATCTAACAAAACTAGCCCAGCAGGGGTCTGTGGATTCCTCCCTCTGCTCTTGGCAGTCACTGTCTCTGACCCCTTGGCCCAGGGGTGGTGACAGTTCTGCTGCTGTTAGCCCTAGTTTCACGCTGTGGTTTCCCTAAGTTCCACTTGCGTATTTGTCATGGCAGTCCTGGGCCATTTAACGTTGGGGTATGTCTGAGAAATCCGACAGCAGGGTGTATCGTTGTTGGGCGAATGTCGTAGCCTGCCGCTGTAATTGTAAGCGCTACACTTGTATAGAACTAGCAGGGCAGGTTTGTTTGTGCCAGTATCACCACAAACGTGTGAGTAATCATGTCGTCAGCCAGGACAGTTAGCTTGCTTTGGTTTTGTTTTATTTTGTAGCACAGGGCCCTGATTTAAGTTTTGGTTGCCATGGTGTCCACTTCAAGGAGCCGTCCACTTCAAAGCTGGCTTTGTCAGATTGACACATTGCCAGCCACACATTAGATCCAGGGCCAGGCCACCTCCCCCACTGTGGCTCCTTTGTTTTAGAGATTTTTATTGATTTTGATAACTTTTGGGCTCTTGTTTTTGACTTTTCCCATGCTTTAAATTCTCACTCATATGTTATAAATTCACCAATAAAAGGGGACCCTGGGAAGCCCTATGCCCCCACCCTCAACCCAAATAAAAGCAGAAGCCCAGGCCTGCACACTCACTCTCTCTCTCTACCTGTGACCTTGCTGAGTGTCTCCTGCTGTGCCTTGTATGTTCCTGGGCCTAAAAAAATAAACTCTTTTTTTTCTTCAAAGTTTCCTAATGGTTATTGCTAAAGGGCCTCTTCCAACTTTAATAAGAACCACGGGGTCATTGGTTCAGTGTCACCTTGGAAGATGAGCTGTCTGTAAGAAGCTCGCCTGGGCCCAGGTATTACTCTCCATAGGCTGATACTGCACGAAACCGGAAAGACGGTGTGCTACCACGTTGCCATGGTGTCCCTCGGCAAAAGGGACTTTTAGCTCCATTACAGTCTTATAGGACCACTGTCGTACATGCGGTCTGGCATTGACCACAGCGCTGTGATGCTGCACGATGATGTAGACCCTTTGTGAAGAAATAAACCCACTCACACTCTCCTAGTGTGAGTGAGTGGGGCATTTGTTTCCGGTTGTGGTCGTGACTGGTCAGCAGTTACTGTTTATCCTGAGAGAGAAGGTGACTGTGAATGTCGGGGAGAGAGTGAGACTCTAAGGTGGGTAAATGCGAGTGAAATTAGTATGATTTGAAAGCAAACTGAAAGTTGGAAGGGGCTACAGGTAATTAGGAGGCATGCATGAAGAATTCTTAGGTTAACAGGATGCAATTGAGTTAGAACAGCGGTTTTCAACTGGGGTGCAGCAAGAATTTTTAAAACACGCAATACCTGACTGTTTAGTCCGGGGCACCGACCTCTCTTCCGTTCGATTATCAAATAAAGACATGACAACGAGCCAACGCAACAGTAGCGGTCCAGTGTGAATGAATCCAAATTATACCTATTTTTTTGACAGGAAGACAAAAATGTATTTGTGGTATGCCACAGAATTTTAGTAATTAGTGTATGTGTGCCATGAGATGAAAAAAGTTCAAAATCTCTGAGTTAGATTGATTCATGAGTAACAATTCAAACAAAGAAGACTGAATAGAATGTTTTGAGACACTAACCATGAAGTGTATTTATTATACTTCTGGCTGAGAATTATCTTTCGAACAGATAAAAAATTCCAAGTGTCTGTGAGGCAACACTTCCTTAAACATCACACTTTAAAATAAAGACAGCTTTCTAGATGGGGGAGAGTGAATTTATTTGTACGAATGATGCTGCATAAACAGTTTGTACCTAAGGAGAATTCTTCCATGTGGATGTGTCATATTCCCCTACTTACAATGCACTGTGAATGATTATGAGGCATCTGTGAGCGAGAAAAGCAGGGACTGCAGCTTGTAACTGCAGCGTGCGAGCCTCCGCCCATTCGTGGTAGACACCTGTGAACAGACAATGCTTTTCCTCTGGGCTTTTTTAAAAAAATATTCATTAGTCTTAATGTTGTTCTTCTTGTTTGAATGAGGATTGTTATAAACTGGGAAGCAGTGATTTTAGAAATCTTAGAAACTGCTGGGAAGGTGCATCAAATGTGTCTTTCTCTTTTCTCCACCTTTGCTTTCTGTCTTTCAATACAATGCACTCTTTTAATTTGTAAAAACTAAACCTCAGAATTTTGTGGAAACATTTTATAGAACACGTGTGAGAAAAATGGATGGCACTGTCACAGCAATCCCCTGGTGTTTTAAGGTGAAAAAAGTTAAAACATTTTAGGATAGGGAATAATAGAGGCGATGCTGTGTAAAATAGGGATTAGGTGGCCCTACGACTCTGCAGTAACAAACTGATGAAAGTGATATTAAAATAATTGCCATGAGGTTGGAGGATGGACTTCTGTGGGTTTTTCCTGCTCCTCTTGACTTCTGCCCTTCTTTTTGTAACAGCTTCAGTCTTCCTCTTAGAAACCAGCTGCTCCTACCTTCAGTGGTTCTGGAGGGCCCGTAACCATGACAGGACAAGCCACCCAGGCTGGTCCAATCATGATCTTTCCATGGAACTTCCCACCTTGGAGGTGAGGAGCCAGACCTGTGGTCTTCTGGACGTGACTCCAGAGCTGCTGGTGGTCACACTGGAGGCACGAGGAGAAACCACTGGAAGTGGGACTGGTGCCCAGGGAGAAGTACAGAGTCTGGTTGAAGACTAAGGTGGAGAGAGACGTATCCAATTGTCAGGGGTGCTGGTCTCTGACATCCTTCGTATGATTCTGATTTTCCTGAAATCCCTTCAGTTTTGTGAGTTATCCAAGTTATTCTAATGTCTCTGGAAGTCCTTTCTTCTTTTGACTTAGAAACTCAAGTCAAGTGATCAAATTTTAGATCATTTGATTTGAGTTTCTGTTACTTGCAATAAACTTTCTCACTAATATAGCAGGTAAGTACTGACATATGTATTTCAAACACAATTTCTAGCTTTTGAAGTTAGTGCTTTTTGGATCTCCCACTGGCAACATTTGGGATCAATTTTCTATTTTGGGCCGAGTATAGCAAAATCTCCACTATGCTCCACTATGGTGAACACAAGTCTTTCAAAACTTGCAGATAATCTCCAATTTATTTTTATTTCCTTTGGAATACAGAAACATTGTAGATATTTAATTTTTTGTTTAGCTCTGTTAGTACCTCATAAGTGGTGGTTGTTTCTCAGTGGTGACTTAAGGAGAAGATGGCATTTAACACCACTGAAATGCTTGGGAGCCTCAGCCTGCAATCTAAACAACTTGCCCACAACAGATAATGGTGTGGAGATTAGTGTTCTATGTATAGACCCATGATTTTAATAGCAGGAGCAGGAGCAGGATAGTGAAGGGACTGACCGATATGCCTAGGCAAATCACACAAAATCAGCCTTCTTAGATGACTCCAAGGAGGATGCTTTATGTGGGATATGAATCTAGGCCATACGTCACATACCATGTGTTCACAGAAAAATGCAGTCTCTTAGCAACTATCATCTGGTTGTCAAGTTATTTGATTTTTATAGACACCTGGCTTTTTTAGGCACATACCTCACTAATGCTTAAGCATAATATTCAGGTCAGTGTTGGAATAATTACATTTCACTTTCTTCCTAATGATACTTTAAAAATTACCGATTCAAACTTTACCTATTTCAAAAAATAAGATAAGCTTTTGCAGGGAACACTTGCATGAATGAGAAAAAATCTTGTTCTCCTGTGAGTTAATTCATTAATTAACTCAATAAAACATATATTTGATGTCTACTGAAGCCTGGCCTGGAGGATACAAAAACCAATAGGAGCTCCTGTCTGCCCTCAGGAGGCTCCTGGGCATCTAGGCATGTAAAAACCCACGGTAGCATGAATCAAGTTTTTTTTTTTTTTAATTTTTATTGTTATTCAATTACAGTTGTATGCCTTTTCTCCCCCTCCCTCCCCCCACCCCAGCCGAACCCACCTCCCTCCCCCACCCCCCCATCCCCCCCAATTTTGTCCATGTGTCCTTTATAATAGCTCCTGCAATCCCCTCTTCCCACTGTCCCCACCCCACTCCCCCCTGGCCACTGCTAGACTGTTCCCAACCTCAATGTCTCTGGTTGTATTTTGTTTGCTTTTTTCTTTTGTTGATTATGTTCCAGTTAAAGGTGAGATCATATGGTATTTGTCCCTCACCGCCTGGCTTATATGAATCAAGTTTTGATGGTACAGGGCACAGGCGGTCAATCAGTCAGGCGGACAGGCAGACACACGGACAAATAGTTATTGGGCACAAGGGGAATGATTCTCCTTAGGGTGAAGTGAGAGCCAGTCTAGCAATACTTCACAGAGGAGGTAGCACCTGACTCTTTGACTCTGGTTTTAGTGAATACTTTTTAATTCCTTTCTGACCAGACCTTTTCTCTTTCCCATGGCTGCAACCAAGAACTTTGCTCTGACTTAACTTGAGAGGGAACACTTTTGCAATTAATAACAAATGATACATCGATATCACCAGAATGTTACTTTTGGTATCTTTACACTGGTATCATTTATTTATTTATTTATTTATTTTTAAAATTTTTATTGTTATTCAATTACAGTTGTATACCTTTTCTCCCCATCCCTCCACCCCACCCCAGCTGAACCCACCTCCCTCCCCCACCTCCACCCTCCCCCTTGATTTTGTCCATGTGTCCTTTATAGTACACTGGTATCATTTATAATGCACAGTGTAAACATATCTGCGGTGAGATATTCCAGATAATATGATTACTATTAATACTACAAAGATAAATAAAATGTAAAACTTAAATTAATGTTAACTGAAAAAAGGCTACTCAGAAGTATGTACTCTGTAATTCCAACTTTTGCTTCTAGAATATACAGATGGGAATATATTTTTTAATGCATTAGTTAGTAAGGGTATCTCTGTGGGGTTATGAATTGTTTCAAATTGGTTGTGTGTAAAATATTGACTTATTTACAATTTTCTTCAATAAACATGTTTATATCAGTGTTTAAAAAGAAGAAATTGCTGTTGGTGGGATTCAAATCATTCAATTTAAAAAATTTTTTTTCTCAATTTTCTTCAGTGAACATTTATCCCCCCCCAAAGCTAGCAAATACAATTAGAAATAAGGAGAAACCTTAAAAGACTCCTTACTTAATGCGCTGAAAAATCTAGGGGAGCGTACTAACTGGTGCACAGTAACTTGCTGTGTTCCTTCCCCTTGTCTGTCGGTCTAGGTTGTAAATGCATTCTCTGGAACGTTTCACCTCGAAATCTGTGCAGTTCCATTCCCTTCACCACTGATGGTTAGGGGCAGGCATATGACACAGCTTCGACCTGATACGGCAGCCTGGTTTTGCAGATTTATAATACTGTTTTACTTGTAAGGGTACATGGATGGGGACACCTGAGAACAGCACAAATACTTCCCCCAGCAATGCACTCTGACAGTTTTTACCACAGAGAAAAAATAAAGGTTGATTAATTCAGTCAAACTGCTTCATGGAAAATGAGTAATCTACAAAATATTCACATCTTTTTCTAAGAAAAAAATGCTGTGTTCAAAAAAGTTTGGAAAATGTTGTATATGATAGTTGTTTCATGGAAATTCACTTTAGTATACAAGGTCTGTCTGGAAAAAGTCCAGCTATTGTTAATATTACAAGAACAGTTTGTGTGACATCCATGTACCCTGGCAGCCAATGAGAGTGGCCTGGAATTTGCATGCGTGAACAATGACGACTTCACTGTACTGGTCAGTGGGGGCGGTAGACACCACTGAGTGAGCATGTGTACTGTGTGGCCTTTGCATTCAAAATGACTGAGCGAGTAAAGAAATGAATCTGCATCAAATTTTGCATTAAGCTTGAACATTCCTCAGCAGAACCTGTTTGGATGATTCAGAAGCCTGAAGCTATGGGCAACTGGTGATTGGCAGCTTCATCATGACAACGTGCCTACTCATGTGTCACATCTCATGCAGAGTTTTTTGGCAAAACATCAAATTACCCAAGTGACTCAGCCCCCTACAGCCTAGATTTGCCACCCTGTGACTTCTTGCTTTTCCCAAAACTAAAATCACTTTTGAAAGGGAAGAGATTTCAGACCATCAGAGAGATTCAGGAAAGTACAATGGGGCAGCTGATGGCAATTGGAAGAACTGTGTGAGGTCCCAAGGTGCCTACTTTGAAGGGCACTGAAGCGTCATTGTCCTATGTACAATGTTTCTTGTATCGTGTGTCTTCTTCAATAAATGTCTCTATTTTTTGTAGTGTGTGGCTGGATACTTTCTGGACAGACCTCATGTCAGGATTCAGGAAGTCTTGTGGTAAAGAAAACTGTGTAACTCTTTTGAGTCAGCTTCACCTTCTGTTACCAAACCAGACAGCACTTTTTTCATATTTGGATAATTCTTGTTAGCATTACCTAGAATACACATTTGGAAATGGTGGCTACTTTTGGGGGGGCAGTTGGGATAGAGGGAAGTTTTTTTTTTAATTTTATTTTTTCCATTACAGTTTCCATTCCATATTATTTTGTATTAGTTTTAGGTGTATAACATAGTGTTTAGACAATCATATATACACTTTATAAATTGTTCCCCCTAATATTTCCAGTTCCCATCTGGCACCATACATAGTCATTAAATATTATTGACATTATCCCCTGCTCTCTACTTTACATCGCTGTGACTACAATCCCTGTACTATTTTGTGACTACAATTTGTACTTAATCCCTCCAGGAAGTGGTGGCTACTTTCATTCAATTTTTGTGATTCCTATAATGACTACCATTTATCCCTGTACCTCTGACGATGTTGTGTTCATATCAGCGTTTGCTAGGTCCCTACATGTTTGACCTTCCTGTGGTATCACTTTCACCAGCGTGAGATTTGAGCACCATTGCGTTCTTCTGTCAAACAGTCTAAGATGTTGGTTGTTATTTTAAAAGTTTTTAAGATAATAGGGATTAAATGCAGCCTTTACCTCCTTTTTCATTCTCTGTAGTTTGTAATCCTCCCCTTTAAAAAAACCTGTCTGTTCAATATTTCTAGCCTCAGCTGGGACTAGAGCTCATCCTACTATAATCTTCTCACCTTCCATCATCAGGTGATTTTGAGAGGCAGGAGAATGTCATGGATGAGCCCTGTTGTGGATGGCTCTGGGACCAAGAGGCCCAGGCTCAAATTCCAGGTCCAGTGTGTACCAGCCCTGTCAGCAGGGCATACCTGCTAACCCGCATCTGTAGCAGGGTGGTAATGGTGGTGCCTACCTCATTGGTGCCATTGCCTTGAAGCAGTTAATACACATAATAGAATCACAACAGGGCCTGGTCAACATACGTGAGTGTTTGTTAGTACTATTGAAAGTGGGTTGAATCTGGTTCTCACGACCTGATCACGGCCTGCTACACAGAAAGCACCCAAACATTAAATATTATTGCCATTGTTACTGCTACTCTTCGATAATTCTACTGATTATATTCTCCTTGTCTGGACTTACCTGATTCCAGAATGGAAATAACTTTGATATAATCTGCTTATAGAAATTTTAATTCTAGTGTCCATTGTTTTTGTAGAATTGATATGTTAAATCGCTGTTGGTTTTTAATAACCTATATTCTGTGAAAATCAGACTTTTTTCTTTCTTGTTAATTTGAAAGAATTTCTCTACCAAACTGAACCCGAGGGTAGAAGAACTATACGCGTTAGACTGTCTCAGCATGTATGTAAATGACCTTCAGGAGGGGAGAAGAGATACTTATGTTCAACCTTGTGGAAATGCACGGTCATCAAGAAAGTCACAGATAATGGAAAAACCACCCATATCTTATTCCTGTGTTTATATTTTTCCACTCCTAACCATTTCTTTACATTTTGCCATAAAGTGAAGTAATAGCTTCAGTGTTAAGTTTACTCTCACCACCTAAATAAGTGGTTCAGAAAAATGAAGGAAAGTTAGGTTTTCATTTTCTGTTTTATGCTTATTTGTTCCTTTTAAATTCTGTCTTGCCTCTCTTTCTGGGGGGATAGTGGCTCGACAGTGTTAAGGGTGAAATGGTTTGTGTGCATCAAGATTAGTTTCTTCCCCCAAAGATAAAAAGTTACAAGTACCAGTTTAGATTCATTTGTGTTGGCCATTTTCATCAATTAGAGTTATAACCTTTTAGAAAGTGGGCCAGTTTGATTTGAAAGCAGGTGGCCTGGGGGCTTTTGAGAACTAACTGCCTATTGTCAATAGTCACTGGAAGAAGGTATGCGAAAGAAGCCTCTTTCTTGAGGGAAGCCCTGTTTTCTATCAGGAAGCAGTTTTCAGACATGTTTCTTTTTCATTCGTAGGGAAGTTATTTATGTGATATTTCATTTGGAACCCAGATATGAAATAAGAGGCAATAAGAATGGTTGAAGTCTTGGCCAGTGTGGCTCAGTTGGTTGGAGCATCATTCCGTACACCAAAGGGTTGGGGTTTCGATTCCTGGTCAGGCACATGCCTGGGCTGTGAGTTCTGTCCCCTGTTGGAGTGAATATGAGAGGCAACCAATCGATATTTTTCACATCAATTCCTCTCTCTCTCTCTTTCTTTCTCTTTCTCTCTCTCCCCCAATGCCCTCCCTCTCTGAAATCAATAAACATATCCTTGGGTAAAGATTAAACAATAAAAATGCATTTTGCTTAGTGAGAGTGAAGTTAGTGCTCTACCAACAAATCAATTGCCAATGTCCATCTGTAAAAACAAGTTTTAGCTTATAGGGTGTGCCAAAATAGACAGTAGGGGAGATCTGCTCGGGGGCCGTAGTTCGTCGACTCCTTCTCTAGAATAAACTGCAACTGTAAGATAGCAACTAGGAGATTGCAATTAGTCATTAAAATGCTTTTATTTTACAGTGACAGAAATGAAACACCTTCTCACTGCAATTATATTGGCAATGTTTTTCTGTTTGAAGGTGGAATTACAAGTCCCAGTGTTGTGGATAGTTTCAGAAAAAGAGAATCTCACACATTCTCCGTGGGTGCCTTTTATGGAAGGGAATTTGTCAAAATGTGTCAAAACCCTAAAAAAGTTCATATTTACTTTGCTTGACCCAGTGATTTTGTTTTTAGAAACTTAACTCCACAAGGACTATATTGAAATATTTATGTGCAAGGTAATTCATCACAGTATTTTTAATTATAGTGAAAATTTGGGACCATCTCCCAAATGCTTAGCAATAAGGGAATCAGTGAAATAAATTATTGTAGAGATAAAAAAATTATTATACAGCCATTGCAAATTATATTGTGGAACTTTATTGACATGGAAATATTTACTTTAAAAAGCAAGCTACAGACATTATGCATACAGAACTATGATCCCGTTATTGTATAAAAAATGTGGAGCATGTGCATGGAAATCAAAGTGCAAGACTACATGCTGAAATGGCAGTGGAGTTAGGCCCTGGCTGGGTAGCTCTGTTGGTTAGAGCATAGTCACCATGCGCCAAGGTTGTGGGTTTGATTCCCGGGCAGGACACACAAAAGAAAACCAATGAATGCATGAATAAATAAAACAACAAATTGAGTCTCTCTCTCTCTCTCTCTCCCCCCCACCTAAAATCAATAAATACAAAAATGAAATGTTACCAGTGCTCATACGTGAGATAGAATATAGATCATTATTTTCAATAATAGCAGCATGACTAAGTACAATTCCTTGACTGCTGAGCAACTACAGGCACTTTGGGAAATGCTTTACATACGTAATCTTATGTAATCTTTAAATAAATGCTGTGAAACAGGCGTGCTTCTCTCCTCTAATTAATGGAGACCCTGAGGCTTGGAGAAATTCAGTAGTTTCACCAGCTGATATAGCTAGAAATGGGGAGGGGGGCTGATGTTTATACTTAGAAGTGATTGATTCTAGAATTTGTACTCCATCCTGACTCTCTTATTTTCTTCATAATAATTTACATTTCTAATATTGCTCGGTAGTATTAGTGGGTGTTTTAAGAAAGGTGAAAACAAGGTTATTAGGTATAATTACATGAAAAACACTGATTGCCGTGTAGAAGATTAAACCATTTCTTGTCCCACTACTGCGGATTCCTGGGACTTCCACCTGCCTGTCCTTTCTACTGGCCCGAGGATCTTCCATGAAGACTCGGGAAGGCAGAAGTCATTACCCTGGGCTACTGCAAGGAGTGGGTATTCTAGTTGACAGTAAGTCTATAGCCTAGCTAGAAAATATTTTTCTCCAAGACAAAGAAAGATCTTCCATATTTTTAAGGTAAATTACTTTGTTCCAAGAGACAATCTGACTCTGAGTTTTTTCCCCCTCTCTAAGGGCATTCTAGAAGCAGTGCAAGAAATGTAGTTGTTAATTGGTGATCAAGAAACTTCCTCTCACTTCCTCACTAAACCCCTTCTAGGTACCAAGTTCTCTCAAAAGTGAATAAGGATAGTATCAGGCTTGGGGTGGTGGTGGTGTTAACCTATTCAGATTAAAATCTTAAGTGTTTACTTAATAATGTGGCTACCAGAAATGTCACCTGAATTCAGAGTTCATGATTTTTTTTCTGTCTGCTATAAAATTATGTCTATTAAACTCTGCCATGTTTCATTCGCTGAGCAAGATGAACTCTTCTTTTCTGCTTAATTGTTCCTTAAGACAAAGAGTCCGATCAGCAACGGTCTGTGATCATCTAGCCCTTTGGTTTGCGTGATTACTGGGGTACAGAGCTCCTTGAACATGATCAATTGTTTTTCTGACCGGTTATTTCACATCTTTTCTCCCCAGTTCTTTGAAAATAAGAGGATGGGCAAATTTACCTCTTTTAGGAATTGCGGAGAAGCATAATGCTATTTCCTGAATGCAGTTTTAACTGTGAAATGATAGCAGATCACAGGTACACAGGTAACGTCATGTAAAGATATCACAGGAGTAACAGCAGTTAAATAATCACCCTATTAAATTAAGTGATTATAAGTCTAGGTATTGAATTGGGAATTTAATAGACATTATCAACTGAATCATTTTGGGGTAGGAAAAAATCAGGTTGTACAGTAAACAATAATAAATATTTAAGCATAATAACAGGGGGTTAGGTGGAGGGTAGAGGGGACTAGTATATGATGGTGACTCTTATTTTGAGTTCCCACTCATTCATCCATTCATTTAACAAATATTTATTGAGCTCTCTAGCCAATGAAGACACAGAACTTAGCAGGACAGACCCATTCTCTGTTTTCATAGAGCCTAGAGTTTCCTAGATGGACACTAAGTACCTTATACTTTATATGATTTAGAATCTTTCACAGATCATAAGGATATGTAACTGTCCCACCAGTCACCTACACAGACACAATCGAGGTGACCTTGAAAATGAAAGGGAGGGGGCTGTGGGAAGAGTGGATTTTCTATCTGTATAAAATTTAGGTTGATTCATATTTAAAATGCTACAGTGTTACTGGTTCAGACCAGAGGGGTAATACTGCTCTGATAATTGCTGCCTTTTTATAATATTTTGAACTGAAGTTTTAATTCCCAAGAAGCGGGACTATGCGATGGCAGGGTGCCGCTGGCCGCGGAGGGCTATCCTTCCTGCTGGGTTTGCCAGGGACCGTAGGTCGGGTTCACTACCCGAGTTCTCTTGTTTAAGCAGAGAACTTTTAAAATTCAATGTATTCATTTTATTATAAAAGAGTGTTAAGAAGAAATACTTTCGAAAGACGATGTTTTTAAAAATTAATCTTAAAAACAACTTTTCAACTTTTTACCTTTGTTGCTTTCCCACTAATGTGAACATTTTCTTTAACAATTTTTAAAAAAATCCTTGTTTGGAGTTATAAATTTGCCCAAGTAATTTGTTCTTGACCTTTTTCTAGCTGAGTGTCAAAGTGATCCAGTTTGTCTTTCGGCAGTTCTTTTCAGTTAAGTTTTCTGTTAAGAACAATTAGTCCCTGATTTCAGAGACTTTGTTATCTTATTTTGTGCATAGTGTCAGAGGGAACAGAAAAATTTATTTTGGAGGACACGATGGCTACAGAGTTTCCAAAAATCATATTGTCATATAACTTTCTTTTACATTTGAAAGGAAGTACTCTTTTCTTACATTCCATTTTCCAGGGCTCTTTGCGGACTTCCTTTCAGGTTCATTCACCTAAGCTAGGCCAATCCCTGCAAAGGGGGTGGAACTACCATGATTGGCTTTTATTCCACTCACGATTCATCCTAAGGGTCTGGAGAATTCTCCCTCCCCTGTGGCAGTGGCTACTTGAAAAGAGATGGACACAAGTTTTTCAATTGACACAAAAGAGAGTAAATGACTGTTGGATAGGCAAGTTATAGTATTTGCTAAAGTTGTTTTTGTCAAGTTAATGCTATTGATTCTGGTAAAAAAAATTCTTTTTTTATGTGTTAAAAAGTTTCCTCACTTCACAGAACATGTGTTCTGCTTTTTCATGTTATCAACTTGCTTATCAAAGTTATTGTTTACAGATACAAGAAAATATCTTTTTAAAATTTAAGAGAAATTTTAAATTATCTTTTTAAAATTTAAAGAAAATATCTTTTTGCAATTTAAACATAAATGACTCAAATACAATGCTTTATTGTAAGTATTTTATTAAAGTGGATATATTTTTAGAATTACTGCTTAAAATTTCAAGATATAGAAATGAAGCAGGGAAGGGGACAAAGTCTACAGTTAAATGAAAGGAAAAGAAAGTCATTATATCCAAACTCCTCTGTTTCTTCAGACTGTGGTGTCTGAAACGTTGAAATCCCTGTTTCTTCTAACGTGTCTATTAAGGTGTTTGGATTATGCGCGATGAACAGGGATGAAAAAGCTGAAGGGATAGTGTTCGGGGCTGAATCCTGTTCCCTCAAACTTCATGTATTAAAGCCCTAACCCCCAGTATTTCAGAATGTGACTGTATTTGAAGATAGAGCCTTCAAAGAGGTAATTAAGTTAACACGAGGCCATTAAAGTGGGCCCTGGTCTAATCGGACTAGTGCGTTTATAAGAAGAGGTTAGGACACCACGAGGACGCCAGGACTGGCCACACACAGAAGAAAGAGCGTGTGGGGCGCCGTGAGCAGGCAGTCGTCTGCAGGCCCAGGAGAGCGGCTGCAGAAGAGAGCGAACCTGCCGACACCTGGATGTTGGACTTTTCACTTACGGACCTGTGAGAAAATCAATTTATCTTGTTTAAGCCACCCAGTCTGTATAGCTAACTAATATAGATAGTAATTAATTCCACCTTAAAAAAATTAAAAAAAATTTCAATTACAATTGACATACAATATTATATTGTTTTCAGGTGTACAGCATAGTGATTAAACATTTATAAAACTTACAAAGTGATCAACCTGATAACTCTAGTACCTTTATGACACCATAAGTAGTTAGTATGGTATTATTGACCGTAGTTCTACTTTTTAATGAATACCTACTAAGTCAGGGGTGTCAAACTCATTTCACCGGGGGCCACATCAGCCTCGTGGTTGCCTTCAAAGGGCCGAATGTAATTTCAGGACTATATAAATGTAACTATTCCTTAACTGTTAAATGAGAGTTCAGCACTGCCACCGACGGTCCCATCTGGGGGTGATGGGAGACAGTGACACCCGAAATGTGTTGCTTATGTCCAGTCTACTGCATAATCTCGTTCTGGTGGCTGTCACTGCAGAAGACCCTGCTTCACAAAGATGGGATGTTGGAAATGGAGGCAGGCTTTCCAGTATTTCTGTGGCAACCTCAGGAGAGTCTGCCTTGACGTTAACCCAACATATGGAGATTTGAAGTTGTCTCAAACATACTTTTAAGGCCACCGTCATTTGCGATCTCCAGCTGTTGATCCTCTTCTAGCACAAAGTCGACTCACCGGGCTTATTCACAAGTGCATCGCAGATCCATTCCTTCCCAGTTAGGGGTCTTTTGTGGTTGGGAGGTAATGCTCAAACTCTTCTGAAAGCTGAGACAGGTGATCATGCACCAGCTGGGAGATAGCAGGCCCTGGCTCAGTCTCTTTCAAAATCTCTGCTAATGTTTGAAACATGTCGGAAATCCCAGTGTTCACACATCACCCCCATAATTCCAGTTTGGTTTTGAATGCAGCCAATGTATCTGCTGACTTGAACACAGTTGTTGTTCTCCCCTGAAGTGACAGATTTAATTCATTGAGCAGGTTGAATATGTCACACAAGTAAGCACGTTTTGCGACCCATTCTGTGTCCCTGACATGTGCTGCCAGTGGTGACTGTTTCCTAAATGAAATCTCTGGAGCGGTTCTGGAAGCCCCAAAACTCTGGCCAGTGATCTACCTTTAGAAACATCTCACTTCTGTGTACAAGAGAAGATGTGTGTGCTCTGCGTCCATCTCCTCACAGAGCTGTGTGAACAGACACGAGTTAAGGGCATGTACTTTTTAAATGTGGTTGATAATTTTAGTCACATCCTGCAAAATGCTAAGTTCAGATGACATGTTCGGCCAGGCTAGCCGGCATTTCTCTGTGGATGACCCAGTGTGTAGACTCATGTTCAGAAGCGACCTCTTTGACCGGAGTAGTGAAACCAGAAAGCTGTCCAATCACGGCAGCCGCTACATCGTGTATATACTGACACAAAATGACCAAGTCAGTTTTCCCGATAAGTAATCATTCAAAGACTTGACCATTTCTGCAGCTGTGGTGTTGGTTGGCCACAAAAGTGCACAAAACACATCCTCACAAACGTCCTCCTGAAAAATATATCACACAAAAATAAGCATTGTTGCCTTGCTGTCAACCTGGATTGCATACCACGGTGACTCATTAATTCTCTCTAACAATCGTGCCTCGATAGCCTCCGCTGCTTCATCAGTTCATCTAGTTACAGTGCTAGCCGAAAGAGGAACATGGGTCACTTTTGAACTGCAGCCTCTCCTAAAAGTGCATGACAAATGTCCTTAGCAGCAGGCAGGATCAACTCTTCACCAACAGTAAAGGGCTTCTCAGCTTTAGCGGTGTGGTTGGCCACTACGAGTGATGCTCTCAGCGCAGGCAGATTTGATGAGGTGGTGGCCTTCAATAATTGTTTCGGTTCTTCGTGTTCACATTTTTTTCTTTTGAAAAACTCTAAAGGTTTGTGTTTTAATGCAGGGTGCTGGGTCTCCTGTGGTGAAGCAGTTTTGAAGTTCTCATGGCTTCATTGGATAGCCAGTCACCAAATATTATACAAAGTGGGCTTGGAGAATGTGAATCCCCTGTTGCAATGAACCTGTAATTTAAGTAAAACTCTTGGTATTTTCTTTTAAATGCAACTTTGTTTTTGTTGGCAGTCTTAGAGTCTTCTGCTGTCTCAACATTGAGTCTTTCCCCCTTTTCAAAGAAGCTCTCTGGCAACATTTGTTTTTTTGTCATTTTGGCTATGGTCAGCATGTGGGCTTACCAAAACTGTGACCGAGACAAGCGCACAGTGTGGGAAAGAGGAACAGATGGAAGTGGTAAATAAAATAGTGGGCAGGTCACACGTGGGCTAAAGTAAGTGTCGGATTCTGACTTAAAGCCTGCCAGCCGGTGCAGCTGTGCAATTGAAGTTCATCAACTCACCTGCCACTGTGAGCCTGCCACCAGATGCAGCTTCATTGTCACTTGCCACTCACTGATAGGGTTTTGATATGAGTCTGCAAGCAGTTGATTTATTATGGTCTCTGTGCAGTTGAACCTCTCTACCAATGACAATCAGTATTTGCAGCCGCTCCCCAGCCCTAGCATCGGCACCACCTCAGATCATCAGGCGTTCGGTTTTTATAAGGAGCGTGCAGTCTAGATCCCTTGCGTGTGCAGTTCACGGGAGGTTCATGTTTCTATGAGGGTCTAATGCTGCTGCTGATCTGACAGGAGGTGGAGCTCAGGTGGTAAAGAGAGCGATGGGGAGCGGCTGAGAATACAGATGAAGCTTCGATCACTTGCCTGCCACTCACCGTGTTCTGTGACGTCTGGTTCCTAATGTGGCCTGGGGCTTCGGGACCTCTGAAGTAAAGGATGGGGGTTGGAATAAGTGGAATATTTAAGAAATATCTCATTTTCTTATAAACTGGAAGATTAATAGATTCAGCAACTAACCCTCCATAATTCACACAGCAGGCAGGGGAACCACCATGACCCAGCAATGTAATGGAGAATGAGAAATACTCAAACTGATATTAGACAAGATTAAAAGGAGATATTTCTTAAAACAAATGGGAAAACTTGTTGCGATCAATAATGCAGACTTTTCTGTTTGACTCCAGCCATTTAGGTCACAGCGGCTGGCTAGTCTCACCCCCCTCCTCCAGATGAGCCCTTACTGCTGACAGTCTGCCACATTTCCCAAGCCCCTTCCCTTCCCGGTCTCCTAAAGCACGGCTGGTTCTCACCCTTATCTTTCTCCCCCCAACCTCCAAAGTCCTTTCGCCTCCCCCTTCTTACAGATGAGCTTGTTTCCTGTTTCACTGAGGAGAAACGCAAATGACACCGGACCCCCGTAAACTGGCATAACCACTGCTACGTGGCTATATGCAGCTGCTTTCTCTCCCTCGATATTATGGATGAACAATTTATTACTAAAGAAAAATTCTAATAGGTCCATTTGTCTACTAGTTCTCGTCTTTTCTCATCTATTCAAGGACCTTGCTCAGCAATGCTTCCCTCTTGTCCTCTGTAATTTAATTGGCCTTTTCTACTAGAATATTCTCTTAGATTAGAAATATTCTTTAAATATTTATATACATATATATATATTTTAAAAGGACAGAAAAAAAGAAACAGTCACTTCTTTTGACCTCACATTTCTTTTTATTATCACCCCTTTTTTCCCACCTCTTCTTTAGAACTAAGGTCTAGAGATAAATTTTTCATACTGGTTCTCTCCAATTTCTCTTCGATTTTCTCCTGGATTCAGTAAAATCAGAATTTCCATCCCAGCAGTATTGTTATAGCTAACATTCTGTTGAAGATGGTAATTCACCTGTGTTGCTAAATCTAATGGTCAATTCCCAGACCTCTGACCTCCAAGCATTGGACATCTTTAATCACTCTCACCTCCTTGAAATATGTTCATCACTTAGCTGCAAGGCTACTCCACTTTCCTGTCTTTTTCTAACTGACTTGCCGCTCTTTCTCAGTCCCTTTGATGGTTTTTACTCACCTCTCTGGCCTTTAAATGTGGAAGTGCTCCACTATTTAGGCATGGAACTTGTCTCCTCTGTTTACGCTCACTCCCTGAGAAACGTTATCCAGACTAGTGATTTACAAATTTATGCTTCCAGCCCAGATTATCTCTCCTGAACTTCAGATTTACTGACCCAACTGTCTACTTGACATTGCTACCTGGGCGTCTAACAGGTGACTTAATATTAACATGTCCCCAAACCGGCTTCTCCCAATCTTCCATATCCAGTGAAGAGAGCTCCATCCATTTTTTTCAATTCCTCAGATAAAAAAAAGATGATTCTTTTCTTTCCTGATCCCACATCTGATTCTTCTATAAATCCTTTTGGTTCTGCCTTCAAATACTTTCCAGAATCTTCTCATCCCTTACCACCACCACATCTTCCAGTCTAATCTTATCCAACATTGTTCTGCCCATGGAGTGCTGAAATACCTTCTACCTTCTCTCTTGTTTTCTGTCCTTGGCCCCCTACAGTTATTCTCAATTCAGATGCCAGAATGATCTATTTAAACATGCTGGTTCATATAATTTCTCTGTTCAAAACATCCCCATAACTTCTTTCAGGCTCATTTGAAATAAAAAGTCAGGGTCATGGTGTATGCCTCCTGTGCTGAAATTCTTATGTCTCGCCCCATCTTTCCTTAATCACTCCCTTCTAGCCACACTCTGGGCACATTCCTCTGACAGGCCAGCATGCCTCTGTCTGCGGGCGTCTGCACTCGATGTTTTTGCTGCCTGCACATCATTCCCCACTGGTTGTAAGACTTCTTCTCTCGTGATGTTCAGGTTTTCACCAAAGACCATCTTCTCTTCTTAAGGTTTTTCCATACCAATTATTAAAAGCTGCAATCACCTGACTTGTTGCTTTATATTTTTCTGTAGCACTTTTCACCCTCTGACATAGTAGCTATTTACTTCATTGTTTATTGTCTGTCTTCCCTCCCGGAATGTACACTCTGTGATACAGGGGTTTTGACTCCAGCACACAGAGCTTTGCCTCACAAGTAATAGGCCCTTGGTGAACACTTAAGTATGTAAGTGTGTGAACAAGATGTGATGGGCAACTAAATGTAACTTGTACAATTGTACAATTTTTAAAAGGTATGAAGTAAATCTGATTTATTACATTAGGTTTCTGTCTTTTAACATAAGATTTCTATCTTATAAAAAGTAAAGGGTACTCTTTTTTATCTCAAAACTGTTTTTAATTGTTGACATTTTACAGATGTCCCCTATTTCTCCCCATTAAAAGGTACTTTTTATGCTAATCAGATGGACATTATTATAATTAGAGAGGCACTATAGGGAATTAAATGAAATTAGTCAAACCCAGATTTCACTTTTTATTGTTAATTTACAGCTATTTTTTCAAAAATAGGTTGGTCCCTTTCACATCAGTGGTTTTGAATGTTTTCGTATGGTTTTTGTCTTAAAAATGGATTATCTCCATAGGTCATCTGTTGAAAATCAGGTTCTGTTACATCTATAAAAAAACAATCTGTTTGAAAAAAGATTTTATTTATTTTTAGAGACAGGGGAAGGGAGGGAGAAAGAGAGGGAGAGAAACATCAGTGTGCCAGAGAGAAACATCGGTCAGTTGCTTCTCACAAGCCCCAAACCAGGGACCTGGCCTGCAACCCAGGCATGGGCCCTGACCGGAATTAAACCAGTGACCTTTCACTTCGTGGGACAGCGCCCCACCCACTGAGCCACACCGGTCAGGCCTAAAATAACCTTTTGAATGCTGACACAAACAGTGGAGTAGAAGACAGTTAGCTAGAACTAGATTTTTGAGTAATTTGCAGGCTCTAAGTGAGTGGTTTCAAACTGTAGGGCGCAGACCACCCAGGAGCTGCTTGTTCAGTGGCACCCACTCTGGCTCACGCTGCTGGAATCTCCGATGATGGGTCCTGGGAGTCTGTGCTTTAACAAGGCCTCCAGAAAAAACAAACAAACAAAAAAACAACAACAAAAAAAACAAGGCCTCCAGGATTCTGGCACAGGGGCTCCGCAGACCTGGTTTGAGGTGTGCTGCTCTGATCATTCCAAAGATGTTCGGCATCTTTCCTAGAAATCAAGCAAAAAAGCTTATGATAAAAGTAGCGTAAAATTCACTCCTGCGGAGATCAATTATCTTGCTACCAATTGTGGCTTGGCTCAAATTGTCTCCTCTCCCCAGGGTGCCATCTTGCACGCATGCTGTGGCTAACAGTGGGGGAATGAGTAATGTCAGCTAAGCTCTGATTGATCAATATTAACCTATCACCCTTACTGAAAAAATAATTCTAAGAAGATGCCATGTAATTGTAGGTGGTTATAATCTCCTCATGGCCATGTTTGCTGCCTCATCACCATCCACTCCACAAAAGGATACGTCGTTGTGTTTCAGGATTTTTGTCTTTTTGCTCATTTCTTTATCTTAAGGGAATCAACAGATTAAAGGGGTCAGACCCTGACGTGCTGTTGCCATGGACACTGGAAGCTACTCAGCTCCCAGGCAGGTTGTTTTCTCCCCTTCTCTGACCACCTGTTACTCCATCAGAGTAGAGGATTTTTACCAAGTGGAAATATCAGCCTTTGAAACCTTTCCCTTTAACTCCAGTTTGTGCCAGAGAGGAATGCTGGGAAACACTTTCCATTATTCTGAGACAAAGTGCCAAGGAAATGGGTTTTGGGTGGAGAAATTTCTTGTCACCATGGTGTTTGGTTTCTGGAATAGTAGCTGTTTTGTTTAAAGCTTTTGATTAGCATATTATAATCACGAGTGGGAAGACCTGGAGTGCTTTTAATGCACTTACCTCCTGCTATGAGAGGAGGAAATTGATAGGTTGGTAATTGCAAATTATTTGGTAAAATTCTATCCACTCCTTAGAGTACTTACTATATCCAGGCACCCTGCTAAGTGCTTTACATATATTATTTCACTTAACCCCACGTCAAACTATGGGGTGGATTCTAGTATGTCCATTTTACCAGCGAGCAGACAGAAACACATTGATTTAAGTGACTTGTGCATCCAGACTTGTGACAAAAGTAGGAGTTGAACCCGCACTTGGGCTACAACGACTACTTCAGAGAAGCTACTGCTGAATCCATCGTGGGTACCGAGACAGCTGCTCTCTAACTACAGGGAAGGAGACGTTCATGTCAGATGTGAAGTCTGAAAGTCACAGGATGCACCAACAGCGATCTGAGCAAGTTGTGAAATATCTTAGAATTAGGGAGCAGCTGACACCCCCGGTGCCTGCACCACAGCCTCTAGGTCCTCCAGCTCCAGTGTCTGCAGCACCTGTGGTAGGCAGTTCTCTGACAGTTCAGTCTGCACTCAACACAGTCGGCCCACCTGGAGCCCGGTAGGGGTCTTTCCGTACTTTACCCCAGGTCTTCTCTGCTGCTCTGGGAGCTCCTTATTCTGTGCGTAAGAGCGACCAGGAAGTGAGGGGTGTTAACATGCACAGAGATAGCTCTCAGTGGGGTGGGAGTGGGGAACTAGTGCATAAATGCTCAAGCTCTGATTGGTCGTCAGCTGGATGATTCCAGAAGGCATTTTATATTCTTCCCAGAGGTCTGGGTAGAATCAAGAATCTGTCCTAGAGGAATCTACCTGTGACCCACCAGAAAGACAAGTTATAGTAGTTTTCCCCTTTCTCTTGTCTTTCTCTCTCTACTTATTCACTCCTGCTTCCTGGGATCAGTTCCTAAATAAACTGTCTGCACTTGAGTCCTTGCCTCAGGTTCTGATTTCTGGGGGAATCCAAAATAAGAACTAGAGCCACTGATCAACATTCAACATTCATGTTTACACTGTACTGAAAGTACAGCGACTGAGGGTGTGGCCGAGTCTTTGTGGTCAAGACACACTCGCGTGTGTGTTTGGGTTCTGGCTCTGTCCCTTACTTATTTATTTAAAAAAAATTTAGTTATTTATTTTTAGAGATGGGGAATGGAGGGAGAAAGAGAGGGAGAGAAACATTGATCGGTTGTCTCTCACCCGCGCCCTGAGACCAGGGACCGACCCTGCAACCCAGGCGTGTGCCCTGACTGGGAGTTGCACCTGCGACCTTTCTCTGTGCGGGAAGGCACCTAACCAAGTGGGCCACACCAACATTCCGCGTCTCAATGATCTCAGATAAGAAAATGGGAAAAATACTTCTACCTTCTAGGATTGTTGTGAGTTTACTCAGAACCCTGAGGTTATCAGTCTTCATGTGGCTGTAATCCTCACCCCACTTCTGCCCCCTCCATCAGAGGTGGGCAGAGCCTCCCAACCATGACCAGGGGTTGGGTGATGCTCAGTTGGGAAGACAGAGGAGCGTGAGATAGTCATGAAAATGTGTGTGTCAAATGAGAACTCAGAACCTGCATTTTTTCTTCTGGGAGACTAAGATGAACTAAATGTTGGTTAGAGGCCTCCGTCTGCAAAATATGTCAGAGGATTTCTGGCACAATATTTTATCAATATTCTCGCAAGGAATTTTATAAACAGTGTCTGCTGTGCTCCATTCACCTTAGAGGAAGAAACTATTAGTCTATTGCAACATATAGAGAACGCCGAGGACTCCAAAAATGCCAAAGCTTCTATTTAAATTATACCTCCATTTATTAAAATGCTTCTACATCATTAAACTTTCTGTCTCTTGCTGTTAAGTAGATGTTACAGTGAACGGGAACCAGAACTGGGTGAGTGTGGAATGGATCTAGAGTTGCCATGGAAACAGGAGGTATGGCCAATCAGTGATGAGATAGATGTTCATCCCAGAAGTCTTCAGATTGCCCCCAAAGGCTATCTGACTGAATAAGTGAACTGCATAACCACAGCTGGTGCCCTGTGCCCAATGTGTAACCCAAAATCTAGGTAAGGGTAAAAGAAAGCGCACTTTGTACACAGAAATATACAACCCTGAAGATGACAGAAATCATGTATACTGCAGTACCCTCTTTTGCTCTCGCAAATAGCAGGAAGGACCGTGGGGATGGCAATAATGACTTACATGTGTATAGCTCTTCCCACATTTCTAAGGGACTTTATGTTCATTCATTCATTTGATCCTGTGAGGCAGGCAGCCTTGGCCTTAGGAGTATCGCAGAGGAGAACACTGAGGAGGAGGGTCATTTGTTCAAGGTCATACAAATGACAATAAAAAATGGGACTAGATTCCTGAACTCTTGTTTTTGCAACTTTTTCCTTTCTGCTAAGGCATGGCCCAGAGACATACTGGGAGAGAATAAGAGACTTGGGTGTCAATTTCTCTAGAACCTGCAAGAGATCCTGACAGTGTTGTCAGGAGCTCGGGGTGAACTGTTTGCCCTCTCCACCGTTTTTGATTTTATCTAAATAAATCTCAAACTCTTTTTCTTCCACGGAACCTTTCTGAAGTTAACATATGCCCACATATATGCCTTTCTTTAGTCCCCACGCCATTTATTCTCAGAGTAAACCTTCCGGTGCTTAAGCACTTTTTGCACCGCTTCCCGTATGAGACTCTTGTCTCTTTAGCTTATACCTTTGGTTAAGGCAAAGGCTGTGAACTTACATTGTAAGCCCTTTGCTTCTCCCGGGTTTCTGCCAGTGCTGGACAGGAATGATTAGATGTATCCATTGACATTATGGTGACTAGCGACATCTGCTCTACAAGACTTGTGTTTGCTATTGTTTGCTTGATTTTGGTGTGTTCAGAATGTAATATTAAATTTTATGAAATCATATTTCTTTCTGACCCACCTAAAGTTTTAACAGAATCAAGTAACAAGCCGTTGACAGTACCAGAGCCCCCTCTCGAATGCTGTGGCCTCGCAGAGTTTCTGTGCTAACTTAGTAAATTCAGAAACCAGTTTGAGTGCTGGAGGCCCTGCCTTCTTTGAGGAGCAGCTTTCAAGTTCACTCTGAGGATGTCTCTGCTCTGCTAAGCCAGAACTGAAGAGCGGGAGAAGCACCTGGCTGGTTTTTCTCCTCCAGGCTGGAATCCCCTGCGTTCACATTCAGTGGCCTCAGCTCACTGGGAGGGGGTGGGGAATCTAGTCTGTGCGTCCAGGAAGAAGAGGAGACCATGGATTTTGGAGCATAGCTAGCAATCTATGACACTTGTCCCCTCCCCCTCAATAACCTATGCTGCATAATAAATGCAGACTTACAGTCTTCTCTGGAGATACCAAGAAGAGCGAAGACAAGCAAACTTATGGATTCTTCCTTTATTCCCAAATGAAAGTTGATCTCTGGAGGTAGTCTCTTAACCCCTTTCAGCTCAGATCAGAGAGATTGTAAAATGTCCTTGGAGAACAGAGGGACTGTAACAGAGGCCCTGCCTAAAGGCAAACGAAAGAGAACAGGGATGCTGGCTGGCCAAGGAGCTTTGCAATTGTCAAGGTTTTCAGACTATTATCTGAGGTTTGTTTGAGTATTCATTCTTTTGTTAAAATCTCGAATCCTGCACTGTCCCCTTTGTTGGGAGGACAATAGGGAGAAGGCCTGAGAAGTTTGTGATTGCTGTGGAGAGGGGTAGGGCTATTGTGGGGCTGTGGGGAAGAACATGCCCAGGACCTGGCTTTCGGTATAAATTGCCCTGTAGATTCTGTGGAATCATCGCAAAATTTGCAGCGGTGGCCTTCAACCTCATGAAGAGGTGCGGGGACGCAGGAAGCCTCAGAGCGTCCCTGCACCTCTTCATGAGGTTGAAGGCCACCGCTGCAATTTTTGCCCCCTGTGTAGGGTTTGGTATGAACTTTTACTTCTGTTGCACGAATGAACTCCTTATAAAAGTAGCTTTGATTGGTTTCCCCTTTTCATGACCTCCTGTCTCCCAGGAACACGCTCTACTCCCTACCGTCTGCAGAATGTCATATGTATAATTTTCTTATATTCAGAAACCATAAGCTAAAAGAGAATGGCCGTCTTATCAGTATAAAAGCATAAATGTAGGTGACTCAGTTAAAATTGTCATAAACTACATACGATTATGTTACCAGATAGGGGCCCAGCCCTGCCTGGGTCTGCCTCGGGGCCAGCCCTGGTGTGTGGATTGTTGACTTCATGCAGGAAAGATTGCACAGCACGAGTCCAGCTGACTATGAGGGTATTTTATTAAAGCTGGGGACAGTGAAACAAGAAAGGGCTTAGCATAGAGGAAGCAACAGGAGAGCCGTGGCTGGGCTCCCTTAGCTCATTGGGAAGTCAGAGAAAAGGGGGCTTTGGGGGCAGGTCCAGGGGATCAGCCTAGGACAAGCTGCTGCTGCCTATTGCTCCCCTGATGAATCAGTCTTGGGTTCCTTAGAGTTTAGGAGAGGCGTGCCTGTGAGGAAAGAAGAGGGGGGGAGGGAAAGGAAACAGCTGCTTTCCAGACGGAGGGAGTAAGCAAAGGAATCTTAGGGGAGGTCTCAGAGGAGGGTCTCAGTAGAATACTCATCAGTTCTCCAGGTGGCCCATTCAGGTCATGGTCTCCACTGATTGGTCAGTGGCAGGGCAGGGCGTCTGTAGTCATTGCAGTTGGTCCTGGTGTCACCACTTGGTTTTGCTGCTTTTCTGGGCCTGGAGCTGAAATACAATGGAGGCCTAGATGTTCTCTCCAGGGAGGAAAGAGCAGGTGAGAAGAGGTTGCCCTGGGGGGTGAGGTTCTTGTTTTCTCAGTTCTGCCTCCTGCCAGGCACTGGGGGCTTCCTGCCCCGGGGACCACCTGCACCTGGCTGCGAATTCCTCAGCCCTGGTGTTCAGCTCCCTGCCTCAGTTTCCCTGTTCTACTTGCCAAGGAATTTTCCTAGCTTCTCACTATCCTGTCTCATTTGGAGATATGTAACAGATCTTTAATTGTTTAATAGAATGAAATTATTGTATATATTATTTCTTTTATATTTACAACAAAGTTTTGAAGCACATATTATCCCATTTTTTAGAAAGGAAAATTAGGACAGAAAAACTGTTTAGTCATCTTCCCAAGGTCAAATAGCTGGTGCCATAGAAAGGATCTGAACTCAGCTTTAACTCCAGATCCTATGGATGTAGTCATTAGCCAAGATTACTTCATCCTTGGGATTCTTACTTTGAATATTTTCCATTTTCTTCTACCTACTACTTGAAAGTATAAAATAGAAAGTAGGATTATTTATCAAAATGATTGCAAATGATTATCCTCAAAGTAACTTCTTAAGTTCACATGCGTATAGTGTAGTATTGGACTCGTTGTTGGGAGAAAAATCCTGCCTGCGGCAGTTCATGTTTGGAAACACCCACACGTCTTAGTCCTAGTACATCGTGTGCCTCGCGTGCGCCAGGCCTGTGTTTTATTTGAATGTCAGGATTCACAGTTGATTGCTAAAATTGGCTTGTCTATTAAAACTCACTTTTAATACTATCAATTCCAAGAATCTTTTCTATTTCTCATAAGACATATTTTTCTTTCTTATACTCATAATATTTTGTCAACCTTTTATATATGCAGTGGAGTCTTTATTTCTCTTACACAAGGATTGCTGGAAGGCAGTATCATATACCACACATAATTTTACCCTGAGTGATGCCTGGAATCTCATACATGGTAAGTATACTATAGCTATGTGCTGAAATAAGATAAAATTCCTTCCCTTAGCTTAAATAGGACCCGTTTTTAGTTTGGGCTTTGAACCTGGCGGAGATTGCCGGTGATCTGAGAGATACAAACAAACTCTTCATTACATATTTGTTAGATATTGTTACATATATCATGTGCCTATGTTCAAGGTCGTGACTAGCTTGAATGTTATAGCTTAACATTATGTAACAATATTTAAGAAAGTACTACTGTGCTAACAATATTTAAGAAAAGAGTTGTTTGTATCTCTTAGATCAGCCGAAACCTCCACCGGGTAGAGAAAATTCTATTCTCAATTTTGGTTTTGCTTCAAACTGTCTTTTTAAAGGAATGGTAGAAAAGAAACACTTGAAAATAGAAGTGATGTACAGGACAAATACTTGATTGACTAGATGATTTAATCCTCCCAGACTTTTCTGAATTTGCTCCCAAACTTGTGCAACCACTTTTTTTCCCCTCCTGGGCTTTAATAGTAAATTGGATCAGATATTTATTAAGATCTTAATTCCCAGTGTTTACGTGTTACCCGAGTAGGAGATGCGCACTGCCGGGCAGGCGTTGCATCCAGCGTTAGTAAGAGCAGTGTCGCAGAAGAGACTGGGTTCATTTATTTGCTTCTTTAAAACCATTTTAGAAAAAAAGGTAGTCTAAACCTATTTGAAAGAACTTTTGAACAGAACATTTTTACGTGTTGTAAATAGTGATGCAAGTATTGATCTTTGCAATACTACTGTGCTAAAAATTAAGAAAAACTTTTCCTTGCCCTGGAATTGGAATTAATGTTTCTTTGTTTATTCATTAAACTTTTAAAAGTTCATTTTATTCCTTTACACTTCAAGGAAGCCTTGACTTTCTACGGTAACTTCTTTTCCAAGTTCCTCAGAATCAATTTAAAGCTCCAAGAAGCAATTGGTCTCTACTATATTTAAGGTGAAATGTACAAAGATCTAAGATCAAGAGAAAAATTCCAATAAACTTCCAGAGATTAAAAGCAAACTTTCTTAATCTAACAAGAATTTTATTGTTATTATGTTGTGCAATAGACATGTTGGATAATGGAATATTATTTTTATAGTTTTAAATAAAAACATATTTGAATCTAGAATGTTTCCCAGCTGGACCATCTTTTAAATGCATGAAAAAAATTGCCACTGGTACATTGCTTCCGAAGATTTAGCAGCCAGTGACCCTTTTGAAGACACTCAGACAAGAGTCAGAAGTCTGTCGGCCCTGGGCCAAAGCCGGGCCACTGCATGTTTTTGTAAAAAGTGTTTTACTGGAACACAGTTCCACTCATTTGCTTATTATTTATGGCCCTTTCTGCTATAATGGCAGACTTGAATAATTGTGCATGATCCACAAGCGTAAAATATTTACTACCTGGGCCTTTACGTAAAAAGTTTGCCGACCACTGTTCTAGGACAAAGTACTTAAGCAAGAGGAGAAGCAAATCAAGAGCACTTTTTTTTTTTTTTTGAGATAAGGGAAGTTGGGATGAGTAACTAACTTGGTAAGATTTACTGTTTAAATAATAAAGGACCAAAACAGCTAAAATATATCCAAGGCAGCCCAGAGCTGAAGTGTTTTATATGATGACGACAGGAAGGGCCAATAGCAGGTAAGTTTATGCTAAAGTATTTGGCTTTTCAGGCAGCCCTGCAGCCTAGGGGTCTTCAGGTTTGTCCTGAGGAATGGCATCGATCTACGGAGGTGTCATTCACATTACAGACTGTTCTAGAGAGACAAGTAGACCGGAGTCCTGGCTCCTGCAGCTCTGCCTGGCCTGTAAAAGGTGGGGTGGGGAGGAGACCTGCAACTGCCTGTGCCGCCGCACGTGACGCCCGAGCTTCTGAAGGGCAGTGCACGTGCGTAGGTTGCGAGGCAGGGCCCCTGCCAGGGCTGCCAGCGCTCTGGACAAACACCCCGAGAGATGTAAAACAGATTTCTTTGGGAGGAAGGGTTGCCTTTCTCTAACTCACAAACATTTCCCCTCTGAGCTGGCAGCTGACTTCTTAAGAGAGAACAATTAAGCTCTGAATAGGCTTAAAAATGAGAGGAGAAAGCAAACTCATGTGTGCTAAAAAAAACCTCCGTGGTAACCACCAGAAGTATAGAAATAGCCCAGCGGAACAGTCTATCCTTCCAATGGAAAATGGGAAAGAAGAGGGGACAACTAGAGCACACGGTGAATAGGAATGCAAAATTGCCTGCCAGAAATAAGTCCAATGTAACAGTAATTAAAGTAAATCTAAGCGCATGAAACTGACTGACCGCAGAGGCAGAGGCTCAGATTAGATTTTAAAATGGTGGTTGTTAGGCACGAGAAGCAAATGTCTGTATGTCCACGATGACACAGGCACTGCATGGTAGTTGTCAAGAGTTATTCCTGTGATTTTTCCTGTATCGAGTTAATTATTCCGGATCAAAGCCACATCTAACACCCCGGAGTCCAAGCTGGGCCACCTAAGGTTTTTCCTTCCAGTTAAGGATCTGTTCCAACAGTGACTGATCAGCAAAGCCGTCATATGACTTAGTGATAAGAAATTTTCAGAAGTCTTTTACATGGGAAAATGTCTTCCTTACTAAAAAAAGAACTTAAACAATACTAAATATCATAGTTTTGGAAATGGAATTTTGATGAACTAGCTGAGAACAACATTTGTCAGAAGATAGCTGTCAGCTGTGATATAAGGATGATTAAAATGTGTGAACTTCACAGTCTCACATATTTTGCATAAAAGTTGACTAGTTCATTATGAAGAATATGAAGAACAGAGAAACTATAATTCAATGACACCTTTGTTACATGACTGCTTAGTTAAAAGTACTGGTAGATTTCTTCTGCAGACTTGAGTCTGTTTTATTAACGTTTTGTCATTAGGTTGCACACTGCTGAATGTGGTGCAGCCTTGTTTCAGAGAGCAGGACCTGAAAACTTACTCTGCTTCTATGATTTAACGCCACGTTGAGAAATGAGAACACAGTGGGCAACACGTGGTTGGAGAATAATTGTTAATTTCTATAACAGTAAGCACCCAGTTGCCAAAGTGTATCTTATTGCTACAATGTAATGTTATACAGAAGGCACATTCTGTTTTTTGGAGCTGGTGAAACTGAAGCCATTGTAAACAGTACTCACTGGGACTGAACATCATTCTGGTTCTAGTATCGAAGACTGTTTACACTGAAGAACTGCAGCCCTTCCACTGCTTTGCTGCACCCGTCCTGGTAATGGGAGAGAAAGATACCGTTCAAGGAATGGTCACATTATACTAGTAATCATTTCCTTATCCTGTTAATCTGCAAATAATTTGGTTTCAATAACCAAATTATTAAACCTCCCCAAACCCCAATGCCATGAAAATGTATAGCTAGAAAAATAAGAAAAACTAGTTTTGTGATTTAACAGAGGACATATAACTAGAAGCCAGATTATGCTATTCTCATTGGCTAAGAGAATAAAATTGGTAAAAGAAAAGACATATTAGTCCTGACCAGTGTGGCTCAGTGGGATGGGCATTGTACTGCAAACCAAGAGTTGCTGTTTTGATTCCCAGTCAGGGCACATGCCTGGGTTGCAGGCCAGGACCTCAGTTGGGGACTTGCAAGAGGCAACTGATAGATGTTCCTCTGGCACATCGATGTTTCTTTCTCTCTCTCTCTCCCTGTCTTCCCCGCTCTCTGAAGATAAACAAATAAAATCTTTAAAAAAGGAAAGACATATTACTTGTGGCTACTTGGAAGAATTTGGAAGCCAAATCTGTTAGACACCACTATTTTGCCAGTATCTTGTGTCCAGTAGTAAGTTAGATTAAGCCTAGGAAAATGGTAGGACTGGGTAGAGCCAATAGGGAGATGGGCTGGTGAGTTAAACCCTAAGTAGTAGAGGGAAGAGTGGAGAAATAATGAGGTCCCCTTTGTTATATGACTAACCTTTTGGCTGTGTTTAACAAGGAACCAGCAGAAAATCTTGTGATTATTGGTTAATATTGCTGAGGCACATTTGAAAAAAGGTAGCTTAAAGTACTACACACTTACTTGCTATTTGGGTGAGATAAATAACTACAAAATTTGTAATAGTCCTGGCTTTTGTTTTGGTTACTTCGTTCTAGAAAACAGCATCAGTATTTAGTCAGAGATGAGAACAATTACAGTAAATTCTGTATCTTCCTTCTTTGCAAATATATATTACACACCTTTGTCCTTTGAAAAATATTTATTAAAAACCTATTATATGTCAGGTATTTTGCTTGGTACAATAGTGAACTCTGGTTATACTAAAGTCCCGTCATTCAAGAAGTTAACAGTTTAATGTGGAGACAGGAAAATGAACAGGCACTTATAACATGGTATTTGGTTACAGGATGTTTGAGACCCCTCGGGAGTGTCACGACTCAGTTTTGGAGATCAAGGAGGGCTGCTTGGTAGACGTGCTATTGTTAGCTGAGATCTGAAGCTGCATAAGATTAGCCAGGTGAGGGCAGGTGGGATTAGGTAGAGGGTGTAGAAGTGTATTTCAGGCAAAGAAAATGTCCCTGCAAGGTTCAGTGGCTAGAAAAACTGTGGTGTATCCAAGCAACTATGATGATTTCATTACAATTTAAGAATAGAGTAGCAGGTGGGAGAAAAAGAGAGAAAAGAGATGACATTAAGAAGTACTCTGTATAACCCATGCTAAGGAGTTTGAACTTCATGACTAAGTCTCCAGAAGCCACTGGGGGATTTAACTAATGGCATAGGGTCAGATATGTGTTTTAGGGAGATCACTTTGGAAGAAGTTTGGAGAATGACCTAACAACGAGAAGATGAGGATCCAGCAGAGAAGTTGGGAACCTTTGGAGTCAACCAGGTGAGAGATGGAGGAGGTCCGATCCAGATTAACAGTTGAGAGAATGGGGAGGTACAGAAAGTTGGACGTAGGAGTTGATAATTGATCAAATGTAGGGAAGAAGGAAACATTAAAGCTGATGCCAGAGTTTATGATTTGGGTAACTGATGGATAATGAAATTATTCTTTGAGAAAGGGAAAGTCCAAAGGGGTCAGCGATCTCAAGAGATTTTTTCACATGGCATTACATGCTTGCCGTGGGGCCTGAATTGCTCTCTGTTTCCAGGGTTCTCACTGTTGCTCCTGTGCGTTCCACAGTCTGGTTCTCATTTCAACACTTCCACCATTATTTGCCTCCTTCCCTTTCTCTCAATGTGATGCATTCTGTTTTTACTCCATTTAACTATATTGCTAATCAAAACCTTTTTTTGCTGTTAGCCCCACTTCTGTAAGTTCCCAGATGCCCCCAGACCATGAGAAAGCTATTATCAACTTGCCTCTTTCTCTCAAACCTCTACTTTATATTTCTAGTTGATTTAGGGCTTTGAGATGGTAGCAGTAATTGTTTTCATACTGGGCTTTTTAGTGTCATTGTGCATCAGTTGCTTGGTGATTCATAACTTGTTTTAGATAGATTGTGAAAGATTAACACCAGCCACACTGAACCACACCTTCCTTCACAGTTTAATGGTGACAGCCGCGAGGCCGTGAGGACGGGTAACTAAAGAAAGGAAATGATTCAATGAACAACTCGCTCATTGCATTGGTTTTCTATTGTCACCATAATAAATTTCCACGAAAGCAGTGGCTTCAACAACACAGATTTATTATTTTACAGTTCTGTAGGTCAGAAGTCTGACAAGAGTCTTAACTGGGCAAAAATCAAGGTTTTGGCAGGACTTTGTTCTTTACTCAAAAGCTTTAAGAGAGATTGAGAGAATCTATCCCCTCGCCCCCTTTTCTAGCTTCTGGGGGCCGCCTGCATTTCTTGACTCATGGTCCTTTTCCTCCATCTTCTATTGATGGTGTGTTGAATCCATTGTATCCATCTGGACTCCTCTTCTGCCTCCTTGCCCCACTTTTAAGGACCCTTGCGATCACATGGGCCACTTGAATTGTACATGATAACCTATCAATTTCAACGTCAGGTGATTAGTAACCTTAATTCCATTTACGACCTTAATTCCCATTGGCCATGTTACATGATGTCATCACAGATTCCAGGGATTAGGAATGGACATCTTTGGGTTGGAGGGTGGGGTGCCATTATTCTGCCTACCACACTGATGAAATCCAATTAAACAACATTTTAATTGTTTAGGTTTTTCTTTTTTAAAACTTAATCTCATCTCATTGGTTTTTGTCATCTGCATCATTCCAGGTTCTTAGAACAAAAATCTTGTAGCTGCCTTTTCTTTTATCCTTACCCCATGTCCATTCTGTCAGAAAGTCCTTTGCCTATGAAGTATGTCCAGAATCTATCCTTCTTAACACCTTAGCTGCTGTCACCTTGGTCTGTAAACTATTTTTACACCGTCACGATCCAGACAACATTGGTGAAAGCTGTTTTGCCATAAAAGAACACCATACTCAGAAGCATGGTGTACAAAAATTGAAGAATTTGCCATTCTTCATGCCAGCAAAAATCTTAATACTTTTACCATATTTATATGCTTTAGGTTCCTGGATAAATGTACTATAAAGTAGAAACTTTCTTCAATTCCATTTCTAAAATGTTTCATTCTTTAAGGACAGAGTCACCTGACTTTGCAAATTACAGCAGCATTTCATTGCTTTCCATGACCGGCCAAATTCACAGACGTCCTGGGTGTGTTTCTGGTCAAGGTAGATGCTGATGTCTTTGGATTTAGATTATACTTACTTCAAACTTTATAAAACTGTGTTAACCCTTGTCTCTAGTGGTTTGAATAAGAAACTTAGAGTACTAGATCTTGATTATGTAAGCAGGCAACCATCACTCACAATATTTTATGTGTTCTTTAATATCTGGATAATTCCTGATCAGAATAATAGCAGTTGACTAAATTTGATACACTGGAATAATTTTTAATTATAGAGAAGACTGCTTTAGATTTCATTATTAATTTAATGTTCCATGAAGGTAAAGAAGAAAATTGAAATTTGCAGCCCAGGTAGAGATTATGTCAAACTTCTTGTTTCAATTGATGTGATGATTTTGCATTAAACTGTATTTTGAGTGTTTCTTTATTACTAAAAACACTAGTATTTCTAGTTGCTAGTTCTGATTAATTTCTTCCTCCTTACTACATCATTCTGGGGATGTTTGTTTGAGATAAATATTGTAGAAAAAATTTTCTTTGCTCTTCTTCATGTCTCTTTTACAAAGTTTTCTTCATGGTGTTTGTTCAAACAAATATTTAAAAAATAATTGCTTTGTCAGATTGCATATTAGACCTTCCCATACCAACCTTAATATTTCTCAAAATATTAATGGGAATGCACTGTTTGTCCCCAGTGATGTTGCTAAATTAGTTTTCATCTCTTCTCCAAAAAGATCCATCAGGCTAGAGAAAGAAGATGCCTTGGGCCCTCTGAAATAGAATACCACCAAGAAAACTTTTAGTATTAGAAATAACAATAAATAAATAAAAATGAAGTACAGGTGGTCCTAATATTTATGAAGATAAATTTGAAAGGACAATTAGAAGGGAAAGAGAAAAATGATTGTTTTTAAGAACATTAATTTTATGATCTTACCTTTAACTGGAACATAATCAACAAAAGAAAAAAGCAAACAAAATGTAACCAGAGACATTGAAATTAAGAGCAATCTAACAATAACCAGAAGGGAGGGGCAGGGGACAGTGGGGAGCAGGGTTTTCAGGAACTAGTATAAAGAACAAAACCAAGGGGGAGGGTGGAAACAAGGGAGGGAGGTTGGTTTGGTTGGGGTCGGCGGGGAGTGGTGGGGAGAAAATGCAGACAACTGTAATTGAACAACAATAAGGTAATTAAAAAATTACTATTTCTCTATTTAGGAAACTCCATACATTAAGCAATGTAGATCTGATGGACCCACATAAAAAGCAGGAATTGCGATCTCTGCTCTTAAGTTTACACATCCCAGTGGCTACCCTGCTTACTCAGCACAGGCTGCCATATTCCTTTTTCATTTGGGATCTGATTCTTTAACTCAAGAGCATTTTTGGAGACCTATTTGGAATATAAAACAAAGTGACTGCTCAGACAGATTTAGCATCTTCATAAAATAGGTAACAATAACTCCCTAATGTCTGAGTAAAGTGGCAGATAGCATTTCTAAAAGATGCTCTCAATCCATCTTTAAAGTACCAAAGGTGCAAGTCTTAATTGGTCTCTGGCACACGTCACTCGTACAGCTGATGCTGAGGTGGACATAAAGGTCACATGTGACATCTCTGGGGCTAAATTATCCGGGCCTACCTGCAGGCTCGCCAACTAATGGTTGTATAACCTGGGACATATTATATCACTTCTATGTTTCTCAATTTCCTTATGTAAAATATGGGGATAATAATAATAATAAACACCTTATAAAATTGTTAAAGGATTAAATTAGCACCCTCAAATCACATTGGCCAATATCATTGGGATAAGTGGCCCAAATTTTAGTAAAGGAAAATTCAAATAAATGTTTAAGCCAGATTGTCTACTGTAAATGAGAGTAAGACCTTTTGAGGAAAGAGGCTTATTGTAATCCTGAGAATTCTAAAGAATATTAGATTGTTCAATTTTGCCAATATTAAAATAAACCATGTTGTGAGATAGAACCCCGGTGATCAGAAATAGATGCCTGAGACTTTGGTAGGGTAATCACAGTATTGTTACCTGGAAGAATAAGTTCTGATGCCCAAAACTAACTCCAAAATTTGTTTTGCGTAAATCTATCATGTAATACTGATGTTAAGAGCTTAGAGGTTTTAATTGCCAGGAACAAACAAAAAAGCAAATAATAGCATTTTGAATTTGTGCTCCCATTACTAATAGGTCACTTGGATACCTTGTGTGCTTGTTAGAAAACATGAGGTCTGTCCAGGAAGTATCCAGCCACATACTATGAAAAATAGACACATTTACTGAAAAAGATACAAGATACAAGAAATATTGCATATAAGACAATGACACCTCAGTCCCCTTCCAAGTAGGTACCTTGGGAACTCACACAGTTCTCCCAATTGCCATCAGCTATCCTGTCATATTTTCCTGAATTGTACTGACAGTCTGAAATCTCTTCCCTTTCAAAGGTGATTTTAGTTTTGGGAAAAACCAGAAGTTACAGGGCACCAAATCTGGGTTGTGGGGAAGCTGAGACACCTGGGTGATTTGATGTTTTGCCAAAACACTGCAGGAGATGTGATGCATGAGCGGGCACGTTGTCATGACAAAGCTGCCAATCACCAGTTGCCCATAGCTATGGCCTTCTGAGTCATCCAAATAGTTACTGCAGAGGAATGTTTAAGCTTAATGCAAAATTTGATGCAGATTCGTTGCTCTACTCACTCACTCATTTTGAATGCAATGGCCACACAGACACATGTTCACTCAGTGGTGTCTACCGCCCCCACTGACTAGAACAGTGAAGTCATCATTGTTCATGCATGTGCATTCCAGTCCACTCTCCTTGGCTGCCAGGTTACATCAGTATTGTGCAAACCATTCTAGTTATATAAACAATGGTTGGACTTTTTCTGGACAGACCTCATATAATGCTATTAACAACCATAAAAATCAACAAACACACAACAGAATTATTCGCCCTTTGACTATTCACAGAAATTAAAAACTCAAGCCCCTTGCTGAATTTCTGTGAATTTCCCTAGAAACTCAATTTCTAGGTTGTTTTCACCTCACTGCCCAGGGAATATGTAATCCAGTGTGTTCCTACTGAATTCAATTTAAAAGATTATTAAGCACCTACTATGTGCAAAGTTAGTGCCAAGAACTAAGAAGAAAAATCAAGGAAGTACAAATACAAAGGCACATATATTCATTTACAAATATTTATTCAGAGCTAACTGCATGCATGAAACATTCTACATAGTGCATAATATTGTAATGTATGTTTGATGTTATGACTATGCACTGTATCTGATGGTCAATGATATTAGTAGATCTGAGATATTCTGTTGTTTTTTAAGTGCCTTTGTACAGACACTGATTTACTGTCCCTGGCCCTTGACTGCAAATTAAAAGCAACCTCCTTCTCCTCAGAAATCCCAAGGAGCTTTATGTTTTCCTGACTTAGACTCATTGAGGCCTATGATTTTTGTAGTTACTTGATTTAAAAGATAGAGTAGCTGTTGTCAGATGAGTATCCGGAATGAGAATTATGAGGTAAAATTCTCAGCTAAAACACTAACTGTGTAATCTGGAGCATATCCCTAGCCCTTTTGCATGCCAGTTCCCTTGTATTTAAATTGGATGTTAATAACATCGTTTTTCCTTTAATAACCCATCCCCTGAAACCATTGAGGAGACAGATCTTTGAGCATTAGGTTACGTGTGTCTCCGGGTGTGGGCCACTTCCTAAAAATAAACCCTTACTTTCTTTGCTTCAAAAACAAATAACAAACAAGCAAGAATATGTAAATATACATAGGAAAGTGCTCTTATGTACATCGTTTATTCTATTACGTTGAGTTAGAATTAAAAAGCAGTTTTGTTACTCTGTCTTGAATCAAGGTGAAAACTAAAAGTAATCACACCTTTAACTAATACAAACTGACAAGAAACACTTCACCAAATAGAATACACAAACACTGTCTTGAAAAAAATGGAAATGAAAAGATATTGGAGAAGACTGCAAGGAAGATTCTTATAATTTGCTATCATTACATATATAATTATTGATTTTCTTTTCAATTTTATTTTCACATATAACTTGAAAACCTGTGTACAACATACCAGTTAGAAATTGTGGTTAAGATGTAAGAAGCATTCTTTGAAATGCATGCTGACTTTATAGGAACTTTAATAACACCCATATGGCCAAAACAAAGAGTGAACTAATACAGAGCTAATATTGTGGTGTGAACTTTCACTGGAAGACTTGGATTTAATGGTTATGTGAGGTAAGGAATTAGAACGTGGACCTTAACAACACTGAGAGGAGGAACTGCGACGTGTCCAAAAGCTGCATTCTTAGTGAAAATATGAACAAGAGTAAGGAACCTGTACCTACAGAGATAGGAGATAATGAGGAAGCTTATCCATTGCTATGTAGTTCCTAGTGTACAAAAACTCTTAACAATTTGTAATAATGTTTCTGCCACCTGTGTGTGAGGTTCGTATTTACCCTAATGCCATGGTACAGAAGTTACCAAGCTGAGAAATTTAACCTAAAAAAGATGCCCCACTAGTCTGGCAGAGTTCCTGGCAGAAGCAAATGCTAACCCTTTTGGGTGGCCCCACCCTAAACCTAGGCCACACAAGATGGTCACAGATAGAATTCCTCGCAATCCAAAATTCAAAAGATATGAGGGGAAATATACTTCCTGTTAGTGTGAACACACAAAGAGTAGACTAGATGCCTAAGGACTTTAAATATGAGAATCACTAGTAGACACTATAAAATAGGTATGTTTATGATGACAAATGTATGTTTAAGAAGATACAAAATGACTCAAATCGTAACAAAAGAGAGCATTATAAGTCAAAAGTTGTTGAAAAGGAACAAAATTGAACTTCCAGAAATGAAAAGGAAAAAAAAGCTATTAATAATACAATGAACAGGTTAAACAGACACAGCTGAAGAGTGAGTTAATAAATAAGAAAGTAGATCTGATGAAATTATTCAGAGTGAAAACAAAGGGTTAAAGAGACGGAAAACATGAAAGAGATATTGAGTGATATGGCAGATATTACAAAAAGACTAAACATTTATGTAACAAGAACTCCACAGAGAGAAAATTGAGAAAGTGAGAATGGTTTGACAAGGTTTGACAAGTGGTTTAACCCTCATCTGTACAAGGGTTATTCTAGTGCTTGGGGCACATCAGCAAACAAAGCAAATGAAGGTGCTTACACTAACTTGTTCACATGCTGGCATGGAAAACAAAAATTTTAAAAATACATAAAATAAATATAAAGCATATCACACAGAAAATATACTATAGATAAGTAAAGAATAAAGTAGGACAAGGGAATATGGGTGTGTGTGTGTAGGAGGGAATAAGGCTGATGTGTTTAATAGTGTGGAAAGCAAAGGATAGGCTTTATTGAGAAAGTGACATTTGAGCCAAGATTTGAAGCAGGTGAGAAATTAGCCAGTGAGGTATTTGGGGAGACTTTTCCATGTAGATGGTGCACCTGGGGTGTTAAAGGACTTCCTTAAATTGTTGCTGTAACACATTGAATATCGACTAGCATATGATAGCTGATCAACATATGTTTGTTAAATCAATAAATGTGGTATATATGTCCTTATTTATATCTACTGTAGGGGATATCTTTTCCTTTACTTGATTTCCCTGTTTTCTTTCTAAACGATTCCTCAGTTGTCTGTGCAAGCTCATCTTGAGCATTATGATGACTTTGATGCTGTATATCATGTAAAGCTGTAGACAAGGTACAGGAATAGGTAGATGTTTGTTCTGGAAGCTTGTGGAAGTTCATATTCTGATAGTTTCTAATTTCTTAATAAAATAAGAAGTAAGTCCATTACCTGAGCATGAAGAAAATGGAAATGGTGTTAGAAGTTGAAGGATAATGGAAAGTATAAATAGTAATCTAGGAGGCTAGAAGAGTGGGCGAGGAAGGGATGCATGGTTGGACTGCTGCAGGGTCTAAAGGCTCACTTGAGGTCAACAGTCAAAGATTTGAAGTGAGACCAGTCATCATAGATGCATTTATGTCTAACACACCAGGCATAGGGCACGTGGGGGATAGACTTATCCAGTATTGGGGTTTTGTCAGGCACAAAGGAATGTGTGAGGGCCGAGAGAGGTATGGCTTAAACAGAAAAAATGATCATAGTGATGGGCCATGGACTTTAAGGTGGGAATGGAGCTAAGTGAGGTTATGAGGAGGTGAGTTTCAGTTTGAAGGTGGCCAATAGAGTGAAGGTCAAAGTGGGCTTGTAGAATATTTGAAAAGGTAGTAGAGAGTGGCATATTTAACATTGACATTATGGGGGACTGAAGATACTAGTAAGTTCTATTGTATAACCTGAGAGTGTGGATGAAGTGAGGTGGAGGAGATCATATCTAGAGTAGGGCAGATTAGGAATAGAGAGTGCAGTGTAGAAAGGATCATCTACCTTAGCAATTACCCATGCTGAATGCACATTAAAGCCACCTGGAGAGCTTAAGAAATCTGAAAGTCTACACTCCATCTTAGCACGACTAAACCAGAATTCCTGGGAGTGGAACTTATGCACTAGGAATGCTCCTAGTGAGATTTCTGGAGTTCCTCATGAGAGTTGATTTGCAGCCTAAGTTGAGAACCACTGATGGATATAGATAGAAAATGACGATAGAGAAGAGAATATGAGCCATCATGTAAAACCTTTCAAGAAAGAGGTAGCCAGGTGGTGGCTAGGATGTCTGGAAATAAACCTACAGCACACATATGTAGAATAGTAATAGCACATAGATATGTTCTGTCTTAGAGAATCCTTCTGGTACTTTGGTGCTTCTTTAACAACTGTAGTCATACTTAAACGTGTAACTGTGCTGTGGTAAGCAGAATAAAATTGGCTTCCAAAAATAAAATTTTCTACAAAATGCAGAATGAAGTTAAGAACAGTAAAACTGAATTAATAAAATACTTCTAATGCTAAATATAAACATTCTGAAAGGTTCCTGCTTTCTAAATGAACTAAATTTCACTGCTCACCTTGAATACCCTGCTTTAATTATTCAGGAAGCTTTGCCGGTGTTATCTTCTGAGGCAGGTTCTTCCACAGGTTTTTGTTAAAAGATGTCCAATCAGACTTCCCTGGCTTGAAATTTAACTTTTCCTTTGCCCTTGTGATTTCCCTTGATTCAATTTTGCAATTTTCAGAAACAGCCAGTGTAGCTGCCAGACTTTTTCACGAATTATTGTCATGGGTACTTTTTTCCAGGCAAGGCTTTCCAGTATATGGCAAAAAGGAGAGCTTAAACCTATCTCCACTCTCTTTGTGGTTGTGTACTCTTGCTATTGTATGTACAGTTTTAAGGATGTTGAATAAAATCATGCATCTTTAAAAACAATCATGGAAGTAGACTTTTTGATATGCACAGGAAAAACTGTGGTTGTCAGGGGCCATTGCATTTGACAGAGTAGAGAAGGCAGTAATAGTCTTATTTTACTTTCACATTTTGGGAAAATTGGGTATTGGACATGATGTTGTATTCTACTACTCCTCTAGGTACAATCAGAAAAGTCAGAACAGACGGATGCTTGCCAGAGGAAAGGGGGTTAGGGGCTGGGTAATCAAGGATTGAGAAGTACAGATTGGTAGTTAGAAAATAGTCATGGGGATGTAAAATACAGCATGGGAAATGGAGTCATTAATAATGTAATAACCATGTGTTGTACCAGTTGATATGGAAATATTGAGGGGAACCCTTTGTAAAATATATGAGTGGTCTAACAATTATCCTATACACTGCAAATAAATACAAAATAGTATTGAATATAAACTTTAATTGAAAAAAAGTTATTTTATGAATAAATAGCTAGGCAGGGCTCTACACCAGTAATTTGAGGGCTTAGTAATGCTTTTTAAAAAATATTTTATTTATTTATTTTTAGAGAGAGGGGAAGGGAGGGAGAAAGAGAGGGAGAGAAACATCAATGTGTGGTTGCCTCTTGTGCACCCTGCACTGGAGACCTGGCCTGCAACTGAGGCGTGTGCCCCAACCGGGAATTGAACTGGTGACCCTTTGGTTCACAGGCTGGCACTCAATCCATTGAGCCACATGAGCCAAGGCCCTGTAATGGTTTTGTCACATTGCTTGAGAGCTACTTTTAGAGTAGCTCTAAAACCTATGTCATATAACTTTGGAATGCTGAGTACTTCATTTAACCGAGCACCAAGATGTACAAAAAAAAGATATAGTGTCTTTCTTCTAGGAAGTCAGAATGGGGTGGGCAAGGCAGGAGGAGAAGACAGGAGACAACCAAGTAGGAGCACAGAGTAGTATGAGCACTATAATTGTACTAGCATTTTGCCTTTCATCAGACTTGCCCATAAGGCCCTGTGGTAGGTGTGCTGAGAGTGAGGGTCAAGGAGACCATACTTATTTATTATCATTTTTTGCATGTGCTTGGGTGTGGGGCCATGCATTCATATAATAAACAAATTCCTACAAAGGAGTGTTTGATATGAGGAACTCAGTGAATCATCAAGATAAAATGATTTCTTTTTTTCCTTTTTAAAATCATTTTTATTTTTCAATTACAGTTGACATACGTTATTGTATTAGTATCAGGTATATACCCCAGTGATCAGACATTATATAACTTAATGAGATCATCTCAGTAAATCTCACACCCATCTGACACCATAAAATAGTTACTAGAATATTATTGACTATATTCCCTGTGCTGTACTTCACATCCCTGTGACTATTCTGTAACTACCAATTTGTACTTCGTAATCCCTTCACCTTTTTCACCCACCCTCCTCCAAGCCCCCTCGCATCTGGCAACTGTTAAAATGCTCTCTGTATTTATGGGTTTGTTTCAGTTGTGCCTCTTCATTTGTGTTCTTTAGATTCAATTACTGATAGATATGTATTTATTGCCATTTTATTGTTTGTGTTTTTGATCTCTTTTTTCCTTCTTCTTCCAAAAGAAGACTCTTTAACATATCATGTAATATTGGTTTGGTGATGATGAGCTCCTTTAGCTTCTTCTTGTGTGGGAAGCTCTTTATTAATCAATCTTTCAATTCTAAATGATAGCTTTGCTGGGTAGAGTAATCTTTGTTGTAGGTCTTTGCTTTTCATCACTTTGAATATTTCATACCAATCCCCTCTTGCCTGAAATATTTCTCTTGAGAAATTAGCTGACAGCCTTATGGAAGCCACCTTGTAGATAACTAACTGCTTTTCTCTTGTGCTTTTAAGATTCTGCCTTTGTCTTTAATCTTTGCCATTTTAATTATGATGTGTTTTGGTGTGGACCTCTTTGGGTTTATTTTGTTTGGGACTTGTATGTGTATTTCCTTCACCAAATGAGGGTGGTTTTCTGTTATTATTTTTTCAAATAAGTTTCCAATTTCTTGCTCTTTTTCTTCTCCTCCAGCACTCCCATGTTGCAAATGTTGTTACACTTGAAGTTGCCTCAGAGGCAACTATCCTCATGTTTTTCTTTTGACTGTTTTTCCTTTTTGCATTTCTGATTGGGTATTTTTTGCTCCCTTATATTCCAAATTGTTGATTTGATTCTTGGTTTTATCTACTTTACTGTTCATCCCCTATAAATTATTCTTCTTTTCAGTTAGTATATCCTTCTTTTCCGACTGGTCCTTTTTAATGCTTTTGAAGTTCTCAATAACTACATTGAGCATCCATGTAACCAGTGTTTTAAACCCTGTATGCAGTATATTGCTTGTCTCTATTTTGTTTAGTTCATTTTTTGGAGTTTTGTTCTGTTATTTCATTTAGGACATGTCTCTTTGTCTCCTTATTTTGGCAGCCTCCCTGTGTTGTTTCTGTGTACTAGGTAGAGCTGCTATGTCTCCCAGGCTTGGTAGAGTGGCCCAATGTACTAGATGCTCTGTAGGGTCTAGTGGCACAGCCCCCGCATCACACAAGCTGGGCACTCGAGGTGGACACCCCTCACTCTTCATGGTGTCCTCTGCAGCTGAGGTATCCCTCCCAATTTTTATCCACCACACGGGATGTGGAATCAGCCCATTCCATGTCTCTGCTCCTGCTACCAGTCTCAATGTGGTTTCTTCTTTAATTCCATAGTTGTAGGGCTTCCATTCAGCCAGAGCTCAGGTGGTTCTGAATGGTGGCTGTTCTGTAGTTTGGTTGTAATTTTGATGTGGTTGTGGGAGGCAGAGAGAGTACTGTGTTTACCTATGCTGCCATCTTGACTGGGAGTCCTGGAAAAGTTACTTTCTTTTTCTGAAGGACATGTAACAGCCTCCCCTGATGTAGTTGGCTTGCAGGAAATTGCTCATACTCTTCAGGACCTATTCTTCACATCTGTTACTGCTTCTGGAACTATAGCCATACTGAAGTCCCAGATCAGAAAGGGTGAAGTACAGAGTGTGAGCCATGAGGAGTTATAATAAACTCTAAAATAATTGAAAACTTTTGCTAAATTATAATCATAGAATCCTGGAGAACAAATTTCCAAATATTAGGTCCTCAGGAATTAGATCAGACTAAATTCACTGATGTGAATGCATTGAGCAGAGATTCTGGAATCAATATATTAACATAATCAGCCAAGAGTAGCTCTGATAGTTTTTGAGGTAGTTGACTGAAACCCAGACCCAAGATGCCCTGCATTAAATTGAAGTTACAATGTCAGAACTTCCATGAAATACTGAAGAAAAAGGTGTCCAAAGGCTTAGAAATGTGAATAAAATCTACTTTCAGCCAGTTTCCATTATTTTATTCAAATTCTGACTTTTGGAGAAATACAGAATAAATCTCAATCCTTTCTCACAAATTCTCTCAAAGAGTTTTTTTCTAAGATAGCACCTCTATTTTCTCAGTGGTTTCTCATATGATCTGAAATAGAGACCCCTCCCCTGTCTGGTGACCTTACTGTGAATTTCCCTTGGTGGTGTGTTATAGGTTGAACTATGTTCTCCTCCAGAAATTGTTATGTTGTAGCTCTAATACCAGTACCTCAGAAGATGACCTTATTTGGAGGTGGGATTTTTATAAAGGTAATGAAGTTAAAATGAGTTCATTAGGTTGGGCCCTTTGCACTTCTCAGGGTGAGTGGGACAGTGCCAGGTGTCTCAGTGGAATTCTTGACAATATCTATTTTCTTGGTAGTCCCTCCTTTTATTCTCAGTAGTATTTTGGTTAGATGATAAATTATTTGGTTTCCCTATCCTTTGCCCTCTTTGTAATTCTTCTTTTGCCTTGGTATTTATCTTATCCCCAGATTCAAAGGTGGATTCTGATTAGTTAATGCCAGTTATGCCAATCACACGCCTTGCTTGTGATTGGTTCAGTGACACTTGCTCAGATTAATTAAAGAATGGCATTATTGGGCTGTTTTTGCCCACGATTGAGTACATGCCCTAATCAGGCCAAATCCAATTAAGAGGCAAGATTTATAGACCATGACTGCATGATAGTCTTGTCCCCTCAATGAATGAGGTAGCATATTGTCCCAATGTTGCTGGCAGCCACCTGATGAATCAGGCTGAGGAATACCACTGCACACAGATGGGGCGTACCAGAGGAATGGGGAAAAGCTAGAGACTTGATTTTTACAAACCTAAAACATGCCTTAACTCTAGATTTCCTTGAGGTATGAGAAGTAATGGTTTTCTTACTGTTGAAGTTCATTGGATCCCAGGATTTTAATTACTTTTAGCTAATGTACCCCAAGTGAGATAATGTATTCTAGAGGCCAGAAATCCAAAATCAATTTCACTGGAGTAAAGTCAAGGTGTGAGCAAGGCTTGTTTGCTCTGTAGGCTTTAGGGGGAAACCCAGTTCTTTGCATTTTTTAGTTTCAGGAGAATTCCTCCATTTCTTGGCTCCTGACCCCTTTCTTGCATCACTCCAATCTCTTGCTTCTACCATCATGTCTCTTACTGCTGAAGTCAAATATCCCTCTGCCTCCCTTTTATACAGGCATTTGTGAATACATTTAAGATAATGCAGGATTATCTTAAATGATAATGCAGGAGAATCTTAAATCTTATTCAAGATTCTCAACTTAATTATCCCAAAGTTCCTTTGTCTTTTAAGGCAACATATGCATAGGTTCTAGGGTTAGAATATGGATCCATTTGGGAGCCATTACTCAGCCTACTACACAATACTTTTGAGTTTAAGGCACAATGACAGATTCTGCGATGGTGAGGCAGGTGACACAGGATGTTGACTGAGACCCTTTTTGTTGTCTTAGGATTCCAACTGAGGGCCTAACCCTGAGTAATTTTAAAGAGAAATTACTTTTAAATATGCATTTATATTTTAAAGAGAAATGCTAAACACATCTATAACTTAATTACTAAAAGGTAGCAGAAACTCTCAAGGGGCTATCAATCCAACTACCAACTTCTATTGGAGAAGAACAGGAACTTCAAAGAGTAACTGGAGAGAGAATTATGAAAATATGTGTGTTACTGAATTAATTAAGAGTACTATGACATTTACTTTCTCCTCTCAAAGAAGTGGGATTCTGTCACTTCCCTTGACCAATTAATGAGTCTCTAAAACAATGCATCTTAAAGATTGGAGATACCAGGAAGTGGGAGAAGAAATTTTATTTCTTAGCTGGATACTTGAGTAGCTGCAGAGAGTTTAAGCTTGCTTAATTCTCCCACCACACTGGAATCTGGTAGGAAAATTTTTTATCTTGACAGACCCCCTAGAGCAAAAAAAATGCATAAACAAAGAAACTGGAGCTTGCTTCCTGCTTGCTTCCAGCCTGGAAAATTCTTAAGCCGTGAGGCTGGCTGGAACAACTTGCAATGGCAGGATGCATAGAGAAGACAAAGGACTAACACATGGTGTGCTGCTGTTGTTGGGTTAAGAATGCACAAATCTCCCATGGTCCATGTGGCTGCCATGGAAGGGTTCCAGCTGTCGCAGTGAGTCCTCATCCAAGAGAGAAGTCTTCTGAGTGAGGCAACTTCATGGGAACAGGCTAAGAGGCACGCCAAGGAGGGCAGGAACTGAGGGCAGCCACAGCAAGTCAACTAGAGTACCTCACCCATATAAGGGAAATATATGGGCTGGAGGTCCCTGAGTGGGATTCCCAAGGAGGGCATTGCTATGGTAAATTATAATACCCCAGTCATATAAGACATTTTATCTTCCTTGCATGCTACCTTCATCTTGGAATAATGTAGATGGAGGAAGGAAGGGGGAAATGGGCTAAGATCATTTTTGTCATGGCAGTTACCTCTTTCAGGGATCAGTCTGAACTGCAGGGATGGGTACAGCTTTGGAATAAACATCAGATTGACGTTTTAATTCAGACTGGATGAGATTTTTCAATACCTGAAAGTGTACCACAGTTACTTCAATTAAATGGATTTTGTTACTGAAAAAGGCTGAAAAGGTATGGGATCTTCCTGGGATATTATTTTGGAGCAGTGAAAGGAGCTGGCAACAGAGAGGCTGGCTTAGCAATGGCTGGAGAGAAAAATAAAGAAACTTACTCTTTTTGATAAACTGCTATATAGGTAACAATGTATCAAGGAATAGAGAAGAATAAAATTGTGGTTATGGTAGCAATATGGAGTAGCAGATGCTCTACTAAGTATGTTTTGAAGGTAAAAGAATACCCAATGTGAGAATAAGTCTCTAGATCTTTTAGAAAAACAAAGGAAAATAATAAACCCAAAGAAATCGCAACCAATCTGAACAAGTGCTATTTTTCATCAAAAATTTGAACAACTTGGCTATTTATTCACTGACAATGTACAGCTTTAAGCTTTACCAAAATTATGTTTTCAATGAAAAAAATGTTTTGGCAATTAATCACTAACTCTAAGATGGCATTTCTGATTTAGGTAAAAAATCATATCCCACACTATTTTCTTACCTCAATACATGACTCAAGGAAGAGGAGGCATTCATAGAAATAAGAGCAAGAGTATCAATCAAATTCTGTAGCTGGTATTTTTCTGTTCAAGTTATCTAATAGAAATGTTAAAATAAGTCTTTCATGTACCAGATTAGGCAGCAGCAAGCTGGAAGATCATTTTTTCACAGCTTGTTTTTACTGTGCCATTTCCGTTTGTTTCCCACAAATGTGTTTGGTTCACAGACCTCCCATTAATTTTAAAGGAATTCAGTGTCTAAATATACACTAAGCCATAACAAAATGTGTTCTAATAAGGAAGAACCTTGATTGCCTCATGCAGTAGTGCTTTGGGGGAATCATTCTGAAAAATTAGCCATTAATTCTACTTCCTGTCCTTGTCAATGGTTAGACAGGGACATAATGTGGCTTTAAAATGAATCAGCTACACAGAGGACATCCATTAAACTACCAACTCTAGAAAATAATAAAAGGGTTTTTTCCTTCTTAAATGTAAGTGTAAAGAATCAAAGTGCAGAAGGAGGTTTTGCCGAAATGCCTGGGTAATGCACAGCCAATCTTTTAAACAATGAAGACTATGTATCTGATAAAAATACAAATGTATACATTAATTTATTCAACTAATTATTTTTCAGCTCCAACTATTGGTAGGTATTGTTGTAGATGCTGGGATATGAACTAAACTTACAAAAAATTCTGTTTTTAGGTAGTTTTTATTCTAGAGTACAGATTATATATAATACATATGTATATTATATATAAGGAGATACACACACATACACACATGGTAATATGCTCTATAGAGCACATATAACAAAGGAAGTGGAAGGAAAAGAAAAGAAAGCTATTTTAATTTGGTCATCCTGGAATTTCTCATCAGTTAGGTAATTGAGTATGTTCTGAAGGAAGTGAAGAAGCTAGGCATGGCAGTAACCTTTAGAAGAGCTTTTTAGGCAGAGGGAGAAGGAAATCATGTTTTTTTTTGGTAGATATAAAAGAGGCCAATATGGCTGGAGAAGAGAAAGAAGGAAAGTGGGAACAGATGAGGACAGAGAGGTTGCAGGGAGATAGATGACGTAGGACCTCATAGACCTCTGTAACAAATGACTCTGAGTGGAATGAAAGCCATTGGGTGATTTTGAGTAGTTGCATGACGCAAGCTCGACTACAGTGTTGAATGGATCATACTGGTTTCCGGATTGAGAACAGGCTGTCTAAGGGTAGAAGAAGACCAGTCAGGAGATTACAGCAATGATCATGATAAATAACAGTGACGGCTCTGAGCAGGGTGGTAGTCTAAGAAATCTAAGAAATGGAGTAGTCTATGGAATCTAAGAAAATGAGAGAACTTCATTTTAACTCCAAGGTTTTGGTCTGAGGAACTGGAAGCATGGACGTGTTTCTTACTGAAATGGGGCAGGCAGTGGGAGAGGCAGGTTAAAAGGAAGTTATGCTTTGAATCTGTTGAGTGTAAGAAGTCTCTTGCACATTCATATAGATTGGTCTAGTAGGCAGTTGATACTTTAAATATCTGCAGTTCTGGAGTGAGACCTTGGTTATTGATATAAGTTTGGGAACCACAAACATATATTTATATACAATCTAGGAAGTGAGTATGGATAAAGATTGAATCTTAAGGGATTCCAATGTTTAGATTTTGGGAGTGTGCATAAACTAGAAAAGATAAGGAGTGGCCAGTGCCGCTGGAGGGAAATCAGGGCAGTGTGTTATTCCAGAAAACAAAGGATGGAAGTGTTCCAAGAGAGCTGACTGGTCCAGGAGTTGACCAGTGATTTGGTCAATAGGAGCTTGTTGGTTTCTTTGATAAAAGGAGTTTTGAGGGGAGTGGTGGTAGAGGGTAAAGGTCTAATTATATTATAGTAGGTTCAAGAAAAAATAGGAACAAATTAGAGACAGCTGGTGTGGGAATATTTTAAAGAAGCTTTGTAATAAAGAGGAGCAGATACATGGAGAACAACTGGAAGGGGATAATAATTCAAGAAGAGATTTTATTTATGTTGTTTAGATGGTAGAAGTTACAGAAGTTTTGTGTGTATACTAATGGGAATGTCACAGTGGAAACTAGAAAACTGATGATGGAAGAAAGAGAAGTGGAGGAATTACTCAACTGATGAGCACGTAGGTGAGAGGCAATGAGATTGAGGGCACATAAGATATTGCCTTTAGCCAGAGCAGGGATATTCCATGTGAAATGATGGCTGGGAAGGTGGACTATGTAGGTGCAGACTCTGGGAAACGGATAGATGTGGTGTTGGGCACCTCTGGAAATTTTTTTCTGATTGTCTCAGTGAAATATGAAGATGGGGAAAGAGGTGTTGGAGTTCGAGAGAGAGGAGAAGGTGGGATGTAGTGTTCTAGAAGGCTGCAAGAGTGAATGGACTAGAGAAGTACAGGAGATACTGGGTTTGCACTAAGGGCTGACAACTTGCTTGCTGTTCCCTATGCTGTCACATGGAAGACCTGCTTTACCATTTCTATTAGATAATTTAAAGTAAAGAAAGTCAGACTTCCAGCCAAGTTGGAGGCATACGTAGACACACTGTGCCTCCTCGCACAACCAAAAGAAGGACAACAACAATTTAAAAACAAAAAACAACCAGAACTGACAGAAAATCAAACAATATGGAAGTCTGACAACCAAGGAGATAAAGAAGAAACATTCATCCAAACTGGTAGGAGGGGTGGAGACGAGCAGCTGGGCGGAGAGGACTCACAGCAAGGCAGCGGCTCCCAGACCCAGCAAGGTGGTGTCTCGCGGACCCAGAGGTCCCACATTTGTGCTCAAATAAACCGGGAGGAACAAAGGGGGAGTGAGACAGACCACACAACCCAGGGTTCCAGCGTGGGGAAATAATTCCTCACTGAAAACACCTGTGGGGGTTGAGGCAGCAGCAGGAGAAACTCCCAGCCTCACAGGAGAGTTCATTGGAGAGACCCACAGGGTCCCAGAACATACACAAACCCACCCACTTGGGAAGCAGCACCAGAAGGGTCCTATTTGCTTGTGGGTAGCAGGGGAAGTAACTAAAAGCTGGAAGAGAGTAGAGCAAGTGCGATTGTTCCCTCTTGGACCCTTCCCCACAAACAGCATCACAATGCAGCCACGTGAGTTGTCTCACCCTGGTAAATATCTAAGGCTCTGCCCCTTTATGTAACAAGTGCGCCAAGACAAAAAAAAAAATGGCCCAAATGAAAGAACAGATCAAAGCTCCAGAAAAAATATAACTAAGCAATGAAGAGATAGCCAACCTATCAGATGCACAGTTCAAAACACTGGTAATCAGGATGCTCACAGAATTGGTTGAATTTGGTCTCAAATTAGATGAAAAAATGAAGGCTATGCTAAGAGAAATAAAGGAAAATGTACAGGGAACCAATAGCGATGGGAAGGAAACCAGGACTCAAATCAACAGTATGGGCCAGAAGGAAGAAAGAAACATCCAACCAGAAAAGAATGAAGAAACAAGAATTCAAGAAAATGAGGAGAGGCTTAGAAAACTCCAGGACATCTTTAAATGTTCCAACATCTGAATTATAGGGGTACCAGAAGGAGAAGAGGAAGAACAAAAAATTGAAAACTTATTTGAATAATGAAGGAGAACTTCCCCAATCTGGCAAAGGAAACAGACTTCCAGGAGGTCCAGGAAGCTCAGAGAGTCCCAAAGAAGTTGGACCCAAGGAAGCACACACCAAGGCACATCATCATTACATTACTTAAGATTAAAGATAAGGAGAGACTCTTATAAGCAGCAAGAGAAAAGGAGACAGTTACCTACAAAGGAGTTCCCATAGGACTGTCAGCTGCTTCCTCTAAAGAGACCTTGCAGGCAAGAAGGGGCTGGAAAGAAGTATATGAAGTCATGAAAGGCAAGGACCTACATCCAAGATTACTGTATCCAGCAAAGCTATCATTTAGAATGGAAGGGAAGATAAAGTGCTTCTCAGATAAGGTCAAGTTAAAGGAGATCATCATCACCAAGCCCTTTTATATGAAATGTTAAAGGGATTTATCTAAGAAAAAGAAGATAAAAATATGAACAGTAAAATGACAGCAAACTCACAGTTATTAAAAACCACACCTAAAACAAAAACAAAAGCAAACAACTAGAACAGGAATAGAACCACAGAAATGGAGATCACATGGAGGGTTATCAGTGGGGGAGTGAGAGGGGGAAAAGGTACAGAGAATAAGTAACATAAATGGTAGGTAGAAAATAGACAGGGGGAGGGTAGGAATAGTATAGGAAATGTAGAAGCCAAAGAACTTATATGTATGACCCATGGACATGAATAAAGGTGAGGAATGTGGGCAGGAGGGGGTGTGCAGGGTGGAGAGGAGTGAAGGGGGGAAAATGGGACAACCATAATAGCATAATCAATAAAATATATTAAAAAAATAAAGTAAAGAAAGTCAGAATTGTTTTATATGTTTCCCCAGCTTATGCAAGTATGTGTGAACAGGCACAGTATAGGTGGAAATATAGCTGTTGTCAGATTTGGGGGTTTGTTGGGTGAGTATGAGGAAGTGAGAGACAAGTTGGGGTAAGCAAGGGAGGGCAATAACGACAGATGATGGAATTTAAGAAGGGCAAATAGGCAAGTGAGACATGAAAGGGAGGGGTGGCATAAAATATGTTTAATTCATGAGTGTCAGATCTTGGGAGAGTCAGGAAGCATTGGAGATAGGTGTGATGGTCCAAGAGTGTGATGTGCAGTACTGGCCATTACAGGGTTTAGACTCTAAGGTGTAACAAGGGAAGAGAACAGCCAGGCTAGGAAGCTGAGTTCATTGGAGAAGTGGAGGAGAGGAACCGAGAAGCAAGGCAGGGTGTTGGAATGCTCATAGTTCATATGTGTTGACACTGAAATCTCTAAAAGTTATGACCAAGTTGTGCTGGAGAGAGAAACAATGAGTCAGAAGCTGAAAAATTTGCAACCTCAGTGACTGTAATAAAATGATTCTTAAAAACAAAACAAAACAAAACTCTAAGACAATAATATATATCCAAGAACATTTAATGGAATCTTGTCTGGAAGAGTAAAAAAAATCAGAACCAACGTAAATATCCTTCAAGTGAATGATTAAATAAATTATGGCAAATATAAAAATAAAATGCTATGCAGGCTTCAAAAATGAGGATAACAGACTGAGCAGGAAATATGTTTACAATATGTTATTAAGTGAAGAGATTGTCACATATATTTTCCTAAATAAAGAGATTAAGGCACATATTATATAAGGAGTAGAATTTATATTAAAAGTTAAAAATATATGCTGTAGAGATATGCATACGAGATATGCATAGGGAAGAACTACCCAACAGAAGCTGCCAGGTGCTGGAACTGGCAAGGCTGTTATGTAAGGAAGGACTTTCATTTCTTTTCATAGCCATATACATTTCTTTGCACTTTTTCTCGTAAAATATTATATAGATAAAGAAAAGCGAACAAACCTTGAAAGAGATTAATTGAATTCCAAATCAGCATTCGTGAGATCACCACGAAGATGAAGAAACACAAAACTGAGGGAAGTCCTGGTGTGCTTCCTCCTACTTCCCGCTCTTTGGGTCTGTCCCGAAGCTGGAAACTCTCCTGGCGTTTGCGGTCACCACGCCCTTGCTCTAACTGACAGTTCCCCCCCGAGCGTGCATTGTTACACTCCCTAGTTTAGTCCTGCCTGTTTGGGACCATTGTATAAATTGAATAATCCTGAGTTCTTTCATGCTTCTTTAGATTAATATTATGTATATAAAATCCAATCATATTGCAAAGTGTAGCAGTTTATAAATTTTATACTCCTTTTTTGGTGAGAACATTTAATTTCTACTCTCTTAGCAAATTTCAGTTATATAAAGCAGTGTTATTAACTACAGTCACTTGTCCCCGTTAGATCTTCGGACTTCATTCATCGTATAACTGAAAGTTAGCACAGCACAGTTCTTTTGTTCATTCTGCTACTCAGTGTCTATTTCCAGCTGTGGGCTCTTGTGAATTACACTGCTATGAACCTTCTTGTAGGTGGTTCTTTATGCATGTGTGCGTACATTTTTGCTGAATATACTTGAAGTAATAAAATTGCTGAGTAATAGGGTTTGTCTAGTTTATTGGCTATTTGGATAACTTCTAGTGGATTGACTGTTTAATCTCCAAAGCATTTTTTCTACTGGTTTGTTCTACTTTCTCTTTGATTTTTCAGAAAGCATTTTTTTTTAAACTTAGATTCAAGATGTAACCCTTCTTTTGGCTTTTTAAAAAATTGTGAATACTTTCCAATTCTGCGGTTTGCTTTTTGATTTTGTTATTGATAACAATTGACAAAAAAATTCAATATTGTCAGTTTATCTATTTCTGTATGATTCATTTTGTGTCCTGTTTAAGAAGTTTTTTCCTACTTTAATGTTGTCAATATATTCTCTCATTAATTTTTAGAAGTTTGACTTCTGTTATCTTTCACATTTAGTTGTAGACTCTACCTGTAAGTGATTTTTGTGTTTGGCATAAGGCAAGGGTCTAGTTCCACTTTTGCATCGACAGATATCAACACAGCTCTCTAGTTGTTCCAGCACCATTTTTGGAGAAACATATTTTTTTCTTCACTGTTCTTCAGTGCCATATTTGCAGTAAATAACACGTTTATTTGTGCATGAGTTGTTACTAGACTTTCTATTATTTTTTATGCTATTGTTTCTATTCTTATTCTAGTGCCCTCTGTGTTAATTACTGTACCTTTATAATAACACCTAATATTCAATATTTAAATCTTCCCGCTCATTTCTTCTTTTTAAGAATGTCTTGGCTAAAATTAGCCCTTTATATCTTTACATTCTCATATATATTTTAGTCCTGGCTTATCAAGTACCAAACATACATACACAACAGTGGAGTTTTTATTAGGATTGTATTAAACCTATAGATCAAATTGGGGAAATTTGACATCTCTATGATACTGAGCCTTTATTACATATCCATGGTATATGTCCCCATTTATTGAACTCTGATTTCTTTCAACAACCTTTTATAGTTTTCTGCATTGAGATCTTTCATATGCTTTGTTGGATTTCTGACGGTAATGATCCTATCATCTGTACTTGGTGCCATGGCCCACTACCCAGCCCCTCCCTCTGCCACCAGAGCACTTTGCATGTGTTGCTGCTGGGAGGATTAGAAATTGACAGTGCTCAGCCTAGTCTCCCTGGAACTTGCCCTTGGCTGAAGACAGCTGCCTGGCCTAAGGTCATGATCCCCTCTGGGGACAACCTACATCCCATGGTTGCTTGGTGTAAGAGATTAAAAGCGTGGTAGGCCCCAAAATAAAATTGCAGAGGTTTCTCTCTATATTAGTCATCTATTACCACATAAGAAGCAAGCCCCAATACATAGCGTTTTTTTCAAACATTTTTTGTTAATCCTCATGCAAGGATATGTTTATTGATTTTAGAGAGGGAAGAAGGGAATGAAAGAGAGAGAGAGAGAGAGAGAGAGAGAGAGAGAGAGAAATGTTGATATGAGAGAGAAACATTGATTAGTTGCCTCCCGTCTGTGCCCTAAGTGGGCATCAAACCAGCAAACTAGGTATGTGCCCTGACTGGGAGTCCAACCCTCAGCCTCTTGGTGTATGGGATGACACTCCAACCAACTAAGCCACTTGGCCAGGCAAAACATGGTGTTCTGAAACAATATCATTTATTATCTCACAGGTTCTGTGGATCAAGAGAGGCTTAGGTGGGTCTTCTGGCTCTGGGGCTTTCACAAGTCTGCAGCCATCTCAAGCCTTGACTGGGAAAGGTCAACTTTAAGTTCACCCACGAGGTTTTTGGCAACGTTCAAGGTTCCTTGCTGGTTGTTAGATTCGGTCTTTGGTTTCTCATAGCTCTTGGGCCAAGGCTACTCTCAGTTCCATGCTATGTGAGCTTCTTTGTAAGACAGTTCAAAACAAGACAGCTGGCTTCATCAAAGTGAGTAGGAAGAGAGAGAGTGTCAGCAAGAGGAAACTTGCTAGCAAGACAGAAGTCAGTCTTTGCTAACCCAGTCTTGGAAGTGATATCCCAACGTTTTACTATATTTCACTCATTAGAAAGCAAATCGCTTGGTCCAGGTTATGCTCCAGGCGAGGGGATTCCCTAAGGCAAGAATCCCAGAAGGCGGTGTTTGTTGAGAGTCATTTCAGAAGCCTCCTAACACAACACACTTTTCTATCCTCTGAAAAACTTTGTTTAAGATTTGTGATATATTTCCTATGTATTATTTCAAGTTAACTGGTATAAGATAATTTAATATTAATTTTTTTTAATTGTGAGATTTGAATTCAACTTTTTACATAGTTCAAGGAACAATGCATTTCTTGTCAGGTTGGTAAGTTCTATTTTTTAAGAACCTTTTTACCTGAGCGTTTAAATTTAGAGGATATTTACAATATCCTCTTTTGATATTGATTACAGAAACTGTAGTAGTATCTACTTTCTCATTTCTGACACTAGTTGCTTGTGCTTCTTTCACTTTTCCTTGATTAAGTCTCATGAGAAGTTTATGAGTTTTATTATTCTTTTCCAAGAATCAATTATTGGCTACACTGACCTCCTTTATTTTCTGTTTTTATTTTACTTTTAAATTTGTGCTCTTTTCAGTGTTTCCATGATATATATTTTTTCATCCTTTTACTTGTCAAGCTTCTGTAGGATTATATTTTAGCTATGTCTTTTATAACCGTATAACTAAGATTTTTTTTGTACAAAAATTTGGGTTTAAATCCACTACTTATTAATTCCTTTCTCTCTCTCATAATTCTTTTACTCACCTTCCTTTGGTAGGATAGTTTTTCAAAAGTCAGGCTTATAGAGACATAAGTTGTAGGCACAAAACTGAATGATTTTAAAGATAGAATTTGGTGCTTTTTGGCAAACGAATGTTCACGCAGCCACCCCAGTGAAGATACAGAGAGTGCCCATCAGACCACCGGCGCCTTGCGCCCCACTGTGCTCCGTCCCTCCTCCAATCCCCAGACGGTGTCAGCTCCTTACCTGCTGTCCGTCCCCGCGACTTTGCATATTTTTGAATGTCATAGACAAGGAATCATAGTAGGTAGCTTTTTGTCTCTGGCCTCCGTGATTTACTGTAATGCTTTCAAGATTCATCCACGTTGTTGCAAGTATCAAGAGCTAGTTCTTTAACACCGCTGAGTAGTACTGCATTGTAGGGATACACCACAATGTTTTTTTATATTTCCTCCAGTTGATGGACATTTGGGTACTTTTCAGTTCTGGGTATTAAGAGTAAAGCTGCTATAAACATTAGCACAGAGGTTATTTGTTGACATTGTTTTAAGTAATATCATATGAGTATAAATAAACATAAACAGAATTTGTGCCTCATACAGTAAGGGTAAATTTAGTTCTATAAGAAAATGCCCCAAACTGTACTGTTTGCACTCTTACCAGCAATATATGAGAATTCCAGTTGTTTGGAGTTCTTGGTATCACTTGGTATTGTCAGTTTAATTTTTACCAATCTAGTAGGTATGGAGTGGTATCTCATTGTGGTTTTAGTTTAAATTCCCCTAGTGACTAAGAGCTCTTTGTAGTTAGCTCTCAGGAAGAGGGAGCCGCACCGGGTCGGTGCCACTAACCTTCGCTGCTTTATCACCCAGCTATGCTATGAGGTTAATTAGCACAGAGCCCCCAGGATGATCAAACAGGACCTCATATGTCTAGCAGGGGGCTGAAAGGGGCCCGCCCCAAAGCTGGGATAGTGGAACACGGACAGTACTGTTATGCCTGCATTATTTATTCTCAAATGAGACAGGTATTTTCCTTTACATACGAGAAAGTTGAAGCTCATCAACTTTATGTAACATGGCCACACACACGGAGCTGGTAACTAGAGGAGCCAGAGCTTAATTTCAGGTTTTTGTGGTTCCAAAGCTCATGCTTGAAATTACTCTGAAACTTACAGTTGATAAATATCCTCTCTCGGTTCTCTTCTCCAAACTGGGAAACATCTCTTCTTAAATCATTACTTTCCAAACTTTTCATCAGATTCAAGGCTTTACTGTATTTTATTTCTCCCCAAACTCCCTGTTTCTATGCTTCAGTGTCAAATGAATAAATCCAAATTTGCTACTTAGTGACAATTACTGTCATAATTATGTTACTCTATTCTGATTAGACCTACTCACTCTGAGTAAATGGAACGTGGGACAGATGCAGGGGCTGGCACAGGCTGTCATAATGTAGCTTAGTGCACCCTGAAGGCTCATGGGTGGGTAAGCTGCACTCGAGTAGGCCAGCTGCACGTCACGGCCTATCTTTTCCATACGAGATGCTGGGCGTGCTGTACTGCAGTAATGCACGTTCTGTAACAGTTTCACATTCAGCACTAACAACCTGAAGTTTCTAAATAAGCATAATTCAGTGTAGAAGATAGTTGTTCCATATGGTCAATCCACACTGCTGTGAACTGACAGTGTTGATCGACATGTGGTCAGGCTCACTGCCCATTACAATCTACTCTTGAGTTTTGAAATATATTATCGTTTGGGGGATTATTTACTATTTCCCCTCCATTTAATATCACAAGTAACTAGCCTTACCACATCTAGCAAAAATTAAGTAATCATAGTACATTGTATCTATTAAGATCTTTTGCTATTTTTTGATAATTAGTCCAGAATAGATATCTGTTAATGAAATGTATTTAATCATACAGAAAGACAATATCTTGGGGGGAAAAATAAGAGAGTATATAAAATATGCATATTTGGCATTTAACAACAGATGAAGTTGCATTCATTGAATTTTAATGGGAAGGTATGTTATGCAAATGTTAAATTGGGTAGAACAGAAAAATTTGAACATAATTCTGATTATTTGGTCAGCTCTTAGAGTATAGAGAGCAAGACTAGAAACGTTACTGAGAGAAAGTAACATTCAAAATTTCTAATGTGCTGCTTTCTTTTCCTTCCCAAGACCTCTGACCTAATTTGTCTAACTACGTGGGGAATGGGAGTGGAGAGGTGGGAAGAGATTATACTTTGTTAGGGAAAGAATACCAAGAAGAGAGCAAGAGAAGGTTTATCCTCCACTGTTCGGGGATAAGGTGCTGCTGCAGAAATGCAGGGCCAGCCTTTACCTTGAGAGAAGCTTTTCCAATTTTCTTCATCTCCTCCTTCAGTATATCCACAACCAAGTGTGAAGGATTTAGTTTATCAAGCTCTCCCAGGTGTGAAGGATTTAGTTTATCAAGCTCTCCAGTGGCATAGAAGAGATGTAACAGCCTGCCATTAGTACTGGCTAGAGTCCAGAAGAGGATATCACTAGAGAAGCAAATAAAACCCTCCTCCTTTTCTATCCCAAGAAATTTGTGAGAAGGGAAAGAGAAAGTGTTATATCGAGCACTTTCTATGCATTAGTCTCTGTTATAAGTACGTCTTTATACATATTCATGTGTCAGCTCATTTGATCCTCTCAATATCAATACGAGGTAAATTTTTATTTTAGTTCCATTTTACGTTGTGGAAACTGGAACACAGAGCCAGTAAGTAAGTGCTCTGAGATCACACATGTGATGAGACTACCGGGCTGTCTGGCCTCACCTGCTCCAGAGGAGACGGGTTGGGGAGGATGATGTGGAAGCAGAGGGCAAACATCTGTTCAGGACTAGAAATCACCTCTGAGCTTCATCCTGCACCAATCTCAGGTGTGGTGATAGCGCTGTGGCTACACAGTGTGGACAGAGGAAGATCTTACAGTATGGCCTTCTTGAGCTGCCTTCAGGGATCTACAGTGAGAAGCTAAACTGAGAGCCAGTGAGCCCCCCTTGGTAATTCTGCATGTGGAGTGAGAGGTGATATACACCAGACCCATGGACTGGAAGGAGACTGTGGCTGTCACGCAGAGATCTGTGGCCAGTGAGAGTAGGAGTGAGACAGGATTACCAGCATATTGCACGAGGGCCGACAAAGCTGGGAGAGGCCGAAACCAGACTCCCTCTGACACAGAGTGAAGCTGTGCTGCATAGCAGCAGGAACAGCACCCAGGAGCCAGGGGTGTTGCCATGGAGACCCAGGGAAGCGAAGTACATTACACTGAAGACTCCGACTCTTTACTTTTCCAAGAGGACTCCAGGGCCTTAATTTCCAGACCCGCCATCATGTACATGTCCTCCAGGGACAGGGGTTAGCTCAGGGACTAAATTTTATTTTTTTGGAAAGGCTAAATATTCTTGTAGAGAAAGTCAGCACTGTTGGATGAAATTAAGTTTTAACTTACTCAATTTCTTTTCTGGGTAACCAGTGGGGAGGGTCTAAAACAGGAGGTCAGATTAAGTAGAGACCTACATGTAGAAAACTTTCACTTTATCTTTACATCTGAGTTACAGTAGGTGTTAAATTTTATAAACCTGTTACAACATATGGCCAATTAGAAAAAAAAAAAAACGAAGAAGAAGAAAATAATGTATTGCTGTCAACTGCACAGGCAATGGAAAAGGCACTCGTAAAATACGAGAAAAATTAAAGGGAGGAGTTGGAAGTACTGCTTGAGGACAACACGATAATAATAACCTTATTGACAGTAGCCAATTATATTCTAACCTAATTTAACAAAGAAGAATTCACAATGCTTTTAATGTCAATGCTTCCTCGCTGTTAAAAAATGTATATAATTGTACCTCTCCCTAAAAAACCCCCAAATACCTAAATTCTGTGAGTAGGATGATAAACATATAAATTATAGGGATAGAATCACAATTTCAGTGTCTCAATATGTTGTTCCGGGACCACCCACACCTTTATTTGTCAGACTGTAATGATTTTCCTCTTCAGTGCTCTTCTGGGCCTGGGCTGGTGGGCGGTAGGCGGAGGCAGAACAGTCGCTCCGCACCTTTGCCGCTGCAGCCCTCAGCTGCCTCATCTCGTTTCACCCTTGCCTGTCTGTGCCCACTGCTCCCTGTGTGGAGGCCTTGCTCTTACTTGAACCACTGTGAAGCTTCCTAGTTGATTTTACCTCCTGCAGTCTCCGCCTCCTCTAATCCACCCCATGAAACTTGGCCAGATTCATCTTACTGAAGCATTGTTTTCTTTTGTGTCACTCTCCCGCACAAGATAACACAAGTCTCGTCAAACAGCTCTTATCTGGCCACTGAGTGGACTGTAAACTCCCCTGCCCGGCATGCAAAGGGCTTCCAAGACCGTGCAGCCCCGCTTCCAGAAGTCCCAGTATTCCTTTTCTTGGGAGTGTTATAGTTACTAGGGGGTTTCTCCTTTGCTCTTAGAGAATCTTTGTTTTGATCAATTTAATAATCATAGACACACAGATAACCAAATAAACTGGTTGGGGAAGGGAAAAACTGAAGAGTATACCACGTGGTCAAGCTGGGTGGAATCAAGTGCAACCTCAGAAGAAGAATCACACTATTAGAGAGGAGGTCTCTTAGAGGAAGAGTCCCAATCGAAAACTCTAGCTCATTTGAAAGACTACAGAAACACACGAAGGGCACAGCAACGCAGAACATCCTTTTCATCCTCCACTTCTAGTCATACAGATGGGGTATTAGGTTGTGAGGGGAAAACTGCAAACCTACCTCCCACATCTCTGATATCCTTCACCACCATTTTTTGGGCTGCACTAAAGACGGATTGATATATCTCTCCATCTTCTATCTATCCACAATATCTGTCTACTATTTATATCTCTCCTAATATTCTATTATTATCAGTTTTATTGAGTTATAATTTATATATAATGAAAATCATCAATATTAAGTATACAGTTCACTGAGTTTTAATAAATGAATTCAACCAACTACCAGCACAATCATTTCTATCACCCCCAAAACTGCCCTCCTGCCTCTTTACATATAATCCCCTCTTTAATCCCCCCGTAACCAGAGATCTACATTAAATCACTCTAGTGTTGCCTTTTTTAGAACCGTAAATACCTAGAATCATATTGCACAGATTCTTTAATATTGGGCTTCTTGAACTTAGTGTAATGCATTTGAGATTAGAGAACCTATTTTTACATAAAGTGGTAGCAGCTGGGACTAGGACTGTGCAAAAACAGGAGCTCTGGGCTCAGAAAGCAATTAATTTAATCCCTAGGTTTGACAGTTGTCACCTGTGTCTATAGGCAAGTTAAATAACTTCTTTGAGCATTGATCTCTTAACTGTTAAAATGGGGACAAAAATATTGACTTCATAGGGTTGCTGTGAGGATTAATAAGTCATAAATATAAACATTTAATAAATAAATAAGTAAAAAACTTAGTAACTACTACATGCCTGGCACATATTTTGACCTTCTAAGATGGTAGCCAGTATCATTGACTGTGGCAGAGACTGCTGGCCCTTCCTCCCAATCCGATATCCCTGGGCGAGGCCCCGTAATTGTGTCCATCTGGGTAGAGTAGTAGGTGGTGCTCTTCTGCTACTCGAGAGGGTTTCAGTTTGGAAGATAAGTTTCATGGTCGCACTAGTTTGCCTCTTCTTTCTCAGTAATGGAATTACCAAATTTTGTGAATAAAGACTATTTTTAAAGTTTCCTTTGTAGCCAGGTTTTGACTAAGTTTTGGCCAGTGAGTGGGGTATGTCCTTACGGGTGAAAGAATGGCTTTCTTTTTTCTTCCCCCTTTCACTGGAACGGAGACATGGTGGTTGGAGCTGGAATAGTCATTTTGGACCATGAGAGAAATTTGATAATGGAAACCCTGCCAAGTGGACCACAAAATAGAAGGATCTTGTTGAATTTTACTTGAAAGAAAAATATATTTCTGTTTGTTTTTAAACCTAATATTATTTTGCTTTTTTGTCATTCACAGACAAATCCATTTGTAATTAATATATTATTCCTCTCTCACACGCCGCCCCGGAGACTTGAAGCCCCAGGGCACCTGGAGCACTGTGCCTCAAAACCAAAAGCATGAAAGTCAATTTCCTCTTTTGTTGCCTCTGAAATATAGCAAAAGAAAATATTCTTTATCATAGTTTTGCTCTTCAAGTAATTTATTTGCCATTTTGTGGCAATTTTATTTATGTCTGTGAGACCCATTTGGCTGAATTAAAATGCATGTGGACTCTAAAACACCCTTCTATTTTCCTTACCAGGGTCTGGAGCAAGACTCTGAGAAATCATGTAATGCAGAGATTTGGATTGAACAGTGAGGGTTTCCCACAAGGGAAGCCCTAAAGACCCTGTATTTATCCTCTTTCATTTCCGAATTTGCGCTAATTTTTCAGCTGGCCAGACATTCAGTTTTGCGGCCAAGTTATTGTCTCTCAAATATATAGTGATTTCCCCTCTTTACTTGCTCTTTATGCCAGTCATCAAAGGCTGTATTGTAAAAATCAGTATGTTTATTTAAACACTACTGGACCTTAGACTTTAGAGCTGGAAGCTATGTTAGTAATCACCTGGTTTAAAGCTTTCTTGACTGTTTTGATTGTTTTCCTTTTTCACTCTTTGGAGAAAAAAAACACCATCTTTTACAGAGATGGAAAGTCTTTTCCAGCTCTGTAGTAACATCAGTGTGGCACAAGGTAACTGCATAAAAGAATTTAAGTTGTCAAAACTATAATTCACAAAAAGTAAATATTAAGCATAAAAATAATTGAGAGTATTATGAAAGTGACATTTTAATTCAGAAGACACTTTATCAAATGCTCCTCTAAAGTTTATGATGAGTTAAGTATGACCTTATAATTGGGGAGGTACAGAGATCGGATACTTGGTTTGTCCTTAATTACAGAGAGAACGTTCACCTCCATCAAAATAAGCATTTAAGATTCATAAAAATGCAGAGAAAGAAATTCCTTTCCAATGGCCCTTGACTATCCTCTTAAATATGGATGCTTATGTTCTTCTACGCAGGCAGGTTCTCACTCTTTCTAAAACACAAGCAGAATAATTAAAACATTAGAATTGTATTACAGAGACGCCATAGCCCCTTCAGCATTCATTTGCACACAGACAACTATAGTTTGTATTCAATTCACTCACTCATTCATGCATTCAAATAATGCTCATAAGGATATTGAATTTACTATCATTTCTCAGACCAAATAAAGATACTCTTCCTATTTTTCTCAACTGATACTAAAATTTTAAACCAGGTGGAATTTCATAGTCAAAGAGTATGCTTTTGTATAGTTTTGAAAGAATTCATTAAGTAATGGCCTCTTCATTAGTTTCTGTGGGTTTAAAGGGGTTGCTAAGTTAGAGACGATGAAGGAAAGGAATGAACACTCACGAGTATTTACCTGAGAGGGCCTTTTAAAGAACATTTCTATCATCCTTGTGAGTGATTTATTCTGCTGATCAGAGTCAATGTTTGTCTTTAGGAGGTATGTGTGTGTGTGTGCACTTATTTTAAATTCCAAATTCTTTGATGAAAAATCAAGAGAATAAACTGTCCCTACAATTTGTGGCGCTGGAAGATGTGGCAGGAAACTAGATGTGGAAGGTCCACACCCACCTGGGACCAACAGTGTGCAGGATTTGGAGTGCCAACAGGCATAGTTCTCCATCCTGCTGACACATCCTACGCCCACTCCCGCGGTGTTAATCTAGGTCTGTGGTTCTTAAACTTCGGAGGACATCAGAATCCCCGGGGAGCGGTGTGACAGATTGCTGGCCCCGCCACAGAGAAGTTGCCAGGTAACACGGATGCTACTTGTCTGGGGAATTACACTTTGAGAACCACTGATCTGAACAACTTAGACATGAAAAACTGACTCTCTGGAGAGAGAAGCCTGCGTCCTAGGGAAAATAATCTCTGTTGGTATGGGAGCAGACTTTCTGAAAGATAGGTGGTGTTTTGTAAATGTTACATTATTTAAGCAGCAGTTGAATTTTATAGCTGATGTTTCAGAGGAGTGGCGTGACTTTCTCGGCCATCCTAAATAACCACACAGAAGAAGCAATTCTTTCTTGAAGCACAGATCTTGAAAAAAAGGACTTTTATAGGATTCTAGAGTTTTATGCTGGAATGTGATGACAAAGGTGTAAGTCTGTTGCTCTTGTGTAGAGACCCAAACACCGATTTTTCCCAGAAATATCAGATATATCCTGGTGAGATTTTTTAAAAAAATAGATACTCAGAGGTTGTGTTCCCAGTTCTAATAGCTTCATATGTTTGGGCTGGGGTCAGGAGTATCTGTTTTTTAAAAGGATTCTTAGATGATTCTGATGGACATACCTGTAAATTACTAAAAAGGTAATCTCCCGCTCATTAGATCCAGAAAAATATATGTGGAAGCTTTTCCAAAGTCTGCATGGGCAGAAAAATGCATTCTCTCTAGGGTCACCAACAATATTACTGGAATAGCTGCATTGCTCAAAAATTCATAGTTGTGTTTAGTCAAATTTTAACCTTTTTAAACCTGATACTCTGTTTTCTATATAGTAAAGTAAAACAGATTCATAAATATTGCCTCATGGCATTTTTTTTGGTTTTTCTTATACTTCTTTTTTGAAGGTTATGTATCCATAATTTGGTCAAATGTTCTTTTAAAACGTGATTTACAGACCTTCTACATCCATGCCATATTCCAATTTGTCAAGGTCTCTTTTTAATACCTAGAATTCAGAATTGAAAATAGTGATCCATTCTAGTTTAGAAAACCGGTCATTAGACATTTCTTAGTGCAACTAGAGATTATATTGGCTTTTTTTTTTTTTTAAGAAAACATATCGTACTGTTGGATTATACAAAACCTTTAACCAACCATTTTTCTTAAATTTTTTTGCATGTGTGTATGCAGTTTTAAACCTGGAGCACACAGAGGTGTGTGACTCCAGGGCAGAAATCATGATTTCATATGTCTACATGGGGCTGGGACGTGAAAGATAAATGTTTGAATTAGGCCATTTGTAAATAATTGGGAATGGTGGAGTCTAAACAAAGCTTGAGAGATCATTTTCTACCTAAGGGCTTTAATATTCAAAACAACTTAAAAACACTGCCTCACCAAAATTGAACATAAACTATAAGAAATCAGAACTTCACCAGTGGGCCAAATGTAATTTAAATGGAGTCAATTTCAGCTCCCACTTCTGGGTCAAAAAGTTGAGTGTCTTGCAATATGTTTCCATAGATTTTAACATTGTTGTTTTAAAATGACATTTTATTTTAAGACATTTTACCATACGTTTTTTGAGATTTCCAATTTTTAAAGACATGCTAATAATTTTAGTTTGCTGTTCATAAGAAAAGTATGTTACAAAAGCACGTCACTCTGACACTCATTTCCCCTCAATTACACAAATAATGTTGCTGTATAAAACTAAAGGTAAGAAAGGCAGTTTCTGTTGTGAAGGATTATCTCCAGTGCGATTTCTTCAGTAGCCATCAACCTAGAGTGTAAATGAAAATATGTTTATGTGTTCCCAGCCCTTGTGTACTTATATTTGTCTTTATAAGCATTCTTCCCTTATTTTCAAACTCATAAATTGAAATTTCTTTTAAGCAAGTGACTTTTTTATTACTTTGTACTCCTTCTGTGTCATGGGGTGTTGTATTACAGTGAACACAATGTTTTCTGCTTGCTGATTGTAAATAGATTTGTGAAATTTATAATGACTCTCTTTATAGCCCCAACTTAACTTTAGAATAAGGGTGTTCCAACTCTAGAATTTTGCTCCAGGCTTATATTTTCTCCTTTCTGTACAATTTATAACAGGTCATACTTGGGATGGACTATAGAAAGTTGAAAGACTTCTTTGAGGCTACTTGTTTATGCTTTACCTAAATGTATCTGCCTTCTTTTTATTAAATAGATTTTTTAAATTTTAATTTTTATTTGATTACAATTTTTAATTTTTTAATTGCCATTGACATACCTTATATTTGTTTCTGGTGTACAACACAGTGGTTAGACATTTGCACACCTTATGAAGCGATCGCCCTGATAAGTCTAGTACCCATCTGACACCATATGTAGTTATTGTAATATTGACTATATTCACTATGCTGTACTTACATCTCCATGACTGTCTTTATAATGGGCAATTTCTACTTCTTAATCCCTTCCCCTTTTCACCCATTCGCTAATCCCCCTCCCATCTGGAAATCATCAATTTGTTTTCTTTATCTATGAGTTTGTTTATGTTTTATTTGTTTTATTTTTTAGATTCTACATATAAGAGAAATCATATGGTGTTTTTCTTTCTCTGAGTTATTTCACTTAGCACAATACCCACTAGGATCATCCAAGTTGTCAAAAATGGCAAGATTTCATTCTTTTTTAATGGCCTAGTAACATTCCACTGAATCTATGTACCACTTTTTATTTATCCATTCATCAATTGATAGACACTTAAGTTGCTTTTATATCTTGGCTATTGTAAGTAATGCTACAGTGAACATAAGAGTGTATATGTCTTTTCCAATCATTGTCTTAGGGTTCCTCAGATAAATACCCAGCAGTGGAATTGCTGGGTCATATGGTAGTTCTATTTTATATTTTATGAGGAAACTTCATACTGTTTTCCATAGAGGCTATACCAATTTATAATCCCACCAAGAGTGCACAAGGGCCCCTCTTCTGCACATCCTTGCCAACACTGTTTTGTTGATTTATTGATGGTAGACATTCTGACAGGTCTAAGGTAATAGCTCATGGTGGTTTTAACTGAATTTCCCTGATGATTAATGATGTTGAGCAGCTTCTCATTTGTCCACTGGGCCTCTGTACATCTTTGGGGAAATGACTGTTCAGGTCCTCTGCCCACTTTTCAATCAAATTTTCTTTTCATATTAAGTTGTATGACTTCCTTATGTGTTTTGGATCTTAATCCCTCATTGGAAATATTAGTGATGAATATTTTCTCCCATTCAGTAGGTTGTCTTTTTGTTTTGTTGATAGTTTTCTTTGCTGTGCAAAAACTCTTTAGATTGTAGTCCCATTTGTTTACTTTTTCTTTTGTTTCCCTTGCCCAAGGAGACCTACTCAAAAAAAAATATTACTTAGAGCAACGTTGAAGAGTTGACTGCTCATGTGTTCTTCTAGAAGTTTTGTGATTTCTGGTCTTACACTTAAATCTTTAAACCATTTTAAGTTTATTTTTGTTTATGGTGTAAGAAAGCCATCCAGTTTCATCTTTTTTGCATGTGGCTTACCAGATTTCCCCAAATCATTTATTGAATAGACTGTCTTTACTCCATTGTATATTCTTGCCTTCTTTGTCATAGATTGACTGCATAGCTGTGGGTTTATTTCTGTTCCATTGATCTGGGTATTTGTGTTCATGCCAGTGCCATGTTGTTTTGATTACTATAGATTTGTAGAATAGTTTGATATCAGGTAGTGTGAGACCTCTGACTTTGTTCTTCTTAAGATTGTTTTGGCTACTGAGGGTCTTTCATGGTTCCCTATAAATTTTAGGGTTATTTTGTTCTAGATCTCTGAAAAATGTCATTGGCATTTTTGTAAGGATTTCACTGAATCTATAGATTGCTTTGGGTAGTATGGACATTTTAAAGGGTATCAATTCTTTCTATATCCATGAACATGTTATATGCTTCCATCTATTTGTGTCTCCTTCAATGTGCATAGTTATCCAAGTATAGGTGTTTTATCTGTTTGGTTAAATTTATTCCTAGGTATTTTATTCTTTTTGATGCAATTGTAAATGAGACTGTTTCCTTAATTTCTCTTTCTGATCATTTATTATTCTATAAAAATATATAAAAATGCAACCAATTTCTGAGTACTAGTTTTGTATCCTGGTATTTTACTGAATTAATTTATCAGATTTAATAGGTTTTTTTTTGGATTCTTTAGGACTCTATGTAATATCATGTCATCTGCAAATAGGGCAAGTTGTACTTCTTTTCCTCTTTGAATGCATTTTTTTCTTGTCTGATTGCTGTGGGTAAGACTTCAGATACTATGTTAAATAAAATTTGTGAAAGTGAACTTCCTTGTCTTGTTTCTAAACTTAAAAGAAAAAGCTTTTGTTTCTGATTCTCACTGTTTAGTATGATGTTAGCTGGGTTTTGTTATATATAACCTTTAATATGTTGAGGTATGCTCCCTCTATCCCCAGTTGGCTGAGATATTACCATAAATATGTGTTGGATTTTTCAAATATTTTTTTCTGCATATACTATGACCATATGATTATTTTTTATTTTGTTGATGTGGTATATCATATTAATTGATTTTTTGATATTAAATCAGCCTTGCATTCTGGGGAATAAATTTCACTTTATCATGTATATAATATTTTTAATGTATTACTGAATTCAGTTTGCTAATATTTTACTGAAGATTTTTGCATCTTTGTTTATCAAGGATGTTGCCTATAATTTTTTCATAGTGTTTTTGTCTGGGTTTGGTATCAGGGCAACGCTGGTCTTGTAAAATGAACCTTTTTTTCTATTCAATTTTTTGGAACAGTTTGGGAAAGATAGATATTAATTCTTTTTTGAATGTTTGGTAATATTCATCTGTGAAGCTATACAGGGCTTTTGCTTTTTTGGGAGTTTTTTAAATTACTGATTTGATTTTGTTAGTAATTTAATCTGTTCAGATTTTCAGTTTCTTCCTTATTCAGCCTGGAAAACCTTTGTTTCTAGGAGTTTATTTCTCCCAAGTTGTTCAGTTTGTTGGCATATAGTTGCTTGTCATATTTACTTATAGTCCTTCATGTTTCTGTGGTGTTGGTTGTCATTTCTCCTCTTTAATTTCTGATTTTATTTTTTTCTGCACCCATTTGTGCTTAATGTCATCGTCTCTCACTTAAATGGCTGTTACTATCAATGTAAAATTTAGTCTTAAAAATATTTCTGAGTAAATCATTATTAAGGCCCTCAGTATTATTAACTTTTAAACTCTTTTGACCTTAACTTTAGGGCCTAAAGGTAATTTTTGAGTTATTAAACTGTTAAATCCTTTAGTAGGAAGTAAAACTTTTTGGGCTAGTTGTTATAGCGACCATAGCTTTATAATTTTTTTCTTTTACAAAGTCATTATCTTTGGCCAAAGCTGGTTCTGAAAGTTCTTATGAACATTTTTGATATATTAATTACAATTCCATATTCTTGCTTAAGATTTCCTCAAGTCCTCTTATTTGATCAGGTTTTCTATTGATGAACTCTACACTATTATGTATGTGAATACTACAGGAACTCCAAATATTTTGCTAAGAAATCTGGAACAGCCTTAATTCAGGAGAAATAAGACAGAATGTTTCCAATCAGAAGAAGTAGAGAGCTTACATTAGCAGCACTGTTGATGCACTTCCTAGTCTCCGTTGCGGCAGTAATTACAGTAAGGCAGCCTTTGATTTATGGCGAAGCCCTAATCCAAAGCTTTCTCTTCTTTAGCTGTGAGGATCTGCAGGAGTTTATTTACTTATATTGGTACCTGCTGCCAAGGATTTGGGACTACATAGAGCTTGATGAAATCTGGTTTTAAAACCTTAGAAAAACAATCTGAAAGCAACCTGATGATGTTATGTATGTGAAGCCAGAAGAAAAACTTCCTGCTGTGCTTTTTTATCCCACTAATCAGTATAGTATCAGGAGCATGATAAAACGCTTTCAAAACTCCCCACTCCCTAAACCTCTTTGAACACTTAATAAAAGGTACAGTCACATCAATTACTTTTTTGCTGCAGTCAAGAACATATTCTAATAATTAACATCTCTTGTGCAGCATCTTTCATCCTGGAATATTATATCATGAAATGAAAACTAGAGGGAATTTTGTGGGGTCATTGCTAATAAGACATCAAAAATTAATTTTGACTAAAATTAGAAAAAGGATCCTAGAAAATTCATTCTTATTTATACCATTTAACCTATATGAAAAACTGTGATGAATATCTCTTGAGAAAGCTATGATAATTTTTAATGCAAATTAGTTTAAAGAAACCCCAAAGGGTGTGAATTTATCTAGCAGCTTTAAGATAAGCTGTTTGACTTAGTTACCTTGGCTGGGAGTATATCTTAAAGGACTCCTTTGATCAGAGGCAGTAGTGAGGAGAGGTGACTAGTTGTAATCCAGTCCCAGTTTTAGTGTTGCCCCACCATGTGATTTCGAGCACTTACTTATATCTATGAGTCTCATGGTTTGAAATTATAAAATAATGCATATAGATTTAGGTTATACATACACTAATTTCTTTATAGAGATAGTGTTGTGTGATGAAGTTGTCCAATGCAGATGCCCCACTGAAAATAAGAGAGGAATAAAAGAGTATTCCAGAAAACTCAGAAGATTCACAGCTCTACTAATAAATAGACATTCCTCTACATATAATTAGAATGAAACTTGGTTAAAGTATTACATGAGAAAGATGGTAAGTTATGAATTGAAGTTGATTGGAAAGGAGGACTTTCCCACCAATGTTCTTCCAGTCACTGGTAGCTATACTTTAGAGGTATGCTTTTAGAAATAAATCGGTCATTTCTCAGGCAGCATTTGCAATTTATCAGAATTGTAGATGGAATGATCAGACTGTACACACTGATGTTGTTTTGCTTTTTGAACCAAAATGTGTGCCTTTATTTTAAATATTCTCACAACTAATAATACGAAGTATGTCTAGAAGGTATCCAGCTATGTGGTACAAAAAATAGAGACATTTACTAAATAAGATACAAGAAACATTGTACATAGGACTACTCTGAAGGGGACTACCTTCAGAGGTAGTCCCCTTCAGAGTAGTCCATCACACACAGTTCTCTCAATTGCCATCAGCTGCCCCATTGTATTTTCCTGAATCTCATCGATGGTCTGACATCTCTTTCCTTGCCAAGGTGATTTTAATTTTGGGAAAAGCCAGAAGTCACAGGGCTATAGTGGGGCTGAGTCACCTGGGTGATTTGATGTTTCACCAAAAAACTCTGTATGAGATGTGATGCATGAGCAGGCATGTTGTTGTGATGAAGCTGCCAATCACTAGTTGCCCATAGCTGCAGCCTTCTGAGTCATCTGAATAGTTTCCGTGGAGGAATGTTCAAGCTTAATGCAAAATTTGAGGTAGATTCGTTGCTCTACTTAGTCATTTTGAATTCGATGGCCACACAGTACACATGTTCTCTCAATGGCATCTACTGCCCCCACTGACTAGTACAGTGAAGTTGACATTGTTCATGCATGTGCATTCCAGTCCACTCTCTGTGGCTGCCAGGTTACATCAGTGTCATGCAAACCATTCTTGTTATATTAACAATGGCTAGATTTTTCTGGACAGACCTTAATATATGTCATTTTTATCTGTGAATGTGTTTTATTTATTCCAAGACTCACTTTAATTATAAAATGTTAAATCCCTTTTTTTCTTACTGAGTAGTGAGTTCTTTATTGGCATCTTGAGTACATTTTAGAATTGTTTTGTTATTTTGATTATTAAAGCTCTGTTCAGTCCCACAAAACCTATCTTGATTCAAACTTCTGTACTTCTGTTTCTTCTAGGCTTTCTTTACTGATCTGGAGTGGGAAGAAGGAAAAGATAATGGGGCAAGAATCTCATTATTCAACTTTCTCTGTTTGCAGATCTCTCTTCGTTGGTTGTCAATGCTCCTATGATTAACCTACCTGAGAATGGGTGCCTTTGGTGGGGCAGGATTCAAAGCCCGACTCACTCATGGGGAATGCATGTGGGCTGTTGGAGGATCCTGCAGGCTTTTCTCCATACATGGTACCTTGCATGGGGAATCCAGTTCTGGTTAATCTCTTCTACCCCTTCTCAGTTCTTGCCATAAATGGTCTACCACACAGGCTTTTGCTGCCAGTATCACCTCACTGCATAGCTGGGCCTCTTGGGTGAAGCCCAACAAGACTTCCTAAGCTCTATTGTCCTTTCCACAGTTCAAGTGGAGTGAAGGCTATTCTGCTGCTGCCTCTCTTCCCAACTTTCTTTTCCTTTGCTTGGTTAGGTCCAGGGGCAGATCAGTGAGTCCTCTTGCTTAAGCAGAGAGCCAACAGGTGATTGAGGTGACAGTTTCACCTCATTCTGATGGAGTCACTCAGAGTCTTTACAGTTTTGGCTTTGGGGAGGAGAAGAACATTCATGGGGAAAAGAGGGACTTGTATCACACTAGGCAACAGAACTTGCAGGCCTCTCAGGACCCCAAGGCCCATCCTCCCTTTCACCACCTTTTGATTTTATAGACTTGTGGGTGAAAAGTGGAACTGTTGGGTGACCATATTCAGCTGTTCTTTAATTTCCCCCCGGCCCACCTTACTGATGGTTCCATTCAGAAAATGTGGTATATGGCAACCTATTTTTAGTTGTGGGACTTTGCTGTAAATGAAAAGTTCCAACCAACATTCTGCTATAACTCGTGTTAAAGCGATCTGGCTACATTTAGAATGAAATTCTTCAGATTTTTGCAGCCTCTATAGAGAGAAACTCAGATTCCAGTTTTTAGCTACTAAAGACAAGAAGAGTTTAGCACTTTAGTGGTGAAATTTCTTGAGTAGAAAAAGTTAGCCAAAAGTCTGAAAATTCTTCAAAATTCAGGCCCAATTAGTTTATCTCTTGCAAACTAACATTTTATGTGGCTTTGACAGATTATCTTCTAATAGAATCCAGGGGTCAATCAGGTAGGAAACACTTAATTTTTTAATAGTCTCATAATTCCTCAGTAGGGTGGAGGATGTGACTTTGATCTCTGTGGTACTTCAAAGTTTTCCACAGTGTATGTCTTTGAGAGAGGAACAGTATGAGCTCATGGTCAGTTGTTAGAAGACTTAATGAATATTATGCTATAAATTTGTGTAATTAGTGAATGTCCTTTTTAAAATCACTTCCCTCCCAATAATCCATATCTCTTCCGTTTATTTTTTTCCTTAGAAATTATAATAGCTTAATATGCACATTGTTTTGTTATTTATCTTGTTACTCTCTGTGTTTCCCAATTAGAATGTAAGTTTCATGGGGCTCAGAAATTTTTTTTTTGTCTATTGCTACACTTTACACATAGAACAGTGTCTGACATTTGAAGGTATTAAATAAGTATTTGTGAATGAAGAAATGGGTGAATAAAAGAGTAACATTTTTTAATAACCCACATTTCCTAGTGCCCACAAAACATACATTTGTTCTTACTGCCAAAAGGATACCAGACCGTTTTAGTCAAGTTACCACTGTCTGCATTGGATTACCTTTAACACAGAATACTTTGGTATCAGAAAAAAATCAAATGTGGAGATTTGTAATTATTTTCCTATGATCATAATCTAGGCCTCTAACTTCCCCCTGAGTCTCATGGAAGCTAAAGCAAGGGTAGATGTCTTGTTTTTCGGTGTCATTAAGATGTCAGCAGTACGAAAGGAAGAATGAAACCACTTTATTTAAAGGAGGCTGTGTGTTTGGCGTTCCCAGAGGGAGGACACCGGCTCTGCAAACAGGGTTGGGGGTGGGATATCTAATTCAGTATTTTCTGTCACTCAGGAGTCCGAGCTAAGAGGGGAGGAAGGAGACTCAAAGTTGGTGGGGTTGCTGTAGCTGAAAGGCGAGTGCACCGTGTTAAGGCGTGCTTGCTGACATGACCCGGGAGTCAGCCTAGCAGGAAGGCCAGGAAGCTAACCACCAGCAAGCAACCAGGGCAGAAGCGCAACCTGGAAGTACCTTCCCCATACCATACAGTAAGTCCTCATTTAATCTTGGCGATGTGTTCTGCGACTTCAGGCAAAATGACATACGGTGAAAACAATTTTTAATTAGGCTAATTGATAACTAGATTAAATAACAAGAGTTAAAAGAACTATGACTTCTGACCAATGTTACAATAAAACCACGTTATTCCAGGACCTGCTGTATTTGCATGAGAGTCAAAGAACAGGACCCAATGACACCCTCATTTTAAAATGCCAGGGAAGAATGACTGGTCATGTTTAGTAATATTGATTGGGAAGAACTTTTATGTTTTTAGTAATTGTTTGAGCATGGTCATTTCCGAAACCGACAGAGCGTAAAAATGCGGGCAGCTATTACACACATATTTTCCCATTCAGTGTTGGCATTTCTACACTTATGAATTGTTCCTGAGTCTTGAAACATGACAGACCCAGCTTCAAAAGGAAGAGACCTGAAACACTTAATCTTGATTTCTATACTCACAACATATGATTAACAGAATCCAAAACTGCAATAATGCAGCAATTCAGAGCTGACTGCTGGTGGTTAGAGTGTTGCTAGTTTATTGACTGTTTATAAAGAATTTAAGATTACCCAGTAAAGAAATGATAGCTCAGTGATGTTGAAACGTCCTTATACTGGAATTCCTGAGGGCCCAGGCACATGAAGAAGGATTTAACTTCATAAAGACTTGGCCTCGCTTGTTAAAGAATAATACACTTTTCTTTATATTGTAGTTATTGTGAAAACACTTCTCAATAAGAAAATCAGGTGAATGGGAATGTAGTTTACTGAAACAATCCTTCTTTCTCTACTTCTATCCATTTTTGCTTGCTTATTTCTAGTTTGTTCTGTTTGGTGCTATTCCTTATTTTAGATTCCAGTTGCCTGGTGTTTACTTTTGTTTGAAAGGTTGAGTTGAAAATGTCCTTAATCATTTCCATTCCCTGAAGCGAATGTGAAATAAGGGAGCCCTGAAGATCTTCACCACTCTCCTCTCCTTTTCCCTCACCCTCTGCTCAGTGTGCCCTTTCTTCATTTTTAAGGAAACAGTTGCATTTATTTTTTTTCTTCAATGAAACAAAAGCTTATCGTCCTGAACACACTTAATTGTCTTGGGTCATAGAAACAGTCACTTCAGTTTGGCCTCCAGCCGACAAAAGTCTATTGTCTTGTGAACTGGAAGAGAGTTTTATGTCTGATTAGTGGTTCAATTAAGCCTAGTAAGAAAAAAATCTAATATAAGGGATTGATATTTTTCATTTGCTTTAAGCTTATTATAATTGAATCTAATTTAAATACTTAAAATTTTATTTCTGTGGACAGTCTGGAGTGGTACATTGAATACAGTTGTTGTAGTTAGGGATGTCTGAGTTTAAATTCTGAGCATACTTCTCACTAGCTGTCTAGGTTGTTCCACTCTTCTAGGCCTCAGTGTACTCACCTGAAAAAAAAGCTCTGTGGGGTGCTTGAAAGTGTGGGCTGTGACCTCTGATTGTCTGCGTTCATATCTCACTTTGTCACTAAGCTGAGTTTTCTGTGACTTGGTTTCATCTGCTGTAAAATGGGATAGTAATAGAACTACTGCCTAGAGTTATAAAAACTAAATGACTAAATGATGATAAAGCACTTAAAACAGCCACTGGCATACAGTAAGCTCTCAGCAAATGTTAGCTATTATTACTCATAGGACTGATGCAAGGATTAAAGGAGATAATTTAAATGAAATTCCTAAAGGTATTCAACAGCTGTCAGCTCCTTTCCTACATTTTTATAGTCTTTGCCAAATTATTACATTGCCCAAAACATTCGTTTAGTTTTCTTCCATAAAATAAAAGACACATTTTTCATTTTCACCAATAACTTTATTGATTTGGGTATTTTGAGTGTGCCAACTACCTCCCACATGGTATAACGTTGATTGTTCTCAATTAACGTCTTGATACAATTGCTGTCAACTTCAACTGGTCTACCCGACCATGGAGCAATATACAGCGAGAAATCTCCAGCATGAAACCTCGCAAACCACTTTTGACACATTTGTTAAGTCACAACACCTTCTCCATATGTTGTAGAAATCTTTTTTTTTTTTGCATTTCACTTGCATTTTTACCTTTCTTGAAATAATAAAGCATAATATGCCAAAAATGTGCATTTTCTTCCATCTTCAATATTAGAATAGCTAGGTAAAAATTCACCAATTTTGATAAGTTTCTTTTTAAATGCACAAAGATATGACAGCTGTCACAATACAATCTAACAAAATTGTTTTGAATGAGGTTAAAGACAACTAAACGCTTCTAGAGCCACCTTACAGAAAAAAAACTAAACAAATTTTTTGGCCAACTCGATATATCTTGCATTTAATTTTTAATTTTTAATGCAGAACCTTCCTTTTATATCATAAGCTATTGGTGCATGCGCTGGTCTCTACCCTACTTGGAGTCATTGTCATAACCGCAACATTCTTACTATGATATTCTGGAGTTCGGTGATTGATTTTTGGTGGAACATTTTCTTGTAGTGCCCACTAAGTGGCATAGGCTGTACCAAACTCTAAAATGCCCTGGGGAGCTTACTTCGTTTGGGGAGTTCCATGATTGAAAATCACTGCCAGCATTCGATGAGCGGCAAAACTCAGAAAGAGAAAGAAACTAAAGAATGCATTAACCGGAAGACAGATAGGCAAGGGGAAATGTTAGCTTAGGGACATCCTTCAGTGAAGGATAACTTAGGGATGGCAAATGTGTGCCCTTTCTGCAGCCAGTGCAAAGCATTGCTAAGCCCAGGTACAGCTTTATATTTCCTTTCAATCCAGTTCTCCCTGAATCTACAACCACCTTGACATTCCAAGTTGTCAGCCATGCGGTAGTTGGAGATGAAATGGTATAGCCAGTTTTGCTTATTTGGATTGAAGAATGTTACTTTTTGGAACAATAATTAACTTTTAAATTATACCCAGAGTTTCTGAACACAGAATCAATGTGTGCTTTTATTTTTAATTTCCAAAGATGATCTTTTTCAACTAGAAGCTTATTTTCTCTAGGAAAACTTTAAAGGTTCTGTGCATGAGCAAAGGCATGACTTATGCAAATGATATGGAAATGTCCATCAATTAACTCATTACATCTCTGTTTCTTTGACATAAAAAAAAGCTGTTTATTTAATTTTTTGTGGGAAATAAAGTATCCCTTGTTTTATGCTGTAACTACTTTTTAATTAGTTACATTGCTTTCATCTATACTTCTTCACCTAGTGGGGTTTTAATAACAATCATATATGGTGGGGTTCATAAAATGTTGGTGCAAACATTTAGAAATAAATGATTGTACTGCTGTTTTCTGATAATGTTTTAGAATATTGGGTGGGATAGTCCTTGCAGCTTACATGAGGAAATTAATTTCTGCTTTATAACATGTGTTAATTTTTACCAAAACATGGTAGATAAAGTCATATGCAATGACTGAATTGTATTTTAAAAATTATTTTATTTTTACCTTTTTCCTAAGAGATATTTCTTTTTGGTAATTTTTTTAAGGTATTGATTTTAGAGAGAGAAAGGAAGGGAGAGAGAGAAAGAGAGAGAGAAAGAAACATTAATTTGTTGTTCCACTTATTTATGAATTCATGGGTTGATTCTTGTACGTGCCCTGACCGGAGATTAAACCTCCAACCTAGGCGTATGGGGACCACGCTCTAACCAACTGAGCCACCTGGCCGGGTCTAAGAAATATTCCCTAATGTCACTGCTTGTTAATGTTCTATAGGCAACCTGAAAATGAAAGGGCAGACGGCTCTTTTTACCACCCAGCACACACGGGTCATCTGTAGTTCTAGGGGTCTCCTCACCCTGCGTGGCCTCTTTATTCCTTGCCTTCATTTTAGATTCTTAGATGGTGCCGGCCAGAGGATCAACACAAATGTAATGTGGGACCGCGGTCCAAATGCGGGCACAGACTGCTAGAAGCTGAGGTACAAGGAATGTCATAGAAGAGACATATTTTGTGTTGTTTCAAAAAAAGTTAAGCGATCATTCCCAGCACAGGTGTGCCCGGGCTCGTCAGCGAAGGGGCTACGCCCCCTGCCTTTCGTCACAGGCACCGCAGTGATCTGGTGTCCAGAAACCTCACTTTCAGGACTGAGGTGAATTACTCTTTCGCTTTGTCCTACTTCTATCTGTAATTCACCACCCCTCCCCCGACTCACTACTCCTGTAACCACACCCAGCATTTAGAAAATATTTTTTTGTTTTCTTTTGAGTTTAAATGCATTGTATTTTTGGACAACTTACATAATATGTTTTTTCTTAGAAACAATGCCACTATTTCAAATAAATCAGAATCAAAATAAATGAAGAGTTCAAGATAATAACAGCAGACCCATTTGTCCTAGTCCTGGTGTGTGGATGAAAAGCAGCAGCCAGTTCTGATGACAGGTGATAGATGCAAATTGCCAGATTGTTAACATTTTTCCATTTCTAAACCATCCTTAAAGAGAATCATACATGGGGTCGCACCTTCCTCGTGGTAGCCCAGCAGAGCCATCCTGCCATCTGAGTCATGTGGTCACCAAGAAGGACCTGACCTGGTAGCGTTTCAAATAAGCAAGGATGTGCTCGCTTGGTTCTGCAACCCCTGCATAAAAGGTTTTACTCTTGCTGGTCTCTGTTCTTCAAGCCTCCCTTTGACTGAGTCCGTGTCATTATCGGTGTACTTCTTGTAGGCTTCTTTTGTGTCGCTGGTTTCCTTCCCTTCCACCTCCAAGCACAGCCTGTCTGCCATCTCCCGGATCTTGGGCACGTGGGAGAACGACTGATCGTGGCAGATGAGGTCCCAGTAGATGATCGTGATGGTGGCTGGAAGGAGATGAGGGCAGCGCTGGTTTAGCCCAATCTAGAGTTTGCAGCCTGAGCAGTGCTGGCGGGGGGCAGGGAGGAGTGGGCGGAAAAGAAAATAAATATTTTGCACGAGAGGTATGACTGAAAATAAAGGCGGAATCCAGCCTTCACACATCACCCCCCCCCCCCCCCCGCCCCCGCCTTCAGCTCCCTCAGTGTAGCCTGTTCTCTCCTGGCTTCCCACATCCCATGTCCTCTCTCTGCAATCCATTTCCCCTTTTTTGCCAGACCTCTGCTTGTCTTTTAAGACTCTGCTCATGCTACTTCCTTTAAGTAGCTTTTCCTAGACTTCCCTTCATACCCTGGGAGAAGTAAATGCTGTAGTTTTGGCTCCTGTGGCATCTGGCACATAATCTCATGGTAGACACCCATCACGAGTCTGCGAGGTCATCTCTGGACCCTAGGACCAAGCGAAGTTTAGTGCACAGACCTTCTTTAATGAAATTTGTGAGTGGAGATCACATACTTAATTGTCAACTCCACATGCAAGTGCAAGTTCTTTTCTAGAGACACGAGTGAGGTCGGGCTTTGGGGTTAACTGCTACAGAGTTAGGTACTATATGTACTTGCAGAAAAAATTGCCTTGGAAAACATCAGCCATTCTGCTGTGTTCCAGTAATATCGTGTGTATAATTTTTTTCTTCTTTTTCTAGCATAGCACTCCTGGCAGCCATGGTGTCATGCAGATGCCCTGGCTGCAAGCAGGTGTGGTTGGCAATGGGGGGAACAGGATTTGGAGCTGTTGCAAAAATTGACTTTGGACCCTCTCTGATGTTTCAAGCTCTTAGTTTTGGCAAGTCTGTCCTTTGCCGGTTTTCAAGTAGGTCGGTTCATTGGTCTGGCATTGTCATTGGGGGGGCCTCCAAATGATTGATGTGGCTGTGCTGCACTCCCCCAGGGATGAGTAAGCGTCTGCTCAGCAATATCTACGTGGACTTATGCAAAGGAAAACAAAATCATGCCATTCCTTTTCCCACCTGTGGAGGCAGCAAGCTGGGAAAATGCACTTGAACAGGCTGTTGACGCCCTAAGATCCTGACCTTGAGGGACAAATTTTCTGTTGGCAAAACCCAAACCTTGCGATTCTTTTCAGGTTAACAAAATCATCTACATTTTTCTACTTTGCATAGTGACTTTATATTTCCCTTCCTTCTTCACCTTTTTTAGTAGAAAGGACTAGCATTATTATCCTCCTGTTATAGACAAATATCCTGGAAGTTAGAAATCATGTGAAGGTCATATTCAGTTCCTCTAGGATATTCATCTCCTACCATACCCTGCTATCGAACATCCTATGGGACAAAAGGGATCTCTGAATATTGCAGCCATGTCTGTGTTATTCTCCCATCCATGGTCTATTTCTAAAGTATATCGTTTTTGACAAATTTGTTTGCTACAATAGTAGGATCCCTTAGGCAAACCTGTGGGGAAGGAGTCATTCTATCCCAGAGCAGAGAGCTTTTCTCCAAGGAGGAGCAAGCAACAGCCCAAATTGCAGGGTCGGATGGAAGTGACAACTCAATCCCAGAACTGATGAGAAATCTGTGAGACATCCCCTACTTGCCCTCACAAATGGTTCCTTTCAAAGGCAAGGTGCTTATTGTTTCCAATATAATGTGGCTGTTGGACGCCATCCAGCCAGCAAAGTAGAAATTCATATTTGGCAAGGTGAACCCAGACATGGTTTCCTGGTGTGCTGAATCAATAGGAAATGACTTTGGAAAAATACAGCAACGGCAGCAACAAATGGCTCTGAACGTCTGCAGCCAAACACAGTATACGAGTTAACTGCCAAGAGTCTCCCCTGTGATATCCTTCCTTGGATGATAACATACGACTTCAAACTTTTGCCCCTTACATACTATATGGCCTTCACTCGTCAGACTTGATTAAACCAAAATTCGTTCTAGAGTTGAAAGGTTCGTCCCTCTAAGGACCTTTAGTTTTCCTCATTCTTTCCCAATTAGGTCCTGTATCCTGATAATGTTGTCAGTTTCTTGGCCCCATTTCCATCACTGTCTTTTTTCTGTGCTTCTGTTTTCTTTCTGTTTTGAGTATCAAGATAAATCTCAAAAAAATAGTTGCCATGTGATTCCTCGTAGGGTTAGGCAGGCTGTCAGCAGGGAGGAGTGGGTGGGTGTGGAGGGAGGATGAAAGACGAACTGAAGAGACTTGGGAGCAGCAGGATTTGGGGGCGGCAGTGTGGGGGCAGAAGGAACTTGCAAAGAGGAGCTGTGGGGGCTGGAACATCTTTCTGTAGAAAACGATGGTGGGGTTAAAAGGGGTTGTTTATTTTTGCTGGCGGTTTCCTTTTCCATGTGTTTCACCATATTGGGTCAGAATATTCTGACTTTGTTACTATTTTATGATGGAACACACTGAATTTTTTTAAAAAATAGACAATTTGTAGCAATTTGCTGGGATTAGTTCTCATGTACAAACTGGTGTGTCTAAGAGCAAGTTTTCGTCTTGTTGCTTGGACTCTTTTGGACAATTCTGGAAAAGACTTCAAAGGCACAGGCAAACTTCAGTGGATTCTGTTCCATTTTTGGGTTATAAAGATTAAGTTGTCAGGCAAAACTAAGTAGAATAAACCAAGACCTAGACACTCTCACCCTTTCTCCTCTTCTTGTGTCCTTTTTCTAGCAGATAAATGAATATGAGTGTTTTTAAATGTAATCAGACTCAGTTAAAAATGAGTAAGATCAAAGTACCTTGCCAAACAAGACCTCCTCATATTTCCTCCATGCCGAGGAGGATGATGACAGAGTATCTACTGAGCATGTACTATCTGGTGGACACAAAGGATAGTCTGTTAGACTTATGTATTACGTACATTATTGTATTTACTCCTGTCAACAATCTGAGGGTAACGATTACTCTCAGTTTAAAGATGAAAAACCTGAGAATTAGAAAGACTAACCTGTCTAAAGGTGTCCAGCAACCCAGTGCTGAAACTAGGAGTTGAACACTGGTATGTTATTTCAAAGCTCAGTCTCCTTGTATATATAACATTGTACAGGAGGTGTTCTTGTTATTGTTGCTTTTCTTTTCCCTGAGGGGTGTGACCAATAAAATAATATTCTACAAACAGGAGAGTTATCAGTGCACAAGGCAGCTTTATCCAAACTCTGAGATGACTGCTGAAGTGTGCAAAGTAGGACTCGAGTTGAGAGTATGGTCCAGTTCTATGCAAGCCTCAGAGAAGTCCTCCAATGATCAAATACAGCACAGGCTGACCATTGCTCTTCTTATGTTATTCCAGGGCTCTCCATTGTAGCTGACTAAGGTTTTTGTAATTGCAGCCTGTAATCGTTAACATGTTTCAGCTGCCTATTGCGATGATTTGAAAACAAGCTCCAGAGGGCTCCATGATTGATCTGGTATCTGAAAGAATCAAATTAGAAATAGCACCACATACTGAGCACTGACCATACCAGACACTGCACTAACTGCTTTACAAGGCATCTCATTTTAATCCTCACTAAACTGATACAGAGTGGTTGGTATTTTAACTTTACCCATGAAGAAACTGAGGCTCCAAGGTGAATAACTTGGACAAGTCGATTTAACAGGTTGTGGAGTCAGATTTAGAACCGGCTCAACATAACCCGTTTAATCAATTCCATAAATTTCACTGAGTGTCAACTTTGTGCCAGGCACAATGATATGGCCAGAAATTCAGCAGAGCAAAGGGAGACGTGGCCTGGTGCATCTAAGGAACCAGGAACGTCTGACTTCCCTGTGTGCTGAATGCCTACAGCAATGACAACAAATCCGTGTGTATGTTTACAGTTCACACTTTTATGTCTTGAGCTCATCATTTATAATCATTATATTAAGTAATACTTTGTTTATGTTATTGCTACTGAGTTCAACATGGTATTCTTAATATAATTACAGACTTTCCGATGGGACATAACCTACAATGGGCCAAAGAGGACTGGGGAAGATAGCTTTTCCTTAAAAAAAAACCAAAAACAACTAAACTAAAACAAAACAAAGCCAAATAAATGCCAAAACTCTCCTCAAAAGCATTTCAACCGCAAGTCCCAACACATAATGTTTTAAACAACTGAGCAGTGAACTTGTTCTCAGGAAGTATATTTCCCTCTCTTGAATATTGATACAGAGATCTTAGGTCAGATGGTAACTGTTCTGACATCGGCCGAAAATGCCAAGAGAATTCCACTTTGACCTTCCTTGATTTGTCACTTTAAATGGCTGTACACATCTCTTCCCATATCTAAATTTGAGCTGAAATTCTATGCTGAGGAAGCTGCCATTTTTATCCTATGATAATAAAAAAATTGCCTCTTCAAAGCTTGAAAGGGGAGTTGAGGTTTCTGGTGCTGTGAGCATGGGCGTGCACGTCGCCATCTCCTTTTCTCTGCGTCTCCCTGGAACACGTCGCCTTTCTATCCACCGTCCCTCTAGCCTTCCGTTCCGCATGCTTGTGCTCCAGCCATGACTCCTTGTAGCTTATTGTTTTTCATGGAAACCAGGGAATAAATTGTTGTTATAACATTTAAAAAGCATAAGCCTGCTGAACAAACTCCCTTAGGGAATATTTAAAGCAGGTCTATGTATTTATAGTAACTCTTATAATTTAGGACTTAAATGAACACCGTTATAAAGCAGAGAAATACATTTAAATTCAACTTTAGCTATCTCTAATAATATTACTATTGAAACAACTACCACTGACTATACCACAAGCCAGCTACTGTATGTGAGCCAAATGCTTCCCCTATATTAGCTTCTACTAATGCTCACCACAACCTGTGCATCAGTTCTGTCTCATTTTACAGAAAACATAACCGTCTTGATAAAGGTCACACATCTTTTAAGTGTCATAGGGAGGATTCGAGGACAGATTTATCCAACTCCAGAACATGAGCTAGCCTTCTTTTCTGAACACTTAATGTGCAGCAGTAATTTCCTGAGCATGTACTATGTGCAGATGCTGGGGATACACTGGGAAGAGCAGCTTTGCCTTTGAACTTTTAGAACGTGCAGGTTGTCTGGGTGAAAGCTATATGAACGGGCAATAAAGAACAAGGAGTATACTCCGTGGAGATAGCACATGGCGCTACTGAAGTACAGGGAAAGGCTCTGCTCGTGGGGCATGGGCAAAGGGCAGGAAAGGTGCTGGCAACCAGCATTTAGTTGAGACCAAAAACACACAAGTCAAAGTTGGTCAGATATGGAAGAGTTGGCGACCAGAGCGAGAGGGCAATTCCAAGCAGATATAAGAGAGCACAGAGACCCAGACGCAAGGAGAGCCTGGCTGGTGGCTCCGTGGCGCGGGGGTTGGAGAAGGACTGTTCATGCTCAGCGAAGGAGCTAATACTACCTGATGTCAGGGAAGGTTTCTCTGGCTACAAAGTAGTCTTTGTGGCTGCAATTTATGGGGTCATTTGCATTACTGGATCTCTTCACCCTCCCAATGATTAGGTTTGCCCAGCAGAGGGCTAATGCTCCATTTCCACTGAAAACATTTACTCTCAGTTGCTGCCCTTTAATTCTGCCTATTGTTTGCCCTACTCTTTGTAACCATGTGCTTTTCTTGCTTATCACCTTATTCACAGGAGCAAAAATGGGAACACTTGGCCCAGAGATGCTGAGTGCCTAATATGAGTGCTTCATGAATGTCCATGTGAGTATTAATCATGTGAAATATCGGCACTGTCCTTCAGCACACTTTGCAGTGCCCGCTCCTACTCCCTTTGCCACCACTGAGTTTCACATTTTACAAAACCCAGGAATCACTGTGAAATGCAGGCTGTTAAGGCACTCAATAAACAAGATCAAGCTGGATTATGTTGCTTAATTTCCATGATGCCTGTTGGCTATTCAAATAAGTACATTTTTTTCATGATATTTATCTTTTAGCAGATGCAATACTTGTTTCAATATAATTTGTATTTTTAGGATGCATACACTATTTTCTCCTGGGTGAATGTGCAAGGAGGGAAACGTTAATCACTCAAGACATTAACAGCCTAAGGCAGGTAGGAATGATAAGCTGACCAATGAGAGGAGAATGGATTTCATGATTTTTCGACATTAACTGCTGCTGGTGGTATTCTTTGAAACGCAGATGATAACTTTTCAATACGCGATCCATCTGATGCTAGGGAATTCTGACAGCCTGTTGTTCTGCAGACATTTGTCTCTGTTTTGAAATAAGCATTTGTCTAGCACTTTGTCACCTTCCTTAATCTCGTCATGAGCCTAGTGCTGGGAAAGTAAGAATTGTTATTCCCATTTTATGGAAATGGAAAGTGAGAGTCAGAAAGAAACTAATTTGTTATACATATTTTAGCATGTTATTAGGCCTTAAAGTTTCCAGTTTGTTGTTGAGCTTATTGAGTTTTCCTGTTGTCTGTGTCTGAGCTGTGCTGTCTCTTTCTATGAGCGAATTCTAAGGGGGACAGAAAACATCAAGCTTTGGGTTAACATTTCTGCCATACATCACTCAATCCCCGTAAAGCTCTCTACTTGCATACTTTGCAAGAGAGTCTTTTTGGAGATTATATTCTAAAGACTGGGAAAGAATAGAATATGTCCAATTTTAGTTCCCTTGTGTTAAATAAAAAAGAGATAGCCCTTCTTTTATAAATTTAAAACAAAAAGACTAGTATAAGGGCTATTCACTCCTGGGGGAAAAAGAATAGTACCCAATACTCATACTGAAGAATCCTGTCAGGAACAACTGTAAAGGACACATGGACAAAACCAAGGCGGGGTGGAAGCAGGGGAGGGAGGTGGGAATGGCTGGAGTGCTGGGAGGAGTAGTGGGGAGTAAATGCAGACAACTGTAATTGAACAACAATAAAATAATTAAAAAATAAATAAATTTCACTAAAAAAAGAAAGAATTCTGGTATTTCTAGGAAGGAAAGACACACAAGTAACTATATGGTCATATAATATTAACACTAGTTTAAATTTATTGAGTGCTCTCTGTGTTTCAGGCACCGCGCATACATTATTTCATTTAATACTCACATTAGTCCTCTGAGGAAGGTAGTGTTATTATCCTCATTGTATATTCAATCAAACAAAAGCTTAAAGAAGTTGAACAATTTGCCTGCAGACATACAATCAGATAATCAGGGACAGGTCTCAAAATTCCATGGTCTGACTCCCAAACTGATGAGTCCTTCTTCTTTCTCTTCTTTTTCAAAATTGTTTGCCTAGTCGTGGCCAATAAGCTTAAGAATCCATTGGTCAGTTTGTGCAAGATATCTTGCTGGTATTTTATTTGCAGTGCAAAGTCTTTAAACATTAGTTGGGGGAAATAAGACATTTTAATAATACACTGTTTCATCCAAGACCAATGGAGTGGCTCACCATTTATTCAGATGTCCTTTTATGCTACTAATAAAGCTACTTGATTTTCTTCATAAAAGCCGTGTGAATTTTTAAATAGGTTAAGTTCCGGTTACATTTACTCTTTGTTGCTAATTAAATTGTCATTTATTCTGGTTTTATTTCCTGTTTTGTTATTGCTGATAATTAAAAAAAAACTGTTTTTTAAGTTGATCTTGTACCTAACAACCTAAGAGTAAGTATAAAATACTATATAATCATATTAATAATATAATACATTATATATTATATCATATAAGTGTATACTCACAGTAATAATATATAATATAATATATTTATAATGGTTATAAGCACATGTGTGTGTATGAAATAGGCAAAGCAAAAGCAGACAGAGTATGGGGTGAAATAAAGAAGTAATTCTTGTACCTAGGATTCATCAACCTTAACTACATCTGTAGTTTCGGACAGTTTGCTTTTGCTTATAGATGATCATATCATCTTAAAATAGACAGCTTTGTCCTTTCCTTTCTAATTAAAATACTTCTTTTTACTTTTCCTTCAGACAAATATTTAATAGTGGAGGTAACAGTGAGCATTCTTAGTTTTCTGATCTAAAAGGAAATCAATCTCAAAGATTTTTTTTTTTATTTGTTTATTTGATTTTTTGGACAGGACTAATGAAGTTAAGGATTGATTCTGAGTTTTACATCTTTGTTTTCTTTTTAAGTCTTAGAACATCTCTGATCAAGTAAGTTAATTATGTGATTTTTCTCCTTCTGGGGATGTGATGACTGATAAATTTTTTGATGTTGAATTATATTTACATATGGTTTAATATGTGGAGAGAAATGGAAGAGTTTGGGCTAGACCCGATTTGATCATATTCCTTTTCTTTTTATCAATACAGTTTGGATATGTCTAGAATGTATTTTATCTAGAAATTTTGTATCATTTCTTATTTGAAATTTAGGTTTACATTTTTTTTATACGGATTCTAACTTGGTTCTGGAATCAGGTTTGAACTAGACTCAAGTTCAATGGGCAGCTTTCCTTCTTTTTTGGGTTCTTGGAAGAACTTGAATGGGTAAAGAATTATCTAGCCTTTTGTTGAATTCTCCAAAATACCACCAGACAATCTGTTATTAAAGAAAAACTAAGTTTGTTCTGCAGTAAAGAGGATGCCCCTGTGACAGGATCTGGGTGTTTCAGAGGAGGAGTCATAAGTAGGGTATTTGTGGGGTTTCGGGGCCTGGGCTGACGTGATTTAAGAAGGGTCATTCAAGGAAGGAAACTGATGGAGATTGGGCAAACTCTGTGATATAGTTTAGGTCTGGCGAATACAGTAAGGCAAGCGACTTGAAATGAGTCTTGATTAACTAATCTGCTGTTTGATGAACAAGATAGTCACTCAGGTGAGTACACTGTTTTCTTTAATAAATTGAGCTAGAGAAATTTCCCAAAGCAATCTGTTCACTGAGAAAGAAGATGACATTTGAGCAAAGACCAGAAGAATGTAAAGGTACATGGACAGCTAGTGGAAACTCACTCCAGGCAGAGGGAACAATAACTATGGAGGCCCTGGGGCAGGAAGAATGTGTGTGGAGTGGCAGGGAGCTGGTGCGGGAATAGACAATAGCAGAGCATAAAAGGGACAACTAAGTCTTAGAGAACATTGCAAGGATGTGGAAGTTTAATATGTGAGATATGAAAAACTATTGGGGGTTATTGAGGAAAAGAGTAACATGATCTTAGATTTTACAAGGGTGACAGTGGTTATAGTGGTGAGAGCAGACTTCAGGGGAGTAATGCAGGATAATATTGCATTACTTTAGGTGAGAGATGATGTGATGGTTTCTTAGGCAAGAGTGTCAGGATCTGTTTTGCAGGTAAAGCAAACAGATTTTGCTAATTTATTGAATGTGTGTAGTGAGAGAAAGAGAGGAGTCAAGAAATAAACAAGAGCTTTGGCCTGAGCTAGTGGAAACTATAATTGACATTTACTGGGAAGGGAAAGGCTCATGAAGGAGCAGGTTTTGGAGCTGTAGATAAAGGAGTTTTGAACATGTTGATGTCAGGTGGTTTTAGCTACCCAAGCAGAGATGTCAATCAGTAGTCAGTTACATAAGTCTGGAGCTCCAGGGAAAGGTCTGAGGTAGACAGAGTAATTTGAAGCTTTTAGCAAATAGGTGATGTATATTCATATAAAGTCATTAGACTAGATGTGATCATGTTGAGGACTAGAGTGTATAAGAAAGAGCTCAGGCATCAGGCACCAGGCTCCCAATGTTTAGATGACAGAAGGAAGAAGAGGAAACAGCAAAGGGTATTGGGATGAACAGCCAAGGCTGTGAAAGGAAAGCCAGGAGAGAGTGATATCATTGTTTCAAGGAAGAAAGAAGGGCATGGAGCATATTTGGACCACCTAATAGAACACTATGGAAGTAATTGGAGACCTTGAAAAGGACAGTTTGGGTGAGCTGTAGAGGTAAAAACTTGATTGAAGAAGGTTCAAGAACAATGGAAAGGAATGGGAGGCAGGGAGTATAGAAAACCCTTGTCAAGAATTTTGCTATAAATGGGAGGAGAGAGAAGGAGAGGCAACTAAAGAGGCAAGTGGCATCAAGAAGTTTTGTGTGCTAATGGGATGATTCAATGGAGAGCGAATGAATTATGATGTTAGAAAGAGGAAGATTGAGTGATACCAATTTATCTATTTCACCCAGTGATTCTGATTTTGCTTTTATTTTATTTATTTATTTATTTATTTTTAAATTTTTTTCAGTTACAATTGTCTGCATTTTCTCCCCATCCCTCCACCCCACCCCAGCCAGTCCCACCTCCTTCCCCCACCTCTACCCTCCCCCTTGATTTTGTCCTTGTGTCCTTTATAGTAGCTCCTATAGACCCCTCTCCCCACTATCCCCTCCCCACTCCCCTCTGGCTATTGTTACATTGTTCTGAACTTCAATGTCTCTGGTTATATTTTGTTTGCTTTTGTCTTTTAGATACAAACACACATTTGTATCTATATAAATTATAACTATATATACTATTATAAATATATATACTATTTATTATAAATATATATACTATTTAGTATATTATTTATATATTTATATAAATGTATATAAAATACCTTAAATTTACTCTTTTAAATATTGAGTAGTACTTCTGGTGCCATATGCTTTTCCTGTCTTATGTTTGTTTTTAGTGTTGCTACTACAGCTGTCTTTTGGCTCAAATTTGCCTGAAATATCTTTATGTATCCCTTTAATATAAACCTTGCTATATTCTTTTACTTTTAAATCTGTGCCCTATAGATAGTATATTGTTGCTTCTTATTTTTTCGTCTAATTTGAATGGCACTATTTTAATTTGTGAATTAGTTAACTTATATTCTTTTAATTACTACATTAATTTTTATTTCTGACACCTTATTTGGTGGCTATATTTATTGTATATTTTTCTATATTTCATTAAACAGGTGATTTTTTATATAGTTGAAAGTTGTATATTCTGTTTATTTTTTGAGTTGTTTTTTTTTTCCTAAGATATTAAGGATAATACATGTGCTTATTTCTTTTCCTAGACAGCATGTTCTTTGCGTGGTCTTATGGCTTTCTTCTGTTTTCATCCTCAGGTACCTTTTATATATATATCTGTGGTAGTGTCATTTAGACTTTAATTTTCTGGGTTTTGTGGGTAATTCTTTTTTTGTGTGTTTGTTTTGATTTTCTACTTCTTTTTAACAATTGTATTTCATTGTTTATGCTATTACAGTTGTTTGAATTTTTCTCCCGTAGCACCCCTCCCACTCCCTCAGACAATCCCCACACCCTGTTGCCCATGTCCATGGGTATTGTATATATATTCTTTGGCTACTATATTCCCTGTGCTGTACTTTATATCCTCGTGACTATTTGGTAATTACTCATTTGTACTTCTTAGTTCTTCCTCTTTTTTTCATTCATCCCCCTCCATGCCTCCCATCTGGCAATCATCAAAATGTTCTCTGTATCTATAATTAGCTTCTGTTCTGCTTGTTTGCTTATTTTGTTTTTTTAGGTTGAATTGTTGATAGATATGTATTTATTACCATTTTGTTCATATTTTTGATCGTCTTCTTAAAGAAAACCTTTTAACATTTCATGTAATACTAGTTCGGTGATGATGAACTCCTTTAGCTTTTTCTTGTCTGGGAGCTCTTTTTTTTTTTTTTTTTTCTGGGAGCTCTTTATCTGCCCTTTGATTATAAATGATAGCTTTGCTGAGTAGAGTAATCTAGGTTGTAGGTCTGTAATTTTCGTAACTTTGAATATTTCTTTTTTCACATTATATTTTATTTTTTAATTACATTTTATTGATTATGCTATTATAGTTGTCTCAATTTTCCCCCTTCCCCCCTCCACTCACCACCTCCCACTCTCTCAGGCAATCCCCCCGCTGTCGCTTCTGTCCATGGGTCATGCATATGAGTTCTTTGGCTACTCTATTTCCTATACTGTGTATTACATCTCCTTGGCTATTCTGTAACTACATATTTATACTTTTGAATGCCCTCAACTCTTCACCCATTCCCCTACACTGTCCTCCCATCTGGTAACCATCAAAATGCTCTTTGTACCCGTGATTCTGTCTCTGATTTTCTTAGTTTGTTCTGTAGAGTCAGTTTTTGATAGATTTGTATTTTTTGCTATTTCATTGTTCATAGTTTTGATCTTCTCTTTCTTAAATAAGTCCCTTTAACATTTCATATAATAATGGCTTGGTGAAGATGAACTCCTTTCGTTTTACCTTGTCTGGGAAGCTCTTTATCTGCTCTTCTCTTCTAAATGATATCTTTGCTGGGTAAAGCAATCTTGGCTGTAGGTCTCTGCTTTTCATGACTTTGACTATTACTTGCCAATCCCTTCTATCCTACAAAGCTTGTTTAGAGACAGTCTTATGGGAACATCTCTGTAAGTATCGTATTTTTCGGTCTATAAGACGCACATTTCCCCCCCCACAAATTTGGGAGAAAAATGGGGGTGTGTCTTATAGTCCAAATGTAGCTTACCTGGCTCCCAGGGGTGGGCAGGGGGGAAGTGGTGGAGTTGGGTTTTATTTTCCTATATCCCTCCTCTAGAACCTAGGTACATCTTATGGTCCGATGCATCTTATAGTCCAAAAAATACAGTAACTTCTTTTCTCTTGCTGCTTTTAAGATTCTCTCTTTATCTTTAGCCATTGGCATTTTAATTGTGGGCCTCTTTGCAGCTATCTTCTTTGGGACTCTCTGTACTTCTTGGACTTTCATGTCTGTTTCCTTCACCAAATTAGGGAAATTTTCTTTTGTTTATTTTTTCAAATAGATTTCCAAATTCTTGCTCTTTCTCTTCTCCTTTTGGCATACCTGTGAGGTGAGTGTTGAACCTCTTGAAGTTGTCCCAGAGAATCCTTACACTATCCTCATTGTTTTGGATTCTTTTTTTCTTCTTTTTGTTTTGATTGGTTGTTTTTGCCTTCTTATATCCCAAATTGCTGATTTGATTCTTAGCTTCAGCCATTCTACTGTTGATTCCTTGTAAATTATTCTTTATTTCAAGTAGTGTGTCCTTCATTTCTGACTGGACCTTTTTTATGCTGTTGAGATCCTCACTAAGTTCATTGAGCATCTTTATAACCCGTATTTTGAACTCTATATCTAATGGATTGCTTGTCTCCATATTATTTAATTATTTTTCTGGAGGTTTGTTCTGTTCTTTCATTTGGGCCATGTTTCTTTGTCTCCTCATTTTGGCAACTTCCCTGTGTTTGTTTCCATGTATCATGTAAAGCTGCTAAGTCTCTTTCACCATTTCTCTCTATAACTTTTTACTAATTCTATACTGAATTTGACAGAGTGTCAATGCAGGGGGAAATTTTTTGCCCATAGCAGGTAAAATTTGTGGATAAGGGAACTATTTCTTCTGTATTCCTTTTAACTTCTACATTTGTGAACCCCCTATTGGCTTAGGACAGAATTTTATTTTATTTATAGGTGTTCAATTGTTTTAAAAAAAGGCTCTGTGTCCCCCAAATAACTTGATAATACCTAATTGTACTGATTGCTGTGAGTGTAACTTTTATAGCCATACCTGTCATAATATTAACTACTATTGAGATGTACCCCAAATTTAGAACACAATACTTATGGTCCTCTCAACAATTTGTGGGGTAGATATTGTTCCTCTCACTTTACAGATGGGCAAATTAAAGGAAATTTCCCAAGGACATCTAGCTGTAAATGTCAAAGGTAGCGTTCAAATCAAGATGTATCTTCAATGCCCATACCCTCTCCCATGACTGCCTCTTCATCTCCTCACCTACAGTATAATGCATCGGTACCCGTCTTTACCGTGCTGATTCATTGTCTTTATCAAACTTCCCTTGGTCTTTCTCCCTTGTTACCATGTCAATAAGTGCCTTGGTTATGAGTAGTCAAATGATGAAATCTGAGGCCAAAACCCATGTTTTTATTTTCAGAGCACATTAAATATTCAAGTTTTCTGAATAAAACATTTCTCTGCTCTATAATTTTGATTGAATTCACACTTGTATCAATTTACTACTGGGTTAGAGTAGGAGGTCAGGAATCATGTGCCAGCACAAAGACTATTTATTTACTTTTGTATGTTCTTGTTTCTTTTCCGTGGCATAGCTGAATCTAGTAAAAGAATTATACCTTTACTATTAGGTAACCCACTGATGATTTTCTGCCAGAAGACATCATAGATGCGATTCAGTTGGAGGTCGCCTTCTATCCGGCCGAACCATGTGATGCACTTTCTCCCCTGCTATTCATGGTGCCTGTAATAATTAGTTCTCTGGGATTTCTACAATTCAAAAATCAGCTAATATGATTTATAGAAGCAAGGGGAAGTCACTTGCTATAGGAGGCTATTTAAATTAAATTTCAAATCAGTTAAAATAAAATAAAATTAAATACGAATTCTTCTGTCCTTCTAAGCACATTTCGAGTGCTTAATAGCCACATGTGGCTAGCGGCTACTCTATTGGGCAGTGAAGTTAAAGAAAATTTTCATCATTGCAGAAATTTCTTTTGGACAGTCCTGAAGTATAAAGGAGTCAGAAATAAAGTTAAGGATAATTAGTTCACACAGCAAGCTGGCCAGCATCACTTGAGTTATTGAATAAAATGGGTCATGCTGCATTGCAGTTCCCTTTGTATTTATTTGCTTCCTAGATACCCACAGGGAGGAAGGAATTCAGTCATATGGCAAACACAGTGACTGACTCCCAGTAGCTCAGGAAATATTTGCTCTATGCTGCATGAATGAGAATCAAGAAAATAAGTGAATGGAGAGAATATTTGGGCAATATAAAGTAGCCATTTTTTTCCAAACTGAATTATGTTAACCTTCAAAACTGAATAGTTGATCAAAGAGTGTTTCAATGTAGAAGAGTTGACAGTTGTCCAGAATCAAGGCCTAAAACCACCTGTCACTAGAAAAGGAAAAAGAAGCCAGATCTTAATAGCATTGTCAAGTTCAGTTGACTCTGATTTGGAGAAAGTGAATGTCGAGTCATGGCGGAACATTTTGCCTCTTTTAGTTGAATGAGACTCTGAAAAGGAAAATAACCTTTTTGTTCTAAGAATTTTAATTTATTTCCTAATCTAGAGCTAAGTCAGGAGTAAGACTGGAGAAGTAATTGGAAAGTCGTTTATGGAAGCTTTCATCTTTTGGGTTATGAGAAGGCATGATAAGGAAATCATTTGTCTTTGCAAAGTAATGTTTTAGATTACAGCAAAGTATAGTGTTGCTGTGTCTTTATCTTCATGCCTGCCATATTTAGTAAGCATATTTTACATAGATAAAGAGAATGAATTGTACTTGTGGTTACAATAGCAGAACATTTGTGTGTGTGGTTGGCACAGTTAGCGAGGTCTGGTGATTGGAGCCATGGTCCCTTTTGGCACTGTAAAAGAGAGTTGAACTTCAGATTTTGTTGACATTCCTCTTGCCTGTGATTTACTGCATATTTTATGGCAGGCAATCTTTCATATGGGCACTTAGAAAAACAATAACTGAAAGCTTGTGTAATTAACCTCACCGTGTAAGTGATTTTCTATTTTATGGATTGCATTCTTCTCAGTGACTAAGTTATTCCATGGTTGCCACAGACAACACACTTTCCTCTTTGCCCAGGCCGCGTCTGTGGACCCACATCTACGGGCACGCCCCCAATTTTTTTTCCACCGAGATGGGGTGTTTCGTGTCTCCACTCGTACCCACTCACCTGCCCCTCATTTTGTCTGGACAAGCATTTCTGAGTTAGCAACCTACAATAGAGTACAGGATGAGGACATGTGGTCCCAACGTGGATTAGACTTGACTCCTATCTTTTAAAGAATTTTATTTTTCCATTAAAATTTACATTCAGTATTATTTTATATTAGTTTCAGGTGTAAAGCATATTGGTTAAACAATCATACACTTTACAAATTGTCCCGTCTTCGATACTTCCAGTAACCACCTAGCACCCTACATAGTTTTTACAATATTATTGACTATATTTCCTGTGCTGTACTTTACATCCCCACGTCTACTTTTGAGAGATGGGATAAAACAAGGTGAAGAAATTCCGAAGTACAAATTGGTAATTGACTCCTATCCTGATTTCATTAACTGGATACTCCCAACAACTGAGACACAAGGGAATTGGCAGTTAAAGTCACGTCCTCAGGCTTTGATGATGCCACCTTTCCATGTGAATGTGCCTTGGGGAAGTAACTTGAGATGAGAGTATGGTGGTGTTGTTTTGGTATGATCTCCAGCAATCTTGAAGTTAAATATAGAGACCAGGAAGGCTTCGGGCTTCAGGTTTTCTTAAATTCTATTCCCCAAAATACAGCACTAAAGAACAAGGAGAGATGAAACATTCAAGGAAATTGATCGGCCAATTGCCCTTTAAAAACATAATTTATGATTGTAGCATTTTACTTATCCAAGTATCTAAATATTTGATCTTTTCCTCTGAATACTTTATACTTTGTGGACTTTGGGGGAAGGTAAAACTTTTTATACTGTAGGAACACTTTAATGTCAAACTGATTAGAAGGAAGTAGTTGGCTGTTCACATGATTAGATATGTTAAAAAAAAAAGGGTGGTAAAGTGTTTATCGCAAAATTTTGTTTGCTCTTTCCTTTCTATACATTTCGCCTTTTCCTTTGTTACAAAAATAAGGTTCTTCCTTGCAACTCTGTTCCACCTGCCACTCATATTAAAAAAAAAAAAACCCAAAAAACTCCAAACCAAATTCAGCTCCATGGGAGTTGGGAATAATGAAGAACTGGAACACGGCTTGTCCTGACATCCTACACATAGTAGAAAACATTCTGAGTTAGCATTGTTGGGAAATCACACAGAATCAAAAGATATATTTTCCCTGTGTTTTGATAGGAAACAAGTATTAATCAGTGAGTTGGAAGGAACATGTCAAGCTGCTGAGCTATAAAAATATCTAAGAAATAAGACTAGAATAATGAACCCAGTTTAACACTTTAAGAAAGCTTTGGCCGCTTGCCTGACGAGGTATGTCAGAGATGGCCCAGAGAACAGGTTCTCTCCTGAACTTCCGGGCAGCACAAAACGCTTTCTCTTCCTAGGAAGGCTGCATTATTAAGAGATCCAATTGTGTCCTGAGAATGTTCGCCGAGATTGACTCTGGCAAGCAGCCCCGGAAAACAGCCAGAGAGCTCCTATTCAGAAGTGACCGTGAAGTGTTTGTGACATGCTGGAATATGTTAAGCTTCATCCCGGACAAGGAGGGGTGGGGGTAGTGACTTTTTACAGCCGCACAGTCACAGGCAGAAGGATGCCTTTCTAAAGCAGGTGACTTACTTCTCCTGACAGAAGTGAAGGAGTCCTTGCCACACTAAGAATGGTACTAATATCCCATTTTAAACCAGGCAGTCATTTCTGGGCTCTCTTTCATTCAGTTTTCTAATTAGTTTCTCAATATTAAAAATCTATACATTTTGATAGCAAAAGGGTTCAGTGTGGCGGGGAAAGAAGCCTGAGTGTAACAGGTCAATGACAGCAGCTCCGAGGGACAAGGTCAGGTGGTGTCAGAGAGCACAAGTCTCTGAGCCTTAAGTCTTTTCCTACAGTTGACAATGCAAGCCACTGTAAGCCCTTAAGGTGGAGCAAATGATTTTTCAATCGCCAAAATGATTTTTCAGGTGATACCTTGATATGTTTGGTGTTCTTTGTAGGATGGTAAAATTATTTTGAAAAAAAAAATGCGGACAAAAAAGAAAACAAAAAAGATTTGTCCCGTTGGTGAAACACTCCAGGACTATGTTAATGTACTAAGGAGAGGTTTCCTCAGTACAGTTCTGAGCGATTCTCATTAAGTGTATTGGGCCCTTCTCCTTAGTCTTGACAGCTGTCTGCAGGCAAGGGTATGTTACAAATTGTGGTGCCTTAGTGGCTGATTTCCCATTTCGTCTAGAATTAGCCACGTAAACGAACCACCCTCCCCTCCCCACTTCCCTGCCCCGAAGGAAGCTGCATTCCCACCTCTGAAGCACATACATAATGCTTAGATTCCTTATGAACTCGTGGCGGGGTGGTCCTTCCCCCTGATGATCTTGCTACCCAGTTATTCTCACCTGGGGATGATTTGATGGCCCCCCGAGGAGACATTTGGCAATGTCAAGAAATATATTTGGTTATCAGGACTCGGGGATCATCTAATAGGTAGCAGCCAGCCAAGGATGTCGCTAAATATCCTGGAATGCCCAGGGCAGCTCCCATCACAAAGAATCATCTAATTCAAAATGTCAGTAGTGCTGAAGCGCAGAACCTTTCTGTTGCTCTGTGTGAGCACGACAGATCACTTGGTCAGTGTGTCTGCCCAGATGACTTATTCACGCGGAAGCCAGCAGCCCGGAGGCAGCAGGTGGCGGAAGAAGCACCGCCACCAGGGAAGCGAGCACTTGAAAACTGAGCTTTCCCGTGAAGAGGTTCTCTGTGAACCTTGTCTCACAGCCGAACATTTCAACCTTGGGAGAATGTGCTCACGAAGAGCTGTACTCTCTCCCCACCAACTACGGGTAGATACAGGAGTGGCTACCCAGAACACCGTTCTTTATTTCAAGAAACTTTTACTATGTACTTTCTGTTTTGTATGAGTGATACATTACTGATCACTAAATTTGTGTCAGGCATATGCTAAGTGCTTTACTTAATTTATTTCACTCTTACAGAGGGAACTGATGTCATCAGGAGGTCCATTTGCATGGAAGAGGAAACTGAGGCTTAGAAGCAGGTCACATTGAGAGTTAATATTGAGTTAAGATTGAATCTGGGTTTAGTTTGACATTGAAACACATGCTCTTATGCAGACTGCTGAGTTAGTGATCACCCAACTAGATATTATGGAGAACAACAAGACAAACATATGTCCTCGATTCTATTTTACCGTGCTTAAACCATTCATATTGAGAACAAACACCATGAAGAAAAGACTCAGCTTTTATATGGCCACATGAACCAAATGTCAGGAAAAGAGCTGAGTGCAATAATTCTAGAACACAAATTCTGTGAAAGCAAGTGATCGTTCTGTCTAGTTTTCCTCTGTCTCTCCACAATATACACTGCAGATACTACATTTACACTGTTGAATTAATGACAAAAACCACTAGAATCAGATAAATATTTCTATGGCTTTTTCATGGTGATGTTATCTGTCAAAGCTATCTTGCTTCCAATGACAATAATTTCTTTCAGAATAACTTAACTAATCACAAATTAAAGCAGCAATTTTCTAGCAGCTTATGGAATACAAGGGAATGCTGGCGTGTAAGGCCAGAGCGAGAATTCAGGGTAGTCCTGGGAGGCTCTTGGACTTTCATTTGTAGAGATGGGCCTAACTACCAACTCTGTGTGTCTCATTACAAAGATCCGAAGAAGTTCCCATTGGCTTCTGTTGAGTCACTAATTTGTCTTGTCTCCCTTGGGTCAGGTGATAACTTGGCCCAATAAACAGTGGCCACAGACAAGGCAGGGTCATGCAGTGCAAATGTGGTTAAAGTAAGCAACCATTGTTTGTGGCAGAGCAGTACACAAAGGAGACATGTGTGGCCAGGGCGGGCACATCCTAAGATGTGTGGAATGCTGACGTAGATGCCTTGAGAATGACGCCTACTGCCTGATATTAATACTCCTGACTTAGCATACCTGTGATAGAGTAGCTATTGTTAGCTTTCATTGGCTCTTGCCATTGTTTGTGCATTTGGAACTTAGTTTAGGGAGAACTTTGTCCAAAGAAAGCACATTATTGAAGTGATTAGATATTCATGCTTGGTAATTGGCGAACACCTATTGTTGGCAGATGAAAGTTGGTTTTCTGAATTAGTTGGGAAAACTAGTGGTCATAAGTTTCTCTTTCGGTTTCAAAATACAGAATGGATCATGTACTGAACAAATTCTTATTTTTCATAAGCAAAAGCCCATATGTTAAAAATGAGATTCCTCAGTCACTGGTGAGCTGTCATTCACATGCGGAAGCTCTCCACAATAGATAAATGAGGAATAATACCGGGTGATCTGAGTTACAGAGGGGTGGTCACCTGCAGAAGAAACGACAGAGCCTGGGAAGTACTACAGAGGAGGGAATCACGGTTTCTTCTCCCTCATTCAGAGACTGGATTCTAACTCATTGTCCTAAGTCATCAGGCAAGAAGGAGATTTCCATGCACTCTCTGCTTTACCAGTGGCGCATTCCTGACACCATTATGACGTGGATGTCTGTGATGTCTAGAAACTGGTTGTCGAACAGGAACACGGAACTGATGATTTCAACCAGTAGTGACTAAGTTGTAAAACTCTGTTGAGGGAGAGGACCGCTTCATTGGCTTGGTCAAAAAAGCCCTAGAGGACCTGAACTCAGGAGGACTAGATGCTAGCACGTAGAGCAAACTTGTCATATGGACACATTTCCTGATAATGAGGTGTTATTTTCACAACAACGAGAAAACGTATCCTACACTGTGTGCACACATGTTCCCTCTCCTGACTTTCTCTTCTGCTTCCTTGTCCTTGCTAAAGCTATTTTTAGACAGATAGCAACTTTCCAAATGCAAGGACATTGAACCACTATAGCAGTTAAAGGTTCTCATGAAAGTTTGCTTAGTGTGGCATTCTTATACATATACAGAGGGGGTCCCCCCCAAAAACCAGGATTATCTTCTGGAGGGCAGGCCCCTTGTAGTACAGGCTTCCCCTGCTAGGTGAGTGTTCTAGGAACCCATCTGTATCAGTGTATCAGCTGGTGTTATTGTGAGAGGCTGCGTTCAGCTTCAGTGAATTTTTTTTGAACACTCAACATGATTGCCCATTTCATGATGAGTGATTTACGAGCACACCTGCCCACACTGTGCTGAGTGTTCAGCAGTTTTTGATGCAAAAAAGGCATGGCCCTGTGCCCTACCCTCCCTATTCACCCAATCTTGCCCCGAGTGATTTTTTTTTTGTTTCCCTGGATGGATAAAGTCCTCAAATGGATTTTGCTGATATGGAAGAGGTGGAAAAAAAAATGGCAGAAGCATTAAGCACATCAAAATAGATGAGTTCAAAAACCGTCTTGAGCAGTGGGAAAAAGTCTCAATAGCTGGATTGCGTGGAATGGAGAGCACTTTGAAGGTGACTGAAGTTTAAACATGTAAGAATAAATACGCAATATTTTACAAATAAATTACAGGGTTTTTGCAGTCTCCCTCGTAGACTTAAAGGTTATCCTATTCCTTACATCCCAAATTTTAAGGCCCTAGATGATTTGTTCCTTGGATGTTTCTCTGATGACATTTCTACACTCTGCCCATCACTCACCCATTTCAAGCACACCTGATTTGCATCAGGCATCTCAAGCACATTCCCAGCTCAAGATCTGTGGACCTGCTGCTTTCTGGGTCTGGAATCTCTTCCCCAATATCTGTGGTGGCTTGACTTGGGCCTTAATTCTCCTCAGTTTTTGATCATTTTTCTTCCTCTGACCAAAATATGTAAATGGCAGCCTTGTCATTTCTATTTCTTTCCCCTGGTTTGTGTTTCTTATGGCCCTTATATCCACCTGGCATAAAGTTATCTTTTATTTTCATTTTTTATTTTTTTAAAGATTTTATTTATTTTATTTTTAGACAGAGGGCAAGGAAAGGAGGAAGAGGGGGAGACAAACATCAATGTGTGGTTGCTTCTTGAGCACCCCCTCCTGAGGACCTGGGCCACAACCCAGGCATGTGCCCTGACTGGGAATTGAACCAGCAACCGTTTGGTTCACAGGCCAGTGCTCAATCCACTAAGCCACACCAGCCAGGGCATAAAGTTATTTTTTATTGTTTCTCTCTCCTCAGGGAAATGCAAATATCTGTATGGACAAGGAAATTGTCAGCTTGGCCCACTGAGAAAGATGGCTTCTGCAGTATGGGGAATGACTCAGCACAGGGATCCTGGTGGCAGTTCCTTCAGTTCTCTTCCCAGAGCCACCAACCCCAGACTCACCTGAAGCTCCTCTAGCCCACTTTGCCCTCCCTCTCCTGGAGCCCAGGTTAAGTGGGTGCAAATAAAATTTTGTGCATTGGTTGTTTAAGAGGCCCTCTTAGTCTCCTGCATTCTCTCTCTGGCAGACAGAAACCCTGCTGCTTTTCACAGCTGGACATTATCTGGGTTCTTTTCTGACTCTGGTGCTGTAGCCTGGGGAGCCAGGTTTGGGGCTCAGAACCCACACTTCTCAGGGGGAACCCCTGGCTGCTGAAATACCCCTCCAGAACTTCAGCTACTGCCTATGGCAGTCCAGCCAGCCTTCTCACTCCTCCTCTGCACTCTCTACCTGTCTTGTTGTGGTGAAGTGGTTTCTTTTGTCTCTCCATGGTTATAAGGCTTCTCTCCAGCTAGTGTTCAGTTGGTTATACAGAATGAGTTCTCTACAATCTAGTTGTAATTCCAGATTAGTCCTTGGAGGAGGTTAGTGTAGCTTCCACTTACTCGTCTGCCATCTTTAATCTCCTCACTTTTATTCTTATATGTTAACATTAAAAAAAAAACAATTGAACAATGGCAATGATAATTTTTATAGAGCTTTAACTTTGCATCAGTATTTTTCTCTCTACTATCTTAGGTTGCAGAAATCAGCTGGAGACCAAAGGAATCACTGCTGATGTCCGCATAGAGTTAACACATAGGAAGGGAGGCCACCGGAATTTAACTTGCATGAGGGGCTGAGGCAATACATGGGGTAAAATTGCTCTATTAGTGAAGTAACTCATGATTGTCACTAACGTTTGTCTCTCTGTTCAGCTATCCAGTGGCTATGTTTGAGTGCAATAAGAGGAATTTCTCAGTCCTTGTCAGATGTGCTCACGCAGAATGAGGTCTTGCACACTGACTTTATTTCTGGACACCCCTGCCCCAGATGAAGAGAGTATCATTCTGGTATATATTCCAGCAATCATCTGAAGAAATAAAAACTAGGTAATACAATGATAAAAATAAGGGTAGTAGTTTAAAATTTAAAGTCACAGAAGGTTTGTTACAGATTGTTAAATGGCAGTATTATTTTATTAATAGCAGTACTCAACATGAGTCTAAATGTTTGTCATTTAAAAAGTAGAAAACAAATAGTTTCTATTACTTTCTCTTTTCTTGCTTTGTTTCCCTTCCTTCCCCCTTCTCCTTTTATTATTTCCCTTCAGACGTTTCATTCATCTGCCAGTGGCCTCTTTCTTGCTTTACAGTCAGGAAAAGTGGGATTTCTCCTATCAACTCCAGAGACCATCTTACCTTTTCTCTTTTCATGAGGGATATAGAGGGTGACTTGCTTCCTCACATCTCACTTAAGACATTGATTTGCAAAGAAATTCTAAAGCAGCAATTTCTATTTCTTACATTGAATTTCAAAGGTTGGCTGCGTACCTATTTTTGTTAGTTTGTAAAGGGAGGTAAGTCTCTGAACAGATTGGCAATTAGAGATTCTGTAGTCTTTAAAAAAGAAAAATTCTCCCGTTTTTGCTAGAGGAGTTAGTAGCCAATTATGAAACTTAAAATGAGCCTCATATTTCTGTTCCTTTGGGGCTTTTGTTGCATCTTCTGATGACCGATATGTGCAGTTTTAAAGTGAGTTCCATGTTTTTCTCAGCTTTAGTGTTTCTTCCTCACACAGCTGTTGGTGGTGCAGTGTGTGGGCTTATCCGTGGGCAGAATAGCTCTCCGGGTGGGCACTGCCTGTGCCCTGGAATGCAGATGGCACTCAGGGGAGGGAGCAGGCACTTTCTTTTCCTCTGTCCTCCCACTCTACGCTCCAATAAAAGTTCATCCTCATCGTGAAGAGGTTGATTAGGCTGTGGGTTCCAGCCTCTCTGGTTACAAAGAAAATAAGAGTTTATAGGGAAGTGATACAAATGGATGATTTAGTATCATAAACCATGCAGAAAATGAAGCTGATAATGTAGACAAACCTGGAGCAAATTAAAGCTTGAAAAACAATTGATAAAGAAATATGAAACTGCCTCCAAGTCCTTTCCAAGAATAAATTTACAACTCTGGGTGAATCTTAATACAGAATTTATTTGGTAGTCGTGATCAAATGAATTATAAGCTTTGAAGCATCCATGCTTCTGAAGCCAGTTATTTAAGGTAAATTAAATCTGTATGTGAGCTTACCTCTCTCCAGGTACTGGAAACATAAAGTGTGTCAGTTTAGAATGATAAGTATCTAGCGTGAATAGCTCTTCTTAAGTAATAAGTATTCTTAGAAAATGTTGAAATCTATTAGAAGAGACAAATTTGCTCTCCGTCTATATAACCTCTCCATCAATATCAATAGAACATATTTTACTTTGCACTAGAGAGAGATATGGAGTAATGAATATAGTAGGAAGGCCAAGAGAAAGGAATTTTTATTTGCAATGGCTATAGGGAAGCATTGCTTTAAAAAAAGAAATCAGACTTTGGAAATGGCATATGCTTATTCTCTCCAGTGGTTAGCACTCATTTAAAATTTTCAGCTATTGTTTTGTTTCTCAGAAAGATAAGCCAGAACTACATTGGTTTCTGTATTTGTCAGCATCAGTTCAGGTACTCCAGTAAGTGGACACCATGATGGAATTAGAGGTGCAAGAGATTTATTTATTGGGGGGAGCACCTGGAAGAGATATAGGGGAGGGGAGAATTTGGCAAGGAGAGGCTTCAGACTCTGCTGTGTGCCTGATACCTGTGAAAAAAGAGGGGGAAGGAAGAATGATTTGGTTGGAAGAGCCAAAGACTACAGTGCCACTCCCAGAATGTCTCGATGAAGCTGACGGGCTGCTCAAAACCGAAGTTGTCCATTGAAGGAGTGCCTAACTGGGCAGAAATGGCCCCTCTCCCGTTCCCCCACTGTATGTAGCTGTAGGCAGGGGAACAGCCAAGGAAGGGTGTGAGTTCTGAAGTGGATCCCAAAGGTGGGGGACCTAGAGCTGTCCACTCATTGGGCTCTTTGCGGCAGGTTGTCTCTTGAAGGGCCATCTGAGCAGTGACCTCGATGCGTACACCACACTGTTATTATATGTTTGACTCCTATTTAAATCACAGAAATTTCATGTACTTTCTCATGCATTTCTGCTAGTCTTGGCCTTTAAGAGTTTTAGTAAATACTTCATTAAACCTCATCCATTTATTGCTTTGTAATCGGCATCTATACCCAATCACTCCTCTCATTTGGGCTCTTTCCATGAGATGTGTGACTTAAAGAAAATTCCCTTGAGACTCATGACTGATCTATGTCTGATAGCTGAGGCTGTGCAAAAAATATGTGCTATGTCTAATATATTTTTTGCTACTATTTTTCTGAAACTGTTTCTTCAAGGTGTGTCACAGACTGCTTAACAAGTAAGTTCAGCCCTGTCTCTAAGATCAAGAATGCTTGTTAAGAAATGCACCTCTGCCTCTAACTTATTTGGGAAAACACTGGGGTGGGAAAGGGGAGGGCACTTTGGCTGTAGGTGAGAAAAAGATCAGTGGCTCCTTTGTCCAGAAGCCTGGCTCTCCTTCTGAAGATGGTGGTAGCAGCATTCCAATTCTATGCAATCCCATCAGGAGGAAGCACTTGAGACGGCAGACTCAGCCCTGAACCCAAGTGTGTCTGAGAGGGCTGCTCAGCCTGCAGACACCTATAGCATTTTATCTACCGATAAAAAGTGGTGAAGAACAAACCTGGACAGCAAGGAAAATATAAGGTGCCCTGATGTGACTCCTGGGCTTTGCTAAAATTCCTCCTCTTAGGGCTCATTGGGACAGGATAATTTCACTCTGAAAGAAAAGAACTACCAAGAGGCAGCTTTCAACATCGCAATATCACTTTTCCAGATTTTAAAAGAAGATACATAATATGGGTAGTTTGAAGAAAAAAAATTAAAATTGACTTTGGGATGGCATTTTTGATCGAGTCTCCCACTCCAATGTAGTTCCTTGAGAATTTAGTCCCATGTAAACTTAAACCAGGCCTCCCATCCTCTATCCCCAGGTCAATAGTGCATACACTTATTTGTGTAGATCCTTTGTTAAAGGTTTCCTCCAAATAACTTGGCCACTCCCTTCCACAGAAGTAACAATGATTTCCCAAAATGAACATACTTTGGTTCAAAGAAATTACTGTGAACGGTAAGATGATTAGTGTCTTTATAGTTAGTTTTGCCAAGAGTACAGCTCAAAAACATTACTTTTGAGACTCAATTCCAAAAAGCATCTGGTAGTTCTTTTTCGGGAAACAAAATCAGAAAATTAGTTGCTGCCACTAGTCATTGTTATCCACATCGTTTCTAAATTGGGCTCCCGCTGAGTCCACTAGAGGAGAACCATACCTATCCGTTCTTTTCACTGCGTGAGTGAGACTGCTTGTCAAAGATTTGTGTCGGGTTAGTGCCCAGGGCGAATGTTTACTGTTGTAACAATTCTGTCAAAAGCAAGTTTGGGGCCTGACAATGCGTTCACTGTAAAATTGCTGGTGGGCTGCTCACTAGTGGGCTGCCAGTGAGGGACTCCGTGCTAAGGTTATTCAGACCCTAGGCTGACAGGAAGGAACCTGATTTAGTGTTATTTCCATAAGGGGCAGCTCTTGAGAGTCTCTGTTCTGATTATGACCTCAGGCAGCCACTTAACATGCTTCCTAGTTGCCCATCTGGCCTTAAAAATACGCTATTTTCTGTTATAAAACAGGGAAGATTCTGCAGTGGAAAAGTTTGAGTATTTTTAGCACTTAGGGATTAAATAACAGAAGTATTACCATTGAGTTCGTTGTTCAATGGCTTTAGGTGAACCTAAATTTTTTATTTGAAATTGTATTCCTTAATGGAGTTTATGCAATAATAATGCTGGAGAAATCAAGTTGATTCTTTACAACAGCACAAATGGAAGCTGGTCTTCATCTTACTTCCTTACCAAATTTTTAAATTGAGGACATATTTTTCTGTATTTAGTTTGTTATTCTCCTTTTGGTGCTTTGGTGGACTAGTACATATTTAAAGACTGGTATTTTAGAACTCTGCAAACCACATAAGTGTTTTTGCTAGAAAAGTTATTTCTGTTAGTTGCCTTCTTTACTTACAAGTTGACTATAATATTATACACCACGAAGTGTGTGCCCTATATAAATTGCCTCAATTATCTTGGGTTTATGTAACTTCTTGTTTGTATAGGCTAAATGTGTGCGTGAGATTTTTTCTAAAAACTCCAGAAGCTTGTTGAACGTCACAGTAAATAAATGCAGCCGCTTCGATGACGGTATTCATCCCCACTGGTTTTATTTCAGTCAGATCACCAAGGTCATTGTCTTTGCATGGTGGTACCTTATTTTGGTAAATGGAGTGAGGAGAATAGACCTGTCTTCTTGTCAAAGCTGCCATCCCAGATGGTGAGTGTAATTCTTAGACTTCCAGTTTACCAACAGAAGAACTCTTCTCCTCTCCTCTGGCCTGCGGAAACAAACATGGCACAGATGCCGTGATAAATGTGGGAGATTCGTGCTGTATTCTTGTGGAAATATTTGGCATGGCCAGGACTAACGTAAGACCAAGAAATGCTTTTGGCTGCTTCTATCTAGTTGATAAATTTAATGACATTATCGGAAAGAAATCTGAAGAATTTTGAAATGACTTAGGAGCTAATATGTAGTGAAAACCCCAGTAGAAAATAAAATGCTAGCATGATGCCTGTAACACGTTTGTTTGCCCAGGATTGTGCAGTCAGATTTGAGTTTGTCAAATAAGATACAACAAACCTTTAAGAAATTTCAAAGACCCAATCATTGGCTACTTTAATTACTTTATTGTTGTCTGGACAAGTTTTAAGACAATTGCAACACAGTTTTAAGCCCTCTGGATATATTCATTTTAGTGAATATCTCTGTGTCTTTTCTGTTTTAATACTTTCATTTTACCTGTCTTAATCATTCACAGTAAATTGAATATGAATAGAACTGAAAAAAAGTCACCCTGTTTTATTTCCGTACATTTCAGGGTGGCGATAGTGTTGTCAGGGTGAAGATGAAGAGCTCCTAAAATCCTTGTGTTACTCTGTAGGTATCTAACTCTTGGTTTGTCAAGGACACGATATCACTTATTTTGGCAAATATTTTAGGCCAGCAGCACCCCACCTTTTTGGCACCAGGGACTAGTTTCGTGGAAGACTATGTTTCCATGGCCTGGGGGGAAAGGGGATGGTTTCAGGGTGATTCAAGCTCATTACATGCAAGCCCGCTTCCTGCTGTGTGACCCGACTCCTAACTGGCCGTGTACCAGTAACGGTCTGTTGTCTGGGGGTTGGGGACCCCTTTTTTAGAGTATTCAGAAAGTGGTCTGGTTGATAGGAGGGACATTTTATTATCCAGTAGATAACAAGATGAGTAAAGTGTTGGGGAAAAGAAAGTGTAAAGGAAAATACTTAACTTCTTAGGGTACTCCCACTCGGCCCTCTGCTTCCTGTTCTCGTGCACACTTATATGTACTAACTGGTTTTTTCTTTTCAAATTAACCATTTTCTTTCAGGATCATTTTAAATTCACGCGTGGTTGTAAGACATAATACAGAGGGATCACACATACCATGTGCTCAGTTTTGCCCAACGATCCTTCCAAATATTGCCTATGTTCTTTCTTCTTCACATGCCAAAGTTTCTTCTTTTATTGTTCACTTTCTGTTTGGGAAACTTTTAGAATTCTTTTTTAGGTTAGTTGTGTTGGCAAAATTTCGCTAAATTTTCCTTCCTCTCATAATGCCTGATTTTCCCTTTATCTCTGCAGGTATTTCTGCTGGTATGGATTGCCAGTTCCTTTATTTCAGCACTTGAAAATGTTCTGTCAGTTCCTTCTGATTTCCGTGTTTCTAGTGGAAAATCCTCTATCACTTGAATGGTTTTTCTTCAGTATGTAAGGTGTCTGTTTACCTCCAGTTCCTTCAAGAATTTTTTTTGGGGGGAAGGTCTGTTTTAATCAGAAGTTTATAATTGGGTTCTTATTTATATGCTTACTATATGCAGAACTTTGGGTTGGTAAGTGAAAAACATCATATGATGTTACAGATGTATAATGAGTTTCTTGAGCAAATAATATGACTAATGGTTTATAATTGTCATTAGTAATAATTTGTTTCAGATTTCCTAGGGCTGCTGTAACAAAGTTTCAAACACTGGGGGCTTAAAACAATAGAAGTGTATTATTTCACAGTTCTGAAGGCCAGCGGTCTGAAAACAAGATGTTGCTAGGACTGTGCTCCCTCTCAAATGCGTGGGAAGGACTCGTTCTTAGTCTCTTCCTGTCTTTGGAGGTTCGTCAGCAATCCTGGCCTCTCTGCCTTGCAGCTGCAACACTTCAGTAATGTTCTTCCATCGTGTGTCTATGTCTTCACAAGGCACTCTCTTCCTCTTGTGTGCCTCTTTCTCTTCTTCCTATGAGTCCACCAACCATACTGGATTAAGAGCCCACCCTGTTCCAGTATGACCTCATCTTCTTTTGATTAATGCAAAGATCCTTTTCAAATAAGGTCACATTCACAGGCACTCTGGGTTAGGACTTCATATTTTGGGGGAACACATTCAATCCAAAATCGGTATATTTTAATTTCTCCAATCTAGGGTGTTGCTTACAAGCACAGAAATGACCTTGGTTTTCTGAGCAAATGGGAATTTGTTGTGAAGATAATGGAGAGTGGGATAATAAATGGGATACTGGAGGACTGAGCTAAGAGAACAGACAGAAATCAGGGGTCCTCTAGGTGATGAGCAGGCAGAATTGTAGCCAAGGTTATGCTGTAGGAACAGTTGGATCTCTGTTATACCCACACATGATTAATCTGACTTCAACTTTTGATTCAACACCCCAGGGATGAGTCTAATTCATTGAATTTAGGAAACTGAATGTACCAATTGTGGATTGAAGGAGATTCTATCATCTTTGGCCTTTAAAGTGGGGAGGCTACGGTGGAAGTAAGTAAGTTGGAATTGCTTTCCTGTTCAGACTATAGTCAATTCGGATTTTTTTAAAAGGATGATGGCAATGCCAAAAGGAAAAGGGAGGGGGATTCAGATACTGGCTAGCCCAATATGACAAATGATTGCTGCAGAAAGGTAAAGACTATGGCACCAAACAAAAATGATCAGTTTCTCAAGGACTAGAAAGGTCATCAAGTTCATAAATGAACAGGATTGTGTACTGCCTTCTACGTTACCCACTGGCCACCAGTACTGAAAGGAATACCAATAAGAAACAGTTAACAATTTGGAAATCTAGAAAGCTATGATGCCAACCATCTAAGGTGGCTGTGAAGATAAGAGGTGATGTAGGGAAAGTTGCTCGGATAGTGGCTGGCAAGGAGAAGACAACCTACAAGTGGCAGTTATTAGTTATTTCAGAGCTGACGGTCATTTCACTTTCACACAGAGGATTTTGAATTTGTATAGGTCATTGAAAAAATACTTGAAATGTCTTTGTTCTTCCTCAAAATGAATGGAAGAGAAAAGATGGTTTTAAAATAGTAGGTATAGGCGTTATAATTAATGACCTCAACCATGAATGACTGCTGGAGCATGAGTAGTTTGTGTTCACCAGAAAATCTAGATGGCTCAGAGCAGCAGTATGTTGGTAAAACTTGTCAAATTCAAATATTATCTAAACTGTCGAGGCCATTTTAATCTGGGCGTGCTAATGATGTCGCACTGGGATACTTTGTGATAGTTTTCATTTCCCCTAGAGGACTCTTTAGCGTCTTTGTAGTTATTTTGTGGAGTCCTCGTCATCATGCTCTATCACATGTGCCTTTGCTATGTCTGCTGCTGACGACTTGGTGAAAATACTGCTTGTCCTAAGATGACTTCCATCCACCAGTGACCTACTGAGTTCTCAGCTCTAGCTGCACGGGAATAAAGCAAGGCGCCTTCTCCCCAATTCTATGTAACAGCTAGCCACCGGGACTCAGAAGATTCTCTACTTTTTCTACTTTTTTTTTTAAGTTTTCCCATGATTTTCATACATATAGGACCCTTAACTGTGATGGAAAAAACAAGTCACGTAGGAAGTCAGGTGCCACTCCCTTCCTTCTGTCCTCCTAACATGGAAGGGTGCCCTGTAACAATTTCCCTTCAAAATGAGTAGCCAAAGTGGTCCAATTTTTCTTAATAATGCTAAACAGTTTATCACACCCTATGTCCTCAGTATGAGGAGGTCCGATGTATCTATATCATATTTGTATACAGACTAAGAAAAGAAAAAGGATGAATAAATTTTTGGGAAAACGGAGATTTGTGCTTTTGAAATTACTATTGCAGAAAGTATACCGTGAGGGGAATTCTTATTTCATCATTGATCCTAAAAATTGATGCCAAAATATGCCACTGAAATAACTTCTAACTCCTTGCTGTAAGATTATAGAGGGCCTCTCAGCAGCTGATACTGAAATAGGAAGCGAGCTGTAGATATCTGTGGTTATTCTGGTAGAATGTCCAAACGTCGGAGTTTGAGCTTACGTCTGAGCTATTTTGTAGGCAGGTAGCAGGCTCTTCCAGAGGCAGTTTTGAGCATTGTACTCCCAAGGTTTTAGTTCTTATTGATCCTTGCTCCAAATTGTTTTTTCTTCCCCTATTACTTTTTTAAATGCAGAAATGATGCAACAGTACATTAAAGAATTTGAAAATTAAAAGTTTCCATAGTTTTGACACCTCAGGGAATTATTTTGATTTTTCCAACTCATGCTTCCATGAATGTATGTTTCTACATAATTATTAAAACATCCTCTATAATGTGGCATTCCAGTTAACATGCTGGATTGTGAGCTCTGTTCTGCACAGGCCTCATAATAATCAAGTTCATTAATACCCTCTGAGAAGTCTTTCCGGAAACCCTCAGTGGTCTCCGATTTTCTCACTACCTGTCCTTTCCTGATTTTTATCTCGTCCCAGCATTTATCATTGTTTTTCCTTACAGTATGTACCGGTTTCTTTAGTGGCTAGTTCCGTTAAAATATAATTTAATGTAAGAAGGCATAGAGAAATGCTTAGCACATAGTGAATGCTCAAAAAAGTAACAACCCACTTGTTGAATAAATGTATTAATAAATGTCCCAAACCCTGTTGTTTAGATGGATTCCACTGTTTTGTTATTACAGGTAATGCACTAATAAACATCTTATTGCATGAAGGTTTTATTTCTTTTGAATTTTTCCTTATGATTACACTGCTAAAATGTATGAAAAAGAAAATGTGTAGTCTTGTTATTCTTTTTATTCAATCATTCATTCATTGATTTACCAAATATTTCAGTGCTTGTGCTGCCCATTGTTTTGTGTCTGGTGACAAAGTTGTGACAAAGGTAGATGAAGTTTTGACTCTGTGGAGGTTTTATTTTAGCCAGGGAGACAGGCAATAAATGAACCATTACATACCTGATAATGATAGAACTATGGAGAAACCTGAGAAAGGAGAGGAAAAGATAAGCTGTTTAGGTAGGGATGTCAGGGAAAGCCTTTCTGAGAAGGCGAGTTTTAAGGGGATTCTTGAATGAAGTAAGGGGTTGAGCCATGTGAATAGCTGAGGTAGAGAAAAAGAAGTACAAAAATCCTGCTGCTGTATTTTCTGTATATTGCCATATTATGTGCCCATGGAGTCAGGTCTCATTAATTTCACGTGCTCTTGGTCAAATCTTTTCTGGGGGGAGCTTATTTAATACTAAGTGTAATTTCTATCTTAGGTTAGCTTTAATTGGTGTCTTTGATCACAAATAAGGGTAAACCTTTGTTCCCTGTATTTGTTCACTGCTTGCATTTCTTCTTAAATGAACTCTTTGTTGCTGTCCTTTGGGAATTTATCATTGGCATCTTGATGCTTTTCTTATAAATTTGAATGTGATCTTTATATATAATAGAGATGCAAATACTGCTTCATGTCATTATCATTTTAATTGTGATTTTTCTTTTTATTACATAGCTGTCTTCTGTAGTTTTATATGCATTTGAATGGAATAAACTGATTAAAGAAGCATCTGTGGTAGATTGATTGTATTAATCTGTAGGGGAGACCGATTTTCCCCTCTCCATGTATCCACGTTCTTTGCCATATAACTTTTTCTTCTCTTCTGCATTGACTATGGGTCAGCCATGTGACCTACTTTGGGCAGTGGCATGAAATAAATGTGGCAACGACAGAGGCTTGAAACAACAGGAAAAGAACTTAGGCAATTGCTCTCCTTGTCTTGCCCCCTGCAGTTGCTGTGGGTCTGTGCCAGGGCTGCACTTAGTACAGAGGCAAGTTGTGAAGCCCCAGCCCAAGCCATCCTAGGTTAGCATGGCCAGCTGCCCCCCCGATATGTAAACAAATCATTCAAGACCAGCAGAGCCACCTACATAACCCATAGATCAGAAGAGTCACAGGCAGGAGCTCAGTCCAGAGCAGCTGAGCGCCCACATACTTGTGAGATACAGGCTCACAGTGCCGAACAGAGAGATTTTGCGGGTGTTCTCTCTGTCATGTCTACGGAATAGGTAATTGGTAGAGTGCCCATCTTTGAACTACCACTCTGGTTGTGTTGTTTGTCACGCTGGTTTAAGACTCACCCTGATGACCACATTTTAACTTAAATACCTCTGTACAGACTCTGTATCCAAATACATTCTGAGATACTGGGGATTAGGAGGACTTCACTCTGGTATTTTTTCGGGGGGATGTATTTTAGACCATAACACTAATCTTCTCATTTGCAGAAAATGTCCAGTTCATCCTCACCTCGGAGGCCTCTGCACTGGGTCTATTTCCTGTGTTCGGTACTATTCTTGCTTCTCTTGTCATGGCTGAACCCCTTTGATTGTGTTGTTGGTAGTTCAAAAAATGTCTTAAAGAGATTTTTGCTGAGCACCTAAACTCAAGAAGCCACCGTCGCTTTCTTTCTCATCACTTTATATTACTTTTTCTATTTGCATAGCACTTATCATTTCGCTGATATTTTTTATTTGTTATTTTGTTTGTTTGCTTATTATCTGTTTTCCTCAAACCTTACTACAATGTAAGCAATGAGAGAGTAGAGACCTTGAATGTCTTGTTCAATGTTTATCTCAGCACCTAAAACCATGCCTGGCTTTGAACAAGAATAGAGAGACAGATAGACAGACAGACATAAACAAACAAACAAACAAACAAACAAACAAATGGGGGCAGTGGGAAGGAAGGACGGAAAAGAAGGAAGCAAAGATGGGAGAAGATTCAAAACTAGGTTTATCCGACTCTTAGATTTTTACCATTGGGATGTTCTAAGAAATAGTGCTTCAAGTATTAAATAGAATCTAAAACTTCATTTTGATTACCACAAATGATTTAAAAGTTAGATGCTAAAATTTCACTTTTCTGGAATTTTTGGTAGTTTTCTGGCTATCATTGTTAGCAATGTTGGATCCCATGGTGAGTCTTTATAATTCTGAAAAGAACTCTAAACTGGCAAATGTAATGAAACTTGCTAAATTCAAAAAAGTCATGCAAACAGTGTATTATTTACACCACTCATTTTTGGCTTCTGTTTCTTTGTTTCTAACACCAAAAGCGCATCTATAGTGAGGGAATGGTGATGTTGGAGAAAACTATTTAGCTAAACAGAAATGTAAAAGCAGACGTGGGTGGAAACAGGACCAGAAAAAACTAGAGGAGACATTGCCATTTTCTGAAACATAGCAAAGGAATACCAGATATTCACATTTCTTGGACAGAGAAGCATTATGGATCTCTCAAGGAGAGGAATGTTCGCTTAGCAATGTTCTTAATAACAAATAAAGATAAAAATCTGTGTAGGAAGATCATGCTGGTACCTGGAACTTGCTTTCAATAGCTTGTAATATAAAATTTAAGTGTTTTATGGTGTGGTAAGCGAAATCTAAGGTGGTGCCCATGATTGCTGCCCCCTTGTGTCCACTGTTGGTATTAGTCTTTCCCCCTTTAGGGGATAGGTGGGACCTTTGCTTCTAGATGACAGAATAAGGCAAAGTGAAGGGTTTTTACAGATGTAATTAAGGTCTCAAATCAGTTAAATTGTAGATAATAAAAAGTCGTATTATCTTAGAGGAGGCTGACTTTATCAGGCAAAGGCCCTTAAATGAAGGACTGCCTCACCCTGTACACCCTGAGGGCAGAGACCTGGTGGAGTAAGCAGTCACATTGGTGATGCTCACGTGGTAAGTAACTGCAGGAGGCTGCTGGGACCTGAAGGTGACCTTCAGCAGAAAAACGGCCCCTTCAGTTACACAGCAACAAGGAAAGGAGCTCTGTGAATAACCGGAGTGAGCTCAGAAGTACATTATTCCCCACGTGAGCCTCCAGAGAAAAATTCGGCCCGCTTGATAACTTGTTTATAACCTTGTGAGACACTGAGCAAAGGACCCAGCTAACCCATGGCCAGGTTCGTGACTTAAGGAAACTCTAAGATAAGAAATGTATTATTCTAAGCCGCTAAATTTGTGGCTGTATGTTACATAACATAGAATACACCTAGCTTCAAAATTAAGAATGAGTCCTTGTACTTGGACAATTGGTACCTACCTGGTTCTCTGCAGTTCGTTGTCCCTAGTGCAGCTGAAGCATTCATTTCAAAATGCAAAGATGGTAGTCCCCTCTATCCCTAGCTTCACTCTCTGCCGGTTCAGTTACCCACAGTCCATCGCCGTTTGAAAATAGTGAATGTAAAATTCCAGAAATAAACAATTTGGAAGTTTAAATTACTTTCCATTCTAAGTAGCCCAATGAAATCTGGTGCCGTCCTCTCCATCCCACCAAGGCCATGAATCATCCTTGGCCCTGTGCGCCATGCAGCATAAGCTGCCTGTCGGTCGCTCAGTAGCCATCTCACTTATAAGACTGGTTATCAGAGAGAGAGAGTGAGAGAGAGACCACATTTATATAGCTTTTATTATGGTATATTGTTATAGTTGTTCTATTTTATTATTAGTTATTGTTGTTAATCTCTTAACTGTTCCTAATTTATAAATTAAACTTTAACATAGGTAGGTATATGTGTGTAGGAAAAAAATGGTATATATAGGGTTAGGTGCTATCCGTAGTTTCAGGCAACCACTGGGGGTTTGGAACATATCTCCTGCAGATAAAGGGGAACTACTGTAGAAAATCCTTTTGGTTTGAAACTCATTTATGACTTCCATCGTTTTCTGGAAAATACCCAGAATCTTTAATATTGCCCTGCATGGATCATTCTCGCAGTCTACGTTTTCTTTTCCTCTCTGTGTTCATCTTACTGGACTTTGGTTTCTCAGATGCTCTTTGATTCCTCTGCCACAGGGTCTTTGCATGTGCTATTCTCTGCAGTCTTGAACTATTCTTTTCTTGAAATAATTTTTTTTGCCATATTCCAAAGAATATTTTTCCCATTTCCATTTCAGAGGCTGAAATGAGTAGGATCTTTGTGGACATTTGCTTTCTGCCTGAAGAACTGGCTTATTCTTTAGGAAAGCATCATGCTTGCTTCTCTGTTATCTTTTTCAGATAGGTGAGGAAGCAGCTAGTTTTTATAGTGATAGATAGATGGGGTGTTTTGTTAAAACCAAAAAGGTCAATTTTGACCGAAATCTATCTGGGAAGGTCTATAAACATCCCGGTCAAAATAAGCTCTAGAGAGCTGCTGTACAGCATTGTACGTATAAAGCACAGTGATGTGTTGTACACTTAATGATATGCTAGGACGGTAGACCTTATGTTAAATGTTCTTAGCAACATAAAATAAAGTGAAAACATCTCAGTCATGGTGTCACAGAATATGGAAGCCAAGATGAGGAGAACACGTGCTGATCTGCTGCCCTTCTTTGTCACCGCTAATGACTCATCTGCTGGGAATCCCCACGTCTGCTGGTGCGGAAGAATTGGGAGGTACGGGTCATGACTTGCCATGTCTGAATTGCAGAACACCTCATTTTACAACATTATGACAAATGTCGATGTCTGCCAAGGATGCATAAGGCTCCCTAATGTGACTGTAAATGCTTTTACGGAGTGCCGGCCTTAAATGCTAGAACAGCATCAGTTCACATTACACTGAATCCCTCGTCTTTCTTTTGCTCAAATGAAGAAAAGAGAAACTGCTGGGAGAAAACTGTAGCACCTTTATCATAGCTGATACATGTTCATTTTTACCTTGAGAAATGAAAGAGGCCATCCATTAGAGATTATTGGCTGATTTGCTAGCCCTGTTTTCTCTCCGAGGGTCAGCTGTTGCTACCCAGGGCAAAAGGCAATCTGAGTGATGCCCCTGGTTTGCATGGACTCAGACCTGGCTTCAGCATCTGACACATTTCAGTGCACGGCGTCTCTGAATGATCTTACACCACTTCTGAGTGGAACGAAGCTTCACATACATTTGAAGACACACAAAGTATCTTATAACAAATTAGTGTTTTACTCGGAGAGGAGCTTACTTGTTCATCGGCTTGAAGATAGTGATCTTTACTTTGACTAAAGTTGATTTTTATTATTTGCAAAATTTAGAACTTAATCTTTTGCTTTATGCTAAATAACTGAGGGCAAATCCTGAAAGCTGCCACTCCCCTCACCCCATTGCTCCGGTGTCCGCGGGAAACAGAATTAATCGGTCGTGACAGTCTCCCACTGAACCCAGGGTTCAGGCTCCATCTCAGCGCATCACTGCACGCATCCTTCAGTCCCTGTTTCTTTTCCCAGGACGTGAAAAATGATGCCAGCTCATGGTATACAAAAAATGTAAGCCAGTCTTTTCAAAACTGGAGAGATTTCTTTATTGCAGGATTACTTAACCTTCAGTATGTGGATATTTAATGCGCTCTTCTAAAAGGGACTGAAATATATACGACCCCTGGGCTCACTGGATCACACACCCCTTTTTAATGTAGTTCCTGTGAGTCTTTGTAACACAACTTGGGAAACAATACTACAGTGTGTTACAGCTGATGGATTTTTCCACTCGAGGCTTCTGATGCTTATGGGTGACCCAGGTGGTCATTTTTTGTAATTATTGCTTTTTAATTCATTTTTAAAAAATGACAATATGGATGTGAATTGTATGCTATGAAGCTGTACTTAAGAGCCAGTGAGATAACAAGTCAGCTTCAGGGCCGACACTGTTCACATTTCAAAGAGGATTATTTTTTGCAAGCTAACTTCATTGACAATTTACTCCAAGTCAAATGTTCCAAGCACACACATTTTAGTAAAATGACCATATATCCAACTTATGCCTGAGGTTGTCTTGGCTCATGCCTGCTTTCCATTATACTTACTAACAATACTTCCTTTCACCTGTTTGAATGATAAATTAATTAAGGCATCTCCTTACACTTAATTCTCAAACTAGGCTAATGTTGGTATTGTTAACCCCATTTTATCAGTGATCTAACAGGTAGGACACAGCTGAGCCCATACTCAAACTAGGTCTGTCTAACCTCGGAGCTCATGCCCTGGAAGGCAGTACTGTCCTGCTTGTTTATGACACAGCATCACTTAACACCCATAAAATTATGTAAGAAGCATGATCACCTGCATTTTGAAGATATATAAATGTATAAATCTGAGGTCTGTTGTATTGAGAATCTTGCCTTTTGCTGTTGTTTAGGTGGTACTAGTCCTTGTCCTCAGAGGTCAGCCCCACAACACGAGGCAGCGGACCGCGGGTCTGGCTGGTAGAGCCACACAAAGGGCCGCCTCGGGCGGCGGGCCAGCTCCGCACTAGGACCCACTAGGTCAGGCTCAGGATGCAGATCTCTCTCCGGAACGTCCACACATTTAGAAAAGCAATACGCAGTAAAATTCGGGTGAGTCCAATAAAATCAGACCCCCTGAGCATTACAGGAAACAAGAAGGAACTCAGGTTAGTGCATAATAGGGTATAAGAATAACATGAGTTACAAGGTCATTCTCATTAGAAAAAAACTGAGAACAGTCTTATTTTCTTAAACTTGGAGTCTCCATTGGTGGAATAATCTAATGTTTGATTTATCAAAATGCATTACAGTCTGCCATTCTTTTGAGTATTTAAAGGTCCATTCAAACTTAAGCCATATGTATTCTAAAATAAAGACTTCCATTTATGGTCTCATAGGGGTTTCCACTTGCAGAACATTCTGTATAAAGTTAACTTTTTGTTTTAACAAATTTAACATCTTACTCTGTAGTCTGTATCAGACGTTTTGGAGTGGAAAGTTTTTTTGTCCTGCATCTTAAAGGATGTTTATTAGCATCCCTTGTCCCTACATACTAGATGCCTGGACTGCCTTCTCTGTAGTCATGGCCATTTAAAATGTCTCCAGATATTGCCAAGCGTACAGGGCAAAGAGAACACAATTGCCTCATTTGAGAACCACTGGTCTAGATGCTTCCTCTTTGTTACCTAGAAAATTGACTGGTGGAAAAGAAGGGAATTAATTAAACATAAAATTCCTTTGATAACATTCAGGACCTGTTCATATGCGTATTTGTCTAGAAGTCAGAGTCATGGTAAATTTAAGAACCCGAGGAAGGGTCTGTCTCTTGGCTAAAGTTGGGAGGATGGCTTCATTTCTCAAAACAAATCTGATTTGAGGAAGGGATGAAGAAAAAGATAAGGTATATTAGCTACAGGCTGCTCAGTCTTCTGGACTCAGCACAGAATCCTCACAAGGCCTCTCACGGAGGTCTTTCCTTCCTGGCAGTGACTAGGGCTCTTTGAGAAATGCCCCAAACCTCTGGGGAAAGTTCACACATTTCTTGTGTACATCCCTGCCCCTCCACTCTGTCCTCTGACTTTTCATCACTAAGGCAAAGCTTCTGTTGTATGACTCGAATCTTGTGGCCAGTATTCTACATATTAAGAATAAAGCCCAGAGATTAAAAATATTGCTTCTTTATGGAGCAGTTTCATTTGGGAACATTTCGAAATTTGGGCTACCCTTCTTCTGCCTTTGCATTTCTCTACGTTTCATCTCTTCCTTCCAAGAACAGGCATGCTATGGACTCGTTTTGATCCTCCAGCTCCAACCTTGTCTGACCAACGTTCTCGCTCCGGCACAGCCTAATCAGCCAGGATGGGATGACCCATGGTACAGGAAGCCCGGGAAGTGTTAGGTTTCTTTTTTCGTGTTTCTTTGTGATGACAAAGGAGTAAGATTTCCAGGGCCAGTGTGTCTACAGAGACTATTAAATGGGCTCTTTGCCCTGGTTTTGTTGTAAGTTAGCCCAGTTCATAAGGGTAGTATTTTACAGATCCTGAATTTAGATTCCGTCTATGTTAGAGACCTGATTAACACTCAGGCCTTATCTCCCGTGTCCACCCTTAACTGAGTCTCAGGTAAGAACTGAGCTAATTATATTATAATTAGGAAAGTTAACATTTTACTTGTCACTGGATTTCACATTTTTAATAAGACTAAAGCTAATGGTGCAATTGTAGGCATCGGTCACAGGCTAATATGGAAGTTTTGACTTTAGAGATGATGTATACATTTACATTTTATAGATGGAGAAAATTACAGAAAAGCAGGCAGCTTTCCCCTTGCTTTCCCTAACTGTTTGGGTGTGGCAGCCCACAGAAATGAGGGCCCAGCATGCCGTTTCGTGAAAGTTCGGATGTGAAACTATAGGCTGAAGTTCCAAATATAATAATCAAAATCAGCTTCTATAGGGATTAAACTGTATTATTTTAAAAACAGGTTTATTTGACAATCTTAATAGTCTTGAGAAACCTATAATCAATATTTTACAGAATCACTTTAAAAAATTAAACATTCCTATCTTCGTTTAGAAGCTAGACAAACAACATTTGCGTTTATTCTACTGCATGGGCCCTACGCAGGGACATTAACCAGTGTTAGGGTGGTGGTGGTGTGGGCTGTGAAAGAATTCAGAACCAGAAGAAAGTGCAAAGTTTTTTATTCATTTTCCAAGGGGGCAGAGGGGCTTCGTGTGGAGATGCCCCAGCCCTGGGGGGTGGGGGCTGTGAGCTTTTATCAGGTGGTTGGGGTGGTTGGAGAGCAGGATGCTCCGGTTGGACTTGTGTAGGCTGCAGCTTGTCTCGACGCTGTCTTTGGGTGCAGTGTCCGGTAGTTGTGGTCTGACACGCCCTGTTTTGTAAGTTCCTCGGAGCCTCTGCACCTTCAGGGCGCGTCCAGTAATTTTCTAGTCCTGAGGATAAAGGCTCATAAAAGAAGAGTCAGTCATGTTTTGGGGGGTCCAGAAAGCTCTAGCAAAGAGGGCTCGAAATGGGGCTTTTGTCCTATGACTCAAGGTCACTTATTTCCAAATAATTTTGGTAGACTTCTCACTTTGTAAACTGGCAAGCAGAAGAATTTAGTGGTTAATTTCCATGCATTGATTTATTTCCCCATGCATTGGTTTTGAAAAGTCAGACACAGCTTTAAACATTCATTTTATTTGCAGCAGTTGTTGATGAAAATCATAGAATGGTAAAACCATTTTCTATTCTAAGCTAGTAAAAATGTGTCTAAGAAATAAGCTGATGAATTTGTAAGCCTTTTACCAAGGTATATAGGATATAGAAATATATATTAACATGAGACACAAAAAGTTAGAAAAATAATGTTCAGGGTTACATGCAAATAAGCACTAAATAAAGGAAGGTTTTGGAAAACATGATGTAACAATAATAGATAGTTTTGAATGTGAGAAGTTCAGAAAATGGACCAGTCACTCAAAAGGCAAATATGTACCGAACTAATTTGTGTCTTCATTGTTATTCTCAGGCTGGAGGAGTAATTTATTAAGGTTAGTGCCTAAAGGAGGTCCAATAACTTTGCTACAGAGCATTTAATGTTGCTGTTCTTGTTGTCCTTCAATTTTCAAAATGGAAAATAGTTGCTTCAGTGGAAACTGCATTGTAAAATGCAAGAATTTTATTTTCAAGGAATGCTGGCATTCAATTTTAGTCTTGATATATCCATCTGAAGCAGATATAATGTTTATAAATTGTGGCAATAATAAAATCTGAAATCCAGAGGACTGCTTTTTCTTTCACAATATACGTTTGCCCTGAAGACAGCAGGCCATCCAAACGCAAGCTTGCTTCATGCAGAAAGCACAGTATCTGCAGATTCTTGTTTCATTACAATAACCTGAAAACGAGATCACAGGAAATGCATTAGTGAATAATGTATCATCAATTGAAATTGATTAGCTAGCATAAAGTCACCCACATACATAAATCTTTCTAAGGAACAATCACCTTTGGCTTGAAAAATACACATGTTGATTCTTTCAGGAGAAGAAAATGAAATATTTATTCTGTTTGCTAGACAAATGATTCCTTCAAGTCCCTAATAAGCCTACTTTAGGTTTTTAAAAAACATGGCTCTTTTTCTTACCTTCCTTAGTGATCTTTTCTGTAACAGAAACCAAATTCCTTTTCAACTTGGAGTCGAGCAGGATGCTAAGAAAAAAAAAAAATATATATATAAAGACCTAGCTAGCATTTCTCCATTTTTAAAGCTGAGCAAAGAAACATGAAAAAGTCATAGCTGCCTTTCACAGTCATGAAAACCCAGCTGTGTCAAGGTAACTGACAAGAAATCCTCCCTTTTACAAGGAGCCAATCATTGTAAAGCTCAACTGCATCACAGTCCTTGACTTCAAATTTTATTTTCATCTTGATGGAGAGTAGCCCAAGTGTTGGGAATTTGTATTCTTTTCTCTTATTCAAAATCTTACTCCAAAATAACGGAGCATGATTGTACAGTCCTTTAGGTCACATAGAAGGATCTTTGTTTCACAAAGATATTTTCATAAAGTCCTGGGCCTAGGTGGTATCCCGTAATTCTGCTATAGCCAATGAGTCTAACAATGAGTCTATATAATTTGTAGGCTGCTCATTAGGCCTATGGCCCATTGGTGGGCCACAGAATGGTCCAGAAATGCAAATACTTCGATCAGTTCTTAAGAGTGAATGGCTTTTAAGATTACTGATGATTTATTTGAAACATTAGAGAAATTACGGGTTATTAAGATTTGGTACACAAATTGGCTTATTACGAGAACTTAACAAGGGCTTCAGTTCTGGATTTTTTTGCAGGAAATCCAGCTGCCACATGACCTGGAGTAACACTGCAAATTCCCTGCATCTTATATGTAGATAGGTGGAATAACAATTTTTATGAAGAAAAGTTTCTGTACAGGACATTATCAGTGTTGCTTTGAACTGGTCTTGGTTTTCAATTGCTGCTGTCTTTGTCTAGTGTATTTAGAGCTTCTTGTTAGGAATTTATTTTTAGTCGCCTCTACAATGTGAAGTAGTACATATGTACATGAACAATATTGTGGGTTACATTTTTTCCTAGGTGGAGACTTTAAAGACTGTATACATTGTGGTTCACGTAGACTCAGCCTGCATACCACCTCTAAGATTTATTTGGTCCCTACATGTGGAATTAAACCTCACTTTGGCCTCAATGCCTTTTTCCTTAGATCGAGTTCCTTCTTTGCTTTTTTCCAAATAGTTAATTAAGTTACTGCTCATAGCTTTTGCACACAAATGGTTATGTAACCTATTTTACTCACATTTTCGGTATGTTTCAAAGCACAGCCAGGATAGAAAGCTCTTATGTTCTTTCTCAACAAAATTATTTTTTCCATTTTACAAAAAATTAAGACAAATACAACCTACCTTATTGCCGAAAGGTATGCTATATGTAGTATTTTCATTGTGAACACCTTCATTACCTAGAAGTACAAACTCTGTTACCACCTCTTTAGTCATTTACACATTTAATCATTCATTTATTCAGCACATTAAAAATTATATATGCGAAGGGGAAGCTATGGGCAAAGGGAAAACCACTGACGCGATCCAAGGGCACACTGAGAAGCCGTGCTGGGCAAGTCTGCTACTTCTCCTCCCATACTCATTAACTTGAGGAGGGTACTGAAGAGTCACTTCAGCTCAGAAACAATCTAACACCTCGGAAAAACAACCTCCATTTGTGATTACACCTTTTTCCTCTTTTTCTTTTCTCCATTTACTAGGGTTTGCCAGTTGCAAAATACACTTTTTGAGAAAAAAACTTCCCTACTAGTCCCCACTGCCCTCCTGCTTTTACCACAGGCTTCCCCTTTCCGTCGCAGCCTCACTGCTCACTTCTGTTCTAGCCAGTGCTTTCCTTCCAGCCAGAGCCAATTGCTTCTGGATTATCCCACAGCTGCATGGCTGACCTCTCCTTTCTCTCTGCCCTCCAACGTTCTGCACATTTCTCTCCATCACACTGAAGTGAATCACTCTCTCAAGTGTTATTCCAATTTCATTTGCTCTATCAATAACTTCCATTCATCAAACATCTGCTCTTATTTACATACATCTTCACAGCAACTCCCATGGTAGAATTCTTATCCACATTTCATAGAGAAGGAAACTGAGATCTAACGAGCTTAAGTGACTTGCCAAAGGTCACAACTAGTAAGTTGTAGAGAGCCAAGCCAAACAGGGTTCAAAGTATAAGCTTCTTTTACTATATAACAATGCCTCTAGCGTTACTATTCTAGAACCATCTCACAATTTATTTTGACTGCCAAGTGGTTTTGCATATAAATACAAAAGCTATGTGAGATTTTACACTGCTCTGCCTAATGATATTAGGTTTAATTTATATTGAAATTGGTTTACCATGTGCTTTGTTTTAGTCCTAAATCCTTCAATAAATACCAAGCACTTACCATTTGGATGGTGCACAATGGTGAGCCTGTCTAGAAGATAAAAAAAACAACACATTCTACTGAGTTTTGTTCAATATTATTTTAAGTCATCCTTTTTTTTGGTTTAACTATGTATCTTTAAGGTGAGCATGAAATTTCACAATCTGATTTAAAAAATACCTCCATCCATTAAGTGTGAGAAATCATGTCTTTTAATACTTTTTCTTCCTCCTGTTGCTTGTTTCTAAATATTATGATTTTAGATATGTTTGACATTTAATAAAAGCTTGCTATTCTGCTATGATATTGTTTTAGCCTGGGCTACTCCTTTGTTTAAAGTTAACATTATTCAGTAATAGCTACATACTGTACAATTCAAACATTTTTCAGTATATACTTTTGACAAATATATATAGCCAGTTAAGACAGAGAAAATTTCTCCAACAGAAAATCCTCTTATGCCCCCTTACATCAGTCCTCACCCTACCATTGCTCCTGATAACACTTGACCTGATTTCCATCTCTGTTAGATTACTTTCATCTAGAATGCGAGATAAATGGAATCTTACAGTATGTACTTCTTTGTGTCTAGTATCTTCCTTTCTTTTTTTAATAAATATTTTATTTATTTATTTTTAGAGAGAGGGGAAGGGAGGGAGAAAGAGAGGGAGAGAAACATCAATGTGTGGTTGCCTCTGGTGCGCCCCCTACTGAGGACCTGGCCCACAACCCAGGCATGTACCCTAGGCTGGGAATTGAACCGGCAACCGTTTGTTTTGCAGGCTGGCACTCAGTCCACTGAGCCACACCAGCCAGGTATTTGCATTTAGTATCTTTTACTCAGCATAATATCTGTAAGATTAATTCATGTTGTTGTTTATAATAGTAAGTATTCCTAGTTATTGCTGAGTAGTATGTGAGGCAAGTTAGTAAGAAGCTAGGAAAATTCCCTGACAAGTGGAACAGGGAAGTAGAGGTAAAATAATTAAACAATTAGCAGTCAGGTACTAAAGCCCAAGATCTTGTCTTCCCTAACCATTGGCATCTCTCCTCCCCAATCGGAGAGCAAGTATTCAGGAAGAGAACTAACAGACCCAGTTAGTGCCATTAGTGCCAGCCAAACCCTGGAACGGTAAAGTCAGGGGTATAATAAATAAGAACAAAAACCAATTAGAACCATATCCAAGACAGAGGTGAAGCTGACCAAAGAATGATCCCAAGCCCCACTACACACTCATTCGGTACATCAACAAAGCACCTGAAAAGCTGATAATCTGGTTAACACCTCCCCTAAAATTCTTGGTAATATTAAATGTATTGTAGGTAGTCAGTAAATATGAGCTGCTACTACTACTACTTAATGTTACTTAGTAAAATTATTTATATATTTTGTAATTTTATACTTTTTAAAATTTTCATCTTATTCTACATTAGAGTGGAAGTCTGTAGAATTCAGTAATCTGTAAATTAGTCCCATGTTTGTGACCTTAATTATTGTAGAAAGTATTTCTCTTTTAGGAAACATTTCTAAGAGAGCTTGAAGAATTCACTATGGGAAAGTAGATAACAGCCTAGTAATATGAAAAGAAAATGGATTTTGACAGGGTGAATTTCCACATGAAGCACTAGCTGAAAGCTGTGCAACAGTGTTGAAAATGGAAGAGAGGAAAGCTTTCAAGCTTTGCTAATGGTTGTTATTTTTTAATTATCTGTGCAAAAGTAGGGACTTAGGGAAAAAGCGGTCCGATAGTGAGAACATATTTATTTTCAATTTTGGAATGTGTTGTTTATCTTTGGAGAGGATTTACCATCTTAATAATGTTTGGTTTGTGTTAACATTGAGATGAGTCCACCCCCTACCCCGCTGCACCATCAGAGAGCAACTGTTAATTATTAGCGAGGGGAATCTGCATTGCCAAGAAGCATGTTGGCTGTAGGGGAAGGCAACCGGAGATTTACAAATTAAAATGGTCCACGTGTGGACAATTGTGAGAAGTGACTGTATTGAGACTACTCTACCTTATTAAAAACGTATGACTACTTAAAAATTTAATGCTCTATAATGGCTCATATATAAATGCAACTGGAGCAGAATCATCATTTTTGCAACTCACATCAAAATCAAAGGGAAAAAAGTAACTAGCATCTACTGAATGTCCATTATGGGTCAGAGAAGGTGAAAGTATCGTATCTGTAAACTTATAAACCACTTTCAGATATGTGTAATTATTCCTGTTTTGCAGATGAGGAACCTAAGTACCAGGGATTGAAGACACTGGCTGGTTACACAGCCAGGAAGTGACGGAGTGTGGATATGAACTCCGGCCTGCTTGACTCCAAAGTCCTTGCATTTTCCACTTCATCACTCTAGCATGTTTGAATAATAGGCCAATTTTACTTACCATAGACATTTTCTTCTTCTGGCCTCTTCCCAATAATGGTATCTCTTAGTTGGCGTAGTTTTTCCTAAATGGGGAGACAACCAGGAAACAGAAGTCAAGATTTACGAATTGGTCATGGACCAACATGGAGCATCCACTACCATCACCAGTACCACCACAGCTACTTAGTACTAATTTGGTACTGAGAATTCCCAGTGACTATCCTTGATACTTCACGTGTATCATCGTGCTGAATTCTCACAACTTCATGAAGTAGATATAAAACATCATCATCTCGTATTTCACATATAGAAACTGAAACACAAACAGGTTAAGTGACTTTCCCAAATCACACAGTTGTAAGTGGTAGAGTCAGGATTGGAACAAAGAGCACAATTCTTTTGGGAGCTGTTTTGCTAATCTGACACCTAAGGGTCTACACTGGCTGTTTGGTGACAGAAAGCAGGAGAGTGACACAATGATGACCTGCTGCTGCCAGAGCCCAATCCCAGCTTCTGTAGAACACAGTCCTCCCGGGGATCCTGGCTAAGAACTAGGGACTCAGGAGCAAAGGAAACACAACAGGATTCTCTTTCTTAGCTAATTTGTGATCATTCTTTCTAGATATTCTGCATTGAACACCTACTCTTTTTAACCACAATATAAAATAAGCTAACATTCAAAAATCCCATTTTAGGAGAAGACCTAAGAGTAGCACTTTTCCCTAAGGGTTTCCCCTGAAACCTATCGGTTGTCCTAAAAAACCGGTATTTCCTAAAGAGAGAGTTGTTTTCATTGCCTTGCAGTTACTCTCCTAAAAGTAGAGCAATTAGGTGCCTAGTGATTAGAGTGGAAATGAAGAGAATGAAAGACGAGCTTTTTACCTTCTCAACCACCTTACTTTCAGCTCTGGGGATTCTGCATGGGTCTTCATTATTCTAGAAACTCTTCTATTATTAACTCTATGTTTGTGCCATTTTTTTCCTGCTAATTTCCTAAGATAATGCCTCCTTCAATAATATAACTTTACAGTTACCTCTGATAGATTCATCCTCACTGTACAAATGAATATTTTTGTAAACTACAAAAGTAATAATGAAGTGTATAGGATTGAATGTGAATCCACATGTTAAGAACATGGGAGAACATTAATTTTTTGTTCTGATTGTTGCCTGGGCAACAATACCTTACATTTACAATTACATTACATTTATATTACAATTATGTTTATATTAAGGACTAAGAAAATGTAGGAGACAAACTCCTTGACATTGGTCTTGGCAACACTTTTTGGACATGATACGCAAAAGCACAAGCAACAAAAGCAAAAATAAACAAGTATGACTACATCAACCTTCTACAGAACAAAACAAATCATTAACAAAATTAAAAAGTGACCTATAGCATGGGAGAAAATGTTTGCAAATCCTATACTTGATAAGAGGTTAATATCCAAAACACATAAAGAACTCATATCACTCCATAGCAAAAAACAAACAACAACAAAACCCCCAAATAATCTGGTTAAAAAAATGGGCAAGTAACTGAATAGACATTTCTCCAAAGAAGACATCCAAATGACCAACAGATATATGAAAAGGTGCTCAGTATCACTAATTATAAGAAAAATGTGAGTCAAACCCACAGTGAGATACCACCTCATGCTGGTTAGAATGACTATAATCAAAAAGACAAGAAATAACAGTGTTAGCAGGGTATGGGGAAACAGGAACCCTGAGTACTGTTGGTGGAAATGTAAATTGGTCCCTCCATATGGAACATAGTATGTATGTTCCCCAAAAATTAAAAGTACAACTACCACATGGTCCAGCAAGTTCACTTCTGAGTATTGATCAGAAGGAATGAAAACAGGATATTGAAGACACCTGCAACCCCAAGCTCACTGTGGCATCATTCACAATAGCCCCGACAAGGAAACAACCTAAGTGTCTGGCAATGGATGAATGGATAAAGAATATGTGATATTATATATATTTCTTATGTAATATATTTAGTGGAATATTTGTCGGTCATGAGAAAGAAGGAAATTATGCCATTTGTGACAACATGGATGGACATGATTTGATGGCATTATGTTAAGTAAAAAATGTCAGAGAGAGAAAGACAAACACTGCATGATATCACTTACATGTTGAATCTTAAAACATCAAACTCCTAGAAACAGAGAGTAGAATGGTGCTTGTTACCAGAGACTGAGAGAATGGGGGTAAGATGTTGGTCAAATGGTGCAAACTTTCAGTTACAAGTTCTGGGGATCTAATGTGTACCGCAGTGATCGTAGGAAACAACACTGTGTTATACACTTGGGAGTTGCTAAAGAGTAGATATTAAATGTTCTCACTCCCTGTATGCACCCAAATTGTAATTATGTCACAATGGAAATGTTAGCTAGCACCATAGTGGTAATCATTTAGCAATATGCAAGTGTATCAAATCAACACTTTGAACACCTTACATTTTTTTCAAGTTCTCACCTGAGGGTATGCTTATTGTTTTTAGAGACGGAGGGAGGGAAGGGGAGAGAGAGACAGAGACAGAGGCAGAGACATCCATGTGAGAGAGACACATTGACTGGTGCCTCCTACATGCACCCCGACCAGTGATTGAACCCACAACCTAGGTATGTGCCCTGACTGGGGACCCAACTCACAACTTTTCTGGTGTACTGGACAATGCTCAAACTGAGCCACCCAGCCAAGGCTGAATACCTTACATGTACAAAATGTCATGTGTCAATTATATCTCAATTAAGGTGGGACAAAAAGAGGAAAAGGACTGACTGATACCTAGAACAGTATTCAGTCAGAATTACTAAAATTTTGGGTCTTCTGGAAAGTAGCCTTAGTGCTTGCTTTTGAAATTACAGGTTAGTTTTTTGTTTTGTTTCACATAAATACTAATCTTATTCATTATCCCATTGCCCCTTTATATTAGAGAATCAGATCAGTCTCAAAGTAGTGAGTATGGACCACCTTAAATTCTTTCTAAAACAATATTAAATATAAATACACAAACAAAATAGAAATAACCCATAACCAATTTTTAAATAAAACTACTAGTGAAGACATTTGCAAGAAGGTAGTTAGGTTGGATTACTCTAAATTGTAAACTTTACTATTGAAGGGTCTAAGGAAGATGAAGTACAACTGACTTATTTCAACGAAAGTCAGATGATCAGGCACTGTGCTTTGTACGTGGGCACTTAAGCACATTTTACCCATTTCAGCATCAGAGGGATGTTTGGTGGCAGCGGCATTGGCACAGATGGAGAAGCATGAACAGCGATCAATTGCAAAACTCTACAATCAGCGTTCTTTCACATTTGTTTAGCAAAATCACTGTCCTTGCTTAGCCCTGCAGAGTCCGAGTCATGTTTAAACACCGGCCCCCAGCCAGAGCTGCCCTCAGAGACAGATGGTTTCTGACATGGGGCCATCTCAGACGTACTGGGAAAGTCCTCTTGCCTAAACTGTCTCCCGCCTATATGCCATGTTGCTCAAATTCCACCACTGGGGTTCATTTCTCTGTTGTTAAAAAATGTTTTCCTAAGTGTTGTTTTTCTAAGCATTGTTTTAAATAAAAAATAACCCCCTGGTAAAGATAGAATATTAAGCTATTAATGATTATTTATACTTTGACATAAACTAGCTAATTAAATGTGTTTCATCAAACAGCTGCCAGACAACTGATCGCTAAGGCACTGGGCTCTCCATAACGAGAAGATGAAAACTCGTGGAATGTTTTGGGAAGAGAAAAGCCTGTGGGATACATAGAGTAAGGTCCCGACAGCCCTCACTGAGGAATGTCACAGGGTGTATATGGTGTATTCTGTTTTCATTCTTATCTCTGAACTACATAGTCTAATCTCTAATCACCTCTCAGGATGTAAATTTATAGAAGACGGCTAAGCTTATCTGAAGTATATACACATGCACACACATACAAATGTATCCAAGGTCTGTTTGGAAAAAGTCCAACCACTGTTAATATAACAAGGACATTGATGTAACCTGGCAGACAAGGACAGTGGACTGGAATGCATATGCATGAACAATGACAACTTCACTGTACTAGTCAGTGGGGGTGGTAGATGCCATTGAGTGAGCATGTGTACTGTGTGGCCACCACATTCAAAATGACTGAGCTAGTAGAGCAATGAATCTGTGTCAGATTTTTCATTAAGCTTGAACATTCCTCCATGGAAACTATACAGATGATTCAGAAGGCAGCAGCCATGGGCAACTGGTGATTGGCAGCTTCATCATGACAATGTGCCTGCTGATGCATCACGTCTTATGCAGTTTTTTGGTGAAAGATCATATCACCCAGGTGACTCAGTCCCCCTACAGCCCAGATTTGACACTCTGTGACTTCTGGCTTTTCCCAAAATTAAATCACCTTTGAAAGGGAAGAGATTTCAGACCCTCCATGAGATTTAGGGAAATACAAGGAGGCAGCTGATGGTGATTGGGAGAACTTTGTGAGGTCCCAAGGTGCCTACTTTGTAGGTGTCACTAATTAGGTGTCACCCTAATTTCATCAACAAGATTCATAAAACATTCACTATACTAATGATAGCCTTAGAAGTTGGTTAGGTTTCAGCTCTAATACATTGGGTTCTGGCATTGAGCTCACTAATGATTTGTAAACGGTGAAGTCCGGATATTTTCCAGCTTTGATTGGTAGTTTGAAAACCTCTTATCTTTGTGTCTATTTAAAAACAAAAGAACACTTCCTTATATTTCTTGTGAAGACTCAACCTTGACAAAGAAGCTAGGAGCTCTGCAAGTAAAGGAATGTTCCAGAAGGGGATGGGGTCAGTATTACCTGCTGAATCATTTCCAGGCCAGTCTTTCCCATCTGCCAGTGTTTAAATTTCTCAAGGGCTTGGTCCACAGACAGTTTCCCATTCTTCACTTTCTCCTGCAGGAGGATGAGTTCTTCCTGCCCCGCAGCCATGTAGCCCCTCACAGTGGAATAGGCTTGACTCTCCACTCGAGGTCTATCTGTGATAGAAAGGGAGGGTATTTCAACAAGAAGTGAACCTATGACAACTGGAAAACAAAAACTAAAAAATAAGCAGCTTAAGTTTCTTGTTCTTACTGGTGTATGAGCAGCTACAGAATAAATCAGTAGAAATTTTTAAATGATTCTTTTTTCTAAGGATGGTGTTCCTGACACCTACTGTTATGGTTAAAAACGCTGTTTTGCATCAGTGGAAAGAGAGTGGAGAGGAAGAACAGTAGCAAAAGTTCTGCCCTGCACCAGCTGCCGGTGGTGCCTACTGCATGGTCTTTTTGTGAGGATTACTCTGAAAAATCTACACAAAATACTTAGCATAGTACCTGCCACATAGTAAGCTAAATAAATGTTAGCATTACAATTAATAATAAATATTTGTAGAGTAAAAATAATCTCTTTAGCTTTGGGAAAAGAGATCTCAACCAAAATTTAATGCCATAAGAAGGTTAGGATTATTTGAAAGTTTATTCTTGAAAGATTTAAAATATATAATTGCTCGTCATTTTATAGTGAATGGCTTTCTTTTCAAGAGTTTATTTTTGGAGCATTCCATGTCTTATTTGTTCAACACAAGAAGAACATTAGATTTCCAATTTTCTATGTGTGGCTGCTAATGCCACACCAGAGACCGGCCTGAAGTACAGAGGTAGCACATTGCACACTGTACCACATTGCACACTGTAGCACATTGCACATTGTAGCACATTGCACACTGTACCACATTGCACACTGTAGCACATTGCACACTGTAGCACATTGCAGACCATGGGAGAATTCAACGATTTGTCCCACGTGGTGTCGGAAGACGACATGAACCACCTGCATGCCTTTAGGCATGCTCTGTGCTCTCCTGGCTACCCCAAGCCCTGCCACTGCTGATAATCACTGCACGGCATCATAGCTGTGCTACCTGCCCAGTTGCAGAACTCATTTGAATTTATATCTTCTCATTTACATATTTTTCTGAAGTCCAACACACTTAACTGTCACATCTCAGGAGGGATATAGTAACGCAGTGGCAGCAGTAGAGGTATTATGCACTGTCAAATCTAAGTATGCCCATACGTCTAGAAGCAGAGAATAGGTAATCCTAACCAATGTGTACTAATGAGCTGTCCCTGGAGAAATGACTCCTTACTGGGGTCCCTCCGTCAGGAAAGAAATAGATCAACTAGACTGTATCCAGAACAGACTGACAAGGACTGGGGAGATGAGAGGGCATTAAAATTCTCTAGTAATAAGGGTTCTTTGATAGTGTTAGGATTGGTTAGTCTGGAAAAGAGAAGTTTCAAGTCCTTTGTAGCAGGTTTAAATATGTGAAGGAGAATTGAGCCCCAGGGCTCTCTTGGAACAACTTCTAATGTTGCTCTTAGTTTCGAATAGAATTCTAGCAGGGAATCTGGGAACAAGGATACTGAAAGGGTTTCTTTCTGAAAAGATTTACATGCCCATAAAACTGCTCCATGGCCCATCATTCTGATTCCCACAGGGCTTTCTTGGCTTGTCTTTTTTCTTCAGAAGTCCTATTGCCCCAGAACTAACAAGATGTCAACAGATTCTGTACTCTAAATCTCTTCCTCCAGGGATGACGAAGCATGAAATCCCAGGGGAACTGGAGCTGCACAAGTCAACCACAGGGCTCACTCATTCAGCAGCCAAAAGCACAGATAACAACGGAGGTCTTGTTTCTTGTACCATTGCTTTTTATAGGTCTCCACACTCCAATTCAATTTGTGAGATGCAGTTTGCAGAAGAGTTTTACCTGCCCTTCCTGCCAGAGCGTGGAGGCTTAGCATCATCATTTAACAGTTATGCCATTTAACTAGCACCTCAATTCTGTCATCTCTTTGCCTAAATGTGAATCCATTTTTATCTCAGGTAACCATGCAGCTGAATTTCCTGCTTTTTGTGGAAGTTACCACAAGAAAAGTCTTCCCAGAAAACTCTACCAGCTTCAGTTTAGCTGAACTAAAAAAAAAAAATGAATCTTTAAAAATAAAACTTATTTCAATCACCCTTTTGTGCTTCAAGTTTTAGCTACTAAAATATAAGTAAGATGACTTTTTGGGGGCGGCGGGTTCAGTTCTGTATGGTTGTGTAAAGAGAGCAAAAGAACAAAAGTTAGGAGCAGCAGAAGTCTATGTACCAAGTCCTGAATGTGAGTTGTTCACAGCTAGACCAATTTTCCATACATCTGCTTTTACTGTTTGCACACTAAATCTGATAAGATAAAACAAAATAGCTTGATAAATTGGTAGTAGGCATGATAAGTGGCCAAGGCACTTTACTACCTTTCCTCCTAAGGGTAGATGAGTCAAACCCAAATGTGCAACCTGTTCATTTTAAGTAGGGTGTGCAAAATTGCTTTATTGCACTTAGGTTATATTTTGTGGGGGGATACAAGGCTTTTTTCCTTCCCTCCCAGTTTTATACTTAGTTTATTTTCAGACACATTAGTATAAGTTTAACACAATTTTCCTCAAAAAGCATTTGCCAGGCTGTGAACTGTATATACTACGACCTCTTGGTCTCTTATTGTAAAAACTTCGAGACAAACTACAGATTCTAAAGTTGTTTTTTTTTTTTTAGTCAATTCACAGCCTTTTGGCCAAAATCAAGTGCAAAGTTTTAGTTTCTTTAGTATTATTCTTTCTAGAAGTTATTCTATTTGAGCACATGCTGGTCATATAAACATCGAGAAACCTGTTGTGGTCAGTATGTGAATCTAGAGGTAAGAAAGCATATTGGGCTTTTCATTCAAATTCTTTCGTTTTACTGAGTGACTGGCTAGAACATATTTTAACTGAAAACTGGAAAGGAAACAACTTGATTGCTCAACAAAATGAAATTTAAAATACAAAATATTTACTTAATAAATATTAGGTAGTCTAACAGCAATGACTAAAAAGACCTCCTGGGAACATAAAAGTGCCTGTTATATAATGACAAGTACAAAAGCAGGATACAAAATTGCATATACAGTAATATCTTAACACTATCAATGTTGTACGTATAGAGCATTGAAGAAATTTTTTTCATGATTATTAGTAGTTGTTATTGTTACTATTTCAGGTGACCTGTTTAGGCATTTACTGACTTTTATTAATATAAGCACTTCACTATGGAGATGTAATGGGCTTTTTAAAAAAAATTACTTTATTTTTGTTCCGTTACAGTTGTCTGTATTTTCTCCCCACCACTCCCTCTACCCCAGCCAAACCCACCTCCCTCCCTTGCTTCCGCTCTCCCCCTTGGTTTTGTCCATGTGTCCTTTATAGTAGTTCCTGAAAAATTTTAAAGATGATACCAACTATTCTATTGTGATGATACCAGAGGTAATAACTTTTTTCTAATTTCCAATACTCCATAATAATACTATATTGTTTTCACAATTAGAAAATATCTCCCACTTTGCTAATGGGTTTCTCCATGGAATACATGCCATTCCAAACCATGCCAGATATACCATACTATGCCATATCATATTGTACCAAAGTATTTTGTGAGCAATTGGGAAGAACTTGTCAATAATAGGACTTAAAGAACCAGTGATTGAGTTTTAAATCTGAAGTTATTTGGTTTTTTTTTTTCCCATAGCTAGGGGATTGGCAGGTAAATAAGCTCAGGTCCACATGGGCAAACTAACAGATACATAGAATATTGATTTATTTGTAAGTGACAAGCAAGCAAGTCTTCACATTTCCTTAACTTAAGGAGGCACATAACAGTGTCTCTCCTTGATTAAACTTTGCTCAGACTCTGCTGAGTCCTTTTTCAACTAAGCTTTACCTTTTACTCTTCCATGGTTCTTTGTGGTACCTCATTTGCACAAGAATCAACATACTAAAGAGGTTTTGCCAGAATCTCCCACACTTGTTATCTGATCAACCTCCATATCTGACAGCTTCCTTATCTTCCATCATCTCCCAGGAAATGTCTGATCATCTGCCAGTCTTTAGCATGAATCCTATTAGGTCAGCATAGCTAGAATCCCTCTTACCCCTGATGTTTTCTCTTAGAAAACATCACCCCCACACAATAAAAATAAAAATTTATTTATTTGATTGTTTATTTATTTCTTTGTGATTTAGAAGCAGTCTTCCAAACTGTTGTCTCTTTCCCCAGGGGAAAAATAAATTTTTTTAATCCTTTCAAAATAATTGGGGTTTTCTTAAATCCGTAAATCATTTAGAAGAATTTAGACTATTTATCTACCTGTCTAGGAAAATGATGTGCCTCTCTCTCTTTACTGGGAACTGTTTGTGTTTCCATTGTAGAGTGAATAAGTTATTTTTCATTCATGATGTCTTCAGATTATTGTTGCTGGTACATAAAAAACCAAATTTATATTTCTGAATTATATTTAACCATTTTAAATAACTTTTAGGGGTCTTGTAGTTGATTCTGTTGTGCTTTCTAGGTATGGAGGTGTACAGTACGAAAATAATGAAAAAGTATGCTTTCCTTCCCAACAGTTACACTTTTCATTTTACATTCATGTCGTTCCATGAGTGTAAGATAGGGACCTTTCAGTATAAAGGTGAGTAAAAATGTTGGTAATAAGCATTTTTATCTTGTTCCTAAACTTAAGGAGAAAAGCTCTACCCTTGAACTAGTAAGATATTCCTAATCACATCAAAAAGTCATCATTCTTTTTAGTCTGTAGGATTTTTAAAAATTATGAATAGTTGAACAGTAATGAAATATGTCTTTTTCATCATTAACTGAGATTATCATGTACTTTTCTTAATGAAATAAGTAGCACATTACATGAGTATTTCTACCACATGGGATGGTTCATATAGTAGAAAAATTCTTTTACTTGAGTTTGAAATAACTCAGTGGCAAAATTTGTCCCTGATTAGCTTTAGAGTTAAAACATTCCTGAGTAATTAGTAATGTTTTTAAAATTCCTTTTATCAACTAACATAGTTTTTAAATATTAATTAATTTATTTTTAAAATATACTTTATTATTTAGAGCAGTTTTAGGCTCACAGTAAAGGCGAGTAGAAGATACAGGTTTCCCATATACCTCTTGACCAGACACATGCACAGCCTCCCCATTATCAGTGATCCTGAGAAAGAAGAACAAAATTGGAGGAATCACACTACCTAATATCAAACTATACTACAAGGCCATAGTAATCAAAACAGCCTGGTACTGGCATAAAAAAAGATACATAAATCAATGGAACAGAGTAAAGAGCCCAGAGATAAACCCATACAGGTATAGTCAATTAATATTTGACAGAGGAAGCAAGGACACACAATGGGCAAAAGATAGTCTATTCAATAAATGGTGTTGGGAAAATTGAACAGATACATGCAGAAAAATGAAACTAGACCATGTTCTTATACCACACAAATGAGTAAATTCAAGATGGATCAAAGACTTAAATGTTAGACCTGAAGCCATAAAAACTGTAGGAAAAAACATAGGCAGCAAAATCTCAGAAATTGTTTGTTGCAATATTTTATTGGATATATCTACCCAGGCAAGGGAAACAGAAGAAAAAATTAACAAATGGGATTACAACAAACTAAAAAGGTTTTCACAGCAAAGGGAATAATCAACTAAATAAAAATATAACCCATAGAATGGGAGAACATATTCACTGATATATCTGTTAAGGGGTTAATATCCAAAATTTATACAGAACTTATAAAACTCAATACCAAAAAAAGGCCCCAACCAATTAGAAAATGATCAAAGGACCTGAATAGACATTTCTCCAAAAGGACATACAGATTGCCAATAGACATATGAAAAGATGCTCAATGTCAATAATCTTCAGAGAAATGCAAATTAAAACCACAATGAGATATCATCTCCCACCTGTCAGAATGGCTCTCATCAATAAATCAACAAAAAACTAGTGCTTGTGAGGAATGTGGAGAAACAGGAACCCTTTTGCACTGTTGGTGGGAATGCAAATTGGTGCAGCCACTGTGAAAGCAGTATGGAGATACTTCAACAAATGAAAAATGGATCTGTTTTTTGGCCCAGTGATCTCACTTCTGCGACTCTATCTGAAGGAACCCAAAACACTAATTTGAAAGAACATAAGCACTGCTATGTTCATTGTAGCATTATTTACAATCACCAAGGTATGGAAGCAGGCCACGTGTCCATCAGTAGATGAGTGGCTAAAACAGCTATGAGGTTTACACAATGGAATATTAATTAGCAGTAAAAAAGAAGAAAGTTTTACCCTTTGCAACTGTATGGATGAACCTGGAGAAAATTGTGCTAAGTGAAATAAGCCAATCAGAGAAAGACAATTAACATATGAATTCACTCATATGTGGAACCTAATGAACTGAACTAACAAGGAAAGTGGGGACAGACTCATAGATGGAGAGCAGGATGACAGCCAGTGGGGGGCGGTAAGGGTGTGGAGGGATTGAGCAAAGAGGAAAAGGGACTCATGGACATGGACAACACTGTGGTGATTGCTGGGGAAGGGGGATATAAGAGGACTGTATGGTAACGGGAAAATTACAATACAGATTAAATGAAAAAACAAAATGTAAAAAATACATTTTTAGAATTCATCAACATTTCTTGTGTTTTCACATGTGAATTCTTTCAATTCTACCATTATTTCCAACTTTCACAAAAGCTATTTCACTGGCTTCATACCATAAGTAGTTACTAGGGTGCCTAGTTCCTTTGTTTTCCTTCTCTTCTGTAGTAACCACAGTGTTAAGGCTTTGATGTTGCCTCTACTTATAGAGACAGTTTGTATGGCTGTTTCCTAAGCAGCCAATTGTGTTTCATTTTCTCTTTGCCTTCAGAGTTTTTCAGAATTTTCTCAGTTTTTATTTAAATTCCTGTTATTAATACTTTAAATATTGTATTGAGAGCAGTCATAGGTTGAGTAGGTCATATATTATTAAGCTTATTTTATCAGCTAGCATATTATCATGTACAGTTATGGATATTGAAAAGTATATAATGTATTAAGCACAGGCATCATAATTTTTACATACCCCTTTTACCTATATTATTGCATTTTTACTATTTTATCAAAGATTCGATGTATTTATAACCTCTCACTACTACTGTGATTTTGTCAGGTTCTTTTATTCTATCACATTTTGTTTAAATGTTTTAATGCTTTAATATTTGCCACATAAAAGTACATGAATGACATGCTTTTATTTGGATTTTAAATTTAAATAAATAGAATGATTTTCTTTGTCTAATGAATATGTTCACCTTGAATTCTATTTTTTCTAAAATGAAGATTGAAACTTTATTTCTGTTTCTATTTCTATTTCTTTAAGGAATTGTTACTCACCATTAAATTAAATGGTGAGTAACTTTAGTATTTTTAGTGATATGTTGGGGTTTTTTAAAAGATTTTATTTATTTTTTAGAGCTAGAGGAAGAAAAGGAGAAAGAGGGAGAGAAACATTGATCCATTGCCTCCCGCACATCCCCAACTGGGGACCTGGCCCACACCCCAGGTGTGTGCCCTGATTGGGAATCAAACCAGTGACCTTTTGGTCCCCAGGATAGAGCTCAACCACTGATCCACACCAGCCAGGATGGCAATGTGTTGTTTTGTTTTTTAAACAGAATGTAGTTTGATTTTGTCTGTTATCCAAATTTGAATATGTCCTTTATAAAAGAAAACATATAGCATAATGACCCCGCAGACATGGGTACAAATCAGTTTGGCTTCACCCCGCCTCTCTAAGCATCAGTTTCTTTGTCTATAAAATGAAGCTAAATACTACTTTCCTTACGGGGTTATTGCAAGGGTTAAAGGAGCTAATGTGTGTAATGCGCTTTGTGGCAAAAGACCAGGAAGTCATAGAGTTATTAGTATGTTTACCTGGAAAAACAGTACAGTAAGTGACTGACCTGGGTTATATAGCCAATCTGTCTAAAAAGGGAAAATAGTATCTACACATAAGATAGCGGTGAGGACTTAACGAGCTATTGTATAGAAATGCTTAACACAGTGCCATTTGTCCTCAATGATTGCTGCTGCTCTGGGAGGATGTCTGACACGTTTAGGAGGGGTCCTGTCATAACTGCCGTTCTTACACACAATCTGGCTTTGTGCACTTTTTTTGCCTTTAATTATAGTTTCTGACTTTTGTTATAAAGACTATATATATATATAATACCTAACATAGTACATATATAGTACATATTTATAAATAATTATATAATGTGAAGTGATTTGGAAGGTATATGTTCTATTTATTTTAAAGTAATGATTACTTCTCTAAATTTCAGAGATTTTTTTACCTTATATTGTTTTATTAGTAAAGTCACAAATAAAATGGTATGATTTTATTTTTTTCATTTTCTTCCAGTTTCTAGAAATTTTATAGTATTTGAGAATTAGATCCATATTATTACAATACCATTATTTGTTGCATTATGTATTTATTATTTATCACCCATATTTTACATTCACATGGTTGATAAGTAAATTTATAATAATTTTTAAATTGAATATTGTGTTTCAGAAAATTAATTATTCACTACAAATTCTTTAACACCATGCCTCCTATTTACTTGCTTAATCTCTCATTTACTTAGAATATTTTGAGGGTAATACTTTTATAAAGATATAAAGGTTATTCTTTCTAAAACCCAAAATACCTAAAAAGTGTATTTGTTTTCTTCTGACATGAGCAAAACCGCTGACTAAATATAAACATAAGTCATAATCTTTTCTCAATAAAATGTGTAGTTCTTTCAAATTTTTGTTATATAGATTATGTAATTTTTAAACTGATTTTGATTTTTTAATAGAAAATCTAGGTTAAAATATTTCTTCAATACACAAGGATTATTTCTTTGTCTTAATAATTTAAAAGATTTGCTAGGGTTCTTTTAAATCTGGGTGCATTTCTTCACTTCTCCTGGGTGGCAGTGAGTCCATACAGTCTGCATATTCCATTTCCCTCCCTGGGTTCTCCACAGCTTCATTTAGCTACGTTATGTATTGTATTGTTTATCCTGTTTTAAGTACGCCTTTTATAAAGGAGTTGGATCTCTGTTCTCCAGGTTTTCTGATTGTTTTTGGTCTTTCCATGCACTGAGAACAAACCCTTCTCCAATTACAATCTCTGTTTCGATGGCTGATTTCATGCTCTGTCAGCCTTTTTGAAGCCTGACTTTGATGGCTCATGTACTTTTTATAGTGAGCGCCTTAGAACATTTTATAAAATGGCACGATATTTATAAAATTCTTCAGATTTCCAAAGTTATAGATTGTTAGTTGAAATGTTCTTAGTGTGTGTGTCCATGTATTTCCCATTATCTCTATGTTGATACCCTGGCACTGTTCTGGAAGATATGAGGATCTTACTCATTAAAGAAATATTTATAGAAGTATAATTATCCTGAGTTTCCATGATGAAAAGTTCCCCTTTTTCCTCTGGAGTAAGTTTTTAAGTTCTCATATTATTTGTTTGTTCTCTTCTTCAGTCCTTCTTGAAATCTATAGAATCATGTTCACCAACAGACTCAGTGTTCATTTATCCTTTGAGTCTACTGCTTGTGTTCAGATGAAATTTTCATTTCTGCTCTAGGACTGCAGAGGACTTTTGATATGTGTAGTTCACAGCGCCAGATCCCAGGGCTTGGCAGGATGTGTCTAGTGTGGCGTTGTCACCTGTGGGTGGAACATGATTCCTTGGCATTATGTACTGACAGGTCTGCAAGTATTAACTCCCTGTATAAATTACTAATAGAATTCTTCTTCTTTTTTTTTCCTGCTTCTGTAAGTTTGGCTTCTTTATTTTTATTTTATTTTATTTTATTTTTTTAAATTTTTATTCGGTTACAATTGTCTGCATTTTCTCCCCTCCCCTCCACCCCACCTCAGCCAGTCCCACCTCCCTTCCCCACCTCTACCCTCCCCCTTGATTTTGTCCTTGTCCTTTATAGTCTTGACCATCCCGTCCTTCCATCCCAGAGCTTCACCTGAGCCTCTTCAGATGCAAAATGTAACATGAAATCCCCTCTCCTCACTTTCTATTGAGAGGACTACTCTCTGTATGTTCTCGTACACAGAAAGGCCAGAGCTGGAGAGGGAACAACTTTGAAAAATTAGCATCTGTGTGAGTGAGAGCTATGGATCTGGTGGACTATTGATTTTATTTGTTTCAATCTCCTTTTTCAGTCTTAGAATTAGCTGGATTAGTTCCAAACTCTAGCATTTGCTTTTCTTCCGGGCTTTGTTTTCACTGTTATTAAGAGCTCTGTCTTATTGATGCCTTGACTTCACGAATACTTATCTGTGAGAGGCCACACTGTGGGCTATAGACACATCACCACTTTAAACAAAAACCCAGCTATTAAAAAAGTTTTCCCAGGTAGGACTTTAAATAAAAAAGCTTCTGTGAACAATATGGTAAATGGAAATGTAAGTTATACTGAAAAAGAGAACTGAGTCCATTATTCTTTTATGGAGTACAAACGGCCACATTTTGATAACTTTCCCTCTTTTCTTTTTAATATATCTAGTACTGGCAAAAACAGCCCGAAGAAAATGCCTCAGAGAACAGCATTCTCTTTTCCAAAATAAGGGTGATACTCTTCACATTTTCCCAGGTCTGCTACTTATAGAAAATGTTATTATTTAACATTCATCAAACTGCTGCAGCACCAGGCACTTCGAGAACACACACAGATTTGTTCTCTGACTCTATCTTTCCCACGAGCATGAACACCCCCCAGGAAGACCAGCCAGGAACAACTGTGCAGTCTGTGGAGAAGTTACTGGGCAGGGGCTGCACAGGAATCGCCAAGTCAAAGCCTACAGGAGCCAGGCAGACAGACTTACTGAGCAGAGAAGATTCACTGCCTGTTCATTAAACACATCCGAATAGTCTTCATTATCAGAAATGAATATCTTCTTTTTCAGGTTTTTATGGTAACGCGAATCTCTTTCTATATTTTTTATTCTTCCACATTTGATAGAATTATACTTTTAGAGAAACGTGTCTCAAAATAAGAAAATGACATGGAAAGCCTGTTAACAAATGATATCAGCAAAAGTCATTAGTGAAAATGGTATGATCATATAATAGAAAGTGGTTGGAGATTTAAATTTTTACATGAAACAGGCAAAGATTAAGATTATATTGTACAGATTATTTTGGAAATATAGTCAGAAGCCAAATTTGACTACAATATGCCTCTGAAACAGTTTCTTTTGGTTAGATTTTGTTTTTTGTACGTTGGATTTTAGATTATTGCTCATTATTATTCTCATGTGTTCTGCTTTTATTCCATGGCTAAGGTCAGACTCAGCCAGCCACATTTTAGAAGCTCTCAAATAGTTCTTATGCTTATGTAAGGTTGGGAGTCACTGGTATAGGCAGGTGGTTAGGGGGGATGTGCTCTCCCCCCACCTAGCCCCCCCAACTCCACTTCAAAGAAATGGCTTGCCTTTTAAGAGCAACAGCAACAACGCATCCTGCTGGCAATTGGGTACTGAACTGTGGGGCTGAGAGCTGTGCAGGTGACTCATGGTCAGTGTGGCAGTTAAGACGTTAAGAAGGCTCAGTCTCCTCAGTTGCCATGTACCAGGTCTGAGGTAAGACTGCATTAATAAAATAGAGATGATTCTGGTGAGGATGGAAAAGACCCCTTGGCATTGTCCGAGAAAAAATAACGTAACATTGAAAATCAATGTAACATGTCTGGGAGACATGAGCATTCTTAACCCTAGACTATTATATTACTTTGTGAGCAGAAAAAATTAAGCAGACATTTCCAAGTCCTTGAAGAAGCAGCCCTCAAATTCCTCCATTCTCCTGTGACCTAATCATGCTTACCTAGTAGTTTTCTAATTACTAATTCTATTTTACAGACACTTTATTATTTGGCAGGGGCCTAAAGAATGCAAGCATTCCAGGCACTGGGAAGGAATCTAGTCACTAGAACGTACAGGTTTAACAGGTCGGAATCGGGGGCTATAAAGGTTACAGATTAGTCCTCTGTGAGCTTGGATAATATGACTCAGACTTCAAAACTGAGATCAACTCCAAACTCACTGACAGAACTCAGGTCTCTGGCTTGCAACGTGAAGAACAAACCCTTGACTAGCCTGTGAGGCTCACTTTTGGGACAAGGTGGAGGTGTGGAAGCAGCATTTCTGCTATACCACTCTGGCATTTTCCAATTTCAAAACCAACTTGAGAAAACGGATTTCGAAACTGTATTTTGATGGAAACTTTTATTTGTGATCCAAAGTCCTCAGAATGTTCCTTATATTTTTTCAAGATGTGAAAACTGAGTTGAAAAAATCTGTTGAGTTTCCATGGAAATGGTGCCAATTAATTTTTTTTTTCGGTTCCTCAGGAAAATTCCTTGATTTAGCAATAGTGTAACTTCCTGGCAGTCCCGTGGCAGTTGTGAACACAGGCCATCTGAAACACTTATATTTTCAGTGGAAATATAGTTGGCTCTCATAGTCCCATTTCCTTTCAGCATAGAGTGAAATAAATAATTTCTTTAACCTTTTTTAGAGAACTTGTCTAGTCCCTTTAGAAAATCTTGACTCTGACAAACATTTAATAAAAGGGCCTTTTTTTTGTTTTTTACCAGATTAAGAGATTATCATTGGTGAAGCATGTACTGCTTTTCCTATTATACCATGGAATCCCAGATTATTTGAAGAGTAAGCAGTTTTGACCACCTAGTATGTCCTGTGGACTGGACGGTCATAAATATCTTAAAAGGTTTAGACAGAAATGGTTGTATACAGTAAGCCCTTTTAGGTACTTGGAAGTCTTTAATTAAAAAAATATTCCCAATTATTCTCAATTATCTTCTCTTTCTCAGGTTGCAGTAATCAGGGAGTTTTTCTAAAAAATATTTTATGAGGTTTATATTTCTCTAGTCCTTGTAAATATATCAATGTTCTTTTCTGTTATGCTGAATTACTGATGTCCAGGGTTAAAGGAATCTAAGGAAACTGCTCTAAGTTGAGTAATCATCAAGAAATTGGATTTAAATATATGGAATAAAAAATATCTACAAATAAAAAAGTTTAATAAAAACTTCAGAATCCTAGCTCTCAAATAGTTTAAAAAATCTGGCAATCATTGACATGGTTGAAGCAAATTAGGTAAGATATGAACAGGTAGTCATCCAAAAAAATTATAATTAGGTCCTTGCTTCCTTTGATTATTCTCTCCTCCTCTTTTTTTTCCCTTTGGCACAGAGGGGACTAATTTTATTTTATACACATGGTAGAACAATGCTCATTCTCCTCTAGGCTTCATGGACATTTGCAGCCTTTCCATATATTGGTCTCTGTGGAACAGCCAAAAAAATAATTGATAAGATGAAGCATTCAAAGGATCTCTTCATTACGTTTGTTACTTGCCACCTTCCTTCATCACCTGTGGCCTTCTTCACAGTTCCCCCTGAATCCTAACAGAATTTAATTAAAACATGATAATTGGATAATTTATTAAGAAAATGCTTCATGGAAATATTCTCCTTAACAGCTCAAGGCATTTCCTCTCCTTACTCTTTCCAGAGCTCTGTGAGGCATGTGGGGAAGTCCAGAGAGAAGTAGTATTTTCTGATTTGTTTAATTCTTTGACTGTTTGGGCCTAACAGCACAATGATCACCTCTGAAGTTCTGCATCGATTTCTTAAGAGAGCTAAAGGCACAGTGGTAGAATAGTAGTAGACTACAAAGATATACCTTTTCCCCCAACTATGGAATTATTAGAAATGGAAACTTCTCCAGGAGAATTTTTGCACATAAATCTATAAGCAGAACATCCCAGCCATTCACAGGAGCCTGGAAGTTCAGCTTCATCATGTGCTGCACTTGACCACCAGGTGTGTAACTGGAAGAATGATCAAGAAGTAGAACCTTTCTGCTGTGGGAAACGCCCCTTGAGGTCACGGGTGAATAACAATCTTTGTAGGGACACAGCTTTGTTCGGAGGACAATCAATGGCACCCTAGGAGCAGCCCTTTGAGGTTAGAAGGTGGCACAGTCGGTACCCAGCTGTCTGCACAATGGTACAAAAGGTGACTGACTATGGGAGTGTTTAGGAGCTGTTGTAAAATTTCCCGGTTTTATTTTAATGCCTCTCTCAATAATTTACTGGTAACAACTTCAAGGTAATACTGATTTGGACTGACCTTATTTCAAAGGTGGGTCGAGGTGAAAAGTGTCTGTGTGTGCTGATCGATTAGCGAGCCAGCCAGTGTTAGCGACACCTCTGCCACCTTTTACAATTTTCATTTTTGGGTTAACCAAGGCCTTATATCATAAAACAATAATAAATAAGTAGATTTTCTCTTTTCACTCAGAACCAGGCATGCCAGGGAGAACTGGAGGCAGCTGCCTCTTAATAGAGCAAGAGAAAAATAGCCCTCCTGTGTGAGATATCTCTGTTGCTACAGTATTTAGCTTTTCCCTGCATGACAAGTAATTGCCCAAAAAATGTTGGATCAAGTGCCGAAGGCAAGAGAATAGCGAGTAAGCGTACAATCTTTGATTGGAGCCACTGTAGAGCACATGAAACCCAGGCTGGTCCCATTGCGGAGGCAATCAGTCATCTCCACCTCCCTCCAGGTAATTTCAGAGGCTTCTCTCTAACGGTCTATGGAAGCATACTCTTTGATGCGTGTTCGAGAATTTGTCTTAACCTTCCTGGAGCCCTGATAACATCATCAACATAACCACAGATATTCTGATAAGGCCAATTCTTGCCTTTGTTAATTAAAAATATTTTGGCATCAATCTTATTATGGCAAAATTATATTTGGGTAAGACAAAGTTAAGAGTAAAGTTAATCAAGTACACTTATTTACTTCTATCCCAAGAGACTTTATTCAGTGTTTATAACTCTTCTTTAACTCTTCCTTGGAGGCAATTAAATAAACTGACGTTTGTGTTGGTACCTTGTTTCCTGGGACCGTGGAACTTGTCACCATCAGATTGTCTTCTGGCGGCTTTTTGTTGAAACACTGTAAAAAAATACAGTGAAATATTATTATTTCTTGCACATAATAATAAATAAGAACCAACTGGAACTCTCCAGGAAACTAGAATGCAACACATCATTTTTCTCAGTAACAATTTTGAATTGCAGTTTTTGGAGTAGGAGGATTATTAAATTTACAATTTTCTCACTTGTGTAGCTTATCAGTCATTTCAAAAGGCATTTTCTGTGGGCTGAGCAGTATAATGCTGATAGAATGCCTCATTAAACTATTAAAATCAAGATATAATTCCATTTTGATATCAGGTAAAGATAAAAGCTGCATTTTGTTATAGGTGATAACCATTAAAATCGTATGAAAAATTCCATTTGCACAGAAATGACTCATGCTGACGTCATGGTGACGAGCAAGGATAACGACTGTTTCTTCTAAAACAGATGAAAAGATTGTGGTGTTTCAGAGATGTAGTAATAAAAAAGACACTTTATTCCTGCATCATCTAGCTGGACCTCAGAACTATTAAAGCAGCTTATTCGAATTACTTCATTATCCGAAAAGTGCTTTGTTCTGATTTATTATTTCTCACACGGAATTCTGTGAGACACGTCAGCATTACTCATCCCATTTTGCAGATAAAAGATAAAACTGATTGTTTAATATTTACTGAGCACCCACAGAGTACTGTATCGTCTCTGGCACTTGTTAATAAAAAAGTCTCTACATTTTACAACTTGACTTTAGAAACTAAACATTGCCGAATTCCATTTATTTTTATAGGTAGTTTGATTTATAGGGTTTGGGAACCGAAAGAGCGACATAGTTCAACGTCACATGTTTACAGATGAAGGAGGTGGGTGTAACTGCATTGTAAAAGGACTAAGTCATTTTGCGATGATAGTAGAGATGTAATTTAGACCCTCAGGCTTTGAACTTTTACTTATTGCTTGGTTCTTTACAACCCTGCTGCCTTCACTTCCATAACTATTTCGGTTTAAGGATAAGAAGGAGCTATAGGGAGGGGATTGAAAAGAACCTTAGAGCATTTTCAACAACCTTGAGTCTCTCGCTCTTAGTAGTACACCAGGGTTTCCTAGGACCATGAAGCAGAGGCAGGCGGGAGTGAGTGCTGTCCAGCGGGGTGGTGCCTGGCCGTGTGATGGGGAGACCAGCACCCCAGCAGTTATCCTGGATCCCTGTCTTTGGTCTTAATACCCCTTAAGCGAATCTAATTAATATCAAGGTCATATCAGGATTACTCCAGATGATACTTTTTCAAATTTATAAAAGGTGCCCTAAGTCATATCAAACCAATAATTATTTAATAAGCATATATAATTTGCCAGCTGATGTCAAGAGAAAGGGTACTCCACTCCACTGCCCTCTATCAAACAGGAGAAACAAAGTATGATGTGTTTAAAAAATTATATGCATGAAATCATATTTCTGGTTGAAAATCAATGTTCCTTTTCAAGTTAGTATTTGGAAAACATGCTAATATAACCTATTGGCAAGTTATGGAATTTTTGTCTTACATTTTTTTCTAAAATAAAATATACTAATAGATATATTATTAGTATGACCTGTGAATATATTTTAGGTCATGTGGTTCTTGATTTTTTTCATTGGCTAGTTCTAGAAGTCTTGAAAAAAATGACACTTTTGAGATTTTAATAACACGCAGACACGATACTTTCCCCCGTATTATTAAGGTAATAACTAAGACTGTTGAGACAAAAAAGCTGTAGTGTGTCATCGTTAATCTGGCAAATAAGCTGAATCCAAAGATAAATTCAGAAAGTGTGCTCTTCAAACAAAAAGTACAATAATTGGTAACTTTTTTTGAAATTCTGCTGAATTTTGAAACTACAGAGAACTTGGAAATGGAATTATTTTTTCTAGCTTTTTGACATTAATTTGTTAAAAATCACTTTAATCTTTACATAAAGTATATTTTATTGAAACATGTCTTGTTGACAACAAATGCCCAGCCTTCATTAAAAAATACAGTAAATGTTAAATCAACACTCTTTCAGTTTATATATTAAGAAGTTACATGTAGTATACTTATTTATTGTTGAGATTTCCCCAGGGTTTATAAGTGACACAGCCTGGGATGAGGTGGAGAATTGGGGGTGGAGGAAGTAGGATGTTCTGAGTAGGATGATTATGAAAGTTCTGGTAAAAGGACTTTTAAAAACAAGAGATGCATGAAGCCACACCCTACAAAACAAAAGTCTGCTCTACCTGTAAAACCTCCCTTGAAATTTCCTCACTCACCTCCAGCTGCACCTACAACAACTGTTCCTTTCTTTCCCCTAAAGACAAGTCTCATTTCCTTACAACACCCAAATTAGCAATTAGCATATTGCCACACGCACTAATTTCTCACTGCTGTGAAAACTAGGAGGTAATCTTGGAGAAGGCTGACATTAACTTGCTTCCAGAAGAAAGCTGGCTCATCAAAATGGTCACTGACCCAAACATGAGTGCCAGAACTGGTGCTCCATTAGTCTAGGGAAAGAATAGACAGATGTGAAACCCCCAAATTTATTCATCTTTCTTTTTAGAGTAAATTTAGCTGAAGCATTGTAAATTACTTCCACCGGCAAAACCTCTGTTCTAGAAAGCTTTGTACGCTTTATATATACCACGTTCACCTATACAACCTTTATAAGAGAGAAACAGAAAACCCATAATGTGGTGAGCACGGAACATTTGGATATGGGTCACTCAGATTTATATATGAAAGTACATATTTTTGTACAAGATTTGTGGTGAGCAAGATGACAGTCTCTTTTAAACATATAGAAATTGAAAAAATCTGTGTACTAGAATGTTAGTGTGCTTGGAACAGTGGAAGGGTGTTAGTTTTGTCTTAACATGTGTGACATGGGAAAATGGTTTTCTCCTCCCAAGCCTTTATTATCTTGCTGACAAAGTCAGGGCTCAGATGAGATGACCTCTAACGTCTCAGTCACCTCTAACATTCTAAGTCGCTATCAAATTCTTTTTTTCCAAGTCATTCCCAGCCAAATGATGCCTGAATAAGTTCTTAAGTGAGTATAAATTTAAATAGAATGCTATGTTTTGAAGGAGACATTACTTTGCTGGGGGCTTTAATAGAAAAACTAGAAAATTAAACCACAGATCAATGTTAATTTTTTAGAATAATATATGGAGAAGATCCTGTCTCTGTGTTTGAATGCACGGAAAATACTGTTTTTGTCCTCTTTTGACTGCACTGATGTTCAAATAATGCTATCAAAGCAATTAGGACATAGTCAGCTTGTTGACTCTCCGCTCCAGTGAAAACTAATTTTTCTCTTCCTACCTACAACTGAAATTTGAGAAAATGAATGCATTACTAGTATTTGTCACTTCTCTTAAACATTAAAAGAAAGTCTACTGAGAAAAGCCATTTTTCAGGTTCAAAATAATCTTAAACAATGCAAATGTTCCAAATACCACCCCCATTTATTTTAAATATTGGCAGAATAACTTCTGTAAATTTTTCTCTAGAACAGAAATGATATTGAATGGAATAAAAATTAGCCTAGCATTAAATATTCAAAATATTAAGCAAAGCAAAATTATCAGAAGAACAGAGGAGGGAGAGAAGGTGAAATGTAATGAATTCACTTGCACTATTTGTCTTTCCAGGTTGCTTCTGCAAGAACATTCTTTGCGTCAACCTCATTTGCAGCCTGTTTTAGCAAAGGTACTCTTCCAGAGCCGCCCTTCTTAGAGAAACTGATAAAGCTTATTTGAAATTATTTTGCAAGTAGCTAAGGTAATAGGAAGTCTGTGCAATAGCTACATGTATCTGTAAAGATATAAATTATAAATGACAAACCCCTTGATGTTCCCATTAAAAGTGTAAAAGCGAAATGTTTAGAGCCAAATGCTTATTACTGATGATCACTGTTGAAACTAGAGATTTGATATAAAATGAAACAGAAAGATCTGTATTGTGCTCTGCATTTCCAGGGAATGATACTCTATAGGTAGCAGCAGTGCATTTATTATTTATTATTTACTCAACAAACTTTCATTAGGTTGCTAACTCTGCAGGCAAGTGCTGTGCTAGGTAGGTCCTGTGGAAGCAAAGGTAAATGAGACTCAGGCGCAGTTTCTATACTGTCCTCCCTTTTGAGATACTCATTTAAGCAAAGGTCAAATGTGTCATTAGTGTCTGCTGATGAGAGAGGATACAGAGGAAAACAATCGGTGTGGACAAGGGTCATACTGCAGCTGCTGTAGCCTTACTCTTTCTAACTCTCTCTCAATGTACACCCGGCAAAAGCTAATTACCGAAAGGAGAATGAGGTCAAGGAAGGCAATATAAACAACCCCTTTGTCCAGCCAGCAAAGAGAGGGAAGGGAATGTTCTAACCCTCCATGTAGTCTCACTGACTAATGGAACTGAAACTCACAAGAGAGGTGTTGCCTCTTTTTAAACTGACTATGATAAATTGAGTACTCCAGTCAGCTTAAAACCACCATTTCATTTACTAGCAATAGTTATAGGTTATTAATTTGAACAAATTTATCAAACATAGAATACCACATTTTAGTAGGTATACTAGGGTGATGTGGCCACAGGTAATCACATCAGCCATGTAATATGAAGGTCTTTGACCTGAAAATAGTTTACTCTCCAGCAGACATACAGAGTCAGGAGTCTCGACTTTTTTTCTTTAGGAAGAACATGCAAATATCAGCCAGCGTATGTGAAGTCACTCGTGTGCTTACAGCTTACTGTTGAGATTGGTAGAGGTGGAAAGTTGGAAAGCACAATCTACAGGAAGGAAAGTAGCACAGAAATTTTAACTCAACAGCAACACCAATGAATGCTTTGGTTTCCTAAGGAGAAAACATTAATTCTCTTTTTCAATTTGTAATAAAATCTTTGTCTGATAAGAGTGTTCCCATAAAAATCCTCTCCCAAAACCAGGAAATCTCAGTATCAATTATATTTTCTACCTCTAAGGAACTTAATTTTTACAAGAGTAGAATACAAACTGTTTTTATTTGCATATTTATCTCTTATGCTGCAAATAAGAATTTTTCCATTTTAGGAATCTTTCTTACCTAGGAAGTTGAAACATTCAGAGACAAAGAGAGAGAGAGAGCAAGAGAGCGAGAGAGTGAGCGCACAGTTGGTTTGTGGAATTCTGTGTAATTAGAGCCTGAGGCCAGTGTAATGAGTTGATTAGCAAAATCTCCACTCCACCACTAGGCAAGCATGTCCTTCTTCCTCTTGTTACTAGGCAGGTCTCATGTACTGCTTGCACAGCACTGGCCTGAGGGTTTGTCTCCTCCCATCGGATTTCTTTCAGACCTATTGCTTGACTTTCCTTTTTGACCATCTATTTGTAGTTAACAAGGAAATGATGTGTGTATATATTACTCTAGCAACATCCTTAGTAATTTTCCCTATTGTCACAAAGAGAAGTGGTTTATGTCCTTAGTCCCTGTAACACTGCAAACTGAGATGAGCTCACCTTTTGGTTATACTTAGTGATCACCAAAAATAATTTCTCTCTCTCTCTCTCTCTTTCGCGCTCTCTCTCTCTCTCCATCTCAGGAAATGTTGCTATCCTGAAAAGTAACCGGTAGGATCTGGATCTGGTCATGCTTACTTTTAACAAATGTTAAATACTAGTTCTGTTAATAAGACAAATGATAAAAGATTGAAACTCTACACATGCAGATTGGAAATAACTTACATACACATGGAAAATTTCAAAAGGGCAGAGCTGCGTCCACTTGTTTATACAGTGTTTAATACTGATAGTTAATAATTTGGAAAAGTCATGCAGAGTGATGTATTTGCCTATGAAACCCAAAGGAAGAAGCAAAGGCTTACTGCCTGGGGAGACAGGGCAAGTCCCGTCTCCTCCCTGCCCTGCGGCGCACCTTCAGTCATAGCCATTGTCTTTCCGCACCCTGCCCGGTGCCGCCTACTGTACACAGATAGTTGTAGTGGCCCACAAAAATTCTCTGAATAGGTATGATTATTCCTTTTTAAAAGGTATTAATAGGATAAAACAAAGCTCTGTAACTTGCACAACTTTTTAGTGGCTAAGTCAAAATTCAAATTCAGTTCCATTCAGCTTCACGATCTTTGTGAATTTCACGCTATCACGCTGCTGGCTCCCCAGGAGGTGCTTCCCAGTCAGGAACCAGGGAGAACCTCATTCTTCTCTATCGAATAAATATTTCGAATAAAAAAGGTAAACACACTAGAAGTGCTCGAGAAAACTATTGTGAATTCAGGAAATCTAAAGTGAGAAAAAAAGAAAATTTGTGTGGATGGCTGTTTGATACATCTCCGATTTCATCTTCAAATGACTGTTCTCTCAAGTGTTCAAATGCTTATGCTGTGTCAACAATGGAAACAACCCCTGTCACGGTTTCTCAGCCTGGGCTCTACTGACGTTTCAGACTGGATAAGGCTTTGCAGCGGGTACTGTCCAGTGCCGTGTAGGATGGTTAGTGGCCCTCTGGCCTCCACCGACGAAAGACCAATAGTACCGTCCCTGTTGGGACAACTGAAAATGTCTTTAAACATCGCCAAGTGTGTCCTGGGAGGCAAATCACCACCAGTTAAGAACTGCTGCATGGACTATTAAGCTTCTTACTAAAGACATCTTTAACAGAGACTCTAAAATCTTCGTGTGTTACAGAGAAAAATATCAGAATTCACTCTGCTGTTGAATGAACATCTAAGCACGTGATAATATTTGCTTATATTGTCCCATGAAATACAAATCCTGTCCTGTCAATTGATAACACAGCTGATTACTGCCTTCTTCCCATTCACTAATACAAAGAAATTTAATTTCTGGAAGATGGAGCTAGAAAAGCTCAGCATTATTATGCCAACTCTCTAACAGAGGGCCTGCAAAGTTCTTAGGTTGTATTCAATGTCTCTGTGATGTTCCAGTGACAGGAAGAGCACATCAGAACACTTGGGCTACACAAGCAGGCTGGATAGCCTCTGACGAACAGCGAGACACCGATTTTGTGGAGTTGCACCATCTCTCTACCAGGGAAAAGAGAGAGGCAGAGAGAGAATCACAGGGCAAGACAGGGACACTGGCCTTCCAAACAGAATGATAAATATGCTTCTCTGCCCTGAGTGCACCTGTAATATACATACAAAGTCCTGAAGTTAAATGGTTTGAACAAGGTCACCCACACAAAGAATAGGACCCAAGGCACTTGCTCTAAAGCCTACTTTAATTCACTTGACCATATTTCTTCACTAATGAGGACATTCTACTCTGATATGGATTAATTTTCCTAAGAGATCCTACAAGGTCTTTTTTTTTCCACTTGCATTTCAACTGTATTGTATGTGATCCATTTCAAGTACAAGTGAATTGCAAGTGGAAAATTTCTGAGAGCAACTGAGTTGTACTTGACATTTTGGGGTCCTGGTAGCTGAGTAGCTCTCCAAAAGGTCATATACAGCTTTGTTGCACTGCAAAATGCCAAGGGCAACTCAGTAGCAATTGAACATTGAAAGGGAAATTATATTCTACTCCAAATCAGAAGCATGGACTCTGTGGAAGGATCTAGGTTCTATGAATTATGTGAGGGAAAAATGGGAAATTGTCATTTGATGTTAAAATTTTTCCCCAATAGGCAGTCATCTCTTCTTATGATTTATGAATATAGTTTTACCACCAATCTATCTACGCTGTGCAAAGTGCTCATTTTCTTTCCTTGATTTGTCTTAAATCAAGAATGCTGACACTAAGAAGCACTGTAAATTCATGTTAATTTGTCTATATTCTTGAAGCTTAATGAATCTGATACTTTTCAAAATTATAGGGAGAAAAAGGTGGGAAGAATACAATATCTGAAAGCAGGCAGACTTCAAAAACTTCTCATTAAAGTAAAATGAGTTACTTTTTTGTGGTTGTTAACACAAAATTAGGTATAGTATAATAGGAAGGGAATTAAAAAGTCAAAAGCATATCTCTTGAATAAAACGATCCATGAGTTTAGCCCTGGCTGGTGTGGCTCAATGGATTGAGTGCCGGCCTGTGAACAAAAGGGTCACTGGTTTGATTCCCAGTCAGGGCACATGCCTGGGCTGTGAGCCAGGTCCCCAGTAGGGGGCACGTGAGAGGCAACCACACATTGATGCTTCTCTCCTTCTTTTTCTTCCTCCTTTCTCCTCTCCAAAAATAAATAAGTAAAATCTTTTAAAAAATAATCCATGAGTTTAATTTTGCATTAATGGTACATTTCTATAGGCAAGGCATGGTGGTGATGGTGGAAACAGAGTATATCTCTGACATTACACTCTGTGAAAGCAGTTAGAATTCTCACCTATATGCGAATATCCTAGAACCTTGTCCCATTCTGTATGGGCTATCCTCTTCACACAGTTAAGGCAATGCTCACTTGCATGTATATGTTTATAACAGGATATGATAAAGGATACAGCTGAACAGCCAGATGAAGAGATTCACAGGGTGAGGTCTGGGAGGGTTCCAAGTGAATGAGTTTCCTCCCCATGGAGTTGGGGTGGGTCACCATCCAAGTGTGGATATGTGTGTCAACCCGGAAGCTCTCAGAATCCCCTACGCTGGGGTTTTACAGAGGCTTCTTCACACAGACACAATAGATCATAAACTCCATTTTCAGCCCTTCTCCCTTCTCAAGAGAATGGGGAGTGGGGCTGAAAATTCTAAGCTTCCAATCATGAGTTGGTCTTTCCAGTTACCAGCTCACATCCAGGAGCCCATACGGAGTTGCCTCATTAGAAAAAAAGACACTCATACCACCCAGGAAATCATACGGTTTCAAGAACTCTGTGCTGGGGTAGACACCAATATATGTTTTCAAAGATCTCACAAAAGCCAACATGATTTTCCTGTCTCTCTCTGGTTTGTTTGTCTAGTCTCTTTGCCAGAACTTTCTTGAGTTTCTGAAATAGTAAGTTGGGATTTTGCATTTCGCATTCGTTTTCCATCCCCTACACCATATCCTTCTCCTTTGGTTACATTAACACACCTTGGATGTGCCAACATTTCTGCTATCACTTCTGTGCTCTGGCAAGAATTGGGGCAATTTAATGTTCTAATTGAATGAATGGCTTTCTGGGAAATGGTGGCAATTTTATTTAATATATTTGTGTAAGGTAGAAAAAAAAGGAAAGGCGATGAATTTCACACTCTGAAATGCAAAGAACATCAAGAAAGAATTAGCCGATGAGGCAGTTTTTCTAGTGTTGGGACAGAATAAATAACAATCAAGAGCATAAAGGAAGAGGCAGGCAGGTACACTTCAGTGAAAGAGAAAAGGAAGAAATAACGTAAAGGGACCTTGGTGACCTCACTTAGAGTTCAATTTTTGCTGCTGATTTGGGATGTGGAGCAGATAACCTACCTACCACTTTTTATATACTTAAATGCAAATAATAATAATAATAATCATACATTATAATACTGGTTCCTCTCTGCATATAACACAAATGTGAGAACAAATTAGATTGTGTTTTTGAATTAGAAAGAATTCTTAAAAATTTTTAAGGGTTTTCAGGCTTATAAGTAGGTAAGGTAAATAGCCTTTAAAATTTCTTAGAAACAAGATATCTAAGATTCTTTAAATTTCTTGTGTGTGTGTGTATGACAAATTGTACCATTGTAATATAGGGAATTTATGTAAAATGCAGAAAGACTTTATTATTTGGTATCCAATACAATTTTATGTAACTAATAAATACATGCAAAATGCCAGGGGCCATGGGACATGAGGCCCTGCGTGGCAGGTGCTGCACACTGAGCTGAGCACGGGGAGAGCAAGTTAACTTGTGCATCGTAAATGGTGAAATTTCCACGGCTTCTTCCCACACTCTGATCTCAGAATGCTGGCAACCAAGTATATAAATATAGATGAGAGTTAGTTGGATTGTATTCGAGAAAAATGAAAAAGCAAAGGAGACTAGATCTAAATAAACTAACAGTTTTGGGGTAATTCAGTGAAAAAGCTGGTCACCTCCCCTTTACCCAACAATGCAGTCCACAAGTTAACAAGTAGAATTTCCACTCAAGATTTTGGTGTTTTATTCTTAAACATAAAATTATATCTAAGATAGCCAGGTATTTGATGGGAGTATCAAGTATTCCAGACAGCACAAATAACAAACAAAGATAATAGAGACAGCATGAGAACCAAAGGAAAATAAAAATTCCAGAAGTTTAAAGTAGAAACAAAATGAAAAGAAAATGATAGCCAAAATATTTAGTTATACTGCCCCTACCACCACCAAAGAAAGAGAACAGTACAAAAAAGAACAAACAGAGAACAAGAAAGAGCTCATGGAAAACAAGACCACGGTATGTAACTGAAGGACAAGAAGATAACGTGCAGAGAGGAGAACACAACAGGGGAGTGTACTCGTGGTCCCGAGAGCTCGTTAAGAATTGCGATAGAGAAGATGTTGTACCTCTTTAATGATGTCTGAAATATAACTAAATGGTTGTATTGAGGTACATCTATCTTCTTTTTAAAAATATTTATTGGAATGTACCAACCTTGTCAGAGAGCCTGTAATATTCTTGAGGTCACCATGACAGTCTGAGAATTTGTACTTACCGCTTCTCCCTTGCCTTAATAATCTGGAGAATTTTTCCAGCACATTTAATTTTAATGGAAACATTTAAAATTTGTCATCATTTCTTATTTTTAACAGTTTCTTGAATATTATCAAAATCAGATTTCTATTAAATAAGTATATTATATACTGGTAAATAACTTCAAATATACTTGATCAACTTTCTTATATAAATCTCTCGATACACACTGCTTAAGCACCAGAATAGTTCTTTCGAACCTATTAAGCACAGATAAGTACTTGTGTTCCTTTGGGTAGATTTGTTGTACATACACTTAAATGTTTTGCTTTGGTATCTTGTTTGGATTATTTCAATGTATAATCTATTGCCTCTCAGCTCTAGTTATCAACCCAATATTTTGTTTGATTCCAAACATTTTGTTCGAAAATCTCAATAAAGGGCCACATTGAACTCTATGTACCATATTTTGCTGTGTGTAATGCACACCCACATTTTTACACAGGATTATTATAACCATTATTACACCCATGTTATGTAATCATTATACCCATGCATAATGTGCATTCTTATTTTTCCCTAAAAAATTTGGTCAAAAAGTGCACATTATTCTGACAAAATGTGGTATTTGCATTATCTGTTGCCCAGAAACTCCTCTGAGATGGAGATATTGTTTTATTCCCTTTTGCCACTTCCTAGGATGGCATCCTAGCCCAAAAAGGGCACTCAACACATTCATTTGCATGCCTTGCACTGATGAATGAGAAGTCTTCTCCTAGACACTATAGACTCATGGAGTGAACCAAACCAGACTCTGAGAAATAAGACTAGAGTCAATACATCCTGCTGGGGTTATAGGTATAAAAATACCTTTAGGGATTTGCCAGTTTTTTATTTAGATCCAACTGAGTAGTGAATGATAAAGAAGAGTTAATGTCTATAATGATGTAGAAATTCTGTGACAGATGAAGAGAATCTTAATCATTAGGGTGAAGTGCGATTACCAGGGGAACTGTGGTTACATACATGAGATTCTCGTATTCAAAGTGTTTACATTTTAAAGTTATCTTAAATGAAATTAGGAGCAAAAAGTAAAGTTAGGGGCAAAAAAAGAAGGACCTACCTTCTTTTTTTATATTGCACATTATTCTTAGGAATTGAGCTTCCCTCTCATAAAATTACAAAAAAGTCAAAACAGAATTTCTTAACACATGATATGGCTTCCTGTTCCTTGGATGGTTTGTCAAAATTATCCTTCTTAATAAAGAATTAGAAACTAGACCCCTACTCATTAATTCTTATTTTTTTTATTCACTGTGTTTCTAAATGTTGCAATAGGCCAATATAACTCACCTATGACATGAAAAGGTATTTTTCATCTTTGGGGTTTAGATCCCACCAAAAATGAGGACAATTCCGCCCCCAATCACACACACACAAACAACAACGAAAGACATTACCTTGAGCTATGTACGGTGTGGTTTCCTCCTTCGGAGGGATGTTTGTGGGTCGAGGTGTGGGCGCAGGAGGTCTGTTTATAATAAAAGACCGACCTCCTATTTTTTTCTTTGTACTCGTATTGGCCAGGATCATGTCATATTCACTGTCATCGATCTCAGCAAAAGTGTATGGGTCTTCCTCCTCCTCCTGCTGCTTCTTTTCATCTTCTGTCTGTTCTTCCTCTCCTTCAGGTTCACCTCCGGCTTCCTGTCTTGCACTGGGATTGCACCAACTCTGACTTCTTTCCCTTTGGCCTTCCGACATTTTCCCTATTTATGAAATATTTAGATGGTGGTTACTTTTCAATTATGCGCAATATTTTTGATGTTCATCTATCCCTTGCCTAAACTTCCCCCATAGTAATTTACATATTACAACATAAATTCCCCCCAAAAGAAAAGTGAACCATGGAATTTGCCAACATATCCTTCAACATATCTTTCCTAGCAAAGTTTGTTAACTTTGTTAAGAAAAAACTGTTTAAGACATGGATTTTTTCAAAATATCAACAAACATGTAAATGGTTCCCCCATAGTTTATGAATGATTTAATATCAGGAATTGATTTATAAAATTAATTCTCAAATTTCAAAAACTTTGAAACTTTGTATTTTTCAAACATAATACTTTTAGGTTACTTTCCTACTTGAAGTCATTTGACCTTTCATAGGGTTTGCACTGGGTATTCTGCCTAAAATTCAATTTCTCTGAAAATGATAGGGTGGAATGGTTAAAAGCACTAGTTCTTGGTTTCTTATGGTAAGTCTAACTCGGACAATGACAAACTGACCTTCAACTCTTGCTTTTTATAAGCCAACATGAACCTCATTCCCAGGTAAAGAACACTGAAAAGTAGAGTTCATGACCTAAAAGATGGCATGGACAATCAATAGCTTGAATATTAATTCATATGAAAAGAATAAATTGATGGTTTTCATACTTAGCAACATCTTTACATATTTTTATAAAAATGCATTAAAATATGTTAGTATTCAATAGCAGTTATTTAGCAGATAAAGATACCATACACCCTGGCTAATGAATAAGTTGAAAATAATTTTGATGGCTCTCTGCCAGGCCAATGAGAATTTTTAAAAAATCTTCCCTTTACCAAGTGTTTTGCATAAAGTATTAATGAAAACAATAAAATGAAAAAGATTTCAGTTACTGACAGAAAAATAGTTGTTTTTCTATGTTATTCTGGGATATTCAGGCATGTGAACTAAAGGAGAATGATTCTTCTTTCTCTTGAGTGAGATTCTGACCAAAAATTTTTAAAATTCACTTATGGATATTTTAGTGGAAAAAATTAGGAGCTAAGGAGAAAGACAAGTTATGGAGAAGAATAAAAAAAATAAATATTATAAGAAGGTTCAGTGACTTTGGGAGGTAGGCATAGGAGTAGAGACCAAGATCATCTTCCAATAGTCTTCTATTTGATTGGTTCAGTTGGTTTAACCAATGAATACAGGCCTACATATAACACATATACACAACAATGTATACAGGCCTACATATAACTAACTTTAAAATCACCATGACTTGCCTTTCCTCTGGGAATAAAATGGTGTTGAGATTGTGACTCCATGACTTTTGTCTCACTGACAGCATCACAGGTGAAACCAGATTAAGTGTGTGGGAAAAACTTTTACAGTATTTTATTTTTAGTAGAATGTGTCAACTATGTTACTTTTATGATCTGATTTCCTAAGCTGTTCTCTTTGTTTCTCCACCCACTTCTCTTCCCAGCTCTTTCTAAAGTTGGGCTTGCACTAGAAATAATACATTTTATTTTTTATTTCCTAGTGTATCAGATTATTATACTTTATGTTGGAGTGGGACCTGCACTTTCTCAATGCAGTTGTACATAGGTAAATAACAATTACAATAAATCACTTCTATAATTCTAATTTTTGAAGTAACTGGGGCAAGAGTGTATAACAAAAAGAACACTTAAAATTCCAGAAACCTGTTCAGAGAGGTGTTTGACACATTCTAATCACAGGCTCTATGGTCTTGGATCTGAGTCAAAAACGGACCCTGCCCATTCGGTTAGAATGCCATTCTGATTCACCACGGTTGTGGGTTCGATCTCTGGTCAGGGCACATGCAAGAAGCAACCAATGAATGCATGGATAAGTGGAACAGCAAATCGATGTTTCTCTCTCTCTCTAAAATCAATAAATAAAGAATTAAAAAAAAAAGAGAGATCCTAAGTGATGGCTGCCTTGAAAGTTTGTTGTAAAGATAAAAAGAAACAATATTCTTTATAAACTGAAAAGTGTTCTATAGTGTTCTGTATTAGTGTTTTTTATAGTGAATATGTCCATAAATCATCATGAGGAATTTGATACTTAGAACATTGGTGAGGAGGTCTCTTTTTTCAGTGACTTGAGCCAACTTATCACATACAGAAATTTCCATTAGGAAAAAATTTAATTTAATATTAGCTTCTCTAAGAGATTTCAGCTGATACAAGACAACTTTGCCTCTTAACAATTAATATTAATAATGATATGAAATTGTTCACATCTATTAAAATGATAAACTTATACCAGAATTTTGTTGTCAGTGTACTACTAATCTATGTCCCTTCCTCTGGTCCCAAGATTGACAACCTACTTCGTTGATCTACCCTAATGGCCCATATGAGCTTGACACATAGTAGGCAATCAACAAATATTTGTTGAGTGAGTGAATGGGTCAGGGGAGTGCCTACGAGGGTCTCCATACTTTCCATTACACAGCATTGTCCGTCTCTAAAAGCAGTGCATACCCTAAGTACAGGTTTACGTTGATCAACGTGAACTTTTATAGAGACAGGGCCTTCAAGGACACAGATGTTAAATCTCATGGCTTCAAAATTTACTTTTTGAAACAGCTTTTATATACTTCATAACTTTTTAGGACTCAACAGCTACAGTATTGTGACAAATGGGGTTTTGATAACAAATACTTCTTTTATCCTTCTTTTAAAATTTTATTTGTAAGAACATTTTCTTAACTTGGAAGTAAATATAAAATAGTGACCAATTAAGTGGGTGAAAATTAGTGACCTTGTGACAGTCACTAATGTGAATGTGAAGCTAGAAGTTTGCTAGTCTGTTGCACACTTCAGGCTAATAGGGTCAACATGGAAGCTCTTCTTGATGCTCCTTGACCCCCTCCCCCATTAGACACTGTAATCCTGCATTTGGGGCAAATACTGTCACAGTCATTTAACCGTCCTTCCACTTAATCATTTTGTGTATAGAGTGTTCTTAGATGTTGGTCTCAATGCAGTGTGTGATAAACCCTCTGCTACTTGCTTCCCTTGAAGCTACCAAGTGAGTGAAATGCCCAAGGTCCTTTTTCAAAGCTGTACTATATTAGCCTTTCCCTTTTGCTGGAGGACAGAGTATTTTTTAGAAGTGAAGTTGTCATTTACTTTTCCATGTTCCTTGAGTTTCATTTCAGGGGAAGAATTTATTACAGACTACTTCCTGGTTTTATTTTTTACTTACTTAAACTTTTGCAATGATTCTTTGTTCCAGAAGGAAAGAAGGAAGGAATGCAGGAAGGAAGAAAGGGATGGAGGAATAGTTAGTGGCGGGTGTCTTTTGCCTGATTTCCCAGGCCCTTATTAAAGAATGGAGTAAAGTTGCTCTTAGTGTTAGAAGTTCATCTTCTCTGTATAGATTTGCTACTGCACTATATGCTATTAAGTCTGTCAAATTTTTTTTGTTGTTATTTTAACCTTAAATTTACCTTGTAATGTGAGGTGAGGTTTATCCGGTTGGAGGGCAGCAACTACAGGTCGTGGCGGGGGAAGAGGTGGTCTGTTGTCCCCAAGTGGCTCTTGTGAAGTGATTTCTGGATTGTCCCCAGGAATGAACACATACAAGTCATCATACTGGTCCTCAGAGCTCTCACCGTCAACCTCGGGCAGGCTGTAGTCGGCCTCTGGGCCTGACTCATTCTCTTTCTCCTCCTTTGCTGTTTCATTCGCCTCAGCTCCTTCGGCACTGGGCCTAGATGTCTGCACACTTTCATGATGAAATGCTGGGTTCTGTATGGCTGTTTATAAGGAAGATTGTGTGATTTCGTTTAAACACACCATCTGGAGGCATGTCGTATTTCATAATTTCATACCGAAGTGGTAGTACTGCTAATAAAACTTTTATGATGTGATATAGTGGAAAGCTGACAAATGCATAAATTTGGTGAATAGTCAGTCATTCTTGGGCTTTTAAAATATTTATCGAATGAATTGTTAAAGCTCTATTACATCTTGCTATCTCAATATGAGGCAAACTTATAATATTCTGATTCTCAGAGTTACTGTTCAAGCAGATTCACAGATATGACTGCATGACTGCATTTTTATTAGAAAACAGTGTAACTGCTATAAGTAAAAAATGACGGAAAAGGTAAAGACAAGCAAAATAAATCTTAACTTCCTTATGAATAATGCAATAAAATAAATCTATAATTTAGTCATTGTTTTAATACGTAGCTATCAACAGGTGATACTTTAATTCTTGAAATTATTACTCGGGAAAAGTTAATTTTTTTCTTTAAAAAATTTTATTTATTTATTTTTAGACAGAGGGGAAGAGATGGAGAAAGACAGGGAGAGAAACATCATGTGTGGTTGCCTCTCTTGTGCCCCCAACTGGGGACATAGCCTGCAACCCAGACATGTGCCCTGACTGGGAATCGAACTGGTGACCCTTTGGTTCATAGGCCAGCACTCTGTCCACTGAGCCACACCAGCCAGGGCAAATTTTTTCTTTTTTAATGAGGAAGGGATAGAAGTTGCCAATAGTAGGTAAATCTTTCTAGGGCTCAGTTCTCTTACCTATAAAATGTACTCTATCCTGAAGCTTAACCAAATGATCCAAATGCCCTCCATTTAAGAATGATGATGCCAACATTTGTTTTTATACTGTACATTAAAGCTTTCTAACCACTCTGGAAGGAAAATAGAAAATTGGATATTATAATGCAATACCTTTAAATATTAAAACACTTTTGTTTATATTCTCTTTATAAAAATTCTACTCTAAATTAAACTTTCACAAACTTTACAACAAACTTTTGAATCTCTGTATTGCAGGGAATATGTGAATTGTCATCATCAGTGAAATTAAAAACAAATAATTGTTTTAAACTATTGCTAAACTTAAATACAGCTATAGAAGCCAGAGTGGCATGTAGAAAAACATTTTTTTAAGTTAAATGTTACAATGTAGAAAATTTTCAGCAGTGGGAAAATAAATTAGTAATGCAGAAAAATCATGCCGGTGTGGGTTCACATTTCTACATTGAATTTTATTGTTTAATTTTTCTCTTCTTTCACATGAGAGAAAGGTGTAGGTGCCAGCACTAGAGCTACAAAGCAAGATTCTTTGGTTACCAGCCCAGGCAGAGCAGATGGCCTTTCATTCTTGCACAGATCTCTCCACAGATCCCCACGTTCTACATCTAACACCAAACACTGAGCCTGAAACAAAGTAGTCTCTGGAAATCCTGATGGAGTGAGTAAATGATGGAATAACTGAAAAGAAATTATTGCTCAGGGATAACAGAAGGGCTTTACTGCATCTCTTTGGGTAAGTCAAACACCAACTTAAAATTACATTTACATTATAGGAAATTATAGGAAATTACTTGCAGCCAACCTTATGCTATACATAAGACAATGTTTTATGTATACACTGTCCAAGAAACTGTCTCCTTGGACCTTGTCAAATATGCTCAAATGTGCAATCCAGCCCTGGAGAGTTTCATAGTGGGTCAGTGGGATTTATGAAGCTTCATAGCAATGGTGGAACCAATGGAAATCTGCCGACTTAGGGTGGGCGTCCTATGCTTCATCCTCTCTTCCATGGAAGAGCCTGAGGCCTGCGTCTGGTCACACTGAGTTTCACATTTGAGACAGTTCCAGGTCCCAACTGTCTGTAGCAACGAGACTGTTCTGTACAAATAACTTACCACAGACAGTTTTTCTGAGGATTACATGTCATTTTGAATTAACGATGGCCTTTATCATCACTTATTATCATTAAAAATAATAAAATGTATAACATTAAAACTTTACATATTAATACATTACTTTAATATTTAGCATTATTTTGTGTTCTGCAATAATATTTGAAGGTGTGTACTGATTTTGCCAAAGTATGTTAGTTCAGGCATTGTGTTTAAATGTGTTTGATATGCAGGTGAGCCTATGACTTGAAAAACCTGTGATCAATAATGCTTAGCTGAGTTTCAACTGTGCACTGTTAAAAGTGCAAGTGCCCTGAGGCAAAAGCCTGCTTGATGTGTGAGATGTCACTGTGGCTGCACACAAGCAGGCCAGTGGTCAGAGATGGGGTGATGATCTAGGGCGTCATCAGTGATGATAAAGATTGTAAGTATGATGTGAAGGTATTGGAAAATTCGGAGCAGAAGAGGGATTAGTTCCTTCATGAAGCATAGTGTATTCGGGGTGGCAAATGTGGAAGCTGCTATTGATGGAGCAGGGGAGGATTGAATGTGGGAGGTGGGTGGGGGGAGGGCAGGGGAGAATAATGGGGAAAAATGGGGACAACTGTAATTGAACAACAATACAAAATTTAAAAAATTTGAAAAAAGTGCTATTGGCACTTTGGACTAGATACTCCTGTGTTGTGTGGGGGGACGTGTTCTGTAGGATATTTAGCAGCATTGCTGTGGTCTCTGCTCTATAAAGGCCAGATGCAAACCTCCCTTCTCAAGTCATGCCAATAAAAAAATTCTCTGTTCAATAAGTTAGTAAGAGAAAGACAAATACCATTTGATTTCATGTATACGTGGGAATTAAAGAATAAACTAAACAAACAAAGAAAATTGAAACAGACACAGAGAGCAAACTAATGGTTGCCAGAGGGGTTGGTGTTTTGGGGGCTCTGTGAAAGAGGCGAAGGGATTAAGAAGTCCGAATTGGTAGTTACAAAATACACACAGGGGTATAAAGTACAGCACAGGGAATATGGTCAGTAACATTATAGTAATTATGTATATGGTGCCAGGTGGGACTGAAAATATCAGGAGGAAAGCACTTTGTAAAGTATAATTGTGTAACCACTATGTTGCACACCTGAAATGAACACAAACTAACAATGAATGCAAACTGTAATTGAAAAAAAAAAACCCAACAACACTCCATTCATTGATATCCTCTTTTGGGGGCAGAAAATAGCCCTCCATTGTCAGCCACTGGGCTACTGCAATAATCCAGGGGGAGCTGGTGACAGAGTGGACTAGGAGTGATCACAATAAAAGGGGGAGAAATGGCTGAATGCTGGCTGTATTTTGAAGGTAGAGCCAACACTACTCAGACAGACTGAATATGGGGCAGGAGACAAAGTGAAAAAACATGGGTGACCAGGATTTTTGGACTGAATTCACTAAGGACAGAATCTTTGCTACCTTGAATGGGGAAGTCAGCAGGTGGAGTAGGTTGGGAGTGGCAGGAATTAGGGTTTCCAGATTTGGAAATGTCAGGTAAGTGATGCATATCAGCCATGCTGGTGAAGCAAGCTGTTGAGTACCAATGGAATCTGACATAATGGGCACGGTGGCCTATCTACAGAGACTGCAGCCATCTTTGAATATTAGACTATAGCACCACATCCTATGACAGCCAGTGAGGAGGACCTTAGAGAGCATCCTCCTGACCCGTCTCATTTCCTAGCTGAGAAAAGGTCTGAAAAGAATGTGACCTTTTTTTAAATTAAAAAAAAACCCTGAAAATATATAGTTGTTAAATAGTCAGAATATTTACATCAATATGATTTGTGTATTTTGTTTGGGTAGGAAAAATGAGTGTTTCATTATTAAACATTAAATTTAGGAGTATTTAAATTAGCAACATAATTTACTAATATTTCTGCCATATTATAAATTAAAAGTCATTCAGTTAATTACTTTTTCATGCTCTCTTCAGTCTTACTTTTCAGTTACATTATGTAATAAAAACATTATACATATGCACTATACATAACGTAGGGACACTTACTGGGAAAATATGCAGGCAGTGAAGTAATATCCTCTTCATAGTCATGTTCTTGCTCATTGTTTCCACTAATTTCTTGAATCTGAAAAAAATGTAATTTTCAATAATATGCGTTAGTCTTAATAAATCTGCACTTTACATATACTAAAAAAGCTGATAGAAATGAAAATGGTTTTAATTTTTTTATTTAAATACCTTAGTTTCATTATATTACTTAGTATATTTGTGTTATCTATGGTTGCTTAATGACACATAGTATTAGAAGTATAACTGGAGCAATAGAGCATGTAAAATAAGCAATAAATTTATTTAAAAATGAAACTCATTGCAATTGCTTTAAGGTTCAAATTATGAGCTTTAGATGTAATAAATACTGAATAAAATTAAGCACAGCTGTTTCTCTTAAAAACTATGAAATTTCCTTCTTTATAATATTTCTGAATCTTTTTATCCATTCAAAAGATATTCTTAATTCAGACTTTCAGCCAAGATTGAGGCGTAGGTAGATACACTTTACTGCCTCACACAACGAAAAGAAGAACAACAACAAATTTAAAAACAAAAAGTAACCAGAACTGCCAGAAAATCGAACTCTATGGTAGTCTGACAACCAAGGAGTTAAAGAAGAAACATTCATCCAGACTGGTAGGAGGGGCAGAGATGGGCAGCTGGGTGGAGAGAACTTGTGGCAAGGTGGCGGATGGAGGACCCGGTGGTCCCACATTCACGTGCAGATAAACCAGGAGGAACAACTGGGGAGCGAGACAAACCATGTAACCCCGGATCCCAGTGTGGGGAAATAAAGCCTCAAAACCTCTGACTGAAAAAAAGCTGTAGGAGTTGAAGTGGCAGGAGAAACTCCCAGCCTCACAGGAGAGGTCGTTGGAGACACCCACAGGGTCCTAGAATGTACACAAGTCCACCCACCTGGGAATCAGCACCAGAAGGGTCCAATGCTTGTGGGTAGCAGTGAAAGTGACTGAAAGCCAGCTGAGAGCTGAGCAAGCAGCACTGTTCTCTCTCGGACCTCACCCCAACATATGGGGCCACAAAGCAGTGGTTGTCCCACCGTGGTGAACACCTAAGGCTCCACCCCTTATTACATAACAGGTGCACCGTGATGAAAAATAATGGCCCAAATAAAAGAACAGATTAAAGCTCCAGAAAAAATACAACTATTTGATGAAGAGATTGCTAACCGATCAGATGCACAGTTTAAAACACTGGTAATCAGGATGCTCACAGAAATGGTTGAGTATGGTGGCAAAATAGAGGAAAAAGTGAAGGCTATGAAAAGTGAAATAAAGGAAAACTTACAGGGCACCAATGGTGATGGGAAGGAAACTGGGACTCAAATCAATGGTCTGGACCAGAAGGAAGAAGTAAACATTCAACCAGAACGGAATGAAGAAACAAGAATTCAAAAAAATGAGGAGAGTCTTGGGAAACCCTGAGATAACCTTAAACAATCCAACATCCAAATCATAGGGGTGCCAGAAGGAGAAGAGGAAGAATAAAAAATTGAAAACTTATTTGAACAAATAATGAAGAAGAACTTCCCTAATCTGGCAGAGGAAATAGACTTCCAGGAAGTCCAGGAAGCTCAGAGAGTCTCAAAGAAGTTGGACCCAAGGAAGCACATACCAAGGCACATCATAATTACATTAGCCAAGATTAAAGATAAGGAGAGAATCTTAAAAGTAGCAAGGGAAAAGGATACAGTTACCTACAAAGGAGTTTCCATAGGACTAGTAGCTGATTTCTCAAAAGAAACCTTGCAGGAAAGAAGGGGCTGGAAAGAAGTATTTGAAGTCATGAACGGCAAGGACTTATGTCTAAGATTACTCTATCTAGCAAAGCTATCACTTAGAATGGAAAGGCAGATAAAGTGCTTCCCAGATAAGGTCAAGTTAAAAGAGTTCATCCCCACCAAGACCTTATTACGTGAAATGTTAAAGGGACTTATCTAAGAAAAATAAGAAGACCAATAATATGAACAGTAAAATGACAACAAATACATAACTATCAACAATTGAACCTAAAAAAACCAAAAATGAACTAAGCAAACAACTAGAACCAGAATAGATTAATAGAAATAGAGATCACATGGAGGGTTATCAGTGGGGAGGAAGGAGAATGGGGGGAAAGGCACAGGGAATACAAAGCATAAACAGTAGCAAAATAGACAGGGGAGGTTAAGAGTAGTGTAGGAAATGTAGAAGCCAAAGAACTGATATGTATGACCCATGGACATGAACTAAGGTGGAGGAATGATGGTGGGAGGGTACAGGGCAGAGGGGAATAAAGGGGAGAAAAAATAGGACAACTGTAATAGCATAATCAATAAAACATGTTTTTAAAAAAGATATATATTTTTAATCCACTTGCTTAAGTTTTATTTCTTATATATATATTTTTTACTGTAATTGAATAACAATAAAAAAAGTAAAACAAAAAATAAAAAAGATATTCTTAATTACATCAACTATTATAATACAGCAAAAGACATGAAATTTTAAAGGGGTTCATTTTTGGTCTTTAAAAAGAAATAGAAAACCCAAGTAAGGGAATTCATGTTTGTCTTTCTGAAATCAGTTCCTCTACATGTGGGAGGGAGAATTACTGAGAAAGGACAGAAACCTATTATTTCTGGAATTGCTAGTTTTTATTTATAATCTCTGAAAAAGACATGAGGTCAACATTCAGGAAACGTATCTGTGCCCACAGAGAAGGAGAACTAATACAAGTGGCAGTTCTATTTGTGCAAAAGCATGTGAGAAAAGAATGAGTTAACTACATGAGTAGCATAGGTCACATTTTGTTACCATGAACTCCAAGTGATTATTCAAATAACTTATGATTTTGTTCTTAATTAAACTGAAATAATTAGGTTATTTGCTCTGCATTTGGACTGTCCATTTAAAAATCGAAAACATTCATATTAAAACATAATTAAATTTATAGCAGCCTTGGTATGCAAGAATATTTGGCCTACATATTGACTTCAACAATTTGGTACGTCATTCACTTTGGTCAATGGGAGCACAGTGGAACTTATTCTTTTTTTTTTTTTTCCCCCTAAACCAATGTTATCCAGAGAAGAATGTTAGAATAAACTAAAGTTAATTGAATAAACTAATGTTATCCACAGTGTTTCATTTCCAGTGGAAATGTGAAAAAAAAATTTCTTTAGTATTTTTTTAGTGAGCTTGATACAAAAGCTCATTTTCTATTTAAATTATATTTTCCCCTTGGTTGAATGAATCAAGTGATAATATGAAAATCATGTCACTTTACTAGGGAGATTGACATATTGATTGATATTTGTACACTTTCATGTTAAAGGCATTGTTTAACATAGCCATTCATTATTTCCAATTAGCCTGACCTCTAATTTCATAAAGTAGGTCAAAAATATACTTAAAAATTTAATACTTTAAAAATCATAACAAGAAACTTTTTGCTAATTAAAAAACAGAAATGGTTTTTGAAAATTTCAGGCACTGTAACAACTTCCTATTATACTGTTCATAAGCCTAGACATTATGAGTCCAAGGTCAGTGCGAATTAATAACGGAACCGTGGGGAAGTGTGTATGTAAGTGTAGGTGTATCAATTGAGGTTGAAGCTTAATGAAATCATTTTTGTGCCATAACTTAAGCTATATAACATTTGAACAAACAAAAAGCAAGCCAAAAAATGTTTTGAAAGAAATTGCTTTCAAATTCAAAAAATACCGGAGTTTGACTGATTTGAGCACTTTCATAAGTTTAATATAAAATTGATATTGTCTATAATCAGGCTATGCAGCAGAAAGTAAATGTTTTTCAGTAACAAAAGGATCGTTAGAAATATTTATATTAAAGAACCAATGTTTCTTGAGTTCCTTACATTTACAATCATATTTATTTAGAAAAATATTGTATCTAGTGCTATTTCAACTCTCTAATGACATCAGTGATGGATTCAAAGACAAGGATGAGGGCACCTGACATCGGATTACTCTAATATTTGGCTGTGTGGTGCAGTGGACAGAGTTTAGATTTTAAAGTCAATCTAAGAACAAATTATAACTCTGTTATTTATTAGTTATATAATTAGTCAAGGTACTTTATTCTAAATCTCAATATTCTACCCTGCAAAATTTGAATAGTAATATTTATGCCATCAGTTGACTGGGAAGGTTAAATTAGAATAATGTAAGCAAAACACGTATCACATCGATCATACAGTAAGTGCTCTAGAAATGCAATCTGCATATGTTAGATTTTCCTTCATCATACAAAATATAGATCTACACTTAAGAAAAAATGGTGACCACATTGATTTGATGAGGGAATCATTGACATGTATCAATAATTATTTCACTTGATGTCTTCTCAACTGTGTACCTCTAGAAGTTCTGCTGCAATGGAAGAAGAACTGTAATATTAACTTTCTATGTAAATGGAGTGTGGCAGTATAATTATGTTATTAAAAAAACCTTTATAATTTTCAAGGTAATAGAGATGTTAAACATCAGGGAATAAGAGATATTTAACTCTTTAATAACTTTTTTCTGGAGCTGGAGCTTGACTTTATTTGTTCACTTATCAAATATTTATGCAGGCCTATTATATGCTAACTATTCTGCTAGTAACTAAGAAAAATAAGTTAAAAATAAAAAATACATAATTCCTACTCTCAAAAACATCACATTTTTATTGGGAGAAGAAAAATAATGAGATAATTAAAATACACTATTTTATTTATTTAACTGTAGTAAACTCAGTTCCTACAGGTGAAATAGAGAATTAGGAAATAATCAGATAACAAAGGCAAAGTTTTATTCATTTGCTTTTAGATGAGGAGATTAAATTAAAAATATTCTTAGTGTCTATTATGCTAAGTGAAGTATGTCAGACAAAAAAAGTCAAATACTACATGATTTCATTTATATGTAGAGTCTTAAAATAGAACAAGCGAACAAACAAGCCAAAAGAAACTTATGAAAACAGAGAACTGATGGTTGCCAGAGAGTTTTGAGTAAGCGGGATGGGTGAAAAGGGGAGGGAGCATATAGTCAATGATAACGGGAAAAGTTTGCACAGTGACGGACATTTACTAGCCTGTGTGTGATATTCACATTATAAGATACACAAATATTGAATCACTATGTTGTGTACATGAAACTAATATAATATTGTATTTCAACTAGACTGAAATAAAATATTTAACATTATCTTGACATTTACTTGGTTCCTACTTGATGAAAACTCCAGCAGAAACAACAAAATCTATAGTCAAAATGCTCGGTGTAACACACAATGTTTAATAAAATTAAAATTATAAACTAAAAAGAAAAACAGGTATTTTGTTGACTGACGTATATAAAGCTCCACATGGTTTTGGCATCTGGTACTGGTCAGTGTGATCATAAAGTTCTGATTTCAAGGGAGTGAATAAAAACAATGTTAACCTAGCAGTTGTTTTCCAAATCTTTTTATGAGGTTCTGAAGATACTGTAATTAGCCTAACTCTAGCCCAACATTCCCCCATGTTAATTACACACGATTTTACCAGCTCTAAAGCATATGGATGTCTGTGGAATGAGAATAAGAGGATTCATATGTGTTTAAAATGTAACAAATTGACCCTGTGATATTTTGTATATTATCTAAAAGGAATGCACTGGGCTGCAGAATCTGAGATAAGATTTCTATTGAAACAATAAATATTATTCTTACTAAATGTTAAGAATAATAATCAATGTTATAATGAAGCATGATAAACAGCAAAATAGAGTCTCAAAAAATTTTCAATGGCACATTGTAGGAATAAACATCTTAGTTCTCATTATATCTTTTAAGAAAATTTGTTTCTTCGTAGGCCATCTGGGAATATAGTCCAAAAGCAGATTCATATAGTTTCTCATGAAAATTTCTTTTTATATTATAGGATTCAGATCCTAAATATAAAAATTAAATAGGAAAAGCCTTAAAAAACAGCTTATAAGAGTTTTCAATTAAGGTCATGATGAGCCTGGTGAGGACGAAGGATCTCGAAGAGTAAAATAGAAGAATGGGACACATCAGGTCTATAGAGCCCCTTTCAAGACCCACGATGTGAAGAGGGTTACAAGACAATTGTGCTTAAGGTGTGTTTGTCAAACAATGAGTTTAAAATGTCAGCAAAAGGCTCTAATGCAGGCAAGGGCCATGGAGAGGGCAGGTATGACCTCCAGAGTACAGGTGCAGAAAACACTGTATTAGGCAATGTGAGAGACATAAATATGAAAACTTAATAATCCCAAACATCAGTTTAAAATTATTGGGGATGAAAAGATATATAGATAAGATAAAATGAAACAAGCTTTAAAATATGCATATACTTGTGAAATGCTATAATATAGGCCCATGCAATCATTTCCATTGTGTTAATGGAACAAAGAACATTTCAGAGTAGGCAGTATTCAAGCTGAGTCTTAAAGGATAAGTATAGTTTTTTTAAAAAGATTTTATTTATTTTTAGATAAAGGGGAAGGGAGGGAGAAACAGAGGGAGAGAAACATCCATGTGTGGTGTCCTCTCATGTGCTGCCTACTGGGGACCTGGCCCACAACCTAGGCATGTGCCCTGACTGGGAATCGAACTAGTGATCTTTTGGTTCACAGGCCAGAGTTCAGTCTACTGAGCCACACCAGCCAGAGTGGATGAGTATAGTTTTAATATATAAAAAGAAGGGAGGGAGCAAAGTCTTGGTCAATGGACAAGTATGACTGAAACAAAGATAACTTGGTGAATGGTTCATAGCTGGCTTGATTAGGTTGAAGGTGAAAGTCAAGATCGGGTGGTGGATTCAGGAAACTTTATTTTATAAAGTTTAAATGTTTTTCAGTATGTAATTATTTTCTAAGAAATGGGAAATAGCATATTCCTGTCTGTATTTTAGAAAAAGAATTCCAACAACAGTGGGTAAGAAGGAGAGGGGGTTATTTTAAATGTCAAGGGGAAGTGTGATGAGAATAGTGAAAGAAAATATTTAATGGAGAAGGTAGATTTAAGAAATATCAGGGAGATGGGATAGACAGGAGTTTTTAAAGCTCAATGCCAAAAGCTGAGGCCGAGGGCCAAAGAGACTGTGTTAAGTTTTTGTTTAGTACAATGACATCTGGTGACCAGTTCTGATGCTGAAAACACTTTTTTTAAATGACACTCTTCCAAAGAACTCTCACCATTTAACGATGAGGATAGAAAACCTTTTCTATGTAACTGAGATGAGAGTTTTAGATATAATATCAACATTCTTGGATAGCCTTTACATTCTTCATACAACATTTGGAAATACATATTGCAGTGGGCATATGGGTATTAAATTGTGAGTATTCCAAGTTTTTAAAATAAAGTTAAGCACTTGACCAACTTGGGAGAACGAAAGGTAGTTAATTATATGATTGCCTATTAATTTGATCAACAAGACTTAACTATGAAAGCAGGTGCATAGAATTAAATTGCATAATAACTAAGCACAAATTCCAAATTAGATTATAAAGATACCGAAAAAGTGTTTAGATGCAAGCAATTGAACATCAAACTATACATTACATTTAATCAAATCTTCCTTAAAAGATTTCTTAAGTTTTCTTAAGTGTTTCCTAAGATTTCTTAAGTGTTTCTTCCTTAAAAGATTTTATTTATTTATTTTTAGAGAGAGGGGAAGGGAGAGAGAAAGAGAGGAAGAGAAACATTGGTTGCCTCTTGCACACACCCCAACTGGGGACTGAACCCATCTGCTGATCTTTGGCTTTGCGGGACACACCAAACTAATTCAGCCACACTGGTCAGGGCTATTTCTTTTTTAAAAATTAAAAGATTTCAAACAAGTTGCTATAAAGCTAAATGGATTAATTAGGTGCTGGATGCTTCTGAACAATAAGTACACTAAAAAACAAAACAAAACTGTACACTGTATCCACCATTTAAAAATGAAGTTAGGTGGAGAAGAGATAGAAGAAAGAGGGGATTTAGCAAAAGTGAGAAAAAATATCAGAGATAGAAGGATATAATCACACAAATCAAAGGTCAAAACTAAGAGCAGAGAATCATTCTTAATTTATTCAATTTCAGAATGGTATTCAGAACTCAACTAAAACACTTGAAGAATCAATTTCTGGAACAGGAGACTTTACTAACCTCATGTAACAAGTTAGCTCTGGAAAATTCTTACCTAGTCTAGACATGCCATCTAACATTTTCAAGCATGATGAATAATAAAAAACCTTGGTTCATTAGTTAATAAACATTTACTGAATGTTTTTCACATGCATGATGCTAGGCAAGTTTCCAGGGTGTATACAAAATATATAACATAAGTTCCTAAGGTTCTGAATATGTAGCTAGAGAAATAAAGGTGAAATTCACAAAACAATTGTAGTCTCAAGTGTTTGGTTTGGCTAAGCAGTGCAATAGAAGACAAAGAATGAAGTCATTCTAGGTTGGAATGACTAAAGCTGGAATCTCAAGGATGGGTAGATTTTGAGAGATAAACCTTAAATATAGTCCTACCAGCTAACGCATGCTTTTTGAGCTAATGGATGAATAAACAATAAATGAATTGGTAGAAGAGGAAAGAATGTGGATATTTTTGGCAAAAAGAATGGTGCAGGCAAAAGCAAGATTGATTAGCTGATATGTAGAGGTCAAAGAGCAAAGCTACCCAGTCAAAGAAGGAGGTGAATTTTGGGGAGAACATGTGAATTTTGAAAGGAAGATTGGAGTCAACATTTGCACATTATACCCCAATTATGGAGTAATGAAAATATCTCTAGATGATGGTAGAGATAAGATTGTCACTAAATATCTCATCTATAAATACATGTAGGTTTATAGGGGCTAAGAGTTTGAGTCCAGAAGTATCATCAGAAAGATCTAGAATGAAATCTTACGCTTCTACTTATTACCTACCTGTGCTTAGGCACCTTCCTCTCTCTTGGTCTCTCTGGATGTAAAAATAAGCATGAACATACCTTGCTTCACAATGTGATTGTGCAAATTAAATAAGAAAATACATGTCAGAGACTTAGCACAGAGGCTGGCACACAGAAAGCACTCAACAACTTATCTCTACTGTCTTCACTAACATCATCCTTCTATTTCAGAACCCATTTTATGTAGCCCTAGTTTTTCACGTACTAAAATTTGTTTATGCTCTAATTTATATTCAGTTATGAGGAAGTGAAGACCAGTTATGTTTAACTTGGAATATAAAGAATAAAAATATAAAGACCAAGATAGTATTTTTTGTAGCTTACAATGTTTTTAAAAATTTATCTCTATTTTTAAGAGTGGTGGATCACAAAACATATGTGATGAGTGGTCAAGACTGGACCAATTAAGCTAATAAAAATTAACACAGAGCTCCAGGTTATGGTTGTGTAGGTTGTCCCATGAAGTCCTCCAGGGTACCATTCCCTAGATTATGACATATAAGGCACCCTGAGGGCTGGATGTCAGCAGGGTTGGTGAGAACAGAGGTCTCTCAAATGATTCTGTAGTGTTTAATTCTCAAATGACTTATACTTGATTTTACAATCTTGATATTACAATAAGGACTTATTTAGGTTAATATTAAAACTAGTTTGCCTTCTTCCAGCATGAAATGACACGGGAGAGAACGGGTGAAAACTCAGAAGGGTGTTTCCTGGTTGGTGCACCAAGAGTACGGAAGGAGAAACTGGCCGTGGATGAGATACAAAGTACACAGGTGAGGAGTCCAAAACTGATGGCAGAACTTGACTTCAATGAACCGTGAACCTAGGAGTGCTGCATTTATTACCTCGACTCTGGCTTCTATTCCTGTAACAGTAACAAAAGGGTAGAACTAATGCCAGCAAAGAGCTTTGCTATTGACAATTTTAAAATCTTGAAATCAGTTTTAGTTTCAAAATTATAAGTAAAAAAAGTTAAACTTGTGTAAAGGAAACACAAAATACCCCTATGTCAAAAGTATAAATCATTATACTATTCTGAATACTCCAATCAAATCAAATTAAAAAAAAAACATGCTTTCACTTGGAAGAAAACTAAATAAAAACTAAGTAATGAACGGATTTACATGTTTCCAAGTTGGCACACTGGTCTTAGTGAAGGGTACTCAGGGTTACATTTATGTTGACTATTACGAAGAGCCACGTTTTTTTCTTTTCTCTGAGCCTTTGATAATTTGAGTGAGGGTAAAAAAAAACAAATGGAAAAGAAACCAAAATACAAGCAGAGTAATAAAAGGCACTGTCATCACCACAGTTGCCGGGCATTTTGTTTAAAAAGAGGAATGAGTGGTTTCTGAAATCCAAGCCAAAAGCAAACATAAAATACCACTTAGAGTCCCAGCAACTTTCCACAAAGATTATATTCTTTAGTTGTTAGACAAGTGTTATTTGACAAATGAAACAAAAGACCCTCAAGTTTATATTATTACTATCAGAAAATAAGTGTTTTTTGACAAATTAAATAGGATTCTTAAAGCTTATATTGTTGTTGGCTTTTTAAAAGACTTTATATATTTACTTTTAGACAGAGGGGAAGGGAGGGAGAGAGGGAGAGAAACATCAATGTGTGGTTGCCTCTTGTGTGCCCCTACTGGGGACCTGGCCCACAACCCAGGCATGTGCCCTGACTGGGAATTGGACCAGCAACCCCTTGGTTGGCACTCAATCCACCGAACCACACCAGCCAGGGTGATATATTGTTATTGAACAATTCATTAGATATTTACATGGCTGAAATAATACTTAGATTCCAAATACAAAAATAAGATTAATTTCTATTGATCAGAGCATTTAAATCATGAAAGATCAATAGCCAGAAGGGTGAATCATACATTAATGAATATATGGTGAGATAGTAAATAAAATTTCTAGCCTTGAACCTTTAATTTGATGGCAGGTGTCAATTTTAGGAGAGGCTGTTCCTATGGGAAATAGGCACCAGAGACAAAACTGTATAAAATACTTTTTATATTGCATCTAATGTTATTTTTTATATAGTGCAACACACCATAGTACTCTAAGTATTTTTCCCATTTAAAAAATTTACATTTAAATTGTGGAGTTTAGTAACACTATCCATACCAGTCAGTAGCAGAGTAGTATCTCATAATCAGAGAAACCTGAGGACACGCATGCATCCTCAGTAAGTAGTTTTACTTGTTAATAGTTGCCATTTCACTCCTTTGCAGTTTACCAGATTCTACTCAGATCAGCTATCAGAACACATTTTAGCATTCCACTTAACTTGGAGAACTATACTGGCAAGATGCACACTTTAAGGTCTTACCTAAATACAGATTTATTTAAGATGATATATTATAGAGTTGTACAATTGAAACCTGTATAATTTTGTTAATTAATATCATCCCAAAAATGCAAAAAAATTTTTTAGAAGGAACATTAAGCAAACATGCACTTTGTATACCAAAGACAACCCAAAACTATAGTGAAATAAATTTGATAAGTTGATAGGAGAACAAAATGGTTGACAGTCAATTTGTATTGCCTTTAAGTTAACATAAGCTGAAAAATGCTGTGGTACAAGGAATTTTGTTGTATATTAAAAAATATAGTTCCCCCATACCCACAAGTAAAACCAAAATAGAAAAGAATCAATAAAGCCAATACGCTCACTTTGTAAGAAAAACATAATTTTATTTAGCCCAGAACTCTGAAAGATATTAACTTGTAATAATAAAATGAATTTTATTTTGTGCAGGTCCCAACCAAGACATTAAGGGTGCTGCTTTTTATATTCTGTAATCACTGAAAAATGAGCCCATTCCACTCCATTATGCCCCTGAGAACTGCAGACCTTCTTGCTGTGAGGTAGTTGCTTTAGCATTTTTTAAGTTTCAAGTGATTTATAGGGCAGATTTCAGTCACTTGTGAAAATAATTTCTAATTTTCATATTCATAGCCTCAAGGAAATCAGGACTAGTCTAATGAAATCAAGATGTGCCTAATATTCACTTTCCTCTGGAAGTGACTTAATTGAGTGTGTAACCTTAGATGAGGTTTAAATAAATTTACCTAATTCAGTTTATCTTCAGCTTTACCTTTACATATCTATTGAGAGGGATTTTTCTGGTTCGAAATGTAGACAACTATTTATTTCCAAATGGCAGGCCGTGAGATTTGACTGAAGAATGATTTTACAAGGTGATATATAGTTTAAAATAGTTTCTTTAAATAAAAAATATCCCCCATAAATATGGTCAACTCATCACTAATAAAGCAACAAAGGCGATACAATGTAGCAAATACAGTCTCTTCAAAAACTGGTCATGAACAACTGGGCCCGTCCGTGCAAAACCATGAATCTAGACACAGACCTCGTACCTTCACAAAAGTTAAATCAAAATGGGTCACAGACATAAATATAAAATGAAAAACAATAAAAGTCATAGACGATAACATCGGAAGACCTTGGGTATGGTAAATGATCTTTTAAAACATCATCAAAGACAAGACCTATGAAAAAAATAGTTGATAAATTGAACTTCATTAAAATAACTTCTGTTCTGTGTAAGACAACATCAAAAGAATTATAAGACAAGCCAGAGACTGAGAGCAAATCTTGCAAAAGACATACCTGGTAAAGGATAGTTATTCAAAACACAGGGTGGGGAAAATGCAGGTTTACAGTTGCTTGTATAGAAAATAATACAATAATTAATAAATAATAACAAAGAATAAACTCTGTTTTGCATAGTCACAACTGTAAACCTACTTTTGTCCTACCCTGTATACAAACCCATTTAAAATTTAATAATAAGAAAATTAAAACACTGATTAAAAAATGGACCAAGGATCTTAATAGACATCTCACCAAGTAAGACTTATACAGGGGGTAAAGAGGCATATGAAATGATATTCCACATCATATGTCATCAGAAAAATAAAAATTACAATGAGACAACACTACACACCCATTAGAATGCCCCAAATCCAGAACAGTGGAAACACCAACAGAAAACATGGACATGGATGTGGAGCAACACAAAGGCTCAGTCCTTGCTGGTGAAAGTGCAAAATGGTGCAGCCACTTCGAAACACAGTTGGGCAGTCTCTTACAAAACTGAACGTAACCTCACCATGTGATACAGCGCTCTCACTCCTTGGTATCTACTCGAACATGCTAGGAATTCATGTCCATACAAAATCCTGCACATGGACGCTTATAGCAGCTTTATTCATAATTGACAAAATTTGGATGCAACCAAGATTTTCTACAGCAGGTGAATGGATAAACAAAATGTGGTATATGAAGGTAATAGAATATAATTCAGTGATAAAAACACACCAAACAATCAATCAAGCCATGGAAAGACCTGGGAAACAAATGCATATCACTGATAGAAGCCAATCTAAAAAGACTATCTACTGTGTAATCCAATTTATCACCTCTTGAAAAGGCAAAATTATGGAGACAATAGAACGATCAGTGGTTACCAGAAGTGAGGTGGGTAAAAAGATGCAGGACAGAGGATTTTTAAGGCAGTGAAAGACTCTGTATGATATTATAATGATTGATATATGTAATTATATTTTTGCCCAAACCCATTGAACGTACAATGAGTGAAGATTAAGGTGAACTATGGACTTTGGGTGCTTATGGTTTGTCAATGTAGATTCACCCTCAGTAAATGTACCATTTTGGTGAGTGATGTTGATAATGGGTGGCTATATATATGCAAGGGAGAGGTGCATATGAGAAATTTATGTATGTACCTCTCAATCTAGTTATAAACCTAAAACTGCTCTAAAAAATAAAGTCTATCTAAAATTAAAAAGAATTCATATGCCTTAGTGGATTTAATGCTATTTGTTTTCTCTGAAAGTGCCTCTAAAACTGTTTAGGGTAAAATTCTATGGAAGTCAACAATGTCTTAGCACATATAAATATAATTATTGACTTGCTAGATCAAATAGTTTTAGCATTATGTATTAATATTACATACAGATATTTGAGCACCTTTACATTGTTATGGATCATGTACTTAAAACTTTAAGAATTGAGTTACTTACCTGAGATTTGCATTTAACAGCTAAGCCAAGTGAACAAATAAAAAATTAAATTTTATGCCCTGTATTTGAGAATATTTTGAAGTTTTATAAAGATGTATCCCTCACCCAAAAGCTGAATAGCTTAGAAATTCATCAAATTGAAGCAATTATAGCTTGGTTTAGGCAAAATTTAATATTTAGAGAATGACAACAATGGCTTAGGATCTTTATTTTTTATTTACTTATTCAAAAACATTAATTTAGAAACTAGGTTATACAATAGAAATATAAGAAATGATAAGTTAAGTTTCTCTTTAAAAATGCAGACATCCATCACTAGCCATCAGAGAGATGCAAATTAAAACCATTATAAGACATCACCTCACACCGATCAGAATGGCCACCATTAATAAATCAACAAACAGCAAGTGCTGGTGAGGGTGTGGAGAACAGGGAACCCTGGTGCACTGTTGGTGGGATTGCAGACTGGTGCAGCCACTGTATGGAATTTCCTCAAAAAACTAAAAATGGAACTGCCTTTTGATCTGGCAATTCCACTGCTGGGATTGTACCCTAAGAACCTTGAAACACCAATTCAAAAGAACCTGTGCACCCCAATGTTCATAGCAGCACAATTTACAATAGCCAAGTACTGGAAACAGCCTAAGTGCCCATTGGTAAATGAGTGGATCAAAAAACTGTGGTACATTTACACAATGGAATACTATGCAGCAGGAAGAAAGAAGGAGCTTATACCCTTTGCTACAGCATGGATGGAACTGGAGAGCATTATGCTAAGTGAAATAAGCCAGACGGTGAGGGACAAATACCATATGATCTCATCTATAGGTGGAACCTAATCAACAAAACAAACAAGCGAGCATAACAGAACCAGAGACATGGAAATAAGGAACATACTGACAGTGACCCAAAGGGCAGTGGGAGAAGGATAATGGGAAAAAAGGGGAAGGGTCAAGTCAAGGAACATGTATAAAGGACCATGGACAAAGACAACTTGGGGGGGGGTGGAGATTGAAAGTGGGAAGTTGGGGGGTGGGTAGGACAGGGGAGAGTAATCGGGGAAAAATGGGGACCACTGTAATTGAACAATACAAAATTTAAAAAATTCTGACATCACATATATATTTGTAATACAATAGGTATAATGATGTTATTAAAATAATAGCTTACAAAACATTTACCATATAAGACATTGGTCTAAGTGTTATACTTACATTAATTTTATCTTCAAAATTATTTTATGAGTAAGTTTACTATTGTAATCCTCATTTAATGAGTGAAACAAGTTACAGTGGAGCAAATAACCCATCCACAGTTACACAGGTAGTGTCTCTTCTTAGAGGTCCCAAACAATGAGGAAAGAAGTGTGTACAAAAAGAATGCGTCAGGTCACTTAAGAGTGCTTTACATCAAGAGTCATAGATTTCAACAGAGGGGCAGCTGACAAAATTTTCCAAGAAATGCACAAGTCTCAGGATGATGGCTGTGATTGAGCCTCTCTGAAAGATGATAAAACATTTACAAACAGGGGCTGCGAGTCATGGACAGTCAAGCAACATATTCTGGTGAGGAGGTGGGAAAGCAGAGCACGTGTTGGGGAGAAAATGGGTTGCCCAGCTTGACCAGGGGGTCCAAGGAACAAATATCCGTCTATGGCACAAGCAAACCGTGGGGGCGCAGCTCCTCCTGTCTCCTCAGGTGGCCGGAGCCAGGCTGCCTAACAATGCAGCCTGCAGGGCACACACGGAGATGAGTGCTGTCTTGGCTATTGTGGGAGTTATGAGAAAAAAGAAGGCCCACTCTCCACCTCCAAAGAGACGAGCAAACAGCAATAATGACATTTGAAAGCACAAGTAAGACGTCAGAAACCCGTACCATAGTTGTATGGATGCTGATAGAGGGGGTGCTAATGGAGACACTGGTGTGAGGGGTCAGAGAGACAGGTGGCATTCGGGAAAGATGGCTCCAGGCTTCCCTGTTCATTTTCCTTTGCTGCCCCTGCTTGCAAACAAGCTAGGTATTTTTTTGAGAAGCAGGAGACAGCTATGTTTTTACATTGGCTTGGATGCAAATACAGTGAAAAATATCTTATAGATGTTTCTTGTGTTCTGAGTAATAAAAAATGGGACGAGTGGATATATGTTATAATCAGAAAATCTTGCTTTAGGCCCCAATCTTTCAGGAAAAAAAAAACTGGTGTAGGATGAAAATGTTACAAGTAAAAACATATGGGTTTCACAGTAATGTCGTTTGATAACATAATGGGATGTGTCACCTTGGTACCACAGAACCGTAGTGTGTGTGGCTCTTATTTCTTCAAAATCTACCTCAAGTAATACATACGATTATATGTTCCTATACTTATATCACAAATGGGATGACAAACTAATATCACAAATGGGATAACAGGGAGAAAACATTTTTTTACTGAATTGTTCAAGATCACTAGATGAAGTGAATTTCTCCTAATTCGAGTTTTATCCACAATTCCTTTCTGAAATATATGTAATATATGGTTAGAAGCTCTGTGATTTAGAAAGATCTTGACTACATTTCTCTACATTTATGAAGCAGTTAATATTTTCTTTTATTATTTTTATTTAATCTTGATTGTACTATTTTTCCATTACCATTTAGTCCCCTTGTAATACCCTCCCCCAGAAATTACCACACTGTTGTCCAGGAATCCTTTTTCCTTTTTACCCAATCTTGTCTATCTTTTCAAAAAACCAGCTTTTGGATTAATTGACCTTTTATATCATTTTGTATGACTCTATTTTGTTTATTTCTACTTTGATCTTTATTATCTCCTTCCTTCTGCTCACTTTGGGCTTTGTTGTTCTTTTCTAAGTTCCTTTAAGTGTAAAGTTAGATTGTTTATTTGAGCTTTTTCTTGTTTTTTGAGTTAGTCCTGTAATGCTATGAATTTCCGTTTTAGGATTGCTTCCCAGTGTCCCACAGATTTTGGATGGTTGTGACCTCTTTTTCACTTGTTTCAAGGTATATTTTGATTTCTTCCTTGATCTCATTGCTGATCCATTCATTGTTCAACAACATGTTATTTTGCTTCCATATCTTTGTGTGTTTTTCAGTGCTCTTTTTGTGACTGGTTTCTAGTTTCATAGCACTGTGGTCAGAGATGATGATTGATATGATTCCAACCGTCTTGAATTTACTGAGATGTGTTTTGTGTACTAACATGGTCTATCCTAGAAAACATTCCATGTGCACTTGAAAAGCATGTATATTCTGCTGCTTTGGGGTGGAATGCTCTGGAGATATCAATTAAATTCATTTGATCTACTATGCTGTTTAAAGCCACTGTCTCCTTGTTGATTTTCTGTCTGGAAGATCTATCCATCGAAGTCAATGGGGGTTTAGAATCCATGACTATGACTCTAATTCTTTCCATCTCCTCCTTTATGTCCATGAAGATTTGCTTTGCAAATTGAGGTGCTCCTATGTTGGGTGCATAAACATTCACCAGGGTTATATACTATTTTTAGATTGTTCCCTTTATCATTATGTAGTGTCCTTCTTTGTCTTTTACTATAGCCTTGGTTTCCCCCCCCCCCCCCAGAATGTGATCATTTTCTTTTTATTTATTTATTTATTTAATTTTAATTTTGTATTGTTATTCAATTACAGTTGTGTGCCTTTTCTCCCCATCCCTCCACCCCACCCCAGCTGAACCCCCCTCTCTCCCCCACCTCCACCCTCCCCCTTGATTTTGTCCATGTGTCCTTTATAGTAGTTCCTGTAATCCCCTCTCCTCACGGTCCCCTCCCCACTCCCCCCTGCCCATTGTTAGATTGTTCTTAACTTCAATGTCTCTGGTTATATTTTATTTCCTTTTTTCTCCTACTTATTATGTTCCAGTTAAAGGTGAGATCATATGGTATTTGTCACTCACCGTCTGGCTTATTGCACTTAACATAATGCCTTCCAGTTCCATCCATGCTGTTGTAAAGGGTATAAGCTCTTTCTTTCTCTCTGCTGCTTAGAATTCCATTGTGTAGATATACCATAGTTTTTTATAGCCTTGGTTTTAAAGTCATATAAGTATTGCTACCCTAGCTTTTATTTTCCTTTCCATATGCATGATATATCTTTTTCCATCCCTTTACTTTTAGTCTGTGTTTATCTTTCAATCTGAGATGGGTCTCTTGGAGGCAGCATATATATGGGTCTTGTTTTCTTATCCATTCAGCTACCCTATGTTTTTTGGTTGGAGCGTTTAAGCAATTTAGATTTAAGTTGATAATTGATAGATACATTTGTAGCACAATTTTATTGTTAGACAATTTTTCCTCTGTTTTTTTTCTTTTCTCTTTTTCTTCTTCTTCTTAAAGCAAGCCCTTTAACATTTGTTGCGGTACTGGTTTGCTGTTAACAAAATCCTCTAACTTTTTCTTGTCTGGGAAGCTCCTTATTTCTCCGATTTTAAATGATGGCCTTGTTGAGTAAAGTAGCTTTGGTTGTAGATCTTTGCTTTTCATCACCTTGAATATTTCACATCACTCCCTTCTGGCCTGAAATGTTTTTGTTGAGTAATCAGATGATACTCTAAGTGGTATTCCCTTGTAGGTAACCAGCTGTTTTTCTCTTGCAGCTTTTAGATTCTGTTTGTCTTTAAGCCTTGTCATTTTGATTATTATGTGTCTGGGTGTAGCCCTTTTGGGTCCAACTTGTTTGGGACTCTCTGAGCTTCCTGGACTTGTGTGTCTTTTTCCTTCTCCAGATTAGGGAAGTTTTTGTTCATTATTTCTTCAAATAGGTTCTCAATCCCTTGCTCACTCTCTTCTCCTTATTTTAATGCTATGATGCAAATGTTGTTATCCTTCATGTTGTCCTAAATGTTTCTTAAGCTCTTCTCATATTTTAAAATTCTTTTTTCTTTTTGCTGTTCTGCCTCTGTATTTTTTTCTACATTGTCTTCCAAATCACTGATTTGATCCTCTGCCTCATCTAAACTACTGTTTATTCCTTCCACTGTATTATTTATTTCAGATATCACATTCTTTACTTCTGACAGGTCCTTTTTTGTGGTTTCTATGTCTTTTTTATGCTGTTGAGTATCCTTATAATCATTAAACTCTCTATCTGCTTGCCTCCATTTAATCTAGTTCTTCTTCTGGAGAATTCTCTAGTTTTTGCATTTTGGAGTCTGTTTCTTTGTCCCCATTTTGGCTGCTTCTTTGTATTTGTTTATATGTATTAGGTAGATATTCAAACACTCTGGTGTAGGCCTTGGTCAGATGCTGCTTGTGACTGGCCCTGGTCAAACTATTTGGAACTATCAGCAATCCACAGCACGTGGCTCCCTCTGCTGGTCCTGTTCTTGTGCAGAAAAAACTAAGCTATGCACCAAGTCTAGCTTTAACAGCACTCTGCTGGGGCAAGAGTCAGCTGAAGTCTTATACAACTCCCAGAGATTCACCTTAGTTGTTAAACTAATCAATGGTATTGGGTTAAACTGTAATCAGCAGCTCAGCTTAAGCTCCACAGGATGGGACAGAATAATCTGTGGGCAGGGCTATTGCTTCCCTTCAGGCTAACTCCATTCAGGAAGCAATGCTTTGCCTGAGAGAGATGGCTCCAAAAGTATGGGGAATGACTCCGCACAGGGATCCTGGTGGCTATTCCTTCACTTCTCTCTTCAGAGCTATCACCCAAGACTCCTTAATCATCTCTAGTTCACTCTGCCCTCTCTGCTAGCTCCCAGGGTAAGTGGCTGCAAATGAAATTTTGTGTGTTGGCTCTCTAAGAGGCTCTCTGTGTCTCCAGCCATCTCTCCCTGGCAGACAGAAACCCTGATGCTTTTCACAGCTAGATGTTGTTTGGGTTCCTCACTGGCTCTGGTGCTATAGGCTGTGGAGCCTAGCTTGGGGTTTAGACCCCACACTTCTCAGGGAGAACCCCCAGCCATTGACGTATCCTTACAGAACTTCAGCTGCCACCCATTGGAACCCAGCCATCCCTCTTGCACCTCCTTCACACTACCTATAGATCTCATTGTCGTGAAGTGGTTTATTCTGTGTGTCTGTGTTTATAAGGCTTCTCTCCAGGTAGTTTTCGGTTATTTATTCAGGATCATTTCTCTACATTTTAGTTGTAATTCCAGATTGGTCCTGGGAGGAGGTTAGCATAGCTCCCACTTACTCCTCTACTATCTTGAATCTCCCAGAAATTAATATTTTCAAAGCAGTTTCATGTATACCAGCAACCTCATTTCAACCATACCAGTTTTGCAAGGGAAGTCTTATCGATGAAGACAGATGAAGAGATAATGGCTTAAAAGACAAATACCATATGATTTCACATATATGTAGAACCCAAAAAACAAATTAAACAAACAAAATAAAAACAAACTCATGGATACAGAGAACAGACTGATTGGTGCCAGAGGCAAGTATAGTTGGGTAACTGTGTGAAAATGGTGAAGGGATTAAGAAGTACAAATTGGGAGTAACAAAATAGTCAGAGGGATGTAAAGTACAGCATAGGGAATATAGTCAATAATATTGTAATCACTAGGTATGGTGCCAGGTGCATACTTGAAAAATCAGGGGAACACTTTGTAAAGTACATGATTGTCTAATCACTATGCTGTATACCCAAAACTAATACAAAATATTTTTAATGTAAACTGTAATTAAAAAATAAAAAATAAAACAAAGAAAGACATAGTGGCAATGTCCACAGCTCACAGTGTATGAAGCAGAGATCAGATACAGTATAACCCAGAGTCTAGAGTTCCTATACTGTGGATCCAAGTCCTCAAGTGAGCCCAGTGCTTTTTATACTACAACACGGTGCTCTTTGTCAAAACTATCTGTACTGTGGACAGATGACATTAAAAGAAATCTAGTGAAAATAATAGATATTTGGAAATGAAACTTTGTATCTAATGTGAAGTCATATTCAACTGCAGATCAGAGTAATATTCTATAAATGATAATAAAGGTTTAAAAATTTATGTTGGTGGTAAAACTGAATTGGAAATTCATATCCTCTGTCTTTGACTGATAACATATTTTCTAGAGGATGTGGATGAGAGAAAATTATGGAATTAATCCAACAAAATCTAGTAATCAATTAAAATCATGTGATACCATCTAGGATAGATGAGCACTATGACTTTGTCATTTAAAGATGACTGTGAATATTCCTGATAATGGAAAAGTCTGTATTTTATCATCTATATACCTGCAATTGAATTTTCCAGAATGTGTTACCATTTTCAGTGGAGAAACATATATATCAGGCACACTTTACCTGTCTTTTGATAGATGTAATAAAGAGAAATAAAAGTAAAATTTCACAGATTATGGTTATATTTGTTTAACTTTTCTTACAGGAAGGCTAAAATTAATTTTAAATTATGGTTTCACATTACTTTATTTCCTTGACCTCCATCACCACAGAAAATCTTATATCCATGCTTGCTTTCTTCTTTTCTAAATCTTTAGCCAACATTTCAATGAGAAACTCAAAAGCACTTAGCCTACTAGCACTGATTTGTCTCTGAAACACTTTTGTTTGACAGCCTGTAATTATTACCAACTCCTACAGTGCTGAGCCTAAAGAAGGTCATTTGCTGAAACAGAGACATTGTATTTGTGCTTGTTTCCTCTTGATGTGGACCCGGCCCTCAGGGTCCCTGCGTTGTGGCCGAGACAAACAAATTCACATGGACTAAAGAAGTCCTGTGGAGAAAAAGGGACCACATGGCCACTCTCTGAGTAAGAGAGGGCCTGGACGCCTGCCTGGGCAGGCTTTTATTGCTTTTATTTCTGGGCACATTACATCAAGGATGGCCCTCGTTTACTATGCACAGGTTCACTTTAGGTGGTTACCTTTTACAGAAAACAAAGGAGAGGATGTTGCTAATTACATCAAAAAAGAAGGATATTTACAATGCAAAGGGAAAAGTGGTTGAACTGGTTACACTAGTCCTTGGGAGGTTTAGCATAGACTTTAGGAAGTTACTTTAAAGATATGCAGTAAAGGTTTGCTGCCTCAATTCAGGGTGAGGGAGTTTTAGCAAAAGCAAGCCTCATAGCAGCCTAGGTACAGTGCAGGCCTGATTCCCCACAGGAGAACCTATCCATGGGTGTGGACCCTGTGTGCCAGACCTCACTCCCCACTGGCCTTTCTGAGTGGGGGCTGGGCTACATTCCCCCCACCATGTGGAATGGTTCCCTACATCTTGTAATTATTTTTATCTACCCAAATTGCTGTCCAGATATGCATTTCCACTTTATCATCAAATATTTAATAGATGATAAAAGTGTTAGGTATTATATCTTACGAATTATGTTTCATCACCCTTATATCAACTTATTCTTTTTTAGACATGTCCTTTAGCTCAATGTTTATTTTTCTTTCATTTTAAAAAAGAAATAAGTACAAACCACAGAAAGATGAGCTTTTAAATTATGAATGAGCAAAGCTTTATTGTCATCTACAGCTTGTGTTTGATGAGATACTTTTTTTTGCCAAATGTGATGCAGCTTGATTCAGGTTATCTCTATGTTATCCTTTGTGAATCAGACCTGCATTAACTAAAAAGAGTGTGGACCTGGCTTACTAAGGATAAAAATACAATTAGAAGGCAATTGAAGTAGATCATATGTTATGAAAAGATTATCTATCAAGAAAAATCAGAAAAAAAGTGAATTTAAAATTATGACATCCTACCCAGAACTACCTAGTTATTTGTGAGTGGGTTCCAACATCCATTTCACATTTAAACACCATGTCTTATATGATAAAACCCATACAAAAAAAGCAGTGGAGGTTTCCAATCACTGAAGTCTCCTGTTTATATCATACTCTGTCTTGGAAAGAATAATCTAGAGTATTTCATTTTAGGAGTTTGAGACCAAAAATAACTTTAAGATGGGGAACAGTATCAGATAGAGTAGTGATCTTGGCTACTGATGTACATTAAATTCAGGTGGGGGCTTTTATAGACTACTTATTCCCAGGCCCCAGCCAAGACCAACAAAATGCCTGGGTTGGCCAAAAAGTTCATTTGATTTTTTTCCATAAGATGGCTCTAGTAGCACTTAGTTGTCTTTAACTTCATTAGAAACAATTTTGTTAGATTTTATTGTGACAGTTGTCATATCAGTGTGCAGTTAAAAAAACTCATCAAAATTGGTGAATTTTTGTGTAGCCATTTTAATATTGAAGAGGAAAGAAAATATGCAATATTTTCTGCATATTATGCTTTCAAGAAAAGTAAAAATGCAAGTAAAATGCAAAAAAAGATTTGTGCAGTGTAGGGAGAAGGTACTGTGACTGATCAAACGTGTCAAAGGTGGTTCGTTCAAAGTGGCTCCTGACTAATATTTCTCAGAACTAGTTTTTGGCTGTAAATCAAGTACCTCCTTCTGTGGGTTGTTTCAAGGGTTAGATGAGGTAATTCTTGGCCTAGATTAAGTATCACTACTCTTATGCATGGGTGGGGGGGAAGCCACCTAATGTGCAGGTGACATGTGACAGCACAAGCCAACTTCTACAACTACATTTTAGTTCCTGCACCCCAATACCTGAAGGGTATATGATTTCACTATCATATCACTTCCAGAATAGAACTTAAATTTTTTATTTATAGGTAACACTGTGTCTTCTTGAAGCAATAGAGCAGTGTGGTTAAGCATGAACTCAGGAGCCAACATTTAAGTTCAAATTCTGACCATGCCTTTTATTAGCTCTGTGATATTAGCCAAAGACTGAACTTTCTGTCCCTCAATTTGCCCATCTGTAAAATGGGCTACTGATAATACATGCCTCAGAGGAATGTTGTGATGAGTAAATGTGTTAATACATACTATGTATAAAGCATTTTCTATGTTCCCAGCACATTATATAATATCCAATAAATTGTAATTATCATGATGATGATAATGATAATGATGATATTAGTAGTAATCTCCTTTACTGATGTTTTAACTAAACATATGTATTTTCCATGAGTGGAAAAATATCCAACACTCTGCCAACCAGACCTTTTCATTGATCTTAGCTATTCTCCCACACCATGTCCACCAAAACAAAATGCGGAGAATAAAGTTTTTAAGGACAAGGTTCACAGCTCTCTCATTTTCTACCAGTTCACAATTTTTTGTCTGAAAGATCATGTTTTGTTGATAATGAACTAGTACCATATTCTTTATATATGCATTTATTTTATATATATGTATATATATGTCTTGGGTACATATCATATAGTTATATGCGATCAAATATTAATGTTGATAATAAGGGAAAATTAAGAGAATCTATGTTATTGCTATGTTGCAATTCTTGCATAAAAGCTTCTTTACTTTTTGGGCTTTAATACAAATATTCTTAATGACGTCTTTAGATATCTTGAGTAAAGAGATGCTTAATTTTCCCCAGAGTGTTGAAAATAATCTTTAGCATTTTATAGCATTCTTCTTGTACATTTACTCAAAATTTAAGATTTTTAAAATGCTTTAGCAGAGAAACACTGTGTAATTTATAAATTTACTCTGTGTTTCTCTACTATAAGTACGAGATAGTTTCATCACAAGCAAAATGCCTCCGGAGGATGTCACATCATCATGCCAAGGATCTGAATGAATGTCACAGTTAGCAGCCGCATGTGTTTACAAGTAAAGCTTGCCATAAGGATTCACTATAACGTAGCTCACCTGAAAAAGGGCACATAATCTTTTATTGCTTTCCATGCTTTGGGGGCTTTTCTAAAGCCAAATGAGGCCCTTTGACATCATTTTTACTTGATGCTTAATGTGCCAAAAGATATACTTTCAGAAATAAATAATCATATGAGCTATCAAAAACATCTCAAAGCAAAGCAGGCAACTTATTAACTAGGACTTTATGATGTTTCACAAATTGCATCTTATGAAAAGCAAATAAAATCCTTATATTTGTCACTGCCTCTTACTACTTCACAGCTGCCATTCAAAAAAAAATTGCTCTGTTGAAGCTTATAGCAATGGCTGGTCTATGAAAGAGAAATAAAATGTGGAGGGTAGTGGTTATAGAGTTATATTTTCCATGAGATTGCAAATGCAGGTGTCAGGAACTTAAATAACATTAATTCTCTGCCACGTGCCAAGTTTGTTAAATATGGAAGAGAGCGCCACCATCCTTGCTTTTAACTGATGTCTCAGTGTTCAGCCAAAGGAACCCCATCTATGAATTCATGACCCTAATGACTGGAGGCATCGACCATTCATGCATTCAACAAATAAATTGAGCACCTACTATGTGTCATGCTGCATTGTGGGTAATAAAGATACAGTAATAAATAAAATGTGATAAGATTCCTGCCTCCATGGAACTTCATTCTAGTGGAGGTCAGACAGATAATAAACAAATAAATACATAATATGCCAGGTAATCACAACTGCTGTGAAAAAATAAAGGGAGATAGGTAATGCCAGAGTGGAATTGTTATTTTACATAGCTCAAGAAGTCCATATATATGAGACTATGAAATATATATTTGAATATAAAATATACACATATACATGTATGTGTATATATGCACACAAAAATTTCCCATCCCCTAGATTTTCCATTCCACGTGCTCCTCCAGAACCTTGCCAATCCCTCACAAAAAGTAAGTGTTCCCATTCTCTCTTCTGGAAAATGGACAGTCCTTTGTAGTTTCCTTGACTAAAGAATAAGACAGAAGTGCCTCTATGTTACTTCGGAAACGAGGCTATGAAAACAGTACAACTTTTGCCTGACTCTCTCTCAGGATGTTCACTCTTAACCCTCAGCAACTGGGCTATGAGGGGGCTCCTCACCCGTATGGAGAGGAACAGAGGCATAGCACGAGACCTTCAGTTGCCAGACATGTGAATGGTCCATCTTTGAGAGTATACTCCCACCCTCTTTTAAGCTGTCCCAACTGAAGTCATTTGGAGCAAAGAGGAATGCCCCCTAGTGAGTCTTGCACAAGTTTCAGAATTCTGAACAGAATCCATCATTGTTATCTTCTTGATCCACCAAGTGTTGGAGTGGTTTGTTATACCACAATATATTGCCAGGACAGTGCCTACAAATACACATAACTGATTAAAGCTCTTTTCAGTGTTTTCCTTCCAATTTTAAGTTACTAGATTAGAAAATAAAACAACTCTAAAATAATTTGGATGACTTGAGAAAGGGACCACTGAGCTGCCCACCACTATAGCTACTAAAAATGACATCATGGCCCGTTTTAGTAGGGTTATACCATCAGTTGGTTCTGTGAAGCTGAATTCTTAGAGAAGGTGCAAACATTTGCCCTGGAATTGCTTTGAGTGCTGTGTTCAAGTTTTCTTAGTGAGGCATGAAACCTGAGGTAAAACTTGTGTATTGTAGCTCTGCACATTAGAGATGTATAACTTGGGATGAGCCATTTAATCTTTGAGAGCCTCTTTGTGTGTATGTGTGTGTGTACAGGGGTGGGCAAAGACGGTTTATAGTTGTGAGTGTGCAAAACACAGAGTTTATTCTTATATCATTATTTAATTATTAGTAAAAAGCATAGCCTGCATGTCTTTTTCCATACAAACAACTGTGAACCTACTTTTGCCTAAATTAACAACAGTAATAATCATTGCTAATATTTTGAGTGCATATTATATTGTGGGCTGTGGGCACTCTAGTATGTGCTTTTCATACATCATCACTTTTATTCTTAAAACCATTCAATTTCTTAAGTACTATGGTTATCTCCTTTTTTTGCAGAGGAAGAAACCAAATTACTGAGAGATTAAGTAGCCCATGATCAAATGGAAGTAATGGAGTGGGATTTACAAAGTTTTCTGGCTAGCAGGGTCAAGTCTCTTAATCACTAGGTGGATATCAAATATGATCATACATATGACAGATGCAAAGTGCTGAAAACATGTAGGTGAAGGAAGAAGGAGGAGTAGACTGTACAATCACAAAGGTCCTTATACAAAGGAGGTGATATGAAGGTGGAAGCAGGGAGGGATTTGAAGATGCATGAATTTGGCAAAGGGACCATTAGCCAAGGAATGCAAGAGAGAAGGCAGCCTCTATAAGCTGGGAAAGGCAAGGAAATAAATTTCTTCTATAGCCTATAGAAAAAAGAACCTAGCCCTCCAAAGTCTTGACTTTAGCCCAGTGAAACTTATTTCAGGCTTTCAACCTCCAAAACTATAAGAAAATTAATCTGTGTTGTTTAAAGTACCAAGTTTATGGTAACTTGTTACAGCATCCAGAAAAAATTAATCTAGTGTATAAATAGGTTATTATGTGATGAGGCATGAAAAAGTACACCTCTGTTAGCACTGTGAGATCAAAATCAGGTCAGACAGCTAGAGAACTTCACACACACACACACACACACAAATTATCAAAATATCTCCAAACTGCAGGTCAAGAGTTTTGATATTAGCAGTGATCCACTGAGTGTCCAGTACAAGCCATGAATACAGATCCAAATCATGCCATTTCACAATGAAACTTGGAACCTCACCAGAAGCTAGAAGACAATGGGGCCATGTCTTAACATTTCTAGGAGAAAATGATTGCCAAACTTGATTTTATATCCAGACAAATTATTAAGCAACAGTAAGGTCAGGATATAGATATTGATCAAATATTTTATGGTCCATGCACCCTTTCTCAGGATGTTATGGAAGAACGTGCTCTTTGAAATACAGACGTGAATGAAGAAACAAGAAGATAGGGGATTGAGGAAAGAGAGACTTCAATCTTAGAGGGCTAGTGGCTGGGAGAAGCCAGTAGGCCCAGAGGTCATTGGTAGAGATTAGAAAAGAATGGCTCAGGAAAAGATGAAATTTATAGATCATTTGATGATTTTGAATGCATGAAGTTGAGATTTAGCTGTTTCGGAGGGTTTGGGTGTATATTGCTGATCGTGATGCAGGGTAATAAGCAGCAAGCAAACAACAGCAACAAAAAGTAGGTCATGTAAACTCCAGGGAGAAAAAGTGAAACAAGATACGAAATGTAATAATTATTCTTTCGATGGCTTAGCTATGAATATTATTTAAATAATTATAACACACAAACATCACATATAATCAAACCAAAATGCAGGTTATAACTATACTGAGAAGATAGGGGTGGTCGGAGTGGAGAAGGTATGCTGGAGGGAGGTGTGCAAGGGTGAAATTCTCATACTCTATAGTAGCAAGTCGATAAACGATATCTAAAACTAATAGTCAGGAGCTAGTAGTATAGAATATTTATTTAGAAAAGTGAAAGCAAATATATATATTTCAGTGCAAAGAAATAAATGTGGTAGCTCTGGGGCATCACAACTGCAAGTAGAGAGTAAACTAGACAGCACCTAGTTTTTGTTATAAACCTTGTGGAATTATTTGACTTTTCAGTGGGGTCCACATGAAACTTTCATATAATAAAATGATTTAAAAATTTTTGCTTATCTTTTCACTCTCGTTGTAAAATCAAAGAAATTTAAAAAGAATTGTGCTCCCAGAAATGAGAAAGATAGAATTTTCTGCTGATAAAACAAACTATCAGTAGGTACATGTCTCTGCTTTGCCAGGAATGAGCTGGGTGTTTCTTCTCATCTACAAAATGAGGGATTTGGACTCCTTGGTCTAAGGCCTCTCTCAGCTGCAACATGCTCTCTCTCTGATTTCAATGCCATGCACCACGCACAGCAGTATATAATTCTTTTGCTTCTTTTTATCGACACGAAGCATTTAAAACCACAGATTTTACAAATTCATAAAGAAAACAAATAATTGCTAACAGACAGATGGTGCAAAGGATAAAGTAGAGCAGGCGGGATAATGTACAACGCTGTCGAAAGCAAAGGGGTCGTTTATGAGCAAATCCCAACTTTTACAGGAATCCCCCAGATGTTTCCTTGTGTCAGGATGGAACATGCGCTGCAGTGAGCGTTTCTGCAGCACATCACAATGGCCACGAGGTTCTGCATACTCTTCGTGCAAGCTAAAATCAAATAACTCATCTTTTCATTGGAATTGAACAAAATTATATTCCTTTTTTGATATTTTTGAAAGAAATGTTCTTTCCTATTTATTTATTCCCAATTTTTAACTCAAACACAGATCATAAAATATTAAAGCTGGACACAGCCTTAGTCCAGCCTTTCCACCTGACACACAAAGAAATCAAGGCCCCGGGGTGATTGAGTGCCAAGCCCAGGGTCACACACGGTGATTAGCGGTACTGCCAGGATCTCTGACTCTGGGGCACCATGTCGGTAAAGGCAAAATGACTTGATTTTGCCAATATGAGCTTCTTATTAAAGTAAACATAAATTGGAAGAAGCCAAGTAAACATAAAAATGCTCGGAAAAGCTTAAGCTTAAACTGCGGGTTCCTGGTGGATCTGTTAGAAAACAGAATCCGGAAGACATTTGCAAAAGCTTTACATCATCTACTGGGTTTTGCCAACTTTATAATTTGACAGAAATGAAGAATATTCCCTGTAATCAAACACCCTGCCCAGGATTCTGGGCTATAATAAATTAATGAAGTGAGTTTTTCCTCTCTGTTAGATTATCAGTGGCTACCATTTTCCAAGACAGGGATAATAAAACACCATACCATAAAATGCTTTATCAGCAAGTGTTTCTTTAGCGCCAAGTAATTATCATTGCTGGGCAGGAAACGTGCTGGATCAGCTTTGGCAATGCATTTAAAAACCTCAGGCCCTGTAATCTGGATACCCCCATGCTCCAGTTTACCACACTTACTCTCTCTGCCATACTTTTCTCTTCTTACTGCTTTCTGTAAAAGAGACTTTTAGAAGAGGGAAACTGGAAGGATTCTATAGGGAATAAAGTAAATTGCCTGAAAAAATAGGATTGCCGCTACTGATGAAACCCTAACCAAAAAGTATTTAAAAGACTGTAAAACTTTTCCCAATTGTTTTAGGGATCCTGTTGGTCCTGTTTTGGAGTTGCTTCCATATTCTTTCGAACCCAGAGCAGGCAGACATGCATACTTACAGCTGCTGATCTGGGCAAGTCCTTTGTAGAACCAATGACTATATTCTCAGATGTAAGATTCCATAATAATTGTGATAGAAAAAGATGGAAAATAGTCTACAGATTCCATGAGAACTGACTCTGCCTTTGCAAATGGTTCAGGTTAGCTGTCTGGTGGGCAAACAATGCTTCCTGAGGGGACTGTGGCCTTCCACACAGACACAGACTGACTGTAGGGTGATCAATCTAAAGTGGCCAGACTTTAGGCCAGAAGGTCCCGAAACCCACCCAGGAAACGCCTCGTTTCTGGGCAAACTGGAATAATTTGTCTCCCACTGTACATAATGTTGTTTTTTTCTTAAATACTCTGTTTTAGATCTACAGGTATTTGGAGAAAATCATAGGATTATATTTTGTCATAAGATAAACAAATACTTGAATCTTAAGTAATAGGCATTTGCATCCATAACTTTGTGATGTCTAGCAATCATCTTGCATATGTTATGGACTTTGAGAAATCTACCATTTTGCTCTTTATTTACCTGCAATTTAAATGTTTCACCAGAAGCCTGGTGGGAAGGAAAATATGCAGAACGAGTTACCCACATAAGAGAGATGAAAAAGAACAAACACATGCTGAATAATGCTGCTGTGCTGTATTCCATTACAACTTCTATGAAGACAAGCTCCATAAAAAGACTAATAAAATCATGTTAAAATTTTGAATTTAAAATCATAGAATCTAAGATATTCTTGGGTGATTGAAAAGAAATACTTGTGCCCATATTTTCTATGGCCTCTTGTTGTGATTTTGGTGGATTTACTTAAAAATATCTACATTTGTTTCCACTTCCCCCCACCACTCAACTGTGGTGGAACAACAATAAAAAAAGAAAAAAATCCACATTATTTTGCAGCCCTTCTTTTTCAGTTATAGTTTGTTTTGAGAGAGCCCATTATTATGGTCATTAAAAAATGACTCCAAATTTTTTCCTGTTCCTTGTGCTTTTATTTTTTTTGTCATTGTTTATTTGTTTTTCCTATTGAGCTAAAGCAGCAACATGGTTCGGTAAGAAATACACATGATTGAAATAGGACCTGGGTTCAATTCCTCCTTTGACCAACAATAGCCATATAATTTTTAGAAGTTCTTAGGAATCCTCAAGCTCCCAATTTTTTATCCATAAATTTAAGAATTTCAACCATATAGGTTGAAAGCATTGCTTATGTCCTACACAGCTATGTGAACCATGAAGGAGTGGAAAAGGGCCTCATTCATTAGCTCTCAGGGTTCAGAAGGAATTTTGTGCACTGATAGGTGTTGATGAAGATGGTATGGCGAACTATTTTCTCTATACCCTTTAGAAAGACTGGGTCTGCTAAAGAGAAAAAGAGACAACCCAATCAGACACACACACACACATATACAGTCTTTGTTCATCTTTGAAAAGTCCTCTTTGGTATTTGTTTTCCCTTCTAGATATGCAGGGAACTGTTTTGTGTAAAGCACATGTGGAACGCTGGGCAAGTTTCACGTGGCCTTATAGCATGGTTAAAGCTCGTTTGAATAAGACCTGCACGTGGTCACTTGTGCAAGGGCCAGTAAAAGCCATTTCCTGGGCCCCCTTTTTTAGAGTGTCAACAACATGACACTCCTGTGAGATATAGTAGAAGATATTTTCTGCTTCTCTCTTTCTTTCTCTTTAACCCTTAGATAATGACATCTACGAATATACAAAATATAAAAAAAGAAAAAAGAAAGAAACAATTTACCTACCTAGGAAAATCCAGAGCTCATCTGGTGCACTGCACATGGGCGTACCTGGTAGTAGTCTTGTTCTTTCTTTTTTAAGATTTTATTTATTTTTTTTCAGAGAGGGGAAGGGAAGGAGAAAGAGGGAGAGAAACACCAATGTGTGGTTGCCTCTCGAGTGCCCCCTACTGGGGACCTGGCCTGCAACCCAGGCTGGGAATCCAACTGGTAACCCTTTGATTTGCAAGTAGGCACTCCGTCCACTGGGCCACACCAGCCAGGGCTGCTAGTAGTCTTGTAAGTCATTCATATTTTCAACTGTAAGTGACTACAGTTGCAAAAACTGTTGTATTCACTCACTCAAGATGTTTTATTTTAAGATTCAAATAAGAATTCTCACAAGTACAAGCCTAAGGAAGGTGGCTAGCAAAGGAACTAAAGAAATGGGATTTGAAGCCTAGGGAGCAGGATACAAATCCCAGCTCACCCTCACCACCTAGTAGACTTTGAAGAGTTACATGACCATCCTAAGAATTCACTTTCTCATGTATAAAATAGAGATAATATGGTCACCTAACAGTGTGATAAAGATTAACAGCCTCACATATGAAAATTCCCAGCATATATCCTTGCACTGAGTAACTGTTCAATATATGAAAGCCATTAAGAAAGCATTTATAGTTAATTTCATTGAACACTTACTACATGCCCAGCACCGTTCAAAGTACTTTAAATTTGACTCATTAGCATCATAGGAACCATCTGAGTTAAGTTCCATTGTCACCTGCGTTTTATAGAAGAGATAATGGGGCAAAGATAAATGTCTGGGTTGATATTTTTGCATAAAGAATTTGTATTTTCATTACCTTCAGTGTTTCAAAATATACTGCATTCTGTGTTTACTTTGCAAAAACTCAAAGAGGTGTAACCACACTTTTTAAATAGTGAGGCCAGGATTCAAGCATGGGATGGTATTTGAGTAATCACTATGTATACTATTTCTGGAGGTCCTTTGATTCTCCTGAGAGTAAAAAGATTTTCATGGAAAATATATCCTGTCTTTTACATGTCAAAATAGTTTGCAAATGACAATTCTTTTTCTAAGTTTGCAAATAACAATGCATATTCTGTAAAAAGACAACAGTGGTAAATTTTTAACATAAATAAGGTGAAAATTAAGGGAAATATCTTAAACTCATGGTAAAAGGCTACATATTTATTAGATTTTGCAGTACCCACAGAATGCAATATATTTTGAAACATTTAAGGACGTCAAGATAGAAATTCTTTATGTGAGAAAAAATTCTAATCATAAAGTTATTTATGCTAATTTGCAGCTAGAGCCAAAGAATACCACTTTTGTTTGTTACTTTGCTTGTTTTGTTTTTTACAAGATGGACAAGAAAAATCACTGAACTTCTCTTATAAATCTAAGCAGTACCTAGGATGCTCTCTGATTATATGCCCATACCCTTTGAGGTCATAGCAAACATTCTGCTTTTTCACTAATGCCGTTATTAATTATTCTAGTCTGGGGCTGAGGAGCATATGGATCTGCTTCTGGAAGGTTTCCCAAGAATGTGTAATCGGAAAATCAAATAGAATCCCAGTAAAGTGATAGGCAGTGGTGTCATGCTTTTGGATGCTTTGCCAGTTTTGCATTTAAAGCAATCGTTCTGCGGGTAAGGATGGATTGGAAGTGGCAGGGTGGGAATGGCCATGCGATCAGTAACCACATTATACAAAAGCTCTGGTAATAATTTGGTTAACTATGTCTCTTCTGCCCATCTCTGCCTATGTTCTCCATCTTTATCTTTCATCAAACTCTGACATCCCATTTTCAAGCCAAAATCCCATCTTACATTTGTTTTTATAAAAAAGACGATTTTAGAGCAGTTTGAGGGTCACAGAAATATTGAGCAGAAGGTGTACAATTTTTACCTGTCTAGTCCCCAGACATGCATACACTGTCCTTTTATCAACATCCCCCACCAGAGAGGTACATTTGTTACAAATGATGAACCTGCATTCACAAATCACCATCGCTCCAAGCCTGTAGTTAGGGCTCATGCCTGGTGTTGTACATTCTGTGTATTTGAACAAATGTATGATGACTTGTATCCACCATTATAGTATCCTACAGAGCAGTCTCACTGCCGTAAAAATCCTTTGTTCCACCTCCTCCTCAAACCCTCCATCGCTCATAACCCCTGGCAACCTGATCTTTTTACCCTCTCCCTTGGTTTAAACACTTCATTTCTGTTTGCCCATACTTTAGTCCCATTTAAACATCTCATCCTTCATTTTCTCTTTACTGTCCATCCATTTTATTAGTCTTATGATGATTAAATCGCACTCCTCAAACAATCCAGACTCCATGGCCAGTCACTTCTATTTGCCTTTCTCAGCATCTTCAGAGCCAGGCCTCCTTATCTTTCCTTGTGCTTTTTCAAACACTAAGCAATTTAGTTCTGATCTGATCATTGGCCTTTCTTTGCCAGGTTTGGAGAGGGATCCCTTTATTATTCATCGAGGCAGACCTCCAGGTATGAGCCTACACATGAAGCTCTTGTCAAACAGGTTATGTTCTGGTGAAGCCATCTGGATGGGCTGGTGCTTTCCTCAGTTTCCAAGGTTGGCCTATCTACATCAAACTCAGACTGTTTGCCTTGCTCTACTTCTAATGCTTGTGCAGATTAGATCTGACCCTGCTTCAGTAGTGCCTTACCAACCGCACATACTCTTAACCCTGTTTTTGTTTTCCAAGTTAGATTTTTGCATCTTATCCTTGGGCTCTCAGAAACTAACCTAAGCCTACCTAGGATTTTGGTTTCTCACTCATCTCGATCCACAGCTTAAAGTCATCTTGCCCATGAAATGAAAACAAAACAGTCTTGCACAGTTTGGTCGGTACCCAAAGGAAAATTACGTAATTTTGAAAACTGGTGTTTGCCTATGTGTGATGAACTTCAGGCAGGCCTGAAATTTGAGTTTGCCAACTAATGTTATGTCAACAAAGTTGACCACGGATTCTTCTGAGCTCATGATAAAAACTCAGACATGCTGGGGTTGTTTTAATGTGCCCTGTGCACAGGAAAGAATGTGTTCAGTCTTTATCATAGTCAATTGCAGCTAGATGGAGGCCTGGGCAAGAGGTGATTTAAACTTCATAATAAATATAGAAACGAAGGGCTTCTTTAATTGATAGGATCCTTACTGTGCATGGGTGGTATTATCAGTAGATTTTTGTCCCTATACATATGTGAAAATTGGGCACCATCTTATTATCTCCTGTGTCGTAAAATTTGGAATTTTGTAAATTCCAAATTAAATTTTGTAAATTTAAGTTTTTATATATTTTAAAAATAAATTATATAGCTCTTAATTGTGTCTCGTGGTATCTTTCTGCCCATCACATCACTAGTCTACTCTGTGACAAAATGAAATGTGTTTTCGGTTTCTAAATTCAGAGGTTCTGAGCTCAGAGCACTTTTATTCACCTCTTGTGAGCTCCTTCTTCTACCACCACTACTGTCTGCTTCCAAAGGAACCCTAGATCACTAATATTTTGGGTAACTTGAATTTGCATTTGTGGTTACATTATAAGTTATGTACCTTTATATCCATATTGCTTTATTTGAGGGACTTAGAATTATGCATTGTGTTTAGTAAACAATAAGCAAATTAAAATTACATGTAATAAATAGTCTCATGCTAGTTTAGAAGACTTTCCCTATAACTAACACAGCTAACTAATGTGGGCAAAGCTGCAGGGTGGAAGTATGCAAATAATATTGAACTTCAAATCAGAGGATTGAGTTCCGTCCAGCTCATTGGCTCTGTGGCCTCAGCAGAGAACCATTTAGACTGACCGTGCCTCAGCTTCTTTATCTCCAAAACAGAGTTGAACTTTTACTTCTGGTTCTGTTAATGTGCTAATTTGTTCATACTCAAAGAAAATGCTGTTTTTACCATATCTTCCTGTTCTCCAATTTCCCTTCCTAGTAAACACACCAACTCTTGGTCCTCACTCCATTTGCTTTCTGTTCCCACACTTTGTTTTGAACAAATCTTTAAAACCATCATTGAATGATGGCAGAGTATATGCATTTCAAATATTCTTATGCATTTTAAGCATTTTTTGTCAATAACAATTTTATTGAAATTATTAATGCTTGATTCAGTAAAAGTTTCCTTTTGAGTTGTATAGACAATTCAATTTCTTGACAATGAAATTAGTCAAATTTGGTATTGCAATTTTATTTCTTTTTATTAGATGATGTATCTTCAGTCAATATTTATGCCCTCAAAATAAGCCAAAATATATAATATCAAATTTTACAAGTCTATAGAATTTAGTATTTTAACCTCCATTGAGTTTTTAAAACTTTCATTATTAAAATATGTAATGAAGGCCACTTATACTCTCTGTGAGAGTGTAACAAGGGGGGGTTCTTCATCCTTAAAACAAGGGGGGGACGCAACTCCCAGGCGTGCTGGGAGGACCCAGTGAGATGCTAAGTACGAGAGCGCTGTGCGAAGCATTAAGCAGGAAGTGATCATAACGTCATTATTTTTAAACACTGAAACCCAAACTCTAAAGTTTTGATAATTTTTAGGTCAAAATAACATATTAAGACTTACTTATGTAGAATTATTTTCAGGAAGAAGGCAGGCAACTTTTAGTCATCACGCTCAAAAGCTACTGACCCGTTTTTCCCTTTGCTAATTAGGCAGAGGGAGCTCCAGGCTCAGGTCGCACAGGCTGACTCTCTAACCCATCTTGTGACTCCCACTCCTTGCCCGTGAGGCTAACCCGAAGAGAGTGTCCCAGCCCATTTTGGTCCCCGTAGGCATTCTTTGACATTATGCTTCATAACTGCAGAGCACAAGGCTTTTCCTCTTGTCAGGCTGCATTCTGGTTGCCGTCAGCCTAAGTGCCATTAATTGCCCATTTTCTGAGAGGTGTGAGATCACTGCCGTGGCCTCCGTGAACCTTGGACTGATCTCAGTCACACTCAAGTTATCCAAGTATAAAGTCTGAATCCTGCGTCTGCACTCCCAAATGTATATTGAATTCTAAGCGATTCTGCTTTCAAGGTACTTTCTCTAAATTATTTAGGAACTGTAGAATGGGCTGGAACCAAGCATGCACTGTTTTAATAGAAATAGAAAACCTGGGAGAGGGTTATTCAAGTAAATACTAGGAATTTATAATAAATTTCTATAATGCACAACATGCAATTTTCTTTATTTAGTAATTTCTTGTTAATGAAATAGCTAGAAAGAAATATAATTCCAGTTTTACTCGGAAGGCTTTAAGTCCCAGATGGAGCAGAATGTAATTATTTCTTCTTTCGCTGTTTACCCCATAGCTGCTGCTGGGACTGGAGTATATCTAAGACCAAAATTTTAAGAAGGTACCAATGTGTCCTTAGGTCAAATTACCCAGGACAACTTGTAGATCATGTTCATATAGACTTTTCTATAAAATTGAGTCTTTTATTCAGAATAATTCACCAATCTGAAAATATAGAATGGACAGGGAAAATAATACTGGCAATCTACCAGCTTAATTAGTAGCTCTTAAGTTTTTAACTCTCATTACTTCATATCATATTTGGGGAAAGGATAAGAAGGCAAAATGGGAGGGAGAGCATATGCAATCATTAACATTTTTTTTTTTGAAAAATAACTTCACAGAGGAGAAATCTAAAAGACACCACCTTGTTCAACTGGTCAAAGTTAGTATCACTAGTAATGAGCATAAAAGCAACATCATGTCTCGATGCAATGCACTCAAAAAAGGCACAGTATCACTGCTCTAGCATTTCACCAAAAATAAATCACCTAAATTTAATCACTAGCAAAAATTCAGACAGATGAAAACAGAGATTTGATACAAAAATAACTGTACTTTTCCGAAGTGTCAGTCATGAAAGAAAAAGAAAAATTGTCTTGAGATTAATGGAGCCTCAAAGGACATGGCAACTGAATGCACTCTATCCTTCCAAGTTGGGTTCTGCCCAGAAAAAGTAGATGAGGGGAAGCTGACAGAAAATGAGGTAAATTCTTTAGATTAATAAATACTATTGTGCTCTATCAATATCACTTTCCTGGTTTTGAACACTGTAATGTTGCTACTTAACATGTTAAGATTTTGGAAAGCTAGGTGAGGGTATTATGAGAATTTGTACTATGTTGATAATATTTGGTAAGTCGGAAATGACTTCAAACTTAAATAAAAACAAATACACACACATTTAAAACCATTCAACATGCCCTAGATCATACAGCAGTAGGTGGTGTCCCAGTCAGGCTCCAGCCCAGACCTTTTCATTCCAAGGTTATGCTGTGAACACAGAGAATGGCAACTGCGGTGTTTGAAATGTAAGTGTTCGTGTTACACTGCTATACCTGAGCATCAGGTGTATCGTTTTATAAAAAGTACATCGTTAGTCAGTATCAAATGGTTACTCATCATTTATTTGAAATGAATTCTAAATTCAGTCCTATAATTTTATGTGGGGAAGCATAGCCTGAATATCTCCTACTAAATTTTCAAAAAAGAAATTAAAAAAATTAATTTCCATAAATTAAAAAAATTATTCAAGTTTTTTTCTTCAAAGTCTACCCCATTTCTTTGGAGGATGGGGTAAATTAAAAAGAAAAGAACTCCCAATGAGGCACAATCTCCTTGACGCTTTTCTGTCCCTTTCATGAGGGTTGGCCTCAACATTTGGTGGCCCCAGAGCTAATTTGTAGCAGTGCTAACATTAGAAGGTAAAGTGACCTACCTCACTGAGTTTTATGTTTTTGAGTAAATAAACAAACATATTATTTTGCTTGGGGTTTAAAAATGAGTAAGAGTAAAAACTCTATTAAACATATTCCGAATGACTCATATATGATTTATGATTAAATCATATATGATTTATTGCTAGATAGCTACGCATTAATTATTCTATTGAAGACAGAAAATCATTTTTGTTCCATGAATCTTATAACATGAAACAGTTCTGCTGCAGGCTCGGTGCACTGTGAGGGAGCAGCTGATCATTAAAACGCACATTTTTCTGAAGGAATACAGTATCCCGAGTCAGAGCCAGGATGCTCACCCTAAACCACTCATGCTCAAACTCTTTTAAAGCTAGCTTGTCCAATGTCCACGTTCCAAAGTAAGACTAACACCCAACTGATCTAAAAGTAACTCCTCACAAACTTTTATGCTCTAAATGCACGGTCATTGACTGTTTCAGCACCTTCCTAGTTTGCACATCCTGACCAATACCTGCCAAGATGGTCCTCAAATGTTAAAAATATCTTTTTCCTACATTATCACTCTTGACATGCCTTCTGCGCTGTTACCCATGAGGTGGCCTCCCTGGAGGTGCAGAGTCCCTTGTTACAGCAAGTAATAAACCTAACTTTGTTGTCCACAAATATGCTTATGGAGGTCTTTGGCTGATAGGCATTGGCAAATGTTATTTTGGACAGCAATCTTAATCAGTAGAAATTTATTTTGTATTTTTAAGAGACTTGAGCAGTGATTTTGTCAGAACTGTTTCAATGCCTGTAGAAAACAGTGAAGCACAAAGATGAGAGGAAAATGAATACCTATGTTACACAAGAAATAGAATAAAACTCCTCCACATTGGAAGCTGTGAGGATTCAAAACACTTCATGAAACGTGAGGAATGAAGTGCAATTCTCTCCTGGAGGTGACTCTAAGCAACGGCTCTGAACTGTGGCTGCACATGAAAACTATTCTAAGGGGCTTGTAAAAATATGGATTGCACAGTGACTGCTTTGGATGAATTTAATTAGAATCCCCTGAATGGGGCCTGGGAATATGTATTTTAAAATCTTCCAATATGATTCAAATGTGAAGTAAGTGTTGAGAATCACTACTTTAGGGTGTTCACATATCATTCTACTATAATACTTATTATAATGTTTATTAAATACCAATCAATTCCACTACCCATTTGTTAAAAAAAAAAATACACACTTGTGTGATTTGGTGTAAAGCACCATAGTTTCAAAAAAGAGAGTTGAACATTTTAGAAGTTACCTTACTCAGGATAAATCTGATGAAAACACAGTAAAACCTGCTAGTAAAATCTGAATTTAGAATGGTTGCTTCCTGTCATAAAGGATATTTCTGAGAACCAGAAAGGCCAATCTTTTTAGAAGATGCAGTTTCTAGAGGTGGAGAGGTGGATTCAGACACTACTTAATAGACATATCAACTCTGGAGATAAAATGAGAAGGTAAATGTCAGGGGCAGTTGCTGGGTGGCGCCTCCATGCTCACTTAATACATGTCTAGAGAAGGCCAAGAGCTACAAAACTAGGGAAATAAAGATGTGGCTTTCATAAAATGTTATTATGTAATGATCTCTAGAGCCAAACATTAATGTTTTTTGGATCAGTTCTGCTTTTGAACTTATGTGCAGAGCTGTCTCCATCCATAAGTTTGAATTATCAAAGGTTTGACCTTTATGAACATGAAGTTCAAGAATGATCCAAGCTAGAATAAGTCACGAGTAATGCAGTGTCTGAAGAGTTCTCTAAATATTTGTCAAAATATAGTTCTTAGAGCTGTGATGAGCACACACATCGTGTGTCACATCTACAGTCAACAGCTAATGTAAGAGTGGAAAGGAACTGTTGCAACTGAAAATATAACCTAATGAACAAAACAAAGACATGAGCAAAATAGAACCAGAAATAAAGAGCAAACTGGTAGAGACCAGAGGGGAGGGGGTGGGGGTAATGGGGGAAAGAAGAGGAAGGGAAAAACCAATGACACGGATGGAAGACTCATGAGCACAGATGATGGGGAGAACTGACTATGGGACTGGGGTGGGGGGATGGGGGCAGAGGAGAGCAATGGGACAAAAGCTGGGACAACTGTAACTGAACAACAATAAAAAAAAAAACATGGAAAAATGCTTTGTTGAAGCACCCTATGTCCAATAGTCTTCAAATAAAGAAGAGTGAACAAAACATTCATAGGAACTCAAAAATTTGAATATTAATGGCATTATCATATGTTTATTTATAAATAACTTTGTATGTCAAGAAACATTCCTGGAAGTGAAAGTATAGATTATTTCAGTGCTAATTAGGCCTTTAAAAGCTGTCTTAGCACCTAGGAAATATTTTCATGCTTTCAGTTTATAAAAAACATGTTGTGAAAACTCAAGAAGCATAAAGGTTGAGATAAACACTGTCATGTAATTTGCTAACCTAAAATTTAACTGTTTTAGAAGAATATATAAATTATATAAAGTATTGCTCATGACAATTAAACCTCAAACAGGCATGATAAACTGGTTTGGGTAGTAACAGCAAACATCTCAGCAGTTTCACTCAAGAAATGATTATTTGCTGCTTATTCTGTGTGTTCATTATAAGTTGCCAGAGGACGTCTGCTCTATACAGTTAGTCTGGTTAGTCTGTTAGTTAGGCTTTATGTCAACCTATGATCACCTTCCCAGTGGGAGGGGGATGGAGAGAGAATTCCTGCTTTCTCCCAGAGGCAAGGCAAATCACTGCTACCCACACTGAATAATCTTTAGCCTGTTGCTTGTGCTTACTTCCTCTGTTGAATATTAATTGACTATAAGATGTGGGTTTATTTCTGGGCTCTCTATTCTGTTCCATTGATCTATGTGTCTGTTTTTATGATAGTACCATGCTGCTTTGACTACTATGACCTTACAGCATAGTTGAATATTGGGGAGTGTGATTCCTCCAACTTTGTACTTCTTTCTCAGGATTGCTGTTGCTATGCAGAGCCTTTCGTGGCTCCATATAAATTTTTGAAATATTTGTTCTAGTTCTGTTTAATACATCATTGGAGTCTTGATAGGAATTGTGTTGAATCTGTAGATTGCTTTGGGTAGTATGGACATTTTAATGATGTTAATTCTTCCTATCCATGAACACAGCATGTGCTTCCACTTATTTGTATCTTCTTCAATTTCTTTCTTCAGTGTCTTTCAATTTTCCATGCACAGATCTGTTACTCCATTGGTTACATTTATTCCTAGGTATTTTATTCTTTTTTTAATAATTGTGAAGGTGATTGTTTTCTTGATTTCCCTTCCTGTTAGTTCATTATTGGCATATAAAGTGCAAATTAATTTTAATTTTGTATCCTGCTACTTCACTGAATTAATTTATCAGTTCTAGTAATTTCTTGGTGGAATCTTTGGAATTCTCTATGTACAGTATCATGTCATCTGTAAATATAGACAGTTTACTTCTTCTTTTCCAATTTGGATGCCTTTTGTATTTTCATGTTTGATTGCTGTGGCTAGAACATCCAGTAATATGTTGAATAAGAGAAATGAAAGTGGACATCCCTGTCTTTTTCCTGATCTTAAGTGGAATGCTTGTAGATTTTGTCCATTGAGTATGATGTTACTTTGTCATATATGGTTTTTATTATGTTTAGGTATGTTCCCTCTATTCCCACATTGCTGAGAGTTTTTATCATAAATGGGTGCTGGATTTTACCAAATGCTTTTTCTGCATCTGTTGGTATAATCAGTTTTTATCCTTCATTTGGTTTATGTGGTGAATCACATTTACTGATTTGCACATGTGCCAACCTTGCATTCCCAGAATAAATCCCACTTGATCCTGGTGTCTGATCTTTTTGATGTATTGCTGTATTCAGTGTGCTAATATTTTGTTGAGGATTTTAGCATTTATATTCATCAGGAATATTGGCCTGTAATTTTCTTTTTTTGTAGTGTCTTTATCTGGTTTTGGAATTAGGATAATGCAGGCCTTGTAAAATGAAATTGGGAGCCTTTCCTACTCTTGAATTTTTAAAAATAGTGTGAGAAGGAAAGGTGTTAATTTTTCCTGGAATGTTTGGTAAAATTCACCTGTGAAGCCATCTGCTCCAGGGCTTTTGTTTGTCGGGAGTTTTTTGATTACTGCTCTAATTTCAGTAGGTATAATCTGTCTATTCAGATTCTCTGATTCTTCCTGATTTAATTTAAGAAGATTGTATGTTTCTAGGAATTTATCCATTTCATTCAGGTTGTCAAGTCTGTTAGTATGTAGTTGTTCATAATATTTTCTTACAATCCTTTTTATTTCTTTGGTATCAGTTGTTATCTCTTCTGTCATTTTCAATTTTATATATTTGGGTCCTCTCTCTTTTTTTTCTTGATGAGTCTGATTGAAGGTTTGTCAATCTTGTTTATGTTTTCAAAGAATGGGCTCTTGGATTCATTGATCTTTTGTATTTTTTCAGGCTATTTCATTTATTTCTGATCTTTATTATTTCCTTCTTTCTATTTACTTTAGGTTTTGTTTGTTGTACTTTTAAATGAGGATGTACGATGATATGAAAAATAAGAGTCAGTATAATGAATAGTTAAGACCCTAGAGGCCAGGTTTAAACCTTGGCTCTGCTACTTGCCAGCAGCATGACCTTGGGGAAGACACTTACACTCTCTGTGATTCTGTTTCCCCATTTATAAGTGAGGGCATAACATTGATGCCCTCTTTATAGAGTTTTGTGAGGATTAAGTGTATGTATTCATACACATTACTCAAGCAGTATTAGTAAATGTTGTAAGTGTTTGCTATAATTAATTAGCCTGATTATCCATTATACTATGCCTTACAAGGGCTGGATAAGTAAAGTGTGGAGGATACATTTGGTCTGTTAAGATAAACAACCATGCTTCCTAAGAGACAGTGACATTGAGACTGAGCATCAGGATATTTGTCTCCAGCCCCACCTCTGCTCCTAACTAGATGTGCAACCTTTAGCATATCATTTAACATTTCCTGGGCCTCTCCCTCTCTTTTGTTCTAAGTTAGGTAAACCTAATTCAACTTAAAATATATTTACCAAGGGTCTTACAGTGTATACAATGTAAAACTTTATAGCAAAGGAGTAATCACATTAGAAAAATGAGTAAGTTAGAAGTAAATTTGACACGAAACGTAGACTTCAGAATTAGAAAGAATTTTACCAGGTGGATGCTGATAGGGCATTCCAGTACAGAGAGCACAGCAGGTCATGATAATAATAGCAGTAACTATCATTCATTGAATGGTTAGAGAATGCCAAGTACATTTACTTTTATTATTTCTTGTCATCAGAAAACTTAGAGAGGTAAACTGAGTATCACATTTTAAAAACCAGGAAACTGAGGCTCATTGAGATTCATGTCACTTGAATCTGGTTTGTCTGACCCCAGAAGCCAGTGATTTTTGTTTTCATTTCTGTTATTCTATGAAGATGGGAGAAAGTAAATGGTGGGCTCAGGGAGCGATGAGCAATCTGGTTTGCCTGAGCCATTTGGTTTATTTAAGGAGTTAGCAGGAATGCAATTAGAAAGGTCTGTTCCATGCAGAAATCATTCGTTTCTGTTGTCTGAAACTGAAGCTCAATTCTAAGAATATGTGCACCTTGCATGTCTGAACCATCCAGCACAGGGTCCCCAGCACTTTGCACATACACGTACAAATCCTTCTTGCACCCATTAGCTTTTATACATATATTATTACAGCATTTTAAATTACTACTTGTTTTATGCAGATACTTGTTGGAGCACTTTAAATTACTCATTGCTTATGGGTCTGTAAGACAGAGTTTCGAGTTTCTTGAATAGAGGAACAAACCACAGCTTATTCACCTTCACATTCCTAAGCTCCCCTCACAGTAATTGGTAGACATTAAATAAGTATTTATCAAATGAGTGAATGAAGGAATAAATAAATGGATGCTTTCAGATACACTCTCTGATGCTTGAATGTTTTCATGACTCTTAGGAAGCGGTCCTAAATATTTTGAAATATGACAAAATATAAATCTTCAATAAATACATAAAATATACAAAGACTTATTTTGCTAGAAGTAATTAAATTTAGTTTTAATTAAAATTTTAAATAATAAATAAAATGTATAACTTATGATTGGCTGAATCTAATATTTTACTTTTAAAAATTATTCCCTTTCACTTTCATACTGTAAGATATTTTGTACTGATAATAGATATTAATGGAAACCCATGATTTAATACGATCTTACATAAAGTTTAATTTTTTTCTTTTGAGATATACAGCCAAGCCAACCAACACTGCAGTGACAGACAGTAACATTAGTAAGAAGCATTCACTTCTGCCACACGAATTAGACATATGAATTTCTGCTATGGAAATTCAATAACATTAAGTGGTAATATATTAAGAAAACTAAAGGAAATGCCTCGTGTATGTGGGTAAATCGGGTGTTCCACTCTTCATCGGCTTGGTGATTGGCATAGGTTGTCACCTTTCCTAGTAGTTGTCACCTCAAGTCACATTCATGATCATATGGTCTCAGAACTGTTAAGACACCACAAGGACCTTTTTCCACCACCTCATTTCTTATATAGCTAGATATTTAAAATAACCTAGAAGGATAGTTTTTTCCTGTTTTTAAAGGGCTGTGGCACTTATTCCTCCCCCTAGAATCTCATTTTTATGTTTGTCACAATGATAACTGGCAAATTTGTCCTTAGATCTCATTTAAATTCCATCTTTACTTAAGTTGGTTTCTTAAAAATTATTGTTATTCTATAAAACTGTCAGTGGAAGTAATAACAACGCCCTTAGTAATGCCGTCCTTTTACTTTAATTTCATGCTCTATGTCTAATAGTTCTGAGAGATTCGTGGTAGATGGAATGCTATCTCTGTTTTCTGGGTGGGGACATTTCATCAAAGAGCCTTTCCCAGTAAACTAGGGGCTTTGAACCTGGGATGAGTTATCATTTATACACAGATCATAATTGCTTAGTATCATTTTCATAACATTCTACCATATCCTTGAGGGGAAAATTATACTGATCTTGACTTCTACTTTGTAGGCTAACCACAATAACCCTTAACTTTATTCCTAAAACCATTTTTCTAAAGATTTCTTAATTTTTTTATTTCTTTTTTTCAAGCTATCTTAGACCTTTTATGTCTTTTTGGAGTTGTGCACCTTAAGCTGAATACAACAGTTCAGTAAAATTATGACTAATAAATATTTAGGTTTCTTGTACTATAAATTAAATTCTCTGCTCACCTGGGTGTGCTTCATCGGATGTCAGGATGTCTTTCTGTGGCTATAAACTCCCTTTCTGATCTACTGTAAACATAATTGTGATTTAATACATGGGAAATGTATTATGATTGGCTATGGAATTTTGTTTCTCAAGTACTTCAGGCTTTTATATTATCCTCTGAGTACTCCTGTTACACCTGTGCCATGACACTAATGCTGTCCGATATGATATTTGGGTTACTTTTTTGGCAAATGAATTAAAATAATATTGAAAATGAATAAGATAATTTGGGGAGGCTTTGAAGCACTGACAAATCTAATGCCTCCAGCTAAATAATTTCCTTCTATGTAAAACAACTTGTTAAATATCTGGAGCCTTTTCTTCCTCTTCTTCAAAACATTCCTTTGTGGTGGGAAGTCTTTAATCAGATCCACCTATTTCCTTTAATCTCATGGTTAGCTTTTAAATATAAGTGAAGACCATGCTATGCTTCAGATAGATCAGTTATTCATAACCTAGTCTTATAACAACAGAAAGCTTCTAATTATCTGAAGGGGATGTTCTGAAATTATAATAGCTACCATTCTGTGCTAGGCACTTTTTTTTCCCTTTACACAGATTTACATTCACCCATGTCCTTTCCAAGTGTCCTCCTCCTTTCTGTAGCCTTCCGGAATGTTCTTTTCCCCAAGTGCATCCTTATTTCTCCCTTTCTAGCATTACTGGGAAGAATCATTCAGGCAAGTTTCCCTGTCCCTTGTCACCTTTGAGGGAAGTCAGCTGAATGCTGGGAATGCCATTGAAACCACTAAGTCGAGTGCCTGAGGAAAGGGAGAATCTGAATCCCCTCTCTCTGCTTTCCTTAAATAAGGGAGACTCACTTTCATCCTATACAAGACCTGGAGCCCGTATTGGCTGGAAATCAGCTCTGCTGGTCATGGGGACTGAGGTGTACTCCCCTGGGGCAACAGAGTGGGGAGGGCTCTCTGCACCCCAGCCTGGAGTTTCAAGCCATCCTTTTTAATCCAGATGGGTGTGTGTAAACTGGGAAGGGTCCTGGAGCAGCAGCAGAATGGTAATGTATTTCCCTGGGATCTAGTACTTCAGATTGTAGAGTGAAGGAGTGCCAGCCCCAACTGCCCTGTTTCCATGTGGCTCTGGGTATGAGAACCCTGGGGATGCAAATGTGCCCCTGGGTTTGGCTGGTGGAACAGGCCTCATGTCCAGAGTTAGGTGTTGCAGTGGAATCAGGGGGGTGAGCTGTGTGGTGAAAGATAGTATCGGGATCGTGTCACTAAAGTTGGAAATAAGGCAAGGATGCCTATTATCGTACCTATTCAAAAACACTGCATTGGGCTAATGGTTATAATTAATACGAGAACAAAATTGGATGTAGTAAAGTTGTGGAGAAAAGAGGAGGAATTATCATCATTTGCAAATAATGTATTGTATCCTTGAGAAACTCATGAATATCAAGTGCAATATAATACACACATCAACATAATGTAGTAATGTCCTCTAAATGTACTGTTAAATTTGGTTTGCTAACATTTTGTTGAGGATTTTTACATCTATGTTTATTAAGCATATTGACCTGTATTTTTTTTTCTTGTAGTGTCCTTGTCTGGCTTTGTATCAGGGTAATGTTGGCCTTGTAGAATGAGTTTGGAGGTGTTCCATCTTCTTAAATTTCCAAGGAGAGTTTGAGAAGAATTGGTATTAATTGTTCTTTAAATGTTTGGTAGAATTCACCAGTGAAATCATGTGATACTAAACTTTTCTTAGAAGGTTTTTGATTACTGACTCAATCTCCTTACTAATGATTAGTCTGTTTGGATTCCATATTTCTTTGTGATGTAGTGCATGTTTCTAGGAAATTATCCATTTATTATAGGTTATATAAATTTTAGTGATTAATTGTTCATAGTAGCTTTTTCTCTTTTCCGTAGTATTTCTGTGTTACTGGTTATAATATTTCTTCCTTTGTTACTGATTTTATTACCTGAGTCTTCTCTCCCTTTTTGTTAGTCTAACTGAATGTTTTAATGAACAGCTCTTAGTTTCATTATTTTCTACTGTCTTTCTAGTATCTATTTCATTTATTTGGTTCTGAGTTTATCAATTCTTACTATAAATTAACTTTTAGCTTAGTTTGTTATTTTTCTAGCTCTTTGAGGTATCAAGGTAGGCTGATTAATTGAAATGTTATTTCTTTCTTATTGTAGGTATTTATTTCTATAAGCACCCTTAGAACTGCCCTCGTGGAATTCTACGCAGCAGAGAGAAAGAAGGAGCTTATACCCTTTGCAACAGCATGGATGAAACTGGAGAGCATTATGCTAAGTGAAATAAGCCAGGAAGTGAGGGACAAATACCATATGATCTCACCTTTAACTGGAACATAAGCAATAGAAGGAAAAAGCAAACAAAATATAACCAGAGACATTGAAATTAAGAACAATCTAACAATAGCCAGGGCGGGGGTGGGGGGGTGGGGGCGGGGACAGTGGGTAGAGGGGATTACAGGAACTACTATAAAGGACACATGGACAAATCCAAGGGGGAGGGTGGAGAGGGGGGAGGGAAGTGGGTTCACCTGGGGTGGGGTGAAGGGATGGGGAGAAAAGGCATACAACTGTAATTGAATAACAATAAAAAAAAAAAAAAAGAACTGCTCTCGATACATCCTATAAGTTTTGGTACATTGTGTTTCCATTTTCATTTATCTTAAGATATTTGTAAATTTCACTTTTTATTTCTTCTCAGATGCATTAGTTGTTTAGAGCATGTTGTTTAATCTATACATAGTTGCAAATTTTCTAGTTTTCCTCTTATAATTGATAACATATTTTATTTTATTTTGGCCAAAAAAAGATGTATGATATGTTATTAATCTCCTTAAAAACGTCAAGACTTGTTTTGTGGCCTAACAAATAACCTGTCGTGGGGAATTCTGTGTGCTTAAGAGGAATGTGTATTCTGCTGCTTTTGGATAGAATGCTCCGTATATATCTGTTAAGTTAATCTGATCTAATGTGTAGCTCAAGTTTGATATTTTCTTGTTGATTTTCATGTGGGATATATTCCTGGGATGCAAGAATGTTTCAACATATCCAAATAAATAAATGTGATACACCACATATTAACAAAATGAAGGCTAAAAGCCATATGATCATCTCAATAAGTAGAAAAGTAACAAAATTCAATAAATTAGGTTTAGGCGGAATGTGTACCTCACATAATAAAGGTCATATATGTTAACCCCAATGCTAACATTACGTTCAATGGTTAAAAGCTAAAAGCTTTTCCTCCTAAGATCAGGAAGAAGGCAAGGATGCTCATTCCCACCACTTTTATTCAACATAGTACTAGAAGTCCTAGATAAAACAATTAGTGACAGAATAAAAAATAAAACACATCCAAATTGGAAAGGAAGAAGTAAAATTGTCTCCATTTCAGATAATACAATATTATATTTATAAAGCCCTAAAGACTTCACCAAAATTTTTAGGACTAATGAGTAGTTGCAGGATATAAAATCAATATAGAAGAATCAGTTGTCTTTGTACACACTAACAGTGAACTATTGGGAAGAGAAATTAAGAAACCAACCCCATCTCTAACAATATCAAAAAGAATAAAATACTTAGACATAAATTTAAGTGAAAGATATGCACACTGAAAACTCTCAAACACTGATGAAAGAAATGGCAGATGACACAAGAAAAGGGAAAAATATTTGTTGTTCATGCACTAAAAGAATTAATATTATTAAAATGTCCCTAAGCAATCTGTAGATTTAATGAAAACCCCACAAAAAAATCTAATAGCATTTTTCATAGAAATAGAAAAAACAAACCTAGAATTTGTATGGAACCACAAAAGACCTTGAAGAGTCAAAAGAATCTGGAGAAAATAACAAAGCTGTAGGCATAACATTTCCAAGTTCAGACTCTATTAAAAAGCTATAGTACTGCTTGGGGAAGATGGTGGCAACATAGTGGGAGCGGAATCCACTTCCCCTCAGCGCCAGGGAAATACCTAGCTGATCTGAGGAGCAGAGCGAACAGCCAACAGTATTCCAGCATATATGAAGATTAGAGACCAAAGATAGAGGACATTGAAAGATCTGACGGTAAGGAGAGTGCTCAAGGACAATAAGGTCCCCGGGACCTGGGAACACGCGGTACAAGGGCGGCAGAAGCGCCAGCCCTGGCGCAGGGGTGGCTGCAGGAGTCTTGAGAGAGGGCCAGGCTGCGCTGTGAGCAGCCAGGTGCTTGACTGGACCAGGGGAGCTTGAAAAGGAGGAATTTCTCAAAAAGAAAAAGAAAATAGAGACACTCAGGGGCTAGTTAGAGAACTCTCGGTAGTAACCGAGGCCACTGGCGCCCCTCCCCCCTCCGCCCCTGGACTGCGAGCGGGGGTATAAACAGCACAAAAAGTGACTGCGCTCACCCGAGGTCCAGTCGCACCCGCGCACGCGCACGCAGATTAGCGAACAGGGCCCATACATGAAACCCCGGAGGGGCGCCCACACCTGAAACCTCTGAGATCATTTGGAGCTGAGGCTAGCTGCTCCACCCACAGGCCCAAAACCTCGGAACCGAGTGCCGCGTGATTCAGTCCCAGGGCGGCCCTGCCCGCCCGAGAGACTCAAGCCCAGGGCGGCTGGATCGGGCCCCCAAGCACAGAACCTCAGGTGCGGCGGATTGTGCACTCACCAAGCGCAGGGCCGGCTGGGTGCGCGTTTTCCAAACACAAAGCTGCTGGCGAGTGTACTAACTCCAGAGTCCCAAGCCCGGGCGGCTCAATTGGTCGGCCGGCGGCACGCTTAGGGCACAAAATACGTCACAAACCCAAAGCGGCTGGATTCCCCTGCTGCGCGAGCACTTGTACCAAGCCAAAGCGGCTGGAGCCGCCGCTTGCGCGTCCCAAGAACAAAGCTGCTGGATTGGCTGATCAATGGCCTGATTGACTGCCAGGGACCACACCTACAAAACAGCGAAGAGTGTGACCCAGGAAGGGAGAAAAGTGAAACCAATCCTTCCAACCACCCCCTCCCGTTGCACAGACAGGACACCAGCAGATATAACCTGACTGGTTCAAAGCCAACAGAAGATTTTTTTTCTTTTATTTTTTCTTATCTTTTTTCTTTTCTTTCCTTTCCCCCTGAATTCCTTCTTCCTCTCTCCTTTTTTTCTTTTTTTTCATTCCTTCTTCCTCCCATCCTTTACCATTTTTATGTCTTCTTCCTGCCTTCTTTTATCTATTTCTATGTTTTAATTTTTGTTAAAATTCCTTCTTATCTTGCCTACGATCTTTCTTTATTCCTTCTTCCCTCCTTCCTTCCTTTCCTCCTTTCCTAGTTCCTTTTTCCCTCCTTCCCATCTTTGTTTTGGTTTTTTTTGTGTTTGTGTGTGTGTGTGTGTATGTGTGTGTGTGTTTTCCTTTCTCCCCCCCTTTCTCTTTTTCCCACAGGTGAGACAACAAAACCTGGAGGGCTGAAAAGACTAGAGTTAGACCGTGTTAAACACATAAACGTCACCTCAAGACCAGTGAGCACAGGAGAGTAAGGAGACAGCACCACCGAATCCCATTGGCATTCTACCATAGAAGTTCATATCATAGACCCAGGGAGTCAGAATAGAGCAATTTAAGAAGCAGAGGCCAACAAGAAGAGCCTCACAAACAATGGGAAGACAAAGAAACAATTCCCAAATGAAAGGAAAGGAGGAAGTCTCAGAAAGAATACTAACCGAAAAAGAGGCAAGTCAACTATCAGATACTGAGTTCAAAGCAATGGTCATCAGGAAGCTCACTGAGCTCTCTGAGCTCAAAGAGAACTACCAGAAACTACAGGAAACTACAATGAACTCACTGCAAACTATATAAACATGAAAAAGGAAATACAAAATATCAACAAGAGCCAAGAGGAAATGAAGAATACAATTTCTGAATTGAAGAACACAGTAGAAGGAATGAAAAGCAGACTTGATGAAGCAGAGGATCGGATCAGCGAGCTGGAGGATAAAGTAGAAAAAAACAGCCAGAAGGAGCAAGAAAAGGAAAAGAGGCTCAGAAAGAATGAAGAGGCAATAAGGGAAATGCAGGACAACATGAAACGTAACAATATCCGTATAATAGGAATACCAGAAGGAGAAGAAGAAGAGCAAGGGATAGAAAACCTGTTTGAAAACGTAATGATGGAAAATTTCGCTAATCTGAGGAGAGAAAAAATCACCCAAATCCAGGAATCACAGAGAGTCCCAAGCAAGAGGAACCCAAAGAGACCCACTGCAAGACACATCATAATTAAAATGGCAAATTTCCAAGACAAAGAGAGGATCTTAAAGGCAGCAAGGGAGAAAAAGGAAGTAACATACAAGGGAGCCCCAATAAGGTTAGCAACGGACTTCTCAATGGAAACGCTCCAAGCCAGAAGAGAATGGCAAAAAATATTCCAAGTAATGAGAACCAGAGGCCTGCAACCAAGACTACTTTACCCAGCAAGGCTCTCAATTAAGATAGAAGACCAAATAAAGAGTTTCCCAGACAAAAGAAGTCTAAAAGAATACAGCTCCACCAAACCAGTTCTGCAAGAGATGCTAAAGGGACTGCTTTAAGGAAAGGAAGGAAAAGAGAAAGACAGAGGAACACAGGTAGGAAATAATGGCAATGAATAACTACCTATCGATAATAACCTTAAACGTAAATGGATTAAATGCTCCAATCAAAAGACATAGAACAGCTGAATGGATAAGAAAACATGACCCACACATATGCTGCCTACAAGAAACCCATCTCAGGACAAAAGACTTACACAGACTGAAAGTGAAGGGCTGGAAACAAATTTTCCAAGCAAACGGACAGGAAAAAAAAGCAGGGGTAGCAATACTCATATCAGACAAAATAGACTTCCAAAGAAGGGCCATAAAGAGAGATCCAGAAGGTCACTTCATAATACTCAAAGGAAGAATCCACCAAGAAGACATAAACATTATAAATATATATGCACCCAACATAGGAGCACCCAAATACATAAAGAAAATCTTGGAGGACTTCAAGAAAGATATTGACAGCAACACAATTATAGTAGGGGATTTTAACACCCCACTATCAAAAATGGACAGGTCTTCCAAACAAAAGATCAACAAAGATATTGTGTCACTTAACAATACCCTAGAGGAAATGGACTTAACTGATGTATACAGAGCTTTTCATCCCAAAGAAGCAAAATACACATTCTTTTCAAGTGTCCATGGAACTTTTTCAAAGATAGACCACATGATAGGACACAAAGCAAGCCTCAACAAATTCAAGAAAATTGAAATCATATCAAGCATCTTCTCTGACCACAAGGGTCTGAAACTAGAAACCAACCCCAAGGGTAAAAACCCAAAACACTCAAAAACATGGAGACTGAATAGCATGCTATTAAACAATGAATGGGTCAAGAACGAGATTAGGGAAGAAATCAAAAACTTCCTGGAAACAAATGAAAACGAACTCACAACAACCCAAAACCTATGGGACACAGCAAAGGCAGTCCTGAGAGGGAAGTTCATAGCAATACAGGCCTACCTTAAGAAGTTAGAAACAGTTCAAACAAACAACCTAACCCTATGCCTACAAGAACTGCAGGAACAACAACAAAGACAGCCCAGAGCAAGCAGAAGGAAGGAAATAACCAAGATCAGAGCAGAACTAAATGACATAGAGACTAAAAGCACAATTGTAAGGATCAATGAATCCAGGAGCTGGTTCTTTGAAAAGATAAACAAAATCGACAAGCCTTTAAGTAGGCTCATCAAGGAAAAAAGAGAGAGGATCCAAATAAACAGAATTAGAAATGAAAGTGGAGAGATTACAACTGATACCACAGAAATACAAAGGATCGTAAGAAATTACTATGAAGACCTGTATGCTAAGAAATTTGAAAACCTAGATGAAATGGACACATTTCTAGAAAAATATAATCTTCCAAAACTGAATGAAGAAGAAGCAGAAAACCTGAACAGACCAATATCAGCAAAGGAAATTGAAGCAGTCATCAAGAAACTCCCATCACACAAAAGCCCTGGACCAGATGGCTTCACAGGAGATTTCTACAAAGCATTTAAGGAAGAACTAACCCCTATCCTTCACAGACTATTCGAAAAAATCCAAACTGATGGAAGACTCCCAAACTCTTTTTATGAAGCCAACATCATCCTAATCCCAAAACCAGATAAAGACACAACGAAGAAAGAAAACTTCAGGCCAATACCGCTGATGAACATAGACGCTAAAATTCTCAACAAAATATTAGCAAACCGCATCCAGCAATATATTAAAAAGATCATCCATCATGACCAAGTGGGATTCATCCCAGGGATGCAAGGATGGTACAATATTCGCAAATCAATAAACATAATACATCACATCAACAACAGCAAAGACAAAAATCACATGATCATATCAATAGATGCGGAAAAAGCGTTCGATAAGATACAGCATCCATTTCTGATAAAAACACTCAGCAAAGTGGGAATAAAGGGAGCAGTCCTCAACATAATTAAGGCCATATATGAGAGACCTACAGCTAACATCACACTCAATGGACAAAAACTTAGAGCTTTCCCACTAAGATCAGGAACTAGACAAGGATGCCCTCTCTCACCACTCCTATTCAACATAGTATTGGAAGTCCTAGCCACAGCAATCAGACAAGAAAAAGCAATAAAAGGCATCCAAATTGGAAAGGAGGAAATGAAACTGTCACTGTTTGCAGACGACATGATAGTGTACATGGAAAACCCTATAGACTCCACTCAAAAACTACTCGACCTAATAAATGAATTTGGCAAAACAGCTGGATACAGAGTCAATACCCAGAAATCAAAGGCATTCCTGTACACCAGCAACGAAACTGCAGAAACAGAAATCAGGAAAAAAAATCCCATTTGATATAGCAACAAGAAAAATAAAGTACCTAGGAATAAACCTAACCAAGGAGGTAAAAGACCTGTACTCAGAAAACTACACAACACTGAAGAAAGAAATTAAGGAAGATACAAACAAATGGAAGCATGTTCCATGTTCATGGATTGGAAGAATTAACATCATCAAAATGGCCATACTACCCAAAGCAATTTATAGATTCAATGCAATCCCTATTAGAGTACCCATGACATATTTCACAGATATAGAACAAACATTGCAGAAATTCATATGGAACCATAAACGACCTCGAATAGCAGCAGCAATTTTGAGAAAGAAGAACAAAGCAGGAGGGATCACAATACCTGATATCAAACTGTATTACAAGGCCACTGTAATCAAAACAGCCTGGTACTGGCATAAAAACAGGCACATAGACCAATGGAACAGAATAGAGAGCCCAGAAATAAACTCAAGTCTATACGATCAATTAATATTTGACAAAGGAGGCAGGAGCATAAAATGGAGCAAAAACAGTCTCTTCAACAGATGGTGTTGGGAGATCTGGACAGCTACGTGCAAAAAAATGAAACTCGATCACCAACTTACACCATACACGAAAATAAACTCAAGATGGATAAAAGACTTAAATATAAGTCGTAACACCATAAAAGTCCTTGAGGAAAACATTGGCAGGAAAATCTCAGACATTCCACGCAGCAACATCCTCACAGACATGTCCCCTAAAGCAAGGGACATAAAGGAAAGAATAAACAAATGGGACCTCATCAAAATAAAAAGCTTCTGCAGGGCTAAAGAAAACAGCACCAAATTACAAAGAGAACCAACAGTATGGGAAAACATATTTGCCAATGATACCTCAGACAAGGGCCTAATCTCCAAAATATATAAAGAACTCACATGACTGCACTCCAGGGAGACAAACAACCCAATTAAAAAATGGGCAAAGGACTTGAACAGACACTTCTCCAAGGAAGACATACAGAGGGCCAAGAGACATATGAAAAGATGCTCAGCATCACTAGCCATCAGAGAGATGCAAATTAAAACCACAATGAGGTATCATCTCACACCAGTCAGAATGGCCAACATAAACAAATCCACAAACAAATGTTGGAGAGGATGTGGAGAAAAGGGAACCCTCGTGCACTGTTGGTGGGAATGCAGACTGGTGAGGCCACTGTGGAAAACAGTATGGAATTTCCTCAGAAAACTAAAAATGGAACTGCCCTTTGACCCAGTAATTCCGCTGCTGGGATTATACCATAAGAACACTGAAACACCAATCCAAAAGAATCTGTGCACCCCAATGTTCATAGCAGCACAATTTACAATAGCCAAGTACTGGAAGCAACTGAAGTGCCCATCAGCAAACGAGTGGATCCAAAAACTATGGTATATTTACACAATGGAATACTACGCAGCAGAGAGAAAGAAGGAGCTTATACCCTTTGCAACAGCATGGATGAAACTGGAGAGCATTATGCTAAGTGAAACAAGCCAGGAAGTGAGGGACAAATACCATATGATCTCACCTTTAACTGGAACATAAGCAATAGAAGGAAAAAGCAAACAAAATATAACCAGAGTCATTGAAGTTAAGAACAATCTAACAATAGCCAGGGCGGGGGTGGGGGGTGGGGGCGGGGACAGTGGGTAGAGGGGATTACAGGAACTACTATAAAGGACACATGGACAAAACCAAGGTGGAGGGTGGAGAGGGGGGAGGGAGGTGGGTTCAGCTGGGGTGGGGTGGAGGGATGGGGAGAAAAGGCATACAACTGTAATTGAATAACAATAAAAAAAAAAAAAGCTATAGTACTCAAAGCAGTGTGGTTTGGCATGAAATTAGACACACCAGTCAATGGAATAAGATAGACTAGAAATGAACTCACACATTTACGGTCAATTAATTTTTTAAAAGGTGAAAAAATACACAATAGGGAAAAGATAGTCTCTTCAGAAAATGGTGTTGATAAAAGTGAGTATCTACAGCAAAAGAATGAAGTCAAACATCCACTTTACACCATCCACAAAAATCAGCTCAACATCAATGAGAGGTCTGAATATAAGACCTGAAATTACAAAGCAACTTGAAGAAAACATAGGTGGTAAACTTTTTGACATTGGTCTTGAAAATGATTTTTCTGGATCTGATACCAAAAGGAAAAGCAACAAAAGCTAAAAAAGGAACTAGTGGGACTACATCAAACTAAAAAGCTTATACCCCGCAAGGGACACCAACAAAATGAAAAGGCAACCTATGGAATGGGAGAAAATATTTGAAAACTGCGTATCTAACAAGGGGTTAATATCCAAATATATCAGGAATTCATACAACTCAATTACAAATACCAAATGCCCCAATTAGAAATGTAGAGGGAACCCTGACCGGTGTGGCTTGGTTATTTGGGCATCATGCCGCAAAGCGAAAGGTCCCCGGTTGGATCCCAATCAGGGCAGATGCCTGGGTTGCGGCTTCAGTCCCCAACCGAGTCTTACATGTGGAGTAACCAGCCGACTGATGTTTCTATCCCTCTCTTCCTCCATTCCTCCCTCCCTTTCTCTCTAAAATTAAGTCTTAAAACATATGTAGATAATCTGAATAGACATTTTTATTCTAAAGAAGACATATGCATGGTGAACAGGTGCATTATAAGGTACTCATTAATTGTAAGGGAAATGCAAGTGAAAACCACCATGACATATACCTCACACTGGCTAGGATGTCTGTGATTAAAAAGACAAAAGATAACAAGCGCTGGCAAGAATGTGGAGAAAAGGAACCCTTGTATGCTGTTGGGGGGAATGTAAACAGAAACAGCTAGTCTGGAAAACAGTATGGAAGGAAGTTCCTCAAAAAACAAAAATAGAACTACTATATGGTCCAGCAGTCCTACTTCTGGGTATATAATGAAAGAAAATGAAATCATTATCTCAAAAGAGGTATCTGTCCTCCCACATTCAATCCAGCATTATCCATGAGAGCCAAGGTATGGAGACAAGTGTTTGTCGAGGGGTGGATGGGTAAAGAAAATGTGGTATAGATATCCAGTGGAATATTATTCAGCTTTAAAAAAGACGGGAATCCTGTCATTTGCGATGAGTTGGATAAACTTGGAAGGCATCATGCTGAGTGAAATAAGTCAGACTGTTAGAGACAATTACTGCATGAATGGCTTACATTATGGGATCCAAAAACAAAGTTGAACTCATAGAAACAGAAGTTGGAACGGTGGTTGTTAGGGGCTGTGAGATGAAGGAAAATGGGAAGAGGGTGGTAAAAGGGTACAAATGTTTAGTTATAAGATGAATGAAGTCTGAGGATCTAATGTATGGCACGGTGACTATAGTTTCTAATACTGTACTGAACAATTGAAACTTGCTAAGACTGTGGAATTTAGGCATTCCCACACAGACGCAAAAGTAAGTATGTGAGGTGATACATGTGTTGATTAACCTGGCATAGGAATCCTTTCACAATGTATATGTATATCAACTTGTCATGCTGTACACTTTAAATACGTTACAATTTTGCCAATTTTAGCTCAACAGAGCTGAAAAAATAATTTAGTAAGGTACCAGTATCAATACATATTAATCAATGGCCTCTATTATATATAAACAATAACCTGTTACAAGATAGAGATGGGGTAGGGGGACAGGTGAAAAAGGTGAAGGGAAATAAGAGGTACAAACTTTCAGTTATAAAATAAACAAGTCACGAGGATATAATCTACAGCACAGGGAATGTAGTCAATAATATCATAATAACTGGTACAGTGACACATGGGTACTAGACTTATTGGGGTGATCACATTTTAAGGTATGTAAATGTTGATTTACTATGTTGTACACCTGGAACTAATATAATATTGTATGCCAATTATATTTTAATAATGATACAGGAAAAATTCTCAGTTATAATTTCAACAAAGAAACAACTACTGAGGAGTAAACGTGACAAGAATGAGATAACAAAGTGTAAAACTATCCTTAAGGATGTGAAAAAAAAACACAGGAGGATAAATGGAATGACATACTGTGCTTTTGGAAAGGGAGATTTAACAGCATAAGAGTGTCAATTGTCTCTTAGATTAATTTGTAAATAAAAGCAATCTCAATCCTATTTTATTTCTTAGAGCTATACAAGGTTTTTTAAAGTTTGGAAGAAAAAACAAATAAGAATATCCAACAAAACTCTGAAAAAGAAAAGCAATGGAAGATGGGGACCAGCCTTCCTACATCAAAACACATTTTCATAAATCAATAATGAATAAAAAGAAAGAGCAATAGAACTGAACAACTCTAAGTACAGAAATCGACCCAAGTACACTTCGATATTCATTAAGTATAAATGCTGGCATAGAAATAAGTGGGGAAGAATTAACTAGGAATTGTTGGGATAACTAAGTACCCATTTGGAAGGAAAAAAATGTAGATATGAGCTTCACCTATTAAACCAACAAATTCCAAATGGATAAATGGTTTAAATTTAAACAGTTATGAAAGAAACATGACAGAATTCTTTATAATCTCTTCAATAGTCTCTCTAACATTTACACAAAAATCCATAAACCATAAAAATGATTGATGGACTTAGCAACACAAAAATGTTAAAATTTCTTCTCAGGAAAAAATAGTGTAAGTAAACTCAAATGAAAAGGCAGAAAGTGAGAAAAAAGTTTTACAATTATATTATATACAAAGTGTTGGTCTCCCAAAAATCTAGGTGGCTCTTCAAAATGGAGAAGGACAAGACTAACAATTCAGCAACAGTAACAAAAAGTAGGGGGCCAAAAATATCGATAAAGTATTCATAGAAAATGTCAGGCAAATCGTTTGAAAACATGAAGAGATACTTAATCTCAATAATAGTAAGAGAAGTGATATTTCTTTCCCCTTCTGAGAATGGCAAAGTTTTAAGTCTGAGAGTACACAGCAAGGCAATCAAACACTCTTCTACATGGACTTGGAGAGGTGTATATTGGCTTCCCACCTATGGAGGGCAATCTGGCAGTCCCTATCAAAACACATGCATTTACTTTTATATTTACATATTTAAATATTTGTATATAGACATATAGATGCAAATATATAAATTATAAACCCCTAAAATAGGGCATTAATATCATATAAGACAGATGAGATTTTGTTTTAATGATTTAATTGAAATAGAAACTTTCACATCATTTAAGGCCCTTTAATCATTTTCTCTCAGCTTATATGTCTTTCTGAAAACAACTTATTCCTTAAAAATGCTGATAATTGGCTCTGTGAAAAGGAAACATTTAATAGCAGTGTGAGTCATTTGGAGCATTTCAGTAAGAGCCAAGTAGTTTTCCTACTCAGAACTATAAAGGGTTGTTTACTGTTCTTTCTTGTTCTGGATTATATCCATAGCTTTATTGGTTTCCTGTGAGACCTTTTATACAAATTAATTTTATATGGTCAAAAACCAGTACTATAAAATTTTAAATGCTACCAGAAGCAGTTTTTTCTTAAAAATGTTTTTACTGCATAGAGATATAACAATGTTACCATACTTTCCAAAGAATAGGGTTTTACATTGGCTATTATCTTGCAAACATTTACTTAAATTTATTTCTTCTTGTTTTATTTTCACACATATATTGGGTTTCCATTTTATCAAACTGTGTCTAATATTTGCAGTACTGCTTGTTTTTGCAGGCCATATACTCTGATAATTCATCAGAGATAATTAGATGCAAAAGGCACGTGTTATCCCAAACATAAGATTACCTGCTACCTTCTTTGCCAAATAACATCCATTGAGTTTACACTTAAGTAGGAAAGCTGAACCTTAAGGGAACAATGATTCTTGGCAGTGATAAAAACAAATCTCACAACATCTCAATTTTTGAAATTTGGTGATGTCAGATGTGAAATAAATTTTAGTGTTTATAAGGAATATATTGCATGTAAGCCTGCATTTCAATAGAAAAGATACTTTAACAATAGCCAGAGGGGAATGGGGAGTGGACAGTGGGGAGAGGCGTCTATAGGAGCTACTGTGGGGGACACAAGGACAAAGTCAAGGGGGAGGGTAGAGGTGGGGGAGGGAGGGGGTACTGGCTGGGGTGGGGTGGAGGGATGGGGAGAAAATGCAGACAATCGTAACTGAATTAAATAAATAAATAAATAAATAAATAAATAAATAAATAAAAGAAAAGATACTTTAAGCAGAATTCTGTGTCATTTAATAAGTAAATTAACCTAATGTAATGATATTTTTATTGTGGTCAAGCCATTATACCTTTAAAAAAACTGGAAAGAAATAAATTGCAACAAATTATGGTAACTGACATATACATTCTTTCAGTATAACTTAAAAAATATAACCACAAACACTGTCTAACTGCCTGGACATCTCCACAGATCTGAAAGTTATTAATCAGGACCTAAATGTCAATATGTCATTACTTGGAAATAAAAACATTGGGAGAAAACCTGGAATAGAGGACTACCTCTAATGTGTAATAATAATATCGAGTACTTACTATGTTCCAGGCACATCATATATATTATTTTAGTGAATCAGTTGTAGAATTCATAGTTTTGTTTCATAGTTTCTCCCCATATAATTTAATATTATGAAGGCATGGATTTGGCCTGTCTTGTTCACCAGAATATTTCCTAGGCCTCAGTTTTGTCATTTGTAAAGTAATTGGGCTGAGTTGTATAGTCTTAGATGGGTTCTGTGCTTTGAAATGTTGTACTGTGGAAAACAGTATAGAATCTCCTCGGGAAACTAAAAATGGAACTGCCTTTTGACCCAGCCATTCCACTGCTGGGATTACACCCTAAGAATCCTGAAACACCAATTCAAAAGAACCTATGCACCCCAATGTTCATAGCAGCACAATTTACAATAGCCAAGTGCTGGAAGCAACCTAAGTGCCCATCAGTAAATGAGTGGATCAAAAAACTGTGGTATATTTACACAGTGGAACACTACTCAGCAGAGAGAAAGAAGGAGCTCCTACTCTTTGCGACAGCACAGATGGAACTGGCGAGCATTATGCTAAGTGAAATAAGCCAGGTGGTGAGGGACAAATACCATATGATCTCACCTATAAGTGGAACCTAATCAACAGAACAAACAAGCAAGCAAAATACAACCAGAGACATGGAAATAAAGGACACATTGACGGTAACTAGAGGGGAGGAGCGAGGGGGATAGCTGGGCAAAGAAGGGGAAAGTTCATCAAGGGTCATGTATAAAGGACACATGGTCAAAGACAACATGGGAGCAGGCTTGAATGTGGGAGGTTGGGGGGTAGGCTATGAGAGAGTAAGGGGGGAAAATGGGGACGACTGTAATTGAACAACAGTAGGAAAATAAAACTCCAAATTCTAAAAAATAATAAAAATAAAATGTTGTAATTCTAAAAAATAAAGTACATAATTTTTTGGTCTGCAATTAACCAAGTAAAGGGTCACTAGAATTTCACTGTTTTATTTTGTTCAGTAGAGTACCAATTTTATCTTTTCTATTATAACTTTCAAAAAGCAGTTCCATTTTTAGTTTTCTGAGGAGATTCTATACTGTTTTCCATGGTACAACATTTCAAAGCACAGGACTGACCCTTCTAAGACTATACAACTCAGCCCAATTACTTTACAAATGACAAAACTGAGGCCTAAGAAATATTCTGGTGTTTTTACAAATACTTCTTTAAAACTGAATTTTTATACATTGTATTTTTTCATTGGGTTTTGTTGAAATTCAAGAAAGAAATATTTGATTTTTGGTAAGTGTATATTCATCTTTATGCATATTAAACAGAATCATCTATTTTTGAAATAGCAATTCTTATAATAGTCCTATCATTTTTCTTTAAGAACAATGGAGAAATACTAGAAGTGACTCATTTTTTGCCAAGGGTAAGATTTTCGGCTGAAATGACCGTGGTCTGACTCAGTATGATCTTACTGATACAAGGTCACAAAGCACGTGAAAGGAAGAAAGTAGAGCTGCCGAACTACTGTATCAGTCTGAAAATTGCTGGGTCCTGAAGGATTGCCAACCTGCTCCTTAAATTAACCTAACAGCTAATAAGGTGGAAGAATGGGTCATATCACAGAAATATCTTGGTTTCATAAGTAACAATGGAGCACACGATCAAATGGACGTTAAATAGCAGTACTTAATTACCACAGTGACAAAAACTCTTTTAGGGCTAATTTGTGTCATAACGGCTATTCAAATATTTTGATGCCACTCACTTTCAGCACATCATAAGGTGGGATTACACTTTAGTTTTGAGTTAGGCTTGGCCATGGGGCGTGCGTTGTCAGGAAGCGTAAAAACCAGTATGTGATGTACCATATTCTCTTGCTCCTGAGACAGAAGTGTGAAAATAGGCGTTGTGATGGAGTCTGCCAGCCTGGGTTCCTTGGTGACTTTGATGAGCAGAGGTTCCAAGGTGTCTACTGCATCCACTGTGCAGAGTTTACGTTGCTTGCTTTTAAGTCATTGAGAATTTCATGTCACCATCTAGTGTGAAACAGCATTTCTTGGAATTCAAGAACTCTCTCCACCTATATGCATCAATCTTGATAAAATGCACAAAGTCCCAATGATTATGATAACACTAAAGTATTTGACTGTCTGAATCATAATAGCTTTGATTGGTAATATGATTAATTTTATTGTTAGAGTTGAAATAAATTGAATATTGCTCTCTGTACAGTAGTCCTGCCCTGAATATTATTTCAATGTGCAAGATTCATGTTGCATATAAAACTCTGATACTGCTAAAGCTTTAAAAATTGCACCCATGAAAAGTGCCTATGTTGACTATTTTATTAACACCATTTTTTTAAAGAAGAAGCTTTTCAAAGCATTAATTATAAAATTAAATAAAACTCAGATAAAATTGTATGATATTCATACAGAGCATATGGCATTCTAGTGAGAATAAAATAAAATTTGTCATTGATATTTAAAATATCATATTTATTTGGCATGTGAAGGGGCCAAACCTGGACTCTTTTTTACCCAAATTTTCAATTTTAGACATATTAACACTCAAAGGAGAAAACTGCCAAATGAACATCTTACTTTGCCTAGAAAGTTAAAGAAAATATTAGGATGCCAAATCTACATTTACTCAATAAATTAAATATTCCATTTTACTTACTAAAATATTTTCAGCCATCTTCTTATAAATTATTTTTGTATATTCTTTGCCAGCATTAATCTGAATCCTGGATAGTTCAGTATCTTCCTGGTTCATGACAAAACCTCAGACTTAGAAAATTAGTTTAGAAAACAGAGAAATGTAGCCCCTACTCTCAGCATCTTGTGTTATTACTATCGATTTTCCCTGTGGCAATGAAGTACAGATCCCGAGACAGCCAAGCTGTACTTAGAATACTGAAAAGAGGCAGCGAAAAGCAGTATCTCTAATTCACTGTTTACGACCAGAGATACATTAGATCTTTGGACAAACTGAGCACCTGAGATGTTTCTTTAAATGCCTTTCAGGGCTAGTTTATACACATACCAGGCACTGAAAATTATTTACTGAATAAATTAATATCTAACCAGATTCTTTCCCTTGTTTGGGGAGGACATATTATGTAAAAATGTTATTGAGAAAAGACCTGATGGGGAAAGGACTAAAATAAAGAATAAAATATCTGAATAAGAAAATTGGCAGAGAAAAATGATGGAACTTATCAGACACTGTCAGTGGTTATAATTGGTCACTGGTGCCATTCTCATTTTCACAAGGCTCGCACATTTACTTATTCATTTAATAAACAGTGACCGATCATTTGCCATGTCTGGACCTGGACTCATCACTGTGAAAAAAGGGCAGAAAGAGAAATGGTCTTTATGGGACTTATATTTTATAGAAAAGCTAGTAAATGAAACAAATGATAAAAATTGTATGTAACATTTGAGTGTCATGCCAGCCACTAGTAAAATTACTGTGAACGTATTGACTCATTTGGTCCTCACAATACTCTGTGAAGCAGGTTCTGTTATTGGTTTCGCCATTTTACAGATGAGAAAACAGAAACGGAGAGAAGTGCTTTGGGGCAAATAACTGGCAAGAGGCAGAGCAAAGTTCTGAACAGTGCAGCGTGCGTGAACATCTCATTTGCCATCTCTCTCTTGAACTGCAATGACTGCCATAGCAAAGGAAACCCCGGGTCACTATGCTTTGATGGCAGGAGTATCAGTCTAGACTTTCAGGAAGAACTCGCCTGTAATCTGCAACCTGATGGCGTTAGTCAGATAAATATTTTATTTATATCATTTGTTCCCAATTTGAACAAAAGGGAAAAATAGCTAAACGTGTTTAATGACAACCTAAATGTTATCTCCAAAACCACGAACAATTTATTGGAAACAATCTTAGATGGACTCTAAGAAGTAACTGCTTGTTAGAGGGATTTCACATCGACATGGCATTTCCTTACACATATTTTGAAGAATTTTCCCTTGACATCCATGAAAAGGGTGTTTGAATGAAGCAGATCTCCTCCCTGGAAGTGTCTCTCTTTTATGTTGAACAATTACGGAGAATGTTTATTTTTTCAGGCTTTTAGGCTACCAGTGAGCATACTGTGCCCAAATGTTTCAGGTTTCAGAGAGCTATGTTCTCAAGGTGAAGCCCTCATAATGAAAAGTCGTCACCACTGGGGGCTGACTAAAATGTTGGTAAGACACGACACGAGAGCTACCGCTTAAAGTATGTCAGACTCAGGGCCACATAACATTCCTGGGAAAGTCCATCGTGTACAACAAACTATCTGAGATCACAGAATTCTTTGTTGCCATGGAAGTGTTGTTATGTTTTCTTTTTAAAGTTAATTTTATTATTTAATTAACTTCATTGGGGTGACATTGGTTAATGAGTTTATACAGGTTTCGACTGTACACGTGTATGACATAGGATCTGTATATTGCATTGTATACCCACCATCCAAAGTTATCTTCTGCTACCATATATTTGGACCCTGTACTCCCTCCGCACCCCCTTCCCTCTGCTAACCACCATACTGTTGTCTACTGTTGTCTACTGTCCACCACACGGTTTCAGGTTCACATCCCACATACGAGAGAAACCATATGGTTCTTAGCTTTACGTGACTGACTTATTTGTGACAACATGGATGGGCCTTGAGAATATCACTGCAATCTTACTTTTAAGGTCAGAATCTGGTGATGCAATCAGATAAAACCCCACTGTCTATAGTGACAAAGCTAATGAAAAACAAAAGGTATTTTGGATACTATAACTCATCCTCCTGGTTCTTATTCCATATATTAGAAATCTGTTGTTGTTTAGGTACGCTGTTTAGGAGCATATCTGTACTTTCGAGAGAGGAATATTTAGATTAGGAATGAAAGCCAACCACTATTCTGTCCCCAGTAAAAACAATAGTTTGTTTCAGTTAAATTCTCCCCATTCAGACAGGTCTTTTGACATAAATTAGAATTATTACATGGAAAGGAAGCAGAGAAAGCATTTAAATACTCAAATATAAATATTTATTATTTAAATTCATTCAATATATACATTCTTGCGTTCATTAAGACAATAAGCATTTATTGAACATCTACCCTACACCAGACACTAGGTTTGATTAGCAAAGTAATATTTGTCTACATGCAGGAAGAGTAAAGAGCTCTATTGTTAAAACCCCCCGTTGTTAAATAATTTAAAATGATTATAATATACCTCTTTAATAGAACAGTGAAATTAAGTTGAATAACTTGTTAGAATTAGAGAACTCAATTAGCTTCACTGTGGCTCAGTTTCGCCATCTTTAAAATGGACCCAATATAATAATATTGTCTTTTCCAACCCATAGACTGTGTGAAAATGTTTTAGATACAAAAATAGTGCTTTTCTTTGATTTGTGAATATTAATATTTCATGACATAATCACCCCAAAATGAGTCAGATTATATGTAACCTGGGGTCTTTTGCATAATATGAAAAAAGTAAATGAACTCAAAATCTTATGAAAGTAATACATAACGAATATTTTCCATTATTAGAGAAGAATTTAGCATTTCCTAGACTTCCCACACCATGAAACAGTGTATTGACTGATCACCCATTCCCATGAAAAATAGCTCAAGAAGAAGAGTTTAGCAACTAAGGAAACAGATTTTAGTGGTTAAGCAAGTTCTGGACCCAGTCATACTTAAATTTTGACCATGCAACTTATTAACCATATGGTTTTGAGCAAGTCCCTTAAATAAAGTTTCCTAATCTATGAAATGTAGATTGTAATGGAATCTGCTTGTAAATTTTTGAAGGTTGAGTATTTCTATAAATAAAGTAAAAAATCTGAGAGTTTTAGATGAAAAGATACTAGCCAAGTTGGTCTTATTGATTTAATAACCTGTTTTTGGCCTATTTATAATTTTTATTATATATCTATATTACTGCATCACAATTTCTATCAAACAGATCAGTGATTCTCAATTTTTTTTCTGTTTTTGACACATTTTGCTTAATAGAATTTGGGGGGCACATTTGCATCTCATATAAAAAATACAGAATATCTCTGGGCCCCGTGGAGTTTTAATTTACTGGATTGTTCTTCATTGCTTATTGTGCAGAGAGTGAGTCCCTCTGTACCGAGAGAGCTTGTACTTTCAGGTAACACTTTTTAAAGTTATGTCATTTCTTGCCACTCCCTCTTGATAATGTATAATACAGCACAAGCCAACACCAGGACATTTCAGCCCCAAATTCCACCTGGTCCTCTGTCTTTGGCACCTTCATCATAGACTTGCATGCTGAGGCATGCGTGAAGCGGCGGGCCAGTTACATGAGACTGTTCAGAATCCTACTACCTGGGAAATTTGTAAATAATCATAGACAAAACAAAGGCTTAAGAAAATTGTTTCCTTCTCATACCTCTGAGTTGAACATAAAAAACCAGATTTCACTAATTTTTCCCTTACCAGCTGTTTGGTTTCTCTACACCAGTATTATCTGTCTGAGGAACTTAGCGAGGACATGAGAGATGTCCCAAGTGAGCATCATGGAGACTGGCTGGAAGGCTGTGTGAAAGTGTGAGGTGGAAATTCAATACAATGAGCAGGCCAACATCTGCCCCTGTCTTTCCCATTTTCTAATTAATTAAAATGCCAAGCTGCACAAGCCAAGATGACTTCCTCAAAGTAAGGCAAACAGGGTTTTTCAGGTCTGTTTATTTGGTTGTTTCTATTGCCCACCCCTTCCACCTTCCTGCCACATCTCAGAGACTGTGGTGGCAATAGGACAAACATATAGCAAAATAAGGGTGGGGACTGCTCATTTCTGAAACTTTCCCCATAGTTAACTTAATGTAATTTCTCCACTCCAGACTCTTACTGGTAATTTCTGAGTATTTGAACAATATTTCACTACAGTTGTCAAACTTTCTTTCCTCAACTGTTCTAAAATGGTCTCCATAAGTGTAGGACTGCATACCTAGAACTCCAGTCTCCATTACTTCACTATAACAATATCAATGGTAGAAGTAAATATTTATTCAATTACTAATATGTGCCAACTCCCATAATCCTCCCAAAAGCCCTGGGGATCAGTGCCTGACCAGAGCATGATTCAATAGGAAGATGACTTAGGTGGAATGGCAGGAACTAAGAGGAGAAAGTAGGGACTTAGAAAGATGAAATAGTTTATCCGAGATCTCCCAGTAACCCTTTAAAACTCAAGACTTTCTATGTCAAACGACTGGGTGCACTACTATTCCTCTCTCATATAACAATATATTCCAGTAAATCTTACTTAAAATCACCCCAATTTGTTCCTAGGACAGATTAGGAACATTAGCCAAGGACATGATTCTCTTCCAATTTCTCACATATTAGTGAATAAAACTCCATATATATTTCAAATGACTTAACTTTCTAGTTTGACTTTTTTCCCCAGAATTTTGTGTTTCTATTTATCCAAGGTCAAGTATAGAAAAGAATATTGTTTAGGACCTTCATCTATCTCTGTTTCTGTATTTTGAGTCAATTCCCAGAGGAGGCAGAGCGTTCGATCTTTATCAAACATGAGAAGCTCCAAGTCATACCTAAGCATGCAGAGAACAGTCTGGTGAGAGGAGGCTCCCTTCTTCCGATGAGCTCAAATCTCAGACATTATCTCACTACGGCTTTCTCGGTTGTTTCCAGGAACCGTCAGCAGTAACAAACACCTGGGAAAGGGGTATGGTTTCTCGTCTAATCTGTATTGCCACCATCAGCTGTGGGTGTTCCTGTTCTCAGTAAAATTTTAGCATCACATTGTTTTCAAAATATTCTTCCATCATTATTTTTCAGTCATTTTTTCCTTTGCTTTCTCCTGGGTAAGAGTTTTATCTCTTTGGATTTTCCTCTTCTTCCTGTGTGAGAAATTTTTTAGCAGCTTCATGCTATATGTGGAAACCATCCTTGCTAATTTTTTAATTTCTTTTCTCTGCAATCCCCTATAACTTTAAAAGTTTGAACATTTCATGTTCAAATTTTTCTCATTGTCTTCTTCAGCAATACCCTGTGCTTTTGTTCTGTAGTGGCAGAGATACCACCCATCGCCCTGCTGCTTCTCTGGTTCTTTCAGTGCGGCCAGTGGGACATCCCATTACACTCCACTCAGCAAGCGTCGCAGAGCACCTGGCAGTGAGCCTGCGAGCTCGCCTCTGTCTACTGGGACACCCAGCAGTCTACTTTGGAGACTACATGTTAGCTACTTTAAAAAAAAAAAAAAGCAATGGTCCAGTACAATTTCGCCTCACTCCTGAGGTTTTGTAATGTAGGCCCAGTCTATTCACGATCTTGTTAGAAGAGTCTGTAACATGAACGCACCATTTCTGCAGCCATATTGCAGTGTTCTTCACATTTTGTGCCTGAGTTGAATATACCATTTTTATTCTGCGGCTGTTGGACAGTTTCCCTGCAAATGCCTCTCAATAATTTTGTGGCATCCTTATATACTTATTTTAACATTTGTCATATGTCATTCCATTCCAAAAGGTTTAATCAAATTATTTCTTGCTGGCAATTTAACTTGCAGTAAATATACCTTTTGACATAATTTCCAATAAATTATTGATGCCCCCACCCTCTCGCCCACATAGCATCTTGTGTGGTCATTGCTTCCTATTATTTGTATGTATTACAATGACATGAAAATGCTGTTTCAAAGGTTGTGTGAATGTTCTCCTTCGGAGACCCATAAACTTCCTCTTGTTGCCAGCGTCCCCTTCTACGCCAGGCCACAGCCAGCTTCATTTCATCTCTTGACTTCTCTAATGCAATGTCTATACAATTAGTTGCTTGAAACAGCAAAGTTTTATGCTTTTTGTATCTTATTCTGAATCATCCTAAAAGTCCTTTTTTTCCTACACTGCTGCTTAATTTTAACTTTACTTCTCCCAATAATCCTCTTCTTTTTATTTCCCCAGTTACTTTTCATGTTATCACTTCTGTTCAGTTCTTTCTTCATGAGAAACAATTGAGGTAAAGTTTAAACCAAACAAAGTAGCACATTACAGTGGAATTTAGACAGTATGGGGTGTGAAGCTTAATCCTGTTATATATGAGCTGTGTGACCTTAAAACTGTCTCAGAGTAACACCATTTTTTTAGTCAAACAACAAAAGTAGGATAATTATAAAGACCATGTGTGTGTACTGAATTTAATGTTTTTTCTCTGAATACCTACTCCACAACACCTTCCCAATTTGATTAAACTGCTTCCTCCCCTCTGCTGTTCTGTACCTCTTAAATTTTCTAGAACCACAACACAACCATTAAATTGCACTTACTTCTCCAGAGGCAGAGGAGTGATCGTGAGTGTAAATTATGGACCCATAATCTTGAGCATGAGTCCTGGTTCAAAATCATTGAATACTCATTGTAATTTCCTTGGATGCTGTGTCTAAATTTTGTCATCTATACATTGAGGCATATAATAGCACCAACATCATACGAATGTTGCACAAATAAATTACGTAATGCATGTAAAGGACTTCACATAGTATCTGGCACATAGTAACTGCTTCGTAAACATTATGAGTCTCGTTCAGTTGTAACCTCCTCTTTCATGGTAACATTTCAGTCCCACTCATGTATTTCTCCCTAGGAGCAATATATTGCCTGGAAGAAATGCTCAATTAATGTTTAATGAATTGGAATAAATTGAGTAAAAGCATGCTTTGTAGAGTCATGTAAAGCACTTGACAAATGTTTGTTTTCCCTGTGACAAGTTTTGTTAACTTCCCTGAAGGATGAGTGAGCACTATTCTGATTTGGAGACAGTTAGTAACAGAAGAGCTACATGCATTCAGTAGCCCTTGACCTGGAACTCAGGTGGACTGAAACCACGTGTCCTTGGTGTCAAGTTAAGATATGCTGCTTCAGGAGCTGTCTATGGGTCTTGAGTTCATATCTTCCAAGTCTCACATCTTGGCGAATGGCTAACACTTCTTATCTTTGAAGATGTTTTTATGTGATTTATTCTGGCTTTGAGCCAAAGCACAATGTGGGCTGAGGCTGGCAGTTTAAAGTGTATCTGAGATCATTTGAGGTTCCAATCATTTCTAAATCAAGACTAATGAAATATTATTGAATAAAAAGAAACAAGTCCTTGATATATAAATGGCAAATGACTTGCTTTTCCTTTTACCCACACTTTTAGAAGCTTAGGAAAAAAATAAAGAATTACATTAACCACATTCCACATTAGCCACTCTCCATGTTGTCCATCACAGCTAGATTACATCATTTGTTATTATTATCTATTAAATCGCATGCTTGTGGTCCAACTTTTCTAGATAACAAATGCTTGCCTTGCTTTCTGGCATTAAGTGGAAGCTTAATAAGTATTTCTTAAAACCAAAATCAAGTGCTCATTTCAAAATCTTTCTTATATAATGACCTCTGTTTTGTAAAGAAGATGGAGGAGAAAAAAGAGAAAGATTATTTAAAAAAAAAAAAGAGTAAAACATTCAGTGAATGGTTCCAACTATGTTTGAACAGCCTCTTTGAAGAGGTTGACTAAAAATCAAATTGCATCCTGATTGGTATCTTAATTTTCATTAAGTATGAATTTTAATCTTATTTTTATTCTGATAGAGGAACAAATGGGTAAGGGAAATAAACTTATATTACGGACAACCTTCTGGGGAAACAAATTTTCTCTTGATATTTTGTGTTTATTACTTCACTTGGATTTGATTAAACAGCAAGCTGCAGAACAAATGGATGCTGACTTTCCAATAACAGGGCTACCAAGCCTTCCCAGATATCGTAAGGGTATGAATTAGCGCAAAGTGCAGTACTCCAGCATGGCTTACATTATTACAAAATGGACATTTCTGAAGAAAGGTCATATCAGTACAACTGGAAATTATTAGAACTTATATGACAACACTGGTAGATGATCAGAAAGCTCTGTGGGCATCCAGCCATCGAGGTCTGTCTCAGTGAGTGTCCAACATGAGAGCCGCAGGTTTTGCAGGGAAACTCCACAGCACTGTGGTACCCTAGCAGCCACCTGCTGAGACTGAGTGTCATGAATCATGAATGTTGTTACTTTTACAGGCATTCTATGTGGCCTCACAGAGGAATGTGCTGAGTTTTTATAGTGTCTGAGTTAGGAGACTGTTTTAAATGAAGAAAAGATTGGCAGGTAAAACCAGTCTGAAACTCTCTTTAGATCTCAAAGAAACCTTACTCTCATGGCACTGCACCGTTTAATTAAGAATAAACAGGCTCTACCGTCACCAGGCCTTAGAACACTACTTGTTACATTTGCTTCCGTGCAGACCTAGTTGTTCATGCGCTCTGGCACTGCTTTTCATTTAGGTGGTTATGCAGGGTGGAAACACTGCAATGGAGAGAGGCAGAAGCCCTTCAGTTTCTCCTGGATTTCAAAGAGCCTGTTGTTTTAGACAGAAAATGCTTAGTATATTTTTCTTTGAATAAAATGAAAAGTAGATTAAAATACAGATGGCTTTCAAATATTATAAATAGAAATGGGTCAGTGTTTTATCTATCTTTTGCTTCATTAGAATATTTCTTTTATATTCATTTCAACTTGATCTCATCTCTAATGGGAAAAAAAATGGTTGTGCTTCTCCTTCCCTAAGGAAGAGGAAAAAATTGTTTCTGTAAAGTACTTATTTAATGCAAAACCTTTGTGAAAAATGATCCCCTATTATGGCTTTTAATATAAATGGATTTTGTAAGTTTTATAATTGAACCCCAAGGTACATACTAGTTAAAATTATAATATAAAATAACATTATGTACTCATAAAATATAAAATTAAATTATAAAAATAAAATGAATATTTTTCAAAGTAGAACATTTTAACAGCCAGAAGAGAAAGCAATTATAATTGCAGTTCTATAGATCAGTTAAGTTTTTTCAGATTTTTGTTTTTATGGGGCTGTGTGATGATGCATTTTTGAGGTAAAGTGGAAGGACTATTTATCAGGAAGAAATCAAATACCATTTTTATGAGCATATACAAGTAAGAAGCCTATGTTCTGTTGACCTCATCCTCTAATTACTCAGTGACAGATGGCCCAAGGGAACTGTCACCCGTCCATGACTGTTGGCACAGCAATGGGATGAATAGAAAATGGAACCCACCTGGCTACGATTTTAGGTTCCAGACACTTGATGTATTAGATTGACTAAAAACATGGAGATTGAGCTCTCTCACAACAAACAAGGAAGCAGCACTAGATGCTGGAGAAGACGCAAAAATGACAAATGATGGCCCTTGGCTCCAACTCATGTGCAGTGAATGGTTGACGTTGAATGACTTGCACAGAAAAGAAGCGCTATGGGAGCCATCATTGCAGGATGAGTTCAGAGGGGGAAAGTATATAAAAGGTCAAGGTTATCAGGAAAGGGTTTATGGAAGAAAAAGAACCTGAGGGATGTAGGGTTTTTTGCAGATGTGATGGAGAAGGTGAAGGAAGAGTACCTCAGGTGAATGGATGGCTCAAAAGAGGGAGTCAGTTTGGTATAAGGCATGGGAACAGGCCTTTGAGAAATGATTTCGTTGGAGATTTGCTTTCCAAAATGAAAATCATTGTTGCTGTTGTGGTGAGATTTGAGAAGTAGTATATCTCAAGGTAAAATAAATTAAAATAACAGTATATTTTGATGAAAAGTATGGAAGCCCAAGAGAATTAATAATAAGCAAGATAACTAAGTTGGGTGGCAAATCCAAGATTAAACTAATGACATCAAAAGCAGCCCTACAGGTCAACAATAACCAGATAGAAAATATAATAAAAATTGCATTTGTGTAAACAACAATGTTGCTAGATATGAGTCTAATAACAAGCGTCCAAGGTCTAAAAAGAGAAATTTATAAAACATTAATGATATTAAGGTAAATCATATATTTGGAGAGATACATATTTTCTGCATGGAAAGATTCACTATTTTAAAGACCTGAAAAATGCATAAATTTAATGCAGATAAGTCAAAATATCAATGAATAATTATAAGAGCAGAGACCAAATAAATTCTTAGAAATACTAAGCTTTTACTGAGAGAATATCATGGACTTCTGAAAAGACGATGTGGGAGGACATGTTTAGTGAACACGGAAATGCTGTAGCACTGTAGTGGGTGGGATTGCATGGCACTGGCACTGGTCTCGGGAAAGATCGACAGAAATATATTGTTAACTCCAACAAACGTCTAGCCTATACATTGGAACGCAGAAGGGCATTCCACTAGAGACAGTATAGGTAACAGATCCACTGCTGGAACAAGAAAATGTTTACACTTCAGGGCAATAGTTTGACAATGTTCTCATATCTGTTCATACCTTTAGATACAACAATTCCATACAGAGACACCAATGATGATTTAATTGTAGCATTACATATAATAAAAGAAAGATCTGGAACAATCTAAACATATACCAACAAGAGATTAAAGAAAATAACATATTCCAAAACCCTAGAATACTACACACTCATTAAAGTTATGGGCATAAAAATGGTGAACATATATTCAAATTGAAAATGGCTAATTGCAGAATTTTGTTTACAGCGTTGTTTCAATTGGTTGAGGCCAGTGTGAAGAAAAGCAGAAATCAGAAACAGACAAATGCCATATGATCTCAGTTGTAGGTGGAATCTAATGAACAAAATAAATTTCTGAACAAAATAGAAAGAGACATGGGTATGTGGAACAGACTGACAACTGCTAGAGGGGAGCTGGGGGGACTGCATGAAAGAAGGTGGAGGGATTTGTCAAAGAACATGTAACTATAACCCATGGACACAGACAACAGTGTGGTGATGGCCACAGGGAAGGGGGAACAGGGACTGGAAGGAGGGGGTCAAAGAGGGAGATAATGGGGACATCTGCAATAGTGTCAACAATAAAAATGAAGAAAAAAAAAACAATTCAAAAGAATCCTGTCAACTTGAGGTGACTGGGAAATGGTGGAGTCATTCAAAAGAAGGGCAATATGGGAGCAAGAAATTGGTCTGGTGGATTTTTTAAATGTCAATAGCTTGTCAGAAATAACCCCGTGCCTATATGGTCAACCAGTCTTTGACGAAGAAAGCAAGAACATACAATGAGGTAAAGACAATCCATTCAATACACGGTGGAAAATTGGACAGATACATGCAAAATTTGTAACGAGATCACCTTCTTACACCCTAACAAGAACAAACTCGAAATGGATTAAAGACTTAAATTTAAGACCTGAAACCACAAAACTCCTAGAAGAAAACATAGGCAGTAAAATCTTGAACATTTCTCTTAGCAATATTTTTTTGTATGTCTTCTCAGGCAAAGGAAACATACAAATAAATAAAAAACAAATGGGACTACATCAAACTAAAAAGTTTTTGCACAGGAAAGAAAACCATCAACAAAACAAAAAGACAATGAATGATACATCTAATAGGAGTTAATATCCAAAATTTATAATTAACTGAGCACCCCCCCTCCCCCCCCACGAAACACAACCCAATTAAAAAGTATGCAGAGGGCCTGAATACACACTTCTCTTAAGAGGACATACAGATGGCCACAGACATATGAAAAGATGCTCAACATCATTAATCATTAGAGAAATTCAAATTAAAACCACAGTGAGATACCACTTCATACCTGTCAGAAAACTTACTATCAATAAATCAACACGCAACATACGTTGGTGAGGCTGTGGAGACAAGGCAACACAGTGCGTTGTCGCTGGGACTGCAGACTGGGGCAGCCGCTGTGGAAAACAGTGTGGAGGTTCCTCAGAAAACTAAAAGTGGAACTGCCTTATGACCCAGCAATTCCACTCCGGGGTATAGACCCAAAGAATCCCTAGACACTAATTCGAAAGAATATATGCACTCCCATGTTCATTGCAGCATTACTTACAATAACTGAGATGTGGAAACAACCCAAGTACCCATCTATAGACAAGTGGATGAAGAAGTTGTGGTACATGCATACAATGGAATATTATTTGGTCATAAAAAAGAATAAAGTCTCACCACCTGCAACAGCGTGGATGGACCTAGAAGGTATTATGCTAAGTGACATAAGCCAGATAGAGTAAGACAAGTACCATATGATCTCACTTATATGTGGAATCTAAAGAACAAAATACATGAACAAACAAAATTGAAATAGACTTATAAGTATAGAGAACAAACACTAATGGAGGCCAGAGAGGAGGGGTGCTGGGGGCATGGTGAAATAAAGTGATGAGATTAAGAAGTCCTCATTTGTGGTACAAATACGCATGGTGATGCACACTGAAGCATAGAGAGCACAGTTAACAATATTGCAATAACTACGTATGGTGCCAGTTGGGCACTTGAATTATTGGAGGAAACATTTGTTATCTATATGAATGTCTATCTGCTATGCTGTACACCTGGAACTAATACAAAATAGTGTTGAATGCAAACTGTAACTGAAAAATAAAATTAAAAAAATGTCAACAGCTTTGATAGATGAATTCATTAACTAGGCAATTGCAAGAGAATGTCAGTGGAGCATTTGAGAGAGACAAATATAGGCGGTCATCTACAGAAAGATGAGTGTTGGATCACTGTGGATGGGCTGTTCGTGGTGGTAGAGGAGGCAGAAAAAAATAGTCCAAAGGCAAAACATTGGCAATGGCTGAGTTTAGGCAAGAAGACAAGGGCAGGAAAGAACACAGAGCACAAGAACCGGAAACAATGGAGGGAAATTTGGCTTTCTTAATGTCTTTGGGCTGATGGAAGAGAGTCTAAAAAGGGTGAAGCGTGTGATGTGCTACAGAGAGAAGTCCACCAGAAGCAAACCTGAGCAATGTGACTGACGTGGGGGTTATTGATAACCGCTGAGAAAACAATGCAGCAGCATGACTGATAAGAGACTGATTGCAAGGGAGTGGGTGAACGCAACCCAATAATACACTTGATATATCTCCATGTGTTTTGAAAACTTTCTATTATTTTATCAGCAAGGCAATAGAAATAAACTGCATATAAAGGAGTGAAACAGCAATGACAATAAAATTATTGCCAGTGACTAAACTTATGTAAAGAGGCACCTACAAGCCTACATATGAAATCTCCCAATTTGTTCACCAGACACTTCAATGTACCACCTAGCAGGTAAATGACTTCCCATTCTTAAGGCACTCAGCGGGATGGAGAAGAGAGGAGGAGGCTAGGGCGGAGGATGGCAACATTTCAGATTGCCCTGCAGGGGCCGTATTCACTTTATCTAGTAAAAAACGTAAATGAAATGATATACATTTCTTTAATTTATCTGAAACCTTTGATTTCCTTTTTCACCTAAAGCAAATTGGCTTTTTAAAGAACCATTTATTTGCTTTAGATTTTCTGCAAAATAATGAATTTCAAGAAAATGGGGTGATAGTGAAACCAATGTGATCAGAAAAAAATGCAGGCAGTTTGTGACTCTGCAGAAGATTAAGGAAATTCTCTTAGTTGAATGAAAGGAGAGTGACTAAAACAAATATGATTTAACTCACCAGGAAAAAGAATATGTCAGCCTTCTTAAACTTGGTAGCTTAATGCCTTACTGTGTGGGACACTGTCCTCGAGTAGCTGAACACGCCATGAAGAAGGTCCGCATCATAGTTAGGTGATTCGGTAAAGTGAGAGCTGGGACATGGTGATGCTAAATCTGTGTTCTGACAGGAGCAATGCAAATGCCACTGTTTATTAAACACATGTGTCCGTGTAATCAAACTTCATTCATATTGTATACTGACTGTAGAATGCTCGATATGCTGCCCTGTATAATGAAAAATTTTAACTTTATCTTTGGTATCTTCTGCTCTATACTTTTATTTACATTTCTACATCTACAGGCAAGTAATTTTCCCCACATAATCTGAAACAAGTGATCAAAAACTGGGGGATGGACCTAAGGAGCTCTTTCCCCGGTACATATTTTCAGTATTTGACCGTTATTATATTTTCTCTCCCTTCCCAAGTCAGAAAGGTAGAGATTGACAGTCAAAACTTTTTTAGTGATCATCTAGTTCAAGCTTTTCATCTGATAGATGAAGAAGCTGCGTCTCTGGGAAGTACTGGATTTGCCTGGGACCAGTAGGTTGTTAGTAGAGGAGTCAGAGCTAAAAATCCTGTCACTTTACTCTCAGTCCTTACTTTTTATGTATATGATAAATTGAAGTCACTTAGCTTGTTGGTGGTTAATGGCACATAGTTATGCTTTAAAATTTTCTATTGATTAATTATTCATGAAGAATAACTGGTATGTTTCCACAAAGCTGGACAGAACAATGTGAAGGAAGCTTAGAATCAGACAGGGAAGACAAACTAACAATCACCTCCATTGTTTTTCATTCCAGATGGAAATACCTTCCCTTTTCCTCTGTTTGACCCCTGTTAATTTCTCCAGTGTATGTTGTCTCAGCCTGTAGCCTCCTTGGCCCTCTGCAGGTTCACCACTGCCTACTAAATAATCACCTACTCAGTCAAACACCGTACCTGTGGGTGGTGAGTGTGCATAGATATGAAATTCAATGTGACTGCAGCAGTCTTAACCAGAAGACGGAAAGTCCTCAGGGGCCAAGGTTTCTTACTATTTTCAGCCTTCATTCTCACCACATCAATTTGCACGTTGTACCCCTTACCTGTAGGGCATACATTTGTTCCAAGACCCCTAGTAGATGCCTGAGGCCAGAGATAGTATCAAACCCTCACATACTATGTTCTTTTTTATACATACATACCTATGGTAAAGTTGATTTATGATTAGGCACAGTAAGAGATTAAAAGCTAGCAATAAAATAAAGCAATCACAACATACTGTAAACAAAATCATGTGAACATGGTCTCTCTCTCTAATATGTTATTGAACTGTACTCGCCCTTCCTCTTTCTGCGGTAATGTGAGACGCTGCAAAGCCTACAGGATGAGCTGAAACGAGGTCGAGGTCGCTGACACAGGCCTTGTGACACAGCATGACACTGGAAGGGCTGCCTGCACACAAGCGTGGGAATACTGCAACAGTCAATCTGATAACAGAGCCGGCCACTAGGTAATGAAGGGCAGGAGCAGACAGGAAGTGGATCCACTGGACGAAGGGGTGATTCACGTCCTGGGTGGGATGGAGCAGGACAGAGCAAGATTTCATCACGACACTCAGAACGGTGTGCAGTTTAAAACGTGTGAATTATTTATTTCTGGAATTCACCATTTGATATTTTGGACAATGGTTCATTGTGGGTAAATGAAACCATGGAAAGTGAAACCGCAGATAGGGAGGGAGACTACAGTGCTTATGTGAAAAATTGTAGATGATCTACATGTGTCCTCGAGTAAAAAATATCTGTCAGCAGAAGGACCACGAAGGCTCCACTGTTTTTCGTCAATTTTCCTTAAAGTCAGGATAGTGCAGTAGAGCAAGGGCCCCAGTAGCCCCTTAATAAATTCCACTTCCATTTTTAGACTGTGGTGATTTGGTGATTCCAGTAAAAATGTCTTCCCACTTTCTTATCTAAAAGGAATGATTAAAGAGAATTAGAGGCTTCACTGCTAGATCTACCTGTAATAATGCATCTGGATGTCAGGCTTTTCATCTACAGAGTGAGGAAGAGCACTAACCCACTTCTAAGGTTCCTTCCCATTCTGACATATGAGTATAATGGGTTGATGTCAGAATCCTGAGCCTTGAGGTCAGGGAAGGGAATTACTATATTTTGTAGAAATGACACTGAGTGCTACTCTGGGAGGAGAGGGGGATACTAAACTTTAAAATCTCTTCCTATTTAAACCATAATCCATGTGTTATTTAAAAAAATTGTGCAGCAGTTTATCTTTCTCAAAATTGCTGCAGCTATTCGGGGTCATTTATGGTTCTATATAAATTTCTGAAATGTTTGTTCTATATCTGTGAAATATCTCGACAGCATGGATGGAACTGGAGAGCATTATGCTAAGTTAAATATGCCAGGTGGTGAGGGAAAAATACCGTATGATCTCACCTTTAACTGGAACATAATCAACAGAAGAAAAAAGCAAACAAAATATAACCAGAGTCATTGAAGTTAAGAACAATCTAACAATAGCCAGAGGGGAGCGGGGAGGGGACAGTGAGGAGAGGGGTTTTCAGAAACTACTATAAAGGTCACATGGACAAACCCAAGGGAGATGGTGGAAGCAAGGGAGGGAGGTGGGTTTGGATGGGGAGATGGGAGGGGAGGGGAGAAAACGCAGACAACTGTAATTGAACAATAAAATAATTTAAAATAAATAAATAAATAAAAATTGTTCAGCAGTTTAGCCACATAAAATTCTTCTTGCCAGTCTAGCTCATGATGGATGGGATTCTGGTCCTCCAGCCTTGATGAAAGAAGCTGTGTTGAAGCAAGTAGCACTTTCATTTAGTGGGCTGACCAACCACATTTGATGACTTGGCTAACAAGACTGAGACTGCCTTTTCGTCAGCGCTAAAGGTGCTTGCAGATAACCCGGGGGCCTAATTGGAGAAGTGTCTTTGTGATACCTGCATGATCTTTTGAAGGGCATTGCCATTACTCATTATACTTTTAGCTTTGCCTTGGCCTGTTAGGTATTCTCAGGCTATAGTTGACTTTTCCAATTCCAAAAAACATGCCCTATCTCAAATTTCCTTGACTATATATATCAGAACATCAGAAAGCCACTCTCTAGGAAGCAGAATACTAATAGCTTTCAGAACTGGAAGTAAATACCTCTAGCTGGACATAACATTTCTGTGCTGTATAGCATGTGCTTTCAAGTTTCTATACCCTAGTCATGAATCCACAGGAGAATGCTAATTTTAAAAGACAATCTGGATTTTATACACCCAAGGGAAATTATCAACACGTCCCATAGTCCTGTCAAGACTCCTGATAATATAGATTCTCAACTAGTTGAGGTGTAAAAGTTTCTCAAAATACCTGTACTGCCATTCCGTCTACCACCAGAGTCCTGGAACCCAGCCACTATGCTGTGAAGCCGTGCTTGCTGCTTCGGAACGCTGACGAGCTGAGCATGGGTAGTAGATGGATGTCAGTATTTATTATTCACACAATCGCTTGGGATCCTGCTGATATCCTCTTAACTGCATGCCCAGCCCATCAGAATTCGGTTTGCAACAAGGTGATCACTTGGAGTGACCACGGCAAGGTGAGTGAAGAGATGTTTTAAGTGAATGTTAAAGCATATCTTTGAATAGAGAGGCAGGACTGTGAAATTTTCAGAAAATAGCACCAGATGGGCCAAGCTGGCATGTAACTATCGGAAACAGCAAGACATATTTTAAGCCAAAAACACTGGGGCAGTCTGCAAAATAAAGAGAAAATGACAGTAACTGCTTTTAACATCACTTAGTATAAAGGGTATGGGTTTTAATCTCAGACTTGTTTTCAAATCCCAGCTATTTAATTTACTAGCCTATTTTAGGAAACGACTTAGCAACTTTGAGTCTTAATTTTAAAGACTCTGTTTAAAAAATGGGGATGGTAGTGTTTTTCTTGCAGAGTTACTGTCAGGATTCAATACGTCAAATACATAGCATAGTGCCCGGTTCGTACCGGAAAATAAATAAATGATAAGTGTAAACAAACATTGATGCCTATATAGCAAGTCTGGGACTGTTTTCATGCGCACAAACTGCAGAAATTTGGCTGCAAAGCCTGTTTTTTCCAGTTACACTTACAACATCAAGATCTTCAAACACAAAGATTAATAAATTAAGTAAAATGAAAAAAAAATCTCTCTATAAGTGGAAATCTGAAACACTTTCAAATTTTCCACATAATCTTGAAATGTTAAGAAAGTGAAAGGACAATGTCCCAATTATTTCTCTTCTAAGTGTCCAGGGTGAGTTCAGCCAATATTTTCTTCATGATGTGTAAACTGCCCTCAGCCGTTGAGTCACGGTTGGCTCGCAGACCGAAACTCAATGGGGAAGGGCTGTGCATTGCCCACACGGGGGCTTCCTTGGGGAAAGGACACACTTTCAGTGTCTGTTAGGCCCTGAATAATCACATAAGTGAAGCTTACTACTTATTATTCATTATAAGAATAAAGCTGTTTCAAAAAATAGGTAACTGGGCTCAGCACTCATAGGAATACAGCCAATTTCAGTTCAGGAATCCTCCCGGTCAGTGGAATCCTGAAAGAGTGGTTGTGAGACTGAGGGAGGGAGTGGATGAACACAGTAGACCAAGGTCGTCATACTGCTTCACGAAGATAAAATGTAGGGACACAGCTTAAATAGTTCACTCAGATCATCAAAGGCATTCCTTACTTTGAGCAAAAAAATACAAAGCTAAATGAGATTCTATATTTATCTTCTTGTTAGTAGATATAGTTCCTAGTGAAATTAAGCTTATAGCTGATGGGAAGGAATGAAATCATTATACATATCATCACAGGGAAAGACATGGCCAAGGGACCTTCGGAGGGAGATGATGGGCAATGTTCTTTCTGAATGAAAAAATCAACATGTCAGGAGAAGTATGTTCTTGCAAGGACCCTACTGTTAAATTATCTGACACCGAGTAACTCACGAGCCTCCCCTGTAACTGTCAACTTTCAGTATGTGCTATCAGGGCTCTGTGGTTTATCCTTTCTACGTAATTCTTCTCCCAAAAGGAAAACAAAATCTTGAACATTTTCTCTGCAAATTTCATGTGGACAGATTTCATTATTCTGTTTGGTCTACACTGGCAGTAAGGCAGAGCAAGGTGGGGACTGAGAAGGAGTGATGAGAGCTAGAATGTTCTCTGGCTTGCTCTTCAGATAAGCAGAGAGCGTGAGCTTCTGAGTGAGCCTGGCGCTGCGCCAGGCCTGGACATTATCTCAAGTGCGGCATTCTAGGCTGTGATCAACTCGACGCACTTTTAGTGGTTCAGGAGTGATCAAGGGGGTTGTTCAAACTGTCCGACATAGATGATGTCTAGGACTCCCAGGAGAGGGAGGATCATTTGCTTCAGTCCTGCCCTCTGGGTTTTCAAACTGTAACTAAAAAGAAGAATAAAAACAAAACAACAAATGAGATGGCACTAAAATTGCCTAAAAAACAAATAGGAGAATATATTTGCAAAGAACACCTTCAATAAGGGGTTAATATCCAAAATACATAAAGAACTCGTGCAGTGCAACAACCACAGCAACAGCAACAAACACTCCGATTAAAAAGCGGGCAGAGGGCCTAAACAGACACTTCTCCCGGAAGACACACACACGACCAACAGATATATGGGAAGATACTCAACTTCACTAGCTGTTAGGGAAATGCAAATCAAAACCACACCTCACACCTGTTAGGATGGCTATTATCAACAAGACAAGTAATAACAGGTGTTAGAGCAGTTTTGGAGAAAAAGGAACCTTCATACACTGCTAGTGGGAATGTAAATTGGTACAGCCACTATGGAAAACAGTATGGAGTTTCCTCAAAAAATTGAGAATAGAGTTATCGTGTGACCCAGCAATCCTTCTTCTGGGTATCTACCTGAAAAACTTGAACACATTTATTCACAAAGATACGTGCACCCCTATGTTCATTGCGGATTATTCACAGTGGCCAAGACATGGAAACAACTGAAGGGTCCTTGATAGAAGATTGCATAGGAAGATGTGGTGCATATAGAGGATGGAATGTTACTCAACCGCAGTACTGCATTTGTGACAACAAGGATGGATCTTGAGAACATCACACTAAGTGGAATACATCAGATGGAAAAAGTCAAGAACCATATGATTTCCCCTCATATGGGGGATATAAAACTGAAAGCAACAAGCAAGCAAATAATACAAACAAGTAAACAAAAACTCATAGACACAGACAATAGTATAATGGTGACCAGAGGGAAAGGGGGTGCAGGGAGGTAGTAATGGGTAAAGGGGGTGAAATATACAGTGTTGAAAGGAGACCAAACTTTGGGTGGTGAATATACAATTCAGTATATATGATGTATTATAGTACTGTACACCTGAAACCTATATGATTTTGTTAACCAATGTCACCCCAATAAATTTAATAAAATTTAAACAAAGATATCAGAAAATGTTGCCTGAGTATTTAGAATGGGGTAAAGACAAAAAAAAAATAAGCAACAAGACGATAGGCTGTTTCCGTGGAACACAGGGCAGGGTCACGAGGGGCAGCAGGGGTCATTCAGACCTGCCTTCCACCAAAAGGGGTACTTTTGCCTAAACATTTCACTGATAAAAAACATGTTTCTTGCAAAGAAACCCATTTCTGGTTTTTCATAGTTCAATTGTTAGAACAGTCTTATTTATTTTGAGCCTCCAAATTATATTTTGTTATAGTCCCAAAAATTAAAAAAGAAAATTATTTCAAAAGTTTATATTATTTAATAAAATGGTAGCATTTAAAAAGTCCCATGGCAGTTATTTTGAGAAGGCTTATTTTAGACATATTTTAGGGTTTTTTGTTTTGTTTTATCAGTATTGAGCACTTACTATATAGAGAGTGTGGTAAACATTTCACATCAACCATTTCATTTATGCCCCACAACAATATATGAACCAGGCACTATTATGTGCATTTTACACATTAAGATATCTGAGTGTTTTGTCTAAGTTAATACCTATGGTTTATTTATGGAATTGGGATATAAACACAGACTTAATCATAACATTATTATTAAATAATTTTCTGGTTTATTTTGCCCTAACAGATTCTTACATGTCACTTCTAAGTGGAGATGTTTTATAATTTAAAACTGTTGATGATCTTACATAACTAACCAAGGAAAGGAGCAGGGAAGAGACAATTTTCTCCTTAAAAAGAAACTGAATATCAAACTCCTGTTACATAACCATGCTGCATTATCTTTCAAGAGGTTGGTGGTAGAATAACATACAGGGCCCCATTTTTCTCGTTTTATGTAATAGAATAAGAACTTAAGTGGTAAAATACAGGGTATGAAAGGAAAAGAAACAATGGCTCCAGCTATGTGGTGGAATTACAGATAGAAAGAAGGACATCTGAACTGCACTGGGAAATGAAAATCAAGTTTATGTCAGTAACACTGAAAAAAAGCAAGAGACCTAGTCTGAAACCTGATAATTTTTTCTTATCTAAATCTAGAAGGTGTCTTTTGAACACTCTATTTGAATGTGTGGTACATCAACAAATTCAATGGCTATGCCAGAAAGATACAGATTTCCGTGTTAAGAGTGTCTCTTAGTAATGACTTTACTGCTGGTTCTGGCTGCTCATTTGGTCTAATGCGCTCTCCCTCTCTGCACCCATGTCTGCGTGTGCAGTAGGTCCTCTGTCATCTTTTCTAGAGCGTCTGTCCCTGTAGCATTTATGAACTATAGACGAGGCCTGCACACTTCATACCCGTGGAGCTAACATATTAACATAATCCCTAAGAAAGGTTTCTTTTTCCCTTTCATTAATTAATTCAACTCAGGCCCACCCATCACCGACCTTTATATTTCTAATGTTTGTCTCTACAAACCATACATTGCTCTTCTGGTGTTCAAAATTTAGAAAATATTCCTGCTGGTGTTCAAAACTGCTTTCTCATCTAGCAGTGGGAGAATCCTTTTTGGTAAAATGCAATATTCTCCCCCTGCTTTGTGATTTTAATGTGTGTGGTATAAAATAAAATGTGTCTATAATATTTCAAATAATTACATGTGGTTCGTAAAAATTCTACTCAGAAAACTGATCACATGTTTGGTGAATTGTGGTGACAATCAACTTCAAAAAATTCACAAACTCAGTGAATTTAGGTTCATGGGTATATCTTTGTTTCCTACTATCATCTTAGTATTTCCTTTGTCTAAACGCCAAGTCTCCAAACTCTTACTCAGTCTCTTTCCACTGTCAACCCACCACCTCAATGGGTTGGCTGCTTGACAAAAGAGAGTTCTTGTACCTTGGTGTTTACCACCATCTTTTCCAGGCATAATAATGATTAATAACAAGGGTGTGATTTGAACTTGATATTCTCACTGTGTGTGAAAATCAGAAGAAAAACAAGACCCCACAAATGAGCCCTAAATTTCTCATAATATAAAAAATACCTTCATTATTTCCTCTAAGTGGAATTTCCTCTAAGAGGAAGGTATTGTGAGTTGAATTGTATCTCCCTCCCTCCCTCCCCACCAAAAGATAAGTAGCAGTCTGACTCTTGTGACCTTGTTTTGAAATGGGTTCTTTGCAGATGTAATCAAGTTTAGATGATTTATATTGCATTAGGATGTGTTCTAGATTCAATGACTACTGTCCTTTTAAGAGGGCCATGTGGAGATGAAGGCACACAGAGATACTCCTAAGAACACTTTGTGGTGCCAAAGAACACCAAGAATTGTCTGCAACCACCAGAAGCTTGGTGAGAGCCATGAAACAGATCCTCCCTCAGAAACCTGGGGAGAATCAACCTTGCTGACACCTTGATTTCATACATATAGCCTCCAGGACCATATGAGAATACATTTCTGTTGTTTTAAGCTACAGTTTTTGGTAATTGGTCACTACAGCCCTAGAAAACAGATATAGAAAGCAAGAGGTACAAGATAGCCGAGAAATATTAGGCTTAACATATGTGTAACCATCTCATTATTCATAAAGCAGAAGGCAATCTCTCTACTTTTTAAGTCACAGCTTACAAATTCATATGAAAGTGAATGACCAGATATTGAGTACCCACAATCAAGGAGGAAGGAAGGCAGGTGTAGTAGGGGAAAAGCAGTGGGCCACATACTTCCTCTGCTCTCAGAACACTTGGCTTTTTTTTTTTTTTTTTGCTAAATAGATCCAGAAAAGAAGTAGAATGCAGAAGCAAGTCTGCTGCAAATTTCAAAGTGCTCTGATCATTTGTCCTGCAAGTACATGCTAATCAGTCCATTCTCTCCATGCGATCCTGACATACTGTGATCTTGACATATACTGAGCAGGTACCGAGATGCTGTGATTGTTCACCCTTTCAAGATTAAGTGCTCTGAACAAGGTATTTTCTGTAAGTATGACATGACATGGGAAAAAGCAGATGGGAACATTTCAATCCCTACTCACTTGTTAGTTATGCTACCTTTGTTCTCATCTTAATAGCATCAACTTAATGGATGAAGGAGCACTATTGTATTCTCCCCTCAGTTCTCACACATAGTAAAGCTCTGGGTAACAAAATGTCTTATTTCACTTCATTTCCATTATCTAAGTACTGGTATAAAAATTAACCTCAACTCACCTCCAACCTCTCCATTTTACTGGTTGAAATTGGTATGGGGTGCCTTGTATCGGTGCAGATGTGGGCCAAAGGCCTTGCCTAGTTACTGTCACTGGTCACTAATCATTACTGTGATGATTTTTTTCCCTTTGGTTGTCATTAATTAAAAAGGAAAAGCTGGGAACATCAAAATTATTGATTTTATTTTAATTATATGCAAAACTCACCAGACCCAAATGGAATGTGGCAATGCAGGAATGTGGGAAGGGTGCATGCTTGGCACCAAGTCCTGCATTTAAAAATCTGCTTTAGCTGTGAGAAAGTTTATTAACAGCTCGTGATCCAATTAGCTCTGTGTTAATATGGCCAACACAATACAACTCTCCTACTGATTTTGTAGAACCCAGGCCTGGTATTTATTTTTCTTATGAATGTTTACTGAGTACCTACTATATGTCAATGTTTTAGATGCTGGAGACACGACTGTATCCCGAACAGACAAATTTCTGTCTTCAGACAATACAGGGGATGTTTTGTCAAATTATAAGCATACACTAAGCACTCAATAAATGTTAGTTATTTCTAACTTACTTATTTCTATTGTTGTTACTCTTTTCATTAAAACTACTATGCAATTACTAAGCATAAATGTCCTTTTTCTTAAAGTTTTCTCTTCTATTTAGACTAGGAATCTATTGTATACATGGAATGGGCCTTTCCACTCTAAAGATAAACACAGATAATCACACTAATTAGAATACTACTTAAAACACATACAAAGGCAGGTATACTTAGACATAATGAATGCTAGTACTTTGGGACATTTATTTATTTCTGTAATAGACAAAGGCCACAAGCATCTGGCTTAGCAACTAGTCAGTAATGAAGAAGCATCTGTCAGGTAGGTACTCATTTTGTTCCAGAGGGACTATATACTCAAACAGCATGAGGCCATTCACTTGCTATAGCTGAGCATGAAAATATCATAAAAGTTTCACATGTTTCTATTTATGAGCATGTATTCACGATCATGTTGTTTTATAAATATGATGGGCTCTGGATATAAAAACTAAAACAAATTGTATTGATAGCTATTTAATTTTGTTTAGATAGATGAAGGAAAGTCTCAGCAAATATTTACAGGTTTGTTTCTATTGCTTTGTATGCAATTAAATAATTATCCTTAATTTCCACTTTCGAAGGCTGGAGTAATAATTATAGGTATCCTCTTGTACTTGAGTTTATCACAGCAAAAACAATACATTTTTTTAAATATCAAAAGCTGCAGTTTTGTTTTTGTTTTTGTTTCCTCCTAATAGTCCACAAATATCTGTATTATATAAGTGCATGAATCTAAGGATTTGTTTTTCTTACAAAGAGACACTTTAAGCTAATGTTTTTTGAATTTCAAATGGTAAAAGTCAGAATGTTTTAGACTTGTTCAAGGAAATGCAGAATAATCATGCAGTTATAAAATACTTCAATTTGAGATGTTAACTGTTAAAGCAATTGCTTTTAGTTATGTCTAAGTTTTCCCTGTAAATTGGCGTTTCACTTAAAGTTTATGAAAACAGTTCTTGGCAAGTAGAAAAATAACACTATTATTGAATAAAAATTACTCACATTAAGAAAACACATTTCTTATGTTTTGTCAAAAAAACCCCCGAGTTCCTAACCAAATTGTAGGTTAGAATCAATTTTTAAAAATAATCTCTTTACTTGTAAATAGCTTTAGATTTAAAGAAAAATTGTGGGGAGTTTGTACCTCTAGTTTCCCCTGTAATTAAGAGATTGCATTAATATGGTACATTTGTTTGAGTAGTGAACCAGTATCAGTACATTACTAACTAAAGTTCATGTTTTATTCAGATTTCCTCAGTTTTTACCTAACATTCTTTTTCTGTTCTAAGATCCCCTCCAGGATAACACATTACATTTAGCTGACATGTCTCCTTAGGCTCCTCTGGGCTGTAACACTGTCTCAGACTTTCCTTGTTGTCAACGACTTCTCTGTATTAAGAATTGCTGGGCAGATGTTTTGTAGAGTGTCCCTCAAGAGGGACTTACCTACTGTTTCTCATGATTAGACTGAGGCTATGGGTTTGGGGAGGAAGACCACGTGGTGGATGGAGTGCCGATGTCGTCACAGAGCATCAGCGGCTTGGCGACTGTCCGCAGGCCTCGCCGCTGTTGTCCTCCTTGAGCACCACACTGGGGAAGTGTTTGCTAGGTGTCTCCACTACAAGGCACTCCTCACCCCCAGTTCACACCGCGTGTAGTGTGGGGAAGAAGGTCGCTGTGTGCAACCCACACTTCAGGGGCACAATTTAGCATTTTTAAACTTTAAATTTGATATGAGTTCTCAAAGAAAGAGCAAGAGCATTTATGCATAGGACGAAGGTCTCCTCCCTTACTGAAGCACTTGTCTGGGGGTCATGTGCCAAATGGCGGCAGGGCTCATTGGAGAATTCTCAGCCTCAGGAATTTTATTGTTTTGGACCCAGTTTCTCTTTAAATCTGCATAATCCCAAGATTTCACATAGAGTTTTTACATGAACCCAGTACCTCTTATTCTGCTCTTTGACTAGTAACCCACAGTGTACCTTATAGCAATCATCTTCTTTAAATTAAATCTTCGTGGCCTCTGTGGCTTATATTTCAGAATGACTACTGAAAGAAACTAGAGACAGTATAACGATGGAAAGTCTCCACCAGTGGGTTCAACCAGCCACATCTTTCATCACCTTACTTCAGCAGTTAGCTCACCCAAGGCAAGGCGCCTGGCAGTCCCAGCAACCCCAGGAATAATATTTGTTAGGGTCTCACTCGTGCATGCGTGCGCGCACACACACACAGATCCCTTACTTCCTTAAGCTACATAGAGTTCATAAGTGTTCCTGCCCATGGTTGAAATTAGTAAGATGCTCTGGAGACAAGCTGATCCTAGATAAGTCAAGACGTCTCTTATGTGGCATATTTTTTGCTCTTTTTTCCCCTAGAAGTTTGCTTTGACAAGCCACATGTACTTCTTAATACAGAATTCAGGTTCAGTTTCAAATAACATTGAGTAACTGTGCATGACAGGCATTCCTTAGACATTTTCACATATGCTATATTCTAAAAGCTACATACTAATCTTGTGTATTTATTACTATAAACTATACAATAAAACAGAGATGTATTCTTCCCCGTAACAAAGAATAGTCCTGTTCTCAGTTGTTCAAAATGTCAATCCAGAGTTTAGCAGGTATTCTATTACATATAACAACTTTTGTGGAAAACTTAGCATGTGCCAGCAACTATGCTAGAACTTTACATGAAATGTCTCATTGAATGCCCACACGATGTTATGAAGGAGGTGCTAGTAGCATTATTACTTTAAATTTGCAGGAAAAATTTATTTTACTTTAAATTTGAGGAAAGAGAGGCTTAGAGAGTGTTAGACTGATTACTTTATGGTTCTAATTAATGGTCTCCCTGCATTCACATCCTTTGCCTTGTAACGCTGTTGTCCTCTCCCATATTGACTCAGCCCTTGTGACTTGGATTGGCCATGGGCCAGTGACAAACTTTATGCAAGCAGAGGCTTAAAATGGTGCTGGCATGTTTCTACTTTCTGTCTCACTTCTCTTTGTTCAAGAGAATGTGACCAGGTTAGCATGAGAAGATGGCTGATCTAGCCTGCTGGGAGGACACCAGGGGGCAAACGCGTACTGGATTATATGGAGCAGAGCCAAGAGCATCCTAAGGAAGTCAGCCCCCAGTTGACCTGTCAGCTGATGTAGACAGATGAATAATCCCAAGCCTCAGTGACAGGGCCAGGACTAGGCAAGCGAGGCACTCGTCCTGGGTCCAAAACTTAAGGGAGTACCAAAAAACTCAGAAATAACAGGAAATAATATTTTAATGCAATAGTTCAAAAATCAAAATAATGTAAAACTCCACAATGAACAAAATATCAAAATTTTAACTAATGACAGAGTGAATATTAGTGACTTTACTCTTGGCCTCAGGAACCCGTATAGCTGGTACAGCCCTGTTCAGCAGATCTACCTACCCAGCCAACCTAAGAAATCATGACAAATAACAAATAATTACTGTTTTGAGCTACTGCATTTGGAGGTTTATTTCTTACACATCAATAATATACTGACAGGGATTAATTCAAGGTCACACAGGTAATGTTTGGAGAACCTGTATTCAAATAAAAACACTTTGACCACAAAATCTCCCTTTCTCACCATTACATTAACCACATACATATTTCATAGAAAAAATTCATTTCACAGATATAGAACAAACATTTCAGAAATTTATATGGAACCATGAATGACCCTGAATATCTGCAGCAATTTTGAGAAAGAAGAACAAAGTAGGAGGTATCACAACACCTGATATCAAACTGTATTACAAATCAGAACAGTCTGGTACTGGCATAAGAACAGACACATAGACCAATGGAACAGAACAGAAAGCCCAGAAATAAACCCATGTCAATATGGTTGATTAATATTTGACAAAGGGGGCAGAATCATAAAATGGAGTAAAAATAGCCTCTGACAAATGGTGTTGGAAGATCTGGACAGCTACATGCAAAAAAAAGAAAAAGAAACTCGATCACCAACTTACACCATACACAAAAATAAATTCAAGGTGGATAAAAGACTTAAATATATTTAAGTCGTGACACCATGAAAGTCCTAGAGGAAAACATCAGCAGGAAAATCTCAGACATTCCATGCAGCAATATCTTCACCGATATGTCCCCTAAAGCAAGGGGAAAGAGAACCAACTATATGGGAAAACATATTTGCCAATGATACCTCAGACAAGGGTTTGATCTCCAAAATATATAAAGAACTCACATGACTCCACTCCAGGAAGACAATCAACCCAATTAAAAAATGGGCAAAGGACCTGAATAGACGCTTCTCCAAGGAGGCCATACAGAGGGCCCAGAGACATATGAAAGGATGCTCAGCATCACTAACCATCAGGGAGATGCAAATTAAAACCACAATGAGAGACCACTTCACACTGGTCAGAGTGGCCAACATAAACAAATCAATAAACAAGTGTTGGAGAGGATGCAGAGAAAAGGGAACCCTGGTGCACGGTTGGTGGGAATGCAGACTGGTGAAGCCACTACAGAAAACAGTACAGAATTTCCTTAGAAAACTAAAATTGGAACTGCCTTTTGCCCTGTAATTCCATTGCTGGGATTATATTCTAAGAACCCTGAAACACCAAACCAGAAGAACCTGTGCACCCCAATGTTCATAGCAGCACAATTTACAATAGCCAAGTGGTGAAAGCAACATTAGTGCCCATAAGTAAATGAGTGGATCCAAAAACGATGGTACGTTTACACAATGGAATACTACACAGCAGAGAGAGAGAAAGGAGCTCATACCCTTTGCAACAGCATGGACAGAACTGGAGAGTATTATGCCAAGTGAAATAAGCCAGGCAGTGAGGGACAAATACCATATGATCTCACCTTTAACTGGAACCTAATCAACAAAAGAAAAAAAGCAAGCAAAATATAACCAGTGACATTGAAATTAAGAACAATCTGACAGTAACCAGAGGGGAGGTGGGAAGGGATAATTGAGGGGAGAGGGGGAAGGGTTTTCAGGAACAACTATAAAGGCCACATGGACAAAACCAAGGGGGTGTGGAAGCAAGGGAGAGAGGTGGGTTTGGCTGGGGTTGGGGGGAAGTGGCGGGGAGTAAACACAGACAACTAAATGAACAAAAATACAATAATTTTTTAAAAAAGAAAAATAAAAAAATTCACAGAAAAATTCTAATCTCAAAAAATGTGATAATGAAAGAGTACAGTAATTAATAGTATGAACTCTAAAGTCAGATGGATCTGGTTTGTATCCAAGCTTTCAACTTACTACCTATGTTATCCTGGGAAGCTATTAACATAGTATCCCCATCTTGAAAATGTGAATAGTAAAATATATACAAAATTTTATTAAGCTAGATGAGAATATTCATATTATAAGGTTTAATGTGACTTAGAATCTAAATGTAGAAAGTGCTTGATTAATGTTAATTATTTTATTTTGAACATGTTAATACTATGTATTTCTATTTCCCACTTAAATTACAGTCATTATACCCTCTACTTACAAGTCTAAACTGTTCTGAGGCTTATCCTAAAAAAGAAAGCAAAGGTGAGGGCAGAATAAGGTTATTATTTAGCCTTTATTTTGAAAGACATATTTTACTAAAATTGAAAAAGTCGTCTAAAATTCATTAGTTTCTATTATATGGGAAGGCAGGCCTGGTGGATTGGCTCATGGAGTGTTACAAATAAAATCCCTTTTTCACTGAAAGAGAAACAGGAAAACCTGCTGTTCTAGACTTGGAAGATTGCGGTAGGAAAGAAGGCAGGTACAGGGTGCCCATCTTGGAGCCGCAACCCCGTTGAGGGTTGGATGTAGCAGTCCGTTATGGAGAAGAAGCCCAAGCACATCAGACCCCTAGGATAACTCAACAACCTTCCTGGCACCGTGACCTTTGTGCCTTTGGAACACAATGGTGGCAGTAAGGTTTCTTGATAGATGAGTCTGATGTAGCCTCACTTACTGGGGGCATTTTAGGCAGAAAGAGTAAGGGGAAAAATATAAGAAACAGCCATCCAACAAAAACTGAGTTTCTTAAAATAATTACTCTGATTATTGAATTGTAGTGAATTTACCAGATGATAATAAATCATTCCCCTCCTCATCCTTTGGGATGAGAGCATGGTGAAGAAGACAGAATCTAAATCAACTGTTTTATTTGCACATGTGAATGTCAGTGTTGAAACTGCAACCTCTAGAGAAAGGAAGTTCCATTCACAGGGCAATTCTGCTGAGGGTGCTGTACAGGCCAGGGAAGGGACACACGGACGGGCGGGCAGGGCACCAACAGCATCCACTATGCAGGCTCAGCAGCATTGGGTGTCAATCTGGTGGTAGTCCCCAAATTACTACAATTTTAAGATTTTGTCATTTTCTTCTTTGATAAGGCTATGCTCGTACTCTGCCGTTTTCCGTGGTAACAGGAGTGCTTAAAACCAAACACACTTTTTAATAAAGTACTAAGTAATACACATTCATTATATTATTTAATGCACTGTACTACAGTGTCAGATTAATAAAATTATAACAGTAATAATATTTCTAGGGTCTAACATATAGTAAGTATATATTAGTGTTTAACAATGAATGGATAATCCTGAGACGGCGAGCACTGTTACCTGGCACACCAACTGTCTAGACATTTATATCAGTATCAGAAGATTTTCAGTGACTTACAGAAACAGAGGAATAAATTATTTGAATTATTCAAAAATATTTTATATCACTGATTCTTTTGATATAATGGAAGATCATGGTAAGCAGACATGAGAAAACTTAGAGTTCTTATAACAATATCATGTTATTCTGTAAAAACAAGAGAACACGATTTTTGAGAGCAGAGTTCAGCAGAATTATTCAGGAGAGTGAATGTTAAGCATGGTTTTATTTATTTCCTTGTGAATGCATGGATTCAGTTTTATAATCTACCTTTTCATGGTTTATGGGTTGAATTAATGAATCACAAGGAACAGATGTGCAAACACTAAATCTAAAATGCACACGTAAAGATAATGTAAAATATTGCCACCTGGAGCTTTCATGAATCAGACTGCAAGCATCTGTACTTTGGAATTTGACAGACATCCTTAATAAATTCAATTAAGTGTGGCCTCTAGTTAAGTTCCCTATTCCCAGACTCTCATGGGTACCCAAGGGATCACACACTGATTAATCTCCTGTGAGACAGAGGGCACCGCTCCTGAATCTGTGGAGGAATAGGATGCGTAATACATATTTGCAATGTCTTCAACCACAAACCTCCCTCTTACTGCCCCTAAAACCAGCTCTTAGTTTTTGCAGTTCTCACATTTGAATACATATACTTTGAATGAATGGTAAAAACCTAATGAATATTCAGAAGTTACTGAGATCTTGAGTTGAGGACACATTTCTCCTAAGGCATATACTTGTCAAATTGAGAGCATGTTGGAGGAAATTCAGTCCTCAGGTGGATATGGTATTGCGTGTCTGTCCTATAAAAATGGTTGGGCCAGTTTTTTCTTCATTTCCCTAGGGAAGTAATTGGAGTGGAGGAGGTTAAAAGTCTCCTGTCACTCTGCCCTGCTCCCTCTTTTTTTGAAGAGATTAAGTGCCCCCACAGAAAATTTTACATATGTTAGTAAACCAATAGTATTCTAAGAAGTAAACTTCTTTGGGCAAACCGCCTCCAAAGCAGCATTCCTTCTAAGTGTTGATTTCTTATAAGCTTAAAGCCACCTGAGAGATTGATGTTTCAGGAATATGGGCTCAAGTCAATGCTGAAAGAAAAGTTGATTAGGACAGGCTAGGCAACAGGATGTAGACAATACACTACAGGATTTCCAGGCTGATATCAATCCATTCATGAACACTTGATAATACTACTTAGGAAGTAAGCAATCTACCTACCTGCCTCATTTTTCAGGGCTTGCTTCTCTATCTTGGCTGACATGTAAACATGGAAAAAAACACCCAACTTATAAAATCTCAACTAAACTATTAAGCTTATCAAAAAATAATGTGCATTATTTTGTATTTCTGATATTATAGAAAACAATGACTTCATTTTTAAATACCTTTTCTCTCCTAAATATTAATAAATCACATGGCTGTCTAGAAAATCAGTAGGGATCGATATTATATTGTTACTCTACAGAGTCAAGGCTATACCTTTCCTCTACCTCTGGAAAATCAAGATCCTTGCCACACTTGGCAACTCTGGAATTTCCGTGATTTCTCCAAGATTACCGAGAGTGACCTATTTAAGGACCTGTCACGTAATATGACTATACCTGAAAACTTAGATTCATCTGAAGGAGTGAGATGGTCTTTAATCCTCTCTGGCTTTCAAATCCGTGGTTGGATTTTAATTTTTTTGCTTTACATGTCTCTTTGACTTTTCTTTTTTTTTTTCTTTTTAAATTTTTATTGTTATTCAATTACAGTTGTATGCCTTTTCTCCCCATCTCTCCACCCCACCCCAGCTGAACCCACCTCCCTCCCCCACCTCCACCCTACCCCTTGATTTTGTCCATGTGTCCTTTATAGTAGTTCCTGTAATCCCCTCTTCCCACTGTCCCCACCCCACTCCCCCCTGGCTATTGTTAGATTGTTCTTAACTTCAATGTCTCTCGTTATATTTTGTTTGCTTTTTTCTTCTATTGATTATGTTCCAGTTAAAGGTGAGATCATATGGTATTTGTCCCTCACTGCCTGGCTTATTTCACTTAGCATAATGCTCTCCAGTTCCATCCATGCTGTTGCAAAGGGTATAAGCTCCTTCTTTCTCTCTGCTGCGTAGTATTCCATTGTGTAAATGTATCATAGTTTTTGGATCCACTCGTTTGCTGATGGGCACTTAGGTTGCTTCCAGTACTTGGCTATTGTAAATTGTGCTGCTGTGAACATTGGGGTGCACAGGTTCTTTTGCATTGGTGTTTCAGGGTTCTTAGGGTATAATCCCAGCAGCGGAATTGCTGGGTCAAAGGGCAGTTCCATTTTTAGTTTTCTGAGGAAATTTCATACTGTTTTCTATAGTGGCTACGCCAGTCTGCATTCCCACCAACAGTGCACTAGGGTTCCCTTTTCTCCGTATCCTCTCCAACATTTGTTTGTGGATTTGTTTATGTTGGCCACTCTGACTGGTGTGAGATGGTACCTCATTGTGGTTTTAATTTGCATCTCTCTGATGGCTAGTGATGCTGAGCATCTTTTCATATGTCTCTGGGCCCTCTGTATGTCTTCCTTGGAGAAGTGTCTGTTCAAGTCCTTTGCCCATTTTTTAATTGGGTTGTTTGTCTTCCTGGAGTGGAGTCGTGTGAGTTCTTTATATATTTTGGAGATCAGGCCCTTGTCTGAGGTATCATTAGCAAATATGTTTCCCGTACTGTTGGTTCTCTTTGTAATTTGGTGCTGTTTTCTTTAGCCATGCAGAAGCTTTTTATTTTGATGAGGTCCCATTTGTTTATTCTTTCCTTTATGTCCCTTGCTAGTTTGAATATGCTTCCCTTCAGAGGAAATGGAAACAAAAGACCTCTCTGTATTTCGTCATCCGCTAACATTAGAGCAATTACTCCAGGCTGTGTTCCTGGCCCTTTATGCTAAGTCTAAGCACAGGGAAAAAGAAAAGTGCTCTGCTCGCCTTTAACATTTTCCCCAAACATAGGCTTAATTAACATAATTTAAATCTTCAGATCATCTTCTAGGTGCCAAACACAAGGTGGCACTTTAAAAAAAAATTTGGCACGGTTTCTGAAGCCATTTTTTTTTAGTGAAGTCAGACCATCAGTGTCTAAGTTGCTGATACTAATTACTGGGCAAGGTTCAAAAAACATGCTTCTTGTTTCATTGAAAATATTTTATATGCTAATAGCCTAAATATGTGCATAAATAGTCCAATAAATACTAGGTAATTTCAGTTTATACAGTGAGAAGTTGAAGTAGCTTTATGGGAAGAAAAACTTTAAAATGAGTTCATTGTGTAGGTACCATTTGCACTAGATTATTAAGACATGGAACTAGAAATTATTTGAAACAGAAGATATCAGTTTGATCAAAACCGATTGAAGATTTAAGTTAATTGGGAGTGAGATGTATATAAGAAATTGTGTGGGTTGGAAATATAAGTGTTATGGAAAGGTGAAGAGCTCTCAAATCTGAGAAATTTGGACCAACCATTGAGGGACTGAAAAAAAGAGATGTGAAAATTAAAAGAAAGACAGAGAGGCAGAAAGGCAGAGCGATAAATCCACAGAGCGAATTGAAAGTCAAAATGGGGTGATTATTTTGTTTTGTTTTTGCAGATTTCACGCAAAAGATAGGACCATGATATTTGATCATATTGGCCTGGTCCCCTCTGCTTTGGTCTTCTTTATGTGTTATTTTAAAATATGAGTTCATCAGAGAACTCTCTTTACTTCTTTGTAAAATGTCCTCATCATCCTTTCTTATTGTAACTGTAAAGGTAAAATTTTATTGGTTTGAGTTTGTTATTGGATTAAGTTTATTATCTGCCTGTGATTATTATTACTATTTAATAATACAAAATTATCTTTGCTTATTGCTGTTAGTTCAACCTTCTGGGAGATGAATTTTTCTGCAGGGTAAGGAAAGAATGTATTCTGTGTTGTTTTTAAAGGAACAGGCTCCCATTATATCTGGATAAATAAAGTTCCCTCTCACTAATATATTGTGTGGTTTTGCCAGTTTTAAATACTCATTAGGAGACCATGTTCCACACGGCCCATGTGCTGATGTCATCGTATCTGTATTATGCTTGTCTAAATATGTTTCAATATGCTGCAGCTCTCAGCTTTTTCATTTTCATGTGTTCGTTCAGCAAGTAACACTAAGAGTTTCCTTTGTGCCAGGCAGTGCTCTAAACAAACACTCCTCCCAGCACAGTGAACAAAACGGAGCAGGACTTCTGCTCCGGGAGAAATGATCCTACAAGGGACCCTGTAGGGTGATTGAGGGTGACGATCAATATAAATAAGAAGATTGCCGACTATTGTTAATAGTGACAGGCACAGAGGAGGAAAATAAAAACAGTGGAGTGAGAGGTATCAGAAATACAAATGTAGAGAAGAAAAGAATGCAATTTTAAATGCTCCGTTTAGGAATATCATTTCTGCACCCTCCTTGTTACCTACTTTTCCTCCATGGTCAATTTCATTCATGCATCCTTATCCAGTGAAATCTTTCTCATTTTTGAAATTCTTATTTGTTTGATTGTTTTTCACCTCAGAGAGGTAGAATTTTAGACACAATTTTGATTTTATATATAATAGTATAGCCTTTATTGCATGCATTCTATTTGAACACTTCAGTGTATTGATCTGCTCACTTCTTATATAGCCCTTATCTTTTTTCCAAAGTCACAGCTTCAACTCCAAAACAAATGAAAGTTTGCAATAATAATTTGCACAATGCTAAAGGGAAAAAAATCTAATGATTCCCAGTGATAGATATGGCCTGCACAGTGCCAGCTGAAGTTAAATCTATTTTGCCATAATAAAAATAATTTTAATTTTGAATGAAACAGAAGCTTAGTCATCATCCATTATATTATTATACTTATTTGAACTTTCCAAAATAGTTTTGATTTAATCAAAGTAAGACTGGCCATTAGTACATATCAACAACACAACACCTAACTCCCAAAACCATAGGAGAGGCGTAATTAAGAAGCCTTCTAAGAACTCAGATAAACTTCTTTCCATCCACAAGATTGCCACACCCTTAAAAAAACTAAAGCATCTTTTTCATCTGGTACCTAAGTACTACTAACCATTTGAAAAGTTCTCATTTTTTTGCCCACATCGGCTTTTTCGTAGTCCCTCTACTTGATACTCATTTCTTTTTTTCCCTCTTGAGTTCTTGAATTAACTACGAATAACTAAAGTGTGTTGAGGTAGAAAAAGGGGCTCTGGGAAACATAACTGGGGATGCTTAGGCTGAGGTATGGATGGTGGAAGTCGGCCAAGGGCAAAAGTTTGTCAAATGTCTTCTCAAACAGGTGCCAAAGTCCTAAGGACCTCCCCAAAGAAAGGGACATCCTGGCATTGGAGGAGCCAAGGGAAGTCCCATAGGGCGGAAGCTGAGGGAAGGAGGGGAGGAGGGGAAAATCGATCATTACCCACTGCTGTTTCACTCTTTCACAGCCCTTTTAAATAGTGGCTTTCCTGGCAAGTGCCAGGTCTTACGCTTCTCACAGTTTTTGCAATATGTCATACACTAAAATGTGTTGACTGGCACCTTGACTATTAGAAAAAACAGTACATTGACAGTCTCAAATAAGGCTGCACACATACACGTGCATGCACACACACGAACACACACATACCTTTACTGCTTACCTGCAAATACCAGGCACTATTTTAAAGACAATTGCACATATTAATTTATTAATCCTCTTAGCTATTATATTCACTTTATAAAGGACACTAAAGTCCAAAGAAATCACATAACTTTCTCAAAATTAAAACAAATAAAAAGTTTCCAAAGCCAGAAAACCAGGTAGTATAGCTTCAGAGCTTAAGCATTTAATCGCTATGCCATGAAAAACTTACTTTTAAAGTAATTGTTGTAAAGTGTGTTCTGTTATAGTCACCTTTCCCTGTCTTCACCACCTTTACTATTCCATTATCTACAGTCTAGACTGTCTTGGCTGAAATCTATGTCTAGATATCAAACTTCCTACTAGCATCTAAATTGAAATATGAAACAAGCACTTCAACTCAACCTACCCCTATCCCAAACTAAGTTCTTATTTTTCTCTCAGATCCCCTTTCCTCTTAATTCACATACCAGTTAAGAGTCCCACCACTGACTCAGGCACTTCAGCCAGAAACTTTCTGCTTCCCCAATCCCAACGGCTGTTCAGCCACCACGGCCTGTTGTTCTGTCCCCTTAAAGCATCTCTAAGTGGACTGCAGTCTGCCTGCCTCTCTGTCTCAGTTCAGCTTCCCATTACCATTCATCTATTTGGCCCCTTTGCATCTCCTGTTTCCTTACAACACATTCTCTATCATGTGGACAAAATGTTCTTCCTAAATATCGATGATGGTCTATCACTCTCTTGCCCAAACCCCTTAATGCTCTCCTTTGTCCCAAGGACTAAGTACGTATTAATTTCTTAATATGACTGACTTCAAGCTCATCTCTCTGGCCTTTTCCTGCATATTCCCCTTACATGCCACATACCCACTTTAATATTGTTAAAGGTGCGTGAAGTTTGTAAGATAAATATTCTCTCTCCCTTCTAGCCTCTGCTCATCCTACTCTTTATGCCTAGAATGTCCATCCTTTACTTCTTCTCTTGGCTAACTCCTATGGTTCACTGGAAATCAATTTATAGGCTGGCTGGCACTTCTGAGTGTTTGGAATATATACTTGTTAACAATACTCACCACACACGGTAATCACACCAGATTGTCATATCATTCAAGGCAGAGTCTATTTCACTGGCATTAGTATCCTTAGGGTATGCCACCGTACCTAGCACCCTGAATGATATTCAATGAATACTTGTTGAATAAAATAATTAATTTTTAATGGATACAGTATCTCAAATGCTTAAAGATAATAATTTTCTATTTTTCTTCCCTTCCCCTCTTTTGCCTTCTGGCATTTTATCTCCCATGTCTACCATGTACATTTTATCCCCCATGTACAGAACTAGCTTCAAAATCTGCTTTTAGATTAACACTTACTTTAAATTATGGAATGATAAGAATGAGAATTGTAAAACATTTAGGACTCTTTTTCTAAAGAAAGATCTCAATTTCTGTTACCTAACTTTAAAACGTAAAACAATTTCATAATTCCTTTAGCATGCGTATTTCTATCTGAGAGCAATGTTGAGATGTGTATATGTTGTTTCACTTATTTGCTCAATTCCAGCTTTCTAACTCAACCCTACCATGTAACAGCCTACGGAGAAATCTGGGCCTCCTGTGTTCTCTGAAGAAGAACAGGGTCAAGGTGCCCTGCACAGGCTCTGCCCCCTTGCTCGGCGTCTTGGAGGTGTTTCCCACTACGGTGAGGAAGAGGCCTGTCTGATGCCACAGACCTGATGCCGCAGACCTTTCACGGTGCATTAAAAGCAAGCTCTGAGGCTCTGGAGTGAGAGCAATTTTATGGAATGACTTTGGGTGTTGCAGCTGCAGAATCAATTAGACTGAATGGAGTCTCTGGTTGCCAATTTTAGTAACAGCAGAAAAATGAAAATGCTGAGGTTGGTAGTCACCCAGATGTTTAGCCCTGCTGACTGGCACATCAGTGTTCATTCTCCCCGATCTGTCTTTGGTGCTTGGGCATACCTCACGATATAAATACGTATTGCTCTTGCTCTCACATAAAGGCCAATTACCGGAGGGGCTACAAATAGTACAGTAAAAGCCACAGTCTATTCTCACATCCTCATGGCTTAGGAGTCTCAGCCACCCCCACACAAGGAGACCATCAGGAAAGTCAGTAACAGTAATACAAAAAATGAGAAATAACAACTCCGAAAATACTGGGGGAATAATAGCAATACTAATTCAATTGTCAAAAATGTGAAATAAAATTCAAGGCTCCCTACTTTTATTAGAAAGCAAACGTTTATATATCACCTTAAATATAGACAAAAAATATATATATATTTAATATGTATAACATGTATATCTGCATCAACTTTATCAAATATATATATATATATAAAATTAACATACTGTGAACGCTGACTTTATATATAGTCCCATAGCCCCACCTTGCACTTCTGATAAATGAAGGATACAGCCTCCCAGGAAAGACTCCCACATTCATCTTTCAGAGCTGGCAGTTCTTCGTTATCCTCACACAATTTTCCATAGCTATCAAAGTAACTAATTTAAGAAGGAAAAGTCTTTTATTCTAGACTAGGATTGTTGGAAAATCCAGTACAGCTGAGGGTGACCTCAGTTAGAACTGAATAAAAAACATGTGTCTTTTTTGCTTTGTCAGCTTAATGGGCCCAGAAGGCATAGTAACCCAGTAGCAACGGGTCACACCCTGATCTTGATTTCTAATACCATTTTCCAGTAAGAGGAACTGGAACTCCTTGCAAAATGGCTAATATTAGGACAGGCAGGACACATACAAGATAATATACAAAATATAGTGTCAGAAAGTAGTATTAAAAATATGGATATATTAAGGGGACAAAAAAAAAATCAATGGAAACATCTGCCAGTAGCCAAAGCTAAAACAATTTGAACAACGAAATAAAATAGGATTATAACCCCCAGTACAAGATAAACATCCATGAGTTAATACTGATATAAATAGTACTGCATAAAATAAACAAATAGGGCAGATAGGCAATCCTCCCGTGCAAGATTCTGTGTACTTTATGTGAATAGTGAGACGCCAAGGAGATGGAGCATGAGCATCTGGCTGTGCCTTGGGGTGAACTGCCACCACACTACGACTTTGAATGGGATGGGAAGCTTTGGCAAGGATTTGGGTTTTTTAAAAAAAGGAGGTGGAGTATAAATCTCCACTCTTTAGAAGTGAGCCGTACATGGTGATTTTCTTCTAAAGAGGCCATTGTGAAGGAGTCGTTTATAGTAGAGAAACCTGTCAAACATTGCCCCAGCCAGGTGATCAAGGAGGACAGTGGTGGTGTGTCCTGTGGGCAGTCTGAACCATTGATGTGATGTGACGTGATGAGGTTGGCACTCTACCTCTGTGGCCTTTCTCCCCCAAACACATAATTCCTGTCTAATCATAAGAGAAACCTAAGTCCTTCTTGAGAAACATTCTGCAAAACACCTGACCAACAATTCTTAACACAGAGAAGTCATCAAAAACAAAGTATGAGAAACTATCTCAGCCAAGAGGAACTTGAGTAGATATGAAAAGTAAATGCAATATAGTGTCTTTGAAGGGCTCTTGGAATAGAAAATAGATGTTAGGTAAAAACTAAGGATGTATGAATGTCTGAATAAAGTATAGACTTTACTTAATGGTAATATATCAATATTGGTTTATTAATTGAGACAAATATGCTATAATAACATTGAGAGTTAATTATAAATAAAACTGAGCAAGGAGTATATGGAAAGTATACTATCTTCATAACTTCTTCTAAAAGCATTCCTAAATATAAGGTTTATTTAAAAAAATAATAAAACAGCCCTGGATGGTGTGGCTCAGTGAGCATCAGCCTGCAACCCAAAGGGTCATAGGTTCAATTCCCAGTCAGGGCACATGCCTGGGTTGCAGGCCAGGTCCCCAGTAGGGGATGTGCTAGAGGCAACCACACATTAATGTTTCTCTGCATCTCTTCCTCCCTCCCTTCTCCTGTGTCTAAAAATAAAATAAATAATAATAAAATGATTTTACTAAAACATTTTTTTTTAACATCTGGAAAAGTTAAGGAAAAAGTCCCTGCCATTGCAATATTTAATATATAAAACATTTTTCATTCTAATTACATTCATTTACCTAGAAAGATAAGCAAATGTCTCATAATGATGTGCAGGGAAGGAAAAGCTGAAAGAAGAAATCTGTTAGGGGCAGTGATTGAAGAAATAGAATAGACAACAGATGAACAAGCTCTGTATAGTTTGGTTTACGGATGATCCAACAGTCAACAGGGAAGCTAGGGGCTGAATTTGCTCTTGTTCAAGCTAATTGTGTCAGTTAGAGGGTATTTGAATAGCACCAGAGAAGGTGACTTATCAGAGGAAATTGGTTTTAGTAATTTTAGTGTGATTTTTAGAATGACTTTCTTATTGATATATTTTATTTTATCCTTGCTTGAGCCTTCCAAATGTCAGCACACATTTAAAATTACTTTTATTAAAATTGCGTTGTTTGAAGTTTGATTTATCTTAAGTTAGTGCCCCACAGCTGATGTGTAAAACATGTGTGACAAAGATAGTTTTCACCAAATACTCTAGAGGTTCTCCTACATTTCTCAGAATCCCTACAGCTGGGTTGGGGCTAGGTGACTGGTTTAGGCCAGTGATTTGTGAGACAAAGTGATGTCAGTCACTTCTGGGCAGTTAAGAGTCTAGGTCTCTAAGCCTCCGTCTTTCTATTTCCTTTGCCTTGTAACTCCAGGAACCATGGATCCAGGTGGTGCTATAAGAAGTGCAGCATCCATCAGCCTAGTTTTCTAAATTATCGTGTGCGGTAGATCTCCCTCCTCAAATGCCGACAGCCTATGTTGAATGTGTGATATATATTACATACCATATTAAGTAATAAGATAACTGTAGTTTCTCTGTTGCCTTATTTAGTATTATTTAACCTACTATAACTAGTAAGAAAAACTGCATATATTTTAAGAAATTAATGTTACATTTTAGGCTATTTTATTATAGGTAGACAGAAGTAGTTTTAAGATTACTATAAGCTTTACTTGTCACAAAGGGATACTGTGAATTTTAAAACGCATAAGCATGCCCTGGCTGGTGTGGCTAAGTGGTTTGAGGGCCAGACTGTAAACCAAAGGGTTACCAGTTTAATTCCCAGTCAGGGCACATGCCTGGGTTGCAGGCCAGGTCTCCAGTAGGGGGCACTCAAGTGGCAACCACACATTGATGTTTCTCTCCCTCTCTTTCTTCCTCCCTTCCCCTCTTTAAAAATAGATAAATAGAATCTTTTAAAAAAAATAAGAGGCATAAGCGGGCATAGAAATTTTGAGTAAAGATATAGGCCCTTGTAGAACAACCCATTTAGAAAGGAAAATGGCTTGATCAAGCCAGGAAAAACGACATAAGCTCAACCAATTGAAAGAATGGAGATTTAAGCAACAGTTTAAGTTTTTGATTGCATAATATTTCAAGCAAAGACACATATCAGGTGGCGGGGGTAAGCAGTACTTACAGCTTGACTTGATTTCAGGAACATAAGATAAAAAATGTAAACCAGGTTATTGCTGAAGGCAGAGAGAAATGGGCATTGACTGGATATAGTTTAAAGCATTTAGGGACTAACTGTAAGATGCTGTATGTAACTGTTATAAACATATGTGTATGGACAGAAAACATAGTCACACTCTGCATGCCAAGGTCTCAGAGACCAGCTTTCAAACACAGTGTCCTTAGTCATAGTCAATACAGAAAACGGGTTTTACGGACTGAGGTTCCCCAAGAGCTGTTTCATATATTCTCTAGGATCCTCCTTAAACTAATTAGTTGAGGGAAATATTACAGGTTCCATCAATTACGATGTTACCCATCTATGAGATTTTCAGTGGCATTTGATGATACATTGAATAATAAACATGTTGAACTGAAAAAAGGCCCCTCCCCTTTCTTTGTCTTCATAAATGGTTTTTGAAAATTGAAATAGATACTTTCTCGAAAAATAGATATGGGCCTCGGGTTACAGCACTGGAGGTACGTTTCTCTCCACTCAGCTCATGAGCAGGCCCGGTGCTCCTCCAATGAGCCAAATGCATTTTTCAGGAAATTAACAGCCCGCAGGAAGATTTACATTTCAATTTACATCCACAAGGCAATTTTCTGACACAGCTGTTTTCCTGATTGACTTCTTAAGAACTTTTCTTATAACTTTTTCATTACTTTGCTCTTAGAATTACAGTGTGGGTGTTGAATTTTACTATGTTAATTTAGATAATCTGCCTTCTTTAACTTTGGAAAGACTTCCAGTGCAATAAAAATAAAGATTCTTGTCCTCGTAGTACTTATATTCTTGGAGCGGGGGAGGGGAAGGCAGATGATAAATACTGTCATGTAGTATTTCAGAAAGTCCTAAGTGCTATGGAAAAATAGGAAGTGCAGCAGAATAATAAGGGAGAACTGAAATGCCAGGTGAAGGGAGGGTCGGGTAGTCAATTTTCAATAGAGTTGTCAGAGTAGACTTCATTGAGATGACATTTCAGCAAGTCCCTAAAGAAGGTCAGGGAGTTAGACATGGTCCTGGTTCCGAAAAAGTAGGTAAACACTGCCCATAAAATACATGGACAATGAAGGATAATGACAGAGCTGCCTATGTATAAAAGTTGGCAGAGCTTCCTCTAGCAAAGCTGCTTTTAAATGGCATTATGATGCTAGTGCAGTCACAACAGCGCCTGTTGCGGTGCTGCATACAGAATCTTCAACTCGCTGGTGCATTGTCCTAACAGTTTGCAGGTGAGTTCGTGGTTTGCTTTTGTTTAAGTTTATTTTGTTTGTTTTTAAGCTATGGCCACAAGGCCATTGGCTACATCAATGCACAGGCTTCTGAAAGTTTGATTGTCTTGTTTTGACATAAGTGACATTTTAAAGGCTCTTTATAAACCTAAAACAAAGGAGTTGCTCTGGTTTCTAGAGTTCACTTGGGATGGAGGCTCTTACTGCTCATAACTTTCTTTTATTTCCATCAAGCCATCAAATCATTTCCCCTCTACTCTTCCCAGCTGTTTGTTACTCTAGCCTCTTAGCAAATGACATACACAACTCAGCTCACTCCTCCAGCTACTGCCCGGTGGAGAGGTATTGAAAAACCCATTTTAAACAAGTAAGTTGTAGGACCACAGTCTCTTTACTTCAATACAAAGTTATCTCAAAAGTTTCGGTATACACTTAATACTGCTAATGAAGGTTTTCATAATTCACTCTGGAAGCTTCATCATAATTAATGCCCATACAGGCTTGGCCTTCCTTCTAGAATAAGAGACCCCATGACTCTGCCTTCGCCTCTTGGCTCCATGTTTATACTGGACAGCTTGCTGGTGTCATTCTGGCCTTAAAGCAGGGTTCACAATATTTATGTGGTTGCAGTGAGACACACTTTTAACAGCAGCTTTTTTTGTCAGCAAACTGGAATGAATGAAAACAGTCAAATCACTCTAAACAAGCCAGCAATAATGACAGGAGAATCCTGACTGCTGAGTCACTGTCTTGCGCCGTTCCGAACCTGTCCGCCGTCAGGCACCACCCATTTGCTAACTTCTCAGCACTGCCATAGGTCTGAGCAGGACAGTTTCTTGTCCTGACCAGCTTCCACTATACATGTGAGTCACTCTTGCCAAGAATTATTTGACCTTCCTTTGGTACACACTTGATGCTCTTTTGTAGTGAGTTGTTTTTGTCTCTATATTACACTGTGCTAACCAGGCATAGCTATAACATTATGTATGCTAAATTATGCTTTAAAATATGTGTGGATCAAAACTGGGTGATACGCTTGTGAAGAGACTGCAACACAGCAATGAGCACAGCTGCCCTGGGAAACACTCGCTTTTCTGACATAGGGTACAGACAGAACAATCTTTTCTATGAGGCCAAAGGTGCTGATGCTATAGCCATATAAACTTGGCACGTCTTTAATATGCTTTTTCACAGGCTTGTTTTCTCTGAAAAAGAAATTACTTCTAGTGGATGCTCTCACTCTCAACTCTTTCTTTTTAAACTTACCTGCTTCTCCTCTAGTCATTAAATATGCTACCTGTTACTCCTACACAAATAAAACTCTGAATTTTGTTTCCATTAACTTATCCAAATAATCTCCCTTTCTATATCCCTGTCTTTACCATGGGCCATTGCTTTTGGTACATTTCCCAATAGACACTTGCCAATTATTCATGACATTAGTATGTCAAGAACTCATTTTTGCATTTAAAAGGGAGTAGGGTTTGCTTCTAGAGAGAGAAACGGAGAGAGGAATACAGAGAGAGGAATGATGAGAGAAAGAGACAGAGAGGGAGAGGGAAACACAGAGGGAGAGAGAGAGAAGCATCAATTGGTTGCCTCCCATACCCACCTTGACCTGGGATCACAGGAGGCACATAGGTGCCCAGACCAGGGTTGGGGGATCACGGATCGAACCTGCAACCTAGGCATGTGCACTGACCAGGAATCAAACCTGCAACCTTTTGGTTACCAGACAATGCTCCAACCAACTGAACCACATCAGCCAGGGTGCTCCTATCATTTTTGAAAGTCATTTGATGATGATTCTAGCTCCACAGTTCACTAACTCTCCAACATGTGAGCCTCAGTTTCCCAAAATGTAAAATAAGTAGCAGTTCCTTACAGATTAGTGGAGAACATGGAATGAGGGAATGTGTATGAGGCTTCTAGCCCAATCTATTATATAACAGGCCCTCAACAAACAATTAACTCCAAGCCCTCCCCACTCCTACGGTTTTATTGTAATCATGCTGCCGTGGTCCAACACTGCCGTGTAATAAGCCAGATTGCTTGGATAATTGTCATTCTCCCACCAAAGGCAAGGCTGACAGATTCGATATAAGTCTATGCAATTACCCATTTATATAATAGAGAGTTCTCATTAAGGAAATTGATTAATTGGCTTACTGATGTTTTAGTGAAAGCCAGATCCGAGTAAGTGGACTCTGCAGTACTGAGAAAAGAAAATTAAACACTAATAAAGAGAGAAATGTGTTTGCTTTGGCTGAGGTATCAGCCATAGGCTCAAATCGAGCCTCTGGGTTTGAGATTTGTCAGTGCAAGTGGACATTTATGTCTGACAGACGAGACTGCTCTGGTGTCCCTCCCGACAGTTTACTTTCTTTCCAAGACACTCACCTCAGTTTGCGGCTGCGTGTGTGTCTCCTCCTCTTTTCATCAGGGATTTCTAACTCTTTGTCGGGAAATGTGTCTGGTATAGAACCATGCTTCACTCTAAAAAAAATTCTTTTTTCACAAAAAGCTAATAAGGCATATTTGGGACAAACTAAGTTAGAGTAAAACATTCATCAGAATTGTTCCCAAAGTATCACAAAGCTCATACTTCCTTAGAAAATTTTATCTTAATCTCTCTTCTCCCAGTGAATCACTGCTCCATCTTTTCAATATTTGGAAAGACTTCCTAGTAGGATTAGTTTTTAAGGAAAAATACATAAATATACACATGTAAATACACCTACATGCATATTATTCATATCAGCGTCTTTCTTGTCTTATTAAACAGATACAAAAGTGTTTGGCCAGTGTTTTTTCTCTTTATCAGAACCATTAATTTTTCTCTCTCTATTGGTCATTCCCACTAATTTACAATCATGTAATTTCCTCAACCCTTAAAAAAAGAGACATCTTTATTGACTCCATGTTGCCCACCAGCTACAATACCTTTTCCATGCTCACCTTTACAGTAAAAGGCCCCAAAGAATTGCTCTATACTCATCATTCCCCAATTCCAGTCCCCCTCTTCTGACTTGACCCTCTTTGATCATTTCAAGGCTCGTCACCTCTCTCACACTTCTCCCCTTAGTGGCTTCAGACAAACTGCTCTCGATGGCCACATTGCTAAACCCGAAGGTTGGTTCCCTTACCTTAGTTTAACTTGTCAGTTGCATTTCAGACAGTTGATCACTATTTCTTGGTGAATTTTAATTTTATTACTTGGCTTCCAGGTCAATAGATTTTGATATCTCTCCTTATTTCAAAGGCTGCTTGCTCATTCTTTTCTGTTGGTGTTCCCATCACCTGAACTTTTCAACTTTGGAATGTCTACTAGTCATTTCAAATGTAGTATGTCCAAAACCAATCTTGATTTTTTCCAGTCAACCTGTTCTTCATACAATCCCTCACCTCAGTACATAACAATTCACTTCTTCCACTGCTTCTAACCACAATCCTTAGAGACATCAGTAACTGCTCACTAATTGTTTACATCTCATCACCAAAAAATCAATCTGTTGGCTTTCCTGTAAAGCATATTTCAAATATAACTACTTCTCTATCCCTGCCTCTGCTACCCTGGTCCAAGCTATTATCATTTTACCATCTATCCTCATCCAGATTATTGGAATAGTCTCCATTCAGTTTCCATTCCTTCTGCCCTTATCTTGTACAGGCTATTGTCAAAAGGGCAGTTAGAGAGTTAATCAGGACATGTCTCCTCAGAATTCTCTAATGGCTTTCTTTCTCCAAAATCTTCACCACTGTGTATAAGGACCTAAGTATTCTGGCCTTTGTTACTTTTATGACCCCATCAGTGTCTACTCTCTTGCTCATTCACTGCTTCAGGAACACTTTGCTCTTTTTTTGGATGTGCCAGGTACATTCATCTCAGCGTCTTTGCATTTGCTGTGTTGTTTCCTCTTACTGGAAAAGTTTCTTCTCAGATATCTGCATGGATTTCATCACTTTCTGGTTGTAACCGAAAGGCTGCCTTCTCAGTGAGGCTTCTCAAACTACCCATTTGAAAACTGTCCCCAACTCCTCCCACACACCACCCCAAGTCTCCTTGACCTTAAACACTAATGTCCATTTGACATATTGATGTCTTAATTATTTATTTGTTTATAGTGTTTTTCCTGTTTGAGTCTGATGAGAAACTACTAGTAGATGGCAGGAGTTCTAGTCTGTTTTAGATTCCAGTGTTTAGAACAATACCCGGCATCTAACAGGTACCCAGTAAATATGTGTTGGAATAATCAATAAATTAATTGATTTGTTAAACTAAATTTAGAAAGTATTGATTTTCTGGCTCAAGTAAGAGAAAATTATTTAAAACAAATCCAACATTTAGCCTTCAGGCGACACCATCTATTTTCCTGTTACACCATGTTTTTGCAAAATAAGTCAGATAGAATCCTTAACTTCTCACACCTACATATATCACAAGGAAGGTGTTTCTACATAAGGGGAAATGAAGAAAAAAATCATGTTATTTGGTTCAGAGCTATATTTAAATATATATACTTTTAAATAAAAATATATATACTTTTCTCCTATATAATGACCTTGGAGAGGCCTTTATATAAACTTAAGGAAGACACCATGCCACACCACCAGTAGAAAAGTAATAGCCAGTCTACATAGTACACACCCTTATCTACCCTCGATCATCAAGAATGACTGAAATTCAGAGCCAATTAATGAGAAGAGTTTCTAAGATTTATATTTTCCCACTGAAATTTTAATTAATTTGCCTTTGCCTGCTTTCATGCTGAAAGCATAATGCCATTGTATTTATTGCACGAGGTCCACTTTCTCAAGTGGTGGTGTCAATACCCATTGTTCTAATTAACATTTGTGATTAAGTCTGCACTCACTAAAATTGCATTTCCTTTTGACCAATAGGCTTGTAAGTGACAGCTCTAGACTAGTCTGTTCTACACAAGCTAATTGGGTTGAGAGAAGCCAGAGAGAAACAAAAGAACAAGTTAGGAAGGTTCCAAGAAATCGGAAGCCTACCAATGATTAAAATTAAGGACTTCAAGGGATTTAGATACAATTTTGACAACATATGCAGGGGTGTGACCCTTGTAAGAAAACTGTACACTGTCTGTATCCAAAACAAATATATTAAAGATAAGGAATTATCTGTTTAGAATGAGATTCTGTTTCAATCTTGAAAAAAAAATCAATGATATACTAATGATCTGCATTGGATAGGAACTCTGCGCACATGTATATCATTTCCCTCTACTACTTCATGAACTGCCTCGTTCCCGATGATTACTCAATTAATTTTAACTTAAAAAGCATTAAAATCACTACTTACTAAGCCAATAGGTAATCAAAATAATACTGTTGCTTGCTCTCATGTTCCAAGGAGCTATGGCATTCGCAACAATGAAGATTAGAGCAGAGGTATTATAAACTCTGAAACATATATTTGCTGTGACTGAATTTGCCACCCCAGCTGCTTTCCATGTACTCTGAGATTAGGACAGTGGAAGATGAGCCTAAATTGTAGACTGAGCGGCTTCCCATGGGTATAAAAATATTTTCCAAAAAGTGAGGATGAACAGATATTCAAATAAATATTGCAAGATAAAATCTCTTCTAAGAATGAAATGATGACCTCCTCAGAGGCTAAGATTTTCCCCTGCCTAAAATGAGGCATTATTCCTCAAGATTCAGCTACTGTGAGGACAAAGTGCTCTCTAGGGTTTATCAAAAGAGTTGTTAATTCATGGAACAACTGTTTTAACTATAAGTATTTTTTTTAAACTGATTATACAATTGGGGTAAAAGATTTACTTCACAATTTTGAAGTGAAGGAGATAAAACAGATCTTAGAATAAGAAAGATGACAGATACCTATATTATGAGAAATGTGTGTATACCCTTTTTACGAGAAAATAACATTTTTGATGTAGAAAACCTGAATTATGGAACAAATATACTGTGCCTATTCCAAAAATTGGAAACAGAAAAAATGCACTATATCAGTATTACAAAATCTTTTCTCTATTGCAATTTAACTAGAGCTAATTTCACCTAGGGTGATAGAAATTGATAATACAATAATCTTGTTGGAAAGCTTGAGTTGGGAAAAAAACACTGAAAGACTGCTCAGACATTTTACTCATCTTGCTCTTCCCAGTGGTACTTGTCCCCTTAATTTCCCCAAATTATACTGTGTTGGAGACTGTTGGGTATATCCTGACTTTGTTGCTTCTAGTTCCTTCTTTGTAGATGCAGATAAGGGGTAAGAACCAGGAAAACTTTTTTTTTTAGAGTTATATTATATGTGTCTATAAAGAGAAAATATACAGGTACTGTTAGCTCTTCTAGGAAATTTATGAAAATATGAGTCATTTATTAGGTAGCAAAACAATGAGAAAACAACAGCTGGGACATCTGTGAATAGTTCCTACTGTGAATTACAGATGGGGTTTTGCTTGACTCTGTTGAACCAAACTAACACCATTTCAGGGGGAGATCATTTGAAGCAGTCACTGGGCAGAGCGGACGGGAGAAGTGTCTTTCCTAAAGGTCATTCTATTGATGTACAACCTAGAATAGTTTTCTCAATTAAAAATTCACAGTTGATAAAATAGATTTGGAAAATCAATATCACATGTTCTCCAGTTTGAATTAAGCTGTTTCCTATATATTGCATTAAACATATAACCTGTGAAATAATGTATAAAGAAATACTTAACTAAAAATTGTTTACTCAGAGTAACTGAGTAGGCAGACACACCACAGATGCCTGCCTTATCCGTTTCTTCTGTTTTACTGTGTTTTTTTCCTCTCACGTTGTCACTCCATTCTTCCTTATTTATTTTTCCCCATACATTTTTACCTGATTTTTTAGATCATTGGGCACATTTTTAGCAAGTTCTGAAGTCAAAACAAAGAGAGTTTTCGTTTTGTATTTGTAATTTGTAAAACTTAAGATATTGATACTAAAATTTAATGAATAATTAGTGAAATTTGGTATCAAACAACTCATAAATTAGCTGATTTTTCACTTTTTAACCAATTACCTTATTGAAACAATATCAAGTAGGTATTAGGTTACATCTCTCCCCTCTTTATCTGTGGTAATGCTGGTCCATGCCCACACATCATCAAAGCAGCAAGCTACATGAGTAAATAAATATTGTTCCTTGGTGCTATTAAATTTTTCTTCTCCTTCAAGTCTGTCCTTGATCACTCCTTAGAAGTAAATGCCAGTTTTATAAGAAGGGTATTAAATCATAACTATGAAAGCAAAATTTTATCAGGGGAAATGCCTTCTAGTCCTAATGTCAGAGAACTGTGAAAGTCCAAGGCAGAGCTGCTGCACTTGGATGTAGGGGACAATTTGTCCCCAGGAAGGGAAATTCAGCCACTTCCTGCTTCTATTGGCTTAGGACATGTGTCCAATCTTGGGGCCTTCCCTGTGACCCTGATTCATCAACATCTGTTAGCTTGCTCCTGATAAGCATCATCTGGGTTGCTAACTGGTTCAAATCTTGTTACTCTTTTCTGGTATGACCCTGCTGCCTTTTAGATGCCGGTGTTGGAGATTTTAGTGATTCCTCTCTTATGATCATATTAAGTGAAGGAAAACAATTCTAAGTAACAACATCTTGGGCTATCTTCAAAGGGATTTATCTCATATTTCTACTGAACTTAAGTTATCAGGTTTACAAGGCATATATAACATAAAAAAAGGAATTGAATGGAATTTTTAATTAAACCTCATAATATATAGGTAAACAGGGCTTGACTCCTTGTACAACCATATCAAAATTACAACTAAACTATAGAATAACCATCACTCAGAACTGCCACTAATCGAATTGAACGGAAGTCTGATGACTACAGAATTAAAGAATCAACATCCATCCAGATTAGTAGGAGAGGCAGAGAACTGGAATGGGCTGGTTGCACCCCCGCATGTAGTGGATAAAAATTCAGAAGGGGTATCCTGGGAGCAAAGAGTCCCAGCCCCACACCAGGCTCCCATCCCAGGGTTTCAGCATCAGGAAGATAAGTCCTCATAACTTCTAGCTGCAAAAACCAGTGAAGACTGAGTGAGTGAGAGAAAATTCTGGAGTCCCAAGTAGTTCCTCTTAAAGAACCCACGGACTTAGACTCATTCCCTCTGAGCTCCAGCACCAGGGTGGCATCTTAAAGGCAACAGTGACATACGAGGAGGAACTGAAATGTCTGACATCAAGGCAAGAGCTGGGGGGCAGCTTTCTCCCAGACAGAAAGGAAGACAGTGCCATTGTCCCTTTTCTGAGCCCTCTTCCAACAGAGCCACAGAGCTGGCAGGAGGGTGTCATATCTGAGATTCTATCAACCTGGCTAACACTGTTTGACTCACCCTGGAGATCTCTGAGGCTCCAATCCACCAATTTATGGGCCCAACTAAGTTGTTAACAGTAACTTTTCCATATGAATGAATGGCTGACTTGGCTCATGCTTCATAACTTCCTAAATCCTATCAAACAAGCAATAGCTAAGCTTGATGAGCCCCTAGCCTCCATGCCTCTTGCTAAGTGGCTGCAGGCTCATCACTAACAACAGCCAGCCTGGATCCACAGCTTGACTTTACCTGGGAATCTCCAAGTTCAGAACAAGTAGCAGCCATCTCAGATTGCTTTACAGCTCATACAGAATGGCCACAGGTAGAACACAAGTGGGGGCTGACCTTGGCCTACACCACCCTGGAAACCCCAGAGCCTCTGCACCCAGTGGACAGCTATAGATCACACTGGAGCACCACCACCCTGCCCCTGCTCAGCTGATCCTCCATGGAAGGTGGAGGTTGATGGTTAGTGGTCACAGGCAGACCATGAAGCTGCCTGGCCTGGGTAAATCCCTCCTACTGCCCTGCTAACAGTAACCAAGGATCAACTACAAGAGTAAGGTATACTCAGCCCACACAAAGGGCACACCTTGAGTACCCAGCTTGGGTGATAGGGGAAGCAGTGCCACTGGACCCTATAGGACACCTATTAGGCCACACTACCAAGACAGGGAGTCATAGCAGCTCTACCTAATACATAAAAACAAACACAGGGAGGCTGCCAAAACGAGGAGACAAAGAAACATGGCCCAAATGAAAGAACAGATCAAAACTCTAGAAAAAGAGCTAAACAAAATGGAGATAAGCAATCTATCAGATGCAGAGTTCAAAACACTGGTTATGAGGATGTTCGAGGAACTTAGTGAGGACCTCAGCAGCATAACAAAGATCCAGTCAGAAATGATGCATACACTAATTGGAATAAAGAACAATTTACAGGGAAAAAATAGTAAAGTGAATTAAGCCAAGAATCAAATCCATTATTTGGAACATAAGGAAGCAAAAAAACAACTAATCAGAACAACAAAAAGAAAACAATAATCCAAAAAAAAATGAGGATAACATAAGCAGCCTCTGGGAAAACTTCAGGAGGTCCAACATTCACATCATAGGGGTGCCAGAAGGAGAAGAGAAAGAGCAAGAAATTAGAAATCTATTTGAAAAAATAATGAAAGAAAACTTCCTTAATTTGGTGAAGGAAATAGACATGCAAGTCCAGGAACCACAGAGAGTCCCAAACAAGATGGATGTAAAGAGGACCACTCTAAGACACATAATTAAAATGCTAAAGGTTAAAGATAAAGAGAGAATCTTAAAAGCAGCAAGAGAAAAGCACTTAAGTTATCTGCCGGAGGGCTCCCATAAGACTGTCAGCTGATTTCTCAGAAGAAAGTTTGCAGGCTACAAGGGACTGGCGGGAAATATTCAGTCCTGAAAAGCAGGGACCTACAGCCAAGATTGCTCTACCCAGCAAAGATATCATTTAGAATTGAAGGGCAGATAAAGAGCTTCCCAGACAAGAAAAAACTAAAGGAGTTCATCATCACCAAACCATTATTATATGAAATGTTAAAGGGACTTATTTAAGAAAAAGAAGAAAATCAAAACTATGAACAATAAAATGACAAAAAAATACATATCAACATTTGAATCTAAAATACAAACTAAACAAACAAGAAGAACTGAGACAAAATAATAGATATGAAGAACATTTTGATGGTTGCCAAATGGGAGGGGGTGTGAGGGAATGAGTAAAGAGGTGAGAGGATTAAGAAGTTCAAAAAGATAGTTGCAGAATAGCGATGGTGATGTACAGCATAGGAAATGGTGTAACCAAAGAACGTATATGCTTGACTCATGAACATGAACAATGCTGAGGGGATTTACCATTACCTGGATACCTGAGGGAGTGGGGGGTGATGGGTGGAGGGAGCAATGGGGAAAAAAATCAGGGCAACTGTAACAGCAGAATCAATAAAATATAATTAAAAAACCTTACAATATATAAAATGTTTTATAACAAGTTTCTAAAAGTAATGCATAGTATATCTATACATCCATCTATATATCTATCTATAGCTATATCTCTATCATCTATATTTATATCTATCTTAACAGCTGACACCAGGATTCTTCTACTTTCTTTGAATTCCTTGACAAATTGTTTGAAGAAGGAAAAATTATTTTATTTTTATTTATTTTTTATTGAGATTCTGAGTTTTATTTTTATTTTTATTTTTATTTATTTATTTATTTTTTATTGTTATTCAATTACAGTTGTATGCCTTTTCTCCCCATCCCTCCACCCCACCCCAGGTGAACCCACCTCCCTCCCCCACCTCCACCCTCCCCCTTGGTTTTGTCCACGTGTCCTTTATAGTAGTTAAGAACAATCTAACAATAGCCGAGGGGGGGGGGCGGGGACAGTGGGAAGAGGGGATTACAGGAAAAATTATTTTAAGGACATACATTGACCAGGATGATATACGATGACCACACTCTTGGGAGTTTGCAAGAGAAGAGAAGACTTATTTTAGGGGAGTGTTTGGAGGCAAAAGGGCCGATCATTATCCATGAAGATTAGTGCCAAGCTCATTACTACAGTGAAACTCCTTCCATGGCCCTAAGCTCTTAGTAAAATATGCTGTCCATACAGAAGTCTTCTGTGAATGGCATCTGCGTGGGAATAAAAGGGAAGGGGCAACACCGTGAGGAACTGGGACAGCTAGAGAAGGCTGCTATCACCCAGAAGCTGGAAGTATAAAAAGAGGCCAGAGCATGGAACCCCCTGCTACTAGAAAAGAATAAGAAATCTGTTACTGTAAAATTCCTAGGGGTGATTATAATCTGAGAGCCTTCTACTAGTAATGGGCTTGGGGTCATTTAAATTTATTTAAAATTCCAAAGATGAATGCAAGGCAACACATTAAAATATTTAAAGTGGTATTTCTAGAAGGTGGGTTATGAATAATTATATTTCTCTGTACTTTTCAAATATTCTGAGATAACCATGCACTACTTTTAAATTGAAAGAAAAATGTAAATAGATGCATTTTCTCATTGAAATGTACAAAATGTGAAATTTATTTCTGTCCCACTGTTGGTGTAACATATATCAATGCCATATAAAAGAAAGTAGGTATTTAGCTTCATATCATGGAATTTTGCCTTCTGCACTCTTTATTCAGATTGCATGCCCTGGGGTATTTATAAAAAGGTAGACGGGATCTCTGTGAAATCATAATGAAGTCTATAAGGGCAAAACCACAGTTTGGCATAGAAAAGGGACTCACTGATAAGAAATTTCCGACCCAGTGAGTTCTTTAAAATATAGATGTTGACTGACAAGAGGCAATAATATCCTAACCATTTTAAGAAAGGAAAATGAAATTTATGTCTATTTTCAGAAATTAAAATGAATATATAATGATATATTAGGTTCTTAAAATATCAACAACTTGTTTATATATTCAAGTTGAATATACAAAGAATAAGAACTGAATAAAAACTAAGAATCACATTAAATTCTTAGAAAAGTACACATTTAAGTAATATGACAGGAAAGCAAAGAATATTTTAGTTAAGTGCCGAAATTATATTTTTGAGATAATAACTAGTATTTATTGAATTCTATGCATTAATTCATTGTGTGTCCATGACTTCCTAACTTACAGCATTAAAGTCAACAAATATATTTTTAAACATTACTTTTATTTTGACTAATAGTTTGGACTATAAAAATAATGATGATTCCATTAAAAGGCAACTGTTGTCGCTCTCTCTCTCTGTTTACAATGTGGTTTATTTTACGGAATTCTGCAGCCAATCAAAACCACCAATAAATGGCAATCTCTTCTTTTTTTGCTTTCTATTTTGTTTCATCTTTTTTTCCCTTGAAGTTATAAAAAGTGACATTTTTGTAGAATAATTCTACAAAAAGAGAAGATTAAAAGAATGAAAAGCATCAAGATTTATTTCACTGCACCTTTTTTTTAAAATGTTTTATGGTTGCTAAAGTACAGTTGTCTCCATTTTTCCCGCCACCACTTTTCCCTGCCCCACACAACCCCACCTTCCACCCTCAATCCTCCCCCCATTTGGCTTTGTCCATGGGTCCTTTATACATGTTCCTTGATGACACTTCCCCTTCTTTCCTCCGTTACCCCCTCCCCCCACCTGTGGTTACTGTCAGTTTGTTTTTTATTTTAATGTCTCTGGTTATTTTTTGCTTGCTTGCTTGCTTTGTTGATTAGGTTCCACTTATAGGTGAGATCATATGGTATTTGTCCCTCACCACCTGGCTTATTTCACTTAGCATAATGCTCTCCAGTTCCATAGATGCTGTTGTAAAGGGTAGGAGCTCCTTTCTTTCTGCTGCATAGTATCTCATTGTGTAAATGTACCACAGTTTTTTGATCCATTCGTTTACTGATAGGGACTTAGGCTGTTTCCAATACTTGGCTACTGTAAATTGTGCTGCTATGAACATTGGGGTGCACAGGTTCTTTTGAATTAGTGTTTCAGGATTCTTAGGGCACAATCCTACCAGTGGAATTGCTGGGTCAAAAGGCAGTTCCCTTTTTAGTTTTCTGAGGAAATTCCATACTGTTTTCCACAGTGGCTACACAGGTCTGCATTGCATATTTTATTTTTAGTAAAAAAAAGTCATATTGCCTGTATTTTTAAATACCTAATACAAGTGTGTTGAGCTCTTTTGAGTGCTAAAAACATTTCTTGGTACATATTTTACTGAAATCCCATTTTAAATTTTAAAGTTAAAAAAAATAGTTTCATAGTCCTTCTTAGTTCATTATTGTAAACAAGTCAGAGGAAATATACAGGGTCCAGCACAAAAAATGCCCCCTTTTATTACAAAACCTTTAATTATAAAATCATTAGCATGTAATTCTGTAACATAACAATATCACACTCTAGCACACCATATGACGTTTTAGGTGAAATGTTCAAATTAAAACTATAAATTATTATACCCATATTATTACCCTCCTAACCACTCTCAAGCAGGCCTTCCTTCTGCTGGACTCTGTTTATCTTGTGAAAAAAATTACATAAGACGACTTGGTTTTCTGGTCAAAGTCAGAACTTACATTTGCCCTCTCTGCCTTCTCCCCACAATTGCACATTTCATCCCACAGGTATCCTTCATATTTTTCCATTAAATGCTTTTTATTTAAAATTCAGTTCATGACTTATCTTCTTCTTAGGAAAAGTTCCATGTGATTTTAATTGTTGTAATTATGATACTGCCTTCCATTTCTGAGTCTTTTAATATTTATGAAGATGTTTTGGACATTTTTCTGTCATCTATTTCATTATCTGCTGGGATACTAGCTATTGCTTTATTTGTTGTGAACACGTTCTGCATCGAGGAGACTTGCTTTTGCCTGAGATACATTGCTCATTGAGGGCACTGCCACAAAGGGACTCAGCTTTATGCATTCATGATGTAAGGAGAGAAATTACTGCACATTTTTTTCTTTGACATAGAAATATGCTTTATCCATTAACTGAAAACGCAATTATAAGCAAGAGTTAAAGCTATGTGCTTCTCTAAAAACCCCATAACTGCTTTTTTCCCCTCAGGCACATCTTCTCAATCCAACCCCAAATGACTACACACTGTTCCATTGGAGACTGTTTCATTTAAATACAATATGCTATAATACCACATAAAATATTAATTTACTTCTTATGTAATTGTTTTGAAGCAAAAAGTCTTCTGTATTTGTTACCACAAGTTACTTTTTAAATCAAAATAGTAAACAAGTATTTAACATCCCCATTTAAATGTATTTCCGAGTGGAATTTTAGCCCTTTCATACATGTAGGAACAGCTTTGTCTCCTCTGGTTGCTGAGCTCTAATGCTTACGATAATATTTTTTTCACATAAGATTCAACAGAATTATGGATATATTTGTGTACTATCAGAATGTAAATACTGAAGATGAGTATGAAATACAATAGTTTACTGGTCTACAATTTTAAGGAAGACAGAGAAAGGCATTAGTTTAAAAAAGCATTAAATGGTAAAATGTTGAGCTTAGATGAGAAATACAGCTCTGCTAGATTAGTGCATAACCCCAAACAAACAGCAGTTTCCGAAGTTCTGACCTGTAAAATGGGAGAGAAAATATCCAATTCACACAGGTTAGTATAAGGGTGTAATGTGACAGCACCGATCACGATGCACCAATCACAGAAGCACTCAACAAGGCTAATTTGTTTTCTCTTCTTTCTCTTCCTTTCTTGAGTCAAATCTGTATGAAACAAAAAGAATGCACTTGATCTGGATAAAGATTAAGATGCGTTTCAGATAACGTTGTAGGAACAGTGCACTAATCTCAAGGATCTTAATTCAGTAGACTTAGTGTGAATTGCCAATTCATAATTTCATGGCAAATGTTCACCATCAGGAAAGTTAAAACAACCCCCATTGTGACCTTGGATATTTTCATAGTTGTGTATTTCCATGGGAATGTTCTTTAATACTTGCTCAAAATGTATGGTATTTATAATTCCACTACTAAAGATCATTTATTAAAATCATTCATAGGAACTATGGTTACTACTCAGGAAATGGAACAAATAGCATCCTTATACTCAGTAATTGGTCACTGGCTACAGAATTTATTAAGTGGACAATAACATACATGAAATGAAACCACTTAGTTCTTTGATATTGACAACAGAAGTATATCATCTCTTTTCATCTCTTGCCATTTGCAATAAAATAACAAGCACACACTTTATCATTTACTTGCTATGTAAATGCCTAGTAATGCCAGAACAAATATTTTACAAACTAGAAAACTAGCAAATCTAGAAATTCTAAGAAAATAAATTTTAGTAAGAAAATATTAAAATAAAGTCATAAAACATCTCTAGATATTTAGACAAATGATGGGGAAATGCTCTGGATAATGTTTTAATGCATTGTGTTGGCCGGAATGCTGTTCTTAAGAATAAGAAAAAAAGTTATGGAGGATTTGGAGAGAGTCTCTAGAAGATTAAGTGTGCTTATTGACACTAAAACACTGGAATATTTGTCAAGATCAAAACCATTTGTACCATGACAATGAGTAGTGTTAAATGTCTTTCCACTAATGGTAAGTTCCTGGAAACTGCTGGACTCTTTTTGGGTGGGGGTGTTAACGATTCTTTTTTTTTTTTAATTTTACTTTCCCATAGTCACTTCTCTTAAACAACTGCAGGAAAATAACATTAATTTCTGACTGAAGAAATAAAATGGGGTCATTATAGTCAAGTTGCTAAATTACTAAAATCAAGTAGAACGAAGCATGAGGAAATGATTATATTCTTACTTTAGCCTGAAAACTTAAACTTTTGAACTTTTCACTTGTGCATCAATTCCTGGAGGATTTTATATGTTTAATCTCCCATGGATAACCTGTGAAGAACCACCTGACATCCATTTTCCAGACCACTCCTCATCTAGGGGATTCCCATCTTGGGTCAATCCAGAGGTTCAAAATGCAATGGAATACTTTGGGTGTTGCTTAGTTGTGGATCTGATTTGCATACCCTAGAACTCCTGAATAAATCTTTTCCCTTCATTTATAGCCACAGCTTCCTGACTCTTTGTGCACAATTGACATGACCTTGGTTGAATTTACCCAAATAATGCTTTTATAGTATTTTTCCCTCATGAAAAGAGTCTTTGCTTTTGTTATTATTCAACAAACACTTATTACCTCCAAACTGAAAGACATTATGATCAGTGCTACGGGAAATATGGAATAAATGGAGCATAGTACTTGCCGCCAGGAACTGAGAAGCTGACAAATCAACCCTGATTGACTGATTAATTCACTTCAACACATAAATAGTAAATCCATAGTATTTGCACAAAACTATGTTGGGTATTGGTGACACTGTTAAAACTGACTGTGCCTTCATGGAATTTATAGTCTATTAGTAAAACAGGAAAAAGAACCCACAATAAATAAATACAAATCTTGAAAATTCACCAGTATTTACCTTAAACTATAAGTAGTTCCACAAAAGGGTCTTCCAAAACTGAATAACAGAACTGTAACTACTACAAAGAAAGGTATTATCTTTACCTCCACTTTACAGTTGAGGAAACTGAGGCATAGAAAGAGTAAGTGACTTACTTAAAGGTACATGGCTGGAAAATAGCAGAGCCAGTATTTAGACCCAGGCAGGCAGCTCCAAAGTACATGTTCTCAGCCTCTTTCTTACAATGTTTCCAGATTAAGCTAAAATTTGCAATGGAGGTTAGAGGTATGCAGTAGAGATAACCTATAACCTCTTTCTTTGAAAGTTTTCTGAAGTAGATGGAGTTTGAACTGAAATTCAGGCATGGGTAAGATATTGGAATATTTCAGTTAGGAGGAAGGGAGTTCAAGGCCAAGGCAATAGCCTGAAATAATGTAATGAAAGAAGGACAAATGAACTTTGATGACTGAGGTGTGCAGTTAAAGATGAGGCTAAATGGTGGGCTGGTCTGTGCTGTGGTGGGTTCTTGGTAGATAGCCTGATATGGGATGGCTTGATGTCACATAGGCTGGGAAAGAAGACCTGTTAGGAGGCCTTCTCAGGGCAGCAGACTAAAAGAGAAAAAATAAGGTATAAACCCAGGGAGCCACAGAGAGAATAATAAGGGAGCAGATGCAATAGATTATAGTTAAATAAAATTGTTGAGATATGGTGATTGAGTTAATAGCCTTGATGGGGGTTGTTTCAGGGAGAGAAAGGTTATACAAATGGGGTCAAGATTTAGTTGGACATAATTTTTAGGTTTTATTTATTTATTTTTAGAGAAGGGAAAGGAGGTAGAAAGAGAGAGAGAGATATATCAATGTGTGGTTGCCTCCCGCTCACCCCTTACTGGGGACCTAGCCTGCAACCCAGGTATGTGCCCTGACTGGGAATCAAACTGGCAACCCTTTGGTTTGCAGGCTGGCACTCAATCCACTGAGCCACACCAGCCAGGGCTAGTTGGACATATTTTTAGCTGAGTGACTTTGGGCAAGTTAGTTCCCCTCTATAAGTCTATTTCCTCACATGAGAAATGAGAAATAGTAAACTCATATGCATGGTGGAAGCTTTAATGAGATAATGGAATTAGAGTGTAATACTGAGGGTTTGTGCATAGTTAGTCTCCATAAATGACATTCGTGACTATATTAGTAGGGTTTGAAAATGACTTTCAAGTTTTATACCAAGTCCATAAGCAGATGATTATGCCATTAACAGGATGAGGCAAAAGGATATTTGTATATTGCGATCTAAATGCTTATAATATACCTGTGCAGACATTTTCATCCTGCAAACTGAAACTAGAGTCTTCAGTCAGGAGAAAGGTCCAGATTAAAGACAATGATATAGCTGTCAATCACAAGAGAAGACTGTGTAGAAAGAATCTTAGCTGATGGAGTAAGAGGAGAAAGTAACAAGGGGTCAGTGGACATTTAGGAAGAGGGCAAGGTCAAGAATAACAGTGCCAAAGCTTGAGCCAAAGGACCTCTGGAAGGAATCCAATAGATCTGATGTATGATTCAGGGCCTTTGACAGAACACTTTCAGTGAGCTAAAGCTTTGATTATTAGGAAGCTAGAAATGAGTGCAGTGAAGAGGCAGCTGGTGTAGACCATTCTTTCAGTTAATTTTGGCATTGGAAAAGAGATGGAAGAGAAAGCAGGGTTTCTGGGAATGTAAGTGTGTGTGTGTGTGTGTGTATGTTCTATTTGTTCAGAGAAGAGTCAGTTTAATGGGAGAGATTAATGATATAAAAGAGGAGAAGGTAAGATTGATGGTGAGTTCCAACAAAATAAGCTACATGCAATGTCATATATTCTGGGTCTACTATATATTTAATGTTCTCACATTTATTTAATCAAGTCCTAAAAACACCCTGCAAGGAATTATTTCTCCAATTTGCAGATAAAGAAACTGAAACTGAGAGAAAACAGACACTGCATCTCCCCCCAAAACCTGGTATTTGATTCAGATCCAGACCTGGCTGAATCCCAAGGCCCTATGAGTAAAGAAAAATTGAAAATTTGACAAAGAAGAGAGGGGAGTTGAAGCAGTTTTAACAGGATGGTTAGAGTTGCAGAGTTAGAGTGTCAAAACTGGGTTGGAAGACTTGGGGGGAAGTAAAGTTCTGCAATACCCACTATGGTGCATTTAGAGATTTTAGAAAGAGACTGCTAAGTAGCTCCAAAAGCTGAACTGAGACATGAACTTGTAATGCATGCAGTCAAGTGCAGTCATGTGACTTGTTCCAGTTTCTTCGATTCTACAAGAACATCAATATTGAACAAAGGCCTGACTTCTAAAATTCACTGTAGTCTTGCCCATCAAAAACATATGCTGAAGATAGCAATTTGGCTATTTGTCTATGAATTCTCTAAAACTGAATTTTAAAAAATATTGAATATAGAGAGAATATAAACAATTGTTTTATTTAAAACATTAGATATCTTTAATTATATTATTATGTGAGATAAAAAAAGTCCTTAATTTTAAAGCTTGCCTTCTGCCCTATCAATGCGTAAGTACGTGCTGAGCACCTCTGGCACGTTTGATGTGGGGAGAAAGGAGAGCCATTACACATGATCCGCTTCTCGAGTTACAAGAATAAAAACCACATAGGCAAAGCAGGGTATGCTACCATTTAGACCTAATTAGTATACTAACATATACTAAACAACATGGAGCAGTCTACTAGAGAGCATAACAGTATATAAAGTACCAAATAAACAATGCCAGGAATGAGAGAAATAAGGGCCAAGCTGAGTGAATGTTCACTGGCCTACACACATATAACCTGTCTTCTGAGTAATGGGTTCTCTACACCAGTCAGTCAGTCACTGCTTTATATTAGAGATACTCTAAATGCTTCAACATCTACCCCTCTGTACCTTCATTCCAAACCCTTGACCATTTGAAAAAGATCATGGTTATTGTCTGTCAGCCAGATACACACACTAGAGGGCAACGTAATCAATCTCCCTCTCTCTCTCTCTCTCTCTTTCTCTCTCTCCCCCTTGTTCTCTCTTATTTTCTCTTTCTCTCTCTCACACACACCAGCCCACTGTCCACAGGGGCGAACAGAGTATCCAGGTGAGTCAACAAAAGCAAGATGTCGCAGGATTCCCACCACTGACCAGAGCGATAGAAAGATTCCCAGTCAGAAGCCCTCCTAAAAGGCCAGCTAGAGCAAGTGCACGGAAGAATAATTTTCTATGTCTTAAATTCAACTGAAGATTATTTATGACTCAGATCTTATTAACAACATACATACCAAAATGCATTAGTGAACACTGGTGGAAGAAGGAAGACACCATCTGGATATTGTCCTAATTTAAGTAAGTATCTGTTGGTTCCGCAATGCTATAGGGGCCCCATAGGGAAGCACATATTTTCCTGCCTACTTATATACTGACGTATAAGTGTTTCCAACTGATGGAGATGTGTGGCATAACATGCTCAAGATAATACAAGGAAAAATCACATATTATTTTGCTTAAAACACGTTCTAATTGCTGCTGTATGCTTTATCTTAAATCACAAAATCTCTCTTAACCTGTGGCCAAGTTGAAGTTTATTTTCATATTTCAGGTATTTTTGATTGAAAAGGTAAGTTTTTAAAGGACTAAATCAATTTTCAATATTACTCTTTGTTATGTGAAATAGTCTGAGAAGAATTCTGTTAAGCAAGTTGTGGTTCACACCCAACTGTGGATTTAAGTACCAACACTTGTGCTGTTTGTCCAGCCACTTTTCACATTAATTCTCCCAGGAGACATTATCAGAAACTGAAAATTGAGTAGTTTATTTGAAAGACCTTATAGACTTTAGAAATATATGGTATTATTATCTTTAGCAGTAGTGAGAACATGAAAGAAATGTAGGTGTTAATAACTTTATTAAAACATGAAATTTACTCATTCATAACAAAGAGGCTCTGTTTGAGAATGTATACAAATTATTAACCTCTCAAAGGAAAAACATCATGAAGAAATGTTAAGAAATGTGATTTGAGTCGCCTTCTCTTCCTCTTCTTCCTCCTTCACATAGCTAACACTAAGAAATAGATGGTACTTGTTTGTTTAAGGAATGCTATTGGCTCTCTTTTTTTCTGTATTTCTAAAAATAATGAGGCTTTTTCCTTCTACTCACTTTATTCAGTAATGACCAAATTTACTGTATTATAACTTCCTTTGAGAACTTAAAATGGACAATGTTTCACTGATGGGGAATTAAGTAAGAATTGAACAAATCAGTAAATCAGCTGGGGGCAAAATATGTTTGAATTTAAAAATATATATTTCGTCAGTACAGAAGGAAGGTCCATTGTCAGATTGTAAACCTCAAACATGAAAGAATATTTACCTCTTTCAATAATTCTGAAACAACAGTTCATGGAAAATTTGAATATATATGTGACAATCTTAGATTTATCATATGTGATTATAAATTAAAGCCAAGTGAATGTTGTTAAAGAAACAATAAAATATTTTAACAGCATAATGAGATTGCACATTTTTTCTCTAGCAGGTTTAGATATGCTCTTAAAAAGACATGGCTTCCATAATTTAGAAAATAAAATTGTAACATATGGATTATCAAGCATAAAAAGGTATGACTTTTGGATTTATATTAAATAAAATTAATAAATAGAAAAATAACTAGAGGGTTAAATCAATAGGAAACACATTTTCCCTTGTATGTTATAACCTAATACATATGTTCACATCTTCTTAACCACACATTTGCCAAAGGCCTTTGGCAACTTACAAAATTATGGCACTCCAAATTATCCATAGCCATAAGACGCCCCTTATAAATCTGCTGTCCCTTTCAACAGCTACATTGAGGTCCTTGCTAACAGCAGAACATTCACAAAATAACTAATCTATCCTACCTATACTGTAATGTATACTACAGACATTCTATAGTAGAGAAATATAACAGCTCACTAGGAGATGGAATAAACAAAATCATGCAATAAATTTGAAAGAATAATTATCTAGCATAACTTAGTAACACTGAATGCAGCCACTATAATAGAATGAGTAGTCACCCACAGACAATGAAAGCAATCAAATTGTATTAGTGCTATTATTGCAGGAGCAGAGGCGTAAATACCTAGAGGACATGATAGAGAGAAAAAACTACTTCCCATCTCCATCAAATCCTTCACTCATACTCACTATCATATCTACTGTCACTATTATATAGTAGTATGTTATTCATGGAGCATGTGTAGCTTGCATGGGGCTCCCTCTGTTAAAAGCTGAGCCTTCCCTGGAGAGCCAGAAGCAGAAGCTTCACTCTTTGAAAATCAGTGTTTATCTTAGAAAGTAACTCTGGGTACTGAAGATTTTTAGGGGGTAATTTAACTGAAGTCCACCAGCGGTTGAAAATTTGAGAAAAGGGTTGTGGAGAATTGAGATGTAGCAGAATGAACAGTATTATGGACAGAAATACACAAGGCTGAACTGAGTCATTGACTTACCTGAGACAGGCGCCATATTTCCATGTTGCACTGGTCTACGGTGACATGCAGTGGCTAATTACTGAAATGTATGCACTCATCAAATATGTAAGAATTACCATCTAGATTCTTTCCAGGAATAAAAATAATGCTTATTCCATACTTGAAAGACATAGAATAAAATCTAGTACTTTATTAATTTTATTATAAAACTTCATGTCCTATATTTGTAACAGGGTGCAGCCAGGGGGGAGGGCCCAAATAGGGATTTGTAATGGGGTCCAGAACTCGGTGTCCAGGAAATATTAGAAAAAAAATATATATAGGATGTCCTCACCCCCACAAGTCTGAGCTGGGGGGTGGGACAAATGGAGGGGGGCCATTGAGAGCTGTTTTGGATGGCAACAGTTTTGCAGATAACCTCTAGAACAGTCATTTAACATATCTATAACCTTTAACTGGTTTCATGGGTATGTTAAATAGCTGTGGCCATGCTTTGAGCCAGGGGGATGGGAGTGACTTTAACCCATGATGTAACTGGGAGGCCACTCCCCTTGGAAGAGCTTGGAGATGATTGGCTCCATGCCATGGGGCCACACCTGCCCAGACTTACTCTGGCAGTCCAGCAATGCTGGAAAAATACAGGAATGCTGGCAGCTGTGGCCAATTGTGGGAGGAGTCAGAAATGGTGCAGCAGAGGAAGATTGGTGCTGGGATTTAAACCCAGGTGCAGCAGCCATGTGGCATCTTTTTGGGACCATGTGGCTTGGGCAGAGAAGAACCACGGACTTCTATTTCTTTTTCTGAGATATGGTACCCCAGATGGGCAGAGGGGGAAGGAAGGACTGTGTACATCTGTGGGTATTCTAAGGGACTTTGGGATCTCAATGAAGACATTAAGTCATTACTCTTAAGTTTGTATAATTCTTTAAATAAATAATCCCTTTCCTTTTCACCAATCTCTGGAATTCAGAGACATCTTTCCTGGTGGTGGGCAAGGTGAACCTAGTATGGGGTGGAGGACCCCCGGAGCACAAAGGTGGGTCTATTTGGCAATTGTATATCATTCACACCCCACCCAGGTGTGTTCTGTAACATATTTACTATATATCCTATTTCAAATCCACATAGTGAGTGACATACATGCTCTTCTGATAACTATTTTGCTATTTCTAAAAGTGAAGGAAAAAATTTACATTAGTTGTCATTTTGTTCTCTGAAAATCACAAATACCAATAAGTCTTAGAAGTACAATATCACACTGACTTAATCTAATAATCAAAATAAATGCTAAAATGACCGGAAGCTATTTATAGCTTTCAATGTTTTATATTAGATGTTCATCAGCAATAATTATTTATTTTACGAGACCCCAAATTTTGACAAATTCATCAACAAAACCATTGCCTTATATTTTCTTAAGAGCCATCAGAATTATAATTCACTTTCTTGAGCAAAACGTGCATGCTTTTGTTACAAACAGAAAATTAGTGCTTTTCTAGAGTTGATTATGAAAACATAAAGTGTGTTTTATGTAATAAAATAGTATCCCTTCCTTGAAAATCTTCCCTTGGTTGCATTCTTACAAAACTAATATTCTTCAAAGAGTGTTCTGAAATTTGGAGCTTCAACATACATAATAAGGAACTGTGACTTAACAAAGCAGACATGGAATCATAGATGAGAAACAAACTTAAGCAACATGAATTAACTTTTTACAGGGTAGGCTTTTTGAATGCTTATTAAAATGCATTCCTTTAACTTAATAATTATTGATCTTCTTTTATGTGCCCAATAATGTTTTTTTTAAATTTAACACATTTATTTTATATCATGATTTCTTTGTCCTTATTAAGTTAATACAATTTGGAGGAATAAGAACTCCTTTCTCTTTTTTATTGTGTATGTATTAGTAGGGGTAGGAAGGACAGAATATGAGAGAATAGGCAAAGGTTACAGAAAGTGGAAAGAGAAAGTTGAAGGGAGAGACAAAGTGAGTGTTTATATAAACCCTTTTGTCCCTAATAATGTCTTATTTAGACTTTGAACAAAAGAATAAAGGTAATAGTTTTTTACTTTCTTCTCACTGTCTCCTCTCCAATATCCAACAGGCTATACAGAAGCCAAAAAGACCACAAAAGTTTCAAAAAGGCTATTTAAAGGTGGGAATGTGGAGTCAGAGATGGCTTACAACAATACAAAAATAAGCTGACTAATCTTGCAAAATGCTTTTAAGACAATGAATGACTCAAAACCAACGGACTCTACCAACGAGCTGCTCAGTGGCGTCATTTTGAAAGGGGCAGTGAGTGTGTGTGCAGACACAGACACACACGCGCTCACTTTATACGAAGAGTGTTAGAGATAAAATAAGGAGAAAAAACTTACTGAGAAGTCTTCAAAGATTTTCTTGAGTTCTTTGTGACCGTTCCTTTCAGCAATATGTGCTGGATCTGAACCCTCCCAATTTTTCATCTGAGATGCCGAGGTTGCTCCTGAACATTGAAGCAAATGAATAGCCAAGTTCTTTAAGCCAAATTTTGCTGCACAGTGCAGAAGAGTTGGAAGTTCTTTGAAATTCCTATCTGTAAGCAGAAAAATTAATAGAATTTAATGTTTTTTTCATATCTGCAATCACCTAAGTAATTGAATGAAATCTGCTCCTAAAAGTAATTCCCACATAGCTGAGAAGACTTTTAATGTGATTTTACATGTAAAGAAACTGTAAGTGGTTTTAGCAATGTAGAATCTCCCCTTTCTATGTCTCATCTTAAAAAACAGGGAATGGAACAAAAAACACCCATTTTTTAATTACAAAATCTTAATTACAAAATCATAAACATGTAATTCTGCAACATAACAATATCACACTCAAGAACACATGACATTTTAGGTAAAATTTTCTATTTAAACTATAAATTATTACACCCATATTATTAGCCTACCAATCACACTCAAGCAGGCCTTACTTCTGCCAGACCCTGTATATATACACACTAATATTCTCACTAACATTAATGTCTAACTCTTACTTGTGGGTAAGTTTAATTTAGAAAGGAATGTAAACCTCTTAAATGTAAGAAAATAAAACATGGTATAATAACTCCTTTTGTTTTTTCAATTTAATCTTTTGCATTTTTTATATTACTTTTTAGTCTCCTTATATGCTCCTCCACCCAGCAATCACCACACTGTTGTCCATGTCCATGAGTCCTTTTTCCTTTCTGCTCCGCCCTTCCACCCCCTAACCTCCCTGCCACTAGCTGTCATCCCTCTCCATAAATGTGTCTGTCCCCATTTTCTTGTTAGTTCAGTTTGTTCATTAGATTCCACATATGAGTGGCTTTCTCTGACTGGCTTATTTTATTTAGCATAATATTCTCCAGGTCCATCCATAATGTTGCAAAGGGTAAAATTTTCTTCTCTTTTACAGCCAAGTAAGTATTCCATGAGTATTCTCTAATTCTTCCAGATTTAGTTATTTAAGACTATGTTTTTAGGAATCTATCCATTTCATCCAGGCTGTTGAGTTTGCTGGCATATAGTTGCTCATAATGTTTTCCTATATTCTTTCGTATTTCTTTGGTGTCATTTGTTATTTCTATTCTTTCATTTCTGATTTCACTTATTTGGGTCCTTTCTCTTTTCTTCTTGATAATTCTGGTTAAAGGTTTATCAATCTTGTTTGTCTTTTCAAAGAACCAGCTCTTGGATCCATTGATCTTTTGTATCATTTTTTTGACTCTATTTCATTTATTTCTGCTCTGATCTTTATTATTTCCTTCCTTCTACTCACTTTGGGCTTTGTTTTTTCTTTTTGAAGTTCCTATAAGTGTGAAGTTAGATTGTTTATTTGAGCCTTTTCTTGTTTTTGTGATAGGCCTGTAATGCTATGAATTTCTCTTTCAGGATTGCCTGCAGATTTTGGATTTTTGTATCTTCATTTTCATTTGTTTCAAGGTATCTTTTGATTTCTTCTTTGATCTCATTATTCACTCATTCATTGTTTAATAACATGTTATTTAGCTCCCATGTCTTTGAGTCATTTTCAGTGTTCTTCTTGTGATTGATTGCTAATTCCATAGCATTGTGGTCAGAAAAGATGCTTGAGATGATTTCAGTCTTCTTAAATTTACTGAGACTTGTTTTGTGTCCAAACATGTGGTCTATCTTAGAAAACATTCAATGTGCACTTGAATAGTATGTACATTGTGCTGTTTTGGGGTGAAATGATCTGAAGATATCAATTAAATCCATTTGACCTAGCATGTCATTTAGGACTGCTGTCTCCTCCTCATTGATTTTCTGCCTGGAAGATCTATCTGTTGAAGTCAATGGGGTGTTAAAATCCCCAACTATGACTGTATATCTGCCAATTTCTCTTTTTATGTCCATCAAGATTTTCTTTACGTATTTAGGTGCTCCTATGTTGGGTGCATAAATGTTTATTAGGTTTATAACCTCTTGTTGGATTGTTCCCTTTATCATTATGTTGTTTCCTTCTTTGTCTCTTACTATATAATTTGGTTTTAAAGTCTATTTTGTCAGATATAGGTACTGGTACACCAGCTTTCTTTCTTTTCCATTTGCACGAACTATCTTTTTCCAACCCTTTACTTTTAGTTTGTGTGTATCTTTCAATCTGAGATAGGTCTCTTAGAGGCACCATATTTATTGGTCTTGTTTTCTTATTCATTCAACTACCTTATATCTTTTGGTCAGAGCATTTAAGCCATTTACATTTAAGGTGATTATTGCTATATAAGTATGTAGTGCCATTTTATTGATAGACTGTTTTCTTCTAGTTTCTTTCGTTCTTTCTTTCTTTTTTTAATCTTATACTTAAAGCAAGCCCTCTAATATTTGTTGCAGTACTGGTTTGGTTTTAACAAACTCCTTTAGCTTTTCATGTCTGGGAAGCTCCTTATTTCTCCTTTGATTTTAAATGTTAGCCTTGCTGGGTAAAGTAGCCTTGGTTGTAAGTCCTTGCTTTTCATCACCTTGAATATTTCATACCACTCCCTTCTGGCCTTACATATTTCTGTTGAGTAATCAGATGACAATCTAATTGGTGATTCCTTGTGGGTAATTGTCTGCTTTTCTCTTGTGGCTTTAGGATTCTCTCCTTGTCTTTAAGCCTTGTCATTTTAATTATGATGTGTCTTGAGGTAGGCTTCTTCGAGTCCAACTTGTTTGGGACCCTCTGAGACTCCTGAACTTGTGTGACTTTTTCCTTCACCAGATTAGGGAGGTTTTTGGTCATTATTTCTTCAAATAGGTTCTTGATCCCTTGCTCACTCTCTCCTTCTGGTATTCCCATGATGAGGATGTTCTTACTGTTCATGTTGTTCAAAATCTTTCTTAGGATCTCCTCATTTTTTAAAATTCTTTTTTCTTTTTCCTGCTCTGTCTGGGTGTTTTTTTTGTACCTTTTCTTCCAAATCACTGATGCTATCCTCTGCTCCATCTAACCTGCTGTGTATTCCTTTCAGTGTATTATGTATTTCAGGTATCACATTCTTTATTTCTGACTGGTCATTTTTTATGGTTTCCATGTCTTTTTTATGCTGTTGTTTATCTTTATAATAATTTCTCTATTTGATATTTCATCTAGTTTTCCTGGAGAATTCTTTCGTTCTTGCATTTGGGATCTGTTTCTTTGTCTTCCCATTTTGGCTGCTTCTTTGTATTTTCCGCCTTAGTTGTTAAGCTAATCAGCCATTAAACTGATCAGTTGTTAAAATGATCAAGCTGTAATCTGCATCCCAGTTTAAACTCTAAAGGGTGGGGCAGAGGAATTCTTGTGGGCAGGGCTCTTGCTTCCCCTTGGGCTGATGACACTTGGAGAAGAGTGCTTTGCCTGAGAAAGATGGCTCCTGCAGTATGGGGAATGACTCAGCACAGGGATCCTGGTGGCTGTTTCTTCAGTTCTCTCCCCAGATCCACCAACCCCAGATTCTCCTCAAGCATCTCTAGTCCACTCTGCCCTTCTTTTGCTAGAGCCCTGGGTAAGTGGCTGCAAGTGAAATTTTGTGCATTGGCCCTGTAAGAGCCTCTCTGCATCTCCAGCTGTCTCTCCCTTGCTGCTTTTCACAGCTTGATGTTATCTGGGTTCCTTTCTGGCTCTGTTTCCATAGGTTTGTAAGTCCAGCTTGAGGTTTAGACCCACACTCCTCAGAGGAACACCCCAGCCACTGAAATATCCCTTTGGATTTCCAGTTGCCACCCGTGGAAGCCCAGTCAGCCATCTCGTGTCTCCACACTCTCCACCAGTCACGTTGTGGAGAAGTGGTTTCTTCTGTCCATCCGTGGTTATAAGAGTTCTCTCCAGCTAGGTCAGTTGGTTATTCAGGATGCTTTCTCTGCAAGTTTTCTTATTAACTTTGGTCTGGTAGTTACATCAGATAATTATATTTTATAATGTTTTTTAATGAAAAGAAATATAAAATTATATCTTAAGACCTTTTAAAGAAAAGACACTATTTTCTGGAATAGTTGCAATTCCAGATTGGTCCAGGGAGGAGGTTGGTGTATCTTCCACTTACTCCTCTGCCATCTTGGCCCTCCCCTGTAATAACTCCTTTTGAATGTATTTTGATATTAGCCAAACACTAAATAACAAAATTAAATAAGTTCATCTATAAAACCCTTTTGTATTTTCTACTGCCATGCCTTCTTTGTTTTTTCTGAAGTTGAAATAAACATGAAATTGCTGGAGGAGTATATTAGATTTCTACGTGAAATTTTTTTTCCATAAAGGAAATGCAACTGAAACTATAGGTAAGCACTTTTATCGGGTTGGTCAAAAAATCCGTTTAGTTTTTTCCCTAAAATAAAGGACACATTTTTCTTTTTCCAAATCAATAACTTTATTGATTTGGATATTTAGAGTATGTCAGCTCTCTCCTGTGTGGTATAACATTGATTGTTCTCAATTTATGTCTTGATTTGATGGCTATCAGCCACAACTGGCTTGCCTGACTCTAAAGCATCATCCAGTGAGAAATCTCTAGCTCAAAACTTTGTAAACCACTTTTGACATGTTCAATCAGTCACAGCACCTTCTCCATATACTGCACTAATCTTGTTTCATGTTTCACTTGTGTTTTTACCTTTCTTGAAATAATAAATCATATGCTGAAAATGTTGCATATTTTCTTCCATCTTCAATACTAAAATGGCTACACAAATATTCACCAATTTTGATAAGTTTTTTAAAATGCATGCTGATATGACAGCTGTCAAACACAATCTAACAAAATTGTTTCGAATGAAGTTAAAGACAACTAAGTGCTGCTACACCCATCTCCCAGAAAAAGCAAATGAACTTTTTGCCCAACCCAATATAAACATCTTTGGTTTGGAAATTTCCATTAGGATTTTAAGTTTTCATATCAATGTTTTGAAGTTTGAATTTCTTAATGACTTATTAATTATCAATTAGAAGGCATGCATTAATTTTGTATAACCATAAAGTGATAAATGTAAACATCTGTCCCAGTGACAAAACACACAAACACACACTGATGAGTGATGATTTGTTATTATTCTACACTTTCACACTTCGATGGAAAAAATGTGTTATAGAAATTACACACCAGCCTCCTTTAGTAGCTGTGGCATTACCAGAAGTCAGCAAAAGGAAGACTTACAGCAACAGAAACAAAGGCCTCAAAGCAAAAGTCAATTCTCTCCCAGCAAAATTCTAAAGCAATGAAGCTAGCCACCTCATAATGTTTTTGAAAACTGAATCTGGCCTCATTTACCTTTTTGCTATTTTTCAAACAATAAAAAAAGGAAAAGAGAAGGAAATTAATCCTTAAGTTTGTAATTCACTTGGGTGTTTCAAAGCTGAAGAAATTTAATTTGTTGGTATATATGTTTTAACAGAACACAAAACAAACAAAAACCTTCCAGACACATTAAGAACTTGCTGTAAGAAAATAGTTTACCCTTCAAAATGTGTTGGAACTAAATGGCTGCAGGTAAATCTATGCTCATATTTCAACAACAAATGCAGTGATCCCTTTTTATATGGAATACAGTGGGTCAAATATTAAATATGTTATGAAGATAAGGTTATGAAAGCTAAAACTAATTTAGGTACCAATTTTCAAAATAAAAATAATGTATTTCCTTAAAAGGTCTTAAGATATAATTTTATATTTATTTTCATTAAAAAGCATTATAAAATATAATTGTCTGATGTAGTTAAACCAGGCCAAAGTTAATAAGAAAAAATATTTGCAGGATAGTATCAGATTTTGACATACTGTTGGTCATCTCTTTGCCATACCATACAATTTACAAAGAAACACATCATCTGCCAATTAGTTTTATGCATTATTACTAAATATTGCTATTCTGGTGAATTTTTAAAATCACTCTCAATGCAGCTTAAGATGTTATTTTTATTAAATTAGTGTTTAATCATTATAAGAGTAGTTTCACCTTTTAACTTCACCAACCTCCCCTGTCAGTAAATTCATCAAGATTAAGATAATATAATATTAAAAACAACAAACTTCATTAAGAATCCCTCTACATTTGTACATCAGAAAGAGTAACAAGGACTGTGACAAGTGGTCATTTTTTTTTCAGGAAATATTTGACAGTCTTGATACTCTGAACCATGTTTTCTGACACAAAAGGAAGTTCTGCTGATTTAAGATTATACTCTGATACTATAGGGGACCATGGGTTTGAATCCTAGCTTCTTAATTTTTCATTTCTTTACTTTTAGTGATAGTTTAAAATCCATTAATTTGCTGTAATACTTTGTGGAGTTACAGACATAAATGAGGTTTGGGGGTCATCTTTCCAATTTTCTGCAAAGGGGCAGGATTGAGCCCCTAGAGGATCTTGTAGGTACTGCTCTCATACCTCTGACAGCAGTGTTCTTTTCTTCCTAAGGCAGTCTGTTTCTTGGCTACACAATCATTACTTCTGTTGATGTGAAATGTATTTGCTCTAAATTCCCATATCTTCATATCATTTGCGCAATAGAGAATGATAGTTCAAAATCACGGACTTAGAATCAATAAGCTCTTCCATTTATTCACTATGTTAACTTCAGCAAGCTACTAGTTATCTGAGCCCAGCCTTTTCATTCACATTTGTAGGGCTATTGTGGTATTTAAATGGCATATAAAAAGTGCCCAGCAAGGTGTCTGAAACATAACGTTCAATAGATATTAGTTTCCTTCCTTTTCTCTCTCTGAATCAAGTAGTTTAAAATATCCTTGTCCTAAATCCTCTTTGCCTTATGATTCCTAATTCTTTTCATTGCTCTAAAATACTTTACATCCTGAGAGTGGCTCCATACTAGTTGGACCTGTATAAAATGAAGCAGTTTCAAACCTGCCCAGGTGATTGTTATAGCAATCCTTTTCATTGTCTCAAATGGGGTTATCCTGCCTGCTTATTTTCATTAGGTAAGAAATGCTCAGACTGCTAATATACATGGTCAATAACTAGAAAACTTTCTTTCTAATTTAACATTTTTTTTTCTTTTATTTTTGTATTGTTATTAAAATTAAAATATGACAGAGCTAACCTTTCAAAAAATTTGAAATGATTCACAGGAGCTATATTAGTTATTTTAATGTTAATTAATTCATGACCTCTAGCACTATTTTTCCAGAACATCAAATTAAATACACTAGGTATGTGCATATAATATTATATTAATATCTATATGATATTCAAATATATAAAGGTACTCATTTCAACAAAGCATGATTAATACTAGAACTAGTTTGGGTTTTTAAGTATTGTACATTTTATAAATCATACTTTTTATATTTTCACCTTGATTAGATTATTTTTTCACAAATTTTTAAAAGTTTTATTTTATTGTTTATGCTATTACAGTTGTCTCACTGTTTTCCCCTTCACCCCCTTCCATCCAGCCCACCCCTCACTTCCATAATCAGTCCCCTCACCATTGTCCAGGTCCATGGGTCCTTCACAGATGTTCTTTGACTAAGCCTTTCACCTTCTTTGAATCAGTCCCCACCTCCCCCTGCCCCTCCTACAGCTGTCAGTCTGTTCTATGATTCTATGCCTCTGGTTCTATTTTGCTCAATAGCCAATTTTGTTCATTAGATTCCTCTTATAAGTGAGATTATATGGTATTTGTCTTTTACCAACTGGCTTATTTCACTTAGCCTAACAGTCTCCAGTTCCATCCATGCTGTCACAAAAGGTAGGAATTTAATTGATTTGATTATTATGAGAATTTAAGATATCAGTGGTTCCCTCTGCATTGGTTACAGGTATGCTTGTAAACAGTATAAGATGAGGAAGTCCTTTAGCTCAAAAAAAGCTTGCTGGGGAGATTAATCCCTACCCTGGGCCCTCACTCAGTGTTAGAGAATGAGTGTCGCTCAAATAAGGTACCTGTGACTCAAGGGAATATTACACGCTGTCTCTCGTTATTCTTTAGTCACAATTTAAATATAAAGTACATGATTACTAAGGTTTTTACTTAAAAATGTTTCTTTCTATCAGATTTTTTAAAAAAGTTATTTTCTTAAACTCATAGAATTTATTTTATAAACAGCTTATAATCTTACTTACTTGATTAAAATAATATATTCCTCAAGAAGATAAAAAAAATCTTTTAAAATATGCTTAATCTGCAGTGCACCTCTGCTTCAATTCATGGCAATTTTCATTTAATTAATCAAGATTCATTACATCTGTTTTTATTGCCAAAGTGCATAAAGAAGCCATCATTTATACTAAGGTCTGGCCAATTTGCTTTTGACTTTTTTTCTGAAAAAAATTAATTTTCAGTTTTCAGTTGTTCCAGCCAATATCTGTCAAATGGGAATTTGAGGAAAACAGAATTAAATGTCTGAGAGATATTTTTCAAGGAAAATCCAATTTCAATAGTTTTTCCAAATAAAAATAAATAGATGAGTTGGCACATAGGAAGGAAATTGAGTCACATATTTGTGCTGAGCAATTTCTTTTCTTTTTTGCATGAGCTTTTCATTTATTCTCCTCTCCTAATTTCCAGCCCCAAAGGAGACATTAACAACACCAAACAACCAACAGGCATATGATACAAAATGATCTCCTGAGGTTTCCTTCACCTCTGAGTTATGATTTTTATTGTTAAAAATTAGACTTATACTATCAGATAAGTGGTTTCTTAATTTGTATTTGACATCGAGGTGGCTGATATTTGTGTTAGTCTACATTAGTGTCTCAAGTTCTTTTTAAAATCTAAGCAAATCAAAATGACTTTTCAGGACAAATCAGCAAAGTTTTAGTCTATCCTATGTCATGATGAAAGCTATTGGGTCAAAGAGGAATCAAGTCATTCTATAAAAATCACTACATAATTAATTAAGTTGCAATTCATTTGAAAATATAAACTAGTCCTGACAACCAGGCCAATCAGTTCTAAGGCAGGGTTTACAGATACATAAACATGGTTTCTTTTTACAAATCTTGGAATATTTTTACTTTGCAGAGATTATTAAACATGTACCCTCCTTTCTACCTAGTCTCTTCTCAGATAACCTCTTTCAATCCCAACATTTTATATTTTTTAAAGTTTAATCTTTATTGTATTTTTCCAGTACTATTTAGTCCCCTTATATCCCCCTCCCCCCAGCAATCACCACACTGTTGTCCATGTCCACGAATCCCTTTTGTTTTTTGCTCAATCTCTCCATCCCCTAACCTCTGCACCCCACTAGCTGTCATCTGCTCTCCATCTATGAGTCTGCTTCGGTTTTAGTTGTTAGTTGAGTTTGTTCATTAGATTCCACATATGAGTGAAATCATATGGTATTTGTCTTTCTCTGACTAGCTTAGTTCACTTAACATAATGTTCTCCAGGTTCATCCATAGTGTAGCAAAGGGTAAAACTTTCTTGTTTTTACAGCCTAGTAGAATTCCATTGTGTAAATATCCCATAGTTGTTTATCCACTCATCTATTGATGGACACTTGAGCTGCTTCTGTATCTTGGCAATAGTAATTAAGCTGCAATGAACATAGAGGTGCTTATTTTCTTTTGAATTAGTGTTCTGGGTTCCTTCAGATATATTCCCAGAAGCGGGATTGCTGGGTCAAAAGAAAGATAAATTTTTAAGTTTTTGAGGTATCTCCATACTGTTTTCCACAGTGGCTGTACCAGTCTGCATTCCCATCAACAGTGCAAAAAGGTTCCCCTTTCTCCACATTCTCATCAGCACTTTTGTTTGTTGATTTATTGATGATAGCCATGCTGACAGATGCGAGATGGTATCTCATTATGGTTTTAATTTGCATCTCTCTGATGATTAGTGATGTGCATCTTTTCAAATGCCTGTTGGCCATCTCTGTGTCCTTGTTAGAGAAGTGTCTACTCAGGTCCTTTGCCCATTTTTAATTGGGTTGTTTGTTTTCTTGGTGCTAAGTTTTGTAAGTTCTTTATAAATTTTGGATATCAACCCCTTATCAGATGTATTGGCAAATATATTCTCCTATTCTGTGTGTTGCCTTTTTATTTTGTTGATGCTTTCCTTTGCTGTGCAAACACTTGTTAATTTGATGTAGTCCCATTTGTTTATTTTTTCTTTTGTTTTCCTTGCCTGAGGAGATACACCTGATAAAAAATTTCCTTGCTTGGGGAGCAATATCTGAGATTTTCTTTTCTGCCTATGTTTTCTTCTAGCATTTTTATGATTTTGGGTCTAACATTGAAGTCTTTGATCTATTTTGAATTTATTCTTGTGTGTGATGTAAGAAAGTGGCCTAGTTTCATTTTTCTGCATGTAACTGTCCAATTTTCCCAACACTATTTATTGAGTAAATTATCTTTAGCCCATTGTATGTGCTTTCTTCCTGTGTTGAATATTGATTAACTATAAAGGTGTAGGTTTATTTCTGGGCTCTCTATTCTGTCCCACTGATCTATGTGTGTTTTTTATGCCAGTAGCAGATTGCTTTGATTACTATGGCCTTATAGTATAGTTTCATATTAGGTAGTGTGATTCCTCCAACTTTGTACTTTTTTCTCAGGATTGCTGTTGTTATGTGAGGCCTTTCATGGTTCCATATAAAATTTTTAAATATTTGTACTAGTTGAATGAAATATGCCATTGGAATCTTCATAGAAATTGTGTTGAATCTGTAGATTGCTTTGGGTAATATGGACATTTTAATGATGTGAACACGGTATGTGCTTCTTCTTATTTGTATCTTCTTCAGTTTCTTTCTTCGGTGTCTTGTAATTTTCTGGGTACAGGTCATTTACATACTTGCTTAGGTTTATTCCTAAGCATCCTATCTTTTTGAAGCAATTGTGAATGGGATTGTTTTCTTGATTTCCCTTTCTGTTAGTTTATTATTGGCATAGAAAAGTGCAACTGATTTCTGGATATTAGGTTTGTATCCTGCTACATTGCTGAATTCATTTATCAGATCTAGTAGTTTCTTGGTGGAATCTTTTGGTTCTCTATGTACAGGACCATGTTATGTGACACTAAGCATGGTTTTACTTCTTCCTTTCCAATTCCGAAGCATTTTATTTCTTCTTCTTGTCTGAACGCTGTGGCTAGGACTTCCAGTACTATGTTGAATAAGAGAGGCGAAAGCAGACATCCCTATCTTGTTCCAGAAGTTAAGAGGAACACTTGCAGTTTTTGCCCGTAGAGTATGCTGCTGGCAGTGGGTTTCTGATAGATTGCCTCTATTATGTTTAAGTATGTTCATTCGATTCCCACTTTGCTGAGAGTTTTTATTACAAACGGGTGCTGGATTTTACCAAAAGCTTTTTATGCATCTATTTTTATGATCATGTGGTTTTTATCCATCATTTTGTTTATGTGGTGAATCACCTTTATTGATTTGTGAATGTTGTACTAACCTTGTATTGACAGAATAAATCCCACTTAATCATGGTGTTTGATATTCTTGATGCAATGCTGTATTCAGTTTGCTAATATTTTGTTGAGGGTTTTAGCATCTATGTTAATTAGGGATATTGGCCTATAATTTTCTTTCTTTGTAGTGTCTTTATCTGGTTTTGGAATTAGGATAATGCTGGCCTTGTAAAATGAGTTTGGGATCCTTCTTTCCTCTTGAATCTTATGAAATAGTTTGAGAAGGAAGAAGCATTAGTTCTTCTCAGAATGATTGGGAAAATTCACCTGTGAAGCCATCTGGTAAAGGGAATTTGTTTGTTGGCAGGGTTTTTTTTTTTTTTTTTATTACTGCTTCAATTTCATTAGGTATAATCTATCTATTCAGATTCTCTGATTCTTCCTGATTTTTTTTTTGGAAGATTGTATCCTTTTAGGAATTTATCCATTTATTCCAGGTTGTCCACTCTGTTGGCATGTAGTTGTTCATATTATTTTCTTACAATCCTTCGTGTTTTTTTGGTGTTAGTTATTATTTCTCATCTTTCATTTGTGATTTTATTTATTAGTATCCTTTTTCTTTTTTTCTTGATTTGACTGGTTAAAAAATTTGTCAATCTTACTTATCTTTTCAAACAACCAGCTCTTGGATCCATCAATCTTTTGTGTAGTTTAGACTCTATTTCATTTAATTCTTCTCCAATCTTTATTATTTCCTTCCTTCTACTCACTTCGGGCTTTGTTTGTTGCTCTTTTTCAAGTTCCTTTAAGCATGAAGTTAGATTGTTTATTTGAGCTTTTTCTTGTTTTTTGAGTTAGGCCTGTAAAGGCTATGAATTTCCCTCTCAGGATTGCTTTCCCAGTGTCCTACAGATTTGGGATTGTTGTGTCCTCATTTTCATTTGTTTCAAGGTATCTTTTGATTTCTTCTTTGATCTCATTATTCACTCATTCATTGTTTAATAACATGTTATTTAGCTCCCATGTCTTTGAGTCATTTTCAGTGTTCTTCTTGTGATTGATTTCTAATTCCATAGCATTGTGGTCAGAGAAGATGCTTGAGATGATTTCAGTCTTCTTAAATTTACTGAGACTTGCTTTGTGTCCAAACATGTGGTCTATCTTAGAAAATATTCAATGTGCACTTGAATAGTATGTACATTGTGCTGTTTTGGGGTGAAATGATCTGAAGATATCACTTAAATCCATTTGACCTAGCGTGTCATTTAGGACTGCTGTCTCCTCCTCATTGATTTTCTGCCTGGAAGATCTATCCGTTGAAGTCAATGGGGTGTTAAAATCCCCATCTATGACTGTGTATCTGCCAATTTCTCTTTTTATGTCCATCAAGATTTGCTTTATGTATTTAGGTGCTCCTATGTTGGGTGCATAAATGTTTATTAGGTTTATAACCTCTTGTTGGATTGTTCCCTTTATCATTATGTTGTTTCCTTCTTTGTCTCTTACTATATAGCCTTGGTTTTAAAGTCTATTTTGTCAGATATAGGTATTGGTACACCAGCTTTCTTTCTTTTCCATTTGCACGAACTATCTTTCTCCAACCCTTTCCTTTTAGTTTGTGTGTATCTTTCAATCTGAGATAGGTCTCTTAGAGGCACCATAATTATTGGTCTTGTTTTCTTTCGTTCTTTTTTTTAACTTTAATTTTGTATTGTTATTCAATTACAGTTGTGTGCCTTTTCTCCCCCTCCCTCCCCCACCTCCACTCTCCGCCTTGATTTTGTCCGTGTCCTTTATAGTAGTTCCCCTCTCCTCACTGTCCCCTCCCCACTCCCCCCTGCCATTGTTAGATTGTTCTTAACTTCAATGTCTCTGGTTATATTTTGTTTCCTTTTTTCTTCTATTTATTATGTTCCAGTTAAAGGTGAGATCATATGGTATTTGTCCCTCACCGTCTGGCTTATTTCACTTAACATAATGCTCTCCAGTTCCATCCATGCTGGTCTTGTTTTCTTATTCATTCAACTACCTTATGTCTTTTGGTCAGAGCATTTAAGCCATTTACATTTAAGGTGATTATTGCTATATAAGTATGTAGTGCCATTTTATTGTTAGACTGTTTTCTTCTAGTTTTTTTTCTTTCTTTTATCTTATATTTAAAGCAAGCCCTCTAATATTTGTTGCAGTATTGGTTTGGTTTTAACAAACTTCTTTAGCTTTTCATGTCTGGGAAGCTCCTTATTTCTCCTTTGATTTTAAATGTTAGCCTTGCTGGGTAAAGTAGCCTTGATTGTAAGTCCTTGCTTTTCATCACCTTGAATATTTCACACCACTCCCTTCTGGCCTGAAATGTTTCTGTTGATTAATCAGATGACAATCTAATTGGTGATTCCTTGTGGGTAATTGTCTGCTTTTCTCTTGTGCTTTAGGATTCTTTCCTTGTCTTTAAGCCTTGCCATTTTAATTATGATGTGTCTTGAGGTAGGCTTTTTTGGGTCCAACTTGTTTGGGACTCTCTGAGATTCTTGGACTTGTGTGACTTTTTCCTTCACCGGATTAGGGAAGTTTGGGGTCATTATTTCTTCAAATAGGTTCTTGATCCCTAGCTCTTTTCTCCTTCTGTTATTCCCATGATGAGGATGTTGTTACTGTTCATGTTGTTCAAAATCTTTCTTAGGCTCTTCTCATTTTTTAAAATTCTTTTTTTCTTTTTCCTGCTCTGTCTGGGTGTTTTTTTGTACCTTTTCTTCCAAATTATTGATGCTATCCTCTGCTCCATCTAACCTGCTGTGAATTCCTTCCAGTGTATTATTTATTTCATATATCTCATTTTTTATTTCTGACTAGTCTTTTTTATGGTTTCTATATCTTTTTCATTCTGTTAAGTATCCTTATAATCATTACTCTAAACTCTCTATGATATATATATATATATACATATATATGTGTGTGTATATATATGTATGTATGCACATATATATGGCTTGCCACCATTTCATCCAGTTCTTCTGGAGAATTCTTTCGTTCTTGCATTTGGGATCTGTTTCTTTGTCTTCCCATTTTGGCTGCTTCTTTGTATTTTCCACCTTAATTGTTAAGCTCGTCAGTCATTAAACTGAACAGTTGTTAAAATGATCAAGCTGTAATCAGCATCCTAGGTTAAGCACCTCAGGGTAGGACAGAGTGATTCCTGCAGGTGGGGCTATTGCTTCCCTTCAGGCTGATGTCACTTGGAGAAGAGTGCTCTGCCACAAAGGATGGCCTCTGCAGTATGGGGGATGACTCAGCACAGGGAACCTGGTAGCTGTTTCTTCAGTTCTCTCCCCAGATCCATCATCCCCAGATTCTCCTCAAGCATCTCTAGTCCACTCTGCCCTTTTTTTGCTGGAGCCCGGGGTAAGTGGCTACAAATGAACTTTTGTGCATTGGTCCTTTAAGAGGCTCTCTGTACCTCCAGCAATCTCTCCCTTGCAGATAGAAACCCTGCTGCTTCTCATAGTCAGAGGTTATCTGGGTTTCTTTCTGGCCCTGGTGCGTTTGGCTGTGAAGCCCACTTTGGGTTTTAGACCTTACACTTCTCAGAGGGACCACCCAGCTGCTGAATTATCCCTCTAGAACTTCAGCTTCCACCTGTGGGGACCTGTGGGGAGGTATTTCTAACATTTCAAGATAATTCTTTTTTTTTCTAATTAAAAATTTTTTTTTTTAGAGAGCGGAATGGAGGGAGAAAGAGAGGGAGAGAAATATCATTGTGTGGTTGTTTCTCAAGCACCCACTACTGGGGACCTGGCAAGCAACCCAGGCATGTGTCCTGACTGAGAATCGAACCTGCGACCTTTTGCTTTGCAGTCCAGCACTCAATCCACTGAGCTACACCAACCATGGCCCAGCTCAAGATAATTCTTATAAAAGATGGGCAATAATTAAGGTAATGAAACCAAAGCTTTTGAAAGATTAACCTAACTCACCAGAAGACCAAAATGGGAATGTATGCAAGGTTAGGATATCAGCTTTGAAAATTTTAAAGAAAGACGAGTAAGTAAAAAGGAAGTCATGACTATGTACTTCATTTGTTCTCATAAATCACTATCTGGAATTGTAAATGTTTATTCACTCAAAGTAGGATGACCAGGTGGACACTTTAGGACTAAACATTGAAGCACACAACAAGAGAAGATAAAATGTTAGGAAATATGCATTCTAATACCAGCTCAGCCATTAAATCTGTGGTACTTAAGAAAGTTCCTTCATCTCCTTGGACCTCAGTATGTTCATTTGTCAAATAGAGGATTGGGCTCAGAATTGTAGGACTTCTGGTACCCTTCTGAGCTAGAAAACATGCCACAGATCGTTTAAAGGTGAATTTCCCTAGATGTTAATCAGATTCCAATTAAAGGAATAAGATAATATCATTTGTAAAGTTTGAAGAAAGGTAATAATTTTTGTTCCTTTCATTGTAGGATTTGGAGTCTAGTGAAATGTTAGTTTTCTGTAGATCTGTAAAACAGAATATAGCTAGGTTTATGAATCTGATTGCTCTGTGACAGGAGGAGGTATAACTTTTCTCACCCTGTAGAAATAGCAGACACATACAGTAATCCTATTTAGAATTTCGAAGCAATGCAACACACTGCCAAGGTTATCATATTTCTAAAACCTTGATAATATAAATTACATAAACAAGGGAAATAATGGTTCATCAAAGACCTTTGCTGCAGTTTTGTTTTCTCTCACTTATGTAAAATATAAAAGTGGGAAGTTCATAGGTATACATATTAATGTTAACTTCAATGTTGTATTCCCCTCATTAATTTTCGCAATTGCATTCTTGTTACTGAAACATTCTCTTAAATATTTAAAGGAAAAAAATTAAAACTTGTATCCATTTTGTATGTCCCTTGTTAATTTTCTCAAGAAACTTCATACCAGATATTCTTTTTTCAAATGTTTCAGATAAATGCTTAAATTTCTAATCAGTATTATATTCAAATGAATCCTGATTTCATCTTAATAAAACTTAAAATAATGCCTTTTATTATTTTAAACCCTAAAGTTAAAAACTTACATTTTTTTTCATTCAAGAGACAATATTATGTAGTTAGTGCTTAAATATTAGGGCTTTGGGACAAGATTTCATGGGTGGAATCCCAACTCCAGCATTTACAAATAGTGTAATTTGGATGAGCTACTTTAACTTTCTGTGTCTCAATTTTCTGTAGCATTAAATGAGGGTAATAAAATCTATTCAATCAGGTATTAAACCTAAGTCCAATGTATTTTTCATACAAATCAGTACAGTTGATCTTCAACTTGAGGTTTCCATAATTGCAAATTTTCCTATTCATAAAAATGTATTTGTAACCCCAAAATCAGTACTTGCTGCATTTCCCCAGTCACTTGTAGACATGTGCAGAGCAGGGAAAAATTGGAGTCACCTGCAGTGTATATTCACAGCTGAGGTTGAACCATGCTTCTTGTTTTAGCTCTCATACTGTTAAGCCTCTTAGTGGCCTATGTAGTGGCACATTTTCCACATATTTGTATTTTTGTTGGTGATTTAGTTGTATTTTTTTCAATACACAATTTTTATTCCATTTTTAAAATATCACAAAACATACTTCTGGTCAAGATGGAGGCATAGGTAAACATAGCTTGCATCCTTGGACAACCACAGCAAAAATTACAACTAAACTACAAAACAACTATCACACAGAATCATCAGAAAATTGAGCTGTATGGAAAATTGAGCTGTATTCCCTACAACCAAGGAATTAAAGAAGTCACATTCATTCAGATGAGTAAGAGGGGTGGATACATGGAGATGTGGAGATGCAGAACAGGCCATCCTACACCCAAGTGTGGTGGATAAAAATCAGGAGGGATATCTCAGGAATGAGGGATCCCAGCCCCACACCTACTCCCCCTTGCCCAGGGTTCCAGAGCCAGGAAGGTAAGTCCGTATAACTTCTGGCTGTAAAAACCAGTGGGGGTTGGGGCAGAGGAAAATACTGCAGAATTCTCAGACATCTCCTCTTAAAGGGTCCACAACAGACTTAGGACTTACACGGATTCACACCCTCTGGGCTCTAGCACCAGGGCAGCATCTTGAAGGCCACTAGAGGCAAACAGGGAGAAGAAACTGAAGTGTCTGGCATAGGGCAAGTGCTGGGGGACAAATCCCCCCTGGACAAAAGCCAGGTAATGCCACTGCACTTTTTCTAAGCCTTCCCCCACACAGAGCCACAGAGGGGCAACACCACATCTCTGAGACTCCATCAATCTGTTCACAGGCGCCCCACCCAGGTGATTACCTAAGGCTCCACCCCATCCATTTTAAGGGTGTGCTATTCTACATTAGGCCATGCTACCAAGACAGGGAGTCAAAGCAGTTCTACCTAGTACATAGAAACAAATACAGGGAGGCTGCCAAAATGAGAAGGCAAAGAAACATGCCCAAATGAAAGGGATAAAAACTCAAGAAAAAGAACTAAAAAAAAGGGAGATAAGCAATCTATCAGATGCAGAGCTCAAAACACTGGTTAAGATTCTCAAGGAACTTAGTGAGGACCTCAATAGTATAAAAAAGATCCAGTCAGAAACGAAGGACACACTAATTGAAATAAAGAACAATTCATAGGGAAACCACAATAGAGTGGATGAAGGCAAGAATCAATTCAATTATTTGATTTAGAACACAAAGAAGAAAAAAATTCAATCAGAACAACAAGAAGAAAAAAGAATACATTAAAAAAAAATGAGGAAGGGTAAGAAGCCTCTGGGACAACATCAAGTGTAGCAACATCCAGATCATAGGGGCGTAAGAATAAGAGAAAAAGAAAGAAATTGGAAATGTATTTGAAAAAATAATGAAAGAAAACTCCCCAAATTTGGTGAAGAAAATAGACATACAAGTCCAGGAAGTACAGAGAATCTCAAACAAGATGGACCCAAAGAAGACCACACCATGACACATCATAATTAAAATGCCAAAGGTTAAAGATAAAGAGGTAATCTTAAAAGCAGCAAGAGAAAAGCAGATAGTTACCTACAAATGAGTCCCCACAAGACTGTCACCTGATTTCTCAAGAGAAACTTTGCAGGCTAGAAGGGACTGGCAAGAAATACTCAAACTGATGAAAAGCATTGATCTACAACCTAGATTACTCTGTCCAGAAAAGACATCATTTGGAATGGAAGGGCAGATAAAGTCTTCCTAGAAAAGGTAAAGTTAAAGGAGTTCATCATCACCAAGCCCTTATTATATGAAATGTTAAAGGGACTTATTTAAGAAAAAGATCAAAACTATGCACATTAAAATGGCAATAAAGTCACAACCAAAAATTGAATCTAAAAAATAAGCTAAGCAAACAAGCAGAACAGAAACAGAATCATAGACATGGAGATCATTTGGATGGTTGCCAGTTGGGAAGGAGAATGGGGGGAAGCAGGGGAAGGTACAGGGATTAAGAAGTATGAAGTGGTAGGTACCAATTAGTCAGAGGGATATTAAGAACAGTAAGGAAATAGAATATCCAAAGAACTTATATGTATGACCCATGGACATGAACTAAGGGGGTGGACTGCTGAGGAAATGGGGACAACTGGGTGGAGGGGTACAAAGGAAAATTGGGACAACTGTAATAGCATAATCGATAAAATATATTAAACAAATAAATAAATAAAAATATCACAAATAAGTATGAGGAATCATATGGCATCTTGCTGCTTCTGTAGCTACACAACTTAGGTCTCATTCATAAGCCTTCTGAACTGTTTCTTTTTTAGAAACAGATAACATCCAAAAATTTTCTAATAGTCTTTTTAACTGTTATCGCTTGCTGAATCACAGCAGCTCAATTTGTACAAGTTCAAGGTCATTTCCTTCAAAAATCGACTCATTTTTCCGGGCTTGAGATACTGAACAAGCCAATGCCTAACCTTATCCTAACCCTGATGATGTATTTTTTGCCCCCAAAATTTGTGGTTTCAGCAAAAGAATCACTCTCTTGAATAACCACATGGATGGGGAGGTGAGAGTACAGCGAGGATGAAGCCCATTCTCAGCAATCAAACTGTCCACATCCCAGAAAATGCCGACATCACTCTGAAGAGATGCACAGTTATTGTGAAGGGCCCCAGAGGCACCCTGTGGAGGGACTTCACATCAATGTAGACCTCAGTCTCCTTGGGAAGAAAAACAGGCTTTGGGTTGACAAATGGTGGGGATACAGAGAGCAATTGGCCACCATTTGCACTGTCTGTAATCATGTACAGAACATGATCAATGGTGGTGATTTAGTTGTTTAAAGTGGCCCCTGCCACGGTGCTGAAGTGCTGTCTAGTGCTACGAAGAAAAGAATTGTATTAGGTAAGCTTCAGTCAGGCATGAATTATAATGTTATTGGTGGTGAGTTCAATATTAATGAATCAGAAGTATACATTAAATAATGTATCTTTAAACAGAAACACACATAAAACAAGGTTATGATTGATCTGTTGGTGAAACATGTGACCAGAGCTGGTGGAAAGCTAACCCTGTATTTCTCCTGGGAGCCGTGGTTCAGCACTCTCTTGTTCAGAGACTTTATGAAACAGAGCTAGTATAAATAAAGAGAATCAACTGCACTTTAAAGCCATCTAAAGCCGCCTTTTCCTTTTGGACAGGGGGTTCAGAACAGGTTTCAATTGCAGCATGGCCAGTCGTTTTAAAAAGTGCGGTGCCTTCTTTCCTTTCTTCCCCACGGGTCAGGAGGCTCTGAGTGCGCCCTGTGGACTGGCTGCTCCTCAGGGTGTGGGGCTGAAGGAGGAAGCTGTCGACATCCAAACCCATGATTTCAGAGGCCTTCTCCCTGGCTGTCTCTGTGTGTAGGGCTTATCACATTAACATCCAAACTGGGCATGGTCAGAGTTCACATTGGCAACCGCCCTGGATATACAAACAACAGTCCTAGGGTCTTGATTCTATCATGTTAATTTCCCCCCTTATCAGGTTTATTAGGCAAAACAATAGGAAAAATATAGGATGAGAGTGAATCCTTACTGTCTTGTCCTTAGGTAATATGAGTTCCTTTGAATGACTTACATCTTTTTAATTTTAGTGAAAATTCTTTAGTGAAAGTAGTATGTGGTAACTGTGTGTTTAAGATTTGGAAGTTTTATAAAACTATAAAAATACACTTCCAGAACACTGATGTTCTGGATATGTAAATATCTGAATGATGAATTGACAAGAAGCATGAGAAATAAATGGAGCATGTAACCTTGAATTCAGAAAGAGTTCATTGTTCTCTGAATACCCTAATACAGAGAATCCACCATAAAATTAGTAGCAGTAGTAATAATAGGGAAAGAAAAAGAGAAGGGGAGGCAGGAAGAGAAAGAGAAGGAAATGTGATGGCGAATGAATGGGGTTGACAGGGATTTTAGGCCCCCAGGTCAGAATGAGTAATAGCGGAGCAGCAGGACATGTACATAGCAGGTTGGTGCAAGACAGTTCGATCTCAGAGAAGGAGTATTTGAAGACATAATGTGAAGTGCCCCCTTACCCAGGGCCGTGGGCCAGAAATAGCCAGGGAGTAATAAGCAACATACAGAACAAGGCTAAAGCAGGCCATCGGGCCACAGAGAACAGCTGAGGAGCTTGGAGTCCATGGCCGGAGATACGTTAGGATGTAAAGGATGATGTGTGGTTCTTAATAGGACTTCTTGGAATTGACAACAATTAAAAGTAAATCTCACAGCATTTGAATATATTTATTATCCACTTTCCACTATCAAACCTAGATGGTAATGAGGTAATGAAGAGTGGGGTTTCTCCAAGCTTAACCAGGCCAGCCAATCTGTGGTTAATGTTGGGTTAAAATAAGAAATCTCTAGGAACTTTATGTCTATACATGTGTGATTATATTCTGTTCCTCTGTGTTCATGTAAAAATACCTTTTGAAAATTACTGACATTAACTCTGCTGAGTCTTGACAGCAAGGAAACCAAACACCTAGAAGGAAACCAGGAAAGAGCCTTGAAAGAACCAGGAAGCAAACTGTGGAAACCAGCTGGGCTGGGTTGGGATTAGATGGCTAGCCACTCCACTGCAAGGCCATGCCCACTGGCTTCGATTGGTCTCACATGGAAATCCAAGGAATGTGCACCACCAGCAGTGAATCAACATATTAGGCAAGTGTGCTTATTTTCACCAGTAACGACTATTTAGCATTTTTTAGGACATCTTGTAGTCTCAGTCACCAGATTTATTCTCTAAAAAATATTAAATAATTTTGAAAATAAAAATGAACTAAGGCAAGGATGAAAATCTGGGCAGTTCTATGAGTAGTAAAGTAACTGGGTAGAGCTGAAGTGCCTTTGGGAGCATCATTTTATGTAGTATAGCAATAGAATGAAAATGGATTATGAAAATGATTAGGGAAGCTCCTATATGCAGGATGGATTGGAAAGAAAGGTGAAACATGTTTACAGAAACCTGCTAGAAGAGTTTTTCAGGAGGAAAGAGAGATAATTGTTGGTCTGAATTAGAGTGGTGGTAGGGAAAATAAATGTAAAAGAACAGAGATATCGGACATTTCAGAAATGTTAAGGCTTTGGAATTGACTTGTGTAGGCTCAGAAGGAAAGAGTTGGAATTAAGGTAACATTCAGGTTCATGACCATAAAGTTACAAGGTAGACAGAAAAAGAATATTCATTAGAAAAGGTGACAAAAATTACTGCCATGGAGAGGTGCAGGTGTGGTGGTTGACAGGATAGCTGCCAGCAATACAATTATATGGGAGTAAGTCAGATTAGAAATAATGTGTCTTTGAGTAGAGTGTATTGGTTACAAACTGAGCTGCTGTATCACTAGACATTAATAATCACGACAGAACACTCGTGTGGAGGAGAAAGCAAGCTCATACAGGACCCCAGACAAAGTCCCGTTTGCCATATAAGGTAACATTCACAGATCTGGAGATTGGGCTGTGACTTTCTTCAAGGAGCAATTATTTAGCTTACTGCGCTAAGCAAGAGATGTTAACTCAAAAGGCACGCCTCTGAAACAGGAAAGTGGTAATAGCTCTATAATTCAGCACGTCTTAACACAGCAAGCAACAGCTATATATTCTTGACCAAGAATTTATATTAAGTACATGACCTAAATTATATCTGTTACCACAGATTGGCACATCCTCAGTCCATAAACCAGGAGAGAACACTTTGGAAGATTTTTCTACCCACTAGGTAACAGTTTCTTCATAAACCTGTTAACCAGTATTTTTCAAACTAATTATTGGGGATCCCCAAAAGTGTGTAAGTTATGGTTGTTTAGAGCGGCCAACCTCTGAATGGGAAAATGTAAGTGTAATCGTTAATTGTATGTATCCACTTGGTGAGGCTCTGGTGCCTAGGTCTTCCGTCATACACCAGTCTAGCTGTTACTGTGAAGGTTTTTTCAGATGTGATTAATATTTATACCAGTAAAACGTCAAATAAAGCAGATTACCCTCATTTTACCAGTTGAAGGCCCTGGAAGGAAAGACTAATATGCCCAAAATGGGAGGGAATTCTGTCTCCAGGCTACCTTTGGACTGAAGACTGGAACATGAACTTCTGCTGAAATCTCCAGCCAGCTGACCTGCCCTGCAGATTTTTAGAACTTTTCAGAATTACCAGTTTCACAAAAATATGAGCCAGTTCCTTAAAGGAATATCACACTTGTACTTCAGTGTGTCTCCTTCTCAGTCTCCCATTATGGAAATTTCTTTTCCAGGCCTTTAGATACTGCATTGCCCAGGACTCAGACCTTTGCTCTGAGGTACACTCTCTAAGGAATGATCTCATCTAGGACATGGCTGTGAATACCATGCATTACCTCCTTCTTGGGCTTATGATAATCTTCAGCAAGTCCCCCATCTTTACTTTCAAATATCTACCAAGTAAAAGCAAGTCTCAACGCCGCACCATTAACAGCCGGTGATAGCCACCATCATGCCTCCCTGGAGACTTCCACAAAGGCCTCCTATCTAGTCCCTGCTTCCACGTATACACGCCTGTCATCTGGTCTCTGCACAGCAGCAAGATAATAGTTTTTAAATATAAATGAGATGACACCAGACCAAATCCTTTGCATGGCTTCTCATCACCTCTCAATTCTCTATCCTCTCCCTTTTTTTTATTCTTCTCATAACCATACTGCTATTTGAAATAATAATGTTTATTTTGTACTGTTATTGTTTAATTATTTATTCTGTTTCCCTAAATAAAGTAAAAGCTCCATGAACACAGATTTTCTGTAGTGGCTACCTGTTACATAAATGAATGTATAAGGTTGCTTAATGCTTGGCAAAATTCATTGTTTGGAAAGACATTTAAAAATATTTTTTATAATATATGCTTGATGTTGATCCTACGGGTTACCAATTTTAATTTCAGGGAGTAAATTAGTAACTTCTCTTTTCAAACTCTCCTCTTTCTATGTAGAACTATGATATGTTACAAGATATGCAGATGAATCCCAGAGATAACAAGGAAGAGAGCAGTCACAAATCATATAAAAATATAGTTTTAAAATAAAATTTTTGATCTGAACAAAACTATAACTAGACATAAATCTAAGATAGGTTTTGACAAGTTTTATAAAAATATAATTTTTAAAGAAATAAAAAGACCCAAATAAACATCATACTATGGTCAGAGTTAGTATAATATGAATAGCAGTTTTTATCAAATTAGTCCATAATTTTATTTCAATTGTACTAGAGTTTTTTGAATGAAATTTGACAAACTGATCTTAAATATGACAGACAAATAAAGTAAGAAGAGTAAAAATAATTTAAGAATTAAGGTGGGGATTAGCTTTAATAGATATTAAGTTTTATTATGAACTTTAATCATATGCCTACATAAGCAACTATATAAATTGAAAGACATGTCATCAATTAAGTAGATATTCACAATGCGTAAAACTGAAAAATGGTTACTATCTAGAATATACATATTAAAAAAGACAAAAATTCCCAAAATTCAGTAAGAAAAATAACAAATAAAAAAGGGCTATTAAATGGAAATTCACTGAATAAAAATGAAATTGTAAGTTAATAGAAGAAAATATGTTCAGCTATATTAGTAATGAAAATATTAATTAAAAGTGAGATACCACTTCACAACTGTCAGACTGGCAAAAATAAATTGCTCCACAATTCTTAACATAGAAACGATGTGGAGCAGTGGCACGATAATGCTGGTGGGACTATACATTGGTACAAATGTTTTCTAAAGAAATTTAAAAATATCTAGAAATAGATATACCTGTTTAACTCAGAAATTCTACTGGTAATTATTTCTACTGAGAAATTATCATACATACACATGGGCATTCATATGTAAGAATGCTCATTGTAAGAAATTTAAAGCACTGGTTACTTTGGAAGTTTGTGAAATCACAGAGGGAAACAGAAATTGAATGAGATCTGTAATGTTTTATTTCTTAAAAAAAGGATCTGAAGCAAATCATGACAAAATGTTATGATATGGCAAAGGTAAGTTGAGGGTAAAAGAGTGTTTTTTATATTGTTCTGTATTTTTCTGCATGATTACATCGTTTGATGATATAAAGGGAGACAACCCAATGACATTTCATCCTCCTCTACTCAGACAGCAAGTGAGCTATTCTCTGTGAACAGAAAGATCCTACAAATTCAGGATAAATCTAAGGTCTACGGTTACTACTATGTAAGTATTGAATATGCAGTCACATGTTCCACATTTCATAGGCATGTGAGGAGATAATAGCCTGAGTTAGTACATTCACATGTCACTAGACTGGTGATTGTATGCTCTTCTCTTTCAGATTTAGATATTGCTACTTAATGGATGTCCGTTTTGACAGACTTTTCTAGGTATTGGTGTGGGCTTTTCTAAGGCTGTCCTCCTTTCTGGCTGAAGGTAAATAATCTGCCTCATAGGAACCTAGTTTCCTTTTTTTCTATACTAACTGCCACTCAACAGTATTTGAACCAGCAACTTTTGCCATTTTAAAAAACATACGTGCATACCTCAGACACAGACAACAGTGTGTGACAGCCTGAGGAAGGAGGATCGGGACTGGTGAAGGTGGTGAAAGCAGGAGATGGGGACATCTGTAATAGTGTCAACAATAAAAATGAAGAAAAAAATTGAACTATTTTATTTATTTTTCATCTCCATGACAGGAGCTTCTCTGCATTACCAGCCTTTGGAATGCTTCTGAAGAGAAGGTAGAGACATTCATGTACCTTCTGCCATAAGAAGAGAATACATAAGATGGCTTGAAACACAGAATATGCGAGAGCTCCAGAGGGGCTAAGGAAGCTATGCTTGGCCACGCGTGCTCTTCTGCCCACGCCGTACCAAGTCAGAGACATTCAAACCGATTTCATGGTGACCTGTACCATGCGGGTTTGTATGTAACTCAACAACCAAAGTGGAAGTTGCTCAAAAGGATACTTACTCTTCTTTAAGGAATGTATTCAGATATTCTTTATTCTAGTATCTCGTATGTCAGTAAAAAAGATTGCTGGTTACAACCCCTTATATGGATTTCACAGTCCCTGATGATTCATCCAGTAGAAAGTTGCTCATGAATTATTCTGTGACTGTTGCACTCAAACATCCGACATTATGTTACTATACCAAGTTCATCTGAAAATCTTTTATTATTCTTCTCCCAGGGAGAACTTTTTTCTATGGGAAATTCTTATCAATGGAAAATGTTATTTCAAAATCGATAATGAAGCATTACAAGGGAAGAGAATATTTCTATCTTATCTGTGAAACTTCCCCACCCCCACCCCTTCCACATTTGCCTGCCCAGGCTGGAAAAAAGTCAAAGGAGGAAGTTTGTTGGCTAGAGAGTAATGGAAATGACCAAGCTATAATGGCATGGAATAGCAGTTTACATATTATGACTGAAATAACAAGGAAATAAACTCAGAATTTACCAAAAACAACTTGGGAAAGAAAAGAGGGTGGGCTACAATAAGATAAACAGGTTTGATTCACATAGCATTTATTTCCAAACTTTTCAAGAACCATGGGTATCTGTGAATAACGGCATGGCTCACCCTCAGGGTCGGTCAATGCCCAAGGTTCACCCTGTCAATTCCCACAACTACCAGCTCTTCACAGTCTCCAAGTTTCCAATTTATTTCAGCAAAAATATGGAGTAATAAATAATAAATGATTAATAAATAAAACATTTTACTACATAATTGAAGAATTTTCCTCACAGATAGACATCTGGAATTACATCTGATCATTTGCTGATTTTCTCTCTCAGAATCCATCTAGTGGTGTTTCTATAGAAATTTCTCAACACCTTACCATTTCTTTCCTAACTTTTCTCCCACAATTAATTGCACTTCATGTAAAAGGGCAGCTTAACCCTTATCATAGATTCACCTTGGAAATTATGAAAATGCAGGTGCAAAGTCTTAAAGACGAGATAATCTGAAGCTGAGGTTGATTAAAGATTATAGGGTCAAGAAGGGTCAAGAAGATTATAGGGTCAGCAAAACATGAGTTCAGTCATATTCATTTCTATCTTGCATATTTTTATAAGTAATTGTATCATGTTATTTTGCACTTCAACTAGGAAGTAGAGCCTAATGTTATAAGGGTTCCTTACTTCTATTATAAGTTTAAGAGCAGCTGTCATCTAGCAATACCCAACTAAGTTTCTGAATGAATTACTTAGATTACATTGAACTTCCCATTTTTAGATTTTGTTACAAAATATGTTTTATAAAACTTTTTGTCAAGCACAGAATAATCATTCAATTCCAGTAATGATTCAGAACTTTATATGCTACTATCTTTCTAACCTTTATAAAGAGAAAGTGATATTTTCTCCATATCAAAGATCGGTATGAGCTGTTTGGCTGGTCTGTAATACACTGAAGCAACTAGAGGTTGGCCAACCTGGATACCAATTGGAATCACTGGGGAAACTTCAAAAACCACTGAAAGCTGGGACCCATTCCCTCAGATTCTTCATTAATTGGTATGAGGTGCGGTTTACACATGGGATACTTTATAACTTTTTCAAAATTATAAAAAAAAATACCAAAGGGTATTTTTATTATTCATTTTAGAGAGAGAGGAAAGGAAAGAGAGAGAGAGAAAAACACTGATGTGAGAAAGAAACAGCCCTCGGGTGCCTCCCCCAACTCTGTAAGCACCTGGACCAGGATCAAACTCGCAACCTAGGCATGTGCCCTGACCAGGAGTCAAACCCACAATCTTTTGGTGCATGGGAAAACATCCAACCTATTGGGCCACCAAATCAGGGCTGGATGGGATACTTTAAAATGTCCACAGCTGATTCTAATATGCAGCCAAGACTGAGAACCACTGCTCTAAACCCTCATACTCAATGAACAGCCTGAGAACTAGCATCTGCTTTACCTGGGAGCTTGTTGGAGAAGCACAGCTTAGACTATACCCCAGACCTACTGAGTCAGACCCACATTCTCAGGAGCTCTGATTTAACCCATTCAGAATTCTTTTCCTATAAAAATAAGATAATAAACTAACCTATCATTTCCAACTCTAAAATTCTCATTCCATAACCTGAACAATACACAGAGAAACACCTTTAAATTTATCTAGAATTCTTTACCTATAAAAGTGAAAGATTAAATCCATTCTATCCTCTTCAACCTTACAATTTTCATTCCACAAACCTAAATAAACAAAATGCTGAGGGGGTTTTCATAAAAAAACTGTCATAATTCCATCTTCTGTTTCCTTTCTTTTTCCTCACTAAAATCCCACCCACCATTTAAGACAGGTAAAATTCCACATCCTTAATGAAGCTGGTCCTGAAAAATAAGGTATGTTTTCTCTAAAATTCTATTGTCAATATTATCAGTTCCACAAAGTTTAGCACATTGTTTCTGTTATATATATTATCTCATTTCTCCAATTAAATTACATTTTAAGTGAGAAATCATGTCATGTTTCTTTTCCATCCTAATCTAATGTCTAAACTTTGTAAGTAAAGTACATATTGTTAAAATATATGTATTGTTAAACACATGGGAAACAAAAGTAAGTTTCACTAGTCTCAACATTACTTATTCAAAACAAGCATATCATTGCCAGTTCCATATAAAGATTTATAGGGAAATATAACCTCACCGCACATAACAATACAAATTCTTACACATTCACGTGAATAGCAGTCTGCCGTGTTTTAGGAATCCCATTCGTTCCTTACTGTTGCCCTGGACTTGTCAGCCTGATAATTAAAATGCCCCTAGTAGACAGAGACTCTACAGAAAAAAAACTATCTACTCGTTAGTCTTTAATATGCCTGCAGTGGACTTTTCGTATTCTTTCGCTCCATTCCTGTTTTACTCAACATTACATCTCTATCACATACAGGGTATATAAGTGAACTGTAAACAGTATATCAACAAACAATGCAGAAACAATTTTGAAAATGTACTACTGAGCTCACAATAACAATTAGAAGTATGATTTTTTTGGTAGTAAGTCCTATATATACTTTTCTTGATTCTTACACCTTATATATATTTTTTCATCATACAAATAATATGTAGTCAGTATAGAAAACACAGATTAAGTAAAATTAAAAAATGTAACCCCTGAAATTTTACAACCCCAAACATAATTAATGTTAACAGGTACATATGTGTATAGAACAACAATTTATAGATATAAACATATATGCTATTAAACACATGTACATTTTTAAAGATGATTGCACTGTACTTCTGAATTTTTACTGTTTTACTGAATTTTGATAATTATAAAAAATGTTGTAACTGTTAATGAACAGCTTCTATCATGATGTACTTTTCTAAACATTTCCTTAGGATCAAAATATAGGAAGTAGGTTTACTGATTTAAAAAATTATGCATATTTTTAGGGCCTGTGATAAAAAATTACCAGATGGATCTTCAGAACTCTGTATTAGTGTGCACTCTGACAAGGTAATGGGAAATTTCTAAAATAGCTAATCACCAATTCAACTATATTCTTAGCTATAAAATTTACTACCAAGTCACATACATTGAAGTATTACATTAAAGAATAATTGATGCAGTTGGAAAATACTCACATTCTTTTTGAGGGTACATTTCAGTTTGGAGAGATCGGAACTCATAATATGGTATCTCTTGTTTGAATACAGATGTGAGAATATCATCAAGTTCTTCCATGTCATTCTGTTTTCATATGAAAAGACATTTTGATTAGTTCAAGTATTCATGTAGAAATTCATATCAGTGCAATATAATACAAATTATTAGCTGGAGACAATTGTACTTGAACAACAATAAAAAGAGGAAAATATAAAATAAAATGTGTAGTTTTAGTAAAACTATAGGAGACACTTTTAATCTACTAAAAGAATTATTAGCTGGAGTAAATACTGGGCAATCTTCAATAATGCTATTACCATTTTAAAGACTCATACAAAATATTAGGGTTTGCCTAAAAACCAATTATTAAAGTAATAGAAAAATAGATGCAAGAAACAAAAGTTTTGCTTTTGAATGAGCAACTTTACTTAAATACTTGCTAATTATAAAAGAACATCACAGCAAGTCAGTAATAACACTGAAATTTGTTTTAATACTAAATTTTGGTAAAATATGTGATGTTTTAATAGATAAAATAATAAAATAATGAGTCTGGTTCTTCAACTTCAGGTTCGGAAATGGGATACTCAGAAAAAATACTCATCTTAGCCATTTTTCCCCTGCAAACACAGAGTAATTAACTATATGTCTACTCTGTTTCCCTAATTCTAGGACAAGGCAAACAGAACTCAAGTGTTCTCCTACTGATGGTATAACCTACTACAAAGACCAGCATTATTTTAACATTGGGTTTTGTGAAGCTTATCACAGGTACCAAATTGAGTTGAGATGTAGATGGTGTAGCTGAGGAGGTGGGTCAATCAAAGCCACGGAGTGAAGAGAGGATTGTTGGGGGAAAAGTTCCTAATTAAAACTTCTGCTTTGATTTCCAAATAAAATTAGACATATTGCCAATACATAGTCACATACATTGAATTGTTTTATTGAACAAATAGATACTTGTGTTACTCTGTTTTCTCACGTTTCAGAAATCTGACTGCCTCAAATAGTAAAGTGTGTCAGGGCTCACTGGGTTTTCTATGTCTTCCTGAGAAGTTGGAGGCGGCCTTAGTGTGGTGAGCACATTGTTAAGATATACAAATGTTGAGTCATTATGTTGTACACCTGAAAATAATATATTGTATGCCAACTATATTTACAAAAAGAAGTTGGAGGAGGGGATGTAAGTCCTTTTCTCAACCTATAGCTGTATAATGTAGAGCAAAACCCAACATTAATCTACTTAATGCTATGGACTCTGTGGAACTCTTAGCTCTGGACCATTTAAAAAAAGGAGGAAATATGGGACAACAAGCTCTGCTTCCAGATATTCAGTCATGTAACTACATACAGGTAATAAATTGAGTTCCAGGTACTCTGATGAAAAGTCACTATGGGTTCCATACAGAGTGGGCAAAAGGGAGGTGGCTCTATTCCACAAAGGAATGCATGGCCAGGAAAGGCTTTATAGAGGAGATTACCTGACTTGACATTGCCAGGCACACAAGGAACATTCTGGGCTAACTGAACAAATTGCTTACAGGCATGGAGGGAGCATGAATCATGACCTGGTTAAGTACTTTCAGGATTTATATGAGACTGTAGTAGAATGAGAGAGGAGAAAGAAGTGGGCATTTCAAAAAGTGTCTGGATAAAAAGTTTATAATTCATGCTGTAACCATTGAGAAAGTTGTTTAGGGCCTACAAGGCTTAACATGAAAATGTTTATTATGTGGATTAAATTAAGTTTATTTAAGTTGCAGCATGATTATGATTGCTTATTTGGTTGACTATTCATATAGAATTAAACCTAGTCTATAAATAAAGATGTGGCAATTTTATGTTAGCAATAATTACCCTTTTTAATTGACATATAATATTATCCTGGTTTTATGTGTACGATGCAATGATTCAGTGTTGCATATACTGATATATTGAAATATAAGTCTAGTTAGCATCCATCATCATACATAATTAATTTTTTTCTTATAATGAGAAGTTTTAAGATTTATTCTTTTAGCAACTTTCAATTATGTTATAAAATATTAACTATAGTCACTATGCTGTGCATGACATACCCACGACTTTATTTTACAACTGGAAATTTGTACCTTTTGACCATCTTTATTCATTTCTCCCAACCCCACCCCCAGCCTCTGGCAACCATCAATCTCTTCTCTGTATCTGAGACGGGGATTTTTTTGTTTGTTTTACATTCTAAATATAAGGGAGATCATACAGTATTTGTCTTTCTCAGTATGACATTTCACTTAGTATAATGTCCTCAAGTTCCACCCATGTTGTCACAAATGTCAAGATTTCATTCTTTTGTATAGCTGAATAATATTCCATTTTCTATATATGTCACATACTCTGTCCATTCACACATCGGTGGACACAGGCTCTTTCCATGTCTTGGCTATTGTAGATAATGGTACAATGAACATGGAGGTGCATATATCCTTTCCAGGTAGTGTTTTCATTTTCTTCAGATCAATACCCAAAAGTGAAATTACTGGGTCATATAGTAGTTCTATTTTTTAATAGTTTGAGGAATCTTCATACTGTTTTCTATAGTGGTTGCACCAATTTACATTTCCACCTACAATGCACAAGTCTTCCCTTTTCTTCACATCCTTGCTAACACTTGTTATTTCTTATCTTTTTGATTACTTCCATCCCAGCCAGTGTGAGGTGACATCCCATTGTGATTACCTTTCTATTTTTTCAGGAAGTCTTTGATAGGAGCAATGGAACAAAACTTAAAAATATATTTGCTTTTTATTTAAACTAAAGTTCAAAAACATATTTTAGCTGCCTGAGCTGGAAAAGGGAATTAAGAAAACATGAAACTCAAAACATTAGTAAGTAATTAAAAAAAAAAAAACTGTCAATGGCCATGACGGTTATGCATAGACTATTATCTAGTTATTGGTAATTTTCCATATGGAGATAAACTTAATATTTCTTTTCAAAACGATGTAAGATTTAGCAGGTAGAGATTGGTGTGTCATAGACTTACTAAACTCATGTACAAGTTAGTCATAAAATAACCTCTGGGATCACTTCCAGCTCTGAGATTCTGAGACACAGATGAGAATTCAAAGAACAAGAGTTACTACCAGAAATCTGAGGCACCGTGATACTTCAATGTGATACTTCAATAGCTTATATCACTGAATTTAAAAATGAGATAGCAGCATTCTTAGAAAGAATAAAAATGTTCTTACAACGCAGGTGAAGACATTTAATTAATTAGGAGGGAATACAGATACATTTTAATATTCTAGCCTACCATATCTAGTTGAATCACTTCTATTTTCAATTTCACAATCATATTACTAATAATATGCCTGCAGATAAATAAATAGTATATAAAAATAATCCTCAAATCATTTCCCCCTAGAAAAATCTCAACTTGAAAACTCTGATTTGAGTAGTTACACTGTATTAATATTAGATAAAGTAGATATGGCAGCAAAGAAAATTACCAGAGACAGAAAGAAACATTATGTAATGATAAAAGAGCCAATCCACCAAGAAGACATGGTAACCCTAAATGTGTATACACACAAGCTTCAAAATATGTGAGGTAAAGACTAACAGGACAGATGGACAAATAGTTAAGTCCATAACTAGTTAAATATCTCTCTTTCAAAAATATATAGAACAAATGGACAGAAAATCAGCAAGAATATAGAAAAACTTAAACACAGTATCTCATGATCCGATAATCTAACCAACAAGGACCTAATGAACATATATAGAACATTCCATTCAACAATAGCAGAAAACACCTTCTCAGCACATGGCCACGGAATGTAGGCCAAGACAGACCATCTTCTGGGACATAAACGAATATTAACACATTTAAAATAATATAAATTATAATGATTGTGTTTTCCAACTGCATGGAAGCAAACAACAAATCTATAACAGAAAGATAATAGGAAAGTTTCCATACATTTGGAAACCAAACAACACAATTCCAAATAACCAATGAGTCAAAGAAGCAGGAAGTCTCAAGGAAAGTTAAAAAATACATTAAACTGCATGAAAGTGAAATGCAACATATTAAAATTTGTTCAACAACTAAAGTGGGGCCGAGAGAAAATTTTACAGCAAATACACACACACCCCCACACACATATGAAAAGGGAAAAAGTTTCAAGCCAATCATCTAGGTTCCCTCTTCAAGAAACCCCCAAAATAGTGAAAATAAATTCAAAGCAAGTAGAAAGAAAACAATAAATTAAATGCAGAAATCAATGAAATTAAAAATATAAAATAAAAAATTTCATTGTCACAAGATGATTTTTAAAAATTTTATTGAATTTATTGGGGTCACATTGGTTAATAAAATTATAGGTTTTAAGTGTATAATTCTATAATACATCACTGTATATTGTATTGTATATTCACCATCCAAAGTCAGGTCTCCTTCCATCACCATTCATCCTCCCGTTACCCTCTTCTACCTCCTCACATCCCCATGTTCCCTCTGGTGACCACCATACAGATGTCAGTGTCTTTGAGGGTTTTTTTGTTGTTGTTATTTTTTTTTTTTTGGTTTAATTCCTTTATCTATTTTACCTTGCTCCCAAGCCTTCTTCCCGTGGTGAGTCTGTTCTTTGTATCTATGAGTTTATTTCTATTTTGTTTTTAAATTATTTCGTTAACTAGATTCCACATATAAGTGAAATCATGCAGTACTTGTGTTCTTCTGACTGGCTTATTTCACTTAGCACAATAATCTCCAGGTCCATCCATGCTATAGCAAAAGGAAACATCTTATGGTTGAGTGGTATTCCATTGTGTAAATGCACCACAGCTCTTTTCTCATCTACTTATCTGCTGATGGACGCTTGGGGTGCTTCCAGATCTTGGCTATTGTAAATACTTTGCCATGAATGAAACTCTGCTGTGAACATAAGGGTGCATATATTCTTCTGAATTGGTGTTTCAAGATTCTTAGGATATATTCCCAGAAGTGAGATTACTGGGTCATAAGGAAGTCCATTTTAAAATTTTTTGTAGAAACTCCATACTGTTTTCCACAGAGGTTGCACATGTCTGCATTTGTGCCAACATGCACATGGGTTGCCTTTCCCCCACATCTTCACTAACACTTGTTGTTTGCTGAAAACCATTCTGGCAGCTGTGAGGCAATGTATCATTGTGGTTAATGAAGTATCAGAAAGCAAAAATAAGAAAACAATCCCATTTATGATTCCATCAAAAAATAAAAATAAGGTACGTAGGAGTAAATTTAACCAATGAGGTAAAAGACCTGTACTCCAAAATTATAAGATTCTGAAGAAAGAAATTGAGTGGAAGCATATACCATGTTCATGGATAGGAATAATTAATCATTAAAGTGTCCATGTTACCCAAAGAAATATGTTGATGCAACACATTTCCAATTAAAATACTAATGGTCTATCTCACAAAACTAGACAAAATATTCCAAAAATTTATATGGAACCACAAAAGACCATGAATATCCTCAGCAATCTTGAGAAAAAAAAAGATGGAGGTAGCACACTACCTGATATAAAACTATACTATAAGACCATACTAATCAAAACAGCATGATACTGGTATAAAAAGAGGAATATAGATCAATGAACAGAATAGAGAGCTCAGAAATAAATGCACACCATTATTTGACAAGGGGGGCAAGGACATACAGTGGGCTTAAGACAGTCTATTCGATAGTGTCCAGATAACCGGACAGATACAGGCAAAAAAACTAGATTAACACTTATACCACACACAAGAGTAAACTCAAAATAGATTAAAGACTTAAATGTAACTCTTGAAACCATAAAAATCCTAAAAGAAAACATAAGCAGGCAAATCTCAGACATTTCTCATAACAATATTTTTTCTAATATATCTCCTTGAAACTAAAGAAAAAAATAAACAAGTAGGACTATGCCAAACAAAAAACTTTTTGCCCAGGAAAGGAAACTATTGACAAAATGAAAAGACAACTCAATGAATGGGAGATCATGTTTGTCAATGATACATCTGATGAGGGGTTAATATCCAAAATTTATAAAGAACTTATACAACACCAAGAAAACATACAATCCAATTAAAATGAGCAAAAAAACCTACATAGATATTTCTCCAAAGAGGACATACAGATGGCCAATAGACATATGAAAAAATGCTCAATGTCACTAATCATCAGAGAAATGCAAAAGATGATTTTTTAAAGATCAGAAAATTGACAAACCCTTGCCAAGACTGACCAAAAAACAAAAGAACAAACATACACTAACAAACGTCATGAATAAAACAAGAGCAATCGCTGCAGACCCTGCAGACATCAAGGTGATTAGAAGGGAGTACTGTGAGCACCTCCATAGCCACAAATTTGACAAGTTCAGCGAAATGAACCAATTCCTTAAAAAGCACAAACTACCAAACACAGCCTTTCTCTATTATTTCTTACAAATACCTGTGAGTATACACTTCTGAATAATTAAAAGCTGAATTTAATATAAAAATATAAACAAACAAGAAATAAAAAAGGTATTCATTACTCAAAGCCGAGTTCCTTGAGATGAATGACTATTAACGTAGCAGCACCCCTGTAAAGTCTAATTTGTTTCTTGGATGAGGAGTGTGAACACTGCTTGGGGATGATGGGAGAGACTGTCCTTTAAAAGGATTTTAGAGCAATTTAACGTAGGCAGTTGGGAGGTACGTCAGATGTTTGGAATGGTGTGAAAGGTTGTATACAGTAGGTATAAGATAAGTGTATACAATGAAAGAGGCTCAAAGACTTTAAGTAGTAATAATAACTACCACATGTGGGGCACTTAGAATGTGCTAGGCCTCATTGAATTTATTTATAATTTTCATAACATTTCTGCATGGTAGATTTTTTAGATGCCTGTTTTTATAGATGTGATAATTATGGTCTAAAAAATCGGTAATACCCCAGTGCCAGAGCTAATAAGTAGAATAAGGACTTGACTTTATGCCTTCACATTCTAAAAAATTGTGTTTTATGCCACATTCTAGTCATGGAAGGAAGGATAAAATCGGAAATACAATTTGAGTAAAATGTGGAATAAATTATGGCCCCATGGTTTCCTGATGGACATCACATTCGTGTTTGGGCATACCTGGAGGGGGAACACACAAAATGGCTATTGCCAAACGGAGCTATTCTTTTCTTTTTTAATCAGAAAAACAAAATCTCTGAAGTTGTCCCCTTTTGTCTCATTGGCTAAAACTGTCTCATATAACCACCTCTACCTTTACAGATGAGAAACGTGAGAATTTGGCTTCCAGGTTCATAGTAAAAAGATGGGCAAGGAAAAGAGGTTTTAATTTTGATGTTTGATGAAGAAATTAAAGTGTTGGCCACAGAATACTAAGGCAATTTTTAAAAGCTGTTAGAGAAAGGCAGTAACAGCTTGGTTAACAACAGAAACAATTTCAGTGACGTAATCATAGGAGGATTGTGAAATACTCAGAATAGGAGAAAAAAATCTGTGAAATGGTTGTAGCATTTTATGATTTACCTTCAAATATATAAAAGGGAATTCAGTAGTAGAGCTGAAAACATCTTGTTCTTATTATAACAAATTGCTATGCTTGTTTAAATTTCACTAGTAAAAGAAAGAAAAGTCACTTCATCTGTTTCATTGTTCATAATGTGTGCTGTGAAAGGGAGCCAAAATAGCCATTTAAAGGGGAATTTGATAAATAGTTTACATAACACGTCTTAAACAAAAGTTCTACCAAACCTTGCAAAAAAAAAGATAGGTTTTACGAGTAAAGCAAATATTTTTAGGGTTATATAATGCCTTTCTTTTCTTTTTTTTTTTAACGTTTGAGTTCAAGCAGTTAATTTAAAAAGTTAATTTAAAAGAATGATCTAAATAAGTGAATAGGACCAACATATTTTCTTTTGTCAAATTATTTTTTTCTGTGTTCAGTGAGTCAGTTCTTAGAATTTCGGTATGTCTGTGATTACATTTGCAAAAATAAGCATAAGAATATAAACTCAATGCAGTTAAAGCCTCCCTTTATGTAACTGATATTGATTAGGGATGCACGTTGTTGTAGAATCTCTTTTAATAACTTAACGGTTATAGTCTAACGAGAAAATATCTGAGAAACCTGTATTGAAATGTCTGCTCCAGGACTCATTAGCTGTGGCCTTAATAATACTTAACTAATAAAACTGTTTAGAGTTTGAATGAGTATATATGTAAAATATGCAGTAAATAGTAATTCCTTTTTTTCTAAGTACTATGATGTGAGTTCTCAGATATTACAAATCATGAAAATAATAATTGTAATTCAGAAAAGTATGTAAATCTATCAACAAGACTTTGCTCCCCAAACTTGTTTTTGTATCAGCTGAACTAACAGTTTGTTTTTTCTTTCTAAATTTTTAAATTAAATAATATACCTTTTAAATTACTTAGAATGTAGGTTTTGCTATTATGATACAGAGAGACCCAGAAGGCCAGTGGCCTAAACAAGATAGACAACTATTTCTCTTTAACATACAGGCCTGGAATTAGGCAGTACGGGGTCGATGTGCTGGCTTCCTGATTAGACAATTGAAGCTCCATTTCGCTTTGTTATATGTCATCTCAACGATCCGAGCTGTTTCATCTATCACTCCCTAACCCGCACTGCAGCCTCAAAGTAAAAGTCAGCGAGGGGTACAGAATGACTATCCTTCTACTAAGGACCTGCTCAGAAATGTGCACAAACATGTCCGCTGACATGCTGCGAGCTCAGCCAGGTGGCTACACCTAGCTGCAAGAAAGTCGGGAAGTGCAGTATTTACCTGGGCAGTCATTTGCCGATACTAAAGTCACAGTATCATGTAAGCAAGGAAGGAAGAAGCGCTGGGGAAGGAAGAAGTGCTAGATGACAGAACTAGCAGTTTCTGTCATCTCAATCAATTAGGCGAAATGTATAAACGTCATAACTTATGTAAAGGCAAAGCCTTTTTAGATCATTTACTAAAGCTTGATTTTGCTGAATATTTTCAATTTTGACCCTCTATATATAATGTCAAAAAGTCTGAAAACTTTAATTTGATCGAACTTGAACCGAATCATTAATGGGGATATTTAATGACAATACTGATGTAATGAAGACGCCAAAGTTTTTCTATTTTAGGCATTAGATAGAGAAGTCATAAGAACCGTGTCTTATTTCACCATTACCCCCTTTTAACAATCATTTTGTAAAAACCTACTATTAAATATGTGGTAGGACAAGTTTTAAAATAAATACAGCACTACCATATTCAAAGAAATGTCTTTCAAAAAAGGCTTCTCCTACTCATGCCATGATTTCCAAAAAATATTTCTGGAATTATTCTTTTGGGTGCTTTTAGACTTTAGCTTCCAAGCTAGACAACATAGAATTGGTCTCACCATTGCAAGTTCATTGGCTTTTCCCTTTGTTGTCCTTTCTTTGCCTCGCTCTTTCTACTGCCGTCAGAGGCAGCACTGCTTCAGCCACCAGTCCAATAACCTTCTCGAAAGGGGCTCTGCCTGTGCTAGCAGGAAGCCCCTGGCGCTGGAACAAGAGGCTCTGATGGCTGGGTGATAACATTCTTTCCCTTTGTCATTATTTCACCCAACAAAATACATACTGAGTAGCTATGTGCTATCGGTGTATCTGGTTTGAGAAACAGGCAAACAAACAGTATCTGTGCCCCTGTTGGCTTGCAGTCTAAATGAGAGGCAGACATGACTTTGAGAAATACTGCACACATCGCATCAAATTAGACGTGATCAGTGTTACGAAGAGATATGTAGAAGAGGTGTGAGGTCAGGAAGGCTTCACTAAGGAAGAGATGCTAAAATTATAATCTGCAGAATGTATCAGAATATTTTAGGTAAAGATAGTGAGAGAGAAGGAGGGACTGCAAAAGTGTTCTAGTCAGAGAGAGGAACATACATAAAGGTCCTTTGATAGGAGAGCAGGTACTAAAAGTCCAGGAACTAAATCAGGCCAGTGTGGCTGGAATGGGGAGGGAGAGGAGTGAGATCAAGCTGGACAGAGGAGAGGGGCAGTCTTTACAGGGCCATATTGTTTGTGATGAAGATTTTTGTAATCCATACAATAATTGGGATCTATTGACATGTTTGAGCAGGAGAATATCATGCTGAGATCTTTCTTTTTAAAAGAACCTCTCAGGCTGTGGCCTTAAGATAAGTAGGTCCTGTGCAAGAAACCCATGGTGGGGACCAGTTGGGAGGCTACCACAGTAGTTTGGGCAAGAGGAAAAGCGGCAGGCCAAAGGGTTGGCACTGGAGAGATGTGTAGAGAAGTGAGCAACATTAGTAAGTAAAATTGATATGGCTTAGTGATGGATTAATTGTAGGGTGAAAGAATAGAACATATTAAGAGACTCTTACATTTCTGGTTTTTAAACTAGATTGATGATGATGCATCAAAAGGTATATCCAGAAAGTATTCAGCCATGTAACATGAAAAATAGAGACATTTATTGAACAAGACACAAGATATAAGAAACACTGTACACAGGACAATGACACCTCAGTCCCCTTCAAAGCAGGCACTTTAGGACCTCACACAATTCTCCCAATCGCCATCAGCTGCCCTGTTATATTTTTCTGAATCTTATCCATGATCTGAAACAATTTCCCTTTCAAAGGTGATTATAATTTTGGGAAAAACCAGAAGACACAGGGTGCCAAATCTGGGCGTAGGGGTTGCTGAGTCACTTGGGTGATTTGATGTTTCACCAAAAAACTCTGCACCAGAGGTGATGTGTGAGTGGGCCCATTATTGTGATGAAGCTGCCAATCACCAGTTGCCCATAGCTGCGGCCTTCTGAATCATCTGAATAGTTTCCACAGAGGAATGTTCAAGGTTAACGCAAAATGTGATGCAGATTCATTGCTCAACTTGCTTAGTCATTTTCAATGAGACAGCCACACGATATACACACTCACTCAATGGCGTCTACCGCCCCCACTGACTAGTACAGTGAAGTTGTCATTGTTCACACGTGTGGATTCCAGTCCATTCTCCTTGGCTGCCAGGTTACAATGATGTGGCTCAAACTATTCTCATTATATCAACAGTGGCTGGGCTTTTTCTGGACAGACCTCATATATCTGTGTGTTACTCCTTAAAGTAATAATGTTCATGAGGCTAGACTGCTGACCTCCAAAGTTGGGGGTGGGTATTAGAAGTTGAATTTTCCTTGTCAAAGATTTTTTTTACTTCATTTCCTGTGTCTTGATGCAGTTTACTGTAGAGGCACAACTTGTGAATGCCAAATACAATTTAGAGCTCCCAAATTATATATCCACTTTATTTATTTATCTTATTGTTGAAGTAAAACTGTTCTTAATAAATAAGCTCACAAGAATGCATAATGGCTTTTAAAAATATATAAACAAACATATTTTGCCACAATAACTTTTTCAGTCTCCTCATTTCCAAAGGGTTATTAATGATTTGGGGTTTGTTCCTATCAGATGCAGATTCTCTAATTTTCTGTAATTATCTTGTTATGAATAATAGCTATGAAGAAACATTGTTAACTGTGTTAGACTTGTGTGTTTTTTTCTGGGTTATTTTGAAACACTCCTTGTGCTTAAAGATTCCAACCCTCTAAACAACTAGAGTTGGTCCGAAGGCTGTGGGTGATTGTTAAGCTAATTAACAACTCCATAGTAAAAGCTGAAGCCTGGCACTCTAACAAGGTCGGCTACAGGCAGCACTCACACCAGCTGACTGGCGTCCTCTGTAAAGGGCAGTCACAGCCAGCCCCAGGGAATAGAGGAGAGTGGCGTGTAGGAAGCAAAAGAGATGCTTTAGTTTGGGAGAAATAAGAAATGGGATATTTATTTCCAACAAGCACATGGAAACTATAAATTAGCAAGCCATTAAGAAAATATATTCTAAACAGTAGTTGAACATAGCCAAAATCTATGAAAAGGGACTGAGATTGCTCATAAGATAAAGAATTGTAGAGCACAGTATGTAGTATGGTCGGGTTAATGGCTAAGTACCTGCACTCAGAAATACTTCTCTGTATCACAGCTGCTATATCTGATGCTAAAATTAATCAATTTATTTGCTTTTCTCAAAAAAAATGGATGAGTGTACTGAATAGTATATTCCTATTTGATTCCATAATTTGTAACTGAGGTGAGAATGAATGTTAGGTCTGAACTGTCCTAAACAGGTATCATGAACTTTCGCTTGTCCGTTACCGCAGGTGGAGACACAGTGCAGAGGAAACCACTTATTTTGTTAGTACAATACAAGCGGCAATAGGTATGCCTCATTCTCATTGATCTGTTTTTATAAGAGCCACAAACTATGAAAAATGAATACAGAAATAAATCTCCAAATTGCATTTTATTTGACTGTTCTTTCTCTACTCATTTCAAGTCTTTCATCAGAAATATAAAACAAGTAATAAAACTGATGGAAGATTCATGAAACAAATCATTTCCTTCTTCTCTGGAGGGAGAATTGGGAAGGAGTACAAATAAAAATGAAATAAAGGCTATGTGGGGAGCCCACACATATGCAAGTCAGTTCTTTTTAATGAAGAGCCATCATAATTTCCAATGTAGTTAAGTATTTTTTTTCTTGGCATAAAATCATGGAATATTTGAGTTGGAAGTGACGATGGGGATCATATACTCTAGCTTCTTCATTTTACACAGGAGGAAATTCCTTCAGCACTAAGAACACTAAGCTCCATGAGGCAAGGGATTGCTGATTCAGTAAAAAGCATCTGACTCCTGCTCCTGCCCCGTAAGAAAACTGTTTCTCCTGTGCCACGCTGCCATGTACCAGGAAAGGAAGAGGAAAGACAATATGCCGCCTTTTGAGTGAGAGGGAAGATCTTGGGCATTTTCGAGCAGCAGACATTCCTTAGTATTCATGTAACAGACAAGAATGGAATCTGGAATAATATGGCTGTTAAAAGTCAGTAATGACATATATTAGCATACAGTTCATTGCTGAGGTAGAACATGAAGAAAAGTTTATAGCATAAATTCTTCATTTTTCTAGAATCACGGACCTCTGAGAATTCCTCATTTTTATAAGCATCAGATTTGTTTATTCATTTTTATAAATAAATAAGAGTATATTTTAAGAGGGTAGCTTATTTCTTTTTATATCTCATATACCTATACTATAGTTTTTTAGTTATTTTTCAAATAGCACTAGAGAATAAGCAATCACTTTGACTTCGCCCATTTTTTCAGCACTAACTGTCAGTTGCACCCCTTGCATCAGGACTATGTGTGTGAAATAAACCGGGTATGCACAGACGAAACACACAACGCCCCTGCCTTTAAGAAGCTGGGAGTGGAGGGGGGACTAAAAGAGTGAGCAATCCCCATGGCTGGAACACAGAAGTAACGAAGAGAGTTCAGAAAACACAGAGAGGGTTTGCTGTGGTGGGAGTTGTGTTGGAAAATATTTGTGACCCTGTAGCCGCGTGTGCCGGCCAGAGGAGTTGGGACCTTATCCAGGGAGCCACTGAAAGTCTGCAGCAAGGGAGTGTCTCAGGGCACACTGGTGTTATGGTGAGGAGAGTAGATGCCTTTGCACTTCTTATCAACGGGAGCTGATGAGAAGAGAAAGAAACACGTCCATCAACCTTCTGAGGGAAACATGGACCTAAAAGAAATTACGGAAAGGCCTGGGAATTCCCAGTATCTTTCAGTGGGAAGAATCTCCTGAAGATTCTTTAAGGGAGACAACCGCTAACACCTGAGTGTTAACTTAGTGAAGAAACTGACTTGTGAGGAAACTAGGCCCAACGGGGAAATTCCTAATGACATGAGTTCCCTAAGCCTGTACCTTCTCCCACCCGACTCCATCTGGCTTCATACTGTATGAAACATTTGCAGGTAGCAAACCAAAGATTAAGTAATATATACAATGGAATAAAAGCTGGAAATGAAGTATACCTAATATGGAGATGAAAATAAGATTTATATAAGTATAAAGTAAAACATACAACACAAAGATACCCTTTTACCCATAAGAAATTCAACTAAGAAGAATTATTTGGTGCCATTTCAAAAACTCTTAGTGAATAGGATCCTAATGCTTTGAGCAATAATTCCGTTTCTTGCATATCAACCTGATTTGATTTCTATATTGTACCTAGTTCTTCCTACATAGTTAACTTTACTTTTGTCCCTAGACACTTTCGTAAATAGGATGAAAGTCTCAAAGGTTTTAATTATCTTGGCTAAATAGGAGTTACTAGTATCTTAAACACTAGTACTTGAATTCTAATTATCTTCTGAAATTGGACTTTGGATTTTGTTGTCATTGAATCTCTCTTGAATCCACAGTTTTAGGTGATGATCTGGAAATTGTATCTTTGTGAGACTGTGAGCTGGGATTTAATATCTACTCAAAAAATGTAATATGATTTTAAGAAGCAGTTACATTATTACGCTGGTTTTGGTAACGTATTTTAAAACCTAATGGACATCACTAAAAATTAGCTAAAAAATCAAATTTCTCACTATCATTTTTTTCTCATATTCACAGAATCATCATTTTTCTATATGCTGAAGAGGTTTTATGTGATAATGTAAAGTATCTTGTAAATTCTAGGATTAGTGAAAAATAAAACCCACAGATTTATTATTCCTTTCCTCAAATTCAGAGACTATTCATGTTATTATGTGCTCAAAAGCTTTTAAATGAGTAGAGAGGGTATCTTATTACTAATTTTTAGGACTACTGAAATTGCATCTACCTTAAAATTTGTAAGGAAACTCAGGCTGGCTAGTACAATGTACCATTTCAGCTAAGTAGGTTGGATATTGAAAAAATTGAAATCTGCAGGTACATGTTCTTACAAACATACAGTAATTATAGTGAATAAAATCACAATGTATACTGTTCTTTAAATAGAGATGTTTAATGGACTATTTTCAAAGTATCCACATTTTCCAATTAAATGATATAGTAGCAAGCACATGAAAAAGACAATTATTGCACTGTTCTATAATGAAAAAGCAAAGCTTTTTACACAATTTCAAAAATATATTCTATGTGGGAGCAAAGTTAAATGTTAAAAAAAAAATCTATGTGGGAGAAAATCCAGACACCCGCAAGGAGAGGCAGTGTGGGCTGGGACACCTCCTTTGAAGCCAGACATCCCTAAAACACACGGAGGAAATGCTGCTGTGCTTCCTTGCTTTTCATCAAGGGTAGAGTCTGACATTCACCATCTTAGTGGATTCCTAACAGGTATAACATGGGTGGTCCAGATGCCACTGGACTAGACAAACCTGGCCTAAGGTCTGGTGGAGTCGGACGGAGCTGAAGCCTTTTTCTTCCTTTAGGCATGTGATCATGTAGCTCCCTCTGGCCTGAGACCTGTCTCAGAATTTGCTTGATCTCATCCCACAAGAGGTCTGGGTCCCTGGTGACAGTAGCTAAATCTCTAAGCCTATCTATCTGAGGTTGTATGCACTACACTTAATCTCTTAATGTTTCTCTTACACTGTGGTCTGCTGTCACCAGGCCCGAATAGTTCTACCTCCCAGTATTCTCACCTCGAGTTTCAAGTGGCTCTTTCCTAACAGTGACAGCCTCATTCAAGCTGTGACTGCCCAGCGTTCTGCCTGTCACTGGACCGCCAGGGCTTGGTGGAGAGCAGAAACCCTACGATGCAGTCATAACCCTTATTCGCCCCGCATTCCTGACACTGAAGGTGAACATGAAACAGCATTTTCTAGTTATCTCAAAGTTCTTATTCACTCAAAGTTGTAGAAGAAGTGCTAACTTGCATATTACAGATTCCGGAAAAACTGTCCAAGAGTCATAAATTACATTTAATTTTCATTATATACAAAAGGTTTTTCTTTCCTGAAGGCAAAACCAACACAAACTTTATTTTTATGCTGACTGTATATTAATAATGCAATATATCACTTTTATTAATCCTTTTGTAATGAACAGCATTTTTTAAGTAGAAGATAAGGTAGGCTTGTCACAAACAATGAAACAATCTCTATTTCAGGCGATTACTTTTGTTCTTGCTTTCAAATCACAAAATAGACATTTTGTCAAATGCCCACAGACGCCCTGGTTTGACAGATGATATTTTACCCCCTGTCCTTCTCTAAGACCTTTTTACCATTCTTGTTGTTCTGAAATATGTCGTTCACAAAGGAGAACTCTCACAGGAAAATGTGTCACACAAAATAAATAACAAAAGCTCAAATTCCCAACTAGCTTAAATATGCAAGGCTTCATGACAACCGACCAACTCCCCTGTCATTGATGGTTTTGTTACAAGTTCTTATGGGTGTTTTGTGGTGAATTTGAAGATCACATTGTTCATTCAACTACTTCTCCCTTCTACCTGTTCCCTCTCCCCACCAAAAAAAAAAAAAAGCAATAGCAATTAAGCAAGGTTATAATTCTAATTATCTCCTAGCTATAAAAAGAAATGACATTTATTTCACTCTAAAATTTTGATGGAAAAAAACTTATAAAGGATGAAAGTTCCACATCAAGCAAGCTTTCTCTCTTTTGAAAGTGAGTCAGGTAACAAGAAGATGAATGAAATACAGAAATTGAACTAATGGCATAAGATTAATCAAAATGCAACCATTACATTCTAAATCCATGCGGGCAGGGATTCACAGCATGTACATTCACTTGGAAAACGGCCCTAACGGGGCTGAGGGACCACAGACTCCTCACTGAGTCGTGGCTGAGGATAGCGGCCACCGGGGCTCAACAATGCCTCTGCAACTTCCCAGAAAATTTTAACCTTCTGGATTTTCTAATAAATACTTTAATTGAAAGCAAGAATTTTCACTATCAGATAACAGTGGTAAATTAAACTACGAAAAACATACACTGAGTTTGGAAATTTCCACATGAAAATAACAATTTCTAGATTAATGCCGCATGCTCCCTTTTTGATGGTATTCTTGGCTTGTCTAACTGCTTAACCTCAAAGCATCAGATGACCTGACTTTTCTTTTGTTTTGTATTGTCCAGAACTAGATAAAGAGGAAATTAATTTCTTCAGGCTTTTCTTTGATCCTTCTGTCTTTCTTTATCTGCTCTGTAACAGCTTTAAAATTAGCCTATCACAATAGCTATTTTGTAACGTGTAAACCTGTCTCCCAGTGACATTATCTGGAAGGCTTGACTTAAGCAAACTAATTCATCTGAGTCTCTGCAGCACAGAACTTGATTTCTTCCCTTTCTATCGATCAGTAATTCATTCTCATTCAACCGACAAACAGACTTTCTGCCAAAGCATGCATTCTTTTGTCCACATTAGCTCTTTAGCTCATTATCAACCTCATGGGGAGATGAACTTACCCGGCACACACCGTCTCCTGAACCCGCCACTCCCGACAGGCATCCCGCAGCCTTTCCTGTTGCGTAGTACTGAATCTCAGCTGTGGCCTTCATGATTCCATCACAGTAGACATTGACACTGACGGGGCCAGCAGGGAAATCTTATAAAGCACAAAAACAGAGTTAGAAATTGGGTATATAATGTATGTCTCACATTCTATATCTCTTTGGAGGAATGGAGGAAGGCTTTAAGAATTCCTAACAATTTTATTAACTACTAGAACTTATGTTTTCTTTTTTATCCTTAGGAGTTAGAAGTCACAAAATTGAATGTGTAATTCTAGACTTGTTTAATAAAATTACAAGATAAGAAAATGTAAAATTTTTTCTTTTTTTTATTGTTGTTCAAGTATAGTTGTCTCCATTTTCCCCATGATAAAATTATTATTTAAATTATGTTTCATTGATTATGTTATTACAGTTGTCCCAACTTTCTCCCTTTGCCCCTGCACCCAGCACTCCACAGGCAATACCCCACCATCGTTCATGTCCATGGGTCATGCGTGTAAGTTCTTAGGCTACTCCCTTTCCTATACTGTATTTTACATCCCCATGGCTATTCTGAAACTACCTGTTTGTACTTCTTCTTATAAAATGAAACAGTGGTTTTATTTTTTTCTCTTAAAACAACACATTTTATTATCTCTGAAGTCACATGTGTCATTTACATAATGAGAAGAATTAGTATTTAGTAATTATATCCACAGCTGAAAACTTTTCCAAATCCTGCTTGGCATGAATTAAACTTGAGTGTGTTAAAACACTCTTTTCATGTTCTAGAATGAAAAGCAGATTGAGGATGCTCAGTTAACTCTTCAAGACATATTTTCCTCATAGATTTGAGAAACTTGAATAGTAGTAGTCATGTGATAAACTGTACATGCATTTCTTCATTATAATATGTTTCTCCATATGAAAGCATGCATTGCTCAATACATGGAGCAAAAGGCTCATTTCTTTTTAAAAATATCATTATAATATCATTACATTTACATTTTTATAGATAGAACACTCATAGTTTCCAGTAGCTTTGAAGAAAACAGTTCTTTTCTACAGTCTTGAAGAACACAGTGTTTACATTATTTTGTGTTATTTTAAAAGATATTTCCTAGTCTCAACATAAAACATGATAATATATGAAGTGTGTCTGAGTTCACACTATGTATTTAAGGCTCGCTAATGTACAGAGGTAGAACTGAGTAGCAGTTTAAATTCAGGTCAGTTCTACCTGTCAGACAGTAGACAAATGGAGAGTCAGTGTAAGTGTTCAGGTTAAGCTTTAGGTTGTTCCCCAAAGTATCTACTGCCATTCACTTTGTTTAGATGTATTCCTTTTTGTAACGTGGAAATTGTAGTTATACTTGTGTGTATGGTTCAGATTGAACAGAAGTTAAGATCTGGATAAATATTGTCAGAATCAGAAATAGGTTTAGATAATGATCACGTTTGCTGTAATGATCTATAGAATTCTGTATTATATTTGTACTCTTTAATCCCCTGGCCTCTTCACCCAAGGTACTAAGTCCTTTCTCCCTAACAACTAACCTCCATTTAAAAAAATAATCTATGATCATCTTTGCATAATACTTTATAATTTAGAATAGTAAAGTTGCTCATAAAAAGTTAGGTATTTGTTACTACTCTCATGAAGAAAATTACCTGAATTATAGGCAAGTTTCTCAAAATTGTGTTTGAACAGAGAAAGAGGAGAGTTGATTGAAATTATAGAAATTTTATCCAATTGATTATAATGAAAAACCTTTTGGGAAGGCAAAATTTAATGCCCTGATACTTGAATACTAGTTACAATTACACCATACATTTTAATTTATCCAAAGCTTTTTGTGAACAAGCTGTTTAAAGTGACTAATATATTCCATTGTGAATTCTGATCTAACATACCAACAATTCAAGTTATCTAAGAATTTGGGGCCTCCCAGGAAAGAATAACAATAAACCGTCATTTCAATAGAAAAGTCATATTTTATTGCAACAAAAGTAAACATAATTTATCTCTTTTAGTTCATTTTCAGAACATACTTTTAAAACTTTCACTCTTTGTCGTGGAGACATTTCCCAAATTCTCCTAGAAAATTTTCTTGGGTATTAAACACAAGACTAAAAAGCTAGTTTTAACCCTAACCCCCTAATGAAGCTTTGAATATTTAAAAGTTCTTAAAGTTTAAGCATTAATTTTACTTTATCTCCTGAATGCGTTAAAGGACTTATAATATTGCTCAGAGTAATCTAAAGCCAACAAAAGCAATTTTAAGCTTTACTAGATGAAGCTGAATGAAATTTCCTATTACCATATTGCTTGACTACACACTTGTATTTTAAAGGAAATAAAATAGAAAACTTCCCTCTTCCCAAAGTAAAATCTGTCCAATAGAGAATGGAAGAGAAATCACAACAAAAAACTGAAAGCCGTAAAGTACTTCTCATCGGTTACAGCTACGCACACATGGTAATGGGGGCTCTGGAGTTTTGGGACTCAAAATAAATTTCAGTAAATTTCATAAGGATGATTTTAAATGAAGATATGGATTTTTTTTTTTTTTTTTAATCAGGATAGAGATTAGGAGTCTTACAAATGGGAGTTTAACTTTCTGAAAGAAAGTCAGGTGATAAATCTTTTATAATGAGATCTTTCTGCTTGTTCTTTGATATATATTATCATTCATATATATATGTATATATATATATATATGTATGTATATATCACTCTTTTATTTTGTCACTCTCTTGATTTGCCTTTCTCTCCAACTTTGGAAACAGTGGTTTGCCCACAATCATAGTTCTTAATGAAGTCAAGAAAAGTAATTTATTTTCAGTTTGTTCACCTTTCTCATGTTGTAAGAATGGGAGTGACAACTTCTAAGTTCTACTTGACAGAGCTAACACCATTAGTTTAACTATTGCTTTTAAAACCTTTATTTTAATTATGGATTTATGCATATGTACTGTGTCGTGATATAAAATGTAGTTCTTGCTAGGGCTCAAACATTTTTTAAAGATTTTATTTATTTATTTTTAGAGAGAGGGGAAGGGAAAGAGAAGGAAAGAAACATTGATGTGTGAGAGAAACATTGATCGGCTGACTCTAACATGCCCCCAACTGGGGACCCGGCCCGCAACACAGGCATGTGCCCTGACTGGGAATCGAACCAGCAATGTTTTGGCCCACAGGTTAGAGCCCAATCCACTGAGCCACATCAGTCAGGGCAAAGCTCAAAAATTTTAAGTAACACTGCCATGTGGCAGAGAATATAAAACCCTGCGGTCATGTCTGTAGAAGCATGTCCCATCCATATTCTCACATATACTCATGGGACCAGTCTATATATTGCTACACACCACATAGCAGACAAAATTTCATAAGAAAATCTCATTAATTTATAGAACAGAATAGTTGACAGAAAGACTTTGAGAGGCTAATTAGCATAACTAGTAAATAGTAATTTATTTTTTACTACAAACTTGCTGTTCTACTACATAAACATATTATGAATTAGTATATATTGAAAAACATAGATTATTCATTTTCTGCTTTTCTGAAAGACATTTGAACTTTGATATGCTTTATTCTTTGCACTGCTTTTAGCTACTAGGTAAACTGAACATAAAATCTTTTTCTTATTGTTGTTCAATTACAGTCGTCTCCATTCCACCCCCCACCTTACTCTTCCCCACCCTACACACCCCCACCTCCCACATTCAATCTCCCCCCTCCCCTATTGTCTTTGCCCAAGGGTCGTTTATTCATGTTCCTTGATGATCCTTCCCTTTCTTTAACCAGTTATTCCCTGCCCCCATCCCCTCTGGTTACTGTGTTTGTTCTTTATTTCCATGACTCTGGTTATTGTGAGTAATTTTACTTGACATTTTGATCTACTATTTGGGAAATATTATCCAAGTACTTCTTAATTTGCAATACGATTTTTTTCTGTATACTGATTTTAGTCTAACTAGATTTAGTTTAAACTCCAAAATTAATTAGTTAGAAATTAGTCTTCGTTAAATCATTTTAAACTGTGGCATAAGGAAGTAAGGGTCTTTGGAAAAGGAAGAAAAGAGACAAAGAGAGTTCTTTCTCATCTCACTCCTGCATATCCTTGTCCATTAGAGGAAGCGGTGTCTGAATGTTTACAAATGCTTGGTGTAGAGTCTTTCCTTTCTATAATCGAACTCTCATTTCAGCTGTGCAAGGAAACCCATAGAGGGGACACATGCTTCGCATAGGGTAATAGAGAAGGTTTGCAGATGCTCTGTAAATGGACTTACTTCATAACGGGTACATAAAAAAGCACAGGATGCATTTGAAATACTCTTTTAAATATTTTTACATTTCCACAATTCATAGTAAGATTGCATATCTTTTACTTTAAAATATTTTATGAAGTTCACATTCATAAAGTTTTATAAGATTTATTCTCTGATTGTAAAAAAACAAATAAAAAACAAATAATCTTAAATTTTTATCAAGACATTCAGAAATTAATATAGTAGATTCTGAATTTAGTACAATTGTTGTGGCAAGGGCGGGTATTTCATCTGATACTATTTACTACGCTGCCAGCAGAGTTGCATAATGAAATGTTTAGCTTCATAAATTAAATTAGGAAAAGAAGGGAAGATTGTATATAGAAATGTTACCATGATGATAAAATATTGAAAGATTTATGCTTTCCCAAGCAACCAAAAATATACTCAGGAGCATAACCAAAAAAAGAAAAAGAAAAAGAAAAAAAAGACAGAGGAAGGAAGAGAGGCAGGAAGGCGAAAGAGAGGGAAGGGGAGGGAGAGAGAGAGAGTGAGAGAGAAAAGCAAAAAAATGTCAAAGTTCATTAATGAAAATCCAAATATTTACTAACCCTGTTACAATAAAGCTAATAATTTCAGTTCCATAATTAATAGCTAGCATATATTCAGGTGCTCTCTACTGACACGTATAAAAATGTGTGATGTGACTGGATGTTGCTTCACCACCCACACACACTGGTGTACCATGTGGTGCTAACTTCTCATAATTTACACATTTGTACTTTTGCAAATTCAGATTAATAGTAACAACCTTGGGTGTGTGAAAGTTAACACAGGAAACACCTGCAGGACAATACTAGTTTCTGTAGGGAAATGAAACCATTTATCATAAGTTTATTGAAAGAAATTCAGGATGATATTTTATATTTATTAAAGCATAAAAGACTTTCTTACCTAAAGCTTTCATACACCAGACTGTTTTATTCCAAGGGGCTGGCCGTATTCTAATGCATTTATTATTTGATACAAATTCAACCTCCACAGCATCACTAATTACTTCATCTCTCAAAATAATAAATATTTCACCAGGATTCTATAAAATGAAAAATAAAACCAAATTAAGCATTTGAAAAAGTTTACATTAACCAAATAATCCATTGCGATTATTAATGACAGAGGTTGCTTATAATCATTATGTCTTCTATCATGCCCATATTTTCAACCATATTTAGAAATGAAATGTGTAAATGTGAATCTCATTACATTTTGAGTCTATGGACTTGGTGTTTATCGACGACTCGATTTTTTTTCAATACCTTATTTTACAAGCGAGAAGCTAGTGAGAATATAGCTCTTCCCTTGCCCCTCGTTCCTTCCCTGTGTGTGGGGCTCCCCATCGCATGGTTCTGAGCATCTCCTCACAGGCCTCCAGGGAGCTGCCATTCAACCACTGAACAAACTGTTCTTCCAAAATCTTTTCCTCCACCTTTCTAGAACTTGGTGTATTTATCTATAAATGAAAGGACTGAACATTTAAATATGATGATTTTGTTTTTAAATTGAAGCATAAATTTTTTTAAAAGTTCAGTAGTTTAAATCTTACCTAAAAGAGATTCTCTGGGTAGTCTATGTATGATGGGTATCTGTAAAGGTCATTGAGTTGATTAAAGTTCATAAATCTAATGGTTTAAAGATTTTTATTAGGGTGAAAAAGCTAAATCTATGTAAGGGTTTTTGAAAACTTTCTGGAAAATTTTTTTAAGTTAGGGATAAGAATATTGAAATTGATACAGAGAAAGAAAGGAAGTATATATTTATTAAGCATCTATTTTATACTAAAACATTCTAAGCAAATTTTATATAAAGTTTTTTTAATTCTAATCAAAACATAGGAGAGTATATATGCATACACACACAGGCAAATCAATGCAAAAAACCAAAACCAAAATGGAAGACTATTATTTTTCCCTTTTATGAACAGGATAAGTAGTACACAGAGATACATCTGAAAATGAATTAGAACTGCCTAAATTCAAAATCTGCACTCTTCTTTATATCACAGTGCTTCACCCTTCAGAATAACTAAAAAGAAATACTATTTTTATGATGATCTCAGATAAACTCTTCAAAGGCTTTCCTCAAAGTAAAACTAAATTTAAGTTCCTCGCAAAATAAACAGGAACCTAATTTTATGCTCTTATAAAATCATTATTACCCAAAAGTCATTAATTTCAAAGTTCCCCTATTTAAATATCTCCCAAAGCAAAAATCACCCACCAATAAAGCTAACATCTTTAATGCTCTATACCAAAGCATTTCTACAAATTCATTGATGTTACAAAATAATTTCAGGCGACACACACTCACTTTGGGAATTTCCCACCAGCGTTCAATGCTCCCAACTAGTCTTTGTCCACAGGGTATTTTGATCTAAATTTCTCCTCACCAATTCAATCGCACATCAAGAAAAGATCCTACGGAGCGGAAAGAAAGAAAGAGCTTCTATCCTTCACAACAGCATGGATGGAACTGGAGAGCATTATGCTAAATGAAATAAGCCAGCTGGTGAAAGAGAAATACCATATATTCTCACCTATAAGTGGAACCTAATGAACAAAACAAACAAGAGAGCAAAATAAAACCAGATACATGGAAATAAGCAACAGACTGACAGTGACGAGAGGGGTGGAGGAGGGGGGTAATGGGGGAAAGAAGGTGAAGGGTCAAGTCAAGGAACATGTATAAGGACTCATGGGCAAGGACAATGGGGGGTGGGGAGGATTGAATGTGAGAGGGGTGGCCAGGGCAGGGGAGAGTAAAGGGGGAAAAATGAAAAAAATAAAATGAAATAAAATTCCCATTAAAAAAAAAAAAGAAAGAGCGCATCTCAAGGAAACTACCACTATTCCTTCTCTTGCCCCACATATCCAACCTGTCAGAAACACTACCCTGTTTTCCCCCCTGTACCTTTTCAATGCACTACCCCATCTGAGCCCTGGCGGTCAGGACCGTGAGTCCCTCCTGTGTCTCACATCTGCAGTCTCCTCTACACAGGACCTCTGGTCTAGCACGGTTCTTTAGTCCCCTTGTTACTGGTGTCTGCCACCTTACTGCAAATCTTTAATGACCACATTTCACTTTGGCTCAGATCTCCAATTCCTGCTTCAAAGTTCTTCAGAGTTCTCTTCCATGGAAACATCACTTCTTACTTAACTTTGACCTCTCTCCTTCAGAACCTTGTAAGCCTAAGGACCCTCTCCAATGTTTTATTCACCCAGGCAACATATTCTTACTCATGAGCGTTCACAATGACTGCTTCTTATGCATCAGATTCTCTGCTTAATAGAGGGCACGACTCCACATTTCATCCTTTTCTAGAGAAAAGTTCTAAATGAAAGACAAGCATATTGGGCACCCCAAATGAGGCACTTACATGTTTGTTTGTACACAGGGCCAGCTTCATGGGCCTGTGACAGGTGCAATTGCTGCAGGACCTGTGCTTAGCAGGGCCCTACACTTAGTTTAATGTTTTGTTGACACTCTCTTGAAGTACTTAATAATTTGAACAAGGGCACCTGAGTTTTTATTTTGCATTGGTCCCTCCTGATTAGGTAGCCAGTCCTGTGTGTATACAATGTTGGCTTGCCTTTCCATTCCTTATCTCCCTCCATCTCTCCATACTATCCTCTCCATCAATGTTCAACTCAAGTTTCACCAGCTCCACAGATCCTTCCTACAACTTCAGCCCATGAGGAGTTGCACAACTTCCAGAGGAATCACAAAGAATTTACACCCATACTACTTCTTTGACCCTTTCTAAGTCATGCCCTCTGCTCTTAATTAGTGTTTCATGTCTATGGCTTGCTTCCCAGCTAGATTCTAAGCATGTTGAAGGTATTTTTATTTTTTCATATCACTGGTGTATCTTGCAAGAACTTTGCACATAAGAGACAATCTATATATTTTCAAATTAAGACGAAAATAAGACTGTAAAAATATGACTTTTTAAAATTGAGCCTGCTCCACTCTACTCCTTATCTCCCTGAGGACTCCCAGCCTCATCTGGTGCCTGCATCTGCATGCAGGAAGTAGCCTGCTCCAGGCGGGAAGGACTGCACTTGCCCAGCTTTGCCCCTAATTATTATGTGCATCTTAATTAAAGATGAAATTATATGAATACATTTAATTCCATGGAGAAAATGCTAGGATAGTCACATACTCACAAATTTAGTTTTATCAGTTATGAAGCCATTATTTTGCTCTCAATCTTTTCTCTGTTTATTCCATATTTAGTTCTGAGCATTCAGAGAAAGGGTTATTACAATGATCACTTTCAAACTCTAATGTTTTGTTGCATGAGTGAAAAGCTTTGATACCTAAACAAAAGAGCTGGAACTTGGTCTTTAATATGAGCTATAGAGAGTGAAGTTTCTGGTTCTGTCAGGGTGGATGTCTTTTTTAAAAAATATTTTTATTGTATTTTTTCCATTACCACTTAGTTCCCTTATATTCCCCTCCCCTGCAATCAACATCCTGTTGTCCATGTTCATGAGTCCTTTTTCCTTTTTGCTCAGTCCCTCTACCCCCTAAGCTCCCCCCCACCCCAAGCTGTCATCTGCTTTCCATCTATGAGTCTGTCTGTATTTTGCTTGTTAGTTCACTTTGTTCATTAGATTCCACATATGAGTGAAATCATATGGTATTTGTCTTTCTCTGACTGTCTTTATTTCACTTAGCATAATGCTCTCCAGGTGCATCCATGCTGTTATAAAGGGTAAAACTTTCTTCTTTTTTTACAGCCTAGTAGAATTCCATTGTGTAAATGTCCCATAGTTGTTTTATACACTCATCTACTGATGGGCACTTGGGCTGCTTCCATATCTTGGTGATTGTAAATACCACTGCAATGAATATAGGGGTGCTTATGTTCTTTTGAATTAGTGTTTTGGGTTCCTTCAGATATATTCCTAGAAGTGAGATTGCTGGGTCAAAAGGCAGATCAATTTTTAAGTTTTTGAGGTATCTCCATACTGCTTTCCTTGGTGATTGCACCAATCTGCATTCCCACCTACAGTGCAAAAGTGTTCCCCTTTCTCCACATCCTCTCCAGCACTTGTTTGTTGATTAATTGATGACAGCCATTCTGACAGGTGTGAGATGATATCTCATTGTGGTTTTCATTTGCATTTCTCTGATGAGTAGTGACATTGAGCATCTTTTCATATGTCTGTTGGCAATCTGTGTGTCCTCTTGGGAGAAGTGTCTGTTCAGGTCCTTTGCTCATTTTTTAACTGGGTTGTTTGTTTTTTTGGTGTTGAGTTTCTTAAGTTCTTTATAAATTTTGCATATTAACCCCTTATCAGATGTATCGGTGAATATGCTTACCCATTCTGTGGGCTATTTTTTATTTTGTTGATGATTTCCTTTGCTGTGCAAAATTTTTTAGTTTGATGTAGTCCCATTTGTTTATTTTTTCTGCTCTCCCCTGGATGGGGAGATATATCCAATCAAATATTGCAATGAGCAATGTCCAAGATTTTGCTATGTTTTCTTCTATAATTTTTATGGTTTTGAGTCTACCATTTAAGTCTTTGATCCATTTTGAATTTATTCTCATGTGTGGTGTAAGAAAGTGTTCTACTTTCATTTTTCTGCACATCTGTCCAATTTTCTGAACACCATTTATTGAATAAACTTTTAGTCCACTGTATGTGCTTGCTTTCTCTGTGGAATATTAATTGACTATAAAGGTATGGGTTTATGTCTGGGCTCTCTATTCTGTTCCATTCATTTATGTGTCTGTTTTTATGCCAGTACCATGCTGTTTTGATTACTACGGCCTTACAGTATCATTTGATATTAGGTAGTATGATTCCTCCAACTTTGTTCTTCTTTCTCAGGATTGCTGTTTCTATACAGGCCTTTTGTGCTTCCATATACATTTTTGAAATGTTTGTTCTAGTTCTGTGAAATATGGCACTGGAATCTTCATAGGAATTGCATTGAATCCATAGATTGCTTTGGGTAGTATGGACATTATAATGATGTTAATTCTTCCTATCCATGAACATAGTATGTGCTTTCACTTACTTGTATCTTCTTCAATTTCTTTCTTCAATGTTATAATTTTCCAAATACAGATCTTTTACATCCTTGGTTAGATTTATTCCTAGGTATTTTATTCTTTTTGAAGAAATTATAAATGGGATTATTTTTTAATTTCTATCTCTGTTAGTTCATTATTGGCATATAAAGGTGCAACTGATTTCTGGATATTAATTTTGTATCCCACTACTTTGCTGAATTTATTTATCAGTTCTAGGAGTTTCTTGGTGGAATCTTTGGGGTTCTCCAAATACAGTATCATGTTATCTGTGAATAAAGACAGTTTTACTACTTTCTTCCCAATTTGGATGCCTTTTATATCTTTTTCTTGTCTGATTGCTGTAGCTAGGACTCCAGGACTATGTTGAATAAGAGAGGTGAAAGTGGACATCCCTGTTTTGTTCCTGATTTTAAGGGGAATGCTTGTAGTTTTTGCCCATTGAGTATGATGCTGGCAGTGGGTTTGTCATATATGGCCTTTATTTTGTTTAGGTTTATTCCCTCTATTTCCATTTTGCTGAGAGTTTTTTTTTTATCATAAATGGGTGCTGGATTTTATCAAATGCTTTTTTCTGCATCTATTGATATGATCATGTGGTTTTTATCCTTCATTCTGTTTATGTGGTGAATCACAGTTATAGATCTGTGAATGTTGTACTATAGATAGTGAAGTTTCTAGTCCTGTCAGGGTGAATGTCTTTTATTCAGCACAAGCAACAAGGAATTTTGATCCTAGTGGTCATCATGTCAGCCTCTGTGACTGTTGTACACAGACCAATGGCTCTTTTTCTAATTTCGTGACTACTGTAACAGACACTGGCTTAACGAGCACAGACGCATGGGCCTCATGAAGTCAGGACTTTGCATGCTGCTGTGGCCGTCATGCACCTGACCCCTGACAGCAGAGCAAAGATTAGGTTATGGCAATGGTTCCAAACTGGGATGCTAATTCTTGTCTTCAGAATTACCTGGGAATATTCTAAAACTCCCAATGTCCAGGTCATAACCCAGGCCATTTATATCTGTCACTGGGCATAGAATTTAGGTATTATTATTTTTTAAACCTCCCTTTATAGTCCCTATATGCATCTTAGTTTGAGAGCCACTAGGTTAAAGAAAATATACATCTATTGGTCATTATAAAACATTACTGCCAAAGGGGCAGCACTGCACAACATATTTCTGGCATTGATACACATGAAGTTGTTTTTGCTAATCTTACTGTATTTTTTTCAATTAAATCACAGGATCAGACTTTAGGTCAAGGATGGTTACCAAGAAGTAGTGTGTAATTTGGTGTCAGAAATAAGTGGGCAGAGCTGTTAACTTCTGTATATTGTTTTACTCCGGATTTGTGGCCAAGGGATAAATAGGTAGGACATAATCTCTGAGATTCTTGTGGCTTTCCCACAACCCCTTACGAGTCACACCCATTTATACATTCTCAGGGCTTCTTTAGATTTGTAAATTACATAATCTGTGGTCGGCACTATGGGTTTGGAGACACATTATGGTTGCAGCCACAGCAGTACGTCACTGGACAGGTCAAATGAAAAAGAGGTCTGTATTAGGGCACATGCTGTGTTCTAGGATTCAGACAGACAGACAATTCAATGAAATTAATGTAGATGTAAATGCTGATAAAGCCACTTAAAAGGCCATTAGCAGTTACACTCTATCTTTAAGAACTAAATTTGCTCAAGAAATCAAATGACTGAAATAGTTTTAAAAATATGCTTCAGTCTTATCATCAGAACAGCAGCAGCACCAGGAGAACAGCATAACAATGAAGGAATAGTGGTTAATTATACTAAAGGGAGTAAGAGATTTGCCAGGGAGAAAGCTAAGATTGCAGCGAACAGATTCTTCCAATAAGAGGGGAAAGTAATAAATGGAAGGCCTGCCTACAAAGATAAAACAATGAAAATAAGCTCACTGTAGGATGGTGCTACTGAAGAAGAAATATAGAAGCCATGACTGAACCTGGGATGGGGGCTCACAGAAACACCAGGAGAGGCAGGAGGCAACAGAGAGCAAACTACAGTACTTCTGAGCACACCCACCGCAGAAAAGTTTGAGAGTCTCCTTCTTATAGCTTCAGGTATTGTCCATAAAAAGAGTAACTGGAAGGCAGCTGTGCTCACAACTCTCCCACCAACACACAACACAAAATGGGACCTGAGTCTGGTGGGGTAGAATAGCTCTTTGACAAGCATACCCTGGGAGACAGTGATGAGAGCTGTGCCTCAGGCGGGCTTTCCTTTGCCACAGGTGACTTTGCGGGTCACTACAGTACATGCATGTTGGGGTTACCTTTATCTGTTGTATAGGTCATACCAAATCATCTACTTGTGTTCTTTCATTTGTGCCATTCCATCAAATAAAGTAATTTGGTACTCCACCCCACAGTCCCCCCCAGAAAGAGTGAATAGCATGACTGCTTCCAGATTATACAGCTCTAGCAAGTGATTAGAGAACAACTGGGTGGATTGAAGAGCAGTCTCTGGAGGGGAGCACTGGATTTCTGATGCTATTGTTAGGTGATCTGAAGGCGATTTACTACTGAGCCATGACTGTATTTCTCATCTTCTCAGACAGGATTTATCCTTGGCACTACTGGCATCTTTGGACCAGAGAAGTCACTGTTATGGGCACTGCCCTGTGCATTATAAAATAGCAACATCCTGGCTTCTACCCACTAGATGCCCATAGTAGCCCCCCAGTTATGACAACCAAAACTCGCTGCACACTTTGTCAAATATCCTCTGGGGGAAGAGGGCAAGATCACTCCCACGTGAAAATCATGGCTCTGACGGAATTCACCAGAAAAATTAGTGAAATTAAGACTTTGGAGTAACACAGAGCATAGGGAAGAGAAACTCACAAATAATAGACCAGGTCCAGTTCTGGTTTAGATGCTGTACCAGTGTGAGAATGCCTCCCAGCTAGAATTTTCACCATGGGTATAAGGTTAGATAAAATTCACTTAAATAATAGATACATTGGGCAGTCAGAACTCACTGACTTCATACCTCTCATATTCAATTACTCACAAGACAAAATCAAGAGGAATGTGCTAGAAAAATACATGCCTTGGCCCCTAAAAAAAAGATTTAAAAATACCAAAATAGAACAAAGAATGCTAATTCTAAAAAAAGATAAAGGAAGAGGCCAAAATTAAGTAGCAGATTTAACCTGCTACAATCCATCTAGGTGTTTCTGAAAGGGGGACTCATTCACATAAATACAGCACAGAGGCATATCTGCATCAATGCATAAAAAATGTTGAAGGAAAAATATTTTATGCTGTTTTTAAAGTAGTACAAGATTTTCAAGGTCCAGGCAATAAAACAATGCATTGAAAGGAATAAGTCTGGGAAAGATGGCGAGGCCTAGAGATTACTACTCCTGGGCTCTTGGGCGCAAAAGCAGCAGCAGCCTGACTCGCTGCCTCAGGGAAACAACCCACTCAAGCTGATTCCCCAGAACAGGGAGAGCACTTCTCTAGCAGGCAGGTCCCCAGACCCAAGCAGCTCCACAGCAAGAGGCAGCAGCAGGACGGATTCAAACTAACTCCTTCTTCATCAGAAAGATAAAGGTTACGCCACCAGATAGAACTCATAGTTGACTCAGTGCTGGCATGCTGGAAACACAAAAGTACACTGAGAAACGAATAGATTTTGAAGATGCTGGGTATGAAAGAGTTATATCGCAAATAAGACCTGGTGGCTGGCAATAACAGTATGGTAAATTTCTAAACCTTGTAAGATGGCAGGGAATCAAACATCACCTCCTGGAAGGAGGCCATATTCTTAAGGGGTCTCTATTCACTCACTAATTGGAAGACTTCAGAGAAATGAGTAAGTTCAAAGGTGTGGTTTCAGACAATAGGCACAGGTTGAATGTTACCTGGCAAATCTGAAACATGGGTTTCACTTATTTGGATACAAATGATCTTTCCTGTGGTGCCGGACAATTGTCATATGGATTGAGGCTGTGCTAAAATCGAGGTTCTGAGAACACAAGATTTTGACTTGGGTAACTATTTCTGGTCTACAGATTAGCTTATTTTGAATTTTTAGGGTGTAGGGTTGGTGCTAAAATATTCCTTTATGACCTTTCAACTCTTAGGGTTGCTTAAAAAGTTGAGTGCACAAGAGAAATCTGACAATGAAATAATTTCACTTCAGAGGGTTTGGCAGAATTATTTCCATGTCAATTAAAAACAGCCCACGATTCTGCCATTGGAAAAACCCTGATCCTAACCCGTCATCTCTGCCTGGAGGCGAGTGGAGTTTAATTTTTGGATTTTAATTTCTCTGCAAATTTAATTTTAGAAAGGTTTTATATTGTTCAAATTTTACTGTTACAGGTATTTTTAAAAGCAGCTATTTAGACTCACTGCATAATTCTTGCTGTTATTTTTAGTTCCATAGGGTTTTTTTCTTTCTTTCCTTTCTCTCTTTCTCTTTCTCTTCCTTCGTTCCTTCGTTCCTTCCTTCCTCCCTCCCTCCCTTACTTTCTTTTCTGATTCTTCTTTTGCTTTTTCTTCTTTAATTTTATCTACTTGAGAGAAGTTCTCATTTGTCTTTTATGACAGTCTCTTCGATTTATTTCTGTCTCTTCCATTATTTCTGACTCAATAGAAGCCACCAGTCCTGATTGTTTAGCCTGAGTACCCTCCCTTGAGTTCTTGAGTCCTTTAAGTGGGTTGCAATTTTTCCAGGCCTGATTGTCTGTGTCATTTCCCTTGAACTTGTACAGTTCTGGTTCCTGGGGTTTCTGAGGTAGCATCAGAGAAATTTTTGTTCCTCTGGAACTGACAGTATAATAGTTTAAAACTCTGATTTTTCTGCTTCGGCATGAAGCCTGGGCTGAGGGAATTAAATGTTGCCCAACTTCGCAGAATGTGCAGCTGCTCCCAGGACCGCTGGTCCCGGCAGAATCAGGAAAGTCTCTCCCAGACCCTGCCACCATCGAGCAGACAATGCAGCCCCTGTCATCCAGTCACATAAATCCACTGGCTTCTGCCAGAGGGACCCTTGCAGGAAACTCCCCAAGGCTCTCCTGTACCTTTGGCTCCTCCCACTCAAAGTCACAGACACTGGGAGGCAGCATTCTTTTATTGTCTAAAGATTACATAGCCTGGGATTCGAGTCGAGCTCTACTGAGAGACTTATTTCAGTTTTTCATCCCAAGGAAGACAAGAGGAAAAAGGTCAGCAACATGTATTAACATATTCACCTTCAGAAATCTGCTTCCCCCTCTCTTACTGGTTTATTCTCAAAAGGAGAGCTCTTCTAGCTCTTACATTCCTCTTGATAATATAAGCCTTTGATACATGTTTATATAATTGAAATGTTGATCATCATTTGAAAAATAAGTATTTTCAAATTCTATTAAAGAATTGGTTTCCCTTTATGAAAATAAAATGTTTAATCTGGTTAATACAAACCCAATGTTTTTTTTAAGTAGCTTGATATGTGTAGCAATTATAAGTCTGTTTGTAACACATGAAGCAACAGTTGATAATATTAAGCTTTCAGATATTCTCCGATAGCCAATTATTCAACAAATATGTACCAAACGCCTACTAATCACCCTTGTTTTGGGTTCTGAGGACCCAGCCATGAACAAATAAACAAAAATGCCAGTTATTTGGGAATTTATGAAATACCCATAAGAACAACAGGGCCACTTGAATAATAAGGCATCTTCACTGACCTCGCAGGGAACTTCAGAGGGAAGCACCGTTGCCAGTGGCGTGCTGCTTCTTGAAGTCTCTGGTAATTCTTCAACTTGATTTTCCTCACTTATTCCTCCAGAATGTTCCACTTTTACATCCGTTGCAATATTGAACTCGAGGTAGTCCTCAGACCCTAGACAAAGGTGCATGAATGTAGATTATAATAATGCGGCCAACGCCACTTTATTGCTTCCATTGTTAAAAAGACTATGTGCTGAACAATTGATTTAGTTAATATACACAATAACCGAACTGAATTTAAGAACCCATGCTGAGAATAAACATTGCTCTGCAATTTAACTGGTGGTGTAATCTTAGTGACTAACCTGAAGCAACTACATACTAAGTCCATGTACTAGTTAAAGGTTTTCCCCACAAAAATCCAACCACCATGTAATATTTTCTCTTATTATTAAAACAGCAATTCTAAAAAATATGTAACTACATATTTTCAATGACCGTAATTAAGAAAATTTATTTCATTTTAAATTGGAACAATTTAAATCAGAACCATTTATTTAACTTTCACATACATTTCTAGTTTTTAAAAACAAAAACTAGGAGCTACTCACTAAATAAACTGGTAGAAACATTCATTTAATAGTGAACTATTAGTGTTCATCAAAATGTTAATGTGTGCTATGAAAAAAAAGTGTTCTATATCAAACAAGTTGGGTTTCCTTATGGCACTTTTACTACAACACTGGAATAGGCTAATGCGAATTTAGAATTTCAGAGACGGAGAAACAGTATCTGATTTTTTTTAATTTTAACTTTTAGTAATTTATCGTTTGGTCTTAATCATTAAAACATCTTTCTGCATTGAAGGGGAAAATGTTGTGTTTAAGAGAGATAATACTATTTTTATTACTCAATATTTCAAAGCCCAAAGCATCATTAAGACGCAGAACCAGTGTGGCGGAAACCAAGGCTCTAACAACTAGATCACATCTGTGAAAATCTTAGGCCAACCCGAAAGAAGACCCTGACAGCTAGAAACTGGCCAGACCCTGTGCAAAAGCCTAGACGTTGCTAAGAGCAATATCAACATCGGACAAGGCCCCTCTGTCACCGTGATGGACCACGTTAGAGATGAGACCACTGTGAAATCATGTCTGAATCTAGGCAAAAACTGGACACTGACCAAACCATAAACATGACCGATTACTCCACGTTCTGGCTCCTGTGAGTGATATCACTTCTTCACCAGTTCCAGCCTCAGCCTCTTCATACTTCTCTTGCCTTCTGGATGGAGAGGGTAACCAACTCCTCCCAGTTGGCCTAGCATTTTCCTGGTTTGGGCACTGAAAATGCTGTGTCCCAGGAAACCCTGTCAGTCCTAAGCATACTGGGATAGTGGGCCACCTCCTTCTTGATAAGAGTTATGATTTTACCAAATCATAAAATTATACCTGCTTTTTGACATAAGCAAATGATAGCCATGTTTCCTTGAACCCTCCCTCAAATCACTTACCACAAACCTAAATCATACAATAAGTCTTTTTTAATACCCTCTTAGTGAGATACCCTATGGTTTTCCATGGTGCCCTCTATTAATTACAAATAGCAAAAATGACAACAACAACAACAAAAACTCAAATAGTTCAAATTCAGGTATGTTCCTAGTGATCTTTGGCTAAGGGACATTGACAGGCCAAAAAGGAAGAAGAGCCAAAAGCAATAGAGATGGAAACAGCTAGAATTTAGTGTCATTGTATCTAAGAAAAGTGAAGCCATCAGTTTCATCCAGGCAATTCCACCAGGAAAGCAGAGTAACAGAAGAGATGCCCTCTGGGGAGAAGCTGTCCCCGTGCCACATTGAAGGAGAGGGTTTTTCTTTCTTCCTACCTTATGAAAGCTGCAGAACAAAGGCACAACCCCCCTGGGACTTGCAGATTTCTCCCAGTACTAGCCTTGCTTGAAACGAAATTTTAAAAAAGCCTCTACTTTTCTACCAATTTAGAACACTTTTGTAAAATGCCTGATTCTCCCTGTCCCTCTGTGTCTCTCTTTCACACACACACACACACCCAAAAATATAAAAAGTTATGGAAATGGCTCAATCATTTTGTGAATTGATGAAAGAACAAAGAAACGGATTGTATTTAATATGCCTTGAAAAAAGGAGGCATAAATTATTCCACCATGGAAACATGTGGGATGCTTTCTGATAATTTCTCTGTGTTATTAGATTAAGAAGAGCTATTTTATTTTATCCTAATGACATAATCATGGATGTACAAGATGATTTATATCTGTGAGTGTTCATAGAAGCACAGTTTGTAACACAGAACATTGGAAGCAGTCTGAGCAATGAGAGACCAGATAAAAATATATAATGTCACTAATAAAAATTCCATCAAAAAATATTTAACAAGAAACAGGTTTATAATATAATTGAAAAAATTCAAGTTGCACAACTGTAAATTGTAGGTTCCCATTTTAGTTAAAAAACAAAAATAGGAAGTCTGGTTCCAGATATCACAGTAAGGAACCCATCCTAAGGAATAGAAAGCTGAACAGACTAAAAAAAAAATCAACAACTCTTTTTTTTTTGATGCTTAAGAAACAGGCAGACACAGTACCGGTTGCTGACCCCAAGGTTAGAGAGACAGGCGGGCGAATACAGCAGACTCAGCTGACCTGAGACTCAGGAGTGGAAAGCACCCAGGAACCAGTGCGCAGCAAGGGGAAACTGAACTGTAGTCGACAAATTGCTGGATGCTCAATCTGCACAAGCCTGAGAGTTAAAAACTCCAGGGGAATCTAGTCAAAGCCGGGAAGAAAAGAAGACGTTATTTTGAGATTTATCTTTTCCAGGAACTTAACCAGACCCCCACAGTGAATATTGGAGAAAATTTCCCTCCTGCATCTAGCAGGAGGAAGGGAAAAGTAACCATTTTGTAATAGCCCAGATACTTAGCACCACCTGCCCTGAAGGGGAATTAGTTAACCAGAGCCTGCATTACTGTGATATTACAGGAGTCTAACTGACCAAGAGAAATACCCACCTGCAACCCACGACAGAAATTCAGTGCCACCGAAAGGGCAGAGAAACAAAACAACACTGAGACACCCTCGTGAGGTTCACAGTCCAGGGGCACAGGCTCACTAAACAACCGAGATTACTGGGATTAAAGAAAGCTTCCTCTCCCTCCATTCCTTACTACTGTATCAATAAAGACCAATTTACAGCAGTTCCTTTTACCCCCAGGACATCATGTGTGGGGACTGAGAAAAAACTATAAGGCATATCAAAATGCAAAAAACAATTTGAAGAGACAGAGTGAATATTAGAACCAGACAAGGCAGGGATGTTGGAATGATCAGATCAGAAATTTGAACAACTATCATCAATATGCTAACGGCTCTAACAGATAAAGCAGACAACATGAAAGACTGGTTATGTAAGCAGAGAGATGGAAATCCTAAGAAAAAAATTTAAAAATTCTAGAGATCAAAAACACTAACAAAAATAATTTTTAAAAATGCCTTGATGGATTTATTAGTAGATTGAACACAACCGAGGAAAGAATCTCTGAGCTAATGAATATCTTAATAGAATTTTAGAGAACTGAAAATGAAATAATAGCTCAAAGACTTAAAAAAAAACATAACGAAATATCCAAGGACTTTGAGAAACCTATAAATGGCATAACATATGTGTATAGGGAATACCAGAAGGAGTAGAAAAAGACAAAGGAATGGAAGAATAATTTCAAACAATATTAACTGCAAATATTCCCAAATTAATGTCAGATACCAATCATACATCCAAGAAACTCAGATAATATCCAGTGGGACACATCCCAAACAAGTATAGGAAGGAATAATATCTTAAAATGGCAGAAAATCAAAGATAAAGGAAAAAATTCTGAAAAAAAGAGCTAAAGAAACAGAAAACCTTACCTATAGAAGAACAAAGATAAGAATTGTATCTGACTTTTCAGAAACCACACAAGCAAGAAGACACTGAAGTAAAATATTTGAAGTGTATGAGAAATGAACCTCCAACCCAGAATTCTGTACGCTGTGAAATTACCCATCAAAGACAAAGGAAAAATAAAGACTTCTCATAAAAACAAATGTTGAGATAATTGTTGTTGACAAACTGTCCTGCAAGAAAACTTGAAGTTTTACAGTGAGGAGGCAAATGATGTAAGTCAGAAACTCAGATTTACATAAAGAAGGGAAGAGTATCAAGAACAACTAAAGCTAATATTAAAACATTTATTTTTCTTATTATAATTGATTTAACAGATAACACTTTGTTTAAAATAATAGCAACAATGTATTCAATTATATATGTAAGTATATATAGTATATATATACTTATATATGTTTATATATAAATAAGTGAATGACAGTAATAATAATAGGGATACAGAAGAAGGGTCGAGGATTATTTTGTTATTATAAGGTAGTAGCACTGCCTGTGAAGTGGTATATATAGTGTCATCTTATGCAATGGGACAAATAGTGCCTTTCTTATTGAATTGTTTTTTATTACATTTAATAATATGTATAATATGTTAGGTTTAGAGTAGGTGCTCAAAATTACTTTCCTTCCCTTTTTTTCTGATTTCTGATTTCAAAATAAACATAATGTTTTTATTTTCAAAAGATTTTAAATCAATCTTTTTCAGTTTGTATATCCAACTACAATTTAGAAAAGACTACAACATTCCCATAGAATTTCAACACTAAATATCATTATTTTTGTCACATTAAAGACTATAATACTACCCACCAGTCAGGTAAGTAAATGGCTATTTCTCCAAGAGATAAAGGAAACAAGTGTGCTTTAAAAAGAGATTTAACTTTTACAAACATATTGGTCTAGTCCTCAACGTTCTCAAACAATCATTTGTTGTCTGTGGTGCATTACAATGCACACAATATAAGAAATATTCCAGTAAAGGATATTATTAATGATAATGATTATTAATAATCACAATAATAAAACTTCTTACCTGCCATATATATATATATATATATATATATATATATATATATAAATGAATATTCTCAATACAGCCTAAAAAATGTTGGTTTCCAAAGGGAAGAAATACATCTACTTTTTTTAAATGCTCATTTTTTCCCTGGCACTCTAAATGCACAAATTCTACCAACTGAAGTTCTCTCATATGTTAGCCCGAATGTATATTTATATTTTATTCTTGGTACTTTAGTCTTCTAACTTTAGCTCATAACATGCAGAGTAATTCCAACAGAAAGTATATATGCAGAGATGCTGTCTTCGGTGGCCTGTATGTTTTATTTTGCCTGCATTTTCATTCCATTTTGCGTAGAACATTTTCTCCCTTTTTTCCTACCCTTTCCCTCTCCTTCTCCTGTTCCATGACCCATGAATCACTCTTCCTTCCGACGTCTTCGTCTAACTTGCTGCAAAGAAATAGTAGCAAATCTTGCAACTCCGAGTGCGTCTTCAGAGCAGCAGGTTATCAGAATGCAAACCCCCAGCCCCCATTCAGACTGCCGAATCAGAATTAGCACTATAAAAGGCAACTGAATGCACATTAAAGTTTGAGGGGCAATTTATAAATATTTTGATGTGTTGTGTTTCCACAACATTATCATAGCATAAACCATTAACTAAAATTATCTCTCTTATTCCTTGTCTATCCATTTAGAATGCAAGCTTTTGAGGTCAGGCAGTAAGTTCTTCTTCTTCACTTCTGGTACATACAGTAGGGTCCTTCACATAGTAGATACTTAATATTTGCATAAGTAGAATAAGAAGATATTATGTATTTCTATGTAAAATAGATTCCATTATTTGTTATTTGATTCAATGATCGAATAAACCCATGCCTAACTTGCTTTTTTGGAGGGGGGAGGGAATGACTTGTATCTCCTGGACAGTAATTTATTCCATCTAACATACTCTTGCCTGACAGTCTTAAGGAAACACATCTGTACTTCAATCAGTATAACCCTAAAGCCAGGAACTAAATAAAGCTGGAGAAAATCACCTTGGCTTAGCAAATACTAAGCTTGCCGCTTGCTCTCCTACACATTTTCTTTGTGTACTTTTCCTGAGAGTTGCTAAGGCAATATTAGCATTACCCATGTCATTGAAAGTTATTTCCTGCGACTGGATATATGAAACACTGAGATTTAGAAATTGTAAGGCCAGTGAATGAAACAAACCCTAGTTATATCCTCCATGAAGTTTAACATGAATCCTAATAATCCCTTTCAGCAGATTGTCTAGAATGAAATAAAATCTACTGAATAAGATTGCAAACAAAAACTGACCATTAGACTTTCAATTGTGTCACTTCCTGAATGACACTGTAAAGTTTATAATTTGTATTGTTATATTTTTAAATCTAGGCTACAAGAATAATCTGTGTATGAACTCATCAATCCAACTTTGAATGTTAAATTACACATGAGACAAGTAGTTTGTGAGTAGAGGAATGACTTTTTGTTGCTTTAAAAATGATTCCATTGGAACACCTCAGGCATGATAATGCACACTCGACCCAGACACATTCAACAGTCTACAGTTCCTTTGGGTTATTGTTTTCTTAAAATTAAGAAAGAAGCTTAAATTGATATGAATAGAGATTCGTAAAATATATAGTTGAACAGTGTTCCAAATGAGTTCTAATAGCATAACACATTTTTAAAAAATTAATTGAATAGAAAACCACATATAGAATGGAGTATGACAGCTATAAAAAATGAAATCTATCCTTTTACAACAGCATGGATGGACGTAGAGGGAATTATGCTACATGAAAGATGGAGAAGGACAAATACTATACGACTTCACCTATATGTGGAATCTAAAGGACAAAATAAACAAAAAAAGGAGACAGACCGATAGATGCAGAGGTCAGACTGATGGATGCCAGAGGGGAGGGGGCTGGGGGGCTGGGGGGCTGGGTGAAACAGGGGAAGGGAGTAAGAAGTACAGATTGGTAGTTACGAAATAGTCATGGGGACGTAAGCAAAGCATAGGGGACACAGTCAACAAAGTTGTAATAAGTCTGTATGGTGCCAGGCGGGTACTTGAAATGCTAGGGAAGACACTTTGTAAGGTATGTGATTGTCTAACTGCTACGCTGTACACCTGAAGCCAATACAAAATAATGTTAAATGTAAAGTGTAATTGACAATAAATTTTAAAAAAGAATATTAAAAATCAAAGATACCAAAATTAAAAAGCATATGTGTGTATGTGTGTGGCTATATCTACATATATATACACACACATATGTAAGTGTATATATTCATACACTGTGTGTATATGAATATGAGACAAGAAAAATAATACCATTATCTTAACAGTAATTATTTATGAGAAGTAGAAAATAGTATTTATTTTAAGAATTTTCTTCCTCATTCACTTTATATATACCAAACTTTCAACAACTCATAAATGTTATTTTTCCAATCAGTCAGACAAAAATGAACATTATCAAGAAACTATCATTTTTATTGAATGAGAGGATAGCAGCAATTCCATTTTCATCATCAAATTTATGTATTTTTATTTACATAATATTCATTATGTATCATTTAGAACACACAAAGAAAAAGAAGAAAATAAAATCACCTATAAATACTTCTACTTCCTAGGGATAACCATAACTAACTTTTTGATATATATTCTCTTAGTATTTGTTTAAAGAATGCAAACACATTTTATTAAAAAATTAAAATGAGACAATATCAAATATATTTACACAATTAGGTACAACAATAATACTTTATATTCCAATGGCTCTTTGCAATCAAACTTTTCACATACATTACTTTATTTTGAACACACACTTAAAACTATAATCCCTGTTCAATGCTGGAATACTGAATTTCTGTCAATCAAAACTACTTATAGGTAGCTTTCAAATTCTGATTCAGAAAATGTTCCTCCCCCATGTGTTGCTCAGCTAAATAAGATCTTTTCTCTTCTAATAAGTTAAAAAATGTGAAGACAACACAGTAGTTTGCGTCAAATAGGGTTAAAAAAATAAAAAACTACAATTAACCCAGGAATAAAGTAACAGAGCCATCCATAGTAAAACCAACAGCAGAATCTTAAGTTTTGCAAAATAAATGATGAGGATCTTCTGGTTCTTAGGGAGAAAGTAAAATTTCAATATTGTTTAGAAAATGATTAGAGTGTATTTTTTGTCTAATAAACTTTAAGTAGTTTCATTAGTTTGACATTACCTTGTATATGCAGATCCTCTGTGTGTGCACGTGTGGCGTGTGTATCTCCTATATGCTCAATCAGAACACTAACACCCTCTGTTCGTCGTTAAGATAAAGATCATTATAACAAGTAGGTATTTGGGTTGGCCTTCTCAGAAGTGGGCCTTAAAAGTAAAATGTAAAATATAAAAAGAAAGAAAGAGAACATTTGAGTCTTTAGAACCATGAGACTGAGGAATGGACTATTTTGTTTATTGTTGAACAATGATCAGTGCTTAATAATTATTTGTAAAATGAAGGAATGAATATATTATATTTGGAAATGTTTGAAGGAGATGAGACTAGGGGAATCTGCTTAAGAGTGGAAGAGTTCCAACCTCTCTTTGCAAAGGATCTATCTGTACTTCTCTTCCTCTTGAGACTCAGGGAATCATCCACATTTATGCCAATTTCAATGTTTCTGTTTTGGCATTGTCTTTGGTGCAGGTACGTACACATAGCTACAGAGCCTAGCACAGGCTTCAGAAGACTACAGAGGGCTCAGCACAGGGAAGCAAGAAAAAGGCATGTGTGTCTAACCTGACCTTAGTGGCTCAGCAGAGAAGCTCACCAGGCTATGGACTAGCCAGACTTGGAGAAGGACCCAGTGGTTAAGAGGGAAAGGAGGGAAGACACTAGAAGGACACAAACAGGCTCCTAGAAAGACAGATCATAAAAAGAGAGGAAAGCACAGACTTTCATGATGTCTAAATGCTAGGCCCCTGCCCTTGGAAAGAGTAAGTAAAACAAGCTGCACATTTTGTATTACCTAAGTTTAAGTAACAGTAGGATTGCTGTTTTTATTCCCATGGATGAATAATTAAACTAGATAATAAAATCATAAATGAAACTGACATAAGAATATCAACTTCAAATATTAATTTCACTGCAAGTCCCACGTCTTTGCCATTGGACTTGAGTTTCTTTTCTGTCCTCAGTGAGTGACTGCGTTATCTTAGCCAGTGATTCTAACTCCTGACTTTTCTTTCCCTTTGCCATGCAGCAGGGTCAGCTGTAAGTTACTGTTTTTTAGTGATGATGTCTTCTAGCTTAGCCAGTGAAAGGGAAGCTATTATCCATTGATTGCCTGAAAGGAAAATAAATGTAAACAGAGATCTGTTCTAACATGAATGTCCAAGATTTTATGAACTTCCTCAGGAATATTAATAGATAACAACTACTGAGCATTTAGTACGTGCTAAGTACTGCTCTTAGTGCTTTGCATGTATTGAGACAATACTCTACAACTCCATGAGGCAGGTGATAACATTATCTTCACCTTACAGATTCATTTTTCATTCTTGAACAAATACTTAAGAAGTGCCATCTATGGACCAAGTGCTGAACAGGACGCTGAGGTAAGCCTTTCTTCCCCGGATTTATAATCTCATGGAGGTGGAAGCAAACACTACACAAGTCCAGTGCCTAGTGGAGCAGATGCTGGGAAGCACTGGAAACAAATTAACGCTAGGAAGACTGATGGGTCGTTCAAGGAGACGGGGTGGGGTTATTGTTTTAAATGAGGAAAATAAGACTGAGCAGTAAATTAAGTAACTCTCCCAAGGCCATAGAGCTAGCTCGCCATTGCTGAAGTCGAAGAGGAACTAGCGAGGCAGACTGCAGAGACCCCTAACTACACTGCCCCGTTTCCTCAGCCTCAGTCAACTCCGCACATGATAGTCGATTGTCACAGAGCAGATATGATAGAAACAAAGACAGAAAATTTTCAGAGCTGGTAAAAACAACGTACGCCCTAAAACTCCAGTGGAAATGTCTAAGGCATTAATTCGTACAATAACCTAAGATTATATTCCTTTTGACATTAAGTTGATGACCTAGTTAGGATTACTAATTTACACAGAAATGGTAGTGTGTGTGTGTGTGTGTGTGTGTGTGTGTGTTTACCATGCCTGTTGCTCACCGAATGATCTCACGAGAATGTTTTATTTTACAGGGAATTTCCAGGGGTGGTTTGCACGTTGTCAGACTGACGCTTGCTGCCAGAGAAAGTGACTCGTATAGTGTCACACATGCGGAACTGCTATCAGTAGGTAATGACAATTCTTCTCTGTCTAAATTGGGTTTGCAGGAGCCAAATGCATTTCTGATTTTTCCTTCAAATATCTTCATTCTTTACAGTTATCCAAGAGTAGATCTTGAAATTTGATGGCAGACTTAATTTGGTATTTTTAAAAAAATGTTCACCAGCATTTTACACATTTTAAATAGTAATCAGCACCTTAAACTGATATATCTAAGAATATATCCATAGAATATTGGGGACTCAGTCTCTAAGGACTTTACCTTCCAAATTATATAAATAAAAACGTCAGTGCTGTATGTATGTAAAATTTGAGGGATGAGTTATAGTTTTTAGATTCCTATTTTCATGTGCCTAAACAAAGTAACTATGAAATTACTTGCTTCAAATTAAAAGGAGCCTTTTAAAGAATACTTTCATTTCCTTTCACTTTCGCAGGAACATCATATAACCTTTCCTTAACTTAAATAAAAACAGTAGAAACTGAGTCCACTCGCCTTTGAGGCAGAAATAGGTTGTCTCATCTGTTCAGGGAGCTATATTAAAACGAGAAAGGCCTCTTTGCAATTAGGCTTAGGAAAACTTTCCTTCGGGTTTACCTTGTTAATACATAGGCCCCTAAATCTGTTTGTTGGGGTAAAAATAGTAGATAACATGTGCTGAGTTTGGATTAAGTCTCAAATACCCTAGGTAGAGGTTTATACACATAATTACATTTAATCCTCACAATTATGCATACTATTATTTTTCTGATTTTACTGATGAAGAAATGAGTCTTGAAAAATTTTTAAAAATTGCCATTGGTCACAGAGCTGAACTCGAATCCAGGACTATCTGATACAAAACCCTTGGCCACAGAATTAAAGTTTCCACTGAAGGTAAAACAGCCTTGGCTGTTTCACATCTTGCCTCACACAGAAGCAGACTTTCTGTTATAGGCATGGATGGAACTGGAGAGCATTATGCTAAGTGAAATAAGGCTGGGGTGGGGTGGAGGGAAGGGGAGAAAATGCAGACAATTGTAACTGAATAAAAATAAATTAATTAATTAAAAAAAATAAAATATTGAGACACCAAAAAAAAATAAAATAAAAAAAAAAGAAAAAGAAAAAAAAGTGAAGAAGAGCCCTAATGTCCCACTTTGCTTCATCTATGGCAATGGTATACTTCCTAGTGGCCATTCTGATCTCCCAGTCTCTGATCATACGCATCTTCTTTCATTCTATTGTGAAAGATTCAGAAGTGGCCAAGGTAGGCCCTAGCTGGGTGGCTCAGTTGGTTAGAACGTTGTCCTGATACACTGTTTGCACAATCCTTGGCCAGGGCACGTACAAGAAGCAACGAATGAATGCATAAATAAGTGCAACAACAAATTGATGTTTCTCTCTCTCTCTCTCTCTCTCTCTCCTTTTCTTTCATGCTCTAAAATCAACAAATTAAAGAAGTAACCAAGGTAAATAAACCCATAAATCACTGATGTAGTAATTGCTAAAAATTTACTGTGCACTCACCAAAAAGACAGTTTGCAAACCAGGAGCACTCAAATCCAAACATGGAGTGAGGCTCACAGATATACCACAGAAAAGCAGTTTATATAGTGAGAAAGTGATGCTTTCATGGTGATTGGTAATTAAGCCAAATTAATAACCAAACTGGTTTTATCTGCTCTTCAAGGTTAGTCTTCACTTGCTTTTGATTTTAATGCTTTCAAGTATGCTCTTTTCTTTTTGCCTGCTGTGCACGGTCCCATTTTTCTTCCTAATTTTCAACATTCCCATCAATGGTGGCTCCTGGTGTAAGACCATTCCAAGCTTCCCCATAATCATAGCTCCCCGGATATACTGTACTTTTAGAAAGTGTCACACGGATTGTATCATTTACATACTATTTACTTTCCTATTTCTTTCATTGGATCGTGAGCTCTTGATAACGGTAACTGATGATCTGTATTTCCTTCCACGTACTTACAAAGGCCTGCCACACAGCAGAAGCTCAATAAACGTCAGTTGGCTAAAACAATTATTTAGTGGAAAATCAACCAAGCCAAAGGAGAAAATATATATTTCAAAGGAAGGTGATTGCTCCTTATAGCCAATACACATATTTCAAAGGACAATTATGCAAAGTTGAGTGATGGAAAAACTAATTATACAGACACAGCACTAAGGAGCATGGGACGTGGAAAACCATGTGAGACAGTGTGAATTTTCCAGTTATGGAAAAAGTATTCTTAATATTTAAGTGAGTTTCAGGATGACGAAAGAAAAGTATTCCTAATATCTAAATGTAAAAATTAAGAGGAAACATTATAAAATACTTGATTCTAATGTTTCAATAAACAATGAGAAAATACATCCCAGATATCAAAAGACTAATATAAAGAAAGCATATAAACTCATGAAGATCAGAATAATTTGGTATGATTAATATGCTGATGAAAAGGACATTGGGGTACCATTTTATGTTATTAAATCAAGGTTAATATGATAGAATATTTATCATAAAAAGTATAAAATAGGAAAGAAATATTAACAAGGAAATTTGAAAAAAAATGTACTACAATGAAATGAGACCAATGAGAGAGGTGAATACTTATAAAACAGGAGAAGCAGATAATAATTTTTGTTTGTAATTTTGAAACATGATGCCTAAAAAGATAAAGAGTACAATACAGTTCGGTTAAAATAGGAAATGTTTCAAATTGAAAATTCAGAAACTTATTTACTTTAACTGTTTTTAAGTATTGCCATACTCTTCCGGACAGGAAGCTTTCTAAAGCGGATCTAGCTCACGAGACAGACGACTGAAATGGAAGGACGACACAATATTGTGTTCAAATGAAACACATCGCAAGCTTGTAAGGGTAAATCAAGACACGGAGCCTAAAACATAACATATGTTAAATTGCGACCCTCCTGTTCAATCTAGAATGTGGAGGTGCCTTATGAAGGAAAGCTTAGACTCTCCGCACAGCCGAACACACAGCAGGGGGCTCACTGCCCACGACAGCCTCAGCCTCAGCAGAGCTCCTTCCAATCACTGCCCCCTGACGTTTTCCTCCCAGAAATGTGCAATTCTGGGTGACGCCAGAACATACTGATTGGATTTAAGTATGTGTACACCTAAAAAGTTAAAGCTGGTCTGGTACTCTCAAAGTATCCTAATAATGATTTTTTTTAAGTCAAACAAAATTTGTCCAGCCATGTGTTTATTTGAAATGTGAGTGCTGAAGTATGTGATCTACATTCTGGCTCTGTCATTTTCTACTTTCCTGCCCTCTAATGTTGGTACTTTTACTTAAAAATCAGAGTGGTACTAGTATCTGAACCTCATTGTTTTTGTGAGTATTAAATTTAAAATGTGTATAAAGTTCTTATATGAATGCCTTGGTTCATAGACATTCATAAATGAAGGTTAGAAACAATGTTAATGTTAGGAATAAAGGAATGGGTCAACCACGAACAAATAATGGGACAGAAGTAATACGCTTGCTTGTAGAAGCACCAGCGGCCTTTGAGAACTGGACTTGGCAGTGGGGAGCTCGGGCGGCGACTCAGCCTGGCTTTTCCCAGGTTCCTCCCCAGGTGTGATACAATGGGTACTGAACAAACAGTGTAGTGTCTTGGGGTCTCCTTTATATCATTTGTCAAATAAGAATGTTGGAGAAGATACTATTTGAGACAACTTTTAACTCTAGAACTAGCCTGATTTATTTATAAAAAGAGTGTTTTAGAAATAATTCTTCATATAAGGTTCTAGAAAAATTGTCATTATAAATTTATATTGTCTTTCATTTTTCATAATAGTTCATCTGTTTGTAGCTCATCTCTGAAACCCTGCATTTTGCTTCTCCCTACATCAATATTTTGCACAATTCTATGTAATTAAAATTATCTGTGCATCCATATATTAATGTTTTGTTTCATTATTATGAACTTTTGTTTCAAACTGGAATCTTTCATTAGAGTGCAACATTGATTTTGGTGAGATTTTCATTTTCTCACGGAACAGTTGTTAATATACCACGCCTGAGGCAAAGGCAAAATTTGACACCTTGGCTTATCATTTCAGATGTTTAAAAAATGTAATTCCCACATTCATTCAGCAGTCTAGTCCTAACTTTCCACTCACGCTGTGCCTCTTCCTCCAGCAGACTGTGATAGTTTTAAAATGGTCCTATGTACATATTTCTCAAGTATTCTCTTAACTCTTAGTTAGCCCAATACTATGAGAATTTATCTTTGGAATGAATATGCCAAAATGTTAGTAGTGATTGCCTCCAGATATAGTCATTCTGAGTGATATTTTTTTCCTGCTTATATTTTCTGTACTTTTCAGATTTTTTACAGTGAACATATGCCATTTTTTATAATTAGAAAATAAATATTTAATACTTTTAAATATTTTTCTTTGGATTTTAAAATTCTTATCCATAATTCAAAGTGGGTGTAATATATTTGCTGAGATTAAATAAAATATAAAATTAAATACTTGAAATTATATAGTATCTTTTTTAAGGAGAATAGAAAGAAAATAATTGTATGACTTTTTCCTTAACTTCTGAACAGTTATGGAAGACTGAGAAACAATCATAGATTAGACAAAAACCATAAATTTTCACATTTTAAAAGAATTTCAGAGAGTTGTAAATAAAAATATCATTGTGTGTGGTCTAGTCATTGTGACTAATGAAATAATTCTTGAGAAAATCTCCCCAGCTTAAGAACCTCCAGAGTAGAGAAAGGGTCTATCAGGGGATTGGGTGGCATTCACTTGGGCTGAAAAATGCATGTTCTTAATCACCATAATTTCAGCTAAATTGAATTTTTGTTAAGGTACTCAAAAAAGGAAATGTTGAATAAAAGCTAAGCTTCTTCATATGAGAAGCTATTAAAGAGATTTATAAGCATTATTTATATCTCTACAAATATATTTATAGCATTATGATACTGTTATCAGTCCAAAATAATACATATATAGGATAAACTTAAGAAGAGGAATTATATTGATTTCTATCTGCCCCAATATTTCTATTATAATTCAAAAGAAAAGCATAATTGCAGAGTAAAGAGTGCAACCATAAAAATTTAATGGAAAAAAATGGTCTTTTGGAACACATGTAATTCCAGCTCTGTTATCATATAATATGTAAATGAGCATGTTTTTTCAAAGTTCAGCTCTCTCATTTTATAGGAATATTAAGACACTAGTAAAAGTAATTTGAAATATCTCAAAATTTAAGGTAAAAACACATGTTCTATATGAGTATAAATGAACTCCCATTTGGCAGCATCATAAAATGTCTGATTTTTAAAATCTACTTTTATTTCTCAACATGATATAAATAGCCTATTGTGTTTCTTAGTGAAGAATTAAGTTAAAATATAAGTGCCCATCACTTTATTACCAATGTGAAGTGTTAAAACACAGTAAATCAGTGTTAGATACACCATGTTGCATCAAGCTGTTAGGTGCACTGATATGATCCCATGTTTTATCTTCCAGCACAAACCTGAGTGCGGATGAGAAATTACTGATGTTAAGAAAATAAAAGTTTAGAGTGTCTGTCTGGGAAACTAATTACTTAAACTAGTAAATGGTTACCAGCTAGAGTAAGAAGCATTTAAGTCAAGCACAGTTGGTTTGTAAAATTTCCTTCCAATGGCTCAGCCGTCACTGGAGGGTGGAGTTCGATGGACCTTGGATTATAGATTTGAAGGCTTTGGGATATTGAGTACCTTGGCACAGGTGTCAGCGCTAGATATTTTATTTAATCAGAGACAATATTATTTTGCTTTGTTGCTCTCTATATAGTTTCTTCTCTTTAAAACTAATCTTCAGAGAAACCATAGAAAGGTGCTGTTAATACAGCAGATGACCCACCATTTCCCATGTGAAATGAAGTTGAAACATGAAAAGGAAAACCAGCTTTAACAAAAATAAAGGAAAATGTCCAAAGGGAGTGGTATTTTGGGAGTAGCAAGGAATTATACAAGCTGGCTATTATGTAGTTAATAAAAAACTGATCCTGAGTAATATGAAACAGTGTACCTTCGTTTTGATCAAAAAAGGGAAGTAACAGGAATCTGGCATAGAGGGCCATACATTCTTAATATGAACACGAGTAGTGGTCAAAATGTTGTTATTAGCACAGCAAAAATATCCAGACCAAATGCTTTTATTTTACTAGCAAGAAATAACTTGTAACTATACTCTGGTGTCTAGAACTAATAAACTATTAATAATTTTGGTGTTTTTTAAATTGCATCCCTCAATATATGTAATAATGACCCCAAAATAACATTAGGAAAAATACAAAAGAAAATAAAATAATGAAAAGTAGAATTCAAAAACATAAACTGATTAAAATAAAACAGATAAACTCCTTCAAAGAGAAGTTGAATATTTATCATAAGTTGTGGAAAACTTGGAACCTCAGTCTCTGCAGCCTCACCAGTAATTAGAGGTACGTTATTAAATCATGCAAAAGCCAGAGAAGCTCTCTGGGACAGAATAAAGCCCTGTGTAAAGCCTCACATACTTGAACTCACATTTATAATTCTGACTTTTTGAGTAATATACTTTTCAAACAATCCATCATTTTAATTGGAAACCTGAAGTTATAATGAACTATTAGTTTCTTAGAGAAAGGAAAAAAGCAGATATTCAATCCGTGAATCTAAAAGTTGGCAGCTAATAATTTTTCAAACCTTAATTCTAAAAGTGCAAAACCAGTTCTACAGCCTTGTTCTAAATATATCAAGTTATCATTACACATTTACTATTAGAAATGATTAATTATTGTCTGAATTAGTGAACAATCAGTGTAGGTGTTTTAAATCATATTGCTAATTTTCTAAAATATTTTGCATATTATTTGATTATGAGCAGCCTGTCTGATACTCTGGGGCCCCTGAATTGACTCTGTAGGCAACGTAGAGCCCGTAATTGAGTGTGTTTTAGCAAGGAGGAGGGGAGAGAGACAGGCCACCAGCAGTGAACGGTGAAAGGGAAGATGATGCTCCAGGCTGCTGGGGATGGAGAAGGGGAATGTAGACATATTTCTAAGGCAGAGAAATTAATTCAATGTGGAGGAGAGAGCCGTCTGTCTCTGTGATAGCACTCGGGTGATGTGATGGGGGTAGTAGTGAGGCCTTTAAGATAGCGAATCATGGAGCTCTTTCTCTGTAAATGGAGGGAGGACAGAAAAATAATGGTTTTAGTAAATCTGAAGGTGGGACATAGATAAACAATGTGATATTTAGGGGATATTTTAGGGGACTAGTACAGTGATTCAAGGGGTCTTGAGGACTCAACAATTTTCATTAGTTGTAATTTGCCTACAATGGTGCAAAAGTAAGAAAGAGTAAAACAACTGTCACCTAAGCATTAATAATAAAGGCAGTGGCACCAAATTGCAGTATTAACCACCATGCACTTGTGGTTAAAATAAATGTCAATTTTGTATAAGAAAAAAAAACACAGTGAGATACTGCTACACAACCATTAGAATGGCTGAAATTAAAAGACTGGCCAAGTGTTGGTGAGGGTATTGAGCAAATGGAACTCTCAACACTGCTGGTGGAAATGTAGGTTGGTATAACACCTTGGGAAAACAGGTTCGTAGTTTGTGCTACAATGACTAATTACATTGAGCATCTTTTCCATGTGCTTACTTGGATATTGTTTTTGGTGATATATCTGTTGAAATCTTTTGCCCAGTTTTTTTTTATTGCTTTGTGTGTTTTCTCATTATCAAGTAGAGAGTTCTCTATATATTCTGAATACAAGTTCTTTAAGACTGATTTTCTACCAATTGTGCATACAATTTTCCTGCTTCTTTGGCTGGATAATTTTTGATGTGCTGTTTGACATTATGAACTTTACCTTCTTGGATGCCATATTCCTACAGATATTCTTGAGCCTTGTCTTAGAATGCAGTTTTGTTACTTGAAAATGTTTGACATTTTTCAAGTCTTGCTTTTAAATTTGGTTATGTGTGGCCAGAACAGTCTTTAATCTAGGGCTAATTGTTCCGCTTCTCTTCAGTAATGATGCAAATAGAAATTGAGCTTGTTTATTACCAACAAAGCTCACCAAAATGAATTTTTAAGATATACTTTATGGAAAAAGAAAATGATCTCAGGAAGAGAGTTGAGATCCAAGAAAGAATGGTATATAAAGAATGCTGTAAATATGTGGTTTAAAACAAACAAATATTGATTCTCTTAATATAAAAAACATGGAAAATGTCAGATAGAATAATTAAAGTAGGAAAAATAGATAATCTGAATTAAAGCATTACAAAGGGCTTTTACATATTTTTTCAGAAGAAAGAAAAAAATAATTAAATATAATTCATTACAGATTGGTATTAATACTAATAATGGCTGAGTTAAATATGCATCTTGTAATTTCTAGGATATCACTGAAAGAATAAAGTAGCATGCAAATGGAACGGGGAGGAACTCGGTCCAAAAGGAAGTAAAAAAAAGTTAAACAGAAAAAGGAACAAAAAAGATGATATAAAAGAAGAAGCAATAAATATGATGGTGAAATTGAATCCATATGCATCAAGTATTATAATCAATATACTATTAAAGTATATATTAAAAGACTAAAATTTTTGACACTAAATTGAAAAAATCCAGCTATATACATTTATAAATATATATAAAGGTTAGCAAATACATAAGACAGTTCAAAAGAAAAGAACATAAAAATATGTACCATATAAATAACAAGCTTGATCTAATGGCCATAAATAATAACACATACCAAATATGGAGATAAGTGTTCTGCCCAGAATACATGGAATATTTTAAAAATCAGTCAAATAGAACTCAATAAATTTCAAACTACCAAAATAATATACATCATATTCTCTAACTATACCACAAAATTTAGAAATCAATGACAAAAAGAAACATTAAAGTTCACACTTCTGTGTATTTATATTTCTAAAGAAGAAATCAAAATAAAATAAGAAAATATGTGTAACTAAATAATAATTTAAAAAGTTGTAAGAACTTGTTGGATATAGATGAAGAAGTACTTAGAAATTATAGCTTTAAATGTTTGTTTAAGGTATATTTCCAAGAGTTAAGCATTTTAAAATTTCAAAGAAAGAAAATGGAAATAAATATTAAATATAATACAAAAATAAATGTAAAAAGATTTACAATACAAAATCCTTTTTAAAGATTCATATGGTTGTCCTTTGAAACGACAAATGAAATAATAAACTTCTAGGAAGATTAATTGATATAAAAAAGAGACACAAATAGATTATCTTAGAAATAAAAAAGAAAACATAATTTCATATAGAGCAGATATAAAAAATAAAGGAATGTTCTAAACAATTTTATGTCAATAAATTTGAAAATAATTAAAATCAACAAATTCCTAGAAAAACAAAAAAACAAAATGACTCAAATAGGAAACCTGAATGGTTCCAAATTCTTAAATATATTCAACTGAAATGTTCAAAGAACAATTCATTCACATGGAAAAAATAATCTGGAGCCCAGCTTCACAGTGCACATGGAATTCATTCCAGATGGATGTCGTGCTTTCATGAGAAAAAAGTTCCACAGTTTAGAAGATGTATTATGACATAAGAGAGGCAAAGATTTCTTAGACAATATATATATATATGTATGTATGTAGTAAACTGAAGGAAAAACATTAACATATGTGACTATATTAAGAGCTTCTGTTTATCAAAATTATAACTACAGCTATGTTTCCTAGTCAAGCATCCAATTCAGTATTAAATATTGTATGGAGTTCAAACATTGTATAACTTTAAATTCCTTTAATCTGGAACAATCACTCATCCTTTCTTTTAATTTCTTGGCTTTAACATAGTTGAAGAACAAAAATTGTTTTGTGGAATCTAGTTTAGGCTTGTCTGATATCCCCTTGTGATCTGATTAAGGTTGTGTATTTTTGGCAAGAATATCACAGGAAACCTGTTCATTATTAAAACAGTGAAAAGCCTAACTGCACCAAAAAACACTTATAAATCTACAGCTAAAAATACAATTTGTACTCTTCTGTTATTTTTTGAATGCTGAGAGCGCTAAAATGTTATATAAAAAAATTACTAGCATTATATTTTTTAAACAGAAAGTAATAGGAAGGAAAATTGTCAAAAATAATTACAAAAGTGTAATGACAGTCATAAGTAAACAAAAATAAAAATTTAATAGAATTAGAAATGAAGTAAATATTTTCTGAAAGGAAAGCATCTGAGATAAATTCACTGATAAAGTAGGTTTTTCAAGTTGACCTTAAAAGATAGCTGGGATTTCGACTGAAAATACGGGGGAGGGTACTCCAGATGGAGAGGGCAGCAAGAGAACAGTAGTAGGAAGGCAGAAGTGGTCAGCTATGTTTGCTCTGTGGGAGGAGAGGCAATCACCCTAGTGTGCAGCGTGTGCCTGCCAATGACAGCAACACCCATGCTGGAGCCACACATCCAAGGAGCTGAAAGATCATGTGAAAAGGATGGACTTGATTTGAAAGGCCTTGAGACCTCATTGAGCAGGGAACCCGAGTTCTTACAGAACCACACAGCTCTGACGGAGGAAAGAAAAACAAATGCTTCTACATAGTTTGTTTCTGATGTGTGGTGGTTGTTTTTCTTGTTTTGCTTTTCCAATAACTCTACTATTACACTGCTATTCTTTATTTTAGGCTCCTTCTTTTATGCTTAATGAAGCTAAAAATTTTAAATTGCTTTGGTAATATAAAAACAAAATTAAAATGTTAAGGTTATTTTTTAAAAAACATAGCAGCTTTCCTATTACCATTGCATCTATAATTTGACAATGAAGAAATATAATAAATATGAAATATGAAATGGATATGAAATATAAATATATTTTAATACAATTTTATTGTGTTAAATACATCTTATTTTATTATATTTTCATGTAAATGAGAATATCATAAAATAAAGCTCAGAGAGGTGTGCAATTGTTGAGAGCAAATCAGAGTTCCTAAGAATAGTTCAAAGGCAACCACTTAAGCTATTTATTAAAACACACTTATTATTATATAGACTATAGTAATTAGTACCGACTTTGTCAAGGAACTCAACTCATACATACAAATTGCATTACGCATGGTTTGAAAACTGTTTACAGACCTACATTGTAGTTGCATGCTTGTATTGTAGTTAAGAAAAATGTATCATCTTTGAATGTGTTTTCCTATGCACATTCTTGTGTTTTTCACTTGGTAAGTGCATCTAACTTACTCTAAGAAATCACAGTTTAAAATTCAAATACGGAAAGATGAGAGTTAACAATGTCTTCAAAATAAGCCTACTTTTCCATAAACTGTAAGCTTATTTCTACTCAAATATCAATAGAAAATAATTGGAAGATATATCAGAATACCACTGACATAATGACCTAAAGGTACTCATCATAAAACAAAACAACTAACACAACAGGGTTTTTTTTGTCAATATTGTTATGTAATAGTGACAGCATAATTTAAGTGGCCAAATAGAAATGATGAGGGTGGAAAGTCATTCAAAATGTTGCCACCAATTTATAGTGCCCTTCTGTCTTAGGGAAGAAAATTAGCACAATTACTTATATTTTATGTGCATTTGATTATAATTTTTAATAATTTCTAGTTGCAACATTTTTCCTTTTCAACAACAGCAACAACAAAAAATATACTTGGGGCATACCAAAATGAAGAAAAAGAAGAAGTAACAAGAAACTTGAGGACTGCCAGTTTCAAAACTCTAATATGCAGTCAACATTTCCTCTTTTTATTCCTGAAAATCATCCCAAAACATTGAGAATGAGAAACAATTATGCAAATGCCCTACTTATTGAAAATAGAAAACAGTGAAATTCTAGACGGCCAGACAATGGAATGGTTCCAAACTCAGTAATGGCACGCAAAAGGGTGTGCAGGAGGGTACAGGGAAAAGAACCCTTGAAGAATTAATCTAGAAACTGCAGATTTCTTTTATATTAACTTTGTATTGTTGTTCAAGTACAGCTGTCTCCATTTTCTCCCACACCACTTCCCCCCAACACAGCCATCCCCAGTTCCTACCCTTGATCCTGCCCCCCCTTTGGTTTTGTCCATGTGTCCTTCATAAATGTTCCTGAAAACCTTTCCTCCTTTTCAAGAACTAACAAATACACTTTCTTCTAAGGTTAGGAGCCATACATTTTCATATTGTAGACTTGATGCAGCAGTTTCAGATAGAAGCGTTTGTGAAAGCAATTTGGTTCCAAAACGCAGAGAAAGTAGGGCTAAATGAGGAACTGCACAGAAAAGACACATTTGCAGAAAGCAATCTACATCTGTGGAAACAGAGAAGTCAAGTCTTTCGTTGTGGGGGAGAAAAACGGAACAGAACACACAACAAAAAACCCACATTGCCTATCTTCATTGGCTAGACCAAAAAAATAAAATAAACCCTCACTTTGTTCAGTGGTACAAAAGAAAACTGGGCAACCACAGGATCTATACAAAGATACAAAATAAATAGAAAGAGGAAAAAAAAAAACCCAATGGCACATCAGAAATACACACTAAAAGAATGTTGCCATAGAGAAGTGAAAAAATGTGACCAAACACTATACCATGAATTTTTAAAATATACTAAACAGCAACCACTGCTTTGAAGCAATTATATAGTGCAGAATACAAGGGGTTAAGGAGAGGTTAGCAAGACAAGAACAAGAGATAAATTGTAAACTTTCGACGCTCAACTACATGGTATAATTGAAAACAGTAAAAGTATCATGAAATGGGGGGAAGGGGAAGAGCACTGGAAGAATAAGAAGATAGCAAAAAGCAAAGTGATAATTACAAACTGAGTCATGGATATCAATAAGGAATCAAAATGAATTAGAGAGGAATTGTTGAATGTATCACAAACAAAATGAATCCAACCTACATATAAAAGGAATCCCTGAATAACAAAATCATCATAAGCGAGAGCAAATACCGAAAGCTATGAATCCAGAAAGTGTTCCTGAAATAAAAGACTTGAATCTACATCTTGAGGGAGGGGACTTATAAAAAAATAGTCATGTGGGCAAAATAGTCCAGAACAGTCAGCACTAAGATAACATTCTAGTGGAGTCACTGGACTTAAAATACAAATGAAGGATTCTTTAATTAGCCAGGCAAACAGAATCTCCCTAAATACTACAAGTCTAGAAGAAAGAAGAGCAACATGGTCCTCAGTGAAACTGTACTTCAAGTACAAGGCAACAGACAAACACTTTTGAACATGCAAGATTTCAGAAACACTGCTGCCAGGGCCCTTCCTCAGGAATCTCTGAGCGGTGACATCCAACCAGGAGATGTTTAAAAAATCAGTAACAAACTTGCCAACATTGTAAGGTTCTTTGGGAAGCAAATCCTCCCCTAGTGGACAGCGGAGGCTTGCGAACGATTGTAGCTCCCATGGCTTGACCGCGACCGCATGAGATGCTCGGATCCAGAACCTCCCTGAGAAACTGCTCCTGGATTCCTCAGCCATAGAAACTGTGATAGAACCAATGTTTGCTTTTTTAAGTTGCTAAATTTTAGGGTAACTTGTTAGACGACAATATATAACTAAAACAAGGCTTTTAAAGTATTGAAGTTGAAGATGTCAGGATGCTGCAAGGCAGAAAGAAGTTTTTAAGGACAGTTGTTGATGTGCTGAGTCCCACCGTCCCCCACTGTTACGACTAAGGGATGCCACAACCCTCACACATAATGATTAGGGCTGCCAGCAAATTATTTGGGATTGATATGTGTTCTCCGGATGTACAGAACACCAAGACCCACGCCAGACCCATGTCTGGAAATGATTAAAGGCAAGAGGCTGAGACTGCAGTGCCGCCGCGAGTGCAGGACGTGGTGGTTACACCGGCAGTGGCTCGCACGTGCCGTTTGTCAGCGCAAGAGACAGATGCGTGGTTTTGCTGCAGCGGAATGCCATTTGTTGCTGCTGGAAGTGGGGATCTTACAGTAGCTAAAGGAGAAGAATTATCCCATTTTTAAAAATTGGATTGTTTGTCTTCCTGGTATTGAGTCATATAAGCTCTTTATATATATTTGGAGATCAAACCCTTCTCCAGTGTATCATTGGCAAGTATTTTCTCCCATGTAGTTGGTTCCCTTTACATTTTGGTGATGGTTTCTTTAGCTGTGCAGAAGTTTTTTAATTTGATGTAGTCCCATTTGTTTAGTTTTTCCTTCACTCTCCTTGCCCTAAGGGGATATAATGGCAAAAATATTGCTATGCAACATATCTGAAATTTTACTGCCTATGTTCTCCTCTAGAATTTTTATGGTGTCACAACTTATATGTAAGCCTTTTATCCATTTTGAGTTTATTCTGGTGTATGGTGTAAGATCATGGTCTAGTTACACTTTTTTGAATGTACCAGTCCAGCTCTCTCAATACCATTCACTGAAGAGACCGTCTTTATTCCATTGTATGCTCTTGCTTTATTTATCAAAAATTAATTGACCATAAGGACATGGGTTTATTTCTCTTAAACCCATGTCCTTATGGTCAATTAATTAAATATAACCACAGACATTGAGATTGAGAACAATCTGACAGTAACCAGAGGGTAGATGGGAGGGGATAATGGGAGAAAGGGGGCAAGGGTTTTCAGGAACTACTATAAAGGACACATGGGCAAAACCAAGGGGGGGTGGAGCAGAGGAGGGAGGTGGGGATGGCTAGGGTGGGGGAGATGGTGGGGGGTAAATGCAGACAACTGTAACTGAACAACAATAAAATAATTTTTAAAAAAGACATGGGTTTGTTTCTGGGCTCTCTATTCCGTTACATTGATCTATGTGCCTGTTCTTATGCCAGTACCTGAACAGACACTTCTCAAAGGAGGACATACAGATGACCCATAGACATATGAAAACAATGCTCAGCACCACTGGCCATCAGAGAGATGCAAATTAAAACCGCAGGAGATACCACCTCACACCAGTCAGAATGGCCATCATTAATAAATAAATAGACAAGTGGTGGTGGTGAGGACGTAGATAAAAGGGAAGCCTAGTGCACTGTTGGTGGGAATGCAGACTGGTGCAGCCACTGTGGAAAATAATATGGAATTTCCTCAAAAAATTAAAAATGGAACTGCCTTTTGACCCAGAGATTCCACTACTGGGAATATACTCGAAAAATCCCGAAACACCAATTCAAAAGAATTTATGTACCCTTATGTTCATAGCAGTGCTATTTATAATAGCCAAGATTTGCATACAGCCTAAGTGCCCATCAGTAGATGACTACACAAGAAAATTGGTACATTTACACAATGGAATCGGAATTCCTACCTTTTGCGACAGCATGGATGGAACTGGAGACTATTATGCTAAGTGAATTAGCCAGGTGGTAAAGTACAAATACTGTATTATCTCATTTATAAGAGGAATCTAATTAACAAAATAAACTAACAAAATAGAGCCAGAGGCAAAGAATCATGGAACAGACTGGCAGCTGTACAAGGGGCAAGGGGAGGTGGGGACTACTTGAAAGAAGGTGAAGGGATTAGTCAAAGAACACCTGTGGAAGACCCATGAACATAAACAATGGTGTGGGGATTGACCTTGAAAGTGGGGGGTGGGCTGGGTGGAAGGGGGCAAAAGGGGAAAAATTGGGACAACTGTAACGGCATAAACAACAAAATTTTTTTTTTTTAAAAAGGAGAAGATTTTCCTGAGACATGCACAGGAGGATGTAGCTCTGCGATATGGTTTATTGACGATGTACAATTAATGGGGATCCCCTCCTGGTTCCCCAATGTCCCATTCCACCCATCTCACCATGGGAAACGTCCATTATTGTCTTTAATAGAGCCAGGATGAAGGCCACTGCCCAGAGTTTATGCTCCACATTAATGTAAAGTCCAGTCCAGCATCTGGCTAGCTTAGTGTGTGTTTCCAGCTGTGGTCCATTTCAGGCTTCCTCTTGGAGCCTGTGTGTGAAGTGGCATGGCCCTGAGCTACGTGGCAGCCAGGATCACATCGTCATGGAAAAAGGATGAGTGAAAGCACAGGATGAGTGTGGGTCACCCTGGCAAAAGAGATAACTTCTTTGTCCCACTGGCATTATATTAGTTTGGGTGTGGGATGGACCAGTAGCTTTCTCAGAATGACCAATCAGCTTCCCAAACTTTTGCATGCTTCTGGTGGGCCGACCTTCCAACCCATCTATTCTTTCCCCAGAGTAGACTGACAGGACTCTCTGGTCCAGCACCTCTCCCTGTGCCATTTGGACTCCTATTGGCATGTGCCAGCTCTCCCCTGGTCCCACCCCAGCCAAGTACCAGAGTCTGGGGAGGGAGGATTGTTAATCCAGTTGGCAGAGAAATGCTGTAATCCCCTGGAATGTGAAGCTGTAGCTTCTGGCTAGCGGGCAGACAGGTTTATGCTTCTCCATCTGTTAAACTCAATGTCTAGTTCCCTTTGTTCCCTTTCCTAGCTCAGTGCCTCCAGTAACAGTTTTACAGATGGACAGGGACCAGGTAAGAAAAAGAACCAGTCAGGAGATAGCTCAGAGACTTTGATCAAAAGAGACATGGGAGGGAGCCATAGAAACCAACACTACGCATCTATATAAGGTGGACCACCACAACTACATGCCTAGTGGAGAGGAAACATTCATCTCCATCAAGGAACTGCAGGTGGGACATGCTCAGTGAATGGGGGCATCACCGAACAACCCAGAAATATTCTCCAAGAAAAACAACCAGTGCTTACTATCTGATATGACCACTGGAAAATAAAAGCCCCACCTCTTCCCTGTAGGAGGAGAAACCACAGCTGGAATCCTGAGAAGCAAAACGCAGACTAAGAAAAGCAGAGAAGGAACTGACCCCAGCACCCCTCCCACATCAAGCCTCAAACAGAAAAGAACAGGGGGGGGGGAGGAGCTTTCACGTTGGTAAGCATTGGAGTTTTGACTATTGCATGGAACTGTAACTAATTAATGAAGGAGCCCTTATGTGCTGCTCTTCAACACAATGGATATATGATTAAAACTAAATTTATTATTGAAAATTAGTAAAAATAGCAGTATTTCATACCAGTAATAGGTATCATACAATTATCAACACAAAAAAGCTTTGTAATTTTAGCCCAGACCCTGAGACATTGGACAGCGACTGAGTGGTAACAGCATTACAGCAGATGACATTATCTCAAGTTAAGTAAGAAACCAGCTTCCAGACCCAAACTCCTACATAGCAGCATAGCACAGCATTTTTGTTTGACCAAGTGTGATCTCATATAAGCTGCCCTGAGAAATATATTTATAAATCATTTTTAGAACTGATGTCTTTATTGGAATATAGCTAAAAATTAAGAACATTTATGCATTGTCAGGAAAGTGCAACATATTGTTAAATAAATTTGCTTTCATTTTTTTGTTTTTATCCTAACATCAGATATCCATTGTTCAAAAAACTTCAGTGTTTTTAATTATGAGAAATAAACAAAAAAAATAAAAATAAATAGATAAAGAAGATCTGTAACACTACCTGTGAATAGGATGCTCTCGATTACAGAGATGTAATCTTCAGGTCCCTGCTCAGTCGAGATCTCCCATTTGCTTTCAGAGATGTTCAGTAATTTGTAAAATTGATCTGAACTCGTGACCCCACACAGCAGGATAACCACACTTTCTGGTGGATGAAGTACCTTTTCCAGAAACTGACATTTCTTTGGAGTAAGGTCTTTAAGCAGGCTACTTGATAATATCAAAAGTTTGCATTTATAAGAGTTTAAATTCAGGAGTTCCAAATCCCGAAGAGGGTAATTCTCCAGGTGATGTAACAGGATTGCTTCCTTTTTCACAACGTGGGAGAAAACTTCCCTCAAGTACAGAGCCCACTCCTCAGCATCTTCTTCATATATCATTATGATGTCTTTTGTATTTTCTGGAAAAAATAAAAAATATATTATTTTCTTATATTTAAAATGCTAACAGAAGGTTATATTGTTATTTCTTAAAAAATTTAATGTGCTGATTAGGGAATATATTAATTTGTTTATATAAGAGACTAATAATAAAATTCATACTATCCCCACCATAATCACATGGGACTAAACTAGTCCCTCAGATGCAACACATTTCATGTACAAATGTGAATCTAGGATGCTCAGCAGAAGTGAGAGGAGACTTGTGTGAAGAATGGTAAGAACATTCTTTGGGACTAGGGGTGCTGAGCTACTAGGCACAGCTCTGCCAGTGACCAGTTTTACCTAGATTATGGTATTTAACTCCTCTGAGCCACTGTTTTGTTTTGTTTTGTCTTTTTAGCTAAATGAAGGCTTATAAAGAAAAAAGCCCTATCTAATGAATTGGATTATTCTGAGAAGAAATCAGACAACTTAGATAAGAGAATTTCAAAATCTTTCTTCCAAGTCAAAATGGGTAGATAAAGATAGATTATAGAATTTCCATGCCCAGAAAACCAACAAAATAAAAATTAAAAAAAGAAATTCAGTAGCAAAATACAAATAAAGCAGTACTACCTCATGTCATAGACTAAAAAGTTGATTCTGATAACATAAATAGCAGGTTCTGGTGGGAAGTACTAAAGCTAAACTTAGCTCCCACCCTAGGAACCCTAGAACTAGAACTGATGAAAGACCGGAGTCACCAAAACTGCCCGGCTCCCTCGTTCTATAAAAGTATCTCTGAGGACGATGCTTTCTCTTTCAGCTCATTGATTCCTACACAATGCGTAGCATAATTTCTTGAAGAGATGTTCGACAAATATATTTTCATTTACAGAATGAGAAAAAATCTGGCAGAAAACACATGAGAAATGTACACTAGTTGTGTATGAATCACCAATATAGTTGTTATTCTCATGCAGTACCTCACTTGGCCTGAATACTAAACAAATGCTTGTTGAACCAACTCAGACATGGTGTCATAATTCAGTATTTTAATGTCTGAGGAACAGTAGAGGAAGAGTATATATTGTAACTAGCCGGAGTAACTGTTGCACAGTTATAAAATAATTACAGTAAAAATTAAACTAATAATGTTTTAATTATCAAGTGCTTAACATAAGCTAGGACTCTTCATGTTTTACATATGTTATTCACTTAATTCTCAAAATTACTGCCATTAAGGCAGTGATGTGAGTCACATTTTACAGATGGGAAAGTGAAATTGCTGTTGGAATTAGGATTCTAATGCAGCCAGTCTGACCCCACAGGCTATACTTTTAATCTAATAGCAAGGGACACAGTAACATTTTTTAGAAAATTCACATAGATTCTTTGTACTGATATGGGCTAGATGTAGCCAATATTAAGCATCCTATAAATTAATCTCAAATATGCAAAGTATGTGACAGCTTATTGGGAATCTGATTTCCTCTCAAGAGAAAAGAGGTTATAGACAATATGACACATTCTAAGAGTATGGTTATCTATGAAGAATTTATAGAACTTACTTCTGGACTCTAAAATTTAAATCAATAAAATACGGACTAAACTAGAAGGTATATTATAAAGTACAGCATGAATACTCCCACATTATATAGTTGGGTATCTCACCATCGTAAGAGTCACAGGAAATCAATTCTAAAGTCAGTCATAATCCACTTTTCAAAACTTCCCAAGAAAATTACTCGTTATCAGTACTTTATGGCTATCTTTTATGTTTAACTTGTTTTCCTTTTAAATTTGTATTGGCTTATATTCAGTCAATAATCATTGTTTGACAATTTTTAAGAACCTGATACTTAGTCCATAATTGCTGTTTGACAATTTTTAAAAACCTGAAGATGGTTATTAAGTGCCATCCCTTTCATCTCTTTAGATTAAATTATTTGGGTCTTTTAATCTTTAATTTTCTTAATTATTATTTCCTAAGACTTTCCATGTGCCAGATATGTTGCGAAGTATTTAACATGCATTACCTTATTTAGAATTCATGAAACTGCATGAAGTTAGCTTTATTATTCCCATTTTCCTGATGATCACATTGAGCCTCAGCAAGGTCAGGTCATGTCAGAGCCATGAAGGCGGTAACTGGTATTTCTGCTGCCTTCTAATCTTTTTTGTATGAAACTGTGTTGAATCAGACTACGAAAGTTAATAAAGCAGCTTTTCATAGTCATGCCTTCTCTTCCCTTACCCTAGAAAATACAAGCTTGTCCTTGAGTAACATGTGAAGTATAGACCCAAACAACAGTTGTCTGTGAATTCTCAAGAGGAGCCTTCTGGCCTTGCAATGCACTTCCTTTTACAACGTGAACTAAATCAAATTGAAATCATTATTCTGCCCATTTAAGGAGGGCTATTGTCATTAAATTTGGCCAATTTTAACAGGCTGTGAAATGAAACGATAAATAATGAACCTGAAATATAGAAACACAAGGTTTTCATTCCTGGAAAGCTTCAATTTGCAATTAAATTATTTAAAATGTAAATTTCTAACCTAGCAAAATAAAGTAAATGACAGCATTATAAAAAAATAGAGCCATATTATTTTTTGTAAATGTACTATAAAGTGTTCTTTCAGATTTCATATGATGTATTATTTATCATGCAAAATACTATAACAGACCCTTAAACTTGAAGGTAATTTGTATCAATAATTGATGTCAATAATTGTGTTTACACCAAGACAGATTATACTACATTTTTCCAAAAGAATGAGACTAATCATATCTAAATCCTTCCTGATACATATTTACAGCTTCGAATGGCAGATTTTCTTTTTTTTGAATGAGATCCCATCTCTTACCCTTGTTTGACTGTGCGTCGTGAAGAAAGATTGCATGTGATGCCTTTATTCAATATTATATTTTTTCTAACTGGCGACCACAGTGCAGAAAAAAACAAACAGAAAATTACAAAGAAATGATTTGCAGCCATAATGGACTCAGTAGTGATTAACATGAACATTAATCTTGATATAATCACACACAAATATATCAGATTATACTCAGATTATACAGTAAGGGTAAGTGCATTGGTCTTACACTTTGACTTAGTGCAACAGGGGAACAAAACTAGGGGGTTTCCACAGGATAAGGGTAGTGACACATAGTAAAACTCGTATTTCTCCTCCAGGAAAGCTGGCTAATTTCAATTATTCATGGTGGTAAAAAGTATCAGCTGTTTACTGTATATATCTGTGAGGTAGATGCTGCTGATGTACATCTCATATTTTCCTGGACCACCAGCTCCATCTCGATGGTGAGTTTATAAGCACACTTCCACTTCCAACTTCTGCATTGCTGCCTGGGGACTTCCTCTGGAGCTATGGGAGGTGCCTCAGCCCTATGCACCTGCCTGGCAGCTCAGAAGTGCTGGGCATTTAGAGAGCTGGGTGGCATGGGGGGGAACCCTTAGTCAATCAGGAATGGAAATCAATGAGTAAAGAACTCACCGTTGCCATCTTCAGTGGGACAATTCTGAGTTTTGTATGTACAGAGTAATGAGAAGGTTCCCAGTGCTATCGAATTGCAATTGCTCATCACATTAACCTGCTTATTTATATACACAGTGTTGGATTTTCTCCCTTTCTTGTCTCACATTTCCCATTTTCTCACTAGAACTTCATGGGCTCATCCTCTCAATAAACTATCTGCATCTGTGTCTATTTCTCAGCGTCTTCTTCAAGGAAAATCTCTATACACACATATGTTAATTAACCTAGTTCTTCCTTTCAAATACAGGAAAGTACCAACACATTTTAAGATTATGCTTTTCAGATATGGGAAAAAATGACCAGCAACAGTTATTTTTATACATATGCAAAACTTTCTTCTTCTGTTTAAAATGCAAACAAATGCTTTTATGCTTCACAGAACAACCTTGGAGGAGAGATTGTTTTGTTTTCTCTAAAAAAAGCATAGTGTTAATTTTTATAGGATTATTTTGCTAAGGCCTCCTACTCCTCACATAAAAACTGCAAATGTTCAACTCCCACCTCTATCACTGTTTATCACTAATACAGATTGTTAATAGTTCATTTAAGACTACAGACATAAAAAGATTCTAAATCTGTAAGGAGGTTTTAAAAAGTTTCAGGAGAGTCCCTCAAGAGAGACCATTTAAGGGGCCTACACAATTCTAGAATGCACAACAAACCTACCCACTCGGGGAACGACTACCAGGGCAACAGCTGGAAGGCCACAGTCACCTACAGGAAGTAGGTGAAGTGACTGGGAATGGAGCGAGAGCCAAGCAAACTGTCAGCAGCCAGGCAGCAGCACTGCCCCCTCTTTAACTCCTCCCCCACATATAAAGCCATAAAGCGGTGAAGCAGATTTCCCTGTCCTGGAGAATAACTAAGGCTCTGCCCCCACAATTTAACAGGTACGCTAAGACAGGGAGTCAAAGCAGCTCTACCTAACACACAGAAAGAAACACAGGGAGGCTGCCAAATTGAGAAGACAAAGAAATATGGCCCAAATGAAAGAACACAACAAAACCTCAGAAAAAGAACTAAATAGAATGGAGATAGCCAACCTATCAGATGCAGAGTTCAAAACACTGGTGATCAGGATGCTCAGAGAACTCATTGTGCACAGCAAAAGCATAAAGGAAGGACTGAAGACTACACTAAGTGAAATAAAGAAAATCCATAGGGAACCAACTGTGAAGAGAAGGAGGCCGTGGTTCAAATCAACAATTTGGAACGTAAAGAAGAAATAACATTCAACCAGAATGGAATGAAGAAACAAGAATTTTTAAAAAATGAGGAGAGAATAAGAAGACTCTGGAACATCTCCAAAAGTGGCGACATCTGAATCATAGGGAGAAGAGGAAAAGCAAGAAATGAAAACTTATTTGAAAAAATAATGAAAGAAAACTTCCCTAATTTGGTAAAGGAAATAGACATAAAAGTCCAGGAGGCACAGAGAGTCTCAAACAAGTTGGACCCAAAGAGGACCAACCAAGACACATCCTAATTAAAGTGCCAAAAGTTAAAGATAAAGATGGAATCTTAAAAGCAGCAAGAAAAAAGAGGACAGTTACCTACAAAGGAGTTCCCATAAGACTGTCAGCTGACTTCTCAAAAGAAACTTTGCAGGCAAGAAAAGGACTGGCAAGAAGTATTCAAAGTGATGAAAAGCAAGGACCTACAACCAAGATTACTCTATCCAGCAAAGCTATGATTTAAAAGGGCAGATAAAGTGCTTTCCAGACAAGGTAAAGCTAAAGGAGTTCATTATCATCAAGCCCTTATTATATAAAATGTTAAAGGGAATTATTTAACAAAAATAAGGTAAAAACTAGGAACATTAAAATGACAACAAACTCACAGCTATCAAGAACAGAATCTAAAAAGCAAAAACAAACTAAGCAAACAACTAGAACAGGAACAGAATCACAGATATGGAGATCATTTGGAGGGTTATCTGTGGGGAAGGAGAAGGAGGAGAATGGGGTAAATGGTACAGGGATTAAGAAGCATAATTGGTAGGTACAAAATAGACATGGGGATGTTAAGAACAGTATAGAAAATGGAGAAGCCGAAGAATTTATATACATGACCTGTGAACATGAACTAAGTGGGGATGGGGGAGTGCCAGAGGGAAGGGGTTATGGGGTAGAGGGAGGCAAAGGGGGAAAATTTGGGACAACTGTAATAGCATAATCAATAAAATATAAAATATCATTTAAACTCTCTTAGCTTTTATGTACCCATATTACCTAACCTAAAAATATAGGAAGTCAGAATTTGATATAGATCTATGTTAACTAATCAGTAATAATTTTAGCACATCTCTAGTCTGAAGTTGTAAATTCTTTAAAACCTAGGATGTTAGTGGGAACCAGGATTCAGGATAAACTTGTAACCGAATCCCAATTCTTAGCTATTGTTTTGTTAACCTACCTTGGTTTATGGTCCAAGGTCATCTGTGTTTGAATGAGAAGCTCTGTCTAATTCTGACATTTTGAATTACAAACTCTACTTTCTAACAGATATACGCAACTATTAGCCAATGCAAACTTCATCACTAATATAGGCAACATTTGAATTCCCCTCTGACTTATCCTTTTATTTCTCAATTACGTAACAATTAATGCATGGGAGTGGGATATTTATTGTTCCATCCCTACCCTATTTCTAATACAAGCTCTTGAGTTTTCTTAGACTACAAATGGCTTGACAACTGATCGTGAATGTGGCACATTTCAAAGGAATGTGCACTGAAATTCCGTTCAATAGTAATAATACACAAAATGCATTCACATGAATATTATGGTATGTTTTTATGCTGTATGCTACAATTTTAAGGAAAGTGTTAGAACTCAATTTAACTAAAAAAAAATTGAACTGAAGACACAAGTTAAAAAGTTTGAAAGAATTACCCAAGATCATGTCAATAGAAAGTCAGGAAGCTGGGCTTACATTCACACCATCTACTGCCAACTCTATTTTGGGTGTCAAGCCACACTTCAGGCAATATTATTGAGAAAATGAAATAAAACTACAGTCCCTTCCATGAAGCTCCCAGTAGACAAGAACATATAATCATCTGAGCAGATTAAAAAGAGAATTAACTTCAGTTCCACTGGCAAATCTAATTTTGCTGTCCTAGTTCTGAGCAAGACAAGAGTATTGACATTCCCTAGTTTAATTGTCCTCCCTTACTTCTCACTTCTACCTCCTCTTTCCAAAGCACAAGATGTGGTGGGGGATAAAAAAAGATGTTACCTGTTATTATGGCTTGAGAGCAATGATCAAATTGTTCGTGTTTCTCTTGCTAAATTCCTTTCATGGACTTATAAGCAAATCTAACAGTACAAATGAATGGGGTTTTTTTTGTCTCTATTACTGACATATATAAATCAAGGATATGATAAATACACTTCACAGTCTCAAACTCTAATAGAATCTTGTAATCTAATTACATTAGTAAGTATTCGATGATCATTTAGACGCTAATGCCTTTCACCAGTTTGTTACGTGCAGAATACGACATCACAATATGAGGATATGACTGAATAAAAACATGCCTTAGCAACACCTTTTCTGGCGAATTTATCTCACCTCCTACTCTGGAGATTATCTAAAATATTTTAGAAATGGCTATCTCCTAGAAAGGGTATACACGCTGAAATAAAGACTGGGATGAATGTCTATATTCTTTTGTTGAAAGCAATATGAGCAAGTATGTAACCTCCACCCCTTCCCGATATCTGCATCCTCTGCAGCCATTCTTGTGCAGAAAGGAAATAGCAGACCTAGGAAAGTATGTTTTCTGCCACTCCCCAGAGGCAACCTGAGGCCTCCTGGGACCCATGCTCATGGTAAACATGACTTCTGGGTGGAGCTCACACAATCGTCAGTGAAGAAAACACTGGCTCTCTTTTGAGAAGTCCTCAACTCTGTTAAGCACTTGATAACAGCTGCATTTCCCCATTGTGACTCCATTCTCTTCCCATAGTGTGGTCCAGGGTCTGCTTGCATCAGAACCACTTCTGGAGCTTGATAAAATCAGAGTTTTCTGGGATTGGGGCCCGGGAAAGAATCATCCATCATGTAACTAAACACCTGGCTAATTCTCAAATTCACTCAAGTTTGAAAATTACTGCAGAGCCTTTTTTTATACTGATAGTGTTTCTAGTACTATATTTAATGATTACAGCTACCATTTCTTAAAGACTATATTTATTTACTTTCAGAGAGAGTGGAAGGGAGGGAGAAAGAGAAGGAGAGACATCAATGTGTGAGAGATACATGGATCAGTTGCCTCTTGCATGCCCCCAACTGGAGACTTGGCCCGCCACGTAGGCATGGGCCTCGACTGGGAATTGAACCAGGAACGCTTCGGTTCACAGGCCGGCACTCAGTCCACTGAGCCACACCAGCCAGGGCACAACTACCATTTTTATCTCTCAAATTTTGTTGATATAAAAAAAGAAAATGAAGATTTTAGGCTTTTCTAATGACAAAAAAGTTCAAATGATTTATAATGCCATTTATTAAGTAATAAATGCATGTGAATAATTCAATTCAATAAATCATTAACTTTCTCAAAATCTTCCTTATTTTACTCCAGCAATTTTGTTTGTCATATAAGGGCCAAATCCCCATTTCCAGACAAAGAACACAATACTTACAGTTACGTATCTGAAATTTAGATCACAACTCTGAAGTAAATATTGTGTTTATTATGTTAGCCAAAACGATAAAAAGAAATAAAGAACAACCTGACAGTAACCAGAAGGGAGGAGGAAGAGGGATAATAGGGGGTAATGTGTGGGGCATCGAGGTACAGGTATGAAGGACACATGGACAAAGCCAAAAGGAGTGGTTTTGAGGGTGGGAGGTGGGGATGAGTGGGATGGGGGATGGAGTGGTGGGGTGAAAATGGAGACAATTGTACTTGAACAATAAAAGGGAAAGAAAAAAATAGAAATAAAGTCATATAGAATGTGATTTGGGGGTAAAGGAATTTTACAGTAAATTATGTGGTTAAGCAACACTGAGTATTTCATTTTATGTTAACTTTTATAAAAAAATGGTTTTTTATTATTAATTCCCATACTCCAGGTGAAATATTAGTTAATTAACAACCTAGAACTCAGGCACTAATCTGGTTACAAAAGCTAAAGTTTAAAAAAATTAATGTTCAATTACTTTACTCATGGCTAATATTTTGTACAAGACTAAATACTAAACCTTCTCCTGAACTGAAATAATGAAGCACTGGGAATTCCTAACAGGGCCATTTTCATTAATAATTTGACATTTGGAAGTGTATAATATAATAAGATCTACATGTGAATTAATAAAAATGTGAACTTCTAGACAAAGAAATATTAATTTAGAATAAGAAGAACCAGAAAGAATTATTACAAGTATTCCTCTATTTTTCCTCTCCTTTTAAAATGTGTAAGGGTACAGTCCATCTAAAATTTAAGCCCTGTACTATATAAAAGTTTTAAAGATAAAGCTATGTCAACAATATGTGAAATAATATTTTTAAATTATTCTTAATTTTAGTAATCCATTTTATTTATTAAATCTGCTTAATTACATTTAAACACAGTATCAGGAAATAGCTATCTAAATATTGAATTTTCCCCTATATTTTTCTCAGCTTATAAAAATAAGATGGCATTAGTATCGAAAGATAGTTCCACTTGAATTTGAGGAATTACTGTATCTTAATGTAGTTTACAATTGCAAGCAAAGTTGAAAATCGGCAACACTTAACACAATGAGGTGATTGATACAGTTCAGTCACTGGAAATTCTTAATTTTTCCAACCAGTCATATTTTACAGATAGTTGTCCTTACCCCTCTATGGTCCTGATTTGGACTACTCCAGCAATTTATAGCTCTCATTTATCACTTAGATTATCAGATCAGATATTTTGAAATTCAACAGGGTGATTGACCATAATCATCCATAAGTATCTTAATAAAAATCTCTCAATATCAATTTAATTATTTATATCTTTTTATATGTTTACTTAATAATTGTTTAATGATTACCGCAAAAAAGTTGTTCAGATTTTAAGGGATGTAAAGATTACGAAGCCCAGTTACTGCCCTTAAAGGGACTTACATATTACAAAAAGAGCATAGACTTTTACAAGTTACTGCAAGAAAAGGTAATTCATTTTATTGTCTCATTAAGACCTGTAGTTGAAGAGTCTTCTAACCTTATTAATCCTAGGGTTAGTATGAAATATTACCTTGAAAATAAAGTATCAATAAACCCTGAAATATCACAAAATTCAGAACTGAACAGTTTACAAATCGAAATGATCTAAATTTTTACAAAATGATGCTGTTTGATATTTAAATATCAGAAATTGTATCACTAATGAATGTTCAGGCCACACTGAACATTGCAAAACCATATTTACAATGTGAGGTCTTTTATAGATGTACACACAAACACCAATCAAGACAAATATTGTATTATGAACACTTATTTCTAAGTGGAGGACTGTGGTATAATTTTATTCTTGTATTAGTCTTTATTTTTCAAATGCTTTACAATGCACATATATTACTTTTGTAAGAAAATACCCATATGCTTCTATTCACAGCAAATCAGCCTGATTCCAACAGAATTTTTATCATTAGGAGAAAATGATCTTAAAATAATTCCATGCCAGAGTTAAGAAATGGTTTATGTTCTCACATAGCAAAACAAAGTGGGATCATAAAATGATATTAGTGAACTTTGGCAAGGAATATGCATCCAAACTAGTTGTCTCTCGGGATAGGGCTTTATGTAATTGAAAACAGTTGGCATCCAGCACTAACCTTAGTAGAAGTTTAGCCAAATATTTCAGGGACAGTCCTCATCCCTCACTTAAAAGCTCTTCCACCTGGTTAAGTTGTTTTCTTGGTCAAGATGTTTCAGTTTGTGTACTTAAAAAAACTGGAGATAATAATCCCTAACTCCTAAAAATAAAATATGAAACCCAGACCCCAGCAGTCACTGACATTTATGGCAGTGATGATGATGATGATGGTGATGATGATGATGATAATTATAATAAATGCTACCAAAATGCAGAAAGCATCTACTATGTATCAATGACTGTTTTGCTGTTATACAAGCATTAACTTCTTTTAACCTGATAACAACCCTGTAAACAAATGCTCTTCTTATCTTATTTTGCATATATAGCCACTGAAACAGTGACAACATAAGTATATTGCTCAAGTTCACCTGTCTGCACTAGTAAGAATTAGAATGGCAGCAGTAGCCACTGGCGTTAATGACGAGGATTATTAAACTAGTAAAAACCATTGAATGTGAACAACACCCAATGTGAAAGCCCCAAATGATGGGACTTATTTGTTTCATTTCCTTATTGAAACAACAGGAATTCCACGAAGATGTCCCCATAAGTATATGTCTTGTTGAGGATGCCTGCATAAGAGTAACAATGATATTCTTTTCACGTTTATAAAAGCTAGTTCTTGATGGTTACACCCAGTTTTTTCACTCCACTGATGGAGTATGACTGTCTGAAGGATAAGGTCCTGCCGGTGGCATTCATCTATACTTTGCCCTTACTGAGTCTATGTGTGTTTCAAAATCTGCATTGGTGTCCTTTGCTGCTGTAAAATATTACTATCATCTTAGTGGCTTAAAGGTGACAGAAATTTATTATCTTATGCTTCTAGAAGATAAAAGTCTGAAATGGGTCTCACTGGGATAAAATCAAGAGGTTGTCAGGGACATGATCCTTCTAGAGGCCTTTGGGAATAACCGTTTATTTGCATCACCCACCTTCTAGAGGACACCCACAGTTCTTGGCTCATAGTCCCATTCCTCCATTTTCAAGCCAGCAACATTGGGCCGTCTTCCCCATGTGGCCACGTCTCTGGTTCTGCCTCTCCTGCTTCCCTCTTTCACTTATGGCTACCCTCCCCCCCGCATAATCCAGGATACTCTCCCCATCTCAAAGTAAACTGATTACAATCTTAATTTTTTCTGCAAACTGACATCCTGCTTGCCACGTGACCTAACATATTCCCAAGTTTGGGGATCAGGATGGAGACACCTAGGGAGCCATTATTCTATCTCCCACATCTGAACACTTCTTTCAGCTCCAGTTCCTTCTCTTCCTTTCCTACAGCCTTTTGAAGTAAAACAGATAATGGTCAATATAGTTTCTGCTTCTCCTCACACAGTGTTTGTGGGATAACCCTCACTACGTACCTTAAATGATCATGTTTAGATTTGTCATTGAATCAAAGCAAATGATACATTAGAAGAATTTTCTAACAGTCAGTTAGTAGGGGGTTGAAAATTCCTTTGAAGATGCAAAGCATTAGGCAGCTGTAAGTTCTTAGCCTTGCACTCTTTATTACAAACATTTTACAATATATTTTAATCACATTTGTATTATAGCTTTCATTTTAAATACCCTAATGGCCTTCATTAAAGACACTTTTTATAGCATTTTATTGTAGTTATTTTACTTCCTGCTTTTTTATTCACCTCCAAGGTCCTTGAAAGTAGCAAAATGTTTTAAATTTTTATGATTATTATTTGGAAACTGTAGTTGTCTATTATATCCCTTATAAAAAATGTTTCTAAGTTGATCTATTGATAAGTAACTATATTATCTTTTATGTTGTACATTTTTCTATTAAAACGACTTTGTATATACATGGCTACTTTATTGGTTTAAAAAAAAAGAAATGTCCTCATGGGAAGAAAGCCACTGTGATGTGGGTGTATAGACATGCCTGTGTGAGACTGAAATGAATTCATTTCAGAGGCCGAGCTCCTAGAGTCCACATTTAAGCAGATAATTTTCCTCTCTGAGCCTGAGTTTCCCACTTGTAACATTTGAATAACACCACTTATGAAATCAGTTGTGGGAATGAAATGAGATAAAGTACTCAGAGCATTTCCCATAGTGTTTGACACCTGTAAGCGCTAAATAAAACTTTGTTTTGACCTTTGTTTTGACCTTCTGGAAAGTAAAATGTGTCTTGGAGACAGTGTTTGCAGTGGGTGGGCTGCAAACTCCCAGAGACACAAAGACAGAGAGCCAGAGAGGGAGAAAGGCAATACTGTAGAAAACGTCTCCAATTCTGATTACTTCAAGGACAATGTCTCAGTATGGGGCTGTGACTTCATGAACAAAAAGAGAAAGTGACCTATGTGGCCAGAGCCTCTCCATAGCTGTAGTTATCTCAACACGATTTTATTTCAGTGCTCAACTTTTATTTATATAGTGATATTAATTTATCACTTATGGAGAAAAATTATATTTAAGCTAAAAAATTTTTTTCTTAAACAAGAGGATAGGTAGTGTAGCCAAAAATTGAGGAAGGTCTTATGAGAATGACCGAAATTTGCAAAGCACTGTCCCAGGGGACTGTACTCGTGACTACATTCTGAAATGATCAGTAACTTTCTGGAACAGCAGTTATGCATCAGGAGTCACCCCCAGTGCTCAGAGCAAACACTCCTCACTGTTGATTGTCCCTGCTAACTCGTTCCAATGACTAAGTCATTCAGATTTCTGTAGACTGAGGTTTTCTTGAGTCCTTTGATGTTGAATTAGAATGAATATAAGAAGAAATAAAGCCATTCAGAGGTTCCCATCCGTGGTTCACTTAAATACAGTCCCCAGGGGCTGGAGCCACCTTTGTGTGTTTCCCTTGAACCCAGCACAGGAGCTCAAGAATAAATGTTTGAAGGATAAATGAATAGGGGAGGATAACTACTCCTTCATAACGCTATAGAGGCATTAGTCCACTCTTTCTTGATAAATATCCTCAATTCCAAATGCCTAGAGAATAAGCAATGTTAATTTCTGCAGTGCTTTTGTTTGAAGATAAGAGATATTAACTGAATTATTATGAGCCAACCATTCTGAATAACTAATGTGATGGCCAGTGTATATATTGCCTTCTGAGTCTCAGAGACGTTGCATGGCTGGCAAAAGGCGAAGGCCCGTGAGTGACAGGGTGAGGACGCAATCCTGCCCTTATCTGACCTCAAATACAGTGCTACCAAAAAGTACTTATGTTACCAAAAACTATTCAGTCTTAAATACCACATGACTTCACTTACGTGTGAAATCTAAAAGCAAAATAAATGAACAAGTCAAACAGAAACAAATTCATAGGTACAGAGAACAAATTAATGGTCACCCAATGGGAGGAGGGCTGAGGGGTAGGCAAAGACAGGTGAAAGGGATTAAGAGGTACAAATTGCCAGCTATAAAAATAGTCATAGAACATACTCTACAGCACAGAGTATAGAGTCAATACTATTGTAATGACTATGTATAGTGCCAGATGGATACTGGACTTATTGGGGTGATAACTTTGTAGGGGATATAAATGCCTGGTCACTATGTTGTACATCTGAAGCTAATATAAGATTGTAAGTAAACTGTAATTGAAAAATAAATAAATAAATAAAATTTCAATCTTTCCTTACGTTAATTAATGATAATCTTGCATGGAAGAGGATCTATTCTTTTATCCAGTAAATCACTGATTTATTGTGGATTTTACTTTTATTGTTTTTTGTTGTTGTTTTTGAATACCGAGCGATAGATTTGTATAAGGAGAGAGCAAAACTGAAATATTTATGAATAAGAAGTCATCAAATGGCCACACTAATATAATTTTAAAGTGCACATACAAATGTTAAATATATTAAAACTACAAAGCTGAACAAGTAAAACTATTAAATGTAGAAAAATAAAAACTAGAGTACATACATCACTTTTTAATATTTTTTAAAAAGTCTTTGTCAGATATTTTCAATTGTGTGCCTGTATTCTTTTAGAAAGAAAGAACACTAAAAACGATTTAATCTTCTAGACATACTTGGAGGATATTGAATTTCATTTGCTTTTTAAACTCCAATAGTACTTTTTCTGTTTGCCCCAGAAGGTATTTTAATTAGCTAAATATTCTAAGTTAAATTAAAAAGTTATAGAATCTTGGTAAAAAGAACTAAATTACTTATTATCCGATTAAAAGTTAATTTAATATTTAAAATGCCTTAAAATTATCTTGTGTAAAAACTTTCATGAATTTTTAAGGGTTTTTTTTTGTTGTTGTTGTTGCTATAATGAAAGAAAGCCCTTCTGCAAACCAAACAATTACAAAACAAATACCAAAACAAGGGTAGTTATGTAAGGGTAGATAGATAACTCTGAGGATATTCAGAAATGTGGCCTCCAGAAATGGATGCATCTTTAACTATCCTTTGTCATGAACTTAACGGGACACTGTAATGCCATTCTTTGTACTAGCCAATCAGCAAGCACCTATTAACGCGCTTATCTCTGCTGACCTCTGCCAGAGGTTACCCCTCCCTTTAAAGAGCACCCAGTCTGAGTAATAAAGGCCATTGTCATATTAATGTTGTTTCAACACAACCTGTTAAGTTAGTCAACCTCCAAGACACAAAATCCATTCTTTGGCTAAACTGTTTACATCAGCTTCTGTTGTTTCAAGAAGAAATATATTTCAGCAATAATTTATTTGGGTGACTTTTAATAGCCATGTGCCTGCTCAAACATGTGTTTCATCGACAGACTTTTCTAACACGGAAGCAATCTGTTTATGGCCATGTAGTCAAGTTGCTCTTAATTTTGGAATGTTTTCATAAATAAAAGCTCAATATTTAAGCAGTGTGAGACCACTAACATAACCTACATGATTATCGACACAGTGGCAGTTTAACGTGAAAATATCTGTAAAATCACTTGCTCAGCTGAGATGCACAAGTGCTACTTAAATAGAAACACACACACTACAAAATAGTCTTACATTAGAATTCCCTCTGTACTTTCCTTGTTCCGTTTGATCCACACACTTTACTTCCCCTAACAGATAATCACCTTCTGATTTTCCTTCCATTTCCTCCAGCATATCCCATTATCAAAGCCGTGACCTGATTGGTTTACTCGTAAGAGAATTAAAATGATGGGTAAATGTGTGGGCCCTTCTCAGCCTACCAATTTCTCTACAGCCCCTTCAGTTTCTATTCCTGTGATAGGCCTCCCTCCCTCTCATTCATTCAAAATGTGGTGACCAGTAAAGGGTAAGAACTTTATTTACACGGTGGTATGACGAGCACCCAGGAATACATAGCTGAAAGAAGCACTGCCAATCTCTGGCTGTTAAGAATCATCCTCTCAAGAACCATTTGCAATTTAACAGCGATAACTTTGTGTAAAAAAAAATGTCTCTCTACCAATGCTGAGATGACAACATCCCACAGTTAAACATATTTGTGAAACAACGGATTCAAGGACAGTGAAGATGCACTGTTAGTTGCAGAATTTCTCAGCCCATTGGAAGGTTCTAATATGCATATTCAAAACTTGTTTCACCATAGGACACTCTTTTCAAGGAACATATACACTACAGAATACAGTCTGGGCAACATAACACGAAAGGAATAAAGCTCTGGAAGTATGACTTCAAGTTTTCCAGGTATTGGCCATCAGATACGAGAAGTATGTCACTTTTTGTAAAGTCCCACATGGCCACTCACTCACTTAGCAACCGCCATGGTGTAACTATAAATTACTGGGCACCTGCTATGTGGCAGGTGTGTATAACTAAATGATTTTTCATCTTTTCATAATGAGGTAGGTCCAGAGAGGTCATGGAACAGCATTGCCTAATGTCGTAGAACTACAACTAAATGGTGCAGCTGGGCTTCCAACTCGGAATGAGGAACCTAAGCCTAGATGTTTATATGCTGCAGATCAGAAAATTACTCTAAGAGGTACATAATACTTATAATATGACACACAGATGTACTTTTTAATGACTCTTTTATATTTTCCTAATGACAAACAGAATAGAAATGTGTTAATTGCTAATTTCTCATCAACCTGACCTTATTAAAAGAAATAGAAAAGCTGTCCCTTTCTTTCCATAGTCAGAGATACTTTCCAATTACCCACCGGTTCCTCAGAACTAGACATTTCTTCAAGGGGAGCTTTCTGTTAGTCTGTTCACACTCAGAGATTTAGGTGACGCACTGCACAGATTGCTCAGACATAATTTAAAGAATTCTGAATATATTACTAAAGCTTTGCCTATAAAACTATATCAACTCTTACTTCCATCCATGTGATGTTATTATAGATGCCTTTACACAAAAGTTAGGCGACTCTGAGTCGACTCCATTGTGATTTTGTGCATGTGCTGTATTTTTGTGGCAGGTGTGGGGGGTAACACATGATGCAGTGTGGACCGAGTTTCCTTCAAGAACAAAGAAAGAAAAATTAACCACATTTTTTGAAATACAGGATGTATAAACAGGATTAAATTCTCAAAATAGGGAAAATGTCCTTTACCCACTAACTATTGTCACACAGTTCTCACGCACCACGTCATTTGCTTTCATAGCAGGTCATAGGTTTCCTCAATACAATTTGTAGCGAATACCCAGGGAAATAGGTACTAGAGACATTATAGGGTTTAATACAGTGATGAGAAAAATCACAAAAGGGAACTGGAAGAGCTTTTATAAGAGGCACTCAGTCCTGAGGTTCACGTGCATGTGACACCAGAAGTGCAGAGAATGGGCCATGCAAATGCATTCCTTCCAGTGAAAGTGAAAGTTGAATACTAGTTCTGGCTGAAAGTAATAATATTTGCCATTTGCTAAATACTTGCTATGAGTGCTCCAGGCACTTTACACACAGAATTACATTTAGACTATTATGTTCCTACAAAAGAAGTGTGTTACCCATCTCAGATATTAAAAAAATGGAATCTTAGAGAAGGACTCTGCTCAGAGTCACACAAGTAAGTGACAGATTCCTATCTGAGTCAGTATAGTTGAATGCATATGTCAGTATAGACAATCAACCCACAAATGCAAACACAACTTGGAGCTTCAGGTGTCTTTTAAAATAACATTTGTCAATGTTAAACTGGAAAAGAAATGTATAAGTTATTAGGAAATTAGTTGGGTCTGTAATACAAATAAAAATCTTGATATATTCTAAATTGCAATGCTTATGCATATCCAAAGATCTATCTTGAATTCCTTTTTTAAAAAATTATGTTTTTTTTCATTTTAACATCTTATGCAGTTGAATACTAATAGAAAATTAGATATTTTTCCTTCCCATAATTTCCATGCAGAGGTCACATTTTCCAGCTAATGATTCAAGGAACCAGTTTTGCAATAAAATGTTACATGGAAAGACATTTTAAATATAGAAAGCAATATCTCGTTACATTTATTCACAGAACTGCATTAGGAAAGTTCAACATTCATGTGATGGTAACATGAGTGAGTGGAAAGTTTCCAACTTTGTCATTTGATGTAAATAAACCAAAATTGCTACATATTTCTTTTAAACCTAGGACCCAAGTTAACCCAGTGGAAGATTTAACACCATTTCAGCTTGACTCTCCCCAGCCAATAGCTGGTTCAGTGCCTTCCTGATTTCCTCTGTTCCTCATGGTGATAATGGATATCCCCTCACTACCCTACCCCTACCCAGGGGGTCAGTTACAAAAATTGTCCCTGATGGCCCTGCTTAGGTGTTGCTCCCAAGAGACTTACATCAATTATGTAATAACTAATTCCCTATATTAAAGTTCTTCCTACTTAAAACTGCTAGGTTGCTCTCTGTTAAATGCCTCTAAACCACATGTTATACAACACCCCAACTGTTGCATGGGAAGGAAGAGAAGTAGACAAAATAATTTAAAATGAAAGCGGAAGAATGAAAGAATACATATCTACTAATAGCCAAGATAATTAGGGTGGAGAAGATTTCTTGGGAGAACTCTCCTTAGCAGATATTGGCTTGGGAATACACAAATACATCAGTGGAAGATAACAGAAAATTCAGAATGCAAATTTCAGGATATATGAAAGTTTGCTAGATGACAATGGTGGTATTTTGATTTAATAGGAAGCACAGGATTTATTTAATAAATGCTGATTACTCAATTGGCTACCCTTATTTTAAAAAAAAGAACTCAGTTGGGTTTCAATCTCATGCTACATACGAAAATAAATTCCAGGCACACCACAAGCAACCATAAAAAATTTAAATGTCAGGAAAAAAACCCTAGGAAACTATATTGGTTGTATAGGGGTTAGTTAGTAAGACTCCTTCCGGCAAGATGAGAAGCCGAAGCTATGAGAGAAAAGTTAAGTATATTTGAAACGAGGAACACTAAAATACATGCAACGGCAACAAACGCCAAAATCGAAACCATTTAACAAATGGTAAATTTAAAAAAATGTTTGTGATACATAAGATGAAGTTTAAATCGTCAGTATATAAAGCATTACAATCTTACAAATTAGTAAGACAAAATAAGAGCCAATTATATTAAAATGCTAATTAAAATTTAATTAATATTTCATATTTTATAGTGAAATATCACAATGAAAGTACATTCTGTGGTGAGCATGAATGGACAGAGGTTCTCTCTAAACTGCTGAAGGAATTGTGAATTATGTTAGTATGTATGAGAATTATCTGGTAATATATAGGGTACGGCACAAATAACGCCCCTGTTTTATTACAAAATCTTATGTAGTTCTGTGACATAACAATATCACGCTCAAGCACACCATATGACATTTTAAGTGAAATGTTCAAATTAAAACTATAAATTATTACACCCATATTATTACCCTACCAACCACACTCATGCAGGCGTTACTTCTGCCAAACCCTGTATATTCAATAATAGTTTACAAGAGAGAAATCAAATCTTTAATGGATTTTATTGGAACTTTTCTGAAAGTTTAGAGCAGTGCTATCCAACAGAAATACAGTGTAAATACCAAATGAAAGCCACTATGTAATTTTAACTTTTAACAGCTACATTACAACAAATAAGATAAAATTAATTATAATGTTTTGTTTAATCCAATAAATTCAATATATTTTAACATGTAATCAATATAAAATTATGGAGAGACTTTATATTCTATTTTTTATGCTAGAGACCTGTGGAAAACAAACATTTAAATGTTGGTAGAGAAGGAGGTGTTGCCCAATATAATTGAGGAGAGGCAAAAAAGAAAAGAAGGAAAACAAGAGTATAATAATGACTTTGAAAACAAAATATTTTTGGCCCTAACTGGTGTGGCTCAGTTGGCTGGGCATTGCCCTATGAGTTGAAAGGTCACTGGTTCAATTCCCAGTCAGGGCACATGCCTGGGTTGTAGGGTTTGGGGCTTGTGAGAGGCAACCAATCGATGTGATGTGTAAGAGAAATATGTTTCTCTCTCCTTTCCCTTCTCTCTAAAAATAAGTAAATAAAATCTTAAAAAAGAAAACAAAAACAAACAATCAAATAAAACCAAATTGTTTTGGGAAAACAAGAGTGGTGAACTAGCTCAAATTCTTTGAGTAGTTCAGCTAAACTGAGGATTGAGTTGTGCCAGTGTATTTGGCATATGAAACTTACAGATGGCCTTAGGGAGAGAAGTAAATAGCTTTAGCAAAGGAGATGAGAGCCAAATTCGAATGAGTTGAAGGGTGAAGGGAGATGAGAATATAGTCGCCATGTGGACATCGTTTGAAAGCATGGCAGCCAGAGTGTGGAAAGATATTAGCTGGAGGAGATGTGGAATCAAGGAAAGAATTTTAATATTTTTTATTTTAAGATCAGTGCTACTATAGCAACTTAATTGTTCTCAAAAGCTTATGACATCATACCAAAGGATTTTCTTCCATGCAAACTTTTGGAGACAAGTTCCATAAATTCCTCACATGCTCAATTTTTCTCACATGCTCAAGTATTCTGTCTCACTTTCCCCCCTTCTCCTTTCCTTCTTTTATTCCATGTTTCTGGGGTGTCTTCTCCTCCTTATTTCCTTCCTCTTCCTCCTCCTCCTTTCTTCCCTCACACTGGCTTTCGCACTCAGTGTAAATATCAGTGGAAAATAATGTATTTCTTTTTGTGAAAACTTTGCTTCATTCATGCTAAGTAATTCCTTAGATTTACTTTTAATTGACCATCTTTTCCTTTTTATCCAAACTGGAATCTATGTATCATTATTACAATCACATCTTTGCACGTTTCAACTCTCATCCTTCTCATTTTCTGTCATACCCACCCGATAAAACTCCAACCCTAAGTAAGTTTACCCAACTGTATTCTTTCTGTCTGAATTCAAGACACTAAATGCTGCTTAAAACACACATTCAAACAGGTTGGGCACATTACAAATTTTGACATTGCTCATATATATTAGGTATTTCATATAGTTTTTTTGATTTTCAATGACAGTGACCTCAAAATTTTATTCCCCGACAAGGATGTAGAATGAATACTTTTCTGTGATGTTAGATTAGTGCAAGCTTACATGATTTCTATTGGCTTATGGGCAAAAGTAGCATACTGTGTTTTTCAACTCTGTATCCACTAGATTTGTGGCTCATGAGCCCTTAAAACACAGCTGGCTCAATTCTTTCATCTCATCCTCTGTAATTATCCATCTTGCACATGAGTCAACCTGGCTGTCATCTTCTACTGTATATTATCAAAGACTGACATTCCACTGACAAGTCTCATTATCTCTTTTTTGAATGAAAAGAAGGACTTCGGTGAGTTCAACAAATCTGCAAAAGCCAGACAACCCCATCACTAGTCATGAATCAGTCAAGTGGCTGGCTGCCTACCTTTGAATCAAGTGCCTGCTCTTGGCTGAAATGACTGTTTCCGGGAACCTGGGTGATACACAGTTCTACCCACTTTACAAGAGTATTGATGGACAGGACATGATAAGGGAAGGGTCTTTTGTCTACAAATAAGTGCCTGGAGTAGTGAAAGCTCTAAACTTTTATTGAAAAGCAATGAGAGAATTAAGGAAATTATCTCATTATATAAAATCAACAGTTTGTCTAAATTTTTATCTCATTCACTTTCCAGTAATGACCTAGTAGTTCACTAATTGTACTAAAATTGAAGTTATCTCCTGAAAATTTATAACTATGTCAGTCTATTGCATATAAATAAAATGTGATCAACTAACATAGAAAATGCATAAACTTTAAGGATTCTTCACACAGTCATAAGAAATAATTGTAATTTGCCATGTATAATGAGCACTTTTTTCTCCAATTTTTGAGGGAAAAACAAGGATGTGCATTATACATGGATGTAATGGTTACATACCATGGGTAAAATAACGGGTATCCTGTGTATAATGTGCACAAAAACGTGGGTGAGCATTATACATGGCAAAATACGGTACTTCACAATTTGTCATCCCAGTGACACGTTTTCATAGAATCACACCACTTTGATATAGGATGCTTCTCCACATCTTTGCAATGTCGATGTTTCTCCACCTTCCACTCCTCCGCTCATAAAGCACACACAGACTTAGGAGTTACGACTTCAACAGTTTAGAAAAGTTTTTGCAGGAAGTGAAAGAATACAATGAATTATTCAATATCTTCATATGATTATACTGAACAATACAACATTTTGTCCAAACTGGGTGCTAATATTCTGATGCTCTCACTTATCAAGGTAATGTGATATCCATATCATATGAATTCAAAGTAGGAACACAATAAATGGTAGCTCTTAAAAGAAGGCCAACATGTTAAGCGGTCCTGACACTACATTATTATTCTGGAAGTTAGACTTGATCCTATGGATAAACTGGAACAAAAAAGGAATGAGAATATCGATCCTGACCAAAGGATGATGGTTAATCCTTAGCAAGGATTATGACCAAAAATAAAAAAAAAGAAAAAGAAAAAAGGCAAATAGTATATGGAGTTCCAAGTCAAGAACTGTTCTTGTACTTTTCAGTATGTCTCATACAATGCATCACATAAAACATGAAGCAATGGGAATTACTAACATGGAAAAGTACAGGGGCTTAAAAGAAAGGAAAATATGATATATAATTCATATGATAAAACATAACATTTTAATTAACTAGATACAAAGGAAATCTTACAAAACACCACAGGCATTGATGGATTACTTTCCATAATTACAAAGGGAAGTGGTCCTTCTGGATTATTTCAATGCACTTGGAAGAAACAAAGAAATTTCTGTCCAGTGGTAAATGTCTAAACGGCTCATTATTTTTCTTTGGGTGAAAAATAAATACGGAAGTGCTATAACTCCATACATTACCTGCTATTTTCACCACTTGGACTAATTGAATGTCTGCAGTAAAACGTAGATACTACTCTTTATATTTAAAACGAAAAAAAGAATTTTAAGGTCATATAACAACTTATTTTTATATGATAATTTCTGAAATGTTTTGTTCTCCCTACTTTTATCGCTGACTATCTGTAAAACTACTAGAAGACATTCTATAATAAGTAAAGAAGTGATAAAACAGCAACTGTAACTTAGATGACCAGGTAACTGCCACTTACACTCTCAAAATGTGATTTCTATTTGACAGGAATTTTCTTTACTTCGCATTGGATTTTTTTTTAACCCAGTAGTAATATTTTGGTAAAATAGATTCTCCATCTTCATATAATTTGATGAAATATCCCACAACTTTCAGTTTGATGCTTATTTTTTTCATGTATGTATATATTTTTAACTGGGTCAGAACTGGTACTCTGTGATGTAGGAAAATCTCATTTTGTCCTATTAAATTTCCATTTAATTCTTTCCTGTAACCACCCTAGTCTAGTACCATTTTAACCAATGTATTCATAGTTCCTCTCATTGCAGACTTTTTTCCTCTTCTCAGAACTATTGACTACACTGTTTCCTTAAGAAAGAGGCAGTGTCTTTCAACAGGAAGCCATACTCCCTAAATTTTTTGATGTGGGAGTTTGGTGACTTCATTTATTTAAGTTTCTCCTAAGTCAACATAATCAGCTTCCCAATAAGAACTCTAGGTTTTATATGCAAATATGATATTACTGACCCATAGCCTAAAAATTCAAGTAATAGCTAACATGTATTAGGCAATTTCTATTTGCTAAATCTCCCTGAAAATCACTTCACATGTATTTTCTCTTTTAATCCTCAAAACCACTCTTTCAAATAAATGTCATTTTTCTCCCTGCTTTTGTTTTGTAAATGGACAAACTGAGATTATGACAGAGTGAGTTACTTATCCCAGATCACAGAGTAGATAAGCAATGAAAAAAAACTGGATGTGAGGCGATCAACAGTGGGCATGGTCACCTACAACATGTGTTCAGACAGATGTGGCAAGAAGTTCCCTCTGCTATCCCAAGGATAACACCAAATATGCTGCTGCTTAAATCTGAACTCATGAGGAATTGGATATTATAGAATTATCTCATACTAAAGTGAAAGTACCCCAAGAAACTGCCTCTCATTACAATCTCAGCAACGTTAGTCTTACCAGGACCTTCCCAGCTGGTCTGAAGAAAGCAAGTTTTACCAGCCTGCAGAGTAGAATCAGAATCAGGGTATCTCCTTAGAAGAAGAAATCTCGGTGGAAATCTAGGTTGTTGACTATGTTGGAAAACTCTAGTCAAAGTAAAAAGCTTCAAAGTCTTCAAGAACTTCAAGGCAGAGGAGAGAGATCCAGAGAAAAGATGCTCCTCTCAGGCTGTGTATAAGCATGTAGCATGTGTTAAGACAGGAGAGATGCTCCCTGTTTTTAAGCTAATGATTTGTTTAATTCTCTTCATAAGAGACATCGAATAATATTAATGAAAATAAAAAAGCTATAGGGTAGGGAATAATCTGTGCTTTAATAAATATGCAGTCCTTATTGAAGGTAGCAGTTAAAATTAAATTTTAAAATCACTAGTTTTGGAATGAAGCAAAGGGATAATCTCTCTTTTGACATTGGTGGATAGGATCTAACTCAATATAAATCACAAAATATGGTCTAAGTACAATTTGTATCCACTGTGAATCATTTTTACATTGTTTTAGTATGGGGCACCACCAGAGGACGAAGGGAGCACTCACAGACATCTCTGCGCCAGCGTACACAGATGCCACCGCAAGTGCAGCGCACACCTAATGCCGGAGACACCTTCGGAGGCATAAAACCATGTCTACCATTTTAGACCATTTTTGCCATTTTACATTTCTATTACCACACAGCTCTCATGGGGTGATAGAAGGTCGTTGGTGAAGTGACAAATGGATGATCTTCAAATAATTAATTATGGGACTCTGGGTAAATCACTCCTTGCATCTCAGTTTTCTCTTCTCTAAAATGAAGGAGGTGGACTGACCCCTAAGCCAAGCCTACAATGCTATGGAGATGCCCAACACAGAAAGCAAAGTCACACCCAAAAGCTCTCCACTTAATGAAAGGATTAATCTGAACTCCTTCTCTCGGAAGACTACTCATATCTAGGAAAGGGCCTGGGTTAATAATATCAAAAGACAGCTCACTACATGACAAATTTCATTATTTTGGCCAAATAAGAAGGTAAATAATAAGAAGGCAAGTGATTAAGTACCATATTGGGAAAGATGAAAGGAGATGGAGAAAAATGCAGAGAAGGAGCAGGAATAATCAGAATGAGAGAAAAGTTGGTTCATGTCACTCCAGCATTATTCATAATAGCACGTATCAAGTAAAATAAAAGTGATTTTCTGGCTGACGTGCTCGGTCTGAAAGCTTAAGACAAATTGTAATTCACTCCATGTAACTAAGTTGTCAAGCTGAAATTACAAAACAGCTAGCCTGCTCTAGGTTCAGCAGCAAAGCTGGATGTTTACAGATGCTAGCTAGCAAAGGCTGCCCCGGCCCTCCATCAGAGCCACAGCTTTCAATGGTGCTGATGTTCAACATTTAAAACTTGGCACATGGAGAGATCGTGGGCTCCAACTCCTTTCTTTTCATTTCCCATTGTCACAAATGTACTTCCCATTTTAACTGAAAACCAGTCTTTTAAATTTTATATATTAAAACATACACTAACCAAGAGAAGCAACTGAAGCCAAAACGATATTACCTGAAAAATGCTGGGAAGCTGTGAGAAAATCCATTCAACAGAGTCATAAAATTTTACTCAGATTTCTTTGTGCATTTCTCACTGTGGACATCTCCAGTTACCTTAGTACCAAACTGAAGGCTTTTTTGAAAAAAAAAATATCAAAACTGAACACTTTTTATATTATAAAGTTCACAAATGCATTTGAACTACTTCAAAAAGAACAGGCTACAAATGCCCTAATGTCTATTTGACCTGTAAACTCATTTATGTATTCAAACAAGTTGACCGTTTTTCCTTTTAACCAGTTAGCAAGAGAAGTGGTTCTGCATTAGCCAGATAAGCAGGTCACGATCCATCCTAGCTATTTCCCACGTTGGGCTTTGCAAGGCGGAGCAGGTAAAGGGTGGATGCTACGAAAAGAGCAAGGCAAACGAGGTTTTGCTGTAACATGTGGACAGAACTTTTAGGATTACGCGTAACTTTAAAACACCTACAGATCTTTAACACGTGCCAAGGTGATTTTAAAAACTGGAGGACTCTGTCCCGGGTGCTCTGTAAAGTTCCAGTTACTGGAAAGTTGGAGACACTGGCCGTGGCAAACTGGCTGGCACACAGATTGCGCTCCCGCCTGGCCGCGTCCAAATTCCCAGCAAAGCGGCCGGGCTGCCAGATAGACCGGCAAGCAGAGATGGGGGGAAGTGGGAAGCCCTGGTCCCCTCACTGGACCGCGTGGTCCTCCTTCTCCGCGGAGCCCCTGAGACTCTCGGGCTGCCTCCCGCTCAAGTGCCCCGAACACGCGCCCACCCACCTGGGGGCGCTGGGCCTCCGGGGGGCCGCTCCTGGCCCCCTCCCGCTCGTCCCGGGGCAGCAGGCAGCATCGCGTCGCTGAAGCCCAGGCGCCCGCAGACAGGTGCCACACAGCTGCCAACTCTCCGGCCCTGAAGTTCGTGCGCGGGCGGCTCTCGGGCCCCGCCCTCCTCCGCGCACCGAGCCCGGGAAGCGGGGGCCGAGGTCCCGGGAAACGCAGCTCCGGCACTCAGGCCGCCGGACCGGCCTCAGCTTTGCAGGACACCCGGAGGAAGTGAAACAGCTCTGGCGCTTGCTCTGCATCCTTTTTTTGGCTGGTTTGGTTTCTAACACTCACTCTATGGTCCCTTTCCCTCCTCACCGTTTCACCCAGGATAGTTTTAGAGCTGCATTACCTGTTACTGCAGCTCCTCTTGCCCCATTCCAGGTCTTCCACCGTGCCCCGCTCAGGGCAGAAATAGGGAAATCAGAAGGAGACATTGGCTGGGAAAGGGGAGTAATAGGTATGAATATAAAAAAAAATAGGTGTATGAATATAAAAATAAAGATATAAAGATGTAAGTGAGATATATACTAATTTTTTAAATGGTTCATTTGACCCAGACTTTCTAGATTAGATTCATACATTTTAAAGTCAAAACTGGGCCCAGTACAAAACCAGATATGGATCTAAATAGGCCCTCTAAACAAGAGTGTTCTTTGTTGCTTTGTTTTCTTTAAAGACAGGAAAAATTCACAGTTGCCCCAGACCCTTAAAATAAATTTCCCTTCTTTCAAAGATCTCTAAATGACCTTATGAAGTTAAAAAAAATGTTGAAGATCAATGTGAAGGTTTGGTAGTAATCTGTGGTTAAATGGCCCTGACTCCCTTCTTAGAAAAGAAACCCGAAAGAAAGGCTTGTATTGTGTAGCAACTATTTACCTCACACACAGTCTTTTTTAGAAATACCATAAATATCAAGTGTCCAAGTGTTAATCTTTTCACATAACTGGATTTTTAAAAAAATATTTATTTTATCCTCATATTATTTTCATTGCTTTTAGAGAGAAAGAGGAAGGGAGAGAGATAAACATCTAGAAGAGAGAAACATGGATTGGTTGCCTTCCATACCCGCCTGGACCAGGGATCGAACCAGCAACCTAGGTATGTGCCCTGACTGTGAATCAGACCTGCAACTTTTCAGTTACAGGCCCACGCTACAACCAACTGAGATGTACCGGCTAGGGCTGAACTTGTTTTTTGAAGAAAACATGGAAAATATGTTAAATGTCACCAAATTTTGAACACTACTATAGACATACTTTTTTCCAGAATGTCCTCTAAACTCATAATTGATTTTAAGTTGAGCTCTGTATTTGAAATAATGAAGAAATTTTATCTAATTGAAGAAATAGTATATTGATAAGTTTATTGCCATCTGTGAATATCTGTTTACTAAGACTTCAGTAAAATAAGGTAAAGACAGAGGGTTTGTATTGTAGCGTACGTAAAAACTCTGGGTCAATATTTTCGGAAATCCAATTCTTAGGACAACATTATGTGTTTTTAAACTAACTCAACCTACTGGGGAAACAGTGTCTTTATTTTTTATTTTAATCTTTACTGTATTTTTTTTCCTATAACCATTTAGTTCCTTTACACCCGTCTCTCCCCAGCAATCACCACACCGTTGTCCATGTCCATGAGTCCTTTTTCTTTTTTGCTCAATCCCTCCATCCCTTAAATCCTCCCCACTAGCTCTCATCTGCTGTCCATCTATGTGTCTGTCTCTGTTTTGCTTGTTAATTCAGTTTGTTCATTGGCACATTGGAATCCTACTCAGCCATAAAAAAAGAAGAAAATTTTACCCTTTGCAACTGTATGGATGGACCTGGAGAACATTATGCTGAGTGAAATAAGCCAGTCAGAGAAAGACAAACACTATATGATTTCACTCTTATGTGGAATCTAATGAACAATGTCTCAATTGATGCAATGTCTTAAATGATACTTTGACCAACATTTTGTGGAGGAAGGAAGAGACATAAATACTCCAACTTATGCTCCCCAATTAATCATCCAAATAAATCTTCAAAGCGTCCATCTGCATTAGTTGTGGAAATACATAGTGTTCTTGTCTACCATGCACACAAAGCATAATAAAGATAGTCTTCAGATGGCAAATTGTATCTGAAAACTGTCCTTATTAACTATTTTGTGTGTGCATGGAGCTCCCTTCCTGGATGAAGAGCCTGGGCCTGGGAGTCAGAAGGCTGAGGGTGCCATGTTCACTGTCCGTCTTTCACTCTGGACAGCCAGGGAATAAACATTACTATGCTCTCAGCTAAATGAGGAAATCAGAATAATTATATCGAAGCCTTTGCCAGCTATCCAACTTTGTTACCCTGTTTCCTATAATACACATAGAAAAAAAAGACTGACAATACATAGGACAATTAAGTACACTTCCAGATGTTGCTCACTTTCATTATTTATATCAGTATGATAATGGGAAATGGAAAAATGAAAGCAAAAATGTGTTCAAAATTATGGGCTGTTTTTTAAACTATTTTATTTAATAAGGCCTTATATTAGAAAATCTTTTAACATCTTTATTAAAGTTCAAAAACAGCTATATATTTGTTTCAGGTACTGACTGAGAACATAGTTCTTGTTCAGAATTTATGAAGTAATGTTTTAACTCATTTACTTATTTATGCTTTTGTTTCATTACTTGTTGCTATTACCAGCTACTCTGGTTATTTTTCTTAAGCATTCAATGTGCCAAGCACTATGGAAGTGTTTCACAATGTTCAAGTAATCTGTTTTTTTAAAAAATATGGTTTTAGTCATATTTCACAAATGAGGAATCTGGTTTTAAAAGTTTTAAGTGACAGAGCTGGAATTCAGTCCTCAGTTTGACTCCATAGCCTGTCCTCTAACAATCCTCTGTTCCTTTCAAGGTCACATGAAGTCATTGTTAAATATTTCATGGGTGTCATAGGCAATGTTATACCCATACACATATCAAAATTGCTTTTGTTTTTCTACCCACTTTCCCATAGAGCAATAATTTCATAGAAATGAACATCCATATCCTTTAAAATAGGCATGAACTAAACTCATAATTCATTGCAATGTTGGCACTATTTGGCTGGGGATATGTAGACACTGTTTTCACAATAAAAGGAAAATGTGTGGTGATCGCACACACACAGGTGGTGACTTAAGTCTTACATGTATTCTCATGTTGCCCGGGCATTTATGAAAAGATATTTTAGAAAGATTTTCACTCATTTCAGCCTTTTTCTTAGTGTCAATTTCATCTTTAGTCACAGGTGACTTTATTTTTCCCCCAGCTTTCTCCCTTAAAGAAATGATACTGCCTGAAATGCCGGGTTATCTCTTGGCTCTTGTTCTTAGAGAGGAGGCCTTTAGTAATTCTCACACTGAGATGCTTTTCAGCCAGAAGGCCACCAACAGCGTGTCATCGCAGGTTTCTGGTTTTACCTGTGTCACTGAAGGACAAAAATGCTAGCCACAGCTGGTTCCCTGTTTCTCAGTATATCAAACTCTTGGATCCATTGACTTCTTCCCCTGCATTCTTTTTTCTAGCAGCATATCGATGACCTCAATATTATTTTGCACTTTGTGGAGGTTCTAAGCGCCTCACGCTGAGTCTTTGTTCCAGTAAGTGGAAGGCTAAGGCTGCTCGCTGTGCTCCTGCTGCAGCAGGCAGGGCTGGTTCCTTGGGCCTTATGTGGACTGGATTGTTTTGCTAATGCTGTTGGGTTTATTTCCTAAATGAAGCATCCATCTATTATACAAGTGAAATTGTATTTTGCTTCTTCACGGCTATTAGTGGAGAATTTTCCTTTTGAAAAACACGTCTAGATCTTTAGACACTAAATTTTATTATTTTCATAGGTTGTTATTATGCTTTTCATTTGCTAGCTCAAATCTGTAACAATTACTGGAAAGGTCTGAAGGAATTTCCTGGCAATAATATTTCTTGTTATGGGAGGCTATCTTCATTTTCTTATCCCTTCTCACATTTAACTGAAGTCTTCAATGCTAATCTGCATAAAGGTGGTCCCATCGGTATATTCACATCATGACCCCCAGAACCTGTGTGTTTACTACCTTACATTACATGGAAGGTGGAATTCAGTTAAGGATCCCGAGACGGGAAGATCATTTTAGATTATCCAGGTGGGCCGAGGTAATCACAATGGTACTTATAAGAAGGAGGCAGGAAGATCAGAGAAGAGACATGATGAGGAAACAGAGGTTAGAGCAACGTGCTTGTAATATGAAGAAAGGGCTAGCATCCAAGGAGGCCTCTGGAAGCTGGAAAGGAGAGGAAGCAGACTCCCCTGCAGAGCCTCCAGCAAGAACCAGCCCTGCCTGCGGGAACCTGGATTTTCAGCCCAGTGAGACTGATTTTGAACTTCCGACTTATGGAACTGTAAGACCATAACATTGTATTGTTTTAGACCACTGAGATTGTGGGTATTTATTACAGCAGCAATAGGAAACTAACACATAGACTTAGGGTGATTAATTCAGTGTTTGGGGAAATTCATTAATAAAATTCCTTTACATTCTTCTAAATAAACATGTATGAAAGAATACTCAATTCCCTGTAGCATTAATTTTCTAAGTCTCTGTGGAGCAGTATTTCACTATTAATCGGTGGCCACAGTAGCTTTTTGGTATTCCTCCCTGCAGGGCTGTCAGCACTATGCACTTGCCTCTGTTCTCTAGTGGTTGAGTAGAAGTGCTGAATCTCCTCTTTTCTATTTGATTTAGGGTGACTTGTTGAACTAACCAAGTTTTCTGCTTCTACTGCAGCTGACATCACTCCTTCTATACTCTGGCCTGTGCTCACAAGTGAAAAGGAGTTTGTTCAGTAAACATCAGTTTTAACACCAATATTATAAAATGTTTGAATGTCAAGAAATCCAAAATCCTCCATTTCTCTTTTTGGTTGTTTTGAATTTCTTTGTAAACTCTGGTAATTTGCTTATATTTTCACCTGATAATTATTGATTTGATTAAGATTTCAGCCGCACTCTCTACCTCACGTATAACAGAGTTTTTCTTAGGACTTAATTCACCACAGGTCTCTCACTATCTGAACCTGTTGGCTTCGCTCCTCTGCAGGATTTATAGAAGGAAACATTTCTCGTCATGTTGTCATTATCCATTTTTAATTCATTCAATAAGAGTTTAGTAAGTACCTACCATATATAAAACAACGTGCTGGGCACTGGACATACAGTGATGAAAAGGCACAGTCCTGGCTTCCAAATAGTCTGCCTTTTAGACATTCTGCTTCAATTTTGGTGGGGGGTGGGGAGCAGGGAGAATTGTATACGATAAAGTAATGCTAAACGGACCTGTGGCAATTGAAAAATGCCTTTGGACCTTTGGATGGATCAAGAATATTCTTGTAAGTAATATGATTATAGGGGCAGTATTTATTATGAATAAATCATAGTAAGGAAATTTTGAAATTGAGAATATTTGAAACCAGAAGACAACAACAGGAAGTGGTTGAGAAAAATTTCAACAGGAAGAGAAGCAGATAATGTTTCAGCCAGTGGTGTAACTAAGTTGTTACTGCTTGGGGAGGGTTCTAAAAATTGTGTCCTTTGACACAATTCAAAAATTGAGAGAGAATATAGAAGGTAGTTTCCATGTCTACCACACAATTTCATAAGATAGTGAGCAGCTTGTTAACAGTTTAGAAGAGAAGTAAATGCAGATATTTATTTGAAGCAGGTGAAATAAGTCTCCTTCTAAAGTCTGGGTTTTTTTTTCTTTTTAAACTTAATCTTTATTGTATTTTTTTTCCCATTACCATTTATCCCTGTTACACACCCCTCCCCCAGCAATCACCACACTATTGTCCATGTCCATGAGTCCTTTATCTTGGACTGTAACCTGAAAAGCAAAAGCCATTACAGTCCATGTATGAAACACATATTCAAAGAAGAAAAAGAAGTCAGCATAATGGACTCCACAAAGAGCTAAAAGTGGGGAATGAGAACAGAAAGTGGCAATTTATGGTGAGAATTCTCACTAAAAACGAGTTATCGTTTTCCAAAATGAGTGTAACATGAAACCAATGCCAAGAGAACAGTATTTCCTGCAGACCTTCAGAGAGGTCGTTCTGCGCCTTTCCTGTGGCTAGTTTGGCATGCATTTCCCACCTTCTGAGAGATCAGCTGTGTGGTATCAACGTGGGAGTCATCTATGAGATTTCCAAGTACAGGCTCCTCAGTGCACTGGCTCTCCACTCTGTCACAGACTTCACATAGAATTCACGCAGCCTGAGCCTTTGAAGAATGCAGGGGGAAGCACAGGCTATCTTTATTGGGACCAACGAGAAATATTTCTTCCTGAAGATCTCTTGGAATCAAAAACATCGTGTATGGCTTAGAAGGAAAGAGAAGGCATTATTCAGGCATGTGTTCTTTGTGAGTGTAGGTCAAATATACATAGGAGAGGGATATTTAAAACTATTTTGAAAAGAGAGAAGAGTTCAAGCCATGGGTAGAGCTACCTCCCTTCCGGGAGATAGCTCGAATAGCCACGAAAGTGGAGGAAGTAAGGGGGATAGTGAATTTGTCTGATGACTAGAGATGTAAGGGAGAGAGCACCTCAAAATATTTGGCTGAGGAATCTAGGAAATATATTTAATCCTGTGAGTACCACTGAAAATATTCTGTATAAATTTTCTTACATTTGTTTCTTACTGAAAAAAATCTGCCTTTTATTTCGGAAAAGACTGAAAATAATATTGAAAAGTAACCAAAAATAGAAGAAAATACATTTAAAAATGTATGATTAAAAAATTATTTTCCCTCTATAACTATTTACTGATTATCTTCTATGTGTATAAATGCTAATAACGATATATCAAGGATGAATATTTCATATCATAAAATATATAATTAACAGAGCTTAAGAGTATAATAATTAACAGACAGGATTAATAAAAATTCAATTTAAAACTAAAGAATTTTGATTTATAGACACAATGAATACATGCCATAAAATAGCACTAATGAACTTGAAAAAAGTGAATATACAAAAGTCTATTACAATGGATTAGTATCTAGTCATTTGGTAATTATACATCGAATACCTACTATATGCCATGGTTTGTACCCTTAGTTTCCATAACACAAATAAAAGAATTGTAATAAAATAATTGTAATAGAGTATTCCAATATTATAATAGAGAAGAGATACTATTATTATATAGTTGATAATATGGGTTACATGACATATTTAGCAGATTAAGGCAGGGCATAGGAGGTTTTCACTAATCTTCAAGTGAGGAAAACCTTCCCTGAGGATGAATTATCCCTGCTCCTGACCAATTTAAACTAATGGAACTACAATGTCTAAAGTAGTCTCAATCCAGGAAAAGGCAAGTGTTTCCTGGTACCTTGCAACTATTTTCACAAGGGAATTCCTACACCAAAACAAATAGAACATTATAATAGATCTGGAAAGCTATTGTAGTATAGAGCTAAATATGTCACTTTATCTTCTAAATCTTTACTATAACACACTCATTATTGTAATACCCTTAGCAACTGGGGATTTTTTTCAGTCTTCTGCCCTTGAAACTGCTTGAAGTGGATAGATACCAACTGTATCGACAGTTTTCCCTTTTATATCTTTCAAATGTAGTAAAAAGGGATCTGATTTCAGTAATAGATAGGTTGCAATTTCTATCTTGCTAGACACTTTTTTAATTAGATATATTTCCTTAAAAACGAAACAGAGAAGCTACTTGTGGGGAAAGCATGTCGTTTTTCACCCTTTGCAAAATTACTTATTATGCAAGTTCCCTGCCACAAAAGCATAACCAGTGAGGATAGGAGTCACTAGGGTCCTTTCTATTTCAAGGAGCAGGTCCATCTACCTAACTCCTATTCAGACACAAAGGGGAGAGAAGATCCACTATCTGACTTGTGTCCCAGTGAACTGGAAACCACAATACAGATCAGTTTGAGACTCATGGCCTCTTTGTGAATCTGAATGGGCTGCTATTAGTTAACTCACATATGGTGCAGACTAACCTGACTTAACCATTACATATGTTTGTCAGAACCAAAGGGGATTCCCTACTTGGGCTTAGAGTGGATTTGCCTATCAAACTAAGATTCAAATATCTGAGTAGAATTGACTACATCTTCTTTTGACTTTATCGCTTGTCCTTTTTTTTTTTTACCATAACAACACATAAATTTTATTCTTATGGATTTAAATATAACTTTCTCATAATACAATGTAAGTCCTGCAAGGATTTTATTCATTTTGGCTTGTCATAGTTTCCAATATAGAGCAGGTGACAAATATGTAAAAATCAATAAGTGATGAATTAATTACTGTGAGAACTATTAGAAGCACAAAGTTGAACAAGAAAAAAATCCCAGATCTCAAAGAGCTTTCAATCTAATGAACAAGGCAGATATGTAAACTAATGATAATTTACATAAAATTAAACCTTAAGTAAGGATGCAGGAGAAATTGGTTAAGCCCAAAGTGGAAGAGGTGATCAGTTGTCATTAGGGAGACCCCTGAACAAAGTAAGGTTTGGAGTTTGATGCTTTAAGATTGGGGATTATTTCCATAGGCAGGTTATTTTCACAGAGATAAGGGAGGTGAAATTGGAAAGCAGCTGTAAGCTATTTCTAAACTTTGGAATTTTTGTTATTTAAACAGCTTCACTGCTAGGAGCATTGTTTGAGGTTTTAGCAGAAGTCACATAATAGCCTTAAATCTTTTGTCTGCACATGATAGAAACCCAGCTCAGAGCAGTTTATGTAAAATGCGTTATATGAATGGATTGTGTAATCAAGCTATGGGAAGGGGTATGGTGTACCTATTCCTTGTGGAAAACAGAAATAAAGGATTGCTCTCTCTTCCTCTACTTCTTTTCCCTAATTCTAGAATGACTCCCTCCAAATGTTAAAACATGCCCAGGAGAGGCAAGTGCATAGCACTGTGAGTTGCTCTCTCTAGTATCAAGTTTAAAAATTTATAGACACAAATGTTCATAGCATCATTATCCATAATAGTCATAAAGTGGGAACTACCCAAATTTCCACTAACTGACGGATAAAAAATGTGGTATAGCCATACAATGAAATATTACCCTTCAATAAAAAAGAAGCAAGTGCTGGCGCATGCTATAACGTGGAAACTTTATGCCAAGTTAAATGAGCCAGTAACAAAAGACCACATGTTGTATCATTCTATTTATGTGAAATATCCAGAGTAGACAAATCCTTAGGGACAGAAAGTTGATTAGTGATTGCCAGGGACTGGGGGTTAGAGGCAGATGGAGAGTGACTGCTGAGCACAGGGTTTCTTTTTAGGGTCATAAAAATATGCTAAAATTAGACAGTGAGTTTGACGTTGGGACTCTGTACTAATAATGACTGTATTATGCAATTTTAAAGGGGTGGATCTTATGGCATGTGAATTATGTTTCAAGGAAACTATTACTAAAAATTTATAATGAAGGCCATTAATTGATCTAGACTGACTCAAGAGCTAATTTTCGCAGTCAGGGAGGAAGGTGTGGAGCACGCCAATTCATTTCGTTGAGGTCGGGTGATCATCTTTGGGACAATCAACCACAGTTAGAGGAGTGAGGATATGCAGGGGGACGGCCACAAAATTTCAGAGCACATGGTTAGATTAGAAGAAAACCATTTCCCAGAAAAAGGTGGATGTTATTCCAGAAAGAGGAAAGAGTATGAGTAGATTAAAAAACAAAAGCCTTTTCAGAGAAGGCGGACAGCTCTGGGGGGAGGGAGAAGAGTTGAGCCGGGGGTTGGGGGGGGTGGGGAGGGATTGGGCAAAAAGAAAAAAGAGAAAGAACTCATGGACACAGATAACAATGTGGTGATTGTTGGGGGGAGGGAGGTGGGTAGAGGTGGAAAAGGGTATGGGGGGATAAATGGTGATAAAAAAATTTAATGTAATCAGGAAATAAAAGAAAAGATTTAAAAAAAATGTCTATTATAAGAGATCAGCTTGAACGCCTAGATATGACTTTTGCGCTTGGCTCAAGTAGTGCCCGAGGTGGCATACTATGTAGGCACTTACCTTTCAGCTACTGGGAGTAGTGGCTAGGGACAGCTCACAACTCTTCGCTCCAGAATTGCCCTTGGCAGAAAGAAGCCACCTTGCTCAAGGTTACTCACTGTCCCTAGAAGATATCCTGCCTCGAGGAGTATAACGAGCTCTTGTGGGAGCTTGATGTGGAAGTAAAAGGGTTGGATCCCTTACCCAGTGGACAACTTTGAAGGGTCATCAACATGAGAACTTCCCAAAGTATGGCAATCAAACCCACTATCTAATTTTAGAATATTTTTATAACCCTAAAAAGAACTTCCCAAGATCTCTGTTGCAACAGCTTCTTGTTCAACTTCTTTTTTGGCCCCATTCTACTCTCTAACCCCTTAAATGTGTGTTCCTAGGAATGTTTATCAACAGAGAACTTGTGACAGTTGGTATAAGGAGTGGCCTTAGGGAGCAAACCCTAAAGTGAACTTGAAGCTGGATCCTACTTCAGGCCTGAGGATATATCATCCCCAACACTGGGAAGTCTCAGCATGGGGTTTCAGTGTAATTGGTAATTTGTTTTCAGGGGTGAACTGGCATGGGATGCCAGTGGATACCAATTGAGGGTGCGATATCTCAGGCACACGGGAGGTTTGGGAAAATAGTAATGATAAGGACTGTGGAACTGAATGGCTGTAGCAAACAAACAGCCAAAGGTGATTAGTCACCAGTATAAAACAAATTATGAAATACGGAGGGTCTCCTAGGCAACATGTAAAAAAATAAAGAAATTCTCACCTCCAGGGCCTCCAAGACTTCATTGTCTGAATAGCAGAACTCCAGAAGAACTCTGACTTGTTAAGACTGAGTTAAAATTCTCAGACAGGCATAAATGGAGTCCCAAATTAATAAAATCAAAGTAAATGAACAAGTAAATATTTAAATATCTAGTTCAAGAAAAATTTCCAGGTGTCAAAATGTATTAGATCTACATGTTGAAATTACATGCCATATCTGACAATTATTTTTAAACTTCAAGGATAAAAGGTTTTTTTTAAGATTAATACATATCAAATTTATGGTGACGGAAGATTTGACTTAGGGTGGTGAACATACAATACAATGTACAGGTGATGTATCATAGAACTGTACAAAGTGAAACCTATATAATCTTAGTAACCAATGTCACCCCCAACAAATGTGATTTAAAGATTAATACACGTAAAAGGAAAGGTGGGAATATCAGAGTGCCCTCACACTTTTCCTCAGCAATGTTAAATGCAAGAAGACAATGGTGCTGTACATTTCATTTCGACACAAGAATGCCATACACAGCCAAACTTCCTTTTAATATAAATGTAGCAAATAAATACTTTTCAAAATAAAAGTACTCAGGGAATATGGCTCCATTAAGACCTTGAAGAAACAGTTGTGGGTTGAACTTTAGCCAAATACAAAATAAATTGAAATAGTACAGCCATAAGCATTGATTCTCTTTACCGTAAGCCTAACACTGAAAACCAAAGTGAATAACATGCCCAGCAATGCAGAAATGATGTAAGTAATGGAAGTTTATAGATGAAGGAGGAAAGTATGTATTTAATTGTATTCCCCAAAAGGCAGACTCCAAGATAAAGATTGGAGTGCAAGTCATTTTTTAAAGGGGGGATATCCCAGTAAGCACCAGAGAGAGGATGAAGAAATGAAACAGGTAAGGGAATTACCATTAAAGGTGCATCACTAGCAATAGTGAGCTGGGGCTGGACCTAACCGGGCTGCCGTGGGGCAGAGTGCAGAACCAGCATGGGAGTTATTCCAATCAAGGGCTAGAGTAGCTTGTGTGTTTATCCATCAGCTTTCTTCAGCATTGGTTAAGGGATATCAATTCTCCAGCACTTCTGGCAGTCAGCCTTTGCCAACAGATCCAAGTCTTTAGGAAAAGAGTCACATGTGTGTGCTGTTGGCATATATGTACATGACAAGTGCAAAGCAGAAACGGTCAGGGCAGCAGCCATGTCTGTACATCATGGAAGTGTGTGTACTTTGATTGTTTCCTGATGGAAGTCATATAATATCACTTAATGTTGATTTTTAAAATGTAAATATAATAGTACAAAGGTAGCCAAACCCAAAAATAACCAAAGGCAACCAGTAAACCCAATTTGTTAGGTTGATAGAGGGTTGGGAGGGGAGGACATGAAAATTTTACCATTGTTAATAATACATGGATAATGCAATATAAATGGAGCATAACAGCAATGTAAAACTTATAAAAAATTTCCAATTTTCAGAAGAAGTGATGTAAATTGATTACAGAGTAAAAGATTTTCTTTTAAAGCAAAGGTATATAAACAGAGGGCATGGCATAAAATAATGTGACAAATTTAAGCTGAAGTCTCTCTAAAATATCAGTAAAAGTAAGTGGCATAACTTATTTAATGTAAAATATTGGAACGCAATGAAAACTAAAATTGTGAGCTACATGCAAGAGACAGAATGTGAAAAACCTTATTTGGATAGGTGAAAAATCAAATGTTAGGTAAAGTACTAGTGAAAACATTACAGTATAATTCATAACAAGTTTAAATTCAGGCCATAAAATAGTCAAAGAGACAGACAGAGAGACTACATCAGGCATCAGAAGGGAGGGAGCTCAATAACCCAAAAACAGAGAACACACTTTCTTTTTGAGCAATACAAAGTGCTCATTAAATTTCACATCTTTGCCTGTACGGCATCTAGAAATATTAAAACAATACAATTCTTTCCTATACACTGTTGGTTAAATAAGAAATATAAAGGGAAATTCCAAAACTTTCAGGAAGGTTAGGGGAGTGGGGTGGCACAAACCAGAAACCAGATTCAATTCTATGTAATAGCCAAAGTGACTCTCAGAAGAAAAAACATAGCCATAAAAAATACACAAAAAGAGTACAAGTGGATGTTGAGAGCTTTCAAGTTTATGAGTAAGAAAAAAAACAAACCTCAAAAAAGCAGAAATGATGAACTTTAAAGTCACATTTACTGAGGCAGGAATTCAATTCCACTTCTGGCTATGTTGCAGTAGATGGTATCAGTCTAAGTTCTTCCACCCTCACCAATTACAGCTACAAATGTAGTGGCTGACCTTGGCCTTTACCTGCCTGGAGACCCCAGAGCCAGCACACAGCTTCAGACCACGTCAAAGTACCACCCAACCACCTCTTCAAATGGCACACGCAAAGGGCAGGCACCAGAGCCCCACTGAAGTAAGTCCTGCTGCACAGGATGGGCTCCTGCACAGCCAATCCTCCACAGTGGTCACAGCCAGTCCTTGCAGCCAATTGGTCTGGAGGTAAATCTCTCCCGCTGATACACCAACAGCAATCAAGGCTTAACTACACAGGAGGGTGTACACAGTCTATGTGGATGGTGCACCTGGAAAGCCCAGCTGTGGTGAACAAGGAAGCTGTGTCACTAGATCCTATAGGAAACCTGCTACCTAGGACACTCTACCAAGCCTGAGACATGTAGCAGCTCTACCTAATACATAGAGTAGCTAAAATGAGGAGACAAAGAAATATGTCCCAAATGAAAGAACAGAACAAAACTCTAAAAAATGAACTAAACAAAATGGAGACAAGCAATCTATTAGATACAGAGTTCAAAATACTTATAGGGATGCTCAATAAACTTAAGGGAAGAGTAGATGAATTTAGAACTTCAACAGAGATAAGAAACATAAAGATAGAGATAGAAAACATAAAGAACCCATCAGAAACGAAGAAATACATGAACTGAAATGAAGAATACGTTACAGAGAATCTTAATTTCCCTTTCTTATAGTTCGAAAAATTAAAAATGGAACTGCCTTATGACCCAGTGATTCTACTTCTTGGAATTTATCTGAATCCCCCCTCCTGCCCTGAAACACAAACTTGAAAGAATATACACACCCCTATGTTCATTGCAGTGTTATTTACAATAACCAACATTTGGAAGCAGCCCAAGTGTCCATCAGAACATGAGTGAATAAAACAGCTATGGAATATTTACACAATGGAATACTACTTGACTGTAAAAAAGAAAATCTTACACTTTTAAATAGCATGGATGGACCTAGAGAACATATGCTAAATGAAATAAGCCAGTCAGAGAAAAACAAGTTCCATGTGATTTCACTTATATGTGGAATCTAATAAACAAACTGAACTTACAAACAAAATAGACTCAGACTCATAGATAGAGAGAAGGCTGACAGACTTAGGGGTTTGTTTGGAGGCATGGAGGGATCAAGCAAAAAAGAAAAGAACTCATGGACACAGACAACAGTGGTGACTGCAGGGGGAGTGGGTGGAGTTAGAAGAAATTATAAGGGAGATAAATAGTAAATGGAAAATATACAATAAAATTATCTATTAAACCAAAAATAAAAGAATATATTACAAGGAATCAACAGTGGAGTAGATGAAGCAGGGGACCAAATCAGATATTTGAAAGAAAAGGAAACAGAAAACACCCAATCAGAGCAGCAAGTAGTAAAAAAAAATTTTTTTTTTAATGAGGATAGTATAAGGAGCCTCTGGGACAACTTCAAGCATTCCAACATTCACATCATGGAGATTCCAGAAGAAGAAGAGAGAAAAAGGTATTAAAAACCTAAGGAGGGGGGGAAGAATGATGGAGAATTTCCCTAACCTGGTAAAGGAAATAGACGTATAAGTCCAGGAAGCACAGAGAGCCCCAAACAAAATGGACCCAAAGAGGCCCACTCCAAGACACATCATAATGAAAATGCCAAAGGTTAGAGACAAAGAGAGAATCTTGAAAGCAGCAAGATAAAAGCAGTTACCTACAAGGGAAATCCCATGAGACTATCATCTGATTTCTCAACAGAAACTTTGCAAGCAAGAAGGGATTGGCAAGTGATGAAAAGCAATGCCTAAAACCAAGATTGTTCTACCCAGCAAAGCTATAATTTATAATCAAAGGGCATATAAAGAGCTTCCAAGACAAGAAAAAGCTAAAGGAGTTCATCAACATCAAACCAATATTACATCAAATGTTAAAGGGTCTTATGGAAGAAGAAAAAGAAAAAGAAATGAAAAATAAAATGGCAATAAATACATACTTATCAACAATTGAATCTAAAAGACAAAGTAAACAAACAAGCTCATAGATAGAGACTCAGACACAGACTCATAGATACAGAGAACATTTTGATGGTTGCCAGATGGGAAGGACACTGGAGGGATGGGTGAAATTGGTGAAGAAATTAAAAAGTACAAATTGGTAGTTACAGGATAGTCACAGGGATGTAAATACAGCATGGTGTATACCATCAATAATTTTGTAATAACCAGGCATGATATCACATGGGTACAAGATTTATTGGGATGATTACTTAATAAGTTATATAATGTCTAATTACTGGGTCATACACCAGAAACTAATATAATATTGTATGCCAACTATAACTGAAAAATAAAAAAAATATTTAAAGTAAAAAATAGAAATGTAATCCTGACCGAGCAGAGGAGGCCCAGCACTCATACCACAGACCCCGGGATGGAGTACACCTGACCCTGCTGCCCAGAGGCACCTCGCCTCCAAACTCACCAATCCCCCCTCACTTTGCTGCAGCCAGGAAGACCAGCAGAACTGATTTGGCTTGTTTAAAGCCACCAGGAGGCTTCCTTTTTGTTTTGTTTTTTCTTTGTTTTTTAATTCATTCTTCCTTTCTTTCCTTCTTTCTTTTTTTTTATTCCTTCTTCTTTCCTTCCTTCATTTCTTTCTTTTTTTAATTCATTCTTCCTTCCTTCCCTTTTTTTTTATTCCCACAAGTGAGATGATAAAACCTGGAGCTGTGAAAGGACCAGAGTTAGATCCAAAGAGGGGTCATCCCAACAACTGAGATGGTGAGACAAATTTCACTTTGCTACTCCAGAGAACTTGCAAGTTATTGTATAGTTGTACTATTATTTTTCATTATTTTTACATCTTTTATTTTATCAGTTTTTTTTTTATTTCTCTTCTTTCTATTTAGTGTTCTTTGCTTGGTTTGTTAAATTGCATTGTTTGACTGGTTTCCCTTGTTCTCTCTTTCATAGTGTATTTTTAATTTTCCATCTTTCACTTCACTTATGTTCCAATAGCACACTAGTCTAGGTCCTATACTTCCTGTTCTTGCTATCCAGATCATATAGATTCTGTCATATGAGTGTTGCTCCATTACTATTGTAAATAACTGTAGTCTCATACAAATTGTAAATACTACACAGCACCATTCAGACCGCATTTCACTTCACTGTTTCTGGAACTTCAATACTGTTGTGGTTAATGCTATTCTTTCGCACACTACACCTATTTTTTATCCTTTATTCTCACTTTACCTCATAATCTGACCTCCCACAAGCTCCCTGCTTTCTAGATCCAACTCACAATCCTTCCTGCCACACACCCTCCTCGCCCCCCCCCCCCCCCCCCCCGCAACAAGGGCTTTATCTCTTTTCCATGCTTTCTAAAAAGTGCCCACTTGGGTGAAATATCACAGTTAACATTATACATATCCAAAGGATTTCCTATCACTTTTCTACAGGTTGGTACTTCAAATACCATAGAATACATTCCTGCTATATTGAATCATTTTGCCTCCCCCCTCCAAATGAACACAAACAAACAATGGGAAGGCAAAGAAACAATCCCCAAATGAAAGGAAAAGAGGAAGCCCCAGAAAGAATGGTAAATGAAATAGAGGCAAATCAACTATGAGATACTGAGTTCAAAGCAATGGTTATCAGGAAGCTCAATAAGTTCACATAGAATTACCAAAAACTACAGGAAAACTACAATGAACTCAATGCAAACTATACCAACATGAAAAAGGGAACAGAAACTATCAACAAGGGCCAAGAGGAAATGAAAAATACAATTTCTGAACTGAAGAACACAGTAGAAGGAATCAAAACCAAGCTAGATGAAGCAGAGGATTGGATCAGCAAGCTGGAAGACAAGGTAAAAAGAAATACCCAGAATGAGCAAGAAAAGGAAAAGAGACTCAGAAAGAATGAAGAGGGATTAAGGGAAATGCAGGACAACATGAAACATAATAATATCTGTATAATAGGGATACCAGAAGGAGAAGAGGAAGAGCAGGGGAAAGAAAACCTGTTTGAAAAAGTAATGATGGAAAATTTCCCTAATTTGATGAGAGAAAAAGTCATACAAATCCAGGAAACACAGAGAGTCCCAAACAAGAGGAACCCAAAGAGGCCCACTGAAAGACACATTATCATTAAAATGGCAAAATTCCAAGACAAAGAGAGAATCCTAAAGGCAGCAAGGGGAAAACAGGAAGTAACATATAAGGGAGCCCCAATGTTAGCAGCTCATTTCTCAATGGAAACTCTCCAAGCCAGAAGAGAATGGCAAAAAATATTCCAAGTAATGAGAACCAGAGGCCTGCAACCAAGACTACTTTATCCAGCAAGCTCTCAATTAAAATAGAAGGCCAAATAAGAAGTTTCCCAGACAACAAAAAGCCTCAAAGAATATACCTCCTCCAAACCAGCTCTGCAAGACATGCTAAAGTGTCTGCTTTAAGAACAGGAACAAAAACAGTGAGAGAGAGACGAACAGAGGTAGGAAAAAATGGCAATGAATAAGTAGCTATCAATAATAACATTAAACGTAAATGGATTAAATGCCCCAATCAAAAGACATAGAATAGCTGAATGGGTAAGAAATCATGATCCACACATATGCTGCCTACAAGAGATCCATCTCAGGACAAAAGACCTACACAGACTGAAAGTGAAGGCCTGAAAACAAATATTTCAAGCAAATGGATAGGAAAAAAAAAGCCAGGGTAGCAATACTCATATCAGATAAAATAGACTTCAAAAAAAAGGGCCATATAAAGAGACCCAGAAGGTCACTTCATAATACTCAAGGGAAGAATCCATCAAGAAGACATAAACATTGTATATATATATGCACCCAACATAGGAGCACCCAAATACATAAAGAAAATCTTGGAGGACTTCAAGAAAGTTATTGACAGCAACACAATTATAGTAGGGGATTTTAACCCCTCACTGTCAAAAATGGATAAATCTTCCAAACAAAATATCAACAAAGATATTGTGGCACTGAACAATGCCCTAGATGAAATGGACTTAACTGATATATACAGAGCCTTTCATCCCAAAGAAGCAAAATACACATTCTTTTCAAATGAACATGGACTATTTTCAAAGATAGACCACATGATAGGACACAAAACACCCCTCAACAAATTCAAGAAAATTGAAATCATATCAATCATTTTCTCCAACCACAAGGGAATGAAACTAGAAGCCAACATCAAGGAAAAAAACCAAAAACATTCAAACTCATGGAGATTGAATAGCATGCTATTAAACAATGAATAGGCCAAGAATGAGATTAAGGGAGAAATCAAAAAGTTTCTGGAAACAAATAAAAATGAACCCACAACAATCCAAAACTTATGGGACACAGTGAAGGCAGTCCTGAGAGGGAAGTTCGTAGCAACACAGGCCTACCTAAAAAAGACAGAAACATTTCAAATAAACAACCTAACCTTACACTTACAAGAACTAGAGGAACAACAACGAAGACAGCCCAGAGCAAGTGGAAGGAAGGAAATAACCAAGATCAGAGTAGAATTAAATGACATAGAGATTAAAAGCACAATTCTTAGGATCAATGAATCCAGGAGCTAGTTCTTTGAAAAGATAAACAAAATCGACAAGCCTTTAAGCAGACTTATCAAGAAAAAAAGAGAGAGGATCCAAATAAACACAATCAGAAATGAAAGAGGAGAGACTGCAACTGATACCACAGAAATACAAAGGATTGTAAGAAATTATTATGAAGAACTGTATGCCAAGAAATTTGAAAACCTAAGTGAAATGGAGAAATTTCTAGAAAAATATAATCTTCCAAAACTCAATGAAGAAGAAGCAGAAAGCCTGAACAGACCAATAACAGCTGATAAAATTGAAGAACTAATCAAAAAGCTTCCGACACACAAAAGCCCTGGACCAGATGGTTTCACAGGAGAATTTTATAAAACATTTAAGGAAGAGCTAACCCCTATCCTTCACAGATTATTCCAAAAAATTCAAGAAGATGGAAGGCTCCCAAACTCTTTTTATGAAGAGCATCATCCTAATCCCAAAACCAGATAAAGACATAACAAAGAAAGAAAACTTCAGGCCAATATCACTGATGAACATAGACGCTAAAATCCTCAACAAAATATTGGCAAACTGCATCCAGCAATACATTAAAAAGATCATACACCATGATCAAGTGGGATTCATCCCAAGGATGCAAGGGTGGTACAATATTCTCAAATCAATAAATGTAATACATCACATAAGATAAAAATCACATGATCATATCCATAGATGTGGAAAAAGTATTTGATAAGGTACAGCACCCATTTATGATAAAAACACTCAGGAAAGTGGGAATAGAGGGAGCATTCCTCAACATAATAAGGGCCATATATGAGAGACCTACAGCCAACATCATACTCAATGGTCAAAAACTTAGAGCTTTCCCACAAGATCAGGAATAAGACAAGGATGCCCTCTCTCACCACTCCTATTCAACATAGTATTAGAAGTCCTAGTCACAGCAATCAGACAAGAAAAAGCAATAAAAGGTATCCAAATTGGAAAGGAGGAAGCAAAACTGTCATTGTTTGCAGATGACATGATAGTGTACATAGAAAATCCTACAGACTCCACCAAAAAACTACTCAACCTAATAAGTGAATTTGGCAAAACAGCAGAATACAAAGTCAATATTCAGAAATCAAAGGCATTTTTGTACACCAACAATGAAATATCAGAAACAGAAATGAAGAAAAAAATCCCATTTGATATAGCAACAAGAAAAATAAAGTACCTAGGAATAAACCTAACCAAGGAGGTAAAAGACCTGGACTCAGAAAACGAAACAACATTGAAGAAATAAATTAAGGAAGACACAAAGAAATGGAAGCATGTACCATGCTCATGGATTAGAAGAATTAACACCATCAAAACACCACCAAAGCAATTTATAGATTCAATGCAATCCCTACCAAATAACAATGACATATTTCACAGATACAGAACAAACATTTCAGAAATTTATATGGAACCATAAATGACCTCAAATAATTGTAGCAATTCTGAGAGAGAAGAACAAAGTAGGAAGGATCACAATACCTGATATCACAGTATATTACAAGACCACTGTAATCAAAACAGCCTGGTTCTGGCATAAAAACAGGCACATAGATCAATGGAACAGAATAGAGAGCCCAGAAATAAATCCAAGTTTCTATGGTCAATTAATATTTGACAAAGAAAGAAGAAGCATAAAATGGAGTAAAAACAGCCTCTTCAACAAATGGTATTGGGAGATCTGGACAGCTACATGCAAAAAAATGAAACTCGATCACCAACTTACACCATGCACAAAAATAAATTCAAGGTGGATAAAAAACTTAAATAGAAGTTGTGACACCATAAAAGTCCTAGAGGAAAACAGGCAGGAAAATCTCAGACATTCCATGCAGCAACATCTTCACTGATACACCCACTAAAGCAAGGGACATAAAAGAAAGAATAAACAAATGGGACCTCATCAAGTTAAAAAGCTTTTGCATGGCCAAAGAAAACAGCATTAAAATGAAAAGAGAACCAACTTTATGGGAAAACATATTTGTCAATGATACCTCAGACAAGGGTCTGATCTCCAGAATATATAAAGAACTCACAGGACTCCACTCCAGAAAGACACAAAAGCCAATTAAAAAATGGGCAAAAGACTTGAACAGACACTTCTCCAAGGAGGACATACAGAGGGCCCAGGGGCATGTGAAAAGATGCTCAGCATCACTAGCCATCAGAGAGATGCAAATTAAAACCACAATGAGATACCACTTCACACCGGTCAGAATGGCCAACATAAACAAATCAATGAACAAGTGTTGAAGAGGATGTGGAGCAAAAGGAACCCTAGTGCAATGTTGGTGGGAATGAAGACTGGTACAACCATTGTGAAAAACAGTATGGAATTTCATACTGTTTAGTTCAGAAAACTAAAAATGGAACTGCCTTTTGACTCAGCAATTCCAGTGTTGGGATTATATCCCAAGAACACTGAAACATCAATCCAAAAGAACTTATGCACCCCAATGTTCATAGCAGCACAATTTATAATAGCGAAGAGCTGGAGGCAACCTAAGTGCTCATAAGTAAATGAATGCATCAAAAATCTATGGTACATTTACACAATGGGATATTACATAGCAAAGAGAAAGAAGGAACTTATTCCCTTTGCGACAAGAGATGGAACTGGAGAGCATTATGGTAAGTGAAATAAGCCAGGCAGTGAGGGACAAATACCATATGATCTCACCTTTAACTGGAATGTAATCAACAAAAGAAAAAAGCAAGCAAAATGTAACCAGAGTTTAGAAATTAAGAACAATTTGACAGTAACCGGAGGGGAGGTGGGAGGGGATAATGAGGGGAAGGGTTTTTGGGAACTACTATGAGGGACACATAAACAAAACCGGCAGGGAGGAGGGAAGCAAGAAAGGGGGGTGGGTTTGGCTGGGGGAAAATGCAGACAACTGTAATTGAACAATAGATAATTACTTTAAAAAATAGAAATGTAAATAAATATTTTGAAAATTGTATTATCAACACATTTGAGAACAGGACAAACTGGATACAAAGAACCAAATCCTCAGGAGAATGGAAATGCAAGAGAATGGTAAGCTCCATACTAAACACCATATACCCTGTCAGGGAATTTCTGATGCTCACCGTAAAGTATAGGTGTAGAATGGCAAAAAATAGGTTGCAGCAGTCCACTGGGATTGGGAACAGATTTCAAAATTCAAAGTTATCAAGGCATCTAGTGTTGATGGTTAAAATTACAGAAAAAAAGTAACAGAAAAATGAACCCAACAGATCCATCACAATTTTTCTAGATACATTTGCAAATTCTTAAGCTGTTAATGCATAGAGCATTAGTTCAGAAACACAACAGAATGTGGCTGCTAAGTGGCAAAAATTTAAGAATGAATTTTTGTGGTCCCCACAAAAGTGCTACAGTTCAGAGTCTTCCAAACAGAAGAAACTATGAGAAACTCATTAGCTTTTCCACTCAGAATCCAGAAACACTGTTTCCCTCAACTAAGTGCAAATAGGAAATAGACTAGCTTTAACTAGATCAAGGTCAGCTGGCCTTACTCTGTTCGACTGCTAAGAAAAAAATAATGTTCTATTCATTGGAAGATAATATCACCCAGGACCTCTACAATTTTTCATAAGCAATGTCTAATATTCAACAAACTATGACATTCTTGTCAAAAATTAGGAACAAATGTTCAAAACCAAGAGAAAACACACCCAAACACACACAGCAATAGAAAAGCATGCATGGTTAATCTTGCTTTTTTGAGTTATAGACTTGGCTCTTATGTACCTGTACTTAATGAACATGTTTAAAAAATAGATACATAATTTCTTCAAAATAATGAATCTCTCTAAAATGAAATTATAAATATCTTGACACTGAAAAATACTGAATTTTAAAACTGAAAACCATCCGAAATTAAAATTACATTAAAAAATTTACAAATTAGGGTCAGCAAATAAGAAGAAGATAAGTTTATAGAAAATGTATTGAAACAGCAAAACAGGGGAAGGGAAGAGTGATAAAACTTACTAAAAATCACTGGAGTCCCAGGAAGTGACAGAAGAGAGGAAAGGAAAGACACGGTATTTGAGGAGATACGGATGACTGAGAAATTTCCAAGACAAAATAAAAGGCAACAAACCACAAATTCAAGAACTTCTGCAAAGCCAAACGTTAAGAGAGAGAGAGGCAGAGACCGAGACAGAGGGAGAGAAAATCACTCATAGATGCATCAGACAAAAATTGCTGGAAGTGAATTATAAGAGCAGCCAGAGGGGGAAAAATGACACGTTGTTTTAAAAGAATAACTATATTTCAATAACTGATTGTGCAATAGAAAATATGGGAGCCTGAAGATAATGAAATATCATCTTTTAAAGATTAATAGAAGACATTTTTCAACCCAGAATAAAAATGAGCAAAAATGTCATTCAAAATAAAGGCAAATAAAGACATTTTCAGGCAAAAAAAAAAGATATGAAGGAATTTGTCCCCAGTAGACCCACAATCAAATAAATACTAAATGGTGTTCTTTAGGAAGAAAGAAGACTGTCCTAGATGAAATCACAGTAATACGGGAAGGTTAAATTGATGACCAGAAAGTATAATTATTTACATAAATCCAAGTGAGTATTTATGTAAAATAGCAATTATAAATAATACTTTTTGAGATTTGAAATATATGTAGAAATAACCTATATGGTAAAAATAATATAGAAAACAGGTGAGTATAAATAGGATTCAAGTGTCCTGATAAACTTCGCTTGTCCATGGTTGACGCGGACTCTGGCCAGCAGTGTCCACGGCATTGTGGATGAGACGAGACCAATTCACACGGACTACCGAGTCCTATGGAGGAAAAGGGACGGCATGGCCACTCTCCCAATGGGAGAACACATCCACCCTTGCCTTAACAGGCTTTTATTAACTTTCTAATAGCGTACATCAAAGAAGGTTCTCATTCATTATGCTCAGGTTTGCTTTAGATAATTACTTTTTACAGATTGCAAAGGGAAGGATGTTACTGATTACTTCCTACAGATTAACAAGGAAAAAAATGTTGCAAATGCAAGGGAACGATAAGAGTGATTGGTCTGGTTACACTCAATCCTTGGGAGAATTAGCACAGACTTCAGGAAGTTACTTTAAAGATATTCAGTAAGCATTTGCTGCTTCAACTCAGGGTGAGGGAGTTTTAGCAAGAGCAAGCCTTAAAGCAGCCTAGGAATAATACAGGCCTGATTTCCCACGGGAGAACTGATCTGTGGGTTTGGCATCCTATGTGCTGCCACACGCCTATGGGCTTTCCAATAGGGCTGAGCTACATTTGACATTCCACAGGGATAGGTTCCCTATACATGGTGACAGTGATTTAAGACAGACCGAAACAGTTCATGCTGAAGTTCAGTGCAGGGTCAGCAAACAGTGTCTGTAAAGGGTCTGGTAGCAAATATTTCGGTTTGGGTGCACCATATGAGATTGACCAAACTACTCAGTCTACAGATGTAGTGTGAAAACTGTCAGAGACAGTGAATAAATGCATTTGTTATTAGGAGTAAATGAAAAGACATGACTTGTTCCAATAAAACATTTTTTACAAAGGCAGGTGACAGGCCAGACTTGGGCTATGGTGTGCTGACTCCTGTTTCAGCCTTTACTAACAAAATAGCTAAAGTTGTGTGCCTTGTATAACTACAAACCAAACAAGGGGAGGAAATGTAGTATTTTTTAAAATTAATTTATAAAAACAGATGAGATGCAAAGAAAAGTAATAAAACTACATTTAAACATATTTATTGTTTAAATGTAAATGTATAACATTTTAATGAATAAAAATGTTAGAATAAGTTTCAAAATAACTTAACATTTGGTAATTGCAACAGATTCACCTTATACTTGTGGGCACAGGTGACTTGGCAATAAAAGGAAGGAAATATTTATATCATGCAAAGATGACCAAAAAAGTGTTTAATTTGTAGCACTAATATCTGAAAAAATTACCCTTAAAGGAAGAAGCATTACAGGGATAAAGAGGGATATTTCATAATGATTGAGTCTAGTGAGCAGGAAGACCTAACAACCTTAAATTTGTTTGCATGTAACCTTCTAGCTTAAAATACATAAAGCAAAATGGGCAAAACTCAAAAAAGAGGTAGTTAAATCCACCAATGGGAGAGATTTGAATATATTCTCTTTTTACTGATAGAACAAGCAAACCAAATATCACTAAGAATATAAAATTTTGAAAAACAAAATTAACAGAAGTATAAATTTGACCTAATTTATTTAAATTTAATATAGACCAAAGAGCCACACAGAATATGGACTTTTCAAATACACACTGGCCATTTACCAAAACAGAACATTTGCTAGCCATAAAACAAACTTCAAAAAATATCAATGTACTTAACATAATTCAGAGAGTTTTCTGTGACAACAGTGGAGTTTAGCTAAACATGGATGATAGGTACTAAGTAGAGCAAACACATAAATATTTTGGAAATTTATCAATATACAGCTTACAAAAGAATCACAAAGGTAATTAGAAAAAGTAATTTTTAAAAAAGCAGACACCAACTAAGGCAAAAAGAAAAATTACCAAAGGAAAACTTAAATCAAATGTTAGTTCTTAAAAAAAACCCTAGTAAAATTGATAAATTCCTAGCATAAATGAAAAAAATTAGAGAACATAAATGATCAGTTTCAGGGATTAAAAAATAGAATATCATTTTAAAAGAAATAGACATTCTTTTTTTAGTGATAAGCTTACTTTCATTTAGAAAAAGGAATATCTGCCCTGGCTGGTATGGGTCAGTTGGTTGGGCGCCCTCCCTCAGAGAGAAAGGCGCCCATTCCATTCCTGGTCAGAGCATGTACGAGCAGCAACCAGTCAATGTCACTTTATCGGTGTTTCCCTTCCTCTCCTTCTCCCTCCTTTCTGCTCCCTGTAAAAATAAATAAGTAAAATCTTTGTTTTTTAAAAAGAATATCTATGAATACCTATATGACAATAAACTTTGTTAAGAAACTTTTTTTTGCCAAGAAATATAATCAGGTAGATAAAATGAATAAATTCCATGACAAATGTTGGCACGTGGCCTCAGATGTGGTACTAAGGTGATAGGATTCAGGACGTAAGGAAAGATCATGCACAGAAAAATTAGAGAAAATTGAGCAAGGGGGAATAGTAAGAATCATGGACAAATATATAAATAAATTTGCAGATTACAAGTGAAGTTGTAGGATTTTTTCTAATGCCTTCTGTTTCTTCTGTGAGAGAAGGCAGGCTAATGTTAAAAAATGGAGTAGAAAAAACCTTGACATAAATTATGAAGGTTTAGAAAAGCAATGAAGGGCCACAAACCTAAAGGGGTGACTTTCCAGTGAATAACATGGGAAAATATACATGCATGTAGACACACACACACACACACACACACACAACCTTTAAAGTGAGCATGCCATTTGCCCCTCCGAAAATAAACAGACATATGTACAATATTTTTATACATCTCAAAGCATTTTTATACATATGGAAAAATCTACATGCCACAAACACATAAATACTTATTGACAAAGAAACATGTTTGGGATTGCTAAGGAAAAAAAGAGCAAACTAGGAAGAGTTTGAAATTACATATGCTGTATGACATGACAGCAAATTTTATGTACTATTGTGTTGCAACCCTCCAAGTCTGGGCAGGGTCATAGTATTCCTCAGATGGACAATGTCCATAGAGTTGTTAGGTTGTCAGGCATGTCTTTATTCATGGGTAGATGAGTCACACATGCTGCCAGCTGTGTGTCTATCTGCATGTCTCATGTCATGGCCCTTGCTCCCCAGCGTGGCACCCATCATGGCCCCTGTCCTGTTGTGTGTGTCTCATCATTATCGCCCCACTAAGTCCCTACCTGTTTAAGTACTAGAGGGGAACAAAGCTGGAAAACTGCCAGAACATTACATAACATCACATAGTTCTGCACATGTGAGCCCACCTCATGTTTTGGGAACAGTTTATCAGACCCAGTCTCAAGACTATGAGAACGCTAGTTATCAGGCCCCTCCAAGGCTATGGGAACACTGCTTTCCTTAGCTGCCCAGACACCTGGGTGAGGAAGCCAGACTGCCTCCACTTACCCTACAACTATATAACAAAAAAGTGTGATAGAAACAAAAAAGACACACATCAAAACTCCTGACAGTACTTTAAAAAGGCCCTTCAGAGTTTTCTCCAGTTCTCTGGTCTCAGTATTTCCCAAATTTCTTGAATCGAGCATGTATGACTTCAGTAATTAAGGTTAAATGCTAAGATTTGCTTAAAGAAAGAAATTTCATAAGCTTTAAACATAATACTTTTTTAAAATGAACTTTTCTCCCTATGAAACATCAGAGAACTGACTCACTGTCTAATCATATGGAAAATAAGTAAATAAATAAGAAAATGCATTTGTGAAAAGATTTAATATTTTGTTAAATGTTATCTAGGGCTTTTTTTTTTAACATCACAAGCTGTAATTTGCCAACTACTCCATTGTGATCTACAATAATTAAGAGACCTATTGCTCTTGTATTTGAGTTAAATCTGTAAGGAATTTCTGAATAACTAATTGAACATTTTCATTTTGAATTTGATGCTTGGTGTTGTAGAGACTATTGAAAGAAGAGCTTAGTCATTGGAAACATCTCAATCAAAATAATGCTTCCTTTTAATTTTCTAAGAGTCATGTGAGATGTTTACTATCCCACTTTCTTAAAGTCTTCTTTTCATCAAGCTTTTAAAAAGTAATTACATTGATTACAACAGACATTGAACATTTTCCTACCACTTATATTAGAACTAAAGATTTATTGAATTTCTTTTTGTTCCTATTGTTGCTCTTAAAAATTCCAACCATATGGAAGTAGAATGAAAGCCTGGAGATGGGTGGACTTGTGTTTGGTTCAAGGATGTATCCTGGATGCCTAGAACAGTGACTGGCCCTTAGCTGGGTTCAATAAATGTTGTTGAGTGAATGAAGTAGGTTCAGATACTTAATAATGAGTACTTGCTTAGTTCCCCTCTCTCTCAACACATTTTCCCATGGTTTTACCACAGTTTGCAGTTTTGTGTTTGTCCCAAATTTAACTTATCTTCACTAATGTTGTTGAGAAGTTTTCATAAGAAGATAGATTATTAATAATGCTACATGGTTATTGTTTAAAAGAAAGTCATACGTTATTGAAGAGCCTGGCAGATTCTTTCTTTGTGTATTGACAAAATCGGCTGAGGTATTTTACATTTTAAGTGCTGGAGGGCACAGTGGGAGTTACATTTTTATAGAATATCTTGTTAAAACATTTTCCACATTGCACAGTGCTTGGATAATCATACTAGTTTTCACTGGAAAGCGAAAGTACACAAATAAATTAGAAAAATAAATTTTTAAAAATGTTTTTCCTTCCTTAATTTCTTATTTATAGCTCTAAATTGACACATGGACCAGCCTCTGGTCTTTCAATAAAAATCCATCATGTTAAGGCTCCGTGAGGTCAGTCTGGACCATTCACCGCTGGAAACCACGTGTGGGGCCGGCCGCCCGGGAGGACTGGGAATTGCATTGCACCTGTTCTGCAGAGTAAACAGTAACATCTTCGTGTATATTCTGTTGAAGGCTCACTTCAAATAAAATAAGAGGATTTTTTCTGAAGATATTATAATAAATGACTCTTTGAATGAGATATATAAATAATGGATCAGCTCTCTGATATCACTGATGTGTATTAGTCACTAAAAAATAAAGATCAGATCTACACTGAAAAATACATCATGGTATCTAGGCTACAATGTGTCTAACAGGGAGATTAAATTTTATGGGCAATGAAATGGTCTGGTGTCACATTCATGATGGCTCAAGGCCTTCGAATAATCTATTGCTTTTCAGTGTTATACCTAATTCTTTAAAGACTCGTCTCAAAACTCACTTCTCTGTTCAGTCAAATCACCTTTTCTACTAGCATTCCTGAAATAAATCTCCCCCGAATTTGTCTGCTGTGGGCTCACGAATACTGTAACCTAGTTTCCTGACATTTCGGAACCTGCGCAGCCTTCCCACTGTGGTTATCGCCTCCCGCATCTCCCTGAGCCTCATGGCCTGCCCTGCTCTCGGTACATCTCCAGTGTAAGCAGGAAGAGACTGCTGTACTCGGCACATACGAAACATTAGGGAATATTCCAAGTGGTTCTGTCAACTCCAAGGGTTACCATAGGAAAATAAACACAACCAATAGAAGTCAGACTTACCAAAGCACTGGTGGTCATACCAGCAAGACTTAATTTGCCTCCAAGACTCCCACGCCTTTTTAAATTCCATATGAGCTCTGGCAAGCTCTCTACCCCCAGCCTCTGGGTAGAACCTGACAAGACCCAATCTATCTTGTTTACTGTTGTGTCCTCAGTGGTTATTGTCTATTTCTTTTTTGCTTCTCATGAGGCTGAGCTCTGCTTAAATTCTGGAGACTGGCTTACATTTACTGCAGGACATTTTAATTGCCTTTAATTTCCTGTTTGATAGACAGTATGAAAACTTCTTGAAAGAAAAACTTGACAATAAAGTCTTATGTCTCATTTGCTTACATAATTAATGGGAGAAAAATAATAACACGTCTGGCAAAAACAGAAACAAAGTCATAGATACAGAGAGGACACTGTTGGTTGCCGGTTGGGACTGGGTGCTCAGGGCCGTGGGTGGAAAAAGTGAAGGGGTTAAAAAGTATCAATCTCCAGTTATAAAAACAGTCATAGGGATGTAATGTCCAGCTTAGGGAATACAGTCAGTAACATGGTAATAACTATGCGTGGTGTCAGATGTGTACTAAACTTATCGTGGTGTTCACTTCAAAGGTTAGGTAAGTGTCTAATCACCATGTTGTACATCTGAAAATAATATAATATTGTATGTCAACTGCAATTGCAAGTTTTTAAGAATTAATTAAAAATAACATGTCTGGGCACAGATCAATGTTAATATTTGAGCTCACACAAAGAATTGGGTTGCCAAATCAGACTTATATGAATCAGAGATCCTACGCAGTATTCACACATACATACTAAACTGTTCTCTTCCCTTCTTTATCCTCTTATTTTTAATAGTAGTTAATATTATACCACAGTATTAAGTTATGAGATATTGAGAAGAAACCACCCTAGGACATTACATTCTCTTCCGGGGATAAGTGTGTTTTGGTTGTAACAGGAAAGTTGCTTCCTGTGAGACAGGAGTATGATTTTGTTACTCTTTACATGGAGATTTTACTGATTGAGGGTATGTGTATGGCTGCCAAATCGTCAAGGAGCGGACTGTGGTACTTCTATGTGCCAACTTAGATAGGCTATGGCACCCGGTTATTTAGTTGAACCCTAATATGTGTGTTGCTGGGGAGATGATGTGTAGACGTGGTTAACATTTATAATCAGTTGACCCGACATAAAGGAAATTACCCTCAACAGTGTCTATGGGGCTCCTCCAATCAGTTGACAGGCTTTACAGGGAAAACTGAAGGTTTCTCAGAGAAGAAACCTGCATCATCGATTCTTGCTTGAGAGCTTCTACTGCTGGCCTGTCCTACAGATTTCAGACTTATCTGGTATAACACTCACTTTCAACCTTTCTTTTTCCCACTAAATCTTTTGCTCTCATTTTTCTAAAAAATGTAACTTTTAAGAACAAAGAAACAGTGAGTAATGGCAAGGGAAGGCTCTAAGAAAAGACATGGGCAAGACTCTAAGCAATGTCTCACGCTCTAAGAAAAGAAAGAGCCAGGTCTGTAACTGGAAATTCAATGACCAAAACTGAAGCAAAGGTCCAGAGACTTTTTTTATCAAACACAGAGATTACGGGCAGAGAAATGTGGAGAGTCAGGAGCATCCGTGTAGCCAATAACTATGGGGACACAGCAGAAGAGAGGAAAGCAAGGAGCAAAGTCAAACTGCTAACAGACAAAAAACGGGGGATCAAAAGGAAGAGTAAAGCCAGGCTGGGGCCATCAGCTGTCAGAAGGAACACATGGAGTCTGGGCAGATGAAAAGGAAAAACCATGCAGTGAGGCTTCAGTGAAAGTAATGCACTTTCTCTGAGGAATTAACCCACAGTTTACAGGTAAAACAGGTAAAACAGGTAAGTGGCTATACATGGCTATAAAACATAATGGAATGTTAAGTAAAAGAAAATCCTGAAAAAAAAATGAATGGATTTGGGTTTAATCTCATTTATCTGCTCCTAGACAGAGGTGGGTAAAGAAGGAGAGGAATTGAGGCTAAAGCTTGTAAGAATCTAGAAATCTAGCAGTTCCCAATGATTAAAATGATATAGATATCAGTTGCCTAGTTTTTCTGACACTTTGATTATCAGTTTTTCATACGCCATATTTGATATCTAAGCTATCTGAAAATGTTACCTGCTGTGAACCTCAAAGAGGACTCTTAGTGAAGGCATGAGGAATATAAAATTTCATTTTAAGCATGATTATAAGCAGTGAAAGTTGAGGGAAATGTAATTTTACAAGGGAAATACACCATTTTAAAAAATAAAACCATTTTTATTGTTTTAAATGTAGTAAAATAAGTATTTTTTATTGTTGTTCAACTACAGTTGTCCCCATTTTCTGCCACCCGTGTCCCCCTGTCCCACCCACCCCCACCTTCTATCCTCAATCCTATCCTCCCATTGTCCTTGTCCATGTGTCCTTTATACATGTTCCTTGACGACCCTTCCCCTTCTTTCCTCCATTACTCCCCTCCCCACTCCGCTCTGGTTACCATTTTTAAATGAAATATTTCATTACATCTGAACTGAAAAGCTCATTGAACTTATTACTTTTTTTCTAATTATAAACCAGTAAAATATATTTACAAATTAAATATTGTACGACAGTGAGTGAGGCCATTAAGGCTTTAGGATGAATCCTAATAAAAATCTAATTATTTGTTAAGGACCACAAAAAAATTTTAAATTCAACTTGGACAGAAAGTTGCCAAATCTCTTGCTATAGTAGGAGCTTGTTCTCAGTAGTTATTACTCACTTTTCATTATCAGTTTGGACAAAAGTGTATAAATACATTAAATCTTCAGTAGTGGCAAAATGAATTGCTGTCTACTTTGGGACCCTCTGTTTTGTGGATTATCATAATATACAATAAAATTATGAATAATGGAAGATTATCAGCCAGAACAATCAAAGGCAGTTAAAATAGACCTTAAATAAAATGAGTTTAATTTACATACATGTAAAATTGGAAATTCACTACTAAACTTTATTTTAGTTATCTGATAAAATTAATTGGTTATATGCCTTTGGAGATAGGGCTTCATCGAGAAGTATCAGTTACCACTTTTAGCCAAGGACAATTTTGAGGAAACACTGGGAGATGAACATTGAGAAGGAAATCCGAACACGATCCTGAACACAATTTCTCAAAACATTTAAAATTAACATGTGATATGAAGTCTATGTTCATTATTTTCTTTGAGTTTCTATCATAATGTACTCTTTCTTTAATGTTTTAACATTTTCCATCACTAAAAGATAAAGGGATAAAGAATTTTTCAAAAATGTGATTACAGTGTGTTTTTGTGTGAGCTTTATTCTGCTTATTATTTATTTAATTTGCTGTTTATTGTAGTTCTTGGATATGTGGGTATACAGAGTTAATAAAATTTGGAAAATTTTTAGCTGTACATTATTTTTTACAAATACTTTCCTGACTCCCTTTCTCCCACTTCTTCTGGGACTCAAATTACATATATGGTAGACCATTTGATGTTGCTCTAAAGGTTACTGAAAGACTCTTTTCCGAATTTTTCCTGTATTTTCTTTGATCTTGATTTTCAGTAGCTTCTATTGCAAAGCTTTCAGAAGTCGCATTTCTCTTCCTTCTCTTGGTAGTGCCCAGGATGTGGCAACCGCTATTTATTGAGATTTGGCACTTTTCCATACTTATCTAACCTTTTTAATTTGTAAAACAGAGAATTAAGGTTAGACGTATGAAAGACAATAGAAGATGAGGGAAAGATAACTTTTATATTACAGAGAAAATTGCAGGGTTTTTACTTTAATAAGAGGGACACATTTTACGTATGAATGAATCAGTGGTCGCTGTGCTACTCTTACCGATTGCATTGTGATTGATTGCTTGTCTGTGTATTTTGTACTGTGTATATGGGAATAGTGGGCCAAAAAGAAATGTTTATTCAGCTTCCATTTCTAACACTTTCTCTTCACCGGAATTATAGAGGAATTTTGTCATTTGCCTCAGTAATTCAGTTTTATTTTCATTTTATATCATTAGAGGTATGCATTTTGCTGTCTTCAAATAAAAGAATCAAAAAGTTTCTAAATTGTTTTTGAAGGAAAGTTTCATAATCTTATCTTGTTTCATAACTATCAGTATATTTTGCACATAGTTGAGCCATTGAGGATGTTGTCAATTAAATTAGTTTGATGCAAAAAATAAATGAAATTTCCTGAAGAAAAATATTTCAAAAGTATGAAGAGGCAGCCTGTTATATTTTCATATTTGTAAATAAAATTGTTGAAATATTTCTTCAGCAGCAGACCCTATGGTAACTCTGGTAGTCACACTGTAATAGAGAAAGAAATCCATAACAGGGTTTTTAAGGTAAATAAGAAAATAATTGGAACATTAAGGCTTTTGAAGATTAACAAAATATTGAATATAGAATATTTGATAAGACCAGTTCAGTTTAAGATAAAGAATTACATCATTTTAAAAAATCATCTTTGTTTATTCTACCACTAAATTAGTAAACCATTTAGTGATTTTAAGACCACTCAAAATACATTCGAAAATTAAAGTTGTTGAAATTCTTTTTTTAGTATGGCAATATGAATCATAAATAATTGATGACATAAATAGTCCAAAATTTCCTAGAGAAGTAACAGAAATAGGAAGATAGCTGAGCTACTACCCAGCACCAAAGTGGGAAGGAGGGACCAATTCCTTGGGAACTTGGAATGATCACGTCTCGGACAATGTGCACATTCACCCGCAAGGGCTGTCCTTGTCACACTCCCAGACAGGAAGCACCTGCGACTTCAGCACAAACACCTTTCCTGAATCACCAGAGGCTACTTACTCTGCTTAGTATGCCCAGATCGACGTGTCTCTAATACCCACTCGGAAAAGTGAGATTATGATTTAAGAACAGGCAGTGTGACACCATGTGAGCTTTACTGAAAGCCTGCTCTTCAGCATGTGCATATCTTTTATTAAATAATATTTTTGTATTTTATACAATATATTATTAAGTGCTTTTGATGATCTTGGGAACTGGAAAGCCAAGTGCCACATATATTTTTGGAGAATTTAAACTCAATACCTAATTTCTGTCTCTAAATTGTTCTGTGTAAGACAGATGCACAGTCTCATGGTAAAAGGATGCTGCTGATTGTCCAAAGCTCTGTTAATAAAAAAGGTCAAACTAGGATAATAAACTATTAATAGTTTTTTTTTAGGTATAATCATGGGCTTTGAAGGGCAGGTAATCTTTAATATGGGCTATATTTAAGATAATTTATCTGAGGAACATAAAAAAGAACCAATGTCTCTAGAACACCTTTTAAGAGCTGAGTAATTTGTATCCATTGTCTTTGGGTTCTTCTAAGGTCCTAGGATAGACACAGGCATCGTTAATGATATTGACAGGTAAAGAAGTTTAGGTTCATAGAAGCCACCTCATTCGGATTATTCAGGCAAGAACGAGAAAAGCTGGATCTTCAGCACGGGTCTCTATCTGACTACAAAGCCAGTGTGCTTCTCGTGACCCCGTTACTTCTCACTAAAGGAAAATGTCACATCATAACGTGATGTGTTCCTAGCTCACGTATGTGAGTAAAGGGATTTGGGAGGCACTATCAATTATTTCTAACATTTATTTAGATATTAGGTTAATTTTATGCTTATTTTCATCATAACACATCTCATTTTCTGTTATTTTGTCTTTTATTTGTCACTTCCACAAGACTGGAAGTGCTTTGAATGCAGAAACTAGGTGTTTTATCTCTTTAACTGCACATTCAGCACTCATTCATTCACAAATATTTACAGAGGACCTACTCAGTGCCAGGAATTATATTAGCACACAGTCTTCAGAGAAAGCCAGAAGTATTAGTTCCTTATGGGGCAGTATGCAGTCTACTTTAGTGGCGCTCTAAAAATACTTTAGGAGGAACTCATCCTCGAAGTGCAATTTTTCTTGCATCTCCTATTTGGATTTCTAACTTCCTCATTTCAAGAAAGGCAACTATGAAGGCAAATTTAAAACAAAATCCCAAAACTGGGATCAGAAGACCTGGCAACTAGCTATGATTTTGCCACTTGGACCTTGGAACCATCAATTAACCACTTCAAGCCTTACTTTCTTATTTCCTGTAAGTCAAAGATATCATTAGCAATATGTGAAAATCAGAGATTTCTGTAAAATATAAAATATAAAAAACTGTAACAAATCAGAAAAACAAGTGAATTAATAAAAAAGAAGAAAGCTAAAGAAAACTGGGAATGATTAGGCCCTGGCTGGTGTTGGAATGAGTGCCAGCCTGTGAACCGAAAAGTCGCCATTTGGATTCCCAGTCAGGGCACTTGCCTGGGTTGTGGGCCAGGTCCCCAGTTGGGCATGTACAACAGGCAACTGTTAGATGTGTCTTTCACACATCCATGTTTCTCTCCTTCTCTTTCTCCCTCCCTCCCCCTCTCTCTAGAAATAAATAAGTTAAATCTTTAAAAATAAGAAAATTGGGAATGATTAGGAGATTAATAAAAAATGTATGCAGATAGATTGCCTGTAAAAGTAAATGCTTGACATTATTAATATGAAAAGTACAAAGAAAGAAATAAGTAATATGACCTCATGTCACTTGCCAAATCGTACAATGATAAATAATTCCTGGTATCAGGAAGGGAATAAGGAAATATACCAAACACTGTTAATGACTTCTAATTAATGCCTTTCTACAGGGCAATCTGGCAATGGAAATCTCAATTTTAAACTTACCATAGACTGGAGAAACACTAGGCAAGTCCATGAAAATATATGTATGAATTTTTATCATTACACTTCTTTAAATGAAAGAAAAGTTCTATAAAAAATCATGTTTTTCATTTAGTGATTGGTTAAGTAAATTTACAAAAATCTCTACCACAGAATATTAAGCTTTTACTCAATGGGTTTAATAGAAAATCAATATTGACATGGAAATATATTATTAAGTAATTACAATTAATTACATGTTAAAGTTAATTACATGCATTTGGCTTCATTTTGTTGACAATGTAATTGAACATTGCATAAAATGTAACTAGTTGCTAATGTGCTATATCTGGTGGTATGTTTCACCTCTTAGATTTCTATGTTGTTTAAATATTTTTATAATAGCACATATTAAAATATAGATGTGAATCCATACCTATCTTCACAGATTATACTAGAAATCACATATAATAGAATTTATGAAATTGTAAGAGCAATATAGAAATTCAAGGAATTAATATACAAATATAAGAGTAATATACAAATGTAAGGTATCAATTCCTTATTGGTATATAAGCCAAACTTTCTTGATACTTGAGTTACACTAGAACATAGTGCATATCAGCTTAGGTAACAGGCTTGTATTCACAAGGGAAAGCTAAGCAGCTTTAATCAATAGCACTCACACTTTGGTAGCTAAAAGGACTGGGAAACCCTATCTTTCTTTCCTACGGCCGGTCCTGTGTCAGAGGCAGAGGTTCCAAATCCGTTGTGGCTCTGCTTCATGCTGAAGACTCTGCCATTTTCAACAAATGGTTTTAAAACACACCCTGGGATTTGTCTCTATTTAAGTCAATCAGAAGGGGAAAAGGTCATTGACAACTGCATGTGGGAAGTTTCTACAGGCCAGGGCAGCAAGTGATATACATAACTTCTGTTCATACTCCACAGGTATAGTCACGTGGCCACATGGTCAGGGATACCAGGAAGGGTCAACCAACTATATGGTCAAGAAGATGGGGAAAAATTTTAATGAACAGCTAGCAATCTTTGCCATAGCTTTAGCCAGCACAACTGACACATGCTCTTCTTTTGTCATTAGTACGTATCCATGTGGTCCTGAAGGGGGACAATGCAAGGTCCCATCCATCCAAACCTTTAGATTTCTTTATGACTTTTACCTCTCTCCATCAGGTCCAGACATGGATCTGTAAGATCTGATAGTAGTGCAGTATGAAGGGGTTAACCCCAATAAAGTTTCCCAAGGGAAGAGTGGACCACACATATCAGTCATATTCCCGTGGCAATGTAGGATTCCTGCTGAGAAGTACAGAGAAGACTCCTCCACTCTACCCAACACGGTCACTTGGCAGAAAATTTGAGAAAAATGGATACTCTGTCATCTGCATTTAATGGCTTTTAAGGTCATGGGTTATTGGCCCCACTGGCTGCCAGAGGGAAGAAGAAGATGGAAGAGGCCTATGGAAAGGTTTTATCAGCCAGGCAGAGGCTAGAACTCAGATACATGGCTGTTAACTACTGCAAGGGAGGCTGGAAACTGTGTGCAGAAGAGGAAAAGGAGAAAGGATTTTGGTGTTCAGAAGCATTTCTGCTGAAATAACCACACAGAAAAACCACAAGAGAAAAAAGTGGTGTCTAACTTTATTCTGTCTTATTTTTTGTTTGTTTGTTTAGAGCTCACAAATATTTGTTCTTAATTTGTAGAAATCCCCAGAGTTGACATTGCAGATGCTGTCCTCCAAAACAATTAGATTCTGCTGTTTTGACAGCCAGAGGCACTGCTGGCCTTTCCTCTCCCTGTACAATATCCCTGCTCAGTGGGAGTCTCCCGGGAGTTCCTTGCCTTGCTCTGCTCAGTGCTTAGCCTGAAAGCCATATTTGCCCTCGGGTCCACCCAGCCTCTTCAGTCTGTTCACTGATTGGTCAGAGAGGCCCAGATTCAGATCACAGGAATATTTGGGGGGTGAGCATAGAGATGGCCTTTTCCCTTATAACTGGAACAAGGCTCTAAGAAATGTGTTTTATTCAGGGGTAGTGGTTTTGTAGAGGGAAGAACTTATAGTTAAACCAACCCACCGTGCTGACAAAAGTGTGGCTCCAAATCAAGCATTTTGTTTTAACCTCCATATTTAAAGGTTGTGTTTCTGCCCCACTTCTTCCTTCATTTCTCAAGTAATTTTGCAATTACTTTTTTCTCAAATAATAAAAAACGAAGCATATCTTTAGGTTTTGAAGACAAACTATAATTACATAGTGTATGCCCTTAAAAATATATTTTTAAAACTAAGTACTTAATGAAATTTTATACAGTGAACTCAAATTTAAAAACCGGTGTCAGCAAAATACAAAGTCACCTCTTTGTACAACTTCCAGAAACTCCTGATGGACATATGATTCAGTCTTTTTAATATAAAATAGAGTACTGTATGTTATGCTTTTTCTTAGTTCACAAATATTTTGAAGTTTTTGAAGTCTATTCCAGATGGAAGAGTGTTGTAAAAATATTGACAATAATGAGACGGTCCTGTTTTTTTTTTCATTTCTTACCAAATCTTAATGGTTTTCAAGCTGTGTCCTGAAAACTATAGTGTCCTATCAAGTGCATTAATAGGTATCCCATAGCCAAATGATTCCATGGTGAAATAAATATGGGAAAATCTTTTTTTTATGACTGTCCCTTTGAGATCAATCATGTGCATTCACATACTAATGTCTTAACATATTTCTACACTCTCAGTGAATATATACACTTGGAAGTCTTTTTGGAAAGCAATTTAGCACAATCTCCAGCAAAATTGTATACATTTTGGTGACAGATTATCACATGGACTTTTTTGCCACAATTTAAAGACAATGCTATTTAAAAGAAGGCAGCCACGACTGAGCGTGACTGCAGGATCAAGCAACCGAAGTAGACAAGATGAGTGTCCACTTGAAGCAACAACAAGAAGTGTGGACGGGCAGGTGGCAGCATGGTGCAGGTTGCGCGAGAACCGCCCTCGGTTGGTGAGTGTTTTTGAAGTGCTCGTTAGCATTCTTTGTTCTGTTTTTTATCTTAATGAAAAAAATGTATGTTATCTTGGCCGATGACGGACAACTGTACTTGAACAACAATAAAAAAAAGAGAGAGAGAGAGAAAAAAAGAAATAGAAATATAGCTTAAACCACGCAGTACATGAAACAAATACAGTATTTGTTACTGATTTGGTAATCTTAGTATTAGAGTTGCAAATAACTTTGGAAGGGAATAGATAGGCACACCGTGGTGTTATCATATTTAATAAGATAAATTGATGTTATTGGGAATTAACCATTGTTAAGCATGAAAAAAAACACAAGTCAGAAGGGCAATTTTTGAAAAAAATATTATGTACTTTATTATTTTGTCTAGCTCTGGCTCAATGCAACACATCTTCATTAACTGATGCTATAGAGCAAGCTGCAAAGCAAGAACAGTCACAAATATCAGAAACAGACAAAAACACAAGTTCTGTTTCATGTGCAAGTGATCTGTTTCATATCTTTTAGAGGTTTCTACAAAATCATCACCTGGGAGCATACTTACTGATTTTAGAGAGAAAGGGGAAAGGAGGGAGAAGGATAGAAACATTGGAGTAAGAAAGAAACTTAGATCAGTTGGGCTCATATGCACTGGGGACTGAACACACAACCTAAGCATGTGCCCTGACCAGGAATCGAACCCATGAACTTTTGGTGTACATAAGGGAGGATTCTCCAACCAAGTGAGCCATGCCAGTCATGGCTCATACTGTCTTTTAAATGAGTCTTCATTTTCTTCAAGGCTATGTTAAATTAGTAACAGAAAACTTATTAAGGGTACTTAATTTGGGGAGGCAATTTTAAGCTCATATTTTTTATATTTACTTCTTTCTTAAGTACTCTGTTATCCCTAAGAGAAACCTATATGAGTATTCCAGTTTCACGGGTCATTTCATACACCTAGTACACAGAAATTCAACAATGTCATTGCAAGTGTGGTATGAACATATAAAACCCACTATGTCACATAGAATTATTTTAAATTCAGTTCTATTTGATAGTTTTTCCTAATATGCTGAATTCAAGGAAGGTTAAGCCAGTGTTCTGAGAGCTATAGCTTGTGAGTTATCAGTTGTCAGTGAATATTTCAAGTAGATAAGAAACATTTCTGTATTCCTTATATTTCATAATATATTTATAATTCTACTACAGGGCATCTGGAAGCAATATTTGGTTTTTATATACAGCATAATTAGATATAACTATCCACTGTTCATACAGCTAAAAAAGTGAAAGGAACACAGAAGCTTTACTTTGTGCTTTGTAGAGATATTTTTATTAAATGTATCACAGAGATGAATGAATAGATTTTAGAGCTGAATTGTCTAATTTGAAAGACAAGATTTGCTACGTCCAGCTCTGTGCTTGAGTTTCTCTGGGCTTCTGTTTTCTCATTAGTAAAATAGAGATAATAATAGGACCTGCCTATAAATTTTTCATGAAGATTAAATGAATTAATACTTGTAAATATTATATTAGGTATTCTTGCTGGGGCCCTGGCCTGGTGGACAGTATAGGATCAGATTTTGCTATTGGCTTTAAGTATTAACGCATCAGCAGAGATATGATGATAATTATATTATCATTTTGTATGAATTCCTTATCAATATTTATATGGCACTAGTTACTTGTAGAAAAGAACACATGTATACAGTAGAATATAATACAAAAATAGTAATGTCTACAATTTCTATAAAGAAATTTTTTATAACACTTCTCAGTCTTCAAAGAGTTTCATAAATGTTATTTCACTTATACTGAGGGCCTACTTTCAATTTAGCATTTTGCTGAATATGGTCCACTTTTTAAGCTGCCCGCTATCTTTGAAGAGAAAGGCAAACAAGTAAACAAATAATGGTGTGCAGGGCGGCAGTGTCAACAGTGGGAGCATAAATACAGACACAACAATGACAACCGATGTAGGGATCACAAAGAAAGTTATGTTCGATTGAGTTTTCAAGGACGGTTCAAGTTCACTTGACTGTTTGGGTGTCTGAGAAGGTTTAAGTGTTAGAGGGTGAGGAGGACAATATTCCAAACAGAAGGAACCTAAGGCAATTCACAAAGGCCTGAAATTCATATATTCACAGTCCTGTGAGTAGTTGGGTGGTGGTGCAGCACAGAGTGTGTTTCCAGAAGTGGTGAGAGATATAGGCCATGGTATGAAAGTCGGACTTAATTTAAAGGTGAGAGGAAGGTTTTAATGGGCTTTAGGAAAGGGAGTAAGTGATGAAGTTTATGCTTTAGGAAGAGAATTCGAGGTATATAAAAAGTACATATCACAACCCAGTATCTATTCATGAGAGAAACCCTCAGCAAATTAGGAACAGAATTTTCTGAGTCAAAAAAACAGGGGCATCTGTACAAACCTTACCGGCAAGTCTATACCCAGTGGTGGAAGTGCAGATGTTCCCCTGCTAAGATCAGGAGCAAGACGAGGACATGCACGCCCACCACTTCTACTCGTTCTGTGGTACTGGTGGCTCGAGCCGCCACAGCTTTGGAAACACAAAAAAGAAGGCACCCAGCCTGGAAAAGAGGAAGCAAAACTGCCCCCACTTACAGAATGCATGATTATCTTTAGAAAACCTTAAGGAATCTATTTATTAAAAAGCCATTAGGACTAATAAATGAGTTTAGAAAGCTTGTAATATATCCTATTGATGATTAAAATCCATTATATTTCTATGTGTTGAAATTAACAATCAGAAATTAAAATTTAAAAAGCAGTATTATTTACAGCAATATAAAAAGTATGAAATACTTTGTAAATTTAACAAAAGTTTCAAATTATAGAATTATGAATATTTATGTCCCCCCCAAATTCTTAAGTTGAAATCCTAACTCTCAGTGAGGTTATATTGGGAGATGGGGACTTTAGGGGGTAATTAGGCTTAGATACGATCCTAAGGGTGTGGGGCCCTCCCAGAAAGGCAAATCTGAACTGTACATTTAAACACTGTGCAAGCAACAGAGTAATCTGGCCCCCAAACTCCTCGAGTGTGCCCTAGGGGGACACAAACCCACACTGCGGAGCTGCATGCAGCTCTCACTGCCCCGTACCATGGTTTCTCAGCCCTAGGACCCCTGATATTTTAGGCTGGCTAATTCTTTTTTGTGGAGGATGTCCCATGCATTGTAGGATATTTAACAGCATTCCAGGCCTCTACCCACTAGGTGCCAGTAGCAAGCCTCTGATTCAGCTGTGATGATCTAAAATGTCTCCAGATGTTGTCAGATGTCCTCCGGCGCAAATGCTGTCCTGGTTGAGAATCAGCTGGTATTGGTTGGTGACTTGTACCGATCACTGAAGAGGTAAATCAGGTGTCTAAACATTTGTTCTGCTCCTGTGCTTCCCCAGCCATCTACTGAGGTGCTATGGAAGAGTGGATGAAACCAGATTGCCTGGGTTCATAACCTCACACACCTTTTATTAAGTCTATGGCCATGGTCAAGATTCTTGACTCCTCTGTTCTTTGTCTTCCTTGTTTCTAAAACAAGGAGAATGATAGCATCTACCTTACAGGGTTGTCGAAATTAGATGACAACTTCTGTAAAGCACATCAATCTGTGCCCAGCATATAATATTTTAGTAGTAATTTTAGTTAATTATTATTACTTCCACTTAAACTCTCTGAAAGATCAATGTGTCTTTCTAGCCCACTTGACAGTTACGTTTCTCTTTATTAATGAATACACTGACATTCAGCTTTCTACTGGTCTTCTGTGATTTTGGTAGGTGTAAGCCAGAAGCCCTGAATTTAGTCAGCTATTTGAAGCACTTGTGTACTGAGATTCTGCCAGCTGAGAAGACTGTATTGCCACAAATTAATTAAAGAAAATGGAGATCTCTGGGTAGCCAGTCCATCAAATTTCCCTGATTACAGCTCTGTATCACTCCCTGCCATCTTTCAATTTCAACAAGTATTGTTTAATCATTATATGTTATCAGAATAATTATAATAAAAATAACTCATTGCCTTCACCTCCCATGTAATTAGTTGCTCATGTACATACTAATTCACCTTATCTATGAAATGAGACTACAGCGGAGCTAAAGAGGCTCTAAGTTTCCTTACAGCACTAATGTAACCATCAGTATAAATATTCATTAATAATCTTCTTAACAGGTTGACAAGCCCTTTGTAGTGAAGGGGAGGACTTTGAGGACTGGGAAATGGCAAAGGCCAGTTTTTATTGAGTGGGAAATAAGTCTCCATGGGGTTTCGCAAGGAGGAACCCTGGAACGCACAGCATTCGGAACACACAGACACTGTCCCGAAGGTAGACTTCTAATTCACCACTGCGCACAGGTTTACCTTGGTGCACAGACATCCCTCCACTGCTATCTCATAACCATGCGGGGTGGGGGAGGGCCCAGCTTGCCTTCCTGCCATCACACCCCACTGACAGCTGGAATTTAAAGAAATCACTCTTCCTGAATGACAAGTGAAAGTTAAGCTTTTATTTTCTAAAGAAGCTTATAGTGTTCATGTCATCTCCTGAGGTGACAGCTTAGTTTTACTGACAATGCAGCACGGCTGTTCCTCCCTCCACCCCGTGAACAGTGCCTCAACTTTGACAGCCCATTGTCAGTCCCCGCAGAGCCCCAGGAAAGGGCGAGAGGGGTGGCTGCAGACGTCTGTTCCAGTTGTTCGGCACCTCTCAGCACACTCCCACCCTGTCTCATGTCTGCAGACCAGGCTGGGCCACTTCACTCCTGGTCCAGCTACAAGTCTGCCATGTACTCCTAATACCAAGCTGCCTTGAAACTCTTCATGGAACAAGCTAGCACATAAATAATTAACACTACTGTGAAGAGAAATGTTTTCCTCTGCAACTCTGAATGCATTCGTTCATTAAACAAAAAGAATTACATGGGATGACCCTAGCCTTGAGGGGCAAAGGGCATTTAAAAATGTGAATAGGAAATACCGGAATTGTTGGAAATGCTGATTCAAACTTGGCACAGTAAAGTTATCTCCTACATATACAATCTTCTGTTAAAAACAACAAAAAAATGAACATAATCATGCACCTGCTCTGACATGTGTAATAAAATCAATTTTTGTGCTTAGACCGGCAGGACTTTTTGACCTGGGATTAAAGTGGCACTCAATGGGTTTAATCTTTTTAATGCTTAACAATGGCCATCTCTTACATTTGTTTCTACAAGCTAGTTTAAAATAAAAAGTTGGCTTTATGTTTCTGAGATTCAAAGATAAACTCATTTGTTGTGAATAATTATATATTATATTTTGCTTTTATATGTCAATGTAAGTGGGAGGTATAATTTTTCATGGATGCCTACCACTTTACAAAATCAAAGTATTCATTATTACTGTTAGTCTGTATATGTGGAAAGATTTTTTTCCCTGTAGATTCTGAAGGGACTATAAGTAGGAACTGCAGTGTCAGGGAAAGCTCACTTTAAAATGACTTTAACATTTAGTTACACTCACCTAGATTTTAAATATGTTGAAATGTGAAAGAGGTAAAGTAATGTGTTCTAACTTGCTCTCAGATAGAAAAGAGACTGTTTTATAAATCTTTAGCACGTTCCCGGCTCAATGCACATACAGTCAATAATTCAAAGACCATCTGAAGTTTCAATTCTTCCACATTTTATTTAGAAATATAAACATGATTTCATTCTCTGCCAGGCTAAGTTCAGAACACAATGGTAACCAAAAATAGAAACATTTTCATAATCAAATTAAGTTGATTTAAATAAATAAAAATCGCTTTACAATTATGAAAGAGTCTTCTTTGGCTGCTTAATAATGGCAGTTCTCTTAACACTGTGTCTCCATGCTGATGCCTAGAAACTCTCTATATAATTTTTCATGTGAAAAATCAGTTGCAACTGTGTTTCCTGAAAGCACACTCGAATGAGCGGTTCACCTTTCATTTGGAACAACTTGGCTCTGCGTAAATGAGGGTTCCAGGGCAGGAGGTGCAGGGCCAGGCAAGGCGGCGTGTTTACAGCACAGCGAGCTCATGAAGAAGGACAGGGGGTTACTGATCTGGCCTGAGACAACACGCCTCTGATTATCTGATGGAACCCTTAACGTCAAGTATGATTTTAAAGTCCTAAAACTTATCATGACCTATAAAAAGCCTGCATGTATTGAAAAGCTCTTGGAGACAAGTCCAAGTTTCAACATTAAATATGTCTTGGCAATATATCAAGTGTGGGGATTTTTAAATACTGTCCCTAATATTTTAAGGTCATGAAATCTTTAAGAAAAAAAATTTTTAAGTTTGGTAAGTGATAAAATCTTTTTGTCTTTTTTTATTCAAAATTATCTTTATTTTCTGCATAAAATGCTTTAATTTAATATTTATTAACAATGCTTTTCAGAGTCGTGAACATTTCAGTATGCCATATTCAAAAAGTTCATAGTAAATAGTTTATGATAATTTTACAAACCTAATATCTTACTTTTTAGACCTTACATTTCAGGCTTCCAGAAAACATGAAGCACAAAGTTACGTGGTTATTTTTGCATTATGCAGCATGCACTTAGCTTAAAATAACAAAAGACTTAAGAGAATACTTAAACATAACGACATAAACCATAACCACATACCATAAAGAGAAATCCAGAGAGAAGACAATTGCGGGATTCACCCATGAACTGATGACGTTGTCTCAGCATGTGACCGCTCTGCTCTGCCACCGGGAACTTAATATCAAACCCCTTCGTGGCTGCAAGAACCCTGCAACAATGGAGGTATCAGTCCCTTGCACAATAATTCATTAAGGCCAGAGGACGGGATATATTTTCTGTTAGTCTCTTTTTAGATATAAAGAAAACCTGCCAGAAGCCTCTCCACAAGCTTGTCTTTACATCTCACTGGACAGAATTGCATTGTATTCACTTTTCTACTCCTAAACCAGCCACTGGAAAGGAGAAGGATTACTGTGGAACTGCTGTGATTGGTAGAGTCAACAATGTAGACAAAACCCTGGGCGCTGGTCAGTATCCCAGCCTCCCCTGATGGACTAGGCTTAACAATACATGAACAAAATTGGGTTCTGGATGCAAAGAAGATGGAGTCCAAAGAAAGAGTAGTTGGAAAATGACAAGCTACCCATTATGAATGCATAATTTGACATCCATTCGAGCATTTCCCATAATAAGTAAGATTTCTCTACTGAAATATGATCACCTTTGGCCCTACAGTTAATGATCTAAAGTTTAGACTATTTGAAGTAACTTAAGATCATATACTTGTTAAGAAATCTGTGTTTTAGCCCTGGCTGGTGTGGCTCAGTGGATTGAGCACTGGCCTATGAACCAAAGGGTTGCTGGTTTGATTCCCAGTCACGGCAAATGCTTGGGTTGCAGGTCAGGTCCTCAGTTGGTGGTGCACAAGAGGCAACTACATATTGCTATTTCTCTCCCTCTCTTTCTCCCTCTCCTTCCCCTCTGTCTAAAAGTAAATAAATAAAATCTTAAAAAAAAGAAATATGTGTTTTATATTATTAACTCCCATACCCTCCCTGTTTTAATGAGGCTTTCAAGGAGAGTTTTCTTCAGTTTCTCTAGCGGTTTAAAAGTATTTAACTCATTTGAGCTCCAAATGTCACTAAAAATAACAGCCTTACTTTCCTAGGGCTTGATTTGAAGAGGTTTGTGCCATTTAAAATAAAAATACGAGTTTCTTTCTTTCTTTTTCTTTTCTGCTCAATCCCTCCCCTCCCCAGCTGTCATCCTGTTCTCCATGTGGGAGTCTGCCCCTATTTTACTTGTTAGTTCAGTTCGTTCAATAGATTACACATATGAGTGAAATCATATGATTCTTGTTTTTCTCTGACAAATAAAACTACCTTGCAATACCTTTTTTTCTAGAATTGTATACATTCTGGATTACAAAGGCAGCTGGAAAACACCAATCCACCCCAGCAGTCCTGGCAGATATTACTGAATCACATAATTACAGATTTTCACAATGTTTAGTGTTATCCACATAATATGTCTATTCAATTTTGTAAGGGTTTAGATCTAAGGGGATTAGTTTTTTTTTTTAAGTTGTCATTTAAAAGAATAAGCCTCAGTCATAAGAAAATCACTTAGAATATCACATGTTTAACTTACCTTAAGGAACTATGATCTAGAATGGTGGGGATGTACTTTGAACCACTACATGTCGAAGACAAAATAATCATCTCTCTTTTTTGCACCAGAAACTATGGCCTTCCATTTAAGTATGAATCTTATCAAGCAACCCATATGTCCTTAAAAGGATTGACGATGCAGCTTTTAAACTGATGATTTTATAAGGTTTATGTGACTGGAATAGCATTGCCTCTCCACTTCTGTATCAGATTCTGATGACAAACTCTCAGCACTGAGGTATTTGTGGATATCTCTGTGGGGAGAGATGTAGAGATGCAGAAATAGATGTAGGTATAGCTGTAGATGTAGATACAGACAGAGCAGAGATGTAGGTGTAGCTGTACACAGGCATAAATATAGCTTTTAAACCACAGTACTGTGCTGTACATCCCCAGCATGTTACTTAGCTCATAGTCAGGTGATCAGACATTTGTTAAATGGGCAAAACAAGCAATACTGAATAGTTTCTCATTTGTATTTTCCAAGGACTACAATTTAAGCTCACTGATCTTTCTATTTGTTTAAAATTTCTCTGGGAGAAACAAACAGGTGTTCAAGATGACTTTCATGAAGAGCACGAGCCCCCTAAACACTCTCTATGTTAAGCCTAGACCACAACCACCTCTCTTACCCCTACATTGCTCAGTACCCTTTTGCAAATAAGGAAGACTTAACAGACTTGCCCTTGCTTTTCCATCCAGAGAAGCATGTTTACTGAGCTACTCCTTGAAATAATGTAAGAAACCTATTTAGAAAGAGTTCTATAAAGTTTTTGTCACTGCATCTATTTTAAGGATACCATTGAGAATGCTGTTTATTACTTCCAACAATATCATCTTTATGGAGAACCTCAGGAGAAATCTTTGTTGGTTCTTAGTACCAAGAACAGATATTCATACTGCCCCTGAGCAAATGTGTTATATAACTAAAGGTCTCTTTTGAATGTGAGTTACAGAAAATTAGAGCTAATGCTGAAGCCTATACTTAAGTTGAGTATAGCCACTTAGAGCTTTCATTGTAGTTCATCTTGACTTATTTTTTTCTCCATCCTGTTCATTTTTCAGTCTCTTTCACTGCAGTTTAATGTATGATTTTTTTGTTATTATTTATGTAACACTCTAAAGTATAATTCAGTTTTGGAAGAAAATTGGTAATAAATAAATGTTTCCTTATTTTAAACAATATTACTTTTTCAGTAAATATTTGATAGGCACCCAGTTTGTTCTAGGAAGAATGATATATGTTATCCTAGTTTATTCACTAAAATAATGCTGTAATTTAGGTATCATATATTCTGTTAATTAATTAATTAATTTTTTACACAATTGAAATTTATTGCCTCACTGTTCTAGAGGCTGGAATGTCCAAGGTCATGGTGTCAGCAGGGTTGGTTCCTCTGAAGGCTGTGACGTGGAATCTTTTCCAGGCCTCTGTCCAAGGCCGCCTTCATGTTCACATGGGGTTCTTCTCCCTGTATGCATCTCTGTGTCCAAATTTCCCTTCTTATAAGGATACCAGTCATATTGGATGAGGGCCCAGCCTAATGGCCTCTTCTCAACCTATTATATTGGCAATGACCTTATCTCCAAATAAAGTCACATTCTAAGGTACTGAACATTAGAAGTTCAGCATTTGCATTTTCCAACTACATGACTGTCATGGCACGATTCAACCCATAACAAATATTGACAACACAGACCGTTTGGCCACTCTCCTAATTCAGATATTCAGTGCTGCAAATGGGAGCGCCTGTGAGGCTTAGATGAGTGAATTCATTTAAATGTGCTGGGCACAGGCAATAGCAAGCCTCGGCAAATGTTAGCTCACATCCACTGTCACCCCTGAGAAGCTGTTTGATATAGTTGTGTGTTTAGACTTAGAAGAGAGGGAAGGCACTCATGTTTGCAGAATTGAATATACGAATTAGGTGTCGCATATTTTAAAGTGAAGAAATTGAGTGTCAGTGGAGATGTTAAGTAACTCGCCTAAAACTCAGAATTCTATCCATGGTGAGCAAACCTCAAAGTCCAGTGCTCTTGTCACTAAATCCAGAGCTGCTTTAGGGATTGATTCAGATTCACTTTGTATTTGCATAATACAACCAGTCTTATTACAGAAGTATGTCATGTTTTGAGGATCTTTTAGGTTACAGATCATTTAGACCCATTACTCTGGCATCTTAGTCACAATGATTACCCCTGCTATGTGACCAAGTAAAGTGACTAAAATAATACTCAATGTACCTTTTAGTTGTCAACATGTGTTTATGCTTATTCTTCCATATTTTCTTTATATTTCCTTGAATAAAGTTAAGCAGATGATATCTCACAGGTGGCCTTTATGTCAAAAATATGGTAATTATAAATATCCAAGCTTAATCTATACTGACTATGCCTCAATCACTAGGCTACGAAGTTAAAACTCATAATAAACCCACTAATGTAGTGAATTTGGAACTCTGCCACTGGAACAGGTTTTAATCACCAAACCTGTCACGTCTTTATTCATTTATGCTTATCCTACAGATTTGAGGTAGAAAATAGAGATCATCTCTAGTTTCCTAAATTGTGACAATACTGAACATGATTCATATTTAACACAATCAGCAGGTGGCCACCATCTGTCATTATTGCAAATCAAATGATTTCATTTTATATATTCGCCAATTTGCCCTTGTTATGTGTACTTTGTTTAGAACAGTAAATCTTTGTAAATAATGTTAAACATAAAAGTGAACTTAATCTTTAAACAATTTCTTCAATATCTGGACATTTTAAATTGGACTTTTATTGATTTTTGTTCATGTTGTAAGACCATCAAGTGTGTGCAAGAATTTATGCCAAATTAAACTGAGGAATAGTAAATTATGTTTTAAAGAGTCCATTCAAATGCTAAAATGGGTGCAAATCATTATAGCACAGTATAAAATTGTTTAGACTGAGGACAACCTGAATATTGCAAGTTGGCTTCTCCAGGAGCATAGACTGAGTTGCTACGAACTGTGTAGAGAACGTTTTTTGCAGAGTGCTATATGAGGCCAGTAGAAGCAGGACTGGCAGAGGGAAGAAGTTGGGCTGAGATGCAGTTGTAATAGCAGTTTCAGTCAATGCCACACAGAGCTCAGAAGTGGAGATGGATATTCCAAGATGTCTGCAGAGTAGGTGGAAGCTAAACTCACCTCCTCCTGGTGCCAAACTGGATTTATAGCTAAATTATAGTGTGATCAACTGAAATGACCCATTGAATGCTGGCTTGACAGAGTTTTTTAACCAAGGATTTATAGAAGAAGCCACATAGAGACTGGTAAGAAGTGTAAAGATCCAGAAAGGACTAGCTCCCCCATACCCTGGAGGGATACCTTGGCTGCAGAAGTCCCCCCTGAGGAGCATAGGGTGTAAACTCCACACAGGGTCTCCAACGTGGAGGACCAGGGCTGGGAAGAGGAGCCCACATAGAATCTGGCTGTGAAAATCAGTGGGCACTGCATCTGCCTGTAAGAGAAGGGAGTCGGCTAGAAACCCAGGTGCTCTTTTAAAGCAGCATATAGGATTTTGCTCTTGGACACTCATCCAGGACTCTGGTAGAGGTAAGGCAACTCAGAGCATAAGGGAGTCATAAAGAGAACATCTGGGTGGCATGGCTCCAGCGAGAGATCTAAAAGAGTCACGCACTAAAGTCCCTGTGCTGAGTCCCTATCCCACACCGCCTCAGATGCCATCTTCCCAGGGTTGAGCACTCCTATTCTTACAGCACTAGCCTGGGGAATGCACATCCTGGTCCACCAACTACTGGCAACACCACTCTGCTGAGCTCAAGTCCTACAGAAAAGTCTGCTGACCGCACCCAACCAGGACCTTTGGTGCCCTCTCTTTCTGGAGAAACTCTTGGTGCAGACTCAGATATTCACTGAGCAGTGTAGCTTTGGAACTGGGCCTCGCCTCCTCTTCCTCACCTCCCCTGTGCACAGCAGGCAACCCCCACCCAAGTAGTGATTCCCTTGAGTTGTCTTTCCCAGTCCTGGTGGCCCTGCCCTGAGGAGGGCAGTTAAGCAGTAGGATTAGAATGCTGCATAGAGCTGGGACCTTCACAGCAAGTCTCCCTAGGAGGCTCTTGCTCGTCACTCACATGGGTCCTGAGTTGTGTGGCTACATCACAAGGTGGGGAACAATGGGGGCATGTGTTTCTCCCCACATGCTCAGCCAGCACTGCCCCTCCAACAGGAGTCTCTTTTGACCTTTCCTTCCCCCCCGCCCTGCTGAGCTCAGCCTCACAGAGGGTCAGAGTGCCACTCGGAGCTGGAATCTTTAGAAGAGTGTGTCTCCTTGGGATGCTCTTGTCCAGGATTCAGATGGGCACTGGGCTGTGTGGCTACATCTTGGGGGAGTATTTTTACCCCTCCTACAGCTTAGCTGGTACCACCTCTCCAATAAGAGGTCTTTTAAACTGCCCTTCTGACTCCAGGGAGCTCTGTCCTGCTGAGTTTGCTTCCCCAGAGGGACAGGATGGCTGCATCCAACCTGAACCTGCAGTTTGCTCATCCTGAGGGAGCCAGGGTCAGAGACTCTGACAGAGACTGAGTGGTATGGCTTGGAGTAGGGGCCATGTTCCTCCACTGAGTGCTGACAGTGTTGCCCCCAAGTGGGAGTGCTAGTAACCCCATCCTCCTGACACTGGTTGCCCCATACTATCAAGCTCATGCCTTGTGGTAGGGTCTGTGGGTCACCCAGCTTGGGCCCACTCTACAGTCTTTATTCAAAAGTCTCTTGAGGAAGATGAGGCAACCTCAGTGGGTGGCAGAGTGGTAACAGGTGGAGGCAGACCTCAGGGTGCCTTGGACCTTTTATTGATCTACCCCAGGTTAGAGATGGAGAGATCCAAACCTTGTACACAGTTTAGCCCCGCCCCCACACAGCCAGGCACAACAGAGGAAGCCACAAATAATGTATCATGTGGCAGCTCCAGACAGGTGGCTCAAGGCCAGTTACAGGCATCATCTAACATCCACCTGCACTGTAAGCCTGCCCAAGTGGACCCAGAACCAACACAATCAGTAGTAGACTTCAGACTGCACCAGAGCCCGAACCAACTAGCCACACAAACAACACACCAACAGCAAGGGCCCCTGGAAGGAACCAGACACCACTTGGAACAACTTTGCTTTGGGAGAGGAAAGATCCCACACAGCAGTCCATGTACTGTGATCAAGGTTTATCTATATAGTCAGTCACTCCAAGGGTTAACCCACCCAGGAATGAGGCAACAGCATTCAAGACTCAACTACAACAGGAGGGCACCATAACCCACATGAGAGACATTCCGGGAGATTAAAGGTCCAATGATCTGGAAGGTTGTGCCACCAAGCCCTATTAAGACACCTACAAAATAAAACCACCAAAACAAGTTTCGGAGTCATAGCAGATCTACCTAATATACAAAAACAGACACAAAAAGGCAAACAATATGGAGATACAAAGAAACATGCCCCAAATGAAAGAACAAGAGAAATTTCCAGAAAAATAATCAAATGAAAAGGAAGCAACCAAGATACCAGATGCAGAGTACAAAACAATGCTTATAAACATGCTGAAGGACTTTAGGGGAAGAATGGATGATTTCAGTGAGAACTTAAACAAAGAGATAGTAAGCATTAAAAAGGACATAGAAACCATAAAAAAAGAACCAGTCAGAAAAAAGAATACAATATCTGAAATGAAGAATACACTAGAAGGAATCAACAACAGACTGGATAAAACAAAGGATCGAATTGATGATTTACAGTGAAAAAACACAGAAAATACCCAAGCAGAGAAAGAAAAGAAAAAATGAATTTTTGAATGAGAAAAGTCTGAGGGACATCTCGGACAACATGCAGTATAACAACATTTGCATCATAAGGGTATCAGAAGGATAAGAGAAAGAGCAAGGGATAGAGAATCTGGTTGAAGAAATAATGGCTGTAAACTTCCTTAACCTGGTAAGTGAAAAAGATACATAAGACCAGAAAGCACAGAAAATTCCAAACAAGATGAACCCGAAGAAGCCCACACCAAGACATGTCATAATTAAAGTGGCAAAGGTTAAAGATAAAGAGATAAACTTAAGGGCAGCAAGAGAAATGCAGCTAGTTACCTACAAGGGAGCCGCCATGTGGATGTCAGCTGATTTCTCAAAAAAACACTTCAGGACATGGGATTGGTATGAAATATTCAAAGTGATGAAAAGCAAGGCATTTTTGTATACCAGCAATGAAATATCAGAAAGAGAAAGTAGGAAAAAATAATCCCATTTACAATAGCAACAAGAAAAAATAAAGTACCTAGGAATAAACTTAACCAAAGAGACAAAAGACCTGTACCCAGAAAACTACACAAAACTGAAGAAAGAAATTATGGAAGATACAAGCAAATGGGAGCATATGCTGTGTTCATGGACTGGAAGAATCAACATCATTAATAAGTCCTTACTGCTCAAAGCAATCTATAGAGTCAAGGCAATCCCTATTAAAATACCAATGACATATTTCACAGATTTAGAACAAATATTTCAAAAATTTATATGGAATGAAAACTGACCCCATATAGCCTCAGCAATCATGAGAAAGAAGAACAAAATAGGAGGGATTACAATACTTGATATCAAACAATACTGTAAATTCATGGTAATCAAAACATACCAGTAATGGAATAATAATAGACACCTAGATCAATGGAACAGAATAGACAGCCCAGAAATAAACCCATGTCTCTATGGTTAACTAATATTTGACAAAAGGGGCAGGAGCATAAAATGGAGTCAAAATAGCCTCTCCAATCAATGGTGTTGGGAGAACTGGAAGGGTCCATGCAAAAAATGAAACTAGACCACCAACTTATACCATACATTAGAATAAACTCAACATAGATAAAATACTTAAACATAAGCTGTGACACCATAAAAGTCATAGAGGAAAACATAGGCAGAAAATTTTCAGATATCCTACACAGCAATATTTTTGCCAATATAAACTCTAGGGCAAGGGAAATAAAGGAAAGAATAAACAAATGTGAGTACATCAAATTAAAAATCTTCTGCACAACTAAAGAAGACATCAGCAAAATGAAAAGGGAACCAATTGTATGGGAAAACATAATTGCCAATGATATCTCAGACAAGGGTTTGATCTCCAAAATATGTAAAGAACTCATATGACTCAACACCAGAAGGACAAAAATCCAATTAAAAAATGGGAAAAAGATCTGAACAGATACTTCTCTAAGGAGAACATTCAGAAAGCCCAGAGACATAAGAGAGAATACTCACCATCACCAGACATCAAAGAGAGGCAAATTAAAATCACACTGAGATACCACCTCACAACAGTCAGAATAGCCATCATTAACAAATCAACAAACAACAAGTGCTGGCGAGGTTATGGGGAAAAGGAACCCTAGTCACTGTTGGTGGGAATGCAGACTGGTATAGCACTGTGGAAAAGAGTATGGAATTTCTTCAAAAAATGAAAAATGGAACTGCCTTTTGATCCAGCAATTCCACTGCTGGGATTATACCCTAAGGATCCTGAAACACCAATTCAGAAGAACCTATGCACACCTATGTTCATAGCAGCATAATTTACAATAGCCAAGTGCTGGAAACAGCCTAAGTGCCCACTAGTAAATGAGTGGATAAAAAACTGTGGTACAATGGAATACTATACAGCAGAAAGAAAGAAAGAACTCCTATCTTTTACAACAGCTTGGATGGAACTGGAGAACATTATGTTAAGTGAAATAAGCCAGGTGGTGAAAGACAAATAGCATATGATCTCACCTACAAGAGGAACCTAATGAACAAAACAAACAAAGTAGCAAAATAAAGCCAGAGACATGGAAATAAAGAACTAACTGACAGTGATCAGGGGGACAGGGGGAGGGGGATAATGAGGGAAAGAAGAGGAAGGGGCAAGCCAAGAAGCCTGTATAAAGGACCCATGGGCATGGGCAACAGTGTGGGGATTGACTGTGGGAACAAGGGTGGTGGGCAGGGCAGGGGAGAACAACGAGGGAAAATTGGGATAACTGTAATAGAACAACAATAAACAAAATTAAAATATAAAATAAATAAAATTGAGCATAAAACAAAGAGCTAAAAGAGTTCATTAACACCAAATGAGAGAGAGAGAAACATAGGCATATAAAATAATATGGCAATAAATAAGTACCTATCAATAATTACTTTAAATGTAGATGGATTAAATTCTCCATCAAAAGACAGAGGGTAGCTGAATGCATAAGAAAACATGACCTGTATATGCTGCCTCCAAGAGACCTGCTTCAGAACAAAGGCCACACACAATCTGAAAGTGGAGAGATGTATAAAGATATCCCATGCCAATGGAAAGAGCAAAAATAAAAAGCTGGGGTAGCAATACTTACATCAGACAAAATAAACTTTGAAACAAAGATCATAACAAGAGACAAGAAGGACAGTATATAATGTGAAAGGGATCAATCCAGCAAGAGGATATAAGCCTTTTAAACATATACTGTATTTTTCATACTATTAGACACACCAGACCATAAGACGCACCTAAATTTTAGAGGAAAAAAATAGGAAAAAACACCCTGCTCCACAGCCGCCCACCACGTCACCCCCACCCCCACCCCAGTGATCCAGGTAAACTACATTCAGACTATAAGACACACCCTCATTTTCCTCCCAAATTTGGTGGGGGAAGTGTGTCTTATAGTCCGAAAAATATGGTATTCACACAACACAGGAGCACCTAAATATATAGAGAAATTCTTGATGAACATAAAGTGAGACATCAACAGTAATACAGTCCTAGTGGGGATGTTAACACACTATTGACATCAAATGAGAAATCTTCCAGACAGAAAATCAATAAGAAAAGAGTGACCTCAAATGACATACTAGACTACACAGATTAAATTGATACTTACAGTATATTTTACCCCAAAGCATTAGAATATACATTCTTTTCAAATGCACATAAAACATTCTCTAGAAGAGAACACACATGAGGACACAAAACAAATCTTAATAAAGCCAAGAAGGTTGAAATCTATCAAGCATCTTCTCTGACAACAATAGTATGAAACTAGAAATGCATTACAAGGAGAAAGCTGAAAAACACACAAACACATGGAGGATAAATAACATGTTACTAAATGGTGAATGGGTCAACAACAAGATCAAGAAAGAAATCAAATATTACCTTGAGACAAATGAAAATGAGCACACAACAACCTAAAGTTGGTGGGCATCAGTGAAAGTAGTGCTAAGAGAAAAAATCATGGCAATTTAGGCCTGCCTCAAGAAACAAGAAAAATCTCACATAAACAACCTAATGTTACACATACAAGATCTGTAAAAAGAACAACAAAGCCCAGTATTCATAGAAAGAAGGAATAATAAGTATTAGAATGGAAATAAATGACATAGAGGCTAACATAATACAAAAGATCAATGAAACCAAAATCTGGTTCTTTGGAAAGATAAACAAGATTGACAAGACTTTAACCAGACTCATAAAGCAAAAAACAGAGAGGACTCAAATAAATGAAATCAAAAATGAAAAAAGAGAAGTAACAACTGACAGCAAAAAATAATACAAAGAATTTAAAATATATTACTAACAATTATATGCCAACAAATTGGACAACCTGGATAAAATGCATAAATTCCTAGAAACATACTAAAATCTTCTAAAAGTGAATCAAGAAGAATCAGAAAATCTGAATAAACCAATTACAACCTATGAAACCAAAGCAGTAATTAAAAAACTTCCAGTAGACAAAAGTCCTGGACAAAAAGACTTCACAAGCAAATTCTACTAAAAATTCAAAGAATTGACACCTGCCTTCCCAAACTCTTTCAAAAAATTCAAGAGGAGGGAAGACTCCCAAACTCATTTTAGACGGCCAGCATTATTCTAATTCAAAAATCAGATAAAGACACTACAAAGAGACAAAATTATAGGCCCAAAGCCCTGATGAACATACATGCAAAAATCCTCAACAAAATATGAGCAAACCAAATACAGCAATACATTAAAAATATCATACACCTTGATCAAGTGGGAGTTATTACAGGGATGAAAATTTATATTCACAAATCAATAAACGTGATATACCACATAAAGAAAATGAAGGATAAAAATTGGACGATTGTATCCATAGATGCAGAAAAAGCATTTGATAAAATCCAGCACCAATTTATGATAAAAACTCTCAGCAAAATAGGAATAGAGGAGACATACCACCATGTAATAAAGGCCGTAGATGACAAACCCACAGCCAACATCGTACTCAACAGGCAAAAACAAAAAACATTTCTCTTAGAATACCAAACAAGATAGGGATGACCTCTTTCATCACTCCTACTCAACATAGTCCTGGAAGTTCTAGCCACAGTTGTCAGACAAGAAGAAGAAATAAAAGGTATCTCAACTGGAAAGGATGAAGTAGAACTGTCATTATTTGCACACGACTTGATACTGTATACAAGGTCAGAACAAGGGATACTGTTCGGAAAAAGTCCAGCCATTGTTAATATAAAGAGAACAGTTTGTGCGACATTAATATAACCTGGCAGCCAAGGAGAGTGGACTGGAATGCGCATGCATGAACAATGATAATTTCACTGTGGTAGTCAGTGGAGGTGATAGATGCCATTGAGTGATCATGCGTACTGTGTGGCCATAGCATTCAAAATGAGCAAGTAGAGCAATGAACCTATATCAGATTTTTCGTTAAGCTTGAACATTCCTATGTAGAAACTATTTGGATGATTCAGAAGGCTGCAGCTATGGGCAACTGGTGACTGGCAGCTTCACCACAACAATGCGCCCACTCATGCATCACATCTCCTGCAGAGTTTTTTGCAAAACATCAAATCACCCAGGTGACTCAGCCCCCTCTACAGCCCAGATTTGGCACCCTGTGACTTCTGCCTTTCCCTAAAATTAAAACCATCTTTGAAAGGTAAGAGATTTCAGACTGTGGATGAGATTCAGGAAAATATGACAAGGCAGCTGATGGTGATTGGGAGAACTGTGTGAGGTCTGAAGGTGCTTATTTTGAAGGGGACTGGGACATAATTGTTCTGTGTACAATGTTTCGTGTATCTTGTATGTTCTTCAATAAATGTCTCTATTTTTCATATTATATGGCAGGATACCTTCTGGACAGACCTTGTACATAGAGAACCCTAAAGAATCAACCAAAACACTACTAGAACTGATAAATGATTTCAGTAAAGTAGCAGGATACAAAATTAATATTCAGAATTTGGTGGCATTTATATGCATCCATAATGAACTATTGGAAAGAGAAACTAGGAAACCAATCCCATTTATAATGACAAAAAAAAATAAATAAGGTATTTAGGAATGAATTTAAACAAGAAGGCAAAAGACCTGTACTCAGCAAATTATAAGATACTTAAGAACGAAATCAAGAAAAATGCAAATAAATGAAAGTGTATACTCTGTTCATTGATGAGGAATTAACATCATTAAAATGTTCGTACTACCCAAAGCAATATATAGATCCAATGGAATTCTTATCAAAATAGCAATGGCATATTTCACAGAACATGAATAAATATTCCAAAAATATATGGAAACACAATCTGCCCTGAATAGCTGCAACAGTCTTGAGGGGAAAAAAAAAACAAAATTGGAGGGACCATCTGATGTAAAACTATAGTATAAGGCCATAATAATCAAAACAGCATGGTACTGGCATAAAAACTGGTATATAGATCAATGGAACAGGATAGAAAGCCCAGAAATAAACATACTTTTTTATGGTCAATTAATATTTGACAAAATAGGCAAGGACATACAATGGGTAAAGATAGTTTAATCAATAAATGGTGTTGGGAAAACTGGACAATTACATGCAAAAAAATGAAACTAGTCTACCTCCTTATGCCATACATAAGAATAAATTGAAAATGGATTAAAGACTTAAATATTCCACCCAAAACTATAAAAACCTTAGGTGAAAACAGAGGCAGTAAAATCTCAGACATTTCTCGTAGCAGTAATTTCTACTATATCTTCTCAGGCAAGTGAAACAAACAAACAAAAAATACAAGTGTGAATACATTAAACTTCAAAGTTTTTTCACAGCAAAGGAAACCATCAAGACATGAAAATGTAATGGTGTAGGGTGGAGTAGAGGTCCCTGGAAAGCAGGGATCCCCCAAAGCAGAAAGACGGGGAGGGGGGCTGGAAAGGGTGCCTGATGTAGCAGAAGGCACAGTGGTTAAGGCACATTGCATGACAAAGGCATGTTAATGATGCCCATTCCTTCCTGAAGGGAGGGGCTGCAAAAGGAGGCTGCTGCCTAGGACTGAGTGTAAACAAAGACAATGTGGTTATGCAAACATGTGCCAGCAAAGCTACTCTGGTAACAACTTTGAGGGAAGCTCCGACAGAGCTTGTATGAGCTGTGGGGACCAGTGCCCAAACCTGTACTAAAAGATGCCTGTGCATGGTTGGAAAACTTTTGCGTTAGCTAGAAATGGTAGCTGAAAGAGGGTCAAAAACACTGGGGAGCCAACAGAAATGGTGGACACTGGTGTGGGGGTTCTTGGTACAGGGCTTTGGAGCTTGGTGCAAGCTCTCTCTCTGGGTTTTTGCATTTTGGACATTCTGGGACACTGGCCCTGCTCCCCGTGAAGACAGAAGTGCTTATGGAACCAGGCAGATGCTGGGCCCACCAAGGGTTTAGACCCCATGTGGATGGGAGCCTTCTCCTGGAGGCAGGGTCCCACGCTGGGACATGTGCCTCCCTGGGCTCCAGCCTCTAAGACACTATGATCCAGTGCGGCATGGCACAGGGGTCGTGGACTGCTACAGGGAGACTGAGAGCAGCGCACCCCAGATCCTGAAGGAGAGAGCTGCTGTGAGAGGGTGATGACTCTGAAACCCACGAGTGCGCATTCCAGAGAGGACGGAGATGTGTTTGTGTGACTGGCGTAAGGACAGATAAGGATATGGGGAACTTCTGGGATATGGGGAACTTTTGGTGCTGGCTTGTAGTCTTTTGGGGAGCAGGAGAAATTCTGTGTCTCATGGGAGAGAAGAGCTCAGAGCAGGGGTGCTCTCAGCACCCCCAAAATCAGAACTCTGTTAATAAAAACCTTTTTCCTTCAACACAAACCATTGTGTCATGCGTAAGGGCAGTAAGTGGCTGAATCCCAGTCTGCATAGTTACAAAAAGACAACCTACTGAACGGAAGAACACATTTGCCAATGATATATCTGATAAGGGGTTAATATCCAAAATTTATAAAGAACTCAACCAACTCAACACCAAAAATCAAACAATCTAATTTTTAAAAAATGGACAAATGACCTGAATAGACACATCTCCAAAGAGACACACAGATGGCCAATAGACATATGAGAAAATGCTCAACATCAGTAACCATCAGAGACATGCAAATTAAACCCACAACGAGTTATTACCTAACACCTGCCAGGATGGCTGTCATCAATAAATGAACAAACAAGTATTGGCAAGGATGGGAAGAAAAGGGAACATAGTACACTGTTGAGGAGAATACAGAATTGGTACATCCACTGTGGAAAACAGTGTGGAGTTACCTCAAAAAATTAAAAAATGGAACTGCCTTATGACCCAGCAATTGCACTTCTGGAAATATTTCCAAAGGAACCAGAAACACTGATTCAAAAGAATATATGCTCCCCTAAGTTCATTTCAGTGCTATTTACAATAGCAAATATTCCGAAGTACCCATCAGTGTTTGAATGGGTCACAAGCCCTGGTATACTTACAGAATGGAATACTACTTGGCTGTAAAAAAGAAGGAAATCTTACCTTTTGCAACAGTATGGGTGGACCTGGAGATTATTATGCTAAGTGAAATAAGCCAGCCACAGAAAGACAAACACCATATGATTTCACTTACTTGTGGAATCTAATGAACAAAATAAACAAACAAAACAGAAATAGAGCCATAGGTACAGAGAACTGACTGGCAGTTGTCCGGGGGTCGGGGTTTGGGAACTGGGTGAAATAGGTGGAGGGACTAAGTGAAGAAAACAGCCTCGTAGACACAGACAACAGTGGTGATTACCAGAAGGAAAGGTGGGTGTGGCAGGTAGAGAGGGTACAGGTGGGATAAAAGGTGACAGAAGGAGGCTACACCGTGAGTGGCGAGCACACTACAATATACAGATGATGCATTATGGAATTTTATTCTTGAAATCTATTTAATTAGCCAATGTAACCCCAATAAATTTAATAAAAACATATCTTAATAAAAGAAGCAGAGACTTCTCAAATTTAGTCACCAAGTCTTAACGCTGAGGTTTTTGTTTATTATTCAGGAAGAGGATAGAAGTATTTATAATCTTTAGATCTGGGAAGGAAACTATAAATTTCAATATTTATATGATAAAATTAGAGATAACTATTAAATGAATAAACATATTATGTATAATTTCTCTGCCAGCAGAGGAGAAATAAAGGGAATCAAGAGAAAACATGGCAAATATAAAGCACAAAATAAAATTGCAGAGATGAACCTCAGTATATAAATAACATTAAATGCACATCAGCTAAAATCCTTAAGTAAAAGATGGCAACCTTAAGGCCAATAAAAGAGTAAAACTCACACATGGTTAGTCCTAAGAGACTAACATAAAACAAGGATTGATTAACAAGGGCTAGGGAGATGATGTAGAGAATGATACAGATATAAATATAGGCATAGATGGACACAGAAACCAATATAAATAATGTGTGTTATATTATAGATATATAGATTATATAATATATCTATTATGGAATAGATACATAATATACATTTAATACTAATTAATAAATAGAAAACAAATAGCCTTAAAAGAAAGAGGAAAAGGGATACTTCAAACCAATAAAAAAGAAACTCCTCTAAGACTTTTGCCGCGGCCTTATTCAGACATAACTGACACACCATGGCATTGCGTAAGTTTAAGGCAGACAACGTGGAGGTTTAACCCTTGAAAAACGTATAGAAAACACGAGGCTACCTAATCCCAATAACATAATCTGGGGCTGTATGAAGAGAAAATAAAAAGAAGGCATAGACAAATCTACTGTCATAGCAAAATAATGCAATACCTTGTCGATAAAATGTATAGTTTTAGTGAGAGGGTAAAAAGTGAATGCCAAAAACGGAGGGAGTTGTTTGATCTGATACATACATGCAGCTTTTGGCTATTTTCAAAAATCAGATTATTCATACCTTCCAAAGTTGTCAGTTCATCCCACTGAAAGTATTCACAATGTGCCAAAGGTTCTAAAGGAAGTTTCAAAAGAAGAGTTCCCAAAATGTTACAAGCAATAACAGCAACCGAGGAATCACATTGTAATTTCTCTAGACTTCCCCTTGATGACAATAGTACTCATTGGACTGTGTCAGTTCTGTACATGTATCAGAGTCATTCTGCTTTATTTTTGTGCCTCAATTGTCTATACCCCATTAGTAAGATACTTCCCAGCAACGACAGCATCATCGTGCGCTTTATTCTCTGTGTCTGACAAAGAGTAGGCGTTCGTATGATGTTTACATGCTCAGTAAATGTAGGACTGACCAAAGTTCTCCTTTTCCTAACATACTATGTTTAAGACTTTAACTTTTTAGAGCAGTTTTAAGTTCAGAGCAAAATTAAAAGGAAGGTACAAACATTTTCCATATAGCTCCTGTGCCCACACACGTGCAGCCTCACCTATTATCAACATTCCCCATGAGGACGGTACATTTGTTACAACTAAGGAACCGACATTCACACATCATAATCACCCACAGTCCATAATGTATATTAACGTTTGGAAAAATGTATAATGACATGTATCTGTCACTGTGGTATCACCCAGAGTATTTTCACCGTCCTGAAATCTGTGATCCATATATTCATCCATCCAACCCCTGGCAACCACCGGTCTTTTTACTGTCTGTACAGTTTTGCCTTTTCCAGAAAGTTACATACAGTAGTTGGAATCGCACAGTATGTAGCCTTTTCACATTAGCTTCTTTCACTTAGCAATACGCATTTAAGACTCCTCCATGTCTTTTCATGACTTCATAGCTCATTTCTTGTGAGAATTAAATAACACTTCATTGTCTGGATTTACCGGTTTATTTATCCATTTACCTACTGAAGGGCAAACTTGGTTGCTCCAAGTTTTGGCAATTACGACTAAAGGTGCTATAAAAATCCATGTGCAGGTTTTTCTATGGATATAAAGTTTTCAACTTCTTTGGACAAATACCAAGGAGTGTGACTGCTGGGGTGTCTGGTAAGAGGATGCTTAGTTTTGTAACAAACTGCTAACCTGTCTTCCAAAGTGGAGCAGCAATGAGGTTTCCTGCTGCTCCACATTCTCACCAGCATTTCGTGTGGTCAGCACCGTGGGTTTTGACTATTCTAATAGGTGGATACAGTATCTCATTGTTGTTTTAATTTGCATTTCCCTGATGACACTTGATAAAGAGCATCTTTTCATATGCTTGTTTACCATTTATATATATTCTTTTGCAAAGTGCTCAAGTCTTTTACCCATTTTTTAAATTGGGTTGTTTGTTTTCTTATTGTTGAGTTTTAAGAGTTTTAATACATTTTGGATAATGGTCCTTTATCAGATGTGTCTTTTGCAAATATTTTCTCCGTGGCAGGTCTTCTCAGTCTCTTGACATTGTCTTTCACAGAGCAAAAGTTTTAAACTTTAATGAAGTCCAGCTTATCAATTATTTCTTAAATGCCTTGCTTTTAAGAAGCCTTGCATCTAAGAAGTCATTGCCATATCCAAAGTCATCTGGGTTTTCTCCTATGTTATCATCTAGGAATTTTATAATTTTGAACTTTACATTTAGGTCTATGATTCATTTAGGATTATTTTTGTGAAGGATATAAGGTCTGTGATTAGATTTTTTTTTAACATATGAATGTCCAGTTGTTCCAAAACCATTTGTTGACACCTTATGCTATTTTAAAAACTAAATACCTCACCATATAAGGAAAAGAAATTGTAGATAAATTAAAAAATAAAAATTAAAATTAAAAAAATATTTGTATAAAATATAGGAGAATAAGTATGTATACTCTGAGTAGACGTGGACTTTCTAAATAAAATAGAATATCTATGTGACATTAATATGAAAAAATAGAAAAATTTGTCTTTATCAGTCACAGAGAGTATCTGTGAAGAATATATAAAGAGTGTTAGTCAATGAAAAGTCTATGGGAATTTTATTTTATAAAAGACAGAAAAGGGTTGATATTTATACTTTTCAGTGTATCCCTACAGATTAATAAGAAGAAATTAAAAAGGAACTCCCTAAAAACCCCCCAAAAATTCAGTAAGAAGGAGGAGGAAGAAGAATAAGAGTAGGAACAGAAAAAAATATGGTCTGCCAAAGTAATAATCAGGAATATGCAAATTTAAATAAGATTGAGACATTGTCTTCCACTTATCAGATTGGCAAGAGATAAAAAGTTTCAGAACATCAAGTTCTAGCAAGGTAGTAGGCCCTCTAGCATGCTATTTGTGAGAATGCAAATTGATATAATCTTTTGAAATGTAATTTTAAATTAATGTTTAATTAACATTTAAAATTTACATATCTTTGACTAAGCAGTTTTACCATTATAAACTCATCTTCATCAGTTGGAGATACATGTTTAAGGGTCTTAATTCAGTTTACTTTGTTCATGTGTGGGAGAAAAATAAAATAAATTATGCCACATCTGCAATATTGGAATGTTGTACAGTCATTAAAAAGAATTCAGTAGACCTGTTTGATGCTAGACTGGAAAAATTATCATAATAGAATTTCAAGCCTAGACAGTAAATTGCAAAGTTGTAAATTTTCATTTTCATAAATATATGTACATAGTGGAGTATAATGCATACACATATATTTATGTAAATATGAAGACGACAGGATGCTACACTCAAAATCTTTACAGTAATCATCCTGGTGAATAGCACTGGCTAGTTGGGATGGAGAAGGTTTGCCCTTTACTTCCTCATTTGTTAACACATTGTAGGATTATGGGCAGTTGTACCCTTGTGTTTGTGAACTATTACTAATGTTCAAACATAAAACTTTTTTTGAAAAGAAAGTACAGAAAGTGCTGAGATGGACATTTGGATAAAAATATAGCATGCTGCAGAAAAGAGGAAGCCATGGTGCTTTAGAAATAGTGGTAATAACAGTTAAAGCTGAGCAATCTCAAAATCTATCATCTAAAATGTCTTTGAGAACTCAGATTTAAAAAAAATTTTTATAAAGGTAACAGGATGTGTTTATTTATTAGGGAAGGGAGGGAAAGAAAGGGCAGAGGGAGGGGAGAGAGGGGAGGGCAGAGAGAAGGAGGGGAGGGCAGGGGAGGGGAAGGGAGGAGTGGAAGGAAAAGAAAGTGGAGTGAATGGGAGGAGGGGAAGCAGTGTTTGGCTTGAGGAAGGGCCCTTATATGTGATGCTACCAGCATTCTTGGGAACTAAATTGTGGCCGTGAACTGGGAAACAGTTTTCATAAACGTAGAACAGACTGTGTCCTTGCCACATGATCTGGTAACACCAGAAACTGCAGTTAAGCACAACCACCAGGATGTCTGGAGTGATGGATAGGTGAAATGATCAGAAAATGAACTAAACTGGAAGCACTAAAAGTTGAAAGAAAATTATGAATTTGCATTCTCATCATATGCTTCAAGATATTACTGAATCAAAGCGATCTTGACATGTTCCATAATAATTCTGATTTATGATGAAGCTAATAATATTTTCTGGTTTTGCAATGGCTCCATCTCAATGCTGCACGGCAGTTTCTCATCTTTATTTAGCCTCTGAGCTGAGGACAGCTCGGCACAAACTTACCCAGTAGGCTCGTGTGCCACCCACTCACACCTACACACCCCAGCGCATGCCACTCACAGATGGCCAATTTCCCCCACAAACGTAATTGTGTCAATCAGCAGAGAATTAAGCCCAAAGATTTTTCTTATGAAACCTTTGTCCTGAAGTAACTTGCTCAGGAACACACAGTAAGTACAAGATCTATTGATTAAAACCGGCTCTTGGCTTGGCGGAGCCTTTCACCATAGAAGAACAGCACTTTTATCCTAAATAAGAATATAAACAAGAGGAAAGCTCTCTAACGCAATTCACTGAGTTCTTAAAAGTGTTCCATTTTGGGTTTTTAGTCCTTGTTTTAAATACTTTACTTTGGCTTGGCATATAATCTCGCCTGTTGAGGAGGTCTCCTTGGAGTCCACAATAGAAAACCAGTCAGTTCCGTGCAGCTATCACTCCCTAAGAAGTCACTGGCTAAACACCTGGAAGATTACTGCTTGTGGAGGTATTTATTATACGTGAGGGAAACTGAGCATGAAACAGGAGCTATACACACAAATCCTTTTCAAACCAAGACAAGAGAGAAAGGAAGCAGAACTGACACTTCACTATAAAGAGTCCAAATTCAGTCTTCGGCTCAGCATTGCTGCGAGAGGTGACTTGCAATCTGCAGTGTCTTGGAATAAGATAGGAGGCTGGTTAAACAATTCAAGTGGAGGAAACAGCAATGCAGACAACGCTAAACCTATCACTCATTCTTTTATGGTCTAAGTATTTCCAGATTCCTAAAACATTCAGGGATTATTCTGCATTGCACAAAAACTGGAAAACCTTTACAAAAGGTTTGGTTACAGATAAAGTTTGCATTCGACCATGATAATATTATTTTGCTAGTTTAAGCCAATGTTTAAGAAGCTGGGGTTATAGCTTGGTGTTTTTCTTTTGTTTCAAGTTTTCAAGTAAACACATCTGTCGCCATAATTAAGAGATGACTAGGCAGAAGCCATTGTGCTTCAGATGTTCCTTGAGATAATTCCCATCATTTAGTCTCTCACTTATTTAGTTCTACAGGGGGTCTTATAAACCTATTACTACTTGACAAGCTTTCTTTCAAAATCTTGTAAAGACTCAAGTGATAAAGTAATAGCCACTTCCCTGAGAATTTAAATTGTGCTGTAATTTGGACTGAAGGCTCAAGGCCTTCTATCCTTCGCTTCAAGTTTTCCCTGTGTCTTTGTTAGAAAATGTCATCACAATGTGTCATATTCATAGTCACAGTGACAAAGCCACCTTGAAGGTCTTCATAAAGAAATAATTAGCAGTAAGAACTCTGGTTGCAAGTTGCAAAAGCAACTTGTCCTTGCTTTAGTTGAAAAGTGGGAGTTTATAACAATATAGAAGGGTCGCATGAGAAGTAGTTACATAAATGTCCAAAAATGTGAACAGGAAACCCATCAGACACTCTACTTTTTGTCTCTGTGGTTCTCTGGCCATCTTTGTCCTGTCTCTCTGCAGGTCTGTCTTCTGGCTTCTCAGTCCATGTGGCAGAAGATAATCGAGTCACAGGTCCTTAGATTATAGCATCTCTCAAAGCAATACTGAACTAGAGTCTGTTAATCTAAAATAAGAAATTATTTTGAAGAAGTGGTATTTATGGGGCACAGTTGTTCACTGTCAATTATTCCTTTTCTTCCATTAAAGTTTCCAAGCACCAGGATTATAAAGTAGTGACCCACTGCAGAGCCCACTGTGTGTGGAGTTGCCCCTGTTCAGCGACGTGCGGGTGAATTTCTATAACTGAGATGCTTCCGCGAAGTTTGCAGTGAGAATGTGGACCGTGAGTTACCAAATGAATCTGTGCAAGTACAGAATAGTGAGAATCTATAAAATGCAATTTTGAAATTAGTCCATTTCTAATGATAAAAGACAGTGTTTGCATTATGTAAACATGGTTGGCAGCTGGACTACAGACAATCACATCATTGCCTGCTGGGAAGCAGGCCCTTTCCAAGTCAAACTCGGAGAACACTGCAGCCAGACAATACCTTGATTGCAGCTTGTGAAAGATCCAGGGACAGGGACCCCGACTAACCTGGGCCCACATTCCTAACTCACAGAAATTATGAGATGATAAATGTGTGCTGTTGTTTTAAATTGAGAAGTTTGGGGGCAACCCGGTATGCAACCGTAACCAATGCACGTAACGTGATCTGCTTACCCATCTACGCAGATATGCTCGTCCCCACCCTTACAAAATGATCACCAAAGTTATGAACTGATTCCTCATCCAGAGGTAACACCTTTGAGCCATTTTGCTCCCATTTAAAAATCTCTGCATGGCATTCAATCTTCCTCTGATTTAATCTTTCTTTAGTCTAGGGCCACTTTTCTCTACATTATAAACTTAATTAATTTAACACACATTTATGGAGAACCTAATACTAGCCTAGCATTATTCTATGCAACTGGAGTATATCAGTGAGCAAAACATGTAAAGAAATTCGCCGTCGTAAACTTCTATCCTGGCATAGGGAGAGGGAAGAAAACACTGGACATAATAAATATGCCTTGTGTGAAGTCAGAGTTGGAAATTTTTTCATTTCAGCATCTAGAAAATCTGCGTACATCTAACAATTAATGGCATATCACAATTTGACTGGCAGCCTTTCTTCTTTCTTAGTTGTGAGTGAAATAATGGCATGTCATAAAATTGTTGATTCCTAGCTTTGCTAAAATACTGTACATAAATTACACAGTGTATTGTAAGATATGAAGAGTATGACAATAAAGTTGAGTAAGGTAAGGGAGATCAGGGCTGGGGTACATGGAAGGGGGCCGATGGTAGTACTAGATAAGAGTTGCCTGGGTAGTCCTTGCCTGACTTAATAAAAAGGTGACATTTAAGCTAAGTCTTGAAGGTGTGAGGGGAAAAATAATCAAGGAAGAAAAAAAAAGGTGTGAGGGAGGTAGTTAAGCAGGTACCTTAGAAAAAGCACTGTAACCAGAGAGACCTGCTAGGGGAGAGGCCCCCCCAGGCAGAACCACGCCTGGCATTTTCAGTGGGAGCCCACAGGCCCCTGTGGCTGAAGTATGCCTAGTAAGAGGAGGCAAAAGGGAGAAAGGAAGTGGATGAAGAACGAACGGGAGTCTGCTCCAGTGGGGTCTTAGAGGGAAGGTAGTCTGACATTTACTGTAGATAAAGCTGCAAGAGCCACTAAAGGATTTAAGATAAGAGAGAAAATCTGAGAAGTTTTAAGGAGTCATTCTGGCTGCTCTGTTGAGATTAGAGTAGACTCAAGTAAAGGTTCTGCTATTATTTTATCATTTGCATTTAACACTAAAAATATCATAAGATGGGTTCCTGTTTCTTTTGGTTCACCTCACTCCAGTGTTGGTAGGAAAGTTTTTTAAAAAGTCATGTTTCCTGTTCGTGGTTGATGTAAGTAGACCTCAGTTTTTACAATGATTATATATATATTGTTGCAAAGGAATTAAAGATACTGCATTTCTATGGAATATTTACTGGATGTGAGCATAAAAACCCCATGCTTTCTTTCCCTAGCATATTTTACTATGAAGAAAAGAATTATGTAACATATTTATGTAGCATGAATTGGGTACTGTAACAAACTTGTCTTTGTATACTAGCTATATTCATCATTACCTGTCAATAGTTCTGTATGAAAGTATAAAATCTGATGAATTTTTTCTTGTTAGAGTCAGATTTTCATTCTTCTTTCCTCACCTCTCATGGTGCAACTGAACGTATGGTTTTTAACCGCCATCCTAGCTGATGACTCCCCACACAACCTCTAAATCCAGATGCACATTTTGACTACCCACCAAATATCTCCACCAGTAAATTTCATAGAAACCACAAACACACTATTGAGAATGAAAGGTTAGCACTTTCCACTCCCAAACCTACTCCATATGCTGTTTTATACACACACACACACACACACACACACACACACACACACACCCCTGTCCGTACCCACTCTTATTAGTTTATGCCACCAACTTTCCTTAGGTAGCCAAAGAGTTTTCCCAAATAAATATGTGTTTGATTCTCAGCAATTCCTCTTAATATTTTAAAAAACAAAAGAAAGAAGTCTTTGGCCTTGTATCTCATCTACACAACAGAGATAAAATGTCAACTTCATAGGTATATAAGCATTGCTATAATAATATTATTATGTTTTAAATAAAAGTAGATTTGAAAGAGTGTCTTCAGATTGTAAAAGTAGAAATGCTTATTTTTAACTTTTTAGAATGAACTTGTAACCCTTTTTTATAAAAAAAAAACCCTTTTGAACATTCCAATTACATCAGTGCTTGACTCCATTTATATTAAAATTAAAAGTTTTTTTTTTAAAGAATTTATTTATTTACTTTTAGAAGGAGGGGAAGGGAGGGAGAAAGAGGGGGAGAGAAACATCACTGTGTGGTTGCCTCTCACACGCCCCCTAGTGAGGACCTGGCCTGCAACCCAGGCATGTGCCCTGACTGGGAATCAAACCAGAGACACTTTGCTTCTCAGGCCCACACTCAATCCACTGAGTTACACAGCCAGGGCTGAAAGTTCTTAATCATAGGAGAAAGAATAGGCTACTAGTGAAATATTTGCTTCCATAAATAATCATTTTCATTAAACTTTCTCCTTTTAATATTTACCATAATAAATTTTATTGTCTTCTAAAAATATAAGTAACAACATGATTTATATCCCAAATGGTTAGCTACTTGATAAAATATTAAATAATGGTATCGATCACACAGTGTCTGCTAGCCTATATGGGTATTATTACACACGTCAGTATTTCCAGGCCTTCAAGGTTTTCACTGGAATTACACTGGGTGCTGTGCTTGTGTTAAATAAGCTAAGGAAGGGGCACAGGGAGAACCAGCATAACGCAGTGGCTAAGGGTCAGACTCCTGAGTGGCACTCTCCAGATTCAAAATCACAGCTTTACCATCACCCACTGATGAGTCTATGCAAGATAATCAACTCCCGTTGGTGCATATGTAAAACAGGGTTAACACCACCCAATTACAGGGCTGCTGTGAATATTAAATAGTCAATAAATGTTAAATATTTATATCACACTTGGGAGAAACACAGAGGACATCAACACACTAGAGACTGAATTCCTGCAGTAAAAAGAATATATGCAAATTGTTCACCTCAGTGTTTCCCAAAATTGCTTCATTCCCCTTTTCAATAACACCTTTAAACGTGCCAAGCAGCCGAGGTTCCGCAGATGAGAATGTGAAGTCGCTGTTTGTGAGTGCAGAGACACTGGCCACCTAGCCCTGGCATGACTGCTTACGCCGGTGCCTCTTGGAAAGTTGAGCTTTTTTATGTGTTGGCCTTACTGAATAATAACTCACAGACACTGATGCACATTTTAAATGGTAAAATATGTGTAACATCCGGCACAAAGCCTGCTATGTAGTACCAGTTAATAAATGTTGTTTGCCACCCATCTTTCCTCTCTTCATTCACTCTTTAAGAAGTATTTAAGGAGGAATGATCACCAACTAGCAAGAAGAGGTAAAAGGCACCCAAGCATGTCCTAGACTGGATTACCCTTTGGGTCTCTTCCAACCCTGACACACTGTGAGCCTGTGACTCTGATTTCAGATGCATGTGGGTGGGAAGGCTGGTCCATATGCCCCCACATCGGATCCTGAGCCGTGCTGGAGTTTTTATGTGAACCTAAGCATGTCAGAGATTTTGATAACCACTAATTCCTATCTTACTGATCACATCTTGTACTCCAGTAGTCTTCAGGAGAGAAACATCAAGGATTCTTTCTGCTTCTTGCCCTGCAGGTAATTTTGGTTAGGGACTAAGGATGTTTTCTTGACCGAAGTGCTTAAAGAAGCCTGTATGGGTACACATGTTTCATTCCACCTCCATGGATGTCCTTCGTGCCAGCAGGGGAGAGCTCTGGTATCTCACAAGGAAGTGCCATCTGAGACAAGCCCTGGCTCTCTGCCCCAGCAACTCCGTCATTCTTCGGTCTTCTCTTTTGCTACTGCTTTCCCCTTTCTAGGCCAGCTTCTCCTCACAGTTGGAATGTAAAGAGCCAAGATTCAGAATGAGTTTAAGAAATAACATTTTTTGAAGAAATTTGATTTTAGGTCAAAAACATCTCTATCAAAGCAATGAGAATTTTCCACAAGGTTCAGCCTTATTTTGCCGGGGGTGGGGGGAACTGAACTGGGATTTGGGGTAATATCCCATTTAGTAATGAAGCATTAAATACTCCTCTTGTCTTGCTTCATCTTGTCCACGTATCTTCCGCTGTGGGGCTTCATAGTGCGGTATGTGGTCAGCCAGGGAGAGAGACCTGATTCTCAGGTGTTTGGTATCTCAGGATCTGTGTCCTTTCTAGGTACACTTTTACTGAGAAAAAGGGATTTTGATAATATGTAATACTGTCGGCTAATGACAATATGTGGCTCTATTCAGAATGTGTTGCTCTGCTTCCTCCATTGGAAATTGAAATCAGAAATACAAAAATGGAGAAAATAATTGTCAAATTTCAGATCTCTTTGATTTAATTCTCATGCTAGATTTGCATTTTCCTGAATCCGTTTGGATGCCAGCACTGCAGAGAAATATCTGTCTAACACTAGGCTTTAGAGAACAGATGCAAAAGAGATTAGACTTCGCCTTAAAACAACTTGCCATTTGCATTTGGGAATTGTTAAGGGGGAGGATTAACTTGTGGTATTGGCCCACATAATACCCATTTGGTTTCTCCTGAGGTTTATCTCCATTTGCTCTGCTCTAGTGCGATCTTTACTATTTCAATAAATGGTTAATCTTGTTCTCTATTAGGGTGAGTTCTGTTTGAAACACATTGTAGTCCAGCTGCCAACCATGTTTACATAGTGCAAACACTGTCTTTTATCATTAGAAATGGACTAATTTCAAAATTGCATTTTATAGATTCTCACTATTCTGTACTTGCACAGATTCATTTGGTAACTCACGGTCCACATTCTCACTGCAAACTTCGCGGAAGCATCTCAGTTACAGAAATTCACCCGTACGTCGCTGAACAGGGGCAACTCCACACACAGTGGGCTCTGCAGTGGGTCACTACTTTATAATCCTGGTGCTTGGAAACTTTAATGGAAGAAAAGGAATAATTGAGAGTGAACAACTGTGCCCCATAAATACAACTTCTTCAAAATAAGTATAAATGTAGAGTTTATAAGGTAACAAAATTACACTAAGTTAATGGAGTACACTTTTATTAATCTGGCACCCTCACTCTGCTCCAGCAGCCAACCTTGAAACTGCCACTAAATACAACTGAGCCTCATTTTCTTCACCTTGGAAAAGGAGGCATTGACTTCAGTAATCCACAAGGTCCCTTTCAGATCTGTGAGTGTGATTCTCAACATATATGTTCTGCTACATTATAACTAGGTACTTTATGAAAAGGTATTACAAACAGCTGTAATTAGTATTACTTTTATAAAACTACTCTATTTTAAAGTTTTTTTCTTTAATGTTTACTTTTCCAGCATCAGCAATTACTGTCAACATCAGTAATGAATTATCATGATCATCTTCATATTGACCTTTGCTCGTGGTGAAAAGTGAGAGCCTGGCCATAGTGGAATATTTGTAGCTCCTGCCAATTTGCCCACTGGTTCTCACTGACTCACCCTTGGGCCTTTGCACGTGCTATTCCTGCTTCACAGGCCACTGCTGCTCAGTATCTGCCTGTCTCCTGGCTAGCTCTAATTCATGTCCCATGACTCATTTCAAGTCAGCCCCCACAGCACTCTGCACTTAGCCATGTTGTTGTTACACAACACTTTGTAAATACCTGTTTATGCCCTTATTTCCTATTACCCTGTCAGTTTTAAGAGGGCTGGGACCAAATTGTGGTTTTTGTCTTTAACCTGCCAAAGCTCAGCCCTGTGCCTGAAGCAAGGGCCTAGTGAGCAAGAGCTGCTAGATGGCAGGCACAAAAAGTTGGAGAGGAGTAGTGTAGGAAGGTGTATCAGGGTATAGGGAGGCAAAGAGTAAACAGATGGGCAAGTCTGGCTAAAACATTATAGACTACATGCTGAGATATATCCCTGTGTATCTGTTAGCTCCAGGAAATGGGCCATACACCACCACATCTGGGGGCCGTCATTCCCTGGGAAGCAGTTGAGTGAAAAAGGCTCAGAGAACATCACTCACCCCTGTGCAGCTTCAAAGAAAACTAAAGCAAAGTAATTGAGAGCTGCCTTTTCCTACAAACTATCCAAACATTTAGAGCCTCTAATTTCATAGAGGGTAAGAGGAGAAAACTGTTCATTTGGGTTCATACAGTTTGCTAGCCTCTGAAAAAATTCCGGAAGTGGTAATTTTTGTAAATGGAGATAAACCATTTTTTTCATAATGTCGCTGATATATTAGTGGATATGAAAGAATCTAGTACAAAGCAGCAAGTAAATGGAATTTTCCTGGAATTGAAAAATAAAAGTTTAATTAAGGCAAACACATTAAGGGCAATTGTATTGTGTAGGGTTCATATGTGACAACCAGAAGTTTGGATGCCCCTGTGTGACTGGGGGGAGGAAGCTGGCAGCCAGTGGTCTAAAGAGGGTGGATGAGTACGCCACGTAAGCAAGGATTAAACACAAAATTATTGACTCCTCTGCAGTTTTAACAAGGGCCTGCTAGATCTCTAAATATTAATCAGCAATATTCATCAAATATTCAGATGCTGAAAGCAGAAATATCAGCCACTCCCCGGCACCCCCTGGCTGAGCATACAGGCCTTTTAACAGGAATAATGGAGGGTAGGAAGTGTGATGAAGGTATGGGCACGGGACTGCTGCCCTGCAAGTAGCCACCTGCCCAGGGTGAGTGTTTTCTCATGCTTAGCGGTAACTGGAGAAGACTTACTTAATTTGTTTTTAATCTTGTACACTTCTGGATATTTGAGGGAGATATATTAAAAATCTGCACTGTTGAAGGCTGAAAATACTAACTTGTTTCATAGGAAGACACTGTAATCAACACATATCTATACTTTTCAGGTGGTGATATATCTTAGACTTCTTAAGTGTTCTCCTGAGGAATTTGACAGAAAATTTTCACCTTGTTGGTTAACTGAATTAACTGAAAACCAAGCATGGTTAATTTTAAATGAATGTGTGTAATATGTAAATACAAACATTCAAACACATGTTTTCATTGCATTTTCATAAGTGTAAAACATTTCCTAAAATTCAATAACAGCAAGCATGAGTTTTTTGAGAAAAATTCTGCTATCATGCCAAAGAATGGGTTACCCTTATGAAGAAAAATTTGGTGAGATAAACCAATTGAAAATTGAAACTGAAATTATACTGCAAAGGTTAAATCCTTACAGTATTGCTCAGAAAATCCGCGATAAATCTGAGCCCCACAGCTCCTACTCCAAACATCTCAGCAGGAAGTGCCTCAGCCTACCACTGGGTATTTGGTGACTTCTGTGTATTCAAAGTTGATGCTCAGGGCATTCACTCTTCTCAACATCTCCCTGAAACCAGGGGCCCAGTTTTCTAACAGAAAAAGATAGGGAGATAAATCTAGCACCGATTTTTCAAAATCTAGCCTATAATGAACTCTATGTGCTAAATAAAACTGAGATACAGTGGAAGTGGTTTCCTTGGCAACAATAGCTACAGAAGTAATTTTCAAACTTGGAAAACTTTTTGTCCTTCTTTTTCTTCCCCTTCTTTTTTTAACTGTAGATATTCAAGTGGCACAAGTAATGAAATCAAGAGTAAAATGATGAGGGAAATACAGGGGAGATTCAAGCCCCTAAATGCAGACAGTTTAGTTAAAGCAGAGCAAGCTGGGAGTAGAATAACAGGTTACGTGTTATAAAAAGCTGAAATGGGAAAGAAATGAATTATTTAGCTTGGTTCAAGGGAATAGAGGTGGGTATGAAATTCAGAAAAGAAAATTTAGTGTGTCAAAAGAGATATTCCAAAGAGAGGAAAAAAATGAGTTAGTAGCTCAGTTACAATATTCCAGAACAGTCTCTGAAAAGAAGTCAGACAAAACTCTGTCCTTAGGGACAATGGAAAAGTGAATCATTATAAAACATTAAAGGCAATATTAGAGCAAGGCATACTGGTCCAAAAGTGAAGATATACTTTCTTTCAGCCTCTAAGTGTTATGATCCTTTGGCTCACATGATCTGTAATAATTATGTTTAATAGAAAAGACAAAAAATGTAACTGCGATGCATAGGATCTCTCTAAGGAGAAGGCAAATAATAATGAGCTCATTTTCATTCTTGAAAGCAAAATGAGAAGGTGTCTGAAAATCTCAGCGCAGGGCACGTTTTCTGAGCATGTGAAGTGGTGAGGAGCCTAATTACTGCAACAGAAGTGTTCCCTGTCCAGGCTCCACAGGGCTCTGGCACCCTAGTTGGAAACAATGGCTGGGGCAGGTGTGGCCTGAGGGTGACAATTTCATGTTAACGATTTCAACAAACCTTTAAGCACTGTGAGAATAAGTCAAGAGTCTCAGGGCCACTTATTTGCTCCGTGGAGAGGGTCTCCATTTATACTAATGTCTTGTTCAATGGTAGATACAGAGGTTCCCCAAACCTCCACATGCTCTCAGGGGAGGGCAAATGTCTGTTCTTATGCAACTTCAGGTGAATTGTCTCTCACTTTTCACTAAATATAGAAGCAGCATTCTGATAACAGAGGAGCCATCACCCACAGATCAAATTATAGTAATACATATTTCAAGTGCCTACAATGCTTTATCATCACTCTTCTCAACAAGGTTATTTGCGCAGCTTTACCAAATAAGTCTCTCTCTCTCCTTCTCCCCTACCCCCTCACCTCCTTCCCTCTCCTCTTCTCTCCTCTTTCCTCCTCCTCCTCCTCCTCCTCTTTCTTCTTCCTCTCTCTATCTCTGTAGCAGAAGAGGGGGTTGTTCAGTTTAAGATTAAATGTAAGAGCCTAAATCAGGATTCAAACTCAGCTATGCATACCTTCAGAGTTCTGTTTTATTTTGCTACACTTCTAAAGCTTATTCCCTGATATTCAAGGCTCTTCTCAATCTGATTTCACAATCTCTTTATCTTATTGCTATGTATTATATGGCCTACGTATATGATGAAATGAACCTCATACTATCCTGCGTTTATTTTCTGTACTTTCTTGTATAGTATTTACAATTGGCACAGACTAATCATCCCCAATCTATTTCCAAATGTCAAATCCTTATTGTTCTTTAAGATCTCATCCCAATACTTCTCCTCCATATTATTGTTCCTCATCCCCTTTCAAGAAAAATCTTCTTTGTTGTTTTCATAGCACAATACTTTTCCTTGTTTAAATAATAACATGTTTGAAAAAATTGTTTGCCTTTTATTTTTTTCTTTTTAAATTTATTTTTAGTTATAGTTGACATGCACTATTATAAAAGTTTCAGGTGTAACATTTATCAGTCTTACCTTGGTTTAACCATTTGTAACTCTCTTATGTGTGATTAGCCTCTATGTAGTGGTAATATCTATATCTGATTTAATTGTGTTGTTTGTAAAGTATCTTAAACATAGCCAATGATGAAAACATCTGTGTTGTTGTTTAATTAATGAATAAACCCAAAATAACCCATTTAGAAGTCAGTCTCAGGTCCTCATTATCATCAGCATTAATGCAGAAGCAGCACATGTCCTATAAACTTTTGAATACTATGTGAAAAATACAATTTGCAAATGGTTAGATGTAGCTTTAGGGAACTTTATTAAAAGGTCCACAGAATTAAAATGTGTCCTCCCCCCAAAATATTACACACATATCTTTCCTTTGAAATAGCACAATACCTAAAGAGGGTCAGGAAGTCGGAAACTGTCAGAAACAGTGACATCTGGTGGTCTAATAAAGGGGTTGTTCTAGGAAGGAACATGAAAAGAGATTACACAGGGCATAAGACCCTCTCATCTTAAAAATTTCCTTAACTGAAAGTTAAGTAAACAAGAAAGTAATTAAAATAATGATATGGTAATAGTACAATAATAGATAACACTTACTGACTTTGTACTCTGCATCAGACTCTGTTTTAATAGCTGCATGCATTTAAGGCATTAATCTTCATAAAATGCTATTGTTATTCCAATTTGTGGATTAAAAAAATGAGATTTGCCCAAAGTCACAGTGAGTAATGTAATGAGCAGAAATTTGTGTCCAGGCTGTCTGACTCCCAAGTTGCTACTCTCTCCTACATTTCCTGTAATTTTCAAGGGAAGACACAAAGCGGGTAATATTGGCTCAGCATTAAACTACCAATAGTATAAAACCAGGATTCAAAAGAACATATTGTCATGGCTATTCTAGAATGGTCTACAGTCCCATCTAGAATGGACTTTGGTCTTCGAATTGCACATGTTCTAGAATATCTGGAATTAGTTGTCCTCTTGTCCTATATTCAGGGTCTAGGAGGACAGGGTGTGTTGACTCAGCCAAGAGGCAACAGTCCTTCTGGATTTTTGTTTAATGGGTTTGTTTGATGGTAATATTTGGAGTTTCTAATTGCTGAGTCTATACAATGAAAATCTATACAAATGAAATGATACAATATTAGAGCTGAATAGGCTTGTAGATATGTAGTTTTTTCATCCATCTCTATTTTACAGATTAGGCAACGGAGAAACAGAATGACTTGTCAAAATATATAACTGTAGTTAGGATGTGCTCCCATTGGAGGGGTGCGTTATCAGAAAATATGCCCTGACTGGTGTGGCTCAGTGGATTGAGTTCCGGCCTGTGACCCAAAGGGTCGCTGGTTTGATTCCCAGTCAGGGCACATGCCTGAGTTGCAGGCTAGGTCTCCAGTTGAGGGAGCATGAGAGGCTACCACACATTGATGTTTCCCGCCCACTTTTTCTCCCTCCCTTCCCCTCTGTCTAAAAATAAATAAAATAAAATTGATTAAAAAAAGAAAATATATTTAAATTTCAAGTGGGTTTTTACTGTCCATTCTCATCCTTTTGGCAAATTTTCCTTAAATACTTACCATATGCTGGATGCTGCACTGGTTTCTAGAGATATAACAATAAACAAAATCAATTTCTGTGCTAGTGATGGCTCACAGGCTACTGGGAGAGAGACAAGTACCTTGACAATTGCGAAGCAGTGTGGTGAGAGCTGCAACTAGTATTCTAGATGCTTATAGCTAGAATATCTCTTTCAGAGTTTGAGGAAAGCATGAAAGGCTTTCCAGTGGAAATAACATCTGAGTAAAACCTGAAGGATGGGAACTAATCAACTGAATGAAGGATACAGGTTAAGGAGGCAGCTCTCGAGGCAGAGGGAAGAGGATGTGCGAAGCCCTGAGATAAACTAAGAACAGGATATCCTGAGGGAACTTAGAGTAGTTTAATGAGATTGGACTATAGTGTTCAAGAAGAAAGGGGTGAAAGATGGGTCTGGGGTCGAACTGGGATAAGCTCGCTGTGATACAGAGAGTGGATCAAAAGGCTATTTCCCAGAGAAAGGGAACCCAATTAGGAGACTACTGCAATCCTAAAGGCCAGTGACACAGAGTGAAGCAAAGCAGGCAGGTCCTAGAAATAATTAGAAGATGGAATTGACCAGTTTTTAATTGAATGTGGAGGAGAGTCATTACTGATATCAATGTTTGGCTTGGACAAATGGCAGGCATTGCCATTTACTGAGATGGGGAAAATAGAAGACGCAGTGATTACACTCATATTTCTGAGGCTCAGAAATGACCTGGAGGTAAAGATCTGAGAAGAACCAATAAGTAGATATAGCTGAATTGGCGAGAGGAAACGATATTACTGAGAGCCTGTCACTCAGGAAGAGCCCTGAAGAACACTAATTTTTCAGGAATTGATAAAGGGAGAAGAGCTATAAGGGAGACAGAAAAAGCATTCAGGGAAGAAGAATGAAAGTCTAGAGAGAAGCTTGTCCCAGAAACCAAGAATAAGAGCCTTTCCAGAAGAAGGGAAAAGTCAACAATAACAACAAAAACATAGTAACAATAGCAGTTGTGAGTTCAACACTAACTGCATGATGTTTGAAGCTCTCGCTGACCTTATGAAGTCAGTTTGATCATTAAACTCACGATACAGATAAGGATAATAAAAGTACCCAACTCACAGAATCAGTGCCGGTTTATACTGCGAATGCTTCCATTCCTATAAAAACGGTTCCAGTGGAAAGTGAGGGGTGGAAGCTGAGTGGCAGTGGATTGAGAAGTGTAAGAGAGGCAAGCCATCAATTAAGCCAACAGATGGAAGAAGTATTCAGTGAAGTGTTTTAGGATAAAACATGGTTTGCCGTGAAAGGGGAACTCAGGAAGGGATAGTGGAAAGGCTCAGAGGAGAGAGGGAAGTAAATTGGGATCAAACCAGCAAGGAGAAACTGTAGACCACAAAAGGACTGATTGAGTTGAAGTGATGGACTCACTTCACTGTGTTACTAGACCAGAGGTGCAGCCTTGCAATTTTAAGCATGTTCCTTAGATAATTAGGTCTCAATTTTATCTTTAAAGAGAAGAGATAGGGCCTTGCAACCCAGAGCAGAAATAACTTCTACTGTTAGAGCTTAGATGCTGTCTGGGTTTCCCCTGGCTCTGTATGGCCTGGTTAGACTTAGCATGGGCTTGAATTGCTTAATTTTCCTTCCATGGGAGAGTCTAGAGCTTGGTTTCTGATTTCTGTGAGTGCTCAGCCAATTACTTTCATATAGCTATCTCTGGCTCACATTTTTTCTTGGGACATGGTGCCTCAGATCAGCCCATGTTAGACCAAGTGCAAATCCCAGCTCTAAATGTAATTTTATTCTTAAAAAATCACCTCGAGTATTTTGCCATTTGATTTTAAATTTAGCGATTTGATTCAGTAACATGAGGGAGGGATCAAGGAAATCATGTAGGGGCTGTCTTTTTACTATCTCACTAATTCCCCACTCTTTTCAGTTTCGTTCATCGTTCTTCCAGTCTACCAAGTAATCATTCCCCTGGGCTCAAGCAAAGGTTTCAGTTCAGATTAAAACCCTGAAGGTTCAGTTTCTACCCAGAACTTAGCAAAGCATCTTCTCAGTGATGTGTGGACTCAGCAATACTCTCTTATACTTTCTACTTAGAAAATATGAGGTCTGTCCAGAAAAAGTCCAGCCATTGTTAGTACAACAATAATGGTTTGAGCAACTTCAGTGTAACCTGGCAACCAAGGAGAGTGGACTGGAATGCACATGCACCAACAATGATGACTTCACTGTACTAGTCAGTGGGGGCAGTAGACACCATTGAGTGAGCATGTGTACTGTGTGGTCATCACATTCAAAATGACTGAGTGAGTAGAGCAATGAATCCGCATCACATTTTGCATTAAGCTTGAACATTCCTCCACAGAAACTATTCAGATGATTCAGCAGGCCACAGCTTGGGCAACTGATGATTGGCAGCTTCACCATGACAACATTCCTGCTCATGCATCACATTTTGTGCAGAGTGTTTTTGCAAAACATCAAATAACCCAGGTGACTCAGCCCCCCTAACAGCCCAGATTTGGTGCCCTGTGACTTCTGGTTTTCCCTAAAATTAAAGTCACCTTTGAAAGGGAAGATATTTCAGATCATAGATGAGTTTCAGGAAAACATGACGGGGCAGCTGATGGTGATTGGGAGAATTGTGTGAGGTCCTAACGTGCCTACTTTGAAGGGGACTGAGGGGCCATTGTCCTATATACAATGTTTCTTGTATCTTGTATATGCTTCAATAAATGTCTCTGTTTTCCATGTTACAATACCGGATGCCTTCTGGACCAACCTTGTATCTTTTCTCTACATCTTCACAATTAGGAACTTCAACATTAAATATTAATAATGTTAGATTATATTCAAATACAATTCTACCTTTAGAAATGCTAGGTGTGTTTACATTTTCCATGAATCATAATCATCTTTACCAACACTAACCACAACTACAGGACTTAACTTTCTGTATTTCATGCTATTCCTCCTACATCCCTAGCCTGAGACCGTCTTACCATTTTGACATTCAGCAGCTTAGTTGACTAGAGTTGTTCTTAATTCCCAACTAGAAAGGTTAATTTTGGTTGGCATAAGAAGGAATGCATGTTGTTTTAGTTAAAATGTCAGAATGGAAAACCCTGAGGGGCCAAAGTTCTCCTAAAAATACTAGTATTACAGGGTAGACAAGCTAAAATGAAACAGAGATGAAGGCGCTGGTCATAAACTTTATCAGTCTCACTGCTGTTGAGGTGGACTGTGTCCCCCAATAAACACAATATCCATATTTTGATAAAACTAAGTAAAAACTGGAAATAGAGAAAAATCAAAATGGGTAACAAATTGCTTACTGAGCTTACTTTTTCAATTCTGATTAGAAGAGCATCCTACTCAGACAAAAGACTGATTATATCTTTTTCTACTTTTACTTTATCCTAGCAACATAGGCAGTTTCTGATTTTCATAGAAGCAAAAACTAACATTTGTGTAGTAATTTCTAAGTTATAAAGTTCTGACGTACATTATTTTGCTTAGAATAATTGTGTGAGTTCTGATTATATAGACAAAGAAAATGAAATTCAGAGAGGGCTCAAACAAACATCTTTTGACCCCAAACTTATTTTTCCTCTGCTATTACTGTCAAAAGAAAACATTTAAAATGAGATGTCCTTTCTCAAGGAGAAGGCACCTTTTCACTGTCGTACATATTTGCAAACCAGGATTAAGTGTAAATAAATGTAAAAGTAAAGTGCTACTGAAATATAGATTTTTGTCTTTGAATATTTGGCCTTTAGAGCCATGAAAATGAATCACCGAAAGGGTGCAAAAGACGTGGGAGGGTAAAGAAATAATACCCAAAGTAGCAGAACCTTATTCCAAGAAAATTGAGACTGAATCTATTTTTAAACAATGAGCCTCCTACTTATGAGCCTTAGGAACTTCAAAATCACAATGTAAAAGTCAGGAAATCTATTTCATGGTGAATTTATCAAATTTTTTTTACAACAATGAATGCTCATATTGGTGTATTTCATGTGTGAATTAATCGATACGATATTAATAACAAAGGTAGAGAAGGCAATGAGTTAGTTGCCCACTTACCTGCCATGTATCAGAAGCCCCGTTTTGAGTTAGCATCTTGTTTAATCCTTGTGACACCCATGGGGTGAGAACTGTTAGCCCTCTTCTATAGAAAAGGCCACCAAGTCTCCTAGAAGACACTCTGCAGCAGTGGAATTGTCATTGAATAAGACTTTAAAACAGGCTTTCTCCCTACTCATTCCAATACTGCCTACAAACATATGAAATACAATTAAAAATTCAACATGCATGTGGAGGACACTAATAAACTTGAGAACACTAGGTAAAGGCTGCTGACACTGAAAACCCAGCTCCCTCCTCTTCCCCGGGGAAGCCACTGTCTGCATACGCAGTCAACTGTTGACTTGCTGGTTTGTAGCAGAGACATTTATTGTGGTCAATAAGTTGGCAGGGGAGATTAAGATGCCTAACCAAAACAAAGTCACAATGGTAGTACTGTATATATGCAATACTTCAATTTACAAAAAAGTCCAAAATGAAAAGCCACTATTATAAAAAATTTCAGTAATAGGTATTGATATATAACTGAAGCAACATATATAGATACATGAAAGAAATTAAACTGGAAATAAATGCAAGGGCTTCCAAAAGAAAGATAGATAGAGACCAAGAGCAGCTGTGATTCATGTGAGTAGCATGCATAACCTGGGGGGTTATGCCTGCCACAAAATGAATAAAGAGCTGAGGGATAAAATCTGGAGCCCTGGAGAGATGCATCAGGACTCCCTTGCTCTCTCACTAGGAAGAGGGCTCATCAGGTGTACACCAGCGCTAGCAATTTTGTAGCTCTGCCCCTTCTCATATCACCCTATCCAGAAGAGAACAGAAGAACCAACCATTGCAGGGAGAAGCCACGGCAACTTTGCACTAAGACCGAATGTGAGCTCAGCCCATCCCAATGAGCATGTGCATAGAGCATGTCCCAGGTGACCAAACGTGGTATGTTCTATGAATTTCCATAGAGTTCCAGTATTTCACTTCCTGGCCTTTCCACATGTTGTTTCCTTTACATGCCTTCATCTCCCCTTCTTTCTCTCTTCTCACCCCTAACACCGCCTCCTGACTGATGTGTCATGTACATCTCAGTTTGCACATCATTGATTTTCAAAGGCTGCGTTAGATCGCCCACCTTGGGAGCCCCTATCGCTCTGCAGTTACTCGAATTGCAGCACGTAGCACTGCATTTTGATTATCTGTTGCGTTCATTCTCTGAGCAAATATGACCTGAGCACCTATGACATGGAAAGGATTGTATTTCTCCTTAGGTAGGAGGATATCTTGATGAGCAAAAAGGAAACTTGGAGAGAAACAAAAATGAATCCACATATATGCAATTGAAGAATATGTAAAATGCTAAGGATGAAAATTCAGTGCTGAATGAACCATTAGGGATAGTTTACCTTGGCACTAAAATCTGATGGCTGAGAAAAAGTTTATGAGACACAGGAGAATCAGTGTGCGAGAAGCAGTACAGGTTTAGAGGCAAGACTACACTGGCGGGCAGAGACAGTGCAAGTAGAAGGGGCAGCTTCTGAGATGGAGCAGGACATGGCACATCAGAGAACGCGAAGGAACCCATGCGTTCCCGCAGGCAGAGCTTGTTCACCACTTCTCTCCTGATAAAAACATTTAGCCGACACGTAGCTTTTTAATGAACAAATGAATGAATGAGCTAGAAAGTGTGTGCCTGACAAAAGAGGCACCATTGCCCTGGCCGGGTGACTCTGTTGGCTGGAGCACGATACCATGCACCAAAAAAGTTGCTGGTTCAATCCCCAGCCAGCGCACATACCTAGGCTGCAGGTTTGATTCCTGCTTGAGGTGCATATGGGAGGCAACTGATAACTCTCTCTCAGTCTCTCTCTCTCTGTAAATCAATAAAAACATATCCTTAGGGGAGGATTAAAAAAAGAAGCAGCATCATTTATAGACAAAGTTTCCTTTGGTAGCTGAAAAATGAGAGATGACTTTGTTGGTCCTGCTGTCATTGCATGGCCCTGGTGCATAGTACAACTACAGACGCCCCCTAGATGTGACATGTCTGTGACAGTACCGTCACTTGATATTATAGGTCTTTGTTTTTGTATGTTTCATCACCTAGTCTGTATGGTCTTTGAGAGGTGATACCTTTTATTATTTATCTTTGTATTTCTACTAACTAACACCCAGAATGCATAGGGCTCAAGCACTTATTAAATTGAATAATATACTCCTTGAGGGCAGGGGTCACTACTCTTTTTATTAACCGAAAGCACTTAGAACAGCACCTTACACTTGGCAGGCAATCAACAGATATTTGATGAATTAAATTGGAGCACTAGATTTCACTATATCCTACAGATTTCCCACTTTTCCCTTCCTCTCTTCATAGCACAAAACACAAACTCAAATTAATATGAAGCACCAATAGTTCTACCCTTTGAACATTACCTCTGCAGGGACTAGTTTCTCCACTTATCTGTATCATTAATTTTTACAGACTGATAACTGATCCAAAGCTTCAGCTCCCAGGGAGGGCCTAGGGACCCTCCCCATGGTAGCTGCGTTCTTAGAGACTCTATCAAGTCAAACATCATTTTCTCATGACAAACATAGATCCATTTAAGAGAGAACTCATCATATTACACTAACATTGAAGGTATTACATATAATTTGCCTTCCCATGAACCCACACTCACGAATTTTTTCTCCAAGTTACCACATATGCTTCCCTTACTCATATTATTATACATTATTATTTTATTAGAATTATATGTTATATATATTATGTTTTATATGTATATATACAGTTCAGCCTTGAACAACGCAAGGGTTCAGAGCACTGACAGCCCTTCTCTGCTGAGTCAAAACTTTGCAAATAACTTTTGACTCTATAGTTGTCCCTTTCACATCTACAAATTCAACCATCCTCAGACGGAAAACAGCATTTTCCACCGATGGCTGGAAATCCAGGGTTGGGAATGTAAAAATACTATTTTGTGTCTGCAGTCGGTTTAATCCAGATGTGAAATCCCCTGATATGAAGGGCAATGGTGTTTATTGAAAAAAATCTGGGGGTAAGCAGACCCACACAGTTCAAAACCATGCTGTTTAAGGGTCAACTGTGCATCATACATTGTAGGGTGACATTCCTGGGCCCCAACGGGGTGTCATAACAAAATCAAGGTCTAAATACTGGGACCGTAGTGACATATGTGAAGTCAGAAATATAATGTAAATGCTGAAGCTTCATTTGTCCTGCACCAAGTTTTAAAAATCTCAATATTTGGTTAATACAGAAACTAAAAAAAAATTCTAAGTGCATTTTTATCAATATTTTCAGTAAAAAGTGATAAAAACTGACCAATAAGAGAAATTTATTGATCAGACAATCCTCCAAAACCATCCATGGCTTGAAAACTACGTGGCAAACACAGGCCAGGTGGCAAGACGGGGAACGATAGCGGTCTTTCTACCACGGAAGTGCTCTGGTGAGGACCCTAGCGTCCCGCTGCTGGCCGCGGGATGGCCGGCCCCGGGCTGCATCTGCGAACAAAATAAAGGTCTATCTGTAATTATGAAATCACGTTGGTCCTTACCACGCCCTCTCTAAAATTTCACCTGGGGTTTGTTCCCATGCCAACCCCAGGTGGGGAAGAATGAGATTTAGAGTAGCAGATCAGAATAATAAAATTCAAATATCAGCATATAAAGATATTTAATACATACCCAGAGACTTTATCTCAGGATAAAATATTACAATCTACAAGAAGTAAGTTTAGGCTCAAAAGCTGAGAAAACAGGGTAAACTAGTTTTTGACTTGCTTTTATAAGAACTCTAGAAAAATTAATTTTACCTGAAGTCTTGGTGTATTTTAAAACATGGACAATGTTTCTTAATAGAAAATATTTCATCTGGAATTGTTTTTCCTTTTGCCTGTATTTGTGAAGAGCTCTCTTTGTACTTGTTAAAAAGTATCTCATATTTTACCACCTGTGTAAGTTAGGTTAGGTCAGCTTATACAGTAATTAAAAACACCTCCCAAATTTAGTGCTGTTATATAAATCTAGTGCTGTTATAAAAGTTTAATTTTTCGCAGGCAAACCTGCAGCTCTGGGCAACTCCCCGCAGCTGTGCTGTGCGGGTTCAGATTTCTGGGCTGAGTGAGACTCGAGGTAGCTGCAAACCATTCTCCACTCCCGGGAGCACCAGGACGGGGCAGCCTTAGGGACCAGAGCGTGTCCATTGAATGCTTCCGACTGGACGTGACACCTATCACTGCTGACCACATCTCACTGGCCAAAGCGAGTCGCTCTGCCTTGCACAAATGTATGAAGGTGAGGAAGTAAAGTCTCCCAAAGCCAGGAAATAGAAGAGGAATTGCCCTTGGTGAACGTCTACCACACAGACACTGGAGAGTCCATGGAGCGGATTTCTAAACAATGGGCGAAGTGCAGATTTTTAAACACTTGTCTGCATTGAAAATAATTTGGTTTATTGTTAAAATCTTTTGATAGTCCTAGGTCATAAATATTAAAGAACTTTTAATGAATTTTGAGGCAGGAAAAGTTTCTGCTCTTTCATGATTTTATTTCCATGAAAATTGTACTAATTGCTTCTACAGTAATCAGGGTTAATACATTCTTTCTCTCCTAAATGTTGCTATTTTGCACTGTTGCTTCTGTAACAAATATCCACAGGAATCCTCCTATACACATTAAATTCTACAAACACCAAACTGATCTAGACCAAAAAACAAACAAAATACACATACCTATACTTTAAGCTACCTACTTATTTTATTTAAATTATTGGAGACATAGGAGTATTCCATACTCATTGTTGTTACTATATTCAATACATTAAATGTTTTTAGTGGAGTACATAGTACATAATGCATTTCAATAAGTATCTAATTTGCACTAGCGATCTTAGGATAGGAAAGCTGCACTCCTGAACGATACAGGTGCAGGAAAAAAGCAGACTTCATGCAATTCCCGCGAGAGCCCTACCTTCACCCAAAGAGAAAACAAACTGATTTTGTGTGTCTGTGGGTATGTGTATGTGTGTTGCAGCCAAGAAACAGGCCCTTAAACACATGGGAAGTTAATGAAAAGCAAATAAAAAATAACCCCAAAATTATTGGTACAAAGAGCAATTCCGTTTAAATACCTGCTCTACAGAATACTGTCTAATGTGAAGGGGAAAAATACACACCGTCAAAATTAAGAGTGAAGGAGCTTTTCTTTATCAAAATTAAGAGTGAAGGAGCTTTTCTTTAAAGCTGAATATGTAACTATACATCTGCAAAACAGGTCACTACTAAACATCTAAAACTGGTGTACAAAATATTTTAAAACTATTTTTATTACATATCTGAACTGTAAGTGTGAAAGAAAGTGAGGAAAATTCCTTCTCTAGGGCCAAAAGCTGAAGCAGCCCTATGAGTCTAGAGAGGACAGGAAGCAGTAAAGCCAGCTTCTTTCCTGGGGTGTCTGTCAGTCATCAGCATCATGGAGTTGTAATTTCAGAAACCATATAGAAGGTCAAAAACAGGACATTTGAATAGGTGTCGTATTGGAGACCCACTTACAATCTGGGAATCCTAAAGTGCTACATCTTCTGTAAAATGATGAACTGGAAAGAAACTGCTTTGTAAGAGGACTCGGCAAAGAAACTTCTTTGGAGTAACCTTGCCTCTGGCTGAGGGGGGGGGGGGTGGTTGAAATGGTTGAAATAGTCCCTGAAAATGTGTAAGTAAAAGTCAGTCATTATGTACTAATTGCATGTCTGAATTATAGTACTTGTATAATGCAAAACTGCCAAGAAAATAAATTAAGATAGCCCAATTATAGCAGAGATTCAGTGTGGCTGGTGGAAATTCAAGAAAATCATCAGAAATTAAAGCAAATCATCTTTGCAGGAATATCTCCTCACTGCACACCAGTGGCATCTCACTGATTGAATATCACTCTATCGTACATCAGTGAAGAATGGATAAATAAACTGTGCTGAGGTAATTGTGGCATTCATGTGAAAAAGTAAGTAAATCTGTGCCCTATTTCATACATACACAAAATCTGTTCCCTGCTGTTAACAGACTTGAATGCATGTAGTACACTGTCTTGATATCCCTGGGACAGGAAAGATGTTTGTGACCAACACACAAAGAACATGTTTATGAACATGTCTGTAAGAAACTAGATTACAGAAGAAATAAAATGTGCAAATCCTGAAGGACAAGAATGATGAATTCAACCACATTAAATTAAGGACCCATTAGTTTCGACTTAGGCTGCTATTGTAAAATTGAAGTGTAACAAACCGTGAAAATCAAATGTCTGATAACTACAAGCATTATCTCTCTTGTTCCTGTGTCTGCAGGTCAGCTACAGGTGAGCTGGGCTTGGTCCTGGACTCAGGATTGAGTTAAGGCTGCTCCAGGTGTCCTCCTTGCACCAGTGGCTAACCAGGACATGCTCTTCTTATTGAGAATGACAGAAACCCAAGATGGCGACTTGAACCTCACGAGCAACATTCAATGCCTCTGCTTGTATTACAACTGCTCGTATTCCATTGGGCAAAGCAGATTTTTGGCCAAGCCCGACACTAAGGTGGCAGGTGTCATACTCCCACTATTCTGAAGGTGGGTCACTGTGTACATGAACGAATCACACTGCTACAGGGAATGAAGGATTGGCACCAGTACTTCTATCACCCATAGGTACCTTAAACCATATGAAGAGCAAGGCAGAATTTGGGTGAAGGCGTTTATCACATATATAACTGACAGTGGAGTATTCTCCCAAATATCTTACAAACCAATAAAAAGACAGACAGTATGATTTAAACTAGGCAAATGATAGAAGAGGTACTTTACAGAAAAGAAAGCATGAAAATATAGTGTTTAAATTTATTGCAGAGAAAAACCAGAAGACAGTATGTCACACCCTCCTGTTTGCAAATGTTATGATACTAAGGCTGGGTAAGAATGTAGAGTAACTGCAACTTTTACACAACTTGGGGGAGTGTGAATTAGTATATTCACTTTGGAAAGCAAGTGACATTATCTTGTAGCCACAAATATATTTAAATTATTTGACCAAGCCCTTATTATTTTAAATGTTAAAGGGACTTATTTAAGAAAAAAGAAGATCAAAACTATGAACAGCAAAATGACTATAAACTCACAACTATCAACAGCTGAACCTAAAAACAAACAAACCAACCAACCAAGAAAACACCTAGAACAGGAACAGAATCACAGAAATGGAGATCCTATGGAAGGTTATCAGTGGGGAGGGGAAGGGGGAAATGGGGAAAAAAGTACAGGGATTAAGAAACATAATTGGCAGGTACAAAATAGACAGGGGGAGGTTAAGAATTGTCTACGAAATAGAGAAGCCAAAGCATTTATATGTATGACCCATGGATGTGAACTAAGGGTGAGTATTGATGGAGGGAATGGGGGTGCTGGGCAGAGGGAGACAAAGGGGGAAAATGGAACAACTGTAATAGCATAATCAATAACATACACTTAAAAAATTCTTTGACCCAGTAATTATACTTCAAAAACCCTTGCACATGGGCCCCAGAAGTTATGTGCATTGCAACATCTTTGTGAAAACAAACAGCTAGGAAAAGTGAATGTCCATCAAGTGGTGAGTAGACAAACACAAATGGTATATTTCTAAAATAAAATATTTACAGCAGTGATAATAAATGAACTACATCTCCATGTACCCACATAGACGAACAAAAAATGTTGATTTTAAATAAAAAGTAAGTCTCAGAAAAATACAGAGAACAGATATCATTATATGATGTGCAAATAAAAATAGAACCAAACAATTATGTTGCTTAGGGAATTTATAAAGAAAAGCAATAGAATGATAAGCACAAAATTCAGTAAGAAAGGCATACAAGGGTGTTGAACATCAATGCATGTTTTATTTTTTTAAACTGTATTGTGAGTACATTGGTGCTTGTTTTACTAGTATAAATGTACCTTATATAAATGTATTATATATTATATTGTACTGTTTTATAGTTGAACACAGTAAAAAATTCAATTACCAAAATAGCAAAATTTTGTTTCTCTTCTTGAGCTTCTATTACCACTTTACGAATGGGTATTTAGTCATCGGAATTTCCCAAATTTTAATCACTGTTGATTCTATAACTTTTTAATGTTTCCTATCCAGACATGCTCACTACAATATTGTTCTCTACTGTTTTGACTTAGGATGAGAAGCACTGAATGTGTTCAGTTAATGGAGAATGCCGACACCTTTGGCTGGTTAAATTTAGTGGTTAAATTTAGAAAAAGTTCCAAGATTAGCTAGCTAGAGAGAACTCAGGAAAATAGTTTTTTAAACAGTAACAACAGTTGTTAAACATTTTCCCTGTAAGTCACTACCCTGAAATAACTTGGAAAATGCCCACAACAGCCCCGTGGACTGGGCTCTATGGGGACCTCACTTCCCAGGCCCAAGCACAGCGCTGTTGTGCAGTTTCTCAAAGTCGCACAGCTGTTAAGTGATGGTGATATTGCTTCACACTCCTACTCCTACCCCTATGTCGTACAAAATTAAATGTTAAAACAAAATCACAGAGCAATCAACTGTCAAGGAACAAGACATGTACTAATTATCATTTGTAAAATATAAACACCAGTATTTAAAAATCTGTGAATTTACTGAATAAATTATAGCAGGATGGTACCATTGGTTCTTTGCTGCATATCTGTCCATATGTCTGCTCTCACTCTTTCCAATTATTCATTTTTTGTGCCTCACTCCCTCACCGCCTTCCTCCCACCCCCCCTCAGGAATATCTTTGCTTATTTGTATCCCCAAAATGTCTCTCTTACAAATTTTCCACAACTTTGTATAATTTAAGTTACTTTCTTATATTGAAATGAAGATAAAATAGAATAAAGGAGAGAGACAATCCTTAGTCAGAATTAATTTAGTTTGAAGCAATACTGTCTCTAAAGAAGTGGTTTATTTTAGCTATTCAATTTATCCACTATGGTGACTATTTTCATCTTTAAGCTGAAGAAATCTGAACTTTTGAACTCTACCAATTCCAGTTAAGTGTGTCTCAAACCCAGGGTTCCAGGTCAGGCCTTAACTTTGGAGGACCGTTTGTTAAATTCCCTAGCTCAGGTGCATCCCTCCCACAACATTTAAGCCATTAAACAGGCCAAATAAAATGACATTATAATAACTCACTTCATGTTCCCATGCAGAGTATATTTTTCTCACTGGAATCACGATTTCAGCCTCTGCCTTTCCCCACTGAACCCTGCACCAGCATCTTCCCAGACTTTGACTACTATCTGGAAGATCTCCACACACAGAGGAAGACTCATAGGTCACCTCACATGCAGCCAAAGAAAGTTGCAAAGCTGTGACCAGAAAGCACCATACATTAGGCAGAAGCTGTCAGAAGGTATACAAGGCATACTTGGCCTTAAGTCACTCATGCACAACCTAGTCTATCACATGATCAGATTCATAGGTCCATGGTCAAGACCAAGGGAAGATTTTCTCTCCCATGTCTTCCCACTACATCAGTGCATGTCCATGAAAGGTAATTGCACCCCCCCCCCCCCCCCCCCCCCCCCGCCTACAACCAGGTTGTCAGAACTTGTGCAGGAAGGTGGGAGGAATTGCTATTGTCATCTGTTGAGTGGAGGCCAGAGGTACTACTAAATAACAGATAGCTCCTGCAATAAAGTATTGTTTGGCCCAAACTGTCCATAGTGCTAGGATCAAGAAAAGCTGCATTAGATTTTTCCACTCCTATTTGTTAAGCTGAGTACAATGGAAATCAAACTTGTGGTCTTCCACCTGTCAGTCTATACAATATCCATTCATCTCTTCTTCTTACCAAAAGCACCCTTAGTTTCTTAAGTATCAGACAAGGCTCAGTTAGTTCTGGGTCCTTCAATCATAAACCCATTCTTTTTCTCTTGCTATAGTTTAAGACTAGAGGAAAAGTACAGTTCTGTCCCATGAGATGTGGGAGTGTAAATGTTAGGGACTTCTGGGGAAAACTCCCTTACTTTTAAATAAAGGACTGCCCCGTCGTCCCTTCTGGCCTGCGGGTATTGTTGTGTAGGATGTAACACCCAAGCTGGTGCGACTGCCTTGCCACTGTGAAGGAAGCAGAGGATATGCTAAAAATGACAGTGGAGAGAAAGAGGAAAAAAACTTAGATCTTTGATATGGTCACTAAGCTGCTGACTAAACCAACATGAAAAATACCAACCCCAAACCTTCTATGTCATAGTAGATTTTCCTTATTCTTCCTCATTGTTACTCACAGCTGAGAGCATCCTAATACATGTCCTGTGGCCCACTCTGTCTCTCAAGGAACGAGAATCGGAACACTTAATATTATTAGTTTTCTTGAGATTGTAGAATTCAAATGAAATATCCGATTGAGAGGCAACTATGGGCTGAAAGTCAACTAGGCCCCAGAGTCACCACAGCAGACCCTCAACATGTCCCACCAGGGAACACCTAGGATACTTTGTTTTTCCTGGACGTCGGAGGATGTAGAGTTACCTGCATTGGCGAATATCTTTAAGAGCTCTTACTCTATGAGCGACATCAGGGCCACACAAATGGAACCCTTGAACAGATGACAAAATTTCACAGAAATAGTTGCAGGGATTTTCTTGAGCCCTTTGTTCCGCCCTCCCGTCTCATCTTCTCAGTGTCGAACTGCAGTCACGTGCATTGGCTCGTGCCTAGGAACGCTGGTGCAGCTCTGCTACAGACATCCCTCTACTTGGGTTTTCCATCCGATTACCTGCACATCATCTCTTCTCCATTACCCTTCAGTAAACTCCACTAGGGCACAATCACATGCTCTCTAAAAATCTTGTGTTATGCTTATCCCAGAGCCAGCATCAAATCACAGACAGATGTCTTACTATATTTTGAAGTAGCTAAAATTCTGTCAACTTTGTCTTCAACACTAAACTCGTTGTTAAGTCTACTTCATTTTGATTTATTAAGTAAATATTTTATATAAATAGGTAGTACTATTAAAATCAACTAGAACTATTTACTAGAAAAAACCCATCCCTTTGGTTTCAGGGGAAAACTTTGTTCAAAACAGCAGGAAGCCACACGTCCACATTCCCGGAGAAGAGAATCTTGGTTACCCTTGCCATCGCTGCAAATGCCGGGCTCTACTGCCTCGTGCACAGTTTTATTTCATTTGCAACTTATGAACTATAGAGCAGATTCCTGGCATTTTTATTTACATGACCCAATAAATACCAATATTTCCATCTTTCAACTCTCCAAGGAAGATCATAACAGGGTTATCACTGAGTCTGGCTATCTAAACCCATCTTTTAAATCCCAGTTTACTATTATATCAAAGATCTGATTGTAGGCCCCAATGAGAAACACAAAAGTTGAGAAATCTAATCTTAATGGATTAACTTCTGACAATATTAAAGCTGATAACTCCTCCCCCTGCTAATTAATGACATCAGAATTCTCCTTCTGTCCCTAAGGCTGGGTTTCTTAGAATTTTCCACAAAAATGTGACCCGCTTTAAAGAGACACCATTAAGGAAGCAAGCCTTCCAGTTCACCGAACAGTTAAATCTGTCACATTGCTACTGACATTCTCAAACATGCTGGGAGATGCTGCGCAGTAGAAATTCATTCAGTGAACTCTTGGCACACATCTCCTCAGTCTATCCTCTGAAAAACAGAATATAAATACCTGTAGTGCTAATGGGTCTATTATAGCAGTCATTTCAAGGAAAAGGCAGAGCAGCATTACATTACTTGAAATGGTTTTCAGCTACAGCATCCCTAGGGATTTGTAGGAATGACTAAACAGCTGTCGTTACTGCAAACTCGAATTTTATAAGTATCTCGTTAGTCAGTCATCCACAACCGTGTGCAATGTAGTTAGAACGTTGTGTAATCAATATTCCTGTTTTTATCATGTTGAATTCACATTTTCAGGACACTATAAATTTATGCAAGCATATTGATAGAACATAGCCACTACGTGTAGAAGCAAACATTCAGACTAAATAAAATTTTACTAAAGGTAATTAAAACTGTTGCAAATGGTTTCAGCTCCAAACATGAATGGGTGGGCAAAGGTAAATTTTATCCCCGGTAGGTGTTCAGAGAAAGTCAATCTTGAAGAATATAGGAAGTTTGTCATTGATACTATGATCGGGGGAAGGGCAGAAGGCTCTCTGTTTATGCTCTGGTTACAATATGTTTCCAAATGGACAGTAACTTGGAAGAAGAATAGACATTAAATAGATGTACCTTGTGGCTTTCATTTCTTCACTCTGAAGATTAACTAGTAACTCAGTAAACATTCTGATTTGTAGGTGGAGACTGACTAACTGATCAAGCTGCAAGTTTTATGGAATTTGGAGACAAACTAGAAAACCTCTTACAGTATTTTTACGCCTAAAATATCAAGAGATGTTTTAAGAAGAAAATTGTGTATAGAATTTAAGAATCTTTTTGCATTTTTAAAAGGATATAATTTTCAGAACTAGCTGGTAATGCTATTCTTTCTAGATGAATGCTCACACTAAGAGCCCACAGGCTTGCATTTAGACATTTAGAGGTGAGCATAATTGTCAAAGTTAAGGACTATTTATCAGAAGTTTGTGTCAAGGAACATGGTTAACATATATATAGAGCAGGCTCACTTTCAAGAGTTCAGAGTACCTGAAAGCCAGACCGTCTGGGGAATCACAGCCGTGGGTCAGGCGAGCGCACAGGCCCTCTGGGGTAGGGGTGGGGAGTGTGCCCTGTCTAAGGAAGACTGAGGAGGCCTGTGTGGCTGGAACCAGGAGGCAGAAGGACAGCTGCAGAAGAGTTTTAAAGGCTATGATAAAGGCCTACATTTTATTCTGGGTGGAACGGGAGGCCATCAGAGGATTTTGAAGAGAAGAGTGAGGTAACCGGACTTAAAATATTAAAAAAATATAGATATAAAATGTTTAAAAAAGCCATCAATTATTAACTACCAGAGTAAAAAGATTATAAGCTTTCCCCTCACTAAAGTCACTTACACAATAAAAATTTAATTTTTTTATTCAAATAACATTGGTTAATAGCATTATAGTATATGTGTTTCAGGCATACAGCATTACAATTCTGTATCTATATGAATTATAGCACGCTCACCACCCAAAATCTAGTTGCCATAGGTCACCTCATATTTGACCCCCTTTACCCATTTCGCCCTCCTCCCCATTCCCCCTTTTCCCTCTGGTAACCACCCATCTATTATCTGTATCTACAAGTCTGTTTTTGTTTTATTTTTTCATTTATTTTTTTTGTTTTATATCCCACATATAAGTGAAATCATATGGCTCTTGTTCTTTTCTGACTTATTTCCCTTAGCTTAATACCCTCCAGATCCATCCATGCTGTTGCAAATGGGAATATTTCATCTTTTGTGTGGCTGAGTAGTATTCCATTGTATGTATGTACCACATCTTCTTAATCCTTTCATCCACTGCAGGACATTTAGGCTGATTCCAATAAAAATTTAATTTTAATAGTTGGAGAATTACCTCAATTCAAATGAAGAGAGGATTTCCAGTGACACAAAACAAGCCCAGGCGTCCTCTGGTTTGGGGCTCCTCTGGTTTTATGCGCTCTTGACGCATCAGAAGATTCCTATGATGCTTTTGGAAGCTTTAAAACGAAACCAAATTTGGATTTTGGTGTTTTATGTTTACCTTCACAGATGGCTTGACATCAGAATCTAAAACTGTCGCACTCTCTTCCACATTCATAAAACTAAGTAAAGGTTAGGGATGAGCAATGTCACAAGAAAGATGAAAGAAAGGATTACAGGTGAAGCCAACATCACTGTCTCTGAGGAAAACGCCCATCTCCAGACTCAATTTCTCTTTTATTTAAAAAGAAAACTATCTATATATTATAGAGAAGGTTAGAATACAAAGAAAGTCCTGCTTATATCTCTGTTCTAATTCTCTTTGTATGATATATGGCAGTTTATCTGTCTCATACTCCCACCTAGAAAAGAAGATAATATTTATCATTTGTTTCACTGAGGTGTTCATGGAAATAAGTTAATTCATGTGGGTGAAGTACTTTGAAGATAAAATGTACTGAATAATTTCTATACATTGGCAGGTGCCTGCATGTTTACAAAAATTATTGTAACAAATAATAAAAAGCTATACAATGGCATTTCACTGTCAATTGCCTCCTTTTGTAGGACTTAACATGCTGTATTTAAAGTAATAATGTGTGACTATTCAAAATAGGAATAAATCATTAGGTACTTGCAATTTCATCAGTTGTCAAGTGTTAGAAAGGCTTAGTCTTGTCAACAAACCAGGTACAATGTTTAAAGTGTTATACCTCCAATAAGTTTTAGTGGTTTAAATACAATATTATTGATAAAATAATATACTTAAGTACCAGCGTCAGAAATAATGAGCAATAATATATGTTTGTTTTAATTTTTGCTTAGAATTAAACATTTTTGCATTACATTTGGGAATGAAGAAAATTTTCTCTGAGATACAAGAATAGATTACAGTGGATTTCAGCATGCTAAGAAATGTCATATAGTTTATACAAAAAGAAATGGCCATCTATTTAGAAAAATACCTTGGTGGCTGCTTTGGGTGGGAAAAAGGTCTTCCTTGCATTTTCTTGAAGGAGAATATGGGACAAAAGGATGTATGTGGGATGGGGTGGGAGGGGATAAAGAACCAAGGAGAACATTGGAACAGTAACAAGCAGTAAGGTAGAAACGAAGAAGGTGCAACAACTGGAAAGAAAACAGGCCCAGCAACATGGTAGGAGGCTGTGGTCAAAGGATCTCGTAGTAGTAGAAGTCCCTGTGCAATCTCTGAACACTATTACACCTTAACTTGTTTTCTCTGTTGTGTACTGGATGCATCCCCTGGCGACTGTCTTTCAACCCCCTGACAAACCTCAAGAAAATTACATGCTGTGAATGTGAGTACTGGATGCTTTGAGGGAATCACAGAACAGGGCTTGTGGTCCATATTTACACTGATCTTGGATAGAGAGTTTAAACCAGCCAAAGAAAGACATGCTAATTAGGTTGAAGTAGAAATTGAAAACTGGACTGTTATGCATAAATCCTTGAAAATTTCCAGAAATCATAGGAAAGATACTAGCATTCCAATGAGATATGGAGTGAAACCATGACTGATATTTGTACAAATATTAAAGAAAAATTTGACTTCATATGATGATAAATCTAGGTTATAATTTCTGTGGTAGAATTTCTTCTTATGGAAATTATATTTTAAAATTCATACTACTTATTTGGGTAAGTACTAAGCTTTCAAAATTCACTAGAAATAAATCTTGGTTACTCACAGTCAAATAGCTTTATTTGAGTTGAAATTATTTGTACTTCGTTTTTTGCTTTAAAATTTTGAAATTCAAGTTACCTTACTTGAATCTTCCTGGGGCTCAATTTCTCACTTCTTCAATTTTCAATTTCCACTTTTATGATCAAACTCATCAGCCAAAATAGTTAAGTACAGCAGCCTAATCCTTTCCATTAGCTCTCCTTGGTGCATCACTATTTCCAGAGCTAGGGAGGAGTTAGTCCTCGGCCACAAAGACCATTAGATGAGCAGAGAAAGCAGACATCTCTAGTAGTTAGAGAATTAAAATGTTTTATCTACCTCAGTGCACTCAAGTTACTTGGAAAATGACCAGAAATGACAACTTAGTGTCACTCAGTTGCTGAGGGTCTGGACTCCTGGCCCAAGGCTCTTTCCCAGGGTAGCACCCTTCCAGGGCTGTGCAGCACACCCACACATCTCCAGCTCCATGTTCAGCAGGAAGTAGCCTGACCTCAGGGGGACAGTGCCGAACTCTCTGCTCAGATACACACCACAAGGTAGGTTTTGCTTCATAGTTGGCATTTCTGCCACTCTTATGGAAATTGGTATTTCAAGGAAGTATATATCTGTCAAATATAATTAAATATTGCCAATAAAGCAGACACATGACTGTTTTTAAAGACTCCATTTCATCAGGTTAAAGGTAGAAATATAGTATATATAATTGTCAAGTTCATCTTTGTAGATGATCTATTTATATCATAATACAGTTCAGGGAAATTACCTAACTACCCATGGTAGCTAGACTCCATGATGGCCCCTAATGATCCTCACCACCCAGTACTCACAGTCTTGTGTAGTTCCTTCCCGTGTTGTATCAGCCAGGGTTGTAACAGTGTGAACCATAGAATACGGCAGAACTAATACTATATCAGTTCTGAGATTAGGTGATAAAAGACATTGTGGCTTTTATCTTGGTAGCTTTCTCTTACACCCACTGTCTCACTCTCGGGCCCTTGGTCTGGGGGCGTCACACAGCGAACAGCCTTACAGAGAAGCTCACACAGCAATCTCCCCTCAACTGCACAACTCACAGGGATTTCTCCCTCCTAAGAAATCAGTACCTGCGCCGCTCATTTACTTTTCATTTTTTATGCTATCCCGACAATAAATAAACAGTTGCTAGAGGGCAGAAATCCTTCCTAAGACATTATCATATTTTCTACAAAGATTGTAGTACACTACCATTTAATTGGCAGCAGCTTGACAAACATTGGCCAATTGACTTCTATAAATTTTATTATTGCAAAATGAAGGCCTGTTTTCTTTTTGTGGATAGTTTTTAAAAGTTAGTCAAAAAGAGGAAAAAAATCAACTTACTACTCAGCGATAACTACTCAGTGTTCATGGTTAGAGTCTTTTTTGCAGGTGTGTGTGTTGTATGTTGTATCTGTGAAATAAAATCAAACTGATTATGTACTTGCTTGTTTGACAATGAATAGCAAAACTTTACTGGATGTCCCATCTAGGAACCAAGAGCAGAGTCTTGGGATGTAATTTTTAATGCAGCTCTACATGAATCCAAGGTGTTCTTTGCCTCTAAAAACAATGTGTCACTTATTTCAGACCCTTTGTGGGCTCTGTCTGTTAGAAGTGTCATTATAATTATAAGCAACATTCTCAGTTGGTATGGATTTGAATGCCAATTCATAAACAGTACTATCATGACAAAGAAAATAAACAACTATCCTACTATTTCAGTGAGATTTAAATAAAATGGAACAAGAAATTAACATCCCTGTCTAGCTCACCTAATTTTCCAGTACTGCCCCCAGCAAATCTGTCTGCTTTCATTTTGTCCCACTTAAACAGAACTCTGAAAAGGGTGGAAAATGACAAAATTCCCACTCCCTTCCCCTTGTTTTAATCTCTTCTTTACTATAATTAAAAAATATATATTTATGTGTTTACCTATTCAGTTTCACAATGAATGAAATGGGAAAGATAATGGTACTTATCTAACAATACGTGGCATATAGTAAACAGCTAAAATGTTACTACATGTTGTATCTGTCTTGTTTTCTCATCTCTTTTATTTCATTAATTAAAAGAAAGTACAGATTAATGATCACTAGAAGTAAACAGTTTGGATTGCTTGGAGACTGGGTATTAATTAACAGTTAAAAACTTGTAACTAATATCAGAGATATTTCTTTTGTTATTGAGAGTGAAGCCTTGGAATTTGTAGGTTCATAATCTACACCAGAAAATCGTTTTAAAAGCCCTGATATTTGATCTTAACACTCTCCTAGTACTCTCTTAAAAAGTGTTAAATGTGCCATGATCCGGGCCATGCATTGTGACTACAAATCCCATCTGAAAATGTGTAACGTCCTAATCCCTCAATAGACTTACTGCCGGCTCTGGAATCCTACAGACCGTGAGGCAACTTGAATATGACTCTCTTCACCCCCAGTCATAGCTGCAGCCAAACCATAAATCCCTGACTACATTCTCAACAACCGAACACAGCAGCAGCAACTTCCACAGTCCTAGCTGCAGCTCAGTCATGAAACACACTCTTGAATAGCAGGGTGAGCTCCAGGAAGAACTTGGGAAGTAACGTTTTCAGCTTCTCTTTTATCCTTTCTCTTCATCACTTTTCCTTTCGATGTGCCCTCTCCCAAACCTACTCTCCCTCCAGAATCCTTAGGCTCTCCTTCCTCTCCGTTACCCCAATTATACTATTTACACTAATGTACAAATGACCAAGAATTCCTAAAGTATTATTTCTCCAGGTAGCTTCATTCATTTTGGCCAAGTCTTACGCAAGGGAACACATTTATAAAAGTTAAAATTTAAGTATCAGTCTTAGATTACTGATACTTGGGGACCAAAATTCTTTGAAAACACATCACATAGTCCCTTAATTAGGCCACCCAATTGGCCAGTATTGAATCTGAGAATGCAGTGACATGCCCCTGGTATTATATGTTGCATCAGCTAAACAACTTTTACATTTACTTTTACAGTGCTGGGATTTTGTTTTTTTAATCACTAGAGACTGGCCATAAGAAGGATAGAAACAGCTCAGATGGGGAAAGGGGTGGAATGATAAAGAAGATAGAGGGTTTTAATAATAATGTCACCTAACCAATTGATTTTTAAGAATTACTTATTTTAGCCCTGGCTGGTGTGGTTCAATGGATTCAGTGCTGGACTGCAAACCAAAGGGTCGCCAATTCAATTCCTAGTCAGGGCACATGCCTAGGTTGTGGGCCAGGTCCCCAGGAGGAGTCATATGAGAGGCAACCACACATTGGTGTTTCTCTCCCTTTCTCCTTCCCTTCTCCTCTCTCTAAAAATAAACAAATAAAATGTTTAAAAAGAGAGAATTATTTACTTTATAAATGGAATATTCATAGCAAAATTGAGTAATTTTACTAACAATCCCACCATGCTAATAAACCCTTGTTTCTTTTTTCATGTACATTAATGGATCACTCATCAATGTTTATTGAGTAGCTCCTAGAACTTCTAGAAGCTTCTACGTAACTTTCCATATTCTCTTTCAATCCTTTTAATCCTTATCCAGGCAGAATTTTAAATAATCTATAACTATACACAGATAGATTTTTTAATTTACCATATCATAAGCATTTTTATGTGTTGTTAGAGATATAACTTAAATTTGACGCATTTTTCTTTTTCAAAAATTTTGCCTTTTCATTACAAATATAGTCATGGATTTGATCATAAGACACTACCCCAATCCCCACTAGGGTGTTGTAATGTACATACATGAACTATTTGTTTCTCTAAAATCTTAAAATTCACGAAAGCTGAAATACATCTGGCCCCGATCAACGGAGGGACTGTGGACCTGTGTATCACAGTGCTTGATGCTGTGTGGGCCTGTCTCAGCTCAGCCACTCATGGGCCGTGTAACTGAACAAATGACTTACTGTTCTTGAGATTAACCAAGTGAGAGGTAGCTGTGAAATATGCCTTTCCTGAAATTAATGGGAGGTATTATTAATACCATGAAAGCCCTTCTCATAATTCCAAACTAGTTTATCTGGAAAATTTCCAAGGAACATCACCATTTGTTCCCAGTGCAAGAACAAGGCAGCTTTTATTGGATTGGCGAGATGCTGATAGCCCTCTGAGAACTTATTAGGTATAATTTATTTACATATTAGACATTAGCATGTGCTCACAAGGTTTCTCTCAGACTTCCTTTTTACAAAAAGAAGGCACTAGTGAGAAGCTGTGGTTTGCTTCCAGTAAAGCTTCTAAGGTCTTACGGGCTTCCTGTCAAGGTTCAGGTGAGTTTTAGAAACCAAGTGAGAATGATGGATTTCCCAGGCCTCAGGCCTCCTCTGTGTGCGGTCAGGAGGTGCTAAAGACTCAGCTGTAGTGTCTGTTTTGCTTTCAAAGGAAAGCGAGCTGCATAAAGATGCAGGCATTGGGAGGACTGTGAAGTGAGCAGAGGAAGGGCAAGTGCCAAGGAATAGGAAATATTCAATTTAGGAATATCCTAAGTTTAAGAATTGGCCTTCTAGGCCACCTTCCTATCTGCCTAAAATAAATAAGAATCAAAGAGGAAGGTTACAAAGCAGTATTGGGTCAGTGAAAATTCCTTTTAGTTTTTTCAGTGAAATAAAAGACACATTTTTCATTTCACCAATAACTTCATTGATTTGGATATTTTGAGTATGTCGGCTATCTCCCACGTGGTATAACATTGGTTGTTCTCAACTGATGTCTTGATTTGACTGCTAGCAACTTCATCTGGTCTACCTGACTGTGGAGCATCATCCAGTGAGAAATCTCCAGCATGAAACTTCCCAAATCCCTTTTGACACGTTCGATCAGTCACAGCACCTTCTCCATACTCTGCACAAATCTTTGTGTGTGTGTGTGTGTGTGTGTGTGGTTGAGCTTCACTTTTACCTATCTTGAAATAAAGCATAAAATGCCAAAAATGTTGCATATTTTCTTCCATCTTCAATATTAAAATGGCTACACAAAAATTCACCAACTCTGATAAGTTTTTTTTAATGCATGCTGATATGACAGCTGTCACAATACAATCTAACAAAAGTGTTTTGAGTTAAGTTAAAGACAACTAAGCTCTACTAGAGTCATTTTACAGAAAAAATCAAATGAACTTTTTGGCTAACCCAATTTTAAAATTATGAAAATTTTCCTCTATCCTTAAAAACATGGAGATAAACTAAATAAATGGGCTCTGGAAACTGGACAAAAGTGGGACAGGGTGAAGGAGGAAAGCAGCATAACTTACAAGCAAAGGTTTCCTGTTAATTTGCTGCTACAACTTGGAAATCTTAGTTGCTGTTATATGTTTGGCAAGAAATTGGGAAGAAGTGAAAGAAAAGATTGTGTATATTGTGCGTGTATAATGAGGGGTAAATAGTAGAGTGGTTAAATATGAAAATACTTTCTTTTTTCTGTTTTTTTTACAGAGGTTCTGTTGTGATAAAAGCCCATTAATAATGAAAGCTGCTTTCTTCATTATTTTTCCCAACGCTGATCTGAATATCCACCCACTCTCTCTTCCCACAGCTCTAGCTAGTGCATCCACCTGTCCCTCTTACACTAAGGGACCAGCCCCTGCTGTGTCATGAGTAGTCAGAGGGATACCCAGGCCACAAAGTGTACAACCCCCACTTCCTATTCCTCCTCTACTCCTCCTGCACTTTAAGAACTGGCCCTAGAACAGAGGGCTTGAAAAACTGTTAAAAATTATTAATTGAATTTATTTATTGAGAGCTTGTTATGCTCCAGTCTCAAGTCCATCAGATTCCAAATACCCTGCTCTTGCTCTTGAACTGCACCTACTTATATGGTTATAGGTTTTAAAGAAGATGGCTATATAAGATTAAGGATGTTTATTTACTCGAGAACTTCTCAGCTACTTAAACTGTGGTATGAATATTTGTGCATCTAAAAGAAAAGTTGTGAGGAGGGTGCCCCAAATTCCTGGACCATGTCACTTCTCCATTTTTGCCTTCCCTTCCCTTCCTTTCCCCTACCTTCACCTTCTCTCTGCTCTCTTCTTTTCCCTTTCTCTTTCTCTGTCGTCTCCCTCTCTTTTCCTTCCTTCCTTGGCACATTACAAATTCATGTTATCTAATTCTACTGTGCCTTCATTGCTGCTTAAGAACTCTCTCTTTGTTGGTTTCATAATGCATTCTCCAAAGCATCTGTTACAACCCTCTGCTTTCCGAGGCCCCTGTCCTGTTTCCTCAGTCCGACTCTCAGCAGATGATTTGCCTCCTACTTCACCAAAGGGGGGAGAGCATCCAGCACAAGTTCCGTCATTTGCTCTCCTTACTCCCTCACTCTCTCTAATTCCTGTTCAACCATCTCTCCTGAATTTGGACTGTTCTGTGCCTGCATTTCACTCCTCACGAACTTTTCCATCTTCCCTTCTCTCTGTGCTTCTTGCTTTTCTTCTGCCTTTAATAGAGTCACACTTTATTCCCACATCCTCCAACTCTCTTTTTTCACTTCTGAGAGAAAATATCAAGAGCCTAAGTTATAATCTAAGAAATCTTTGCCTAAAGCATCCACCAAATTATGTTTATTGGTTGTTTATTTTTAATAGTGACTGTTTAAATGAAGTAGAGATATACAAATGGGTCACAAATACAAGTTTCAACTCAAATATTTAATTGTACAAGAAATTCAATGTCTAGTTCAACAAGTCCCTAGCATTCATTCCAGCCCCATGGAATTCCTTTTTTTTTTAGTAGGGCTGCATCTGTGCTCTGGGGAGTGTGGGAAATCAGGCCATAGTTGCTACTTTCTGAGAAAGCCACCATCCACTGCAGACTTTAGTGACTGTCCCACATGGATCACAGGTGCATTCCCCCTCATCCCCATGCGAAGTAGGGCTCTCCTCACAATCTCTCTCCCCCCTTGAACCCTCCATTTTGTATCTGCTGGTCCCTTTGAGAGTCTGACATTCATTCTGTTCCTGCCTCACCCTGTAATATGGACAACATGTGACTATATCACACACTTCTGCCTAGACAAACCACTCAGGGGTCTTGTCAAATCTTTGGGTCTACCTGGCAAAAGAAGCACAAGTATCTTCTGCTATCACATTCCCCCAAATTTCTCTTAGGGTCTGATCTTCACTGCTGAACCTCAGGTTGCATGGAGCAGGGAGTGGTTCTACCATTTCTCAGGCACCCACAGCGACCATCCTTCTCGCTTTGCCTTTGCCTCCTCTCCTCACCACCAAAACTGAAGCCTCAGGGAGTTGCAAGACTTGTCCTGACTCATCAAACATTCTCTCTACCCTAAGTTCTCTCAGAGGATAGAACTTTTGAAATTTCACTGAGCTTCTGCTGCAACATTCCTTCCCTAAGGCAATTGATGCCACATATGCTAGATGTCTAAACTATAATACTTGCTAATATGTACAAAAGACATCTTGCCACAACGTCAGTTCCAATTACTCTAAAATAATCCATACTGATACATCTAAACACGGGGCTACTTGGGCACCTCACTTCTGGTATTGGGGCCACCTAGTGCACACCTAGTGTACAGCCCAAGGCCATAGCCACGCTTCTAGCCATGCTTTTCTGTGGCCATCATCCACCACCTTCCTGTTAAATGATGCGTGATTCCAGTGCCCCTGCTTCCTGCAGCTTCCACTGGGTTGTTCCCTAGTACCGGCCGCTATAGCGGTTGTTCGGCAGTGGAGGTGCTTCTCCCATTGTTGCTCAGAATGGCCCTCCAGGACCCCACACAGGATGGCTGCAGGACTTGTAAGTTGCAAGTGTTGCTCAAGCAGAACAGGTTTCCCACTGACATTGAATGGCCTGACCTATAGGATACTGATCATCAAGATAGCTTGGTTACTATGGTAGATAATTTCCTCAATGTAAAGAATTGTGCATTCCTAAGAGAGCTTCCTACTGTTGTTCTTAACCCCACTGTGCACCCTTTCTCACCCACCACCCCCAAAGTCTATTCTGTCCTGTAGTTCGTTCAAGACTTAAAAAAAAAACAGAGTCAAAGCATGAGGCCGATCAGCTCCAAGCTCTCCAATGGTTCCCTACACGACTGGAAATAACAGCCAAATCCTTGTCAGGGTCTGGGCAGTCCTATGGGATCCTGGTTTCCTACTTTTGCTCTCTATACTCTTGTTTTTTGCTGACTCTGCTATAGTCTCTCTATCTTTCACCCTGGTTCTGGAACAAACTAGCATGCTTTCAGCTCAGAGTCTTTGCAGGGACACTGTCTCCTTTCCCTACTATGCTCTTCACTCTGAGGACCTGCCTCGCTCATTCGCATGTTTCCTGAAAAAATGTTCTCAGAGGAGAAGTTCTCACTGAAGCCTACCCTTAAAGTTGCAACCTCCAGCACTCCTTACCCTCTTCTCAGATTTATTATGTTCACTAGCTCTTATCACCTTCTAACATACCTCATGCATTATTTATTGGTCATGTAAATTGTCCTCCCCTATAATGCAAGCTCCATGATGGCAGTGGTTTTTATCAATTGTCTTTTCACTTCTCCATTTTCAGTACCCAAAACAATGTCTGGTACATAGTACTCACACAATAAATATTTGTAGACTAAATGAAAGCTGCACACTTTTCAGGAGCTGGCTGAGGAGCAAAGGATGTGGCACTCTTCATCTGCTATCAGCAGAGCCCCTTCACTGAATCCTCCAAAGGCCAGTGCATCTCTTTGCATTTTCTTTACTTCAGCAGAGGTCTCCCTGTTTAGCAATTCAATCTCCAATGGAATTGGCTAAACCTACCTCCTTCTTTCTTTTTGTGGGAAATTTGGATTGGTGCCAGGGTTTTTCCCGCCTCATGGATCTTTCATTATGTGGTTCAGTTAACCCAAAAAACTTCCAAGGAAAAGAAAGCTGTGACGCTTCTTTCTAAACTCTTAGTGTTTCTAAATGAACATGGTTCTCCTAAGAACAGTAGAGTAACAATGGGAATAAGTGCCTTTTGTGGAGCATCCCCTCTCAGTTACTACACTGGGTGCTTTATATATGTTTAATTTAACCCTCAGAACTACCAAGTAATGAAGTGTTATCTCTATTTTACACATAAACATGGGGCTCAGAGAAGGAAAATAATATTCTGTAGTTTACAGTGCTAAGGATCCCAAAGCTCAAAAATATTTCAGAGATATTGTGAGCCCCTGCATCCCTCATGAAGACATCCATTCTGAAAACACAACAGCTTTTTGTTCTCACTCATTCCTCCACTCTAGCAAGTTCACAAGGGCTATTGGGACCTAGGTTGTGTCTTCAGCACCTGGCATGGACCTGCCATGCATTTTATGCTAAAAAAATATTTATTATATTAAATTCAGTGAAATCAAACTTCATACCTTATAAGAACATGATATTTTGACTGTGTGTAATTCACAAAGGTAATTCATTAGATATCTTAAAATGTCTTGGAATGAAAAGTGATCACAGGAAATTTAGACACAATGTAATTCCCAAGAAAGTCATAAGAGAAAGAAAGATTTAGATGAATTATTATGATTTGAGATGTGCCATTGTATGATTACTGATTTTCAACAATAACACAAACCACAAGAACCCACTAAATTTTTATAAGCCCTGGAGCAACATTCTGTAGCAAGAGATTGGAAAGTATTATCCCCATTGAAATGGTCAGTATTTCAATCTTTTGTTACTGTTGCCACTAATATTCTCTAAAAGAATGAATCCACCTCAAGGGGCACGAATGGAGAAATTATTACATTGCCACAGAAACCACTTCAGTTGTAGGTGACTAAGTATTGATGTGGCTGATGTCTTTTATACTTATGTCACTTGATACTGTCTATTGCGTAAAATTGTTTTTTGTCATAGTATAACCGTATCACACTTATTCACTGCATTTCTCCACCACATTCAAACATATCAGGGGCCCCAAAACATTCTGAATTTCTAGAATACAACAAAATCCTAGTAAATTTGCCACTATAAATTTAGTTTTACCTCTACTGTGAGTTGAGTGATTTCCATGCTGGCCATCTGGACCTATAACTAGGCTTAAAATGGTTTTTAAGTAAAAATACCACACTAGCTAAAATAATATTTCTAAGACCCATTTTCTACTTGCTTAGAAAACAAATGTACTCAACATAAAAGGAAAGAGATTATTTGAGTTGCCATTTAATCCCTAACAATTCCATTGTATTACTTACTCTTTTTCATGTCCAGCTGGAGATGTTGCCTGTCTCTCAGGAATTGTTTCATTGGCTTTGCAACTTGAGAAGCCAGAATGCTAGGACTATTCGGCTACCGTAGCATTATCAGAGAAACACAGTGTTTGCGCTGGTCCTCCGTGTTGTATTTTAGGCTTCTTTACTTCTTTTGGGGAGATTGCATTAATCATACTTTCAAAAAGAATCCTAGCTCTCAAAGTTACTTCCATATAGGTGAAATTCTCAATAGCTAATTGATGATAGCCTGGTTCCTTACCAGAAAGCTCTTCTGAGGCAATCACAATAATATACACTATTAGAGAAACGAAAAATGAATTACCACACTCTGATACACATTCAAAGTAGTGAGGCAAAGGACCTCCTCCATCAACTCCAAAGGACCTAAACATGGAGTTTGCCATTCCTTATCCTATCAGCACAAGAAGCGAATGATTGAACAAGACATCTGAGCAAATCAATTCTAGGGTAATAGAGCTAAATATAATATCCCCAGAGATCAAATTATCTTATTTTCTAACATGTTTTTATAATTGACTGCTTTTAGAATTAATTTCAGAAGTCTGAATTCACACACCAAGATTAACTAGGAAAAGAGGTCACTGCTATCTTGGTCTAAAACACCTTAGAAATTTCAAAGCCAAGATGGTGAATCCAAAACATAATAAACTGTCTTTGCCATGGGAAAACAGTGTCAGATCTCCTATTTGCGCTTGCCTAATTTAAATGAGCCCGAGTCAGCGTGGGCAAATTCAGGATCAAGTCTGTTTTGCCCGACAGAGAAGGCGATGCAAGCTCACGCAGACCTCACTCCAGCGAGGCACTTCCCGGGAGAAGAGGGTCCCTCCCTAAGAGAAGCAGTCTCTAAAGGTTTCGAATATGAATGCAGTCCTTTCTGCCGCTAGGTTTTTGGAACTAGAGCATGTCACAAAACATTTTGGCATTCTACCCAAGAAGTCAGCTTTCAAACAGTATTTCTTTCTTACAGGTGTTGAAAGATCTGCTCCCCAAGCAGTAATGATTCATTAGCATAATGGCATAGAAAAACAGATGACCGAGAACTGTGTGAATGCATTATTGTATTGCTGGGATCGCTAATGAATCATCATTTCCACTCAGTGCTCCTCCCTTCTTCTCATTTGGGTGGCTTCCCTTTCTGAGGAAAGAAATTATGAGACTTTATAAGCCGAGTTAGGAAATGATGCCCTTCAGCTCTGACTCAGAAAGTTGGCTTAGGAAATTTAACTACCCATACCAATAATTCAGAGTCAAGTTCAATATTTTCATTAACTTTGAGTATCCTGGTTTTTTTCTAATTCATTTTTACACAGAACATAAAGAACTAAATGTTCACATACACAGACACACATACACAAATGGTTAAGAGTAGGATGAACAGAGGTCCCTTTCCTAAAATATTTTCCCTTAAAAATACATTTTGATACAAAGCCCAAAGGTACATTTTTTTAAATATCAAACTTTTCCTTCCAAATACATGAGCAGGGATTTCTCTTAGTTAACTAGACTAGACCGGGAGAATTTCTCCTGATCAATGATTTAAAAGTTTCTTAGAGCAAAGGCAGGGAAAGAAGAGAATTGAGGCTCTAGAGATCTTAGACACAGAGGAGAACCTAATCTACCTAGCAGCTTTCCTAGAGCCATGGCGTACACCTGCATTTGCATCCCTGAAATTCCTGCTTCACAGGTTTCTGCCAGGGCAACTATTCGCTTGGCCTCCAAACCTCCATCTCTAGTCAGGTTCTCATCCGGTAGACAATGGTATGAAGAGAGACGGGAGGGGTAGAAAAAACACTTTCTGTGAATAAGACAAAGCTTTCTCTGTTTGTTTTTTGGCTTGTTTGTTTTCAAAGGAAAAGACTGTATCTGAGCCAAATCTAGGATTAGAATGACAGCTGAGAAGCCAGCTGAGAGGCATCAGGTAATCAGTGGGAAGGATACTGGATTGAGAATCCAGAGGGCTTTGTCTTACCTCAGCTCTCCTCCCAACTGGCTGTTATTTTGGCAAATCTCATTCCAGTTCCTACATTGAGGGGATTTGGACAAACTGAGCCAGTTCCAGTGAGTTCCTCCATTGTGTGCAAATTTCCAGCTAAATGAGACAAAGCTAAGGCGAGAAGACAGTATGGTCTCTCTTATCTTCCATCAGGCAAAGGAGGCAATGACTCTGTGCCGGGGAAAATGGTCCTGGGATTTGGTCCTGTTAGTAACCTCCCTATATTCTACCGCGAGGCTTCTTACACACTTGGGAAAGCAAAAAGGAAAGCTGGGAAGTTGATTCAGTGAAAATATTTCCTATTAGCTATAAACATTCAAATACAGACACGTAGGGTGGTCAATAAAAGTAAACTAATCAAGGATTATAAATAAGAATGGCAGTCAAGATAAACTGGCAGAATGGTTACTTCTCAATGCTTACTTTGACAGAATTTTTTAGTTTTCTCTAAAATCTTTATAAATTATAACATAGTTTTAATGTAACCTTGAACAACATAGGCAAAAGCCATTATCATAATATCCAACATGTTTGAGTGACCACAATGCATCTGAGATTTCAAAAGTACTTATTTAATTTATTCTTGGTAATAACCATATAGTTATAAAATAGGTAGTATCATTATTTTTATTTTAAAGACGAGGAACAAGATTGATAGAAAAGGACTTTATTTAAGGTGCAAGAGTCATTGAAGAGAGAGCTTGCCCCTGAGCTAATCCACAGCTTGTCCTCTCAGAAACTACAGTCCACTGGCCCCTGCTCATGTACAACTACTTTGGTTCAAGAAAAAGTTCTACTTTTCAAAAAGGGAAACATTCATGAACATTTTGCAAAAAAATCATGCCTACAATATAAGCCTATTTCATCACTTACTGAAAACTACCTCATCCAGGGGCAGCTATCCAAATGAAATAGCAAAAGTTACAATTTGCAAGGGAATAGCACATTTTATAAACACAAGAATGATAAACCTATAGATTTCTCCTTGGAAAAATTTTCAAAATATTTCACCAAATCTAAATGATTTGATATTACATTTTATTCAATTTCTATAAGACAGTAAAAATAGAGTTGAAATTAGTGTTTTGAAAAGTTAAAGAAAATAGTTAAATATTATCTTTTATTTATTACATCATGCATGCAGTTTCTATTTCGGGTTCAGAATAACATTATGTTTAGTCTATACATTCCTTTTGAGAGATTACTGCCATGCATGCGAGCAGCCTCAGACCTAGATTCATCATAAATCTTATCTGTGGACCATTAGTTTTTACTCCTCTTTTGATAATTCTCTTGGACAATAATCTCTGTCTCGCATATCTGTCCCACCTTATTAAGGACCAGGTGCAGCCTTTACAATGTAAACCAGTCCTCTGCTCTTAATCATGCTGCTAAATGCACGAATGGCGCTAGCAGGTTAAAACAAAGTATGCCTTTAAATATTTAAATTTAAAAAGAATGTGCAATTTAAAATTCTTTTGGTCCTCAAATTTGGTATGCTCAGCATAGTGGTCTATGCAAAGCAAAGCTATTAGCTGGTGAAATGAAGATATGTAAACATTCAATCTTTTTATTCTTTGATGTTAAAATTAGAATGGAGTTGCAATAACTCTTTAGGTCCTTCAGATTAAATAAATGTCATTAATATGAAAACCAATTCAATACCTTAAGCAATGTAATAAAAGTAGAATGGGACTAAAATTCACAATGTATTAGTTCTAATGAGAAAGAATGATAGAATAGAAATGACAAGAGCTTTGGAACAACACAAGTCTGGTCTGTGTTGAAAAAAATCCTAACCTGAAAACCCACAAATATGTTATCCTAATAAAGTTACTTAGCCATTCCAGCCTTTAGCTTCCACATCTGTAAAATGGGATCCATGCAACTTAACTTATAAAATATTTATAGAAAGTAATGATATTGCATATGAAACAATAGCTAATTAAGTCACTCACCAGAAACTTTCTTATCTTTCTTGTGCCTAGTCAAAACAAATATGGTTAATATAGAAAAAACCCATAATCTGCTATGAAGCAACTTTGCAAATTTTAACATGCTAGAAAGAATAGCAAAAGAAAAGCGCCTTTAGCTAGATGTTTTATCTGCTCTTATATGAGACACAGAATTAGCCATTAATTGGTTTCCCTTGTGAGAAACATCGATGGCTGGGATGCTTTCCTAGTCCTAGGTTCTCTCTCACTTGCAGCTTTTAAAAATTTTCCTAATTCCCCAAATATGTGAATCTTTGATAATGAAACAGCTGTTATCATCTCCCATATGAGGGTGAGTACTTCCAAGAAGAAATTAAAATTTCTATGAGAACTAAAAAGTGAAAATGTGGTTTAAATGTGTAGGCAAGTGAGCAACCTAAAATGGGCATTCAGAACAAGACAGACATGCCCGCTCAGTAGCCCACACTGCTCCTGACCTGACCTCCTCCCCCTACTGGCAGGGCTACTGCAGGTGTACACACAGCATGGTGAAGAAAGGAACATGCATGACCCTTGGATGCGGCTCATGTCCCAACAAGAAGAACTGGGGGATATACGCATAGACAATTCTTGCTACCGAACTCACCCATCAAATTAGGTCATTAAGCCATCCCCATGGAGCAAAGTGTGTAAGAAGTGGAGAGAGGCCAGGAGAATCCCACCATTAAAGACCGTGTTGCATGAAAGGATCATCAAGAGTGGGAAGGAAACAATCCCTCTCCCAACATTGATAAATGTACTAACCCTTTGTTGGGACACACAGTTTAGTTGATAAACACAAAAAAGTCACACAAAAAAATTCAACTTCAAAATTTGCAAGTAACCTGAAAGAGATAACAGACATGGTGTCAGAATTAACCAAAACAATAGTAATCATCAGGACAATGATCGCTACCATGCAGGGTGGGGCGAAAGTAGGTTTACAATTACGAGAACGCAAAACACAGAGTTTATTCTTGTATTATTATTTATATATTGCTGAATTATTTTCCACACAAACAACTTTAAACCTTCTTTTGCCCCACCCTGTACATTAAATCAGGCACTGAGCTCTGTCTTCTCTACGTGTATTACTTAGTAAAGTATTTCAAAGCAGGTATTATTTTTCTCATTTAATGTATCCTAGGGTTTAAGCAATTCCATAAAATTACACAATTTATGAATAGAACATAAGTAAAAATCTGTTGGAAAAAAAGCCTATGGTTCTAAATATTACATATGTGCAAGTATTTTGTTGTAAAAGACAAGCTCTGGTATTTTTTTTCAAAAGATTTTATTTATTTATTTTTAGAGAGAGGGGAAGGGAGGAAGAAAGAGAGGGAGAGAAACACTGATGTGAGAAACATCAGTTGGTTGCCCCGGGGACTGAACCCGCAACACAGGTATGTGCCTTGGCCGGGTATTAAATTGGCGACCTTTCACTTTGTGGAACAATGTCCAACCAACTGAGCCGCACCAGTCAGAGGCAAATTCCATGTCTTCCTTCTGTTTCTCCATGATGGGATACGAAATCTGTTCTCAAGTCCTCTGATGTTCAATACATAAAAACTAAGCTCCAATATGCCCAAATTTGCAGAAAGAACATTTTCTGCTGAGTTTTTCTCTCCAAGGATTCATAAAGACCCTACTAAAGTAATCATTTGCACAGATTCTTCTAGGGCTTACCCATTGCACTCAATCAGATTGCCCGTTGTGACCAGTCAGTTAGACGGGACATTTCAGCAGCACCCCCTGCTGGCCTACTGAGTTTCTCACAATGTAGCTCTAACACTTGTGAAGGAGGGAGCTGGGTGTCCTTACTAAAACTGGCACAGTCCAGCAGTTTGGTGCAAGGCCTTTTCAGAAGCCGCTGGTCTTGCAGTGTTTTCTCAGCTGCCGGAAGCATTCACCTGTCTTCGATTTCATGTTCAGCCATAAGTATTCCATAGGTCTAGTCCCAGGGTTATAGGTTTTCATAACTTGGGTTTCTTACTTATTCCTTTGCATGGCTTCTACTTAGGACAGAAGGTTGCCAGCAGGACAGTGGGTCAAAGCAGATTCCAGTGTAAATCACCTAAAAGACCTTCAACCTTCCAGTTCAGGCACCAGTCCATTGTTCCTCTTTCCACCTCTTCAGCAGCCTTGTTACTTTCTTTACCATGTAACTCTGTTAAATGATTCCAGATCTTTTTAAAACTTTTTGATAACTTTCACTTCACAACAAAGTATTTCAGGTCTTGATCCCCTCCTGCCACAAAGACCTCTCTGCTCATAAAACAAATCTTTGTAACTTCTCACTGAGAACTCCCAGCTGCACAGAGCAATGAGCAGGAGGACAGGGCATGGAGTCATCTCTTCGTATTGATTACTTAATACATCCAGACAGACACACCCTCACTACAACACTCCCTTTTCTTTCCCCCTTTCCCATCTCCCAAACATTATTACATCACTCCAGAATAAGTGTACCTGCTGTCTTACCTAAATGAAATCTAACTTTTTGATATCATTCATATGGTATATATCATCAATATATAAATTTGCATTGGTCATTTTATCTTTCCTTCTGGTTTGAAAGATAGTATTTTTCCTCTAAAATTAATACTACTATCTAGATCCTACTCTTTCCTAACTGCTGAGGGAACTTGGTCATTCTTTCTGTAATTGAATGTGCTCCTTCAAACATATTTTCTTTATTTGCATTTTTAACAACAAGCTTGTACTTAACATCATCTCACATATGCACAACCAGGCTCTAACTATCATTAATTCTCAGTCAGGTTTCTTGAATGCGTTGTCTGTATCTACACTTATCGGTCTTATTTCTTCACCTTTCCATTTCTGCTGAACTTATTTGCAATCTGCTTTCCCTAAATGAATCTACATCTCTAAAGCAAAGAATGGCTTTCTTCTCACCAAATCTAATCTTCCCACAGCACCTTTTCTTCTGTTCCTCCTCATAATAACTGATGTTTATACTTGATCCTCTGTATCTCTTATGGCCTTGAACTTTGCCATTTGCTCTTATATTTCTGTACTATTTCTGTGAGAAATTGTACCAACTTTCACAGGTTAAATGATGCCTGATTCTCAAATCTCTACCTTAGACTGATTTCCGTCTCAACTTTGAGCCTTTTCCCCCAGCATCTTTCTCACTATTTGAAAACTCCAGACCATGAACTCAGAATTAGATTCATAATTCTGTCCCCGTTCCACCTCTACACCACAAACTTCTCATTTCAGAGATGAACATTAGAATCATAGATTTATCTTTTATTCTAATCTTCTTTGTATTTCTTGTAGTCAGTCAGCCCTCAAATTCTGTAAACATATCCATCAAAATGTCTGCGATGCCTCCTTTTATTTTAATCCAAACTCTCACAGCTTCTTGTCTGAGTTATTGCCATTGCTTCTCAACTAATTGATCTAATTTCAGCCTCCCTTTCTTATACATCCTGAACGCTGTGTTCAGTTTAGTTTTCTAATAAATGACAGTCCTATTTTCACACTTGTAAAATCAAATCAAATTTCTTATCCTGGCTTCTTAGTTTATGAAACAGTGGTTTCACTTCTCCAAACATCTATTGTCTTGAAATGTAGAATTTCCTCCTGTTAGGTTTCTCACCACTTTCCCCAAATTTTGCCTAGTATTCTCCTCCCACTACCTACCATTGTGCACAAACATTCTCCTATCAATCTTGTCTTCAAGTTTTTTATAATTATTTTCTAGATGAAAATAGCACATACTTGGAAAATTTTATCCACGACAAACTTCTACTTCAAATCGTCTTTACTTTTATTGCTTCACTGTTTTTCCTTGTGTGTTCAACAATTGTTAGTCATATTATATGCTTTGTACCCATACTGGGGGGGATGTTACTCCCTAAAAATAAAAAAACCTGTGTTTTTACTCAGTTTAAAATGTTTATATCACTGTCCACTTAATTTTCAGTCCTCTCTATTTGAAATTCTACTTTAGTTATTCAGGTGCAGTTATGACAATTGCCTCATGTAAGAACCATTAGCATTCACGCATCTCTGTCTAATGTGTTTATGCTAAAGCATTCTGACTGCAAGAGCCACAACGGCAATTACTGCGAGAGGAAAACAAAGCATGAGACAAGGCAGCATATAAGAACTACCTTGAATTACAGCCCTCCAAGCCAACAGGGCTGCGTTAAATACAGAGAGCCATAAAGTTTTAGAGATTGAAAGGTAGGCAACTCAACAGACACTTCTTGAGCCTGTGCGGAACTCTAAAACCTTTTCTGAGACAGGGCCCCTGGCTTTGTGGACTGGATTTATAAACAAGGGATTTATTTCTTTTACAATGTCAAATCATCAATATTTTCAAATCTAAAATGTGAAGTAGAGGGTGGCATGTCCTTTTGATGTCATACTAGAACACTTTTTAAAGGCCCAAGCAAGAATTATTTACTCATGTAGGTTAATGCATCTTTGTTTACCTTGTTGTTTATATGCAAGTTAAAATCAGTTACTGTGAGGTTACATGATTTCTGTCCATTAGTAAAGATAACCACAAAGGTTACAGTTTTATTGCTGTAGGATATTAGCCGTTTTTATCACTATCCTAGTGTTCTTAACTTAATCATCTTTAAATGCTCTTCTAATGACGTACTCCAATGAACAGATACATGTTCATTCCATACTGCATGAAGGTGAAAACTAAAACCAACATAATTTCTTGCCAGTTTTTCTTTTTGAAACAAAAGGATGATGCATATTTTTCTATCCCTATGTTAAACAACACTGGGATCAAGTTAATTTTTTTTCTGCCTGCCCAATGAAATATATAGGCTCCTAAAAGATAAGACTGTAAACTAACAAAAAGAGTATATGTATTAAAACTAAGAGCTTGCTTACCAAGAGTTGTTCCCAAACCCTTGCTTTGTTATTCTTACCAATCCAAAGTTATTTTACACAAACTACGTGTAATCCCAGGCAGCTCCCTGCCTTACAAACCTCATCCTAAAATCACCCTGCTCACGCCCCCAAACCCTAAAAATCTACTTACTTAATTTCCCCTAATTTGAGATCCCACTGTTGAATTTTCCAAAACGTCACCAAGTAATAAATTAATAAATCTAAGTTCATTAAAACTACAGTACAGCAGAATACCATGTTAGCAGTGTCTCAAAAGAAGGGAGTTAGAAGGAGAGATTTATAGATTATTCAAGAGGTTTAATCAAGGCGTTTCAAGGTGTTCTAGGGGGAGAAATGTCGGGGAATGGGCAAGCTTTGTCACCGTTTGGGCTTGGTGGATGCAGTGAGAGGAAGGTCTGGAACTGAGTCTTCATAAGGTGCGATTTGAAAAGTGAGCTGTTTACCCAGGTGAGCAGATTGTTATCTCAGAAAAAATTGATTTACATGAATTTACTGAGGCAAATAGTGCAAACATTTATTGGTTTCCAGTCTTATCTTTCCATGGGAAAGATTTCTTGGGCCAACATCATGCTGGTCTCAGTGCCTAGAGCTAACAGCTATGTCTCGTTTTAGGCGGTCTCCTTCCTCACTAAAGCTCAGTCAAGTTGGTATTGCCCCTAATTGCAATAAGTCTAAAGGAACCTAACCTGACTAGCTCAATGCATTATTATTTTGGTCTTGGAGTAATTAACAGTCAGCAAGAGTTATATTTTTTGACACATAAAAAGACAATACTTATTTTATTCAAGCTTTCCAATGAGCAGTTAAACACAATGATCCCTAGTTGAAGGCATTACCCGAAATGGTAACATTGTTCCACATATCCCTTTAGTGCCCAGATGAAGAAAACACTTACCTGAATGAGAGAATAAGAATGAGCATTCTTAGAGTAGGTTTACTTCGGTATATGGAGAAAAACTCTCTTTAGGTTAGACACGAGATAGTAAATGAAGCTACTAGTTCCTAGAGGTGATGAGAATCCCACTGATGTACAAGGTGGGCCAAAAGTAAGTGTAAAGTTGTGAGTACATGAAACACAAGGTATATTTTTAACTCACAGAAAAGTATATTTTGACATTTGGGTCAAGCTTAAATAGTCTAACTGTAAATAGGCAACCAACAATTGCTAAAAGAAGACATCTTAGGTCACAAAATATAATAAAATTATTATATTAAAAAGTGAGAGAGGTGTATATTTTTATTTCAGTATCTAAAAATGTCATAAGTGAAATATTATCATTTTAATGACAAAGTTTAGCTCCCTCATTCATATATATATGTATAATATGTATATACATATATAGACATGTGTGTGTATATATACACACACATATATATTCACTCAGTTAAATTGACACATAAAATTAACCATCACAACAATGAAACTCTTTTTTCTTTATATATATAATGTACTTATATATGTGTGTATATACATACATACACACATACTTGTATAAATGTATATGCCAGTAGCTTATAAAAAATGTTCACAGAATCTCATAAGTTTGTCATAAAAAAAGAGTTTCATTGTTGTGATGGTCAATTTTATGTGTCAACTGAGTGAACAGATGCCCAGATAACTGGTAATACTTTATTTCTACGTGTGTCTATGAGAGTGTTTTTTGGAAGAGATTAGAACTGAAGCAGTAGACTAAATAAAAGTCTCCATCGCCCAGGGAAATGAACATCATTCAGTCGCTGCGGGCTAGGGTAGAACAAAAAGGCAGAGGAAGGACACATTAGCCCTCTGTGAGCTGCAGCATCTGCTTGTCTTCTCCCGCCCTCAGATGCTGACACTCCTGCCTGATTTACAGGTTTGGGGGTTTGGGCTGGAACATGACCAATCAGCTTTCCTGGGCCTCCAGTTTGCAAACTGCAGATCGTGGGACTTCTCAGCCTCCATAATCATGGGAACCAATCCCTCATCATTTATTATCTACTTATCTATCTATCTATCTATCTATCTATCTATCTATCTATTCTATTGGTTCTGTTTCTATGAAGAAACCTGACTAGTACAGTTGTCAAATAAATTTGATAAATGATTATTCTGCTCTAGAGCCAGTATTCACATTAACACATGAATAGAACGGAGAATATTTATATTAAAGGACCAGTTTACATTTTACACAGTATTTCCAAAATTTATTTGACCACAGAACTCTTTATTTTATAACCTTAAACAGCCTACAGGACTAGGTTGAAATAACATTTGGGGAAAAACAAATGGTGATCTTGAACTTGTTCTTATTTTTCTTATATGAGCAGAGGCATAGATACATCACAGTTGTTATTGCAAGCTAGGCACATAGTACTTACGTAAATATTTGATGACAATTATAATTGTTTCAATAAGTAATTAACTCTGACCTAAGGCTATCCCCTAAAATACGTATAACAATAAATCTAAGTATTTTATGTTTTCTAACTCTCATCACTATTGCTTTTTTTTAGCACATTTTCTTTTTGTATATTATGTCCTACCTGCGTCATATGTTTGTAAGATTCAGTGCAGAACATTTTAGGGTCGATCATATTTGAAAGTAAATAATTTTTCTGAAAGTTATTAATACTTGCTATTGAATTATATCTTGCTAAAACTTTAAAACTAAAAACTGTAAAGTGCACTGAAAAATAAAACTTGTGGCATTTCATTCAAATCATTGCAGTGAAAATAATCAGGACATTTTGTAGTGTTTGGGTAGTTGATACCGTACACTTGTTTTTCATAATTCCCAGAAATTTTAAAACAAAGTTGGAATTGGGGCTCCCATTTGTTATCCCATAGAATACCAAATCTATAGAAATTTTTCAATCTTTTTTGAAATTATTCCAGACTTCAGAGATGCTGATGCATTGATATCTACACTTCATAATATATCCATGAGCATAGTTTTCAAAAATTCCATAAGTGAGGTACTTTGAATTATCTATGAGAAAGCATGAGTTTTTAAAAATTTTATTGTTGTTCAAATACAGTTCTTTGCCTTTTCCCCCACTCCAGACTAACCCCCAGCTGTCCCCACCTCCCTCCCATTCCCCCCCACCCCCCTGTTATTGTCCATGTGTCCTTTATAATTGTTCCTAGAAACCCTTCACCCTTTCCCCCTGAAATTCCCTCCCTTTTCCCCTCTGGTCACTGTCAGCCTGTTCTCAATGTCAGTGTCTTTGGTTATATTTTGCTTGTTGTTTGTTTTGTTGATTAGGTTCCTATTAAAGGTGAGATCATATAGTATTTGTCTTTCACTGCCTGGCTTATTGAGCTTAGCATAATGCTCTCCAGTTCCATCCATGCTGTTGCAAAGGATATAAGCTCCTTCTTTCTTTCTGTTGCATACAATTCCATTGTGTAAATATACCATAGTTTTTTGATCCATTCATTTACTGATGGGCACCTAGGTTGCTTCCAACACTTGGATATTGGAAATTATGCTGCTATGAACATTGGGGTGCATAGATTCTTTTGGATTGGTGTTTCAGGGTTCTTAGGATATAATCCTAGCAGTGGAATTGCCAGGTCAAAAAACAGTTCCATTTTTAGTTTTCTGAGGAAATTTCATACTGTTTTCCACTGTGGTTGCAGCAGTCTGCATTTCCACCAACAGTGCACTAGGGCTCCCTTTTCTCTGCACCCTCTCCAACACTTGTTTGTTGCTTTGGTTATGATGGCCATTCTGACTGGTGTGAGGTGGTTTCTCATTGTGGTTTTAATTTGCATCTCTCTGATGGCTAGCGATACTGAGTGTTTTTTCATATGTCTCTGGGCCCTCCATATGTCCTCCTTGGAGAATTGTCTGTTCAAGTCCTTTGCCCATTTTTTAATTGGGTTGTTTGTCTTCCTGGAGTGGAATCGTGTGAGTTCTTTATATATTTTGGAGATTAAACCCTTGTCTGAGGTATCATTGGCAAATATGTTTTCCCATACAGTTGGTTCTCTTTTTATTTTAATGCTGTTTTCTTTAGCCATGCAGAAGCTTTTTATTTTGATGAGATCCCATTTTTTATTCTTTCCTCTATGTCCCTAGAAAGTGTGAGCTTTATTTATTGAAATAATTTCATAAGGATAACAATAAGTAGGCTTCCTGGCATTTTGAATTTAAGAATGATTTCTTATAGGATCAGACCTCTCTCTGTATTTTTAGCAAGGGTTAATATTCTAATGCTCTGCAAGTACCATGAATTGTACTCAAGGAGAAAAGGGTAAAAATAATCAACAGAAAGAGCTAAGCTCTCAGCAAAGGCAATAGGCAATTCCTTGGGCCTCCACTGTGAGTACCACCTTTAGCACAAAAGTCACATTTTTCGCTGAGGTTGCCAACATCCTTGCAGAAGCCTCCTTATAAATGCTGATAACATTGCCTCCGGGTTTTCAAAAGGACCTGTGGCTTATTTGGCAGAGATAGCAGTTGTGTAGGATACAAACAGCAAAGGAACTTAGTTTAGCCTCAAGCCCTGAAGGAAACTACATGTGAAGAGAGAGAAGATACACACACCTGCTTCCCATCATTACTGTGCCTTATAAAACTTGAATACAAATTGAATATTCAAAAGAAAAAGACTCAAACATTTTTCATTGTTCTGACTTTTTCTTGTGTATCATAATCACGGATAGCGGGGTGTGGATCTATTTCTAGCTTATCTCAAAGCCTCAAGGCACCCAGAGGGGATTTTTTTTCCAGTTGATTGATTTGGTTTTGCTTTTGCCTTTGCTCACTTGCAATGCCTGGGCAATGACTAACTAACAGAGGCAAAGATTTCACTGGAGTTTGGATGAGGTTTTTCAAAAAGGCACACGGACACTTTAGCATTCATAAGACCTAAAACAGTGGCTATACCCCTCTAGGCATGAGAGTAACTCATAATTAGTCAACTGTTAATCAGGAAAGAGACCTCACTCTCTTCCTAAATGAGCTTTATGCTCTAGGCTCTGTTTTCTTGACTATAAAAATCTGTAGAAAGCAAGGCCCAAAAAGTCAGTAAAGGATTTAGCGTTTTCTTACAGAAACAGGAACCACTTCAGTATGTCCTTTAGAACAATGGACTTAAAGCATTGTAAGATCACTGTATCAAGTGATCTTATGTTTTTAATATTTTATAACCTTTACAACAAAGGTTATAAAATATTAAATTGAGTTGAAAATGACAGGAAAGTGCATAAATGTGAAGTTGCTAAAAGCAAGATGGCTTATGAGGAATCCAGGGTATCTGTAAATATAGGTAATGATATCGCAAAATTTCCACTTCTCACTAGCCCTGCCCTCCACTCCCCGTCTGAAATGGTCTTTTAGAACAGAAAGAGGTCAATGTTAATCACTTATTGGTATAAAACTGCAGCATGTTCAAATCCAGGACCTCAAAAGCCTAAGTTTTTCTTAAAATAAGCTCCAAGAAGGCACCTGTCTTATATTCACCCAGAGTGAGAAGATGTGTGTTAGCAAGATCAAGTCTGAATTGTGGTGTCTAAGAACTCATTTAAAGTCAACTAATAAAGAAAAAGGCAGGTTACAAAGAACATTTTTTGTTTTTTTAATGATTAAACGTTTCATATAAAAACTCATTTATTTTGCATATTCAAATATAAGATTTTTGAAATAAAGAAATTTCACAATAGCTTTTGAGTCAAGCTTTTAATTTTTCTTCCTAAATTTAGATAGGAATACTTCTAAAATGATCACGCATTCTCTGGCTTAAATAAATAAACCTAATAATTTTTTGTGGCTGGCTCAATTTCTTATTAAATATAGCAGTTATAATACAGCACTGGAAAAAGCACTGAGGTAGGCAAGATTGTTACCCCTAAACTGAAAGGGTCAAGATTGATTTATTTTTATTTTTGTGACTATTTCAACCATTTTTTCTCACCCTTATCAGTATGTGCTACCACTCCCACGGTCCCTTTTCTTCTCCCTGAGTTTGCCCGTTCTAATCTGCAGCCTATCAGAGCAGTCATATTGCTGTCTGCATGTAAAAAATAAAAAGTAAAAGTAACCCTTATGTTATGAATGAAGGGCTGAGGAGTTCCTCTGTGAAGAAAGTAAGAAGGTCCCTGAGCATAAACCCAAGTGTATGTCTTTTATCCCATGCAGATATTTTTCTTCTTTTAATTCAATCTACTTTTTCATCTGTTTACACTTTAAGTCATGTGCCAGATAAGTTACTTCAGACTCATGAGTTATTATTATCTCTAGAAAAAAAGAAGCAGAATTTAACATACTATTGCATTTTATATAACAAGATCAGATGCCTCTTATGGAAAAAAACAAAACAAAACTGGTTTACCTGGCATATAGTAGTTTCCCATAGTATCATAAATATTTATTGAATGAATGCATGGTGTACATATACACACACACACATATTGCTTGTTAGGGGTAGACAGTTTTAATATAAGCACAGGAATTCATTATTATTAGTATTATTATGACATTCATATTAGGTGTAATATAAAACTGGGATTTACTCTATTTCATTCCTTTTTGTCAAAGATTGGAGATATATTTTCTTCCATCTTACTTTTTATGAATTTCCATCTCTGCTTTCTCTCTAAGCACTCTTTATCCTAATCTTCCATGACTAGGGTTCCTTCACCAAATGTTCTCTGCAGTTAACACACACACACGTGTGCGCGCACACAGAGACACACGCCTTAAAACGGGACCACTGCTTGAATGTAGGCCACAAACATTCCATATGATCACTCAAGAGGATGCAGCACTTTCTTCCTTGCGCCCAAGTGCCCTGATCTACACATACCCAGGAGGCTGCCTGTAATAACACCTCAGTGTAGGTGGCGGTATTTATTGAGACATCACATGGAAAACAGATGGTTACGAGCTAATCTCCCATGACTGCTCAGCATGACCTTGTCATCACCAACACCATGGTGTCATTAATCTTACTTTGTGAACCAACTGCAGAGCATCCCACTTCTGGAACATTCACTTATTGAGTGAATTTCTCAGAATTCCTGAGAAGAAAATCACATTCATAGTCAATTAATAATAGATACTTGAAAAAACTTGAGGCTTAGAGATTCCTGTATTGTGTCAGAGTCAGAATTGACAGAAAAGTATCCTGTGTTTATTATTTAATTGGGCAGGCATCAATTGGGCATATAAATAGTCCAATTGGAGATGTTCTTCAGAATTAGAGGGAGAAAAGAATGTGTCTCATGTTTAGAAATATGTTAATCTCACCTAATTTTTTCTCCTGATTCCACATTGGAGAAAACTGGTTTAGCTGACATATACGAAGTATTCACAAATATACAGTATATGGAATGAATAAATTATATGCTGGTATGTGATTAAGATTTTTTAAAGAAGTTGTGTTTTCACTTGGGTGATACCAAAAGATGGCTAACTGCCAAAAACTGAAACCACAGGGTTATTCTCTAAAAGATAAGGATCTGGTGCTGTGGTATTGCTATGGTAGGGCTTAGTTTTGTGAAGAAATAAACAAAAATCTATTTTACCTGAATTCATCTCTTTTCAAATCTAAATCTCCATTTAAGTAGGTTTTTTCCTAAATTTTAATAAAGTGTATTGGGGTAACATTGGTTGATAACATTATATGAGTTCCGGGTATAAAACTTGATAATATGAAGTCTGTAAACCCCACTGTGGGCTCATTGCCCAAACTCCAGTCCCCTCTCATCACCATGTATTTGACCCTCTACCCTCTTGGTCCTTCCCACGCCCCGCTTCCCATCTGGTAACGACCATTCTAGTGTCTGTCTATGAATCTGTTCACTTGTTGCTTTTCGGAAAGAATGTAAATGCCCTTCAACTGACAGATGTTTGGATAAAGAAGATGTATATACAATGGAATACTAATCACTCATAAAAAAGACAAAATATTACCACTTGCAACAAAATGGATAGATCTTTACAGTATCATACTAAGTGAAATCAACAAGAAAGAAAAGGACAAGGGTCACATGATTTCAACCCATGTCAGATATAAAACAGAAATGTATGTAAGCAGTTTTAAATGTATTCTTTCTAAATTTTTGTGGGGTTAAGATGCCGTGATGAGAATGCGCTCTCTCTCTGTCAAGCGAGCAAGATGTCCGTGCCCTGCAACTCGACGCAGCTGCTGTCCCAAGAAGTGAGAATAGAGTGGAGCCCAGGGGAATTCTGAGTTGAAATGTCTCTCCTCCCAAATGCATACAAATCATTCACCACGGTGCAAATTAAAACAAAGTTACTTGATTCTATTTCTGTCATTATTTATTAACCCTTACAAGTTTGTCAAATGTTCCATCAACTGTTCAGTCTAGGTTGTCTCAAGAAAGCCTGACTCTCCCAGCACGTTCTGCTTTCATCTTTTAAGATGGCTATGGATATCTAGAACTCGCGTCTTGGTTTTTGACGTTCTACATTTTAGACAGGAGGAAAAAGATAGCAAAACTGAATCCGCCTCCTTTTCTTCTAACCTAAGTATTCTGTTCTTCCTTAGAATTCTGCTTCAAAATATCTTGACTCTTAAGATTCTTTTTCTTCTAGAAAGAAATAGATAACTCATGTTTACTTTGTTAAAGAATTGGAGTAGACTGTACATAGTATACACAGAGTAACCATCTTTCAGATGGAAAAAAATTAATTTTTGCATACACCAATTTAGAAATAATGCATGTATTTAATCAAGAAAAATGCTCTGTAAAAATGCTCTGTTTAAAGTGCATTATTAGGAAAGTTACTTTTTTTCTCTAAGAAAACCTAAGACAACCCCCTTTGGCTCCATCTTCCAGGTTAGATTAGCCTTGGATGGTAAACAAGTGAGGTCACAGGGGAGCTTAAAATGGTAATTAAATATTCCAGTGACGTTAATTCAGGTGAGAAATGTCTTCCTTCTTCACTCAGGTCTGAGGGAGAGAATTTGAGGTTTATTCAGGTATACAGGGGTGGGCAAAATTAGGTGTATAGTTGTAATATGAATAACTAATATAACAATTAATAATTAAGAATATAAGAATAAACTCTGTGTTTTCCATCTCACAACTGTGAACCTACTTTTGCTCATCCCTCTATATAAACATCATACTTTCAGATACTAATGCATTTCTCTTTTTTATTCCAGAAATTAGGATAGTTAGCGCCGAAGAGAAAGGACATTTCTCTTTAGTAAAGAGCTTATGCAGTGACCGATAATCAGAAATTGTGCTTAAGTAAAACATCACAGCCATTAGCTTGGAAATATTTGTAACGGCCCTTACTCTGCTCATTCCGTTATTGTTCTGTATCCTCTGTCTTCAAAGAATCAGATGCTAAGGGCTTACTTAAAACATTTGGATTCCCTAAAACTACAAAGAGAACACTCCCCCACACATGCAGACCGTGACAAATAATAAGCCATCAACTAAGTATTAAAAATTCCAAGTTCTTTATTTTTCCCACAGCAACTTTTTAAAAAAGATTTTATTTCATTATGTTTTGATAGAGAGGAAGGGAGGGAGAAAGAGAGGGAGATGAACATGATGTGAGAGAGAAACATTGATCAGCAACTCCTCCCATGGGCCCGGCCTGGGGACTGGCAGGGACTGAACCCGCAACCCAGGCATGTGCCCTGACCGGACATCAAAGAGGCAACCTTTCACTTTGCAGACGACGCCCAAGCAACTGAGTCACACCTACAGGGTGTGACTTTTTAAAATATCATATAGAAAATTATTTTTAAAAGAGACTTGGTATTCCTGTTTCCCAAGCCCTGTGCACAGCCTGGACCGGCCTCTTTTGTATTCCAGAATGACAATGTCTCAACTATTAACACTGTAGTGTTAATAGCTTCAGTGTAGTAGCTCCAGACTTTAGCATTTAATCTGTTTCCTTTTTCTATCTACTTGAAAATTTTAGTCAGCAATCATTTTAGTGGACACATTGGAACTACCTAATGTAAGCGTGCTTTGCAATCCACGTGGAAAGGAACCACGTGCCACTGAATAATGACGCTCACAAACACATCAGGAAACTGCTTCCCCCAGCCCTTTCTGTCGCTCCACTACTGCTTTGGAAACCAGCACAGACAAGAGCAGAATGAGCCTCAGGTGGCATTGAAGTCCCAACAGAGTAGCGGTCCTTCCATATCAGCAATTCCCCTGATGCCAGTAGCAGGGGTGATGGTGACCTTTTTCCACAGGTGTACCCTTGGAACCTCTCTGAGCCAGATGGAGAGTGGGAGGGTACTGGCTACTCTTCTACAGGCAAAACTCCCACTGCTGCTTGTGTTTGCTGTGTTGGACCACAGAATATGGCTTTTCAGGCAGGACCTGAAAATTCATTTTGTCCAACCCATATTTTTGTTTTACATGAATTTTATTTTATTATTCAAGTAATACATTTATACTATAGAAGGATTTAGAACATCATCAAGCAAAAGAAGAAATATAAACTCACCCTGTATTCCACTTGTTAGATACATTTCCTTTTAACATTTAAACATTTTAAAGAAAATTCCCTGGTAACAGCAACTGCATGACTATCAGTCCCAGCAAGGACATCACCAGGGGTCCCCAGGGTAACACTATAGTATTTGGTCACACTCTTGGCTTGCTAAGAGAATAATCAAAACAGGGGAATTGTTAAAATAATATAAAATGGAGACTAGGCTTGAAGATCCCTTGAGCAGACAAAACTGGTTAAGCCAGTAAGCAAAACTTAATCTAGCTTATTCTATCAATGTGAGTGATACGTTACTTAGATCATTCTTTGTAAATGTCTTTGAAGATCACACATGAAACCTGAGTTGTCTTCCTAGAATGATATCAGGTAATGAATCACTTTTAACCAATCCCCTGCTGTCTGGAGAGCACCTTGTAATAATCAGTGTAAAGGTTAAAGAACTTCCTCATTTTCTCTTTGTAAACCACCCTATAACATCATGCCCTTAATCCTCATATCACTTCGAGTTTAATACTCCCCTGTTCACCAACAATTTGTCTCTTGTTCAAAATACTCATATCAGGTCACGCTCTCTGAATTTTCTTTTGGACTCTAAGTGTAAACACACACATATAAATATATAATATAGTTTATATACAAAATACATCTATAATTTGTATGTACAAATGTATTATTTGTATGTATAAATGTGTTATCTGTACAAATTATAAATGTATTTTATATATAAACTATATTATATATATATTTATATGTGTGTTTACAATATATAAAAATATATTATATATAAAATACATTTCTGTGTGTATAATGCAATTTACATATATAAATACATGTTTCCAAACTGCAGTTTACATTTTTCCAAAAATGTTTTATATATATATATGTTTTATTTATATAGACACACACATATACTTATATAATATATATATTTAACCCAATTACTCCCAGCATTGCCACTTACTGTGTGTCAACTCACCTAACCTCTCTGTGTCTTCATTTCCTCATTTATAAAATGGGCATTAAAATATAATTCCTATGTCATAGGGTTTTTATAAAGATTTAATGAGTTACACAAGTGATACATGTGAAGCATTTTAAACAGTAACCCATAAACAAACTAGCCAACAAATGTTAGTATTATTTACTACAATTTATTACACACTTCCTTATTTTTCTTCATATAAGCTATAGCCAGTCAATCCTTTCATTATGACACATGAGAACTCTGCACCCAAAGAGGTTAAATGTCGTGACAACGTGACAGCAGCTGGAAGAACCAGGTTGCCAAGACTTGTCCTCGTGCTGCCCTCGTCCTACATGCAACCAACAGGGTGACCAGCAGCAAGAACTAACACGCGGAGTGCCTCCAAGAAGCAAGATCCCCTGCTGAGAACTTTATATCCGCTAATCCATGCAGTTTGTGAAAATAACCATCTAAAGGTGATCACTGTTACAACTTAGATCTTATCCATGAAGAAATTTGCACACATACAAATTACAGGTTACCAAGTCTGCCCGTGTTGTCAACCAGCAGTGGTGGAGACAAATATGAATTCTGGTCTTCCGACTCCGAAGTCCTTGCCTTGAAACACTGTCCCATCACATATCACATGAGAATTTCTTCATACTAATGTTAATATGCATATAAATCTCTAAATGTTATTTTGATTATAAAGATCATTAAAAGAGTATATTTCCCTAATGATCTGACTCATTATTAAGGGACTTAAGCACACCAAGAATTTAGTAAGCTGACATTCAAACACGTAATTCAACTCACCAAATGTACTTAAATTCCTTCCTCAGCCTCACAGTTTCTCAGGTGCATTACCAGCAGGAACAACTCCCTCTGTGCTCATATGTCTCTCAGCACACCTGTTTTCACTCTAAAAACCCAGCTGCTTTCAGTTGGGTTTTGCAAACTGCTTTAGCAACAAGAGTAGAACTTTAGGATCTCAGGTTCTTCCTAAGTGCTTGGGGATGGATTAGGATGAGTTAGGATATTTGTCAGGCTTCAACTTGCTGTGTTCTCTCAAGGCCGTGGAATACATTTTCAACAATATAGGAAAAAGCAGGCAAGCTTAGAATGTTGAATAGATCTGCTTGTGAGCCAGGACAGAAGATCATATTTCGTCTTTTGAATAGGAAAATTCCTAGGCAATCCTTTGTGTTGAAACATGAAATTATTCCATCCTTTCAATTCTTTACTGCTTTCATATACAGCTCACCTGTATTTCACGGAGTCATGCCTGCAGCAGCCCAAGTCTTGCCTTACTTCCCTGTAACCACCTGCTTTCTCATCAGCTCGGCTGACGAAAACTTCAAGTCAAACTTCAATATACGTGTTTACTGATTTTTGTATCCAGACAAAAGTCTTCAAATGGAGGTAGGAAAATTGCAGCCACATATTTCACCCTTAACCAAAGGGAACCCAAGTTTCTGAATGCTCAAAGGGAAAACTGGCTACTTCAGGACGGAATCCTAGATGTTCATTTTATAGGCCCGTGACAAAAAGTTCACAAAATATTTTGTCTTTATATAGAAACCGATGCTCCCCTTTTATAGTAGAATATATACTTTTGCCCAAGGGAGGTCCTGATAATAGATGCCGCTCTGGGTAAATAATGATTTCCAGGGAAGCAAACTGAATAATAAAGATTTGTCAAACAACTACTGTATTTACCATCCTGCACACTGATTCAACCAATTAACTCTAGAATCCACTGGCCAAAACTCTGGGGATTAAACGGTTAAGAACAAACATTGGAGATTAAAAGGAACAGATCAGGGAGGCAGGCCAGACACATCAGAGGCAAGTGACATTATTTCTTCAAACTGAAGGCTAAATAAATGCAGTTATATATTTAAATGCATAAACAGTGCTGCACATAAATGCCAAAAAAGAGTTAATTAACTTTTCCCTTAAACTTTTATCATCGGGGCAATCACAGAATTTTTGTAAAGCCAGTGAGTAATGTGGATATTTTCCCCAGAATATACCTAGAAGTATTTGCATCTCAAAACTTTACCAAGGAAGGCAGGCGACACAAACATCCCAACACAACCAAGCAGCAGTGAGAGACCACAGTCCAGAGATGAGGAGGAACAAACTCACCCCTTCAGGAAGACTTCCCCCAATTAATGCCATCCTTTCTGTACCTATTATGGAAATTAACGTTCTCGTTCCTTACTGCAAGCACTCCCCATAGTCTGTAAAACACTTAGAAACACTGAAATGGGCTAACAAAGTTGCTACATTAAGTTTTAGAATGTTATCTGAGTTTCGATTAAATTCAACAAATACCAATTCAGAAATCACTAATAAAATTGTACTCAGGATCTTCTCAAAATTGTTTTTAGTCCAAGATTCTAAGAGCTTTGTTTAAAATATGCCTTTGTTTACCTTACACAAATTGACAGCCAGATATTTTTCTCCAGAAAATGGATTTATTAAGGAACAACAAAGAATTGTAATCTGGGACATGTGGTCTAATGGCAAACCACACACAAGTCCAGAGTAACAAAGAAGGGGAATGCTCTTTTATGGACTTGGGAGGGGCTGTTGTAAAGGAAGAGTCCATTGGAGGACACTGAACCTTCCAAGTACAGTGACTTTTCATTGGCTGAGTCATGGCAATCTCCCTTGATGGAGCCATTACTAGGCAAGAAGGCATCTCCCTTCCCTCTGTGAAGTAGTAGTGTCACTTCTTGTCAGAGATGCAAGGTGCCGTTCTTACTGTTGGGGTCAGGAGTGTATGTTGAGTGACATGTGCCTGACAGTTCTCTCTTCTAGCCTCCTGGCTCCATTTTAAATGAGGTTTCCCTTTATTAAGTTGTACACATTTATTTTCATATGTACTTACAAATGTGTCTTTCTGGTCTTAGATATTTCATATCATTATATAATTCCTATCATTTGTTTAAGCATTTAAGGTGTTCAAAGGTCAGATCTATTTCACTAACTCTTCTTCTATTGGGTCCAATAAATCACATGAGTTGCAAAACAACTAAGTGAAATAAGCCAATCAGAGAATGGCAACTACCATATGATTTCACTCGTATGTGGAATCTAATGGACAAACTGAACTAGCGTGCAAACCAGAGACAGACTCATAGACAGAGAGCAGGCTGTCAGCTCTGGCGGGGTGGGGGTGGGGATTGAGCAGAAAAGAAGAAGAAAGGACTCATGCACGTGAACAATGGTGTGGCGACTGGAGGGGTCGGTAGAGGTAGAAGAGGGTAGAAGGGGCCTAAATTGCAATGGAAAAAAACAATAAAAATAAAACACAGAAATAATAAAATATAAAAACAACTATGTTAAAGAGGCATGTATGGAGCAGCACTGCAATTTTCACCTGAGTCTGTGTATGTGCAGTAGTGCTTACAGAGTGCTAACTTCAAGCTCTTCAGATCTCAAAAACACTTAAAATTGCCAGCGAAACCGAACATCTCAGCAGGCTTTTTTAGGATTTTCCACAGTGAAGAGCATGAATGCAGGTGTTGAACACAAATATGTTTAAGGCTTAGATGGGATCCTTAGGTCAAGCTGAGTCCACACAGATGTAGAGGTGCCTTCCAAATCTGAATTAGAAAATTATATAATTAGAAAATTGTGGTCCCACCAAGTGGCTAAGAGTCAGGAGGCCACGACTAGCCTAAGCCCTGAAACCAATTGTGTGACGCTGCCTACATCACCTAACCCCTCTGCATATTAATATTTTCCCCTGCAAAGTAAGAAAGTTTTAAGTTGTAAAGGAGGTCTCCTTTCCCCTTCACATCTAAGTTGTGGTTACTTTGCACAGGTAGCCCGGCAATCCACTGCGTGGAGGAAATAAATGGAGGGTGATTGCCGAGTGGACCACTTGCCATCTAGTTGATTACATCAGTGATGGCCTGGGAAACCGACAAGGAAGTGGAGGAGGAGGGAAACTGATCTGCAGGAGTTGCCAGTTTCCTCAGTATAAATAGTCCCACCTTTGCCACCTTCATGTTTCCTATGTGATGTCACTGAAAAAAAATTTGAAAGAGATGTGCTTATTCAGGTCTCTGAAACCGGTACAAGGTTATAGCACCTCTGACTTCATTCTCCAGACCTAAAGCTTAGTTTCAAGCTATAGATGACAAATATTCATTATCTCTTTAAAACAATGCCTTAATAACAAACCAAAATGAAGCTTTCTTGAGGAACATTTTCCCACGTGGATGAAAAGACACTCAGTACCCATTTGTTCTGGCCTTGGGGAAATAAAAGTGCGAACTAATAAACCGAAATGAAGTGCACAAAACACATCTCAGTTTCACTTCATACTAAAGTAGGTTGCAAGTCTGCAAGTTCTCATGTAACATAGGACCTCCAGTGAGTCCTTTCACTCAGGTGGGCTGGAAACACATCCCTTAACATCAGGCTGAATTACACCAAATAAAATTGAGGAAGAGCTTAAAGTTGGACAAGTTTCAATTGAATGGTTCAGTTGAACACATTTAAAAATCTACAAAATATGCTCAATATCACTAATCACTAGAGAAATGTAAATTAAAACCACAATGAGATACCACCTCACACCTATCAGAATGGCCATCATCAATAAATCAACAAACAAGTGCTGGTGAGGATGTGGAGAGACGGGAACCCTCACACACTGTTGGTGGGAATGCAGACTGGTACAGCCACTGTGAAAAGCATTATGGAGTTACTTCAAAAATTAAAAATGGAATTGCCTTATAACCTAGAGATTCCACTTCTGGGAATTTATCTGAAGAAACCCAAAACACTAATTCAAAAGAATATATGCACCCCTATATTCATTGCTGCATTATTTACAATAGCCAAGATCTGGAAACAGCAGAAGTGGCCAACAGTAGATGAGTGGATTACAAATCTGTAGTACATTTACACAACAGAATACTACTTGTCTGTAAAAAAAAGGGAATTTTTTACCCTTTGCAACAACATGGATGGATGGACTTCGAAAGCATTATGCTAAGTGAAATAAGCCAGTCAGAGAAAGACAAGCACCATATGAGTTTACTCATATGTGGGACCTTGTGAACAAAATGAGCCAACAAACAAAATACTGACGGATTCATAGATAATGAGCAGGCTGACAGCTGTCAGTGGGGGGAGGGGGAGAGTTGCTGGCCAGGGGGTTGTGTAGGGATTAAGCAAAGAAAAATAAGAGTCATAGACAGAGACAACAGTATGATGATTGTCATAGGGAATAGGGATGGGGGAGGTAAAGGAGGGTAAAGGGGAGATAAATGGCAATGGAAGGAGACTCGAGTCAGGGTGGTGAACACACAATACAATACACAGATGATGTATTACAAAATTGTACACCTGAAACCGATACAATTGTATCAACCAATGTTGCCTCAAAATTTAATTTTTAAAAAAACACATCTACAGAAGACAATTCTATATTTCCTGAAAGCATCACTCAAAAATATCTTCTCTATTGTAAGGTCTTACCACACCTTCACCATTTATAGCACCAGCTATATTTACAGTTTGGAGAGACTCTGAAGAAAAGATATACAAGGTCTGTCCAGAAGGTATCCAGCCATGTAACAAGAAAAACAGAGACATTTGTTGAAGAAGATATAAGATACAAGAAACACTGTACATAGGACAAAGATGCCTCAGTCCCCTTCAAAGTAGGCACCTTGGGACCTCACACAGGTCTCCCAATTGCCATTGGCTGCCCTGCCATATTTTCCTGAATCTCATTGATGGTCTGAAATCTCTTCCCTTTCAAAGGTGATTTTAGTTTTGAGGAAAGCCAGAAGTGTCAGAGTGTAAAATCTGGGCTGTAGGGTGGCTGAGTCATCTGTGCAATTTGATGTTTTGCCAAAAAACTCTACACAAGACATGATGCATGAGTGGGCATGGTGTCGTGATGAAGCTGCCAGTCACCAGTAGCCCATAGCTGTGGTCTTCTGAATTATCTGCATAATTTCCATGGAGGAATGCTCAAGCTTAATGCAAAATTTGATGCAGATTCATTGCTCTACTCACTCAGTCATTTTGAATGCAAAGGCTACACAGTGCACATGCTCACTCAGTGGCGTCTACTCCCCCCACTGACTAGTACAGTGAAGTCATCATTGTTCACACATGCACATTCCAGTCCACTCTCTGTGGCTGCCAGGTTACATTAATGTCCTGCAAACCATTCCCTTTATATAAACAATGGCTTAACTTTTTCCGGACAGACCTCATACATCTTACCTTGAAAACTCAACATAAAGCAGATTCTGAAAAAAGGGCTTACATGTAGGTAGTTTGCTTCCAGAAACAATCCCGGAGAATGGGAGCAGGGGATGGAAAAACGTAACAAAGAAAAAAAAAACCAGTATTGGGTTATGTTATCAAGCTGGCCAACTCTCTGGCCAACTGGACCTCAACACTCTTAGTATGTAGAATGAGCCTCAGAATTTTTTCCTTGATGGTTGGAACTGCAGATCATTTTTTTTACCACCTCTTCTCTCATATTAGTCAAGGGTTATTCCATAGAATTTTTAACTTTAATATTTTGTTGAGATAATTTTACATTCATTATCCTAATTTAAAGTATATAATTCAATATATATACACATATATACACATGAAACTCTCACCACAATCATCATTTTAGACATTTCCATTGTCACCAAAGTTTCTTCACATCTCTTTTCAGTTCGTCCTTCCCTCTACCTGGGTCACCAGGCCACCACTGACCTCTTTGGTTCAATATGGTTTGTTTGCATTTTCTAGAATTTTATGTCAATGGAATCATAGAGTATATACTGTTTTAGTCTAGCTTATTTCACTCAGCACAATCATTTTTAGATATGTCATTTTATTGCATGTATTGGAATTTTATATTTTAATTAAATGCTATTACATTGTTTTTATACTAAATTTTCTTTATCTATGCATTTGTCTATGATCACGTGAATTGTTTTTAATTTCGGGTGTTACAAATAAAGTTACTATGAATATTCAAGTACAAGTAATCGCAGAGACATATATGTACTTTCATTTTTTTATGTTGTATAGTAGACATGTGTTTAACTTTTTAACAAAATTTGAATTGTTTTTCAAAGTGATTGTACTATTTTACATTCCTACCAGTATCACATGTGACTTCCAGTTGTTCCATATCCTTACAAAAACACTTGGTATTATCAGCCTTTTAAATTTATTTATTTATTTTTAGAGAGAAGGGAAGGCAGGGAGAAAGAGGGAGAAAAACATTGATTGGTTGCCTCTTGCACCTGCCCCAACCGGGGCTGGGCCTGAAATCCAGACATGTGCCCTGACCGGGAATCAAACCAGCAACACTTTGCTCTGCGAGATGACACCCACTCCACTGAGTCTCACTGGTCAGGACTTTATCAGCTTTTCAAATCTTAGTCATTCAGTGGGTATGTAGTGCTATTTCATTATAGTTTCAATTTCATTTCCCAAATGATTAATGATGTTAACCATTCTTTCCTGTGCTTAATGACTATTCTACATTGATTACATGTCTGTTCAAATATTTTACCAGCATCATATTGAGGTTGTCTTCCTATAATTATGTTTAGAGCTTTTCATATATTCAGAATATAAGTCCTTTATATACATTTGTGCGTGTTTTCTCCCAATTTGTTGTTTACCTTTTGTTTTCTTAATGATGTCTTTTGAAGAGTAAAATGTTTAATTTTGATGAATTTCAATTTAACAACAACAACAAAATGTTTGCCTTTGTTTTCTGTATTCTATTTAAGAGACCTTTGCACATACGAAGGTTAAAGATTTTCTCCTAGGTTTTCCTCTGGAAGTTAGTATGGTTTCAGGTTATCATTTAAGTCTCTGATCTACTTCAAGGTAATTTTTGTGTGTGCTGTGAAGTCAGGATTTACATTCATTTTTGTTCTTATTGACAACCAGTTATTCAAGCACCACATAGTAAAAAGACTTCTTTTCTTATTGAACTGCCTCATCACCTTAAAGTTGAAAAACTTATGTATAAAAATGCTTTCATACTTTTTTCTGGTTTTTTTTTTTTGGTAACATGATAACTATTCAGATACCTCGGATCAGTTTATTTGTCCACTGTATTCAGGTTCTGATTATGATTTCTACATAGTCAATAGCTTATTAATTTTTTCCTTATCTGACACATCTTCTTGTACTCTAACCCTCTCAAAAATGCACTATTTTTGAAACTTGAACTCTGTACTCTCTGTTTAGTAATGTTTACAAAACTCTATCACATTAATGAGATGTATCTACATCAGGGTTTCTCGGCAGTGGCGCTATTGATGTTTTGGGTTGGATAACTCTTTGCTGTGTGGAGCTGTGGACAGACATTTAACAACACCCACGGCCTCTACCCCATAGATGCCACACGTGCTCCCCAAGTTGTGACAAAAACAAGTCTCCTGGGGGCAGAATTGGCCCTGACTGAGAACCACCACTTTACATCCATAGACTATTATAATCAAAGTGTATAGGATTTGCCTAAAATTTGGGGGCAAAATAGTCCTTCAGACATGTCCTTTTTGAAGATGGTGTATTCAATCCTCAATTTTAGCAAGTAACTATGTTTTTCTATGGATGTAGATCAACATATAATATTATATGGGCTATGTTAACCATATAATACCTGGTCTCTTCATCTAATAAAATTTGTTGCCCTTCTAGAACAATAAAAACAACTTAAACAAATGAATTTTACCCTAAAAACTGATATTTTGAATCTTACATGCTGCTATTCAAATTTTTTCACTTTTTATTTTACTTGCACTCTGAAGCAGTTGACAAGTGGTTCAACAATCAAAAATAAATTTGTTCAGTCAATTACAGCTGTTAGATAATTTTAAAAGCATTTCTAAGAAAAAAACCCCCAACATTTCTTAAGGAACAACTCTTTTGAGAAAAACTTGCATGGATGAAATATTTGAATTTGGTTGTGGGGTGGAGGCATGACAAAGTTTTAATCTTTTAAAGCATCCATCATCACAGGCCTCATGGAAAACTTTGGAAAACATATTTTTGATTATAATAAGCCCATTTCAAACTGACGCCAAATACTCTAAAATCTCTTAGGCTCCTTACTAAAATAAATATAAGTAATAACACATACACACAAAAAAATCCTGATTTATTTCCTGTTTCTCATTACATAATTGGCATCATTCTACATAAAAAGCAATAGTAGTTCTTCAAAGGGAGGGGTTTTTCTGCTCACATAGTTATAGTGATAATAATCTCGCTAAGTATTAAACGGTACACTAAAATTTATCCAGTAAAAGTTGTTTTAAGTTAGGTTTAAAATTTCAATTCAGAAAGTCTCATTGTTCATAATTTTTGTTCATAGATCTTGAGAGGTAAGTGAGTGCAGTGTACATTAAATAATTTGGTTCTTTCTCTATTTTAAATGTTCTTTCAAGTAAGAAGGATTTCTGAGACTGATAATAAAGACACTGTAATTGCTTATAAAAACGTCTCACTCACCATGCATATACTTATGTGTTCTTGATGTATTTAAGACTCTAAACTGAGTATCTTGTCACTATAAGCTTGTCCCTCTGTGTATTGAAGAAAGTCACAGCCAAGCATTTCAGAAATTAAGATCTAAAATGGAAGTATAAAAGTGGATGTATTTGTGGCTAGGAGGAAAGTGAGAAAGAAAAGAATTAAAAGGCAATTCATAATTTGACCTGCATATGTTATGTCAACATATATTCCATCTTCTAATTAAAGGTCTAGAGGTTTGTATGAGAATTTTGAAAATTAAGTATACTTTGGGAAATATTTAAAAATAATTTTTTCAAACATGTTTATAATTTGGACCATATAAAAATATTGACTTATCATAAAAGAAAAATACCCTGTAATCATATTTAACTAATATTCTTTAGTGTGTAAATTATTTCTTGTGCAACTTGGCATTCTTGGTAGAATTTCCTCGGACAATTCAAAAAGATAAACAGTAAATAGCAATTAAAGCTGGTTCAGTTCATGACTATTATGTCCATTCTTCTTATTGCTGATACACAATCCAGAAGGCTAATTCTTCAAAACATTATAAAATTATTGTTTTATTAAGATATGGGTGGATTGGAGGAATTAACATCATTAAAATTTCCATACTACCCAAAGCAATCTACGGATTCAATGCAAGCCCTATTAAAATACCAATGACATATTTCACAGATTTAGAACAAATATTTCAAAAATTTATATGGAAGCAATAACAAGCCCGAATAGCCTCAGCAATTTTGAGAAAGAAGAACAAAGTAGGAGGGATCACACTACCTGATATCAAACTATATTACAAGGCCACTGAAATCAAAACAGTCTAGTACTGGCATAAGAAGAGACATATAGATCAATGGAACAGAATAGAGAGCCCAGAAATAAACACACATTTATAGGGACAATTAGTATTTGAAAAAGGGAGCAGGAGGATAACATGGAGTAAAAATAGCCTCTTCAATAAATGGAGTTGGAAGATCTGGACAACTACATGCAAAAAAATGAAACTCGGCCACCAATGTACACTATACACAAAAATAAGCTCAAGATGGATAAAAGACTTAACTGTAAGTTGTGATGCCATAAAAGTCCTAGAGGAAAACTTAGGCAGAAAAATTTCAGATATCCCACCCAATACTATTTTCACTGATATAGCTCCTAGGGCAAGGGAAATAAAGGAAAGAATAACCAAATGGGACTATATCAAATTAAAAAGCTTCTGCATGGCTAAAGAAAACATCAGAAAAATGAAAAAGGGACCAAACACATGGGAAAATGTATTTGCAAATGATACCTTGGACAAGGGTTTGATCTCTAAAATATATAAAGAACTCATATGACTCCACACCAGAAAGACAAATAATCTAATTAAAAAGTGGACAAAGTATCTGAACAGACACTTCTCCAAGGAGGGCATACAGAGGGTCCAGAGACATATGAAAAGATGCTCAGCATCACTAGCAATCAGAGAGATGCAGATTGAAATCACACTAAGATACCACCTCACATCCATCAGAATGGCTATCATAAACAAATCAACAAACAACAGGTGTTGGTGAGGATGTGGAGAAAAGGGAACCCTAGTGCACTGTTGGTGGGAATGCAGACTGGTATAGCCACTGTGGAAAACAGTATGGAATTTCCTCAGAAAACTAAAAACGGAACTGTCTTTTAACCTGGCAATTCCATGGCTGGGATTATATCCTAAGAATCCTGAAGCACCAATCTAGAACAACCTATGCCCCCAATGTTCATAGCAGCACAATTTACAATAGCCAAGTGCTGGAAACAGCTGAAGTGCCCATCAGTAAATGAGTTATTCAAAAAACTATGGTACATTTACACAATGGAATACTGTGCAGCAGAAAGAAAGAAGGAATTCCTACCCTTTGTGACAGCATGGATGGAACTGGAGACCATTATGCTAAGTGAAATAAGCCAGGAGGTGAGGGACAAATACCATATGATCTCACCTATAAGAGGAACCTAATAACAAAACAAACAAACTAGCAAAATATAACCAGAGACATGGGAACAAGGAACAGACTGACAGTGACCAGAGGGGAGGGGAGAGGGAAGTAAGGAGGAAACAAGGGTAAGGGTCAAATCAAGGAACATGTTTAAAGGACCCACGGACATAGACAAAAGGGTGGGACTGACTATGGGAGCGGGGGATATGAGTGTCAGGGGATAGCAACAGGGCAAAAATTGGGACAATGTAGTAGAGCAACAATAAAATTTTTTAAAAGGATATGGAAACAATAAACCAATACAGGGATTAAAAACTCACCTTTGGAAACAGGTAGATCTGGGTTTGAATCCTAGTTCTATGCTTTCCTGCCTATGTGACCATAGTGAGGTTTCTTAACTTCCATAAGCTTCCATTTTTCTATATGTAAAATAAGATAATATCTTCCTCACGGGTTTGCCATGACATGCAGTAAAATGACTCGGGCCCAAGAGGGCAATGTATTAAGCTGATATTATTGTTGGTTGTTGTTTTTGCTGCTGTTGTTTTCATTATTCCTCATAATATTGATAGTAGTAAAACTCTTCCACTTAAAAGGGAAGATTCATGACTTGAAATACTTCTTGCCGGCCCCTTCTTGCCTGTAAGGTCTCTTTGGAGAAATCAGCTGACAGTCTTATGGGAAGTCCTTTGTAGGTAATTGTCTCCTTTTCTCTTGTTGCTTCTAAGATTCTCTCCTTCTGTTTCATCTTGGCTAATGTAATTATGATGTACCTTGGTGTGTTCCTCCTTGGGTCCAGCTTCTTTGGGACTCTCTGAGCTTCCTGGTCTTCCTGGTAGTCTATTTCCTTTGCCATACTGGGGAAGTTCTCCTTCATTATTTGTTCAAATAAGTTTTCAATTTTTTGTTCTTCCTCTTCTCCTTCTGGCACCCCTATAATTCGGATGTTGGAACGTTTCAAGATGTCCTGGAGGTTCCTAAGCCTCTCCTCATTTTTCCAAATTTTTGTTTCTTCATTGTTTTCTGGTTGGATGTTTCTTTCTTCCTTCTGGTCCACACCACTGATTTGAGTCCCAGTTTCCTTCGCATCACTATTGGTTCCCTGTACATTTTCCTTTGTTTCTCTTAGCATAGGCTTCATTTTTTCATCTAGTTTTTGAACAAATTCAACCAATTCTGTGAGTGTCTTAATAACCAGTGTTTTGAACTGTGTCAGCTGATTTCTCCAAAGAGACCTTACAGGCAAAAGGAGCTGGCAAGAAGTATTCCAAGTCATGAAAGGCAAGGACCTACATCCAAGATTATTGTATCCAGCAAAGCTATCATTTAGAATGGAAGGGAAGATAAAGTGCATCTCAGATAAGGTCAAGTTAAAAAAGTTCATCATCATCAAGCCCTTATTATATGAAATGTTAAAGAGAGTTACGTAAGAAAAAGAAGATAAAAAATAGGAACAGTACTAATGACAGCAAACTCACAGTTATTAACGACCATACCTAAACCAAAAACAAGAGCAAACTAGGCAAACAACTAGAACAGGAACAGAACCATAGTGATGGAGACCACATGGAGGGTTGTCAATAGGGGAGAGGTAGGGGGAGGGGGGGGAAAGGTACAGAGAATAAGTAGCATAGATGATAGGTGGAAATAGACAGGGGGAGGGTAAGAATAGTGTAGGAAATGTAGAAGCCAAAGAACTTATAAGTATGAACCATGGACATGAACTATAGGGGGGGCGGGAATGTGGGAGGGAGGGGTGGGCAGGATGGAGTGGAGTGAGGGGGGGAAATGGGACAACTGTAATAGCATAGTCAATAAATTTTTTTTTAAAGGGAAGATTCAATTTATTAGAATGAAAAACATTTGAGAATTACAGCCCAAGGGACTTTTTATCATGGTTAATATATGAAAACTATATGATAAGATAGAATCCAGAACTTTGGTGATATTTAAGATGGCCTGTCTCTGGCATGCTGAGCTAGCTAAGCCAGCTCCTCCCACACAGTGTCCTCCCTTATCTCTGCCTGAACTTTTCTTGATACTTGCCGACATGCATCCACAAGTCATCCTTCATCATAAACTTCCTACTCGATCCTGGGATTACACCCTTTTCTTTATTCATAAGCTTTCAAAATTTGTGAAAAACCCCCAAATCACTGTCAAAAGATGCAGGAAAATCTTTTTGACTGTTTCCAGCAGGAGAGATCAATTTTCTTGCAATAAATACTTTTAATATGTATTTCTAAAGAGTAGTAAGTAAATTTACTTTGTCAACATCTTTATGAGGCAGATACATATTATAATCCCATCATCCAGAAGACTCAAATAATGAAGATAAGAATATAAGCACTTTACCCAGGTAACATGGCCTCTTCCTCTTGTTGACAGTCCAGCACAGGCTATCTGTCCCCTGGTATTTGGGGGCAGGCAAACCACCACCTTGTAGGTGTTTTATTCAGGTAAACTCAGTTTTAATGTAGCACAATGGAATCTCAAAGGAGGGAAAAAATGACACTTTGGCCAAAATACAATATCTTCTTATTTCTAAATATATACATCTTCTCTGGGTTATTTTATTCATGCATTCTCAATACTATCTCTAGAGCTCCTCATCCCTGCTCTCAATGTTTCAGTAACATCACTCATATATATGCCTTTTCTGATAACAAAAATAGCAATAATCATGTTCATTGTGTGCCTCCTGTGAGCAAGGTGCTACATTGGACACATGGCACATATTAACTCCATTATAAGATAAAGAAAATGAAGCAATGCAAACTTAAGTCATTTGTTCAAGGTTACCAGATAACGAGAAACAATGAAGGGCTGAAGACAGGATACAGGGAATTCTCGAGCACTATTCAGTCTAGTTTACTAAAATTCTCATGTAAATAAGAGGTTTAGATATAACATTCTTTAGTGGTCCTTTTCTACATGGTATAGTGGGGGAAAGTAGGCATTGCTTGGGAAAGAAAAGATGCAGAAGGGTGAAATATTGGTTCACAAACTAATTCCATATACAGACAGCAAGCAGAGACTGAAGTAAGAGGCAGCCACTCCAGACTGGTAGGTAGCAGTTTTAATGAGCAGGAGAACTTACCTATGAGGCTTATCTTGAGCAGCCACAAGATGAATAGATCTCTGCACAACCTGCCAGAATCTTAACAGTATATGTGGAAGCCTTAACCAAGTTCAACAGTATATAATGTGCAGCTGGTCTCAACAATGCATTGCCCTCTCAAGGCTGCATCCCTGAAGACAGCTCCCACGGTGGGAATGGTGGGCAGAACATTCATCCCAAGAGTGGGTCCAGGTTGTGTGTTAACTGGCAGTCATGTCCTCTCCATGACCTCTTCCGACAAATAATTTGTTCAACTTGGATTTGAACCCAGGTTTGAGTCATGAATTTATGTACTTCCCACTGTATTAATTTGCCAAAATATGGGGAAATATTTTGATCCCCAAAAATATTTCCTTTATTTTAAGGATTTTTTTCTCTCTTCAAGGCTAAAAAGTGAAGGACTATCAAAGCATCTCCCAGTAAATGCAAAAATATTTCTCCCCAAACACTGATGCCTAAGATCAATTCTAACTTTAAGTCTGAGACTCATCATAAAACATCTGAAGCAGCAAACCCATGAGATCTCCCTTTTTGTCTAGAATATTTCCATGGGCCCGTGATCACACAGCATGTTGTACCAGAGCAGAGAGATGCAACGGGAGTCTAGGAAAGGGATGAAATAAGTAGAAGGTCCACAAAGAGACTCTAACTTGCAAGAAAGTTGAGTTTTGTTTGTTTCTTTTGAAAAAAACACACAGGTGAATCATTTTTAACACATTAATTTCTATTTTAACCTCAGAAATATCTTTCTGATTCTTGAATGATAAGATGGAAAAAATCATAAACTTTTGATTAAATAGATATATGTTCCAAGATAATCACTGAGGATATAATATTTTTAACATAAAAGATGACATCATAAGATTACATACACTTCGAGCTTTTTCCTATACTCTGTAAACAACTAGCAACAGTGGATATAAAGTAATCTAAACATTAAAATGTGGCAAAATCACATTTCACAAAATGCAACAGAGATAAATATGTATCAGTCAAGATCCCAGAAGGAAACAGATGTCACCTTCCAAAGGGTTTAAGCTATAAACAATTAAATGAAGGGACCATATGTGGAGATGTAGTCAGGACTAAGGGAATCAATAAAGGAAGATGAATTATCCAGGGGCAGATAACTGGTGGAAGAATGATGAAGTAAAGGAATAATGACACCAGGTGTGAGCTGAGAACTAATACTTCCATTAAAATAAACTCAACCCTGGCCAACTTCATCGCGATTAAGCAAATTATATTTTTCATTTCTAAACTCACTATTGCAGGCACTGAAAACCAAGACAAAGAAGGTTCACTTTACCTCAGATATTCTAAATTTTACTGTAGAGGCTCAATTTGTCTTAGTCTATTGTCTCGCATTCTGTCACAACCAACCTTTTACTTATTTATACTCTTTTTCCTTCCATAGACAAAAATCAAACCCACTGTTCTCCATAAATATTTATATTTCTTTGTGACTTTTGAATTTAATATTAGAATCTCAATTACCAATGATAGTTTCAATTCTTAACTGAAGTTACTAATTTCTGTTGCAGACTAAAATGTACTAGGGAATAAACCAAGAACTGTCTGTTTAAGATAGTTCACAAACACAGAAAGCAAAATTCCCAGCTCTTCACTGGTCTGTTGAAATATTTTACTTTTACACATTCGACATGGCCTGATGATGGGTGGAGTGCGTTTCTTTGCCTCTTGGCTTGGGATTGGCCACATGCCTCTCTGTGGTCATTGGGATGTTATTGTACATGAGACAAGCAGAGGCTTGAAATGTGTTCTCATGAAAGAGCATGCCCTCTTGTACTGCAGCGACTGCCCATCAGAGGAAAATGTCCCAGGTAGCCAATGCCCTTCAGTCTACACCCCGAAACAATTACATTTGCACCATGGAGCCTGGAGCCTGAGTCCCAGAGCTGGGAAGTCCAGTCTGACCCAATAAATGGCAGACTACCTGCAGACATATGAGCAAGAAAATAAATATTCATTCTTTTAACCCACTGAGTTTTGGGGTAGTTAAATATGCAACATCATGGTAACACCTGACCGAATCACACTATACTCATATATGACTTTTATATTTGTGAAGATTAATAATAAGCATGTATGCTAATACAAAATCTTTTATATCTTTTTATCAAAGGATATCAAAAGTATTTTATATCCTTTTCACTGACGTATAGCCATTCTTATTGTATAAAATTTTTGCCCAGATAGTGTATTTGAAATAATTAGTCCTATTGATTTTTATCATGATAAGAAGTTAAAATAGTAAATCATTTTAGTAAATACTGTTATTATAATTTAGGTGAGTTGTATAAGTAAATTTTACCTAAACATTTTGAGAAAACAATGATAAATTCTTTGACTCAAAATCAGTGTATAAATTAGAAACTGCAGAAAAAATAAGCTTTTTATGAAGAGATAAACATGTCTTACATAAACTAAAACATCACTAAAAGAATATAATATGTTCATATTTTTTAAATTGTAGTAAAACCAGGGAGATGGCCCACATTGTTTTAAGTCAATATTATTAAACCAGTATAAATTGTCCAAAGATTCACCTGGGATAGGAATATTGTCTAAACTATTTTCAACATTTATATATAAATATACTTTTAAATTCTTTTTTGTTTTGTTTCACCTAATTTGATTTTCTTTTTTTCTTATTGTCTTCTAACCCTTTGACAAATGTTAAACCTATATAAAAGGTGAAAAGATTGGCCAGTAAACATCTATGTATAACCATTGCCTGGATTTACCAGTTGTTAACATTTTGTCACATTCGCTTTATCTCTCTCTAAATATGCACATTTTTAAATAAACATTTTTTTCTGAAATAGTTTTAGATTTACAGAAAAGTTACATCTATTACACAGAGAGTCCCTGTATACCTTTCACTCAGTTTCCCCTAAGGTTAACATATTACATTGCCTTGGTTCAGTTGTCAAAACTAAGTAATTAAAATTGATATAGTACTACTAACTAAATCACAGACTTTATTTGGATGTCATCTTTCTTCCTTTAATATATAATCTTTATTGTACTTTTTTCCATTACCATTTAGTCTCCTTATTCCCCTTTCCCCCTCCAGAAGTCACCACACTGTTGTCCACGTCCATGAGTCCTTTTACCTTTTTGCTCCACCCCTTAACTCCCCCACCCCTGCCACTAGCTGTCATCTGCTCTCCATCTATGAGTCTGTCTGTTTTGCCTGTTAGTTCAGTTTGTTCATTAGATTCCACATATGAGTGAAATCATGTGGTATTTGTCATTCTCTGACTGATTTATTTCACTTAACATAATGTTCTCCAGGTCTATCCACACCTTTGCAAAGGGTAATATTTTCTTCTTTTTTATGGCTAGTAGTATTCCATTGTGTAAATGTCCCATAGTTGTAGTATCCATTCATCTACTGATGAACACTTGGGTTGCTTCCATATCTTGGTGATTGTAAATAACACTCCAAGGAACATAGGGGTGCTTACATTCTTTCAAATTAGAGTTTTGGGTTCCTTCAGATATATTCCCAGAAGTGGGATTGCTAGGTCAAAAGGCAGATCCATTTTTAATTTGTTTAGGTATCTCCATGCTGCTTTCCACAGTGGCTGCACCAGTCTGCATTCTCACCTACAGTGCAAAGGAGTTCCCTTTTCTCCACATCCTCACCAGCACTTGTTTGTCAACTTATTGATGATGGCCATTCTGACAGGTGTGAGATGGTACCTCATTGTGGGTTTAATTTGCATTTCGCTAATGATTAGCAATGTTGAGCATCTTTTCATATCTCCATTGGCCATCTTTACACCCTCTTTGGAGAAGTATCTATTCACCTTTGCCCACTTTTTGATTGTGTTTTTTTGGCTTTTTTTGGTGTTGAGTTGTATAGATTATGGATATTAACCCCTTATCAGATGTATTGTCAAATATGTTTTTCCATTCTGTGGGTTGTCTTTATATTTTGGATTTCATCTTTTAAATACACTTAAAAGTACTGATGTTCTTTTTTTTTCTTGCTGTTTGATATCAATTGTGTTTCTATGCTTCTTTTCTTATAAACTAGCAATCAAGGTAATTAGTCTAATGTTCTCTTTGTTTTTTCCTTGAGTTAAGTGCTTTTTTCCAATAAGCAATTAAAGATATTTTTCATTTATGGAAATTTATGAATTTCCTTATTTTAAATTTATATAAAACTTACTAATCTCAATAACCTAATAAAATAAGAGCTTTATTAAATTTGAGCAAATTTATCATCTAACTCATCAATTTGTCTTTGGAGATAGGCAATTACATATCATTTTGTTTAGAAAACATTTCAAATCACATAGTGGAGTATTGCTATCAAGCTCTCAGGCAGGCTAGGTAACTGTGTTGGGATTTATAGTTTTATTTCCCCCTAACACATGAGGTGTTTTTGGCAGTATTTGTTTGGTCAGACAGGAGGTAATGCTAAGGGTATAATTTAAAATTATTGCACTATTTTGTTTGCATGTGAAGTTTGGTCTCACATCTTGATCCAAATTATGTGTATATCTCTATGGGTCTGCCTTGTTCGTAAGAGAAGAATGAAAAGTGTCGTTTATCAGAAATCTACAGATTTCTAACATTTTTAATCCAATAATACTCAGGACTATTTTTTAAATTGAGACCCAAAAAGAACAAAACTCTCTCAGAAACTATCTTTTATCCAAGCCATTCAAGCACATGAAAAATTATTCAACCTTATTATTTATCAGGGACATGCAAATCAAAACTCCAGTGGGATACCAATTCCACACACTGGAATGGCTACAATTAAGGAGACTGCCAATATTCAAAGTTCCTGTTGCAAGTGGAGGATCTGGGATTTCATACATTTCTAGGGTGAGTGTAAAATGGTGGAAGCAGTTTGGAAAATAGTTTGGAAGCTTCTTATAATAAAGAAGATACACATATCCATTGACAGAGTAATTTTACTTCAAATTTATTTACACAAGTAATGTTAAACATATGTCCACAAAAAAGTGTGGATAGGAATATTCATGTCATTTTTAGTCATAACATCCCCAAACTGGAAACATTGTGAGATTCCATCAACAGGAAAATGCATGAATGAACTGGTAAATTTATACTCTGGGATATTGCTCAGCAATAGAAAGGAATATACCACACACACAAAACCCCACGAATATATACTGTATAAATCTGCTGATATAAACACCAAGATCAGACAAAACTAACCCGTGGTGATAAATATCAGAAGGGTAGAGAACAGTGGTTCTCATGGTGGCAGGAGGGGGAATTGTTTGATGTAATGGAATTATTCTCTATCTTAACATGCACATTGTTTTTGTCACAAGAAAATGTTTTATTAATTTTAAAGATAAATGTTTTTTTGGCTACATTTTGTCATTATTTTCAAATTAATTTTAGTGCCATCATATAATGTGGTTTGGATGCCCCCAATCATTTAAAATTAATGAAACAATTTTGCAGAAGTTTCAAATATTCTATAGATTTGAGTTTGTATATATACTCACTTAGACAAAGCTTGATACTTTGGCTGCTAGCCCCTTTTTAATTTTATAAGTTAATATACCAGAGATAAATGCACAAACAAAAATTCTTATTCATCCAATTATAAGTACTTTTCTCTGAGATATTAATTCAATAAATATTCATTAGTTTTCACTATATGATTCAACCTATGATCAACACTCCGACTCAAAATATATTTTATTCCACAAATATTTATTAACACTTTTGCCTGGTATTTTAATGGGGGGAGGTAAATTATATAAACAAATAGATACAATATTTGATAACTGATATAATTGTAGGTTTATCCAGTGAGATAACAGAGATAGTACTAAAAACTTTGGAGAAGCCAGGAGTTCTTCCCCAAAGCGACAAGACCTAAACCTTAAAGAATTAATTGGGAAATATCTATTCAGGTCCTCTGCCCACTTTTTAATTGGATTTTTTTTATGTTGAGTTGTATATGTTGCTTATATTTTTGGACCTTAACGTCTTATTGGATATATCATTTGCAAATAACATCCCAATCAGTAGGATGCCTTTTCATCTTGTTTTATCTTCTGCTGTGCAAAAGCTTTCTAGTTTGATATAATCTCATTTGTTTATTTTTGCTTTTGTTGTCTTTGTCCCTGGAGACATAACCAAAAAAAATATTGCTAAGGTCAATGTCAAAGAGTTTACTGCCTATATTTTTTTCTAGGAGTTTTATGGCTTCAGGTCTCACATTTAAGTTTTTAATCCATTTTGAGTTTATTTTTTATATGTTTAAGAAAGTGATCTAGTTTTATATTTTTTGCCTGTGTCTGTCCAGTTTCCCCAACATCATTTATTCAAGGGACTGTCTTTTCCTCATTTTATATTATTGCCTCCTCTATTACAGATTAATTCACCACACATAATGTGTTTATTCATTGTCTCTATGTTGTGTTCCATTGATCTGTGTGTCAGTTTCTCTGCCAGCACCAGACTGTTTTGATTACTATAGCTATGCAGTATAGTTAGAAATCAGGGAGCCCGACACCTCCAACTTTGCTGTTCTTTCTCAAGATTGCTTTGGCTAGTTGACATCATTTGTAATTCTGTATACACTTTAGGATTATTTGTTCTAGTTCTGTGACAAATGCCATTGGTATTTTGTTATAGATTACACTGAATCTGTAGACTGCTCTGGGTAGTATGAACATCCTAAGGATATACGTTCTTCTAATTCATGAGCATGGTATAGATTTCCATTTACCGCACCTTCTTCGATTTCTTCCGTTGGTGTCATGGTTTCCAGAGTACAGGTCTTTTACCTCCTTGGTTAAATTTATCCCTACATACTATATTCTTTTTGATGCAACTGTAAGTGGGCTTGTTTTCTTAATTTCTCTTTCTAATAGTTTGCTACTAGTGTATAAAATGCAGATTTCTAAATATTAATTTTGTATACTGCAACTTTACTAAATTAATAATAGGGTTTTGGTGCACTCTTTTAGGTTTTCTATATATAGTATCATGTTATCTGAATTTAGTGAAAATTTTACTTTTTCCTCTCCAGTTTGGATATCTTTTATTTCTTTTTCTTGTTGTATTTCTGTGCTAGGACCTCCAAAAGAGGGGTCATCCTTGTCTTGTTCCTGACCTTAGAGAACAAGCTTTCAGCTTTTTACCATTGAGGGTGATAATAGCTGTGGATTTGTCATAAATGCACATAATACATTGAGTTGTGTTCCTTGTATACCTACTTTGTTGAGAGTTTTTAGCATAACTGGGAACCCTCATGCACTGCTGGTGGGATTGTAAACTAGTGTAGCCACTATGGAAACAGTATGGAGAAAAAAGTTAGAAATAGAACTATCATACACAAACATTCCAGTTCTGCATACTTATATGAAGAAAACAAAATCAACAATTTGAAAAGATGTATGCACTTCTATGTTCACTGCAGCATTGTCCAAGATAGCCAAGATTATGGAAGCAACCTAGGTGTTCATCAGCACATGAATGTACAAAGAGGATGCGGTATATGTGGCATATATATGGACACACACACAATAGAGTATTACTCAGGCATAAAAAATAAAACATTATCATTTGTGACAACACAGATGGACTTAGACAGTATTATGTTAAATAAAATACGCTGAACAAAGAAAGATACTATACAATTTCATTTATTGGTACAGTCTAGAAAACAAACCAACCAAACAAAACAAAAGAGAAACAAATTCATAGGTAAAGAGGACAATCTGATGGCTTCAACAGGGGAGGGAGATGGTAAAAACAGGGAAGGGGATTAGGAAGCACACAGTTCTAGTCATAAGTCACAGGGTATAATGTACAGCACAGGAAATAGAGTCAATATCGTAATAACTATGCGTGGTGACAGGTGGGTACTAGACTTACTATGGTGATCACTTCGTAAGGCATATAAATGCTGAATCACTATGCTGTACACACGAAACTAATATATTATTGTATGTCAACTATAATTAAAAATGAATTTAATTCATTTGGATTGGAACACCAGAGAAGGGAAGGTTGGGGAAATACCAGGATGGGGCTGGGGAAGTCATCAGTGCCATGCAGGAGGGTTGGCAATTTTCCCCACAGGCACTTTAGGTACTACAGTTACCGAGTTAATAGCACCTTTACAAGTAAAAATCTCACTATATTTTATATTCTTTAAAAATAATGTCTGTACACTATTAAGGAACAATATTAGGAAAAATGGAGCAGGCCAGGAATACATTCTCCAGATCAATTAATTTGTGTCAGCGCAGTCGTGAGGGGAGGGCCCGGTGCTTTCTCAGTCTTCATTACAAAAGACTGATTTTGCAGATTCGTTCTTTTAGTCAGATTTTGGTATTAGTTAGTGCATTCAATTCATTGACTAAGGCTCTGCAGTATACCAGATGCTAATATTTTAGTACTTAAAAACACCAACATTATTGCATGCTTACCTGCTCTGGGCCATAGGTCTTCCTCCTAAGAAAGAAACAAATTCAAAAAGGGAGGTAACATAATCAGGGCCACACAGCTGGAAGGTGAAACAGTTTAACACAGTTCTTTCCATCACAGGTTCCCGGGAATGTATAGCATAAGTGTTGAAGTAAAAATAAACTAGATGAAATTACAATGATTCTATATGCCTTTAACAGGCTTTATACTACACATAACTTCAGGTTTTCCAAAAAATTCTTATTACAATATAATCTCTAATATCATTAAAATATTTTTATCTAACTCAGTCCAACCATGAATGCTAATAAATGAGCCTTAAAAGCTCCTCTCAATCACAGAGAGCTGCTGAGCGGCTTTGGGCACAGAGAACGCTGCTTGCAGGTCTTAGTGTTTTGATTACCAGGAGCCCAAAAGCTCAGAGCAGCAATTCAATATCTGAAAACCAACTATAGTAGATTAAAGAATTAATGTTCCTTTTTATAATAGTACCTCTGGAAAACATTCGTACAGAAAGTTATCTGGGTTGAGTTTCTGGTGTGCTGATGATGTAGTTGTTAATCGCCCCCTGTGAAAGAATTATCTTTTGAATCTAACTCCAAATTTCAGTGCAAGTAGATTTGCTAAGTCATTTAGCAAGCTCCTCATTCTACTTTGAAATGTGTCTAAAAAATATGAACAGAGATCCTAAAATTCAGATATATAGTCATTTACTAAATGTATATTAAAGGAAATATAGTGAGTGAGTTATATTGGTTTCTCCAATCTGAAACTATTTTTGAAACTATTTTCCATGAATTATCTCTGACTGGATTTTCAAAGGAAATATAATGAAACATTTTCACCCATCTCTCTGTCTTTCTCTCCCCCCCCCCACACACACAATTAGTGTTTTAAAAGCTAACTTTGTGCACTGCATGAACTCTGTAACGGTCTGAAATACAGCTTAGTTTCTTTTTTTTTTTTTTTTTAATATATTTATTGATTATGCTATTACAGTTGTCCCATTTCCCCCCCACTCCACTCCATCCTGCCCACCCCCCTCCCTCCCACATTCCCCCCCTATAGTTCATGTCCATAGGTCATACTTATAAGTTCTTTGGTTTCTACATTTCCTACACTATTTTTACCCTCCCCCTGTCTATTTTCCACCTATCATCTATGCTACTTATTCTCTGTACCTTTCCCCCTCTCTCCCCCTCCCACTCCCTTAATGACAACCCTCATGTTCTAGTTGTTTGCCTAGTTTGCTCTCGTTTTTGTTTTATGTGTGGCCGTTAATAACTGTGAGTTTGCTGTCATTTTTACTGTTCCTATTTTTGATCTTCTTTTTCTTAGGTAACTCCCTTTAACATTTCATATAATAAGGGCTTGGTGATGATGAGCTTCTTTAACTTGACCTTATCTGAGAAGCACTTTATCTTCCCTTCCATTCTAAGTGATAGCTTTGCTGGATACAGTAATCTTAGATGTAGATCCTTGCGTTTAATCTTGGGTAATGTAATTATGATGTGCCTTGGTGTGTTCCTCCTTGGGTCCAGCTTCTTTGGGACTCTCTGAACTTCCTGGACTTCCCGGAAGTCTATTTCCTTTGCCACATTAGGGAAGTTCTCCTTCATTATTTGTTCAAATAAGTTTTCAATTTTTTGTTCTTCCTCTTCTCCTTCTGGCACCCCCTATAATTCGAATGTTGGAACGTTTCAAGATGTCTGGGAGGTTCCTAAGCCTCTCCTCATTTTTCCAAGTTCTTGTTTCTTCATTCTTTTCTGGTTGGATGTTTGTTTCTTCCTTCTGGTCCATACCATTGATTTGAGTCCCAGTTTCCTTCTCATCACTATTGGTTCCCTGTACATTTTCCTTTGTTTCTCTTAGCATAGGCTTCATTTTTTCATCTGTTTTTCGAATAGATTCAACCAAGTCTGTGAGCATATTGATAACCAGTGCTTTGAACTGTGCATCCGATAGGTTGGCTATCTCTTCGTCGCTTAGTTGTATTTTTTCTGGAGCTTTGAAGTGTTCTGTCATTTGGGCCATTTTTTTTTTTTTTTGTCTTGGCCCGTCTGTTACTTTAAGGGGCGGAGCCTTAGGTGTTCACCAGGGTGGGGTAACGCTGGTCGCTGAGCTGTGACGCGAGGGGGAGGGGCCGAGTGGGAGCAATGGCGCCAGCCTCACTCTCCTCCGGATTTCAATCCTTCACTCCGCTACCCACAATCAAACTGGGCCACTCTGGTGCTGGTTCCCGAGTAAGTGGGCCTGTGCACACTCTAGGCCCCTGTGGGTCTCTCCAACAACCCCTCCTGTGAGGCTGGGAGTCTCTCCTGCTGCTGCCCCAACCCCCAGGGGCACTTTCAATCAGAGGTTTGAGGCTTTATTTCCTGGAGCTGGAGCCCTGGGTTGCACGGTCTGCTTCTCTGCCCGCCGTTCATCCGGTTTATCTGTGGGCGAATGTGGTGCCGCAAGGTGCTATCTGCCACTCTGCCTGCCCCACTCTCCGCCACTCTGAGTCCGGCCCTCTCGGTTTATCTGCGCAGATGTGGGGCCGCAGGGTCTGCTAGTGCTCGGACTGCCTGCGCCATTTGTCCCACACTCCGCCAGTCTCAGTCCCGCCTCAGCCACGCGAGTCCTCTCCACCCCGGTGCCCGTCTCCGCCCCTCCTACCAGTCTGGATGAATGGTTATTTTCTATTTTCTTGGTGTTGGTCCCCCTTGCTGTTCGATTCTCTGTCAGTTCTGGTTGTGCGAGGAGGCGCAGTGTGTCTACCTACGCCGCCATCTTGGTTCTCCGTTGACAGCTTAGTTTCTTTTCTCCAGGGCTACAACATGAGTCGCCTGCCCCTAATTCATTACCAAAAGATTAAACAACATTGTGATAAAAAATAAATTCATAATATTTTATAAGAAAATATTTCTGTTGAAAGTAAAAGATTTATTTATTTTTATCTTCTTTGAAATTTCTCTCCTTGCATTTGATCCAAAAAAGTTACTGGAAAGTTAAGATAAATTCAACTGAGGTAATGTCACCTATTCTATTTAATTTCACTGAAATCTTATAAGTGCTAAAGCAAATATCACTGCCCGCCAGATTAGTCCTCCTAAAACACACTGTATTGTATTCTTTTCTTTCTTAAAAACTTGTTTCTCTGCTTTTTACTATATTTGTATTATATCCAAACTCCTTTTTAAAATCTGATTATAATCTACAGATCACATTTTTCAATGGTTCCCAATGTTTATAACCCATCACCTTATCCATCTCCAACCTATGCCTCTCCATAAGTTTTATTTTTAAAAAGAGGGAAACTATTTGTAGGGGAAGGTAACAAAAAGCTAGTCAATATTCGGAAGCCCCTGGGTTTCCTACCAGCCACCTACCGTATATAGTCACACACACCCTTTCTGTATACTTGTCTGGTCAGAACACAGAGACCGTAGGCAGGCACACTCTATTACTAACTGCGAGTTTAACTCCAACCTCATAGTTTCCTGGCGAGCTCGCTGGAGCTTATGTGGATCATGAGAACTCCTCCGAGAGACAGGATGAGGAATGGAGAGGAGGAGATACTTTTTCACCACATAAACTACATGAAATCTTTATTTTTTAGTAAAAGATTTTATTTATTTTTAGAGAGTGGGCAAGGGAGGAGGGGAGGGAGAGAAACATCAATGTGTGGTTATCTCTGGCGTGCCCCCTACTGGGGACCTGGCCCACAACCCAGGCATGTGCCCTGACTGGGAATTGAACCAGCGATGCTTTAGTATGAAATCTTTAAAGATCAGGATAGCAAAGGTAATTCAGTGGTAGACTGCAAAGAAAAGTTTGCCCTCAGATGCTATACTTTATCATCCTTTCTCAAGTCACAACAAAAGATCATCTTCTACCATGGCCCAGTTTCCTCTTTTTCTTCAAGAGAGAGACAATATAGCCTTGAATAATTTCAATAAGAAAGTGTGTATGGGCAACAATTTCTATTTTTTCCTCCAGGCAAATGAAAAAAGGTCATCCATTAAATGAAACTTTTCTCAATGATATTTGTCCTCCATTCTTTTATTCACTTCATAAATATTCATAGAGCACCAACTATGTTTTATACTTTGTTTTAAGAGTTCAAGATATAATAGTGAGAAAGTAAATACAGATAATGGAAGTTACATTACCAAGATGATGACATAGGTCGTTTCTAACTTCATTTCCCCTCACAAGAACAACTAACAACTTTAAGAACAAGACACCACGGAGAGAATCTGAGAACACAGGGGTGAGGCTGAAGTATCCTTCTGCACCACAGAGACAGAGACAGATTCCACTAGAGGGTTAGAGAAGTGGCCACTGACCACACTGTCCCTCCCCCAGGGCAGTGCGATGCCATGTGGAGAGGTCTCCCCTGAGTCTTTAGTGGGAAAAGAGAATTCAGGGCACAATCAGCTCTTCTCAACATTGCGCGTTCTTTTGTGGGAACCCGTACTTGGATCTTACACCATGGAGGCTGCAGGGAAGTCTAAGGCGTTCAAACACTGGGAACCTGACTGTCGTGGAGATTTGCTTACAACAACCAGTGCAGGAATCTTGGCAGGCCAAGTTCATACCAACCAGTGGTTTTGCTCATCTTCAGACCCAAGTGAGGGGTATGCTCTGACCAGAGAACTTCGCAGTACTCAGATTTGCTTGATTTGGACCCTCAAACAAGGATCTTCCAATCTTTGCTCCATGCCCAGGCAAGAAGCTGAATCACAGCCCCATTCACTGTGGAGAGCGCCTTCCAGGCCTATCTGACCAGAAGCGCTGGCAACAACTCCTGAATTCAGTGCATCCGGGTGTAGCTTGAAAAGAGAGGTGGGCAGAGTCAGTAATTTGCAGAGCAAAACCAGTGGCCCTATTTGATCTGGAAACTTGAGGTGTGCATTGGCTTAAGCTGAGGCAACAAAAAGCTTTACTGACCTTAGAGCTGCTTCTCCTGCACCCGGGCAGGGGACCCAATTTATAGGCCTACTCATCACTGAATATAGTCATCAGTCTGCCCCAACAGAGAAGCTAACCATAGCACATGGAAAGCTGCTCAGCACATTCAACAGCCCCCCATGCAGTGGTGCTTGAACAGAGCACAGACCTTGGCTTTCCCCATCTGCAAAGCAAAGCCAATGACCGCACCTGACCAGAAAATTCAGTGCACACTGTGGACTGACCAGGTTCCCCAAACTATGAGCTGTACAGGCCCTGGGTCTTGTTCTGCTGACTTGCCAGGGCAGGGCAGCTCATGTATAGCTCCATCTACTACTTAACATAGTATCCAGTCCCAACCCTCGAGTAAGCTTGATCAGGGAATCCAGGCAACCACAGGGTCCACCCTACAGCCTCACTTGGGTAGCCAACAGTCCTATCCAACTGATTTCGGCCAGTGGTGCCAACCCCATCCTCATCCTCAGAGTTCAAACAGTTGCCTTGCCCCCAAATAGACCATAACAGCAGGGCCCACTTGCCCAAGAACATTACCGGCAGACACACTCAGAAAGCCAAACTGGGATGACTGGTAAAAAGCTGTCTGTGCCAAAGCAAAACTATAAAGTCTGGAAGAGAAGCCAATTTCTCAAGTGCATAGATGCTAATATAAGGAATCAAAAATCATCAAAAAATAGGTAAATATGACAACATCAAATGAAACTAATAAACCTCCAATAAGCCTTATCCTTTCTTGTTGCCTCTTCATCTGGGCTCCAGACCTTCTCAGAGAAGCTGAGCTTCACTAAGCTACCTCTCCCTGCTAGGTGTTTTTCGTGTTACTCCCTCTGTGATTTTTGTGTAACTTTCTTACATTTTTCTGGCAATACCTGTTTTTAGCCAACATAGATATGAGTCCGTATATATAGACACAGCATATTCTCCCAACCAACACTTATTGAGTGTATAATATACCACCGCTAAGCCAGAGACTAGAGAAACAAAAGTAGGAAAGAATGTCTACCCGAGAAAAACCTGCAGTCTGATGGCTACCATCTTATTCATTTGTTTCCCTGACGTCCTTGCATCTGGGGGTGGAGAGGGGAATGGTAGGAGTGGAGGAGGACTGGAACCACAACTAAGGTAATGTTTGCCATTTGCTAGACACTTGATATGTCCATACTGAATTTCACACCTTCTATTGTCTTTATTTCATTAATAACAGGTATGAAAGTTGGTAAGAGCAGATGCCTAATAAAAAGCTAATAAAAAGCAAAGCTAAGATTCAAACTGAAATCTATACAATTACAGCATCAATGATCTTTCCACTAATTTGGTTTATTGGTACTTAATTGCCAATTTTGTTTTTTTAAAAAAAATCTGAAAGAAATAAAAAAGGCAAATTTTTATTACTAATTCATTATTTACTGATATAAAAATTGAAGTCTATTCTGTATCATTCATTTCATGGGTGCCACATTTAAACTTGTCACTTTTTTACTCAATGTGATCTCAGCTGCTTTCTATATCTGTCCAGCAGTTCCATATTTGGAGAGGTAATCAATCACAAGTCTCTTTAATACGAACCTGAGCACACATAATCTCGAAACTTAAATAAAAGGAAAGTGAAATAGTTAACTAAGTATTAGTGCCTGAGAATGTGGCGCTTCTCAAAAGCATCGGCATAGGGCCTGCTCTGTGACGCAAGGACACGTACGAGACCATTCATTACCAATGTTAAATCTTTAAGGGGGATTCAAACTTTTTTTTCTTACACTAAAATGATTCATGTGTTTGAGCCACATTGAATGGGAAGCAGCAGGGGCATTGGAAGGTGATAAATTTACAGGGAAAACTGGAAGATCACCATTAGGGAAATGGAAGAAACACCCAAACACACTGCCAGCTGCAGACTTACTATCGATCTGACATTATCAGTGAAGGAATCAGCACTGAATTACCGCTGTCTCACTAATCTGAGATGAAGGGAATTTTACTGTCTTCTTTGTGGAAAGAGTAGGTTGAGATGTGGAGTAGGGGCACAGGTCTCAGTCACAAAGCCGAGACCAAGACCCACCTCATTAACTTTCAGTGTTTTCCGTCAGGTCACAGAGCCTCCCCGGAGAGTTTTATTAAACTAATAATGACCTGAGCTCTTCATGCTGGCTGACTTCAGATTTCAAATATAGATACACTTTAATAATAAGGGTGAATGATTTTAATTACCAAAAGCTAACCCTTGGAGTATTGTACTAGCAAAAGAATGTTTCACAACATCTTGATCTATAAGAAAACAGAAAAAACTTCTTCATTCTTATCCTACTCTTTAGGACTTTACACACCATTTTCCAGCAGTTATACATGGTCACAAATAACTTTTATAGATTTTATTAGTTGAAATCCATCGATAGTACTGTATCTTCTGATAGTTTTCTCTTAGCAAAACCACCATGTGGACTCCATCCTGTACTACTTTGTCAAAAGTGAACAGGTGCTTAGTGGCAGCCATGAAACTCATTGGGGTAAACATGATGAGATGGTATTCAAATTTAATTTGTATTATATAACCTAAAAAGCAAAAGCCAAACCTTATTCTTCATATAGGTCATTTTATGAGTATTGTAATATCTCTTAAACAAATATTATTGTGAGCTTAGTGTCTGTAGGTGTCTTAGTGTCTTAGACTTGAAGGATAGAGAAAGAGCTTCCCAGACAAGGAAAAACTAAAGTAGTTCATAGACAAGAAGCCATTATTATATGAAATCCTAAATGGATTTATTTAAGAAAAAGAAGATCAAAACTACGAACAAAAAATTGGACAAGAAGTAATATCTATTTACAATTGAATCTAAAAAACAAACTAAGCAAACAAGAAGAACAGAGACAGAATCATGGATACAGAGAGCATTTTGATGGTTTCCAGATGGGAGGGGGTTGTGGGAGAATGTGCGAAGAGGTGAGAGGGTTAAGAAGTACAAATAAGTAGTTACAGAATAGCCACAGGGATGTAAAGGAGAGTATAGGAAATGGAGTAGCCAAAGAACTTATACGCATGACCCATGGACATGAACAATGGTGGGAGCATTGCCTGAGGGAGTAAGGGGTGCTTTGTGGAGAGGGCAAAGGGGGCAAAATCAGGACAACTTTAATAGCATAATCAATAAAGTATAATTAAAAAACAAAAATAATATAGCAAAAATGAATTACTTAGGATTAAGGAGGGATTTCTTGCATAAACTCTCATGTTGACTTAATTGAGTGGAAGAGGTTAGTGCGCTGGTGAGGATGTAGTGAAAAGGGAACCCTAGTACACTGTTGGTACAGCCACTGTGGAAGACAGTATGGAATTTCCTCAAAAAATTAAAAATTGAACTACCTTTGACCCAGCAATTCCATTGCTGGGAATATACCCTAAGAGCCCTGAAACACCAATATAAAGGAATTAATGCACTCCTATGTTCATGGCAGCACAATTTACAATAGCCAATATTTGGAAACAGCCTAAGTGCCCATCAATAGATTAGTGGATTAAAAAACTGGTACATTTACATAATGGAATACTATGCAGCAGGAAGAAAGCAGGAATTCCTACCTTTTGTGACACCATGGATGAACTAAAGACTATTATGCTAAGTGAAAGCCAGTCAGTGAAAGACAAATACCATATGATCTTACTTATAAGAGGAATCTAATGAACAAAATAAACTAACAAGCAAAATAGAACCAGAGGCATGGAATCATGGAATAGAATGACAGCTTTAAGAGGGGAGGAGGAAGGCGGGGGCTGTTTGAAACTTGGTGAAGGAATTAGTCATAGAACATACATGAATGTCCCATGGACATGGACAACGGTGTGGGGATTGATTATGGAAGTGGGGGGTGAAGGAGAAAGAATTGGGACAACTGTAATAGCAAAAACAATAAAACATTTTTTAAAAGTATGGAGAAATAATTTTAAAAAATAATAAATATAATTAAAGATGGAAAAATCACTAAATAAAACAAACTGGGACAGGAAAAAAGATATATTTCAATAAAATTAAAAATCTATAATTGTACAGGAAAAATACTAGGAATTTTGACTCCACTGAAATTTGACTCATTGCATATAAATGACAGCCGCAACAAAGAGAACAAGATGTTGCTATCACTTTGAAATAGGACTCATTATTCCCTTCCCCCTGCCCCTCTGGTTACTATCAGTTTGTTCTTTATTTTAATGTCGCTGGTTACATTTTGCTTGCTTGTCTGTTTTGTTGATTAGGTTCCACTTATAGGTGAAATCATATGGTATTTGTCTTTCAATGCCTAGGAAAATGGAGACAACTGTACTTGAACAATAAAAAAAAAAAGATTTTTGGTTTTATTGTTTTAATCACATCTGGGCTTTTTTTAGTGGCCAGTGGTATACTCTAATGTATACCTGGTAAAATTTCTATTCTAATCTCCTTTTCTTTCTGATTCATAATAAAGATTTTTAGCAGCTCTTCCTTGCCTCTGTCATTGTAAACTACACTGTCTTCAAGTGCATGGTGTTAAAAGAATGACCTATGTCTAGGTTCAAAACAAGGGTCAAAACTCATTCTGCCACTTTCTAGAAGCCTGGTCTCTATTTCCATGTTGCTATTTTCCTCCGAGATAGGACTAACTGGAAACGCTGTGGAAAGGACGACATGTGCTAAGACACATCATGCCTTTAGTATACACAGTTAGCATCCAGTAAAGGTTATTCATTATTAATGCAAACAAACTCACCCCATGGCATCTCTACTTCTAATTCATTCTGTGGTTACAGACCTTACTCCACATTTCACAGCAGGGATTTTTAGAGGTTTTTGATGAGCCAACAATAAGCACCTCTTGCAGTTTTGTCATTGAATAGATGGTTATTTGAACATTTTCTAGTAGTGTTATGACTCAAGAGAAGCAGGAGGCACCTGGAAGTCTCTAATTTCCTTCTGTCTCCAATAACCCCCTGTGGGCTTAGATCCATCAGTCAGCACCAAATTAAACTGTAGGGCTAAGAGCCTCTGCTTTAGAATCGGAATTCAGTCTCCTACTTCAAGACGCTGTTAAGGATTCCTTAAAATCCACTCTCTGTCTTCTCTGTCAGTCTGAATCTGGCCTTGCCTGGTCCAAACGTTTCTTCTCCCAGAAAATCAAGTCCTTTCGGCCCTACTGTCCTTTCAGGGCATTTTTAGCTCTCCTTTTGCTCAACATTATGCTTTCAGAGGAGGATTTAAATCTTTTCTTTGCACAAACAGAAGTTCTACTAAGCATTTTTTCTTAAATAGTCAAGCAGTTTTCCTGAGTGTTAGAGTTTGTCAACAGTCTTGGTACAATAGAGGCAGCTTGCAGGCAACTTTCAAACGGTACATTTCTGACCCTCACTCGAAGTGTCTATACACTGGAATAGGAGTCCTTACAGAACAGAGAAGAAACTAAAGGGGATAAGTAATCAGTTTTAACCTGGGTTCTTGAATTATGAGTTTAGCAGGCAGACATAACTCAGCCTGATGTGTCTGGAGAATTACAAGGGACTTGGTCCAGGTGGAAAGTAGATGGCAGTAGAAAATGGGACTAAGGTGGCAGGCAATGGCCAGAGATGGACCATCTATGTCATAATAAAAAGTTTGGACTGGGTCCAGAAAGAATGTCCTTCTAAACCTAGATCAGAAGCTTTTAAAAAATAAATAGAAATTTTCCAAGTCCCACTCCATACTTATGAAATCTGATTATTAACAGGGAAGCCTGCTCTTCTGTCTCTTGATCCAATCCAAACTCTTTTGTTTTGTTTCCCCCATCTCACTGGAACAGAAATAGCTATCAAACTAAACAGAGAAAAACTGTACTAATTGTGAAAGTTCTTTAATGGAATTTTGTACCAGACGTGAATTACATGGAAACATATACCACTGTGCAGAGATCCTAGTTTGTCAATTTTTATGTGTTTGACTGATGTCCTTTCAGCATTTAGATATTATGGTAGAATCATTCCATATTTATTTGTACTCGGTTGATGATTTGCAAGTTTTCTCAAGTCTTTGCCATGAGGTTATATGATATTTATACATACAGGAAAATCTGTTCTTCCTTCAGGCCAAGAAGACCAATAAAAACTACAGAGTATAAAAAGCAGACTACTGTAGAAAAAAGATTGATATAAAATACAAAATACAATCAAGTATTATAATCCTGGCTTCATATAGTCCATGACACCAAGAGGTAAAACTGGTATGATCCCCAGGATCTGCTGACATCGCATCCTTAACAGAAAGATGGCCCAGTCTGAAGAGGGCTGTTAAAAAGATGGACTTGATCTGAAATGATTAAGCCAATGGGGACTAGAATTTCCAGACTATTTAAAAGCTCAGAAATAACACAAAGCTCATAAAACCTGTCATCTCTCTTCTATTCTCTGTCATGAGTCCCGGTGATTTGCCTCCTATTTATCTGTCTTTCTCGAGCTCACCTACAATCCACACCCCCTGCAACTGACCTAGTTTAGGTTCTCACTTTCTCTTGCTTATGCTCAGGCAAGTCTTCTCACTGTTTGTGCAGCCCTCAGCATCTTCCTGTTGTAATCTTCCACACCTTATAACGGTATCTGAAACACGCTGAGGCTGGGGTGACTTCCAAAATATCATTTTTTTAAATTAAAACTTTTAATTATTCCAAATATATCTAAGATCAAGTCCACATTCCTTGACCTGAAGGAATCGCACATAGAGCGTTATGCTAGGCCATGGCCAGTCTTTCTTTAACTCTGATGACTCAATTAGAAATGGAACCTAAACAGCATAATCAGGCTTGAGCAAGGATTGCTTCCATGGGAGTAAATGAACCTTTTCTCCCCCAGAGGCTACTTCAGCTCTCCCCCAGCCCAGCAGCAGCCTCCACCTGCTACCCTGAGGTTTTATTCCATAGGCACTTTCACTTGTGCCTATCACTTTTGGATAGGTCTGGAACCAGGGCTATTGCTTTTGGATAGGTCTGGAACCAGAGGCTGCTTACTCATTTGTTTCTCCACCAATGTAAAAAGCTAGTGCACCTCATGCATTCTTTGCATAAGTTATTTGCTGATATTGGTAGTAAATTGAAGTAAAAGAAAATTTGAACATAATCTGAATGGTGATTCTCATCATTCCAGTTTAGAGTAGCCATTTCTAGTCTGATCAAATATCTTTGCTGACCCAGATCCTGCTTATAATTGTAGCAAATTTTCCATCCAAGTCTGCTACACCTTTCTTTAGTCCAAAACTACTCATAATTCCCTCAAAACACAGCACCCATGCAAGCCTCCATCATTGTTCTTATGACCCTCTTCTTCCTCTAAATATAAGTCATCTTTCAGGACTCACTTCTGCATAACTCTTCCAAGAAGACTTCACAGACACTCTCCTTCCCCTCCATACTGGCTTAGGCCTCCTTCCACTCTGCTCCCATTCAAAGTGCTAAATAAAAGCACTTTTACTTGCTGGAATCCCCTTCTATACTCCAAAATCCTTCAGAGTGGGATGCATTTTATTTATCTCACATATCCATCCCTCACACTGTGCCTGGAATACTCTCATGTTCAATGATTGTTTATTGAACTGAATTACAGTTTTTTTTTTAATTTGGAGTGAATGAAATTACAATTACTGATGCTCCTTGTTAAAATACATACATAGTCCCAATTTTTCCCAGATGAAATATTGCTACAAAAAAGAGAAAAAGTCAATTTCCATTCAGATTCAATTCTAACCACAAACAAAATTTGTATGGAAGGTTCACGATATGATGATGATGATGACGATGATGGTGACAACGACAATGACAACTAATACTGACTGAGGACTTATGTCCAGGCCTAACAGTTTCTGTATGTACTGTTTCTGTTTTCGATCTTAGAACACATACTACTGTTACCCTTATTTCATATTGTGAAGCACAGGGAGATTTAAGTATTTGCCCAATCACACAGCTACCACATCTGCACAATGTGCTCTGGGCATCCCTCCTAGCATTTTCCAAAACAGCAGCCATGCTGAAGATTACACTGGACTTTAGTGGGAAAGTGTTACTGTATATGTTGGCTGTACATCCAAAAACCTATGGCTTATTGTTGTAGCACCTTTTCCTTGTGACTAGAGTGGACATTCCTTGCAGGCAGGATGTACACAGAAACCATTGTATTCCCCATTGGACCTACCACAGTTGTGAACACACAGATTCTTGAGATACATGTGTTGGCTAATTGCTTATTTAAAGACTTGTAGTGGCGGTCTCAAGCATTTCCTGTATGTCTCTTCTTATGGAAGCATATATATCACCTTTATTCACTAAAAGGTGCAGTGGGGACACATTTTTCTCTTCCAATTTTTTACTTACTCTTCAGTCTTCGTCCTGATCCCTTGGCATGTAAAACAGGCATCATTACTCAATGTTCCGTCTACCTCTTGTATTCTGGCTTGCACAGAATCATTTCTCTCAGGGAAGAGTGGATTTTTCCAATTAAGATCTCGACAAATTAGCAAAGTATTTTACATAAGCCACTCAAACTGTACGATGCTCGGCTGCACTTGGCCGCTTTGATCCGCATGGATTTCACGGTGCTGCAAAACACCGCCACCTCTTCCGAATGTCCTAACCCAGTAGTCCCGGTTCTGTGGAGTTTACACTCCAAATTACAAAGCTGTAAAACAGTGTTAATGACTTATCTAGGTCTCCTAAATATTTGGGTAAACTGAAAAAAAAAGGTAATTTTTTAAAACTCTTCATTAATGAAGCAGATTCTAATTTTATTCCCATTGTATAATGTCTGAAAAACCCTCCTTCTTAGCCTTATTCACTCAGTGGCTACCATTCCATATAATTGCAGATACTAAAGAATATCCAAATCCTTGTGGATCCTACTATGGTCCCAGGTAAGTTGTGTCAGTTAACTTGTGTTACAGGGACAGTTCTATGGTACCCTTTTCTTATTTTGTGTTCAAAAAGAAAATGCCCTTTGCATGTCCAATTGTAATGTCTGATGCTTGCTTCCATTTTAGAACAAACATAATGAGGTTACATTTGGACTAATTTTCATAAACAACGAGACCAAATTTCATTTGTCCCAAGATGCAGAATTAGGCGGAGTAGAAGACAGACTGTAATCTAGTCCTCTCCATGACTGCATTTGTTTATCAGTATTTATTTAATTTACTCCAAATAAAAACCTTGTCTCTAATTTGTGTAGGGACTTAGAGAAAAGTAAAGTTGAACTTTTGGTTCCTTCTTACATCTATTAGATACCACACTGTTTATTAACCAGGACAAATTGCGAACCTTGTTGAATAATTTAAATATAATACTAATAAGCTACTGTAATTGTGTTTATTATGGGACATTGGACAGACAACTAACCTCTCTGGGCTTTGGTTTTCTCATCTGCAAAATTAGATATTGAATTAGTCTATAAAAATAACCTTCTAGTGATTCCAGTTAGAATTTGAAAGCAGATGGATATTTGGGATATAAAAAGGAAACTTTCAAACACCGAAGTTTTCTTCGGAAACCAGAGGCTAGTGTTGTCCAATGGAAAGAGCACAGATTTTGTCCCTTGACAAATGAATTTGATTTGCAAAGATGAAATTAACTAGCCATCTGATCCTGACTTCACTGTGAGAGGAAGGAATGAACGATTTCTCTTGCATAGGTGCCGTAAGTTTTAAAAATAGTGTGTAGAAAGTGCTAGCATATAATCGATGTTCAATAATTGTAGCTATTTGGGACATAACAGGCTTATCTTTTCTACCCCCTCCCCCTTCATTTTTTCACATCTTTACTTACAGTAGCAAAGTGCTTTTCACAAATGAGGTCGTAGGCGCTGTGAGATGGGACGTGGTGGATACTCACACGAGAACGGGGTATGGCTACTCTGGACGTCACCCCTGCAAGTTCCGAACAGCCCAAGCAAATTCCCACTGAGCATGAGTAACCACAACAGGAGGGGCTAAAGATGGAGACAGGACACTAGCCTTCTGGTTGCCGCGTCCCAGGGCCAGCTTTGACCCGCTGACTTTGACCACTTATATAAGATCCAAAAGTCAGAGAAATAAAATGGAAAGAACAGAGAAAACTCACAAAAGGGAAGGACCTCTGTAGTCTCCTGTGATGCCATTTCCATTAGATTAATATGTAAACTGTTAGTAAGTATTAACATAAATTTTTATACAACCTTTATAAATTCAAGTATTTATGTAATTTGCTACTGATAATATTTTGTTTCATCTCTCATAGGTGATCCTCCAGACCTTTCTAGGTGTGCACAGTGACCAGTCCCTACAGGGAAGAAAGAAGGGGGGATTTAGTTTGTGATCTTGTTAGTCTGTGTATTGAAACAAACCCTCTGAAGAAGAGTCAGTTGCCTCTCAAGCAGAAAAAATGTCAAATAACCTATAATTCTTTTTAAATTTGCTCTATTTAATTTACATTTATCTATTCAGTTTTAAATAACCAAGTTGCAAAATCCTTTGGAGGTTTAGCAGGCAACTCAGAGAAAAAGAACTATCGATTTCCTATCTCTGCCAAACACTGTCCTACCACTAGATCTCCTCCCCTCATTGGGTAAGGAGAAAAATCTCTCTCTTCTTGCTCTCTGTCCCTCAAATCACATGCCCAACACAACAGAAGCCATGTCCGCTCACCTTCTAAAACATACCCTAAATCTTGCCCATATCTCCATCTATACTATTTCCAACATTTTTCAAACCAGCACACTCCTGGGGACTAGTTTATACTCCACATTAAGACTGATCTTTTAAAAAAGATCAGATAAATCAGTAAATCAGATCACACTGCTCCTTGTTTCTAAGATTTTAATAGCTTCCTACCAAAATTGGAATAAACATCCAACTTCTTACACTGGCCTATATAGCCCTATGTCATCTGCTCCCTCCCTCCTTACTGACCTCATCTTCTTCATTCTCCTTCCCACCCACCAAGCCTCAATGGCCTTCTTTCTCATTCTAAAAAATGCCAAGCTCATTTCTTCTGCAAGGCCTGTCACTAGTTTCTCATCTGCCGGATTCTTGGGTGTGTGACCTGTGCATTCACACACGGCCCTGGTATCAAAAGGGGCCCACATGTGGTTTATTGCTCTACTGTTGCCTTTAAAAATGTTTAAGAGTTTCACCTTTTAACTTGTATTTTGTAAGTGAAATCCAATGGCATAATGGAGCCCATGGGTGAGCAGAAGAAACACATATAATACTGTCATCATTCATCGCCACTGCATTTGCAGGCAGCATTTGCGACGCCCCATGAACACAGAGTTCTGATGGATCTGCGCTGAGTAGGAGTTCATCATGACTCTGAGTGAGTACAGGCATGATGTGATGGCGAGAGCTGACTAAGCAGGCGCACCGAGAGCTCTGGGAGGCCATGCCTTCTACTGAGAACAAGAACTTGCTTTACAAGTAGAAAGGAAGCCATGGCGTTCTAAGAAACATGAATCATCAAAGAACCCTATCATAACCTTTCTTGGTCATGTAACTTCCCAGTACTAGCTAACCACCTACACCAAAAATGAAAAAGGAAAAGAAAGATAGGGGAACCCATAATTTATTTTTATTTAGTCTTTCCTCACTCATAATTAAACTCGAGGCAAAGAGCATGCTTATCAAGAAGTGAAATAAGAATAGTTGAGTCAATTTTGTACAATGTTTCTTGTAAGAATGAAATACATATGTAAATACAAACTATGAAATCAAAAATTATTAATTTTGGTGATGCCACCAATGAGTTAAATGCTGTCAGTTTTGCTTTTAAAACTGGCACTACACAATATAAGGACGAATGGTAGCATCTGTCAAATAATTTGAAATTTTAATCTTCTTTGCTTAAATAACATTAATACAACATATTAATTATGTTAAAATAAGTAACAAACACTATGACAAGTCCAGAGAAAGACCACAAAAAAAATGAGAAAGTTTCCTATTTGAGTTTTTTTAATGACACTTTTTCTGCTTTTATAATAAGGGGTCCCACATTTTCATTTTGCAAGAGGCCCTAAAAATTAAGAAGCCAGCTCTGCATGCATGAGATGTCCCTCTCTTGTCTCCAACTTCACAAAGTTGACTTCTTTCTCTAATTCATGTGTCTCATCAAATTATCAACTGTTTTGAGAAGCTACCCCTCATCCACCAACCTAAATCAGTTGCCAAGCACTCCCTAGCAAACCCCCCTCAGTGCTCTGCATGGAGGTACGTATGAATGTTAGTACATTCCAGCTGTCTGTCTGTGTCTCCTTCTTTGTGGGAACAGAATCTTGGCTTTCTTGTTTCCCACCAACCTTTGGAGTGAAGAATAGTGACTGATATTTATTAGACATTCAATAAATATTTGTGAAATGAGTGCATGAATGGACATAAAAAGTACTATGGTATCCTATTTAAAATAAACATTTTTAAAGTCACAGTGTAATTTAAAAATGGTGCTTTCACTATTCTTCACTATTTATAAAATTTAGAAGTGAAAAAAGTCAATTTTGAACCACAGAAAAATACAGATTAATTTGGAAGCTGGCAACATCCAATTTTCAGCATATTTTATACAGTATGGTTATAAAAATAATGGTGGTGTAATAATATTTTTCAGTCTACCATATACTTTAAAAGAAGTTTTCTTTTCCAATTAGTCTTTTGTTTAAATGCTCCCTATAAATGACCAGCTATAAGTTTCAGGTAAAAACTAATAGTGTCATGCCTTTATTGTATTTTTAAATATTTTTATCATCAAACATCTAGATAGGGAAGGCTGGTAGACATCATCTTGTATGTAAAGTAGGCAACCGTTGCCTGAATGATTGCGTTAAAAAGGATAACACTCCTTTGCCTTACTCCTTACCCTCTAGAATAGACTGCCCTGGCTGGTTCCCAACATCTCCGTGGATGCAGAAATGGGGCGGGGGAATGTGATTCCGCATGTCTGCCATCCCCAGCCTCAGATACTCATAGAAAAGGGCATGGTATAAAGGTAAAGAGAAAAAAATATTCCACTTTTTTGATCTAGAGTGAAGTGTACATTTTTGTGCTACCGAGGCAACAATCTTGCCCTAGGCAGCACTGCAAATAACTGTAAAAGATAATAAAAAATTCAAAATTCTGCAGAACATGAAACTATGTCACCCTGTGATTTGTTATGAAAGAGAATTTATATAGAGCCAAAAATACAGCTACACCTAGTCATTGTAAATACTAAATATATTCTCATCTTTAATAAGGTGGGGTACACACATTTTAGAGGTAGTTATTAAGTGGATATATTTGGGATATTTGGAATACAAAGGTACAAAATACATATATATATATACTATATATTATAAAAAATAATCTGATTGTCTTTTGTCTAAAAGATTAGAATGTAATCAGTAAAAGTCTTTACAAAATACTTCCGGCTGTCAGGACCTGTAAGAAAGTGTTGCCCTATTTAATTTACTGTCGACACCAACAATGGATAACAGGGCTTTTCATTTTTATTCATTACTTAGTACTCCTTGACACCTGCTTGGGAATGATTACATAAGTTATGTGGATCTCAGTTACTCCAAAGGGATATTTATGATAAAATAATATATTCTAAGAAAGTAAATAAAATGTCATAGGTAACTCTATAAAGTGAAAATGGAAGGAAATACTACCAACTACCAACAACTCTACATAAATAAATTTGACAGTAAAGATGAAATGGACCAATTCTTCAAAAAGAAACATTTGTCCAATACTCAAAACTCAATTAATATATTTGATTATATTAGCAGCTAAAGAAGAAAAATCCTGTGACTATATAATTGGTGCAGAGACAGCATTTTATAAAATTCAATACCCATTCATGATCAAAACTCTCGGGGACCTGGGAATAGAGGGGAAATGTCCCACTAAGATCAGGAGGAAGAGAAGGATTTCCTCTCTCACCACTCTTATTCAACACAGTAGTGAAAGCTGTAGCCAGCGCAAAAAGGAAATGAAAGGCACACAGATCAGAAAAGATCTATTCCTATTTGCAGATAACAGGAAAATATCAGGGAATCAACAATAAAAACAAACTCTTAAAACCAATGAGCAAGTTTGGCATGGTCACAGAATAATACAAAATTAACATATCAAAATTAATTGTATTTCTATATGCAAACAATGTATGCATGAAAATCAAAATTCAAAATATATTACCATTTACAATTGCTCAAAAAGAATGAAAGACTTAGGTGTAACCTAACAAAATATTTAAAGGCCTTGAATGTCAAATTACAAAATGCTGAAGGAAAGAAGTCAAAGGCAATCTAAATAAACAGAGAGACGCATCATGTTCAGAGATGAAATAACATAGCGTGGCTTTGGAGATGTTCCGAGTGTAGACCTGAAGCCAGCCCTCAAATGTACAATTACAACAGAGAGTGATACTTACTTTTACAGGGATATCTGCAAGCTGCTAAATACAGTGACCCTCTGTGGGCAACGATTTATCAGAACATGTGAACAATGTAACTGAATCTATTTAGAAAAGCACATCCTCTCGGACAAGAGTGAGAAGGACAGGGGACAATTATTGACCCTCTACCATATGTTCTGCATTATGCCGGGTGCTTTTCCTGCTTCCTCCCAGTTGATCCCTGCAACATCCCTTGCGATGGGTTGTGTCATCATCCCTTTCTTACCGAAAAGGAAACCGCAGGTCAGAGTGATATGACCAAGGCTTTTTATCTAATCTAGAAAGTGTGTTCTACACACCATCTAAACCTGAATCTATCTGACTCCGAAGCCCTTTCCTCCCTGCCTGGCTAATGTTTACAGGGGGATGATAATCTAGCACATGCTATACACAGGTGGTTGTTTGCTTCCCCACCCCTGATTTACTGATAATACATACAAACTGACTGCCCTCGCCTCTAAATTGGTTATTCGGATTGATTCCTCTATAATTTAGTTGTAATTCCGATTTGGTTCTGGGAGGAGGTGAGTGTAACTTCCACCTACTCCACCATCATCTTGGATCCTCTGCCCTTGACTCTAAGAAAGAACGTGCAAATGTTTACAAAATATGCTATTTTAAAATATTCTAAATAAAGATTTAGTGATAAAAAGATACTGAAACTATTGATTACAGTGAGATTTGGGGAATATCTGAATTTCATTAAACCATGTTATTTCTAGCCCTGAACTATTCCCTATCTTTATACATTTCACCCTCCATTTTTTCCCCCATAAGAGTAACTCCCAAAAATTAAGAGTAGTGGAATAAGTAAATATGCATAGATATATAGTCAATATACATGCACATATGATATTGTGTTTGTGCACATATATGTTATGCGTATAGATGTAATGATCCTATATATGTGCTTATATACATATGTACACACATGCACAGAATTGAGGGACTTGTGTCATTCTCTCTTTAATTTGCAGTCCTAGACATACAGGAATATAACAATGAACGAGGTACACATGACCCCTTTCCTCAAATGGCTTATAGTCTGGCAAATAATAAACAAATAAAGTAACAAAAAATAAAAGAAAATATGTATTATTTGTATTATGCACATGTAAACGAGTGAACAGAATAAGAATGAAAGATTTGAGGGTGAAAAGGAAGCTTTCCCTTCTCTAATTTTTCCAGAAGCAGTTATTTTGGTGATGGGCACTGTAGTTATGTTTGATCAGTCCTGGTTAGAAAGTGGAACTTGCAACTCTGGTTGCAAAACAAATACAATGTACTTCATGTCTTCTTGAAGTTAATCAGAAAGTAAATAGTCCCCCCCAAATCTAAATAAGATAGAAATTTATTTGAAAGCAAAAAAAAATTCAATATCCTCAGCATAAGAAATGTTCACAATCAGAGGAAAAAATTCTATCTCCTTGAGCTATCTCAAGAAACTGGGAAACGTTAATGAAGAGTTAATTACAAATTAATTCTTTCATTGACAGAGAAAACATTTGTGGTCATTTGCAGCATGGTAGTAACAGTTAATTTTTGATTTTTGTTATTTTTATTATAATAATGCATAAAGTTATGTTAGTTTAATACTTTAATAGGAAAAGCTTGGAGTAAAAGTTGCCTAACTTGAAGCAATAATTTTATAATAGTGGAATTTCAAGCATCAGCTAAAAGGGAACGTTATTCAGCAAGGGTTGCTCTTAGCACTCCCCCTTCTCTAAAATCTCTCAAGTGCTAGTGTGGGGTCGATGTGTGTGGGGGGAGGGGGGGAGAGAGAGAGAGAGAGAGAGAGAGAGAGAGAGACTCAGTATTGCATTTTTCATGCTTAGCTGTTTAAAGGACCTTGTTTTGTGTACTACATGTATCAGAATAGTGAATATTGACATATTCCATACAAAGAAATTCTACATATAAACAATACAACCAAGTATCCAAGTGTCCCATCAACTAAAACAATTTATCTTTTTTTACTGTTTGATAGACCTTAAACAGTAAAAAAAGAGAAAGGTATAGAAAAAAAGATGAAGATGAGGCGTATCAGAAGGGAGGAGGAGGAGGAGGAAGTGGAGGAGAAAAGAGGAGGGGGAAGGAAGGGGAGGGAAAAGGGGGGAGGAGAGAGAAAAATAAGGAGTAATAGAATGGTCTCAGTTTGAGTGCTCACCGCCTTGGAGCCCTCAAATTGATCTTATTTGACTACTGTCGATGCTGAGCAGTTGTCGGCAGTCAGTGGTCTGATTTTACCCACCACCTTTCTTGGACAGACTAGTGATGGATCTCGGATTAGAACATGAATTCATGGAACCCAGCCGAGACCTTCCAACACCTCATGCTACAGTGCCTAAACTAGATTTTTTTTTTTTGGTGTTTCAAAATTTCTTTGTGGAGGTATAATTGACAAATAAAAATTGTATATGTTTAACGTGTGATGATGCTTTGACATACACAAACATTGTGAAATAAGCATCACAATCAAGCTGATAAACACATCCTTCACTTCACATCGTAAAATGGGGCTATCTTGGTCAAGGAGTGCAATGTTTCAGCTACGCGAGAATGAGTTCTGTACAAAAATGTAAATAAATATAAGTAACAATATACTACCACATAGTTGAAACTTGCTAAGAGACTAGATCTTAAGTGTCATAACCACCAAAGGTTGATTTTAACGTTATATGTATAAATATTTAAATATGTTTCTGTTATATTAAAATAGATTTATCTGAAAGTATTACTAACTTTTTAAGTAGACTTTATAAATTTTTTATTTTTCTCAATAAATGCAGCAAGTCCTTGCAATTTGTACTATTCTGTAAAATATGAAAATGTTAAAAATGAATCTTCTTGAGAATCATTCCCTTTATGTCTGCTCGGCATAAAACTGTAAACGCACAAAACACGAAGTTTGGAACTACGTGACAGAGATACCTTGCTGCCCAACTGCTCCGGCTAATGACTTTAAAAAATCACAAGGGGAAATAGGAATTCTCAGTGACCCAAGAAAAACATTGTTTCTAATGACAGAAAAAAGAGTTAAATAGACAATACCTTATTTATCTCTCTTTTTAGTTTACACCATTTCCTCTGGAAAGTATGTAATTCTAAAAAACCATGCACTAGGCAGGGTGAATATGGTCTCATATCTAAAATTTTTCGTTGATTCCCAACATTTGTTTTCAGCTTCCTCCTCCAAAGAGCTCGTGCTCAGAGGGATACTGAATGAAGTGAGAGATCTGCCACACTCACTCCTCAGTCAGATCTCTGCGCACTGTCTCCTTTCGGTTCATTTTCTCACAAAATAGCCCATCATGGATTGCCAAAGTTTAAGGACTCACTTTTTAAAAATCTATTCTATTTCTCTACAGAATCTAAGAAATTTGAAAGAAACAAAAACAAAAATCTCTGAACCCTGACATAACAAGAGATAAAAAGAGAATAGCATGGGATTCTCCACGACACCCGCTGTTCTTGGTGATGTCAACAACTGCAAAGAGGAATCAAGCACTGTGGCTTCTCAGGCCCACCACCGCTTTCTCTACTCCCCGTCCCTGACCTTTGCCTCATAGTTGCATTGTCTTCACCAGTAACTAGAGTGAAATCTCAATGGCAGGCCACTACTTCCTACCATCTCCTACTTTCCTGCTTATTATAGAATCTCAGCAGCGACAACACTTTGAATGTGTTGGTTCCTCTTATTTATCGACCCTGTCATCTTTCCCTTTCTATCTCACCCAGTCCTGTCTGCCTGCTGGTGACTCCAGCTTTCTACTTCAGCTCTGGGAGTGACCGCTGTGGGAGAACGCTCTGAAGATTAGTAGATCCCTTTTAGTTCCAGATGAGAAAGTCTATGAGGCACTAGCTAAGCAATACCCTTGGCAGAGGGTTGCACAGCCACATACACAATTTGATTTTTATCTGTGGGCTTTATTTGATTGAGAACTTTTTTTTTTTACCAGCTGGGAAATAGGGAATGAGAGTTGATTTATCTTTCAACTCAGCAAGTTCTGGGTCTTTTCTGTTTCCCCTAAATTCTTGTAAACTAACCCGTCTGTTCCAGCTTATACCTCTCTTCCTGGATCTTACCACACAGTACTCAGGGGGCAGCCTGGCATATTCAACATTCTGTCTCCAGATCTCTTTGGCCAGATCCACAGGCTCCTTAGGTACATTCTGTATCTTTGAATTTGCCACAGGCAATTTACCACAGTGCTCTTTCCAGCCTCCAATGGCAAATCTTCTCACTGTTGTGGATGAAAAAGGTCGGGGTGGGCAGTCACACCCAGGCATAACTTTTTTGTAAAATGTTTATTTCTGCCTCAGCCAAGCCCTGTCCACTTATGTGTGTGTATCTAGCCTAGCACACCTCTGAATTCAGCAGTAACTGCCCTCAAAAGAGCACATCATTTTAACTGCCTTGCTTTCTCCTACCCTATGTAATCTTCTTTGCAGTCCCTTCTTAATTTCCATTTCATAAAAGAAACTGCAATATGCTATTCTCATGAGCCTTGAAATCTTGCTTCTGGGCCGTTGTCATCAGTTTGGGCTCAAATAAACTCTTATACAAATTCTCTACAGGTTCTGATGTTTATTATGTTAATATTGCTCTTTCAGCTTCCTGTAATAGCCTGGTGGCTCACTCTCTATCATTGACCCATCACTGGTGTCAAAGCCAATGCCACATCTTTAGGTCTATATTATAGCTGCAATTTACCTCTAGGTACCAATTTTGGCCTCAGTTAAGCATTTCTGCATTTAAAAAAATCACCCCCAAGACTTAATGGCTTAGAATGACAATTTATTATTGCTCATAACCCTTGGATTGACCAGGAGGCTCTCTGTTCGGCTCCTATGTGACTGACTGGGGCTGAGAGCTGGTCTGAGTTAGAGGATGTAAGATGGCCTCTTACATGTCTGGGAACTGAGGCTGGTGTCACCGAGGCCCCTCTCCTCATGTGGTCTCTCGTCACTCGGAAGGCTCTCCTGGGTTGCCTTAGACAGTGGCGGGAGCGTTTTAAGACAGTGAAGCCTGAAGCTGCAAGGCCTCTCAAGACCAAGGTTCCATGGCTCACACATCTCTCCTTCTACCACATTCTATTGGCCGAGCAAGTCATCAAGCCAATGCCGATTCAAGATATGAACAGAAATAAACTCTTCCTGATAGAAGGAGCTACAAAAAAGTTGGGTCCATACTCAACCCACTACACTGTATAATGAAAAATATAAGCATTTATAAGTTTAAAAAAGAAGAATAGTTTTAGACAATGGAGTCCCTTTGACTTTGGAAAAGAATATAGCATTGGTTGAATTTAAATTATTGCTTTACCCCTTTCCTCTTATGAAACTTTGACCAAACAATTTCTCAGGTTTGTTTTTTGTCAAATAGAGAGATAATATCTACTTCTTTAAGTAAAATAATATATAAAATACTCTTAATACATTAAGTAGCTAATACCATCATTGGAGCAATTATTAAGAGAATGAAGGAAAATTAATTCCCAACGTGAAAGACTTGATTATGAAGGAGGGAATGAGCTATCCAGAAAGAAGAGAACAAGTACCAAGAGGAGCAGATGACAAAGAGGAGCAGGCAGGCCAGGCCATATAACAGTGACAACAGATAAAATTTATCGAGCAGTAATTTTTTTGCCAATTGTTCTACATATTATCTCCATTTTTCAATTCACACTGTGATGTAGTTATTATTATCCTCATTTTCACTACAAAAACTCAAAACTTCAGCATTTTCTCAAGCACACAAAGATAGTAATTGACTAAAGTGGTCTTGCAATCTAGGTGTGTATCCTTTATTTTTTTAAGAGACAGTAATCATGCTATTATGCTGTGCTAGAGGTGGTTGTCTGACAAGACAGTTGGTGATGAGTCTAATTAGAATCAGTTATAAGAGCACTGGCTGGTGTGGTTCAGTGGATTAAGTGCTGACTGTGAAGCAAAGGGTCGCTGGTTCAATTCCCAGTCAGGGCACATGCCTGGATTGTGGGCCAGGTCCCCAGTAGGGGGTGCATGAGAGGCAACCACACATTGATGTTTTTCTCCTTCTCTTTCTCCTCTCTATAAAAATAAATAAATAAATTCTTTTTTAAAAAGGAATCACTTATAAAAGAGGAGTGAAAGCTAAAGTAGAACTATAGGCTAGAGCCAGCCTATCAAGATGAGCTTCATCTGCAACAGTTGCCCTCAGAGTCTCTTTGAGTGGAGACTATTTATTCCCTCAGTTCTGTTTAGTTCAACAAATAGTTACTGGGCACTCATTGTGTACCTGGCATTTTATTAGGAGCCCACATATAAAATTTCATAGTGTGATGGGGAGACAGACACAGACACAGATGTGGGTTAAAGTTAAGGTTCTCGCAGTTGTAAAGATACACAGGGGTCCATGTGAGAGGTTCCAAGGGTCAGAGCAAAAGTGCTGGTGGTCAAGATGAAGAGAAGCCTTAGGTGATTGGATATTTGGTTAGGGGGGAAATACAGTCAAGAAGAAAATTGAGACTTTTTAGCTTAGGGTGACTGAATGTATGGTGTTGTCCCTGAAGCAATAAGAAATATAGGCCGATTTTTATATGGAAGCTGCTCCAAGTAGCCATCAGTAGATGAGTAGATAAAACAACTATGGGACTGTTACAGTGGAATGAGTGGCCAGAGGGGAAATAAAGGCAAGGCCCTCACCATTACAATCCAACAAAGAACTTCATACAGGAGGCTGAAAGCAAAAGCTCACACATTGACCCAGAAATCCTGAGCCTGGTCCAGTAAGGCTGCCAGGTGTCCTGAACAAGTAAACTATGATAGTACAGGAGGCGGGGAGCCCTTGAAAGTCTGTGTGCATCATCTCCACTAGCTTGGAAAAGGAAAACTTTGAGACTGTATATTCATCCCAACACCTGGAAGGGGGGGAAAGGAGGGGTCTACAGTGCCCAAAGAAAGGGCCCACAAACAATTTTGGCTAACTGCCTGCTTCCTGTCATATACGCAAAATGAATAAATAGACTCTGGAGTAAGATAAAGATTCAAGGTAACAGACCTCCACCCATACCTACCTTTGGGTAGTCACATCTCCCCCAGAAAGCTGGCACCACCTTTATCCACCAATCAAAATTTAACTTCTTCACCCCCACCCCACCAACTACATAAGTCCTCAGAACAAAGGACTTCTTTCTCTCCTTTGGCTTCTTCTCTTGGTTTTGTGGCTCTCTTACCACATGGGGGATCCCTGGCCAGCTGGCCTCTGGCCAGAGGGCCCCTGCCCACTGCTTTTAGCCACCTGGCCTCTAACCACCTGGCTTCTGGCCACCCAGGTGCTGGCCACCCAGCCTTTTGCCACTCTACTTTGCCACCTCTGCTCTAGCCATCCTTGCTTTGGTTTCCTATTAGAATTTAGGATTAATAAATTTTGTCTGCATGCTAGTAGGCTCACTGGCCTGTAATTCTTTACTGTGTTGGTGAGAAGAACCGAGTTTCTGGGAGTTTCCCCCATCACAGGACAGTTATACAATGGAATACTTCTTGGCTGTAAAAAAGAAGAAAATTTTACCCACTTGTGACAGCATGAATGGACCTGGAGAACATTGTGCTAAGTGAAATAAGGCAGTCAGAGAAAGACAAATACCATATGATTTCACTTGTATGTGGAAAAACAAACTGAACTAACAAGGAAAATGGGGACAGACTCACAGATGGAGAGCAGGATGACAGCTGGGGGAGGGGGTGGTTAGGGGGTGGAGAGATTGAGCAAATAGGAAAAAGGACTCATGGACACAGACAGCAGTGTGGTGATTGCAGGGGGAGAGGGGTATAAGGGGACTGAATGGTAATGGGAAAAAAATACAATAAAGATTAAATCCAAAAAAAGGAAGAAAGAAATAAATATAGGCTGAGACACATGTTTGGAATTTGAGTTTATTTCTGGACAATCAAATATATGTACAGACATTTCCAGGTGAGAAGTACACCAATCGGTTCCAAAGTGAGACCGAATCTGGCCATACACCTTAAGAGTTCTCAGCCTACAACATGACAGTTAAATGGAAGCATAATTGGTAGGCATTAAAGAGACAGGGAGAAGTCAAAAATGGTGTAGGAAACAGAAAACTCAAAGAACTTATACATACAACCCATGGACATGAACTAAGCGTGGGGGATGCCGGAGGGTTGGGGGGTGCAGGGTGGAGGGGGGATAGAAGGGGAAAAATTGGGAAAACTGTAATAGCATAATCAGTAAAATATACTTTAAAAATAGCTGCTTCTGAGTCTTACTGGACATTGGTTCCCTTACAAATTCAGTCTCCAGTGGAAGACAGTACTTGAAGCACCTCAAAAAGTCTTTTATGTATCCTCTTTACCTCCCCCATTCCCCTTAGCATCTGCTTTCCATTTATTCTTTAAATCTCTATCCTTTTACTTTCACTTTCACTTTCAGCAAATAATCTGAATACTCTTCATGGAGGAAACAGTGACACCCTGTAGTACCTACTTCCTCCTCCGTCTGTGTCATCACCCATTCTTTAGATGAGTTTTCTCGTGTGATTCCCTCCTGTCGATGGCTAACCCCTCAGTTATGCAGTGGTGAGTGTGTTCACCTTCATAACTCACATCTCTAGATAGTGTCGACATAAATGACACCTTAGTAGTTTCTTTAAAAACATTTTTATTTTAATTATATTTCAATTTTACCAATATTTAAAAATATTTGGGTATATAATTATTAAGGTCAATCAAAATCAGTGAGAAGTAGGCAGCATGAGTCTGGAGAAAAATCAGTATTAACTCCTGAGGCAACTGCTTCAATTCAGAGGAGGGCTGTTGGAGAGAGGAAGTTGTCTCCAAAAGCAAGGGAATTTCAAAGGAAGTTGGAGATTAAAGATCTCAACCTCACCCCACATTTTTACAAATGTCCTCAAGCCAGATCTCAACACCCACTCCTTTCCACCAGTCTCTCTGCTTTCAAATGGGTGGTCTGGCAAGACCAAGCCTTAATTGGGTTGCAGCTCTGCAGACTTCACACTCCCATTTCCAGATATGCAAGCTGAAGAGAGTAGGAAGGCCTTCAAAGCTGCCCTGGAGCTGTCCAATCTATGTTCCTAATTGCTCTTATTTTCTTTGTGTGCTCTCTGGGGGATGCCCTAGAGATAAACTGATAATTACACAACTCTGATAATCTCTATTATTTACAAAACAACTAAATTCCGCAGCCAGTCCATCATGTCTTTCCTCTCACTTGTACCTTATATTATGCTATCAAGAATGACAATGGGACAAACTGAGGAGACCCTAGTTTAAGCCATGGATTTCCCATGTCACTTTTATCCTGGCGTGGGTGTTATGTCTCAGCTCCTTTAAATATAAACCATTCGGTTTCAGACACCCACCTTTATAGCGCATTTCTTAGGTTCACATTACAAATTATTATCACCACTCAGGTTTCTAACAGGAAACAGTTGGTACGCCCATGTTAGAACAACTCAACAAGTGTTTATTTACTAATGGGGTATTTTGCAAAGATGTTGCAGGATGTAATGGAACCGAAGGGCATAGGACAGGACCCCAGGATTCATAAGAGCTATTATCAGCCCTCAGCCTGAACAGATAGATGAGAGAAAGGAGCAGTCATCAAAATCTGAAAAGAGCACCTTGAAAAGAGAAGCTAACTTGGCAGTTCCTGCAGTCAAGGGACACGAACTTCCTGAAGTAACCGTAACGGAAGGGAGTCAGGAGAATAATTACCCTAACCTCACTCTTCACCTCCTGTGGGTACTCCTCATTGTCCAAACCCAACTGGAAGGTAAGAAATAAGGAAGACCACCAATGTAGACTGTTCAAGTCGGCCATCTGAAAGCCGAAAGGGGAGGTGAAGACAGGATCTGGAGAGGAAACTATTTGAGGTCTGGCTCACTTCTATTATGACATTCTTCCATGCTCCTATTTCAGCTCTTCTAGTAACTGGAGTCATTGTCGGTGACTTCCATAAACACCGTACTTCCAGGTAGCCTCAAAGAGGCCCCTGCAATCCTTGCTTTTGCAGCCCTTCCAATAATTACCTAAGCCTGAAAGTCTTTATATTCATTTTCTTTCTATTAAATATACATACAGTGGCTTCTGTTTTCCCAACCAAACCTGACTGATCCAAGAATATCATCTTCCTTAAAAGAGGCTCTATCCTCAAAGAGAAAGAGATCAGAAAAAAAATCCAACACTTCTTTCTCCAGTTCCCCTGGTCAGAAAGATGATGAGATCTGAAAAGAGAGGATTTTTTTTCCTTTGTTTCCTTCAAGACCTGTGATGTTGAACGAAAGTTCATGGGAAATCTGAAATGAAATGTGCAGCCACTGCTAAGAACATTGCATTTCAACATCAATAGATTTAATTTTTTGTATACAACATAAAGGCAAATAGATAGAAGTTTGTTAAGACAAAATTCCTGTAAAGGAGTGTTACTTTCTTGCTCTTCCTCTCTGTGTGCACCAGAATTTAGACTGCATCAAGGATAGAGAAAGCAACCACAAGGATCTTCCAGACTTGGGGACATTTACTAATTCAAGACAGAGGGGAAGTAAGGGCTGAAAGTAAATGAATGCACGTTAGAATATGAACCACCTGTAATTCACTCTGCAGTTCATTTTGTCATAAATCTAGATGACACAGAAAGGAAAAATCTTATATTATTTTTTTAGAAAAATTGTGAAAATCTGTAATCCTGTCTCAGGTTCAGTCTACGCTGTTTTCTTCCTAAATCTGATGACGTTCTTGTCTGCCACACATTTCTCTTCTTTGTTCATATTTCAGTGTTGTAAAGGGTTTTGCTTTCAGGTACCACACATGTACTTCTTCCAAATTTATTTTAACAACAGCTGTTATCAATGATTAGCGGGGGCAAACGAGAGCAGCTGCAGACACTTGAGTACGTCCATTCCTGCCATCGCATTAGACAGTCTACGTGTGCATTAGCATACTTAACTCTCACAATAATTATATGAGTTAGTTTATTATCTTTTTACTATTTCCACTTTATAAGTGAGGAAATAAAGACTTAAGGTTCCTGCCTAAAGCTACAAGTGGACATGAAAATGCAAGTCGACTGACTTTAAAGTTATTGTTATTTACCCTTATATTGTGCCCCTTCTTCCACCTAGGGGGGGAAATGTTTTTTCTCTTAGTTTCTACGATGGTGGTGTGTTTTTTTGTGTATGTGTCTCTCTCCACTGTGAACTGATAATTCTACCTCCCGTGTCTTTTATACTGTACTATTCCAACTGCAGTACAGTGAGGAAAGGGATTATATTCCACCAATTTTGTCAGGAAGAAAAACTTACTGACTGGAGTAAAAGTCGAGGACGCACTGCTAATTCCTCTGTGGCACTATGCAGCTTCCCTGGAGACAGAAGTCTTCCAAGTCCTCTTTGGTGGCAATCATGAGTTGAGTTTTTACCAGCCAGTAATACTTAACATGACCTAGAGCCACATGCTATTTACACAGGCCCTCTGAATTCACAGTCAGCAATGACAACTATCATTAGCTTAGGACTTTCTTTAAAAAAAAAAAAAAGAAAAGAAAACTACCAGTTTTTTAATTCTTAATGGAGAAACAACACATCTACAAATTGGAGCCAGGAGGTAAACTACTGATGAAATGGAAAACATTCTTTTGTAACAAGCTCCCCCTTTCAAATGCCACTTGACTATGGAAGTTATTTCACTGAGACAAACAGAAGATCAAATACTATACTTTTGATCAATTTGAAGTCTCTTACCTTTGTTAAAACTGGGAATAAAAAAATTTCTAATCAATGAACAAAACAGCAGCAAAAATCCCTGGTAAATTGCTACAGACATAATTATAAATTTTATGTTACCAGTAAAGATAGTTGAGGGTTGGCTAGAAAAAAAAGAAAGAAAGAAAGAAAAAAGATGGCTAGAAACTAAATCAAACCAAAGTGAAGGATTAAGTCTTTGGTGCTTTTCCTAAACTCCTGTTCTATAGTAGTGCCTGCCTCTCAATATTTTTCAAAAGGAAGATTACTGTGAATTCATCCTATCACTCCAATTCATCTCTCCCTTTCCCTGTTTCTTTCCACTTCAAGAAATAAAAGGCAAGCATAGTTCTGTCCAGCACCACGCAGTGGGCATAGGGGATGGCAAGAGCAGACTGCTACCCTAGGTCAGGAGGGAGGGGGGATCACATGGCTCTTTCTAGGTTTAACAACTATAAACAAGGAACAGGATCGGTTGACAGCTGTGTTTTAAGCTGCGTATAGGTGTGCAACTTCATGGCTTAAATCCTTTATGACAAACAATAAAATTAAGTCAGAATTTAGAAATAATATTTACTTCCAAGAAAAATGGAAAAAGAAAAGTTTCAAAACCAGAGTGTACTGATGTGTTAAGAATGTCCAATATCCATTCAAAGTATGGGAAAGTGGGCATTTTTACCAAGGGCAATGCCACGAGGACATATGGTTTGCAATTACTAACAGAAAATGTTGTTATATCAAGGTGCTTGTGAAAACCAGCGAAGGTGCTTGGGGAGTAAGGCTTTGAGCAAGAAGGATACTGTCCTTAGGTCTGAGGTGGATGCGTGGCCCACCACCTTGGCTCCAAGGGGGAAGAATACAATTGGCAGGATCTGAGAACAGGGCACTGCTTCAGCCTCTGAACTAGTCTCCAGTTTTCCCTCCCAAATGGATATGCTTTCCAGACTTCAACAAGGCCTCCTCCAGAAGATTGGCTTTCTGATATGTAGCAGCAACTCAGGAAACCTAAAGAATAATGCCTATGATGGGGAAAATCCAACATGACCAGCAACTATTTTTCCAAGGGTCCGTGCATCCATTTTCAGGTTTCAGGTCATTCGGATACACATTAGCAACCTCGTACTGCTCTAGCAGTTCTCTGGCATCAGAAGTGTGGCCAACATCTTCAAAGCTTCCACTTGCACTTGCACCAGCTTGTTCCAGCAGAACCTCTTTTGCACCAGGATGCTCGTTAAGGAAGCAGGTGATACCACACACTTGCCCAGAGATCACCAGCTGAATCTCCCTGAAGGCGCAGCACTTCGCTACCAACTTCCAAATGGTAATAGGTGACAGGGTCTCCCCGACTTGCCCTGCCCGACTGCTGCCACTTGGTTCCAAAGTTGCCTTTAGGCCTGAGATGCCCTTTCTCCACTGCTGTCATTGTTTTTCTGTGGCTCTGGCTTAGGACTTAAATCACTCAAAGGCTTGCTGCTCCCTCCTTACCTTATTAATTTCTAGAAATTGTTCCCATATACAACACTTGCTTTTAGGAAGGGAACCTTTCACATTTATCTTTTGTTTTCCCTTCATTCACCACAAAGTATAGTTATGAACTCAAATAAAAATAAAGGAAATCCAGATATGAATGTATACTCTATTTTAGCAGCTAAAAGTGTTTTCCACAGATTGCTCCTTTGATGCAAAGATTTTAAAGTATTTGTAAAGGCAACTAAGCTTTGCTATAATCTCATATATCTTACCAGCTGCCCTAAAGCACCTTCTTAAAAGGTCTTGAATTCAAGGAGAGCTTTTAATCCCACTGAAAACCAAAGAAAAATTGGCTGTACTATCATGCCACTTGTGGGCAGATGTGAAAAGTAAACATACGCTGAAGTGTCCCTGAGATCCGTTTCAGTAATTAGCTGACGCCTTCCAAAGATGAAGAGACAGGGCCTCTTCATCTAGCCAAGGGAAGGTCAAAGATCACCCTTTACCCTGTGCTCCTTTTGTCTTTATTTAATAAGCTTACAGAGATGTTTTACAGAGAAGAGTTTGACCAAGATCAGCTGTAACCAATTCAAAATTCTCTGCAGGTATCAGAGAATGATGAAAAGTCCAAATTCAAGTTGAAATTGTCCTGCTTAGAAAAAATGTATCAAGTTTTTGCCTTGGGTTTCATCCATTCAGTCTTAGTAGAGAGACCTAGTGTGTTGTCCTCTGTGGGAAGCCTGCGGCTGGTGCAGCTGTAGAGCTAGATCAGACTGGGTTACTCTGGGGTGGACTGCTTCCTGGTGCAGGTGGGGAGAACAAAATAGAGACTTTACTCTTGTGCACATTTCTCAGATTTCTTGTCTGATTCCACTGAAAACTCAGGTATCTGCACAACATTTTTAAACGCAATGGTCTTCCTTTCACACTTACTAAGTAGCTAGTGCAGAAGCTAAATAAATTATGGACAGGACAATAAGTTCTTACTCTTAGGGAATTGCTACATATTTACTCATACTCTCTTCCAAAGTAATCTAAAATGAGATGTTCCCAGTAACAAATAAACTGTAGTAGTATTACGCTGAGCAGCTTTATAGCTTATTGGTCATTCTTTTGGTGATATCTCTGAACACTTCAAATAGCCACACAGAATGAGTTTTCAAAATGAGAAACAGTAGTGAACATTAAGGTAATGGATTAAAAAATCAGACGCCAGATTTATATATCAAAAGGGGTAATTTCCAACTGGTTTAAACCTCCACAGTTAATGAAAGAATGTTCTTGAAGAAATTATCACAATATCAAAAGTTACTGATCAATTATGCAAATATTTGTTCCCAAGGATGATTAAAATCTTGTACAAGTGAATTCACATAATTCAGATATACATTTGACAAATTGAAGCTAATTGGACATAGCAAATTTTAAAAATTAAATTGGGATATTTCAGATGACCTAGCTAAGAAAAAAGCTTTGTTAAAGATAGAAATGTCAATGATACCTCAGACAAGGGCCTGGTCTCCAAAATATATAAAGAACTCACACGGCTCCACTCCAGGAAGACAAACAACCCAATTAAAAAATGGGCAAAGGACTTGAACAGACACTTCTCCAAGGAAGACATACAGAGGGCCCAGAGACATATGAAAAGATGCTCAGCATCACTAGCCATCAGAGGGATGCAAATTAAAACCACAATGAGGTACCATCTCACACCAGTCAGAGTGGCCAACATAAACAAATCCACAAACAAATGTTGGAGAGGATGTGGAGAAAAGGGAACCCTAGTGCACTGTTGGTGGGAATGCAGACTGGTGAGGCCACTGTGGAAAACAGTATGGAATTTCTTCAGAAAACTAAAAATGGAACTGCCCTTTGACCCAGCAATTCCGCTGCTGGGATTATACCCTAAGAACCCTGAAACACCAATCCAAAAGAACCTGTGCACTCCAATGTTCATAGCAGCACAATTTACAATAGCCAAGTACTGGAAGCAACCTATGTGCCCATCAGCAAACGAGTAGATCCAAAAACTATGGTATATTTACACAATGGAATTCTACACAGCAGAGAGAAAGAAGGAGCTTATACCCTTTGCAACAACATGGATGGAACTGGAGAGCATTATGTTAAGTGAAATAAGCCAGACGGTGAGGGACAAATACCATATGATCTCACCTTTAACTGGAACATAATAAGTAGAAGAAAAAAGGAAACAAAATATAACCAGAGACATTGAAGTTAAGAACAATCTAACAATGGGCAGGGGGGAGTGGGGAGGGGACCGTGAGGAGAGGGGATTACAGGAACTACTATAAAGGACACATGGACAAAACCAAGGGGGAGGGTGGAGGTGGGGGAGGGAGGTGGGTTCAGCTGGGGTGGGGTGGAGGGATGGGGAGAAAAGGCACACAAATGTAATTGAATAACAATACAAAATTAAAATTAAAAAAGTAAATAAATAAATAAACCCTAAAAAAATAGAAATGTCAAATAATAAAGTTGTTTGAAAGGTTAACCTATGAAAAATTCAGTATCTATTTGTAATTTTTTTTGAGAAAATACCAGAGTTAGAGTTATAATGAGTCATATTTTGCTAATCAGTACTATGAAAAAAACTAAATGAACAACTAAATTCTCTTATATTTAATCATATATTATGTTTGGTACTTTCCCTTGAATATGGATTTAAATTCTGAGAATTCATAATATGGTAAAATAATTTATATACTAGTATTTCAGAGCTCCTGATAATTCATATCTGAGTTTGGATGGAGTTTATTTTTGTACTGCTTATATAAAGAGAATTTTACTAAACCAATTAAAATCATAAGTAAGATTATAATAGAATGCATAACATCCTAAATGTATTGTCTTTAAGTACTTTATAATTATATTTACCTACAGGTAATTATAATGTGTTCAGCCTTGTAAATGCATTATCTCATGTAATTCTTATAACCAAGGAGTAATACCCAATTAATAGTATCCCCATTTCATGAAAAGTACAGCACAGGGAATAGAATCAATAATATTATAATAACCATGTATGATGTCAGATGGGTATGAGATTTGTCCAGATGATCACTCAGTAAGTTATCTCATGTCTAATCACTGGGGTGTATACCTGAAACTAATATAACATTGTACATCAACTATATGGAAAACTTAAAAATGATTAATAGCATGCCCATCTCATAGATTAAGAAACTGAGGTATAAACAGACTAAATTCCCTCAGGCCATTGAGTTAGTAGAACTGGAGGTCGAATGGAGAGTGTTAGAATCCAAACCCCTCGCTTGTGCCAAACTCCTTACCGGTGAACTCAGGAAAACAGGCCCTGGCAGTGTGGGAAGGTGGGTGATAGAGTAGGCTAGAAATAGGGACCCTTTGGCTGCTTTCCTCTTTACTGTAGAAACTATTAGGGCACCTGCCCAATCTGCTTTCAGTGTGAAGAGGAGGTCTTTCCAATAAAGGCATTTATTCAGTTATTGAACACTTACTCTATTCCAGACATGGCTCTCAACGTTTGAGATACATCAATGAACTAGCAGGGGGAGATAGACTATTATAACAACAAATCAGTATGTTTATGTATCAATTTAGAAGCTGAAATTTTCAGGGGAAAATGGAATGGTGAAGGGGATAAAGGACTTTGTGTCATTTGGTGGGCTTTATTTTCAATAAGGTGATAAGCTTAGGATATTTTAAGCTTCCATTTGACAAAATGCTTAGAGGAAATATAAAGTTAGCATACGGAGACATCTGGCAAGAGAAACACCAGTGCAAGGGCATTGCTGTTAGTTCAAGAAACACCAAAGAAGAGAGTGTGATGTGGGCGGAGGGGTGGGTGGGGCAGGGAGAGTAGTAGGAAGCAATGCTGGTGATGCTAAGCTAGCAGGTCTCCTTCTCGTAGGTGGAAACGTGGATTCTGGTTTCTTCGCTAAGCAAATAGAGGAGGCATTGCGGAATGTTGAGCACAGGGGTGACCTGATTTTTACAGACTGCTGTGAATGCTGGGTTTCAAAGAGATGACAGTGAGAAAGGCAAGAAACAGGACAGTGGCAGGAGGCCAGGTGAGAAGTGGTGGTGGCTGGGACCACCGTGGTAGCAGTGGCAGGAATCAGAAGTGGCCAGGTTCTGCATTAATTTCAAAGGTAGAGTTAAAGGATTTCATAATAATTGGATGTAGATGGCAGGAGAGAAAAATGAGCCCAAAGGGAAGCAAACAAGCAGCCTTAAAAAGGAAGACAATTCTGACACATGCTGCAACATGGGTGAACCTTATGCTGAGTGAAATAAGCCAATAACAAAAAGACAAAAACTTTATTATGATTCCAAAGATCTGAGGCACCTACAGTAATCAGATTCACGGAGACAGAAAGGCAGATGGCGGTTGTCACGGCTGGAAGGAAACAGGGACACGGTGCCTCAGATACAGAGTTTCAGTTCTGCAAGATGGAAAGAGTTCTGGGGACTGAACTCTCCAGATTCATAGCAGGGCGAATGAACTTAACACTACGAAGCCGTGCTCTGAAATGTGGCTAACACAACAGATTTTATGATATGTGTATTTTACAGTTGAGGTTTTGTTTTAATTTTTAAGGAAACAAACTCTAAGTCAAGTATTTTGACCTGAGCAAATGGAAAAATAGAGTTGCTAACCCTAAATAAAACCTGACCCACGTGTCAGTTCTCATCCCTCTGAGAAGTCCTCAGAAAAACCGACCACAGTTCTCCACAGCCCACGGGATGTTGGTTCTCCACTGAACTCACAGGACTGTTACTCACAGTGAAAGTCTTCTCTGAGAGATTTTACCATACGCTCTTTCTGGGAGCTCCTCCTCAGTGTTGTCTTCTACATGCAAACAGGGAGTAAATATATGTTCCTGCCTTAACCATCCTAGTTTAATATCACCATAATCATACAATACTTAGTTCTGACAAATGCATAACAGCAGCCACTATGTTTTGTATGTACACTTTGATTGCTTTGTAACAGCATGGGCCGTTAGCTGATACACTAAACAATTCTTATAATGCCTTTTTTTATCACACTGCATCTCAACTTCTGCCCATTGGAATGACCCTCAACAACTTTTATGAGAAAATCCCCTGAACACTATTACTTCCAACAATCAAACATTTTGTCAAGCAGCTAGCCTTTGGGTATTGCTTTCTCCCTTTTCTCCATGGTTCTTCCCCCACTTGGGACATGAGGCCTTGATGTCAACTCCAGTCCCATTGCTGCTTTCGTCTCTGGTGTGAACCGCCATGGCTTGAGCTCCATGTCTATGTGTAAGCTCTCCTGGCTGTTTCTCCAGAGGAAACTATTTCTGCTTACCTGGGACCATCTTCCTTGGCTAAAAGGGATATGTGTGTGTGGTGTGGGGGAGACTGGAAGTGGGAGTTGCTCTGACCCAAAGTAGTCCAATATGACTTGTCAATAAAAGCCTTTATTCAACTAGTCACATTAATAGGGCTTCTACCTCCAGTGTTTCTTTAAGAGATTTTTTTTTAATTCCTTAGAAGAATGTCAATTAAAGTGACAGCTGTATTCTCTGTTGGATTGACTCATACACCCTTGGTTCCTGCCTTTTTCTACTGTGACTTCTGATATTGCTGCCGAGTCTAGGAAACCAAAATCCATATTTTCCAGAATCATATGGAATCAGAGTTCTAAAAGCAAATTAAGTTCCATCAATTATATGTAATCAAATGAGATTTAGAAGGTAGAAGTTCAAAGGAAGTGATCTTTTTGTCTCTTTTCATGGTTTTGTAAAAAGGCAGTTTCAGTGGAGGCAATCTTTTTTTAAATTTCGTTTTCCTGATTTCTGAATCACAGCTATGAATACATTTTTGAACTTCATCTTGACAGAGTGGCTGCAGAAGTGGCAGAGGTGTTCCCATGGCCCATGATTTGAGATATTTTTCAAGAATCATCCTAACAGTCCACTGTTCCAGCTGTGCCCACAACCCTCTAATAATTTTTAAGTACAGAACTGGCTGGATTAAACTCCCGCTTTCCAAAAATGGAGCAGTTTCCATTTTCTCAGCTGAACACTGAGTAATGTGCACGTGTGCAGAGAGATGGTTCAAGGTTGTTCGATGCACTGCTAGTAAGGGCAAAAAGCTGAATGGCAGGAAGCAAGCAGAGATTGGTTAAGTAGATATCATTGCAGCTGTACAAAGAAGTAGGGGTTTTTTTAGGTATAAATATGACATAACGTCCAAGTTATTCGAGTCTGTCCGGAAAAAGTCCAGCCATTGTTAATATAACAAGAACAGTTTACATGACATCGATGTAACCTGGCAGCCAAGGAGAGTGGACTGGAATGCGCATGTGTGAACAATGATGGCTTCACTGTACTAGTCAGTGGGGGCAGTAGACACCATTGAGTGAGCATGCATACTGTGTGGTTGTCATATTCAAAATGACTGAGCAAATAGAGTAACAAATCTGCATCACATTTAGCATTAAGCTTGAAGCTATTCAGATGATTCAGAAGGCCACAGCTATGGGCAACTGGTGATTGGTATCTTCATCACAACAACATTCCCACTCATGCATCACGTCTCGTGCAGAGTTTTTTGGCAAAACATCAAATCACCCAGGTGACTCAGCCCCCGCCCCCCCTACAGCCCAGATTTGGCACCAGCAACTTCTGGCTTTCCCAAAACTAAAATTACCTTTAAAAGGGAAGAGATTTCAGACCATCAGTAAGATTCAGGAAAATACAACAGGGAAGCTGATGGCGATTGGGAGAACTGTGTGAAGTCCCAAGGTGCCTACTTTGAAGGGAACTGAGGCGTCATTGTCCTGTGTACAGTGTTTATTGTATCTTCTATCTTCTTCAACAAATATCTCTGTTTTTCATATTACATGGCTGGATACCTTCTGGACAGACCTCATATATTTTAAATGAAAGAAATAAGGTACAGTGCAGGTATATATAGGATATTACTGTTTTTGAATATAGGTACAGAAAAAGACACAGATGTGGAAATATATAAAAGTATGTAAGAAACTGATTATGGTGTTTCCCACTGGGGAAAAATCTAGATGACTAAACAGAGAATAGGATACTGAATTTTTACAATGGTTTTCTTTATAGCTCTGAATTTCGAATCATATCCTTATAATTAACTGTATGACATCTACACCCATCCTTTTTCTGTTATCATCCTGACTTGTGAATATCTTGTCTCCAATATCTTCTGCTCAACTCATGTCTTTTCCTGCCATTCCTTTTCCATCTCTATCCTGTAGCTGTGAGTAATTTTTCAGGCCAATGTTGGGGAGGATTTGAGGAGCATTACCTCAATAGAGGTAATTTTGGTTCTCAATAATGAGAACCAAAAATTTCTAATTCCTGGCACTTAGTGGAAAGATCTGAGAAGAGAAGGTGAATGTTTTATGAAAGTTGTTCCACTGAATTTAATTGTAATACAGAAAGAGATCCTGGGAGAAAAAACTGGGTGATCCTTGTTTTATTGCATGGAAAACTGAACCTTGTCTGGGGACTTCGGAACTATTACTGATTCTGTTACCAGTTCTTCCTTTGCGGACAGGTGCACTGGCCCACCATGGCTGCACTAGCTTTCCCTACAGAGATGTCATCTTGTTCTTATTTCACAGCAATGTTTCATGAGCCGAGTGTTAACAAAGGGCTGACATGATATGTACTATTTAGCTACGAAGTTTTAAATTTAAAAAACAAAATGAAGTAACAGTTTAATGTTTCATACAGATTTGGTGTCCTTCAAAGAGTGGTCCATGCCTTTAAGGAGAGAAATCAGTAGGGCCACAAGCTAGTCCATATAACATTCTAATCACACAATCAGTTGAAACCTGATAAGACCACACGGAGCAGTGGAATCAATGGTGATTGTGGCTAGGTAAGCCACTTCGAGAATGTCACTGTTGTACAGTGCAGGCGAAGGCATCACCTGTGCGGGTGTGATAAGGGTAATCAAGTTCAGGGGCCATTAGATTCATTCTCATAATTTTAACACAGTCATGCTGATCTAGCATATATTATAATAGGCTAATCACAGGTCTATTTTATTTGTTTTACCAGCCCAATACCTATGCAACACGTATCATATGTACATGTGGGGAAACTAAGAGTTAGAGACGCTAAATCAATTTCCTAGCATTGCAAAGCCAGCTAGTAAGCAGCTGCCCAGACTTTGCTGAGTGGCCAAGTTTGAACTTTTAATACCTATTTTACACTATTGGTGTCTGTTTAACAGCTACATTTGATCTGCTTTTATTTACATGATTTATTTCCTATGGTAGAGTGAGTATGTTATAGTAGATTCAGGGATGCCCTTTCATTCTTCAGGCCATCCTATAGGGAGCCGATGGATAGAGTCCATCTACATGAGACGTTTTTCTGAGAGTGAAAATGTTTGCACCCTCCACCCCTTGGCTAGTAAAAAGCCAGGTTATATAAAAATTCACCATGAATATACTATTTTTATATCTGGGACTTTGATCATAAATCATGTCCATCTGGAAGAACAAAAGGACTATAAAGATTAGACACTGTTTGCTACTCCTTTGGTGAGGCAGCATGCTGGGCCTTTTGCAGGAGCAGAGCTGCTACTTGGTATATTGTCTGAGGCTGAAAGATATAATCCAGGGCCAGCATTCTTGGCAGGAGCGTATCGAGTGGAAAGTTCCTGGGCTTCTGGATATTTTGCAATTCCAACTGAGATAGAAAGAATGTTATTTTCTTCCATTTCCCTTCATGGGTGATGTAAGTCTTCACCTACTTAAAATACAGTTTACATATAGGATGCTTTCACTGCCTTTTAAGATTCTGGAAACTCCCACATATGACAACTGTAAAACTTGGCTAAGGGAGTTATCCACCCCCTCCTAATCCCCCATCCACAGACACACTCGCTCTCAGAAATCAACTGGGTGAAAGTCTGCCTTGACTAGTACTTATTTTGTACTAGTAACTAACTCAGAAGTCATCAGAAAATGTAGCAACTTTCATCAGCAACACTTGCCAGAGAGTAATGCAGGGCCTTGAATGACATGGTATCTCAAGAGGCAGCGACCCTATGACTGGCATCTTGCTTTCTTACAGTTTTCCAGAACTGCACATTGGAAAAAGCATCAGGAAGTTTATCCAGTAAAATTCTGCCAACAGGCTTCAAGTTCTAGGCGTTTGCGTGACTTCATGGATGAATGTTTCCGGAGCACAGGCTTCTGTGTTTTTAGTCCCTTAATATTAAGTTGATATATAATATTCTTGCTTACGCTTTTTGAGGGCTGCTTTGATAATCAGCATAGAATATGTAAAGAAAAAGAAGTAGATGACAGAGATTTGTTTCAGGACCCCATCCCCAAATACAAAAATCTTTGGATGTTCAAGTCCCGCACATAAAATGACATAGTATTTGCATATAACCTATGTACATCTTCCCATGCACTTTAAATCATCTCTAGATTATATATAATGCAAAATACAATGGAAATTCTATGTAAATGGATGTTATACTATATTGCTTAAGGAATAATATTGAGGAAGTCTGTACGTGTTTGGTACACAACAAACATTGTAGGTCTAACTACATAGTATATATCAGCAACAACATAAAAAAGTTTTCAAATATCTGTTACTGCAGCTGGTCGAATCCATTGCTACAGGACCCTCGGATACAGAGGACTGATTGCACTAATTATTTCTCCTTTCAGAGCTCGGATGAGCAAAGCCACGTGCCCATGTATACAAGGCAATAAAATATTCTTCCTCTCCCCACAGGATTCCATCTCTCCCCTAACCCAAAAACAGTTCATTCATACAATTTATTTCCATTTCAAATAATTTTGTGTTTAAAGAAAACTCATGATATTTACTATAAACTTTTTTTGCACCTATCAGTTCTATAAGAAGGTACAAGAAGAAGCAACTGGAATGATAGAAGGTGAGAAAATTGGTAAATGTGGTCACTCTCAGTGTGTAGCCAAAACGATCTTCTCAATGTCAATTATGCTATGTTCTTTCTTTCTAGAAAATGGGACAAGCTGTTCCTGGGGATCTGAACAGGCACATACATGACAGATCTCAGGAAGCAACTAAACCTGTATCCGTGATATAATTCTAATATATTTTAAAAATGAAACATGTAGGAAAGTCTTTGATGGTTGCCAATATGTCCAAAACCTTTTCAACTGAAACATCCAGCCTCATTACGTTATAAACACTAGTACTCTACTACTGCGGTGTTCTCTCTTGGGCTGAGCTCCTATGCTCTTTTTATGAGGAAAAACTGATGAGCAAGGAAACTGATGTAAAGGAAATTAATGGTCTAACACTTCGTATACTTAACTGTTAAGTATAAACCCCCTGAAAAACATTAGCCCTTGTTAGGTATAAGATTCAAGTTTAACTTTTAGGGCCGAGATTTGCTCACTGTAGGTAGAAAACTCTTTACTACAAAACATTCGTTTTAGCCTGTCTAGGCCATATGGCTCTTCTCAATAAAATCTGAAGGAATATATTCTAGATTTTCAAAAATGCCAAAAAATAAAAAATCTTAAGCCAAGAATAATCAGTTCTATCCACTGTAATTGACTCCATTGTAATTCAGTGTTGATAGTTTACCAAAATCAAATACAAATATAATAAATACTATACACGCATACATGCACACACATGTATACATGCATACATGTGTATACATGCATGTGCATATACACACATGTACACACAGAGAGACCTGGCCTGTAGCTCAGTGGATTGAGCATGGGCCTGCGAACCAAAGGGTAGCCGGTTCAAATCCCAGTCAAGGCACAGGCCTGGGTTGCCGGCCTGGTCCCCAGGAGGGGGAGTGAGAGAGAGGCAACTACACATTGATGTTTCTCTCCCTCTCTTTCTCCCTCCCTTCCCTTTAAAAATAAATCAATAAAATATTTTAAAATATATATGTATACATATATGTACTTACTTACATGCATGTCACATTTAGAAGGAACAATTATCCCCTCAGTTACCATATCAGTGTGGCTAACACACCTCTCACATATCTCATAACCTACTTGACCTTCACATAAAATATCTGAAACCATTAAGAATTCCTCACTAGCCCTGACAAGTGTGGCTCGGTTTGGTTGGGCATCATCCCGCAAAGCAAAAGGTTGCCAGTTCGATTCCCAGGCAGGGCACATGCCCAGGTTGCAGGTTTGGCCCCTGGTTAGGGTGCATACAAGAGGCAACCAATCAACGTTTCTTTCTCACATCAATGTTTCTCTCCCCCTCTTTCTCCCTCCCTTCCCCTCTCTCTAAAAAGAAATAAATAAAATCTTTTAAAATTTTTCTCACTAGAGAATATAATAAAGATTTGAATGGAAATACAAGTAACTGAAAAGCTAATGAGAAATACACAAGACCATAATGCTCAAGTCTCCAGGGCAGGCCTAATTCCTCGGCTGGTTTCTCCAACTCGTTCATGTATTCTGGACAGTCCCTGCCATTCTGCCTACACATTCTGTGGTTTCTTAGGCTAGAGTCAGTTAGCTGCTTGCATGCAGAAAGCCTCAAAAATATATATGCATAAATGTACCACTATATTAGGTATGGTTATCATTACAGAATAGATTTTTTGGTATATATATATATGGTCCCTCTTTATTAGAGAAGTAATAAAATGCTTAGCTAGGATTCAGCCATAAAAAAAAAAAACCATGATAATACTGTAGTTCTTAAGTTTTGAATAAATATTTTAATCTTTGAGCCTCAATTTCCTAGTTTGGAAAATGGATGTTAAAATCCTACTTTTAAACATTTATTATGAGGATTAAACATGTAAGACAAACTCTCCCTTTATGCTGCAGCCACTGACTTGGCCATTTCTTCTTCATTACCGCTGTCCTGTGTGCTTCGGTCTCGTCAACGTCACACACCAGCCTGGAATAGCCATCCCTCTCTCGTACCAAAAATGCTACTCAACTTGCTCAAAGTTCAGATTTCAAAAAGAATAGTTTAATTAAACTATATTCTGAAAGCTCTAGCCATTTCATGTCTTATAAGTCAGCCAACCCGCCTGGAATGCTGGTATCCCACCAATGAAGACTCTATAGAACGCTTGCCACAGTTGCTCTGCGTCTTGTGCAACAGGGAGATTTTTTTTTTTTTTTTTTTAGAACACTCAGGATTTTAGTAAAAAGAGGACTATGTCTGTTTTAACTTCTGCCAGAAAACGTGTTCTATCAATACTTGGGGACATTCTATGCCTCTTTTCTGGGTGCCATTTCCAAAGTCCCCGCCATCTTACCCAGCAACATTCCCTACCCACTGACACCATGCTAGCCCCAGGAATCCCACAAAGCCAATGGAAATATGACTACTGACTTTAATATTTTAAGCATGTAGACGGATCCACCCACAATGTTTGCTTAACTTTGAAAATATTTTTTACCCTCTCCTAGATGGTTGCCAAAAGACATTTCTGCCTGAAATCTTTGAGTCAGAGGCTGTATGTAGGCACAGTTTATTCTGCTGTATAAATTCAGACATGTTAATTGATACTTTTTGGTCCATGACTCACCATGTCCTGTCAATTTCTATGAATACTCCTTTGTCAGACTGGGGATTGAAAGGAGTGATCGGTTTGTCAACCATAATATTGGATAATTTTATTTTACTTTTTATTTCTATTCTTTTTCATGCTGTGTTCTATCTATGGTGAAGTACCAGTTCCATCACTGCTCACAAAAGAATAATGTAAAGTAAACATTTCTCCTCAAGTTCTCACTCTGTTTCCTTCTTGCTTTAACTATTCCTGCCTTTTTAAAGTTAGTACAAATAGCTTCTTTTGTTTGTTTATTTCATTTAAGAAAAGCACAGATTAGTACTGGTAGAGGCAAGTCCTTTGAGAAATGGCAACAAAAATTAACCGAGATTATCTCAAGTAGAGTAACTGTAAAGTTTGTAACTAAATCAGAGTGAAGTTGGGAAATCATAAGGCATAAATCATCATAGAGTCTACAAAATATTAAAAGAATTAAAATAATTTGCTAGTTTTTCAAGAGAACTCTCAAGGAAGAAGACATTTTTAGCTCACACACATCATCCTGATTCTTGAACAAAAGTTATCTTACAGGAGAAATTGAAAATGCATCAGGTAACTCGTTCACTTCAAATCTATATTTCACAATTGGTCCTTCTTAGTTATTATTTGATTTTCTGAATTCTATGTATTCAGCTCTCAGATCAGTACACAGAAGAGGTTCTCAATAAATATTTGTCAACATGATAAAAAGCATAGAGCTTGTTTGTTTGGAAGAAAGGTATATAAATGACCTCATTCAGTATGTCATCATGTATCACATGAGAATCCAAGTAAAAGAAGGAGGAAAAACTCAGTAAAATTGCTCATCGTTACAGGTAGCTGGAAGTCACGAGAGGCCTACAGATTGGACTGGGCTTTTAAAAGACATCTCACAGCAGGAAACATACAGCAGACATCGGGTCTTCGATGTTTGCATTAATAAGCATTTATTTGCCACTAATGGTTTATAAAGTACTATGAAAAAAAGCTTGAAAGGACTAGCTGCTTTGCTGCAAATAAAATCTAACAAAGATGGCAAAACATACATAAAAATAACAAAATGCAGCAAAAGCAAAAACCTACATGAATATTTCTATTTAAATATAATAGAAATCACACTAAGGATGAAACTGGTAGAGCTGGGATTAAAGGGGAGTTTGGGGAGCACGCAATGTTTTTTGCCAGCTTTTAAAGGGAAATAATCTTTCAACCCCTTAAGCCTCCTTCCTAGAATTAACAATAGTTAGCTTGTACCATACTGAATATTTTACTCAAAAGAAAAAAATACTTTAGAAGTTTTAAATTTTAAAGTATAATTTTATTATTTGTAGTAAAGTTAGCATTTTTTGAAATTAATTTACATGTTTTGTAGAATATAAGGCAAGAAAGTAATTATATTGATATCATTAAAACATAAATGAATAAAACAACTTTTGGTATAAGTGAAAGTCATTGAAGAGCATTGTGAAAGTATAATTTTTTAAAAGGTAAAATCAGGATTTTCATGCAAATGTGAAATGAACACCTCAAGGATTTTATTCAATCCATTAATTAATAGTGAAATGTTATGAACAGGTCAAGAGCATTTGAGAAGCTACTCATATGTCCAAGTAAATATAGAACTATTAGGAAAAATACCTGGGTTAGTGGTTTAGGTCTTACAAAGCAGTGAGCCATAGCCGCTGGGACTGTCTCTTCCACAGGGAAGAGATGACTTGCATCTCCACCAGACCAATGCCTACAAGTTAACCTCAGCCCTCCAGAGCTGTGCAAGAGCCTAACCTGTAGCAAGTCCAGCCAGCACTGCCTTGAAGCACACTCAGCAATCACTGAGTGTTTACAAGTTTTAGAGAAACTTTCTGACAGCATGAACACATTTTTATCAAGCAAGCCTCCCTCAAAACAATATACTTAATGAGTTCAATGTATATTTTTTCAAGATTGCTTCTTATCTTAGCTTGTTTGTTGGAAGAGAGGTAAAAAAAAAAAACAAAGCACAAAATCAAGAAATTATAGATGACCCCAATCCCTTTATTGTCTACACTTTTAAAATGTAACTTTTATTTTAGTGAAATATTTAGGTGCCAGGAACGCACACACAAAGCATAGATCAAAAAGTCTAAATAAAAGACCATCTCCTCTTGGTAGGTCACAGAAGAAGACTAAAGAAGAATGAAATAAGCATAATGCCAATGAGCAACTCTGTCAATCAACTTTCCTCCTCATAAGTGAAGACAAACACTGAGCATTTTTGGCAAGACATTGCTGGAAATGAACTCCAGCCTTGCCCTCTCTCTCCCACATTCTTCCTCCCTCCCTTCTTCTTATGTAATCTTTTTTTTTAAATTTTTAAATTTTTTTTATTGTTATTCAATTACAGTTGTATGCCTTTTCTCCCCTTCTTATGTAATCTTTATCTGTTGTCCTCTTTGTTTCTGTTAAGTATGTCACCTGTCTTCTCAAAAAGAAAAGTCCACAGAGAATTGGAACCATTGGGACATTTAATTACCAGCACCTGCTTTAAGAAAAGCCCTCTGAGCCATGACAACTTCCGAGCTCCCAGAAGCCCAAGTTAAGTACTTTTGGATCAGGTGCTTCTCTAGGACAGTCAGTGCCTATTCATGTACAAAAGAAACTTAACTTCCTCGCTCAGACTCAGAGGTGAGGGGCACTTTCAGGTGGAGGAGAAAGCTGGACATGATGGCCCTGTGATGTATCCAACAGGAAAAATCCAACAAACAGATTTCATTCCTGATTACTTTTCACAAAGTTTCAAATAATTTCTTATAGCATGTTTTGCTATAATAATTTCTTATACCTTTATGCTTTGTTTTATTATAAAAAATACATACTCAGTTTAGAAAATGTAGAAATTATAGGTAATAGTCAGAAACTATAATTCTCTAATAACATAGAGACCACCATTGTTAAAAATTTGTTGAAAATATATCCATGCAATGTACGCATAAACATAACTGAGATCACACATACATATATGTACATGTATGTGCATGTGTTCAGGTTTGTGTAAATGAATACATGTGTGACATATATACATACATAATTGCTAATACTTCCTTTCCCTTAACAATAGAATAGAAATTTACTTCATCTCATTTAGTACTCATCAATAACATAGGGTTAATGTCTAGTTAGTATTCCAATGTATGATTCTAACTTAAATAACTTTATCAATCCTATATATAGTTGGAGTCCTCCTACCTGTGGCTATTGTAAAGATAGTATAACAAACAAAACAACTGACAGAGGTCCCTAAAAATTAATGATTACTTTACTTAGGCTTTGTTCATAGAAGAGCTAAGTCAGACGTGAATCAGCTTTTAGGTAATTGATACACATATATTGCCAAATTACCCTCCGAAAAGTCTATAGCAATTTATATGCTCACAGAAAGCACATAAAGAATGGTATTTCCTATACAAAATACAATTTAATTAACTCTGTTTTTCAGCTTTAATTTTTTGTACACAACAATATTAAATGTAAAAAGTATAAATGACTAATAAACCTATGAAAAAATACTCAGTATTTTTCTGTTGTGAATTGCTTAGGCGCACCAACTTTTTTATTTGTAAAGGGTTATTTATCATCATGATATTGATCTACTATCTGACATAAAAGCATCAAGTATTTCTCACAATTTATCATTTGCTCTTTATTTATTATAAAAGAATTTTAAATTTTGTGTAATCAATATTATATTTTTCTTTAACCTATTAAAGTGATGGATTATACTAATACAGATCCGTTTTTAGTCATTCCTGCCTATCCTGAAATCAATCTCACTTTGTCTACTTAGCTTTCCTTAACCACATTATGAATTAAATAGTTTTAAATGTATAATAAAGTATAATACATGAACATAGAAGTGTACAGCTCTGTGGAGAGCTCAGTGAATCTCCACAGATCGCATCGGCTCCGTAACCAGCACCCGAATCGGGAAAGACAGCATTCTCTTCACCTATGTGTTCCCTTCTAATGCTTATCCTCATCATGAGAAATGAATACCCTGAATCTAAGACTACAGTTTTGCCTATTTTTGTTATCAGACTAAGTATTCTTTCCCCACCACCAAGAACAGTAAATTTTTTAATGATTAAAGAAAAAAATATAACATCAGTATTGGCAGATTACAATGTTAAAAAATTAAGTAACTGAAATGTTTTCATAAAGAAAACACCAGGCCCAAACAAGTTTATATGACAAATTATACCAAATATTTGACGAACAGAGAATCTCAATCTTAAACAAACTTTTCCAGAAACTCAAAAAAGAAGAAAATGACTCAACCTACTTTATGAGACTATCATAATACTGATACTTAAAATTAGAAAAGCAAAATACACAAAGGAAAATTACATGTTATTGACTTTGATGATCATAGTTTCAAAAATCCTAACTGAAATATTTTAAAGCAAGCCCAAGACTGCATGAAATAAAATATATAAGATCAATTTAGATTTATTTCAAGAATTTAATACTAGCTTGATATTGGAACATTTCATTAATTTAATTTTCACATTAACAAATTAGAGGAGAAAAAGTTGGCAATCTCAACAGATGCAGGAAAAGGTGATAAAATTCACTACCTATAAATGACAGAAACTTCAAGTAAACTAGGGGTAAAGAAAAAAAGCTTTTTAATTTAAAAAATATACTTGTAAAATTCCCAATGTAAATATCATAATTAATAAAAAACGTTAAATATCAAAGCACTTTCTTTAATATCAGGAATACATTAAGCATATCACCATTTTTTCCATGATTATACTGGAAGCCTGGCCAAATTAATAGGAACAGAAGAAGAAATGTAAGTATAAAGATTATCAAAAAGAAGTTATTATTTTTGGAAGACCTATGTAATAATGTAATAACCCAAAAGAAACTTAAGAAAATATTTAATTAAAAAAAACAGGAATTAACAAGTTGCCTAGATATTAGATCAATGTAGATAATTCAATTACATTTTTATCATTTAAAATTATTTAGAAAATAGCACTTTTAAAAGATGCCACTTTAAAAATGACAAAATAAAAAGTAATCTACCAAAAAATAACTCTATCTAAAACATGTTTACTCTTGTCACGGATAAAATTATAAAACTTTATTAAAGCACATTAAAGTAAAAATGCAATGTCACGTAACAGTCCATATTTAAAGATGTTCAATACTTCCCAAAATGATCAAAATATAGAGTTAAGTTTCAATAGGGCTTAAACAAAACTTGAAAATAAGTAAAAATTAATGTAGATGAGCAAATATCCGAGAATCAGCAAGAAGCCCATTCAGATGAGGTAATCCTAGGAGACAACCCCCTCCAGGCTTCAGGGTCTGCTTTCCAATGATGTCGCAGAGACAGCAGAGTGCTGAGACAGGGCAAATGAACATACCCAACGGCAGAATAAAGCGCCTAGCAGGAGAAAGAGCCATGCATACATCCAAACTCAGTTTCTGAAAAAAGCTTGCACTGTAGATGAATGGAAAGGAATGGGTTCTTCAATAACAAGGATATAGTCAGCCTGAAAGTTTTAAATTTTTAAAACATTTTATTCTTATAATATTCAAATATGCATAACAATAAAACATAAAATGATCACCTATATTTAGTCATGATTCTCCAGTGAGAGAGATTTATAATTTATTTTAAGAAATTGGCTCCTGCGATTTTGGAGACTTGGTGAGTCTGAAATATGATGGGGGAGGCCAGAAGACGAGATTCACGGAAGAGTTGCAGTTTGAGTCCAAAGGCAGTCTGCTAGCAGAATTCCTTCTTGCTCAGGGTGAGGTCATTTGTGTTCTTTTAGGCTTCTAACTGACTGGATGAGGTCCAGCCACATTATGGACAGTAATCCGTTTTCTCAAAGTCCATCAATTTAAATGTTAATCTCATTTGAAAAACACCTCCACAGAAACATGCAGAATGTTTGACCCAATATCTCTGTACCGTGACTCAGCCAAGTTGACACATAAAATTAACACGCAAAATTGAAGCGATCATCTAAATTTAACAACTGTTAATATTTTACCATATTTTCTTTACTTGGGTTTCTTTGTTTTGTGCAAAAGTATTTTGTAGTAATTTATAGACATCATGATATTTCACCCTATACACCTCAGCATGCCTTTATAAAAATTAAGGTTATCTGCTCCTTAACCACACTAACAATATCATGCCTAACAAAATTATCAATAATTCTATGTCAAGATTCAGTTTTCCCCAAATGTCTCAAAATGGTGTTTATGTTTGGTTTGTTCAAACCAAAATTGAAATTAAAATCACACACTAGATTCAGTTGTTATATCTATTCGGTCTCCTTTAATCTCTACAGTCCTCCACTCCGTCTCATGTTCCTCATTGCACAAATGAGCAAGTCCTTCAGCAGGATTTCCCACACTCAAAATCTGACTGAGTGAATCATGTGTTATTTCAACTTCTTCCTCTTTTACCTTTGTTTTCCGTAAAAGGGAAGTTAAATTTAAAGAATAATTGTTTACAGTAGATATTTTTGCAAAAATATTTCATGTGATGCTGTGAACTTCATTTTGTATCACATGATGATGTCCATGACATCAGCTTACAGAGCTAAGGTGGTGAGGATTCCTTCCATTATAAAATTATTTTCAGCATGTATCCAGCTAAAATATGTGGGCTGCCACTTTGGAAGCATGAAATTTTGCAGTTCTCCATCAATGTTCCATCTAATGGTGTTTGCATCCACTGATGATTTTTGCCAGAATTAATGAAATGTTAGAGCTCTAAAATGGTGATGGTTTGACACTATCGTTTCTTAGCGGATGTTTTTCTGCACAGAAGAGCTTACTCATCACCTGGGGCTATGTATGAGAAAGGTTGAGTTGATGCTGGTTTATTCCCAATACATTTTGGAAAAATTCTTTATCTTTAATAAAGAATTGATATCATTGTTATAATAGCAATCTATGATGATTTGTAAGTAAATTTTGTTAATTTGGACTTTATTTGCTATTATTTTCAGACTATTGCTTTTATGAGTATGCCTGTAAACTAGTGGATTTCTATACACCTATTATTTTATCTGTATTATTTTCATACTCAAATTGAACCCCTACGTGGTTGTTTCTGCATCCTCTTTGATGGAAACCCTTTGGTCTTAGCTTTCCTGTTTTCTCGTGCAAAAATTAAAAAAAAAATGCCCCGTGTACAATGCTTGGTTTGAAATTGAAATCAGTCAATTTTCCAAAAATGTAGTTATTTAGCAAAGAATGGTGTTTAGAGACCAAAATCTGGGTACTTACAGTGCTCATTGACATTGATGTGTCATTTCTCCTGGCCTTTTCAGTCTACAGACCTAGAAGACCTATCTACTTAAAATCGTAAGTTCATATTGACATTTTCAATTTAAATTTAATGTTTCTATACTGCAATCAGTTTTATATCAAAAATTGTTATTTCACTTATTTTGTAATGTAGCAATAAAATTACTTTTTATTTTAGTATACAAAATACATACATTTATTTTTAAAATGGCAATATTATTATAAATAATAACACTACTTTTTAAAGTTTAAAAATCCTAAAGTATTTTTTGGTTTTATACTAAATCCCACTAAGAGGTATAATAAAAGTTATTTTAACAACTATACCTTTATATAATACCCTTTGTTTAATCTTTCTTCACATGATGTTTCTTAGTTCTCTGATATAAGCAACAAATAATCAGCTTATAAACATTTTATGTAACTTACTTTCCCTTTGTCCATCATTGAACATCAAACATCCCACTTGAAATAATAACATTATCTTGTGATTTTTAGTTCTGCATTTTGAAATATGATTAGGTTTCTACTATTGGGCTTGTCAGTTTTAAATAATATCCATTGATTTCCAATTTTTACCTATGAGGCAATCAGTTATCCTACTTTTCTCCTTCACTCACTTTGTTTCTTTTCTTCATGCTATTTCTACATTTTCAGAGCACATAATACAACATACTATTATTTACCTTTAAGCCAATAATTGTTTTAGAACATTAATTACACTCAAAGTTTAACACCAATGTTTTTGTCATAGTTTTCACAATTGTCACTCAGGCACATTCCTTAGTAAATGCTCACAAACATCATGTTCAAAACAGTTTTTTTTTAGTCTTGATTCCTGAAGGATAGCTTAGCTAGATAGCAAGTCATTAGTGCATTATTTTCTTGCACATCTTAGAGATGTTGCCATACCATTGTATGATAAAATATTGCTGCTGAGGTCAGATGACAATCTGCTTTGATTTCCTTTGAAAAAACTTGGTCCTTTTGTTAGAAGGCCAGAAAAAGACTCTCTCTAGTGTGTAATTAATGCAGCATATGCTTCAAGGTGACAATTCACTATATAGTTTCAGTCTTCTGTAATCTCAAGAAAATTTTCTTGAATTATATTTTCAAATATTAGTTCCACTCCATTCCATGTTTTCTTCTTTAGGATCTTCATTTCTATAGCTATTAAATGTACTTTATCTTTCTTCTATACTTATTACTTTTTCTCAGTTTTTTTGGTCTCTTCCCTTATATCTGAATTTCCTCATTTCTATCACCTATGTCCCCTCATTATATAGTCATATTAGCTCATCCCTGGACATCAGTAATTTATCTTCATCTAAGATGACTTTTTCCTTTCTGAAAACTTTTCTGAATTCTCTCAAATCTTTTTACATCTTTGTGTATTTAAGTCACTTCTTCAGAGTTTTCCCATTTATGCATCATAATTGTGTGTATTCTTCAATCTTTTTTAAATTTCTCTTTTGTTTCAATATTCTTGTGCTTTGTGGCTTTCTGTCATGTATTTGTATTTGTAAACGATTTTATATTGTACCATCTACAGTTTTTTTATAGTATCTCTGCTAGTTTGGGCTTTTTTAATTTTTAAAAGTGTTAGATATTCCTAGTATTTTAGTTAAAAGGCAGATTCTATGGAGGTACAGGAGGTGACTGAAGTGGTTTTACTGATTTTTTAGCTCAAGTTTTCCCTCTTCTGTTGCTACAACAAAGGGAAGTTGTTTTATTTTTTGGTACCTTTTTGTGGCCAGCCTTTCTGTGGTTCTTGATTCCTATCACATTCTGGAAATGCTGCTTAGCTTTTTAATTATGGCTGCTGCCTTCAAAGGACACCTCCAATTTCCAGGTTGCTTCTCTCTCTGTGCCCAAGCATTGGGGACTGCCAATCCCAGTCTCATGCACTTTGATGCCTGTTCCATTCAACTCCTCCACCGTGCGTGAGTCATCTGAACCGCCCCATTTCATCTCCGCCTCAGCAGTGCCCTTAGGGTTGAATCCTGTCGTTCTGAAGGTAAACCTGACCTCTCCCACTGCCAGCATGCTTCTGTACTTCACAATTGGACAGTTTTCTGTCCATTTTTTTCTGAGTTCTATGCAATATCAGGGGCTCTGGCAACAGTTTTGCCTGTCCCATGTGTTTTTCCCTAATTACATGTACATTGGAGCTTACAGTCTTCTATGTCTCCTAGTTACACTATAGAAGTAACTTGTGAGAGTTGCATTTGCTTTCCTTTTACTATTTGTTAATTTTAGTAGAAAGTTTCAGGTAAGTCCAATGTAGGCTGCTGCCATTATCCCAGGGAACCAGAAACTCTTAGATTTCCTCAAATTAATTTAAATTAAAAATTAATAATATTTAGAATAAAATATAGGTGATTATCTGTATGAATATCAACATGGAAAACTGTCTTTAGCAGGACTTGAGGAGTTATATTAGTCTGCTCGGAATGACCAAGTGTCGTAACAAAATACCATGGGCTATGGAGGTTAAACAACAGAAATCAATTTTTTCACAGTTCCATTTTTTGTACTTTATGGGAGGTTTATTTAAAATAACATGACAAAGAAAATTGTCCATTAAATGGATATACCTTGAAAATACTAAGATAAAGAAAGCAAGAGTGGCAGTTATGACCACAAAACAAAATTACATTTAGTAAAATAAAAACTAAACAAAACAAAACAAAACTATGATATATTGAAAGGGAAATACAATCTACTTATTATTGTTACTTATTATTATTATTTAAGTCTATGAACCAATTTTTATTACTTTGTTTTATTTGTTTGTTTTGTGTGGTTTATTTGTTTGTCCATTTGTATTTTGGGTGAGAACACTGAAGCTCTGCTCTCTTTGGACCAACTTGTTAAGGTTCAGAATCGCCCAATAAACAACACTTTCATCTCCATCTGTCTTCTAAACCAATGCAGAAATAGTAAGAGTCAGAGAGATGGACACTAAATTATCAAAGCTAATATTGGGGAAATTGGCTTTTTCCTGTGGACACCTAGGCTACTGAATCCAGATAATAGACATTCAGATCAAATCAGTCACCAGTATCGTTAGATATAACACAGGCCTACACAGCAGGGACAGGTTCTTTACCCCTAAGCACCTCACATATCCATGAGGAATTAAGCACACACAGTCTCTAGAGAAAGGGGAGTAACAAAACAGAAAAAGGAAGAGGCCGAACTGTTCGTGTCCAGTTCTCCATCCCTAAAACATCAACTACTGAAGTTGCTCTGCAAGAGAGAAATGAATGGGAAGGCTGAAAGAGGTCAGTGGTGACATGCTAATGATTGAGCCTCCATTTCACAGGGACTGCTAATTGTCACAAATATCAATACTCAGTTTCTTCAATAATAATTTTTTTAAAAGCCTCCTTATTTTTACTGGGTAGATGGATGTCCAACTAGACACTACTTTTCCAAAATCTTCCCTGCAACTTCACGGAATTACACTGAGTTCTGGCCAGTAGAATGAGAATAGAGGATATGTGTCACAGACTAATCAAGCCTTTCAACATTGTACACTCTGCTGGCTGGGAAAAGATGAAAACTTCAGGGTCAGAATTGTAGCAGTTCAGAACAGAGCACCTCGGCGATCTTTAGCTCTGCCACCCTGAAGTCACAGGTACAAGCCACTGTATTTTGGGCCATCTTGGTTATAGCTACTGAGCCTCTGCCCTAAGTAACTCAAAATAGGTCATTGTAAGTGGATTAACGTCAAATGTAAACCTAAGAGCGTTAGATTAGCCGTTGACTGGTAGACAGTGATAGCAAAGACATTCATTACATGACAAAAACTTGGTGACACTTATTGTTCTATGATCAGTTCTCATCTTCGGCAGGTTCAGAGGTTGACTATATGCCCACAGAGTTCTATAATCAGAACTCATTGGCGTGTGTTGGAAGTGCCTTACTGCTTTCTACAAATTCCTACTTATAAGGAATATTATTATAGGCTAATTATAAGAAATGACTCTGAGAAAAAGAATCATCTCTGGAGAAAAGTTCTCAGCCTTCAGAACCTCAATTAAGAGTTTTCTACCAGACAATGGGAGGCAATGGAAAGCAACCAAGCACTGAAAATCAATTTACAAGTGCTGTGTTTACAGGTGCCACAGAAGCCCAGTTTCCAGAAGGCAACCAGGTAGCCCAAATAAAATTGAGGTAGAAAACAATGGATCAGACAAAAGACGATGTAATAAGAGAAGTAAGCTGGAAATCTTGGCAATTTTTGTAAAGAGCTCTGTGAACATATAGACCAGAACCTTACTAAGTCAAAGAGGGGAGTCATATATTTTTTTAATCATACGCCTGACCCTCAAAAGCATGTGACTATTTCATCCTCTGATATAATCCCTAGAGCAAAACTAAACCAGCTAGAAGGTGTTCAGCTTCCAATATCAACTTCTGATGAGGTTACAAAAGGTAATGGAATAAAGTTTGCCTCAGAGGGAAGATCCATATGCCATCCTGAAGAAGGGACTAGGAGTTCTGTTCAGGGAGCAGAGTCAATTTTGATTGGAAGAAATGTTTCCACGATCAGAGCAAGGAGTTGATGCAAGTCCTATCCAGCAAGATTTCTTTATGGATACGGTGCAGTGACTGCTGTATGTTTCCTGATTCCACCGCTCCATGTAGGAATTCTTTTAAGGTAACTAGTTCAAGCTCATCATTGTATATTGGGTGTGGGCCATAAATCACAGAGTCCCAGGGAGTGACACTTTGATACAGACACAGTCAGTGTTCTGGACTTCGTGTTGTCTGCCTCAGGCAGACTCGAGTATGTCCCAGGTGCGGAGAGAGGGATGTGCCCGGGAATGTGAGAACCAAGGAGAGCAGAATGGAAGTGACAGCTAGTTGTCCAAAACTTTCCATCCCTCCCTTCTCTATGCAACTCTTGATTTATAGCTATTCATATATACTAGACAAAAGATTAATATCTGTAATCTGTAGAAAGTTTCTAAAAGTCAAAAAACAGAAAGAAAGAACAACTTAACATAAGGTTCAAACTCAAAGTGGGGTTCTTCTGGCTAAACATGTCCAATTGAACTCATTAACTACCACTGAATTCCTCTCGCATTTCCCACCTGACCCCTCACACTATTAACTAAACAAATGTGAGGGAATAAAAAGGAGGAGAAAGATGCAACTCAAAAAGGTGACGGGATCAGGGGAGGAGACGAGCAACAGTATCTTGGGAGCTGGAATGCCATACAGTGGTAGCTGATACAATAATCCTAAATAAACTGGATCCTAAATAAGCAGTGGGGAAAATAAGAAATCATCACTATTTATGCAGCAAAATCCCCCAAAGATTTACCAATGACAGCTGAAGGCAGCTCAGGAGGTGAGACTAAATGTGGCATTAAAATAGAGGATTTTTTAAAAGTCATTTTAGGAAACAATAGTTAGACTGGTCAGTCTCTTCCTTTATGCAGTAGGCACCTGCTCCCACACCCTGAAAATGCCCTGGCTGCTCCCTTCCCCCAGCCTTATCCCCCACCGGGGCCTCCAGTAAAGAGGAAAGGGCTCTTCTGTGGAGAGGGTAAAGGGGAAGGTCTCGAGACCAGGAAAGACCAAGTACTGCCAAGGACAGAACTACCCAGAGCAGGAGCATTGCTGGGTTCACGCTGTGAGAGCTGAGGACTGCTGACTGCTTTTTACATAAAATCTTGGTTTTACAACACTAGTATATCTTCAGGCTTGTTTTGACTTGAATTTACTAATAATGCATATCTGTGCCTAAATATATTAACTTTTCACTGAAATTGAGATTTTTTCCTTTCGTATGTGGGCTTAATTCATTTATCTTTTTAAAATGTGATTTATTTTGCCTTACATCTGATATATTATTTCATACATGTTTTTAGTGCTGTATTGATAATATTTTTGTTGCCAATTTTCTTGTACTCAAATATATTTTCTTTGTCTCTATGTTCTATTTCTGTAAGTTGTATTTCTTATTTCCATATTTTATGTATTTACCTTTAAGACTTTGGAAAGCAGCATTAACCTTGTATTGTAATTAAACTCAGAGCCAAGGGTGAAACGGATAATTTCTGTACTGCCTTCCTCCCTCAGGTGTGTTAAATTTCTGTTTAACTGCACGTGCCCAGTTTCTCCATTAACCTTCTCGTGATCTGTTAGAATAATCTAGAGTTTTAATTCCAGATAATCATTTCAGATTTTTTTAGACAATATCTGTTTTTAACTTTTTTAATCCTCACCTGAGGATATATTTATTGATTTTAGAGAGAGAGAAAGGGGGAAGGGGGAGAGAGAGCAGGGTGGGGTAGGGGGGAGAGACATCAATGGGTTGCCTCCCAGTACCCACTCTGACCCCTGCAAACTTCCTCTGGTGTATGAGAGGGTGCTCCAACCAGCTGAACCACCCAGCCATGGTGATAATGTCTGTTCTTAGTTCAAGAATAATTTTTGTTGGTTTTATTCATTTTTTAAACATCCACAAATTTTTAATTTTATATATTTAACTAGTTTATCAATCAGAGTCCAACCAAAAAGATGAAAGCACTTTGCCTTAGTACACAAATAATTTAAGGCAGGGACTTCACTGCACAGGTGAAGGGCAGGCTGAGAAGCCATATAAAAGTCAGTAAAGTTACTCAGAGATTATTAAAAGCAAGGAGCCACCACCGTCTGGAGGGACAAGCAGGGTTGGCAGTGATACTGCGCTAGGTCGCCTACGGTAATCATGGTTGGCCTGCCTGGAAGGAGCTGGAGACACCAAGGTGACGCAGCCCCTGCCAGTTATACGACAGAAAAAAATCAAGTTTCCTTCATTCTTTCAATCTTCCATGAGGGCCTATCATTGGCTAAAAGTCAGCCAAAAGCCAGCTGACAAGGGGCTCAAAGACTTAGACCCCTGTGGCACAGGGCGGAGCAAGGAGAGGACAGAGGGGATCTGAGGGCCGAGAGGCCCCAGGCTTTTACTGTCCACTTCCTTCTGTTACTCAGCATCCACTTTCCTCCTTGTACTCATTCTTAATAACTGTATGTTTCCACCTAACACGAGGCACCTATGCATTGTACAAATGTAGATCATTTCGTTCTCTTCCAGTAAGGAGAGACACTAAGCACCATCAATCGTTGAATCAAATTCAAGTTCAGGATCTCCAAGATAATCAGTCCTTACCACTCAGGTCTAGATATGCTTCTTTATTAACATGACCTCTGAATTAATTTAAGTACCAACATCACATCTGAGAATTTAACAGTGATAAGAAAAGGAGTCATTGAGCACTACATACCTTAAGAATACATATTTTGCGGCTATAATTCTTGAGCCTATACCTAGTTCCAAGGCCATATTTGTAAGTTTCTCCTTCCTCCTGCCATTTTGTTTTCATAGCCTTCAGCAGTGGCTCAGGTGGTTCATGCTTTCAGCTGGTGGGATTATCTAAATCTTAATTTCTAAAGTGTCTGAGTCCTTAGTGCCCATGTTTTTATCAGGCTACTCTATCTTTCTCCTGGCATTTACTATCAGACATTAAGAAGTATCCCAGCTAATTGCAAGGTTGCAGAAATACCAACTGCTCCCATTTGTGAAAGAAATCCAATTGTCCTCTTTGCAATTGGAATCGATCATTTAAATTCCTTCTCTCTCTGTTGATTCTGTGTTTTAAAAGGCCCCCAATACCTCGGTGGTGGCCTGAACTTAGTTTGATGGGAACACTATTGCTTCTTCTACTGGAAACATTCCACCATGGGAATAAAGACCTCACTGCTACACAATTCTTGTAATGAAATCAGTTTCTTCGTCAGAAGCAATGTATGGAACACCATCTTGCTACACAGGACTTTCTCTACACCCTCATTTGTTGTAGTAGTAATGTTGTAAGTAAGGAAGGAAAGTCCAAACTTAGAATGAATCTCTTTCAGTGAGGACCAATCACTGCCTTCTCCATGGTGGAAGAGAGGCAATGTAATTAACCTACCACTAGAAGGTTAACTGTTCTCCTGGGAACTGGAGCCATATCAGGTCCCCAGCATTGGCCTCTGCTATTGGTAAGCTGGGCAGCCAGCAGGGGCTATAGCCATATCAGCCTTGATGGAGGAAGGTCGTGTTGTTCAATCTACACAAAGCTGTCAAAGCCATTTTATACATAGTTACAGGATATATATCTCATATATATATCACATATATGTATTAATAGAAATATTTATATTAATATCACATATATTAATAAATATATATTATATCTATGATCACCTTTTACCAAATGATCACTTCTGAGTAGGCACGTAAAGTATCAAAAGATGTCTTCCAGCTGGTGCCAGCTCATCCTGCAGAGCTCTCTAAAACAAAGCCTGAGGTGTTCTCTACTTTGTATGTCAGCAGTTTTCAAGGAACTCTCCCTGAATCCATAGGTGTGGGCAGAAGGAATCGTGACAATGCAGCATGAGTAGGTGTCATGAAAGCCTGAGCCACCTGTCCCAGCAGTTTTTTTGTTCTGTGCATGCATTCCTGAGTCTAATCTAGATCATAATACTTCAATTTTATAATTATTGATCCTTCATAATCTTACAGACAGGTCTGATAACCCCTAATGTATGGTAGACGTCTCAGGTTACACAGTGTCATGGTGTCCACTGGTCTAGAACTCAGCCCCTACCAGGTCCCAGGAGCAAGTCAGGAGTTGCTTCTCAAAAATACAATAGTTATCAGCAGAAGACATTTCCTGAAAACCCTAGGGAATTGGGTAATGCATCTTTTAATGCAGCTTGACAGAGGTTTCATATGGCATTCTCGTTTATCATTGTGATACTTGGAGCACCATTGAATCTGATGGATGACAGGGCAGCTTACAGTAGCCTGAACCTATCGCAGAGCCTTCTTTTTCTCTGCTCCCCCTTAAAACAAGCAGCATTATGGGTTATTCAATTAATGGATCAGGGCATCACTCCCCAAAGGCCTCCAGTGGTGCCTGCCAAGTGTTGTACTACTTCCTTACTGGCAGGCAGTACAAAGCACAGCAACTTACCTTTCACTTGGAAAAACACATCACAACATGCTTAAGACCTTTGGACTCCCACAGCTTAACAAACTGGTGGGCCCCAAATAGGATTTATCTCTCAAACTCCAGCACATGTGTATCCAACTAAAGCATCGACTATGCTTATTATTTCTCAGCAGTCCAATTTGCGTGATGTCATCAACATTATGCCCCTTAGCATGATGTTCTGGAAATTTCTGGATGATGGATATGGGAGCAGATTACTACGCATTGGTTGCTAATCCCAGAGAAGGGCTCTGAACATTCATGCCCAGTGCACCCTGATTTCAGAGTCACCAAGAAGAATACAGTGCAGTCAAGCACTGGGTGGAACAAAGCATTTCTTGCACAGAGAACAAACAGAGCAAGATGAGCCTCTACAGTGGGCATTGCTCCCATGGCCATTGGTTCTCTCCCTGCGGCTGATGCAGGGCAATTTCCTTCCATACCCATCTCGTGCCATGGTAGAAAGACCAACCCCTCCATGGCGGAGGACATATAATAAGAATGGGGTTCACAAGGTGCCACATGATGCACAGACTTCAGGCAAAGACAAAAGAGCATTCCTTGAGCCTGAAGCAGATAAAGATATTTTCATACAAGGTGATAAGCCTGGTATAGGCCAAGTGGTCTATTTATCTCTCAATGAGGAAATGCTCTAAGCCCAAGGCCTGGTCTTATGTGGCTGATTGGGGGTTGAAACACTGACTACACGAGACTGCTGTGCCCAACAGTCAATACCCCACTAGATTATGTGAGAAAAGAGGTTGAAAAACACATGACTTTGAGGTAAAACAGTGAAGGTGCACTTCTCTGTGTGTCAGGTGGAAATGAAATGCTTCTCACTGTCTTGCCAATCCCTCCGATGTGGTGGGTTTCTTGCAAACAAGGGTGCAGTAATTCCTTATTCCCCCCCACCAACATGACACTTCTTGACAATGGGACGCAGCTGCTCATGGGAAGGGGCACGTATTCCGCCACCCCTTAAATGTGAAATGGCCTCGCAACTTGCTGTGACCAACAAAACACAATAGAAGGGGTGCTGGGAGACTTCTAAACCTAAGCCGCAAGAGTACTGGAACTTTCTGTTCTCCCCCTCTTTCCATCCAGAGTCTCATTTGTGAAGAAGCCATAAAATGGATTCCGAGGGAAACTATAACCTTCTGTTTTATTGTTTTGGAGGTAAGGCGCAGTTCCAGGGGGTTCTCTTGTCCTACCACAGAGAGGAAAAGGGGGGATTTTTCCAGAGGCCAAGAATGCTCATTCCAACTCTGCATTTGGGATCTGAGAAGGTATCCACAGGCTGAGTCTGTGGGCCAACCGGGCCCTTTGGGAGACAAAATCAAGTTGGCACTATTTTCAGTAGAGAAGTGACATGTTACTTCCACTCAGAGCCCAGTCATATGCCTATGCCCACCAGGGAGAGGGTGGGAAACATGGGGAAGAACGTATCTGTAGATATTTGTTGAACAGTCAACTCTCTGCCACAACCATCTGCTGCCTTTTGTTGGAAGAAAAGAAACTGGCTTTATTTCTCTATAGGTAACAGTCAGTTTTATTTTGTTTACTTAGATATTTTATGGTCCTTTTCCTCATCTTGGTTGTGTAAATGTTTCCCAAACTGACTATAAGTACAAAGTTGTTTTCATTGATTTCGCTGGGAACATAACCTGCTATCTTCAGTCTCTTACTATTTCCTACCTGCTTGTTCTCTAAAAGTTGTTATCTCCAGGTGGTGGTGGTGGTGTCAGTAGTGAAAAGGCAGGTGGGAGAAAGACAAGGGGCAGAGGCAAAAAGTATTTATGCTGTACAGATCAAAGTAGAAGAGCAGAGAAAGAATAATACTTTACTTTGGTTGGCTCAGACCTGGAATTTCTAGGTTAATTGACATAGAAGAGTATCATCTATCTTTCTGCTTCTTTTAAGTAACCAGGCAAAATCTAAGTGTGCTATGATGTCAAACCAGATTAGGTTTTCTTAACTTTAGGTCTATCCACCTTATGGGGAAGGATGATTTCTCGTAGTCTCCAACTACAAGTTGCTTGGTGTTTCTATTTGTGAATTCTATAATGAGTTTTCAGCCTTTCCCATGTGATTTTTTTAGTTTTGCAGAAGGCTAGAAGAAACTGCGTAGACATGTGCTTTTTGAATCTAGAGCACAGATACTAATTTAACATATAGTTGATTACACTGTATCCTCAAAGCTCATCAACTTTGAAAACATGAGATTTGAACTGGTCAAAGTATTCTGCTCTGGGGCAGTGCTGGCTTTACCGAGTATGGGGCTATATTTAATGCTCGGCAGCTTGCCTGTGCCTTCTGCAAGATGCCAAGATGTCCCAAATCCTCCTCAGAAATATGAGGTTGACTTGTATTCTCATTGTCTGTATGTTTCCCAGTTCAGTTATAAGTCCTACATATCATGGAAACTCACCAGCACAACATGCAAAAGAAAAAAACAGACTGAAGGGAATGAAAAGAATGAATGCTTTAGACTAAATGTTTTTATTTAAAAAGCTCTGGAGTATTTATCTCCTCATTGAAAGATAAAATGCATGTATAACAAAGCAGTTTCTGACCCACGTGTTTTCTTTTTCTATCCTCCCTAAGTCGTATCCGTTTTCTCATTCGAGCAATTCAGAGAAGAAAGACAGAACCTCTCACAGGCTAAAGCAGAATGAACCATGAGAATGTTCTATTGTACAATGGCCAGACACCAGAGCTATCCACCGGCCCCTCACACTGAACCATGAACATTTTCTTATGGCTAACGAAGGTCAGTTTCTTTTTATTATTTGCTTACAGTCCTGCACATCAGTTGACCATTACCTCTGTGTTCAGCTACCAGGGATATATCAAATAGAAATAAGTACTTCAGTCTGATTGGTGCATATTTTTTTTTACATTTCTCTGACGACTAACCCATTTTGAAATGAGTAATATAGAAAATACCATATAACCACTCAGTAACCATTTCTTCAATTTAGGGGGGAAGTAAAGTTTTTAAAAAAACTGCACAGTTCTCTAACTTTCTGCCATTATTAACCTTGCCCTCATTTAGGCAGGTGGCTCCAAATGTAGGACAATAGTAGCAAGTCCCCCCTAATATAATTTAACCAAAAATTTGCTAAGCTAGCCATAATTTTTCTCAAGGAAAATAGTCCCCTTTGCAGAGAGTATTCAGATAGGTGACAGAAAAAGAATCTTCCAAGAAATGAATAATATTTTCAAAACAATTTTTTTAGTATTTATAGATAATACTTTTTATAGTGTTATAGACAAGACTGGCACGAAGATGGAAAACTATCTAATTAGAAAAGTACAGACTGTATAAAAACTGTATATATTTTTATTGACCTGTAGCCCAGAAAGTCAGTGGAAATTTGAGTATATTTATCAGAATATTTAAAATACAAGAATATCATCTGTCATTTCCACATTTTTGTGAAGTATAGTTATTATAATTCTTACATTTAGTGTGAGTATATCTCAATTTTATAATGTAATTTTCTAACTTCTTCAAAATATATATACTTATATTCTTCCAAAGGATTTGAGACACACTATAGAAATAAATGTGATATAAAAATATTTTATACCCAAACTGTGGCATAAAATGGGACTTAAACACAAATTATTGGATTGGCTCAGGATTCTGACCAAAATAGGCAAGGGGTGATTCACATCATAAAACCTCAAGAAATGCACCAGTGCTGGGAAATCTAAAACTTTTGTCTTTCAGAAAGTAGTCAGCGTTTAAAAACATAAGCTGAGGGTTTACTGGAAAAATTTAAATTTCCTACTAAATTTTTTAAAAAACATACAACACAAATAGCAATAACCTTCTACTTTAACAAAGCAATTTAAAAAGTTTAACCATAAAAGAAATTAAGAAATAAATATTATCAAGAGCAGAATCTATTTAATGTCTTTACTGAGTAAAGAATAGTCACTTGATTAAAACTTAAATGTCAATATGGGATTTAGAAAATTAAATATTCATTTTGAATGTTGGAAAAGCAGGATTAATCTAATGACAAAAGAATTTTTCTAGGGTATCTGTATAAAAACAACAACCCAAATGTACACATGAGGAAAAAATTAAAGGATATATAATCAAGTTGAGGAATACTAAAAAGATTGCTCATACATTTATTTTATGTTTTTTAAGTGACAGCCAATGAAAAAGATATGAAAAACTTTTCAAACATAAAATAGTTGAATTATGACCAATTAAGAATATTCAAAAAATTAGCTAAAGTAATTTTAAGGTATTAGTCCAGAGATAACAAAAAATTGGCTAAAATTATGTATAAATAATAAGCACTAGTGAATAAAGTAAAAAAATTTTTTTCAAATTTATAAAAGAATAATCCTTATCTACCTAGGAAATCCAAGGTAATTAGCTAAAGATAATTTTACAAAAAATTAATGAGGTGATACAATAAAGCATGTATATACAAAATCAAAACACTTTCTACATACATGCAATATTTAGTTATTAAACATTATGGCAGAAATTTCCAGGTAAATCACACAGTTTAAATATATTTGCTTACTTCGATGCTCTCTCAAAATGGCAGCAATTAAAAATTTAATGCATTTATAAGGAAGAAAGGAATGAGACTAATCAGAAATGAAAGCAGATCAAGAAAATCACAGAATTTTAGAAGCCAAAGAGGAGGTGAATCAGACCTCCTCTTTGGCTTCTAAAAGAAAAAGATAAAAAGTTAAGCTCCTCAGGGAGGAGAAGCCAAAAAACAAAGCGTGACACCCTCCGGTCATCCGAAAACTGAAGGCCTTTGTTGCCCCTGAAGCTGAGGGAGCAGGGGGACATGATAAAGGGTCTCACTGAATTTGTTTTTAAAGAAACAGGTAAAGTCCTATATGTCCATCCATGTCCTATGCATGTGAGAAAAGCCTTTATATGAAAAGGGAACCCAGGGAGGTCAAAGTGAAGGTGAGGAAGCAAAGACATTTTCAAAGGAAATATAATTAATATTCTCAGAGACAGTTTGTGAAAAGATAATATATTCTCATAAAAAGAAGAGAATGATGTTCAAAAGAATCGTGAAATTTTAAAATACCACAAGAGAAATAAAAAATAGGATGGAAAAATAAATTTGAGAAAAGCTTTTATAAAAATAAAGAAATGGAAAGTAGAAGGAAAATATTTTAAATAGATTATGTTTTAAGAAGTCTATTATGCATATAATAGAATTCAAGGGGAAAAAAAGACAGATAAAATGGAAGTGGAAGAAAGAAAAACTATGAGAAACTACATAAAACTTCCAGCTCGTAAAGGACCTACTGAATACACAGTACTTTGAATGGGGAGAAAATTCATACCAAAGTACATTATCATAAAATTTCAGAATGTCTGAAGGAAGAAACTTGTATGCCCAAAGCTTTTAGGAAAAATATAAAATGCCATTTGAAAGGAATGGGAATAACAATAGTGTCATTTAATATTATACCACATCTATATTTATACAGTCGGTCCCATTGGGATGGATTAATGCTCCACTATTGGAATAAGCTGGGGGAAGGATACATGGGACCCTTTGTGTAATTTTTTTCAACTTGCTGTTAGCCTAAAATTATTTTAAAATATTTTTTTTAAATATCCTAAAACACTTGAACAGCAACACTGGAGGCTAAAGACAATGAACTTACTTAGAAAAGCCCTCACAAATCTGACAGGAAATTCCAATCTGGAATTGTACACCCAGCCAAAAAATTACTCATGTGAAATTAAAGATATTTTCAGATGTACAAAGTCTGAAACAACTTTACTCCAATGACCAATTTTTCATGTCACTGAAAAACGGTCCTTGCCGAATTAGGAGAATAAGCGCAGAATATGATGTGAAGTCCCAGAACAAAAGGGAGTCTCAGGAAATTTTCCCCATGCTGGTGAAGGGGCAGCTCTGAACCGCACTGTTGCAAAGCCAACAAGCAAAAGAACAAACCGTGGGGGTAGAAGTCCCCCAGTAGTGACAACTCCAAAACCAAGTGGCTGAAACTGGTATTTTATCTGATACGTTTGAACTCTTTAAGAAGAGATTTCTATTTCTGGTGAATATATGACGATAAATTAATAATAGGCATGTAGAAGGAAACGAGGCAAAAAATATATACCACTTATCAACTCAAAAAGAAAACAAAACATATGACCAAGGGAAGCAATGAACAGCGGATGTATCAATTATAAATAATATGAACAATGTCATAATAGTGAAACCCCCCCTGAGAAGTAATTTAACTAAAAACTATGCGATGGGGTAGCAGATACAATAAAGCTAAATACTCATCTTTCACAATAGGAATCAATGTATCCTATCTGAAGTTCAAAGGTCAAAAAAATAGCAATGTGAGAACGCTGCTTAGAAATGTAGAGGGAAAAGTGGGTGGAGGATGTAGAAGAGGGTAAAACGGGGTAAATGGTGACGGAGACTCGACTTTGAGGGGTGAACACACAGTACAATATACAGATGACATACTATAGAATCGTACACTTGAAACTTATATAATTTTATTAACCAACGTCACCCCAGTAAACTCAATATAAATTTTAAAAAGGAAATGTGGAGGAAAAAACAAAAATATAAAGCTAAAATACTGAAATGGTTTCCACTGGATTGTAACAATCAGATTGTGGTAGAATGGAGCAGAGGGCTGTCTTCTCTCGTGATAAGCCTTGAAGAATTATTTGACTTTTAAATGAAATACTTTGAATAAAATTACTTTAAATTTAAAATGAAAGATAAAGAAGCCTCTATCTTTAGAGGTTTTTTTGAGAGAAAGTGAGCAATACCTAATTCATCCACCTTCAGCTTCCCTTTTAAATAGCTGTAAAAGCAGTTTTTTTAAGATTCAAAATTTCTAAAGTTCTGGAAACTTAATTTATAAAAGCCGCCCAGGTTCACAAAGCCAGTTTGTGATGGAATCAGTACAATGTTGGAAGAATCCCCTTGCAGAGCAAATGCAGGAGTAGAAAACACGTGAGATCTAAATTTGCACACAGATTCCCTTCACTCATCAAAGAGAAAGAAGCCTCCAACCTAGGGTGTGGGAAGTGCTTCCCAGTAGAATCACAGCTCTTCCAATAACCTCCTCTCCATCATCTTTCCCTTTAATAACATTTTTGGCACCAGCTCTGGGAACAATTTTCCTGGTAATGCATTTGCACTAAAAGGCACTTCTATCTCATTGACTAGATAGAATACCCATACAATGGAGGACCTGAAAAATTGCAGCTTGGTTTGTTTGGGGGCTTTCTTTGTTTGTTTTAATGTACCATCTCTAATAAGGAAGGAATCCAAAAAAACTTAAGAATATTTTAAAAGTAAGTTTTATTTCTCACTAAAATAAGTGCAAAAAATAAAACCAAGAATTCCTCCTTCTGACTAAAATATCCAAATTAAATATCTACAAAAAGCAAAAATCTGGCTAGGAGTTTTACAGGTAAAAACAAAAGAGAACTCTCTTCCCCCAGCAGGCCTTTCCCAATTACCTTGTCAAACATTGCGAGCACCTCCACACCTACCCCACTCCCTGACCTTTATCTGTTTTACTTTTTCTTTTGAGAACACTTTTCATCACCTAACATACTATGATATGCACTTTATTTATGTATATTTGATTCTCTTTCTCCTTCCCCTGCAATGAGACTATAAACTCCTGAGGATGGAGATTTGTCCTTTCTGTCTTCACTGAGGCCACCCAATGGCTAGAACGATTACTGGCACACAGAAGACAGTAACTGTTTGGTGAATAAGTGAGTGAATAATAACAGGCTTGAGGTGGAGCCAAGGAAGGAGCCAAGGACAAACCACAAACTCAGTTTATCAAGCCGGGAAGATACTTTACTCCTAGAAAAATAAAATTAAAAAAAAACATGAAAAAAGATGAAGTTTATTAAAACAGCTTTAATCTAAAGGACCTAAAATGGGACAGGCATGTTTAAATTTTATATTTTTAATGGGCGATACGTTCAAATGTTTCAAAATCAGAACCGTATAAAGAGACATGAGCAGGGACATCTAGTCCCATCTCTGTCCCCATCCTTCCAGCTCATTGCTGTTAGTCACCACCCCCTCAGCTCCTGTACTTTCTTCTAGTGTTTCTTAATGTAAATTCTTATTTTTCCTTTATTTCAGAAATGGTTTTGATTAATATTTTAAACTCTGTGTTTCATCTTGGCATGGAGAAGGAATAAAAGCAAAAGCAGAAGCCATAAAGAATATTAAATATAACCACATAAAAATAAAATATATACATGGTAAAGAAAATACTATCTAAAAACTAGGAAAATACTTGCATCATATATAAATAAAAATGGGTCTAATTTTCTTGAATAAAAAATTCTTAGAAACAATTACTAAAAAGTGAGCATGCCCATTTAAAAAACAGGTAACAAATATAAATAGGCAACTTAAAAATTAAAGGTCATTACCTTTAAGAAAATATATTTATCTTCAATAGCAATCAAAACCACAAATTAATAGTAAGACACCTTATTTATCTATCAATTTTTGAAATGTGATTATTTAAATAAACTCTGTGAGAATACAGGACAAATATCATTTTCATATCAGCTGACAGTGTAAATTGGTGCAACTTTTCTGGAAGATAATCTGAAAATATGTATCAATAGTCTTAAAAATATTATATTTTTTATTTAACTATTGCTCTTCTAGTAATTTACTCTAAGTGAATAACAATATATAAAAATCCCACATGCAAATATGGCTATTTATAATAATATTGCTCATAATATCAAAACTGAGAAAACTATAAAGTTTCTACATAGAGGTTGGCCAAAAAATATAGATTCACTATTACGATGGAATATTATACTGCCATTACATGTAAAGTCAGGACAATGTCCAATGACTTGGAAAATTGGTCTCAATAATGCTAAATGAGAAAACGATTAAATTGTATTATAGCATATATAGTATGTGCCAAATTTATTTTTACTGATATATTTAATCAAAAAGATTAGATATGTGTTTATAAAATGCTAAAATAGTTATATATGTTTACCTTTTTGTACTTGCCTAGGCATTCTAATGTTTCACAATAAACCTTAAAATTTTGTAATTAAGAAAGATGTATTGAATTGATACATAAAGAAAATCAGTTTCTAAATTTTCCCTTCATCATTCCTTTTTTGTAATCTTTTAGAGAGAGAGGAAGGGAGGGTGGTGGAAACATCAGTTAGTTGTTCCATCTATTTTTGTATTCATTGGCTGATGCTTGTATGTGCCCTGACTGGGATGGAACCCACAACCTTGGCCTCTGGGGACAACGCTCCAAACAACTGAGCCCCCCCACCAGGGCCACCATTCCTTTTTATACTCCTCCCTTCCTATTCCCTCTTAACCAATCTTTCCTGTTATAAGACTTCATAGATACATGTGTAAGTTTTAAAGTGAAGGATTCATTGGAAAAGAGAAAATGGCAAACATATTACTGGTGCATGTATATCTCGTTATTTATATTTATAAATTATCCATAATATTGAAATTTATGAAATAAAATACCTGACTTTGGAAGTATAATTTTTTAATAAAATTAATCTCTTCTATCCCAGGATATTTTACATTTCCCGTGACGGAGGCAACGCTTTTCTGTGAGGCTGTGTGTGCAGACCTCACTGCAGGTCAGGGTCGCTGGAGCAGAGCTCAGTGACAAGCCCTGGGCCGCTCCTCAACGGCCTGAGGCAGCAGTCCCAGGGCCCAATGGAAAACCGTGTCTCTAAGAAGTTCTCGTGGTATTTTTGTGACTCTGACAATAAGCCAGGTCAGGAAAAGATGATTAATAGTTCCATTCCTTGAACTTGCTCCACCTTTCACCTATACGAATAATAACACAAGTAACTTTAGAAAAAATGTAAAGTGACGTGCCTTTGAAAATTGACATAAATGAAACTGTTTGTCTAAAGGGAACTTACAAAGTCATCTAACTACTATTTCTATATAGCTTGCATCATTCAAAAAAGTTACTCAGCAGAACTGTGATAATATTCTAAGTCCACATCTACAAAAAAGAACCTCTCTGTTGAATTCTAGAACAGAGCAAAGTGGTAACGAAAGTCTATCTTTGACCACTAGTGAAGACAAAAGCCAAGAGCTGGTATCTATTATATTCTAAAAGTACATTGTTTCCCATATTTTGGAATATTTTATATTGTAAGAAAATTACATTCAACATTTAATATGAATGAAAGGCCTAAGAGAAATCTTAATGACTGAATCAAGAAAAAAAAAGGTTACTTCAGTTCATAAAGCTCTGAGAGTTAACATTAAAAGAGGATGATATGTGCATCTAGAGGAAATGTTTGCATACAGAAATCTCCCCCAGAAAACCAAATTTGTTCCTTTGTACATAGCCATACTTTCTAATAGAATATATGATGTGTGATATTGTACATTAGTGGTTTTATAAGAAGACAGTCATGAGGCTGGATTTTTAAAATATATTAGAAGGAGAACTAGTAGTAATTGAGCCATATATAGTTGGTGTTTATTTGATGAAAATGGGACTAGCGCCGCAGGGTCCTATGACAGATTGTACCAGGTGAGATGTGATGACTTGCATTCCCGAATTCTTAAAACTTTTCAAAGTCTGGGATTAATACAAGGTCTGAAGTATGTGAAGAGAGATGACATTAAGATTCTGAAAAGAAAGCCAGGGGGTCAGAAAAGATTTCAGCCAAGTGTGGTATCACTGTTTACATCACTTAGGAGAACTATTTAAAAAAAAAAACAACAGGAAACTGAATGTTAATGTACTAATGATGGTTTCCCTTTTTTGCAACTGCAGTAGATAAAAAAGTGACTTACAATCTGTTTACTGTATTATATAGGAAAAAAATTGTTAAGACCAGAAGAAGGATCCTGTTTGGTGTTCTGGAAATAATATTAGAGTTAAGTGATCTCAGAGTTTGGTTCATTTCTCCCACAAACTTTGTACGAATGTAAGAAACATCACTTAGACTCCATGAGCATTAATTTAGTAATCATGCATAGAGGCAGGATTTGGGAGCAAGCTGCCAGGTTGGAATCTCAGCTGTGCCACGTACAAGACATGCAATCTTGTGCAAGTTAATGTTTCTGTGGATTGGTTCCCTTGGGTGCAGGATGGGAATAGTAATAACACTTACTTCACCCTGTTATTGAGTTAAATGATTTATTATATGTTAAGCACTTAGAAGAATGCCTGAAACATAGTAATTTTTTCAGCAATTATATAATGAGCCCTTTGATCCATAACTCAGAGGTTTTCAAATTACTCTCAGCTATGAGACCTTGGGTCAAATGAAATGCCACATAGATGTCTAATAATAAAAACACGTAGAATTAGAGATGTTTCCATTGAACAGGGGAAGAGGGGTTATAACTCATAACTTCCATCCTCCCAGTCCTTCCCAGGTGACCCCCGAAACAACATCAATAAACCACAAAACAGTGGAGCACAGTTTAAATACACTAATGAGCTTTTCCAAATGTTTCATAGGTTCTGTATCGCTTGGGAGTTGTGGCTAGTAATAGAAATCTGACGATCGTGGGACTTACTCTCTGATCTACAAGTTCAGCAGTGGATGAGCAAGGCCTACTTGGCAGCCCTTTAATGCCACCAGGAAACCATGCTCCCTCTTGTCCTCTGGAGGCCCAGTCATCTTATTCATGATCCAGATGAGAAAGAAGGGATAAGGGGAAAAATAACTTCCGAATGAGCCGCACCAAACACCTTCTGTTAACACCTCAGTATTCACCCCTTGAAATACAAAAAGGTTGGAAGTATAATCTTTTAATTGAATGTATCTCTATCTGAATTAAGTAAGGGTTCTGTTACTGTTGAAGGAAAGAATGAGTTATGCTCATCAATTGCCTTCTACATGTTAACTTTAAAATACTATTGTGCTTTATGAATAAAAGCAATATTAAGGCTGCCTCTTCAACAGTGAATCAAGGACAGTGGGAAAAGGTACATCAATCAAAATGTGACTCTTTTCATTGGCTATTAATCACCATTAATTTTTATGTGGCTTATGAAAAAGTATTAATTCATTTAGTAAATAAAATAGTTCTCAAAAAATGTATGCCAGTAAGGTTTAACATATTTTCTTCTTGGCCAGGGGAACAAAAAATTTAAATAGATGTCCATCTACAAAATAAAAGTTAATTTGAAATTATAAAATAGATAAAATACACATGTAATATAGCATAATTTCCAGCATATATGTGATTTAAAATAGATGATAATTCTCTAATTCTCCTTTAATACACTGAACTTCAATTTCTTTATCTACATTATGAGGAATTTAATCCATATGATAGTTGATATTTCTTCAAATTCAAGCATCCTATGAGACCATATGAAACTCTCTTAATTAAAAAAACATTTTAAGAGATCCAAGATGGCAAAGGAGTAAGTGGAAGCTACACTAACCTCCTCCCAGGACCAATCAGAATTACAACTAAATGGTAGAGAAATCATCCTGAATAGCCAACTGAACACTAGCTGAGACTACATCAGACTAAAAGGTTTTTGCACGCAAAGGGAACCATCAAAAAAATAAAAGACAACCCACAGAATGGGAGAACATATTCACCGATTCATCTGATAAGGGGTTAATATCCAAAATTTATAAGATACTTATAAAACTCAACACCAAAAAACCCCAAACAACATAATTAAAAAATGGGCGAAGGAGATGGATACTTCTCCAAAGAGGACATACAGATGACCAATAGACGTATGGAAAGATGCTCAATATCATGAATCATCAGAGAAATGCAAATTAAAAGCATGATGAGATACCATCTCACATCTGTCAGAATAGCTATCATCAATAAATCAACAAGTAGCAAATGCTGAGGAGGATGTGGAGAAAGGGGAACCCTTTTGCACTGTAGGTGGCAATGCAGACTGGTGTAGCCACTTGAGAAAGCAGTATGGAGCTACCTCAGAAAATTTGAAATGCATCTGCCTTTTGACCTAGCAATCCCACTTCTGGGAATATAGCCAAAGGAACCCAACACACTAATTTGAAAGAACATAAACAGCCCTATGTCCACTGCAGTATTATTTACAATCACCAAGATATGGAAATAGCCCAAGTGTCCATCAATAGATGAGCAGATAAAACAACTATGGGACATGTACACAATGGAATTCTACTCAGCTGTAAAAAAGAAGAAAATGTTACCCTTTGCAACAGCATGGATGGACATGGAGAACATTATGCTGAGTGAAATAAGCCAGTCAGAGAAAGACAAATACCATATGATTTCACTCATATGTGGAATCTAACAAGCGAACTGAACAAGCAAAACACAGACAGACTCATAGATGGAGAGCAGATGACAGTTAGTGGGGATTGGGGGGGAGGTTAGGGGTGGAGGAACTGGGCAAATAGGAAAAAGCACTCATGGACATGGACAACAGTGTGGTGATTGCTAGAGAGAGGGGGGTATAAAGGGACTAAATGGTAATGGGAAAAAATATAATAAAGATTAAATTAAAAAAATAAAAAATGACTTTAGAGGAGGAGGGCTTTACATAGCTTCAAAAATAAGCATTAAATATGTGATTTTAGGAATCTATGCTCTTACATGAAAAGCAGACTAGAGATCCTACCAATATATGACTGAAGCTAGTTAGTACTCAAAGGTAAACGTCTTTGGTGAGCATACTTTACCCTAATTGCCAAGCTAATTTATACAACTGGAAAAGAGAGGGGAAAAAACTTGTCACCTTCATACTATTTATTTTTCCTAGCTCAGCTAATTTAAAATTATCAATACTGTCATTAGCCAGCTTCTTTGAGCTCTAGCTATTTACAGGACCACTGCAATTCATAGGACATTATGAGAAATACAAACGAAATAGCAGATAAACTGTCTGCCCTAGATAGTGTTGAAGCCTGGCAGACAAAAAAACTTTAAGGCAACAAATATTCACTGAGCTTGTACTTCATGTCAAGTTCCATACTCAAAACTGGCCATTAAATGTTAAGTAAGACCCAAGGACTTGATGTCAATGTAGTCTGGCCATCAAATATTATGCCCAGGGTCACTATACCCCTGGCACAAATAACGTTGTTATATTCAAAACCCACCCTAAGACATTATCCACCAAATAGCACTTCCTGTTCTATAGATCTTCTATTGCTCTCAATATATAATTTGATTTCTTTAGACCGGAGAAACCTCCACTACTGTGCAGAACAGATCTTGGGAGAGTTTTCATAGGGTATTTGTTGTTACTAGTGCTGGAAGCAAAAGATCTTGTTAAATAAGGGAGTTTCTCTCTAGAGAACACATGAAAATCAGCCTCTAAAATTTGTAAGAATGTGAAATTGGAAAAAAAAAATTATCTGACTAAATTGTGGGAAAACCCATGAAAAAATCAAATTCTCATTAAAAACAACAAAGTGAGAATTGAGATCTTTGCCAAGCTCAGTTCTCCAATACAAGAGATGATAGTTTGTATGTTATGCTGAGCTTAACTTTTTTCATTATCACCTTTATGTAGCATTCTCTCTCTTTTTTCTTTTCTCTTTTTTGCCTTGAATTTCTAATTTTGAGACTCTAGGCGTGAAAAACAGCTGGGGGTGCCAGATCAAGCCTGACATACCATATTTTTCAGACTATAAGATGCACCCCCCAAATTTAGGGGGGAAATGAGGGTGCATCTTTTAGTCCGAATGTAGTTTACCTGGCTCGCTGGGGCGGGGGGCAATGGCGGTGGAAAGGGTTTTTTTTTCCTACTTTCCTCCTCTAAAACCTGGGTGCGTTTTATGGTCCAGTGCAGCTTATCTTAAGGGGTCCTGGGATATGTATTTATCACTCTTCTTTGACTTTTATCTTGTATTTTATGTTTTAAAATTAATGCTTGAATCTCTGGACCATTTTGGAGTGGTGGTGGTGTTGTTTGAGAAGAGGTACTCTGAATGAGAATGTGATTTATGCCTGGGCGCTGGGGCATAGAGCTAGAAGAAAGAAGGGATGCTACCTACCCCAGGATAAACAGATTACCACCAATAAAATTTCTTGGGATTGCCTGGTATCATGCACTAGACCAATATAAATACCTTCTGTAAAGTACTTGGCTATTAAACTCATGGAGTGAGATGTTAACACTGCATTTTCTAACCATACACAAAGCTTAGGAGACTCAATCTATGGTAGGAATATATTAATCCATGATTCTATCCAGAAACACAATGCCTAAGAATTCAGAACTAGTTTTCATTAAATTTTGATTTTAAAATTTTGTTCTCCTCTAGCGTTAGAAGGAAAAGTAAATTCTTGGAGGATGAGAGGTACCAAAGAAATGACCCAAAAGAGCGAAGTTTAAAACACTCCTTTTAGGAAATGGATTGAAGACATGATACTGGTAAAGGAAAGTTGGGGTACCATTGAATAAAGCTAAAATTACATTCCAAAGGTAGTTGGCCTGATGTCTGAGAAAAAAACTTTGAAAACTAGTAACAAGGTGAGTACCGTGTTTTGGAGCATAAAATTCTCGTATTGTAGGAAAGCAGGTGTGTAAAGCAAACCATATTATATGGATGCATAATGATAATGGTATAAAGATAGTTTAGTTTAAAGCTTAGAATTTGGGTTATAAAGAGGTCTAGATTATTGTCCTGAGACTATCATTCAATATAGTGATATCATTCAGAACTAGTAAAGTAGGAAACAATAGAAAAAGCTAAATTCAATGAAGACAAAGAAAACTACCATAAAGAAGTAACAGAATACAGATTCATAGTTACTCTTTAGACTGAGGATCATATTTAAATATCTTTCTAACTCTAAAATATAGGCATGTGTAAATAGCCAAAGATAGAAATACTTAGAAAAAATCTTCTTAAAACAGTATCATAACGTAAAAATGCAATCAGGAAGAAATCAACAAGGTCCAACAAGTATTCCAGGAGTATCAATATGTACCAAAAGCATGACTTGGCAATGAAGCACAGGAAAATTTTGCTGCACTCTACTTCTCTAGGAAGTGCTAAGTAACGCTTTTAGTGAGGGGGACAGGAATCCCCACCCCTAGGTTGAAGCCCAGTGCAATTGCAAACTCCCAAGTTGCTTCCCTTATAAATGATAATTAGCAAGGTGTTCTCTTTAAAAGTCTATGAAAATGAAATGGAAACATCGGCCTTTCTTACCCATCCAATAGGGTGACCTGGAAAGAGCACTGATGTTAGAATCAGTGCTCTTGGTGTAGAATGCAGCATTAAACTAAAGGTAATAATTATAGCAGTGGTCCAGAGTCGTTATTCCTGTGAAGAGCTTTTACACGCTGAGTAAAAATGCCCATGCACACCCTTTTTCACATTCTAACTTAACATCCACACACTTCATTTGATGGAGAAAGAGATAAGTATGCTAATTCACTTGTTAGTCTTCTGAAAAAGGAAATTTATGGGAATCTATGGATACTATGTTTTGTGTTGGAATAGTAAAATGGATTTCTTCCACTGACATAACAGAATCATTTTTCTTTTAGGGATGTCTCTAGCATTAATCCTACTGTGTAAATAGAAGTTTAAGAGACTGGAGAAAATACAGTTTTAAATGACTCCAAGGCCCTTAAATGTATGTCCAGCATTTGATACCAAAGGTTCTAACTTGATGAGTAACTTGATTTCTAGTGGGGCAATAGTATAAATCTTTATATTTAGATATGACTGTTGTTCAAACAACTTAGAATGCCATAAAGATGGCATGTCATCAAATACTAACACTGAAATCAAGTAGGATAACAGAGTTAAAGATAATAAGAGACACCAGAGTTTTCATTTTTCTTTATATATATTATTTATGTATATAATTTATATATAATATACCATAAATTATATACATACATTTTATATAAATTTCTTTATATATGTTTATTATTTATATATTATATAGATAAACCCTTTTCTTATATAATGAATCTGAACCAGAAAAACTCCTCAAAGGACTAGAAAAGGGTTAGTGCATCAAACAAATACACAAAGTCCGTACCCAAGGAGAACTAGGTCTCCACCGAAATGTCACTCTCTTCTCTGGGAATTCTGTGACTGCTTAAGCTCACAGCCCAAACAGGGGTTCCTCTGAGTCAATGCAGTGGCTCCCAAGCCGACCAAAACACAGACAGATTCGCACACAGACATAGACACATGGATATGTAATTCACTATTGTCTTACAACTAGATAAATTAGACTTAAAATTCTTCTTTTATCAATTTCACTGATTACCATATAGGTTTAACAAAATTGCCTAGCTTTTGTCATGGGTGATGAAAACTTATTTTATTATATCTAGTTATAAGCTGTTATAAATCCTACACACTGAATTTTGAAAACAAATAGCAAAGGGATATAAACATTGTCCTTTGATCTGTTCTCGATACAGGCAATGGCAACAAGGCCCTTAACACGTAGGGGGTAAAAGCAAGGGTGAGAGATGTTCTTCAAAACAGCAAAACAAAGTGCAACGAGACCATATAAGCATATTAATACTTTGAGTAAGAAAAGCTCTGACATCAAATGAAAAAAAAAAAAAAGGAGGGAACAGGGTATGGAATAGATCCTCAAATGTGGGTAACAGCCATTGAAGTTCAGAATCCCTAGACAATGTAGGTGGACAAGTAACTGATGACAACGCTGAGACTTACAGTAAGCGTGGAGAGCATGTCTGAAGCATTCTTAAAAAAGGGGGACTAAATTTTATGTTACATTCATGCTTATATGAAATCTTCAAAGCTGGGATGACAACATGGATATCCAGGCACCAGGGGAAATGTAAATAAAACAGTAGGAGGGGGAAATACCATGGAGAAGAGTAGGTATGACTGACACACATGCCATACGGAAAAAATAGATTGGTCAGTAACAAGTGAACTAAGTTCAGCTGAGACTTGTTAGAAAATGAGCACATCTGGGTGAGCATGTCTGGGGTTATAGTTTTGCTGATTTGTAGAAAAGTGAGTCCATGGCTTTTTAATGTTCACTATCAGACATAAATGTTCTCTGAGGTCTTGCCTAAATTTACAGTGTGGCTCTGTTATGAAAATACAATTCAAAGCTCTCTGTAGCCTAAAAATTGAAAATTGCTTACAAATACTTGCAGTTTTAACCCTCAAGATTCCTGGCAGGAAAGAGATGGCACAATGGGCACAAAGCATTCACTGAGGAAACAATCGACAGGGCACTGGCAAGTTTAAAATAAATCAGAGGAATAGTAAAGAATCCCAGGACTAAAAGCTTTAAGAAGCCACTGAAACTCCTAAAGAGGGAAAGAGGCAATTAGAAAAACTAGCAAGATACATTTCTATCAGGAAGAAAGTCACATTAACAGGTATTGCCTTTGATACAGGAAGAAAGCCATGGGTAGAACCATACTGAAGCAAGGCTGGAGAGAAGTAGATGGAGAGAATATATATTAGGGCATCTTTACCTTCCCATCGTCTGATTTCCTACCAGAACCTTCCATAGGCCAAACACAACTGAAAACCAGAGGGCTAAGGGGCCTGTGTTTCAGCCCTCGCAGGGGCAGCCTCCACGCACGGAGCAGGCTGGGAAACAGAAGTATAAAGTGGATCCGATGAGGGAATATCTAGCACAAACTGCTCAGTGATTCACTGAGTCAGAAATACATTTGGGCCAAGTGAGATCCATTTAGTCTATCATGGGTTGGTTTGGTTTTGGTGCATTATTCATAACTGACCAGCATAATGAGATAGTTGAATTGGCAGCATGTAACTGTAGAATAGTAAGTACATTTTTTTAAAAAATGGAGGATTAAATGTCCCAAGGATAAAAAAATGATTGAAAATAATGAAGATTTTACAGTAGAATGGACACTTTCATTTTTTACTACAATCAGAACATGACATAAGACACAAATTTAGATGTGAGGAAGAATCACACTGGTATTGAATGGGTACAGAGAGAACATTAACAAGAGACAGGCTTGAACCTAGGGTAAGAGAGAACACTCATTAGAAACCAGAAGTGCCAGAAAACTCATATTTTTGCAGCCAATTTTACCAGATTTAGTATTTGCGAAGTGATGAATGGAAATAAGTCTTTATGAAGTCATATCAAAACACCTATTGAGTAGCCACAAATAAATTATCTCTGGTGAGGTCAGGACATTATAAAAATAGGGGCAGTAACGGAAAGACATTTATGAATATATAATTCTTATGTACACAAGTGAATGTTCCTGCACTTAAAATATACCTGAAATTAAGCAACAGAAGGTATGGAAAGAAAGATGCTAATATAAAGATTTGTTCAAGTTAATTAACTAATTAGTACTAATCCTAAATTAGAAGACCCAACATAGCCCGGCTCCTAGTTAATTGAAACTAGAAGACAAATAAATGGAGTGCGTTCTTCAATGTTCTGGCTTCCATTTTAGCTCCACAAACTTCGACTGAGAGCAATGCGATAGACTCTCTTCCAGAAGCTACAGGCAGAGATGAAAAGCCCTGATTACTGCCACTTAGGAAGAAGCTACAGGGATTAGTGGGGAAACCGGTCCACCAGGCACATAATCCTTTTCTCTAAAAAGCCCAGTTGCAAATGATTGTGAGGAAATGGAAAGAGCATGAAAATAGCTGGAGCTGAGGAATAGCTAAATATCTAAATCAGAATATCTAAATCTGATTCTGTCACAGACAACTTCAAGTTCCCTGAGGAAGATTTATGGATAAAGAACATCTGCTAAGGAAAATCCTTACTGAAAACTTTGGCAAGCAAACCTCAGTGCAGAATCTTAGAAGCATATCAAAATTAATGTGGTTTCTTGTGCCAGTCTAGGCACACCTAAGAGTCCCCCTTGCACCTAGAACTGACTTTCAGAGCGGGTGAGGAAGACTTGGCAGTCTCCAGCTCCAAAAGGTGGGCTAACACAGTGCTTCACCAGACGCCGGACTAGACACAACATACTAGACACGGAGAAGCCCGTAGACGTGGGGAAGAACTACACTGACAGGGTCTAATGTCATCAATCCCCTGTCTTCTCTTCTTGACATTCCCAGCCCCTAGTACCATATCTGAACAAAGATCCCTCATTGTTACCTATTGCTATGTAACGAACCACCCCAAAACCTAATGGCTTATAAACACCACTATTTTAATTTCTCTCACAATTCTCAAGTCGACTAGGCTCCGCTAGGCAATTCTCCTCCACCTGACGTTGGCGGAGGCTGCAGTCATCTGAGAGCTAGAGCATCCACGATGGCTCACTCATGTGCTGACAGCTGACGCTAAGCTGTTCCAGGTTGGGAACTCAAGTGGGGGTGTTGTCTGGAACACGTGCATGCATGTTCCCCATGTTGCCCGGCTTTTCACAGCATGTCATCTGGTGTCCAGAATGCATCACAACAGTATGCATTTGTAGCTGCCAGGGTTCTGCAAGTCTAGGCCTAGAACGCCCACTGAGTCACTTCTACCTGACTCTATTGGTTATGCAGACATAGTGCTGGCCCATATTCCAGGGAAAGGAAAATAAACTAAAATAGAATTCCCAGCCGTGTGTAGTTCAGTGCGATGCTTGAACATAAAATAGTGCAGCACACCCCAAAATGGAGTAAAGGACAGTGGTGCAGTGGTGGTACAGAGAGTAGACATGAGCGCTCTCTAAACGAACGGCGTCTTTTATCTAGTGACCTTGAGTAGCAACAGAGAATGTTAATTAGCCAGTACTGTGAACCAGTTAGGAGTTGAGGACAGTTGCCCAGTTGCTGACTGATTAAATATAAATCAGAATTGCAAGTGGAAGAATACAGAATAAAAAGGAGTCAAGGAAATGAAAGCTCAAAATGAGATGAATTCAGGGAAGTTAAGTCAAGGGAACCTGGTGCTAGATCTGCCCTCATAATCTGGAAGGCAACACTTCAACCATAAAGTGGAATTCAGTTGAGATTAAATGAAAACCTTGTAGAATAAATCCAGAATCTCACAAATATCTATTTAGAGAATATAAAATTGAAGAATGGAATATGAATATAGTTAATTCAGTTTTTTGTCATTTAAATTGTTGTTCCTGTTATGCTTCTCAATATTCTCCTTCCCCTTCAACCCGATAAGCAAGCTTATTATTTTGAAATACAATAATGATTATCTAGGATTTTCTTAAACCTCCAGGAGGCATATAGTCTGTCCAATCAAAGGGAACTATAGACAACATTCTGTTACACATGTGAATGAATGGAGACTGAAAGAAATTGGAAAAATCTTTAAGCCAAATGGGTTTTTTCCTGTTTGAACTAATTAATTTATTTCTCAAACATAAGCCAACTTAAGAAACACAAAAATAACTTACTATTTCAAACTCATTGTTTGCATGTTCACATATATTGCATTAGTTTTAAATATGTCTTCAATTTGCTACCTTTGCATGTGTTTCTATTTTATTTGTCAGAGATTTTCTGAGTGAGCAAGTCTCCTATTTTATAATGGAAGTCAACAGGAAGATCAGCTTTCACATGCAGGGAATTGCTTCCATAGGCAATATTTGTTTCACAAAGACAGGGGCATCTATGCTCTCTAGCTAACAGTTCATAGCTAGTAGCTGCTCTGTGGGACTACTTGTCTGCTATTACCTTAACATCAATTATCTGAGATTCGTTTATTTGGATGGGGTGGTGCAGAGAAAGACTAAAAGAAATAATTTCTGATGGCTGAAACAGGAGTAGTCAGGCAGAGTTCCAGGGAGCAGCCGAGGCTATAACTGCCCAGTTCCCACTGACATCAGTGCGAGTAATAAAACTAAATCCTCTGGAGATACTTTGAAATTTTAGCCTGCAGTATCTTTGGAAATATTTCACAGTGAAAATGTATTTCCAATTCCACAGCCAATAGCTGTCCCAACCACCTCCTTCCCATTTTCCTAAACATGCAATGGAATCTAACTCTTCATTTACAGTGATTACTTCAATTTATATCAACAGTGCCTGGTGAAGGGTAGTCGGCAGCCACTTCTGAACTGATCACTTAAAAACAGAGCTGTGACAGCTCTTTCCCTTGCCCAATTGACGGAGGAATTGTGCCAAGTCTTCCCCAAGTGTTCCAAGCCCTACCTGAAGAATATTCAAAAAGGATGATTTATAAACACTGCAGGAGTGGATTGTCTCTTAGGATGACATAAGACAGAAAAAAGAGAAACAGGAGAGAAAAAACATTAAATGTTCTCTCTCTTGCTCTTGCTCTTACTCCCTTTTTGGTTTTAATATTTTTAAACTTTTTTCCCCCAAAAGGACCCAAACCACAGCTACCAGGAAAGAATATGTGCTACACATTCACTTAAATTTTTAGTACCTCGCTGTGCCTGGTCGAAGGAGTATCTATTAGAACACTTAACCTATAGGGTGGTCGTAAAGATGAGTGAATGTGAAATGCTTAGAAGAATGGCTGGCACATGGAAACTTTCAGTACATGTTGTCTGTGCTTATAGATCTTTACACAGGATTTGGATTTGTATGCAACATAATCTATCCCTGATCCTTTGTGAATTTGTACCACATTCTCCACCTACTCTCACCCATCCTTTTCCATACATGTAAAGTCATTAAATTTTGTATTAAGAATTCTAATGTAGTATGCAAGAATAGTGGAGTTAGTGCTGCCAGTGACTGATAGAATGGAAAAATATATTTTATAAAAACTTTATAAATTGAACTACATCTAGGAATGATGATGGTCGTGGTAGTGGTGGTCGCTCATATTTACTGAGCACCACATGTTGCCCAGGCTTTGTGCCTAAACTACACATTAGCCTTTTCATATAAGTATCTCTGCATCTATTTTACAAGTAACACAACTGAGACAAAGAGTTTTTATAAATTGTATCCCTGTTTCTGGTGCCTTCAGAGTTAAATTTGTTTATTTTACTTTCCAATTACAATTGACATTCAATATTATTTGATATTAGTTTCAGGTATGCAACATATGGTTAGAGTTAAGTTTTTAAAGTATTATCTATTTACTTCTGTCTACTTTCTTAATGCCGTTGGCTCATCAGCCTAATCAAGAACCCCTCATCACTGAAATGAAGCTAAATCATCCATGGCCTCCTGATTGCTAAACCAAATGAGCCCTTTCCCATCTTATCTTACTTGATCTCACCATGGCAATTGATACTGTTGACCACACCCTCCTTCCTAAAAATGCCCTGCCTTTGGTTTTCATAGGACCACATTCTCTTGGTTTTTGCCTTTGTGTACTTATTGCAGTCACTTTTAAGGTTCCTACTGTCTGTGCCCTTTAAGAAATTGGCTTCCAAATATTTTTATTGTAACCATGGGAGGAAATATATTTTGAATAACAAATCTGTATTCAAAAACATATTTATATCATGTTCTGAAATAATATTTCCTTACTATGTGAAACTGTATACTAATAAATTTGTTTTATCTCATTAAAAATAATAATTTTGGTCATAACTCATCACATTAATTTCCTAGTTCACACACTTTTAGCATTCTGTTTCGACACTGTTTTCTCTTGCATGCAAACCCAGAAATGAACAATCTCCTTGGTCACAGCTATCCAAATATCTGTCATACTAGCACACAGTAGTAGCAAAATCTAAAAGACTTAGGTAATAGTCTTAGTTAAGCTCAAAAAAGCTTAAAAGAGAATTACAATTAAGTCCCCCAAACATTTTTTTAAATAATGCTACAGAAATCAAGGAGGCATTTTGCTAAAAGTTTTTAATTGAATGAACAAATACTATTTTGGGAAACGAGCTTTAAATAATTGCATAATAGATATCCTCTCTAATTTTGAATCAGCTGTCCACTGTCAAAAAAGCCTTTAAATTAAATAAATTATGCCACCAGAATTATTTTCTAATTTTAATATTCCATTTTGTGATCTTATTCTTAACGAGGAAGGAAACGGATCAGCGCATCTCTCATGCTCACTGTCAGCACCACTTTCCTTCAGTAATGCGTTCACTTAGCATTCGGGGTGCGCAAGGTATAGCACTCGAGGCCACAACAATACAAAGATACCCTGGACGTGGACGTCTGTCTCAAAGATGTTATGTGCTATTTATTTATTCATTCATTTAAATATTCTTAAATGATGATTTTTTTTACTACTTTCCAGTCTCCCAAACTTTCATAGATAGATGATTCATTAGCTTCCTAATTCAATAGCAATGATTTTAAATCATGTTCACTGAACCGCTACTATAAACTCAAATCCAACAAGCCATTTCTATGGGGCTTTTTTGTTTGTTTTTTACATAAAATTCAAGTATCCTTTTCATTCTCAGAAAGCTTTATCTGTTGATAAACAACATTTAGATCCAAATGGGTAATTAGCTATGCTCTGGTTGTATTACATCCAGTAAATATTAAAAACCAACTAGATTTTAAACCTAGTGAACAAAATCCCAATAAACTGGATTTTTTTTTTATTTTTAAGGCTTGCTTTCATGATGTAAGCAAAATCCATTATTTAGACAACAACCTGCTATTCATTGGTTTCTACTCTCAAAGAAAATGAGAGATTATGTTTTTATCCACTCAGATCCTGTTGGGTAATAGTATTTTTAATCTAGTAGAAGTATTATCCAGTCAAGATATATAAACCCTTACGAAGTAAATTAATCGTGCATGTTGTGAATAACGTCTAGTTTTGTGGGCACACTAGGAATGAGTGTGTGAGTGCCCTGAGAAGTGGTGGCCAAGGACAGGGTTCACGTGGTGCTGCTGGGCCAATAAAACACGCCAGGTACGGCTTATCCCAAGTGATTTCCCTTTGTTTGGAATGGCAGCCCAGGTTGTAGAGAGAGATCTTAGTCTAAAATCGTGCCAAGCGAAGTTTGAAGATGTACATATCCTACAACACAGCAATTCTACTTCAAAATACAGGGTCTGACATATATAACGCTCCTTTTTATTACAAAATCTTTTATTACAAAATCATAAGCATGTAATTCTGAAACATAACAATATCACACTCAAGCACACCATATGATATTTTAGTTGAAATGTTCAAATTGAAACTATAAATTATTACACCCATTTTATTACCCAACCAACCCCACTCAAGCAGGTGTTACTTCTGCTGGACCTGTATACATTCTTGTATATGTGCCAAAACTTGGCATATATGTGAAGATGTTCCTCCCAGCATTATCTGTAATAGAGAAAAGCTGGAAGGAAGTCAAATGTCCAACATATGTGCACGCACACAGAGGTTCTATTGTGTAAATACTATAAAGTGAATAATCTCGATCTAAAATTATCCTTAAGCATGAATCTGACTATTAAATGATGAAAGTGTAAATCAGAGAGATATATATAGTACAATATCACACATGAAATTTTAAAAACATGGGATGGTATGAGTATGTTAAATTATAAAACTTAGCTAGAAAAATATATATACCAGCTTAAGAAGAGAAGTTTCTTCTAGGTGAAAAAGAAAAGAAGAAGAAGGTGGGATGGGGGAGGGAATTTCATTTGTACTTTTAATAGTGTTTTTAAGATTTGAAATACATGTGGCCAAACCTTCATATTATTTAAATCCGGGCAATAGATAATTCATGGGTTTTTTTTTTTAGTTTTTTTCTCTTTGATCTTTTTTATAATTCAAACATTTGTAGCTTTTTAAACTATATTTTTAATAACACAAGTGACATGTAAATTTGGATCAGAGCAGAGCCAGAGTCATTTTCATTTTTTTCCATAGATGAATCCATTGTTGCTACAGATGCAAAAGTTGGCCAACAGTGCCTCTACCTAAGGAACTGGTGGAAACTACCTTTATGCAAACAACCCTCTTTCTTCTTTTTCAAAGATTTATGGAGTCTTTTTCAGGTGAATAAATGTAAAATAACACAGAATCAAAAAGAAAAGGATAAGTGATTCCACATAAACTTAAATCAACATTCAGTTGGAGAAGTAGGAGAAAACCGAACATTCACCAGTCCTATGAGAACTTTATTTTTACATCTTATAGCTAACATTCTAGTCTTACAATGAAAAGTCATTTTGACATTTTTTAAAACAAAAGGCAGTTTTAAAAGCTATGGTTGGCTTGCATTTTTGTCAGTGTCTGCTGTTTTCGTGAGGTAAAATGCAGTGTAGACCAAAAGTCTGAATGATTGTAGATCCTTTGGGAAAACAACTATTCAGGCAACTTGAAGGAAATGTGCGATAGGAAGTGACTCGTGAATAGGTTCTAAGAAAAATAACCAAATCATAAGTGAATTATGTTTAACTTTATAGGAAATATAGTTTTAATATTTTTAAATTATAGAGGACCTTTAACTATTATGAAATAGAGAATTGGGCATGTTTTTATTCTGAACAGTTGAAAATAAAATATCTTTGGCAATAGGAATGATGCAACTTCTCAACCCCTTTTCACTGTGCACCCTCCACCTCCCACCTCAGGGGAGAACCAAAGAATTAAGCAAACATAATTAAGACCTAAATCACACTCCAGGTAACAAGAATTGAAGCTGTTTTATAATTCTTGCAGGCTCCAAGGTAGAACAGGAAAGAAACCTTATAATCTTCAATGAAATTATAGGGTGAATTTACAATGAATTTACAAAGCCGTGCCAACTGTAAAAAGAGCCTTTCCTCAATATGTACGTCTTGATGTGCTGTCACGAGGGGGCATGTTACTAAGCTGGGGCAGTAAAGTAGAATAAATTGTTTTCCAAAGGAAGTGTTAGACAAAATGCCAAATTTAAAAAGCAGTTAAAATTTAAAAAAATTACCTGATTTTTGAACCTGTCAACCACATTAAGATGATGAAAGAGTCAGGTTATATGAAAATTTGTGAGGAAGTTTTTTTTTGGATAAAACTCTTTGGAACTGCAGGCAGAATAAGCAACCAGATAAAATAGTAAAGTGTGAGGGAATCTCAGGTAAGAGAAATCCAGAAATGGAGGAGGACTTACATACAACCCATAAAAACAATGCACCAAGGAGAAGAAAGCAGCTTCACACATCTGCTGGGATTTGATAGCATAGAGCCATCCTGTCAAATAGTCAAAATAAGCAATTTTCTGCTCCCCTTTAACTCTTCCTTCCCCCTCCTTCACACCCACCCTGCCCTTAAACTCAGCTGGGACAAAAACAGTAGCCAGTAAGTAGGGATGGCAATGAGAACAAAAAACAGTGACTAACATTCTCTCTTCCCAGCAGTCACAGAATAAGAATAAAGGACCATGAAGGCCAAATAGTCTCTGCTTTTCCCTAAATAAATGGTAAGAAATGAGAATAGACTTCTTTACAGATCTCCAAGTAAGTAGATCTGTTTCAACTTTCTTTATGCATTTACATAAGTTTTTTTATTTTCCAAATTATCATTTACAAATCTGTTTTATTTAGTCTTTACTGATTCCTGGCATATCAGTTACCAGCTTTTTTGGAAAACAATTATATTACTCTTTGTGTGTCAATTCTAACATGTCTACACTAGGGATCAAGGGTTTTTTCTTTTTATATTTTGCCTATGAGTTGTAGCTAAAGAGGTAAGAGTGGAAATTTGAAGAGTCAAAATATTGCCACATCATTTTACATAATCCCATCTTTTCATGCCTAATGATTCCACTCATATAGTAGAGTGTAAACGTAAGCCAAAAAGTAAATTTCTTCATGACTCTCTACATGGAAAAGGCAAAGGGGTCAAAGACCCCATTGTGCATAAGACTGACAGCTCAAACGCAGAATCTATGCAACAGCAATCTATCAAGTAAAATTGTAAACTGTCACTAAAACCGGTTACCTAATAATAGAGCAATACTGGTAATGTTTTTTTTGTGGAGAGCTTTGGTTTAGTATAAAGTAGTTGGTATTTAACTTTTCAGATGCTAATTTCAGAAGAAATTTATTTATTGTATTAATTTTATTTTGACCTGATTCCATCTCAATTGAAATTATTATTATGTCTAAACAAAATTTGCATACTTGAAAATTCGTTCCATTTTTATTATAAAATGTTAGTTGCAAATGCCACTAGACTCAACTACCAAATTCTATCCGGTCTCTACAAGAATATTCTGTTCTTGTAATGCTGTTGTAACAAATGCTCATCCACTTGCCCCTAAGCAAATTTTAAACATTCCAGCTCCACCAAAATCCATGGAGAATTTATCCATCTGCGTATTGTCATTTGCTGAACTGTAAGTGAAAACTTTATACACAAAAAGTAATCATAATAAGCAATCCCTTTGTGAAACTAACATTTGTATCCAACATCTGCATCTTACTTGTTACAGTAGACAGTCAGGGAGTGCCGGGGGGCCTCCTCCATCGACCAAGGCGGTGCAGGGGAGGTTCTTACACTGAGCACTCCAAAAACTAGAAAGACGAATGGGTAGGGCCCAAGTGGCCAAAAGCTAGCGAGAAAATTGGATAGAAAAAAAAAGCCCTCCCGTCCCTGTCTCTATAAGAACCACAGACTTGACCAGGAAGGTAGGGGATAGTCTTTAAGATGGGAGTCCACCATTCTCCTCGGTCGTGACACCTGAAAAAATTTCTTTCCTTTTGCACCAGCACCTGCCTCACAAGTTTGTTATTCCCTGAAGCGGGCAGCCAAACCTGCGTTTCAGTTACAGTCTGGAGAGATTTTTGTGAAAAAGCGTTCTCTAGCTCCTAATTGTTATAGAAGTTAAAGATTTCCCGCAATAAGGCAGAGGAAAGGATCTTTTTTTAAAGTAAAGGATAACAAGCAGGGCCAGGCTGGGAGTTGTTGAGTGAGAGTGCTTGGCTGAGGGTTTTGCTGGTTCAGAGGGTCCTGTCAGGCTGCAGAAAGCCCAGAAAACTAGGAGAGGGGATTAACAGAGCTTCGTCTACCCCAACCACATCAGCCTGAATCTTCAGCATAATTGAAGATGTTGCAAAAACTACCTGTAACAAGGCATGATACTAAGCTCTATCATCTGAGTTTCAGGTAAACTGGACCTCTTGCTAATTATTAGATAATGAATAGGCCTCACATGCGCAGGAGCACACAGCAGTCATTTAACTATAACCACGCTGCGCACAGGTTCGGTGACTGCAAGGAGAGTGCGAGTGTGGACAGGCAGAGCCTGGCACACAGGACCTACAAAAAGTGTTACTTTCAGGAAATAAACAATGTTATTAATGAAATCATTTTTCTAACACAGCACCTCTTTGAGTCCCGTTCTGCAAGACGAAGAGATCATTTTTAACATTTAACATTTTCTCAACAAACTGCCTGCCACTGAAAAGCAGCTTCCTCCAGCTGAGTACGTGGAGACAACCTTCTCTGTAGTGAATGGAGTGGGTAATGGCCCCAAAGGATCACGGATAACCAAAGCAACACATTCCTCAATTGACTGAGAGGCTCTAGACAGATCAGGAGTTTCCAGGAGCAAGTTTATGAAGGAGGGCAAACAAAAAATTACAACATACACAAGCAACCCTAATACCTGAGCAGCTGTCAGAAGATACCTCAAACAGAAAAATTTATACCAACAGAAATAAAATAATGAAATAATCGGAAGTGTATTTCCAAGGGTTGGGACTGGGTGAAAGAGGTGAAAGGACTAAGAAGCGCAATTGGTAGTTACAAAATAGTCACATGGAAGTACGAAAGAATAGGAAATTTAGTCAATCATACTATGTACGTTGCTACAATAACTATGTGCACTGCCAGAAGGAGTACTGGAAGTATCAAGGGGAACACTGTGTAAATTATATGCTTATCCAACCACAAAGATGTATACTCGAAAGCAATACAAAATAAGATTTAAAAAGTGAGTATATGTAGAATACTCAGATATAATGAGGAGGAAACATCTTTGAAGTAAAAACAGTAGATTACTTTCTAGAAGAGCTGAAAACCTTTTTCAAGCCTTTGGAAGTCTGGGAAAGAAAAAATGCAGTAATAAAAACTAAATACACAATTTGTGTATTTTAAACTAGAATTTAAAAAACCACCTGGAACACAGTAGGAAGGCTAAGGAGCTGAAATTCCTCTCAGATGTAAGAAAACTCAAGTTCCCAGACTCCCTTGAGCCTTGGATTTAGTCAATACATATTTGACTCCACAGATCAGACACACCCATTGAGGTTTGGATTTGAGAGAGCCAAGGAAGAAGTCAGCCTATTAACTCAACTTCTACCTTTTCTGGTATGAGCTGAGGGAGCAATTGGTATCTTGGAAATGTCAGTCAGATATGTGGGGTTTTCAGCAGTTGCAAGATGGTCTTCCTGGTGCAGAAGGGGCCTTGGAAACCTGGAAAGGGCTGCTGCTCTTACCTCACAGACACTAAGGAAGCGGAGACATGGTAGTCTGCTCATCACACAAATTCTCTAGTGTAGTTTTGGAAAAAAAAATTCTGCTTGACACTGAGAACCAAGATTACAAATATTGAGCCAAAATGGTGGCAAACTTCATTAACAGCTACATAAATATTGTCTGCAAACAACAACAATAATAACTTAAATGTTTATAATAGGGTTTAATTAAATATTCCAGAAATCTGTTTTTAATTACTACATCAGGACATCATTAAGTCCTCTTTGAGTTTCAAAGTCAAACCAGTAATATTTAACCTGAAACACAAGTCCTCAGATACTTTTGATTAAATTCACTTTACAAGAAGTCCTGCACCTGGGCCCTAAAATGCATTTCAGGTCAGATGTATAGGGTACGGAAATAGATATACAGACTACACATATCCTCAAAACTATTGTAAGATAGCAGCTAGTTTCCTCTTTTAGCCCACAGGTGTCTAATAGAGCATATACCTGAAGAATAACACCACTAAGAGAGAAGGAAACAGCTAGTTGAGAAAGAACTCAAGAAATGCGTGATGGTATGTAGTATAATCAGGACTATGTTGAGAAAATGGTCGGGATCATTTGGACAAAGCAAAACATATCTTTCCAATAGGAGTACTCTACATCTTTAAAAAAGAAAAATGTAGTTTTATCTTTTCTGCTGACTATAAAACATCATTATAAACTCTAAATAGTTGACAGAAAAAATGTATTTTTAAAAAGTAAAACCATAAATTCTAATACACAGAAAGAAACTGTTAACAAGAAGTAGCCTTGATTTATTAATGCCAATAATTTTTCTACATATACATGAAGATATACGTTAAAGAATTAGATCATAGTACTCTGCTACTTTTAATTGCTATTAAATCTCTCCAATTATTGGTGGTAAACAAAAGCATATGTATTCTGTCCCCTTTCTAAAAATCCAGTGAAATTTAATAAAATAATAAAAAAATAGAAAAAACAAATAAGGTTAAGTACAGGAAATGCAAACAACAAAACTGCATAATTGTATACATAAAATAGATTAATAAAAAGAAAAACACTATGCTGGACACCTGGAACTAATAAAGAATAATATAAACTGTAACTGAAAAATTGAAAGAAAAGAGAAACAGAAAAAAAAATTGGATCAGTTAACATAAATTGAATAGTCTGGCTTTTCTTTCAAAATACAAGGACTTTGAATTTTCTTCAAATGAAGAACATCCTGGTATTTATCACTAAGTAGCATTCTTTTTTTGTTTTTGATAAGTAGCATTTTTAAAAAATTTTTATTGTTATTCAATTACAGTTGTGTGCCTTTTCTCCCCATCCCTCCACCCCACCCCAGCCAAACTCCCCTCCCTCCCCCACCTTCACCCTCCCCCTTGATTTTGTCCATGTGTCCTTTGTAGTAAGTAGTTCCGGTAATAAGTAGCATTCTTAAAGCAGAGTGCCATTAAAGATTAAAAATATAGGTATGTTTCAAACAAATGATATTTCAAACAAATGATAACAAGATATAGAAATAGTTGAATTACTATTTCGGTAATCAGAGTTTAAAGCACAAAGCATTTATTTAAAAAAAGAGATATTCTAATGATAAATGTTATATCTAATAAGGCATAATTATTAATCACAATGCTTTATGTCTCAAAAAAAGGAGTAAGGAATGCTTCTAGAATCACAAAAGAGACGCTGACAAAACCATTACCAAATGGATTTTAATAAACCTCTTTCAGAATGTGAAAAAAAGCCAAAACATATAAAATTCAAGTATACAAAAACAGAGCTTAAATGAACAGATATAATAAACTGTGCAATAAAGCAAACATTACACGTATGCCCCATGGACACAAGCTGGTAAATTCAGGAAAAACAAAGAAAATAAAACCAACAGAAATGAAGACAAAATTGGAATTAATGTATGAATGAATACTGCATAATAATAATAGACATACACATTAATAAAAGGAACAAAAAGAAAAATAATAGTTGAAGTTTAAAAGAATTAGAGAGGGACTTCTGATTTCCAGTTCCGCATGTAAGGAAATTGGAAGTCACCACTCTGTCCTAACAAGTAAAAGGCTAAACAGATTGAAAAATCAACAATTCCTCTTGAATGCATGAGAGAGAAGGACCCAAACCCTGCCACTAAGATTAGAGAGAGAGAGATGCCAGGGAACAGAGGGAGCTGCAGCTTACCTGAGCAGACTTGCCAGCCTCGAGGATCCAAACTGTAATTGCTGAATTGCTGAAGGCTCAGTGTGCGCAAAATGACAATTAAAAACCACAAAGCCGGTCATAGTGGATTGGCTCCCACGATATTGTGAGTTTAGCCTCTAGATGCTCTATGAGATTTTCAGAGTAAATATCACAGAAAAATCTCCTTGGGCTTTCAGCAAGGTGAGGGGAGTAGGAACCATTTTGAAATATGCCAGAGGGTCTGTTCTTAACAAGGCCTGCCCTCGGGGGAACTAGTTAACCTGGAGCCTAACCTGCTGTGGTATTAGAGGAGTGTAACTGATTTGAGGGATGGAAAACACCCAGTTCCGACCCTCTCTAGCCATCCTATCCCACTAAGGGAAGAGGAAACAACTGAGAAACACCTGTGAAATTCTCAGTGCAGAGTCATAAGCTCACTAAAGACTGAGACCTAAGCATAGTAATACAGAATGCTTCCCTTTCTGCCACACCTGTCCATTATGATAGGCCTATTTACAGCAGTTCCTCTTATCCAGTATGGATACATCATATCCAGCTATCAAAAAGAAAAAATTGCAAGGCACACCAAAAGACAAAAAACACGATTTGAAGAGACAGAGTGAGCACCAGAATCAGATATGGCAGGGATGCTGGAATTATCAGACCAAGACTTTAAAACAACCATGATAAATATGCTGAGGGCTCTAATGGCTAAAGTAGTCACTGTTCAAGAACAGATGGACAATGTGAGCAGAGAGATGGAAATCCTAAGACAGAACCAAAAAGAAATTATAGAGATTAAAACAACAAAAAATTGAAGCAATAATGGGGAATGCTTTTGATGGGATTATTAGAAGACTGGACACAGCTGAGGAAAGAATCCACACTAGAGGGATACATCAATAGAATCCTTAAAAATTGAAGAAAACAAAACAAAACAAAATAAAAAAAAAAGACTAAAAAAACCAGAATAGAATATCTGAGGACTGTGGGACAACTACAAAAGGTATAATGTGCATGAAATGGAAATACCTGAAGAAAGAAAGGAACAGAACAAATATTTGCTACAATGACTGAGAATCTCCCCCAAATTAATCTTAGACACCAAATCACAGATCCAGAAGGTTCAGAGAAAAGCAAGCAGGATAAATACAAGCCTAACCACCCCCCAAAAAAAACCTTGCACCTACGTATATCATTTTCATACCAGAAAATAAAGAATCAAGAACAAATGCTGAAAGAAGGCAGAGGAAAACACTAATTTCTCTCAATAATTAGAACCAAATTCTTACATGGCCATCCTTTGGCTGACGATGAGTACAATTGCAAAATGATCTTAAAATGATCTCAGAAGCTTCTAATTCTTCAAAGTTATAGCCTTTTACATGCCAGTTCCTTCACACCCTCCATGTTTAAGGTCTTGATGACAGTAAGTATAATTTCTTGATCATTAGACATCATCGTGAGAATAACTTTTAATGTCAAGCCCTTGTTTCTGGCTGTAGGGGAGATTGCATAATACATGGCCTGCTGGTTTAAGGCATATACCATAAATTTGCAAGATTTTATCAGTAGCAGGAGCCATAAATAAGCCTTCAGTGGGCCATGCCACCATTCTATTGAGCCAACTGCTTTGGATGATTGGCGCATAGTAAGACCAATGAGCCCCAGGAGTGTCAGCCCATTGTTGCAGTACGTATGCAGTGTGTGTGCCTTGGTCGAAGCATGTTTGTTCAGGGTATGATGACATTCTTCTAGTCCACAACTCAAAGTGCTAGCAGTCTGTAGACAAAGAAGGTCAATGCAAACCTCAAAAAAGTATCTAATTCCATGAGGCAACAGTGCCCACCCCTCCAATGAGAAGCGACTAATATAATCAATGGCCACCAGCAAGCTCTTGTGTCTCCACAGCTCCATATTGGGGGTGCAGTATTGGCCTCTGCTGCAGTCAGTTCGGGCACTCAGCGTGGCAGTAGTCAGATGATCAAATCTGGTGGGGAAAAGACCATATGGTTGAGTCCATCCATCACTTCCCTCCTGATCATCACGTTCATTGTGTTCACGGGCCTATGGTGCAACTTCTAGGAGATTTAGGAAGGGAAAGTGACTAACAACAAGAGGCCAAGTCATTTCGTGATCCTAATTATTAAAAACATCCTCCACTGTGGATAATTCTTGTGAGCATTTACATAAAATACAAAGATACTTGCTCACTTCCCCCCTTACAAAAGACATACCCATATGTACACAGATTTCCTCCACACTTCCTGATCACCAGTCTTCAATATTCTTTGTTCCAGGTCACTAAGCAATTACCCAAACAATTAGCCAATGCCCATAAGTCAGTGTAGATACATACCTCAAGCCATCTTTCCTTCCATAAAATGTGGGCAACCAGAGTACCTCCAAAGACTAAATTTTCTTGAAGGATTTTACTCCTCACACTCTCTCAGGCCACTCCCCAAACAAGATATAATGCAGAATCTATCCACTTCCACTTGACAATGACCTACCATTCAGACCCATCCATAAACCAGGCCCATTATTCTTTGTTCTCCAATAAATGGTAACAGGGAACTTCCTATGAAGCCATAGGTGTGAGTAGAGAAGGAAACAATGGAGAAACAGTTACAGCAGGAGTCCAAACCTGGTTTCAAGTAATTCACTATTACATCTAGACCTGCTTAAACCAAGTCTTTTATAAAATACTTCCTTTTTATAATGGAATGCTGCTATGCATGTGGTTTTATGTTTCAACAGATCAAATAATACTCAGTTCATGACAGGAAGTTCAGGCCACATGGTTACTGGGTGTCCCAAGGTCAGATGCCTCTCTCCACCCAGGCCCATCAGCAATCCAGCAGCGCGTTTCAGATGGAGAATGAGTGTTGACCAAAGAGAGCAGAGCTTGACTCTGAAACCTCAAAGGCAGGCAATGCCATCCTCTTCAAAGCTTTTCCAATCACTCTATACAGCATCTTTTTTTGCCTCGAATATTTCCAATAAAATTGCACCTGCCAGGCTATAAGGAGTGAGTGGTAGGGCAGCATACCTTACATATAGGGAACTGCTACAGAGCCCTATCTATATCCAGGCTACTCAAAACTAGCAGCATTGCTAATAGACAGTAGTGGGTTGATAAACATATCCAGATATGTTACACGTTGTCTCCAAAATCCAAAGAGGTCCGTGAAGTGGTATGTCTCACTGTTCATACTAGCTGTTGCAAGGCACAGAACAAGTCTGCCACTTTAGACATAAAGGATATACTGACACGGCCCAGAACGCTGCATCCCAGAAACCTCCCCAATGTGGCAGACCTCAGATATTTACAAAGATTATTTCCCCCCCTCTGGAACAGATAAGTCTTATTAAGGTATCTTAGGTGCTTGTTACTTTATTTTTGCTGGGTTCAGTTGTCACACTGTCATCAGCATAATAAACCTGTGATGTTCTGTTGGTTACTAAGAAGATAAAGAACCCTCTGAAGCACATACCGTTATCTGAAGAGAACATGAAATTTGACACCGTCGTGGGGCAAGTCAGAAAAATTATACTGTCATCTCTGCAAAGTGCTTCTAATTTTAGTAATTAACAGGAATGGACAAGAGAGCGTTTGTCGGGTCAGTAGCTGCATATCAAGTTCCAGGGATTATGTTAATTTGCTCCTGTAAAGACCCGCATTGGGAATTTCATCTGTGGCCTCCATGGTCACCTGACTATGGGTGTGATGATCTAGTCTGGTTTTCTATGGATCATCTGAATTTTGAGTTAAATGTTCAGTTGGTGGTCAAGTACTGAATGAAAAGCAGACAGGATATGGTGGGAATGATGGGGCTGCTCTCTTATTTCCACAGGATGCAGTGTTACTTTTGACAGACCGTTGTGATGAGGGTTGTTGGGGACAGTTGCAGGGGCTTCTAACTGGTCCTTCCTCCTCAAATAGCCCATACTCTTTGGGTCCGAGAAACACTGTTGTGATTCTGACATATATTATACATACTTACATATTCTGGGGCCAGGAAAATAATAACAGGACAAGTCTGTAGTCTGTCTGTACACACCGTGAGATGAAATGAGCCCAAATTCCATCCCTGACTTCACCTGCATAAGCCCCAGTTGTGCCTAGTAGTTATAGGTGCATTACGGGACTTTGAGGTTCAACAAAAAGTTAAGGCCAGTATCTAATTAGGCCTAGAAATTTCAGGGTATTTTTCTTTTACCTCATGCTCAGTCATTTAGGTCTATAGCTGAGGTCCCTCTGGGAAAGTGTTGAGGAGTATTTGCAATATATATCTTACTACCACTTACCCCAGAGGCAATGAGAATCAATGAAGGTGAGCCAGGGGAAAACAAACAAACAAACAAACAAACAATTGGCATTACCCTGTGGGAAAACTGTCCCAGAGGAAAATGATTAAAAAGGTTTTTATGTTGAGGAGGGTTGGTTCCCTCACGTGGCTGAAATGGCCTGCCTCTGCCATCAAAGATGGACCATAGGAATTTGAAGTTTCAAAATTCTCAGTTTTATCCATGTCTGCTAAAGAGTCCCCATCTTTGAGGCCTCTTTGTTCCCTACCAGTGCCTTACTTTGGCTTGTAAAAACTTAGCATTTCATTGTTGCTGCAAGTCTGTGATCCTTACAGTCAGACAGATCTGGGCATGGTCCTGAGCTATGTCCGCCCTGCACCGACAGCAGATGACAGGTAACTTCACACCTGCGAGAAGGCCTGATAGTCTCCATATTTCTTCTCAAAATGTATTCATCCTTCTCAATTCCTCCATTTACCCTACTTACATCTCTTGGGAAATAAGAAGGAGCCAGTTGACTCCTCCATCTTTACCATCACTATTGCTGTCATAGACTAAGTGATACAGCCACTTGATCTCTTAATTCCTGCTGTTTAATACCTGATATCAAATCAGTTGTATTGACATCACCTGGGAGCTTGTTAGAAATGCAGCCTATTAGACACCATCACACACATTGGATGAGCAACAGATTTTAACAAGATACTGCGGCGGTAGTTTGCACGTGCGTTAAAATTTCAGAAGCACAGTGCTGATTACGTGCCTTCCTTAGGCACTGCCACCGGTGACAGTCCGAGCAACTGTGATGCCACCACATGTCATACATCTGACTCACTGGCCTCTTGCAAGAAAGTTACCTCTATTTCTTGACTTTATGGGCAACCCAATCTCAAATACCATTTTTCACAGTCTGTTTTCTGGACCTCTTGTGGTACCAATTACTTTATCAATCAGGGTCCAAGCAAAAAGAAATACATGACACAAACAATTATAATAATTTAAGGATGGTGATAAAAATGACCATTAACAAAATGCAGATGATGACAGAATAATATATCATAAAATTGGCAAAGCTCAACACACATGTGCATAATAGAGAGTTCTTTTCTGAAGGAATTTAGCCCCGTTTAACATTACTCTTAGCATGTCATGTAATTTTTGTGTATCTATTTATTTTACTTATACTTCTACTTTGTTTCTCTAATAGGGTTTAGGAAACAGTAAAATGCACAAAATCAAGACAGTGCACAAAAATAAATTTGAAGAAGAAAATAGAATGGAAAAGCAAAGAGCTATATCATGGAATCAGAAATGAGAAAATGAGCCCACTAGAAAAAAGTATGTGCTATATACTGGGATCAAATATAGCAATAAACATCCAGCAATGAGCAAGGAAACATGCACAAGCTTAGGTCTTCAGAAGTAACAGCTTTTCCTATTTAAACACCAGAAATAGATACCTCTTATTCAAAGGGAAAGCACTATGTACACAGTTTTTAACAGTGACTTCGTAAGAACGTCAGTATCTAAATTGTAATCTAAAGATTAAATCAACATTGAAACTTCAGAGGTACTGCTTAGTGTATACATATTTTGTCTCAGTGTCAAATACTTAAGTCCTAAAAACTAACAAAATATGTAAATACAGATCCATAATCTCTTATCTTAAATTCTTAGAGCATCGCATGTTTTGCAATTTAAAACTTTTCCAACATTAGAAGTCTAATACAGGGCACCGCATACATGAGAAGGCATTCCCAGTGAAAATCTGAGGCAGCAGCCCATAATCAAACACTTTAATACATATGCAGTGCAATTCATAAATATTCACATGAAGTAGGATAAATAAGGACTACAAATGCCCTCATTTCAGTCCAAGGTAAGTTTTATCACTAAACACCAAGGACTTAGGGTTTGGTTCTGCTTCATTTTTGAAATTTTGTATTTTTAAATTGTAGTTAAAAATTGTGGCTCTAGGTCACCATTCTATTAAAAAGTAGATCATATTTACTGATATATTATTTGCGGAGAGAAGTAGCAAAAATAATTTTAAGTGTTTAGAATCTTTCCAAAAAACAATACCCTCATATTGTTAAAATAAACAGTCATCTTTATGATAACCAACAGAGAAACCCTCTCCGGGTGATATGTCAGAACTCAAGATCTGGCAGAGCTGACTACAAGAAATGTTTATTTTCTGTATATTACCCCTGTAGGTTGTGTGAAGGTATAGGAGGGGATGAGTTCCCTTTTCTTCTTTTAGCTCTCCAGACACACAAGAGATAAATTGGACCCGATGCAGTGACTACTGTATGTCATCTGGTGACCTTGGAGTTTGAGCTAGATGTAGTGACAATATGAGATTTTTGGATTGTCTTCCATAGAGAAAAGTTTAATATATTCTAAGTGTGGAAGGAATGGCACAAAACTATTTTGTATCAGATGAGAAAAGTAAGTACCTATCAAATATTAATCGGAGTGAGCGCCTGCTACATTTTTCTCTTCCTCCGTTGCAGCTATGTTGGAAGCCCCAAATTTCAAAAGGTTTAAACTTAACATGAAGGAGGGCCATTATTTCACTCCACAATGATGTTTGAATAACAGAGAAATAAAACTCTACTATGTATGCCTAGTGAAATCTGAGAACTGCTAAGGACAAGTGACTGTCGTGCATCTCCCTTCTTTCCATGATGGAACAGAAATTTCAGGGTGGCTCAGCCTGTATGTTGATTATTATACAAACAAGATAACGGAGCAAGGAACAATCTGAGTTAGTAAAGATAACATTTCCTTTGGGAAGACAGAGTGATGGGATGAAAAATTACATCACTGAATTTCACATGATAATATGTCAGTGTAAAAGCATTGCTAACGGAACTATATTATTATGATCTTTCAATTGAATAATCTGGAAATGTATATTAAAATTTAAAATATTCATACATTCTGATGCAGAACTCCTAGTTCATAATTCCTTTTCCACAAAATTTCATTTAAAATGTAGAATGCATTTAGAAAAGTATACAAAACGAAAACACACAGAATACTGACTTACCACAAAAAAATACTATCACCCTGTAATCCCCTCTTCTCACTGTCCCCTCCCCACTCCCCCCTGCCCGTTGTTAGGATTACAGGAACTACTATAAAGGACACACAGACAAAATCAAGGGGGAGGGTGGAGGGGGGGAGGGAAGGGGGTTCAGCTGGGGTGGGGTGGAGGGATGGGGAGAAAAGGCACACAACTGTAATTGAATAACAATACAAAATTAAAATTAAAAAAAGATTTGTTTAAAAAATATGAATGTTACATAAAATAAAAATACTATCACCCAAATAAAAAAACAACATTTTTAACACTCCATAAATTTTCTTATTCTTTTCCCAATCATTGTCCTTTTTACTCCCTGGGATATTATGATTGTCACTTTCTTGCTTTTCTTTACAGTTCCACCAACTAAGGTTTTACCACTTAACGTTATTGTTTTTTTTTCCTTTTTGAACTAAATATAAATGGAATCACCTAATATATACTATTTTGTACGTGGTCACTTTTAAGAGATTCTTCCATGCTCTACGAATCTGCAGTTTCGTTCACTTTTGTTGCCATTATTTTATTGTAGAAATATACCACCATTCAGTTTACTGTTGGTGAACACTGGGTTTGTGACCAGCTGGAGACCATTATAAATGATGTTACTGTAAACATCCCTGCGCATGTCTTCTTATACACATGTACATGCCTCTCCCTCGGTATATATACCTAACGGTCCGGGCGCCAGGTTGTATGCATAATTTCAACTTTAGCAGATAACGCCAAACTGTTTTCCAAAGAGGAAAATTCAATTTGTGCATATACCAGTATTACCAAATATAAGGTATTACTTAATTTATTATTTTATTTAATCCTTTAGTAAAAGTATTGAAATGGAAATTATTTCCTATATCACCTTATATCAAGTGACTTTGCAAAATTCACTCATTAATTCTAGTAATTTATCTGTATTATATTTTAATTATTATGTACAGTCCTATGATGACTTTGAGGTTGCCATTAGGAAAGATAAAATGTGTCACTCCCAAGAATAATCAAGGCAGTACTCCAAAATTTTATCCTGATCATTAACAAGGAAGCAGACAAGAGGAAGTGATTCCTTTCTGGGAACAGCCTTGCTCAGTAACCAAACTCTTTTACTAAAGGGAAATGAACCAAGAGGAGGGTACAGTCAGAAATTTTTGAGTCAAATTTTGTGGAGGTCTTTCCAACACAATACAAGGTACTGTGGATGGTAGGAGTATAAAAGATCTATCAGATACCTTAACTATTAGGCCATTGTTGAGTGGCTTTTGCAGTAAAAAGCATACCACTCTCGGGATGCAAATAGCACAGATTATTTCATGGGCTACAATCTGAAAATGGTAATCTGAGAAAGTGTCAACAGTGCTGAGGTACCACCAATAGCACAAGGGTAGTCAAAGTCTGATGTAGTCAATCTGTCAGGAGCACCCATGGACAAGAACCCACGCAACATGCCCTAGCTGGTGTGGCTCAGTGGATTGAGTGCTGGCCTGCAAACCAAAGGGTCACCAGTTCGATCCCCAGTCAGGGCACATGCCTGGGTTGCAGGACAGGTTCCCAGTAGTGGGCACACAACAGACAGCCACACATTGATGTTTCTCTTCCTCTCTTTCTCTCTCCCTTTATAAAATATAAAATATTATATTTTCTAATATTACATTATAAAATATAATATCCAAGGTAGTCATGGGGAAAAATTTATGGCTAGATAATTTTTAATCAATCCAAGAATGGTAAGAAGAGGGGGAAAAAAGTTGAAAGCATAATACTAAATGATAGAGTGGAATGCAAATTTATCAGTAATTACATTAAAAATAAAATTTTAAATTCTTATAGTAAAAGACAAACATAGCCAGACTATGATTTTTTAAAACATAGTTGGATTTTAAAAAATCCAACTCTGCTATTTTAAAGTGTTTCAGGTAAAAGTTAAGGATTAAGAAATGTGAAAGTAAGTACCAAAATAGATACACTAGGCACTACTATCAGAAAAGAAAGAAGGCATTGCAGATAAAATACAGCTGTAAGCAAAAAGCATTACCAGGGATTAAGAAAGTCATTTTATAATGATAAAGATTTTTTTTTTATTGTTATTCAATTATAGTTGTATGCCTTTTCTCCCCGTCCCTCCACCCCACCCCAGCTGAACCCACCTCCCTCCCCCCTCTCCACCCTCCCCCTTGGTTTTGTCCATGTGTCCTTTATAGTAGTTCCTGTAATCCCCTCTTCCCACTGTCCCCGCCCCCACCCCCCACCCCCGCCCTGGCTATTGTTAGATTGTTCTTAACTTCAATGACTCTGGTTATATTTTGTTTGCTTTTTCCTTCTATTGCTTATGTTCCAGTTAAAGGTGAGATCATATGGTATTTGTCCCTCACTTCCTGGCTTATTTCACTTAGCATAATGCTCTCCAGTTTCATCCATGCTGTTGCAAAGGGTATAAGCTCCTTCTTTCTCTCTGCTGCGTAGAATTCCATTGTGTAAATATACCATAGTTTTTGGATCCATTCGTTTGCTGATGGGCACTTCGGTTGCTTCCAGTACTTGGCTATTGTAAATTGTGCTGCTATGAACATTGGGGTGCACAGATTCTTTTGGATGGTGTTTCAGTGTTCTTAGGGTATAATCCCAGCAGCGGAATTACTGGGTCAAAGGGCAGTTCCATTTTTAGTTTTCTGAGGAAATTCCATACTGTTTTCCACAGTGGCCTCACCAGTCTGCATTCCCACCAACAGTGCACGAGGGTTCCCTTTTCTCCACATCCTCTCCAACATTTGTTTGTGGATTTGTTTATGTTGGCCATTCTGACTGGTGTGAGATGATACCTCATTGTGGTTTTAATTTGCATCTCTCTGATGGCTAGTGATGCTGAGCATCTTTTCATATGTCTCTGGGCCCTCTGTATGTCTTCCTTGGAGAAGTGTCTGTTCAAGTCTTTTGCCCATTTTTTAATTGGGTTGTTTGTCTTCCTGGAGTGGAGTCGTGTGAGTTCTTTATATATTTTGGAGATCAGGCCCTTGTCTGAGGTATCATTGGCAAATATGTTTTCCCATACTGTTGGTTCTCTTTGTAATTTGGTGCTGTTTTCTTTAGCCATACAGAAGCTTTTTATTTTGATGAGATCCCATTTGTTTATTCTTTCCTTTATGTCCCTTGCTTTAGGGGATGTGTCTGTGAGGATGTTGCTGCGTGGAATGTCTGAGATTTTCCTGCCAATGTTTTCCTCAAGGACTTTTATGGTGTTACTACTTATATTTAAGTCTTTTATCCATCTTGAGTTTATTTTCGTGTATGGCGTAAGTTGGTGATCGAGTTTCATTTTTTTGCACGTAGCTGTCCAGATCTCCCAACACCATCTGTTGAAGAGACTGTTTTTGCTCCATTTTATGCTCCTGCCTCCTTTGTCAAATATTAATTGATCGTATAGGTTTGAGTTTATTTCTGGGCTCTCTATTCTGTTCCATTGGTCTATGTGCCTGTTTTTATGCCAGTACCCGGCTGTTTTGATGACAGTGGCCTTGTAATACAGTTTGATATCAGGTATTGTGATCCCTCCTGCTTTGTTCTTCTTTCTCAAAATTGCTGCTGCTATTCGAGGTCGTTTATGGTTCCATATGAATTTCTGCAATGTTTGTTCTATATCTGTGAAATATGTCATGGGTACTCTAATAGGGATTGCATTGAATCTATAAATTGCTTTGGGTAGTATGGCCATTTTGATGATGTTAATTCTTCCAATCCATGAACATGGTACATGCTTCCATTTGTTTGTATCTTCCTTAATTTCTTTCTTCAGTGTTGTGTAGTTTTCTGAGTACAGGTCTTTTACCTCCTTGGTTAGGTTTATTCCTAGGTACTTTATTTTTCTTGTTGCTATATCGAATGGGATTTTTTTCCTGATTTCTGTTTCTGCAGTTTCGTTGTTGGTGTACAGGAATGCCTTTGATTTCTGGGTATTGACTCTGTATCCAGCTATTTTGCCAAATTCATTTATTAGGTCGAGTAGTTTTTGAGTGGAGTCTATAGGGTTTTCCATGTACACTATCATGTCGTCTGCAAACAGTGACAGTTTCATTTCCTCCTTTCCAATTTGGATGCCTTTTATTGCTTTTTCTTGTCTGATTGCTGTGGCTAGGACTTCCAATACTATGTTGAATAGGAGTGGTGAGAGAGGGCATCCTTGTCTAGTTCCTGATCTTAGTGGGAAAGCTCTAAGTTTTTTTCCATTGAGTGTGATGTTGGCTGTAGGTCTCTCATATATGGCCTTAATTATGTTGAGGACTGCTCCCTTTATTCCCACTTTGCTGAGTGTTTTTATCAGAAATGGGTGCTGTATCTTATCGAACGCTTTTTCCGCATCTATTGATATGATCATGTGATTTTTGTCTTTGCTGTTGTTGATGTGATGTATTATGTTTATTGATTTGCGAATATTGTACCATCCTTGCATCCCTGGGATGAATCCCACTTGGTCATGGTGGATGATCTTTTTAATATATTGCTGGATGCGGTTTGCTAATATTTTGTTGAGAATTTTAGCGTCTATGTTCATCAGCGATATTGGCCTGAAGTTTTCTTTCTTCGTTGTGTCTTTATCTGGTTTTGGGATTAGGATGATGTTGGCTTCATAAAAAGAGTTTGGGAGTCTTCCATCAGTTTGGATTTTTTCGAATAGTCTGTGAAGGATAGGGGTTAGTTCTTCCTTAAATGCTTTGTAGAAATCTCCTGTGAAACCATCTGGTCCAGGGCTTTTGTGTGATGGGAGTTTCTTGATGACTGCTTCAATTTCCTTTGCTGATATTGGTCTGTTCAGGTTTTCTGCTTCTTCTTCAGTCAGTTTTAGAAGATTATATTTTTCTAGAAATGTGTCCATTTCATCTAGGTTTTCAAATTTCTTAGCATACAGGTCTTCATAGTAATTTCTTACGATCCTTTGTATTTCTGTGGTATCAGTTGTAATCTCTCCACTTTCATTTCTAATTCTGTTTATTTGGATCCTCTCTCTTTTCTTCTTGATAAGCCTACTTAAAGGCTTGTCGATTTTGTTTATCTTTTCAAAGAACCAGCTTCTGGATTCATTGATCCTTACAATTGTGCTTTTAGTCTCTATGTCATTTAGTTCTGCTGTGATCTTGGTTATTTCCTTCCTTCTGCTTGCTCTGGGCTGTCTTTGTTGTGGTTCCTCCAGTTCTTGTAGGCATAGGGTTAGGTTGTTTGTTTGAACTGTTTCTAACTTCTTAAGGTAGGCCTGTATTGCTATGAACTTCCCTCTCAGGACTGCCTTTGCTGTGTCCCATAGGTTTTGGGTTGTTGTGAGTTCGTTTTCATTTGTTTCCAGGAAGTTTTTGATTTCTTCCCTAATCTCGTTCTTGACCCATTCATTGTTTAATAGCATGCTATTCAGTCTCCATGTTTTTGAGTGTTTTGGGTTTTTACCCTTGGGGTTGGTTTCTAGTTTCAGACCCTTGTGGTCAGAGAAGATGCTTGATATGATGTCAATTTTCTTGAATTTGTTGAGGCTTGCTTTGTGTCCTATCATGTGGTCTATCTTTGAAAAAGTTCCATGGACACTTGAAAAGAATGTGTATTTTGCTTCTTTGGGATGAAAAGCTCTGTATATATCAGTTAAGTCCATTTCCTCTAGGGTATTGTTAAGTGACACAATATCTTTGTTGATCTTTTGTTTGGAAGACCTGTCCATTTTTGATAGTGGGGTGTTAAAATCCCCTACTATAATTGTGTTGCTGTCAATATCTTTCTTGAAATCCTCCAAGATTTTCTTTATGTATTTGGGTGCTCCTATGTTGGGTGCATATATATTTACAATGTTTATGTCTTCTTGGTGGATTCTTCCTTTGAGTATTATGAAGTGACCTTCTGGGTCTCTCTTTATGGCCCTTCTTTGGAAGTCTATTTTGTCTGATATGAGTATTGCTACTCCTGCTTTTTTTTCCTGTCCGTTTGCTTGGAAAACTTGTTTCCAGCCCTTCACTTTCAGTCTGTGTAAGTCTTTTGTCCTGAGATGGGTTTCTTGTAGGCAGCATATATGTGGGTCATGTTTTCTTATCCATTCAGCTGTTCTATGTCTTTTGATTGGAGCATTTAATCCATTTACGTTTAAGGTTATTATCGATAGGTAGTTATTCATTGCCATTATTTCCTACCTGTGTTCCTCTGTCTTTCTCTTTTCCTTCCTTTCCTTAAAGCAGTCCCTTTAGCATCTCTTGCAGAGCTGGTTTGGTGGAGCTGTATTCTTTTAGACTTCTTTTGTCTGGGAAACTCTTTATTTGGTCTTCTATCTTGATTGAGAGCCTTGCTGGGTAAAGTAGTCTTGGTTGCAGGCCTCTGGTTCTCAGTACTTGGAATATTTTTTGCCATTCTCTTCTGGCTTGGAGCGTTTCCATTGAGAAGTCAGTTGCCAACCTTATTGGGGCTCCCTTGTATGTTACTTCCTTTTTCTCCCTTGCTGCCTTTAAGATCCTCTCTTTGTCTTGGAAATTTGCCATTTTAATTATGATGTGTCTTGCAGTGGGTCTCTTTGGGTTCCTCTTGTTTGGGACTCTCTGTGATTCCTGGATTTGGGTGGCTTTTTCTCTTCTCAGATTAGGGAAATTTTCCATCATTACTTTTTCAAACAGGTTTTCTATCCCTTGCTCTTCTTCTTCTCCTTCTGGTATTCCTATTATATGGATATTGTTACGTTTCATGTTGTCCTGCATTTCCCTTATTGCCTCTTCATTCTTTCTGAGCCTCTTTTCCTTTTCTTGCTCCTTCTGGGTGTTTTTTTCTACTTTATCCTCCAGCTCGCTGATCCGATCCTCTGCTTCGTCAAGTCTGCTTTTCATTCCTTCTACTGTGTTCTTCAATTCAGAAATTGTATTCTTCATTTCCTCTTGGCTCTTGTTGATATTTTCTATTTCCTTTTCCATGTTGATATAGTTTGCAGTGAGTTCATTGTAGTTTCCTTGTAGTTTCTGGTAGTTCTCTTTGAGCTCAGAGAGCTCAGTGAGCTTCCTGATGACCATTGCTTTGAACTCAGTATCTGATAGTTGAGTTGCCTCTTTTTCGGTTAGTATTCTTTCTGAGACTTCCTCCTTTCCTTTCATTTGGGAATTGTTTCTTTGTCTTCCCATTGTTTGTGAGGCTCTTCTTGTTGGCCTCTGCTTCTTAAATTGCTTTGTTCTGACTCCCTGGATTTATGATATGAACTTCTATGGTAGAATGCCAATGGGATTCGGTGGTGCTGTCTCCTTACTCTCCTGTGCTCACTGGTCTTGAGCTGACGTTTATGTGTTTAACACGGTCTAACTCTCGTCTTTTCAGCACTCCAGGTTTTGTTGTCTCACCTGTGGGAAAAAGAGAAAAGCGGGGGAGAAAGAAAAGGAAAAAAAAAAACCCCCACAAAAAAAAACCAAAACAAAGATGGGAAGGAGGGAAAAAGGAAATAGGAAAGGAGGAAAGGAAGGAAGGAGGGAAGAAGGAATAAAGAAAGATCGGAGGCAAGATAAGAAGGAATTTTAACAAAAATTAAAACATAGAAATAGATAAAAGAAGGCAGGAAGAAGACATAAAAATGGTAAAGGATGGGAGGAAGAAGGAATGAAAAAAAAGAAAAAAAGAGAGAGGAAGAAGGAATTCAGGGGGAAAGGAAAAAAAAAAAAGGATAAAAAAAAAAAATCTTCTGTTGGCTTTAAACCGGTCAGGTTATTTCTGCTGGTGTCCTGTCTGTGCAACGGGAGGGGATGGTTAGAAGGATTGGTTTCACTTTTCTCCCTTCCTGGGTCACACTCTTCACTGTTTTGTAGGTGTGGTCCCTGGCAGTCAATCAGGCCGTTGATCAGCCAATCCAGCAGCTTTGTTCTTGGGACACGCAAGCGGCGGCTCCAGGCGCTTTGGTTTGGGACGTACGTGCGCAGCAGGGGAATCCAGCCGCTGTGGGTTGTGACGCTATTTTGTGCGCTGAGCGTGCAGCCGGCCGACCAATGGAGCTGCCCGGGCTTGGGCCGCTGGCGCGCAGGCGGCAGGTTCAGCCGCCTTGGCGTTAGGACCCTCGCCAGCAGCTTTGTGTTTGGAAAACGCGCACCCAGCCGGCCCTGTGCTTGGTGAGCGCGCAACCGGCCGAGCCTGAGGTTCTATGCTTGGGGGCCGTTCCAGCCGCCCTGGGCTTGAGTCTCTCGGGTGGGTGGGGCCGCCCTGGGACTGAATCACGCGGCACTCGGTTCCGAGGTTTTGGGCCTGTGGGTGGAGCAGCTAGCCTCAGCTCCAAATGATCTCGGCGGTTTCAGGTGTGGGCGCCCCTCCGGGGTTTCTTGTATGGGCCCCGTTCGCTAATCTGCGCTCGCGCACGCGTGAGACCGGACCTCAGGTGAGCGCAGTCACTCTGTTGCTGCCCTTCCCCCCGCTCGCAGTCCAGGGGCGGAGGGGGGAGGGGCGCCAGGGGCCACGGCTACCACTGAGAGTTCTCTAACTAGCCCCTGAGTGTCTCTATTTTCTTTTTCTTTTTGAGAAATTCCTCCTTTTCAAGCTCCCCTGGTCCAATCAAGCACCTGGCTGCTCACAGCGCAGCCTGGCCCTCTCCCAGGACTCCTGCAGGAGCCCCTGCGCCAGGGCTGGCACTTCTGCCGCCCTTGTACCGCGCGTTCCCAGGTCCCGGGGACCTTATTGTCCTTGAGCACTCTTCTTACCGTCAGATCTTTCAATGTCCTCTATCTTTGGTCTCTGATCTTCGTATATGCTGGAATACTGTTGGCTGTTCGCTCTGCTCCTCAGATCAGCTAGGTATTTCCCTGGCGCTGAGGGGAAGTGGATTCCACTCCCACCTATGTTGCCGCCATCTTCCTCCTTTTCTTCCAATGATAAAGATTTTAATTCACTAGAGATACATTAATCTTCCATTTGAATTTGCCTAATAACAGTTTCAAAATACAAAAAGCAAAAATTGACAAATATGGGAGAGAATATTTATTTTTAAATTCTTTTTTTTTTAAATATATTTATTGATTATGCTATTACAGTTGTCCCATTTCTCCCCCCACTCCACTCCATCCTGCCCACCCCCCTCCCTCCCACACTCCCCCCCATAGTTCATGTCCATGGGTCATACTTATAAGTTCTTTGGCTTCTACATTTCCTACACTATTTTTACCCTCCCCCTGTCTATTTTCCACCTATCATCTATGCTACTTATTCTCTGTACCTTTACCCCCCTCTCCCCCTCCCACTCCCTATTGACAACCCTCATGTTCTAGTTGTTTGCCTAGTTTGCTCTTGTTTTTGTTTTATGTGTGGTCGTTAATAACTGTGAGTTTGCTGTCATTTTTACTGTTCCTATTTTTGATCTTCTTTTTCTTAGGTAACTCCCTTTAACATTTCATATAATAAGGGCTTGGTGATGATGAGCCTCTTCAACTTGACCTTATCTGAGAAGCACTTTATCCTCCCTTCCATTCTAAATGATAGCTTTGCTGGATACAGTAATCTTGGACGTAGGTCCTTGCGTTTAATCTTGGGTAATGTAATTATGATGTGCCTTGTAGTGTTCCTCCTTGGGTCCACCTTCTTTGGGACTCTCTGAGCTTCCTGGACTTCCCGGAAGTCTATTTCCTTTGCCATATTAGGGAAGTTCTCCATTATTTGTTCAAATAAGTTTTCAATTTTTTGTTCTTCCTCTTCTCCTTCTGGCACCCCTATAATTCGGATGTTGGAACGTTTCAAGGTGTCCTGGAGGTTCCTAAGCCTCTCCTCATTTTTCCAAGTTCTTGTTTCTTCATTCTTTTCTGGTTGGATGTTTGTTTCTTCCTTCTGGTCCACACCATTGATTTGAGTCCCAGTTTCCTTCTCATCACTATTGGTTCCCTGTACATTTTCCTTTGTTTCTCTTAGCATAGGCTTCATTTTTTCATCTGTTTTTCGAATAGATTCAACCAAGTCTGTGAGCATATTGATAACCAGTGCTTTGAACTGTGCATCCGATAGGTTGGCTATCTCTTCGTCGCTTAGTTGTATTTTTTCTGGAGCTTTGAAGTGTTCTGTCATTTGGGCCATTTTTTTTTTTTTTTTTGTCTTGGCGCGTCTGTTACTTTAAGGGGCGGAGCCTTAGGTGTTCACCGGGGCGGGGTAATGCTGGTCGCTGCGCTGTGATGCTGTACGTGGGGGAGGGGCCGAGAGGGAGCACTGGCGCCCGCTTCACTCTCCACCGTATTTTAGTCTTTCACTCTGCTACCCACAATCAAACTGGGCCCCTCTGGTGCTGGTTCCCGAGTAAGTGGGCCTGTGCACACTCCAGGCCCCTGTGGGACTCTCCAACAACCTCTCCTGTGAGGCTGGGAGTCTCTCCTGCCGCCCCAACCCCCAGGGGCGCTTTCAAACAGAGGTTTGAGGCTTTATTTCCCCGAACTGGAGCCCTGGGTTGCGCAGCGGTCTGCTTCTCTGCCCGCCGTTTGTCCGGTTTATCTGTGGGCGAATGTGGTGCCGCAAGGTGCTACCCGCCACTCTGCCTGCCCCACTCTCCGCCACTCTGAGTCCGGCCCTCTGGGTTTATCTGTGCAAATGTGGGACCGCAGGGTCTGCTAGTGCTCGGACTGCCTGCGCCATTTGTCCCACACTCCGCCAGTCTCAGTCCTGCCACAGCCACGCGAGTCCTCTCCACCCCAGTGCCGTCTCCGCCCCTCCTACCAGTCTGGATGAATGATTATTTTCTGTTTCCTTGGTGTTGGTCCCCCTTGCTGTTCGATTCTCTGTCAGTTCTGGTTGTGCGAGGAGGCGCAGTGTGTCTACCTACGCCGCCATCTTGGTTCTCAGGTCTTAAATTCTTTTCTATTTGATGAAACAAGCCAACAAAATGTCAACAGGGATATAAAATATTTGCCTCTATAATTTAAAACCTTTACCTAATATTATAGGGATATAAAATATTTTATCCATATCTATAACAAACTTTACATGAGGGGTACATGTAAAACATTGAATGCCTGCTAAATACATATTTTTTCAAGTACATGAAGAAATTTTTCAAACTTTGAAAAAGTTGTGAGCCAAAAAGCTAGTCCTCTGAATTTAAAATGATTGAAAACATACAAATTATAGTCTCTAGCCATAATGCAATAGAAATAAATAACAAACATAACTTGAAAATTAATATTTTCTAGTAAACCGTAGACCAAAGAAGAAATCATAATAAAAATTAGAAAATACTTTGAACAGAACAATAATAAATATAATTTACATCAAGACCTATAAGTTGCAAACAAATAATGTCTTAAGAAAAAGTTATTCTTTAATTCATGTATTAAAAAAGAAAAAAGGAAAAAATAATGAGATAAACAAATTTTATTTTATTTATTTTACTTTTTATTGAATTTGTTGCGGTGGCGCCGGATAACAGAATTATACAGGCTTCAGGTGCACAGTTCCACAGCACATCATCTATACACCATGCTGTGTGTTCACCAGCCCAGGTCAGGTCTCCTTCCATCACCTCGCATTCCCCCTATTTCCTCCTTCCTCTCCCAGTGCCCAGCGGTCATTACACTGTTGTCCGAGCCCATTAGTTTTTTCCTCTTTTTTTTTCTTCTTTGCTCACTCCCTCCACCACATACCCAGACTGCATTTTCCCTCTTACAGCCGACAGCCTGCTCTCTGTCTATGAGTTTGCCTCTGTTTTGCATGGTTCATTTTGTTCATTAGATTCCACATATAAATGAAATCATATGGTTTTGTCTTTCTCTGTCTGACTTATTTCACTTAACATAATGCTTTTCAAGTCTATCCATGATGTCACAAAGTGTAAGATTTCCTTTATTTTTGTGCCCGAGTAGTTTTCTGTTTTGTGAACGTACCGCAGCGTTTTTATCCACTCACCTACTGATGGGCACTTGAGCTATTTCCAAATCGTGACTATTGTAAGTAATGCAGCAACGAACATATGGGTGCATATATTCTTTTGAATTAGTATTTCAAGTTTCTTCAGATAGGGAAAATTGGACAGATTCATACCAAAAAATGAAACTAGACTACCATCTTACATCATACATAAGAATAAACTCAAAATGGATTAAAGACTATAAAAATCCTAGAAGAAAACACAGGCAGTAAAATCTCAGACACTTCTTGTAGCAATACTTTTTCTGATATATCTCCTTGGGCAAGGGAAACAAACAAACAAACAAAACACAAATGGGACTACATCAAACTAAAAAGTTTTTGCACAGCAAAGGAAACCATCAATAAAATGAAAAGACAAATCACTGAATGAGAGAACCTATTTGTCAATACATCTGATAAGGGGTTAATATCTAAAATTGATTAAAAACTTATAAAACTCACCACCAAAAAACCAAACAATCTAACTAAAAAGTGGGCAAAGACCTGAATAGACACTTCTCCAAAGACGACTTACAGATGGCCATCAGAATTATAAAAAGATGCTCAATGTCACTAATCTTCAGACATATGCAAGATAAAGAAATTTTTAATAGTAACATTTAAAAAAAACCAAATAAGAAAGGAAAAAGGGAAAATATGAACATGAAAAAATAATAAAATAGAAAACAAATGAAAAATGGGGAGAATTGGCAAATTCTAACGTTGAATTTCTAGATAGACTAAAAATTGGAGAAAAAATACTGGCAATGCTGATAAAACTTAAACAGAAGACAAGCACATGTAATCGTTACTGCCCACGTAAAAGAGGACATAACTACGTCTTCCATGGACTTCAAAAAGATAACAATGTTACGACCAACTTTATAGCAACAAATATGATTAAAATGGATGAATTTCTAGAAAATTTAAACAAATGACTAACAGAGAGAGAACTATCTTCCATAGTCTTATGATACTTAAAAAATATTGGTATTGGGAGGAGGAGGGGGAGAAAGAGGGAAAAGGTACAGGGAATAAGAAGTATAAATGGTAGGTACAAAGTAGACAGGGGGAGGTGAAGAAGAGTATGGGAAATGGAGAAGCCAAAGGACATATATGTATGACCCATAGACATGAACTAAAGGGGGGAAATGGTGGTGGTAAGGGGGGTGCAGGGCAGAGGGGGATAAAAAAAAGAAAAAAAATGGGACAATTGTGATAGCTTAATCAATAAAATATGCTTACAAAATTGAATCAGTCATTGAAAATCATCCCACAAAGAAACTCCCAAATCCAAAAGTAGGTCTTCATCAGTAAATTCTACAGACATTCATGGGCGACATAATTCCTGTTTTAATTATAAAGGATTCAGCAAAGAACCGCTGCCCTCTAAATTTATCAAAGTGATAAAATATGAAGAAAATCTGATAACCTGTTCTAAAATAACAAGAGTAAAGTTTCGTAACAACTAAATATAATTTATGATGCTGGATTGAATCCTGAATCAGTAAGGAAAAAATATAAAGAACATTATTGAGATAACTGGCTAAATTTTATTATGGACTATATATTAGACAATAGTATTTTATCAATGTTGATTTTCCTAGTTTTGCTAATTGTACTCTAGTGACTTAAAAAATGCTCTTCTTATGAAATAAGTGACAAAATTTTGCAGAGTAAAAGAGGGTGATTATTGCAAGCTATTCTTGAAGTTTTGAAAAACAGAGAGAAAATCATAAGGCCACTCATGTTACCAATGAGTGAAACTGAAACTGGGTGAAGCAGATAGAAGATTTCTTGTTCTATTCTTGCAACTTTTCTTAAAGCCTGAAATTATTTCAAAATAAATATTTTTTAATTCCAATTTTACATACACTCATCTAGAAGACAATTAAAGTTATGCTCACCCAGTGTCAGCATTACTTCACATTTTGATGTACATAACTTTAACCTCAAATTTCAGAAATGGCGGGAGGAAATAAGGAAAATGACAGGCCAATTCATCAATGTGAGTAAATACTTTCTAAGCAAAATATTATGACATTGAATCCAGAAATACAGAAAAGGATAATACATCATGACCAAGTTTCATGTATCCAATGAATTTGGGGTTAATATTTGAAAAATCAATTAATGTAATCCACAATATAAATGGAAACAGAGGAAAGTCAAATGATCTTATCATTAAATGACAAAAAAATAAAGTTCAATATTGTTTTGTGATATAAATTCTAGCAGGAGAACAATAAAGGAAACTTTTCTTAATCGTATAAAGGGTATTTACAAAAAATCTACAGCAATCACAACGTAGAGGTGAAACACTAGAAGCTTCCTTTTGAGATTACAAACAAGATAAGCAGCCCTCTGGCACGGGTTCTATACAACAGGCAAGTAACGCTGCCTGCATGTGACCGCCACAGTCGGGTAACCAACAGAAGTGAAAGCCTAGGAATCCGAGGAAAAGCAAACACTGTCATTATTTGAAGATTATTTGATTGTATATATATTTTTAAACCTCCACAATAATCTGTAGATAAATTATTAGAATTACTAGCAGCTTACCAAGTTTGTAAAATAAAACAATACATATAATATATATCAGTTTTCATTTCTATTCCAGCAACAAGCAATTGGAAATGAAAGTTAAAAGATTAGATTTACCAATACATTAGGACATATGAAGTACATAGAACATACAACATCAAGGGTGAATCCTGATGTAAACTAGGGGCTTTAGGTGATAATGTGTCCGTGAAGGTTCATCAATTGTAACAAATCTACCACCACTCTTGTGGGGGAATGTTGACAATGAGGAAGACTATGCATGTGTCTCCGCCAGGAAATATATGAAAAATCTCTGTACCTTCTGCTCAGTTTTGCTATGAATCTAAAACTGCCCTAAAATTATAGTTTATTAATTTAAAAATATATAGTATTCAAGCATAAATATAGTAAGGGAAATGCAAAACCTCTATGGAGAAACTTTACTGAGGAATCTAAAAAGCAATAAGTGGAGACATACCATAAATATGGATTGGAAGACAGTATAAAGTTGATGAATCCCTTCAAATTGGTCTATAGTTTCAATGCAACCCATATCCAAAGCCCAAGCCCCACCCCAACCCTTTACTCCTGCTCTAGAACTTAAGCAGATTCTAAAATTTATATGAACGTAATAAGGGACAAGAATATTGAAGGCACCTATGAAGAAGAAACATCTGGAAGAAGTCACCTTAGTAGATAGACATCAAGATATAAATTCATAGAAGTTAGGACAGTTTTGTATTGGAGCAAGGACCAACAAATGGACCAAATACCATAAAACAGAGCCCAGGATACACACACAAGTGGACACTTGATAACAATTCAGTGGAGAAAATGATAAACAGAAGTGTGACAATTTCATATGCAACTTGGGAAGCACAACTGGATTCCTACCTTCGCCATTTACAGTTATCAGTTCTGAGTAGATGAAAGACTTATGTACAAAAGGATAAGTAAGCAAACAAAATGTTAATGTAGAATATATCTTTATGATTTCAAAGTAGGGAAGGATTTCTTAAACAAGTACTAAAGTTAATAAGCATAAAAAAGTATGATAATTTAGACTAAATTAAACTCAAGAACTTTGTTTCTAAAAAGAGCAAACTCTAAGACAGAAAGTGGGAGAACATATTTATAACACATATAACCCACAATTACTTGTATCTGAAATACATAAAACTCAGTAAGGAAAAGATAAACATCTAATAGGAAAACTAGAAAAAATATAAACCAGATATTCACAAAATGGAAAGTCTAAATTGCTAAAATATTCAAATATACTCAATTTCATTGGTAATAGAAAAATATAGATTAAAATCACATGATAATATGTCAAATTTCAAAATAATAATACAATGTAATCGTGTTCACCTGAATTATATATATATATGTGCATATTATATACATTTATTGTTGTTATTATTATTATTATTCCTCAGGGCAAAAATGTTATCCAATCATAACAAATGTGCTATAATAAACTCAATGATTATTTCTCCAATTACTGCATACATGCCTGTAGATATAAAGACTCAGGAAAACCATGTCAATCTTTAATGATTCAAAATTAGAAAGTTGTTGCTTTTACTTTTGTTGTAATTGAGATGTTTCTTTTTTGAATTAATATTTGTCTCCCCATAGCTTTTTCCACCCAAATTTTGTTCTAGAATGAGTCAAATCCTTTTTCACCTGACACAAAATACTTTAGAAATTAAAATAATCCTCTAGAAATAACAAAAGTTATTTCACTAGGTAGCTGTGCCCGAGCAGAGGATGAGTTATCATTTTTCATGATATTATGGAAGGTCATATGAATTAAATGCCTTTCTCCAAACACTTGTAAGATTGTATTTCACATAATTCAAGCAATATCCAAAATTCCTTGCAGTACTTCCTTGGGAAAACATATCCCATGAACACAGCCTCTCCCGCCTCCTCCCCTCCTCTGGCAGTCGCAGAGGATGTTATCCCGAGGCAGCAGTAGCTCGCTGGGCAGAAGCCAGGCCAAGCCCTGGTGCCAGAAGACCATGACAGTTTACCCAGCCAAGGACTGGCTCCCTGTGTCTACACGTGGAAGAGCAGGCATAATCTTAGAGCCGTGCTGTCCAATATGGAGCCACCAGCCACACACGGCTCTTGAGCACTTGAAATACGGCCAGTAAAAAGTGAAACGTGCTGAATGTATTCAGATTCAGCACGAAGAGGGATAGCCCATTAATAATCTTTATAATGACTGCATGTTGAAATACCAATATTTTAGATAGCTGAGTTAGGTAAAATACATTATAAAAACTAATTTTGCCTGGTTTTTTTTTTTTTTTTTTGGTTTCTAAGTTCCTGGAAATTTTTAAAACAGATACGAACTCACATGATGTTTCCATTTGACAGCTTACCCTCAGAGACTAAGGTAGAGTATACAATGTGGTACTTTGTAAGAAAAACACTGTTCACAGAAGTGCTTTGTGTGTCTCTTTAAACTGTTGTTCAAATTTAAACTTTGTCGCTAACTTTGACATATCATCAGTATTCTCATAAACTTGAGATTTTTTTTAAAAATGAATTTTACTTTTCTTGAAAATCCCAGAGATCAGGCATTTCTTGGACTATGTTATTATGTGGCACCAGTTGTCTGGAGCTGGACAGCGGCTGGCTGCTTTTTAGACCAGCTGGCCGTGGTCCCCAACACACCCTATTGCTAGTCTACGCTCCTTCCATCATCAGTTGTATGTAGTTGCTACCCCCCCGAAGGGTTTTGAATTTATAAGCCCTATAGTTTATGACTGATATTTTGTCATCCAACATAAAAACGAGGAGGGGATTTTTGCCATGTTTGAGAGGTATAAAAATGTGGATTTTAAGTGGTGCGTATTTTCCACTAGCCCATTTTCTGATTAAGGTGTTGAAAAACAGAAATAAGTATTTGCATGTGGAGAAATCACCTGTGGGCACAATTGTCAATTAAATCACAGTTGAATGAAGTAGAGGAGGGTTCCCATCCATTTGCTGAAACAGAGGATTTTGTTCAAAAGGTGTAAGGGGATCCCACATCCTGAGATCAATAGGGAGTAGTGATGCATGTGCATAGTAGAAAAGAATTTAACATTAAGTGGTTTGCTGATTCTTCTTGAAGGGAAACCAAATGGCAGTCACCCAAGCCTTAGAAACAAAATCAAAGGAAGCTACGAATTAGAACAAACAAAGAAACCTTAGGGAGGTAGTGCCTGAAACCAGAGAAGCTCCCATTGCAGTGTGATGATTGGTTTATAATGTGGCCACAAGGGCTGATTTAATAGTTTCAAAACACACTGGTATTTACAACTATCTTTTAGTCAAGATGGTCTGATAAGAGTTCTTTGCACACTTGTTCTACTCAACATTTCAGTTGCCACCTGATTACCAGTGGGCCATTTAGACAGCTGATTTTCAAAAAAAGGCACAATTGTACATTGTTTCCCAGCTCAACACTCTTTCTGGCAGAATTATTGAGGAAGCATTATACAAATCTATTGTTTACTAAAACCGTAAAACCATCTGGTCCTAGGGGGTCATTCTTTGTAGCTGACTTCTGGAAGCCAGCATGGGTTTCACTTCCTCCATCCTTCCTATTCTAGTTGCCAAGCTGCTGTTGACAAAACACAGGTGTTTTAAATTTCTTATTTTTGATCGACTGTCCATCCTGATCCTTACTGCATTTCCCTTTGTTCTATTTTCTGCAAAATCACCTTATTTTCAACATTTACATGCCAAGTCAGTCACCATACAATGCATAAGTTTCTTTGGAAAAGCTTCTGAGCATTTCCAATTTTAGTCAAATATTTATAAGAGTATCTCAGAGACACAAAGCACAATAACCCTGGTCATGAAGCCTGAGGGAATGACCACATATTCAGGTGATGGCATCGACATGCCAAAATATCAACCATTAAATGAGGGACTTTAGGTTTTTGAAATCACTCTCTGATCCTACTCATATAGCCGCTTATTTGGAATACAGATATCAGAAAATCTAAGGCTTTGTTGCCATTAAGTAGGTTTAATATGTATATTTAACTTTCAAGATCACTGTATAAAATTATACTCTTTCATTCCCATTTTCTATAAGAATTTGGGATATTTACCTTAATATGTCATTCTTTAACACACCACTATTCCCTCAGATCACACTAATATCTGCACCTACTTGTGGAATGGAATGGTATTTCTGCCCACAGATTTATCCAACATAAGCTACAGAAGCTGAAGCAAACTGTAGCATAAAAGCTGAATGATGCCTCTTCTTAGTCCCTAAATACCCTAATTAAGGGCAGCTGTCACTTTGGAGGAGGCGAGGCTGTCCTTTACTCTTCTTACTGTTACCAGAGACCCAAGTCAGAAGCCCTCCCCAAACTTGTTCCTTGGTTCTTGCCTCACTTGCAAGAGACGAATTCAAGCAAAAGACAACATGAATGGTGGAAATGAGATAGGATGTTTATTTATAAAACACACACAAGCATGAAGCTGCAAGCAAGGACTTGGGTAGTTTGAATGGCTCACATATAGAGGAAGTAAAGTTGTTAGTAAGTTTATTAGTAAGTTTGTTCTATACACTTGAGCCGAGGCTACAAATGGGTCTTAGCTAATCTGAGTGAACCGACTATTGGGGTTCAGGGATTACATACTTTAGTCAGCTTCTCAGGACCCCTCCTTCTCCCCCTTCCAACCTTGGGAATAATGTACGGCTACAAAGGTTTTCTTTCTCACTAGTAAAAGCTCTTTGTCTTAGTGAAATTACTACAGAGACTCCCTTTCCCAGCACAGAGTCTCAAAGACTCCCCTCCAACTGTGCTATCCCTGCTTGTGATGTTTGAAAGCCATATGATCTTATCAGACCAGGCTCAGGGCTGCGGAGTCAATGGGTGAGACATGTCTCCCTCCCTCTGTGCCTTAGTTTACTACCTATCCTACCTAACATTACTATCTAAGTTAACATGATCAGGAAGCAGAAAACAAGTTATCTTTTTCCAGCGATTTAGACAAGTAATGAGACATGTACTACAATATTTATTTTCTGTAACATTTAAAAATGCTTCCAAAAAAGAGAGAGGACCCAAATAAATGAAATCAGAAATGAATAAGGAGAAGTTACAATTGATACCATAAAAATAAAAAGGATTGTAAGAAATTACTCTGCACAACTATATGCCAAGAAATTGGACAACCTGAATGTAATGGACAAATTTCTAGAAACATACAATCTTTCCAAACTGAATCAAGAAGAAGGAGAAAGACTGAATAGACCAATACCAACTAGTGAAATTGAAACAGTAATAAAAAAAACTCCTGACACACAAAAGCCCTCTACTGGACGCCTTCATGGGAGAATTTTACCAAACATTTTAAGAACTAACTCCTATTCTTCCCAAACTATTCCAAAAACTTCAATAAGAGGAAAGATTCGCAAATACTTTTCACAAGGCCAATATCATCATAATCCCCAAACCAGATAAAGCCACAACAAAGAAAGAAACCTATAGGCCAATATCTCTGATGAACGAACATAGATGCTAAAATCCTCAACAAAATATTGGCAATCTGGATTCAGCAATACCTTAAAAAGATCATACACCATGATCAAGTGGGATTCATCCCAGGGATGCAAGGATGGTACAATATTCGCAAATCAATAAACATAATACACCACATAAACAAAATGAAAGACAAAAATCACATGATACTATCAATAGATGCTGAAAACCATTGGATAAAGGCCAGCACCATTTATGATAAAACTACTCAGTGAAGTGGAGTATATGTCAACATAATACAGGCCATATACAAGACACCTACAGCCAATGTCACACTCAATGGGCAAAAACTAAAAGCTTTCCCCTTAAGATCAGGAACAAGACAAGATTGTCCACTTTCACCACTCTTATTCAACATAGTATTGGGAGTTCTAGCCACAGCAATCAGACAAGAGAAAGAAATAAAAGGCATCCAAATTAGAAAAGGAAGAAGTAAAACTGTCATTATTTGCAGATAACATGAGAGTGTACATAGAAAACCCTGTAGTCTCCACCAAAAAACCACTTAGCCTAATAAGTGAATTTGTAAAATAGCAAGATACAAGTCAATATTCAGTAATCGAAGGCATTTTTGTACACCAGCAATGAAATATCAGAAATAGAAACTAGGGAAAAAATCCCATTTACTATAACAACAAAAAGGATAAAGTATTGGGATAAACTTTACCAAGGAGATAAAACCTGTACTCAGAAAACTACAGAACACTGAAAAAGAAAATTAAAGAAGGTACAAATAAATGGAAGCATATACCATGTTCATGGATTGGAAGAATTAACATCATTAAAATGCCCATACTAATATCTCTATGGTCAATTAATATTTGACAAAAGGAGGAGGAGCATAAAATAGAGTAAAAATAGCCTCTTCAAAAAATAGTGTCAGGAGATCTGGACAGTTACACGCAAAAAAAATGAAAGTAGACCACCAACACCAGGAAGTCAAACAAGTCAATTAAAAAATGGATAAAGGACCAGAATAGACACTTCTCCAAGGAGGATAAACAAATGGCTCATCAACATATGAAAGGATGCTCAACATCACTAGCCATTAGAGAGATGCAAATTAAAATCACAATGTGAGGATATAACCTCACACCAGTCAGAATGAGAATGACCATAATTAATAAATCAACAAACAAGTGCTGGGGAGGATGTGGAGAAAAGGGAATACACTGTTGGTGGGAATGCAGACAGGTGCAGCCACTGTGGAAAACAGTATGGAATTTCATCAAAAATTTAAAAATGGAACTGCCTTTTGACCCAACAATTCCATGACTGGGATTATACCCAAATAATCCTGAAACAGCAATTCAAAAGAACCTGTGCACCCCAATGTTCACAGCAGTGTTATTTACAATACAAGTGCTGGAAACACTGAGGGTGGAGGAGAGCAAAGGGGGAAAGATGGGACAACTGTAGTAGAACAACAATAAAATACTTAATTAAAATGAACAACAATAGAATATTTAATTAAATTTAATAAAATAACTAATATGTTAAAAAATGCTCCCAAAATGTCAGGGTTTTTAAAACAATTGTAAATCATGACAGATTCACTGGACGGTCCAAGCACTAGTAGAACAGGCTGAACCTCTGTGTACTCAGATAATTGGGAATGACAGTCCACCAGTGAAAAAATTCTGATGGTTTTCTGAGATAACAAAGGACATATAATTTTTAACATCGGAAGGTAAGCAACTGTTGTTTATCACTTTTTTCTTGGTCCACCCCACCCCCTGCTAGAGCTTTTTGGCTAAATGAGCTAGGTTATTTGAAATTTCCAATACCTACTGTTTCATTAGTTATATACCCTTTTCTCTGTACTAAAATTATTGTGAAAATTGCTGATGAAGGAGGGGTGTAAAATGGCAATACAAAGAAGATGTGAACTTTGGTTAACGTCAGAATCCTGGGAGTTGCCATCAGCTAAAAAAAGAACTAGTGGGAGGAGGATGTGGCTCCTTGCTCAAAGACTTAGCGCTGCGCTCTGGCAGCCACATCCTGCCTGTGGCTAGGTCAACCCAAGTACCACATCTTACTGTTTTCTTGAATGATAAAACACCATTTGCTGTTGAAGAAGGGGTCTCTCTTTGCAATAAATCAATGTCATCATGAAAAGGTAGTAAACCCTTAAAATTATAGGAAGCCTGGAGCTTTGAGAATTACGTATACATGTGAAAATATTGGTGGCCAAGACCTTTTATTGATAATAAAAAGTAATGTATCTTCATAGAAGAGAATTTGGAAAATCCATAAAGTGGCAAAAAAGGAAATAATTCAAAGTCACCTCCTCTGATATATTGAGAATAGCAATTTGTTCTGCTAGTACATATGTGTGTGGGTATATATGTGAATACATATACATGAAGATTTTGTTTTAGAAGTAAATCCTCATTTGTATTTACAAAATGGAAATCATGTTATACATAATTCCCATGATCGTATGAAATAGGAACAATTTTTATTTTTGTTTTATTCACTTAAAATTATGTTTTAAGAATTTTTCAATGTTAAATGTTTTTTGCAAACACTTTGAATGTCTGTAAAATACTTCATTACATCAGTGATCCTCCAGCTTTTTGTATGCATCACTTATCTTGAAGACTTCATGACTGCTGGGCTCACCCAGAGTTCCTCGGTAAAATGGTGGCAGGTAGAACCAGGAACGTGCATTTCTAACAATGTGTCCGGTGATGCTGGCCTTGCTGGCTGGGGGACTACACAGTGGTTGACTAGATTATATAAACATTTCCTTATAATTGGAATTAAGTGTTGTTCATCATCAACAACGTTGGACTGACGATTTGTTCACATGATGATTTTTATAGTATAGTTTTCTGTAATGGAAACAACGGACGAAAAAGTTGTGAACTTTTTGGACACTTTCAATATGGATGGCCAAACTGACCCAGAAATCCTGGACCAAAATGCACTGTATGTGAATACTCTTATTCTACCAAAGCCTTGTTGTTACTTAATTTATTCTATTTTCTAAGTATTTAGTCAAAATAACATCTTATTTCAATTTATATTTCTTCGATTACCAGTGAAAGGAAACATCTCATTATTTCTTTCATTATCCATTTGAAAGAAATGTGAACAAAAATCTCTATGGTTGTTTTCTTCCAGCTTTTGGGAACTTAAGATTTCCTTCTATGTTTCTAGGAACCCTTTATATTTTCAGGATATGAATCCCTAGTTTGTAATATTTGCCACAGATATTTTCTCATCTCACTGGCTGCTTCTTTTTTAATTTGCCATTCTTGACAGGGTGATTTTTCAATTTTTATATAGCGAAGTCACCTTTTTGTATGATTTGGTTTGTTACTTGGAAAATAAGAGTCTTAAAATAAACTAAATATTTTTCCATTTTTTTCTTCCTTAGGGTTTTATGCTTAGCATTTGCTTCCCTGTTTTTACAATTTATTGCATTTCTCTCCCTCTCTCTCTTTTTCTCTCATTTCTTGAAATGTACAGTGAAGCCCAAATAGTTAAAAAATTACCCCACACCATTTATTAAAGAACCATTCATCTTCTTATTAAAACGTGATACACAATCATATTTAAAAGTTAATTTGCAAGCTAGAAAAACTTTTTGGTTGGTATGTGTAGGAACTGAGACCTGACAGGAGACACTGTTTAGTGACACAGCAGGAAGTATATGTACGACAGCCAATGAGAAAACCAGGAGGGGCGCCATGGCAAAGCTCTAATTTCACTACGTGTCCTGGCTTCAGGTCGCTACGTGTCTTGGTTTCCAGCTAGTTGTTTACTGGGTTTCCTTACTCATTGCCTCAAAGATAATGTTTTCAAAAAGACCAAACCAAAGAAGAAGGAGGAGGAGGAAGAGGAGGAAGGGGAAGGGAAGGAAGAAGAGGAAGAAGAAGGAGGAGAGAAGAAAGAGTTCTCACTGGGTGTGTTTCCCAGAGCTTGAGGCAAATGGGGACTCAAAAATCCCACTGCAGCATTGCACAAAAAAACATATTTGTTGTCTGTCTCTACTTTTTTTCCTTGTCATTTGATCTGCCAAATGCTAGGCTTTCTCCGTCTGTTGTATTAAACCTTTCCCACCCTCCTCACTCATGGAATATATGAAAACTACATATGAGGTGTCATAGAGGGTAAAGAAACCTCTTGGTATTTGCTTTGAGAAAGTCAAGTATTGTTTACAAATATAAATATCCTTCTCATAAGTAGCTGTTAACAATTGTTTAATATTACTTAGCTCCCTCCATCCAAAGCATCACAATGCAGTCAAAATATCACTACGGAATCTAATCTCTGAATCAGTGTCAATTATTCAGCACTTTTTCAATTAGCTTGTGCAATAAATGTAATTATCTTTAAAAGATAGGCTTAATTGTTACAATGAGAAAACTGAGGAGAAATACTAGACTTTCAGATTGTGAACCAAATTAATGACCAATTTCCATGTACTAATGAATAAATACAGAGTAACAAAGTATTATTCCAACTCCATTTTTCTAAAAACTCACATCTTATGAATTTTGAGATAGGGAACATTGGCAGCAGAAAAATAATGCATGTACAACTCAAAGTCAATTATATTTTTAAAACGCACTCACCAGTTGTATCTAAGACAGTTTTTTTTTAAAGTTCCAATAATTCTAGCGCTGTAGAGATCAGTCTGGGTCTTGCAGAATCTGTATCCAGACACTCCATGCCAGAGCTCTTGGCCAGGTCTTTCTTTTTCCTATCTTCATGCTGATAGTAGCAACATCACATTGACATACCTTTATTGTTTTCTCCACTTGCCTAGCCACTGTAACTGATATGAATCAAAGGTGATACCATACTAATCATGGGTTGCCATTTCCCAATGCTGGTCTGATGATAGATATCACTAATAAATTGTAACACTTTGTCTTTATATTTGTTATATGTCTCTTTCACAACTCTCCTAAAGGCAAGCAGGGAACTAAACAGTTTAAAAGTCATCCCAGACATTGTCCATGGGAAGTGACTTTATGTATCACTTCCTTTCAACTCTATGTGGACAGAAGGAAATAGCAATGTCCACAAGAGTAGAAGGTAAAGTAAGAACTTGTTGCAGATCAGAAAAGTCTATTCAGTCTGCCACAGATTACCTGCTGATGGTCACTGAAATGATGGGGATGATAGAAGCCCTGGTGGCTGGTGTCCTAACAAGGAGCTGTGTGCACAGTTATCCTGGACCAAATGAATCCCAAGCATGGAGTTCTGCCTTAAAGAAGACTACACTGCCATGTAAAATTAAGCCCTACAAGAAAACTTTTTTCTGGGGAATGGCACAGCTTTATCTCCCCTCTCTTTATAACATATCTAAGTAATGACAACCATTGTACCTACTTAAGAATACTTCTATCAGACCTACCTTATAAACTGTTTCTTCAAATTAAATGTACACATCTAATAATATTAAAATTTAATAATATGGAAACTAAGCATACAAAATTTAGAACTGCAAAATACACTTGCTCTCTCTTGATCAATTGCAAAATACATCGAGTCACATCTTTTGTGCTGTAACAATAAGATCACAACAGAAAGAACATGAACACATGGCAGCTGCTCTTACAGAGTCCCCAATATTCCTGGCAAAGGCATTCCTCCAGGGCTGGGGCAGTGGAGGAATTTAGCATCTTGGAGACGTGCAAGAATATTTTGGCTCCTCTCCTCTATCTGGCTCTCTGCACTGTGGTCATCTCTAGTATATTTCCAAAAGTAACACTTAGGTATCTGACATAGTGAAGAGGTTACATACAGCTGTGTAAAAATTTTAGTATATTCTCAGGCAATTTTTAATCAAAATGTAACTGATATTCTCTAATTCCCTTTTTCTCTCCTCACCCACCTACCAACTGTCACAGTCTAGATCACGGTTGGCCAATATTTGGCTGTGGGATTCTATTCCCTCCATCTGGCCCACCACAGCCATCACTAATGGACCATGAAATACTTCCCCATCAGCTTCAGAGGCCTCTCAGCGCAGGCCTTGAGCAGCCATTTCCAATCTATTTCAGTAGGTGTAAGAGATGAAAACTAGTTAACTCTCTGAACCAGTCAGAGGCCGCAGGGTGTGGAAGAGATGTTCCAAACGGATATCCAAAAGGATACCTGGATCTAAGCTAAACCTATTAAACTAGAATCTCCAGTACTGGTGGTCCTAGAATTTATATTTCAATAGGATAATTATCATGCAGACAGCCCTTTACATATTTATATGTTGCCTTTGGTAGGCATTGATACAGAGAAGAAAGATTAATCAATTTAATTAAGATCACTGAACTTCAGATTGCTAATCTATAAAAACAGTATCACAATACTTTCCTCAGTAGGTTCTCTGAAAAACAAAGCAAAATCGTGCACTTGGATGCACCAAGGTCCGGGGATCCTTAGCAATCTGAGGTCCTGGGAGATCATCAAAACATGATTAACTCACTAAGGCCTTTATTGTCTAGGAAACAAAAAAGGCCCATAGCTCATTCTCTTAATAGACTTCTTATCTGTATAGCTCCTAATATTTTTGAAATCACCAGTTTTATTACAGATACTTGGCATGGTATGGTTTTTTTCACTAGTGTACATATAACATGATAAAATAAGCCTTAAAGTCCTATTACCTCCTGTCACCTAGAGACAGAAATGAAGAAGTGATATTTATCTACAATATTAGTCAATAAAAACTATGGAATCTGGATAGTCTATATGATAGCCCGATGAGTGAAAATTAATCACATCCTTGAGATAATATTTTAGAAGTGTTCTTTCAGTCAACATATTTACCAAAAGGCACAACTCACTTGAAAAGAAATAAAGCATAATTGAATGGGAAATGAATGTGTGTATTCACTGGGAAATATTTGTGTATTCCTAAAATCATGCCGAATTTAATATATTGCTTTTATTGCTTGCCTAGAGAGCTTGCTTCCCCTCCGAGATCTCGAGGACCTGGAAGAAGCTGTACACTGAAATGGAGAAGAGAAAGCGTCCGGCCCCTGCAGCAAAAAAGGTGTGTGTGCGCCACTACGGCCAGCCTGCTGGGATTCTCTGCTCTGCGGTCATTCCTGTGGCCTGGGGAGGGACGTTAAGAGGATGAGGAGTGGGTGCGATTATAAGCATCAGCAGGACTACATGAACTAATGGAAGGTGGTTTCCTCAAGGAAGGGCAGCTGGGCAGCCCAAAGCAACATATGATGGATATTCTCACAAATCGACGTCAGTTACAGATCCAAATACTTCCTCATCACATGACATCAACATTCTCCAGGATAAAATGAGTGTTAATCACAGTAGACACAAGTTTAGGTATCTGTTGTTCATCCCGTATGCCACATGTTTTGTAAAGAAAGACTCAGGTTAGAATTTCTAATCAAAACCAGTGAGGAAAGAGTCTCTCAGAAGTATCTAAATGAAAGCTGGCCAGCGGAATTAATACGGTAATACCATTGCTGAAAGATACTGCCTGCTTATCTTGAAACAATGAAATGTAGTGCAATAAAAATAATGTAAATTCTACTTAAAATTATGCGCACCATGCTCAACATCACTAGTAATTAAGGAAATGCAAATCAAAGCCACAGTCATACCACCTTAAATCTATCTGAATGTTTAAAATTTAAAAACTGATCTTTGACAAAGGATGAAGGGCAATAAAATAAAAGAAAATCTTCAACAAATGACACTGGAATAACTTTACATCCTTTTGCCAAAAAGAATCTATAAACGGACTTTATACCCTTCATAAAACTAACTCAAAATGGACCATAATGCACCCCTATATTCACTGCAGTATTATTTCAATAGCTAAGATATGGAAGCAAACTTAGTGTTCATTGGTAAATGAATAATGAATGGATAAAGATGCAGTAATACATATACAATGCAATATTACTCAGCCATAAAAAAGAAATCTTCCCCATTTTCTCCCCATCCTTCCACCCCAAAGTGAAAAAAAAAGAAAGAAATCTTACCATTTGTGACAATATAGATGGATGTAGAGGGTATTAAATGAAGTAAGTCAGGTAAGTCAGACAGAGAAAGACAAATAACATATGATTTCACTTATATGTGGAATCCTAAAAACAAAATAAATGAACAAACAAAACAGAAATAAACTCATACCGTTGTCCCTGTCCATGAGTTCATTCTCTTTTGCTCAATCCCTCCACTCCCTCACCCAGCCCCACCCCACACCTGATATCCAGGGGAAGAGGGGTAGCAGGAGGTAGAGGAGGATATGGGGGAATAAGTAGTGATGGACAGAGACTTGACTTGGGGTGCTGAACACACAAAACAGTGTGGAGATGATGTGTTGCAGAACTGTGCACATGAAACTTGTATAATTTTGTTACCCAGTGTCACCCCAATAAATTCAGTAAAAAATACTATACACTCAAAACTTATACAAATAATGTTATAAACCAGTGCTACCTCCATAAAACAAAAATGTCCACCAATTTGCCCTGACTGGTGTGGTTCAGTGGGTTGGGCACTGTCCTGTAAGCCAAAAGGTCACCTGTTTGATCCTGGCCAGGGCATATGCCACGTGGGGACATGCAAGAGGCAGTCAATCAACGTTTCTTTTGCACATTGATGTTTCCATCTCTTTCTTCCTTCCTCCCCCTCTATCTAAAAATAAACAAAATTAAAAAAAAAAGTTCATCACTACTTAATGTTTTACCCTTGTCCTGAAGAAGAAGAAGGAGGAGAGGGAGAAAGGAGAAGAGGAAGAAGAAGGAGGAGGAGGAGAAGAATCAAACTCATAGATACAAAGAACAAATGGAGGGTTGCCAGATTGGGCGGGGGGAGGGGGTGGCTGAGGGAATGAGTGAAAAAGGTGAAGAGGTTAAGATGTGCAAATTACCAGTTATATAAACAGTCATGGGGATGTAAAGTACCACACAAGAAATGTAGTCAATAATATTATAATAATTATGTAAAATGTCAGTTGGGCACTACATTTATTGGGGTGATCACTTCATAATTGTATAAATGTCTAGTTACTATATTATACACCTGAAACTAATAAAATATTGTACATCAACTGCAATTGAATTTTTTAAATTTAATGGATCAGAAACTTAAATATCAAATGTAAAAATCCTAGTAGGTAACATAGAAGATAATCTAGATGACCTTGGATTTGGTGAGACTTTTCAGATATAACACCAAAGGCATGACCCATAAAAGGAATAATTGATCAGCTAGTCTTCATTAAAATTAAAAACATCTAGTTTGTGAAAGGCATAGTCAAGAGAATGAGAAGACAAGCCACAGACTAGGAAAAAATATTTGCAAAGGACATAGAGGAAAGTACTGTTACCCAAAATATGTAGGTAACTCTTAAAATCCATCAAGAAGAAAACAAGCAACATGATTAAAAAATGGGCAAAAATTCTGGACACCTCACCAAAGATATAGAGGTAATAAGCATATGAAAGCATGTTCCACATCATTTGTTATTAAGGATTTGTAATTTAAAACAACGAGATACCACTACATTCCTATTAGAGTGCCCGAGTCCAAAACAATGACAACACCAAATGCTTGTGAGGATTAGAGCAACAGGAACCCTCACTTACTGTTAGTGGAAACGAAAAATTGTACAACCATTTCGACAGAGAGTTTGTCAGTTTCTCATAAAACTAACATCATTTTACTGTATGAGCCAGCAATCATACTCCTTGGTATTTACCCAAAGGAGCTGAAAACCCACACACAGAGAGCAGCTTTATTCATAATTGCCAAACCTAGAAGGAACCAAGGTGTCCTTCAGTAGGTGAATGGATTAACTGGGGTCCATTCAAACACTGGAATATTATTCGGCACAAAAGAGAGCTGCTATCAAGCCATGAAAAGTCATGTAGAAAACTCAGATGTATATTACTAAAGGTGATAAGCCAGTATGAAAAGGCTGTTTGATTCCAACTGTATGATCTTCTGAAAAAGGCAAAACTATTGGAGACATTAACAGGATCCGTGGTTGCCAAGGGTTGAGGGAAGAGGGGTGAATAAACTGAAGCCAGGGTTTTTAAGGTAGGAAACGATTCTGCATAGTCCTGTTATTGCAGATACACGTCATTTATACAGTTGTCAAGACCTACAGGATGCACAACACCCAGCGTGAACCCTCAGGCAAACCACGGTCTTTGGGCTGTACTGATGTGTCAGTGTAGGTCCATAGATTATAACAAACACACCCCTCTGTGGGGGATGCTGATAGCTCAGGAGATTGTGTGCACAGGCTCTCTAAGAGGTAAGTGGGAACTCTCTATTTCCACCCAATTTTCTGTGCACTTAAAGCTATTATAAAAAAGGAAGTTTATTATTTAAAAAAACATATAAGGATGAGGATAACTAGCAACCCTCATACAGTGTTGGTGGGAGTGTAAAATAGTGCTCACTTTAGAAACCACTTTCTCACAACGTGAAACATGGAGATACCACATACAATAGAATAATGGGTCATAATGATGTCCACATTCCAATCCACAGAATCTGTGAGTATGTAACCTTACATGGCAAAAGGGACTTTGCAAATATTAAATTAAGGACCTTGATATGAGAAGATTATCCTGGATCATTTTGGTGGGGGGATGGCTAATGCAATCACAAGCATGCTTATAGGGAAAGGAAGAAGAGGCAGTGAGGTAGAGGTGAGGAAGGTAGCAGAAGACAGAGGCCAGAAACCATTAGCAAGGAACTCAGACAGCCTCTAGATGCTAAAGAAAAGAGCCCACCGCATTCTTCTCTCTTCCTTCCTTACTCTCCTCCAATTTCAACCCATATACAATTCTTCAGATTTTCAATATTTCCACCTTGTTGCATAATTTAAGCTTAGTTTGCCTTCCCTGTATAAACATATGTACTCTCTGATCCACCTCATTTTCATTAGTTAGAGTTACTCCATTCCCCAACACCCTACATAGTCTACCTGATTCTCTGTGATGCCCGTGGTCATGGGCACAGAATTTCTTTTTACTTCCTTATCATATAATTGTCTCTTGGGAATATATAGAGTAGATAGAGAAGAGTAAAAGAAATAAAAGTGGGATAAAATTTTCTAGAAAAACTGTCTGAAATTTCCCTGAGAAAGAGGGAATGTGAATATTTGAGAAGATGGATTAAGAGAATGTTAATAAAATATGACAGTGGGTGGAGAAAAGAATTGGAGATTGAGGAAAATGAGAGGAAACAAAGATTGTGGCACAAAAAGAAGTTACATTTCAATGTGTTTATTTCTGAAGAGATAACTTTTTAAAACAAGTATCCTCTTAAATAATTTTCTGAGAAAACATTCAAAAGTGATTTGGGTATAAAAAGTTGCAATAGGGCAAAGCAAGGCCACATGGTGACTTGACAGGAGGGGTAAAGATGCAGACTTCAGGAACTACTATAAAGGACACATGGACAAAACCAAGGGGGAGGGTGGAGAGGGGGGAGGGAGGTGGGTTCAGCTGGGGTGGGGTGGAGGGACGGGGAGAAAAGGCATACAACTGTAATTGAATAACAATAAAAAAAAAAGAAAAAAAAAGATGCAGACTTCATTTATATAAAAGTATTCCATGCTTGCACTCATTCTTGCAGAATCTCTGAGAAAAACACAAAATTCTCTATAACATAATTGGGCTTATAAATTTCAAAATTTATATTTTATTCATTCTATCTTGTTTTGTCCATAATGTTTCATCTTCACTGACCCTAATAATTATGCAACTGCAATTAAAGTCTCTACCACTGGAAAGAAAAAATTTTCTCAAAGAAATTTAGAAGACAAATTACCATGAGTGGTGACCACATAACAATGTTTATTTTAATAACTAATTTTGGAGAAGTGTTTGAAGTTGGGACTTTGGGTATGGGAAAGTGAGTACAGGCTGTCAAACAGGACCTATTAAGCAGTAAAGTGGGCTATCATATAGCTTAAAGGTATATTGTCAAATGAGATATTTATGGAGAGGAGCATTACTGAAACACTTGAAGTATTCTGAAAGACTCTCACTCCTTTTAGAGGAAAAAGATTTTAAAAGAAGGAAAAAAGAAGAGTAAAAGGCTTCATACAACCATAGTGAGTATTATAAAGCACCCTTATATGATAAGATTAGGTGCAGTGGTTGGTCAGGTAATTAAAGAAAAAAAAAGGTTAAAACAAAGGTATTCGGTATATACATATATTGTCAAGAACTGTGAAATCTCTCAGATTTTACAGTCTCCTTGCAAGCTCACACAATTGTTGCCAAAGTTTCATACATCACAAAACTTTTAAAAGTATAGGAAAGATGTTGAAAAAAATTCAAATGCATTCCTGAGGCAGTTGGAAAGTGAGGGACATCTTAGAAGAAAATAATGAAGCTAACATATGAATCCAGCCTTGAAACTAGTGACATCCTAAAACAGTTGTAACCCTTGGTGATGTCAGTCTTTACATAGATGATGCATGAAAAGTATCATGAAGATAGGAGACGCAGAAAGAACTCAGAGACCCCAGTTTCAGGTCGAGAGTATGACATAAGCAGGTTATCATTCAGAGGAGTAACTGCCCTCATTGTCAAGTCTGGAGGACTAGGAATGAGCTTGTAGGCAAGGATTAGGGTTGAGATTCTGTGACCAACCTAAACCTGGTGATTTAATGGCCACACATTTTAATTCTCCCATTTTCAATAATTTCTTAAAGGTATGGGCCATTTGATCCTATCCTAAGTATATAAAGTTTCATGTGTACTTCCGGTCAAGATGGCAGCGAAGGAAAAGAGGGCTCACCTCCTCACAGAACCACATCAAAATTACAACTGAAATATAGGACAACCATCACCCAGAGCCATCAGAAATCAAGGTGAATGAAGTCCAACAACTACAGAATTAAAGAAACCACAGCCATCTAGACTGGTAGAAGGGGCAGAGACACAGAATAGGCTGGTCCCACACCCATGTATGGTGGATAAAAATTCAGGAGGGATATCTCTGGAGCAAGGAATTCAAGCCCCACACCATGACCCCCAGGCAAGGGTTTCAGTGCCAGGAAGGTAAGTCCCCATAACTCCTGGCTACAAAAACCAGGGAGATTGAGTCAGTGGAAGAAACTTCTGGAGTCCCAAGCTGTGTCTTTTAAGGAACCCACACATGGACTTACTCACACTCCCTCTAAGCCCCAGCACTAAGGTAGCAACTTGAAAGTTACCAGGGGTACACAGGGAAGAACTGAAGTGTCTGACATCAAGGAGAGAGTTGGAGGACCACTTTCTCCCAGGCAGAAAGGAAGGCAGAGGCCATTGCCCCCCTTCTTAAACACTCCCCCCACAGAGCCACAGAGCCGGCAGGCAGGTGTCATATCGCACACTCCATCAACCTGGCTAACACTATTTCCCCTGCACTGGAGATTCCCTGAGACTCCAATCCACCCAGCATACTGGCACAACCAAACTGTTAACAGCGACTTTTCCATGTGAATGGATAAGTTTGGCTCATGCTTCATAACTTTCTAAATCCTACTAAACAAGAAACAGCCAGCCTCAGTAAACCCCCACAGCCCCACCCCATACCTCTTGCTAAGTGGCCGCAGGCACAGCACTAGCAGCAGCCAGTCTAGATTCACAACTTAGCCTTGCCTGAGAATCTCCAAGCCCAGCACAAGTAGCAGGCACCTCAGATTTGCTCTGTAGCTCATGCAGGGTGGCTCTGGGCATAACACAGGTGGGGGCTGACCTTCACCTGCACCACCCAGCAAACTCCAGATTCTATGCACTCAGTGAACAGCTATAGACCATGCCAGAGCACCACCACTCTGACCTTGCACAGCTGATCTTCCATGGAAGGTGGAAGTCGGTGGTCAGTAGTCACAGCCAGACCTTGCAGCTGACTGGCCTGGGAAAAACTCTTTTGACCTGCCAATAACAATCAAGGATCAACTATAAAAGGAGGGTGTACTCAGCCCACACAAAGGGGGTATCTCAAGTACCCAGCTTGTGATAAGGGAGGCTGTGCCACTGGTCCCTATAAGACTCCTACTACATTAGGCCACACTACCAAGACAGGGAGTCATAGCAGCTCTACCTAATACATAGAAACAAACACAGAGAGGCTGACAAAATGAGGAGACAAAGAAACATGGCCCAAATGAAAGAACAGAACAAAACTCCAGAAAAAGAGCTAAAGGAAATGGAGATAAGCAATCTACCAGATGCAGAGTTCAAAACACTGGTTATAAGGATGCTCAAGGAACTTAGTGGGGACCTCAACAACATAAAAAAGATCCAGTCAGGAACAAAACATACACTAATGGAAATAAAGAATAATTTACAGAGAAACAATAGTAGAATGCATGAAGCTCAGAATCAAATCAATGATTTGAAAGATAAGGAAGGAAAAACAACCAATTAGAACAATAAGAAGACAAAAAGATCCAAAAAAGTGAAGGTAGTGTAAGCAGACTCTTAGACAAGTTCAAGAGGTCCAACATTCACATCATAGGGGTGCCTGAAGGAGAAGAGAAAGAATAATGAATTGGAAATATTTGAAAAAATAATGAAAGAAAATTTCCTTAATTTGTGAAGAAAATAGACATGCAAGTCCAGGAAGCACGGAGAGCCCAAACAAGATGGATGCAAAGAAGCCACCCCAAGACACATCATAATTAAAATGCCAAAGGTTAAAGATAAAGAGAGAATTTTAAAAGCATCGAGAGACAAGCAGTTAGTTACCTACAGGGGAGTTTCTATAAGACTGTCAGCTGATTTCTCAAAAGAAATGTTGCAGATTGAAGGGATTGGCAAGAAATATTCAAAGACATGAAAAGCAAGGACATACAGCCAAGATTGCTCTACCCAGCAAAGATATCATTTAGAATCACAGGGCAGAAAAAGAGATTCCCAGACAAGAAAAAAAACTAAAGGAGTTCATCACCACAAAACCATTATTATATGAAATGTTAAAGGGACATATTTAACGGTTCATATGAATACATATCTATCAACAATTCAATCTTAAAAACAAACTAAGCAAACAAGAACAGAGACAGAATCTCTTCTGTTCTTCTGTTCTTCTGTTCATTGATACAGAGAGCATTTTAATGGTTGCCAGATATGAGGGGCATATGGGGGAATGGGTTTAGAGGTGAAGGGATTAAGAAGTACAAATATAAGTGGAATGTAAACAATAGAACAAACAAGAGAGCAAAATATAAACAGACACATGGAAATAAGGAATACACTGACAGTAACCAGAGGGGAGGGGGAGGGGGATAACAGGGCAAAGAAGGGAAAGGGCCATCCAGGACCATGTATAAAGGACCCATGGACAAAGACAAAGTGGGGGGAGGAGTGAATGTGGGAAGTGGGGGTGGGTAGGGCAGGGGAGAGTAATGAGGGGAAATGGGTACAACCGTAATTGAACAACAATTAAAAAAAAGTAGCACAAATTGGTAGTTACAGAATAGTCATGGGGATGTAAAGTACAGTGTAGGAAGCGGAGTAGGCAAAGAACTGATACACATGACCCGTAGACATGAACAAAGATGTGGGCATTGCCTGATGGAGTTGGGGGTGCTGCGTGGAGAGGAGCGAAGGGGGAAATATTGAGACAATTGTAATAGCATAATCAATAAAATACAATTTTAAAAATGTTTCACATGTTCTTGATAATTTAGAATGGTGTCACGGCTCTAATGAGCATCTTATTTATTTGTAGATCAAAAGCCATCCATAGCAGGTCAGAACAAAATGGTTTATATTTATAATTTAGAGGTCAGTTCTAGAGGCAAGGCTTACTCCTTTCTTTTCACCTACATTCTGAGAATTCCAAACCATTTTATAATCTATTTAATAATCACTAAAAGAAGAGATTGTAAAGAGTTTACCTTTGTACCTACTCTCGGAGTGGCAGGGGGTTTGCATACCTGTCTCCCTGAGTAAACTGCAGTTTGTTTTGTTAAGTGATTTGTGGAAAGGTCAGCACTACAGGCAGGATGTCACCCTGCCTCTTTGTTTTTCATCAGATTACATTGTTATTAGCCCCTTGGAGAATCCCCTAGACACTTTCCCTCTCATCAGCCTCCCTTCTGAAGAAGAACACCACAGTTTCTTGGTTTTGAGCTTTGTGGGCTGACTTCTGTTTACACTATGGCATGACTGACGGGCCCTGGAATCCAGCCTGCTTCACTTAACCTGGTTGGTAGGACTGTCTCAACGTTTCTCTGCCAAACTTGTGGGAACTCTGCACATTAGCTAGATAAACATGGACCCATCAGAGCAGATTCTTTCATCACTACTCCAACCTCATTAACTTTTGAAGTACCAAATAATTAATTCATTTAGGAAGATCCAGTGCATTTGCTGCTGTTGGCTATGTTAAATACTAATTGATAATAAGGTGCTTTAGATATCTTAATTAAATAATGCTACTTATTTTATTGGTACAGACTATTTCACTGTGATGTGAGGGAAATCAGTGAAAATGTCTTGGCCTTAATAGGGAGAGTACTTCATGTCTAGGAAGGCTACCATACTTTGTGGCTAGGCAGGGCTCAATGTGCTAAAGGGAAATGTTTATATATTGCAGGATGTAACATTTTAGGGGAAATTCATTTGTTGTACTGTTACATGAAGCAGGCAAGGTAAATATTACTGACTGTTGGAATCACTGGTAAGACAGTTCTGTCTTTGGAAGAAAAATTTATCATTACTTTGCACTGCTTTAGTGAAGGCTGGTAAGAAAATTCTTCCTAATAATACATTAAAAACTAAAAATCATTTTTAAAGGCCTGTTTTTGGAGAACTTAATAAAGCCTGAAAAATCCTAACTGATTTTTTATCAGGAATTTTAAGTTTTATTTTATATTATTGAGAATGTGAACTGTGTTGAAAATACCTGAAATTTTATGTAAATCAAAATTACTGCTAAAAATCATCAATAATATTGCTTGTGTATGTGTGGGGGAAAGAGAGAGAGATAGAGAGAAAGACGAGTCATATGCATGTGTATTAAGGTATTTTAAATTAGCTTGTCATTTTAAGATTATAAGTGTTTCCTGAAGACAACAAAAAGTTAAGATCAATAAACAAACAAAATCAAAGTTTTATTTTGTGGTAATCTATGTTCTCAGAAATGAAACCAAATTACTTCAACACTAAATAAATAATCATGGGGATACCAAGAACTCCCTTCCACCGTTTCTTATCCCAAACATTTGTCACCTATTCTGGGAGATGGTTGCAGAAATGATTTCACCAAATTCTTTTTCTGCAGCTGTCTGACATATGGGTGATTTTTCTTGAATGAATGAAAAGAAAAAGAATAAAAACAGAAGTATGTTCCCCAGAGAAACTCTTCACTTTCTTCAGCAGCTCACTATGTCAAAATATTGACTGGACAGGAAAACTGACCCGCAAGTGGCCTCAGAAAAGCCAGAAGAAAATGAACTAGTGGTAGGACCTGTGACTTTTCTTATACATCATTAAAACATTATTCCCTTGATGTGTCTGAGGTTAACTCTAACCATAGCTTTGCATTAGTTATTCATCCTTTGGGGCCTCGTCATATAATAAAGAGATTTTCAGTTCTTGTATGAAAATATTTGACATAAGGATTTGTTTTTTCAGTTAGTGTTCCTCATTGTCAAAGAGCCCTTTCTGAATTACCTTGATTTGTTCTCTAACACCCAACTATTATTATCCTGATATGTTTATAATTTTTTCAGAATAATTGATTCTCCATTTTTTAGGGAAGACCAATATGGCTGATGCAATAATAATGACAAAACTTGCAAATTAAAGATGAAAATACAAAGAAGAAAAAGTAGTTTATTGAGTTATGTTATATGCTAGACACTCTTTTGGGTGCCTCGTGCGCCGTCACGTATTTAAGGTTCCCAAGAATTCTGTAAGATAGGTTTTATTTTCATTCACATTTTATATAGGAGAGAATTGAGGAACATGGATATTAAGTAATGTGCCCAAGGTCACACAGAGGCCCCGTGCTGCAGGCTTTCTCAGTTGAGTTACACCCACATGACCTAGGCCTGCTTCCTGTCCTCTATGAGTACAATTTGCCCCACTGTGTCTACTTACTATAGCTTCCGGAAAGTTCAAATGTAACTCTATTTTTTCTGAAAATTACTATAAAGATCTAAGATACAGTACATCATGCAGGCTCAAACCATACAACCTAACCTGGCATGAGTTTAAAGCTTTATATTCTGTGGTCTTTATTTACTGACCTTTTATGCCAGATCACCTTTCTTAAAACCCTGGATTCACAATAAGGCCTTCTTTTGTGTCTGCTGCCAAGACTCCCCATAAGGCCATGTCTAGTCAATCTCCCTCATTGTCTGGCCAAACTCATCAAGGTCACTCCATTTAGTCTGTTTTTCTTGGCGCCTCATTCTATGATCTCAGATCTCTAAATTTTATCAGTGGTCTCGCATCAAATGTTGTCTATGAAACAGCAGTGGCAGCATTACCCAGGAGCTTCTTAGAAATGTAGATTCTAGTCCCAATGAGACGTCTAATTTCTATACGTGTCCTGTTTGAGAAGCACCTTTGGCGTAGTCTGCCCTTTGATAAGTAGACCTAAGTTTCTAGAGTGTTGGTTTTCAAACCCTAGTAGACATTAAAATCACTTGGAAATTAAAATACATACTTCTAGATCCCACTTGTAAAATATCTGATTTAGTAGAACTGAAGAAAGGGGATCAAAAATTTATTTCTACCAGGTTTCAAGAGGCTGTTGCTGCTGCTGACCTGTGAGTCATACTTTGATACCAAGTGCTCTAACTCTTCCCGGATGCTTTCCTCTTCTGTATTCAAAACTCCTCTAGAAAGTTGTGAGTTCCCTCTATGTTGTGTGAAGAAGAACATTCCTCCTTAGTGACTCAGACACGGCATTGGTCTGTGAAGCTGTTTTCTGAGAAGAAGCCGTAGGCTGATGAGAGGCAGCACGTACAGAGCAGGAAAGGGGCAATGGATGTCTGAGATCCCTGCCCCGCCTCTGATGTCTAAACCATAGTTTCTTCTGATCTGGTGGTTTTATAGGATAATTTGAGGTCCATATTAACTGAAATGTTCACAATTACAAATAAGGTAGGACAAAATATATTTTGAAGAGTATTATAGGAGCTTCTAAACTAGCGGTAAATGTAATAAAGATAGAGATCGAATTAAGAAATCCATAGACTTACATGAGGATCATGGTCTAAAAGGAGAATTGGGGATTGAAAAGAAAGAACAACTAGAGAATAATAAATTGATTTTCTGGGTCTTTACTGGAAAATGTTCAGGGGGATTTTCACCCCCAAATTATTTTAGAAATTGATATTTAAAAATTTTTGAATTGTATAAACATAAAATTACAGATTATTCTATACTAAAACACCAAAAAATATATAAGTAATTTATCTGTTTATCACTGACATATATGATTGGAAAAATTTAAGGTGTGCAAATGTGGAATATCTCCCAGCATGTTCAAGCTTTTATGCAAGATCGCAAGTGATTTTCCAATGTAATGATCATTTATAACAGAGCTCCAAAGGAATACCGAAAACTGCCAGTTGTTAAATGCTAATGCTCTCTCATTTTGCAGGTGCCGTGAAAATTTAAAATAAAGAATTAGAGCATTGAATATGTACACATATATAAAATACAAAAGCTAGCAAGGTTTCTTAAGAGAACTAGGTGCTTATTTGCAGTAATATGAGAAAAAAGAAAAACAGTAGTTTTGTAATTAATTTAGATTTTCTGAGATTTTTCTGTATCAAACACTACTAAAATGCATTGAGTCACCCAGAAAAGACAGCCATGGTTTTACAATAGACTTTAACAGGAATTATAGGATAATGATAGGTAAACTCATTTCTGTAGTCTTCTTTTATAGATTTATAAATAATTTGGAAAGCACAGTCCATAGTCAAATCTGTAAGTCTATAAATGGTATAAACTTTTTATTGCAGTGAAATTCTAAGATAAAGGAGATGAACTGCAGAAATCCCTTTAGGTATGAGAGGGCATACAAATGGCAAACAAGTTTCTATATAACAAAATACAGAAAGAAAGTTTCATAAAAAAGATAATCCAGATTTTACTCGTAAAATGTCAAACTCAGAGATAGCAATAATTCAAATAAAGGGCTTAGCAACCATTATAAAACCTTTACTGAAGACATCGGTTTTCTAGGCTATCGCAGAAAAAGATATTCAAAAGCTAGTTGTTCTTAAAAAAAAATAAAAGAATACAAAAATTGTCTGGATGTTACAATCATAAACAAGGACAATAGAAATGAAGCCCACGGATAAAACCTGAGACCATTAAGAGTGTGACAGAACAGTTTAATTAGATCAGAACTCAAAAATAAATTTTCTTAATCTGTAAAAATGAAATACTAGAATGAGAAAAAACTCTATGATATGGGAAATAAGTTAACATATAAGATGGCAAATGCAGCCATGGCCGGTGTGGCTCAGTGGATTGAGTGCTGGCCTGCGAACTAAAGGGTCACCAGTTCCATTTTCAGTCAGGGAACATGCCTGGGTTGTGGGCCAGGTCCCCAGTGAGGGGCACATAAGAGGCAAGCAGACATTGGTGTTTCTCTCCCTCTCTTTGGCTTTCCCTTCCTCTCTCTCTAAAAATAAATAAATAAAATCTTTTTTAAAAAATGGCAATATGAGTCATTTTACACAATGGAGAGATAGATTAATATAGTATTTTGAGTTAGAACAAGCTAAGAAAAAATGAAAACATTCTGAATGGTTATTTTTTTTAAGATTTTATTTATTTATTTATTTTTAGAGAACGGGGAAGGGAGGGAGAAAGAGAGGGAGAGAAACATCAATAAGTGGTTGCCTCTCATGTGCTCCCCACTGGGGACCTGGCCCACAACCCAGGCATGTACCTTGACTGGGAATCAAACCAGTGACCCTTGGTTTGCAGGCCAGCACTCAATCCACTGAGCCCCACCAGCCAGGACCATTCTGAAAGGGTTTGATACCACCATAGGTAGTGGTCACACAATAACTTTCTAAGAAAAAATGGAGAGGGATGGATTGGTGGCGGGGGCAGTTCCTCATTCTTTGGAGTGAGGACAGCCATGGACGACCACCACAGTCTCCTGAGGACTCCCTTACTGACAAAATATTAGGTTGGATACACCATGCTATTTTCTTATGTTATTGTTCTTACTGCTCTGTAATAGTACCTCTCTTCTCTGATAAATTGAAGAAAGATATTCTCCGTACATATGCCTCCATCCTCCTCTCCTGTCCTTTGTGCCTATCTTCTCTCTGGTGTCTCTGCTATCCTACTGCTTGCCCTCCCCTACACTTGTACTTTATTTTTTGTTGTGCAGCACTGGGCTCTAGGCCTCTTTTGTCATTTGGTCTCTCATTTCTACTCTGTGTAATTGCTTCCCTCTCCAGTGTTCTAGTCCTACTGCCTCCTATTGTTCTCTGTTTCTTTTCTCCTTGCATTTCATGTTTGGGAATTCTCAGGAGGAGAAAAGTTGGGCAAGAAAATGGGACTACAGAAAAAGCTTTAAGGTGAGGAAAAAGCTTTGAAAACGTGTGCAGTATCTGTTGTGTCTCTGACATGGGACCATAGAGACACACAGTACAGTGGAATTCTATCTCCATTTCCCTTACCCCACACTATTCCAAGTGGGTGGGTAGCCAAGGGGTTGGCCATGCCCCTTTGAATTTAGCAGACTAGAAAAACATTGACTCAAACAGGAATATTCACAATGATCTGAAAAAGTTATTAGAACACTCCTCCCTTTTCCAACTACATGTTTCGTGAGACTGATTTTTCTTCATATATTTGCAATATATGCAACCATTCTTCAATATGTGCAACCACATAACGCAGTAGATTGAATGCAGAAACATATGTGAATCCAGCTCTTTCTCTATTGAGCCAGACACTAAGGGGTAAGCCAAAATGTAAAACAATGCTGCTCTTCTCATTTTTTTTATTTGGAAAATATGATTTTCATGAAAATGTTATTTATATTAAAATATGATGGATTTATTGAAATATTTTTAAAATAAGTTAATAAAAAAGAAAAAGTTTTAAATTTCTTAGTTTTAATTTGTAACATAGCAAATAATGATAGCTATAACCTACAAAAATAACAGGTCTTTGAGACCCTTGATAATTTTGAACACTATAATTTCTTCATAAATTATATTTTGTATTTTAATACTATCTAATAAAAACAACAGCAAACTAAGCAAACAACTAGAACAGGAACAGAACCACAGAAATGGAGATCACATGGAGGGTTATCAATAGGGGAGTGGGAGGGGGAGAAAGGGGGAAAGGTACAGAGAATAAATAGCATAAATGATAGGTGGAATAGACAGGGGGAGGGTAAGAATAGTGTAGGAAATGTAGAAGCCAAAGAACTTATATGTATGACCCATGGACATGAACTATAGGGGAGGAATGTGGGAGGGAGGGGGTGGACAGGATGGAGTTGAGTGAAGGGGCGGAAAAGGGACAACTGTAATAGCATTATCAATAAATATATTTTTAAAAAATCACTGAATTCAACTTAAAAAATTAAATGAATAAATGAATATATTTAAAATAGTAAAATAATAGTTTTTAAGTATGCTTTAATATAGTAGGCCATTTTCTTAACTGAGCAATACTTTACATTTCTCAGCAGTGAACATCGGCTACTGAACATCATAGTCCGTGATTTTGCACTGAAGAACTTTGAGGCCAATTTTTTTTCCTAAGAATTTTGTGTATTTGATGATAAAAAAAAACAAAAGCCCTCTTGAGGCAAATCTGACAAAATTCTGGGTAAACATCTTTAACATACATGTTTGAATTCACAAGTGATTAAAGGAAACCCCTAGTGTCTCACAGGAGAAATGGAAAACTAGTGATGTGATCGGGCACTGTCGATTTGGTGGTCCTGGGGCTCTGCTAGGCTGAGTAATCAAGATGCATGGCCTTTAAAGGCACATGGAGTCCTAGGCACCTGATACTTGATAATTTGGAATGAAGATGACACATACAACTTCAGCCCTTGAAAGACAGCATCCATTATGAAAGTGTGAACTTCAGTAAAATCTCTCCACATGAAAATGGATAGAGCAAAAGAACTTTGTATCATTCCTGGCTCAGGGTGGGAGGGAAAAAACTCCCATAAAACATTGTATCCATAGGCCTGCTTTCATACCCGTTCAGGATTTTAATTCGCATGGTTTTCATGGCTGGGAAAATTAACGTAAAAAGTGTTCCCAAAATAGTAATGTTTTTAAGCCTGGAAGATGCAAACCCAAAGCTTCTCTGTAAAGATAAAACATCAAGCTATCTTTCCAGGATTCTAACAGTAAAGTCAGTTGAACATAATTTTCCAAGTTCACAATTATAAAACATGAGGGAGAAAAAAATCCAAAATGAGCAAAAAGTCAATAAAAAGCAAGTGATGGAAATATATATACTCCTAAAACATGCAGTAGAAAGACTTATTAGATACAAGTCATATAATAATGTTCAAAATTACAGAAGATAAAAGAAGAAATTGAACATACAGGAAATAAATAAGACATTAACCAGAAAGATCGGCAGTTTGGAATAAAAAACAGAAGTGAGAAAAACAAAAAATACAATGAGTGATAAAAAAAACTTGGAGACAAGGATTAGGTTAAAAAAATGCAGATTGAATAGAACCTAATGAATGACATGTATATCTGGAGAAATTATTCAAAATGCAACACATGAAGACAAAGAAATAGGAAAAAGAAAATCAAAGAACCAACATGTATCTAATTACGCATTACAAAAGGAGAGAAAATAAGAGTGGGGAAAGACATTATTCATTCATAGCAAGATAAACCAAGCCAGGGGAAGGCACAAATAAAAGATACACTTTAAAAAGAGATAAACCTATATATATAGGAGATTTAATAACATATTGTTATGTTGATATATTGCAAATTTATACAAAATGGACAAATTGCTAGAAAAAATGTCTTACTAAAGTTGTCTCAAGAAAACATAGATCTGTAGGAGAATAGACAATTACTATTACACTTGCAGTAATTGAAAAATGGTTAAAAGCTTACAAGTAAAACACTAGGTCACATTGAGTCAGCAGACAACAAGAACTCTGAGACTGTGCTGCTGTTACTGCCAGCGTCTAGCATCCTGGTTGCCAGGAAACACCTTCTAGCACTTAGGTAGAATGGATAGTAAACCAAGGCAGGGAGGAGGAGGGAGACATATCTCACCCACTAACTCAGCAGTACTGAGCCTGGTCCAATAATATTGCCAGGTGCTCCAACATCACAAGAAACACTACGTTAACACGGAAGGAGGAAGTCCTTGAAATTCTGTGTATCCTATATGGGAAGGAAAGCCTTTGAAACTGTGCTTTCATCCCAAGGCCTGAAAAGCAGGAGAGGGTCCACAGTGCCCAAGGAAGAAGCCCATCAAACAACTTTGGTTAATTGCCTGCCTCTGGTCACTATCTGTTTTCAGAGGGAGTCCCTAATGCTTAAAGAAAGAACCCATAAATAACTTTGGGTCATTGCCCCAACTTTAATCAACTGCCTCCTGTCACGTATCTGTTTTACAGGATGAACAAATGGAGTCCAGAGCTCGATAAAGATTTGGCCTAATAGACCCCCACTACTTAAGTTTGGGTAGTCACGTCCCCCCAAGAAACCTAGCACCACCTTTACCTGTCAATCAATATGTAATTTCTTCACCCCCAACCTTCCAACTATGTAAATCCTCAGAACAAAGGACTCCAGACTCCTGCTCTTGGCTCTCTGGCTGGCCACCCAGCCTCTGGCCACCTGAATGTGCTTGCCACACCTTACTTTCACTGATATGCTTTGCCCTGAACCCATGCCTTTCACCCCCACACCTTAGCTAGGCCCGTTCTCTTCCATGGGAACAGATCACCAATAAATCCTTATTGTACAGTAATAGATTTGCTGATCTGTAACTTCACATATGCCAGGTCTCCCCCATGAACAACATGATTTTACAGGTAATCTTTATCCTATGCATTCTGCTCCATATATTAAAAATAAAAAAAGATTGACAATTAATTTTATGAGACTATGGTAATCTTGTTACCAAAACTAGAAAAAAAATTAAATTAAAACTTAGCTCATGTATAACACACACACACATATATATTCTTTTATAAAATTAGCCAATTAAATCCAGAAGTAATATATTAATGAACATACACATATTTGTATAAATATCATGACAAACCTTGATTTATCCCTGGAATACAAATTTTTCACATTATGTGATTCATATAAGCTATCCATATAACAGTTCTCTATAATAGTTTTAGGATAAAATCATATAAATCATATAATAGATAAAGATCAAATATTTAATAAAATCAATACTTTATTTGTGATAATAAATCAACCCTAGCAAACTAAAAATAGGATATTTCATAACTTCAAAAACAGCAGCCATCAAATTTTGCAGCATACATGATATTAAATGGTGAAAACCTAATTTTTTTTCAAAAATCAGAAACCAGCAAGGACTTCTGATTTTATTGATATTTTAATATTTTTTCCAGAGGTTCTAGCCAATATTACATAAAACAAAATGAAAAACTAAGGCATCCAAATTAAAAAGAGAAATTATAATTATTTTCAGACATTATGTATTCTACTCTTCAAATGTTAAAATGTACATTAAAAATTACTAAGATAACAAGAAATTTAGCAACATTGATGTAAGCTCAGCATAAATATTTAATTGAAATGTTCTAACAGTGATAGTGTTGTTTGTATTGGACTAAACCTTCTGCTGCTAACAATGATAAATACTGGAGGGAAAAAATTTAACTACTTTTTGCAGCTGAATGAAAAATGGAAAAATTTGGAGCAATTTCACATTTTAAAAGAAGGAACCTGCCCTGGGGCAAATGAACATTTAAACATCCAGATCTAAGGTCTGGATGATCTCCAAGCAGCATCTAGAACAATAGCGGAAACTGCTCTCATCGCTCTCCCTCTGCCTCTCCTAGAAGGACCTGCCATCCCTCAGATTTCAACCTACTTAGCTACCCTGAAGTCTCAGGTCTACAATGGGTTTCAGAAAAGTTATGAATCTGTAGTTTATCCAGCATTTTCATGTTCTTAGGATAAAAGCATCACTCCACCTGTTGGCAAACTAGGAGGAAGCAGAACTGCCCCCGCCATCCCACTCTTTAGCAAAGCTGCGCCCCAGGTACCAGCAGGGCAATTCTCTGCCCAGCTTCCTCTTCAAGAAAGATTTCAAGTATTAGCAGAAAAATGATCCACAAAGATTTTTTTAAAGATATTTTTTAGGTGAGATTCATTCATGTTCATTGCTATTGTAACAGAACCACTCTGGTTTCTTTTGCTCTGGGTTCTATTGCTTGCCGCCGATAAGAACTTGTGACTCCCAATGCTAGAGTCTTATGAGAAGAAAAGGAACGATTTATTCAAAAGTTATACAGGTGTAGAATAATGGCAGAATTCTACCATTAAATCCCATGCCCCTTAGAAACAAAAAACACCCACAAACACACAGTCCTGCTGCCCCTTGCCAAACCAGGCCAGTGAGAGGTACCACCTCTCAGGAAAAGAAACAGGAGTCTGCAGCTTAGCTGGGCAGGTTCCCGTCTGTATTCTGGCTTCTTGCAGTCGTCTGTGTTTGGCTAGGCTCCTGCTCTTAATCCAACACCACATCCTCATGGTGGGCTCGTGGGGGTCCTTCTGCATCCTTTCAAACCGCATGGCCAAGACCCCACAAGGCTGCTACATCCTGCTTTTCTGCTCCTTTCTAAGCTGTGTGGTCAAGAGAGCCAGAGAGAGAGAGAGAGAGAGACAGAGACAGAGAGAGAGAGACAGAGAGAGAGAGAGACAGAGAGAGAGAGAGACTCTGAAGTCTCTCCTGCTGTCCTTCCCACATGGTCCCCAGCTCTAGCCTACCTGCCATGCTTCCCTTTACATCCCGGGGCAGATCTTCCTCGTAACAGGGATTCCGACTCCTCCCACGCTGAGTTACCCTTGCCATTAGTCTGGTCTCTTTGCCTTCTTGGCTGTCATTGTTAGTCCGGGCAGGCGTGGCCCTGTGACAGAAGAACCACCTCCAAGTGGCTCTCACTGGAAAGCCTCCCAGCTGCATCGAGGGTTAGAGTCCTGCCCATTTCCCTGGCTTCCAGCGCAGCAGGCATGGCCACTTGACATTATTACTAAAACACTGGTCGAGTTCTTCAGATAATGTGAAGTAATTCTCAAAGGCTCTGCTCTGCTTCCCCTTCCCCCAGCCAGGTTGTGGTGGCTTTGGGATTTTCCCCCCCGCTTTTCTATATTCCCAAGGGGGTGGGGTGGCTTCTCTGGTTCAGGGAGACCCCTAGCCCAAACACCCCAAGTTCTGGACCTCGTTCCACACCTGTTACACTATGAAGTATTTTTCTGTATGAATTTATCAAATTTTGCCCCTTCTGTGTTTAGTGGACATTTGGGTTGTTTCCATTGACTAATACAAAATAAAGAAGTCAAGAATATTTTCGAAAATGTCTTAGAATTCTCTTGAGTGTGAAACCAGATGTGAAATTGTTGGTCATTGGGAAAGTGTACATTTAAGTTTAGTAGCCAATGCTAAATAGTTTTCCAAAGTCTTTATATCAATTCTTTTTCAACCATGTACGACAGGACCCATATCTCTCCATTGCAAGGTTATGTGATAATTTACAATTTTGAATCATTCTGGTATATATAGAGGCATCTCATAATTACAATTTGAATTTTCTTGATGATTAACATGGTGAGAAATTTTTCATATGTGCATTAGCACTTGATTTTTAAAAAAATGTTTAAGTGACAGTTAACATCTTTCACCCATTTTTACATTTGTTTCTGTTGTTTTTTTTATATTTTTATTACTGGTCATATTTGTAGCAAATATCTTTTCGTAGTCTTGGTACCACTCTCTTAATGGTGTCTATTGACGAGCAGCATTTTAATGTAGGGCTACTTATCAATATTTTTTGTGTCCTATTTTTAAAATGTCCTCTAGATAGTCTGCCTTTCAAGAGTGTCTTGGCTATATTTGGCCTTTTATATTTCTGTGCTAAATTTTAGACTCAACTTATTAAATTACATTTTTAAATATCCTCCCATATTTTTATTGGCTGATTTTTAAGAACTGTTTTTTTTATTTTCAGGAAGCTTATGATGTTTCTACATGTGCTACTCTTTATATTTATCCCGTGTTGTGTCTATTGTGCTTCTTAAATATGTAGCTGTAGATTTTTAAAATCAATTTCATAATTTTTTCTGCCATTATCTCTTCAAATAATTATTCTTTCCCAATATTTTGTCTTTTCCTTCTGGAACATCAATTGTATATATATCATAACTTCTCATTATATCTCCATATGTCACTTATCTGTGTTTCCATACTTTTTCTCTTGGTGCTTCCAGTCACTAATCCTTCTATCTGTACTAATCAGCTTTAAATTCATCTACTAAGTTCTAAAGTTTAACTTTTGAATATTTTTTGTTATAAGATTTCCTTTATATTTCTTTTTATGATTTTTATTTTTCTGGTAAAATTCTTTACCTTTTCTTTTCTTTCCCCAAATATCTTAATCACAGTTATTTTAAAGCCACCATCTGTAAACTCCAATAAATATATTTCTTGTGAGTTTGTTTTTCTGCCGGTTTATGATCATTTGAATGTATTTCTTAGTGTACATTTTATTTTTATCCAGTATTTTAATAGAATATGTACACTAATAGTATTGAATGCAAGGTATTTTATATGAAGATTTCTAGATATAATTTAATGAGCAGAATGATGCTATCTTTCTCTATAAAAGATTTACTTTTGCTTCTATCAGTAAAAGAATGGTCACAGATTACCTTTATAGTCTGGGTTTAAACTGATGTGAAGCTATTTTATTATGGGTTACCAATCACTCCTAAAGTGTACCCTTCATTCATCCCATTGGAAGCCAAAGTTCTTCACCAAGGCCCCTTCTCCTTGGAGAACTCCAGTCTCTAATATTCTTCCCCCTCCCTCTCCACTTCATCTCTATGAGAGTGCCAAAGGTTCTGCTTAGTTTCTTTGCCTTGGTCACTTTCCACCTGGTTTACCCTCCATCTGCTTCTGCTACACACTTCTTCTTGGCATCTTGATAGATTCTTAGGATTTGACAAATGCTTTGAGGCAAAAAGCTATGTCAGGTATTGGGCTCACTTTAGTTCCTCTCTTCTCTCTCAGATCTTAGTCTATTAGTTTCTCACAACTTAATGAAGTATTCAGTTGCTTCCATTTAAAAATTTTTTTTTGTCTGAGAAATTTATTATAGCAATAAGAACTTACACAATTGTAGGAGAAACTAGGGAAGGAAGATTACAAAGGGAGAGATTAGAGAATCAAAGACAAGTCACTAACTAGGTCTCCTGAATCCAGGCGGTTTGAGTTGCTGGAATGGGAACACAAAAGCATGTTGGTGGAGAGGCCTAGGGAAGGCTGTTGCTTCTGGGTCTGATGGGTGCTTAGGGTCATGACTGGTCATCAGGGTCAGCCATCGTGAAGAGCTAAACACGGTGGAGAAAAGAAAGTCCACAGTGGAAACCACGAACATTTCTGCATTTGTTTCTCACCAAATCTAATTATGATAACCTTCAAAGCAAAATAGCAGCTGCTCCACTTCTACCATCCAAATGCCTTACAATTTTTCTTTGGCCAACTCTAACTGGAGCCATACAGAGAAGGGGGTTATGGGAAACAGGTCTAGCCTAGCCAAGATGACTCAAAACAATGTCAGAGAAACAACAGTTTACCCAAAAGGAAACTAAATGGCCAGTAAACATACTACAAGATGTTAAACTTCACACTTACTCAGAAAAATGCCATTTGAAAACACATTAAGATACTCTTCACACGCATCTGATTATGTAAACTTTAAAGTGATAATGAAGAGTATATACGTTTGGCAGAGTATAAATTGATTCAGCCACATTAACAAGCAATTTGGAATACTAAATAAAATTGAAGATATGCATACCTTTTAACCCAGTCATTGTCCTACTAGATACACACCCTTCGCACGTGTATACAGAGAAGCTTACCAAAATGCTCATGGCAGCTTTGGTTTTAATAGCAAAAAAAAAAAAAAGAAAAGAAAATTAAATATATTTTAGTGGGACTATAAGCGTCTATTTATTTATTTAACAAAAACTATACAGTAGTTAAAATTAAAAAGCTAAACCTAAATGCGTTTCTATAATTTTTAAAATATGTAAAATAATACTACATACACTTATGAAATACTGGGTTTGTTATTGTTATTATTATTATTACATGTAGTAGAAGTACAGAACATTCAAAAGAATGATGCCAAATTCAAGGAATGCAATAAGGGAGAGTTCATAGGAAATTTCAATTGTATTTGTAATCATTTATTTCCTATTGGTGTTGGCTGCATAAGTGCTTGTTTTGTTTTTCCCAGTGCTTTTTTGTCTCTCTAAATTTATTTTTTAATTGCTGAAAAAAGAAAATTGATCTTGGCAAGTACATTTTATTCCACCTGCCCTTGGAAATGATTTATCCTCACCTACCTCATAAGCAAGAGCATCTTCCAAACTTAAATTCTTTTTACAACTTATTCAAAGATTTTTCTCTTTGTGTACGTAATATTAACTATAGTTGTTAGATTTTTTTAAGGCACTGTAAAGGCTCAGCTTTGCTTTTTAATTGGATAATAGCATCTCTGTTTGTGCCTTACATTATTAAATTAATTCAGTTATATTTGATATTCAATATATGTTCCTATACTGAGGTGGTATTTTGTTTTAAAATTGATTTAAACTTTAAAAAACAGGCATTTCTCAAAAAGACTTAGAAGATTTACACCTTATGTTAAAAAAATTCAGAATATTTGCTCACTGAAATTCTGGCTGGCGACTGTGAAGGCAGAGCGACCTTGCAGGGCTGCTGCACTGAGAGAACGTGTTGGATGACGGGCGGTGATACTGCAGGAGGAAAAATGGGGGCAGGGCAGTGGGGGTGGGAAGAGGAGAGATTTCCAGGCTCTGCAAGCTGACAGAATGGAAGGGAAGAAATGAAGGAGCAAGCAAACGGTAGAATGTTGTGGACTGTGTTAAATGGTCTGCTCTCAGAAATCCTCAAATATTCAGTAGGTTCATCAAATCACAAAATGCTGACAGAGTTTAATTTGGAAGCATAGTGAAGGAGGGGATACTCACCTCAGGATTTGACATGGCAGGGAACTAGAATAGCACTAATGGGCAGGAGCACAGAACCTAAGGAAACACATTTTAGAGCAAGTCTGAACTGCTACTAGATACACACGTAGAAACTAGGCCATGTTTATTCAAATTCCCAAGGGATAGAAGGCACTGCTGTTAATGTCTCTATTATAGAAAAATATACTTAAAACACAGTGATCTGTTTCCATTCCCTTTAATACAGTTTATAAATGAAATTGAAATACAGTGTTTATTTTCAGAAGACTCTCTTCAAAGCAACCGAATTCAAATAATACATCTAATTGCATTTATTTTGCAAAGGTCTTCACTGAAAATATGGTAATATTTTCTTAGAGAAAAATGTGGAGTAAAGACAAATTCAAATACCAATTTTTTTTTACTTCTAGCTCTGCAGAGAATGGCTTGATGTCTTCTGGCAGATAGGTATACGATTTTGCCTCTCTTTTTAGGAAATAGTAATACATGATTCCTAAGAACAGCAATGATTTGTAAATAAAGTATGTAATACTTTTGAAGAATTTTAATTAAACATTTTCTTACTCTTTGAATTTATGAAATTTCAACATTAAGCATGTATGATGATGATAATTTTGTTGAAACAATTTATTTGCCTTCTTACATTCTATTTCTTGTGAACTATTTAATCAGTAAATATGATTCTACTTTATTTTAAATTTAAAAAGTGCTTGTATTAGAAAAACACCTATGATAAAGTTACAGAATAAGTACCTTTCTTTCATGTGAAATGGTAAGAACTACACTATACTAAGATATGATTTTCTTATCCTTACGTAGCAAAATTTCAGTGACTTTTGTTTTTATACGTAACATTTGTTCCTTTTGAATTCTTTACTAATATGACAACTATTACAATATATATTATGCCATTAGTGGTTTTCAGTGAAAGAAGAAGAAAGTTGAACATTAAGTTTCTTGCTTTTAAAGACTTCCTTGCTAAGCAATAAAAATATTTATCTTATGTCAGAAGTTTTATAGAAGGTAAAACGTTAGAAGAAATTTCCTTATATTAGTTGTTAAAGTGCGGAGGGCTCTGGAGTCAAGGCTTTGTGATTGGAAAGCACAGCTCGGTAGTTTTGTAACCTCAGATGAGCTGCTTCACTTCGCTGTGCCTCAGTGTCTTTTTCCCTAACAGGAAAGTATAACAACACTTCTTTTATAAACTATTTTGATGACAAAATGAGATAAAGTATGTAAAACTGCCAGCATAAGGCCAGACACAAATATTAGGACTCAATAATTTCTACCTTCCATTATTGTTCTTAAATGATGTAGGCTAAAAATGGCCGTCACGGATAAAGGTGTAAATAAAAACACATATGCAGTAAATATGTATGCATACACATATGTACATCTCGCCGTTTGCGCTAAGGCAGCAACCTGGACCCATAAAACAGCACTGGGCAAGTCTAGGCTGACTGGCTGGCCAGCTGTTTTGTGCCTGGTAGATTCAGCCTCTCCGCATCTCGCTTTCCCCATTTGTAAGATGAGAGTTGAGATAAGAGGATTTCTATGGTTCTAATCTAGTTCTAATAGTCATTGATTCAATATTTTTTCTAGAATACATCTGTCGTATCAAACAGGAATATGCAGAACCATAGATTAAGGTAAAGTGACTCTCAAAAGAGAAAAAAAACTGAAAGGAGAGTTTCTCCTGCCAAACTCACTCAGCAATAAGAACGCAGCAACAGGGTCTAACACACACGTGGCAGAGAACTAGAGTAGCACACATAAAAAACAGCTTTAATGCACCAGATGTTTGTGCCCCCTAAAATTCCCATGTTGACCTTCTAGTCCCCAACGTGATGGTGTGAGGAGGTGGGGTCTTTGGGAGGTAATTAGGTCATGAGGATGGAGCCCTTACGAATGAAATTAGAGTCCTTGTAAGGAGCAGCAGGAGAGTGTGCTCTCTCTGCTCTGCTCTGGGCCATGTGCGGACACAAGGAGAAGACACCATCTGCAAGCAGGAAGAAGCTCTCACTAGGCACCACACCTGCCGGCCCCAGACTGTCAGAAATAAATGTTTGCTGTTACCCGGTCTGCAGTCTCCTGTTATAGCAGCCTGAACTGACTAAGATAAGAGTGAGTTTTCCCGGTTTATTTATTTATTTTATTTATTCAATTATGTGGCATTAATGAACATGTACTACATGCCAGGCCTTGTAGGAGAGACTAAAAATCCAGAAACAAATAGTTGCCCATTGTATTAATATATTTAGTGGGCAGACATACAATTACAATCATTTTGACAAAAGACCGTATCATACTGTGATATAGGCCACTTACACACCTGTTCATGAGGTGCTGAGGGAAAAAGGCACTAATCTGAAGACGGTGACCTCCATTTCCACGTTGTGTCTTTTATATATGGTTTATTCCTCCATTTTTCTCTTCTGTAAAATGGGAATAATTTTAGTTTTTGCCTTACAGAATATTGTGAGGATTTAATAATATAGGTAAAGTGATCAGTAATTGCCTTAAAAATATGAGATACTTTTTTTAAATTCAGAAAGGGAACAATATATTTAGTGATTACAAGCTTGGTCTTTGGAGTAAAACAGTTCAGTTTTTGGTGTCAGCTTTGCCATTTACTATCTGCGTGTCCTCAGGATATTCCTTATCTTTTAAGTATGTCCTCATTTTTAAGGCAGAAATTATGACTGCCCTTTGGTTTGCTGAGATGATAAAAATTTTGAATGCCTGTAAAGTACTTATTAAAGTGCCAGTGTATTTTAAATTAAAGGGTTAAAGTTACCACAGAATATGCCCTCATAGGCAACATGTACACATATGTATCAAATTACAGAGCATCTTAGGTCAAGTGGCTTAGAGGTAGAGCCTAAGACAGGCACTCTTGCTCCAGTGATTTATTAGGAAAGTGCCTTCATGGGGAGGGAAAGGAGATAGGCTAGGGAAGGAAATAAACGAACCAAGAATGTAGTCTCAGCTGGACACTTGCCTCAGTCTGATCCCTGGGGGAAATTTGAGGCACAAATTGCACCGCAGAGTTAGTCTCCCATTGTGGCAAGTGGACCAGTCGTTACAGTGCTCTGTCAGTCTGTCATTGATCGCCTTCTTGAGGAAAGGGCAAGGGGGGTAGCCCCTTAAAAAATAGCTTCTTATTGGCCAAGAGCAATTCTTTGACAAGAAGTAACAGTAAATTATAATTAGTCAACAATGCAGTAACAGAGTGATTAGTACAGCTGGGTAAAGGCAGCCTCAGTGGGACACCAACAGCACACGTCACACACGGACACGGGTAGGAGGCCTGGATGCACTATTGTTAATGAAATTGGCTGTTTGATAGCTTAGCTTCCCAGGAGTGAAGGAAAACAGGATTTTAAAAGTTGTTCTTGATTTATAAAAGTAGTATGTTCTATGTTTTCTCTTAGACCCTAGAGCCCTTTCCTTCTCTGTACTGGGCTGTATTTCCTGGAAGCTGGAATGGATCAGCTGCGTCAGATGTGCTTTTGACTTTTAGTTTCTGATTGAGTCAGGCCAATGGGATCACCAACAGGAGGATAAAATGCAAGGTGACTCCATTCCTGTAGGGTTTACGTGAACTGGCTGCAACCCTGCTCCAAAGATCACAGTAGTTCAGGCAGCCTACTCTGTCAGAGTTTGGTGAGTACTTTCGCTCTCGTCATTTTAGGTGGAGGAGTGGCAGTGATGCTTTGCTGGTACTAGCCTCACGGTGGAAGACACATCCTGCCTAAACCATCGTAAAGAGTTTTCTTGTTAAGATTTCTTCACAGAACCCGAAGTTTGTTGTTTCCTGAAGTGACCCTCACTAATGTAGGTGGTACATCATTTCATCACAAAAGTGGATAATATTCCTGACATTAAATTCTAGACACAATTTATTGCATGAATAAGTTCTCACTTAAAATACAATGAATATGATGGACTGAGCATGTGAAGTATTCTTCATAGGGTTATTTGTTCTGGCAACATTTCATAAAGTCTGAGGAATTAATATTGAATTGCAATTCATTGAAGTTAATTACTATAGAAGTTTAAAATAATATATTCTGGGAAATTAGCACATTCACAGTAGCCTTATTATCTTAGGTCCATGTACCAATGAGTATCATCTTGAAGGTTTTGACCTTCACGTCAAACAAAGCCAGAGTCAAAATTCCAAGTCAGTTAATACTTCCTCAAAAGTATTCACTGTTATAAAAAATTTTAAACATCTAGTTTTTTTAAATCTAAAGAAATATGTACAATGCCTCTTCCCAAAAAGCTATTAAGCAATATTGACAGAAATTAAAGATGTAAATTGGATAAATATACCATGTTCATGGATTGGAAGACTCAATATTGTGAAGAGGTCACTTTTCCCCCAATTAATCTAAAAATCAAATGAAATCCTAATCAAATGCCCATGAACTTTTTTGCTGAAGTGTATATTGGAATACAAATAACCAAGGCGACCGTGAAGAACAGATTGGGAAAGAGTGTCCTTTTCAGTATCAGAGTAATTACAGAGCTACATATGAATAGATGTATATAGATGAATAGATGAATAGATTAATGAATCATAATAGAATATTTAGAAAAAATGTATGCTCGACTTATGTCTAACGTGGTGATCTAGAACAGTGGCAAAGCTCAGTCTTTTTAATAAATAGTATTATGTTAATTGGATAGTCTTAACCACTGCCTTACATAATGAATAATGAATAAAAATTAATTCCAGGTGGATTGAGTAGCAAAATGTAAAATAATAAAGTACTTAGAAGAAAACATTGAGAATATCTTCATAAATGTGGAGTTAACAAAGTATTTCTCAAAACATAAAAAATACTAGCCCCCCCAAAAAAGATTGGCAAATTGGACTACCTTGAAGTTAAGAATTTATCTGTATCAAAAGACACAATTAATGTAACCAGCCCTAACATCGAAACCAGGCCCTAACAGTTTTTTTCCTAGATCTTCAGTGTCTTTCAGGAGATAACAATAGGCCTCCTCACAGCACTCTGGAGACCACCAGTCCAAGCAGATCAGGATAGTCCCAGAGGGTTGAGCAGGAGCACAAGCAGCTACATGATGCTAAGCGGACCTCAAGAGCACAGCAGAACCAAGATTTACAGAACTCAAGTGCAGAGGTGCTACTTTTCCCACCCGGGGCCCATTAAAAAGTGAGGGGTCCGTCCACAAGGAAGATACAGTGCAGAAATCAAATTTGGATGCTCATAGGGCTAACTAATCAAACTCTGCCTGGTTGAAGTTTTTTTATTCTTACTTGCCTCTTCCACATATTTTATCTTAGATCACTTAGTTCTAAGACTATTCAATGCAAGCCCTTTTTAAAAATTTCTGAATTTATTGGAGTGACATTGGTTAATAAAATTATATAGGTTTCAGCTATACAATTCTATAACACATCATCTGTATATTGTATTGTGTGTTCACCACCCCAAGCTAAGTCTCCTTCTATCACCATTTATCCTCCCTTTACCCTCTTCTACCTCCCCCACCCTTCTTTCCCACTGGTAATCACCATACTGTTGTCTGTGCCTGTAAGGTATTTTTCTTTTTTTTTTTTGCTTAATCCTTCACCTTTTCACCCAGACCTCCAATTCCCCATCCCCTCTGAAAGCTGTCAGTCTGTTCTCTGTATCTATGAGTCTGTTCCTATTTTGTTTGCTAGTTTATTTTGTTCATTAGATTCCACATACAAGTGAAATAATGGTATTTGTCTTTTTCTGACTGGCTTATTTCACTTAGTACAATACTCTCCGGGTCCATCCATGCAAACACAAAGGGTAAGATTTCCTTCTTTTTTTACAGCCAAGTAGTATTTCATCAATCCAAGCCCTTTAATTAGAATGAATAAATATGTATAGCTCCTTTCTAACCTCATTCTTTAATTTGCTCCAAGCCATTGTCCGGAGGAGACTGATCGGAGCCCTGCCTCCCCATCTGGCGGCCTGACAAATCTTTGTGAAAATTTATTGCTTCAGGCTTTGGCTTCTCTGGGTGCTATGACCATCGAACTCACTGACTTTGTTCAGTAACACTAAGAGAGCAAAAAAGGCAAGTTAGAGGGGGGGGGGAAGATATACAAATAACAAAGGGCTGGTATCCAAAATACACAGAGAAGCCCTAAAAATCAGTAAGAAGAAGAGAATCCATCTGAACTACACACAGTATCCCCTGCAAAAAAGTATACCAAAATGGTCAATAGATATCTGAAAGGTACTCAATACTATTAGACATCAGGGAAATGGAAGGTAAAAACATAACTTTTGTAGGTTTGTAGTGGTGTGCCACTAGAATGACAAAATCAGAAACAAAACAGAGAAAACAAAGTATTAGTGTGAATGTGGAGCAACAAGAGCTCCTACAAATTAAAGGGGAATAGAGTATAAGCTGTCACAATCACTTTGGAGAGCTGTTAAGCGGTATTTAGTCAAGTTGATTATAAACGTACTTCATAATCCCTCAATTTAACTCTTACCTTTATACAGTAGTCCCCCTTACCTGCGGTTTTATTTTCCATGGTTGAAATTATCGCAGTCAACTGTGGTCCAAAAAAATTAATGGAAAATTCCAGCAATAAAAAACTCATGTTTTCAACTGTGTCGTTCTGAGTAGCATGATGAAATCTCATGCTGTCCTGCTCCGTCCTGCCCAGGATGTGAATCATCACTTTGTCCAGCAGATCTGTGTTGCAACGCTCTCCACCAGTTAGTGACTTAGTAGTCGTCTTTGTTATCAGATTCACTGTCGCAGTATCCCAACGCTGTGTTCAAGTAAGCCTTATTTTTTTTAGTTATGTCCCAAAGTGCAAGAGTAGTGATGCCGTCTGCTCCAATATGCAATAAAGAAGCCATAAATTGTGTCCTTTAAATGAAAAGGTGAGTACAGTATGTTAAGACATTTTGAGAGAGACCACACTCACATAACTCTTATTATAGTATATTGTTATAATGTTTCTATTTTATTAGTTATTTTGTTAATCTGGTGCTGCATATAGTATACAAATTAAAATTTATCATAGGTATGCATGCATAGGAAAAAACATAGTGTACATAGAGTTCAGGATTATCTGCAGTTCCAGGCATCCACTGGGGGTCTCAGAATGTTTTCCCCGTGAATAGGGAGGGAATTCCGCACTCAAATGAAATGTACGCAGGTGCACCAGAGGGACGACTCAGTGATATTTACCACAGCGTTACTGGTGAGAGTCCCATACTGGAAACGACCCAAATTTTCATTAACATAAAATATTTAAGTAAATATACACGCATGGAAATATTATTCAGGAAAGAGAATGAAAAAGAAAACCAGTTACACACACAAAAAACCAGGTAAGTGAAGGAAGTTAGATACATTATGTTAATACTGTTTGATTTCATTTGCATAAACTTCAAACTGGCAAAACAGTCCCATGTTATTATAAGCTCTAAGAGTGGGTACTTTTAGGGAGAAGGGAAGGATTCATAACTGGGGGGAGGGTCCAAGGTGAAAAGCAGGTGATTCTTGGCTGCTGGTAATGTCTTATTTCTTTTGTCTGTCACGGTTACACAAGTTTGTTTACTTGCAATAGGTCATTTAACTATACATTTATGAATTTTTCACTTTTCTGTATGTGTTATCCTTCAATAGCTCCTTTTAATTACACATTTTCAAGTAGAGAAAGAAAGTGATCACCAAATTGTAGTAGTCAGTTTTATAGCTTTGTTTGTTTGTTTGTTTGTTTTTTCTTTTCTTTTTTTTAAAATTTTTATTGTTATTCAATTACAGTTGTATGCCCTTTCTCCCCATCCCTCCACCCCACCCCAGCCAAACCCACCTCCCTCTCCCACCTCCACCCCCCCCACCCCCTGGTTCTGTCCATGTGTCCTTTATAGCAGCTCCCGCAAGCTTTTGTGATGGCAATGTGGACTCAAAGGACTTTCCACGGTAAAAAAAAATCTTATCAGTTTGAATGTTCCCTCTAAGTGACAGGTGATTTACGTGTTATCCAGTACATTCTTTACATATTTTAATGTGTCTTTTCATAGGTAAAAGGGAAAAACAAAGAAAATTGATATTTTGGAACATAAATGCTACGTAAGTCACAACGATAGGTATTTTACATGTTTTTTTAATCATCAGAACAATACCATGGGTAGTTATTATTGTTCATATTTTTCAGATTAAAAAGTTGAGATTCATAAATGTTAAGTAACGTGTCTAAGGTCACATATCTGAAGAATATGTGTCCGAGGACATAGCTAGTAAGTGTTAGAGTCTCATTTCATATAAACCACATACACTAGAGATGAAACCGACCTGAGAGAAACCTGACCTTTACTGTCTGGCTTTACTGTCAAAAGACCTGAACTCATGCTGTTACTCCCGTCAGTGATACCTGCAGAACCCTGGAGCAAGATACTCAGCCATTCTGAGTCTTGGTTTCCTCATTTCTAAAGCAGAAAACTGGCCCTGACTAGTGTGGCTCAGGTGGTTAGGTGTCATGCTGTGAAACAAAAGGTCACTAGTTCATTCCCGGTCAGGGCACAGGCCCGGGTTATGGGTTCTGTCCCTGGTCAGAGCGTGTACAAGAGGCAACTGGTCAATTGTTTCTTTCTCACATTGGTGTTTCTCTCCCTCTCTTTCTCCCTCCCTTACCTTCACTCTAAAAATAAACAAACAAAAATCTTTAAAACATCATTCAAAAAAATAAAACAGAAAACTAGAGGTTATTGGTGCCCCTCCCACATCCCCTTTACCATCCCCAGCACCCATCTCTCATCTGCTGTATTGATTAACAAAGGCCCTCTTCTGATGAGACCATTGCCCCCAGAGCACTGGTCAAACAGGAACTTTCCTCTGCCCCCAGAGACCTTTACCAATACCTGACAACGGGTACAAGAAGCTGGTTCATTGCACCTAGGAGATCAACTTTATAATGCAGTTTGTGTATAGAGATTTGCAGAGACCTTCTTGCTTAGCTTTTATTTACTGGCCTGTTCTACTTCCCTCACTCCCCTTCTGCTTAAGGACACTTTCTCAATTAATCCTTTGAAAAGAATCTCCATCTCAGACTTTGCTTTTAGATAAGCTAAGACAAAAAATATTTATCCAAATATTATGAAAATGAAATGAAGTAAATATATAGGAAACACTTTATTAACAAGAATTGTAAAAATTTAATATTAATATATACAGAATTATATAAAAAGTCAAATTCATTACTTTTATTCCTTTTCCCTCAGTTACCCCACAACTACCACCTTTCAGGTACTTAGTATACTTGTGTTCTGTCTTCTCTCTCACACGTCAAAACAAGGAATAGTGAATGCTTTTATACCTGGGTCACTCAGCTAATCCATCAAAGTGTGTGGGCTTAAGATTGCAAGGTATTCAAGGATATGAAAGGAAAAAAATGGGTTCGGTCAGCTTGCCTCGGTCACAGTGTTTAGCCTGGGTAAATACATTTTGCTAATCTAGAGGTATTCAATGTTTTTTGCTCAAGTACCTCCTAAAATATTTTAATTATATTTTTTCAGGTTTTAGTTAAAGCTTTATATTGAAGGTTTAATAGTTAAACATGATTTTAACTTCTAGCAAGTTGTATATTGCATTTGTGTGTTAAACATTTTTCATCAAAACATTAAAATGTCAAATTTAACTTATTGAATTTAGTTAATATCTGCCAAAGAACTTAATTGCTAAATCCAGTTCTTAATTGTGAAACCCATTATCTAAATTAGGCTTTTCTGTGAGAAAAAAATGATTTTGTTTTACAATCAAAACAAACGTAAATATACGTCCCCACTAGCATCTCACCTCTGAACCCTAAGATATATATTGTACATCATGCATGGTTTTCGGGAGATAAGGCCACAGGAGTCCAGCCATCAGTTTTTCCGCTAGGTGAGAAAGGAAACTGTCCTCTCCAATGTTTTCACTGTTGCCTTTCTAGCTTTACCATCTTGTGGTGCTGCCTCGCTATCACTTCTCAAATTGTATCTTTGTTTGTTTGTGACCCCAGAGGATTTCACACCCTGGGAGAATGAACCATATTGATTTCAGACAAGTAAGGGGAAGGCAAAAGGGTCTGTGAAGAGAGTTATGGGGAAAAAAGAAGTGGCGGCTCACAGGACCTTCACTGACAACCAGTTTTAAGAAAGAGTAAGTATGAACTTGGAGGATCTGAAAGATTGTCCTCTGAAAAGTGTTCTTACCTGGGGAACCTTATAATTCTAGGGCTGTGCATGTCACCACCTTACCCTCTGGGTCATCCTGCCGGGCACCTGGAGGTAAGGGACCCCCATTGGTTTCTATCCAGGATTTCTCCCAGGCAGAGTTCACAGCTGAAAAATATTTGTTTCTCTTGGTTTCCCACTGTTTTTTCTTCCTTATGTACCTAGACTTCAACCCATTTCAGGACAAGGTGGGCATCGACGATGAGAATACAGAGTGGTCTCACAGACCCCGAGAGCCATAATGCAGTTGGGCATCAGGAACATCGTGGGATCAGACAATGGAATTTCAGTAGTGTTTCTTCATTAATTTCTGCTCTTCTCTGCATGTCTGCTTCATGATGCTTTCTTTAAGTAGGAACTCTCTCCTTACTTTCCTGATCTATAGGGCAGAATAATATGGCTGCTAAAAATGCCTCAGTATAAATATGGCCTGTTTTCCAGAAAGAACAATCCAATTCACCAGAGAAAAGAATTTTATAGGGGAAGATGGCATCACGTTCCCAGTCCTGATACATGGAACTAAGGTCCCATGATTCATGGACAATCATGGGAGTGCGTCAGGTTTGAAATAACACTTCTGAACAGATGAAACATCCAGCATAGATAAAAAGAGAAAAAGAAAAATGGGAAAACAAATCATCCAGCATACACCCATGCCTTGCAAGGCTGGACAGAGGACCTAGCCACAAATATCCAGGATAGAACTCCATCCTGAGTTGAATTAATGCATTATCTGTCTTAGGAATACTTTCACATTAATCTATCCACAAAGGTATTAGGTGCTATATTCTGAGACTTTGGAATTTCATACAGTAGAGGGATGTTATTTGGGAATTGGAAATGGGGCAGGAGTGAGGTTTCATCTGTGCGTGAAACCACATCACACTCCGAGGATGGTAAGTCCATTGTGGAGATGGGAGAAGGAGACTAATTTGAAATTTAAAGTGATATGGGAAGAGATGTGATTTTTTAAAACACTGCATACCTTCAGGCAGGTGATAGGCCATTTTCCATCATCCTTCTATTCTTCACCCCTGCCTGGTTTCCTTCCCTTACCTGTCACTTGCCCTACTTTCCTGTGGTTTTCCCTTGGAGCACTCTTTAATAAATCACTTTTATATGAATTTTTGGTTCAGGGTCTACATCGGGGAATTCCAACTTAGATTCCTGAGTGTCCACTGGAATTGCCTGGAAGTTGTTTTATTTGGGCAAATAAAATCCTATGCCCAGGCCATGAGTGAATAAAGCAAATGTATGTTACCCTAGAGAATTAAATTAGCAACTTTATATTTTAATGAATATACGATGTGTTTTTATGTGATGTGATGTGTGCGTGCGTGTGTGTGTGTGTGTATGAAGACATTTAAGGAACTGAGTCACGCAGTGGTAGGCTGGTGAGCCTGTCATCTACACAGCAAACTCGCTGGCTGGAAACTCAGGCAGGAGCTGATGTGGCGGCCTTGAGGCAGAATTTCTTCTCCAGGAAACCTCAGTCTTTGCTCTTAAGGCTTTCAACTGATTGCGTGAGCCTCATCCACATTATCAAAGGTCATCTCCTTACTTGAAGTCAGTTGATTGTAGATGTTAACCACATCTACAAAATACCTTCAGAGCAACACTTACACCAGGGATTTTCAACCTTTTTTATCTCATGGCCCACATAACCTAATTACTAAAATTCTACAGCACACCAAAAAATATATTTTTTGCAAATCTGACAAAAAAACAGGTATAATTTTGATTCATTCACAGTGGACGGCTATAGTTGTGTTGGCTGCCGTCGGTTTTTTATTTGGCAATCTAAGGGAAAAGAGGTCAGTGGCCCTGACCTGAATAGTCAGGTATTGCATGTTTTAAACATTCTTCTGGCACACGGGTTGAAAATCGCTGCTCTAGACTAGGGTTTGGTTAAAAAACTGGGTATTATAGCCTAGCCAGGTTGACACAAAAGACTGCTCATCACACTGTAGGCCTAATATAGTAAGAAGAAGAAGAAGAAAGTTTTGCTATGTCAAAATAATACCAAAACCTGGCCTTCACAGGAACTGCACTATAATAACAAGTTTGCATATTATTAAACTAGTCATATTAACTTGTTATAAAAGGCAGTGACTAACAATAATGAACCCCATACTATATACTGTTTTTATCTATATATAGATAAATTTCTATTTCTAGGTAATCTGCTTATATCTTTCAAGATTAAAAAGAATTTAGCGGTTCTAGTTGTGGCTAAGACACAGGAAGAGGGCATTTTTTTGCTGTCTAGTTTGTATAATATTAATAAATGCCAACTCTTGCCCAACATTGCCCATGTACAGAGGCACTAGAATGCTGAGAGTGAGGGAGTAACTAAACTTTGGCCTAAGAGAGAATTAACAAGATCATAAGAAGCAGCTGAGAAACCAGGAATCCGTGTAGGACCACAGGGCCCCAGGGGAGATGTAGTAATGCTAAAACCTGTCCAACCAGAATATGTCTGATTCAGCCCAGTAGAGGCCTTGCAACAGGGATGGAAGGAGAGGTTCTATACCAGAAGCAGCTCAGGAGCTACAGTCACGCAGGAGTACCTTGGCTTTAAAACAGAAATATGACACATGCCTTAGTCACTGGGTGTCAAACTGTAGCATGGAGGTCTGAAAGGATTAGGTGGGTTATTTAGAAATACTGATTGGCATTATTACCCTTTTAAAATATTTCATTTGCCTCTAATTTTGGATATGTGGGAGTATCATATACCTCTGCTTCCCTACTCCCTTTGAATTTAGGTGTTGCCAACAAACACGAGGGTATTCACTCATGAGTGTCATTTCTGGGCAGAAGTGCTTGATTGATGGAGCTCAGCTCTCCAGGGCTCTCCTCCCTCCTGGGTGACTATGAAAACATGCACTCCTGTGGGCACTGTCTGATCACAGCAGGCTGGGATGCTGAGTCAGCAGGCAGGACGGTTGCTGTGGAGAATGGCCCAGATGTGCAGAAGACTTCAAACTTTGTTAAGCTCATGAGATATTTCTGTTTTTCCTGCCTACGGCATAGCTTGTATCCTGCCTGGTCATGACATGGAAAAGGGCACAGAGAATCTCTCTCTATGCACACACACACTTTTGCTGTTTTTATTGTAGCCCTGGGTGTGCTATCCAGACCATTTGGATGGGCAAGGATGGAAGCATAATACAGTCATTTTTTGAATGAAGAAACTGATTTCTATAAGCACCACAATCAGAAGTTGTTAACTTCTGATAACCTACAGAGGGCATGCTATTCTTTTTGTCTTCCGTATAATTTAGCGAGGATTCTTCATTTCGCAAGGAACATAACTCTCAAACCATCTCTAGAAAATAAGGTTTATTACAAGGATATTGAAGGATAGTGTGAATCCAGAAAAAAATTAATCAACTAGGACTTAAGAAGGACAAAAAGGAAAAGAGATTTAGGAATTTTTCTGTCTCCCTCATCTCCTCTCTTTACCAGTGCTGAATCCTACCTTTGATCCTCTGGCTAGAATGGCTTCACCTGTTTACTCACCCTACATGTGAATCACTGGCTAGTGACCATCTTAGTCCAAGCCTATGAGACCCTTCATTCAAACAACCACCACCAACTTTCCACAGAATTTTTAGATCAAGCTCTTCCCAGTAGATATATAATTGGCCGAGCTTACTTTTGCAGATTAGGTCAGGGAAATTAAATGTCACTGGCTTTTAGGTGTCCGCTCATTAGATGTTCACCCACCCCAGTCCAATCCCCTGTGATGCCAGCAGTTGAACCTGGGACCTGATGATCACTCAACGGGTACTGTGACTGGGGCATTTTACTTAAAACAGGAGGAAGGGCAGGACAGCACTCTAAAGCTTATAGCACAATTTCCCCTACTGTCTGGACTTCTTTGGGCTGGGCAGGAGGGACACCCTGAAAGAGAGAAGGAAACCTTTTTAGGGGACTGCTCCTAAACAAGTCAAAATCGAAACCCTGTCTACTTCCTGTCTTAAAATTGCTAATGTCTAGCCTAACTTATCACCAGGGAATCACTTAGATATTGCAAACAATAGAAGCCTTTGTGTATTTGGAGAAACAGGAGTTATGAATAATACTATGCCCTCCCCTGGATTACACATAATGAGTCTTCCACTGGGGATATGTGAGAAACACACCTCATGCTAAATCTAGGTTCCTGAGTTCCCATTCCATTTCTCATCCTGAAGGCCCCCGTCAATTCTCTTTATTCTGTGGAAGTTGATTTCGTGACTTAAAAAATTAAAAAAAAAGAACTAAACATGGATTTTAATTTTATCCTACAAATGCTTTGAAATGTTTATTTCCCTTCCGCCCAGTTTTATTGAGATATAATTGACATGCAGCACTGTATAATTTAAAAGTGTAAAATATGTTTTGATATATGTAATAAAAATATATTTGATGTATTGTAAAGTAATTACCATAATACGATTAGTTAGTATCCATAGCCTCACAGAGTTACAATTTTTTCCTTATGACTGAAAGTTTTAAGATCTACTCTCTCAGCAACTTGCAAACACACAAGCAGTACGGGTAACTGGAGTCATCATATAGGACATTACATCCCCGGAGCTTTTTTATCTTATAAGCGGGAGTTTGTACCTTTTGAACGCTTTCGCCTAACCCCCCACCCCCTTTGTGAAAAGCTCATTTCAACTACTGAGAAAATCAGAAAAAGTAATCTGAGCGAGCATTGTAAGTGAATAGTAATTCTTGGAGCAAACATTTTATTAAGCTCCTCATATGTGCTTGGCACACTACAGGCATGGGCGATGCAACTGGTAACAAAGGAAAGTGCCTGCTCTCAGGGATCACGTCATCTAGCTGCAGGGAGAGAAGCACACACCACTCACAGAGCACACCTACATGTGTCATGTCAAAGAGTTATAAACACGAAAGGGAGCTAAATCAGTATAAAGAGGCAGAGAGTGATGAGGTGCTATTTTAGGTGTAAAGACTACTTCGTTAAGGTCACCAGTGATTGGCCCCATAGTCAAAACCAATAGTTATTTTTCAGTTGTCATTTTACTCAACCCATCAATCAGCATGGCTGACACAACTCACTTCATTTGCTTGACCCCAGAGACACCACCATTTCCCCCCAGAAGCTGCTCTTTTCAGTCAGCTTTGCGGGTCCCTCCTCTTCTCCTTACCTTCTCACTGAAATAAAAAACAACTAGGATGCCACAACTTTCAATTTTATAGATCACCAGCCTGACTACCTTCTCCCAAGTCCAGATCCATATATCTGCCTACCTACATGTTATCTCTACTTTCATGTATAATATGCCTCTCAAAGTTAACATATATAAAAGTAGTTTTAGATCTTTTCCACAAAGTATGTGCTCAATTTCAAATATTCTTTCTCTGTAAATGGTAACTTGTACCTTGCACTTGGTCATACCCAAAACCTTGGAGTTCTTTTTTTTTAAATGGCTCTTTTTTATTGAATTTATTGGGGTGACATTGGTCTATGAAGGGTTTTTTTTTTTGCTTATTTACCTTTTTCACCCTGTCCTCCTCCTCCTTCCCCTCTGACAGCTGTCAGTCTGTTCTCTGTATCTATGAATCTGTTTCTATTTTGTTTGTTTATTTGTTCATTAGATTCCACATATAAGTGAAATCTTATGGTATTTATCTTTCGAACCCTGGAGTTCTTGACTCCTCATTTTTATTTTCTCATACCCTGTTGCCAATCCATAAACAAATGTTAGCTTTACTTTTAAAATATATTTGGAATCAGATGCTTCTCATTGTTCAAACCATCTTATTTCTACCCTGGATTTTGACAACAGTCTCTTCAGCGGTCTTCCCATTTCTATCCCTGCTCTCTTACTATCCTCACAACCAAAGTCAGTTCTTAGAAAAGAGTGAGCATTTGTTTAAACTTAAATCATGTCATATCACTTCTCTAATGAAATAATTTTCATTTCAACAGAATAAAACTCAAATCTATTCAATAGTCTTTGAGACTCTATGTGATCTGACCTCACACCATCCCCTGGGCTTCATCGTATACCTCTTTCTCCAGTCCACTCTACACTAGCTTTCTTCACCTTCTTTGACAGTTCTTAAAATATGTCAGAGTCTTACCTTAGAGCATTTCCACATAGTATTCCTTTAACTTATAACACTCTTCTTGAGATAGCAGTACAGATAACTCCTTCACTTCATTTGAACCTCCACTCAAATATCACCTTCTCAGAGATGTCTACCCTACACAATTTGCCTACAACAATGAGTAGCACCCCGTTGCCTAACACTTCTTCCAGTGCCCTAAAAACTGTGGATTACTTTAATGTTTATTGCTTAGTCCACCTGAAATATCACATGTGTGCTTGCCTGTGTGTGTAATTGTTTTTAATTATTCTTTTTTAATCATCTGTTTCTCCTCAGTAGAATGTAAGGTTTATGAGGGAAGAGACTGTTTTCTTTTTAAGTTATATTCCCACTGCCTGATATGTGTTCAATGGAATACATGCTTTCCAATAATCATTAAAATGCAAAATAGACCTTCACTTATTTGAAGCAAATGGAAATATGAGTAATTTGAGTGTAAGACTCTTTTCTTATAATAGAGTGTTTAATTTCAAATTTTTGAATTCTTTTTTCCCTTTTAATTGAATTTGTTGGGGTGACAATGGTTAACAAAATTATACAGGTTTCAGGTGCACAGTTCTACAACTCATCGTCTGTACCCTGCATTGTGTGTCTACCACCCCAAGTCAAGTCTCCTTCTGTCACCATATATCCCCTCTGTACCCTCATCCCCCTACCCTCCCACTCCCCCCTCACCGTCAATCAACTGTGGTCCATACCCACAAATTCTTTCTCTTTTTTTTTTCTTTTTTCTTCTATTTTTTGCTCAATCCCTCCATGCTCCCACCAGACCTCCACACAAATGTCAGCCTACTCTCCATCTATGAGTCTGTCTCTATTTTGCTTATTAGTTAGTTCATTTTGTTCATTAGATTCCACATATGAGTGAAATCATACTGTACTTGTCTTTTTCTGACTGGCTCATTTCACTTAGTATAATATTTTCCAGGCCCATTCAAACTGTTACAAAAGGTAAGATTCCCTTCTTTTTTATGGCTGAGTAGTATTCCACTGTGTAAATGTAGCACAGCTTTTTTTGAGAGCTTGTTTGGAGGTTCTAGCAGGGGAGCATAGCTATTCATATACCCTTGACTGAAGGGCTGTCCTTTCCTGTAGCTATGAAAGTCGTCCTCTTCGACCGAGCATGCAGCTTCCAGAGGGATGCACATGGACTGGTGAAAGAGGGAAAGGATACCCACCTAGCCAGTTAGATCAGCTGAATCAACCCTGGTGATCAAGGAGGTAGCAAATGTCACAGCCAGATTGCCTTCACATTCTGTAACAGCTTTTCTATCCAGTCATCTCCTGATGGGCACTTGGGCTGCTTCAAAATCTTGGCTATTGTAAATAATACTACAATGAACACAGGGGTGCATGTATTCTTTTGGATTAGTGTTTCCAGTATCTTTGGACAAATTCCCAGAAGCAGAATTGCTAGGTCATAAGGCAATTCCATTTTTAATTTTTGGCGGTGACTCCATAATGTTCTCCACAGTGGCGGCACCAGTCTGCATTCCCACCAACAGTGCACCAGCTTTTTTTTCCCTCCACATTCTCATCAGTACATGTCTGTTGATTTATTGATGAGAGCCATTCTGACAGGTGTTGAGATGATACCTCATTGTGGTTTTAATTTGCATTTTTCTGATGATTAGTGACATTGAGCACCTTTTCATATGTCTCTTGGCCATCTGTATGTCCTCTTTGGAGAAGTGTCTATTCAGGCCTTTTGCCTATTTATTTAATTGGATTGTTTGGGGTTTTTTGGTGTTGAGTTTTATAAGTTCTTTATAAATTTTGAATAATAACCCCAATCAACCTGTATCAGTGAATATGTTCTCTCATTCGGTGGGTTGTCTTTTAATTTCGTTGATAGTTTCCTTTGCTATATAAAATGTTTGCAGTTTGATGTAGTCCTATTTGTTTATTTTCTCTTTTGTACCCCCTGCCCAAGGAGATATCAGGAAAAGACATCACTATGAGAAATGTCTGAGATTTTATTGCCTATGTTTTCTGCTAGGATTTTTATGGTTTTGAGTTTAACATTTAAGTCTTTAATCTAATTTTTTTTGTATCTGTGTATGGTATAAGAAAGTGGTCAGTTTCATTTTTTTTGCATGTATCTGTCCAATATACCCAACACCATTTATTGAATAAAGTATATTTACTATATTGTACATTTTTGCCTCATTTGTCAAATGTTGATTGAATGTAAAAGCATGGGTTTATTTCTGGGCTCTATTCTGTTCCATTGATCTATATGCCTGTTTTTGTACTAAAACCATGCTGTTTTGTTTACTGTGGCCTTATAGTGTAGTTTGATATCAGGTAGCATGATTCCTCCAATTTTATGCTTCTTTCTCAAGATTTCTGTGGCTATTTGGGTCTTCTGTGGTTCCATATACATTATTGAAATTTTTGTTCTAAATCTGTGAAATATGCCATTGTTATATTGAGAGGAATTGCATTGAGTCTATAGATTGTCTTGGGTAGTTTGGGCATTTTAATGATGTTAATTTTTCTTCAACATGAACACAGTATATGTTTCCATATTTGTATTTTCTTTAATTTCTTTCTTCAGTGTCTTATAATTTTGTGAGTACAGATCTTTTATATCTTTTGTTAAATTAATTCCTAGGTATTTTATTCTTTTTTAAGCAAGTGTGAATGGATTTTTTTCTTTAGTTTCTTCTTCTAATAGTTCATTATTGAACTATTACAATATAAAAATGCAACTGATTCTGGATATTTACTTTGTATCCTGCTTACTTTACTAAATTCATTTATCCCTGCTAGTAGTTTTTTGGTGGAACCTTTAGTGTTTTCTATATACACTGTCATGTCATCTGCAAAATAGTGAAAGTTTTACTTCTTCTTTTCCAACTTGGTTGCATTTTATTTTTTCTTGTCTGATTGCAATGACAAGGACTGCCAGTGCTCTATTGAATAAGAGAGGTGAAAGCAGACATCCCTGTTTTGTTCCTGATCTTAAGGGAAATGCTTGTAGTTTTTGCCTTGAGTAGATGTGGGCTGTGTGTTTGTCACATGTGACCTTTATTACATTGAGGTATATTCCCTCTATTCCCACTTTGCTGAGAGTTTTTTATCATAAATGGGTGCTGGATTTTATCAGATGCTTTTTCTGCATCTATTGATATGATCAAGTGATTTTTATCCCTCATTTTGTTTAGGTAATACATCATGTTTATTGATTTGTGGCTATTATACCAACCTTGCATCCCTGGAAAAAATCCCACTTAATTATGGTGTATAATCTTTTTAATGTATTGTTGGATCCAGTTTGCTAATATTTTGTTGAGGATTTTAACATCTATGTTCATCAGGGATATTAACCCATAATTTTCTTTCATTGAAGTATCTTTTTCTGGTTTTGGAATTAGAATAATGCTGGCCTTATATAATGAGCTTAGAAAAGTCTTCTCTCCTCTTGAACTTTTTGGAATAGTTTGAGGAGGAGAGGTATTAGTTCTTTGAATATTTGATACAATTTGCCTGTGAAGCCATCTGGTCCGGGACTTTTGTTTGCTAGGTATTTTTTGATTATTGCTTAAGTCTCACTAGTTGTAATCTGTGTATTCAGATTCTCTGATTTTTTCTGATTTAGTTTTGGAAAACTGTATGTTTCTAGGAATTTATCCATTTTGTCCAGAGTGTTCAATTTGTTGTCATGCAGTTGTTTGTAATATTTCCTTACATGTACATGGAAATACAACTAACTTGAGTGCAAGATTCTTTTCTAATAATAGAATATTTTTTTCAAAGGCATGAATTTTCAATCAATAATGGGCAAAATTTACCTCCAGTAAAGGTAAATTTCTGCCAGCTTTAATGAGTGAAACTCATTTCTAACTATTATAGTGATTTTATACATGCAAATGTGCTTTTAAAGGGCTCGACAATTTTTCTCCTAAATTGATTTACGAGGCCTCCCACAATTGGGTAATACCTTTAGTTTGATTACTAAACCTTTTGCTGTTATTGTTGAAGTTGTTCTGAAAATACTTCAGATGTAGACCTCAGCATTTTGGGTCATATATTCTGAAATTCTGACTTTAGAAAAGCCAGAATATAAAAAGTTTTACAGTATGAATATTTCTTGGATTTTCAATGTAATAGCATACACATATAGCTATTCTAAATGTAAGCTTTTATGATTTGGCATCATTACTCTATTTATAATTTTAAAATTAATAATAAAGTTACAATTCATGTTATCTAGAAGAAAAGACTAATAAGGTTTTCTCCAGTGTCTATATATGTAATATATAGAAATGCATATATAAGAAATATTGAATATTACATTATCTCTGAGAGCAAGGACTGTGGAACTTAGCCTAGTGCCTCACACACTGGCTGCAGATACGTTTTTAAAATTCATTCAGTAAAATTTGTTGAGCACTCTACTCTGTGCCTAGAAGTAAAATATGAGATGAAGATACACATATAAATAAAATATGTTTATTAAATTCAAGTAAATAATGATCACTCAGTCGTCAAATTTTATGTAAAATATTTCATCTCCACATTAAACTTAACACACAATTCCGTAAGCTATAGTTTGGTTCCCAATGGAAAAAGTAAAATTTATTCTTGATTACATTGGGTATAACATTTTTATGTTCTTTGAGAAATAACTTTTCTAAATGAGTAAAATTGCCCTCTGGGGAAAAAAGGTTCAACAAAATTTCAAGAGCAACCCAAAGATAAACAAAAGCTCTTTTAGTTTAAACCTCCAATAATAAAATCTGTGGTGACTAATATATTTCATAAAGCCTCCATTGTAAATAGGGTAGAACTTGACATGTTAGAAATGAATGTCAGGGGAATGAACTCTAAGACAATAAGTCAAATTCTTATATACATTGATGGGCCCACTAGGATTGGCTGTCTAGTCTGCAGGTTCTTCAGCACTAGGCTCCACCAGCTCAGGTGAGAATAGGTCAGACACGCTGTCTACTGCCAACTACTCAGAACAAAGGGCATTCTTCAGACAGTCAAAACCAGCAGTTATTATTCAACCCTTTTTAAAAAAAGATTTTTACTTTTTTTTTTGAGAGAGAGAGGGGAAGGGAGGGAGAAAGAGTGGGATAGAAATGTCTGTGTGCAAGAGAACATCCAACATCGGTTGATTGTCTTTGGCATGCCCCCAGCAGGGACCTGGCTCTGAACCAGGAATTGAACCCCAACCCACAGAGCCACACCAGTCAGGGCTATTATTCAACTCTTAATATCAAAATGATAGCAATGTCATCCAAGAACCAAAATAAAATTCAAAATTTCAAAAGCAGGTTTTTCTCAAAACAAGATATAAAATACAGTATCTTTAGTTCTTTTCTTAAAAAAAATATGCCTCTAGATGTAGTAGAGCACTTACAAACAAACTAAAACATTGCTTCTTTATTATGACTTGCCCCCAAGTAGATCAGCTGTGACTTGGAGCATTGGAATGCATAGATGATGCAAATCCTCAATATTTTCTTTTTTATTCACACATATTTATCCTTATAATTAGTTGTGAAGTCAATAGTGAAATTAGTTTGTGTTCTTCAATAGTGAGAGGAAGTTGCACCTTACATCTTAAGTTTCTAAATTTTTGCAAAGTTATGTGAAACATTCTTGTATAACAAGACTTTGAGGTCCTCGAATGAAAGGACAAAAGGTTTGAATCCTCACTCCATACATTTATGCGTCATCTAGCATGGAACCTTGTACAGAACAGGTGTGAAAAACACAACTGGTAAATGATTAATTCATTTACAAGAAGTCAAAATTTGTTGCTCATGTGTTAAAAGAAATAGGAAGAGTTTTAGTCTGGTAGTTCTATTACAGAATAATTCTGAATTTTACTTTTGAACTAACATTTTAAATAACTTCAGTTATTTGGTAATACCAGCAACCTTAACAAACACCCCCAAATTTCAATGGAACACAGTAAATGTTTATTTCTTCACTGCAAGTCTAATGCAGATTTTCCTAGTAGGTGGGCAGCATTTCTCTATGTGGTAATTCAGGCAGTTAGCTCTTTTCACTTGGCATTATGCTTTCCCCTGGGCCCTAGAAGTCTCAGCATTCAGCTAAAGTTCAGGAACCCATAGGATGGAGAACGTATATATGCTGCTTAGCTGTTTTAGCCTGAAAATAATGAAATACTCTGGCCCACAGTTCATTGACCAGAACGTGTCACATGGACTCACTTAGGTGCAAATGGGAGCAGGCTAGGAAATGGTATTCCTACCTGGGCAGATGCTTCCCAGAGACAAATATACAAAAGAAAGGGAAATACAATTTTTGTAATAGAAAGCAAGTTGTTTTTGCCAAGGTTTTTTTCTTCTTCTTCTTCATTTCTGTTTCTTTATAAGCAAAGGACATTGTTAGTGAGCATCCAGGAAATGCCTGAAAATGTATATTTCAAGTAAAAGGTAATCTTATGCAAGTGTAATGTAATTATAGTGAGCTTGGGCAGTCTAACAAAATTTTAAAAATGGCAGTAGCAGATAGTAGGACATGTGAAAAGAATATTGCATAACAAAGATTTGGCTATTTCAGCAGGCCAGGTATGAGGACATAACCAGTTCCCAATTAACACGTTGTTGTCTAGTTTTCAAACTAGACCCTTGGAGTAGGGTCCAGTTTTGCTTAGAAGACATGCCTGTGTTGCAGCCATGTGGAACCACACACTTGTATTGTAGTTACCTGATGATAATGCGTTGTAAAGTGATTATGATTCATAACCTTTTTTCCCACACATACCTCAGCTAGGAGGTGTCTTAGACTTGTAGCGGACTGAAGGGTGTGCCTCCAAGGTGTGCCTTTACTTTCTATCTGTATCATGCAAGTTTTATATGGTGCTGACATTTTAAGCATTCTGATCTTGGTTCAAAGGTATTTTTCCTTAACCTGAAAACTGAGTCCAAAAACGGGTGGAAACGGCGTCTCTATTTTCAACCTTGGGAGGGAACATCATCATGGTCTCAGAAGTGAGCATCCCTGGTCATGGTTTCCTGGTCTTTCCTCAAACAGGCCCTCTTCCTCACCCACAGGTCTTAGCATCCCTGACTGGCTTTGTGCCATCTGGCCAGGGACCAGCTTCTTAAATCTGCCTTAACAACTAGCTCTGCCCATGCTCACCAGGCGTTCTCAAAACCCCTTCCTGAGATGATACAGTGGCTTCTCAGAGCTCACATTTTTGATAGTTCTATTGGACTCTAGCTTTTATTGAGGGCAAGGACCATCTGCACCCCCCACCCCTCCCACACACATAAACTACCACAGTGCCTGGCTTATAAAAGAACAATTCATATTTATTGAATGTACTGTCTGTTTAATTACCACTCACTACACTCACTATCTTGGGTTCTGAATTGGGCAGTAGAATCTTGGGAGTCAGTGGTAGCCTCCCTGAACCAGTGGGACACACCCTACATGATCTCCTTTCAGGCTGGGAGGCCCCTTCAAAGGCTCACCTGCCTTCTACAGTAAGTTCCTACTTTTTTTAGGCCAAACTGTTCAAGTCATAGTCCAGCACCATCAGTCAATTCCTAAAACTTATTTGCAAGTTTGAGCTTTAATGTAATCCCTGTCCCCCAAAACACTCCTGGCTCTATTTCCTAGCTTCTTAAATCTTTTATTAGGCCTTTTACTAGGCGTATGATCCCCTGCAGGAAATAGGAAAAAGTTGATATTGAAGGCATTTGGAAATAAAACAGGAAGGATGGAGGGTGAGAAATTTATTTAGTTCTCTTCATTATTCCAAAAGAAACTCCAGCCTCCTTGCCAGTCCTTGGTGCTGACTGAGGTCTGAGAGAGGGGCTGTGCAGAGGGAGAGCCACTCTTCTTTCTGTGGAATGGCAGGTAGGCCAGAAATGGGCCTTTAGGCCACCACCACCCTTTGCTCTGTGCCTTGAATTCTCTTTATTCTTTTTCCAACTGGAGGGACCAGTGTGTGGATCCTCATAGGGCTTCAAGGCCCTGTAAGTACCGGTAGCATCAACTGGTGCCTGAAAACTGGAAAGAGCTAGGAAGGGAGGTGTGTCACGAGCACCCAACCAGAAGCTCGGTGTTCGAACATGGAAAAGGCGACCCTCTCCCGTGTTTCCCCGCCCCCTCATTTCTCCCTGGAGATCCACAGGGTCTCAGAGTGCCCTGGTGACTCAGAGATGTCCAGGATCCTTTGGACTCCAGTCCCCAAACCTTCTTGCATAGCCCGCTCCCGCGCCTGGTAGCGCTCCGCACTTTCCACCACGTTCCCGGCCCACAACGCTCCGGAGCAGACCCTTCCTCGGAAAGTATGGAGACCAGGGTAGGAAACAGTAAGCACCACACCGCCCGCGAAAAAGGCCCAATAGCTACAACAACTCTACACCCATCACAAGCAGAGCCCGGTTCCCCAAGGTAGGTTGTTTATTCGTCAACGTTTTGGCGATCCTCCCTGGACAGCTGCAGCAGCGACAGCAACTGTGGCTCGGGCCGCGGAACTCCCCGCGCTCTTCCTTCCTCCGCCCTTTCTTGGTCTGCTCTCACCACACCCCTTCCCTCCTCTCTTTGCCTCCACCCTTCTCGCCCTCCTGCCGGCCACGCACACACTCGGAGACACCCTCTGCACTTGGCTACTCACACTGAGGGTAACCCAGCCAACAAGGCACGGTTACCGAAGCGGCGCGGGGGTGTGTGCGGGGTCCAGAGGCGGAAGCCAAAGGGGGCCATGGTGGCCTGGTAGAGCCCCTCTCCTCCCAGCCGCGACCCCTGCCCACTCTCCTTCCGTAAGACGGGTTTGCCTGCAACAGTGACACCTGAGCAGGGACTGGGCGGCGGAGGCGCCAAGCCCGCTGGACTAGCAGCTGGGAGAAAACAGAGAGGGGGGCGGGTCCGCGAGGAGGAGCGGGAGGCGGGCGGAACCCGGGGCTGCCACCTGACAAGTGACAGGTGCGCCAGCCAATAAGCGCCCGCAGCTCAGACGTCGGCGGGCAGCCGGAGGCGGGCTCGGCGGGGAGGTGGAGACTGACCTGGCGCTGGAGGCGGGGGCCGGGAGGAGGAAGGGGAGGAGGCGGAGGGGGAGGCGGGCGCGGTGGCGGCGGCTGTGGCAGCGGCGGAGGAGGAGGAGGGTAGCTTACGCCTGGGACTGTGTCTGCCGAGCTCCGCGGCTCTGCCTGTGTGAGTGAAGGAGTGGTGCGGGGAGGCAGAGGCGAGCGGCGGCGGGACATCTCCGGCGGCCGCGGACCTGCGGCGGCGCTCCGTGTGGGGAAGCAGCGGCAGCAGCAGGGGCAGCGGCGGCGGCAGCGGCAGAAGCAACGGCGGGCGCCTCTCCGCCGCCGGGGACGCCGAGGCGCGGTTGGTGGCACTGACAGCGGCGGCCCTGCCTCTCCTCCCTCGCCCCCGGCCCTCCCCTTGTGATCGGTCTTAATCCCGGCAGTGTGCGCGCGTGGGGCTCCATTCCGCCGTGCCTGGTCTCTGTGCCAGGGTGGGTGCTCGTGTGTGCGCTTCTCCTCCCCATCCCCCTTCCCCAAGAATAAAAGAAGAACCTAGAGGCGTGCTTGGGAAATAAATAAATAACAACCACACACGCGTGCCCGGAGCAGAGTCGGCGGGACTGGCGGTGGCGGCGGAGGAGGAGTGAAGGCGGCGGAGGAGGAGGAGGAGGAAGAGGGACACGCGGAGAAGGCAGTAACTTTAAAGCCAGCTCAGAAACCAGATCTCCAACTGAGCGGTTTGCAGCGCGGCGGCGGCGGCGGCGGCGCTGAGTGTCTGGCCCGCCGGTCCGGTCGGGGTGAGCAGTAGGACGGACGAACAGCGCGTCGCTGTCCCCCGGCGGCTGGAGATGTCCGAGCCCAAGGCAATTGATCCCAAGTTGTCGACGACCGACAGGGTGGTAAAAGGTAAGCGGCTCCTCGCGGTCGCCCGGGTGCACCGTGTGCCGCAAGCACCCGGGCGGCTGGCCTCCCCTCCCCCGCCCCGGGTTCTCTCCCGGCTCCTGCCACAGACCTTCTAGGATATTGTGCAACCCTCGTCCCCCTTTCTCGGGCGCCCTTCCCCCACCTCCCACCCAACCTCACTTGGGGATTTTGTATTTTCGGGGGCGTCGGTTGGCAAATGGCTGAGCCTTGGGGAGGCGGCTGCGGGGGTGGCGGTGGCGGGAGGGGGCGCCGGGGGGGTGGTTGGTGGCAGGGTGTAGCTGCTGTGACAGAAATAGGAAGTGGGTGGCTGTTCACTGGCTTGCATGGGATCGGGTTTATGGTTTTCTTTTGCACAGGAAGGGGTGATTTATGGCTTTTAAAAAATTAATATGGCATTTTTATGTGGCCGTGGCTTTCCACCGACTGCCGGGCTCGGGCAGGGTTCTCTCCGCGCTCCATTGCAGCAATTCCTTCCGCGCTCCCTCCCCCTCCCCCTGGAAGGGCCTGCACAGGACTCGCGAGAGAGCGGGAGAGCTGGTGGGAGCCCGGCGGTGCCTACCGCGCGGGGCGGGGGCGGCCTCAGGCCGTGGGGGGTGTCCGAGGGGATGCGCGGGGGCGCTGGAGGCTGGGAACGACCCTAGAGCCCTGCCGCCGCCGCCCCGGGATTCCCCTGCAGGCCCTCGAGAAAGGAGGACTCGAAAAGCAGTTCTCCAACCTCCCTCGCCCCCTCCAGCCTTTCCCCATGGACCTGTCATTGCTCTTGAACGATTCTCCTCTGGAGCACACCTCCCCAGGGGTGAACTCGCCTCGCTCTGTTTCTCCGTGCCTCTGTCACCCCCTGTCACCCCGTTTAATGGGCTATTTGATTATCCCACAGCCCTACATTTTATACTCTTGGTGAGGATGGCTCTGGGTTTTTTGGCAAAGAAGCTGGGATGCACGGAGTGAGGAAGGGGAGAGGCAGTGGTCTCTATTGCACAGGGGAATCCGCCGTCCCTGTATTCCGTGGTGGAGTGGGGGAGGAACCATCCTAGGAATCCTGGAAGGATGAGGCAACAGAGCAGATCCGCCAGGATTAAGTAGTATCCATAATTCCCGGGGTCAGAATGCAGAGCAAAGCAGGGTTGGGCGTGGGCTAGGCGCAGAGCAGGCCTCTGAAATTGAAAACAACACTGGCTGGTGGTGTGTGTGTGAGTGTGTGTGTGTGAGTGTGTGTGTGTGTGTGGTGTAAAGCAGAGATAGGATCTTATGTGGCCAGAGCTTGCAAGTAGAGTGCAAGGCAGTAAAGTCATTTGCATCATGAGCCCTTTGGTGAAGTAACCCAGCAGCCTAAGGACTGTGATAACAGAAGTCATTGGGGCTTCAATACTGTTCATTGCTCCATTCAGGTTTACTCAGTTTTTGAAGTTTTGTCTGTGTATTCTCTTGAAGATGGGGGAAATTGTGGTCTCCTTTAATAAGAAAAATAGAATAAAATATCTCTTGTTTTGGTTTTATTGGAATCATTCCTACTTTAGAGCAGTATTCATAAACCCATCAAAATGAGGAAATATCTGCAAAAATGACTGGAAATAGGACTACAGATGCACAGCTATTTCTGCAGGCATGGATTCTCCTGTAAATAGTCAGCTCAACTTCATTCAAAAGAACTGTTTGTATTAAGGCTTTTTGTTGACACTTAAAGATAATTAAGACGTTCGGCTAAAATATCAGAGGATAACAGATATCTCCCCAATGTGTGAAGTTTAGTTATAACTCCAATCTGTATATTAAGATTATCTGTTTCCAAAATAATGTAAAGCTTGCAATTCAAATGATAGCAGTGAATGGGTCAGCAATTAAAAAAAACCACGTGCACACATGTAAGATTACATTCCCTGTTTTAAATTACAAGCTGTGGATTCTAAATGTACATGTAAAATTGTCATGAAGTGAAGAAATGTAAAAATGATTGTTGATACATTTAGGCTTGTTGCCTTTGCCAGTTAATGTGAAAGAGTCCATTCAACCATTCCATGGCTGTTTTGTCTTTTTTTTTCAATGCTATATTATGTATATTGTTATAAATGGAGCTTTCCATTGTAAGTACACACATCAACCCATAATTCCAAAAATTGTGTTTACATATTATTGCATAACTAAAATGCAAATGTGGGTAACAGACTCAAAATAGGAAAAGTTAACTTTACATTTGTTTTGATAGGGCTCTGGATGTGGAATTCTGAGTGTGAAATTAATTTATAGAAAAAAGTTTTTTTGGTGAATCCTGATTTTTAAGATGGACACACCACCACTATTTCTCTTATGCTTTCTTTCCATTGTTGTCTTAAAAGGCGTTATCAAATGTTGGATTCAATATTTTGTCATACATCCGGTTTTTATGATTGATTATATGAGATGATAATCAATTTTGATGATCAGTATATTATGAAATAGCAGTTCTCCTTGAATATGTATACACATGCTTAGTGAGTACAAAGTACATGTATAATGAATGGAAAACATTACCAAACAATTTTTATATTAATAAAAATGAGAGTTCACAAAACCATGACTTCACTCTAAATTTTGCTAGAACTTCATCTCAGTGCTCTAAAATTGGCTTATTCTTTAATGCAGGAAAGGGATTATCCTTGAGGAAATTTCTGTACTCCCTAAGCTTTCTCTCCTTTTACCAAGTATAGTTAGAGGTATTTGCTTACAAACAGAAATAAGAGGTATTTGGATTATTAGTACCATGGCATGCCATGGTGTTTGTTTACAGTTTCCTTCAGGAGTGTGCTCTGGTTTTTGTTGTATAACAAATTGCTACTTACTTACAAATAAAGCTGTGTTTGTGGTTGTGTTGTAGTAATGTGACTTTCTTGACGTACTTCCAGAATGCAACTTTAGAAAGGTAGGTTGAGTTTAAGTTTCAACTAATTTTTTCCGGTTTGCAGCACCTTCCGGAGTATGTTCAGAGACCCTGATCATTTTCCAAGCCTCAGAAATGAAAGGAAATGAATGGCAGCATTGGAGATGAAAAGCATTCATTTAGATTATCTCAGGAAAAGTTACTTCATTTAGCAAAACTAGCGCTGTTTCATTTTGACTGTTCTTGGATAAAAACAATGGAAAGTATAAAAATTCAGAGAAAACATTTTCATAATGCCATTTGTAGGAAATCAGAATAATTTGATCCATTGTTTTACATTTTTTTTTAAAAAGAAACATTGCATAATATAAAGCCAAAGATGGAGGGCAGTAAGTAGAAGACTAACTACTCCCCTCTTCCCCCTCCCCCCAACATACCCAATAGCTTGGTTTTCTCTGCAGTGATGTTCCACAGGCCTTTTTCCTAACTTTGGCTTCTCTTCATTTCTCCCTGCCTGCTCCTGCCTTTAAATCCCTAGTGGCTGTAGAACTTTGCTACATGACAGTTAGATACTTGGAGGAAATTAAACTGTGTGTGATGAGTGAGTGCACTCCCTTGTTCCATCTCTTGCCCTTCGCTCCCTTCCCATTTTCAGATATTTTGTGGTGGTTCTTGTACCCTCACCTGAGCTGTTTCTAATGGTAGAAATTCCAGATACCCTGGCAGGTTGTTGAGGGGTGAATCCCTGGGAAGAGTTTTAGGAAATTTATCAAAACTCAAGGTAGGGCACTTTTGTGCTCTGTGTCAGGTTGCTTTTGCCTGGGGAAAAGGGAGCTTGTTTTACTGTGTATCGTCACCTATATACTTTTAGTGTAGACAAAGGATATGTAGGGAAGTTCTGGAAATATATCTAAGATCATATAAGCAAGAAAATGGTAGCTAAGTAAAATACTAAGTAAATAAGGATTCAAGCCACCAGTTTTCTAGCTGAATGAGACTGGTAACACTACTTAAAAAGAAAACAGAAATATGTCATTTCTTTGCAGTTGTCAAGAAGACCTTATTGTGAATTTATTTTACTGATTTTGTTACCGTAGGCTGAGTTATTTTATATATCTGGGTCTCCATTTGAGTAGAGTAAAACCTCATTAATTCAGGGTTGTTAATTGAAACTTACTATGATTAAATGTCTGGTGGCTGAAGATTACATAAGCAGTCGATATGAAGAAAGGGGTCTGCTAATCTAATTATACTATAAACAACACGATTTGGGCATGGTTAATATACTTGATACCACATTCTTTTCAGGACTTAGTGAATAGCATGCAAATTAATGTTGTTAACTACAAATCAGATCGATCCATTCATTACTATAAAGTAAATATAACACAAGTGCATTGTTTTCAAAACATTCTGTAAACTTAAGGCTTAAGGCAACAGTTGAGACTGGGATTCTGGGAAATTCCAATGATTCTAAAGAGTCATCAATTAGAAGAACTAACATTTAAAAAATAATAGTTTTTGGAAATTGTGGGGAAGAAACGTAGTTCTTTAAATGAGCGATCTATTTTAAGATAGCCAGTTAAAATATGAAAAAGAAACACCTTAGAAACTAGTTAGAGATTTATTCTAACATTTGTTTATATTAGTTTAAAAATAGGCTTTTATAGTTACTTGGCAGGGGAGATACCTTGGTCACGAAGGTGGTTTTCCCAGGGCGAGGCTTATCCCTTGCACTCAGGATGTGCCGACCCCTGCGATTTCCCCCAGTGTCGGAAACTCGACTGCATGATCTGTGGTAGTGGGGGACTGTGTTTGCGCTCTCCCCTGAAGAAAAAAAAATAAGCTTTTAAAAATCTATTTCTCTGTTTTTATTTGTAATTTTAGAGATGAAAAATGATATATTGTACATTATAACTTTTAAAATGGCCTCGTAATGCTTTTCCTTATTTATTTGTTGTGTTAGCTATGTATAAAGTTGAAACTAATTATGAAGCCAAATACAGAATCCAGTTATAGTGACCTCATTGGAAAACAGCATTTTTCTAGACATACTGTCTTTTTAGCAGAGCCAGTTAAATAGCCTTTTTGAAAATTTTGTGAAGATATTGGACATTTCCAGGACATTAAAGAATGATAATGATTCATAATATGGAACTTTGATAAATGCTAAAAAATCATTTTGTTGGTTTTTTCAGCAATGTTTTGGGTAGCATTCTCTTGCTATTCAAGAGGGATATAGTGAGATTTTCAATAACAATTTTATGTAATTCCATTGATATATATATTATAATGTCACTGGCTACTTTCCTCATATATAAAAGGGCAATAATTGTACTCACCATCACTTGTGAGAATCAGAAGATCATCAAGTGGGATTTGAGAACCTAAATGGTTACATTTGGGCCACTTGCCTGGGGATGGCAAGTCAGTCACTGCTGACACAGAGTTACACGTGACAATGTGCTAATGTATTTTCAGGGTCATTCGTGAATAGGCAGACCATTAATGTTAAAATCCATGAATAGCTTGGGTCTACAACAGTATGTGGTGACACTTGTTTTATAGTCGAAATGGAGACAGAATAGCTAGAAGGGTTGGTCACAGGTGGGACTAGATGGTAGGCAAGTGAAGCAAATTCTTTAGCAGAGGTGGCTCTCTGGAAAAATCTTTTTGTAACTGTCACTCCTTTAGGTATATTTAAGATACCACTTTTTGTGTGTGTGTGTGTGTGAATTTTGCTTTACTGAACTACTAGCTATATATGTAAAATATTTTTATTATGAGAAGAAACTTATATCTCTGTGTTTAGCAGAAATATAAATTCTGAAGATAAATGTTATAACCTGGTTTGATCTTTGAGGTTTACTAAAGGAAAACTGTTAAGCATTGTCTTCTACTCAGGTAAATATATACACAGAAGTAGAAATAGCATACTCTCCTTATAAGGAGTTGCTACTTACTATAATTTTGAAGGGTATTACTGTAAGCCTTTGTCATTATCTATAGTGACCCACATTGCTACTCTGGCTTGAGGATTTTGTTAATTTCTAGCAAAAGTTAAAGCGAAAATTTTAGCCAGTGCTTCTTAAACATTCTACTTTATTTATTTATTTAGAGGAAGGAGGCTGCAGAGAGAAAGAGAAAGAAAAAAACATTGATTTGTGGTTCCATTTATTTATGCATTCATTGGTTGATTCTTGTATGTGCCCTGAACAGGGATTGAACTCACCACTTGGTGTATTGGAATGATGCTCTAACCAACTGAGCTACCTACCCAGTGAGGACTCCACTCCTTTTTAAAAATAGTCATGAGGTGGGAATGATGTAAGCACTGAAACAGAATTTCAGTTTTTAAATTAAGTCTTTAGAAATCTTGACATTTTCAGCCCATTTTATTCTGTAATATTTTCATCTCCTATATTCATTGACAAGCCATCAGTTATATAAGAAGTCAAACAAAACATTTCATATCCCAACATAGTTAGGTGTTCTGCGTAATGTCTTAAATAGATGAGTTATCAACCTGATATTTAAGACATGTTGCTAGGAGCTCTAATTCATTTTATAAACGTACACTCAGGTAGCTGAAGTCTTAGATATTAAAAAAATACAAACCCTGTCTGAAGAAGTAGTAATCACTTATTAAAATGTTGCATTTTTGGAATTAGATGGACTCTTATTGAGACCATCATAGAAAGGAATAGAATTTTGTGGAGTTTTTGCTTTTTATGCCCCTAATCCATGCTTTTGCCTCACAGCAAACATATATTATGACTATTTTAAAACATGGTCTACCTGACTTTCTATGAACTGTCTCTTGCAACTGGAAATTGTGCACACGCCCGCTAAGAGCAAAACAAGCAAGTGGATATCAGAGATTTATGTTAATAGCTGCCTTCAGATGATGACATACCACCTCCAGTGTGTCAATTTCAGGTGCTTTCTCCAATTATGAAACTAGAGGAATGATGGTTGGTGTTCAAAGAGAAGGTTTTATTTGAGCTAAATTAAAAAAAATTCCATCAGATGTAAGATTCAAATATTTGGAGTCTCTTAAATTAACTGTACAGCCCAGTTTTTTGTTTTTGAGGGGAGGAGCTACTACTTCTGATACAAAATGTTCAGTTGCGTCTATGTAACATTAGAATGTTTTAGAATGTCAGTGTCTAATCTATGTCTCCCAGGTTGCTGCATATACTTGGAAGTTACAGAATTTTTGTTAACATGCATATTCAAAATTTTCATTTGGAAAATAGGGTCATTGAACCAGTGGTGCCAGCTCAGTGCCTTACCATGCACTGGATACATTCTTACCGAGTGATCTGGCATTGCAGTCTTCTCATGTGCCCCCTGAAGCAGTAAGTGGAGAAGAACTATGTTTATTTTGAGGGTATTAAGTTGTGACTCTTTGTGAATGGTTCTGTGCGGTGACTGTCTGGTTAACTGCTTCCTTCTCCAGTCACATTGGGGGATGGAGTATGAGAGGGAAACATCAGAAAGGTGGCACAGTTAGATGGAGAGTGGTGGTGGTATTTGGTCATTGAGACTGGCTTTGTGCCAGCTGGATCTCAAGGGCTTTTCCGCTTAGCATATTAGCTTCAACCTTAAAGCTTTCTTTCAGTTTTGTTGTATTTTCCCTTAGGTTGATCAGTTTTTGACAAGTGGAAAAGATAGGTTAGTCACTCACTCAGTGTTTGATTTATTGGGTGACTAACGTATTTTAATTATTGTCCATACTTGGACTTGAAGAGAAAATGACCTGGCAAATTTCATGAAAAAAACCCCAAACCAAAACAAATAAAATCCTCTTTCTTTGTTTACATCTCAGTTTATCGTTGTCTGTACTGTTTTTGTAATCTAGAAATGCAGCCTTGACCAACATAACCTCCTGGTCCCCCCAAAACATCATTGGATGATACCCAGTGGGAAGATACATGGGCTAAGAGGAGTTAAAAAAAAAAGTGGCACCAATTTTGCTGACTCCTTATATCGCCTAAGTGGACTTTAAGCCATCTTGACATTGGTTTTTAAACATTTTGTAAGCTATTCCATTTTATTAAATTAAAAGCCCAATATGTTTTCTTAAAATAATGGAACCTGAGTCAGGACTTCAAGTTTGTGTTGTTGTTGTTATTACTGCTTTTTACAAAGGAATTACAAGTTTTTTTTATTATTAAACCTGACATTGTTGCTCTGTTATGCATATTTAATGCTAATAAATTAAAGTACACAAATATGTTCTCTGTGTGAGTCTGATTATTTGCATGATAACAATTTCCATTATTTAATTCTCATTCAGGCAGTTCAAATGTCACCTTCTCTGGGACTCATATCTTGATATCTTCAATTGTAGTAAAGGGACTCAGTTTCTCAGAGAAGATATCTTGAATAGAGCAGTTGCTGTGACGGTTTACCTGTTTGCCTGTCCTCCCCATTAAGGGGCGAGCCTAGGAGAGTGGTTCCATTTATCTTTTTATCTTCAGCCCTGCAGAGTGCCAACTAAGGAATAGGCATTTGATACATGGTTGTTAAATAAAAAGAGGGATTTAAATTTCTCAACTACAGGGTTCTTTCCTAGTTTGAAATTTTGTGGAATTTAAATCATGGGCAGATCACAAACACCTGATGAGTTTCCTGACTTGTAACTGCCAATTCTGTAGAAGGGTTTTTTCATATGAGTTTTGACGTGCTTTGTTTCATTAACTGGAATTGTTTTTTGCCCAATAGCCAGCCTGCAGAAGCATATCTAGCAGGAGTGGCTTACTCAGGAAGTGCTTGGTTTTCAGTGGGTAAGTGTCAGTCAAAGGGTGTATGGGCCAATCTTTTCAAAGGTGGGCAATGGTTTTTTTTCCTCAGGAAGACTTGTGATGATACCAGGTTTGGGGTTAGCTTTTGTGACAAGCATCTGAGAGGCCCAGATTGAATTTCACAATTATATAGCTTGCTTAGAAAAAATGTGCGAATGCAAAAGAATAAGAGTTAATACATCTGGGAATCAGAACAGAGATGTAAAACATACTGCAGGCCCAGATATGAGGATGTGTGTGTAATACGAATAAAAATGTTGAGGCCCATGGCATGAGTACAGGCTGCTTGTGAGTCAGGTCCCTGGATGGAGTATCTACCTGGTGAATGAATGGTTTGAGAAAAGCCAGACCTGGGATGATATCAACAGGGAGGCAGTTTGGTGAGGCACCTGCTGTCAGTCCTATTCTCACAGAGGACCATTGCCCAGTCTGCACTGGCCCAGACTTGGTCATATGGCCCCCCATTAAAGCAGGCCATCCAGGGCTTTCCAAGCTCTGGTTTATGGGCCAGTATTTAATCTGTCACCGTAGTGCAGAGATACTTTCCTTTCAAGGAAATAAAGGCTAGGGAGAGTCTAGTTTCCTACATAAAATCATCTTACTGTCAGTTTCTGATAACTTGCATTCAGCAGTCTGGAGGGAATCTCTCTGTAGCCCTGACCTATGGTCAGGATTCTACTTGAGTACTCTGTCTCATTCCACATGAACTAGAAAAGCTGGTGAAAAATTTGGAGTATGTCAAAAAAAAAAAAAATGAACCCCATCCCCAAGTGATAAAAGGACTTTAAATTGCAACAACTGAAAGATTAATGTCTTAAAAACAAAAGGTTGAGTGGTGATGTAACTGGATTTCAAGTATTAAGTCTCTTTTCACAGTGGATTACACCTAGATGTCCATCACCACTATCAACTGAATAAGGAAGATCACTATTTGGACGCATCAAGGATTTAGGTGATTTTTTAATCAGTCAAAGACATGTAACACTGGCATGAATTGTGGGCATCTTCTGAATGGAGAGAATAAATGATCCTCATTTATTTGGGTAGTAAATGTGATCTTAATCTAAAATCATGACATTTTGAAGCTGGAAGAAACCTTGGAAATGTATCTCCACATCTGGGCTGGGGTCGGTCCTCCAGTTCTGTACTGGGGAGAGGAATACTGAGGGAATGGGGATACCGAGGGAATGTTTCATTTCTTAATGCTTGCTCATGTCTCAGCCTAAGCAAAACAAATAAATGAAACTCTTAGAATTGGAAGGTGAACCAGAAGTCTAGCTCAGCCCCTACCCAGTGTGGAATTTCTATCCGTCTTCCTGATGGATGGTAATCCTATTGCTGTGTGAACACATTTATTGGGAAGAAGCTCCCACTTCCTAAGACTTCCTGCTTTATCCTGGCCTTTTCTGTTTGTCAGAATGTTTCTTCATGCTTGACCTTCATCTGATGTTCTAAAGTACACATTTATTGTGCCTACCATTGCCCTATAGAGTTCCATAAAATGAGCTTTGTGTCCTCCACAAGAAAGCTTTTTGGATAGTAACGACAGCTTTTATGTTTTCAAATCTTCTAGCTAGTCCCCAAATGGCATGATTTCTGGGTCATTTGCCATCCTAGTAGCCTTCCTTTAACGCCATGTCACATTGTTGGGGTCTCTTGAAAATGGAGAAGTGAGCAAGGGTTATCTTGGCTTGCCTTCTTCTGTGGAACCTTTAGCACCTTGGCCTTGGGTGCTTCAGTACTCTTGCTTTGCCATTCTGTGTCCTTGTGCTAACCTTTAAACTTCTTGGAACTCAAGTCCGTCACTGGTGGGCCCAATCTAGAATTCTTTCCATGATGTCCTTTGGTTGAATGAGGACTGTCACTGTGTGATACTTTTAACTCTTCATATCCTTCCTATGGCAATTCTCTTCAATTGTATTTTCTCCAGTTCCTCTATAGCTTTAAGGTGTCAAATACTTCATCTGCTTTATATGTAGGAGCTTTCCAGAAAACCTGGATAGCTGATGCATTTTAACAGTGATTTTCTTGAGCAGTTGCTTTAATTTTTCTTGCCTTTATTTGTAAGACAGGCAAATAATAAAGACAGCATGCTCGCATGACACCATGGTGGTGGTGGCAGGATAATTGAGGGCAGGCCAGTCCTTTGTTTGCTTTTCAAATCACACCACGAAGGCTGCTCAGCATCCCTCTTGACCAGAGCTGAACCTGCGTCTTCTGCCTGTTCTTACTTCTGGCACCCAGTCTTTGAAGGTTGTTGATAAACAGCTCCTAAGGCCATTGAATTTGGCTAACCCAGTGAGTTCAGCTGTAATTTGATAACAAGCTTAAGTTTCACCGAGGCCTAAAAGAGGTCAGTGGCTTCCAACTGTGGTGTCACAACACATTTCTGTGTTACACTCAGCTGTGAGGCATTAACAGCTACTGATAACAATGTACAGAAGTTTGCAAATGACTTATTTTAAAATGTCTATGTGTAAACTGGGGTGGATTCAAATTTACCCATAAAATTTTACTTTCGCTTGCATTCTCATGCAAGTTTCTCATGCAGGAGAGAAAGGAATGGAGTTGCAGCTGTCATGGTGGGCATTTTGCATTACTTGTAGTCTTCTTGATCTCTCCCATATGCCCTTAATAATAGCGGAAATTATACATTCTTGTAATCTGTGCCAGTGTTTGCCTTACTCCCGTGAGCATTTTGAGGATAGCTTATTAGAATCTGGATTCACTCATGCTAGAGTTTTGTGCAAGTGATTATCACGTGATGTGCATCTTGATGGGAAAAAAAGGCTGAGACTTAAGACTGGAGAATACGCTTGTGCCAGTGAGATTGGTGGGTTGAAGAGGTCATGAGACACGTGAAGTGAGCACCTCTGGGAAGTTTCAAAGTACCCATGACACCTTCTGCTCTCAAACATCTTCCAGGGGCCATGCCCGAAATTCCATGGTTAATTTTTTATTCAGGATAAGATTGGCCACCTTTGATAGAAGTTTCTAAATAAAGTAAATGACCTTTAAAAAATAATTCAGTGTAAATTACCACAGCTTTTTTATCCAGTCATATACTGATGGGTGCTTGGACTGCTTCCAGATCTTGGCTATTGTAAGTAGTGCTACATTGGTCATAGGGCTGCATGTATTCTTTCTAATTAGTGTTTTGAGGTTCTTTGGATATAGTCCCAGAAGTGGAATCACTGGGTTGTGAGGCACTTCCATTTCTAATTTTTTCCGGTAGCTCCATACTGCTTTCTATGTGGCTGCACCAGTCTGCATTCCCACCAACATTGCATGAGGGTTTCCTTTCTCCACATCCTTGCCCACGCTTGTTGGTTGATTTATTGACCATAGCCATTCTGACAGATGTGAGATGGTATCTCATTGTGATGTTAATGTGCATTTCTCTGATGACTAGTGGCATTGAGCACCTTTTCATATAGCTGTTGGCCATCTGTATGTCTTCTTTGGAGAAGTGACTATTCAGGTCCTTTGCCCATTTTTAATTGGATTGTTTGCTTTTTTGGTGTGGAGTTTTATGTTTCTTATAAAATGTACGTATTAAGCCCTTATCAGATGTATTGGCTAATATGTTCTCCCATTCAGTAGCTTGTCTTTTCATTTTGTCGATGGTTTCCTTTGCTGTGCAAAAACTTTTTGGTTTGATGTAGTTCTGTTTCTTTATTTTTATTTCTTTTTGTTTCCATTGCTAGAGGAGATGTCAGAAAAAATACTGCCACGAGAAAATGTCCCAAGATTTTATTGCCTGTGGGTTTTTCTTTTTTCTTTTTTCTTTTTTTTTTAGTTTTGTGGTTTCAGGTCTTAAGTTTAAGTCTCTAATCCATCTCAAGGTTATTCCTGTGTATGACATAAGAAGGTGGTCTAGTTTCATTTTTCTACAGATATCTGTCCAATTTTCCCTATCTGAAGAAAACCAAAACACTTACTGGAAAGAATATATTCACCCCATGTTCATTGCAGCATTATTTACAATAGCCAAGATCTAGAAAGAGCCCAAGTGCCCATCAGTAGGTGAGTGGATAAAAAAGCTGTGGTACGTTTACACATGGAATACTACTACTCAGCCATAAAAAAGATGGAAATCTTACCTTTTGTGACAGCATGGATAGACCTGGAGAATATTATGCTAAGTGAAATAAGTCAGAGAAAGACAAGTACCATATGATTTCACTCATATGTGGAGTCTAATGAACAAAATAAACTAACAAACAGAGTAGAAACAGACTCATAGATACAGAGAACAGACTGACAGCCGTCAGAGAGGAAGGGGGTTGGGGGCTGGGTGAAAAAGGGGAAAGGATTAAGCGAAGGAAAAAAAACCCTCATAGACACAGACAACAGTATGGTGATTACCAGAGGGAAAGGGGGTGGGGGAGGTAGGAGAGATCATAGGGGGCACAAATGCTTATACAAGGAGACTTGACTTTGCATGGTGAACACACAATTCAATATACAGATGATGTTTTATAAAATTGTATACCTGAAACCTACATAATTTTATTAACCAATATTACCTAATATATTAAGTAAAAAAATTTTAGTGAACTGGCTAAATGAAAAATTACTTGAGGACATTTTTTTAAAATTAGATTTTAGAGAGAGTGGAAGGGAGAGAGGAAGGGAGGGAGACACATTGATGTGAGAGAGAAACATTGATTGTTTGCCTTCCATAAGCTCCCTAACTGGGGATTGAACCTGTGACCTGGGTAGGTGCCCTGACTGGGAATGGAAACCACAATCTCTTGGTTATGCTATGACACACCAACCAACTGAGCCACACCAACAGGGCCGACTGAGTTTTTCATTTTTCCTTTGGGTAGAAGTGTGTCCAGGAAAAATCTGTATTTCAGGAGCATTTTTGAGACTGAACTTTGGTGTCACTTTTAAAATCCATACCCCATGCCTCTTACAAATTTACTCAGTTTTCTATACTTCTACCCTCAAGTATGACATATTGTAATATTCCAATTGGTAAGTGGATTGAATAATCTATCATTGAGATAAAATGGTTGTTGAAAAATATTATTTCCTTCATTTATCTGCCATTTATCCTTCCATTCTCTTCATGAACACATCAGAGTTTTCCTGCCAACTACTTGCCTGGCTCTGTGCTGTGTTTGGGGGCTTCAAATGAAAAAGGCGCTCTCTAAAGATTGTTGTCCAGCGTGGGGGGTGAAAGAAAACCACAATATAAGTTATAATTAGTTTAATAGCACAAGGTGCAACATGCTGGGGAGTGCAGAAAAGGGAATAAGTAACTGTCTTCATAGACTTTCATTATTTTTTGTGAAAGTAGGTGGAACCAATGTTACTTTTTCTGTGTGATATACATATATACCTATATACATATATACATACACACACATGCTCATATAAACATACACACACAAGGTCTTTCTGGAAAAAGTCCAGCCATCATTAATCTGAGAATGGTTTGCATGACATCGATGCAACCTGGCAGCCAAGGAGAGTGGACTGGAATGCACGTGCATGAACAATGATGACTTCACTGTACTAGTCAGTGGGGGCGGTAGATGCTGTTGAGTGAGCGTGTGTGCTGTGTGGTCCTCAATTCAAAATGACTGAGATAGTAGAGCACAAATCTGCACCAAATTTTGTGTTAAGCTTGAACATTCCTCTGTGTGGAAACTACCATATTTTTCGGACTATAAGATGCATATTTCCCCCCTTAAATTTGGGAGGAAAATGGGGGTGCGTCTTACAGTCTGAATGTAGCTTACCTGACTCGCTGGGGGCGGGGGGAGGCGGCAGTGGAGCAGGTTTTTTTGTTTTCCTATTTTCCTCCTCTAAAACCTAGGTGTGTCTTACAGTCTGGTGCGTCTTATAGTCTGAAAAATACGCTATTTGGATGATTCAGGAGGCCAAGGCTATGGGCAACTGGTGATTGGCAGCTTCATCACGATGATGGTGCCTGCTCATGCATCATGTCTTGTTCACAGTTTTTGATGAAACATCAAATCACCCAGATGACTCAGCCCCCCTACAGCCCAGATTTATTTAGTGCTTGTGCCTTCTGGCTTTTCCCAAAACTAAAATCACCTTTGAAAGGAAAGAGATTTCAGAGCATTGATGAAATTCAGGAGAATACGAAGAGGCAGCTGATGGTGATTGGGAGAATTGTGTGAGATCCCAAGGCGCCTACTTTGAAGGGGACTGAGGCGTCATTGTCCTATGTACAATGTTTCTTGTTTCTCCAATAAAGTCTCAATTTTTCTTATTACATGGATGGGTACCTTCTGGACTCGGTGTATATGTGTGTGTGTATATATATATATTTGGGATGTGGGCTTATTTTTAAATGAAGGTGGAATAAAAAGTGCAAAAGAAGAGATGGGCATTTTTATCTGAAATTCTGTGGTTATTATAATTCATCTGTGAGGTATATAGAATCAGGTATATAGAATCAATTATGTACTCTTGAAGGTGGAAGTGACTCTAAAAGTCAGCCAGTTTAACTAGCTTCCAGACATGTTAAATAGGTAACAAGCTTTCCTCTGCCCCTGCCCCCTAGTAATCCAGAGTCAGCATGATATTATGGAAAGAACGTTGGTTTACAGTTTGGCAAAACTTGCATTTAAATCCTGCTCTCTCCTTGTGCCAGCTAAGTGTTCATGGGAAGTCATGTAGCCACCCTGAACCCACTTTTCTCACTGAAAAGTGGAAATGATCATTAGTGGTATCATTGCAAGGTTCTTGTAACCATGAGAGTGTTAACCATGAGATTGTTAACCACGACAGTGCCCCAAAAGGGCCTTCTATCATGTTAGGTGTTGTTATTTTATTGTTGGGCATCTCTTTGGAAAGTGCAGCTTTCTGCTTCTACAGGTAACCTGCATTAAAGTATAATACTCCCTCATCCTATACAGACAAATTCCATTACAGTTTGGGGACCTCCGTCATTCCTCTCAGACAGTGTGGCAAAAGTCACCAGTGACTGTCTATTTACTGGTTTCTATATTTGACATGAAGGGCTTCCTCTTTGTTCTTGAAACATTGTCCTCATTGACTTTCTTGGATTTCCTCTTTTTCTGATTTTTTTTTTTCTGTTTTGACAGCTCCTCTTGATTGAGTCCTAAATGTTGGTGTTCATTTATCCCTTTACAAGTTCCTCCAGGTAACTTTATCTCCCTCTACTCAGAGGATTGACTGTTTCTTATAGGCCAATGATAAACACATCTGTATTTGCAACCCAGTCTTTTTTCGTAGAGGTTTCTCTCAAACCTTGTATACAACAGTTGCTGTGGGTAGGTATGGACGGGCTAAAGTGGGGAATTTGTTCTCCTGTGTGTCCTGTCGTGGGTGATGTTGCCACCACTCACAAAGTTGATTAGACCAGCTCAGTTCAGGACTTTTAAGTATTTGACCGAGTGCTGCAGTGGCTGCCCAGTATCAGTCTCTGCTTTCAAACTTGTTCCCTCTCATACCACAATTTCCCTATATTGTCACTAAAGTGATACTTTAAAAGTGAACATCTGATTTACGCTAATCCCATATTTGGTGGTTGATCATTTTTTCCCCCACCGATTTGTGGGAACTCTATATATAATGGAATTCAATCCTTATTGCATGATTTTTGAAAATATTTATAATATAGCATACTTTACATTGTACTGAATTAAGTCTCTAATTTATTACAATATACATTCTTAAGGGCAGGGGGAACATTTTTTTTTATTCATGTGTGCATTCTGAATGCTTATCTGCATTTGCTGTGTATAAAGTCAGTTGAACCAATGATACCTCCTATGGCTTTGTGTTTGCTTTACTGCTGTGTGGAACACTCTTGCTTCTTATTGTGTCCTCTTCTGTGTAAGACTTATCTGATCCCCTCAGGCACAGCTGTCTGCAGTTCTCCACATACTTGGTACACACAGTTTGCAACAAAATGTTCTCTTTAGCTGTGAAGTCATCCAGGGCGAGGGCTCATCTGCTTCATGCTCCCAAGCACGATGCCTGACACATAGTTAATCATGTTACCTCCACTCCCCATCCCCCCACCAGCATCAAATAAGTTGACTGTAAAATATATAGCTGTTCATCACAAAAGTATAATGATATTAGTACTTGCTTCCCCCCCAGTATATACTTTTTATCAATGTAGCCCAAATTGAATTGCTTTTCCTAGTACCCTTGATATATGGAATACCTAATCTCATCCCCCTCACCAGGAATTTTCATGTAAACCTATAAGCCAGGTCTCCTTCACTCTGGATTTTGCAATTATTTTATACAATTCTAGGCACAAAATTTTGAAGTAATACATTCTGATTTAATCATGTTTACCAAGTTTTCTGGTTCTAGGCTTATTTAGCTCTTTTGTTTAAACATCTGGATTTTTTCTCTCTTCTTCTTAGTTATTTGCTCCAATTTATGTCCTTATGAGATCTGCCTAGGCCTTCACCTAAGCTTGGCAACCAAATGAATTTTTGGAGCCAGTCAGTCTGGATGAGGGGGTTTATAAGTCTTTAGTTTAGGTTCTGCGTACGTAACATGGGAAAATAACTCTACCTGTGTTAATAAGAAGCTGGTGGCTTCTATAGAAAGAAGGGGAGGTACTTCAGTAATTGTCCTTAATCTTTTCCTTACATAATTAATGTATTTTTCAATAGCTGGACTTTGGAATGAAAAATTTAAAAAAAAAGAGTCTAATGGTTTTGCCTACTCTGAGATTATTTTAAATTTTGTCATTTCAGGGACTGGAAAAATAGTTTTTTTAGGAATAATGATTAGAGAGTTGGTGTGTTTATTACTGGCATATGTTTGGGACTATGTTAGTTCACACAATTATATTTGAGGGGAATAGTGTTAATTTGTGGGCTACTTTCCTTCTCTGTCGGATCTTGCTCAAAGTAAATAAGTAATAAAGTGCCTTTATATATTTTTTGAGCTTTCTGTTCTAAAAATTTTAATGACATTAATATGTATGCCTTGCACATACACTAGCTAATGTTATCCTTCCAATAAGTCTGTGGCTAGGGGAGATTCAGCACCTCTTCAAGGTCACATAACAAGCAAGTGGCGGAGCAGGTATTTGGACTTCAATCTTGACTCCAGATCTCGGACTTTTACCACCATAACGATAAGTTGAAGTGCGTACAGGGCCAAATGCATTAGGGAGTATGTATTAACGGATAGAAAATAGACTTTATTAGGGATTTGTTTTTATATAAAATACTGGTGGTGCTGGAAATTATTTTAGTGAGAACATAATTGGCCTTTTCTGTGGGAGGAAAAGCTAGCACTTCTGTGGGGCAGGTATTTCTGCTTCCTTTTTAGAAATGTGTAGCTGAGGCTTACAAAAAATCAGACTAGACTCTAAACTAGGCTTTACTTGGCCATTACTGACCTTATCATGGTGTTACAAGACAGACTAATTTCAAACATAAAAAGTGCTTTATGAGTTACATAAAAAAGGTATTTTTATTGGACCTTGAGTTTTTCCTCTAGGTTAAAACTGAAAAAAAAAAAAAAAAAAAACCAACTCCCCAAACTAGTGCTAGCTGTTGTATATACTGTTGGCCTTTGTTTTAGAGATTTTGCTTCTTTATATCCATTTTTATATTTTTTGTCACTAAAGCAAATAAAGGAAGCCACATATAGCTAAAGTGAAAGCCACTTCAAGGAGACGTCACATGAAACATTTTGAGGAGGGAGTTATGTGGTTTTATTGTAACATGCAAATGTGAATTGTTTTAAGATCAGAATTTTTCATTTACATTTTCATAACTATTCTGTACTATGATGGTAGTTCAGGACTAGTCTGTTGTACTTTCAAATAAATGTAATTATTTAAAGGAAAGGAGTGATGATTCTGAATCATAATTTTAATGCTGTCTGAGGCAGGTGTTTAGAGAAACTTATTTCTGTTATTGATTTATTTAAATATATTTTATTCTTAACCTTCCCCTGTCTCTTTTCTACCTACCATTTATGCTACTTATTCCCTGTACCTTTTCCCCATTCTCCCCGCCCCTTCCCTGCTCATAACCCTCCATGTGATGTCCATTTCTGTGATCTGGTCCTGTTCTAGTTGTTTGCTTAGTTCATTTCTGTTTTTGTTCTTGTTTTTTTAGGTTTGGTTGTTGATACTTGTGAGTTTGTTGTCATTTTTACTGTTCATATTTTTTATCTTCTTTTTCTTAGATAAGTCCCTTTTTCTTTATTCACACGATTGCTAAACACATTCTGATCCGAATGACTCTGGTTTGGCTGACTGAGAAGACTGGTGGTTGTGAAGCAGTTGCAGGGCGGGCTCAGGTGGAATGGAAGATCAGCACCTTGCCTGGATTCCCCGAGTCTGTGAATTCAGAGAGCTCCAATGTCACATGGGCGCCTCTGGCTTTCCCTTGCTTCATGGCTAATACTCTGTATGTGGGGAAATTTCTTCCCTGCTGGAATCAGCTTGGGTTCAGATTTTCCTTTCCTTTTTTTTTCCTGTGACATTTTTTGTAAACCTTGGACTTAAAATATGTTTTTTAAAGATGTTCTTTAACACATAGAAGAAAAAAATTGAATAACTTTAATTTTTAAATAGGTGTCCAACTAGGGTGTTTTATTGATAGTTCTTACTTTGTTAACTTATGTATATTGAACTGTAAGTTATTTCATGGCCTGAAAAAACAAAATATACATTACAACTTTACTGCTGTGTGTGTTTATTTTAATCCTTGAGTCAGACCCTGTGTGAAATAAGCTTTGCCTTTTAAGGAAATTGATACTGAGATTTAAATTATGCCTAGTATTTATTGTTATACACACAGATAATTTGAATGTTATTAGTGTAGGAAAAAATGTCAGGTAAGTTTGTATTAAAGTAGGAACACCTAAGTAAAATAGGTAATGACGAATTGTTTCACTCATTCCATATATGAACAATGTGAGAAATACATAAGAAACATGCTTGGATACAGCTGTTTAAAACGTGGCTTTGCCTTGTCCTAGGAGCGAAATTGTAAAATAGAATGCTTGTGTGAAGAGTACCTCTTTTTGAGAATTCCCCTAGTAAATGCAACTTCTGAACTCACTTCACTGTTTTTGCTCTTTCTTGAACTAATGAGGGAGGCCTGCATATCCGGTAGTACATTCCGGGCTTTAGAATTTTTTCATGTGGAAGCGAGGCATGCCCCTGGAATCCCATTTGATCCCAACATTTGATTAAAATTCAGTTGGAATGGACATAAGTGAGATCCAGTATGCCATTGCTTCTACAAATTCTTAAAAAAATAGGGAATGTGCATTAAGTTATTTTCTGTACATCCACTACTTTTAATATTTTTCCCCTTCATTATGCTAAACTGTGTATTATGGAATTGTGCACTTCTGTGCAAGGTTTACAACTGTGAGGTTTTGTGAATGATTTGATTTATTTCTGGAAGGATGGAATTGTCTCCGATAATGTATATATTTGAAAGATACTCAGTTATGTCATAATTATGTTATAGGTCCTAAAGGTGACAGCTGGTCTTGAACTTCTGTCTCCTTTAAATAGAGAGCACCAGAAATGATATTTTGCTTTTGATTATTTGGCATGTATTCAAGACATCACTTTTCTCCCGAACTGCTACCTCAGCCACTTCTTAGAGATTTTCATGAATGAAGGCAACGAGGAGGAGGAAAGCCATTACTTGTAGTCATGGTAATCGTGCAGGACCTAGGAGTGGTGGTTGTCTGTAGGCTACCCTTAGTGGATTTGTGTTGTCATGCAAGAAACTTTTTTTATGCACTTAGCTCAGAACATGGCATTCTGGATAATTCTTCCTATGCTACTTGTTCTTATTTCTGATGGAATCTCGTCTAGAGTATTAAGAAGGAGGTAGGAGAAAGGATGAGGCACACCATCTTCATTCTTCACAGACATGCCTCTTTCTATTTTAGAAACACTCTACCATTCTTTTTGCTCTCTTTAAATTGGACCCATTTGAATTAAAATTAAATTTATCTTTATGATATGACTGCTTGGTTTCAGTTATTTTTAAAAATGCTGGTTTTAAAAAATCTCTATGGTAATCCATTTGAGATGGTTAATATGGAAACCCGATTTACTGCAGAGTATTTTGTGGGTCAGAGAGGGTAAACAATTTGTTTATGATGAGAGAGCTGGTCAACAGGAAAGTTGATATTCCTAAACAGAACACTTAAAAATTATTTTGAAAAATTTGAAACACATGTAGAAGTTGAGAGGACAATTACCCCCATGTACCTGTCCCACAGATTAATGATTGAGATATCCAGATTTCCCAGTTTGCTTTATTCCTTTTTTCTCTCCCCTCTCTCTATCCCTCCCTCTCCCTGTCTCCCCCCATCTCCCCTCCTCTTTCTTTTCTTTTTGCTTGCTGAAGTGTTTTAAAACAGATCCCAGACATCATGTTTTCAAATGTGCAAATTTTGACTTTGGGACAAACGTTTTATCTCTATATCAGATCCTCTTAGAAGAGAATGACATAATATGAAGACTGTGAACAAATAGAAACCAGTATCTTTTTAAGAAACGAGTTTATGTGTGCATTTAGTTTGCTCGTCATTTATTAATAAATTAGCAGTGAAATGGCTAATACTTTTTGAGCGCAGATTCTAAGCTAGGAATAGCCCCTCCTGCTTCATGCCTCTTGGTTCATATAGTTCTCAATAACCCTGCGCTTGATAATCTTTTCTTGTGGGTTCAAGTTGCTTTTTAAAAATAAGTGTCTCTACGTAAAAGTGAAATATTTTATATTGTACATTACCTTAAATAGTAATGCATTTTCCAATCCTCACCTTTAATAGTAATTACAATAGTACATTGATGAAGGCGTACTGATGGTTGCTGCTCAAAAATGTGGTCCCTAGCCCAACAGCATCGGCATCGCCTGGGGCCATCGTAGAAAGGCAGAATCTCAGGCCATTCTCCAGACCTTTCTAATCAATCTGCGTTTTAAATAAGATCCTCAGGTGATCCACACGCATACTAAAGTTTGAGAAGCTCTGGATAGCGCTTACACAGTGCCTCTCAAGCATGGCTACCAATTCCAGTCACCTGGAAAACTTTTAAGGCTACCAGTGCTCAGACCAGTTAAATTAGACACTCTAGGTGTCTAATTTAAGGCCCTAGGACCTTTATTTATTTATTTCCTTAAGTCTCCAGGGTGATTTTTTAAAGTTTGGCCAGGCTTTAATGTACACTGGTTTAATAGGACTGGAATATCTTTCCATCCTGTTTCAGCTGCTTAACTCTGACCAGAACATTTTATCTTACAAATTGTATGTTGAAAATGGTGAATTGTATAAATTGTATATTGAAAAATATAAATGAGAATTGAAGATAAAAAACATTCTGGACTTAGTCTTTTCGGTGATGGTAATTCATTGACAACTGTATAGAAAATAATTTCCTTTTATGCAGGACTGAACTTCTTCACTGTTCTTATCTTTCTTTGGCACTAGGGAAGAAAATGCTGCTTGTATTTATTGCCTATTCTTTGTTTCATTCTTTCCTTCAGGTGAGTGACACAGAGGGAGACAGGGAGATGCCGAATAGCAAATGGATGGAGAGTGGACCAAGAGTCATTAAATTTATGAGATGATACTAGATAGGATTCTAAGTATTTTAATTTTGTTCTTAAATTTTTTCCTGTGTGTACATGGGTGTTTGCTTTTCTTTGAGTCAGTGACTCCAATTATAGGCCTGTATTTTGTTCATTCAGCTGCAGTTACTGAGTACTTAGTAAATGCAGCCACATGAATGAAGTAATGTTTTCGTGCTCCTTACACAGTTGCATGTAGTGGAGTGGCTTAGGGCCTGGACTCTCGAGTCAAACCACCTGCCTGGCACCCTAGCTAGCTCTGCTGCTTATTCGCTGTGTACCCAGGGGCAAGTTAATTACGTGCCTCAGTTGTCTACCTGTTTGTTTTCTGTAAAACAGGGCGGCCTCACAGCACCCACCTGTAGAGTTGCTACAGTGATTAAATGAATTACTGTATGTGTAAAGCACGAAGAAGAATGTCTGGCCCATAATAAGTGCTATGTAAATTTTTGCTGATAGAATTGTTACTGTTAATTATTCCATATCTCCAAGGGAAAAGTGGCTTGTATATGAAAGCATAGACTCTTAACCTAATCTTTGAGAGATTCTTTAGGTTAAAATAGGACTTTTGTGCAGGGAAATTGGCTCCCTGATTAGAGGCAGGACTCCAGAGGTTTAGACATGTATTCCAACTGCATGTATTTCTTACTTTATTGGGTAATTGGGTCAATCAGTCCACCTTTAACTGAAGGGAGTGGGGAGGGTGCGCAAGTAACACTTACCTCATGGACACAATTAACCTTAGTTTGTTGAAGTATTTTATACCCCTTGAATAAGAACCACTGAAAAAATTCAGCTTTTAGTTTTTTAAAATAATTGCTTTCCCCAAAGCTGTGTAGTAGCACATTTGAGTATTTTTAAAGCCATTAATTAGATTAGTAGCATTTTATGGTTGGGCTTTATTTGAGGAATGGCTGCAGACGTGGAGGAAATGTGGCAGACAGACTAGAAGGCAAGCGCAGTAGCCTGGAGTCACGGGAGTATGAGAACCATCAAACGTGGCTACGTCACGGGGCTGAAAGATTACATTTTAGTCCAGTGCCTTTATTTCACAGATCGCAAAGTTGGGGCTGAAATGTGATTCTGATGCTCTTAATGAGAAATGCAATTCTAGTTTTACTTATTTTTGATACTTTTCTTATTTATTAGATGCGTTCTATGCATATATGTACATATATATGCCAAGTGCGGCAAAAATAATGTAATAGCAACATTGAATATTTTTCTATAACAGTTTTCTTGTGTCTGTTTTTACATACCTCTCTTGAAAGTTGTGAGATCAGCGAACTGATATTCAACTAGTGATTGCATGCATTTTGGAATAGAATATGGTATCTATTTTTTATGGGCAAGATTAGGCATGTTTTTGTTGGCACTGAAAAAATGCTGTGTGAAAAGAGTGACTATTATTTATTTAACATTTAACCTGAAAGTTAAAATGTGTTCAGAACAGCTCATTTGACAGTGTGAGTCAGAAGTATTATAAAGGACAAATGAGACAAGGATTTCTTACTCTTCCTCAGGGAAAGGGCCACCCTTCTGCGGGGGCAATGCCTATAAATGGTCTTCGCAGGGAAGACGTCCTCGTGGCAACAACTGCCTTTCTGGTTGGCCTGGTTTCCCCTCCCTCGCGGAGCATTGCTGCTGCAAACACTTTACTCTGCTAATTGACTCTTCAATTTTCTCGTGTTTCCTACATAAAATTAATTTTTCCTTTTTCTGCTCTCACTTTTGAAGCTCTGTGCGGCCTTGGTACCAGCTGCTTGCCTTTGTTTTCATTTTCCCCCCTCTTCTTGGTGGCTCGTTCATGATACTCGATATCCTTGGAAGGTTTCCCTTTTTTCATGCCAGAGGACAACAAATGAATCCCGTTCCTTGGTCTTTTATAGTTGGCTTTTTGGGGAAGAAAATTTAGAGAGGGGAAATTAAAAAAATTTTTACCCTCGACATTCAAGATAGAATGACAATCACTCCCGCTCACGGACTGTTTGGTCTCTGTTGATATTTTTAAGCCTTTCGGGTAGGGATTGTCTTTCCTGCCCCCAGTGATGTTATGTCTCGTGCCAAGGTAACGCCCAACGCTCAATTTACCTCCGAAATGCTCTTGTGTTTGTTTGTCTAAATAAACGTATGTGGTTTTGAACTCTACTTTTTAAAAATATTTCTGTAAGTCAATCGGACCAAAGGATTTGTGTTTCTGTTCTTTTTTTCAGAGTTAAAAATGCACGAAACATAAGCATGTACGGACATGTTTATCTCTGTAGATCGGCTGTCCTGGAGTTTGTTTTTAAGTTTGTTACAGATTACCATCTGTAACATGTGGGTGAGAAAAGCGGGTCACACTTTTGGATCACACAGGTTGTTGGTGGACTTTGAAGCACGTATCATGTGTGCGTATGATACTCTTTTGATAGCAAATAATATAAATCATCCAGAATAGGTTGTCTTGTACCAGGAAATCCAAGGGATAGATTTGGCTTTAAACACGCACACATCAGGGTTCTCCCTTTCATCCCTCTGTGATGTTTTCCTCTTAGTTGGCTTTACAGTCATGCAGGCTGTTTCCATGTTGTAGCAGAGAAAACCACCAGAAAATCCCGACTCACGTGGTCTTTTTGCTAGAGATCTGATACGAGGCCTGACACAGTAACCATCGAAGCCCATGCGATCTCTCTCAGAAGGTTTGATTGGAGCATATGCCCACTCGTGGATTAGTCACTGTGTCCCACTCTGATAGGCCAGCCGATTACAAAGTAATGACAGCCTCCTTACACATTGGAATATTGTTTGTTGAAGTCAAGATTAGAATGAAGGAGTGGCTGTGCTTGTGTCCTGCTCCTGTAGCCGGAAGCACCGTCCTTTTTTTCTAGTACTGTATTTCTTTCTAAGAACCAGGACCAGCCAATCACCTGAGCCCTCTCATTGTAGGAAACACATTGAAGTGTTATTTAATATGCCATTGATCTATAGCTGTGCTGATCTGTTTTTAAAATACCATCTTCCTTCAGCACCTAAACTGTTTTAATATCAATATAATATGTAAACAATTTAGGTTTGATTACATTTCAGGGTAACTGTTTTTGGGTAGTTTTTAGGGGATGCTTTGCTAATGCTAAAACTAATCTCAAATGGATACTCTTTTAGTCACAGTATGGGATAACTTACTGCCAGGTGTTTTAAAATCTACAGATGTGTGTGTAAATTCTGAGTAGTTCTATGAGATAGGATACTGTTTACTGTTGTTGTTCTTACATTGATTCTTGTGTACTCTTGAGTAAGTCTAGTTGGTTTATACTACCTGTAGCTGCTCTAGAAATTTGTTGAAATTAAGGAACAGTAAACAGATGCTCATGGGTGTGAGTGAACCTTAGATGGAGTACCTGCACTAATGTGTAGGCTTTCCTCGGAAACATGCCAAACAGCTAAAACTCAAGACTGTAACCTTAATCACTTTTAAAAGAGCATATAACTAGCTTTTAAAAGTGATAATTAACTTGTTCCTCATTCTTTTGAGGGGCCACATATTACTGAGGGAAGGTAAGATAACTTTCTCTTCTTTTCTTCGTTTTTTAACCCAGGCAGCTTTTTTCAGTCTTGAAAAGCTCAGTAGCTCATGGGAAATTGCGAGCCTGCTTTTCAAATATAGTTTCTTCATTATGTTCTCATTTGCTGGCAATTTAAAGATTTTTTAAAAATTTTGTAGTCGAGAGGCTGCTTGTCCAGCAGAAACGGACCTAGTCTACCTCGAGAGGTGTGGAAGCCTCTATAGAACATTTTTGGAATAGAGAGTATTTGGAAAAGTGAGTCTCCACACTAATTATCATTTTGCATTTCTTAGATTCCAGACCCTTTTGAGCAAAGTCCTGTGTGAGTCACTGGACAGAACTTCGCACCATCAGGATACTTGTGAATCCACAGTGGGTTTTATGTTCACATTGAAAACTCTTAAGTGTTGCTGAGACTAAGTAGAGGTTTTAGGTACTAGCTAAGAAACCAATTCAATCTTAACCTCTCTCATCTTTAGCTCTAAAAGAATACTTTAATTACTCTGCTGGTAGAAGACATCTGTCATATTAAATAGTGTTCTCTGATTTTGAAAAAGTGGACAAATAATATTGTCGGTATACAAATATTATTGTGTATAACAAGTAATACTCATTATATTATGTATATTTAGCTATAATATTATTTCTGTGCTTAATTTTGAGCCTCCTATTTTAATCATGATCCTTGGAAATCTTATCTAAATCTAAAAAATGACAAAATATACTCAAACACATAGAATGGAACCATATATAAAGAGAGGTTGAAGAGACAGGGAATGTTTAGTCTAGCATTTAGGTTTTGGGGTAGATAAGGGAATGCATATGATAAATTTTCACAAATAAATGAAATTGAAGGAAAAATTGTACTCTCTTGACTATGGCTCCAGGTAGTAGAAATTATATCACTTTACCATTGGAGAAATTGAGAGTTGTGTGTTGGTGTGTTTATGTGTTGGGATTGCTGATGAGGAGCCCCAGGATGGTTCGAGAGATAACTCATGGCCTGATTTTATTTTGCTGAGGACTCTTTGGATGGCTTTGCCAGCTGACTGTGGTCAGATGGATTCTAGAAAGTGATTGTGGGAAGTTGGGAAGGTTTATGAGGGAGAGGAGAGAGCAGGGTAAGGTAAATGCCACGACGAGTGGAACATAGTCAAGGAAAAGATAGTCAAAGAGAATTTCAAGCACACTTACTTTGTTGAATGTGAAGTGACTCCTCTATCTTCCACAACAAACTTTTGTAAAAATCAACTTTATTTGGTTAGTGCTTTTGAAGTTATGTTTGTGTTTTTCTCAAATGCCTAATTATAAAAGTCCAACTTCTAGGAGAAGACACTGGCTTGTAGGTGACAGCAGGGACCAAAAGAGCTCACTTCCATTTGAGTTACAGATGCACACATTTCCTGAGAGTGCTTTCAAGTAATGATGTAACTAGAATGTATTTGAGAATAGTTATAAATGTACGTAAATACTTGGGCCTAGATTAATTATTGAAGCGCCTTTTGGATTTGATTTCTTATCAACATTTGCATTCTCTCCTATGTTCTCTATTTTGTTTCTGCCCTCTGGATACTAGGAGAGTTCTAGAAGATAAATGACGGTTTAAATTCAGTGGCACCCCCATTGGTAGAACTAATTTATCATCTAATACAATGCCTTGTATCCTAAATCTGGAAAAAGATGACCATTTATAAAACAAATCCTGCTTGATTTTTGTCTGATAGACCCAATATTTCATTATGTAAATGGTGAAAATAAAAGTAAAATTTCCAAAATGGTAAAAATAAAAGTAAAACTTGTCCAAAAATGTAAACCACATGTGTTCATTTTATTGTCTGTAATGAGATGAATCCAATGGCTTAATATATTCTACCTAGGAAATAATACAGCATCTGTCCATTTCAGTCATCTCTGATTTACTTGATAATATTATGAATAAATTGAAGACTGTGTGCAAATGTCTATGGCAGGTTCATCTAGTTGCATCCAGATAGCCTCTTACCTTCCATTTCAGAAATAATAAAACTCTGGTCTTAGCGTAGCACTTTGCTGCCCTGCCAGAAAACCTGCATTTCCTAGTGTCCTGGTCTCCTTTACACCAGGTGAGTGCATGTAACTATGTCCTATGTAGTAGGAAGAATTGAAGTCTTGAGTGTTACTTGAGAAATAAATAATCTTAAAAAGGAAGAGTAGCATGCTTCTTTTTTTAATTCCTTCGTCTTGCTTCCTGGAACACATATGTGATGGCTGGAGCTTTGTCAGCCATTTTGGATGACAAAGGTAAGCATCACACTCTGAAGAATATGAAGTAGCCAGCTAAAAGGAGTTTGGGTCCTTGATGACTGTGGGATTGCCATTCTAAGTCTGGGTTAACTACCTTTACTTATTTTCTGTGAAAGAGAATTATACTTCTATCTTGTATGAGCTATTATTATTTTGGGTTTGTCAAATCCAGCTGAATCTAATTCTAGCAGGTAAAATTACTTTCCCATAGAGAAAAGCCACTAAATAGGATCATTTTTGGAGGAAAAAAATATATTTTATAGTAATTACATATACATAATTTCGCCCAAGGACATTTTTCCATTGCTTTTAGACAGAAAGGAAGGGAGAGAGGAGGGGAGACAGAGAGCCATTGATGCAAGAGAGGAGCATCAATTGGTTGCCTCCTATACACAGCCGGACCAGGGATCGAACCCATAACCTAGGTATGTGCCTTGACTGGGAATCAGACCCCCACAACCTTTTGGTTAGGGGAAGATGCTCCAACCCATTGAGCCACACTGGGCAGGGCTGGATATTTTATTTTTCTTTGGATATTTCATTCATTCTTTTGGGCGTATTCCTGCATGAGAAACTCTGATTCCCACATGTAAATATCAGTGAATATTTAGAAGCAACAAAGTATATATAGAGGGAAGAACATGAACTTAAGTTCAAATTCTGTTGGCTGTGTGGTCTTGGGGTAGTTATTGAACCACATTGAGTCTCAGTTTCATCTTTTGTAAAACTAGGGTTGTAGTGTTTTCCAAAAGTTATTGCTGAATAAATGCTTGGCTCAAAGTGGACCACATAGTGGGCTCAGAATTTACATTTGTTACCTCCTTTCCTGTTTTTCCTTTATATTAGAGATAGGAGTTCATGCCAAATGGCATATTCCTCTACAGGCACTGAGAAATAAAGAGGCCAGAAAATGGAACATGTTAAGTATGTTGGCAGAAACAAAAAGTACAGGAAACTTGTAGCTTTGTTCTTGAAGGCTACAGACAAAAAGGTGATTCAAGAATTCAGTGCCATGTACAATGAAAATTGGGTGTTTTAGGACTTAGTATTTATGTATTAAAGCAAGTTTCAGGGCTTTATATAGAGAGAACAGCTACTTAATGCTAAGATTTCTCTCACTGAGTTGGACTGTGATGCTTAAATGAAAAATCAATTGAATCAAGAGCTAGTTGTTTTCAATGATGTTTTGAGAAAATTCAAATAAAATATATTGTCCTTCTGCAGAGCAGTTTTTGTAGAAGATGAGAATAAGCAATGACGGAAGGTGGCCATTAAGGTAACTTGAAGTAACAGACTTGAGGAATTTTTGTATTTTGTTTCCAATCTCCTCTTTGTGGTTCAACTGAAAAATATAGAAAGCCTCTCATAGGGATTACTTTTATGCTCTTAGAAATACATTGAGTTAGATATTTTTATTAAGTTATTGAAAATGATAAATGGTAACAGGGGTACTTTACTGCCCTGTAGTTTTCACAACAGAGAAGCAGCTTAAGAATTGCCATTTTGAAAATTAAATATTTTTATAATTTAGCTGATAATATCTCCTTAATTAAAATGTGATAAATTAGAAGCCTAAAGCCAAAACTTATTTTTTAAAATCAACATATGTTGAAATGTCTACAGTAATGTTGCCAGTACAAGTGTTGGAGAGTGTAGTGCAAACATATTTTCGCAAATATCTGATTCCCTCCCATTTCTGGATTGTGTCCCAGTTTTAAATGTAGGGTAGGTGATGAAATTGTGAGGCATTAAATGCACTGAAAATTGCAAATGCATTCTCATTTCCCCTCACAATTACTTGACAGCTTCTGACTAGTGTTTCCTGTTTCACAGTAGTGACTGTTGTCTCGAGAGTGTGTCCCTCAAGTGAAGCACTCCTTAGAATAGAAGAGTTTTGGGGATCAGTTCCCCCATTTTTCATTTGGTCTTTAATCAGCTAGGATTGCCTTTAATCATTCCAATTTTTATATTCAGCCATATAAAAGTTAAGTTTAATGGAGTTTGAAAAATCCAAACAAGATGTATCTTATATAATTTATTTTCATGTAAAATTACGTTACTAATAAAAGCTAGCATAAGCCATTTGCTTATAGTAAATCCTGCCTTCCTCTAGGAGTTTTTAGTTTGTTTAATGGGGCTCCTGAGTAGACAGCTGTGCAGTCTGAATTGCCTTAGTCTTTGAGAACATTTCAGCTGTGAGGTTCTACCGACGTGGAGTGCTGATCTCCGCACAGACGGTGAGCGGGGCCGCGATGTTCTCCTGCGTCTCAAAACAGAGCTAAAACAGAAATTAAGAGGAATTGTATAAAATCTCCACTTCTGCCGTGTTTGCAGATGTTAGCTAAACAAATAGGAACATTAATTTGAACTTTCAGAAAATGACCTTTTTGTAATGTAATACATCTTAAACAGGAAGACAAATCTCCATTTACCTTAAGTCAGAACCTCATTGATATGTCCCAGAGATTAACTCCACGTATTGGATTCACTAATAACTCAGAATTTCTTGCTATTAAAAAAGGAGAGATGTTTATTATAGAAAAAATGCATTCCAACTCATGGGATGTTTTGGAATAAAGAATGGTGGAGCATCAGGATACTGCAAGAATCTGAGAGGTCTCAGGTGAAGGATTTGGTTAGACAGGAAGAAAAGGAAAGAAGAAACAAACTTTTGAAAATGTATTGGAATGTTCTCAATAATTTGTCTTATACTTTGGTTTCCATTTCTAAAGCGCTTTTCATGTACTCCGTTTGCTTTCTGCAGCCAGAACATTCACGCGTCACAGACACTGGTTGTCCCAGCCACTGTATTTTAACACGCCCCGTGGTGCTGTCCTGTGTGGAAGGCACTGGGCTCCGTTGTTTCACCTTTTGGTTCGTCTTCTATACATTTTGTCCTTTGTTGGCTATTTGTCTCTATAGTACGAATCTACACATTGTGTGTTTTAAAATTATTATTAAAAATTAATTGAAATTTTTAGATAAAATGACAATGCAGCTTAATTTTCCTAAACATTTTATTAAAGAAGGAGCTATTTTAACTTTATTTTATACAAAATCGCTGTGCATTAACTAAGTGAATGGTCATTTATCCAGTCTAACAACTAACATAATTCATGAATGTTAGTTCCATAAGAATGTAAAAATAGGATTCTAGATATTTTATTTCAGACATTTGCTTTTTCTTCTTAGATAAAATCTCTTCTCCAAGGTAAATTTTTCTATTAACTTTTTATTTATAAAATTATATTTGATAAATTCTAGCCTTTTTTTGTCTAGCATCACATAATTATAATTTTATACTTTCAATGAGATTGAATTTATTGTAAAGACCCATGTTATACAATTGCTTATTTGCATCACCTAAGTATGCAAAATAGCTGTTTATTTCCTTGATCATGTGTATAGTTCCAGAGTGTCATTTAAATCAAAAGTACATGGGATCTTTTTGTATTTTTCTCATTGACTTCTGCTTGTTTTTTCCAACTGCTTAATAGATTAAATGAAGTATTTGTGTAAGCCACCTAGAACAGTGCTTGACAAGGAGTAAGCAGTCATAAAATAGCAACTATTATTTTAATAATTAAACGGCACATAGTAATATGTAGTAATAATGGTAGAAAATTGAGTCTCGATAACTTATGAATGGATTTTTTGCCTAGTTCCATAACTACCTTTTGTGGGAAGAGGTAAATATAAAAAGCATAATAAATTGTCTGGCATAGATGCAGCAGCATCCTGGGAGATAGGACCCCAATGTGGAATATTGCCTCACAGAAATGGAACATAGGGTGGAGACCAGAAAACCTTATAAATGTTTGCATGACTTCAGGTTAACTTACCTAATTTTAGAATTTTCAAATTCCTCATCAGATAAATAGGAGTGACACAAACAGGTAGGACTTGTTATAAAGATTAAATGATATAACATGTAAAGAATAAGGCACAGCACGTTAGGTACTCAGCAAATATTAATTTTCTTTCTCCTAGGACAGAGAAGAGAAAAATGGCAGGAATATAATAGAAGAACAAAATTGAATACATGACACTCTTTTCATAATTTTTAAAAAACATACATTAATCTTTTAGAATTTTAGCTATACTTGGGTTCTCTGGAAATAAATCTTGAAATGATGGGTGATCTATTTCATTGCTATGACTTATTTAACAAGTGAAAATTGACTGATTCTTGATTTTTAAATGTCTCCTTTTATAAAGCTTATTTTTTGTGTTTTATTCTTTGCTTAAAACAAGATTTTAGTATTTTTTACTATTCAGTTTTGTAGCAATTACAATTTCAACTCATATTTTTAGGATGATGAATTTCAAGCAATCTGCTATTCCATCTCAAGTACATTAATGTAAATTGTATCTTGCCAAGTAAATATAATTTTATTTAATTTTAACAAAGTCCTTATATTAAAAATGCTTATGTATGCTTTTATTGTACTGAATTTTGTCATGGATTTTATGGACTATTCCTAAGTAAAATTTTTTATTTGATGAAAGTAAATACATTAATTTACAAAACCAAACATAAATTATTTCTTTCAAAGTGGAGTTTATATAGTTTCCTTTTTTTCGCTAGTCTTGCAGGACAGCTGTCACCCATTTTGAAAAAGTGTGAGGGTTTGTGTGATTATATTAATAAGTCCTGTGAGCCAGGTTGATCCACAGAGCTCAATAATCATTTAAGTTTGACTTATCTTTACTTTGATCTATTGTATTAATTATGAGAGATACTAAGAACCTTGGCAGCAAACAAACTAGTATGTAGAAAATCAGGAAGTTAATCATGGAAAGCTTTTCTTTTTATTTATACAAATACAATTATTAGTAATATTATAGTTGGAGAAGGTACAAGTAATCTACTTTAGGTAAACTTAAGTAGATGTTAGGTAACTTGATAGTTGGTTCAGTTTTTGTAATTGTACTTAGAAAATCAAGTCTTTGTTTATATACCGATCTTTTCATATGGGACACGGAATGCAGAATTAAAGTGGGGGGGTCTGGCGAATCATTGGGAGAAGCTGAAAAATATGTGCTGTCATTTTCAAACGAAAATATGTAGCATGTGATTTGAAGTAGCTTTATTACATCAGTGTAAGAACATCCTGTAGAAACATTTAGTTCTTTCACACAGTAGAGAACAGGATCTGCTTTGGTTCATTCTCACTGCTAACCATGCTTGTGTAGATTACAGAGAGAACCCTCCACCAGAATAAATTCTGTTCTTATGCAGGCACATCTGGATTTCTTTTTTAAAAAATGTATAATTGGAATTTTGTCAGGGCCCTACATGAAGATATATATATTTTTTCTTTTAGATGCTTTTATTTTATTCTCAGGTGGGGTCACATTGATTTTTTTTTTTTTGGTAATTAATGTTCCACTTCACTAAATGTAAGACAGTTTTCCGTGAACCCTAGAACAAGGTGAAGTTTGTGGGCTGTGAAGTGTCTGCCCTCTGCTCTCCCCCCACTAACACACACACATTCTGCCTTTTGGGTTTCAAGTATTTGTATGAAAGCAACATCACAATATAACTAATTCAGAGTCTGGCTGCCCCGCTTCAGAAGGGTTCTGTTTCTTATATTCTATTATATATGGGTTAGTCATTTCATAATATCCCTAGGAATAAAGCACCTGGCAACTGGAAGCCACAGGAAGTACCAAGGTAACACCTGATGTGTAGTATCGTTTGTTCCCTTTCTGTCCCCTTAGCTTTTACAAATCATAGATGACACAGGCCTTGCTCTCCAAGTGAAGAAGGGGAATGGCAGAGGTTGGGGTTCGGGCTGGGAGAGGTTTTTATATAAAACTCTCTGTTCCTTCTTCTGGGAAATAACTTCCTCTCACTAGTGTAAATGTTTTCATCTCATTGTGCTTATGTATAAAATTTCACATTTCAGCAAGTACACTTTAAACCAACAATGAAGTATTTTGTGAATATAGAATAATTTTTGAATAATACACTTTTTATGGAAAATAATTCTGAAATGTCACGCTCAAGGGGACTTTGGGAACATTCTGTATGTCAGGTGTCATGCAACCGAACTGCAGCTGGAGCGCACCACACGCACCCTACAAAGGTGACACAGACGCCAGGTTTCTGTGGGGCAGTTGCTGCCTCACAGGTTTGAAATCGAGGGTTACTTTGGCTCAGGTATAGTCATCTTGGAAGAAAACAAGTCTTTAAAATTCCATTTGCATAGCATGAACAGTTTTGAATGTGGAAAATACATTAAATTCTTGAGAAATAACTCTTAATTTCACATTCCAGGCCCAACTTTAGGCGTATGAATCTTTAAGAGCACAAATAGAAGTCCATGTAATGTGTACACATGAGTCATTACAAGATGTACTGTCGAGTTGTTTGGGACACACCCAATAATGAAAAGGCCAAAGAATGTATAAGATATAATTATGAAATTCTGCCTTGATTACTCAGTTATTGCGCTTTATCATTAATTATTTCTGGATAACAGATTCAGTAGACTCCTAGTAAGGATTCATACTTTGAAGTGGTGGTTGTGTCCTTTAATGAAACTGAACTTACCATAGAATTGGAGTATAAATAAGGACACACTTTAAAAGAAGTGTGTCCTTAAAAAAAGCAGTGAATGCTTCAGTTATAACCTCATTGGTTACTTTGGGCTGTGAAAAAACATCGAGCATATTTTTTGCTCCTAAGGAAGGCTTCACATACCAGGCACCTAGTGTCCAAGGCTTGGCCCGAAGGCACATCTGGTAGATTTAGGAATGTAAGAGAAAATTCCAACCAAAAAAGTTGACCGTGTTTTAACCTTTTTAACACTACCAGTTATAACTACATTTCATAATCAAGATAGTCACCATTTGTCACATAATTGAGGTAAGCCATTTGTTAGGAGAAAACTTTTTAGAGAGTTAGTTTGTCCATCTGCAGGCATTAACGTTGGACTTTAAAGAAGGTTCATTTTCAGTCGATAAGTCAGCTAACCATGGTGACCTATCTGGTTTCCTTGGTTTGTGCTGCCAAACTACATTCTCGGAATTGTTTTGCAGAGGTAAAAGCCCAGAAGCAGTGAAAATATGGGAGTTATTCATCCTCATTTCAACATATTCTGTGTTCAAATTCCCTGGGACCAGGAAAAGCAGAGCCGTGATCACGACGTTGACTGGAGTGAAAGTTTACAAGGCAGAACTCTACCCTCAGACGGTCTCGTTTTCCGTGCATGCCGGGTCATTTGTATAAATACAATATGCCAACAAAATCTGGTTTTCTTTGATTTAAAATGAAATTAGGGCAGTGATTTCTTTTAATTTCATTTCAGATTCTTCGAATGTACAGCAGGATCTAAGTGTAGCGTGCTTTGCTGGGAAAAATTATTTGGTAGTTTGGTAGAGCTAGCATACTGACAACACCAGTGCTTCAGAGAGGGGGAGAGGCGGTGGTGTGGTCACCGAGATCTTCAACAAGTGCTCGTGGAGGAGAGGTCAACCAGGAGGGAAAGAGCGCCGCCCTTGGCTCGCATTCCTGGTCCAGCTCTGAGACCTTGCAGTCATTGGTTTGGTCTTGCTTATCTGTGCCCTAATTCTCACATCTCAAACTAAAGGAGACGATAATAGCAAAACAAAAAAAGAAATGAGAGTACAACTTTCACAAAATAAGCAGTCTATATAAAATAAAGGAGTTGGATTGGTACATCAACTTCAGAATGACAGTAAAATTTAGAGCAAGGAGAAAAGTCTGAGCTCAGCTTGTTTACTTTCTGATTTGCTTTTGCTGAACATTTTTTTCTTTCAGGTCAGAATAGGAGCCTTTTTGTGTTCTCTTTATTCTGAGAAGTGAGGATGGTAGTGGGTATACAGCCCATATTTGTTTATTTTTTATGGCGTTCATATGTCAGTTATCATTGTTGGTTTCTTAGTTTCACACTCATTTTGGCTTTACCTCCAAAGTTGGCTGAAATTGAGCGCTTGCAATTTGTGGCTTTCTGAGAGGGAACCTCTGTGGTCAGGTGGAGGAGGCAGGCCACATTCCAACATTGGAGTGGTAGGTGTTCCAGACAGAGCACTGATTCTGGAGTGAGTTAGGGTGCGGGGTGAAAGTTGGCTACTTATTCAAGCCACACCTGAAGCAGTGTATTTTAAACAGGAAAGTGCCGCTCTAATTAGCTAGCCCAATATGCAATTAGATTAATGACAGCTAACTGATTTAGAAACCTCTTCCAGGGTGAGCTAACCAAACAAGAGGTGTTTCATGGATGTGACAAAGAGCTAATTTTCCTGCATTAAGGAATTTGTAATTTTACCTCTCGTAGTTGTTGTGAATGCCTCAACACCTTATGAAAGTAACGCACATTCTCTTTCTCTTTTTTGGGAGGCAGTGCTAAAACTTTTTCCTTGGAAACAACTGTTCTCTTGGGAAAAAAAAAATCTATCACTTAAATTTACTTGTCCAGTAACCCTGGGCTCTCAAAACGTTGTATAAAGCTTTGAAATTAACTAGTTTAATTGGTAGTGAAGTTCTCAGGTTCTGAAGGTGGATGTATTTCCATCTTTTAAGACTGACTGACTATATGATCATTTTTGTGAACTCTGAAAAACACTTGGAAAACTATATGGTTGTTAGGGCAGGTATGTTTCATGACTGGTAGATGCCAGGAGAAGATATGTGTAAAAGTTAAAAACTATCATCATTGATTTTTTTCTAAACCCCTCCAAACCTTTGATAAACTTTTGTTTGGTGCTTTTGAAGTAGGAAAATTATGACAAATGATTTTACTCTGAAATTGTACTTGAATAGAAGTTTTTGAATTTTATTTTATCCTCTCAAAAGAATACAGTTATCTTTTACCTTTTATATGAAAAAAGGATGATTGTTATCATTTTTCCTTCATACTTGTACTTTAAAAGAAGCATATTCTAGGCTTTCTCATCAGTTAGCCTGGCCTCAAATTAAATCATGGAAACAGATCATTATAATTCAAGTTTTCAGTACTTGTTGATTACTTAGAAAACTTCAATTATGATTAAAAGTAGCCATTTAAATTCATTTCACATTTTTTTTCTGAGGTGTGAAACATACTATTTCCATAAACCTTAATTTAGAAAGTATTCTTTATTTCTTTTGATCACCTCTTAAAAATATGACTAAAATTGGTAGAGGATGAATAAAGAATAATAATACCTTTTGCAGACTCAAACAGTTCAGTTTTCAAATGGGACCTTCAAGGTTCACAGGCGCAAAAGTCACTGCAAGGCAGTCAAGCTGCCTGAAAGCCAGGCAGTTTTTCTGTTCAGATGCCGCGGAACCTTTTTAGCCATTCCAAACTACTGGCATCATTTGCTCTGATTTCAGATAAGCAAAATAAAGTAAACAAACTCCTGCCCATGTGGAAACTGGTTCTGCTGTCTTCTGTTCTAACTCTGCAAAGCCTGAATATCTCCCCAGTATCTTTGAATGGGGCTCATTGTTTATTTATTGTGCTTTTCACAAGTGCTTGTAACTTCACCCTTGTTTTACTAATAGCTTTCTTCTAAAGTGGGTTGACATTTCAGTTAATTTTCAATGGCCTCAATGTTTTTTCTTAAATTGGGCCAGACCAATGGGCCTATTTAAAGTTAGACAGCCTCATATAAATTGTAGCATATAAAAATAAGGAACGTTTATTAGAGGTTTTTGAATTTGTTTTCCTATTTAAAAACTGTAAGGTCAAAGATAAATTTTTATTTCATATTCTTTAATTACTTGTGTTGGCAAATTAAATAAATGGGTATAGAGTTTAGAACTTGTGGAAGCTGTAAGTTTTTATGTTAAAACCTATTAGGTTATGGAAATATATTTTATTTTTAAATATAATACTGTTTAAAATCTCACATGAGGAGTTTAGATTAGATTGATCAATGACTTCCTTATCTAGATGAGAAAGTTGAACATCCTATACAACATTCTGTGTTTAGATTTTTATTGCATTAATTTTAAAAACCATAAGTGAAAGCTTTTTTGTCTATAGAAATTAAAAATGAAACTGCAGGAGAATGTTGTCCTTATACCAAAAATTAAAATACAAATTACAGTGCATTATTGGCGCAGAAATGGGCGCCAATAAGCAAAGCCCGGAAACAGGTTCTAGTACATAGTGAAATGAATTAAGTAATAAAATAATATTTTAATTAAATAGAAAAGGCATGGATTATTAAAAGACTAAATGGCATAGCTTTTAACCTTATTTGATATCATAAACACAGATACCAAATATATTAACAACAAAATAAAGCTAAAAAACAACTTAAGTGAAAACTACTAGGAGAAAACAATATTAGTAAAATGTCCTGCTGAAGGTGGCCCTCATAAGCTTGCTAAGAAACTGACTCATAATGCAAAAATTGCAGGTTTGGTTATATAAAGTAAAATATTCTTATTCGCAAATGACAGCATAAACAAAGGCAGAAAAATACTTACAAAAATATGGTAGACAAATTCACATGCTGTGTAAAGGGCTTCCATGCACTGATAAGAGAAAGCATATGAAGAGTAGGTGAGATGCAGACGCGGCCAGTGAAGATTCATCAGTGCACCCAAGCCCTTGAGGGCCAGGATAACACAAATGAAAATGTTAAGTGTCGTGTGTATCTCTTCAGACTGGTTAATTTACAAGGGCTTAACATGGCTAATGTTAATAAGGTTATGGAGTAATTGATGTTTTTGTATTCTGTCGATAAGAGTGTGAATTTTTTACACCTAACATGTACATCGCAGTGGTCCTGTCCTTGTTAGAACCCACCCTACGGAAAGTAACAGTACGTACGGATAGAGTACAGGGACGTCTATTGTTTGTGACCTACATGTTGTTAATATAACTTGATTGTTAAAAAATGTATTTTATCAATTAAAAAATCAGTGACAACATTTTGAACCAAATATGGTACATTTAAAGTATGGAATATAATATGGTCATATTAAAAGTAATTGGTACATATCTCTCCGCTTGGAAAAGTGTACATGATATTTTTGAGTGAACAAAGGAAATTGCAGGTTTTTGTGTATACATAAATATATGATCATGTATTATATATCTTTTGGTAATAAAAATTATTCTGTAAAATGAATACATTTACACATTTTAGTGTACACATAGTCAAAATATGGGTATTTTTTTAGGGTGGGTCAGTGTTAGATCGTTGGAGAGGTAGAGGTAAAAGAAATATGAGCCTTTATTAACATTTGTAATTTTAGTAGTACCAGTAAACTTTTAAATAGATATTTTGACCATTTTACTTTCAGAAAATGTTATTTTGAAACAAGTCAGAATTACACATCTTATGAACAAATTATTACTGACTTTAGAGGCAAATATACAGAACTATAGGTTCTGCCCTGAAGCTCCCTTCTCATTCTGGCATGTTCACAGGGGAGAGTGAAGCCCTGCCTGATTATGAAATGTCCTTCCGGGGTTCTTAACAAAGGGGTGGGATTCGAAGTAGGTGTAGCTTTGAGTAACACCCAAACAAAATTTAATGGCCACTCCCCATTCTTAAGTGAGACATAAGTTTGGCCCTAAACTTTTCCACTTGATTCCTGCATGCAGTTTACAATTCTGCCTTAGAGCGATCCAGGAGGCTCCTACTGCCTTACTTCTAAAAGGCAGTGGCTGGGAGAGAGCCAGGAACTTTTGACGAGTCATGTGAGGCTCTGCCTTGCTGACAAAGGGTCAGATTACTCTCATGGCTCTGAGACTCAACTTCTCTTTTTGTCAAATGGGCATGATAATATTGAGAATTAACTGGTTAGTACTTTCATGTTCTTTGGAGTTCTGTATAAAAAAAAGTATGGTAATGATAGAGATGGCACATTCTGTTAATTATCTTCCTGTTAGTTTCTATAATAAACTGCCATGCAGATCAAGAATTATTTATTACTCTGTGGTAACATGCTAACTTAGAAAAGTTTGTCCTTGCCTATATGGTGTTATGTAGTACTAAGATGCTTGGAATAATACTTCATTGCAACTTGCCCTTCTCATAGTGTAAGTAAGGGCCAGAGGGGCCTGGAACATGAGGCTGCTACTACATTTTAAAGACGCTCAAATGACGTTGAATCCCTTGTCCATGGTTACATAGCTGGTTAATGACAGAGCTGAGAGCATGCTGGGAAGTATTTCTGGCATAAATGAATTCATAGAGTCATCTCTTTACTTTCAGTATGGGGCTTTTTCTATAGTACTTCTACATTTTACTTAATAGTTCCTTATTATCATACCTGTAACAAACATTATTCAGAAGTCTAGGTAATCTCTACCAGGTAGATTCTACTCTAAAACAAGGTGTACCCTTTTAAAAGCTGGGTAGCTTTGCTTTCCTTTTTTCCTTTCAAAACTGAAATTTCTTTGGGATATTCTCTAAGCTTTATTAAATGGATGACTTGTAGAAAACATGTATAAGTAATTTACTTAATTGCATATTTTTTTTAATAGGACCATTATTTGCTGGGTTTCTTTGAGCTCATATGTGATTTAAACATACCCAAACTCACATACACACACATTTAAATATATAAGAATTTTAATAAATTAATCATGTTATTTGGAGTAAGCATCATATCATTAAATATGAAAAAAACAGTAAAAGGTAACTTAAAATACATAAACCACCCTTTAAAAACCTAAACAGGATTACTTTTCCTAGAATTGAACATGGTGGTTGCATTACTTGGATGAAAAATGATCAAGAGAATTGGGTGAGTTACACACTAATTTCATTGGACATATTTGAGTTGGGGGCTAATGTATAACAATCAGAGAGTATCCTGTTGTTTTTGATATTAAATGAGTTGAATGTTTTAGTCCCAATAAATTTTGGACATTTGGAGGTGTGAGTGCTTGCTTTATGTTGTGTCTGTGTGTGTGTGTTTAGTTATATGTTACATATTTTATAAACAAATTTATATAAATATAAATTTATAGATAAGGGTTTACATAAATATGTTTCTGTGCTGGTATTTAAAATGATTCTGTTTATGATGAGTGATGATGACTTCTGTTAAGGACCTTTGAAATGGTTTAAATTAAGATCCTATGTATTAAATGATTTTCTAACATTGAGATAATTTGTTTAATGTTTTCCCCCCTTATTCTATCTTTAAACCATCAAATTACCTATGAATAGTTATAGAAACAATGATACTCTTAGTATGGAGAGAACTCAGAATTACTCAGAGTCTCTTAACTTTTGGGGAGGCAGATAGACAGTACAGTCTCGAGTAACATTTAAGACCTCACGTGAAATACTATCTTATGTGGCATAAAGGAACTTTAAAAATTAACTTAAAAAGTAATGAAAATATTTCATCGCTGTGGTAAGACTAATTCCCTAGGAGACTGTCATCACAGTTTATGCTTTTGATCTGATTTATTCCCTTTGTGTGTCGGGAAAAACCTAAGCCAAGGTGTGTGACTTTGTCAGTCTTCGATCCCAGTGGGTTTTCTGGTGAACCGTGTTTTATAATGTTACCGTAACTCACATCTTCTGGGTACACAGTATTTATATGAGTAGTTTGACTTGACAGCTTGAAATATTTAATGTGTAGGTGCACTAATCTTAGCTTCTGTTAAATAAGGTTGGTAACATTTTAGATTATTTGTCCTTATGGTTCAAATCATGTGTCTCTCTGAAATAGCAGTCAGCACATTACTTTTCTCCCTCCTCCTTGGGAGACTGTGTTCCTGGAGGGCAAATACCGTTATCTTAGTTACACTTACAAACCTAGTGGCAAGCACAGAGCTTGGCACATAGAGAAACAGTGGCACCTCCGTACTCGTTGTTAATTCGTCCCAGAACTTGCGACAAGTGCCGAAACCAATGAATACCGAACGACTTTTTCAAGCAGTGAGTAATGAAGCACTTTCTCTTGCTGGGCGGTGTCGTAACTCATACAAGTTCTAGCAAGTGTGATGAGTGCTGAGCAAGTGGCGAGTGCGAAATCATTTTTTTCTCATCAAAATGCAACGAGTATAGGGTTTGACGAGGACCAAGGTATGACAGTATATGTACATAAAGATAAAATATAGACATAGGTATTCCATAAAAGTGTTAAAAGAATGCCCTTTAAAGTAACCTCAGGGGGTGTGCGGGATGCCTGTTCTTAATGGTAAAGGAGACGCTTACAACCTGATGAAAATAAGTTGGACTTTTTTCTAATAGAAATTATAAATCATTGACTCAGTATCACTTACATACACTTACTCCATGCTTGTTAACAATGGGGTAGCAAGTCTCTGTCCTCTAGCATTTCACAGACATAGAAGACAAAACTATAAAATTCTGATAGGTAAAGTTAATTTTAAAAATGATCCCTGCTAGATGTATGGAAGGACAAGCCAGTCACCGGCTTGGAAGGACAGCCAGCTATTGGGTGATTTTGAACAAAGTTTTCTTTGCATCAGTTCAGTTTAGAAGGGATTAGGAGACTCTGTGGTGCTGAGTGACTTTGGTTTGCACCTTAGGGACTCTTGAGCTTGTTTGGGGGTCACCTTTCTGTAATGTTGGCGTGGAAGATGTGTGATCTGCTGCTTGTGCTGATTCTAAGATCCATAGGGGAAAAGCCAGAATCCTAGCTTTCTGGAACTGAGAGGAACCTCAGGAGTCATTCATTGGAACTGGCTTGTCGCCGCTGAGAAAACCCAGCAGGGATTTGCCCTGCACACAATGAAGTGTGAGCAGAGCCAGTTCCTTTAAGAGCTGGTTCTCTGACTCCTGGTCATACTGCTTAGCATCGGCAGTGTGCTTTCACTACTGACGTGCTGGCGATACAAGGAAAAAACAGCTGAACTATTCAAACGGAAGGAACTTTAATCACAACATTGTGATGAGGCAAGAAAAACCAATCGAGCAAAGCTACCTTCATGATTGTACTTAAGAATGCCTGAAGCAATATGCAGCAGACCTTCCTTATCTAAGACTTAGGGAAGGGGATCCTCTTTGCCCTTACCAATATTCCTGCACAAAAGAACAGGGGAAAAATTCCTGTAGAGGCTCCTGTCATGGTGGGTTATATTCAGATTTTCTGCTACCATCTGATTATGAGGGTGGGGGCTATGGCCTTTCCCAGGGTTCATCATCCATGCGTTCCCCTTTCTGGTAACGGAGGCAATTGGCGGTATTCCGTCTGCATAGTCAGACTGTATGGCTTTTAAAAGACTGTGGGCCGGCTTCAATCAACTTATGTCGGTCTGCTGATGTTATCCTCACTAAGCAGTGACCTGTATTACAAAGCCAATTCATGATGTCCATATAGTAATAACTTTGGATGCGGTAAGTAAGTGTGATGATGATTAATTTTACTTCATGCCTTTTGAAATGGAAGCTTATAGTTCCTCTTAAACTTACTATGTATTAGGCACTGTGCTAAAATATATACTATTTGTTATCTTGAATAAATCCCATTGAAACTCTAAAAGAAATAGATTAGAGAAGATTAGGAAGGCACAGGGAACTTGTTACTTGCCAGTGTCATTGACAGAAGGCAACCAAACTTGATTACAAAGAATACACAACATAAGAAAACAAGGAAGGCAGCAATGTATAATATTCCTTGTTTTGTCATTATGAGGTCTGCCCAGAAAGAGTCCAGCCATGTAATATGAAAAGTAGAGGCATTTATTGAAGAAGATACAAGATACAAGAAACAGTGTACATAGGACAATGACACCTCAGTCCCCTTCAAAGTAGGCACCTTGGGACCTCACACAGTTCTCCCAGCGTCTCTTCCACTGTTCAAAACACTTTGCAAAATCCTTTGTTGGAATTGCCATCAGCTGCCCAGTTGTATTTTCCTGAATCTCATCGACAGTCTGAAATCTCTTCCCTTTCAAAGGTGATTTTAGTTTTGGGAAGAGCCAGAAGTCGTTAGGGAGCCCATTCTGGTTCACTGCCTGTGGTTTGAATCAAGTCATTAGCAACTGCAGCACGATGTTCCTTCTGCTCTGGCAGCAGAAGTTGCGGAACGAGTTTTGCCATGACACTTTTCATGCTGAGATCCTGCATCAATATCTGGGACACAGTTTTTGGAATCCCCAGATCAGCTTCTAGTTCTCGCACTGTCAGTTGCTGATCTTTGTTGATTGCAATCCATGCACGTTCAACTTTCTCAGGTGTTGTGCTTGTTGCAGGCCTTCCAGAACATGGATCACTTTCAACAGATTCTCGGCCATCGTCGAAACATTTGTGCCATACTCTTATTTGCACTGCACTCACTGCATCGTCTCCGAAAGCCTTCTGAATCATCCAGATAATTTCCACGGAGGAATGTTCAAGCTTAACACAATTTGATGCAGATTCATTGCTCTACTTGCTCAGTCATTTTGAATGTGATGGACACGTAGTACACGTGCTTACTCCCCACTGACTAGTACAGTGAAGTCATCATTGTTCACACATGTGCATTTCAGTCCACTCTCCTTGGCTGCCGGGTTACATAGATGTCATGCAAACCGTTCTCATTATATTAACAATGGCTGGACTTTTTCCAGACGGACCTCATTTATCATCACCTCTGATGTGAACCTTGTAAGTTCCTAGAATGATACTGTGTTTAATTGCGCAAATAGTAAAATTTTTCTAAAGAAGCTCTGGATGTTTTAAATATATTGTTATTTCATGTATTCTTATTTAACTTAAAATATTTTCAATGTGATTTGACTGCAGACTTGTTATAGACGGGACCATTAAGGACACATTAAATGACTTACCAGTGTTTCAATATGAGTTACTGACTAACTTCAGCTATAATTTTAAATCTAACTTTTAGGTATATGATTGTTTATCAGTGGTACTCACCTATGCATAAATGTAAGTTTTTGCCTATGTCTGAAATAATAAACTTTAGAAAAGCTGTCTTTCATTTTTTTAAAATGTCATTTGGAAAAAGAAACAGTAAATTGGTAGAAACCCTCAGGAAAGTAAGCCTGTAACTAAAATCCTTAAATATTATAAAATGAGCCCTGGCTGGTGTGGCTCAGTGGTTGAGTGCCGGCCTGCTAACCAAAGGGTCTTGAGTTTGATTCCCAGTCAGGGCACATGCCTGAGTTGCAGGCCAGGTCCCCTGTAGGGGGTGTGCAAGAGGCAACCACACATTGATGTTTCTCTCCTTCCCTTTCTGCCTTCCCCTCTCTCTAAAAATAAATAAGTCTTTAAAAAAATATTATAAAATGAAATAGTCTCCAGAATATATAGGAGTGATAGGGACATATGGGATTCCATCTTTAAAAAGAGAATACATATACTCTACTTACCTCCTGATTATTTTTGAAGAGTTTAACTTAAGGCAAAAAAAGAAGGTGAGCTGGTTTACTACAACCTGTAATGTAATGAATATAGTTCATTCATCTTCCTCTTACTCCTCCTTAGCTTTCTTACATTGCTGTTAGTGAGCAGTGCAGTGAACAAAAGTAGGCGCTGGGAGAAATGTGGCCTGTTAGACTCTAGGTGAATAATGCACTTAAAAAGATACACGTATATAATGCCTGTATTTAATTGTGGAAACAAATACCTTAGCCTATTGATAATGGTTAACTGTATCTTTTACTGTGAATGAGACACAATAAGAATCTTAAATTATTTAAAGTTTACTTTAATTGCAATCAGTTAAATTTATTTGAGAAAAGTACCCACTTTAACAAGGTTGGTAATTCTTAACGAAGTTTGGAAATACCTCTCATGCTACCACATAAAAATATCTTTAAAATGCATAATATTAGTTTTTTAAGCTTAAATAGTCAGTGTGGTTCTCCTTTTGGCACATTTTGCTTAAAAGACATAATATTCCTTTAGAAATAAAAAAAATAACTTCGCTTCTGTTCAATCTGTTACAAAGAAAAAATGGGAAGGCACCATTCTTCAGGCCTTACAATTGCAAAGAAGTTTATGTAAAGTTCATACGATGTTGTATTTGGTCCATCAGAAAGCTGAAGATCCCCCTCTCTAGTGTTCGACTTGCAGAGTCTGAGTGATTTTTCTTTTTTCACTTTCCCCTGGTATTTAGAACTCCAGTTAAGAGGACTCATGGACATAGATGGGAACATCTTTAAATTATTACAGTAGATTATGGCTACATGGCAAAAAGTTATTTGTAGATTTTCTAATTATCTGGTTAATTTAATTAGTGTTGACTGCAAAAAGCTATAATTTAGACTTTTCCCAAAGAGAAAAGTTTGAAACAAAGTAATCATATCAAAACAGTTGCCAAGTTTCCATTCTGTTTTTTTCTATCTAGATGTGGTCTTAAGTCATAAGATCTGCAATGAGATTCTGAATAAGGGTGTCCAGTTTTCCAAAAGGAAAGTTCTAGAAATGTTCAGGAAATGTTACTTAGAATTCCATAATAATCTTAGAACATGTATGTGCTCATGTTTAATTTGTCTGTTTATTCATAAAGTGTTTTAAACCAACAAATGAGTGAATATTCTTTTATATAAGTAGCTCTTTCCCTTATGTAATTGCCTGTTGGCAGCAAACCCTACCTTATGTACAGTGGTCGTTTGGTGTCCTGAGACCCCAGATTGTTAAATTACTTTAATGTGTAATGTTATTCCCCTAGTAGTTTCCAGTGGGGTAGGGGTGGGGGCGGGTAGTGGCAGTGTCTGGAGATATTTTTGTGGTCATAACTAGGGGTAGGGCTCAGGTACTCGTATCTGTCTAGTGAGTAGAGGCCAGGGATGCTACTGACCAGCCCACAGGACACAGGACAGCCCCCTCCAGTAAAGGATTATTTAGCCCACAACGTTAGTAGTGCTGAGGTTGAGAAACCCTACTCTAGATGGAAGGAACTGTCTTTCTTTCTCTCTTGCCATACATAATGTATTTAGTTTTTTCATTATTAAAATGTCCTGAAATATACTCTTAGAAAATGGTAGTATTAGAGACTAAAATTTAGCCCCTAATGAAATACTTGAAGTTAGCTACATATAGGCCATAAAATTATAGCATCTAGTAGACATTTGGATATAAAATTATAGTGCTGAAGTACACCTGAAAAAATGGTAGCGATTTGGTAAAATTTGGTATGTATCCAACACAACATATTGCTAAGGCTGGAAGGGGCCTTAATGGTTATCTGATTTGATGGTTCATAACTGAGGTGATGTGTTGATAGGCATCAGTGCTTTGAAATTACTTGAGGAGATGCCTTCCTCAAAAAAAGTTCTTAGAGGCCCACTCTCATCAGTGCTTTTTATAAGTGGACCTGATGACCTTACTCCTATTCCCACTCCTTTTCCTCTCTGAGAGCCACTGCTTTCTCTACTCCTTGTGACGTGGTGTCTCAAAGATGCTTGCTTCCTGTAGGTAGCAGGTACCACAGTTAATTAGTAACTGCTGAACTTAAAAAAAACAGGTCATTCTTTCCTTATTTGCTTTTTTTTAAATCTTTTTTATTTGTTACTCTTAGAAAATCTCATTTTTTACTGGATCAGACTTAGAGGTAGAATCCAGTAAAATCTACAGCCTACATCGCTTGGCAGTCTGTTCCTGGCATTTCTCTTTGGCCTCTTTCATTCTTTTATCCAAAAGCTTAGCATATTCTGTGGACTCTTCCTTATTTTTCTTAGTATGTTGTTTCTGTAGAGAAATACACCAGCGTTTGTGTTGCAGGACACGTAGAGTAAGAAGACGCTGGATCTTGGATGCTTTGCCCTAGGTTTCTTGCCTTCCTTGTTTAGGGGCTTTCTCACAACATATTGGCGGACATCATCTTCTTCAGAGAGATTATAAAGTTTGTGGATTCTGCCAGCTCTTTTGGGCCCCAGGCAACAAGGCACAGTAGTATCAGTGAGACCAGGAGTATCTTTCTCCCCTTTTTTACAATGTCCAAGTGGGGAGCACAAATTGGCATCCACAATGCAACCCTGAACAGATTGCACTTTCTCTCTTTGGTCCTCCTTGGTCTGTAACAGGAATGCCCCTTACTCAGCAGCAGGTGGACAAGGCGATGGGTCAAGACACCCTGCTTCATGGGGAAACCTTGTTTGTCATTCCCACCACTGATTTGAACCACATAGCCCTTCCACTCTCCACCCAGAGCATCAACAGCAACTGCTGTGGCCATACGCTTCACATAAAAGGTACAAAGTTTGTGTTCATTGTCCCTTTCAATGAGTTTCTGGCAACCAGTGGCTGGGAAAGAGATGTTCAGCTTTCCCTTGAAGCAGCAGATCGCCTCCGAGGCACCACAAAAGAGATAGCCCTATTGCTTTAGTAGGCTTGCTTTCAAAATACTGAAATACCGATTTTCCTGTCTATGTAAGTTCATTCTCCTTACACTTACAGAATGCCCCTAGGTGTCTGGCAGACCCAGTGCCAGCAGTTGATACAGATACAGTCCTAGCCCTCATGGAGCAGAACACAGACCAAATAAAACAAATAAGCAAATGCAATAAAAGGAAATCTGTAGGAATAATTAACAAACAGGAATAAAAAAATTGAAAGGGACCTAGCAATTGCTTGGATTATCTGAGACCCAAGGAGTCAAAGTGACTTGCCCAAGGTCACCTAATTACATGCCAAGGTGGAGATGGAAGGGGGGGCAAGGACCTTTGGACATAGCTCTGCTCTGCCACTCCATGCTCACAGACGTGCAGGTTGGGAACAGGAGCATCCTGTAGCTCCGGAAAAATACAAGGGTGTGTACTGGGGTAGGAGCAGGTACTGCAAAGAGAAAGTGGCCAGCACTCCTTCCTTTCTTAAGAGGACACAGCCATCCATGGGGTGGTTGGTATCCCATGGAGGTCTGAAAAGTGAAGATTTTGTGAGCTCTTTTCAGCCCTTGTGTCAGGCTCTGGGCAGTCCATAGCTGCCCGAACTGTCATTTGGAAAAGGGGGGAAGGTGGAAAAGGGACTGGAGCCGTGAAAGAAGGGAGGAGAACACAGCGTGCCGGTGGGGTGACAGTAGGGAAAAGATGAGCCCATTTCCTGCCCCAGCTTTGGACGGCACTTGCCCGCGGGCTGCACCGTGAACATGGCTTTTGTTTCTCGGCCCCCTTCCCGTAGCCGACTAAACCTGTAATGCACCAAACTTTTAATACAACGTTTTGAAATAGTGGATTAGATTTGGGTAATATGGCTAGCAAGTTTGATTTATCAGACATATAAATCATAGCCTTTAAATGACCACATAGATTTGGGAAAAGATTAATCTATATTTAAATTTGTGATATGATACATGAGATTTTCATATGGAAATACATTTTAATAAAACTAGATTCATTATTCACCATATGATAAAAACAGTTTTTCTCCTTTGAACCACATAGCTTTTAGGAATTCAGAAAATTTTTTTCAGGAACATACTGTGCTCTCCCCCTGCCACTCCCTACTGCTGTGTGTTCTTTTTTTTTTTTTTTTAGTTAATTGTTGTTTGCTGTGTCTTAAGGACTAAAAGCTCTACTTCCTTCCACCTGGTTCATTATTATTTTCAATTTTTTTTCTAAATTGGTCAAGGAGTATTGTGGCTTTGGAAATTCTCTGATTCATTGCCACGGCACAGTGGCTTCGGAATATAGCGCTCAAAAGTGAAACTCTCTAGAATAATGGTCTCTTTGGCCCCTGGGAGAGCGGGTTAGATCAAAGCAGAAAGTTATTTTGATCCACAAAGAAGAGGCTGATTCTGAGGTCACATGTCTGTCCTGATGGAGTTAAGGATGAGCAGTCTGATAAGCTTTCAGCTGTCAAAACAGATAAGGTAAAATTAGGAGTTTGTCAAAAAGCCATGGAACTTAACTAGGACTACAAATAACATCTATGGCTCTCAAAGTTTGAGTACAAAACGCCCATATTTGAATTTAATAGACATTTATTGGAATTTTATTGTTTATTATATGCTAGAAAGTTGGGAAATATGAACGAATTGGACATAGTTCCGGCCCACAAGGACCTAAAACCTTGTAGGGAAGAGAAACTCTGGTATTGGGGGCCCTGTGTATACAAGACAATACCGTCAGTGGGTGCAGAGGAGGCGAGGGAAGTGGCGGGCCGTCTAAAGACTTGTTTATCACCGTACCCTTCGCACTGCCATTGCCTCCTACACGTCATCCTGGTCATTAGCCCGCATTCGCTTTTGCAACTATTCTTCAGGTGGTGGTTCCTTTCCTTTCCGGAATGTCCTTGAGAAGGGCTGCGCCTTATTAGTCTTACTCTTGCGGTCTGTCAGTGCCTCACCCGCTGAGCACATTCGATCTCATGACTGACGGACTGAGGAATGGATTAATGGGCGAAATGCTGTGACAGAGGTGGGGGAGTAGGGTATGGGTATGGACTGGTAGAAAGTTGAGGCTGGGAGTGGAAGGGAGGTAGGGGAATACTCCACACCTGCACAAGGTCATACTGAGAACGCGATGTGCTGGGAAGACGGTTTGTGTCAGATTTATACAATAGTGGAATGCATGTTGGCCTTTAGGTCGCAAGCACTAGGAAATGAGGTTCAGAGTGGATTGAACAACACCACAAGAGCAACTCTTAACTTTTCCAAATGAGGAAATGGCCCCAAGAGAACTCCCATGAGTGAAAGCAAAGCAGGAAGTTGTTTTTGCCCCACACAGAAGAGCTAATTTAGTTAGTCTTCCTAAGTAACTGAATTGAGTTACTGTTGTCCCAAGTAATTGAATAGACCAGTCAAGGGGCAAATCTTCATCCTTTGAACCAGACAATCAAACGATCATTTTGCTCTCTTGGGCTCTGCCTTCCTACCTATAATGGCTTTCTTCTCATGATTGCAAAAGGGCTGTAGTAGCTCCAAACCTCACATGGCTACAACACCAAATACCATGGAGCTAGCCGGTGCCAAAGTCTCCTGTATCTGAATGACTCTGATCTTGTTATCTGCACATCTGAGAACCAATCACTGTGTCCAGGGAGTCGGGAAAAGCGATTTGGCTTTGGTCGCTCTGGCTTTGTCCCAAGAGCCAGTATTTACCAGCTGCCTGCACGTTCTCTTTCAGGGGCTGCAGGTGGTTCCAGTTGCATGCCCACACCTCCACTCTCACCTTGGCCCTCTATGTTTTCTCCCTATTTTCTTTTTTTCCAGCGCACACATTACCTTCTAACACGCTGTCTGTTTCAGTGTTGTAGTAGATAGTCTCTCCTCGTGGGGATGCAGGCTTCAGCAGGGCACCAGTTTTTGACTGTTTTTGTCTCTGCTCCATCTCCTTGGCCCACTGTGTGTGTGCTCGATAAACGGTTGCTGGTATGAGTGGAATGGGAGAATGAAGAGACAGTGTCCTTACTTTCTAAGCTGAGATTCTTGTGGGGGAGGATATCTATTAAATAACTAAGTAAATAAGAGAATACCAGATAGTGATAGCATTGTTAAAAATAGGACACAGTGCTGGGGCAGCAGGTGCAGGAGGAGTGGTCTAGTTTGGTGGGAGCGTCCGCCTTGATTGTATGGCTGCTCACGGGAGAGGCAGGGGTTCCCAGAGGAGATCCCGAGACGGCAACAGCAAGTTGTCCAGCTGGCATGGAGATAACGACAATGTGGTCCTTGCAGGAGAGGTCTTATAGCTTCATCAAATTAGGAATACCCTTTAGAATTTCCACTATTTCCAAGATTTTCGCTATGTTCTCTGAACTTTTATTGACTTTTAACTGTGTGTCATTCATCTCTTTAAAAACTGTAGGTCACTTTTATCTTTCGTCTTGTTGGGTACGCTACTACTGGTATAAAGTATTGGTTATTCACACATGGGTGACACATTTCTGGTGTCCGGCTAACTTCCTCCCTAAATGCCTCCCTGTACCACCCCAGCGACATGATCTTAGGGCATGCAAGCCCATTTTAGTAGTGGTCTTCAACGTGATTAGGAAGGTAATTCATTCTCTCTCTCACACACACACACATACACAATCCCAGTGTTTCAAGTAATTTAGGTTATCCATGAGCGGCAGTTAACCGAACATTGGTACAATACTAGGAGCTAATGTTAAACTGAGTGTATACGAATCAAGTGATATTTGAATGAGACAGAATCATTTTATAAAAGTCATGTTATGTTCATAGAAGTCACAGTATGAGCTTATATTGGGAATAGGGAGAGACTTAGCATTGTGACGTGAAAGAAAAGTTTAGAAGTCCTGCATATAGTCATATATGCTTATATATACAAAAGAAGAAGTATGAAAAGTTACCCACCAAATTGTTAATAGAGCGCGCATCACAGAGAGGGTTTTAGGAGTTGGGAGACTAGCGATTTTGCCCTGCACCGTGGCAGACACATATTTGAAGTTTACCTAGAAGCATGGATCATTTAATTCGAAATGTGAAAAAAGTTAAGAGCATTTAAAAATTGACCTCAGAGTTGTCTCAGTACTGAAATCATTACTGGGTATTTTGTTCCACTTTACTACTCTTGATACTATAAATGGGTGAAAACATTTTTTAAAGCAATGAGACATTATAGTTACTGAAAAATTGTTTACAACCATTGACTCATTAGAAGAAATTATTCAACTGAGAAAGGGAGCTGTATTACATGAAGTTGCTCATCGCAGGCATGGCTACAGTGGGAGAGAAGAAATTGGAACCCCCGAAGGGGGCTAACAACAGAATAATGGAAGGCACAATTGCCCCAAATTGGAGTGATTCTACCTGAAGCCTATCCTGTGAGAAAGCAAGGTAGGAACAATCCAGCAAGTGCATAGCGTATTAAGTTTGTGGAATATTATGGAATTCTTAATGACACTATAACTACAAATACGTGGGCATATTGAAATGTTTATGATAAGTAAAAATGCATACTAGAAGGCGATAAGGGAGCCGTGATTGAAATTATGTGATTAATGTATAGTCTGATACAAAAAGATGAAGGGAATCTGCAAAAATGCATATTCTAGATTGGAGCTATTTTTGTTGTAATTTTAATTTATAAGTTTTTCTATATATAAGTCTTGCTATATATATGTATATGCACATATTTTTAGTAAAATTGGATTGACATTAAGTTTATAATGGTGGTTTATAGAAGATAGAATTCTCAGATTTTTTTTTTTAATTGAAACCAGCAGGCAGGTAAGAATTTTCCTTTTCTGTTGTCATGCACATTTGGGGAGTGACAGGTACTTGGTTATGACCCTCACTTTCAGGATTTCCTTCTTGCAGCTGAGTTGGGAGGAAATGCCTCGAATCAAAAAGTGGAAGGAGAGAGGGACCCAAGGCAGGCCTCTGTGACTGTGTCTGTGCGTTCCAGTGGGTTAAAACAGTGACTCAGCTAGGATTATTTCTGTCCTCAGAGCAGTGTGTAAACATTTTGGGGGGAAAAAAGCTAAAATGTTTAGACAGCTGCTTCCTTTATTTTTTTAAATATACAAATAATATTTTTACTACCTCACAGACATCATCATGCCTTTGTAACCAACATACTTTAGACTCCTGTAAACCCCTTAACTTTATTTCTGCTTTTGGTAGCAGTATTTTGATACCAATTCCTTTCTTCTTTTTCTAAAAAAATTATTGTCATCTATGAGTTTGTTAGACCTTAGGGTGACTGAAAATTGAGATAAGAGTAATAATTAGAGTAATTAATTTTAATTTTAGTATTCTGTATTGCAGCCTTGCCATTTTTTGGGGGGGGGTGGTTAGGTAGACGTTTTTTTTTTTGCCTCAGTAAAATAAATGGCTTTTATGTATAAACTAAGACATAAAAAAACCTAGATAATTAATGTCTTTTACTGTGACTCTGCAACACCAAATAATCTGCTTGTGGTTTTTCAGCCTAACATGTGGCCATTTTAGAGATTTGTTAATTTAACTGGTTGACATGGCACGAGCGGTTAATTCTATAGCTGCTTCAGGCAGAGCCTGAAGTTTCCAGCACCTCTTTTGTGTCGTGGGCCGTGTGAACTGCTGGCTGCACAATGTGCTTTGCTTCCCCTGGATTCCTGAGACTCCTATTTTTATAACAGATTCTACTTTGGTGGCTGGCGTGACTTCAGCCTGGCAGGGCAAAGGGCTTTCTTGAAGGTGACCATCTCCTTAACCTGTTTGGTTTCAACAGTCCCAGCAAGGAGGGGAAAAGGTGCAAGGCGGCCTTGGCTGGGCTGTTGGAAACTGTTACCATTTGCATTTTTTGAGATTGCATAGAACTTGTCACCAACCATCGATTAGCAGAATTAGTTTAACGTTTGTCTTTGGATGGATTTACTGTAAAACACATTTAGCCATTTTCCCCACATCAACTTATACAGGAAGGGGTGGGGGAATCAATAGACAACTAGCTACTATTCTGTTTCCTTTTTTATACCACACGATCCACATATTTTAGAAGGCAAAAAAAGAAACGTGTGCATGTGCTGAGGGAAGTGGTGAGCACTTTCCCTGCTCTGGACGCGGAGTGCTGGTGGGCCCTTTGAGCAGAAGACTGTGTACACTTGAGTAGGCAGTGGCCCAGGGCACCTGAGCTTCGTACTCCGACACTGGGAGCTGGGCTGCATATCTGAGGAAAAGGGCTTTGCCGCTGTTTTGATTAGAACCTTGTGTTTCCATGCTGAATATTTTCAAAACAAGATCTCTGTCAAGAGGAGGTCAACATCGGTTCTTCCTGAAAACTCTAATCTCCGTTTCTTCTGGTGGTGCAATACTAGATGTCTGTATTAACAGGAATGTAGAAAAATGAGGATCCTTTTCAGATGCATTTCTGATGTTTAAATATGTATATTTAAATACATGTAAAGTAATCAGAGATGTAAAGCTGATGACCATTCCAAAACCTTTAAACTTTGCTAAAACAAGATAAATTAGCAAAGGTATTTCTGTTAGTGGTTATTTTTTTCCTGCTGTTGCTGGGATTGAGAAATGAAATACAGATTTGAGAATGACCTTTTAATTTAGTCTTTAAATATTAAATGTAATTTGGTAAGCCCAGCCTTGAAGTCCTTTTTGCCCCTTACTTTAAGAGAAAAGGCATATCAAAATTATCCACACATACATTTTCCCCTGTGTACAGCCTCGAACCTGTGGGGGGAAAATATGTTTTCCACTCGAAAAAAGAAATTGCCAACGACTTTGAAAAGCCTAAAGGTTCAAGTCCCAGCTGTTGAAAACTGATCCCGGACCGCTGCAGCTAATGCACTCTCCTGCGAGAGGGCGAGCCCGGTCACAGGTGACAGCTGACCCACTTACTCAGACCTTTTTGAAGCGCCAGGTTCCTTTTGTAGGTCTCCAGATTCTTCGGGCCTGTCATAACCAGCTGGGGCTGCTGACGCTAAATCTCTTATACTTAAGTTTTTATGGCTTTAGTGTAACTAACCAGTATTGGAGTGATGTTTAACAGGAGCCGATGACAAATTTCTGACACATCCAGAGTAGCCTGTAATAGTATTTAGAGTTCCATTTCTAAGGGAAGGTAAGGCCCGCAGATGCTAAGAGTTTGATTATAAAGCTCATTCAACTGTGTACAGAAGTTTTTGTTTTTTAATCAGTGGTTCGACTTTTATTAAAATAGGTCCATAACTTCCATTCATAAGAAACCATGATTCTGCTAAATAGTTCCAGGTGCAAACGTTATGACCTGACTAATGTGTGGTCCCCTCCTTGGTGTCCGCAGGTGTTTCAGAGGAGCCCCGCGTCTGCGGGACAGCTGTGCCAAGGTTGTGGCTGGCATTTGTGTTCATTTACTTGCAGATGTACATACTGGCTCTGCCACATTTTCTCTAAAGAACGTTAAGTTTTTGCTGTACAATTTCAATGTTGGAATTTAGGCGGTTTTTTTAATTGATTTTTTAGACGAAGGAGGAGAGAGAAACAGAAATATCAATTTGTTGTTCCACTTACTGATGCATTCATTGGTTGATATAACCCACAACCTTGGTGTTCTGATTGGGCCGTCATACCAACCAAATGACCTACCCCATCGGGGCTCTTTTTGGGGGCGGGGTACAAATTATCTGCATAAACCTTTGATGAAAGAAGGCAAGTGTTGGTCTGTGCCCCCTGGACTGCTTTCCATTATTCACACTGCCATTGATTACTGGCATGATTCAGCTCAGCGCCCTGAAGTTCAGGACCAGCCCTTGTTGACTTTGTGGGTCATGCCTTATGGGCTTGGGAGAAGTGTTTCCTTCAGATAGGAATGGCCAACACCCGTATGTGTTAGAAATTATGTGAAACGTGTGTGTGTGTGTGTGTGTGTAATGTGTGGTGCTTGAAAGGGAAGGGAAAAGAAAATAGTCTCGGTTAATTCTTTGAAATGTGTATCATTGTTTGAGTTGATTTGGAACACGGGTTTATGTGATGTGACAGGAGCAGAGGGAAATCTTGTGTACTCTTAAGAAGAAAAAGCCATAGAAAAATATGGGTCTGCAATGATATATATGCACCATTTTACTCCATTTCTTTATAGATAGTTATATGAGACGCAAACCAGTATTGGGGAAAACCCATTAGTTGTTGATCTTTCATGAAAAGGATGGTTGGGAGGTCACAAACTCCTCTAACACTGGACAGCACTTGAACTCAGGAAAGCAAGTAAGTATAAGAATTGTTTAGAAATAATCCTTTAAGTCAGAATTAACATTGCATGAATATTGAATTCTATATTTACCTGAAAGCAACGTGTAAATTCTCTCTATTGGATGGACAATTACACATTTCACTATGGTTAGGTGGGAGACGTCGAATACAGTAGAGCTTCAGAATCCTTGTCTGCAGGTAGCATGTAGATTGTGTTTTAGAGATTTTGGGGGGAGGAGGTAGAGAGAACATGCTGCTTTATGAAGATGCCCTGAGAACTTGCTTTAGCAAGTTTAAATCTATTGATGCATAGGTATGACATTTTTATCCACATATTTGCAATTATGTTTGGTTACTGTTTGTTTAAAAGCACCTGAATAAAAACATCTTCAGCTATCCAGATTTCAATCTGTACAGATGACTAATCATGTAGCAGATTCGAACATAAAGGTTCTAGTGAAAAATAAAAATTACAATAAAAAATGTATTTGCTCCCTGGTTTGAAAGTACAGAATGTTTTCTGTGCCTTTTAGATATGGGGAGTTGTGACACTGAAAACAATGGTAACCATGGCGAATGTACCTTACAAAGTAAACAGAAAAAAAAAAGGTGGGGGTGGGGAGTGGGAAGGAGTTGGTGTAGTAACAGCTTGGCGAGTAAATAAATATTTAAACTTCATGTTTGGTTACTTGTGTAACCATGAGATTTGCAGAGTTATGGTGTGTATTTCAGTTTAGTCGGTATCACATTTATCTTGTTTTAAATAACCTATTACACCAAATTTAAGTGCTGTTCAGAAGCAAAAGCAAGTTACAAACTTTCTGGGTTTTAATTCTTCATGTGTAAAAAACAGGAAATCGAATTAGGTATGTGGTAAGGTTTTTCCAAGCTCTTAAATTCCAAGATTCCGGGACCCAGGAGGAGTCTAGGAGTGATGTTAGTAAACAAAGTTTTGAAGTGACATTAACTCCAAGGCTTAGGACTATTAAGAGTACCCAGAAATCATTTACGGGAGACTCTCATAGGTGCAAGTATAAAGCAAATAAAAAGCAAACACATACACATCAAACAAAGCAAATCCTGACCCTGGCAGCTTAAGAAAAGTGGAAGTTCATTAGGGGGTCTGGGGCAGCATTATTCCCTAGGACTCTCTCTGATGATGCAAACGTGCTCTAAATCGGGGCTGTGCAGTGCGGTAGCCAGTAGCCGTATGTGATTATTAGGTGCTTGACATGTGGTGAGTTCAGCTAAGGAACTGACTTTTCATTTTGTTTAGTTTTAGTTATTTTAAACTTCAAAATTTAAGTATTTAGAGGAATCCTGGGAATAACAGCCATTAGTCTAGGCAGGGAAGGTAGGAGCCACGGTGGCCCTGGGGTCTGAGGGTTGCCCGGGGTCTTTAGAAACAGGAGAGGTGGCCTCTTTAGGGTCGCCGGTACCACGACCCGGACAATAGTGCCCGGCCTGGGTTTATTAGATCAAAATGACAGCTTCCAGGGAGAGACAGTCTGGTTGCCTTAGCTTGCTTGGGGCTGGTGTCTGCTCCCAAATCAGTGAGCTGGAGGTTGGGTCGAAGAATTACAGCGTAGGATAGGAGTGCTGAGGACAGTTCTCTGGGGAGCAGGAAGTGTGAGCCAGGTAGAGACCCTCAAAATTGTCTACCGCGTTACTTAAACTCCTTTTTCTCTTCAATCATTGATTTTCTACATTTAAAATACTCTTAATTTTGTTAATCCACTCATATTGAGCCTATTTACCTTTTTATTACAAGTTAACGTAATTCTGCTATATGCTGATAAAACCTACTAACCTTGTGTGGAATAGAACATTACAGTTAAAGGCAACAACAGGAGTATATTAGCCAGCGCTCCCTTTTCATAGATGTGGAAACTGAGGCACAAAAATAGCTGCCATGTTGGGGCCAAATGCTTGCTGTCATCAGAACCTATGGTATTGACCTGTTAAATGTTAAATTAAAAACCATACTTTAGAATTTCAGATCTTTTTTGAAAATTATTTTTTTTTTTGTAATATGAGAATGGTAAAAATTTGTAAGAAACCTGAGTAGTGCAAGTTTTGATTTTTAATAAGCTTTTTGTTCTGCTTCTTTGATTTTTTGTGCAACATGAACTTTTGATTGAGAATGTGATATTTGTGTCATGTGAACTCATAAAATCACCTCCTCTTAATATATTTCAATTGAATAATTCTTGCCCCATTTAAGTCAAAAACAAGTAGAAAGGAGAGGCACCCACACAGCATGACTGTTGCTTTTATGAAAGTTAGGGTTGAAATAGCTGCTTAAATCCCATGATAAATGTGTAGAGGGCTTCCCTGGGAACAGGTTGTCCTCTGGGTAGATCAGCCATGTTTCTGTGGTTGGGGGTGGGAGCCCTGCTTTGCTCAGGAAGCTCAGGAAGGGAAGCTTGCTAAGGTACTAAGCTCCAACATCCACTGTGTGAAATTATCCTAATAGCAGCCCATGGATATCTATTGACAGTGGAATCACTTGGGGTTCAGATCAACAAATAGATCAGAGGAGGAATGAGGTTTTGCAGAGAAGAATACAGAGCAAGTGTGATCAGACACCAGCTCCATGTGGGAGGGCAGCACTGGAAGCCCAGAGGTCAGTCAGATTGAGAGAATGTGCTGCGCAGCCTGCCATTTAAAATAGAGCGTGGGGAGCCGGGGGCCTGATTTTCCCTGTGTGTATATCAGCTTGAAGCAATCATCTGGGAAGAGCTCTGGACACATACCTCCTAGACTGAACTCTGCAACTGAATTCTGGTGAGTTCTGTCCATGACATTCCTCCCGTCCTAGTCTTCACTATTCTGGTTTTCACAGAGAGGAGAGAGAGAAAACCTGCTGTCACCACCTGGCTGGGACTTTGCCTGCGGATGGGTGTGAAGTGGCTATAAGTGCTCAGACTTTCAGAAACATCCGTCTTCTAAGTAGGTTTTAGCAGTTAAGCCAGATTTAAATGATTTTTTGGGTGTGGGATTATCTCTGCTCATACAGAATAACTGCAGATCACTTTTAAACTTGTCATAGATGAGAAGATAAAAAGATATTCTTGTTGTATGGACTCTTCCCAGGAAACGGTATGGGTTCGAGGGCTATCAGAATTAAATACTAATTTCTGTAGATATGAAAAGTCCCACACAGGTGTATTTACAGGCCAGGATCTAATTGAGTGTGTACTGAATGCACATTTTTCTCTTCCTGTTTCCCTTAGTCTGCTCTGTCATTTGTTACATGGGAACCTGGTACAGGACGGGAAACTCTTGATAACTGGCAAACCTGCATTTGTTACGTTAAGTGAAACATTTTCACTGAGAAGAAAGACTATTATTTTATTATATAAAATTAGAATGAGGTTATGGAAGTTGTTCCAATGCAGAAAACATGCTCCCAGCTCAAGGCCTTTGCTCTCGCTCTTCCCTCTGTCTGCCACGCTTTTCTCCCAGACACACACCTGGTTTGTGTCCCTGCCTCCTGAAGTCTTTGCTCAAATATCACCACTTTTAAACCAACTACTTTCCTTAATTTTGTCTGTATTGCTTATTTGATTTACTGTGTATTGTCTGCTTACTAACTGTGTTTCATTTCAAGAATATAAGATCCATAAGGGCAGCTATATTTGTCCGTTTTATTCACTAACGTATTCCCAGTTCCCCTAACAGTGCCTGATCTATAGTAGGTGCTCAATTAATATACATGTTGCGAACAAGCACATGAACTCTATTACCGTGATGATGCTATAGTTTAATTCATTTCCGAGAATGGAAAATCTGAAAGAGCTTAAATCAGTTTCTCCTCTGAGGCTTAACTTTAGATAACTTATGTGTTTGGGAGAGACAGCAGCCTCTTATTCTTAAAGGAAAGTTTCCATTGGGTCTTTTTCTTCTGCAGCTGTCTCTGAGCAAATTGCTCATCCTAGCTTCTTCTTGGAATGAATTTCTCCTCCTCTGAACTTCACTTGGCTCTCTCCTCCTCCAGCTTGGCTTCTGTTCATGGAGCTTAGTTCTGCTTCCTGACCTCACAGAGCGCGCCCTTTTTATAGTAAAAAGCCTGTGGTGATGTCATTGGCCCAGCTGGTTTCAATCAGTTTTCAAACAGAGCACAGTTGAAGCTGGTTTATGACTCTGCAAGTTATCTTTTGCTGGGCCAGACTGATTCAGACATAAAACAAGCTATATACAGTGCTAACCCTTTAGCAATCATCACACCCAAGTCACAGGAATGCATTTCTTCACTCCTTACTAATGAGGATTCTCCGCAGTTCACACAAAGGCAACACGGTCATCTGATGGCACCGGTCCCCTGCTCACTGGCTCCCCCTCTGCCTGCCCCTCCAGGCCCTCCTAACGTGCTGGTGCCCGTGCCTTATTCTGCTCTCTAAATGTCATCCTCGTACCCTTAATCAGACTACCCCAAACTCACTTCCCAGTTTGTTCTTACTCATCCCTCCCTCCCTCTGCTTCTGGAGCACTTTTTTTTTTTTTGGCTTTGCCATCTATAAAGGGACATTGAGTTGCATGTGTAATGGTCAGGCTTTCTTTGTTTTTAATTGACTTGAATTCTAGGTGCAATCCTTACTATTAATCTGGGATTCTGTACAGTAATTTCTATTTTGAATTTAGAACATTGAACATATTTTTTTTAGTGAGAAGATGCTTGGCCTGAGATTATTTTATTCAAGAAGATTGTTCAGCTCCTAAGTCTGATGCAAGACATTTTAATTGCATTTTTTGTTTGGAAAAATGCTCTATTGGGAAACCACTCGTTTTTCATAAAACAAACCTCTCATATTTAGAAACAGTCCTGCATAGAATATAGCGTGTTATGAAAAATAGTGGATGTAGAGTTCTTATAGTCAGAGCTCTGGAATTTTTGGTAGCCAGGTGCGTGAAGGGTTTAGGTGTCCACAGGGGTGGTTGTTTAAAGAGAAAGTAGGAGATATGTAATGTGAGTGGGTAGAGGGAGGGGGTGCTTATGACGGCGGTGACTGCATCATTTATTGTCTATATCAGGATGCTTTGAAGATGAAAGTACCACAGGCAAAAACTGGGACTGCCTTACGCAAATCCTGCTGACGACATTGGTAGCGCAAGTCAGAAATGTGGGTAGGCCTGGTTAGCTCTCAGATTCTCAGGACTTAGTGAAGCTGCTATCCCACTTGCATTGTGCCAGCGATCTGTTTTACATGTGTATACACACACATACATGTATGTATGAGAGTGAGCAAGAGACTCAGGAAGCACGCAGTTCAAGAGTCCTGAGGTCAGTGCAGAGAGGTCCTCTTCTGAGCAGGCGCTGTTTCCAAACTACAGCAGATGGGAGTGTGGCGAAGGGAGTTCTGTGAGGGGCGTGAGGTTTCTCACTGGACAGCTCATGGGACTAATTCTGAATGCTAGCAGGAGGCAAAATTGGGAGTCAGGAGGTAATAGCAGAGGGGTGACAAATGATAGAGATTATAAAGAAAGTAATTTGAAAAATATATAAAGATGCTTACCTCATTATAAGTTTATAGTGGTTTTTATTTACTTTTTTCACATTTTTTATTGTTGTTCAAGTACAGTTGTGTCCATTTCCCCCCACCACTAGCTTTTTTAAATTGTACAGGATAAAAAAATACAATGTTAAATTTATTCCAGAACATTGAATTTTAAAGTCATAGATAAAAGAACCGTTCTTAATTTTGCAGTAATGGCTTTTGCTTATGCATTTTTTGTTTGGTGCCATGTAAGAATTAAAAAGTGAATCTCCATAATTAAAAAACACATTTTTGTGTATTGGCAGTTTCAAATTGTGACTTGGTAAAAATATCTAGTTGATTTAGGCTGTAAGAGAAATTACGATGGATCCTAGGACGGTTGGGAAGAGGACTTCATAGGCCTGTAATATAGTTACCATCTTAGTGTTATGACTGTTTGCTTCTGTTTTCATGGAAATTTCTTTTAAAGAGAGCATTGTATGTCATTGATATAGACAGAATTTTGAGCACTCAAATCATTGTGCAGTAGGAATTGGAAACCTGTTTGCAGCTAACTAGTGACTTGCCTATGAGTAGATGCTTAATAAATATTGTTGACTGAATTTGGTTAAGGTTGTCAGTGGAAAAACATGAAGCCAGTGCACTTTACGAATAATCCATTTAGTTTTTGGTGTGCTTTGCTTTTAAGGGTGGGTATATCTCCTCTATAGAGGGGGTGGCTGATTTTTTGGTCTAACAAAAATTGTGTGCATGTGTGAAATGAACCTGCTCCCTACTTTATCCTGGATAATGGATGTACTTCTGAGGAGACAAGAACAACAAGAAACTCATGCATATTTAGTTACCTAAATATTCATAACTCAATGCAAGGGAAAGAGAGAGGCCTATTCAATTAGATAATTTTAAAAAATTAGGTGTGTGTTAGTTTTGTTATGTAAAAAATCTCTGCTCGTTGGTATGTACCAAAATGAGTTGGAAACTTATGTGCATGTGAAACCTGGCATCCGAATATTTATAGCAGCTTTATTCATAGTTGCCAAAACATGGAAGCCAACAAGATGTCCTTCAGTGAGTGAATGGACAGACTGGTACTTCCAGAGAATGGAATATTATTCAGAGTTAAAAAGAGAGGAGCTATCAAGCCACGAAAGAAGTGGAGGAAGCTTAAATGTTTATTGCTAAGTGAAATAAATCAATCTGAAAAGGTTACATGTTGTATGATTCCAATTATATGACTGTGGGAAAGATGAAACCAGAGCAATGATAAAAACACCAGTGATTCCCAGGGGTTCGGAGGAAGTGGGAGAGCAGGAGGGAAGGACAGGTAGAGCAGAGAATTTTTCCATCGTGAAACTATTCTGTATGATATACTGGTGGATACATGACATGCATTTGTCAAAACCCACACAACTATACAATATAAAGAGTGAACCCTGAACTGTGGACCTCAGTTAATTGTGATGTATCAGTACTAGCTCAATTGTAACAAATATGACACACGAATGCAAGATGGTAATAGGGATAACTGGAGGAGGTATATGGCCACTCTCTACTTTCCATTCATTCAGGGTTTCTGTAAAGCTAAAATTGCTCTAAAAATAAAATCTATTAATATGTTTTGAAAAGGGCAAATCCCATTTCCTGGTATATAGTGGATGTCTAATTAATACTTGGTACATGAATGCAAGATGAAGTACATGAAGAAATGAACAGGTGATAAATATAAGTGCCCTGTAAACACTAAACTACTTCACAAATGTGGAGAAAAAAAAAAACTAATAAAGACAAATGAGAAAATGTAATTGTGAAAACTTTCAGTGAAAAAGATTGAAATGGCATAAGAGGAATTTGAATTTGAATTAAATACTGAAACTTTTTAACAGGTTAGTCTTCAAAAAAATAGTATTGTTTCTTTTAAACAAAGGTTGGTACATGTGCTTGCAGGCTACATGAATTAGAGAAACCCTCTGAATCAAATTACTGCCTGTGTATTTGGCTGTGTTCTAGAGGGCTCAAGTTACAAGTTTCCGAGGGGACTCTGCTCTGGAGGTATTTTTCCTCCGTTGTTTTATGTAGTCAGGTTTCCATACCATTGATGCAAAACCTTGATAAGATGTGAATGTAACCTCCTTACGTAAATAACAAGCTTCCAGTAAAGAAGACAGAAAGGCAATTAAAGGAAGCAGAAGGTGGGCTATCAGTTACATAATACCGGATATCTTCCGGTCTTTGGTCTAAAGAAAACTTATTTTGTTGAGTTCTGGGTAAATTTTTGAATGACCTTGGTTTCCTAGTTTTACCTTTAGTAATATTAAGTGCCAATATGTTGAAGGTATATTGCTGTTTTTCCCAAATAAGCTTCTTGCTGTATTTGGAAAAAGCTGTGTAATGATTTCTCCTTGGAAGAAGTATATTTTTCCCAGCCTCTATCTTCTTCGCAGTGGTCTGAAGGTGGCTGGTGAAAGGTTGTAACATGTTGCGAACCATGTTCCTGCAGGATTTGACATGAAGGAAGGTACAGCTTCCTATAGGCTGTTAGAGAGAAAGACAAGACATTGTAGGGGCAGAGGGAGGTTGCTTTCCTGCAGACCTGAGGGTTAGGAAAGGTGTCCTGTGAGAAGTGACAGCTGAATGGGACCTGAGGGACAGGTGGCAGTACCTAAATGAGGAGGTGCTAAGAGAGGAGACTCATGAAGTTAGAGGGGTAGTCTGTGGAGAGGCTTAGGGTCAAGGCCGAGGAGTGTGATGTTCTCTGTGGCTGGAATGTATACCGTTAACTGAGGGCTATGAGGAAATAACGAGGCTAATGAGGAACCAGGTCAGATGAAAAGCCTGCAAGCCGTGTTAAGTAATTAACTTTTGGAGCTCAATTATTAGAAACTGTTCAGTTTTATTTTTAAACTTTTGAGCATCTTTTGGTAAAGAAAAAATTAGATATTAGGGATTGATTTTAAAGGCTTTAAATGCCACACATCTTGTGTTATTGCTCAAAATGGCTTGGACTATAATAAATCACCTGTTAGATTTGTAATTGAAATGAAACTTCAGTTTAGCTTGATAAGAGTGCTTTATGAAGTGAAACATTAAATGAATTATATAGACTAGATTTGTGGGGAGGATGGCTTTCTTTAAAGGCAGAAAATCCTCCAGAAATTTTACTAATGTAGAAAGTGCATTAAATATTATTTTTGTATAATTCATGACTCGCATACCATAATATATAAAAGATTAAAGAAAAAAATAAAGGCATTTGTGAACAGTGTAAGAATCTCATCCCCAGAGAAGCAACTGGGAAGTCAACATGGAATGGTGGTTTTAGTATTCATGCAGAGTAAATTATGCCCTGAATTACTAAATCATTCAGCAGATATTCTTTCTGATGGGTTGAAATCAAATGATTGAAGATTTGGATCTTGTAGCAAAATAATAGCTGAGATTTCCTGTAATAATAATTGGGTAACGACTGTAAAGCTGAATGTGGGAGGTGGGGGTGGGTAGGATGGGGGAGAGTAATAGGGGGAAAATGGGGACAACTGTAATTGAACAACAATAAAAAATATAAAAAATTTTCCAGAAAAAAGACTGTAAAACAGACTGAAACTTAAGTATGTTTTCTTATCTATAATGTTCCCCTTTATCTACTCTGTTATTTAAAGAGTTATTCTGTACTTTTTTATATAAACCTTTTTCCAGGTGTCTATTCAAATAAATTTTACTCATAACATTTGTTTATTTTCTTAAATTTTTAAAAATGTAAGTTATAATAGCCAACTTTCTCAGTGTTTTCTTTTTTTGCTCAGGATGTCCTTCCTCCCTCCCTTTCTCTCTTCCTCCACCTCTCCGCTTCCTTCCTTCCTTCCTTCCTTCCTTCCTCCCTCCCTCCCTCCCTCCCTCCCTCCTTCCTTCTCTGCAGTGTTACAGGTGGTCATTCCTGTGGAGGTGGTGGCACCCTTAGCCATTTGTTTGAAAGACTTCTTCTATTCCACTCCTTTATTCATTCTCACTCTAGAGGTTTGTTATATATTGAAGCTTATTTTTTAAAAGACAGGAAATAAAACTGCTTAGATTTGGGATTCGGATTCATAAATGTGAGTTATATTAAAAGTAAGTACTTATAATTGTTTTTTTCTCTATTAAAAATAGAATCTTAGAATGAAGAAATTGTATTCATTAATTCCTTAAACTAAGAGTAGTAAAACCCCTTAATGCAGGTGTTTGGAAGTCACACATATAATCTTCATTTAGAAAGTAACACATACCAGTGTGTACTTTCAAAATAACAAGCAATATATACATACCATACTTACATCTATTAAGTCATCAATTGAAGGATCATAGTCAAAATTTACAAAATCTATCTATTTGAACTAAAGATGATCTTAGGGTCTGATACTAATTCAGATGATTGGAAATCAATCTGGAAAATGATCTTAAGCCATTTCAGTTTTTCTTCTGCTCCCTTCTGACTGCAGTTGTTAGCTCTCCATTCCTACCTTTGAAGAGTTTGTCCACTGTCCATTCTTTCAACTAACTTCTTTGCCCTAGGGGAACATTTAGAAGTTTCTGGGTTACAAATTGTTTTCCTATAACTAGAGTTCATATTGTGCCGTCAACAGAGTTTGCCACTAAGCAGCTTTGATACAATCTAGCCATGGAGACTGTTTTTGTTTAACAAACACTTACCCAGTCCTTACTCTGGCAGGCACTGTTGCAAGTACTGTACAAATATCAACTCATTTAGTCTTACGGTAGACAGTATATCACCCACAGTGTGCAGGTGAGGAAGGAACGGGGGGACTGGGATTGGAACCCACGTTGTCAGACTTCATGCTGTTGCTTGGCTGAGGGTAAAGGGTCAGTGCTGAAGACAGGGGTGCCAGTGATTCCTAATGTGAAAAACATTTTTCCTGGATAAGCTTGTATTGAACAGATAAATGAAACTTGATATGGTTGCCTGATTTACCTATATGTTATTTGATATTTTTGTAAATTATAGGATGAGGCAGGCCATCTCTGGGTGATTCCCAGCCTTTGATACCTAACAGAACTGGGTTTACATCTTGCATTCTACTTAGTTATAATTCTTAATTATAATTCTTGATAAATGTCTTCAAATATAAAATGAAACTAATATTTCATAAGGTAGTTATGGTGTCAAATGAGGGAATGAATGTAACAGGCAGAGTACATTGTAGGCATTCACTAAATGGTTGTAGTATTACTAAGTGCCATAGAATGATAGAACTAGAAGCCCTATAGTGGAGGAGAAATCTAAGAGTAGTGTTTCAGTATTATGTTATCAGGTAAGAGCAGTGAGTGAAGTGTCCACACATGCGTGAAGACACCTAACCTAACTTGCAAGTGTGGGTTGTGGATATCAGGGAATTATTTTTGAAGCAAATTAGGCCTAACTACTAATAAAGAAAATGACATTATTACTATTAGTGAATTAATAATCATTATGTCATCATATTATTAACTAATTAATAATTAAGATAATAGCTGTATGTTATATTTTAAATTTTGTTTTAAAAAGGCGAATTGTACCAATGAGCAACATAAACATTAGAGTTTATCAATACCATTTTTGTTATTTGTGTTTAGTGTATATGTGTGTTTAATTTTCCCACATTTCATTTGTTCGTTAAGACACAAACGAGGGTATATCTTTTACCCTCCTTTGTGTCTTAGCTGTGCTGGTTCATGCCATGGGGAGAAAACTTTTCCTCCTAATGAACAGCAGGAAGCTGTCCATTTCCAGTGGTGCTGACTCTTGCTGCAGCAGGAAGACGAGGTGCCTGAGGACGAGGGGCGGGGAGATAAGACCCCTTTCCCCCCACACGGGAACAAAGTCAAGCCAGAGTTACAAAGCAGTATATATGATAGCTCACTGAGGCACTGGTCTGAAGTGTTGGTCTGTATTTGTGGCAGTTTTATTTGTGTTTCATTCTTGTTCCATGGCTTACCCTTGAGAAACAATTGCTAATGCTTACTGTCTTTTAAATTTATGGTCCCTTTATCCAGTGAGAAGGTGAAAGGGGGATATCGTATTTATAAATAAAATATTAACATCCACTTCTAACTGGTGGTGTGCCTGTGGGTAAATAGGTAAGTAGCACTTACCGATCATGCTTGGCACCGTTAAGTTCTTATTGGTGAGAGAATTGTTGAATGTCTAGCTAAATACAAGAATCGTAGTATTTGTCAGGAATTTATTGTTGACTAAATGCTGCTTTTTAAAAAAATTTTTTAAAAGTATTTTAATTAAATTTACTGGGGTAACATTGGTTCATAACGTATGTTTTGTGTGTACAACTTGGTAAGACAATGCCTGTATGCTCTATTGTTCTCCACCCAAAGTCTAGTCTCCTCTCATCACCTTATATTGACCCCCTTTCCCCTCCCATGCTCCGCCTTCCTCCCTCCCCTCTGGTAACCACCCACTGTTGCCCCTGTTTGTTTTGTTTGTTGCTTCCTGTTTTATGTTCTGCATATGAGTGAAATCATATGGTTCTTGCCCTTTTCCATCTGACTTATTTCACTTAGCACGATACTGTCAAGATCCATTCATGTTGTTGCAAATGACAATATTTCAATTTTTAAGTCATCAAAGGTGACTTATGTTGTTTCCATATCTTGAAATGCTGCTTTTACATTTTTGAGGTTTGGAAACACACGGTGTCCCATGAAGAGAAATCTAGAAAACTTGGAGGGCAGGGAGCGCTGGTAATTTGGAGAATAGGGTGTGTGTATGTCCAGTCTCTGAGGGGCCTCGAGGAGCACACGTGAAGCGGAGGGTGGGTTTGCCAGTGGCTAACACTAGCTGCCGTCTCTAATCCTGAGGGAATCTCCGCTATCTCACACCTTTCAGGTGCAGAATTTCTTCTTTTTGTTTGTTTGATTTTTATAATATAATGCATGTTAGCCAAGAAATAATTTTTTTTTTGGAGAAAACTGCCTGGATATAGGTAAAACAAGTTTTGTAGGAAATTTGATAGGCCCACAGGTCTCGCCAGTTTGAGAAGCCAGGAACTTGGCAGAGCATGGAATACAGGGGTCTAACAAAAACTTATTAAAATGATTTTCACTTGCTTATGGAACTGTTCATTAAAGTTCATAGAATAACAGTGTATAATATTTAATCTAGAGTATAAACTTATAAAAGGGATTTTTTTAGGCCATGATTTATTTGAATATAAATGATGTTAATTAAAAATGGATCTTAACCAATTATTAAAGTTTGTGTAGGGAATCAGGTACTGGCCCAGCCAACCTATAAATTAAGAAATAAAAACTATTCAAGTTAAATAACAGGAGTGTAAAAGAAGTTGTCCGAGTCCTTTTTGCCGGTTTGCAGCTGTGCTCTTTCTAGGAGATACACCTTGATATAACCATTCAAAAAGACCAGGAAGATCTACTTGAGCGAGCCCTCGGTACCTCCTGTCTTGTAGCGTAGTACATCTCAAGTAATTGGTTAAGCGATCCTTTGGGTCTCTAAGAAACTGAGAGCATTATGCAGTGAGCCTTTCCTTTGTATCTCAGAGTTTGAAGGGAATTTACTGTGAACATTCTCATCTAGAATGTTAGACAGTCTTGTAGGCCTTTCGCTAGAGCAGTCGATTGAGAGACATAGTTATAGCACTAACGAAGTTTTTACTCTTAAAATGTGTGTTTGGCTGTGTAGGTGCAGAGGCACATGTATGAAAGGCCTGTGTTCTTCACGGAGCTCATACATGCTTGTTTTTATGCAATAATTGTAGCTACTGGGAAAATTCCAGATGTTAGATAATAAAAGTGCTGTAAATACAGCACTTTCTTCTTCATTTTGGGCTTTTGAAAGTTGCAGCCCATGCACAATGTTGCCTCGAGAACTTGGTTGCAGTGTAGCGTACTTTGGAGCATGCAAAGTACGTTTTCATTTCTACCTCAAGTATAATGTGCATGTAAGTCCACTTGTGGGAATTTCTCCTAATATTTCATGAAATCCTAAGCAGCCAACTCTATGTCACAGAGATTACCATGGGAAAAACAAACATGTATGAAGTGTTAACATGATCCAGGAAAAACCTATGGCCAGCTTATAGAGGCAGCTAAGTAGGGGCCTCTCTTCTACTGACACTACACTTCTGGAGGACTGCCATATTTGGACGCTTATCTTACAGATACTTGTGTGTTAGCTTCCTCATGATGTTCATGTTCAAGTGCTTAATTATGACAGCAGTGCGCTTTCTGTGTTTCACAGCTGTAGAACAAATTGGATAGTACCATAATACACCCGTGTTTCCAACAGTTCCATCAATGCCTGTTAATACAAGGAGAGTTTCTGGGTTGTGGGGATACAGCAGAGATAAATACACACACACACACACGTATATATGTGTGTGTATTCTCTCAAAAGTTCCCTGATCACATAGAATTTATATTCCTTTTTTTAAATTTGATTTGGTATTAATTCTATGGGTAGTCCATTGAAAAATTATCACTGAACACTTTTTTTTTTTGTATAATGACACTTCTGTGTGTGATGGGAGAAGGCCAAAGTAAATAAGTAAACAGGATTGTATCCCAGCTTTTGTGGATAGGAATAAAAATTTAATACTGTTTGAATTTTAGAATATAAGTTAGAAGTAGATTTGAAGATGGCTTGGGCCAAAATGCGCGGTCCTGATTTACAAACTGAAAAGATTGCACTTAATTCACTTGTGAATGTAGAGCTAGTAAAGATTTAGAGCCGCACAGTGGCATGGTTGCTGCTGGGCTTCTAGAAGATTATTCTACCATCAAAGTATAGGGAGAGTCGAAGTCCTAAGTAAGGAATAGTCAAATTTATGTCTGGAACCTGTTCTCGGCAGTGGATTGATGAAGGTGGAGAAACCGTTCACCGTACTTTAGGTGGAGATAAAGAGCACCCAAGGCAATGTACTGGCTCTGAGGGGTGTATTTGAGACAGACAGTAGAACTATCACCTAAATATAAGACCTTAGTACTGAGTGAATGCATATGGTGACAGAACCAAATGGGTTTCGGATGACCCAGTTTCTGACTTGCCAAGAGTTTAGAGTGATGTGTGTGTGGAAAATAGGAATGTGAGGAGTTTGGAGAACAATTTAAACAATGTAGAAATGTGACTGGGTGGGGGGTGGGGAGCAAGGTGGTGGGTGGGAAGTGAAGAATTAGAGCAGGCTGGAGTGGCCTTCATTTTCAAGACATTCAAATGGAAGGGGAAGAAGTCACCAAAGTATTGTGTTGAGAGAGAGAACAGGATCAGGGAAAGGTCTCTCCTTTCTTTCTTTGCTTCTTTTTCTCTTTCCTTCTCTCTCTCTTTTCCTCTTTCACTCTTTTTCCCCTCCCTCCCTCTTTCTTTCTTTCCTTCCTTTTCCTCTTCCCTTCCCTTCCCCTCCCCTCCTTCCCCTCCCTTCCCCTTCCCTTCCCTGTCTTTCTTTTCTGTATAATTGAAAAAACAATGAACTAGAGCTGGCAAAGAAGCACTTTCAAGAAAATGGGTGGAAGATTGATCCTGACAAAGAGGAGGGATGCTAAAACAGAAAGGAGGAAAGGGAGAGTGAATTGAGGAAGCAGAGTGATTGTGAGTTAGTGAGGAGGGAGGCTGTGGAATCTCACAGCAGTAGGACTCAATCTTCTTGACAAAGTTTCTGAAGGAAGGCTATAACATTGCTAAAAGGTAACAATAAAAATGAAAAATACTGACTAAATTTGGTAGTAGTAGACAAATAAATTTGGTGACTGTCCTCTTACAATTTTTAATAGCAATATTCTTCTGGGATGAACCATGAATGCTTATGAACTTGGAGCAGATACTATTTAGTAGGAAGTCCCATGAGCCACTCCATTAAAAGGATCAAAAGCCAAGATCAGGTTTGTGAACATGACTTAGAAGTCAAATCATGATAATGACCTGGACTTTTTCCCCATAGCTGCTTAAGGAAGATACCTCGAATACCTGTAACTCTTGGACATTTGGTTCATAAGTATGTTACTTATGGGTGACTAATACAGGGCAAAATGTCAGTTTACAGTTGTGAGTACACAAAACACAGAGTTTATTCTTGTATTATTATTTATTAATTGTATTCTTTTCCACAGGAGCACCTGTAAACCTACTTTTGCCACACCCTGTATATTAATCCTAATGTGTCTCGCACATTAATGTAAATGATATTCTATTAAGATGTTATGGGGTTTGAGTCTTCCTTAGGTTTGTCTAGGTATGGAGGTGAGATAAAGTTAAAGTTGTATTTTCTTGAGGTCACAGGTCAGTGGTTGCAGTGGGACTCTGTGTTGTTGGCCCTCTGGCTTGCAGCTCTTTGCAGTGGTACTGTTGTTTCTAGGGCGCTATTCCAGATGAGGGTGGTTGTACGTGTTTGAGTTGACTCCAGGTTTGTGGCTCCATAGAATTGTGGAGTCAGAGTGAGAACTCAGACGTGCTAACCATTATGTGCCCCCTGAAGAATGTAACCACGGAATGTGACAGAGTTTGGCCTTCTTTTCTCAGATTTCTTTCACAGGTGATTAATTGTATGCAGGGTTTTTTGCAGAGAGAGAGTGGTGTGTCCTTCCCATTGGCTTGAGTTGAAAATAGACTAATGAGAGTTTACAGAATTTTTTCTTCTCCATATTGACTTTATTCTAGGCTGTTTAGTATATCTCTTAAAAAGAGGAAATTATTTAAACTGAAAGTGTTAAAACGCTTAGCAGTTTTTTTGCATCATTCTGTTTTTCCCTACACACTGTCTGCAGTTACGGTAAGTTTTCTCATGCAACCTGTCACTCTTCAGTTTACAGAACTTTAGCTGGTTCTCCAGTAGCTTTAGATTAAATTAAAGGCATTTAACCTCCCTTTCCTGCCTTATCATTCTTTGTGCTTTGTTGTTGTTGTTTGTTTAAACTCCTACTGTAGTCGTAAGTAGCCCCAGATATTTGCTTTCTCGGAACACGCCCCGTGCTTTCCCAGGGCCCTGTTTCTGTGCCTTTGTTCATCTTGGTGGCCCACTCCACTCCAGTTCTCAAAGTTGTTTTTTTCTTTTTCTTCGAAACATTCTTCCATGTTCAGGAAATATTTATTGAGTCAATTAATTATTCAGTAAAAGATGGGGTAAGATTTTAAAAGATCAATTGGAATCTGATTTTTGGCGTTATATGTATTTAACTGTTGGGACTGTATGTAATGTAAAGGCCATTTTGAGGCAGTTTAGTAGCTGAAGTATGCCCTTTAGAAGTAGCCTTGCACATTATTCCTCTGAATAAAGTCTTTTGATGGTTTCTCTTTCCATAAAGGACACAGTCCAAGCTCTCTTTGGTACTGGGTCCCTCTTTGCTTCTCCACAGGCCCCTGTTGCTTCAGAGTCTCGACACAGGGCCTTACAACCACCCAGAACCTACTCCCTCCACTTCGGTACAAGGTTACGTCACCTCCTTTAGAAGCCACCCTCAAATCCCTTGACACCTTCCTCCTCTAGTCTCTGTGGAGTGGGCTTCATGTACTTCCATCATTGGACCTTGTGCTTATGGCCCTCAAAGCAGACATCACAGCACACTTTCTGTATGTGATTATTTGATTATTTCATTCAGCTTTTAAATGAAACACTAACTTACCTGTATCTAATGTATATATACTCTGTGCGGTACATGAATTATATAATACTATGTTTTTTTCTAACACTGCAGCTGAGCTCCATTTATTTTAGGGTCCTCTGCCTCAGTACGAGGGCGTGGAAATCCACACGTACATATTATTTCATTCCTAGGTAACCGATGGAGCCCCAGGGCAGAGGCAGATTGGTAAGAAGATACTTGTTTATCGTGCTTCACACTGTATCTCTATCAGTGGTGGGAAAAAGACAGAGGCGGTAATGTGGTGTGTGGGTGTCTCCTATCCTTATAGCTTTTGGCTTATTTGGTCAGATTTTGTAGTTGAGAGAGGACAACATCCGTATCAGCAGTTGTTGAGCAGTTACTGTCTGTTCTCTCCTTTCAGAATATCTGTTCTCTTACCTTTCTTCTGTGAGTACGTATTGATGCAAATAACCCCTAATTTAAAACCCTTTCACTAGATGAACCTCGGGTTCAGTTGGGAGACTTCCGTGTGGACTGAATTCTCTCGTCAACAGTCTCAGAGTCATCAATGTAAAGCCATTGTTTTTATGTTAGTCCCAACTTTGACTTTCGGATTTTATTAGGTAATTCTTAGTTATGGGTTTTTAATTTTGTTTTTATGGTTGTTGTACATTGAGTTGATATCACCATGATTTTAAATGAGAAAGCTTAGTCACTCAATTTATAATAGTGAAACAAATTTTTATAATATATTAGTAGCTATCACATGGCCAGGGTCACATCTCAGTTTAATAACTTAAGTGAAAAAATGTGTTTAATTTATTATTATATTTCTTTTTTATACTTTTGATGCTACATATAAATCACAAGAGTATAGGGATGTATGAAATTGTTATTATTTTTTAAAATTTAGTTTTGGCTTTACATGTTTTGACAGAGTTTAAGGAAAAGAATGAAAAGAATTGATAAAAGAAAATGTAGAGTTTTGGTGAAAAGTAGAGTAAATGGGGGAGGGTAAGAAGATGTAAAAACAGTGTAGAATTATAACTGTTACTTTATCTAAGACACTTGGTAAAAAAGTAAACCTGATGAAGAATAAAATTATTCCACTTTCTCTTTGTATATGTAAAGGTAGTTCATACCTAGGAAGAAGTAACATGTAAATTTCCCTACCCTCTAATATGCTGTCATAAATACATTGGTAAAAATACAATTTATTTGTTTTTTTCTGGATAGAGCATGCAAATTGCGTTACTATGGAAACATTTGTCTGTATCACTTCCCTTGATTTATTCACCTGGATTACATAATTAGGTCTTTATCTCATGAGCAAATGACCAGTGAAGTTTGTCCGATAGTTCAATTTTATTTTTTGGAATCATGCTAAGTGGGTTATGTTTGGTTTGAGGCAATGTTTGTGTATCTGTTGATAACCTTGTGTGGTTTTTTTATTTGGTTTGTCATTTCACTATGGAATTTAGCCACTCCTTACCTTTCACTCAGCGTCTCCCCCAAAATGTCGGCAGAGAGAAAGCATGAGTGAGCAAAATCTCACTTTATATTTGTTCATGTTTCCAAGTGATTCATGTTCGGTTATCCATTCCATGAATCACCATTCACCAAAAAGAAAAAAAAGGGTTCAGTCTTCTCTTTGCCTGTGTTTTGTATTTGTTAGAATATTCTTAAGGGTTCAGGCGCATTTAGTTAGAAAAACTCAAGATGAATTATCTTGAATATCTTAAATAAGGTGGACATTAATGAGTTATTGCATATGGGGTGACAAATTGTAGACTACAAGAAAACAAAATTCAGCGAATGCTTATAGAAAACAGTAATGTACATATTTTTGTTCCTGTCCTAAAGACAAAAAATTGTCTTTCTTTTAGTCATCTAGATCAGAGGCAAAGGCTGCCTCCTAGCTTGCAGAGAACTATTTGGCCTACAGAGAAATTTAAGTGGTTTTGCAGTAGTTTCCAAAATGGAGGATTGGAAAGTTTCAAGGGAGGATTCAAATATATAATCTGACTTTTCATAGCTGCCTCCTTTAATAAAGACATGCGTTGCCAACAGTCCACCTTGTCTCCTCGTCTGCTCTCTCCTCCCTATACCCATTCAGTTACTTTGCCTCACACTGGCTCCTATAGGTACTTGAATTTGCTGCATTCCTTGGGGTAGTTGAATGAATTATTTGTTTAATGATTGTTTGAATGACAAAACCATTGTGAGAAATTGAGGGTCACTGTCCTGTGCAGCTGTGCATTTAGAATCTGGATTAACTCTGAGACTGAGGGACAGAGGTCACAATAAACCGAATTCTGTGTGCATTTGTATATTGTACATTTTTTGTGTTAAACAGTAATGCTTGCTGATTTTCAAGAATATTTCATGGAGAAAGTTTAAGAGGAATTTCTATTTCCTTCATAACTCTCAGAAGTAACTTCAGTTTTGATTTTCATGATTAAAAAACAAAACAAAACTCAATTTGTGTTAAAGTGAAAACTCCAAAAATTTAAATGCAATTGTGAACTACAGTAACTTCTCATTTACTAATTATGTGCTGGGTCATTAAAAATAAGAGAGAAACAGAAACAGTACCTCCTTTGCAGTAACTTACTGTATGGGCAGAAGGATCTGAAAAGAGATATATTCTTTATCTGATTTATTTAATGTAAATGAAGTACTTTATGTGAAGGTATATTAAAATTTTCTGCCTGTTTAAAAATCTATATTTGATGGCAAAATTGTGAATTTGCATGAGAATCAGTGCACCGATAGATAATCTTGTGGAAAGATGGCTTTGGACAGAGACCCTTCGCCATTGTCGCATCACTGGTGAGCGCACTCCCCTCACCGTCTCCTGTGTCAGCCCGACTGACCTCACTCAATAATTTGGTAAAATGAGAAGATTGACCAACAAAGGTATTTGGCATGGTGTATCTAGATGCTTGTTCCACTCTTATAAAACTCTTGAGCGGTAGGTACCTTAATGGATACAGTGTACAATAAAGCTGATGTGGGTTAGATGATAATGTGATTAAATGGATTTTTCAGTTTGAACAACAATAACAACAACAACAGCAGCAACAACAACAAAACAGACTAATTGATGGATCAGTGTCAGTCTGGAGGGGTGCTTCTAGTGGTGAGCAGGGGGCTCTGACTTTTGTGTATACATGGGGAGAGTTGGCATTTTGCCATTAATGGTAAAAACACAAGTAATAAAAAAAATACAACAGGATGATATCACAGTAGAAATGTAACATTGACAGTGGAAATTAAGAACCCAGAATTTTAGAAAGCTTCCCTTCTTAAATGTAAGCAACAAATTTTATCTGTCTTATTTTTTAAAAAATATATTCTTGATGCCTATCATATTGCCCTTTATGAAGAAGGAGTTGACTGAATTATTGAATGAGATGCAACATGTAATTTGGAGTAATAGGTTTTGCGGAATGGTCCCCAGTCTTAGAAATTCAGATCTAATTGATCTGGGATGGGGTCCAGGCATTGGTGTTTTCTGTAAGTTATTTGCATAATTCAAATGTCAGTGAAGGTTAAGGGGTACTGGTTCAGTCATTTATAAGTCTTAAGATTTTCTGAGGTGGACGGAAGGTTGCCTATTCCTACATGTTGTGCAGTCGCTGTTGCTTAGTAATATTCATTTGTCCCAGGACTTGGCTTGGTAGGATTGGAAGCTGAAGAACATTAAAATGTCCCTAAGAATATATGATGCAAGTCTGCCGCTTAAATGTGTTTTCTCAAGTATGTACACACAACACACGAGTGTGTACGTTGTGTGCCATAAGTGTGTTAACTTGTGGTGTGCTGTGGTTGTGGTGGTGTGTTCTCAGCCTTGTTTCCCTCAAGTTGCTTGCTCTCCAGCATCCCTTCCTCCCTTCAGGCACCTCTGAGCCTCCACAACCCAGGAGAGTGAGCTTATGTAAATTTTCTTCTTAGCAAGAGCTGGGTCACTCACTCTGGGAGCAAGGTGGTCAGGTGGGTGGTTCCGGCTAGCACCAACCTGGTTTGCTGGTTGCTAGAAAAAAAATAATTTTTCTAATTATTTTTAGAAGGCATTATGTATAGTTGAAAGTTATGGAGCAAAACTGTGAGAGTCAGGAAGCCTGCACCGTGGCCTCAGATGTTTAGGGGCCACTTAACTTTATGACTTTCAGCAACTTTTTTATTTGCCCTTTGCTTTGCTTTCCTGTGTGGGAAATGAGAAGCTCAGATTAGGTCATCACTAAGGTTCTTGTTAGCCCTTAAAATATGAAATGTGACTTTTGTTATTATTTGAAAAATGAGCATTCTTGTAGCTAAATAATATTTTTTGGCATTACAAAACTAGCTATGTGTCCCACTCTGGTGAAAGACGTTGACAGTGGGGAGGCCAGGAGTACATGGGAAACCTCTGTACCCTCTCAATTTCGCTGTGAACCCAAAACTGCTCAAAAAATAAAATCTTTAAAAAATCTAGGCAAAAAGTAAATATAAATTAATGAGTTCAGCAATTTATGTAATTTCATGTATACTCTTATTTTTGGTGAGTTTTATTTGGAATGTGTCTTAGGGTTATAAATTCAGACTATACACCAGTCTGGAAATATTTTGTAACGTTGGATGAGAGTGAAGGCCCGGGGTATAGGTCTGTGGTCTTGCTGACTTCACTTGGAGTGCTTCTGTAAAATGTAGATGAGCCTGCTTTTGATTGCCTGTCTGCGGTGATTATTAGTAAAATGTGGATGGGATTGATGAATTCTGCCTTTTCTACCAAAAAGAAAATTTAATATAAAAATTTTATGTTATGTTAAATCAGTCTTTGCATTCTACCTTAGTTCATGGTCAATATGTAACTCGTTGAATAACTTTTAACAAATATTTGAAAATCATTTTTTGGTTGTTATATAGCAAGTTAGTAATCTCCCCGATATTTTATACTTTAATCCTGTTGAAAGATTTAAGTAGTTAAAGTAGATTAGTTTAAGTATTTCGGGGGCTAATAAAAAATAATACTTGATTCTTACTTTTGATGTGTTTATGGAGTTAACAATGCACACATATAATTAAAGTATTTTTTAAATGAGGTCTTTAGAAGTATATGAAAAATCTCAAGGTAATTCTATAATCAATTTGGGAATTAGCAGAGCCCATAGTTAACTAGGTATTTCTAAACTAACATGTAAAACTCTGGCTAGTGCTTTGCAATGGGATCGAACATTGGTGCCTTTGTAGCAAATAAAATTCCGATATTTAAACGTGAAAAGAATTGCTCTACTTCGGTAATTTAGAGGATACTGAGTTCTTTTTTCAGACTGAAGCTCCAAAAGCAGTGACTGTGTGACATTTGCAAATGCCTCGGAAGAAAGGCCATTGTTTGAGACAGGCCTTCAAAAAGTCTGGAACAGTTTTAAAAATTGTGATATGATAATGTAATCTTAATGTATTAAGGTAAACACAATATCTTGTAATAAATACTAATGAGTAAAAAAATACTATGACTTCTAATTTACGGATTTGGTTCTGGAGCACTTGAAGTTAGAAATGAATATTGGTGTCTCCTTCTATGGAATTTTCCACGATATCCTTTTGTTATGACTGAGAACTGACTGTAAGACTCCTGTCATTCTTGAAGGAGCTACCCCAGTTTGCTGTAAGAGAGCCTTACTTTGAGATTTTACCTGTTTTCATTTTGGTTAAGTAACTAAGGTAACCAGACCTCAGCTTCTTTATCTCTAAATAGGAGATGTTAGTGATACCTATCACATATATTTTCATGAAAATTAAGTTAAAAAATACATATTAAGTCCTTTTTTCTTTTTACTTAATCCCGGTACCCCCTAACCTCTCCAACCCACCCCCTGCCCAGAGCTGTCGTCCTGCTCTCTGTCTATGAGTCTGTCTCTGTTTTGCTTTTTAGTTCAGTTTGTTCATTAGATTTTACATATGAGTGAAATCATATGGTATTTGTCTTTCTCTGACTGGCTTATTTCACTTAGCATAATGTTCTTCAGGTCCATCATGCTGTTGCAAAGGATAAAAATTTCTTCCTTTTTACGGCTGAGTAGTATTCCATTGTGTAAATGTTCCACAGTAGTTTTACCCACTCATATCCTGATGGACACTCGGGCTGCTTCCAGATCTTGGCTGTTGTAACCCTGCAATGAACACAGGGGTGCTTATGTTCTTTTGAATTAGGACTCATGGACAACAGTGTGGTGATTGTGAGAGGTAGGGGTGTGTAAGAGGGATGAATGATAATGAAAAAATACAATAAAAATACATTAAAAAATAAAATAAAAAATACATGTTAAGTGTTTTGCTAGAAACTGCTGTATAGCAAATACTCAGTAAAAGTTAGTGATGATGTTGTTATCTGTGAGCTAAAAAGTCATTTGTTCATTTGCTATTGCCTGGTGCTTTCCCTGTGAAAGTGATGCCTTTTAACTTTTTTTTTTTTTAAGATAACGTATATCCCTGGGGCAGTGAAAATAATTGAATGATTTACTTTAATGGTTCTTTCCTTCTAGCTTATTCTAGATAGGAATAATCAGAAAGTATGTTAATTAGAAATAGAAATTAACATATTTTATGAGGATAATTTACCTGATGATAATATTGAGAAGTTAATGAATTACTTTAGATGAACAGAAGTTGTTGTTACAGGGAAAGAGGCAGATGCTTTGGACATATTTTAGAGTGAGTTAGAAAGCTACAGTGTGTTGCTGGTGTTCATTCTTTACTTAATAATTTGGCTCCTCAGGGTCATACTTAATGGTTGAAATACAACTTGCCTCTATTGATGAAAGATCATTTGAAAGTTCTAATGAAAAAAAATTGTTTAGATGACATACCTTTTATTCTAGAAAGATCTCAGGTAGTCTCATATAGACCAGCATGGTACCAGGAAACTAGACGAGTTCCTGGGAAACCAGATATGATATTGGAAGGAATGGGTTTACTAGGTCATTTAAATTTTGTTAGACTTTGAATTCTCTTTTTTGGATTATGAAGTGCTCTGTGAGACCAGCAGGAAGCCAGTGCGTTAAGAAAGTTTTAAGGTGTTACATTTATAATACCATACAAATACATCCTTTACATACAGCCATCCCGCATCACACAGGCACAATTTCTTTGTCGCCTCAGATTTATATAAGAGAAAATTTAAGTAGAAGATGGCATGAAACCCCATGATGCTTTATTAGAGTAGCAATTTTGCACCTTTCTTGTTGGTATGATTTGCCTGGTCTTCAGAAGCCTAAGCAGCTGAAGATGAGTCATTAAGAGAAAATGGAATTAGTAAAACTATATTTTTACAATAATGCTTTCTAAACTGGTCATCTAGCTAAAATTGGCCGAGGCTGAAAGCAGTTTCTGCCATGAAAGGAAAGAGTAGTTACTATTAAAATTGGTCTGGTAGTGTCTTAAGTCCTCTGCCTTGACAGCTCGTAGCCTTTTATTAACATACTTTGGAAAACATACTTTGGAACATACTTTGTGTGGCTCACCTGGAGGGTCGCAGGACCCTGCGGCTGATAGAGTGCCAGCAGGTACCCGGTGCACCGGTCTCGGAGGAGGGGGCACATGCCAGAAGGTTCACGTACTTCGATCAGGTTGCCAGTCTGGATCCACTGCCCTGATAAAAAGTCAGCATCTTGTAGGATGGTGTGTTGATTTTTTATCTAAGGGATCTAAAACACCTTTCCGAATTTCTAGGTTGTTATGAACATAATGATTTTAATGTAGCACTGCGAATAAGTCCGTCCTTGCTTTATTATCTTAACCAGGTTCCTTTCGTGTCATGCCAGACACGATCAGCTGAGTACATTTGTTAAGCTAGTACTCAAATCCTTCATTTTTAGCTCTCATGAAGGAGGACAATTCTGGCCTGCTCTAAGAAAGCTGGCAGCTCTGAGGCCATGGTCCACAGTGGGGACTGGGCTATGGGGGTGGGGGACTGGTGTTACGGGACTCACTGATCTCCCTGGGGTCCAGGCTCATTGTGGACGTTTGTAGAATGAATGAGAACCTACCTGAAAACTGGGAGAGGAACAGTCAAGTCATGAAACAAAAGAAAATGCTCAGCCGTAAGGTTCAGAACAGCTGTTGTAACTAGTTTCCGAGGTCGAATATATCTCAAGGACACATGAGAGGAAACAGTTGGCATGTGGGGTGGTGGAGAGTGATGATAGAAGAAGAGCAAGGAACTTGCAGGGTTGTTTTCCTCAGAGTAGTAAGATTATTTAAATATAAACTGAAGAAAACCTCTGGTTCCCGTTTTTGGTAAGTGGGGAAACCCACAGCAGAGATTAAAGGTATAAACTTCTCTCTAGATGGAGTCAGCTGAAGGCTCAAAAACGGAAACCCCATCTTCTGATTCGGGGCACATACGAGATGCTTCCTTTAGCACAGTGAGGACCTGGGGGTGAATTCCTAATGGGGAGTGGTTTGTTGGGTTTCTAGAACCAACAGTATGCTTGTTTGGTTTCTTCTCAAAGAAACTTAATTTCCTAGAGATTTAATTTCTTTTGAGAAAGGAAACTGAAGACTTCATTGGGAAGCTTTCTCCTGTCCGAGTTTTATCAAAGCTTATGGGAGTCTTTGGAGAGAGGGAGAAGGAGGAGACCTGGAAATGAGTGGTGGCAGAGCAATGGTTTAGCTCAATAGCAAGTAAATAAAAAGAGAATGTTAAAAAGAATGAATAATTCATCAGGGAGAGACATACTTATGGTATTGTGTCAAAATCACACATTTTCCATGCATGCAGAGGAATTCACATGGTATCTGCTGTTTCCACCTCGGAAGTTAGTGTTGAAACAATGACAGGTTGAAGGAACGTAGGTCAACCTTTGAGAGGAAGACTTGACTTGGGGGCAGTGTATCAGCTCTCGTCTCGGGGGCCCTTTCTCCTTCTTTGGTTTGTTAGTGGTTCATTGGTCCATCAGAAAATCAGGGCAGACTGACTGGAAGTCTGACTGTAGCTTCTTCCCTTTAGATATTTCCTTACGTACCTTCTCTCATGTCCACTTTCTTCAGTGAAGCTTTCCTTAGCTATTATATTTTACATTGTTTTTTCCCATCAATGAATTTGAAAATTTAGTGTTTGCCTTCAGATTTAGTGGTCTTGAATAGAGTTGGAACTTTGTTTTTCTAGTTTGTTTTGTATTGTTTTGAGTGATTCACTACATGTGGGATCATGCCTACTTTTAAAAGAATTATTTGTTCATTTGATCTTATAGTAAATATTTATTCAGTATTGATTGCAGGCAGTTTTGTGTGCTTTCCTGTGTCTTGACAAGTAGAACATAATATTACTAAATTTCTTTTTAACACTTTCATGTGTTAATATAGTTTGAAGAGGAATTATTTCTGATCAGTTTTGGTAAACAATGATAATTCATTCTTAATTTCTAGATAGAAGGTCAATTTTTAAAAAATTGAAAACTTTCCTGGATACATTCTAAATATAATTAATGAATAATCAGCAATCAATGTTCTTAGACAAAAAGTAAACAGATAAATGTTACGTTTACAGTTAAACATGAATTCTTTACACAGACATTAATATCGTCAGTCAGGAATTATGTAATATTCTGTATGTTTAGTGGATGAAGAGGTACATCACCCAACATAATAAAAGTATTATACGTAGTACTTTACGGAGCGTGCTGCATGCCAGACACTGTTCTAAGTGTTTTACATATATTGATTCATTTAATTATTTCATCAACCGTGTGTGGTAAATAGTTTGTGTACTAAACTACTAGTTCTTGATTTGCACATGGTAAGTCAGGTAAATGCAGCCCACAAACTATAAATATTTGTGGGTTCACAGCCAGCTCCTAATAGATCCTAAATATCAAGTACAATGGCTGATGATCCGCTCATTGGATTTAGTCACTGAACCTGGAGCACTGAGAAAATGTCTTCTGTGTGCAGATGGAGACTTCTAACGCTCTAACTTGGGGTGAAGGGAACTGACCAACTCATTTCTCTAATGATTTTTCCCTTTGGAACATTAGTGTATCTTATCTCTATCGAACAACCCTTCACCAGGCATTAACAAAGGCATAAGAAAGAAGACAACAAAGTTACCAGAGTCAGGACTAGACAATAAAATGGAAGTATCTTCGGAGCACAGTTTAAAGAGGTGGAAGCTGAGTCTCAGACAGATTAAGTGATTTGTGGAAGGTACACAGCAGGGCTAGGATGGGTTCTATAATGAGAAGTATTTGGATTCAAATCCTACCCCTTGCTCACCTAAGTGACCCTGGCAAAATTAATCTTTCACAGCTTCTGTTTCTTCATGTGTGAAAAAGTAGCAGTGATAAAGTTTACAGCATTAATGAGAATAATAAACAAATTAATACACTTGAAAGCATTTAGTTCAGTGTTTTATTTCATAGGAGGACCACAGTGAATGCCAATTTTCCTTTTTCCTCACTGTCTCTCTAACAGTCTGTGACTTAATCCACTACCCTAGGACACAACTCGAAGATTTCCAAGCTACTCACAGTATCAGATGATCCCGCCAGGCAAATATTCCCAACACACACAGCCATTTCATAATGGTCTTTTGACTCTTTCCATCATTGAAATCCTGCAGTCATCCTATTTCAGTTTAACGTCACCAGATTTCTTAACAGTCATTTAAGTGGAAATTTCTGTCGTGGATATGGTTTATTGGTATCGGTGAATATGAAGAACACTAGTGAAAAGGTTGCCTTGCTAGCCAAATATTTGCCTTTGGAGTCAGCCAGTGACCATGATTCCGTCACTTTTACAGCTCATGTAGTTGCGCTTCTAGCAGTGGGTCATTTGAAATTTCTGGCAGTGTTTACGTGCTCTCATTTAATTAGCAACCTGTTGTAAGTCATCCAGCCAGGGGTGATTTGCCAGAATGAACAATAGCTAGACTGTGCATCTCTGACTTTAATATTGTAACCCGAAAACATTCTTTTTCTTACTTGGTGTGAAATCCTTCTGACATTAGATGATTTTTGAAAAGTTAACTATGGATTCTGACTCTGGTTTGATAGCAAGTTAACAGAGTATCCACATTGGTCTAGTGACAAATCTCTATTAGGAATCCGTACCTTTGCCTGTGTTATATTTTGTAATGTGTGTTTTTGATAAGAATCTTGGTATAGTAAAAGTGGTGAATAGAAGATCAGTACCAGGACCAAGGAAAGAAAAGAATATAAATTGTTAGATATATGGGTAATGGACCAATTTATTTTAACCATTCAGTGGCCATAATGTATACAAAAGATAGATGAAAGTGCCTTCGGTGGTGGTCCAGTGGATTGAGTGCCGGCCTGTGGACCGAAGGGTTGTCGGTTGGATTCCCAGTGAGGGCACGTGCCTGGGGGTGCGAAAGAGGCAACCACACACTGATGTTTCTCTCCTTCTCTATCTCCCTCCCTTCCCCTCTCTCTAAAAATAAATAAATAAAATCTTTTTAAAAAGGCAAAAAAAAATAACCCAAAAGATAGAGGAAAGTGATCTAAGCATCCATTATCCTACTTAAAACTGGGGAGGAAGTAGAGAAATGTAAATAATAATATAGATTTGAGGAATTTTTTTAATGAAAAAGTAACATTGAGACAGATCCAACAGTGATTACAGTAACAAAACAGAAGGGCCAGCTAAACATACCTCTAATGTGTCACTACACTTATGGACAAAGTATTTAAATACAGGTGGCACCATACATAAGATGAAAAAGAGGAGAAGGAATAAATAAATCTTCAATTTAAATGTTTTAAATTATACTCTTACCTTGAGAGAGTTAGCATTTAGAGACCTTTTATATATTTGCAGAATTCAGTCCCTTTTAGTTGATAATAAGATTAGAGTGGTTTTTTCTTAATTAATTTAAGAATAAAACTGATCATTATCAATATGACAGATGTGATCAAAGATGGGAGAAGAAGGGCTGTATCTTAATTTGTTTTCCGTCCTCATTGTTGCCTTCATGTACAGGGCTTTGTATTTTGTAAGTTCGGGGTGACCTATTTGTGTTACAGTGAAAAAATGTAATAATTGAAAAATGAAAAATATAATTTTCACCTAAAAATCAGTTGATATAGTGACACTATATTTTTGCCTTTTAAAAAATAACAATGACAATAGAGAACCTCTGCTTTCTCAGAAAATCAGAATAAAAACTACTTACTGTAGTAGGGAGGAGAGAGAGAAGGGGCAGTAGAGGTGTGGAAATTAGGTGTAAATGCTGATTCTCTTTAGGCAAGGATTTTCAACATTTTCATCTCATGGCACACGTAAACTAATTACTCAAATTGTGTGGCACACCAAAAAATATATTTTCACTGATCTGAAAAAACAATAAGAGGTATAATTTTAATTCATTGATATCAGATGGCTGTTGCTGTGTTGACTGTTGTAACTGTTTTTATTTGACAATCTAAGGAAAAAGAGGTGAGTGCTCCTGACTAGTGGGTATTGCGTGTTTTACAAATTCTTGGGGCACACCAGTTGAAAAATCTCTGTCCTTAACCAATGTGCCTTCTCTTTACATTTTTTTCCAGATTGTTGGGAGAATTATTATTTTATTTTATTTTTTCTTGGATAAGGACATATTTTCTAAAAATTACATTTTATTGATTATGCTATTACAATTGTCCCAGTTTTTCTTCCCTTAGCTCCCTTCAACAAGCACCGCCACTCCCTCAGCCCATCCCCACACCATTGTTCATGTCAAGGGTCTTGTGTATAAGCTCTTCGGCTTCTCCATTTCCTGTGTACTTTACATCCCCAGGGCTGTTCTGTAACCACCTATTTGTGCTTCTTAATCCCCTTACCTCTTCACCCATTCTCCCACACCCCTCTCTCGGCAGGCAACCATCAAAACACTCTCTGTGTCCATGATCTGTCTCTGTTCTTCTTCTTTGTTTTGTTTGTTTAAATGCAATTGTTGATAGATACGTATTTTTTGCCCTTTCATTGTTCATAGTTTTGATCTTTTTTCTTAAATAAGTCCCTTTAACATTTCATATAATAATGGTTTAGTGATGATGAACTCCTTTAATTTTTTATTGTCTGGGAAAGTCTTTATCTGCCCTTCAATTCTAAATGATAGTTTTGCTGGGTAGAGCAATCTTGGTTTAGGTCCCTGTTTTTCATAATTTTGAATATTTTGTGCCAGTCCCTTCTAGCTGGCAAAGTTTCTTTTGAGACATCAGCTGACAGACTTATGGGAACCCCTGTATAGGTAACTAACCACTTTTCTCTTGCTGCTTTTAAGATTTTCTCTTTATCTTTAACCTTTGGCATTTTAATTATGACATATCTTGGAGTGAGCCTCTTTGCCTCCATCATAATTGGGATTCTCTGTGCTTCCTGCATTTATATCTATTTCCTTCACCAAATTAGGGAAGTTTTCTTCATTATTTTTTGAATAGATTTCTAATTTCTTGCTCTTTCTCTTCTCCTTCAGGAACCCCTATGATGGGAATGTTGGATATTTGAAGTTGTCTAAGAGACTACTTTCACTACCCTCACTTTTTTGGATTCTTTTTTCTTCTTGTTGTTCTGATTGGTTGTTTTTTTGATTCTTTGTGTTCCAAATCATTGATTGGATTCTCAGCTTCATCCACTCTACTGTTGTTTCCCTGTAGGTTGTTCTTTATTTCAATTAGTGTATGTTTCATTTATGACTGGGTCTTCATTATGCTGTTGAGGTCCTCACTAAGTTCCTTGAGCATCCTCATAACCAGTGTTTTGAACTCTGCATCTGATAGATGGCTTATCTCCATTTTGTTTAGCTCTTTCTCTGGAGTTTTTATTTCTTCTTTCATTTGGGCCATGTTACTTTGTCTCCTCATTTCGGCAGCCTCCCTGTGTTTGTTTTTATGTATTAGGTAGAGCTGCTATGACTCCCTGTCTTGGTAGTGTGACCTAATAGGTGTCCTGTAGGGTCCAGTGGCACAGCCTCCCTTATCACCCAGGCTGGGTACTTGAGGTGCACCCTTTGTGTGGGCTGAGCCTCCTCTTCTAGTTGAGCCTTGATTGCTGTTGGCAGGTCAATGGGAAGGATTTACTGAGGCCAGTCAGCTTCAAGGACTGGCTGTGACCACTGACTTCCGCCCTTTGTGGCTGATCAGCTGTGCAGGGGCAGGGTGGTCATGCTTGGACATGATCTATAGCTGTCCACTTGACGCACAGGCTCTGGCTTTCTGTGGTGGTGGAGAACAAGATCACCCCCCACCTGTGTTCTGCCAGGGACCACCCTGCATGAACTACAAAGCAATCTGAGATGGCTGCTACTTGTTCTAGGCTTGGAGATTCCCAGGCAAGGCTAAGTTGTGAATCTAGGCTGGCTGCAGCTAGTGCTGGGCCTGGGGATACTTAAGAGGTATGGGGTGTGGGGGCTTGCTGAGGCTGGCTATCGCTTGTTTCATAGGATTTAGTAAGTTGTGAAGCATGAGTCAACACCAGCCATTCATTTGGAAGAGTCACTATTAACAGTTTGGGTGAGCCCAAAGTTGGGTAGGGAGAAGCCTCAGGTAATCTCCAGGGTGGGGAAAACAGTGTTAGCCAGGTTAGTGGAGTCTCAGACATAGCACCAGCTGCTCTCTGTGGCTCTGTGTATGGAGGGTTCAGAAAGGGATAGCGGCCCCTGGCTTTCTGTCTGGGAGAAAACTGTTCCCCAGCTCATGCCTTGATGTCACTGGTTCCTCCCTGTGTGCCACTGGTGCCTTTGCTGCTGCTCTGGTGCTGGAGCTCAGAGGGAGTGAGTCTGAATAAGTCCACATGTGGGTTCTGTAAGGGGAACTGCTTGGGACTCCAGAAGTTTCTTCCACCGACTTAATTCCCATTGGTGTTTGTAGCCATAAGTTAAAGTACTTATCTTACTGGTATGTGAACCTGGGCACAGGGACCTGGTGTGGGGCTGGGACTTCTCACTGCTGAGATTCCCCTCCTGAATTTTTATCCACCACACATGGGTATGGGACCAGCCAGTTTCACATCTCTGCCCCTGCTACCAGTCTGGGTGGATGTATTCTTCAATTCCGTAGTTGTCAGACTTCCACTCAACTCAATTTCTGATGGTTCTAAAATGTGGAATTCTATATTTCAGTTGTAATTTTGTTGTGGTTTTGTGAGGAGGCAAGCCATGTTCACCTATGTTGTCATCTTGACTGGAAGCGAGCCTCTTTAAACTGTTGGCATTCCCTGTCCCCCTCTTTTCTAACAGAGCAAGATATTCTGCCTCAGTGATTTTTAGGAGAGAATAAACACAACTACCTGATATTATTGGTTATTAAATATTGCAGCGTGATGAGAGTTCTTGTGTGCCTGAAGTGACAGACTACGCTGAGGAAATGGATGTTTTGATTCCAGGAAGGAGGAAGTCTTAGGAGGCTTGTGAGAGAAAGTTGGAGGATAGTCCTCTGAGGATAGATTCACAGTGTTTTAGGGCAGGCTAATTGGAGGTAGGGGGAAAGAAGATTGGAAGTTCCTAGGAATAGGATTTTCCATTTTAGTGATTTCAAATTTGTGAAACTTGAAGGTCTGGCTCCTCCAAAAACAAAAAAAAAATGAAAGAACCATTTTCTTGTACAACTTTAAATCTAATCCTGGAACTCATGTTTTATATATTACGATATTGTGGAACAGAAGGATTTGTTCATTTCCATACTGCTTATTTCCTGTTAATTATATTAAGGTTCTGCATTTTGCATGAGGGAAGATACAGAGATTAACTGGGTACAAGGTTTGCCTGCAAAAATGGTACATTTTTTTGTACCATTTTTGGTAGAAAAGAAACAAGCTAAGGTCATTAAATACTAGTTGAGTATCGGAGTGGAAAAATTTGTGACAGTCATAGTGGCTATAGCAGCAAAACTTGCACAGGGATAGTCTCAATATTTAACATGTAGCCTAATTGAGGGAACAGTCAATTAATATTTGCTTGATTTATCTTTTTTAATTTTCTAAGTTGATCTTCAAAGTCCATTTAGATAATTTTTCTCTGTTTACTTTTGTATGAATGATGTCAGTGAACACCATTCCATAGTTTTATAGTGGTATGAGGACATACTTTTAAAATAATATAAATTATACTATTTAATCTTTATTCATAGAGACATTGCCAAGAACTATCAGCCTTAACTATTATAATAATGAACATTTGGAGTTTGAAGAAAATTATGGAGCAATCACCAAATCAATGATTCTTGCTTTTTAAAAACTTAAAATGCAAGGCAGTTTTTTAAAAATAAAAATGAAAATATTTCTTTCCCAGTTAGAGACTCTTTACAGTTTATTTGGTGATCACAAGTGTGGATCCAGAATACAAACTGAAATGATGAACTTACAAGTTACATCTGATAGTTATTGCTTTCATTATTCATTAAGTGTTAAATATGTGCTAAGTTCCTTTGCTGAATGCAGAGATAATGCAGTTTCTGCAGGCAGATTTCTGTAGCAAAAACATCACCAAACTTTTAAATAAAGACCCCAAACACTTCTAACTAATATTAAAAATTGAAATAAATGTGAGCTATACATACATTTAACAAAGATGAATAAGAACAAGTAAGATTATTGTTTTTCAACCTGACTATTTCAGTTCAGAATTGTGGGTGGGGGGAGATCAGGGTACAAGCAGGACCTACCCAGGGCAGGATGCCCTTCCATCTCAGGGCACTGGGCACCCGTGCTCTTTATTCTGGGACGGTGCAGACACGCCACTGTCACAGGCACACCTTTGGGATGTGGAGGAAACCGGAGTCCCTGGAGCAAACCCCCACAGACATGGGGAGAGCGTGCAACTCCACACAGACAGTGGCCTGGCCAGGAATCTTTTTTTTTTTTCTCATCTATGTTATAAGGAAAAGACATTGAACTAAACCACATTATTTGAGCACCTGCTGTATACGTTTTTAAAAATTGATTTTTTTTCCTTGTTAAGAAAGTATCTGTGGGATACTATAGAAATATATTTTTTGAATTTTGGTTTTATTTAATAAAATGAAATTAAAATAGATTTATATATCTATTTTAGATAAATTGCTACCCTTCAGTGTACTTGATGTATGTATTTCCAATGATGGGAGAGTTCAAGGAAGAAGGCTACTGTTGGCTTCACCAACATCATTGTCTTTAAGTAACTTTCGGAACTTGACACGAAGAGCAGATGGTAGACTGGTGCCAAGTTTACCGTGACCACCTCACATATAAAATTTTGTATGCTAAAAATTAATGTAGCAGAGATCTTATATTTAGTGGTTGGTGGTTATAGAAGCTATGCCATTTGGGATGATCGTTTTAACATGAATACGTTCATTAAATAAACATAAGCTAAAAATCTTTTCACAGTCAATCTCAGTATGTGGGTTTGTCTGTTACTTACATGTGTGAAGCTTGTTTGTTTCTAATCAAAGCTTGACAGAGGACCAGAAATCTTAGAAAAGTATATTTGACAGTTGAGTTTGACCAAATAAATGCCCTGGCAGATTAAAACATGTCTTCCCCCTAAACTGGTTACAAACATTTTTTCCAGGCTTAATTAAAGCAGAGATGGAAAGAAAGATGGGTTTTAGTGAAACAACACTTAGTTCTTACACGTAACATATAATAGAACAATAGAGGTTATTGAACAAATTTATCTCGGGCTTGATCAGGAACAAGCCCAGGCATCCTATTATGGGAAAAGTGGAGATGGGGAAGGGGAACTCAGAATTCACTCTTGGACCCTGCTTGGTTAATCAGCGTTGGTTTCCCAGTCCCTCAGGGGTGGCCCTCTCTGTCAGTTTTCTTAGAGTCCTTTTCTCTCTGCGTGGGGACACGTGCCTCCTGGAGCCAGCTGTCGGGGACAGCCTAGCCACTCTGCTGTTTCACCTCATCCAGATGCTAAATGTGGGCTTGATGGTAGAGGGAGACTGAAGTGAGAGTCACTGTCTGCCAAACAAGATAGGTACATCTTTTTAAAAAAAAAAAAAATTGAGTTGAGAGTGAGAGAGGAAAGGAATAGACGAGAGAGAGAGAGACAGACAGACAGACAGACAGAGACAGACTTTCATTTGCTGTTGCACTTATTTATGCATTCACTGGTTGCTTCTTGTATGTGCCCCAACCAGGGATAGAACCTGCAACTTTGGCATCAGATGATGCTCTAACCAACTGAGCTGGCCAGGGCAAGTTAGATGTATCTTTAAGAAGTGCTTCAAGGGAGGGAAGAAAATGACATAAGGAGCTAAGCTTCTGAGCCAGGCTGAAATGTATAAAGAAAAAGCTAATAATAACAATAATGTTCTTAGTACTTTCAGGTATCCATTAAAAACAGAGTTATGTGTGGACTTATGTGGAGTTAATATATGGTCTTCAGAGTGTCTTGAAACTCTAAAATTCTGTGTAGCACTTAATTTATTTTGTTTCATTTTATTTTATTATTATTTTTTGGTATGAGTGTAGTTAAAAACCATTACCATGGAGTTAAAAATAGGAGTAGAAAGATTTGCACCAGCCCTTTTTTTCTCATTTGTTTTATAGTGGTGTATTTAACTATCATTGTTGAGTAATCGCTGATTGAGAAAATAAATCACCTAAATCAGAGAAGAGGTAAGAAATAATTATATTTAATTGAGGGGACTTTTATACTCATTTGGTAATTCTCTACTATATTTACAAGCCAACCAAAGTCTCTATTTAGTCATATGACAGACAAACAAGAAAGAATTCGTGTTTGCCTTAATTCTTTTGAGACTAAGGTGGAAAATAAGTTTAAAACGGCAGTGTCCTGGTAATATGAGACTGACGTGGTCATTTTTGCTAACGACGTGGGCTTTGAAGTTTAGTTTTGGAATCGACTGCATGTTACTGATTGTCATTGTACACGTAGGCAGTTTCCTTTCTGGGGTTGGAGATACTCATGTTTATTCCTAGGATTGGTTTTGTCTGAAAATCACAGTTTCAGCAATGAGAAATTGGGACTACATACCCTTTCTATAAGAGGTGACCTTTCTGAACGGAGCACCTTTCTTGCGGGGCAGTCTGACTGGTTCTGAATTTCTGGAGGGCCACCTGTCTAAACCTTTGAGTAACGAGGTAGGGTACGGTTGTGACTACCCTGTGACTGCTCTCTCCACAGACGCCGCCTTGGTATTTATGCGAATGTTTGCTGAGTGGCAGAGATTGGGATCCTATGTGGATTTTTGCTTTTGGGAATGGTGAGAGTTTCTTCCAGCTGGCAAAATCAATATGCATTTTATTTTTGAACCTCTTGAGAAAGGAGAGAAAGAGGATGTTAGAATGTACTTTTATTGAAATGGCAATTGTTACTGTATACCTTTGATTCATCTGGGGCTTTCACATTGCTTTTAATCTCTGCCATATTTTTGTTTCTATTATTCAGGAAGAGCATTAGAGAATCCCCATGGTCAGCAGTTATAGGACATTTAACAAGTGATCTGCGATTCTGAAGGAGGAAATGTCAGCGTACTATATTCCAAAGGAGTATCATTGTTGGGTCTAACTTCACTTTCATCCTGTGTAATTTATGCGGATGTTTCCATGTACTTTCGGCGGCTGGGAGTACTGTGTGTCAGTCATATTTTCACGTAGTAAAAACTCCCTGGAACTGAGTTTTGTAGTTAGCAAAATATGAGTTAAAATGTGTAGAGTCCCTCATCTATTGTTACCGTCTGTAAGAGAGGAAATTTATGTTAAGGAGAACACAGAGAAATTGATAAAATATGTATGTGTGTATGTGTATGTGTGTGTATGTACATAGGTTATAATATGTATTACTTTTCTTTGGTAAATGAAGCTATAAAGGACTCTCTGTCATTTTCTTTTTACCATTCCACATTTGTCTCCACATAAACATGGCTTTATGAGATAATTTGAGGACTAAGAAAATTATTGCTAGTTGTTTCTCATAAATTCATATTAATGCATAATAAAGAGTTAAACAATATGACAATTTTTTGATTAAGTAGAAGTACAGTTTTCTCTTATAAAATGGAAAGCATCCCTAGAGTATGTAAAGGTACTTTATATGAAAGCAGGAACAACCTTTTCTTTTTTTCTTTTTAATCATTGTATTGAAGTAATTGTTCAAGAAATTGGTAATCACAGTTGAGACATTTGACTTGACTTAAAAAAAATTCTCCTTAATATAAAGGTTAGCAACCCATTGTATTTACAGAGAGAATTACACTCACTCATTAACCCTATTAAGAATTTTGGAATTGAAAAAATATTACCTCACTTAGGGAAAAAAGCAGAGACTGGTGGATAGAATGGAAAAGCGTTGTTAAAGTCACCAGATTAGCTAATTATGCTTCTTTAAGATGCAGGTAGCAAAAGGTATAGTTTTGAAGTTACAAGATTCACACAGTTAAAATGAGTTTTAAAACTATATGGAAAGATATATATTTAAAATTTTACGTCATTAGTAAGTTAAATAGAGTATCATCCTGGTGAGTTTTAGAAAAGAACACAAGAAACCTGGTTGAATGTAGCTGTTTCTTTAGGAAGGATAGAACTTCACGTACATTTACTCTCCTGTCATGTAGGGACCATGATACTCGATTCCGTGTAGTCATCGCAGCAACATCGGGAATGCTTATTGCATGCACTTTCTACAAACACCAAAACTAAGTCCATGAAGATACGGTGACACGTATAACGTAATACAGTAAAGGGTGGAGTGTGGATTAGTATCCAGGTCTGCCTCAGTCTAAATACCAGGCCTTTCCCTGCACCAAACTGACTGTGTGACCTTGACCAAGGTGTTTAATTCACTTAGGGGACTATTTCTTAATTTATAAAGGGAAGATTTAGACTAATTTATATTAGAAATCTCATTGCCTCTCAACTTCTTATAATTTTTTTCTTATTTTAAAAATTGAGAACATAAAATATTACAGGGGTTACATATTGAATACTATTCAGTAAATTACTACCTTGTTACCTTATAGCAAATTCAGTAAGTATAACAGTCTATAGTTATCCAAAGTCAAATGTTGAAAGGCTATTCAGTTGCACTTAGCATTGAGAAACAGTAATTTGCTATATAATTTATGGAAAATTAACCAGAAAATTAGTTTGTTTTTATTTTGTATTATGCTGTAAATATATTGATTTCTTCAACATGTGATACAATATAAAAGTATTCAACTTACTTTTCTTTGTGGTAATTTAGCTTTGTGATGTTAAAACTGTGTTTGCTAATATACCATACAACTAAAGAGAGAAAGTTGATGACATACGTGTTAATGTAAATAGATGTGAATATTTTTAAAGTTTGTATAGAGTGAAATTAAGAGGTAATGTCTACTACAAGTTCACTATTCTGTTCTTAAAATTCAGTTCTGATAACTGAAGTGAGTATTTCAAGAAATTGGAATGTTAATATATTGCCCTCTCATAAAATAATACATTTTCAACTTCTTTGCTTACTCTTTTTTCTGTTTAATTTTATATTTCACTGAGGAATGAATGCAATTAAAAAAAGAACACTCGTCTTTCCTTTTGTAGTGATGGATCATTTTTAGCAATCTTGTTTCAAGAGAACTTGTCATACTTTTTAATGAGTGTTCTTTGCTGCCATGGTAAATGGTAGCAAAGACATTTGAAGAATATCTTACATGGCATAAAATTAAAAGGTAAAGCTAAATTTGCCTTACTTTTGCTAAGTTTATTAAAGTTATGTCAAAGGTAGATGCAATGTCTATAAAAGAGGAAATCGAAATTACCTTTGTAGCAATGCCTGTATTCTTTTAAAATATATTAAAATTCCAAAGAACAGTAACTTATTTTCTATTAAATGTTGCAGAACACTTAAGAATCTCTGATAGATGGCTTCAAAATATTTCAGTTCAGATTTGAATTATAAAAAGTAGCTACCAATGAGGGAAAGACAGAAGAAAATACAACTGCATTAACTAGGAGTTTGACAATTCTGTTATTATGTAGCCAGCCATTGGAATCTAGAGCTGTATCTTCTAGTGCCTTTGGGGGGAAAAGGATAGACTATACTTTGACATACTGAAAGGCAATCCAACATATATCTCTGTTAGATCAACAACATTGATTGTGTTGAACTTTTAAGCCCATCACTCCGTGTCAGTGGTGATGATAAACCCATCCCCAGAGTGGTGGTGCATGGTGCACTTTGATAGGGTGTTTACCGATTACTAGAGGCAAAGGTAAATACAGGGTCCAGCAGAAGTAACGCCTGCCTGAGTGTGGGTGGTGGGGTAATAACATGGGTGTAATAATTTATAGTTTTAATTTGAACATTTCACCTACAATGTCATATGGTGTGCTTGAGTGTGACATTGTTATGTTACAGAATCACATGCTTGTGACTTTATAATAAAAGATTTTGTAATAAAAAAGGGGTGTTATTTGTGTTGGACCCTGTATATACATTTAAACCTTTGAGGACTGGGATTCAGATTATATTTTGTGATGTAGCAGACTTTCTCTGAACAGTGGTTTCCTCGTAATTCTGCAATTGCCATTGTGCAGTGCTAATTATGATTTGTATGCCTTAACTGCATCATCTCTTTCTAATCAGAATAATACAAGAAAAATTATAATGTGGAAAATGAATGCTTACTCACCTCTGGTTCTAAAACTCGCGTTCTTTTTATATTAAACTGCCTTTCGCCTTCCTGTGACTTGTCTCCTGTGTCTAAACTGCGAAGTATCATAGGGTGTTAGAGATAGAAGGAGCCTTATCAATCACCTACCAGGGATGTCCAACCTGCGGCCCTCAGACTGCATGCGGCCCAGGATGGCTACGGCCAAACGCAAAATCGTAAATTTACTTAAAACCTTTATTTTGTTCATCAGTTCTTGTTAGTGTTTGTGTATTTAATGTGTGGCCCAAGACAACTCTTCTTCTGCTTCCAGTGTGGCCCAGAGACACCGAAAGGTTGGACACCCCACAATCTTCATGAGCCAAAAGAGGTTCATGGACTTCCCAGAGATAAACAGATAGGGGCTAGACCAGAAGTTTGGTCTTTTAATTCCTAGTATTAGCTCTTTTGAAGCTTCTTTCCAATACTGTGCAGGAGCAATAAATCACATACCGTCTTGGAACATTGCTTGTATTAGTCAACTCTGTGTGTGTGTGTGTGTGTGTGTGTGTGTTTTGCTCTCATTTTATTGTGAGCTTCTATAAGGCAAGGAAGGATTCTTTGTCCTTTGTCCAGTGTCCAGCCAAGTGGCATATACATAGTAGCACGTGGTAATCACTGACTAGTTTATCGCTGCTGTTTGCTTCCTGTTGGTTCATTGTTGTCGTTTTGTTCCTTCAGCCCTCTGACAACGAAGAGTGATCATTCCTTAAATTCCTTTTGTTGAAATGCCTGGTATGGTTTCTGTTTTCTACCATATCCAAATACAAAATAAGTCACAAACTGAATGAAAAATATTAAATATGGGGTGAACATATTAAGTTGGCTTGCTTAATTTTTTGAACTATTTGCTCACGACCATTACAGAAATGATGCTCCTGCTGTGCTTCGTGGAAAAGGCAGAACACTGTACATGACAGAGAAAGGGCCGGGGAGGGAAGATCTCCAGTGAGGGCAGGGGGCAGGCGTGCACTGAGACCGCACCACTTTTCTAGCTCCTAAGGAGGACATTGCACGTCTCCTTACAGATAGGCTGTAAAAAAGTATTTGATGTACAGGTTTCCACAAATTGACCTTATGATAGGGAGTAGAACTTTATTCTAGCTGGAGTAGTGAGCTTGTGTGTGATTTGCATTTGAATGCAAACTGATTTTTTTACTCTAAAGGAATTACATATGTTGTGCTTATTTTATATACGTTGGTAAGGTTAGAGAATTTTTCTCACTTCTATTTTTTTGTGGGGCAGCTGGAAGACTAAGGTGAGGGTTACAGGAGAACACTGCAAAGTCAAGGTGAAGCTAATTGGCTTATGAGGAGTTACCCTTTTCACTTTTACCTCATTTGCACCACAATTTAACTAAATGTATTTAGGTCGCAAGTTGTAGATAGAGCTCTCTAACACAGCAGGAGGTCTCAAAGTGGCCACACATTTCCCACACACAATTACCATGTCCACACTGATTTGACTTCCAGTTTTACATATAGAGCGATATATAAAGGTATTTTTGTTTACATTAAGACTAAAAAAAGAGTTTTAACTCTAAATAATCTAAATTACAAGTTATTTAGACTTGTAATTTGTTGCTAATTAGTTAAGATTTGAATATTTTTGCCTAGAAAAATAGATGTCTTCTTCCCTTTGAAAATCCTCCTAGTGGCCTTGGATATGCTTGTTTACTCTCTTGTATGAAAAAGTGTGAACGGCCACACTTGTTATGACTTCACTGGCCGAAAAGGATCAGGATAAGAAGTAGCATCTCACTGGCCTCTTCCTTTTTAAAAAACATAGCAGTATTCTCGTATGTGGATTGCAGTTGATATTTCCCTCTAATTGGGCATTCCTTGGTGTCAGATAATCAATAATGCAGCCTTTAATGCTAACTCATTCAGTTCCTACTACATGCACATTTGCTGGAAGTGAAGAAAACACTGATTCTGACATAAAGCATAGGTACTTCCTTTAAGGAGATTGATCGCTCTCTAACTGGGAAAGACAGAGGCCGAGTGTCGGATAGTGAGACTGGGAAAGGGCTGATGGAAGATTCATGGGTGAGGTATGATTTGTACCAGGCTTCGCAGGCTAAGCTGGATTTAACTGTATAGACAGAAGAGGCAGAGACAGTCAGAGAGACAGCATGAGCCACTGGGTTGGGAGAGAGTTGAGTACAATGTTCCTGCAGGTTATCTGCTGCATCAGTGGTAAAAGAAAGCAATGGGAAACGGGTAACTGCGGGTTTACAAGGATGAAAGAGGGAATTGAAAGCCAGAGGAGTGTTTGGAATTGATACATGAAGATAGATACATTTCCGAAGCTGCTTCGTTATATCATGTTTTGAGGAAAGAAAGCATCCCTTGATCAAATAAGTGTGGGATATGTTAGATTAAAGAAAGGCACACTGATTTTTGTACTTCAAAACTACAGATATTTTAATATGTTAATGTACGTGGTGGAATTCCAAGAGGGATATATAGCAAACATACACCTAGTTGGCAACGGGTGTCTTTTTTTCCCCCTTGGGATAAGTACACTTAGCAAGAGACTGTAGTAGAAAATACATGCATCCAATACAAGTTTTACTGAAAAACACGTATTAAATAGTGTTTTGGGAAGATAAGTATTCTAGAGATAACCCGGATAAATAGAGGAGTAAATAGAAGCCCTTGAAATGCTTCAGGAGAGGGTTGAAGACAGCCTGGGCTAGGGTGGCGACAGTGATTCTGGAGGATAAGAGGTAAATTCAAGACCTTTTTTTTCAAATGAACTAACACCCTCCAGGATGTGGTAGTGAAGTGAATTAAATAAAGTGATGGCAAAATGTAGTGACTGAAAGCAATTCTCGTCTCTGTTAGGGATAAAGAGGTGAACAGTTAGAAAGCAGCCCTCGGTGTTCTGTCAGAGGGTACTGCAGGTAAGGCGGCACCACTCAGACAGAGCCAGCGGTGGAGAGGAGCTGGTGCTGCGCGGGGGCAGGTGGGAGTTAAACAGGAGGCAGGAAGTGTGGACAGAGAGAGATTGGGGGGAGGGTTGGAAGTTGGGCTTTACACTGTGAGCCTTCTCTTGGTCTAATCAGACTGCATATCCTTTTATTTTTTTAAAGCCTTGATGGGAAGCCATCTAAAAAAATCCATTCAAACAAGTATGGAGAAACTACTTACCAATCTCATAAATTTCACAAGATTTCTTTGAAATATATGCAGGCTGATGGTTGTGATAGTCCAAAATCACAGGTAGAGTCAATTTTTTACCCTCTTCTTTTCTTTTTTGTTAGTGATGTGTGTAAAATTATGACATAGCTTGGAAATAATTTTAAATAGTTTCCTTTAAAGCCATTTTTTTTTAACAGAACCATGCACTGGCATCTTTAAACATTTACAGGTGCAGAATAGAGAGCTCTGATTTGGTGCCAGTTTGACTTGAAAGCCCATGTTAACTGATTCCATACTTAACTAAACTGGACCATGTATGGTACAACTTCAAGAAACTGCTCCTAAAATATTTTAAACTCTTAAAATATAGAACGTGCGTGTCACATCAAATAATTGGAGCTGCTCTGTGTTGTTTTCCTGTGTAGCTTTGGTGTGTCCCCGTGTGAGCTGTTAGCTTCTCTCGTGTCTGCCCGGGGACAGCATGCTCTTTCATTGTGCAGGTAGGCAGTCCTCATCTGCGCAATGGCGGGGACTTTATTTCTCCCTTCCTCTTATTTCAGGGACTTAATTAAAATTAGCATGCATGTGCTCTCAGTAGAATGTGCTCTCAGCGCTCCAGGTGGTGACTTCTTTGTGGTCTGTTTTCAGGTTGTTCAACTTGCAGGTTGAAGAGGTTAATTATATAGCCTCCCCGTTTCGCTCCTCTTTCATTAAATTACAAAGATTATTAAGCAAAAAATAGAGGAATCTGTAGAAGTGTGTAGACTCTAACTTCTGTGTGTTGGAGAGTAGACATTGTCTGGTGGTGAACAAAGATACGCATATTATTGGAAGTTGGTCCGTGACTTTTCTGCAAAATGCATTTTAAGAAATAAACTTGTATAGAAAGCGTGTTTGAAAATAATACAACACAACTCAAAATCAGGTACAGACATGTATGCTTAACGGTGGGAATGACGTTGTGAGAAGTGTGTTGTTAGGCTGTTTCCTTGTGAGGACGTCATGGCCCATTGTTCCCAGGCCACAACCCTACGCAGTATGTTACCGCACAAAACAACCTGAGATGAACCGAGAGCACGAGAGCACGTGATGTAATTGGGAGGCACAGTGCACAGGGGAGGCACCAGGCTGCTGCCAGTGCAACAGCATGGCTTCCTGTTCGACAGCACACTTTTTTTTTAATAAGTGGAAAGAGCACACTCTGAAATCACAGTAAAAAGTATGGGCTAGTGAATGCTTCAACCCGTGACATTATTGAGTGTGTGTCCGGTGCGTCATTGCGTGTGCTGTACTTTCATGTGACTGCAGTGCAGCAGGTTTGTCTGCACCAGCGTCTTCCAACCACGCACGGAATAGCACTGGTTCACAGGAACTCTTAGGCCTAGTGTCCTCCGTGCGCTCCCTCGTGGACCTGAACGCTGTTCTGCGGGCACGGGACTGGCTGAAAGGCAGAGTGACTGATGGATTGCGTCTTGAATGTCACCAGTATTTGGAGAGGGCAGAGGGAAGCCTCCATGCTGTCAGTAAGAGACTCGCGATCTAACGGTCAACTGTCATGAGATAGAACATTTTTTATCCTGTAAAAAACACATCAAAACCTTATGTATAAATCAAAACTATTCTGTCTTATTCCATTTGAATTCACTTTTATTCTTTCAAGAATTAAGAGTTTTGAACTGGAAAGTGGATTAGCCATTTCTTCATCCAGGATTCAGTGAATAAGAAAAGCGAGGCTTGGAAAGATTAATAAGCACTGGGGACCACACAGGCCTAAGGTGAACACTGGGATTTGGTTCAGGGTGTTTAACTCTCGGTCAGGAAGTATTAACCATACACTTCCTTCACAGCCCTGCGATGTAATTCAGTGTGCTCTTTCTCAGGCTAGGGCTTACACAGGTGCTTCAGAATGGTAATGTTTTCTACGTCCTGACGTTTGTGAGTGAGAGCATGCGCTGTGTCCGTGAGGGTGTGTGCATGCGTCTGCATGGGTATGGTGTAAGGGAGTCGGGCAGCTGCCTGAAAAGATTGACAGGGGTGGGAGTTGGGTGGTTTTAAGATGAGAAGGAAAAAAAGAAGATTCTTCTAAGCTGTGTGTAGGTTGTAAAGGTGGGGATAAGAGAAAATGGTTTTGCTTTAAATGTTTTCTACATTTTTCGAAGCACTCTGGGTTTAGAGCTACAACCATTTAGCCCGGTGACAGTCCACCGCACGGGTGTGCTGCACTAGTGGGTGACGGACTAGAGATTCAGTGGCATCAGGAGCCATTGTTCAAGGGATCAGAAACACAGGTTTCAAAATTTAATTCTGAATATGACACACACAGATAGCCTGGAAGGCATATAAACCCTTGATGTAAGAAATAGGTGGAGGGTCCAGTTTTACTATTTTTTATTAAACTTACATTTTTCTTGCTGAGCAACCTCAAGCACAGGGAGTTAACTTCATTTCTGTTCTCTGCTGTGTAAATAAAATACTAACTTGGCTCACTTGTTCTCTGGCACTTGTCTTCCCAGAATTCGATCCTTCCTCTTTCTCTTCAGAACTTTTTAATTCAACTAGTAAGCATGTTATTAATTTTCAGTTGAAAATAAGTGGTTTTAAAAGTGTAATGTCCAGGCTATCTCACATAAATACTTTTTTGCATTAATCAATTTTAAAAATACTTAAGGTTATGTGTTTAAGTGCTGGTCTCTCCACATTCAGTACCTAATACAATGCTCATTGCAGTCAATAGTAAATAAATTGTGAATGAACTAATGACTAAACATTCACCTAGGCTAGGTGTTTCTACTATGATTTTTTGTTCAAGAATTCCACATGTGTAAGTATTTTTATATCTAAACAAAACTATTATACTTAAAATATGCAATTGCTAGTAAATCCGGTATATGGGGAACCAAGTATTTTGAAGACAGAGGAGTGGAACAAGGAGGCCATATAATAGGTAAGATGACCTTGAGTTAGCTCCCGAATGTAAAAGAACTATGACTATGTAGCACAATTAACTATGCTTGCGAACTGATTTAATCTGAGTATACTTTTTGGTCATGTACTTGTAATGTTTGCAGATACACTTACCTACCGATTTATCACTGAGGATATGTGTTAGTGAATTCATTTTAGTTTAAAAGCATGGTTATCGGACGGTGTTTAAAAGATTGAATGGAATCCTCCACTTATAGACTGAGTTTTGATAAATTATTTAGCCCTGTATTGTGAATCAGGCAATTTTCTTTATCTGTAAGTAAAGATTTATAAATGAGGTAGATTCTGATAGTAGAGCCCACTTGATGGGTTTTTGTCAGGTTAATATTTGTAAAGTCTTTAGAAGAGGGCCTGGCAAACAATAAGCACTGGACTAATACTGTCAATTGTTACAGACTCCTAGAACAATTCCAGAATATAATGTTAATACAATATTACATACTGAAGTAATTTGGTAATTTGGTATCAGGTTTTTAAAAAATTCGTTAAAGACGTTCAGTCTTTCATCAACAACTCTGTGTCGAGTACTTGCCCTGTGTCAGAGACAGTAGCGTTGAGGCCGCCTCTGGTGTCACTGCTGCCTTCTGCTTGCATCGTGCTCCAACCTTTACAGAGCCCTGCCCCTTGTCATCTCAGGTGGTTTTCCTGTCAGGGCTGTGAGGTAGCTAAGAGAACCATTGGCACTGCCAGTTTATAGGTGAAGTACCTTGTCATACGGGTACAGAGACGTGCCTCAACACAGGAAGAAAAGCCTAGGCCACTCCTTGTTTCTCTCTGCCCACCATCTATCTCCTCGTTGCAAGAAGCTTGCTTACATTCCCATGTGGCTTACTGTTGCCTCTAAAGGTTTGTATGTGGATCCCTTGGACCTAGGACAAGTATCCATGTTAGTTTGTATTTTTCTAAGGTTAAACCACATAAATTCCACCCTTTAGGTTTTTGTTTTTGTAGCTTAAAAAATTGTTGAATGTTATAAAATTTTGCATTTGTAAATATATTGAAAATATTTGATTTAGTCACAAACATTTTAATATTTTAGATGCTGATTTTTATCTTTTTGGGTCTTTGGCTTATCCAAATCCTACTTTTAAAAAAGTTTTTTATCTTATTTGCATTGTGAACTTCCATCATTCCAGATTTAAATTCAGAGACCAACACAGAAAGACGTCTGTATAAGAAGGGGAACAAAAGTAAAGCTGCCCATCAGACATTTAATGGGCCTCTCTCTAACAGACCTGATTGAATTGATTACTCTAGCAGTTCACCCAGTGGAATAAAAAGCGTAAGGCACTCAACATTTAGTTATAAATTTATTCATAGCTAAGAGCCACATCCCATTAATTTTATGTAATGTGGTAATTCCCAGTAGCTGCAGCTGAAGTTTGTGGTCCTTTTCGGTTTTGTACAGTGATGTTCTCTAGAGAGAGGAGCACTCTATTGTGTATATAAACTTTAAAGGGCCAAAATATTTTGAGAGCATTCACAATCTTAACAGTTGCTTTGAGCTTGCTTGTACTCTGACTCTTAAAAATGCTTTCCTCTGCTATTTTTCTGAGCACAACTGTATCTAGTACTAAAGAGTAAAATGATGTACAAGCCAGTTGTTCTTGTGTTCTGGTTGCTACCCCCAAAGTGGTTTCTGCAGCCTCCCTTTACTGTAAATCTCCATCATCAAACTATTCCAGAAAATTATATTAACGTAAGATCTAACTGTAGTCAGGGTACAGTCAAACGTGTTCAAATCCACCACCAGAGGGAGGCTACATTTTAACCATTATTATATCTAAAGAGTGAGATTCTGGACTGGGTTGGCCTGCGAATACAATCCCTGTTGCCACTGATTTCCACCTAAAGGAGTGAGGATGTTGAGGAGTTTGGTTGAGCCAGTGTTGGGATTTCAGTTTCTCCTTTTGAGTGCCTGTTCTGAGAACAAGGCCCGTGGCCGCCTCAGTATGTCTTCATACTTCATCTTACTAGTATGAATGGAGAGGAGTTGGGAAAGCAGAGACGAATCATAAAATGATCATCATTTTTATCATTTTTCCTATTTACTAATGAGTTAGTATTTAGCAATTTTTCTCATGTTTACCATCTACTTACTTTTCTTTATTGCTTCTTCTTGCTTCCAAATTGTGATAATTAGATATCCTAATGCTTTATCATAATCCTCTCCTCTATCTGGGTAGAATTGTTTTCTCCTGGAATTGCTTTCCTTCTCTTTGTAAAGAGAGAATTTTATTTTATTTTTTTCTTGTTGGTATGTTTGTTTGCTTTAAATTAGACTATTGAGATTTTGACATTACTGAGAAAGAAACAGGGAATAATCAAGGGGGGGATATCAAAGTATTTTAGTGCTTTAAGGAATAATACTGAACAAAATATTTAAATTCTGTTGGAATGTACAATTCAGTGAGACCATCACTTTTTAAGAAAATGATTGATTTATTTGCTTATGCCAAAGAGTGAGATGTTTCTATTTGGGTATAATAAGATACAAGGGAGGACAGGACAATCTAAATTACATATGTAGCCTCTTGCTGTTGTTGACCGAAATAAACTTTGTTTCAGGTTCTGCTTCTGGGACTCAGTAGTTCCTCACCATATCTAATCTGACTTCCAGTAAACTTTGAATAGTGTTCTTGGGTAAAGCAAATTAACGTAATTGTCGGGGACAGATGTGTATGTCTCAGTTAGACTGGGGAATGCTGGCAAACGGGAGGATGGTTGCGTTAGAGTTTTGAGCCTAAAAATAATCATGAGTCATCAAAGTGCCAGTAAAGCAACAATTGGGTAAGACATTCAAAACATCTTAGGTCAGGGAGAGACTTAAGTCTCAAAATACTAGTTGAGGGTAGGTGATAGGAGGATATATTTGAGAATATAATTCTAGTTTTTGGTGAACAGAGTAAATTTTCTTTTTACAACCATTAAAATTGAAGAGCTTCCCACCAAAACAATTAAGATTCCAGCTTGTGGTCTGAGATAAATATTGATTTTTGAAGTAGAAAAACTGTAATTTTTGAATCAAGCTCTTAAGTGATGCACTTTAAGACTAAATAGCCCCAGGGGAGTTCTCTCTCCTCCCTCCCTCTCTCTCTCTCTCTCTCTCTCTCTCTCTCTCTCTCTCTCGCTCTCGCTCTCGCTCTCGCTCTCGCTCTCGCTCTCGCTCTCGCTCTCTCTCTCCCTCCCTCCCTCCCTGTTCTTTATTTGAAGGAAAGGAAGCTTGAATGTATTTCTCAAGCGTCCATTTTTAGTATTTCTTCTTATTTTTTATCTTGGTACTAAAACTTCCTTATATATCAATTTGTCATCACTTTATAAAATAATAAAATTAGAATTATACTAAAGAATTTATTATCTGCTCTTATAATTAAAAAATAAAATACTAACTTGTCTGAAAGAAACTGAGTTTTTATTTCTTGAATTTAAATGATTTTTGTCTGTAAATAAATATTAGGTCTGTTCTTATGAACCAAGTAATTGGGTGTATAAGTTTAAAAGAAATGGACTGGCTGAAGACACCTATTTTAACCGTACATTATTTTTTCCATAAAAATAAAAATAATTTTCTTGGTATTCCTGTAGAACTAATGTTACCAGCCTTTTAATTGGTTTCTGGTCTCAGAGTGAAGGACATGATGTTAAATCAGTTCACATAGTAATTATTTTTGTTGGATAATATAAATAAAATAGTGAACTGAAATGGTATGACTATATTTTTAAAGTATACTCACACTTTTATTATCAGTTTAACTATTGGCTTTAAGTATGTGCATTTTCTTTTCAAAGAAGGTGTGTGTGGGTCTAGTGGCAAAATCATTGATTTGTTCTACCGGTATTCGGTGGGTGATGCTGGCGAGCACACACAGGATTGGTGCCTGTGGGGGACTGATGAGAGTGAGGACTGGAAGAAGGCAGAAGTTGAATTGTGAGGCAGTTACAGTAGAGATGTCAGCCGATCCCATGGTGAGCTCTGGAGCTGGGATGGCTCTTCACAGTTGTCCTGGGTTTTTGAGGCAAGGGCCTTTGCTGCCCTTCATTGGCCAGGACAGTGACGCCACCTTGAGTGGTGCAGTTATGAACAGTCAGCAGCCAGTACTCCTGGATGCTGGGAGGAGGGCCTTGATTCTGAAGAGGAGTCCTGCCCGGAGGGTCTGGGTTGTGCCCTGTCGCATCTTCTATGGCTGCCCACTAAGAATCCGACTCCAGGCACTGGAGGTACTGTGTTGAGCAAAAGGAAATGTACATACCCTGTTCTTATAAGAAGTTGATGTCTGGAGTGGATAAAGGAGCTGGAATGGCATTATTAAATAAACAAAAAAGGGGGAGATGTTGGGAACTGCCCTGCCTGGTTTCAGAGGCTGTAACCCCCCATGGTTAAGGCTGAGTCAGAGTTGGGACCATAAGCCATGAAGGAGACAAAGCTTATCTCCCTGGTAGGTGTGCCATCTCTGCCCACTTCACCCTGCTTGGCCCTGAGCTTGACCAGTTAGCCAATGATGGGTAAGAATCCTCAAGGGAGGATGAACCTAAGACAGGCTCTGGTCACCAGGGATAAGCTCGCAGGGAAGGACTCAGGGGGGCTGTGGAAAAAGGGGGTGATGGACCCTCGCCCCTCGGCTTTGAAATAGCCTGAGTCCTCATTCTGTCTGCAAGAAGTCTCCTAATCTCTTGGCTGCCTTACTTCCCTTGCCTGACTTAAGTCTGAAGCCATAACAGAGGGCGGTGCAGTCCTGTGCTGGGAGGGGCGGATTCCCTGGGGAATCAGGCCTAAGAAAAATACATACATTCCTATGAAACCTACTTAATTTGTACCCTCAGTTTAAAAGATAAGGGTCCAGACCTGAGATGAGTCTGGCACCTAAAGTTTTATGGCCCTCTAACTAATTGGCTGTGACTCAGAATAAGCCCTCAAAGTTCTCTGTAAATCCTGTATTGTTTAATCCTTACTGGTTGACAATGATTGATGAGCTTTATCTGTATTCCTGTGTGAATGAACCTAATAAAAGCCCAAGGAGAGAAAGGCTCTGGGCCCTTCTCCTCTGAGACATTGGCCACCTCTCCTCCCCAAGAAGATCATGTCTTGGTAGATTTATTCTTCATCCATGGCAGGTGAGGGGGGGGGCAGCTGCGTTAAAGCCCCCCCCCCACTTGACCATAAGAAAGAATGAAATCTTACTATTTGTAAGAACATGGATGCAATTAGATGGGATTTTACTAAGTAAAATAAGACAGAGAAAGACAAATACCATATGATTTCACTCATATGTATAATCTAAAGAATCAAATAAACCAACAAATAAAACAGAAATGGACTCATAGACACATAGAAAAAAGAGATGGTTGCTAATGGGATGGGGCTTGAGGACTGAGTGAAAAAGGTGAAGGGATTAAGAAGGACAAATGGGTAGTTACAACAAATAGTCACAGGGATGTAACGTATAGTGTAAGGAATATAGTCAATAATATTTCAATAACTATGGTGCCAGGTAGGTACTAGACTTACAGGGGAATCACTTTTTAAATGATCTAAATGTCTAACCACTCTGCTGTACATGTGAAACTAATAGAAAGTAATATTCGATGAAAAATTAAAAAAACATGTATTTGCTAAGTGTAGTTGGGTATGTGGAGGCTTATTCTGTGATTCCTTTTATGTATTCACTATGGGTCCTGACATTTGTCACAATAAAAAAGCTGATCTCCAACAGGGATGAGATACTAGTCGACAACTCCGTAAATAAAAGCAAACGTGTGGTTGTCGTACATGCAGATACATGGTGTTATGAAGGTCTACATTGAGAAGCTAAGACTCTGTTATGGAACTATGGGGAAAATACTTAGAGGTGGTAGTCAAGCTACCAGTAGTCTTTATGCAATCTCATTACTGGTTTGCTTTCTCTAACAAATGTATATCCTGTATTGTATTTTTTCATGCTATTTTCTATGGACATTGTTTAACTATTAACATCTGAGTTCCATAGTAACACCAAGCCCTCCACTCCCCAGAGTGCTGGAGAAGTGTAATGCAGATGATTCATCTGTCACAATGATAAGGTTACATTCCCCTACTCATGGAAAAATCTTACTGTATACACATTAGACTTGATTAACTGGGAAGTCAGAATTGTGGTTGTGATATTTTCTGCTGGACTTGAGGTTTCTAGGAGATACTATATTTTCAAACTAATACAAAAAGGATATCTAATATGGGAAGACTGCTGAAGCTGCTTTTTAATAACTTAATTAAAAGAATACTAACTATTGCTTCTGAGTATGATGATCTAGTTGCCAAGTGCTTTATATGGATTATCTTATTTAGTTATTATTAGCCTACTGTTCTAAGAGGTTTACACAGATTATGTGAAATAATCTTCATAATGTCTTTATGAAATAAGTCCTATTATTATCCCCACGTTACAGGTGTGGACACTACAGCTAGTCTTCACGAAACTAGTAAGCAGAAGTGCAAAGGTGAACAAAATGGCATCTTGAGCCTAGAGCTTTTCTTAGGGACACATTGAGCATATTTATTTGAAATGTGTTGGTAGTAGAGAGTCAGGGATGGCTGAAAAAAATGTTCAGCCATTCAGAGAGAAAGAAACAACTTAAAAACTTTTTTCTCTTGCTTATACAGATGGGGAAATTTAATAAATGCCTTAAGGCAAGGGTTTCACCACCATCAATTCTGGTACTGCTCCCCAGTCTCATCCCGCACTTGGCAAAGGAGAGCTCTCCTGCTGGATCTGTTACTGCCTACCTCAGTCCTTCAATGGCTCCCTGTTACATGTGAAATACGCGTTCTTTGGAGCTTCTTCAGCAACAGCTGGTGTCCCCAGCCCAGTCCCCGCACTTGGCAAAGAGAGAGCTCTCCTGCTGGATCTGTTACTGCCTACCTCAGTCCTTCAATGGCTCCCTGTTACATGTGAAATACGCGTTCTTTGGAGCTTCTTCAGCAACAGCTGGTGTCCCCACCCCAGTCCCCTTCAATTTTGCTCAAGTCAACAAGGTTTCTTTCACTTCTTCTAAATGCTAAGCTCTTTACCACTTCAGTCTTTTGCACTTGCTATTTTCAATGCCTAGAATGTGTTTCCTTCTGCTTTTCACATGACTGAGTTTTTCTTGCCCTTCAGATCTTGACTGAAATGTCACTTCCTCAGCAGGGCCCGTCCTGACCATACTATTTAAAGTTGGTTTCCCCTGTTGCTTTCTGTCTTTGTACCCCATTTCCTTCGTAGTTCTTGCCCTCATTTGTGATTACACTACTTGTAACTTAGGCTACTTGTTATCCAGGGCCACCGCAACACTGCAGACTCCATGAGTACAGGGCTGGCATCTGTCTTGTTCCCCTTGTTTTGGCAGAGCCTGGCCCCGTGTCTGGCCGAGTCACTGTCCTGCAGTGTTTGAATGAATCACCAGGGGCGGTAATGTAATGGTCTTCGTAGTCAAGCTGTGATGAATGTGACTTGCCTACTCATGCTCTGTTTTTACACCCTTTAAAGATAGAACATAGAATTAAATTTCCATATGGCAAAAGCTGCCAATTTTGTTTGAACGTCATGCAGGCCCTGAACAGTGCAAAGGATGTATTATTGTTAAAAAGAGTTAAAGTTCGTTTTAGTTAAAAGTTTAGGTATTACATTCTGTGACAACAGTGAGGAAAACATCTTTCCAAGTATGAAATGAACCGATTTTAGTCTAGTTGGCTGTCAAGTGATTATAATACTGTGTTGCTTTGGGGTAAATATTAGTATATGCTAAGTTACTGCCCAAAACTAATCTGATTCTTTCAACTGGTTTTTAAGTAAAGTTCACAAGTATTTATTATTGATGTTTATTTAAAAAGACAAGATTTCAATGGCCACAATAGGCTCCATTAATTACACATGTTTACTGAGCATCTCCTGTGTGCCTAGGCACTTATTTTGGGTTTAGGGATGTGGAAGGGAGACATAGCAACCCCTGTCCTCACGACGCTTATGGTCTAGTGAGGGGGAACTTTGTAATTAGCAGTCATTGTCCATTGCAGGCGATTTTACCTTTATGTCAGTGATAAGACTGATTGCACACATTATATGGCCATATTGTGAGTGTACACTTCTGATATTATTTGTGTACGTACAGGTGTGGTGACCGGTTCACAAGTCGGAAGTGACAAAGACTGCAGCTAGTTGGTAGGGAGAATGGTCGACCTCAGTAGTGTTAGTTGAGTCTGAAATAAGATGCTTTAAAAAGTCATTTTCATTGCAATTTTTTTATAAGGCAATTCAGCCCCACAATCCAGATGAGTTGGATAGACATATGTTTTAAAAGGGTTTTGTTCTTAAATTGTATAAATTATGTATAATTTGGGCAGCTGCAATTCAGGTATATAATTTTTAAAAGTTTTATTATTTTGAAGTAATATCTCAATATCTTTCATGCATCAATAATTTATGTTAAAAAGACAATTTTTTCTGTTTTATTCATTAGTAATATATGTATGATTGGAAAGTTTGTTGTAAACAAAGCCTGTTTGCAGTAATTCTTCATGAATAACTTCACATTTCTTCTAAACAGATGAGTTCTTTACTTCTTCAATAATTTTAGAATAGCATTCCTTTGTGATTTCAACATTAGAAAACACACCAGAGGAGAATTTTCTTTCCAGGCTAAAACGTATGATTAAGTAAATGGTAATCAGGGCACATTAATATTTATTTTTGTACATTTTTTACTCTGAACAAGTAAATTTCTCACTGCTTTAACTTATGTTAAAATGGACAGGCTTTCTATTACTTTGAAGACTTTGCCAAGAATTTAGTACCACTTAGTGATACAATAAATAAAATTTGATTAATGGGTTTACCTAACTTTAAAGCCTTTAATAAAAAAGACCCCAAAATTCCTCTGTTAGTACTTCACAAATTTTAATTTGGGTTCCTTAATAATTTAGTTGATTTTATTTATTTTTCTTGACTTCTAAACTCATACACAAAGGCCTGTTAAATTGGTGATAGAAAGTGAAAAGTAAACATTATAGGCTAAATCCTCCAATTTACAGAGTGGATTTTCCAAAGCCTTTTAGGGTTTATTTACATTTTCCTTAAAATATGAAAACTAAGGATTATTCTGAACTGTTTAAAAAAAATAAAACTGTGAAAAGCATACATTTTCTTTTTAAAATGGTTTTGATTTTGTTCACTGCTTTATAAGAAACACTGAAAAATCTCATTTTCAGCTTTCCATGTAGGGAGAGCAGTAGGTCCCAGTGTCGGGCGCTTTTCTGGTGTTAGTACCGGAAGACCTGAATCTGGAAAGCTTCCTCCTCCGTGCAGGCAGACCAGGCTGGGTGGCTATGCTAATGTCAAGGTTAAAATCCTTACCTGGTATTCTCCCATTCATGTTTCCAAACAGCCATTCTTACTATATATATTTAAAGCTCTTTCTAATATAAAGTTTCAGAGATTCTTTATACTTTCGGTATCGTGCCGTCTTAGATTTACTTACTAGGAAGGTGGTCTTTCCTTTGACAGTAGACGTAGATTAAGACAAGACCACATTTATGTAGTTCCCATTAAGTTTAGATAATTTATTTTAAGGGAGGGCAGCCTAATAAGTGACAATGATTTAAATAAACAAATACATAGAAGATGACAGATGATGAGGCAGTAGTTAACTGAAGAATGTCATTACGGTGTTTCGTGTTGGTGACACCTCATGGAAGCTGAGTATCAGTTACCGCTGAAACCCTTTCAATAAGTTTGAAAGAAACAGCCAGATTTTGTTTCACTGGTAGGTTTAATTATTTAAACAGTATTTTAACATGCATTAGTAAATGTACATAGCATTCTTACTTATTACTGAAGATTTCTTTTCTGTTGGAATATCAGAATATATAATTAAAGATGGAATATCAATTATTATTAAAATGGATATTTTTCAGAATAAGTAAAATAATAATAATATTTTTTATTTAAGGCCATGAAACTAATTTAAAACTCAAGACTTTTAGTAAAAAATTAGAAAACAGTGAGATATTCCTTTTTTATGAATCTGATCCTTGGTATGGCCAGAAAGTAATTGTAAGGAAAGCATGTAAAATTCAAATCAGTATTTGCTTTACCTCTGGTCAGTCATACGATATTGAGACTAAATACTGACTCATATATGAAGAAATTAGAAAAGATCAGAAGGTCTAAAGGCTCCCAACAAAAGATTAAGCATTCATTGCTACTGTGTGTACTCTTGGTTATTTTATTTTGGCTCTTAGTTTTGTTACTTTGAGTAAAATAAATATAATATTTTGAAGAAAAAAAACTCCACCTCACTCAGTGGCCAAAACTTATATCTTAAAAACCGGCAGGCTATATTAAAAGTGCACATCATTGATCCCAGGAGGAACCAGACGGCCCACTCGGCACAAGTCCTCATTACTACTGGGAAAAATAACTCAGCATGCCTGCCCTGCTCATGGTGAGTCAGTGGAGTCCTGTTCACATACTGACAGCATTTTTTTCTTTTTAGGAATGACCCTCTCTCCGAGCCAAAGCACATGGCAGTAAGGCTCAATCAGGTATCAATTAGGTTCAATTTACAAAGAGCAAAGACTGGTATATTAAGTTCATATTACTAATTCACTCAAAAATATTAAGTAAGATTTACTTTAGGTGCTGAGGTGATGGCAGAGGTCAGTCTGATATGGGTCTTCACTTTGGAGAGCTTTTGATCTTATAGAAAATGGGGAATATACTGAAGTAATTTTTTTTAGCATAGAATGCTGAGTTAGGTAAAATGAAATAGGAGTTGAGAGGCGGGAGTGAGCACTTATTGTTGGGAGGGCATCTTTTATTTATTCAACAGTATGATTATCACTATATTCTAGTATGAATTTTAATGTAAGATTTTAATTAAGATTTAATTGTAGCTCTGATTGATCCAATAATCCATTGAAGATTTATTGAACACCTGAATAAATGAGGTATTTAAGAAAATAAGGGATAATTAACACACAGATTGTTTTTAAAATGTCATGTTCCAATCAAGGGAGAAAGAAATGTAACAAGTATTTATAGCAAGATATGATAAGTATTATAACACATATATAAAGGATATAATTTCTTGCTTATGGTACATTACATATGTATTTTAAATATCTATATGTATATATATATTTGGTCAAAGTCTCCAACACTAGATTTAGTTCAAATTGGAAAATATCTGCCACATTATCTAATTAGTATAGCTAGTCTTTATTTGTCAAATTAACAAGCCAAATCAGACTTAACTTTTGGTTAGAAAGCATGTGATTTTGTTTTTTAGTCTAAATAAACTATGTCCTTCCCCAAGCATCTCATTTTTGATTTATTTATCAGATGGACGGTAGATAAATAGTCTGACTTACAGATGGTAACAGGCATGGAGTCTTGCCATGAGTTAGTGGCCGCCTTCCACATTTCCTGCTTTGCTCTTACAGGACTCTCCCTCCAGGGAGAAGACTAAGTTGCTTGGTGCTCTGGAGGTTTTTAGGCCCTGGACTTATCATTGTAAACCCTTTTTATAAGTAAAGGTTTTATTTATTTATTTTTAGAGAGGGGGAAGGGAAGGAGAAAGAAAGGGAGGGAAACATCAATGTGTGGTTGCCTTTTGTGCGGCCCCAACTGGGGACCTGGCCCACAACTCAGACATGTGCTCTGACTGGTCATTGAGCTGGTGACCCTTTGGTTTACAGGCTGGGACTCAATCTGCTGAGCCACACCAGCCAGGGCTCATTGTAAGATTTTTAAAGTGGAGAAGGACACTGGTGAAAGAAAGGGTCAGAGGTGTTGGTGAGAAAGAAGAAACAGAGAGTGCTCAAGTATAGTTTTAAGAAAGAGGAGATTTGAGAACTGAAGATTTGCAAATTGACTCAAAATTATCCAAACTCATGTGCATCTTGGAATGACTTTATGCTTTGAAAATGCTTCATGAAAGGCTCTACAGTGTAAGTAGGATGAGGGAGGTGGGGAAGAGAGACAGTTCACAGAAAGGGACAGTTCACAGAATACCTAGGAAGTCATGAAAAGAACATGCTGTATTTATGGGAAGTAGAAAGCCTCATTGTGACTTGAGGTGATATTGTGGGAGTGGCAGAAGGTGAGGCCAGAGAACTGGTTGGAATTGGTTTGTGAAGAACTTGCATGTTGCCCTGGCCTATGTGGCTCAGTTGGTTGGAGTATTGTCTCAGAACCAAAGGGTTGCGGGTTTGATTCCCAGTCACAGAATATGTCTAAGTTGTGGGTTTGGTTCCTGGTCCGGATGTGCACCATCTCCTGTCTGGGCATGTGCAGGAGGCAACCTGTTGATGCTTCTCGCTCTCTTGCATTGATGTTTTTCTCCTTCTGTTCTCTCTCTCTAAAAAGCAACGAAAAAATATCCTCTGGTGAGGATGAAAAAAACCCAACAACTTTGCGTGCTATTAATCTCTAAGTTAGATATTATTTAGGAAGGCAAAAGGGAAATAGTGGCTTTTCAGATGGACAGTATTGTTAAATGCAGATGATTTGCATGGCAGAGTGAGGCTTGGAGGAGAAGCTGGAGTAGAATACAGGAGGCAGACAGCCAGCCAGGTGAGAGATTTCATGCATTCTAAAATAAACATTTTTTCTTACATTTCTGAAATTAGGATGCATTTCACAGTTGATGGAAATTATGAATTAATTAGCAGTATTTTTTTGTTTCTTCGAGACACATAAGATAATGATATATTTTAAAGTCAAATCTGGATTTCAGATAGAACTGGTGCTGGTGTTAAAAGTAGTATCTGCGAGTGGGGATGGATAGAATTTCCAACCTGTTCCTGGGAGGAAAAGTCTGACTGATACAGTATCTTGTCTTTTGACTCATGATAAAAGGTTTCTAAAGATTAAAATTTAAGGTTTAAGAATTGTCACGGTACTTTGATTAAAGTATTTTATAACTCAAATCAGTATGATTTCATGGAAGTTGCATGATTTTTTAAAATCAATTTGTGGTTGAAACAAAATTAATGGAGAAAAATGTATATCAAGACCAGTGATAAATGCTTTCAAATATAGACTTTTTTTTTTCCTTTTAGAATGTCTGTGAGTATCTTTTCATCTTTCTCATATTCCTTGGGCTTTTTCTTCCTTCCTTTCTCTATTTGTTACCTTCTCACTTTCCCTTGTCCTCTCTCCTGGACAAGCAATTACTGTCACTGCGAGAGCACCTACCTGCCTTTTCGTTCCCTGCTTTTCTCCTCTCCCTTTTTCTGCTGCCCTTTTTACCTGCCTTGTGGACAACACTGGGAATAATACATAATACTGAAGGGAGCAATTAGCTCAACATTTGGCCCAGGGATTATAGTAGAGGCTAGACTGACTTGTGACTAACTCCTAAGGGCTCAATTTATATTAATCGAAAGCCATTTAGGTTCACTTTCTTCACTTGATAGCATGCTGCCAAACTCCCTAGTTTGTTTAAATCAAGGTTTACTTTTATGAAGAATGAATAGATCAAAATACGAAACAAATATGGTTCTTAAAAAGTGCCAGTTAGAGCGAAGGGGATCTAACAATATCAGTTTTGTTTGAATGTTTATCTGTTTCTCGTGAACTTGGTAAGTGAATCCCGAAGAACAGCCAGGCTTTGCAGGGAGGAATGTGCAGAAGCATGACTTCAGGAGGTGCCTGGCTTCCTAGAACTAGCCTAGAAACTCAGCTCTCTTTCCTTTGGGGCTGGATATTTGTAATTCCATGCAAAACCCCCAGGCATCATCTTCAAAATGTATCGTGTTGTGTACATGTAAATAATGTATAAAAAATGAATACAAATCTTACTTCTAAAATTATTTTACCCTTTTAGCATTTCAATGTGTTGCTTGTCCATTATTCATTTCTTAGATCGTCTTGAATTATTTTTCCATTGGTCCTCAAAAAGAAATTCTATTTTGTACCACTCTGCATCACATATTTGGAGTGAGAGAGTTATTTATCAGACTTAATTTATCATTCTATTTTATATTTCAGCCATTTGCAAGCTAATATAACATTACCATAGAAATGGCGTATCATTTAGTGCTGTTAAGTGGAGTGGTAGGTGTTTACATGCTGGGGGTCCAGTCAAAAATGGGTTCCCCAAAGAGTCCCTTACACTTTGTTAACGGGAAAATCAAAACCAGTATCAGTGGGGCAGCACTGACTGGACTTTTCTGGAGACATTATCTTTGTAGAGTTTATATCTCCTTCGATCTTTTCTAAGGAGATATAATGGTTAAATGGTTCTCTTCCACAACAGGTACTTGCTGTTGTTGCCTGTTGTTGCCTGTTGTTCCCTGGCGATTAATAAACTGTCCTTTATAAAGGACACTGTTTTACCAGGGATAGAATTTACCTCTGTTAGGGTTGCCTGGCCTTCTCCTTGTTCCAAAGATTAAATAGTTAATAGTTGGATCTTTGTGAATTTTAGCAAGTGCTTCTAACTCACAAAAGCATCTTTTGAAAATAGCCCTTTGTCCGGAAGGGTTGTTTTTTTCCGGATTCATATGGAGAAATTTTGTTTTGATTTCTCATGACCTAAATGAAAGAGTCCTAAATTAAAACAATTTGAAAAGATAAAGTGTAAAACTCCTTATTGCATAGAGTGTTTAATCAAGGCTTATTATGTTATTTAAGTGTTTGGGTTTTAAGTTTCCATGTCTAAGGTTGAAATAGTTTTATCTAAATCTAATTCCATTCTTTGTACAGATTTTTACATACACTGTGGTTGCTGTCTGTTCATACTTTTGAATTGGGATTCAGTTCTCCTAAGACTTTTCAGATATTGGCATTTCAGTAATTTCCACCTAGAATCTGAGGTTTTTGTAGTTCTGTAGCAGAGTCTCTGGAGGTACACACTGAAGGAGTAGCCTCGTGCCGATTTCAAGAATTCCCTGGTTAAGTGACTAGGGAGTTCTTATCTTGAAAAACAAACCATGTTCTGGCTCCCTTGAAAAACAAATGTTTTAGATATTTGTTCTCTAGTCAGAAAAAGGAGGTTTCATTTATTTAAAATTATTTATCATATTAAATTGTATGTTCTGTATAACTTAACCTTATTTGGTCAAGTGCAGCTTGAGTCATTGCTGAGAGAATCCCCTGGAAATGCCTGTTGGATGACAAGAGGAATCGTGTTTACTCTCCTCCAAGTACCACTAGTGTGGTTAGAACATGAGTAATGGAAGCTAGAATTATTTACCTATTCTTTCATTTACTCAGCTAATCAGATGAATACTTGTTGAGCAGTTTTCTGTGTGTGAGGTGCTAATCTAAATATTGACCGATATATAAAGTATTTTTTGCCTTTTCAAAAATTTCCCTCTAGAGTGGGAGATAGTTGGTGAATAATTGTACCATTGTGTATAATAAGACCACATAATCCTGCATGTAGAACAAGAAGGAAGACTTTACAGATTGGAAAGAGAAAGCAGAAGGGAAAGATTCTGTTGAATTTTAAATTATATATAACCCAATTCAATCTCTTAAAATATTGCAGAGCATTTATTTTCCTAACAGAAATTAAGTGTGGTTTGAGCTTTCTTTCTCCCCACAAGTGTGGAGTAATTAAGCAATATAATTTATGTGGGTGTGTAATACAAATATATATATAACAGGTAAATATGTCTGTGTGTATGTATGAAGGCTCATACTTATATACCATTACTCTATAGACATCTGTATTTTCAACATTAGACTTATCAATAGGACCATGCTTATTTTATTTTTGGAATGTTTATTTATAGTAGACTCTGATTTATTATAAAGGAAATATAAATCTTTGTATCTTTGATTACCATGCACTGTCCATAACATACAAAAATAATCCTACTGAATAGGCTTGTAAGTTGTGTGTCTGTTGTTGTTTCTCTACTTGAAGTGATTTTTTTTTGATGTCAGTGTTTCCCAAGCATTTCTATCAGAAGGTGCCTTGGCTGCAGAGGTGAATGGGAATGATCATGTTCTTTTTTTTTTAATTAATTTATTTATTTTTATTCAGTTACAATTGTCTGCATTTTCTCCCCTTCCCTCCACCCCACCCCAGCCAGTCCCACCTCCCTCCCCCACCTCTACCCTCCCCCTTGATTTTGTCCTTGTGTCCTTTATAGTCGCTCCTATAGACCCCTCTCCCCACTATCCCCTCCCCACTCCCCTGTGGCTATTGTTACAATGTTCTTATCATGTTCTTATGGGTTGTGTGAGAGACAGAGCTCTTTGAAGTCAGGCTTTATATGAAAAAATCATGCAAACATTTCATCCTCCTCCAAATATATGTGTTAGTTTTAATGCAAAAGAGACTTTTTCAAGTAAGATCTTTGAGTAAAATTGATACTTAAGAAAGCTGTACCAGGTTGTAATAACTTCCTAATAACTGAGTGCAAGAAACATGGAAGCACATTGCGAACTTTCATTCAGTGATATTCATATTGGTGAGTTCACTGATTTACAACTTGTTTTTGCTTTTTTGACAGTTGTACAAAGAGTCTTTATAGAGACTCATTAATTTAGCAAGATGCTTCCTGATATCAGTGGTCTGCTGCCTCTGACGTTGGTCATTATGTTACATATTTTCACTATCAATCCCAAGGAAGCCTGAGCAATCAAAACATGTGATTGTTCCGAAGTAAACACATCAGGATTTCAAAAGGTTTTAAATTTTTAAAATTATATTTTATTGGATTTTTTTCATTACCATTTAGTCCCTGTATACCCCTGCCCACCCACACCCCAGCAGTCACCACACTGTTGTCCATGTCCATGAGTCTTTTCTCCTCTTTCTTTAATCCCTCCACCCCGTAACTTCCCCCACCCCATCTGTCGTCCTGCTTTCTTGTCAGTCTGTCTCTATTTTACTCCTTAGTTCAGTTTGTTCATTAGGTTCCATGTATGAGTGAAATTATATGGTATTTGTATTTCTCTGACTGGCTTAGGATAATGCTCTCCAGGTTCACCCATATGACAGCAAAGGGAAAATTTCTTCTTTTTTATGGCTGAGTTATATACCATTGTGTAAATGTCCCATAGTTGTTTCATCCACTCACCTACTGATGGACACTTGGGCTGCTTCCATAGATTGGCCGTTGTAAATAATGCTGCAATTAACATAAGGGTGTGTATGTTCCTAAAAATTATTTTGGGTTTCTTTGGATATATTCCCAGAAGTGGGATCTCTGGGTCAAAAGGCATATCTGTTTTTAATTTTTTGAGGTATCTCCATGGTGCTTTCCACAGTGGCTGCACCAGTCTACATTCCCACCAGTGGTGCACAAGGGTTCCCCTTTCTCCACATCCTCACCAGCACTTGTTGTTTGTTGATTTATTGATGACAGCCATTCTGACACGTGTGACATAGTATCTCATTGTGGTTTTAACTTACATTTCTCTGATGATTAGTGACATTGACCATCTTTTCATCTGTCTATTGACCATCTGTATGTCCTCTTTGGAGAAGTGTCTATTCAGGTCCTTTGTCCATTTTTTAATTGGATAGTTTGGTTTTTTGGTGTTGAGTTTTGTAAGTTCTTTATAAGTTTTGGATATTAACCCCTTATCAGATGTATTGGCAAATATGTTCTCCCATTCTGTGGGTTGTCTTTTTATTTTGTTGATTTCCTTTGCTGTGTACAAACCTTTTAGTCTGATGTAATCCCATTTATTTATTTTTTGGTTTCCCTTGCCTGGGGAGATATATGCACTACAATGTTGATATGAATATGCCAAGAAATTCGAAAACCTGGGTGAAATGGAGAAATTTCCAGAAACATATAATCTTTCAAAACTGGATGAAGAAGCAGAAAGCCTGAACAGACTAATAACAGCTGGTGAAATTGAAGCAGTAATAAAAAAAAATCCCCGGCACACAAAAGCCCTGGAACAGACAGTTTCACAGGAGAATTTTATAAAACATTTAAGGAAGAGCTAACCCCTATCCTTCACAGACTATACCAAAAAATCCAAGATGATGGAAGACTCCCAAACTCTTTTTATGAAGCCAGCATCATCCTAATCCCAAAACCAGATAAAGAAAGAAAACTTTAGGCAAACATCACTGATGAACATAGATGCTAAAATCTTCAACAAAATATTGGCAAACTTCATCCAGAAATACATTGAAAAGATCATACACCATGAGCAAGTGGGATTCATACTGGGGATGCAAGTATGGTACAATATTCAAAAATCAACAAACATAATACATCACATAAACAAAAGGAAAGACAAAAATCACATGATCATATCAATAGATGTGGAAAAAGCATTTGATAAGGTGCAGCACCCATTTATGATAAAAACACTCAGCAAAGTGGGAGTAGAGGGAGCATTCCTCAACATAATAAAGGCCATATATGAGAGACATACAGCCAATATCATACCCAATGGGCAAAAAGCTTTCCCACTAAGATCAGGAATGAGACAAGGATTTTGGCTTTCACCACTTCTATTCAACATAGTATTGGAAATCCCAGACACAAAGATCAGATAAGAAAAAGAAATAAAAGGCATCCAAATTGGAAAGGAAGAAGTAAAACTGTCACTGTTTGCAGATGACATGATAGTATTCACAGAAAACTCTGTAGACTCTAACAAAAAACTAGTCGACGTAGTAAGTGAATTTGGCAAAACAGCTGGATACAAAGTCAATACTGAGAAATCAAAGGCATTTTTGTACACCACCAATGAAATATCAGAAACAGAAATCAGGAAAAAATCACATTTCATATAGCAACAAGAAAAATAAAGTACCTAGGAATAAACCTAACCAAGGAGGTAAAAGACCTGTACTCAGAAAACTACACAACACTGAAGAAAGAAATTAAGGAAGACACAAACAAATGGGAGCATGTACCATGTTCATGTATTGGAAGAATTAACATCATGAGAATGTCCATACTACCCAAAGCAATTTATAGATTCAACACAATCCCTATTAAAATACCAATGACTTATTTCACAGACACAGAACAAACATTTCAAAAATTCTATGGAAGCATGAAAGACCCCAAATAGCCGCAGCAATTTTGAGAAAGAAGAACAAAGCAAGAGGGATCACAATACCTGATATCAAACTGTATTACAAGGCCACTGTAATCAAAACAGCCTGATACTGGCATAAGAACAGATACATAGATCAATGGAACAAAATAGAGAGCCCAGAAATAAACCCATGTCTCTATGGTCAATTAATATTCAACAAAGGGGGCAGAAGCATAATATGGAGTAAAAATAGCTTCTTCAACAAATGGTGTTGGGAGATCTGGACAACTACATGCATAAAATTGAAACTTGACCACCAAATTACACCATACCAAAAATAAACTCAAGATGAATAAAAGACTTAAATATAAGTTGTGACACCGTGAAAGTCCTAGAGGAGAACATAGGCAGGAAAATCTCAGATATTCCACGCAGCAATATTTTCACCGATATGTCCCCTAGAGCAAGGGACATAAAGGAAAGGATAAACAAACAGGACCTCATCAAATTAAAAAGCTTCTGTATGGCTAAAGCAAACATCAGCAAAATTAAAAGGGAACCAACTGCATGAGAAAATATATTTGCAAATGATACCTTGGACAAGGGTTTGATCTCCAAAATTTGTAAGGAACTCAAGACTCCACTCCAGGAAGACAAACAATCCAATTAAACAGTGGGCAAAGTACTTGAACAGACACTTCTCCAAGGAGGACATACAGAGGGCCCAGAGACATATGAAAGGATGCTCAGCATCACTAGCCATCAGAGAAATGCAAATTAAAACCACAACGAGATACCACCTCACACCAGTCAGAATGGCCAACATAACGGAATCAACAAACAAGTGCTATCAAGGTTATGGAGAAAAGGGAACCCTAGTGCACTGTTGATGGGAATGCAGACTGGTGCAGCCACTGTGGAAAACAGCATGGAATTTCCTCACAAAACTGAAACTGGATCTGCCTTTTGACCCAGCAATTCCACTGCTGGCAACTATACCCTAAGAATCCTGAAACACCAATTCAAAAGAACCTATGCACCCCAGTGTTCATAGCACCACAATTTACAATAGCCAAGTGTTGGAAACAGCCTAAGTGCCCATCAGTAAATGACTGAATCAAAAAACTGTGGTATATTTATACAATGGATTACTACACAGCAGAAAGATTGAAGGAGCTCCTATCCTTTGCGATAGCACAGATGGAACTGGAGAACATTATGCTAAGTGAAATAAACCAGGTAGTGAAAGACAAATACCATATGATCTCACCTATGAGTGGAACCTAATCAACAAAACAAACAAGTGAGGCAAATATAACCAGAGACGTTGAAATAATGAACAAACTGACAGAAACCAGTAATGGGGAAAAAAGGGGCAAGGGTTGTCAAGGAACATTTATGAAGGACACATTGACAAAGCCAAAGGGGGGTAGGATCAGGGTGGGAGGTGGGGAAGGGTGGAGTGGGGAGGGAGTGGTGAGGGAAAAATGGAGACAACTGTACTTGAACAACAATACAAAAACATATTGCTATGAGCAATGTCCAAGATTTTTCTGCCTGTGTTTTCTTCTACAGTTTTTATGGTTTTTGGTCTAAATTTCAGTCTTTAATCCATTTTGAACTTATTCTTGTGTATGGTGGAAGAAGATGGTCTAGTTTCATTTTTCCGCATGTATCTGTCCAATTTTTCCAACACCATTTATTGAATAAACTGTCTTCAGCTCATTGTGTGTGCTTGCTTCTTCTTTTGAATATTTTTATGCCAGTACCACGCTGTTTTGATTGCTGTGACTTTATAGTATATGGTATGAACTATACTATACTTCTTTTGAGAAATTTTGCCCAGGTGTGGATGTGTAATTACAACTATGCTGGAGAAAGGAAGGAGCTGTGTGTGTGTGTGTGTGTGTGTGTGTGTGTGTGTGTGTGTGTGTGTGTGTGTGTGAGAGAGAGAGAGAGAGAGAGAGAGAGAGAGAGAGAGAGAGAGAGTGATTGCAAGGAGCGTAGATTCTTAGAAAGTTTACAGCTCAGGTCTTGGCAGAGCCATCTCAGCACAAGTCTGCTCATCAGCCATTTAAAAATCTTTCAAAGCTCAGGTCTAATATCTATCAAGTTTTATTCACGTAGAAAGAAGAGTAATATTATTGCAGTGTTAGAATTCATAATTTCAGGTGTGTCAACATATGACTAGATTTATAGTGCAGGTGATTAGCAATACATCTTTTCCATTCAAAACAAACACACATTTTGTATTTGTATGTCATCATTTTGTCTCATACACAAACATTCATCTTGATGGAGAAAACTGAAAATTTGATGACTAATGTTTCTGATATTGGTATTTGCATTTTTATATAGTTTGACACAAAATGCTTACTCTTAAATCTGTATTTATCCCAGATGTTTTGGAGAAAAAAGGGAAGGTCTTTGTTTTTTGTATTGGTATCTTATGTATATTTACTTGTATTTTTTGTTTAAGATACTTAAAGGAATTTTTTTCTATTTTAAATTCTTAACTGTCTCAAAATATATACGCTTAATATTGCTTTTAGAAATATTCTTAAACAATACAATCTAATTTGCTGTGCCTGTTACTGATAAAAAACATTCTGGAACCAATAAATTCTTTGAAAGACACAGAATTCTGTATTTCAGAGATCCTTAAAGGGACATTTACAAAGTAGCCTACATTTTAAATGTAAACTTTAAATCATCTTTAGGCAGCCAGGGCTGTCGAAGGATTTGTGACTAATGTGCCAGCCATTTTGGAACGCTTAGTGCATTTAGTGTTACACATCTTATTTTAGTTGATTTATTTCTTTAACAAATTTTATTGAGGGTTTTTTTTGGTGACATTGTTCTAGGCACTGGTGGTATCATAGTGAGGACATTCAACAAAACTATCTGTCCTTGTAAAGCTTGCCTTCTAGTGGGAATATGACAGAAGAAATAAGTAAAACATGCTACCTTGGATAGTGATTCTATGGAAGAAAGGAATGGTAGAAAGCAAGATGGGACTGCTGGGGTGTTCGGTTTAAAGTGGTGTGGTCAGTGAAGGTCTCGCCGAGGTCACATTGGGAAGAAGACCTACAGGAGGTGAGGAAGAGGCTTGAGTGCTCGCGTGGGAGAGCGTTCCAGCCACAGCCGGCTGTAATCCCCAAGGTAGCAGCAAGTCTGGTGGTTCTGGGAATCTCAGAGGGTTAGGTTGGCTCGTGCCTAGTCAGTGAGGTGAGAGAATTAAGAAAAAAGGAAATTTTAAAGAGGGAGTGTTCAGGGGCAGGATGGAGGAAAATCATACAACATTTTGTGAGGGCTTTGGCTTTACTCTGTAAAAGATGAGGAACTATTGGAAGGCTGTAAGCATGAAGAATTAATGAAAATGTCTTCAGACACCTTAACCATATTTTGTATAGGGAAACCTCCTATTTACAATGTTGACTAGATTCACTACCCCTCACCTCCAACTTTTCTTATTTATTTTGAATATTGAATTTCAGGAACTGTTAAATTTGTAATATCCCTGCCTAAAGTTAGATATAGCAGGTTTTTCAAGTCCAGTTTCAGGTGATTTTAGTTACAGAGGGGTCTATTAGTGCAGGCAGAAACCAGACTGCTGATTTCTCCTCGGGGCTCTGGCCGAGGCATTTTGAAAAGGAAACACAGAGGTCGTAAAGCTGCAGTTGTAGAAGTAATAGCTTTTAAAGGAGATTTTCAGACTAATAAACGTCTCTTGCCCTAGTTAAGACAAAATCGATCAGACATGTAGAGAAGAAAGAATTAAGTTGTTTGACTAATATTTTCCTAGACTGTAAAAGAGAAGTGGGGGTAGGAGGGATGGAAGGAAAAAAGTAATCCTGACCTAAAAGAGAGAGAAAGAAAAAGAAAGAAAGAGAAAGAAAAGGAAGGAAGGAGAAAGAAAAGGAAATCGAGATGCTTAGGAATCCTTGGAAAAAATCCATCTGGTGAAGACATAAAATTAAAGTGACCCTATATCCTGTTTATTTCCCAGGGCAATCCCAATGTATGTCTGTTGTCCCAGTGTAATTATTAATAGCATCTCTTTTTATTCCCCAAAGTGCCCTGATTTGATGATAAATTATGTGGTCACCCAACTTACAAATATTTGGGCTTCATATCTTTTATATTATTGTTAATCATTTCAATTTTTGGTATTTTCAAAATTTTAGTTTGATTTGGGGTGTTACTAGTGCTCAGTTCAATATTTTTTCTCTTTAAAATTTTTCCTTTATGGGAATAATTTTATAAATACATGTTTAAAGAGATTGGAGATTGCTCACTTTTTAGGAAATTTGGAAAAATATTTTAGAAGATGCTTACATTTAAGTTTATTTTATTTAACATTTTTGTATGGGGAATTAGAAACTATTCTAGATTCAAAGTTATAGGTTGTTTCTGGAGTGTTGCTGTTAAAATAATACTAAGTAACTACATTAAAATTGTGAAATGTTATTATTTATGTACTATTGAAAAAATATGAGAGTTTTGGTTTGTGGTAGGAGATTGAAGAGAAAAATAAAGGGTTCACTTCATAGAGAATTTTCCGGAATGGATACCTTTACGTGTGTATCTGGAATTGCTTTGCTGATACATTGCCTCAGTAGGAAACGTCATAACACTGTAAATATTGCTATAACATTCTTAGGGACATGGTATCGTGGAGTCGGGTAGAAAACTAAATTAAGACTCAGGAAACTTGAATTCAAATTTGGTTTTATTTAGTGAGTGGCGTTATAATTTTGCTGTTATCATTTATTCTGTTTGTGCCTTAGGGCTCTCTGGCCTGAAGTAGGTCTTGGGCTATTACGTGGAGCCAAAGAGCTAATATGTTTGAAAGAATTTTATAAATTATCATTTCTATCTAAGTCTGAGATTGCTTTAGATCTGCAGAAAAAAGGAAAGCCCTTATAAGTGAATCAGTTACTTTTTTTTCCTAAGGAAGTTCTGAACCAGTAAGTTAATTACCTCTTTTCCCTAGGGAATGAATCACCTAATTATAAAGAGTGAGCCAAGGTCAAATTTAAGCCAATCTTTCCATTAGTCTAAGAGACTACTTAGTTCATCTCTTGCATGGAGGTAATGCAGGAACTAATGGGAACAGTTTGACAAGTTTGGGAGCCTGGAAAAAAGACCCGAATAGGCTTTTTGGAATAACTTGATGATTTTACTGAAAATAATGTGCATTATTAGACTGTCGGAGATATCCAAATGTCTATCTGTCATATACAAATACTTTTTGGATTATGTACACCAATGACCTGTATGATTGGCATAGATAATTAAATTTCAACTGTGTCACAGAACAGCCGGTGCTGTTCCAGAACAGTCAGTGGGGTTCTATTTCTCTCCGCCTAAAGGCAAAACTCTGGAGTCAGAAGTTCGGTGGAAAAGGAAAGGTGTTGTTTATTTAAAGGCAATACAGTTTTGGAATACGGACAGGTTTCTGCCTCAGAGCCTCATTCCCTTTAAAACACCCAAAGACTAATAATTCTGCCACCTTCTGCCAGGCCAGACCAGTTCAAAGAAGTGTCTGGAATCCCCTCTCCCACTCTTAAAAGTACCATCCCTTGGGGATGCAGATGTCTGCAGCATGATCATTCAGGTAGCTTAGCTGGTTCCCGGTCCCAGTCGGCTTTGGGCATCTCTCCCAGGCCTGTGTGCGCCTGCCAGAGTCCCGCACAGCACAACCAGTTCTGCCCCTGCTTTTTGGGCAGAAGGAGCTCCATGAAGATTCCCAGACCACCCAACCTCCAGGGTCCACTGGTCTCAGGAACTTGGCCCAGCTGTAGCTGACTGGACTAGCCAAGGGGGAGGAAAAAGCTATGTTTCCCGGTGTGTTACATTTTAAAGACTCGTCCCAGAAATCCATGTATGGTGGAGCATCTGGCTTTTTCCTCGGTGTGCAGCAGTGTGCCCTTTGTGTCAGCTCCCCAGTGTCTTTGACTGTCTTCTGGCTGCCATTTCGCGCCAGGGGCCAGACGTTTCCCAGCCAAGTGCAGGCGCACAAACATCTGGGTCCCAGGTGGGTGTCCTGCCCCCACAGCTCACAGGGCTCTCTGTAAGATCCCTCTAGCTGTATCACGAGCTGCTTGGCTGCGGGGGCAATGCCCCAGGGTGTGGGCAGGCTGTCATATGGTTTTGGTTGTTCAATCCATGCAGCCTCTGGCACTTCCTGGAACCCCTCTCCCTTCGAGGGGTGGGGTACTGGTGCTCAGGGTTTCTCCCCTGCTTCCCAGGGATCTGGTCAGACGCCCCTAATCCAGCTTGATACCTGTATTTTATCTAGTGTAGAATGTATCTTTCATTAGAGATATTGGAACATGAATGACTATGTTTAAATAAGTTTAAGCATATTCCTTTTTAATAATATCCATTCATATTTTTATTGTTTGATTAGGAGTAGATCCTCATTCTATCCTCCTGCAACTGCCTATCTTTGATACAAATACTTTTATGAACCACATTTTCATCAGTGCAATGAATCAGCCATTCCTGGATACCTGCCAAGAGATAGTCATGACCTTGGAGTAAAATAACAAGTAGGAAAAATAATCTGATTTCTATATGGGATGTTCGGCAATGTGAAGTGTAAGCTCTGCCCATTCTCTCGTGCACATTTACTCAACCATACAGCAATGAAGGAAAAATGAAGTTAATCTTTTGTGCACATTATTTTTAAGGACTGGAAAAACAATGACTAAAAAGCAGTTATGGTGTACCATTGTTACTGAATATATTTTTAATGTATTTGGGGTGGGGTCATGGGTGGAAACTTTTACAAGCTGGATATCTGATTCAGTGTGGAAAGAGTTCTGTCCATTTATAGTATATTCCTCATATATATTTTTTAAAGTTAAGTGGCTCCTTCTCCCACACTAAAAGAAAGAAGAAGTAGAGAAAGGAAGGAAGGAAGGAGTTATGAACAAAAGCTCTTGACTAAGCCCCGAGATTGGTTTTTGGTAGTCTATTTCGGGTTTGGGTTTTGTTTCTCGGATCCTGGTGGTGGTGGTGCTGGCAGTGGTTGTGAGAAGGAATGGATTTATTTTCATGTGTGATGTGTTACAATAAGTAACTACAGGTCTTAACAGTGAAGTTTTCAATGCGCACAGATTTGGTAGTTTTCAGCAGTTCATCCTAAGTGTTACATGTCTTTGAACCAAGAGGACAGGAAGTCGCGTGCAGGATTGTAAGAGAGCATTGGCTGAAAAGTATATTGAAAAGAGGCAATTAAAAGCATACTAAATGTTAATCATCTTGTATGTTTTTCAATATAGAAATTTTATTAATTTCCCCTACAGTATTATTGTCTTGATGTTCACTTTTGGGGAAAATAATGCAAGCGTGTTTAGGTTTTTGCCCAGTGGTATCCAGAAAGTACTACTCTAAGACTAGATCTCTGTTGTGTTGGGTATAAAAGATCAATATCCAGTATCTGTGCTATCCCATTATTTAAAAGAGGGTTTGTCTGACTTACTATTTTTCAGCTATACCTAGTAAAGTTGTTTGCTGGGCCTAGTGATTTTGGGCCCTCCTTACATCTTTTTGATGAATGCAAGTGCCTACTTAGAAGTCCTAAGAATATGCAACAATGTGCTTCCCACAAGGGCACTCCTGTTACTTCAGATGACTCCCAAAGCAATATACACTGAGAGCAATGACTTTCCAAGTGGTCTAAGAAGTTTTATAAGTGTTTATGATAATTTAAAGTATTTCCAGAATTCACTTATAATCTGGGCTCCTAGATTTAAATACAGGACATTTTATGTCTATGAGAAGGAATGAGAAAAATTCAATAGGGTAGATCTCTAAAGAAAACAGAAAAATAAATGAAAGATTAGTTGGCTATCTCCTCTTGGTTGGATATCTCCTATTTTTAAATGTGTGTGTTAGTGTTAAGAGCACAATCTAGGAGAGGAAGCATGTGTGAAGTTTAAATTATCTTGGCTGCCAGGTGGTGACTAAGACATGCATTTGCTTTGAGAGGGAAGTGGGTTTTGTTCCTTGAGGCTGTTTGAAAAGTTACTGGCTGGTGTTGTTATATATACTCTTTGTACAGTAAATATGTTTGGGGTTGTAACCATTATCACATGCTTAAATGTGTCCCCTCTGGTGTTGGACAGTCATCCCTAAAGGTGGGCACTCAGGGACCACAGATGGGCCTTACATTGCTATATGCCAGTTGCCTGCGTTGGACTTGATTTTGTGTGTATGTGGTTTTTCAAAAAGTAGGCTGCTTGACATAATCTCTTACACATTTATGGGTTTTTTTTTTTAGCAAAATGAGCATAGGACTTAGAATTTCAATTGGAAATTGTGGGGTTTTGTTTGTTTGCATCTGTGAAGGAAGGCTGACGGAAGTGCCTTTTCTCAAAGTATGATTTTTCTTTGAAACAAACTTTAGATATTTTAATCAACAAAAACTGGAAATGTTTTATGTCTGTGTAAAATATTTCACTAAGCATGTTAACATGCACAGACTTATTTATATCTATTAAATACAGCAGACATAGTTTCTTGTAATTCCACGAGTCCCTTGTAAGTGGTGACTTTCTTTTTTCATCCTCACCCAAGTCACAGGAGAACATTTTTTCACTGCTTCAAGAGAGGAAGGGAGAGAGGGTTTAGAGAGAGGGGATGGGAGGGAGGAAGAGGGAAAGAAACATTGATGTGAGAGGGAGAAACATTGATTGGCTGCCGTTTGTACGTGCCTCCACCAGGGACTGAACCTGCAATCTAAGCATGTGCCCAGACCGGTAATCAAACCCATGACCTTGCAGTTTGTGGGACAACACCACCCAAACCACTGAGCCACACCGGCTCGGACCGTGGGCGAGTTACCGATAGAGAATGTGCATGGGGCCGTAGGTAACAGGCGCTAGCCTCAAGTCGTCTGGGAAGGTGGAGAAGGAACAACTGCCACTGCATTTCCATGTAGTCGGTGGGAAGAATCATTACACCAGAAAAAACAATCAAAACAAAAAAGCCGGTTTCCGTAGTGCCAGTTGCATCCAGACAAGTATATTTTCCCTTGAGTATCAGAAAAGCTAGATCTTTTTATTAAAACTTACTAACCTCCAGCTGAGGAAGCATCAGTAATTCTGTTAAAGTTCAGTGTTAGTAATTTATTTAAGAAATCGTATTTTAGTTTGAGTATTTAAAATAAAATTAAGAAATGTTTCTGGTGAAACTGGAATAGGTTAATTTTTCTTTCTGATCAGACTAATTTTCGTGCATCAAAGAAACAACAAAAACAACAAAAACACAACCCCAAGCATGCTGGGAAGTAATGGGGAAACCAAAGCATCGAGGGTCCATAGCATCAGTTTAACAACGTATCCTTTGAGTTTGTCTCAAGGGATTGACAATTTAAGTCTGTTATAAAAATTAGGATGCTTAATAATCTGATTTCCTTTATGATAAAAATACTTATATGTATTTATAATCTTATGTCAGTGAAACATGTTTTTTTCCCAACTGTGATCATCTGTTTTATATTTAATTGGAGAAAATTCCTTTTAGCTTTCTGATTATAATGATAACGTGGCGTGCAAGATACCAGAGCGTGGTAACCAAAACTCGTGGTTCCAAGTATTTAACTTCATGGAAAATGAACACTACAGATGTTCAATAAATTCATTTGGTCACATTTCATGTAAAGTTAATTCCATTCTTAATGCTATGAAGTTATGCATTTGTGTAACTCATTAATGAAGGAAATTTAGAAATCTGATTCGGAGTTTGAATTCTCTCATTTCACAACTTAAAGAGGACATGTGAAAAATCAGTCTACATTGTTACGTGGAGTACATTTGTTACCTGGCCTCTCTCCCAAGACGGCGGACCGAAGACTCTACTGTGCGTTGGATTTCATTTCGTTCTAGGTGTTCACTACTTTTTAGATTGCTTTAATTAAAAAAAAAATAGCTTCAAGGAATAAAAGTTTCATTGTTCACCATGGGTCATTCAGAATAATATGATTTAAATTCCCTTTTGAAATAACTTGACATTGTATTTTCTTATAGGCTGGTTTACTGAAAGATGAAAGAGGGGATATATATTTAACGTAATAATGAGATTTTATTTTCATAGTCTGATTATTTTTTAAGATTAATTCTCCTCTGCCTTTCCCCCCATATGCTGATTTATAATAATGTGCTTAAGATTTGATGCGGAAGATGTCTGTTGAAAATAATACTTTATTTTTAACTACATTTCTACTTATCTGCAATGTTCATGATACTATAAAATACATTTTAAGAGGAGAAAAGATTTTATTAAAATATCATGCATATATTATCCATTGTTAGGCGATCTCTTCTGAAGTAGAGGAGTATAGATATGAAATATTGATGGTGTTGTTGAGGAAGGATGAGTTGGAAATGTCACAGATATACCTACTGAGAAATATACCTACCATCACGGAAGCAATAATATTAGTTTCATTTAGTGGAAATAATGTCAACAATATTCTGTGTATTTTTTAATCACTAACTTCACATTCAGATTTTAAGTACAGGGTGGGGCAAAAGTAGGTTTACAGTTGTTCGTATGGAAAATAACACAATAATTAATAAAGAATGAAAGAATAAGCAACTCTGTTTTTTGCATACTCACAACTATAAGCCTACTTTTGCCCCACCTCAAATGTCACAATGATTTTAGGCATTTCTGTGCCTTCCTGTTAAGTTCTAGGTTGTGGTTACTTTAAAAGGGGTTGTCATTAACTTAGGTGTATTTGAAACATTTCTTGTAGTGGCATTTTTCCTAATTTATTTTCTTCTTCTTCTGTAATCCTACATTAATGGATTTTTAAATTATTCTTCAAACAGCATACTTTCCAGATGCATTGGTAAAATATTTAGGAAAATTTTGAGCACAAGATGAAAAAATTACAGCATATCAGACCCTGGCACTGAACCTGAGAATCCCACCCTCACCCTTCCGTTCATTGTTCCCCATTCTTATGCCATGCAGCAAAGTGGGAATCTTACCACTGGTTCTCCAACATCTAGGTCAGTGTCTGACACAGAATAGGCACTTAACAAAAGCTTTTTAAATGAATAAATAAACTCAGCTTTCCAGCAGATGTTTCTCAAAGGCCCGTGTGTTTATTTGTGACGTGAAGGAGCATATGGATACCCAGTAAAAACTGTGGAGGGTAAACAGTGGAGAGAACATTCTTAATTGGCTGCTGATTGTATATATCTGATTTGGGACTTTGTTTTCCTAGTGTAATTCTGCCTGTTTCAGCCCTCAGAACCTGTCACTTTCCCCCTCATATCCTTTACTTCATTAGGTCTCTGTTTCTTTTTCCCTGCGAGCAGATTTATAAATTTAATACCCACTGCTGAAGTAGTCTTATTACTTGTGTTCCTGTCTTATCTAGTTGTTGGATTAACTGTATTTTCCATTGTCACATATGAGTTTTTCCTTTGTTTTCTTTAAATGAATTGTTCCTAGAAAGGAATCTAAGCTATGGGCAATTATTATCCAGCTTTTCTAGTGTCTGTGAAAACAAAAGTTGACCTTATACAATGAAGAGCTATGGGAAAACTTGGGTGTAACAAAAAACATTTTTAAGGTGAAGGGGAATATCTCAACAATGAAGGTGGGAGAGTATGCTTCAGTTTTTCCACATTTTAACTCCAATAAAAGTTATTCAATAAAATAATGCAGTTTTTAAGGAATTTTTCTTAGTAGTTAATGGCTCCCTTTCCTTCCACCAGTGTTTATTTACTGAGTCTTTTTTGATGATATCTTCTTCAAGACAGCGGGATTATCCTCAAGCAGCAGAGAGGAAGAGGAGTAATTAAACCATTGCATTAATTTTCTTGTCCCACCTTGACCAAATCCTTTGTTAAGAAGTGGATCCCTTTAGCATCACTGGGGTCACTGGCTGGCCTGTGTGTCCATCCTCTGTGCAGGAAGTGGAAAAGGTCCAAAGTTTGAATCATTCAGTGGGGACAGAATTTTGGCCCACCGTTTCTGACTCATTTAAACACTTCGGGGCAATACACACATTGTACTACTGAATGCACAGGCTGCCTTGTGCTGACTACTGTTTTTAAAAGTGTTCCTTCCAAAAACTGTAGCCTGGGGAATGCCGCTGGGGTTTGTTAAACAGGTGAAAGGGTTATATATCAGAGGCGAATACTAGAAACCTTTATGCAGCTTGTGTGTACAAAATGGAAAGCAACCTGGAGCCTTCTGGTTTATCCCCTTATTTTACAAACAAGGAAACGGGGCAATTTGAAAGTGAAGTTGAGTACAGCCTTTTCATTTAGGAGCCCTGCCCGAATCTCACCTGGGTGTGCATCCAAACTGTGCCACTTAATGTGAGAGTGAACTTGGGCACTTCTTCTTAATCTGTCAAATAGGGACAATAAACACTTACTTCATATGGTTACGGTAAAACCAGGTCTCAAATTCAAGTAATCAAAACTCATGACACCTGAGCAAAGTGCTCCGTGGATCAGTGAAATCCATGTGGAATGTATAGCCTCAGTGTCCACACTAGTGTAGCTCCTTTCTGCAACAAGTTTTAGAAGTGTTTCTAAGAGATAGCACAATTTAATTGATTTGTGCTACAGAATAGCATTCTTTACTTATATAATTATTGAAAAGTTATTTTCCATGATCGTTGAAGGTATATTTTAGTATTTGGATAGCACTTTAGAAAAGGGATTTTTTAGTGGCTTTACTTTCAAAATTCTTTCAGATGTAATTTACTATAGATGTATGTGGTGATGTTAGAAGTAGGCTATTATTAACGGCATTTTTGTAGCAAAGGATCATTTCTAAAACATTGTTTTGAAGGACTCATATGTTTTTGGGATGCAAGACCCACAATATTGTGATCAGTTGGTGAAATATAATTTATAGCCTCATGACTGACAAAAGTAAGTAAAACCCAGGATTCAGGAAAGTGTAATGGTGTTCATTTGTTATCACTACCAGTTCCTTAATTGGGGACAGTGTCATTTATTCTGCAAATGAGAGGAAATACTTTATGTAACTGAAGTTCATTTGAGGACCACGTTATTAATTCTCTGATATAGTACAATGGCTGAATAGTATGTTCCCAAATGAGAAGTTGTATAGAGTGCTGTGCAAGTTACATTGATAGTTGAAATTTCTTTCCTCTGTATTCATATGTAGGTCAGCCAAAAAAAAACATTTCAGAAAGCACCTTCATTCTTAGATTCTTCTAATAGATATTTATTGTTGGCACAAAAGTTCAAGACTTAGGGGCTTTTTTCTTTTAATTAAGTGAAATACTTGTTTAATGAAAGACCCTCCAGCTTTGGTGATGACCCAGGCTGCGTGTCCCGAGTGGATGTGACTTGTGTTGCCCCACTGCCCAGGTGCCGCTGTTGTCGAACTTTGGTGGCACAACTTCGATGTGAAACTGATTGTGTTATGTTTCTAAGTCTTTGCTAAATGGCAGCATTTTTATATAATAAAGTATGTTATACATTTTAAACAGATTAGCAATGTTTTAGAGTAAGTTCAGTATAGCAGCAATATATGGTTGGTTCTGGAACAAATCATGTTAGTTTTGTTAAATTAGGAATATTAAAAATGCGCAAATAAAAACAACAAGGTTACCGTATTTTTCAGACTATAAGACGCACCCACCCCACCCCCTCCTCCCTGCACCCCCCAACCCTTTCAAATTTGGGAGGAAAATAGGGGTGTGTCATATAGTCTGAATGTAGCTTACCTGGCTCGCCAGGGGCAGTGCTGGAGCGGGGCTTTTTTTTCCTGTTTTCCTCCTCTAAAACCCAAATACGTCTTATGGTCCCGTGAGTCTTATAGTCAAAAAATACGGTAGTTTAATTTTGTTAAAAGGCACATTTGGATAGTGGTGAACACGCCCTTGTTTCTGAAACACATACCTCAATTCTCTTTCCCTCTATCTTTTTTTTTAACCAAAGAGAAGAAAATGCCTGCACAGTAACAAATGAAAAAGAAATATATTTTGCTTAATAGGTAATTGGATGGTTAATAGGTAATTAGGGGTAGGAGGAAATATGGAAAACTTTTGAATCCTTTTCTAATGTTAGAAATGAAGAATTTGAAAGAAATCAATATAATGTGTGTCAATTAAAGTATTCCATGTTTTTGGCAGTAACTTGTTCAGTTAAAACAACTGTTCCTTAGAAAATGAAGTGTATATTTATATTCTCTTATATTTTCATTAATATCTCCTATATAGCTGAATACGTTATTTTTCCTTAACTTCATAGTAATTTGAATTTGTCTGTAAAATTTTCAAGACAGTTTTCTTTACTTCAAAGCACACAATACATCTGATAAATGTACTATTTGTGCATTACTTATTTACAGTATTAATTGTAAACACGGTTATTGTAAACATTGCAAATATAAGTATTGGACAAAATGACATTCCCTCACTGCAAATTCAACTTGTTGAATATATACAAGACAAAAATCTAATAAAAGAACTTGAGAGTTTTCTTAGAAAAGAGGTACATAGTTATACCATTATACCATAAGAATGAAAACACTTGATTATTTCTACTAGGGTGAAAAAAATTTCTTCTTCTAAATTTTCTCTTGCCTTTTAGCTGAAGAGTTATTTTAAATGAAAATGAAAGAAATGACTAGGAGGAAAATTGCTGCAGCTAGTTGTAGGCATGTGCCTGGCCAATATGCCAGATGACTGGGTGTCTGTGCAGTCAGAGCTCACCCAAATGAGATTTCTGTAGCACAATTTGGGTATCTTTGCATTTGGTCACAGGCTATTTCAGGGAGCTCTCCCTGGTGATTTTGTTGACTAGTCACATCAATGAATTTACCTGAATCACTCCCCAGGTTACATTGACCTGATGAAAGGAGCTTTTACAGATTATTCTGCTATGGGAGCAGTCACATTCTTGAGTTTTAAATTTTGTTTGTCAAATAGGTAGAGATAGAACTTTCTCCATGGAGACACTAATCAATGCTGACAGGCAAAGTGTACCTTATGGCTTGGGAGTCATCTCTTTGATCGAAGGCCTATAATGCTTCTTGATCTCTTCCCTGGTAAATCACAATTCCCGGAGCTACTGCGGTATACTCTTGGTTTTGTTCTCATTTTAACAAGTCTCTTAGTAATAGTAGTAAGCACTTATTGAGCACTTAGTATGTGTCCGTCATTGCTCTAAGTTTTTATGTGACATGTGTTATTGAATCCTCACAATAGCCTTATGCAGTGGATGCTATTATAATTCACAGTTTACTCAGGCATAGTGAGACTAACTACTGAGAACTATTAGGTAGCGGCAAAAGGATCTGAACCCAGAGAGCGGGGTGTCCAGAGCCCTGGGACAACCACAGCTGCATTAACCTAACCTTTTTAATGTAAGTCCTTAAAATAGGAAGGAGCAACTCTCTTATTTGAGAATATAAATATACACTGTAATCAGTTTGAGTAAACACTTAAATAATTGACAGTGCTTGTTTGGCCCATTAAAAGGTTGGTCTGACCCCTCGATCACAGATCTAGAATGCCAAGCAGTGTGTTTGAAAGTGGAAGGAAGACTACCCTTCGGCTATAGCATCCTGTCTGTCAAAAACCAAAGGTTTCTTTCCTTTGGTTGGATTTCTTTGGTTTCCTTCTTAATTAGCATTTTAAAGAAAAATAGCAACTGCCTTGGACAACCTACAATCGGTAGGAATTTTCAGATTAATGTCCTGGACTTTGGTGGAGAGGGCAGGGCTTGGAGTCAAGGCTCAGGGACCGCGTCCTGGCCCCCCCACTCTCTGTGCTGTCTTTGACCTGTAATGTCAACTCCTTGTTCCTCTTCTCCTCATCTGTAAAACGGTGAACATTGTGATACATGGTATTATTGTGAAGATTGTGTTAAATCATCTACATGAAACTGTTTTACAATGTGAAGCATGTGCATGTATCATTTTAATGTTTAATAATTCTTTAAAGTTGAAAATCTTACATTCAGAAAGTAGTACTTAGTTCCAAATGACTTTTCTCCCTGCCTAGCAGAGCAGTCAAATTAACACAGCTAGAGGGATTTTGAATTGAGAAAATTTGTTAGGAATTTATTTATCCATTCCTGATTTGAAATCACCTAATAGCATTTGGTATCTTCAAATTATATTTAACTTAAATCAATATTAGATGGTTGTAGTCTTGAACCATTAAATAAACACTGTGTGCATTTAGACTAAAAGGTGCTCACTTCTACTGCACCGTAGTACCCTGTTCACTATAATACATGCACGAATAACTAGATATATGAGGAAATTCAAGTTTCCCACCTGGGTTTTTTTGTTTGTTTGTTTGTTTGTTTGTTTTTGGAAATTGATAGCTAAATATACTTTGTCCTTAGCCAGAACTAATGTGTTTATGGTTTTGATTTAAATTTCTGGCCAATTTTAAATATTCATGTTTGGGTGGACTGATGCATTTTGTCCGAACAGTTGGATTGGTTATTTGTTTGTGGTAGGCTTTCAGGGAACATACCATCTCTGGGAGACTGACTCTGGGGGGAAGAAGGAAGAAAAGTGAGGCATGACCCATGCCCTCCTACGTGGTCATAAGGTACAACAGCATATTCAAATCTCTAAGGAAACTTGACATAAATAAGCCCATTTAACCATGGTTAGCGTAGATATTCTGGAGCTTTTATTTTCTCCCCCAGAAAATGTATTTTTATAAAATGTCTGTTAGGCCAGACTGGAATATGCTGCTGAAACATAAAATCCAATAGCCCATAATTCCACGCACCCTGGAGGCATTCAGCTTCTCAGCCAGTCCTGTCCTGGAGTGCTTACCGTTGCCTCAGAGCAGCCTCCTCCGGTGGCCTCTTCCTCAGTGATCTGATCAGATCTCTCTGTATCAGAAATACTTTGGAGGCGCCTCTTGCCTTTGAACTAACCCATCTGAAACCAAATTACAAACTGAATAGTGAACCAATTAATTGTTCCTTGTAATATTTGATCTCTTTCAAACTGGAAGCAATTAATTGAGGAGAGAGAAAAGCCAAATAAGATATTCAAGGAGCAAATGGCGTTGGGGATAAATATTGCTGCCAGTAGAGAATTATGTGATGAGGTGTGATTCGTGTATCAATGAACCACTGGACAAATGTTTTTGAATGTTGGCCATGCTTATCAGTGTAGGGAACAGTAAACTCAGAAGGAAAGGGCATTCATTGTTCAGGGAGTCCAGAGAACTAGGTGTGTATTTCAGGCTTTGCCTTTCATTCTCTTTGAATTATTGGATTAGTCCAATGATTTTTGACCTTTTTGTCTTGTGGTACCCATAAACCAATAACTGCAATTCTGTGGTACATCAAAAAATATTAATTTTTTTGCTGATATGAGGTAGGATTTTTTGCTGAAAAATAGGTAGGATTTTAATTCACTCACACTGGATGGCTATTGTGTTGAGTGTTGTCATTTTTTTATTTGACAGTCTAAGGGAAAAGAGGCCAGCGCCCCTGACTAAGCAGTCAGGATTGCATCCTGTAAAAATCCTTGCAGCACACCCATGGATAATCACTGGATCGGTCCCCTCTTGTCTGGAGGCACAGTAGCGCGGCTTACAAGCACAACTCCAGAGACTAGAGCCTGGGAGCCTGGTGTTCCCCTACTTAACTCTCTGCGTGAACTTGGTCATTTAATTTCCTTCTGCCACAGTTCTTGGACATGGAACATGGAATAACTAGTACCCATATCACAGGTTTTTTGTGATGATTTAATGAGATGACACATGTATAGTATTAGAATGATGCCTGGGGTATAGGAAGTGCTGTGTGTCAGTGATTATTTTATTATTTTAATTGTTATTAACATTACTACTCATTTTCTTTGAGCCTCACTTTCTTCAACTGCAAAATTAGAGGATTAAATTAACTGATACTTAAGTACATAATTTCATACTTATTCAAATTTATTGAACTTAGTATAGAAGTCTAATGATTTCTATGCTGTCTTGTACGTACAAAAGTATGAAAATTAATACAGGCAGCCAGTGCTTTGTGTTTTAAAGACAAAGAGAAACACAAAGGAAACATAGAGAAAAACAAACAAACAAAAAAACGTATGTTTTAACAACGGACTTTCTATTAAGCTCTCGGTACTCCAGGATGTGGAGTTGAGGTGGAAAGCAGGCTTTGGGTTTCTTCAGGAGTCGTGACATTTGAACAATGATGATTAGGAGGTTGCATGTGTAGGGAGGTAAGCCAGGCACTTGTTAATCATAGCAAATACTTACGAAGTATTTACTATGCTAATAATGTTTCAAGCACTTCACAGATACTAGTTTATTTAATCCCCGGTTTACATATCTAGAAAGTATGGGGAAGTTAAGTTACTTGCCCAAGATCATACCATTGGCAAAGTTGGGATGTAAACCCACGCAGCCTGGCTTCTGAGTTCCTGCGCTTTCTGAGTATCTCTGAAAAGCTTGAAGCTTTCTTCAATGACTTGGAGTTGCTTGGAATAGTTAGAGTACTGAGTAACTGGGCACGGCCAGACTTTAGGATTTGGGGATAATGTGGATTGAGGCCAGATAACGGGGGATTTGAGGAAATACTCTGACCATCTTCTTAATCTACAAAGGAGGTTAGTTGAGGGACTAAACCACAATGGCTTCCATAGGAATACAGTGAGGAAGACTTTAGGGGATAATCTTAGCTTCTTTGGGTCAAGGACCCTTTTGAGAATCTATTTAACTGTGGTCTTTCTCCCCAGAAATTTGTGCAGCATAGAAAAATGCCACAGGATTTCAACAGTTTCACAAACTCTTTAATTTATTTGATGTTGTACACAGCTTGGTTTTCCTCCATTGTAATAATTTTATATTTTCTTAAAAATCTGCAGTTTTTCTTCATTTTTTGTTTTATTTTTTTTAGTAGTCATATTCTTTATTATTTATATTTGTTTAGATGCCTATCCTTTGATTACTAACTTTTACATAATATAATTTTGGTGGGTTCTTGATGACTTAATCTACTTTCTATCCCCACTGTATGAATATATATGAATATTGGCTTGTAATCTCCTGTAATTTTCTTCCTTTGTTGGTTGAGTGTAAAAGTGATGATATGATAGACTTTGTGGCCAGTAGATACTCTCTACAGCGATCCACACAGTTCCGTGTTTATTCTTGAACATTTTGTTACTCAAATGGCTGTGTCTGGGATGGGAAAATTATGTGGATTAAAAAAGAAATCAGTCTTATTTCAAAGTACACCTGAAATGGCCTCTCCCAGAGAATCACATTGAAAGTTCTGTCTTTGCTCCTAGGACAGGCTTTTTCGTCTCTTGTGCATGGAAGTCCCTGTAGTAATTAGAGTCCGGAGGCAAGGGAGTTCAGAAGAGGTTGGGCAACCGATTATCGTTTGTGTTGTTTTTCATTTGGTGTGAGAGTGGTAATTGGGTCCCCCTTGGCCATGCGGGGAGTATTGCCAATGTCTATGAGAAGTTGCTCTAGTAAAATTCGCTTGCTGTTTAGGGTTTTGCTTTAAAGAAACTACTGCCTAATGTGGCAAGTTGGTGAGCTGAACTGAAATTCATCTTCCTCAAGTGATAAACCAATCGTTTTCTTCAATTTTCCCTGTATTTTAGTAGCATTTTGGATTGTTGAAGTCTCCATTGCAAAGTATAAATTATTTATTTGCACATGTGTAGATATTCTCAAAAAACATGTTTTTGACCAGTTTATTTTGAAGAATATTATTAGAAAAAGAACTTCAGAGGTTTCTCTGTATTTTTTTCAGACTTTACACTTATAAAGGAAAATAGCTTTCAGTTAGTTTGCATTTATGTAATGATTAGAATCTTTTTGACCTTTTTTCTTTCTTCAATCCTACTCTACAAAAAATACATCTGATATACAGAATATTAGTATATCAAAAACTAGGTTAAGTTTCATTCCTAATGACTGCACGTTCTCTTTTGGGAATGAGGACTTGTTCATGATTTGAATTGTATTTCAAAAGAAATGGAGTATATTTATAAACCTTATTTATGTGTTGCGATTAGGAAAGGAGATACTTCACTGAAAGTGAAATTATGTAAGTGGGCATATCTTTTAAACATTAAATCATTTAAACTGCTATTTAGTGAAATTAAATGAAAATTGTGTTACGCCTTTTTCTTCTTTGTAACAGTGTGTACTATCTCATAGTTTGGAATAAGATATTCACGTGTTGTGAAATGTGGAATGTGTACCATTACAAACACATGGGTACGCCCTGATATCCCCTGGGATTGTTGTCACATGTGGAACTGCATAAGCAAACACCCAATTACGCCACCATCCTCTTCTCTTTAGGTTACAGGGAGTGACTCCATTTCTTTCCTGTGGAACAGGGCTATAGATTTAGTGGTGAGTGTTCTCACCCCTGCTCAATTGTTTGATTACCTCTGGGTGAGTGATTGCACTGTGGTTGGTGAGGATGATGGGGACCGGAACTCTGAATAAGTAGGGCATTATTGTGTATCCAGGGACTTAGACACACACACACACATTGTTGGAGTAATATGCACCATTTTACCACTTGAATTGTGTGCGTGTGCATTACTTTTCACCTGATGTGTCCTAGAGATTACATTTGTATTAACCTATACTTCTACATTTAATCATGATTATTTTTTGAGTGGGGATTTTAGCAAGGAATCATTTTAAATGTTGTAGTAATACAAAAGGGCTATATTCTAGTCTGCCAGTTGTGAACCCTGCACTTGTAACTTTAAGAAAAGCGCTCACAGTGCTGCCTGAGTGACTCACCATCACGCCTAAGTGAGTGTCTTTAACTTGGACAGTGACAAATTTATGGAACTAAAGCTGTTTGGATGTTTTGGGGAACCATAACCCAAAGTCATATATCATGTTGTTCTCTTTGTCATCCTGTATGTTTTTAGTGTGAGTTAGATAACGTAGTTTTTAACTATTCTTGACAGCTGCATTTCACAACAAATACTTCATTTGTGTGTACTGGTGTGATTTGCATTTTCTCTAAGTAGCAGTGGTAATCCGTTGAGCAGGGGAGAGGAAGCCTTTCTCCTCCTGAATTACCTCCGATGCTCAGGAACGCTGAGGAAGTATTAGTCTAATAAAATGTCTTTTTTACTGAAGCATACTTCCATAAACGTATTCTAATAGCATTCTCACAAACTAGAAAATAATGTTCTTTTGAAAGGAAATATTTGAACTGCTTTCTGAAATTCCATAGGATAGCACTTGGTGAGCTAAAAGTACCAAAGCATTATTGTAATATTGTAATATTGTTCTTATTGGCATTTGGCCAATTTTAAACCATAACACATTTTATTGATGAGCCTCTATTCACATATGGGATTAAAACATTTAGTACTTCAAACTTTTTGTGTGGCTTTTTAACCCCTCCCCTTTTCAGTTCTCTGTTGCTCACTTTGGACCATTTCATCTCAGGGCTGGGCCTCTAGCTCCCACTCCTCCGTCTGGCATCCGTGGTCTCTTCTCTGTAGTGAGTACTGTAAAAGAGACCTTTATTAAATGAAGGTGTCAGTTACTCAGTTATTTGGGCTGTTGACTATCCTTTTTATAATTACATACTTGTAGATCTTAACAAGGTCATTTTTTAAATTATTTTTAAGTATATTTTATTGATTATGTTATTACAGTTGTCCCATTTTTTTCTCCCTTTGTCCTCCTCCCTGTATCCCCATTCCCTCCAGCATTCCCCCCGTCCCTTAGTTCATGTCCATGGGTTGTACATATAAGTTCTTTGGCTTCTCCATTTTCTGTACTATTTTGAACCTCCCCGTCTATTTTGTACATACCAACTATGCTTGTTATTCCTTCTACCTTTTCCTCCGTTCTCCCCTCTCTCCCTCCCTGCTGATATCCCTCCGTGTGATCTCCATTTCTGTGATTCTGTTCCTGTTCTAGTTGCTTGATTAGCTTGTTTTTGTTTTTGTTTTAGGTTCAGTTGTTGATAGTTGTGAGTTTGTTGTCATTTTACTGATCATAGTTTTGATCTTTTTCTTAGATAAGTCCCTTTAACATTTCATGTGATAAGAGCTTGGTGATGATGAACTCCTTTAACTTGACCTTATCTGGGAAGCACTTTATCTGTCCTTCCATTCTAAATGATAGCTTTGCTGGATAGAGTAATCTTGGATGTAGTTCCTTTCCTTTTATGACTTTGAATACTTCTAGTCTGTAAGTTTTCTTTGAAAAAGTCAGCTGATGGTCTTATGGGAACTCCTTTGTAGGTTAACTGTCTCCTTTTCTCTGGCTGCTTTTAAGATTCTCTCCTTATCTTAATCTTGGGTAGTGTAATTATGATGTGTTTTGGTGTGTGCTTCCTTGGGTCCAACTTCTTTAGGACTCTCTGAGCTTCCTGGACTTGTATGTCTATTTCCTTCACCAGATTGGGGAAGTTTTCCTTCTTTATTTTTCTGAATAAGTTTTCAGTATCTTGCTCTTGTTGTTCTACTTCTGGCACCCCTATGATTCAGATGTTGAAACATTTAAAGTTGTCCTTACAGGTACCTTAGCCTCTCCTCATTTTTTTTGAATTCTTGTTTCTTTATTCTGTTGCGGTTGAATATTTATTTCTGCCTTTCCCAAACCACTGATCTGAGTCCCGGTTTCATTCCCTTCACTGTTGGTTCCCTGCATACTTTCCTTTATTTCACTTTTCATAGCCTTCACTTTTTCCTCTATTTGTGACTGTACTCAATCATTTCCTTGAGCATCCTGATTACCAGTATTTTGAGCTCTGCATCTGATACGTTGGCTATCTCTTCATCCCTTAATTATATTTTTTCTGGAGTTTTGATCTGTTCTTTCATTTGGGCCATATTTCTTTGTCTTGGTATACCTGTTACATTGTTCCCTTAGAGCAGAGCCTTAGGTATTGGTCAGGGTGGGGCAACCCACTTTGCTGCATTGTGGGGCAGGGGTCAGAGAAAGAACAATGCTGCTTGCTCTGCTTTGCCCTGCTTTCAGTCACTTCCCCTGCTACCCACAGTGGTGCTGATTCCTCGGGTGGGTGGGCTTGAGTACATTCTAGGACCCCATGCGCCCCTCCAGTGGACTCTCCTGTAAGACTTGGAGTTTCTCCCACTGCAACCCCCATGGGTTTTTATACCCAGAGGTCTTGTAAACTTTCTTTCCTGCACTGGAACCCTAGGTTGCATGGTCTGTCTAGCTCCCCAGTTGGTCCTCTTGGTTTATCCACACGCAAATGAGGGACTGCCTGGTCTGCCAGCCACCATCTTGCTTGCCCGGTTCCCCACTTGCCACCTTGCTGTGCATCCTCTCTGCCCTGACTGCCTGTCTTCTGCCCTTCCTACCAGTCTGGATGAATCAGACTTCCATAAAGTTTGAATTTCTGGCAGTTTTGGTTGTTTTTTGTTTTTAAATTTGTTGTTCTTCTTTTGGTCGTGCGAGGAAGCAAAGCCTGTCTATCTACCTATACCACCATCTTGCCTGGGAGCCTCTAAATTCTCTCTCCTTAAAGTACTTCTCGTACTATTCAAATTCTTAGTGAAGAAGGAGAAAACCAAGTTTATTTTATTATTATTTTTTAAGATTTTATTTATTTATATTTTTAGAGAGAAGGGAAGGGAAGAAAGAAGAAACAGAGGGAGAGAAATATCAATGTGTGGTTGCCTCCTGCACATCCCCTTTTTGGAACCTGGCCCACAACGCAGGCATGTGCCCTGATTGGGAATCAAACCGGTGACCCTTTGTTTCACAGCCCGCACTCAATCCACCGAGCCACACCAGCCAGGGCAAGTTTATTTTTTTATATCAATCAAAAACAGATTGGTTGAATATCTGTCAAATGCTAGGTCTTTGGCCTAGACACTCGTAGAACTTGATTGTTAATCATTCTACTTAATTGCTCTGATTTTTTTGAATAGCGATGATTGATTAGTTCACTCGAAGAGTGATATTTGGCATTACCTGTAAACTTTCAATTGACATTATAGTACCAGCAGTCTGTTCCCCTAGTTATTTGAGAATTTCTTTTATGCACATATATTCCCTATATCAGAGCAGACAATGTCTCAAATGTTGCTCTTTATCGAGGGAGGAAATGCAGTCTGTTACAGCTTTATTATGAAATTAGCCATTTTCTACTTGATAGATTAAGACATTCCCATTCAATTTTTAATTAAAATCGATGTACGTTTTGAAGATAATGAAACAAATGAAAATGAAGTTCGAGAGGATACAGGTGTTGGCGGTATTGAGTGAAGTGTTCTGATTTTTCAGTAGATGTGCGATGACTATGGTTCGGGGAGTCCACACTTCAGGCAGTGAGCACTGGGACCCCTCCTGCATCCTTCCGTGTTACTCAACTGAGTGGACGGCTCTGAGACATGGTGGACTGGGCGAGTGGGTGAGAGCAGGTGTGGTTATCAGACTGAAGCAAACAGAGAAAGCGTTACTGAGAGGTGGAGAGGCCCAGGGGACCTGATGTTTCTCCATGGAGCCTCTGGGGAGAGCACAGAGTCAGGGCGGGAGGGCTTACATGCAAACCTGGAAAATAAGAGGGGGAAGTAACAAATGCAAACCTGGGAATTTAGCCCCTCCTTGACTCTTGGGAGAGTGACTCTGTGGTGAAATACGTTGATCTTTGCTTTACTGTGACACAAAGATATCAAGCTGTATGTCAAATTTATTATTTTTTTAAACAATTGGCATTATATGTAAATGTGGTAACATAGTAACATCCTTAAATTGCCACTTAGGATTTACCTTATTTGATGTCATTTGGGATGTAGATTTGCCGTTTCATGAAAATCTTTTGAAGAAGAGAAAGTTTATTCATTTTTTTAAAAAAGTTCTGATGCCTGTAGGTGTTTTAATCCCAGGGGGTAGGGGAAGTGGATGGGCATGTAGAGCTGAATGATGAATTTGAAACGAAAGAGTCGTATGTTGGCATAGATTGATTTATTTCATATCAATTTATAAGTTTCGGATTGAAGACTAAGAAGGCACATATATGTTGTAGGTATGCTATTTTTAATTCAGAAATGTCTACAGTTTATATTTATTAAAGAATTTCTAATCAAATAGTTCTATTCCAATATAGGTAAAGCCCTTGTTTATTTCATGTCTTAGGCCACTGAGTTGAGGATTGCTGAATGCTAAGGTTGTCATGGGTTAAAGAAAGTTTTAGCATCCTCGGACTCTCTTCATTTCTAAGGGATAATTATCATGTTCAAAGGGACCTACTCACTTGGGAAATACATTCAACTTGTCTTAAAGTTCTTGTTTGCTTCTTGATTTTAATCTGCTCCTATGATATTTCTCCAGGAAAAAAGAAAATGTTCAAGGCAAAAATAAATAAATTAAAAACCCACTTTTTAAATTCATCCCAGTGATTAGAATTTTATGCATTATTACAAGTTTGCTATTCTAGAAATTACTATAAATAGCATTTGCTGAAAATATTGCTTTAATCACTAGTCTAGTACTGAAATCCAAGATAGATGAAGTGCCTACTGATGCAACTTAACATGGTTGACTATCCATTTTTAATTGAAAAACCACTATAAAGTTGACTCTCATAAAACAACACACTTTCAACTAGATATTTAAAAAATTTTAAGTATTTAACTTAAATAATTAAAACATTTAATATTTAATTAAAATTCTTAGTTTAATTTAAATATTCAATATTATATATATCAAAATCAGTAATTATATATATAATATATAATATATAATGTAATATAATTTTGCTGTTATTATGTACATGTATAAAATTTAATTGGCATGGCCCCTATGTTAATTGCTGGACTTACAGGTTTAATTTTTATATTTTAACAACAACAAAATACAAGATTTTTACTGTGGCTGGTGTGACTCAGTAGATTGAGTGCTAGCCTGAGAATCAAAGGGTCATTGGTTCAATTCCCAGTCAGGGCACATGCCTGGGTTGCGGGCCAGGTCCCCAGTGGGGGGCACACAAGAGGCAACCACACATTGATGTTTCCCTCTCTTTCTTCTTCCCTTCCCTTCTCTCTAAATATAAGTAAATAAAATCTTAAAAAAATAAGATGTTTATATAAGCATTTAAGTAATGATGAACTATTTTGAACACTTAAAACTTTTCTCAAATAATATTTTATGTTGAATCATTATTACATAATTCATTATACAAGCCATTTGCAATGTTTCTAGTAATTAAATGAACTAACCAAAATACCAAAATTTCAAAGTAGTTTTTTTGATAGAACTACCCAAGGCCACATGTGGAGGGGGTTGTGGACTGTCACCGCTTCCTCTGTCCTTGAGTGATGAGACTGAATGCATAGTGGCCGGGGAATGAGAAAGGCTGCATCTGCAAAGGATAAGGAGTAGTTATACAGCAATAAGCATATTTAAATGAGATGTAGATAATAAAAGAATTTCTTATTGTACTATTAAGGTACTCATTTTCACTAATTATTTATTAATCCCTTGTAGTTAGAGCAATATTTTTTAAAATTAATTAGTGTCTGATCTTTTTTAAAGACTTGCTTGTAGCCATTTTAGGTTTACTTTCAAAAGTACTGGGTATAATATGTGTTCCATAAGCCAGAAGGAGAAAAAGATCACTTGTATTTTAATAAATGCTTTGAGTACCACAGTACCCTTAATTTGTTAATACCTTTGACATGTTACATAAGATACCATTGTGCTATATTTGCATGTACTTCCTGTTAGTGAAATGGTCAGCGCATACTGTGCCTAATAATTGAACACGTTTAAGGCTCAGGAATTGCGTGGTAGTATTCAGAGGGGGCTGGTAAAGAGTTCTCTGCTAAGGATAGATGAGGTAGGTCATCATAGGGGTAAGAAAAGAACCCCACCAGTTAATAAATAGATTAGAGTTTTATTTATAGACCTGATGTGAAGGACTTTTTTTAGCTTAAGTGGGACCGGATGTTTTTGTTTGCAAGATTAATATTCAGCCACACTTGAGATGGGTAAGCATATTTTAATTTGACTGGCATTAATGTTTGTAATGAAAGCCACAGATTTTCAAACAAACAAGTGATGAGTGTCTAGAGCAGTAGCATGAATAAGACCCTAATAAATGAGTTTCCGTATTATTTCTTGGAGGCTAGCTGTGGTTAATTTTTAGCTCTCTTGCACAAAATGAGTTCTCTATCTTTGCATATAGACATTGTACAAATGGATAAACATATATTCCCATACTGATAAAAGAATATAAATCAATATACTTGCTCGATATTTGAACCAAATAAAATGTAGTGATGCCACTAGTGCTTCATTTTATAGATCCCTTCACTCTGTATTCAGAAGTAGGATCGTATTTCACATATTTTGATGACTGTTGATGGAACTTCTTTTGTATGTTTTAGCTGGAATATTGTATTTTATAATTAGCATATTTTGTTTTTAATTACCTTAAAATGCAACCTCATCTTCTGGAGTCATATGAAAAATTAGATCTTACATACTGTAGACCAAAGAAATGTGCAGCTGCTCCTACGGGTTTCTAGGAGGACAGACATAACCTTACGGGAGACAAAGATACTCTTCTTACTGCTTGCATTTTCTCTCATTTTCTCCTTTGTTTTGCAGTTTAACACTTTCCCAGCAACCTCAAGCAAAGACTAATAATTAGTCCATGTGGTAAGCTCTTCAGAGCCTGGTTTGCTTATGTTTGTTCTCTATCACTCACTTCTCCAGGTGGTTCTCTCTGCCTAGCAGGGAATATAGTGATTAGTAGGTTCTTGATGATTGACTGATTGATTGGATAATTAATAGAGTTTGATTAGAATCATGATTTGTGATATACACAAATGTCCAGGAGGGAATAGACTGTCCATCTGTGGACCTCAGGTCAGAATGTGTTTTAAGTTGTGTCTGACATGTGATATCCTTAAGCTGTTCTCCCAACATGTGCTGACATAAGTACCCTAGACAGCCCTGGTGCGGACAGAGGCTGCATGAAATATGGGACAAGAGCGGTTCCCGTGTACGTTTGGATTACAGAGAGAAATGGTATAAACATGTCTGGGCTTGCAAAGTCGTGACATCTTCTGCGGTTGATTGGCATTGTGGAGCATGATGGGGGTGGGGATTAAACCACCTGGTGTTTTTTTCTTTTTTATTGAATTTATTGGGGTGGTACTGCTTAATAAAATTATATAGGTTTCAGGTATACAATTCTGTAAGATATCATCCGTAACCACCTAGTGTTTTGTATGCCTTCACAGAATGGTATATAGGTCAGTGAATCTCAGTCTGGTCTTTACATTAGTATACCCTGGGTTTCTTTAAAAACAGGCCACTGCTAAGCCAATCAACTAAGAAGCTCTGAAGGGGTGTCCAGTCTGGGGCCCAACCCTGCATGCAGCTCCAGATGACTGTGAATGTGGTCCAACACAAAACCATAAATTTAGTTAAAACATTATAAGATTTTTTTGTGATTACGTGTCACAACGTATTTATTGTGTGGCCCAAAACAATTGTCCTTCCAGTGTGGTGCAGAGACACCAAAAGGTTGGATGCCCCTGCTAGAGGATGGGCCTGGGCATCATTTGTTTTGAAAAGCAATACGAGTGTGCGCCAGTTCTGAGGTAGTTTGAAGTTTTATAGGAACCAGAGCTGGAAGAAAAGAAAGAGTAAAGAATGTAATTTCCATTCACTCTGTTCTCATTTACTTGTTGAGAAGGATGAACTGCTCTCCAACAATAATCTAATACAAGCCATTTATGCAATTTTAAAAGTTCTAGTGGCTCTATTTAAAAAGTAAAGAGAAATAGCTGGAATTAATTGTAGTAATAAACTTTATTTAGCCCAGTATTTCCAAATCTTATTACTTCAATGTGTAATCAATATACAAATATTTAATGAGATACTTACATTCTTTTTACTTGTATGAAGAATTCTAAACGTGGTGCATATGGCAGACTTGAAGTCCATCTCCGTTTGGACTGCCGCTTTTCAAGTGTTCCGCAGCCATTCGTGTAAACGTGTCTCGTCAGTTCTGTACTGGACAAAGCAGATCTGGAGGGTAAAATACTGGAATAGAAAGAGGGAGACCTGAAGTTTAGTGTTTAGTGTTGATTTTGCCACTGATTAATCATTTGACCTTGAATAGTTCATTTATCCTCTCTCTGGACTTCAATTTCCTCTTTAATGTGAGTGGATCAGGAGTCAGTCTAAATTGGGAGTTTTCTGATTTTGTTGCAGAGAGCCCCAAGACTTTGTGAGCCATCCTATGGGAGAAGAGAGACAAGCATACTGCTTTTAGTTCTTTTTTCCTTTGGATATACTTGAATTTTCAGATGGTATTTTGTTTGAGGAAAAAACCAAAAAAACAAAAAAAAAATTGTTTTAAAGTAAAACAAAGGTTTAAAAAAATCACTAGACTAGTTCTAAGTCGTGATTCTCTCTCGTCAGCATTTATGACAGTTACTCCAGGGAGAGGTCAGGCCGCAGGTATCCTGCGTTTCCTTCCAGTGAAGGTGTCGCTGAGACAATGACTCTTGGATGTTTCCTATCAAATAATAGGAATCCCCTCAGTAGTGGCGAAACTGACCTAGATGTGCGGGACAGAAGTCTCCGACATCGGGCGGGAGAGCAGGTCACTGACGGCTACGGGGGCAGGCCTGGCTTGTCTGAAACTGACCAGCCCAGATTGTGGGCGGAGACCCCTGGCTCTCTCTGAGCTGTGGTCCCCGCAGGCAGCCCGAACCGAGGACTAGGGATACTCTGTATGCAGCCAGGCTTTCTGACTTGGAATGTGCTTTTCTACTGGTGAATGAATAATTTACAACAACTCCAATAATTGTTACATTGATGTCATTATCGGATGCACACGATTTTTGTTCCCAGACGTAATCTCTCTCTGTATCAGGTAGATGAACTCTGGTGGCAACAATAAATAGAAAAGAAGCAATATCATATTGTATTTATTAGAAATCAATCTCTACCAGATTTCCACAGTCAGTGACATGGGAACACGATTCTAGTCCAGCATTTTGTTTGCCTTTTAAAGCCTTCGATGGTGGTTTGTGTTAGGAGTCAGCCAAGGATTTATATGTCCCAAATTTTAGCTACTTTGCTGTTGTATTTGAGGGGGGAAATGATACTGGGTAGGAATCGTGGAGAAAGATGAGAGGGTTTCTATTTTTAGAATGCTGCTAAGAAGTCTATGATAGCACTGGCTGATGTGGCTCAGTGGATTGAGCCAGCCTGTGAACCAACGGGTAGCTGGTTTGATTCCCAGTCAGGGCACATGCCTGTGTTGCCAGCCAGGTCCCCAGGAGGTGGCCCTCAAGAGGCAACCACACATTCATATTTCTCTCTTTTCTTTCTCCTTCCCTTTCACTCTCTAAAAATAAATAAAATATTTTAAAAAGAAAAGTCTATGATAACACCTTATTCTGCACCTAATAAGTAATTGTAAGAGAATTGTTTTGAAAGTGTCAGCGCAAATATCAACAGCTACTTCTGACTTTTTACTATCATGCCCAAACTTAATTCTTCTAGTGCTGGCCTGCTCATATATTAATGAAAGTAACTGCTAATACTCAAAAGCAAAAGAGGGAAGGGGAAATCCAATTTTATTGTATCAAGCCTAGCCACTTTTACAACAAGTTAATGAAAGAAATGTTTACTAAGCACATTGGATTCTTTGGTCTAAGTAGTTTTTGCTCAATATCTGGCCTAGGTCTGCATGTAGGACTCCAGGTGAACAGGGAAAGCAAATAAATGTGACCTTTGTAAGGCTGGTATTTTCTTTATGAAGCCAAAGGGTGCACAAATACACAAATATTAGCCCACTCTTACCTTTTTGTGCCAGAAAACTTCTCTCTGCCTGAGACCGTCTCTACATTCGGTCTTTGGCATCCTTGCTGCTCATCTTGGGTCCCTGCAAGCCTTGCCATCTGTTTAACTGGTAAAGGGCCCCATCTCATCAGTGTCCCTATCATCCATTTGGACAGAGCCTCTCATTCACCTTTTTTGTCTCTCCTTTCTTCTGTTTACTTGGAACCAGTTAAAATATCTCAGAGCAGGTGGCTTTGTCTTAGCCAATTACTGTAGCACAAGCAATTACTGGAAGGTAAGAAATCTTCTGCCAAGGGTGGAGCATCTGTTAGTGCAGTGATCTTAGCCTTGGAGAGAGTCTAGAGACTTGGAGAAAGCCTAATTCATGAAGACGGTGCCTCTCTGGGATGCCCTCCTTTGGCCTTTTACCTTCTTAAATGCTTGGACTATTTCGGGTTTAATCCTTTGGGCTGTCTTAGTTTAATAAGGCCAGCTAGTGCATGGCAGGGACCCACTGCTTTTATCTGCCTGACTGCAAATCAGACTCGTTCCTCCCCTTCGGTGCTCTTACAGTTCTGGCCTGACACTTTTGCAGAGTCACTTAAACCTTCACAGTTGTCCAACTCATGTTTTGGGAAGTCACTCAAAAAAAAAAAAATCAACTCTTATCTTTACCCCACGTGTCCTTCTGAAGTTTCAGCCTGTGCAACCTTCATCCTATATCTGGGGAATTTTGAGGAGTTGCCACGTAAGATATTGTCTAATTTCAAACCTTACGTGAAGACCTGAATAAAAATTGTGGCCATTGAAATGTTTTCATGTTTTCTTAACAAAATATGTGGGAGGCATGAAAAAGGGGGGAAGCAAAGGAACAAAATGAACAAAATCTCCAAATGCCTCAAGTCTAAGAACCAAATTTCCTCTCTTTTCTTCTCTTTGTCTAATTCTTAAATTTTCTTTTTCTTATTTTACACTATACTTTGGCATTATCCATTTTGTCTTTTATTTTACATCATATGTTTGTATTATATCTATTCTATCAGTCATTAAAATAATTTTTGAAAATGAATGTGGTCTTTATAAGAAGCACTGCTTAGTGTTCATTAGAATTCAATTCTAAAATGTGCTTTGCTCATTTTTTTTAAGCACTGTCTTAGGTACTTTCTGGAAAGCAGAGCCATGTAGTTGTTAATACAGTTTCCTGGCATCAGATTGCCAAAGGCTGCACTGAGTGGGTCCACATATAAATCTATGTGATTATCTTGGGCAGGATGCTTATGATTTTCAAGCACCTGCTTTGTCTCCCACAGTAATGCTATGGGGACTGAATAAGGTTATATGTAAACACGTGGACATATGCCTTACTCATTTTATAGCTTTACTGTTCTGCCTGACTTTATTACCCAAACATTGTGTGGCATAAAATAAACACTCTAGAAACGTTAGCTACTACTATTCCTATTTGCTTTAGTTATTATAACAATCTTCAGATGGATATAACCCCCACTTTACAGGTGAGGTAATGGAAGCCATAGGAGGATATTGAACTTGCTCAGGGTCATACAGCCGGCGAGTGAGCAGAGCGGAGGCTTGCACCCAGGTTCATCGGACCGCAGAAGCCACGTGCTGTCCACTGCGTGTGCCACTGCCACTTCATTTTGGCAGCACAGTGAAGTAGAGAAGCTTGGACTGTTGGGAAAATCAAAACTGCAGTCATTAGTGCGGGTTCATTTCCTGATTTTCTTTTCTCTTAAGTAGTTATAATTTCTCTTGGATAACTAATCTGTGCCATTAGATTGCACAGAATGCCTTGGTCTAGAGCTACCATAATTCTTGCTTCTTTAAAAGCCAGGTTTATTTCTGAATATCAAGTGTTCTTTTACAGAGAGGAACCATTATTAGAGATGTTCTTATGCTTATGGCATAATGCATATGGCAGATGAAAATTACATGAAGCTGTGTTTATGCTCCTTCCACATATTTCTAATAGATAGGAATTGGAAATGAGCCCTCATGTGAAACAGAAATAATGAGTTTCCCTCACTTGAAGAGGTGTATTGTCCATTCATCAGAAATTGTGCATTTATGATACCATCTCTGCTCATGGACCTCGGATATCCTGGTTCATTGTAGTTGTTCATTGACCATCCTTCGCTGAGTGAATGAAGGAATGGATTCACAGATATGAGGAATGACAGTAGCTGTAAGGAGAGCACCTTACTCTTGAGAAGGCCTGGGGGGTGTGGAAGAGTGGAAGGCTGGGTTTAAGTCTGTGCAGCAAGTGGTTTGTCATTGTACCGTGTTCCTAAATACCTGTGTTTCCTTCCTGACATCATACTGTCCCCTCACTGTTCAAGGTGTTCCTTCAGCGCACACACACACACACACACACACACACACACACACACATCCTGACGTCCTCTTCAATATCCTGTGTGTTTTTACCTTTTTGCTCTCAGATTCCTGTTCTCCCTTAAACAATGAGTCCATCCGTTTACTCAGAGACGTGACTTCAGTTGAAGGGGCAGACCTTGTCTCCCATTTCTCTAATCCCAGTGGAGGAGCCTGTTTTCTAGTAGAGAAATGTCTTCATCCAAGTTGGTTATGGTTGGATCTTCAGGAGAGATTTCATTTGTCGAACTGATTAGTGCCTAACAGAAGGAAATACCCTTTTTTGTTATTAACTCAGTCGTCATCTTTGCGATGTAAGAAGTAAGAACTGCAAACTTCCTTTCAAGCAATCATACATCTGGAATCAAAGGAAGTCTTTAATTCTTGAGAGCCCTTGATCATTTTAATGTGAGAACATTTAAAATACTCTGATAGATGGTTAGTGATTAGGATAGATATTTGGTGGTTATTATTGAATCTTTTGTTTTTGAGTTTTGGCTAATGTGTGATTCTGACTTTTTCTCTTTCAGCTGTACCATTTCCTCCAAGTCACCGGCTTACAGCAAAAGAAGTATTTGATAACGATGGGAAACCTCGAGTGGATATCTTAAAGGCACATCTCATGAAGGAGGGCAGGTTGGAAGAGAGTGTTGCATTGAGAATAATAACAGAGGGGGCTTCAATTCTTCGACAGGAAAAAAATTTGCTGGATATCGACGCACCAGTCACTGGTAAGTCCTAAGGATGGAGACTGCCCGCTTGTATCCATACTTTGTCTTTAAATAGCGTAGTCAAATCTATACATTAAGAACTAAAAATACGATCATACATAAGAAATTTTTATTTTCACATATTCAATATCTATATAATTTTGTGATGCTCTTAAAAATGGTGTGCAAATTAGAGGTGATGAAGATATTCCAAAGTAATACTTTAATTAAGAAGTGGTATTATTTGTCACTAAAACTAGCCGGCACAAAAAACACAAGGTATTTATTTAGAATGACTAGACAATTATACTAAGGCTTCCACAGTGGTGGAGTAAGTGACTGAGTTAAAGCAGTGGTTCTCAAAGTGTCATCCTGCAGGAGCATCATCATCATCATCACATCACCATCATCGATCACCTAGACACTTGTTAAAATGTGAGTTCCCGGGCCCTACCCCAGAACTGCTGGATCACTGTCTCCTGCATGAGGCCCAGAAATCTTTTTTATCAAGTCCTCCAGGTGACTCTGATGCTCATTACAGTTGACAACCACTGAAGTTTAGAAAGAAGGCCAAATTCCTCTCTTTTCCATAATGTTATTTGTCTAGAGAATGTGTCTTTAATTTTTGACTGTTTTTGTTCTGTTACCTTTGATGGGAAGATGCATATTTCATGTAAGTGTAACTTCTCTTAGACCATAATAATTAAATCTTGGATATAGAGGATCAAATATTAGAGCTTTTGATCTACCCTTTGAGTTGGTAAATGTGCAAGTTGTCATTTCTAGAGAAGCTATAAAACAGTTATTTTTCTCAATTGTCATCATTCTGGAAAAGGGAAAAATATTTAGAGATAGAAAATTATGCTTTTCAAAATAAATGGGACATTTAAAAATATTTGGTATATGCTATTATTGATTGCTCCTTTTTTCCAGGTCTTCATTACTTACGTTATTGGCCTCCAAATGTATATTTGAATGTGACTGTTGAGAAAAAGATAAGTTCTCCTCAACATCAGACTAGACTTTCCTTGGCCAAATATGGCCCTAATGCTTCCTATTCCAAAGAAATTGACATTATTTACATTTCATTTTCGGTTGGCAGTGCTAATTTTCTTTTTAAGAAATATAATAAATGTGTTTTGGGCAGCAGGAGAAATGGCTTCAGCCGCGATGATTTAGTGTTGGACCAGCGGTTGTCGCTGTGACCCCCTTTTCCATGGGTGAAAGTGGGGTCATGCACTGTGTTCTCCGAGTCACTGACACTGTGACAACATGAAGACCACACACAGTGAACATGCTGTCCTTTCTTAGGTACTAACATGCTAACTTTTTTAGTAACTAAATATTAGTTTGAAATCTACCAGCCCCCCCCCCCAATTACTTTAAAAACTGACTATATAAATTCCACTTACAAATTCATGGTAAACTCTAAGATTTAAATGATATCTTATCAGTAAGCTTATTTGTTTTTGGTAAGAATGAATGGCTTGATATTTTATTATGAGTTTATTTTTTCTTCCTTTCACATGACAGTGTGTGATTTTTAATGAAAACCCTTTCTGAAGTCTATGGACTAATTGCTCTCATCGTCAGTAAAGATCACACCTGGTTCTTTCTAGGGAGATCCCAGTGGATAGCCTGGCAAAGTTCAAGAGGCTTTAGAAGTCAGTACTTTCCCTGGGGGAGAAAAAAAAACCATTTTTTAGATAGTGACAAAAGCAGCTGTGGAGATTGAGACATCACGGAATATGCAGACTAGTGAAATACAACCCAGGAAGGAAACACCTTTCTCCAGAGGAGTGTCTGTATTTCACAATATAGGTGGGACCCTAAGGAGCCTCCGCTGGATTCTGTTACAATCGTCTTTTCACTCTTTTCTGGGAGTAAAAGGATGTGGAGTAAAAATGGCAGAGACAGTGGGGAAGAAGATAATTTATTTTAACACTTTGATAAAAAGAAAAAAAACCTTTTGCATTAATTCACCAGAAAGCGAAATTCATAGCTTCATATACCGACCAAGAGTTTCTGAGCAAAAGCTGAAGCGTGGAGGATGAGAAAATTATAATCTCTTTGTATTTCAAGATACTTTGTATAATTTATTGGTAAAATTTTACGATATATTATTGTGTTCTGAGATTTTATCTTATTTTATTTATACAGCTGAACCAACATTGTAGTATTTATTTTTAAATTTAGAATATTTGTTGTTTGGATAACTGAATCAGTAAAGTTGAATTTTATTATTGATACTAGGCTACACATTAAAAGGCATCGTTTACATTTAAAAATCTTCAGAGAAGGAAGTAGAAGGGGAGGAGAGAAGAGGGGGAATAATACAGTTACCAATGAGAACCTGTGAAAAAAAATTATGTGGAAAGAAGCAAGTACTTTCAACATAGGAAGGAAGTGCCTGAAGCCTGACCATATGGAGTTTTTCAAGTGGTATTAGAAATTGTCTCTCACCTGCACAAGTCAGACTCCTGAAAATGGCAAGATGAGTGCGTCTGGGTAGGACTGGAATTCAACTTCTCAGTGCAGTAGATATGTGAACTCCCAAATGAAACAAATGGCAAATGTTTTACAATTATACTCACATGCCACTCTTGGCTCTCCCTTTACTCCTGGCCTCCTAGTTTATATTAATAAAAATATTTTACTTTCAAAGCGTTTAAAGAGAAGTTACACTAACATCTGTGCATTTTAAGGAAAGCTGGAAGTGAGTGTTGTAGTTTTTTGAAATCTGGACATTATTTCATTCATTACAGTATTTCTTTCAAGTTTAAGTGTACAAAGCTGCCCTCGTCTACCCTCCCCTCCCCCCACACACTTCCCCGGAGGTGCTTATAAAGTAGTGAAAGGTTTATGTTCACTTAGGGTTTTTTCCCCTTAAAATTCAGTACGTTTTATTTGGGAGAAGACTGAAGGACCAGAAAGCTGCCTGTCTCAACCCGGCTCTCCCCGAATATCCCTCTGGAGGAGATAAAGCTCTGTGTAGCTCACCCCCCAGGAGCAGAGAATTAGATAAACTGTAATTATCTCCTCGGGAATAGAGATGTAGATTAGCTATGGTTCCCAGTCAAAATGAGGGAGTAGGAGGCATGATCTCTTCTTTTCTCTAAACTAACTTGCCTGAAGTTTGTGTTTTTGTGTCGGAGGCACTTTGTAAAGGAAAGTATTCTCCCTTTTTAACTCTTTTCTGAAAATTGAGTTGAATTGTCTTTGTTTCCTTGCACATATACACATGGAACATTAAGAATTATGGTGAACTATCAGTATGGCAACTTGCTGTGGACTGAAGGTTTGCGTCCCCTAGTATTCCTGTGTTGAAGCCACAGTCCTCAATGTGATGCTGTTTGGTGGTGGGGCCTTTAGGAAGTACAGTAATTAGGTTTAGGTGAGGTCATGAGGAGGGAGCCCCCACGATGGGATTAGTGCCCTTACAAGAAGAGGAAGAGACGAGAGCCTTCTCTCCTCCAAGTGAGGACGCCAGAAGATGGCCATCTGTAAACCCCGAGTAGGACCCTCACTGAACACCGAGTGTGCCAGCACCTCGATCTTGGGATTTCTAGCCTCCATAGCTGTAGAAATCTCTGTGGTTTAAGCTACCTGGTTTACAGGGTTTGGTTCCACCAGCTGAAACTGAGACACAACTCATTTGGGAAATTCAGTTTAACACTCTTTTACTTACCTGGTGCAGGTGCTGTAGGTTATACACAGGCAGGTGAGACTTGGTTTCTGTTCTCCGAGGGCTCATAATATAATAGGAAAACTCGGACAGCTATTTGCCCAAAGACAAGTACTTCAAACTATTGATTAAATCAAAGGATGCGACCTCATTTTATTCAAGCTAATTAAGAAGTATCCAGCTGTATATAGTTAACTTAAAGCCAAAAGGATTTACTATCTTCTACATGGTTCCGGTTTGCATGACAGTCAGTGCCCATTGATTATTACATTCCATCTCTGAGTTAAACTGTCAGATACCCGGGATTGTACCTGCCTGGGGTCTGGATTGAACTCTTCCAGAAGGATGGGGACTGTGCGTGATAAAACACATGAGACACAGTCATTGACTAGAATACTCGAGGTCTAGTTGGGCAGTCAGACACAAACAGATAATTACTATATTATTGGTTAAGAACAATCATGGAGGCACCTACAAGCTGGTGTGGGAACTCAGAAGAAGGAACGCAGGGGAGCCACCAAAGTCTTGGCAGATTACATGATATTTGAATGGGATCATGTGTGGTTGGTAAATAAAATTTTATAATACAATGAAAAGCTAGAGAAGGATATCCTGGGCATAGACCAAGCATATCAAAGCACTGTTTTTTGTAAAGTGGAAAGGGGTGCTCTTGGAGGTTTGTGGCTTCTCAGGATCTCAGAGGGTTATGATGGGTGGTGGGTGGGCAAGGGGGTGGGATTGAGGTTGGATGGTCAGGGTCAGATATTAGTCTCACAGGCAGCACTTAAACACCCAGATTCTGTTCTACAGGCACCAGGAAGTCCAGGGCTGTCTTTGAGCAGAAAAGCGACATTATCAAGTTTGTGGCTAGAATAGCATAGTGCGTGAGATGAGAAGAGTGGAGTGGGAAGGGGAGGGAGAGGGAGAGGGATTGACTAGGTACCTCATAGTTGTCCAGGAGAACAAATGATGATGATTTTGGTGATGTAGGAAGCTTGGATCCGATTTTGATTATGGGGCTTTTAAAAAATGACAGTTAAAACATCTGGTTAATGAATATCTATTAAAGACTTCTGAAGTACGATAGGATGGTTTATGCAGTGAGCCGGCTTACTACATGTTTTTTTGCATTCTCATAGTCTTCTGTTTTCCATTTGACTTAGCAGAGAGCATTTCCCTCATTTATAAAGCAAAGGCAGACCAGGAGCTGAGGTTTTTGAATGCAAAGGCCTCTGGGCGGAGGGGGTAGGCCCGCATCTGCTGCGCAAACTGCTAATCTCTCGTTTGTCTGTTTCCTGCAGTGGGGTATTTGTCCCTCGGGCAGCAAAGGATTCCCTCAGTGGCTGCGCCTGCCATTTAGTATGTCAGGCAGTTGCCAGGAGAACCCTCTGGCTTTGTTCCTGGATGTGAGAGTGGACCGGTGGCCAAGTTTAAGGTCATGGCATTCCTTCCCTTACAGCAGCTGACGTCAATTAGGAGAATTCCCCGTGCCTTTACTCTGGGGAGAGCTAAGTGGGGATAAGAATCCGGTGTCTTTTGAGACCTAAAAGGTCACTGTTTATTCTCCTCATACTATCGTTTGTCACTATCAAAGCAATGTGGCCTTAGTTTATATGGGGATAAAATATTACTTCTGGGGCATTTTGCCCACTTGTGATTTCAGTGGCCAAATCTTCAAGGCCTGCCCTGCAGCCAGAGGCCTGTTTTGGTACCCAGCCCACTTCGTGCTGTCAGGGCCCGTTAGCCCCTGCCTGCGGTAGCAGCACATTATTTCCATGTCCTTATTTCCCTTAATTTGGGCCCTTGATTAACAATAATTATTATTAGTTAATAATAATTATTATTAATAAATGATAGTTATTATTTAAAAAGTCACTACCAGAGTCAGAGTGCTTTTCTCTAAGCTGTTTACTCTGGTTTTGCAAGGCTGGTCTTAGGAAACCCATCTCACAAATGAGGAAAGGGAGTCTCAGAGGGACTCCCACAGTAACCGAGCGCCTGTGCGAGTGTACCAGTCAGTAATAACCTAGCGTCAGTGGACATCTACCACCGCCCAGAGGAAACACCTGACAGTCATGACAACTGCATTATAATCACGGGAACAGGTCAGGTGTACTGCCGTCAGACACGGTGTACCCTGTTCTTTTCAGTTGGCCCCGAAACACTACTTTCCACCAGCGCTGTAGCGACGTGTCTGAGCACCGTGGGTACGGCAGTGCCTGTAGTCATTTTCATAGGAAGATAAAAACTCCCCAAACTGTTATTAAATTCTGAAAGTTATCCCTTGTAGTAATAATATTCTGATGGTTTGGAGAAGATTGAAGTATATTGTAATCAATACTACTGTGGCTTTAAGAGAAGTGATATTTCAGTGCTTCCAGATAAGGAAAGAGCATCCTTCTTGGGTACATTAGAGGAAAAATGTAGGTGCGCTTTTCTTTGTCTGCCCAGATTAAATCCACGTTTCCAGTTTCATCTCATGTTTATTTTCTCATGGAAGTGTGCTTAATAATTTTGGGCTCCATTGATTTTGTTGTCCTGCGAGCCAGTAGTGTTTATGGTCTTTAATGGACATTGCCAATGGTTGTAGAGTGGCGCTGGTCTATACTAAAGTTGTCCCTCGGCCAGAGTGAAATGATTCTTTGCTTTTTCACTTTAGTGAGAAGGCTTTCTTTTGTATATGAAACTATGATGAGAGTAGGTGGTAATTTTTTTAATTAGCTTTTTGGGGACAAATTAATGAGTTATTTTTATTGTAAGGCTAACATTTCTTAAGTTCTTATTTTTTTGCTGGTCACTACTATAAGTAAACACTGTACTTTGTAATTCTTATTTTTCACACAACCCAATGAAGGAAGTACTGTTCTCAGCTCCATTTTACAAATGAGGAAACTGAAGCTCAGTGAAATTGAGTATCTTATCTGATGTTACCCAGCCAGAAAGTGCCAGGACGGGTTTTAAAGCCCAGGCAGTTCAACCGTGTTTATTCTCATTTTATTTGCAGGTAGGAGTTAGCTTCAGAGATCCTTGATATCATTAAGTCTGGGAGTGATCATACAGTGTGGCATTTAACAATATTGGACTGATTTTTTTGTTTGTTTCATGCTATTTTCTTATGAAATATTAACCTGAGGACATGGATCTCGTGGTTTTATAGATGTTTCCCTATTTCAAAATAATTTTAATGTAAGTGCACTGTTGATTTGCTTATAGTAAACTATGATAATATTATAAAGGAAATATGTAGGAACCTCTAAGACAGAATACGTATTTATACGCATGCGTGGGGGTGTGCGCTTCTGTTTGTGTGGCACTGTGATCACTTACATAGCAGTTATCCTTTCATTTCATTCTTTTTTCCTGAATATAGCTATTTGTTGATTTCTGTGGAAGATTTTGGACATGTGACATACTGCATAAATAAAATACATGAACTAGTCAGAAGAGTTTCTCACGGAAGAATCTGTGGTTTAATTGGTGGCTTTGTAAAAGAAAAATAATACTAAGTTTTGAGGCAGCTGCTTTATCACTATTTGAAATGCCTATCTTGGCATAAAATATACTATTTAAAATATTAATTAAATGACTTTGTGCATGCATTTTTGCTATTGGTAAAATGCGTTTCCTCAGAGAAGCCTTTGCTTTCGTCTTGGAGTCAATAGCTCGTCTTCCTCTTACTATTTTGTCCCCCACCCACCGGTATCAGTGAGTAACCATTGCCTCAGGAAGCGACCGGAGAGTCCATAGTAATGGTTTGAGACTTAGGCCCACCTGTTGAGGAGGGAAGAAAACTCTCAAAAAAGTCCCAAGTTCTTTTCCTAATACTAAACCCTAAAAGATATATTTAAGATATTTTATGTATATATAAATCATGATCCAAGAATAAATTACAGACTGGTAACAAGTCTCCTTTAAGTTGCTTTCATCATATGAAAATAACATTTCTAGTAAAAGGTATTTTCTAAAAATAGGACTTTACTGGTTATAAGATGGAGGGAAAAAAGCAACAATGAACCAACCTCATATCTAAGCAAGAATCAAGTCTTTTCCAGAGATTGTTATGAAACAACATTGTATTTTAATATTCTGAACAAGATTTCAGACCCTGCCATTAAATGGTTACTTTTTGAGTCTAGTTTGGTGTATAATGTGCTCTGTGGTTACTTTCTGTTCGTGTTTGACATTGTGGTCCACGTATCGGCCACTTTTAGACCTAGCGTTTTATTCTGTCCTTAAGATATTTAAGGTTTGGACACTGAGGCTTTTGAACTGTAATTCCATGAGTCATTCACATATGTAGGTGAAAGGAAACTTGACCTGTTTTATTTTTTCTAGAAGCTTTTCTTCTTAATTTCTTCTTAATGCCGTCTGCTTTGAGCTGTCTTTCATTGTGTTCACAATCAGCAAAAGCCTGTGAAAGAGTTTGGATCAGTGGGAAGGAAAGTTGTAGGTAAAAATGAAGAAAACATAAAATTCTTAACCGAACTTTCTTTTTCTCTCACAGCTCCATTTTAATGACGTTTAAAATTAAAAATCGATGCCAAGATCACCACTTTATTTCCGGTGCCTTTCTTTAGTTTTAACTTTTTTGCCTTTGTTGTTATGTTTAAAACAAAATTATTGTTGGGTTTTTTGGATGTTATGATTAGAGTCAGAGATTTTTAATATTAAAAAATCTATTTGAAATTCACGATTTGATCCCCTTTCAGAAACGCAGTTATTAAGTCTCCTGACCTCTGAGCGCGCTCCGATTTGAGATGCCATCTGGCGGTGTGCGTTTATACACCCAGCCGTACTGAGACTGCCAGCAGCCTTACATCCTTTATGGCCTGTGAAGGGGGACATTTTTTTGAAATGGCTTACAAAGGCATTTGTTTCCATTTCAAACAAAGGATCCTTTGTACCTTACTTTCTTTTTTCTCAACTATGCATCTTTGCTTTGGTCTTTATTAGCATACTCTGATTCTTTCTTTAAAAAAATATTGACTTTAAAAATCAAGCTCCAATTTTGAAAACTCAATTTAGTTCACAGAAATTTGTAGATATTCAGCATCCTCTTTAAAAGCCTATTTACATGTATTTTTCATTTCGTTTTTAAACAGTAACATTTGATTGGCTCTTTGGATGCCATGTGGTAAGTAGGAGATTATCAGGTAATCATAAAGATGAAACAGAAATTATTCATTTGAAATTCTTTGCCTCATGTTTTAAACATTAAAGACCAACTCCTTCAAAGGTGGACCTTAGCTTAATCTTAACTACTGTTTTCTTTGCCTCCTTCAAGAGATAAGCTGATAATACTTATTAAATATATATCAAAGCTAGGTGAAAATTAGAAAGTATATTGTCTACATTATAGATATAAAATATCCATACCAGTTGAGAATCTGAATTGAGGAAGTGTTAACTATTCTTGAGATTTTTTTTTAAGGCTCTTTCAAAATTATTTGTGACCAGTTAGCTTAGGTTATTAAGGACATGGTGGCAGTGAGCCAGTTTATAGATTCCTTTCCCACTGTGATTTCGATTTATCCTCAGTCTGCTGGTTCAGCCAATTTATGGGGGATGATAGAGGAGTAATGAATGGCATGAGAAGAGGTGAGAAAAGGAAGTGTGATTTAATCTGTGCTGTGCAGGTCACCTGAGGTATATCTCCTAATGACAGTGTGACACCAACTTTATTTTCGCCCTTTGTAGTGCTTGGTATCAGGATGAAATTGTGGATCTCTAGGTTAGCATTCTGGATCTGCAGTTTCCTAGCCATTTGCCACTGGGCAAGTCATCTCACACTGGTAAACCTCAGTATCCTCATCTTTGAAGAGATGAGGGGTTAGTCTCCTGTCTGTAGTTCAGATTAAGTGAAATGCTACAACTACAACATTTAGAGCAAGTGCCCAATGAATTAGTAGCTGCTTTATTATCATGGCCCTAACTGTGTTTGTCATTGTGTTATGTGGCCAATATTCCAACTATTAGCTCTGTTCTGTTGTTTGGTAGTTAGGACCATGGAGAGCTTTTAACTATACAAATTTGGATAATATAGCAGACATTACATTTCTCCTCTTGGATGTAAGAGAAGGAGCAGACAAGTCCTCTTCCTATAGCTCTCCACTACTCCTGCGTTCTAAATTGCAAATGAGTTTTGATTTTGATTAAAGAAAGATAAATTTTGTTTTTGTGGAAATTTTTTGTGCTATCAGTATACCACCTAGAGGAGAATGGAAAAAAAATCTCTGAAACATAAGCTATTAAGATGTCTTTTAAAATTAGAAATAATTCATCAAATATGGGAGGGTCCCATGTAAAGTAATAATTCTTAATATTTGATGGCTGAGAACCATTCTGATCTAATACCATTTTCATTTCAAATTTGGGCGATCGACTTTTTAAATAACAGCTTATGGGAACCACCCACTACTAAATGTACATTATCTAGATTTTACATTTCCCGAGTAATGTAAACTGTAGAATGCTCTCTGACGTTTAAATCACAAAAATGTGACAGGGATATCCGGTGATTTTTTTTTTCCTCCCATTGGCCACCGTAGGGCCAAAAATCACTGATAAATGGACTTGGGTGCTTTATGCATAAAACAAATAACATACATTTTTACATTAAGATGATTCCAATTTTTTATTATATTTGTTGCAGTGGAATTTGAATTTTTATTTTTATTTATTTATTTTCATCAATTTTTAGAGAGAGGGAGAGAAGAAAGGAGAGAGAGAGGGAAAAAACAATAGTGATTTGTTGTTCCACTTACTTACGCATTCATTGGTTGATTCTTGTGCCCTGACCGGGATTGAACCCACGACCTTGATGTATCGAGAAAACGCTCTAACCAACTGAACTACCCTGTCAGGGCTCAAATACTTTTAAAGTTTTCATTAATTGGGCATTTATCCTGATACAGGTACTGTGCTAAGCACATACATACAACGTTCTTAGCAAAAAAGTTGGCAATTCTAAGATGGTTTAGAAAGTCTTAGATGTTCTATTCCCGATATATATCTTCAGGCTTATTCAATATTTATTTCTCTTATTACCTCTTTATTTCCTGTGACATGTCTACACTGGCATTTTTACAGTTCCTTTAATGTGTCACTTTCCCTTTCAGTAAGAGACTTGCCACATGCTCTTCCTTTCTGGACTGTCCCCTACCCCTATACACACACCCAATAATCTTGAATAGTCAGATTTCAGCTAAATGTCCCTTCATTAGTTTTTCAGAGAAGCCTTCCCTGACTATCCCAGTGTACTCCATGTACCTTTTCTTCAACGTACTTATCATAGTAATAATGTTGTTAATTGTGTGATCATTGTATTGAGGTGTCTCTTCTTTACTAGACTGTCTGTTTTGAGAGGCAGACACTTTGTCCGCTTCTGCCCACCACTTGTCCTCACCACGTAGCATTGTGGCAACCTTGGGGTGGATATTCACTAACATTTGTCTCATGAAATGATACATATGTGCATTATATCAGTTTATAAAGTTCTTTAATATTCCTTATGACCACATGCATGTAAAAAGAGAATGAGAGCCAGGCCCAGTTAAAACCAATAAAAACAGATTTTATCCCTAAACTGTTTCAGTAGGGGGAAAGAACTTCACTACAGAACTGAGCTCGCTTTGGCATAAAACAGGAAAAGTGGGAGTTTACAGCCAAAGAGCAGGTGAGGGGCCAGTGGAGAGAAAATTGCTAAGAGGAGACAGCAGGGTAGGGGGTTCTTGCTGCAGGCAGGCCAGGGGAACGGATGGCAGGAACGGGAGGGTTCTTGCTCCGACTGGACTGCACAAGCTGAAGACCGGGTGCAGGGGGTGAGGCCTTCAAGAGAAGGGGGCTCAGAGGAGCCTGTCTAAAATTTGCTCAAGGAGAAAGTCTTTGTCAGTCCCTCTTCTTATTCAAGGAGAGAAGAAACATTCTTTTTCTCTCTAAACAATGTAGTTCATTTATTATTCAGCCACCTTTTGGTCATGAAAGACCAGCTGAACCATCAGTTGAGACTTGGTGACAATTGCCAGTTGCTGTCCTGTGCAACCCAGAGACACTTAGTGGGAGACCTTTGAAGACAGAGATTAGAGACTGAATCAATATGTACGTCCAACTTCACAGGCCTTCAGGGACCAAAAAAAGAAGCCCCAGAACCTGTCATCTTTCTTAGTGGAGTGACAGCTATGGCAGTAATGCAAGGCATTTCTCCTTTCGTCCCTCAAGCCCTCCTCATTGGGTAGGTCACTGGGACAGAGCAGCAGCAGTCGATTCCCGCCGCATCTGGGGTGACGTGGCTGTGGGAGACAGTGCACTGGGTTTCTCATAATTAGCCGATCCCAGATTCGAGGCCAGTGGCGATACTGTCCTGAGACAAGGCGAACTGCTTCAGCAGTGACTCTGACGAGACTCTGTTGCGGAGTCACGTCTCTTCAGCCAGGGGGTGGATTCTGTCACACAGCATCAGAAAGGTGGCAGACCCTGCCCAAAGGGTGAGGTTGTGGATGGAATTTAGGCCCAATCCATGGCTGTTTTTCCTAAATCACCTCCCAAGGAACTGAGGTCATCCACCAGGGAAACTGTGATGCCCTGGACACGTTTTTAGTTCTAGGGTACAAGCAAGATGAACCACAGGGAGGGGGTGATTGTCTTAGAGAGAGTTCAAGAAAGAAAGAAAATTGTGGGGGGGCAATGTGGTGAAGGGATTCGTAAGATTGGTGAGTTAGCAAGATCCAGTCCTGTGGGCTTGGGATTTGCAGACCAAGTGAGGATCAAGGTAGTTCCTGTGTGGTTGGTCGAGTCTGAGAACTGGGGCAGGAGGGCTCACGCACACAGTTGGGTTGATGAGATGGGTGTCTGGGGCACCCTCGTGGCTTGGGGCTTGGTGTTGAATTTAGTGGTGGCTAGGTCAGTGTAACGACTAATGCTCATTTTAGGAAAGGGGCTGGTGGTAAAATTACAATGGAAACGGCCATGACCCTCGTGAGGATAGACTAGAAATAGAGTCGGGTTGAGTCACGGTGGGTAATTTTCCAGTTTAGAATGATGGCAGGAAAGACCGGAAGGCTTATGGCAAAATAAACATTGTAATTGATCAGAGGAATCTGGGAAATGTCACATGTGCCCACAGGAAGGGGAGCAGAGCACCACCGGTCCGTCTGGTAGAGGTCAATCGGAGACAGCCTGGCTGGACTGGTCAGACAGAGTAAGCTACTTAAAGGGTCAGTTAATGATTGTGATGTTAAATAAATTTTTTAAATGTAAAGGCAAGGTTTCTTTTTGAGCAGCTTTTTTGTTGTTGTTGGTTTTGAGCAGATTTTGATTTTGTGTTTAAGGCCTACTGCTAAAGCTGTTAAGGATTCACTACGCTGCTGGCAAATAATGAAATTGGAACATTTGTGTAGAAAGTAAAACTGAAATGGAGCTTGGATGTGTTTCATCTTGTGTTCTAGACTTTTTTCACCTAACATCTGCATTCTGTATGTAACGGGAATGTTGTCAGGATAAAGTTCTGTCACCTACTGAAAATATCTTTGGCTCCAGGATCAGACATACATTTTAATCCTGCTTCTGACGAGTTGCCTAATGCATCCCTCTTCATTTACTTACCTGTATAAATGGCTGAAATCATTTCTGCCTCATGCTGCCATGAGACACGAGGTACTGTTTGAAAAGTTCCCCACACAATACCTGATATGTAGTAGAAACTCAGTAAACAAAAATAATCATTTGTTACCTTTACCATTGATGCACACACACCCAAAGCCCTGGCCCTTCTGTACACGGACGGATAACAAGGTTTATGTTTAGTTAGTGGCCTATCCTGGCGATGATAGTCGTGGTCAGAGAGGTTGCCTTACTTTGCTAAATTTAACAATCATTTTTGGTAAGAAAACATCAAATATTTGCTGATTTATTCAGTTCTTACTTCAAATTTGCCCTTTGGTAAAAATCTAAAATCACTATGAAGTGATTTATGATTGAAAATTCAAAAATTCATTTCAGAGAATTTATGTAAACTCTTTTTTTTATCTTACTTGGTGTGCTTGCTTATCATTCCACTTTTCATCTGACGCACATATGACTTACCTTGACATTTATTTTGGTTCCAAGTAGATGTATTGTTTTGTTTAGGATTTTCTTGTCATTATTATACTAAAAGAATACCTTTGCACTGAGCCCAACAGGAAAAGGAAGGTGATAATAATGATATTGGGGAAAACTATTGTCTAAAAGCAGAGAGAATGCATGCAGGACAGTGAATCAGGAATCCGGAGAGGTGGAGCCAGCTCTGACAACAGCTTCTTCCTGTAATTCATGAGATTATTCTAGGTGATCTCAAGGCCCTTTGCAGTTTTGATTCTGTAAGTGTATTTCTTCCTCAGAGTACATGTTACATGACTTCAAAGTGAGTACCTTGATTAGATCCTTCATTAACCTTAATCATGGTTTCCTCCTGCCACCCTTTAAAAACATCTGTGTCAGGGTAACAGATAACCCCAGCCTGTGTTACTGTGTGATTTCCCTTCCCACCGCGTGATGGTTTCCTGAACGTTGAGAACTATTAGTTTTATTTTTGCGAGCTCTTCAATAACCAAAATGACTCTTGCCATTTATATTATAATCTATATTGTCATAACTAAAGCTTCCCCATCCGTTCCCACATGTTCTTTCCCTCTAAAATATGCAAGAGCTATTTTACCAAAACATTTTTTCATTCTTTAAGCATATGTGCTTTACATACTTCTAATATAAATAGTACAAGTGAATCAATTGCTTTTTAATTTGAATAATTTTATTGTGGCTGTAGAAAAAAGCATGGTGAAAAGGGGATGGATTTGTGAAGTTTAAGTAAAATATTCTGATCTATCACTATGACATAATAAGAAATACATATTTGGTTCCTGGTTCCTGACATAGAAATCCGGTAACCCTGGTAACTTCTGAGTGATGGTGGGGGATAGCAGTGTCTCACACAGCGCTTCTGCATTCTTTGCAATTTCCTCACTGATGGGAGCATGCTTGGTTTTCATGAGGTGATTCTTGGTGGGCGCCTGGATAGCTTCCAGGGGTGGGGGGCTGGTCACCAGGAGGACCAAGCCTTACCCCCATGCTCCAAGGGTAGAGGGCCTGGAGAGTGCGTTAATAATCCACCATGCCTGTGTGTGAGGCCACCATGAAAATTCCTCAGTTAGAGGGTTCAGAATGCTTCTGGGTAGGTGAACGCACCACATGCCAGGAGGATGCCACCCCCCAACTCCAAGGGGACAGAAGCGCCTGTGCTTGGGTCCTTCCATACACTGCCTGCATTTCTTCATTTGGCTCTTCATCTGTATCTTCTGTAATATCCGTCATAATAAACTAGAAAATATATGTAAATGTTCCCCTGAGTTTTGTGAGCCATCCCAGCGAATTACTGAACCTGGAGCAGGAGTAGGCTGTTGTGGGAAGCCCAAACTTTGTACCCAAGTCAGTGTGCATTTTGGGAACCTATTACATGCAACTGGCACCCAGAGTTACTCCACTGACTCTGGATAGTGAGCATCATGATGGAAATTTCAGGCTCCCCAGTTGTTGGGAGTGTTGAGAATTGTTGGTTTTGGGGGGAAAACCCATACATGTGGTATCAGAAGTGTTGTGAGCAGAGAAACACTTTTCCTTTAATTACATAGCTACTGATGTTTTATTGGATGTTGGCCTCACTAACTGTGTGTTTCTTTTTTGTGAGGGGGATGGGGAAGAGGGAGATTTTTTATAGTAGTTGTTTATAAGTAATAGTAATAATTTAATGAGCACTTTCATTATTCCTCTCAGGGTTAATAATTTGCTCATATATCTGCTGACTGGTCATCTCAATCCCGTTACTAAATCTTGACTTCTAAAGAATATTTGAATTTTTTCTGTGATTATGTTCCTACTATGAAGAGTCATCCAATTTTATTTTTGGAAAGACTTAGAGACTACGGCAGCTGCCAGCCTCACAGATCAGGAAACTGGGGGTCAGGGGCTCGGTGTGGTCTGGCACTGTCACTCAGCACTGGTCACGGCTGAGTGAGGCCCAGGACTCCGGTCTCCTCCACGACGTCCCACGGCCCTTCTTTGTTCTGTCACCTGTTTCCTTCTGAACAACCGTGGGGAAAATTAATGATTTTTACATCTGCACCATGTCAGTGTTATTTTACAATTTAATTGCTATTGCTTTTATTAGAATGCAATCCATATTTATATACATTTAGCACATTTTAACAGTTATTCTTTAGTAATAGATTGGAGCTCTTCTCCTCTCACCTAGCCTGTAGATCACACATTAACTCATTCTTCCCAACTAACTTTTAGAGTAAGCCTTGTATGGCCTCCTTATTTTGTCCTTGACCTGGAGCTTTCTTCTGCTTCTTATGTCATATTTGGCAGGAGGACAGAGGTAATGACCTAGGAGGCGTGATGTTTGTCCATTCCATGACTATCCCTATTTAACTGCTGGGAAAGTTTCCCTTGTCGTCCCCCATAATTACCTCTAAATGTCTTGAGACTTGAGAAGGTAGGATTTTATGGAGACCACAGAATGCTAACAGGAGTCTACCACAGATCTCCATTCCCTATTTCCTGTGGAAAGTGGAGTAAAATAGAATGTTTTTAGCTTTCCAGACCTACTCCTCTGTGTGGTAGAACCAGCCTTATTCATTATATTTGTGCCTAAAGAGCAAACAAGTTTCTGCCCCACTTCTTGTTGAGGTTTCTTGCTGACCATCCCTCTCAATTTGAAAAATAGAAGGTGTTTCATACACCAAAGACCATTACTCTCAAATTTCTTCTTTCTCAGCTAGCATTTGTAGCAGATGTCTTTAAATGTTGTGCACAGCTGCAGAATTACAAAAACATCAATGTGTGTATATCACAGACAACTTTAACTTTCTTTGGTCTCCTTAGACACTTATTCTTTAGCAAACGCTCAAATAGAATCTTTAAAAATGTACTAAACCTGAAAGAAACATTATGGATAAAAGCTCAGGTAGTCTAGTGAAGGGAATGGTGAACCTGTCACTAATCAGCTGGAATAACCTTGGAGCAAGTTACTTCAATGACAACTATACCTCATTTGCCTCAATGATAAAATGAGCCAGACAGCAAGGTGCAAGAATTACCCGCTCATCACTTCTCTTTGGTTTCATTCACTCGAATTGGCCGGTACTGTTTCCCAGGAGTCGGCCACATTCAACTCTAAGTCCCAATTTAAGCTATCACCTTGAGCGTGTCCTTTCATTTCTCAGAAATAAGATTTTTTCTTCTGCAGGCCCCTGCTGATTTCTGTACCTTCAAAAACAAGGAGAGTGTCATCCTAGCTTCTTCATCTAGGAATTCTTTATTTCCTTTCTTTAGCCTGTGTTTTGATCTTAGCTTCCAGGGCACTTGCATTTCTTTTCTTCCATCATTATAGATTTCTTAGATCTTTCTCATGTCTCCCAGTATTTCTCAGGACATTAAGTCTTACTCAGCGCTCTGGCTCTCCTTTCCTCCCCCACTCCACAAGGCACACCCCTTCACAGCTACGTGGGGCCTCATTCAGATCCCAGCTCTGTCGCCTTCCCGCTCTGTGCCTGTCGAGATTACTTACACTCTCTGTGCTTCAGTGTCTGTCTCACACAATTGTGGGGATGAAGTGATTAGTATCTGTAAAGTTCTTAAAGCACTGTCTGGACCTTAGTGACTGCTGTGTGGCTGCTGGCTGTTGCGATACTGCTGACGGTTTGTTCCCTTTTCCCACCTCCCTATTCTCCTCGGTGCTGAGGGTCTCATCCTCCCCAAACTCTGACACTCTGCCCTAAGATGCTATTTTAGACCATGAAGTACACAGAGACTGATGCCCACAGGCTTCCCTTCAATACTTCAAATTACGTGTGACCTCACATCTAGGTTGGAATACATACATGTTATATTCCTCTAGTCGTAAAGGCCATTCTCACAATTCTAATGGCTTTCATACCATGCTGGGAGAAAATGCACTTCATTGAAGAAAATATTTTAGAAAAAATGTAAGCCAGACTTTAAGAATATGTAAATATGAAAGGATTTATGTTTTCTTTTAAAAATAAGTAAAACACACAGTTAAAGACTTTACTCTTGGGCGATGTATTCTCCTACTCCAGTTAATCTTGTGACATCCTGATGGGAAAAGTTAATCCACCAAATAGTTTGGTTGTTTTGCTTCCTTGAAAAGGAATATTTTAGGTTCATGTTTTTAAAAAGCTAATATGAAATAAGTAACAGTGAAGAAGCCAAACTTATTCATAAAATCATAAATATTTAATAGAGCTGTACAATATCAGAAGTTAAAAAAACCTTAGAGATGATCAATCCAGTGATTTGCAGACTATTTGTTAGCAACACAGGTTTTTTAAATTTTAATTTCAAAAATGCTCGTATTCTGCACAACTCCAAATACAAAACAGAGAGGCCTCTTAACAGAAAGATGAGGCCTCCTTTTCCTGTGAGCAGAGGTCCTACAGAGACAGAATTGGGAAATGTCAGCCCGGCTGAATTTCTCCTTTCCCTCCCTGAGGTTCAGAGAGGGTTGTTCCATTCCAAGGACATTCACCTAGTTAATAGCTGAACTGGGCGTGGGAATCAGCTGCCTTAACTCCTCTGTTAGCACGATTTCCATACTTCATACCACTTTTGCCCTGTGAAATTATCGTTAGAGTTATCTGTCATTATTTGGAAGAGCTTGTGCTTAACTGCTGGGACTTTGTGGTTAGATTGATCTAGATTCAAGTTCTGGATCTGCTTGTTTTGTCTTGCACCTTATCTCATGGATAAGATGATCTTATCTGAAATAGGCAGGATACTAATGGCATGTGCCTCGTGAGCTTTTGCAATGCTATCACATCAGTAAGTGTTTTCAGTGATTAGCATTGATGTGCTCATTGTTAATATTACATTTAGTGAGCTAATTATTAAATCGGGGATTGTTTTGATTGAAAATTAAAATCAAGATTAATTAATTTAAACTAAATTACATTGGATGAAAAACCTCTTTGCCAAATTGTTACTTAAAACTTAGGCTCACAGAGGAGGCAGTCTGTTTACAAATGTGACTCCTCCAGTGGAAAATGCACATCTGCATTCTAGAAACTGTCATACATTCATTCATTCACTTCTTCATCCAATGAGTCAGTTGATCAACAAATATTTATTGAATGCTGTCATGCATTGGTCACTGCGCTGAATATGGGGGTGCCATAGTAAATGAGAGACGTGCTTATTTTCACGTGATCCTTCCATCCTAACAGAGATGGGCATTACACAAATTACACAAGTGTTTGTAATTGTGACAAGTATCACAGAGGAAAAATGCACATCTAACCTGCATCTCTATCTCTGTCTCTATTTGTGTTAAGTCCTGACATCACTGTCTTTCTGGGTGCATAAGAATAAGTATGTGGTGTAAATATAGCAATTTGGTTTTTAGCTGTTAATAAAAATGTGGATTGCTGAGGCTAGATATAGCTGTGGAAATCACCTACTGTTTCATTTTGCAGTTGCAGGAAATTGGCCCACTAAAGTTTGGATTGTTTTCCTGAGCACACTGGCTTTGCAGAATCTTGCACATTCCCACACCACCTTCTCCCTCCTACCACAGGCTAAATAAACACCTTCCCTACCACACATCCAGGTATTACTCATAGCAATGTAGCTGGGTCCACGGACTTTTTCACACAACCTCCACACTTTCCCCCCAAATAAACAAACACAATCCTTTTTCCATTAACCCCTAAAAGCCATTGTCAGTGCCCAGAGTCCATCTTCAACACCGCAGACGTGCTGTTGCACGGGCTGATGTCTCTGGTCCTACACTAAGAGGCAAAGACAGTAGTAGGGAGGAATCTGAGGAGGGACGTGAGCATCTGAGCTTAGTGTACATACATACGGATTTTCACAAATCTGAGGATGCTGAGTTTAAATGTTCAGGTAATTATGCTTCAGCACAAAGAAATCTAATGTGTAGCTATATAATGAATTGATTTTATTAGTCTGAATGGTAATAATAAAACAGTACTGTACTTTTGTAAACCTTTTTATAGGATCATTATAAAATGTATTAAAATGATACCAATGTTTTTAGAAAGAAGGAGAGACTTGTGTTTAATATGTCTTATGGGAATGAGAAAACAAATGAACTCCTGGTATAAGTTAGAGTCTGTCCTGATTAAAAGATTAAATCTGCCTCCCTTTGCTTTAGTGAACTAGGTGATTTCATGGAAATAGGTCTAACCCAGCTAAGACTCAGGTAGAAGGGCCACACGGTTTAGAAGGAATCTGAAATGGGGAAGAGGGGGCAGAGAATCCCTTTCAAGATTTGAAAGGGAAGGGGAAGTGTGAATAACATTTAAGGACATTTAGTCTCAAAGGAACTGTGACTGACTGTGTTTCAGTCACAATACCAAGCACTTTTATGCATGTTTTTACATTTAAGGCTTTTAGTTGCACTGCAATTCAGTCATAAATTTGGTGCCAACTATATGCCAGGCACTATTCGAAGTGTTTGGATATATCAGTGAGTAACAGGCAATATTGGTGTATACCTCTCTTTATTAATGAGAGAGCTGAAGCTCAAAGCTTAAAGCTTCAAAGATGTTAAGCAGCTTGTCTGAAGCCACAAATGGAAGTGTCCAGAATGGGATTTTAACACAAGTCTTTGAACCCACCATCCAAGTTTTGGGAATATAGCATGAGTTACTGGGCACACGACTGTTGAGTATTTTTCCTGCAAAATACAGTTGATGATACCTCTGCTGCTTGTCTCCTTGGCTATTGAATCAAGCGGTACTTTGGATTTGGTGGGTTTTAGTTTCTCTCTTCCTGTCTCCCACCGCTTTCTGTTCACTTGGACAGAGCATTAATACTCTGAGTTAAGCCTATTTACAGCTATGACTCCTTCAGTAGAAAATGCACATCCGCATTCTGCACACTGTCATTCATTCATTCCCTCAGTCGTTGGGTCAACAGGTATTTACTGAATGCTGCCCTGCATTAGCCATGGCACTAAATACGGGGGTGCCGCAGTAAATGAGAGACGTGCCTATTTTCATATGACTGATGGATATTTCACAGATACACAATTGTTTATATTTGTGATAAGCATTACAGAGGGGAAATAGAGACACATCTGTCTCAAAGCTACACCTCTTTAACCAGATTTATTAAATTAATAAATGGTTAGAATAAATCCCTCTACAAAACAACGACTGAGCACAGAGACTTGAGTGCCATCGTGCCGGGGTTCAGAACCCAAACCTGCTGCTGCCTGAGCTTTGGGGCCCTGTAAAGGTTCTCAGCCCCCCATGTTCCAGTTTACTGCAGAATGGGGTAACGGTGGTTGTTGTAAGGGCTGACTGAAGGAATATCAGGAAGTGGTATGGAAGAGGGCAAGACATACAGTATATGAACAAGATTTAGCTGCTGTTATTATTATTGTTCCTATTGCTACTGTTATGCAGTAGAGCTGTTCAGGAAATGCTCTTGTACCCATGGTGTTCACCTATGTTAACTTTTGTCTCAGAGTCTGTTAGAAGGATTTTTCTCAAACTGGAGTGTGTGTGTCAGAACCAGCTGTAGGGCTGCAAAGAGAACACATATCCAGGGCCCCCTGCAGGAGACTCTCAGTCAGTATGTCTGGATTGAGCTCTAAATTACAAAGGCTTCACCAGATGACCCTGATTCACACCCAGGGTAAAAACTGATGGCTTTCAAATGACACAGAAAGGAGATTACACACATGGCAGAACGGGAATGCCAGCTGCTGACAGCCACCCTCGGACTTTGCTCGGTGCACCTGCCCTTGAGTGAGTATTGATAGCCACTTGGGAAGATGTGTGATCAGTAAACAGAACAAATGCATATTTAAGAGTACCTGTAAATTTTAGTTAATTTATTTTTTGATGTGGGATTTAATTTTTAATATTTTTTAAAATAACAAAATGATTTATTAATTTCCCAAATAAGTTTGACTACCCTAGAGCATGAGCTGCTGGAGGTCAGGGGTTTTTGTTAGTGTCACTGATGTGTTGGTATATAGTAGATGCTCAGTAAATAAGATGAAATGAGGCCTTGGCTGGTATAGCTCAGTGGATTAAGTGCGGGCCTGTGAACCAAAGGGTCACTAGTTCGATTCCCAGCCAGGGCACATGCCTGGGTTGTGGACCAGGTCCCCAGTTGGGGGCGTAGGAGAGGCAGCCACACATCGATATTCCATTCCCTCTCTTTCTCCTTCCCTTCCCCCCTCTCTAAAAATAAATAAATAAAATCTTTTTAAAAAAAAGATGAAGTGAATTGAGTGAATTTTGAAAGCCTTAAGATATTTCGAAAGGAACAAAAATGTTGAACTGTGGTCTGTGCGGTAATTTTCTAGAGAAAGTGGATGAAACACATATTGATTATTCTGTCATTTTCCCTAGTAAAATCCTGGTACAGATACATCTAAGCAGGGCACAGAGACATAAAGAACAGACGCTAGGTGTGAGGTTCATTGAGTGTGGTGGACATTTTGGTAAAAGGAAAAGCCTCATTTTTTCACCACCTCTCACTTCACCCCTCTGGTGCTCTTTCTCAGCTCTTAGCTCTTTTCTAAGTAGTTACATTCTATTTAATTATTTGAACTAACATATAAAATGGTTATTGCTTTTGTTTTTAAATTCTGACTGATGTTCTGTATTTATTATGTGGTTAACTCTGGCTTGCAAATTATCTGGAAGAATTATAGCCTTGAGGGTCAAAGAAATTAAAGCCAAACATCTCAGGTACTTTACAGTGTGTTCTGGGTTTTGATCTCAATGGGTGACTTTCAATAAGAAGCAGGAAGATGTTTTTTTTTTCTACTTTTCTTTGTAGCTTTATATAATTATGAGAAAAATAATGTCTTGAGGCTTTAAATAACAGACTTTGTCTGATTTGTTTGAAGGCCACTATTTTGTGATTTCAACTGGTAATCCAGAAATCTTAAATTTTTGCCTGTAGATAATTTAAAGTCACTACGGTGTCTTGTGTTATGGTTCATAATAGGGCTGTAATGAGAATGCTGCAGATAAGAAAATGATAGAAAAATATGGAAAATTAGCCAAACAACTTGAGTCCACTTGATAATTCACTGTCTCGATTTAAAATACACTGCATGGCACTCACTGTCAAATGAACAGTCTCTTCTCTTCAGAATTAACCCTGACTCCCAAACTTTAAGAGGCTAAAAATCATCAGCATGTGTTGAAAATACGGCTTTTACATGGTTTCTGAATCACCATTTCCTGAAGGTGCTTGATATGGATTACTTTAAGGGTACATTTGCATGATCAGTCCCTACCATCTACAAGTTTATAATTGAATGCTGAAACATACAATATTTAAATACAGCAAGGTAAAAATTATCAAACTCATATGTAGACATCCAGCAACTGTCTCTTCCTGCATGACACATCTCTGTAGGCCTGTTTTGAGTTTCTCTTGATCTCAAAGGCTATTTAAGCATGTGCATGCCATTACTGTGTCATGGCATTACTGTGCCAGCTTTTCAACTTGAGGATAAACGTCAGGGGCTGGTTGATGCTCCCCAGGCTGCCACGTGTGCTTGAGGCTTGCACTGAGCATGCCATGCCCTGGCTGCCTGGTGAACAGCGCCCTCTGCAGGGTGCAAGACACAACCTGCACGGTGTCCTTTGCAGTAGCTCTGGGCACACAAGCCTTTCATTCTTGTCTTCGCTGCTTGTTGAGCACCTTCCCCAGGCACTTTGCTACCATGTAGAAAGTATGAGTGATGAATTTCACCTGGCAGTTTATTAGGATTTAAGTAAAATACTCAGTTTCCTAAATTGCCTGCTCATGATTACCATACTAGACGCTCAGTTTGGTCTTTAGTAAACAGGCAAGCTTGGTTGTTGACTCTTGTGCCTAGAAATAATTACTTAGAAGCTTATCTGTAGTTTCTCATTGTAATTAATTGCCCTTGTGCAAAAGTATCTCAGTTTCCTGTTTGCAGTTGATATTGAAGTCTATGAGATAATTTTATTGTTTCATTTAATGAATATTATTGATCATCCAGCAAGTAAGCATGAAGGAGAAGATAGGGTTATCAAGAATCAGTTTAGGGTTTACCATTGCTTTTTCAGGCTAAAATTGTGGATTTGGCAGGTATGTCATTGTATCTGTATAAGCAGATACAGCAAATGCAAAAAATTGGTACAAATACCTAAGAGATTTTACTAGCTAGACAGGTGGGTAGGATGGCACAGCTCCTAAACACCAACTTGTGGTTTTAATAGATAGGATTCAGTTTTACAGTACCCGAACATTTATTTTTTGCCATCAGTCAATTTTTAGTGCTCCTCTTATTGGACTTCTTGGCAAGTTGGTACTTCCTTTCCGATGTAGGTACCTGCATTGCATGTACCAGCCAGTGATGCACTTTGTAGCTCAGTTTTGTACTTACACCTGTCTTGCTGACTAGAACGTAAGCTCAAGGAAGGCAAGAATGTTTAATTTATATTTTCCACTGCTCTATTCCTGTTGTCCACAGCATTACCTGGAGTATATTTGGCACTTGATAAATAAATACTTGTTATTAATAATAATTTACATATTTACTAAGTCCTTTTTGATACTTTATACTGTAGCTGCCTAGTGAAACAAAATTGTCTGTTTGGAACCACGTGACTGGGATTTACCCCCCCTAAAATTTTATCTTAATTTATTGTAGTCAAGAGCGCCTGCAGTGATGGCAGGAATCATCTCTATTTTTCCAGTGACGACTGTGGCTCCTCAAGCTGTCACAGTCACGGCCACCCACAGAGCCTAACAATTTGTTCCTCCTACATAAATCTACGTTAGTATTTGTCCCACTTCCTTCCAGTAATGGTATTCTAAATAACGTATTCATCGGAAAGCATGGAATTGTGGAATTCAACTTTAGGCCAATCATTTCTCACCTAATTTTCTCCTGAATTCAGATTAAAATATTCAATTGCAGTTATAGTTAAAAAGGAGAGGCAGGACAGAGTGAGTGACTGGGCATGTGTTATTATTTCAGCTTTTATAATTGTCTTCTTGTTTTCTAATAATCTAGTTCTTGTTAACATCAATAGTACAAAGCGAATAAGTTGATAGTGCTTTGGCTTGGACACAATGTAGCAGGCACTCAATATATTAATATGCCCTAAAGGAAAATACAAGATCTGTTCTGAAAAAGCCCAGACATTGTTAATATAATGAGAACAGTTTGCATGACATCCATGTAACCTGGAAGCCAAAGAGAGTGTCCTGGAATGCACATACATGAACAATGACGACTTCACTGTACTAGTCAGTGGGAGCAGTAGATGCTGTTGAGTGAGCATTTGTACTGTCTGGCCATCACATTCAAAATGACTGAGTGAGTAGAGCAACAAATCTTTTTCACATTTCTCATTAAGCTTCAACATTCCTCCTTGGAAACTATTCAGATGATTCAGAAGGTTGTAGCTATGGGCAACTGGTGATTGGCAGCTTCTTCACAACAATGTGCCCGCTCATCTATCACACGTCTCTTGCAGAGTTTTGGGGCAAAACATCAAATCACCCAGGTGACTCAGCCCCACTACAGCCCATTTGGCACCCTGTGACTTCTGGCTTTTCTCTAAACTAAAATCACCTTCAAAACGGAAGAGATTTCAAACTGTTAGTGAGATTCAGGAAAATACTATGGGGCAGCTGATGGCGATTGGGAGAACTGTGAGCTCCCAGGGTGTCTACATTGAAGGGGGCTGAGGCTTCATTGTCCTATGTACAATGTTTATTGTATCTTGTGTCTTCTTCAATAAATGTTTATTTTTCATATCATATGTGTGGATAACATCTGGATAGACCTTGTAAATTGCATGTAGCTGTCAGTAATGCATTGATGTTGTTAACATTGCTTAGGACTCCTTAAAGGTAAGATCTTTTTTATCTTTTAAATGATGGGCTGAGGTACGTTAGGATGATTGGCTTAATAAAAAGGAATAACACATATGCAAATACAAAACAACAGCATTGTTCTCTATAGAAATAAACTGCAGTGAGGACTCAGAGGGGCAGGGCGTGACACCTGCTGAGCCACACAGAGTGCAACTTGCACCTATGGCTCAGCCAATGAGAAACTGAATTCAGGAAGCTGTTTCTCTCTCTCAGCTCTTCTCTGGAGGAGGGAGTGGTTTCAGGAAAAAATATCCTTAGGAAGCAAAAGAAATTAACTAAAATAAGTGGACATAGAATGTCCGTATTGAGACTGAATTTTGCAGGATGAAAATCTACTTCGTTGGGTTGGGGACACTGTACTGCTCTTTTAGGGCAATGTCCCTTTGGTGCAAAAGTGGCTTAAGAGACACTGTTGACTTGCATACTTCAGAAAAGCTAACAATTGGTTGAGGCAAAAGGAAAATTAACTGATGACTTTGGAAGAGAATATGTTGGTGCCTGGTTGCCTGTAGCAGAAGAATTTCTTTGTCTAGGAGTACTTCCTTCAGTTGTGTAAGTGGCTGTTGTATATGTCTCATCCCCAAATATTTTTAAGTCAGAATATATGCAAACTCAAGTTCATCATTTAGAAACCTGCTAAATGAATGTGTTCCAATTTACCCAATTGTATTTTTATCATCCCCTTATGTTTTTAAATTTTACTTAACTAATTTAGCAACTGTTGCTCATTCTATCATTATGTCATCTTTCAACCTTCCTCTTAATTTACCAGGTGAGAAGAGTCTTATTTAACATAGAAATAACATTTTTGTGTGTTGTTATTATCTAGAAAAACATATATATATATATATATATATATATATATATATATATATATATATACACATACATTTTGCTTGGTGTCACCTAAAAAGCTGTTGTTACCAGATTAAGTATATAAAACTTGAAAATTCCTTCTATTTTAATGTAAAAATTCCCATTGACTTATAACCAGTTGCTATGCACTTGAGTATGGCCAGTCATCTTGAGAGGAGGTAAATTTTGTTGACATACACATACACGGTTTGCAATATTTGGACAGCTTAGGCAGTGTAGCTATATCAAAGAAGAAAGTATTTTCAGAAGTTCAAGGATTTTTCTTCTTACTTTGAGGTAAAGCAACAGGAGAAAACAGTTTTGTATCAAATTGTAAAAAGTTAAGAATTATACCTGACTTGATCCAGGAGAAGGAACTGCATGAGGCGCGTTTAAATATTGATATTAAGTTCTTATTTCTGTGCTGTCTCAAAGATTGTATTGATGACAAATTGATATAGCAAATATTTTATTGTTTGTATAGAAGGTAATTGTTTACTGTATTAACAAGTGGCATTACTTCTTGTTGTTGAATCCGTAACCTGAAAGGTTTGGGAGGAAGATGTGGCTGTTATGCAAAGGGAAATACAGACTAAGGAGCAGGATATGACAGTGAACCACACAAAGTTCCTTACTGTCTTATTGGTAGGACAAAAAACATAAACAGTAAATGCAGCAACATATAAATGAAGAGAGTACGTTATAAAGGATATTCGAAGGTAATAAACACCACAGAAATAGAAGAGTAGAGTGGGGTAAAGGAATTGCCAGGTTTGGAGCAGGTGGCGTGGTTCAATAGGGTGGTCCCAGTAGGCCTCGTTGAGAAGCTGAGATTTGAACAGACAAAATAGGGGTGGAGGTAGCCCAGGAGACCCGTGGAGGAAGGGCTGTTCCTAAAGAGAACAGCTAGAGCATGGCTGCAAGGCAAAAATATGCCTGCAGTGGTCAAGCAGCAGCCAGGAGGCAAGTATGGCTCATACAGAGTGAGCAAGCTGGAGAATCGTGTACCTGATTATTGATTCTTCTCATATTGTCTTGTCCTTGGGAATTTATCACTCTAAAAAAATCCTGAGTTACTTTACTTTTATTTAATGTATTTGTTTTGATAAAATGGAAACTTGGATATTTATTAACTTTGAACTTTTACATTAAATTATATAACATGCTGCACATTTTTTTTTAAAACAGCATTTTTATCAATATTTTCTCCCCTTGTGTCAAAATGAGTTTTGGGGGACATGAAACTGGAGAGAATGATGGGCTGGATGTGGAATTGAAAATACCGAAGTTTTCTCATGAGATCGCGAGAGAAATCTCTTTGTGATAAATAGGTACTAGCGGATCCTTTGGCCCTGAGCCTCAGTGTAGAGCCTGAAGAGCTAGGCTCAGCCGAATGGAACCCTTCTCTGGTGCTCTGAAGCAGACTTGAAAACAGAGGAAGAGCTGCTTTACCTATTCCCACTCCTAGAGTCAACCAGAATCCTTAAACTGCAGTATATTTACCCAGAGACAAACCAGTTAAAGGAAGAGAATGGGGAATAAAATGTGTATCCCAACAGCCAGAGCTGTGCTTCCATAACCTGGCTGAGGCCTTTCCCAAACACAAGGAGGAATGAGAGGAGAGGGAGAGAACACACCTTGTCCAGAAGGTGACTTAAGCCCTGTAGGAAGGGCGGGGATGACAAAGGACAAGAGAATAACGACCTGTTGTCTTTAAAGCGCTCACCAAACAATTGTGGAGACTATATACATACAGATGTTACAAGCTTTTGTGGGGTCTCTTTGGAAACCCCATAACCTTGCCTTGTGGGCTTATAATAAAGATCTTGAAATTTGAACCAAATTGTTTCTTTTTCTTGAGAGAAAGGGTTCAGGGCAGAAAACATTAATGCTAGAATTTCTACCTGAAAAGGAATGTGAAACAATGAATTAAGTACCCCCCAAATTGTTGCAAGGGACAGAGTTTTTTGTTGTCCTCAATGTTTACTGCACTGCAGACTATGAACAAGCATCCAGGAAACTACAGCTGCATCCACAAATGAAGAAAAACCCTGAGCGAGTTAAAACTGCTTCACAGTCTCTTTTCGGGTCACTAATAGTAGAACATGGAGTCATCAGTCACCAAAAAAGCATTTACCAAAACCAACAGTCAGTAGCCATGTCAGCTGAGGGGCATAAGAATGACTTCTGCATTCCTTTGCTTTAATGTCACATGAGTATCTCTCATTGGCTGAATCTAAGTATTATGCAGAATTCCAGTGGAAGAGGATTCTGGGATATGTAGTTTCTAAGCTTCTAGCCCCTATAATACCAGGGGAGACTACAGAAGGGAGTCCTAATGACTGCAAACTACTAGAGTTTGTCAAAGGCAGGCCCGTTTTCTAAGTGAAGAAGTACAAACTAAATGGAAATTCTCAAAAGGAGAGGATGAGTCAAATTTGCTAGTGAGAAATTTTAATCCCAGAGACAAAATATTGTAAACTGTATCTATAATTGTGTACATGCATGCGTTCCTGGTAATGCCACTCATTTGAGTGGATGACTGATTAACACTAATTTTCACGGGTCGAGGAGCGGGTCCCATCTATCTTCTACAAACTGAGGAAAGAAACCAGTGATTTAGCTAACTGATATATTTCACTTTTTATTTTTTAAGAAATGTAGACTGTAAAGGTAGAATTTTCCTTCAGAATGCATGTATAGCCACACCATTTACAGACTCGCCTGTGAAAAAATATCAGCGTGCCTGCTTCAGAGCGACTCCTGTTACGGTGTTCTGATGAAGACTCTGGCTCCTCTGTGCTTTTGGGGGCGACTGAGTTTTCCCTTACACACCAACTCCATCGGTTCCTTTTCCTGGAGTTTTCAGAAGTTTGCAACTGTACTTAAATTTGTTCAAAGTCCCGTACCAAGTATTGTGTGATCTACACAGCTTTCGACTTTATGCTTTAGAAGAGATTTTAGTTTGTGTAATCAGATTGTCAGCTGAGCTTTTTTTCTTAATGTCTATATTTAAATGATTTGTGGGACTGCCAGTCTTCTAGAGCTAATGAATTCTTTCCCATTTGGCAGCAGATAGCTCACTGCCAGCCCCTTCTCATCTGATAAATGTTCCCATAGCAACACTAGGACAATCTGTTTTAGTTTCATTAAATGCCAAAATTATAGCCTTAGAAAATGTATAATGTATTATACCATATTATAGCACCTAGAGAAATGAATCATGGCTGATTGAATTCATTGTGGGTTCTGGATGAGGTGGAGGGAGCTTGTTTAAATAATCGATAAAAATATTACTTTTTTTTTGTAATGGAGGAAAAGAAACCCTTGAAATCTGAGTCATTATTTTGAACTTCACCAAGGACTCCGACTTACTCTTGATGTTAGCAGATCTAAATTTCCCAAGCTCGTTTTCTCTATATTTGTAAAACCTGTCCTCTTATTATCTACTTGGATACTTTCACTCACTCACATATTCTAACGAACACCCTCATTTTTCTGATTTTAAAAATATTTTTAAAGAGCTAGGTTCACTCTGGTTATACAAAAAGAGAAAATGTCTATTGATTTGTAAAATTCAAAAGTGCACCACCGTCTTTTTCTTTAGCTGAGTAGTGTAAAGGTGTTTGTTGCTTGTGAGGGTTGAATCTACCTGCTTTAGACAACCCAAGTAAAAGTTGGCTTCACAGAAATGAACGAGGGGTGGGGAAGACCATTAGTCATCTTGCAAGACGTATTTAACTTCCGAAGAATCCACCAGAGTTGTCCATAGTTTCTTTTTGCATTTCACATGATGACTCCCACGTAATATATTTATACATAAATTTGGGTATATTATTTTTTGACTGGGTTGATAAATATGAAAGTTTGAAGAGACTAAAGAAGTCACGTTGGCCCTGTTCTTGTTTCTTGAGGTTAAAAAAAAACAACTTGCGATCACATTGTGCTGTACATCTAAAGTGATACAATTTTCAGTGGACAGTTGTACCTCCATAGAGCGGGGTCAGGGGACCCTTTAAAAAAACAAAACAAAATCTTGAAGCATAAATAATGTTATTCACCGAATGTGAGCCAAGCCTTGTTTGTAAGAATAAGAAGTATTAACTACTAAATGGTCTTTGCCAGTGGGTTTTCTATGGAGAAATAAACAAAGGTGTGTCAGGATGTTTTTAGCCATTTCATCATTGCAGTTGGTATACAGATTTCGCCCTACCGTACTATTAAATCACATGGCGGTTCAAATGACAGTGTGGAACGTAGCCCACATGCCCCAGCCATACTTTCCTGGTCTGCTATTTTACCTTTTCCTGTGCTGCTTTCCAAAGATAGTTGTCACTTTACCCCATCTTGATTTTTATAAAGATGCGTACACGAACATTTTTTCTCTTAGGCTATTTTTCAATAAGAACTCTACAGCACATTTTATAGATAGCTCCAGTTTTTGTAACTCAGAAATATTGCTTCTAGCAGTGGCCCCGTTTCTGTGTACAGATGGTTTTGATGTATGTATTTCAGGTATCTGGAGCAATGCCGAAAAAGGCAGTCCTGGTTGATACCTATTTTAGAATTAGCCCTACATCCATAAATGCATTATTTTTGAAAGGTTTCTTTCTGGAATTAACCTGTAATAATACTAAATTTTGTTGGGTGATTTTTCTTTTAAGTAGTGACAATACAGCATATAGTGTAGGAATAACCTTAAGTCTAGAACCATTGTGAAGTTGTCTGAGTCTACGTTACTTAGTAAAAATGCAGCTGTTCATTTAGACAATTATTGACCATTAATAAACAGACCAATCCCGTTCCCTGAATTGAAAGTAAACTTCTGGTAAAAAAAAAAACCCATCATAAGACTAAACCTGACTCAGAGTGGAAGGGTTGGGTTACTGTAAAATCCCTGATCTCTTCCCATGAGATAGGGTAAATCCAGATAAAAGCTCGGGCCAGCCCCTGTTCTTTTCCTGGGGTGTGGAGGAGTAGGTGGGTCAGCTCTCTGTGGGCCGGGGCCAGACTGTGGGATTGGTTCCCACCTTGAGTGACTGTGTGACTTGCTAGCCTTACAAATTTGAGCCAGTTACCTATAAGTCTTGGAGCCTCAGTTTCCTTGTCTGCCTTATGGAGATGATAATAGGACATTCCTTAGGGAATTGTGAGAATTCAATGAGCACAAACCCCAGAGTAGGCTAAACCAACTGTTACTCTCAGTGTCTAAAGTTCTTTAACCACTCTGAGCCTTAGATTTTCCTCATTCATAAAACAGAGTATCTTATACAGTGTGAAGATTGCATAAAATGGATGATATTTATTACAAGTTCATACCAAATATTACTAAGATATTAAGTAATTTTTAGCTCATTAAATGCTTTAACTTGCATTCTCCTTTGCCTTGAACACTTGAATAAGAAAACTTTTACTCTGTTTAGTAAACCCCAATTTATTCATAGGATGTGCATGTTTTGACATTTGGTTATTGAATATTACAGGTGACTGGTGCCCTCAGACATTATTTATTGAGCACTTGCTGTGGCAAATCTCAGTAAAGGCTGCGGGTGAGGTCACCGAGGCCCAAAGAACTCTGATCGGTCATGTTACTCCCCAGTTTTATCTACTCTTATAATTTCTCGGACTTTTTATTAGATATGGTATAGAGACCAAAAGCCCCAAATATTGGAACTGAAAGGAGTGATCTTTAATGCACAGTTGCTTTCAAATTCCGTTTTTGTTTGAACTTCCAACAATATTTTAAGAATGAAAAAAATCCCTCTCCTTTTAAATACTGCTTTTTAAACTTCTTGTTGCAGTCTGCTCCAGCTTTTCTCTTCTCGCTGGGCTTGTGTCTGATCCTTCTGAAATAACTGTCTCCACATAACAGTCTCTGTTCACTGCTGATCTTCCCCGGAGCTGCTGCTGCTTCCCCTGGGGAATACAGATGAGGCCGGTGACCCAGGAGCAGTCAGGGGACACTGAGATGATGACTGTCATTGTGAAGCATTCTCTCAGTTTGAATTATTAGCTGGTTAATTCAGCCTGCGGCATTAGCAGGTTGCTGGGAGGATCTTCCTTCCTTCCTTCCTTCCTTCCTTCCTTCCTTCCTTCCTTCCTTCCTTCCTTCCTTCTTTTTTTTTAACCTTCCTGGTATATATGTAGCTATAATGATTTCACAGAATGTTTGTCACCCTGGAGCTTTACCTGCAAAGCAAAGACAAAAAATGAACAAAGGTATTTCACCAGTGGCCTTTCTGTCCCCATGATGGTGTAGTACATCCACATCACACCGTTATTAAATGCACAAAAGTTTAAGCACTTGTAGCTCTTACATACTGAGAACAGAACTGGCTAGAAACTAGTCATGAAAACTGGGAGTTTTTGCAACTGTCAAGGAATGTTTCTGGTTTCATCAAGTGTTTTCTGAAATAAGAGGCAGAACTATACAATTTTGATTTGAAAAATCAAGAAATCACAGTGTCCCAAATCTACAGCATTAAAAGAACAGAAGAAAAGAGTATTGAATAAACCCTCTGTCCCCCAGAATGGGTTTCAAAGAACTCTAAAATTATCCAGCGGCTTCTCTTCTTACAGACAGGAGTTCACTTCACTCAGCCTTTGAGATCTTTATTCAGTACGCAGACAACTGTTAGGTCTTCCTAGGTGCTAGGTTCCCTTTAGGTTTCCTATTTCTACTAAGGGCTCTAACATGTTTCCTGTCTCTTAGGCTTGAAACTTCAGAGACCCTCCTGATTTCTTCTTTTCCCTCATCCCCCATATCTAGTTGGCCACTAGGGCCCACCATTCCTTTCGGATGTTTTCTTGCATCCCTTTTCTCCTAAACTATAGTGCTTCAGATGCCTTTTTCTTATCTGGAACGTGGCAAGTACAAAATGCCTGGACGATTAGGGATGTATGTGTAGAACTTTCACAATTCAGTCACCAGTCTTATTAATATAACTCACTGTTTATTTCCACACTTGTGGTTTACTTGGAGGTGCTCTGTGTAAAGGAATATTTTATCACTTAGTGAGAATGACTGAGTACAGAACCCTGGTTTAGAGGAAAAAACACAAAACCTCACTGAGAGGCAGAAGCACAGTGCTAGCTAACAGCGTGCTTTCACAGATCGACCTCATAACTCCGACTCTGTGCCCTAGAAAACGTAGAAATGAGAACATTGGAGATCGCTTGGGAAAAGCTGAAGTTGTGAATGTTGAATCTGTGATTGCTGAGGGGCTATGGTATTTCCTGCCTGTTTTGCCTGTAGTTTGTTTCTTTCTCTTCTAATTCATTTTTTGAAATCTTCTAGATTAATTTTACTAAAACACCATTTTGCATTCCTCATCCTCTGTTTCAAAACCTGTGGTGATTCACCATCGGGTTTAGAAATCAAGTCAAGGGCCTTAATGAAGCTGGTTGTTGGCCTCCCACAGTTGGGCCCGTGCCCGCCTATCTCCTCCTCTCCTTCCTAAACCTTTCAACGCTAGCCAAATTGATTTGTTCTTTGTCCCTGTGGTATACATTCTCTTACCTCAGCCCTTCTCTGAATGTTCTTTAGAATAGGTTTCAAATCTCATTCTCCTTCTTTAATCCCTACATCTGCGTTCAGGCCCTGCGGGGTTGGCCTAGGGACCCAACCCACTTGTAAAAGCCACACTGGTTGAAATGTGGAAAAATTCCATGACATAATCGAATGTCATTACTTCAATTATTAATGATTATTGATATAAAACGTTAATTGATTCAGGCCTGAGGGATTGACCTCGCACTGGAAAGAACCACTCAAGAATCCATAATTGAAACCATTTCATAACTGCTTATCTTTGGTAATGCTTCTTGCTTTAAAAACAGGTTTTATATTTTCATAATAAAAGCCATAGTTGTTGGATGATAGAGCAGGTACTAGAATCGGACTGTCTTGGGTGACACCTCACTCTGACCTCCAGCTGCTTAGTCTTGGGCAGCGTTTCCTTGTCTGCACATAGGTCTGATGATGCTACCTCCCCACCTGGTAGGGAGGTTGGGAGTATAAGAATAGTGCCCACCACATGGTTAGAGCTCAGTAAACATTAGCTGCTGCCATTAGTGTTAGTATTCATATTCGTGTTAGTATTAGTATAGTTATTTTCTGGTGAATTTGATTTTTTTTTCAGCATTTACTTCACCACCACATTTAATTTTTAGTTAAAGGCCATTTCCTACTATGAGAATGAAATCTGTTTCAAGTTAAAATAAAAACTCATCTAATATACCCTTAAGTAATAATGAGGCATTTAGTACACTGAAGTAGTTATGTGCTTCCCAAAGTGGGAACTTACAACAAAGAAATCATTTAAGCTTAACAATTCCTTGTATTAGTCATGTAATTATCCCTTCTCTTAGCCTGAGGCCAAATGGATTTGTTCCCAGGAGAAAGAAACTATCTCTCCCGGCTTAAGATTTGAGTACAAAAGCTCTCCACTCTCTGATCCACTGCTACCTCCCTGATCTTGGAATGCCTGCCTGTCCTATCCTATGAGAAAGAAGAGCTGGAGAAGCAACAAAAGCAGCAAGAAACTGTCCTCTTTTTTTGAAGCCAATCTGAGGCCTATGATGCAGAAAGATGCGCTCACCTGAGTTCATTCATCCATTCACCCCTTTTTTATTATTCATCCGGCTCATCAAGCACTTATCCCGCATACACCTAGTGGCAGACACTGCTGGACATCGACATGCAGAGGGAAAAACTGACATTTACTTCTCTGCCTTGAGGTTAGGGAGTTTTATTTCTTCTGGGAATGAGTACTTTCTGAAACAGATTTACATTCGCTGAACTCAGTGCCCAGTGGAACAAATATAATGCATATTTAATTTAAAGTTCATAGAATAGAAGTACTTGAGCAGTTGGAGAACTTTACTGAAGAAACCTGGTCAGAGCTGGAGCCATGCTGCTCCTGCAGCTCTGTGTGAGGCCCCGACCGGTGACTGGGTTCCAAACCCTGGAGAACATGATGCTCAGTGGAATGAGCCAGGCAGAGAAAGACAAGTACCACATAATTTCACTTATATGCAGAATCTAATGCACAGACTGATCTCACCAGCAAACCAGAGACGGACTCATGGATGGAGAGCAAGATGACAGCTAAGGGGGAGGGCCAGGGATGGACAGACTGAGGGGAAAGGACTCACGGACACGGAGGACAGTGTGGTGATTGGGGAGGGAGTATAAGGGGACTAAATGGTCATGGAAAAAATAAATAAAAAAAACTAAAAAAAAAAGAAAAAAAAGGATAATGAGTAAAACATAAGTATGAAAACAAATCATCGTGACCTCAAATTAGAACTAAGACCAATAAATTTGTGTAGAAAAATTAAAAAATAAAATAAAATTCAGTCACTCTGTGTATCTCTGTGATGAGATATTGGCATGTAAATGTTACCGCTAGGCCACATGAAATTTAGATGTGCAGAAAATACTTTTTGCCCCGCAGCATGTTCCCATCCATTGCACGAGCCTGGGAAAAGAACCATTTCAATTTCCTGTGCACCATAAGCCACGTGCTGCTTGATTGTAGACACTAATGTAAGTTTTGAACCTCTTTGTAAGTTTTCTAGTCAGAATTATATTCTTGTGGATGTTACTTTGGTTTGAAAATTTTCTTTTGTTTATTCATTGCTGGCGTCTCTAAGTTTGTACAGTACAGAGAAAGTAAATGTAACTGCACCGATCTCTTCCAGAGGAGGAGTGGGAAGGCAGCACTGTGTACTTTTTTTTACTGACTAGTAGGACCATTTACAGCTTTTAAAGCTTTCTGACCATGAAATAATTTGGAGAGGAGGAAAGAAGTGTTTCTTCTCTGAAATTTAGAGGCAGGCAGGCAGCACTCATGCTACACATGACATACACAGGCCAACATGGCTCTTCATAAAAATCGAGTTCATCTCATTGTTAGGTAGATGATTTCCTCTTGTGACTTGCAGATTTTCTTTACTCTTAAAAGTGGCCATCAGCTTGATTTAATAATTTCTGTCAAAGAGCAGAAGGCAAGCCTTGCATTGTTCACACTGTTCTAGTATTAAAAAGCGACTGGGATGGTGACTTGGAGACACTGCAGAAAGTGCTCGGGCACCAAGTGGCGCTCTTCAGTGTGTTCTGTGACGGTGATTCTCCTGTGGCTTGTCTTTGTTGACCTAAGCCCACCAGCAGGAAGGTCATCATTAAAGTAAAAAGTTTCTTTTTGTTGCCTAGATGAGATGTGGGTGCAGGGTGGTTCTTCTAAATCAAGGAGAATGCCTAGTTGAGTGCTAATAGGATTCTCAGTTTGGTTTCCTAATTGGAGGCCCTAATTAAGCTCTAACAAGACCCATGTTGATGTTTTGACACCCTCTCTGTTGACCTGACTCTTTGTTCAGAGATCTCTTAACAGCTAAACAAACAAATGTGGGGCTCTGTCTAGAATTTTATATAACATGAGCCCAAGACACAATTCTTTTTAGTCACTAATGTATGATATCTTCGCAATCAGTACGTCTGTGTGTGCTGCTGAAATAAATGTTATTTTTTTAAGGAAAGAAATGCAGTGTTTTATTTCTTGCTGATAGATGAACTTAAAAGGGGTGCCCCTTTATTTGGTACATTATCATGCTTTGTTTAAGTTCCGTATTGAGAAGCAGCCTGAGTTCTTGCTTTCACTTAGTGGCTGCCTCACGCAGACCCACGCACAGCGTTCTGCATGTACGTGCCAGAGCCCTGCACAAAAAACCTTCAGCAGCTGCCCTGCGCCTGTTGGACAGAATCCAAACTCCTTATGGTCCCAAAATGCCCAGAGGGCTGCTTTGTTCTCTAACACCCTCTGAGCCTTTCCCCTTTTTCTCCATGCCCTAGCCTTACTGGATATTTCATATTTCATGGAATTTGTTAAGCTCCCCTGTAACCTAGATAGGTCTTACTCACCCTTTGGGTCTCAGCTTGCATGTCCCTCCTGTGGGAAGTCTCTTCTTATTCACAGAAGTATGCAGTCTTCTGCCTTCACACTTTTCCTCTTGCTGAGATTAGTGCACCCAAGTTTACTTTTAATCAAGCGTTCCTTGGCCTCGTACCTGTGTTCCCTGTAAAACCTTGTGTTTATTTCTTGCCAGGAAAAGACTGGATTCGTCTGTCTTTGACTCATTCCCCAGTGTGTAACACACTGCCTGCCCCGTGGTCCATTGTCCCGAATGTTTGCCGATCGATTTGTAAGGAGAAGAAATCGTGTTTGCTGCATGATGGAGAAACCTGTTTCTAGTAGAAATTGACTTGAGTTACACTTACAGTTTTTGTTTTCTGTTATATTATCCAGATTAACAGTCGCTTACTTTCTTTAAATAAACAGTAGTACTCTGTGATTATAAAGTAGAATATCTTCATTAAGTGTGCTGTATTAGAATATGATCAGTTATGCAGTCTGAACTAATAATTTTTATTTTTCCTTTTTATTGAACTTACTGAGATGACATTGGTTAATACAATTATATAGGTTTCAGGTGTACCCTTCTATGAAACATCATCTGTGTATTGTATTGTATGTTCGCCACCCCAAGCCAAGTCTCCTTCCATCACCATTTATCCTCCTTTACCGTCTTCTATTCGCCCCCCCTTCTGATAATCACCATACTGTTGTCTGTGTTCATGAGGTCTTTTTTATGTGTGTTTGCTTTGCTTAATGCCCTCACCTCTTCTACCCAGTCCTATGAACTAATAATTTTCAAAGATAGCTCAGGAAAAGAAAAATCTTCGTTCTAGCAGCCAACAGCATTATAACTTCATAATTTTACTTTTTCTTAAAAGATTTTATTTATTTTTAGAGAGAGGGTAAGAGAGGGAGAAAGAGAGGGAGAGAAACATCAGTGTGTGGTTGCTTCCCATGTGGCCCCCACTGGGGACCTTGCCTGCAACCCAGGCATGTGCCCTGACTGGGAATCAAACCGACCACCCTTTGGTTCGCAGCCTGTGCTCAATCCACTGAGCCACACCAGCCAGGGCCATAATTTTACTTTTAAACAATTGTGCTGGCAATTCTCAATAGTTCTAACCTGTTCTTTATAAAGCCCCATAATGACCTCTATAATATACTGTCTCATCCTACAACAAAGTAACATGTATTTTTCAAGTATTTATTTGCATTTTTATATGTGGTTAATCATTGATCTGTCTAGTCAGTGCTTATTGAATGGAACACTTAGTACATTCATAAATTAAAAAATTTAATACTAGGTTTTAAAGTTGTATGTGTTCAAGAAGAAATGTAAATACTGACTCTGCCTTATAGAAGTATTTAGAAGGTATTTTTAAGGTTCAGATTTTCAGTGATTCAGGCATACTCCCTTCTTCCAGTTGTACGGAAGCAGTGACATTCTGCAACGTTGTGTTTCATGAATGTTAGAATATTTAACTAGACGTAGAAAATATAAAACCTTGGCTTGGCTAAAGTTTAGGAATGAAGTTCTTCCTTGGTATAGAAAAATGAGGGTAAACACTTCTATGTAGAACCTCATCAAGACAAAACTTACAGAAATGAGTACTTGGTCAGAACAGTACTGTTCGTCCCTCATACTCAAATCCATGGTCATGGCGTGCGGGCCGGCAGTGAAGCGGCACTGTGTGGAGAGCTGCCTGTGTTAGTCATGTCTAATGTCTAATGTTAGGGATGTCACGTTATTTAAAAATCTTATTAATTTTGTGGCATTGTAGTTAGCTATAAATATTTTAAACTTTGATAGAACTCCTTTTTTTGGAAACACTTTTGTTAACTACCTGTGGTATATGGCATAGTGAGCTAGGTCTGGAAGACCCACAAATGAAAAATGCATAGTAACTCTTCCTAAGGGCTGGGATTCTAGGGATTCTAACTAATGTTTCCCCAAATAATATGTTGTATGACTTGATAGACTACAAAAATTAAATGAAGAAGAAACTATTATGAGAACGCCAGGAAGGAAGTGATTAATACGAATTGTAGACTCAAGAGAATGCTTCATAGAAAAGATGGTAGTTGAAGGTTGAACACCATTTCAGGAGAGAGATGGTTAGAGACGGAAGATTCCCCGGTAGAAGAGACCCGCTCATGCAAACTACTGTGTACTTCGTACTCAGGGAATGGGACCATCTGAGGGACTGGGACCATCTGGAGGGGCTGGACAGAGTATGTTTGGAAATGGGTTTGGGGGCAGTAATCGCAAGTGTGGTTATGTCCAGTGGAGGAGACCTTTGAATGAATTGGACTTTTTTTGGTAGCTCACAAGGACCTACCACTAAAGATTTTTTTACTGAAAGAGACTCTAGTAATCATTGAAAATAGTCACCAAACATTTCTCCCTTCCTAGAACATTTTAGTAGAATTGCACATTTTGTACCACTCTTTCCCTATTCTTTCTGGTTTAATGAGGTCCTATAGCTACTTCTGAGAGTGGTGTTGGTACTAGAATTGATGGAGCATTAGTGACCTACAAAAGGCTTTTTCCAGCTCTCGTTCATTTGGTGTATTTGAGATGGTGGTTGCCTCATATGCATGGAGTTGCCCTGCTGACCAGAGATGGATGTATAGACATAGAAACCTTTGTTGTTTTAAGCTGTGTACAGAGATTTGAGAGTTATTTATTACTGCACCCTGTCCTGGGGATAAAGGGATTGTGACAAGTCCTTGCTTTATCATGATAATCATGGTAGCATTAAGTTGGATACATAAAAAGAAAGGAGATCAGGAGTTGAGACCACTTAAGAGGCTGTTGGATTAATCCTGAAAAAATAAATAATGGTCAGGCAATGGCAGTGGACTTGGAAAGAAGAAATAATGTGTGTGGCATGAAGAAAGAATCAACAAGACAGTTTAACAAAGTAGACTGGGAGCAAGTATAAGAAGAGAGTTGACATTTTTACTTTCAGCAGAAATTCTTATTTAACCTCTGAAACTGTTTCCACTGAAGAGATAACACTAATATGTTCCCTTTATGTTTTTGTGTTTTTTTCTTTAAACAAACTTTTTAAATGTTTTCCCAAAGCTTTGGTGAAACCAAATTGATTCACTGTCTTTATCTATATTTACTCACAGTTTGTGATAACTATTTAGACTTTCTATATTTTGCTTTACTGTCTTATGAATTACTCTACAACTAAATATAACACATAATGCCTTATTTAGTAATACTTTAACTTTAGTAAAAAAAATTGGTTTCAGTGAATTACTGGGAAAAAATGGTAGTTCTCAACTACTCTTAATCTATAGCATTATATTGTATTAGTGATGATAATAATAGTTAAATAAAGAGTTGTATTCTCAAAACAATTTAATATGTTTTCTCTAAATATGTGTTGCCTCAATAAATGAGGCAACTAAAGTAGGAGTTAGCTTAATTTGGTGAACAAGAAACATGAAAGTCAGAGAGGTATTAAGTTAATAAAGAGCAAAACCCAGCAGTCATTTGTCTCCATGTTGCCCGCTCATCATACTACACGACTTAGAAGCACAGAGAAAGCTCAAGAGCTGGCAGGGGTACAAGCCCAGAATTTGGACCAATGCAGTGAGACCTCAGGAAGAACTCATTAATCTCTAGAACAGGCTGCCAAGTGTAATATCTTCACCTTTGGATTTTTAATTGCTATAGGCCTATTTTGAATCTTCTTACACCCTGTAAAATTCTGATGATCTTCTTCCTCTTGTTCCAGTTTTCATATAGTGAAGTCCTGGTGAAAGTGTGTGCATTGTCATTCTACCCAAAATATTGGTGTGAGTAGTAAAGGCCAGAGGTCAAGAACACAGACTCTTGAATCAAATGCCCTGCTTTCAAGTTCTGGTTCCCACCATACGTAGTAGTGACTTTAGAACCTCTCATAGCTTAAGTTTACTCACCCTAAAATGGAGCAGGAGTTATATGTGAGTAACAGGGTCATTGTGAAGTTTAAATGTGGTAATCTACATGACGACCTTACTTACTGCACTGCTTTGCACTTGCAAACCCAGTGGCCCAGCCATTGCTAGATAATGACCTAACGAGATGGCCGGGATCTCATCGATCACTTAAGGCAAGCATAATTCAATTATAATTTAAATTATAATTTCAGACTGTGCGTGATAATTTGTCAGTGTCCGGTAAATGATAAACGAGGAATTAAAATATTAGGATTGGGTTTGCTCTGCTCAATTCTTAACTACTGGTTAGAGAAAATTATGTCAGCTGAAGTACAGAGAAACACATAATCGTTTGGACTTTTTAATGCCTAATATTTAGTGTGAAGACCACAAGTAAAATAAAAATAAGCATTGCCATTGTTTTGATTCTGATACTGAATTTACAGCTTCTAGCAAAAATCTTACATTTTGGTTAATGTTTGACTTTCTCCTTTTCCATGGAGATCAATGAATACACCATTTCAAAAACTAATCTTTTAGTTATACATGCTAGAGAACGAAACCAGTTACTTTTCCTATTTCTGATTAATACATGCTTGGTTAGTTTACACTCGGAGTACATTAATAATATATCGAAAAATAATGTTTTGTAAAATAGGTGGGAAATGTAAGAAAGTTTTCGAAACCTAATTACATTTTTCAACAAGCATACGTATACTTTTGTCTAGTCACTAGTTAGTGTTGCTGTAAGGGTATGATGTGACGGATGTAAAGAAAGGTAGTACCTTACACATACTAAGTGCTCAACCAAAGTTACAATTATCCCCTTTTTAATTTTACCTAGTTTTTCCTTAAATATTCTTTTAGAATTTATTTTATATGTGCTTATGGTTTAAAGATATAAAATTGCAGTGTTTTCTATAGCAATATTTACAAAAAGACCCATTTTTGGAAATCAACTTCTTCCTCACTTTTTAAAGACATTTAATGAATTAATAAGTAGTCTAACTAGGGCAACTGAGTTAAAAATTTAGAAATAATTCTACATGAAAAAGATCACATTGAGGAACAATAAAATGTTACGGAATGAATGTTATGGAATATTTGTATCCCCATCAAATTCATATTTTGAAGCCCCAATGCCCGATGTGATGGTGTAAAGAAACGATGCCCTTGGGGGGTAATTAAGGGTCTCAGGGTCGATTAGGTCCTCAGGGTGAGATGCTTGTGATGGGATTAGTGGCCTTATCCAAGAGGAAGAGAGAATCTGATTTTGGACTTCCAACCTCCAGAGCAGTGAAAAATAAGTCTCTGTTATTTAAGCCACCCAGTCTAACGTATTTTCTTACGGCAGCCCAAGCAGACTAAGACAGATTGTAAATGGGAATACTTACCTTGATACAGTTGTTAAACACCACGCATTTAATTTGAGTCAGATAATTCACAAATCTTACTCACTTTTCCTAGTTCTTACTTTTATTTCATTTCTAGCTCAAAGGAAACTTTTTTTCCCAGCCGCACTTAAAAATTCTGTAAGACCCGATATTTTAATATCATGATGAGATTTAACTCGGTATATTTCAATAATAATTTTGCTTTTGATATACCCTGAGAAAAAAGGTTCTTCTTCTGTTGATGTTGCGGGTGAGAGAGTTGAGGTAAGCGTTTTAAGAAGGGGTTAATACTGCCTGCACTGTGCCCCAGACCAGCTAACTTACTGGACTGAGTCTACTTCAGGCAGAAACTTGGACCTTCGTAGAAGACATCACGTTACTTAATTGGCTCCATTTTGGAAAGGTTCATTTGCCCTCACAATAACTAGAGACTTGTGACAACTTGGGTAGATAATTCAGTTAATTTGCCTCTTGTAGTTTTAAAAATGATAATACTAAGTATTTTATGGTATGGGTTATAATTAGCCACGGAGGAAAAAGAACATAATATGTAGATGTGTGATTTGAATCTGTAAATTTGTGTATGTGTGTGTAGGTGTGGATGAAGTAAGGCAGAGTACCAAGGGGAAAAAGTCGTGATTATAATAAATGAATTGAGTATATTATACTTCTAACAGAATAGCTCTTGGAAAGAATTCAGATTGGTTCAATTTCAAGTAGCAAAGGTAATAATATCTGTGAATTACCTGTATGCCAACATTCTTGTATTGTATTTCAGTGGACTCAGCTTTTTCTCCTCAGTGTAATAAGAACTCTGTGTCTTTTTTTAGTTAGTGGCCTTTGATATTCTTAGATAAAAGGCATCCTTCTGAATTCTTTGATCATGCACTATAGCAAGCCAGGAAACTCTCACTCATGGCATTGTTGAAAAATGCCCATATTCTTCAGATTCATTTTAAATTATTTAATAACACAGTGAGATTTTACAGAATGTAAAGGAAATTAAGCCAGATTTTAATTGCATGCTCTAAAGAATGGAGGAAATGGGAAATTATTGGCCAGAAAAGAAAAACCCTGAATTCTAAATCTAGTACTTAGCAGTTCTCCACTGTTCACTACATTTATTTAGCAGCAGAGAGTCCTATGGAAATAGCCTAGACTTTGTGAGAAATTGGGTTCAAACCACAGGTGTACCACTTAACAGCTATGGGCCCTGCACCAATTATTTCCCCCTTTTCAGCTTTAGTCTCCTAATCTGAAAAACAGTGGGCACACAAATAGTACCTGTCTCAGAGGGATGTCGTACAAATTAAATGAGATGCTACATGTAAAGCACAATGTATGGCAGCTAGTAAATACACGATAAAATGTGCTTTTCCTCTCGTTTTGATACTGATTCCTATACCTCCTAACTGTATGTCTGCATCCCATATGTTACTTAGTTCTTCCTTCGTAAACAGGTCAGCACTGACCTTTGGGACCGTTGCGACCGCTGTGAAAGACATGGGTCACCCAGTGCTTCGCCTGACACGCAGAAACACTTGATAGACGGTAGCTTTGCTGCAGTGCTCCTAACGCAGTCTTGACTACACTTGGAGGCATTTTTGGATAAATCAGAGAAGATGTTCTGAGGCAGTTCGTAGAGTGGCAGAGACTAAAACACAGAACATTCATATATACATGAACATTCCAGCTTTAAATGTGAGCAGAGAACTTGAATTTGAATTCCTTAAACTTGAATTCTCCTAAATTTAGATTCCTGATACTTACATCTGGACCAGGTTGAAGTTTACTTTGAAAAATGCCTGTCATAAAGGGTTTATCAAATTAAATAAAATATGAAACATAGTTCAAAGGGACATTATTCACATTTAACATAATATTTTTTTATGAATTTAAGGTCATATCTTGTAAACAAAATGCTTTTCTCTATGTTCATTTAAGCTGGGATGGACCTTCCCATATTTTTAATAGTTGGAAGCAATGTGTGGACCTCAGAAAAGTAGTATGTTATTTCTTTTTAAATATTCTATAATTTCCCACTTATTTACATGGATGTTCCCATAGTTGGGACAAATGGCAAATGTTTTTCAATAACATTTATAGCTAAATGTTAAGTGAGAGAAATGCTTAGCTAATTCAGAAATTTAAACTTCCTAGGACTCTTTAAAAACACCATCTGTCCAGAGTCTGAGTGTGTCGCGGGCTGGGAGACGTGACAGCAGTTTATGGTCATCAGTCTTGGGTTTAATGAGATGCGAAAGATTAAAGAAAGAAAGAAAATGCCAGTGTACTATACAAAAGTAAGGGAAGTATCCATAACCCTTTGGTTTGTTTGTAAATGTGTGCACTTCTAATGGCGTATGATGTCCAATATCTCTAACCTTGGTTTGTGGTCAGGTGGTTTTAGAAAACACTTCCTGCAGCACGGGACCCTGCGCACAGTGCCCTCTGTTCAGACTGCGCGGTGGCTTCGCGAACTCTAGGAAGGAGCTCGCCCTAACCATGAATAATCAGCTTCGGGGAGTACCTGGAAGGGGGTCAGGGCGGGCTAAGGAGAATGTTCATGCTTCTGTTCAGTGCAAAATTTTATCGAGCACTGCCATTTCTAGGGTCTACAGGCGCAGGGTTGGCGAATACAGGCTCACCTTCTTCCAGGGTGCTTTGCTTTATTGTGCTTCACACATGTCGTATTTCTACAAATTGGGGGCAAGACCTTCCACCAGTGAAAAGAGTATGACTTGTTTATTGTGGTGGTTCGGAACCGGACCCATAACGTCTACAAAAGTATGCCTGTGTGTAGCCTCTGCCCTCAGCGTCAAAGTCCACCAGAGGACACCATCCAAGACAGGATGTACTCACATGTGTGGGGACGGGTTTGCGTGAGGAGACAATGGATTCATCTTAGGCAGGCTGAATGTGGGCATCTTATGTGACGTGCCAGCAAAGTTGCTAGTTAACTCCTGTGTGTACATTTCTCTAGGGTTCAGCTGACAGATCTGGGTTAGAGACGCTGCTCTGGAGCTGTCACTATATAGGCAGTGGTAAAGTCATGAAGGTTATATAGTCAGTGGTAAAGTCATGAGACTAGTAAGGGGACAGTGACAAACCTGGGCATAATGCCTGCGTTTAAGGAATGACCAAAAGAAGAGGAGCAGAGAAGATTGAGAAACTGGCTAGAAAAGTAAGTGGAAAACTACTTACTTACTCTTTGTGTCCCTCCAAATTCATATGCTGAAACCTAAATCCCAGTGTGATGGCATTTTGAAGTGAAGTCTTGGAGGGGCACTTAGGTCATGAGGGTTAAGCCCTCATGAGTGGGATTAGTGCCCTTTTAAAAGAGACATTAAAGCACTATCTCGTTCCTCTGCCATGTGAGGGCACAGCAAGAAGACGGCCATCTCTGTGAACCAGGAAACAGGCCCCCTCACCAAGTCTTCCAGTGACTTGAATCTTGGATATTCAGGTGCCTTGGTGCCTTGATCTTGGATATTCCAGCCTCTAAAACTGTGAGAAATACATTTCTGTTGTTTATAAGCCACCTCGTCTTTGGTATCCCATTATAGCAGCATGAATGGTCCAAGACGGCTAGTGTTAATAGAAGTTGAGAAGGCAAGGACTCAAGAATGTCTGCTGGTCTGGACAATTAGGAAGTAACTGTCCCTAGGAATGGAGTAGAATGGCTGGGGACAGGACAGTCCTGTTCTAGTCAACTGAGAGTGATGAAGGGTGGAAGGAAGGAAGACACCCAGTGTGGACCCTCTTTGAGGTGTCTGGACTGAGAAGAAATGTGCTGCAGGAGCATGAGAGGGTGACAGGCCCAGGAAAGACTATCTGACCGTGAGAGAGACTCAGATGTGTACAGGGAAAGGGAAAGAACCAGTAGAAAAGGAGAAGTCAGAAATATAAGAGGCAAAGTAAATAATTAATAATGGAGCGTGAACCTTGAGAAACTCAGCATGGAAACACTGGTGGACTAATTGGCTTTAGGTAGAAGTAAAGACTTTTGGAGACCAGAGGGAAAGGAAAAAGGACACTGGGTGAGCGATAGGTATTATCATCATCGTTACTGTTAAGCATTTGGAAAGTCGGTGATGTGTGTTTGGACAATACTTAGCTTTCTCCTGTCTTACTGCCTCAAGTGTTCGGATGATATCACTGCTCTCCTGCCGCTTCTAAGTCAGTAACCAGCTGCTCCTCGAATGTCAGAATCAGGTGTAGACTCATATGTTGGGTTGCAGCATGTGCTCGTTTAGCAACATGTTGTGATTCAGTAGTGAACAAAGTAGTCTCTGTCCTCAGGAAGCTGTGTTCTACTGGAGGAGCAAAGCAACCTGATAAGTTTTTGAAAAGTACATAAGAGATTGTAACAAGTGCTGTAAAGAAGATGAAAGAAGGTTAAGGAATGGCACATGTCTGGTAGGGAATGGAAGATGGAAAATCAGGAAGGTCATTGAGAGCACAACACATCAGCAGGGTTCTGAATAAAACAAGAGGCTAGAAGAGCACATGTTTAGGGAAGAATTCTCCAGGCAAAGGGATAGCAAGTGCAAAGGCCCTGAGGTGGGAGTCAGTCTCCTGTCCTTAGAAAAGCAAGGCTCCTTTGGTTGAAGCAAAGTTTGTGCCTAGGAGAGAGGGAAGCTGAGGTTAGAAGAGGAGCCGAGGACCAGAACATGTAAGGCCTTTTACTCAATTCAAATAGGATGGCGCAGAAGGGTTTTGAGCAGAGATGTAAAATATTGACCTTATTACATCATGAGATTGTATTATTTTTCTCCCCATGTTGTATCCTTTTTTCTGAATCATAAGCAAATAATCAAAATTGCTGAGTCTTCCATGAAAAATGTGCTATTAGAGAATGGTGTCTCGTAGATAGTTTATAAGCTCAAATCCTTGTTTTCTCATTTTTATTCAGGTGAATAGAATGCTAGAAACAGGAGATATTGTTTCTGTTCAGCTTAATGATGTTTTAAAAAAATGTGTGTCTGTGAGTAGAGTGAGCACCAGACCTGTAACTACAGTGTTTTGTACACGTAACTGCATACTTTGAGAGCTGCAAACTCTCTGTGTGATAGTTAGGGCATCATTTCCCTTTGTCTACGATCTAGTGTTTATGCCTCATCATGATAATTTGACTTTTACTAACAGTGTCTCTTAAAAAGTCTCAAACTTGAAGCCCTGGCCAGGTAGCCCAGTTGCTTAGAGCATCGACCCGATACACCAAGGTTGTGGGTTCATTCCTCGGTCAGGGCACATTCAAGAAATCAACCAACGGATGCACAAATAAGTGGGACAACAAATCAGTGTTTCTCTTTCTCTCTCTATCCATCCCTCTCTCCTTTCTCCCTCCCTTCCTCTGTCTAAAATCAATTTCAAAAAGTGACAAACTTGAATACTTTTCTTCCCAAATAAAAACACAACTTACAGCACATTTTTTTCATGTTACTCTGATTCACATAGTTAACGCATCACATCCTGGAAAGGTAGCACTGAAAAGGGGACAAAGAGGGGAAGGAAGGTGTCTTTGGTAGCCAATAGTTCGTGATTAGTGTTCTGAGTACCACTGAAGAGAGCTGCTCCAGACCGCCAGCGTGTACCTGCCACAGCGTGACAGGGACTCTACACGGGGCGTGCGGTTTAGTTGTCTGCTGAGATCTGCGACTTGAAAGGGTAGTATTTTGCAAATGAGGATATTATTAAGTCATTAGTGCTGAATTCTGCGCTCAGAACTCAGCGTGGATATCCACTAAAATTAAAATGAATTCGAGAAGTAAATTGCAGAGAGAAATATAGCATGAGTTCCACTTTACTGAAGACAAGTGGCCGCTTTCAAAGTAATCGCCTGAACGAGATTTAGATAAATATCAATTACCTTTTAAAAAAACTGCTATGTAACTAAATAAATAAATGGCTTAGAATGGGAAATTCCTAGTCCCAATCATTCACTTCTAGTCAGAAATCTATGTTAGTCAAATATGAAAATACTGTGTAAAGTTCATTGGAAAAGCAATGCAAAAGACATAAAACCTACAATTACAAAGTAATGTCATTTCGCCAGAAGGTTTAAAAATACCATAAGGGAAAATGAAATTTTAAAGACTTCAGAGAATTAAATGTATTGTCCTATTTACATTGGCATTTTTTTTCCAAGTAATAGGAGCCATTGAGACATATTTAAACTCAAAGCCAGTGGCAAACTGAATGAAGTTCCTTAAAGTCCTTTATTTTATTTGCTCAGTACTTAAAGGGTGAAAGCAGACAACACACAAAAATCCCGCTGCTTTGGTACAGGACCCATTCTACTGTATAAAAACGGCAGGGCTCTGTTCAGGTCCGCTGCCTGATATTTGTACGTAAAGCACGATTCACACACTTGCTATGTTCTTTGTAAAGGTCAAACAAGATATCATTGAGGTCCTGTAAGAGGCAAATGCAAGGCGTAATATTGGCGACTGTAGGGGACACAGAAAGACTATCTTTGTCTTCTAAGTACCTTGTCAAGTCTGGGATGTGTGGACATGACTGTACATGGAATCGTCAGAGCCCTCGGCCTGGCCCTGTCACTAACCAACCAGCTTACCTTTAGTAGCTCCTCTAAATCTAAGACTCACTTACCACTATTATAAAATGCTTAGACTGTTTACTGCAAAAGGTTCCTTTAAAAATATTTTAATATGTCAAAATTTCAAATCATTTTACATTATTTTCATATAATTCATATTTCATTTCAGTTTCATATTATGCTAAATATGAAATTATTAACCATATATGGTGACATATGTAAGCAACCGTATGCATACGAGCCTTATGACCATGTGTGAAGTTGCCCTGTAACCTTATATGTAACTGTATAGAATTACATACGTATTTATTACATGTATAGAATGAGTAGGAGGAGAGCGAGCCTGATGAGATTTCAGAGAGCTGAGAGTGCAGAGGGGAATGCTTTTCTTCGGTGCCATTAATACACATGTACTATATGTCACATAGTATGTATGGTGATGAAATGTAACGCCACACGGTGAGCCAACGAGTAGATGTCTTGCCCTCATTTTTAGAGATCAGAACTCTGAAGCCCATTGGGGTTTCGTCACTTGTCCCAAAATTACGCACTTAAAGACTGGAACCACCACGATGCCACTTCTCACAGCGATGGGCTGGAGACGAGGCCAGAGAAATGGGATAGGACCAGATCGTATTGAGAGGAAAGGATGTCGTGGTGCTATGGCGGAAAATTTGGGTTTCTGTCATTAAGTCAAAAGGCAACCATTGATTATTTCTGCCCAGGAAAGTGACGTGGTGTAAGCAATGCTTTAAGATCAGTAAGATCTCAGCTTTACAGAAGTGGAAATACAATTGCTCGTATTAATAACCTATTTTATCTAACACAGAATAGTGAAGGCAAAGTCCTTATTCTTTTGAGCTTATTTGTTTTGTCCTTTTGTGGCAGGATTTTAATTTTTTTCCTTGAGGACTGACAGCGGTAAGCCATAGTGGACTTCCCAAACTTATACACGTGCCCACCGTCAGCCCACGGAGAGTGGTGGACTGCTCTCATCCTCGTGACATGCGTGAATCAGGAGAAGGAGGGAGGGGGCACAGCATTGCATCAACTAATTCAAACTAGTGTGGGATGAAGACCCTTGGGAAATAGTAAGATCTGCAACAATGAAAAGAGAAAATAGCGCACAGGCAGGAACCTAAACCAGGGAGGGTGGTGGCTCAGTCCTTCAAAGGGTTTCAGCCTACTCCTGCTCAGGAACCCCAGCCTTTGCTTTGGTCGGGTTTGTTCGGGTGGGGAAGGGAGGGTAGCACTGAGGGGGTACACAGAGAGCTGTGGAAATGACATGACCTCCTAAAGGCATACCGGGGTCAGTGGGGACATGTTTATGTGCCTTCTCACACCAGCTGGGCACGGGGCCTGGGAACTGCAAACCTCAGCCACAGCGACAACTAACTGTGTAATCACACCTTAGTTGATGGAATCTTTATTTGCATTTTAAGGTATAATCGGTCAGATGCCCCCTCCCTTCCCCATCTTTCTTTTTAATTGCTTTGGGATGAAAGTATCTTAGGTTCAGAAAGTAATTTAGCAGTCCTGTCCTCCGGACCATACCAGAAAACCCCCTCTGTAAGGGGAGTAGGCCTGCTAGCTTCTACCCCAGGAAGCCACATTTATTGAGTCCTCCTTTTAGGTAACACAGGGGCACATATTAAGACAGACACTTCCTGACAGTTGAGGAAAACTGTGATACAGTAATCAAACAATTCCATATTTTACCAGTTCTACAATGCACACTTTTTATATCCTAACTTCTCTGAAGTTTGCCTGGGTCTCACAGCCACCTGTCAGGCAGGAGTCACACAACGGTCACGATGGAGCTGTCACCGTGCACACGCACCGAGCTGGTTGTGACTGTTTACACTGTGGTCTCTCTGAGTGATGCACATTATTGGAACCACATGTGTTGGGTTCAATGGCTATTCACAGTGTCTTCAAAAATATCATTGGGCATCGAAACTAAATGTTACCAGGTAGGAAGGCCCAGAAATGGGACAGTGAAGTACGTATACATTTAATATTAGAAAAGAAAATATTCTCTCTTGGAGGACTGTCTGATATTTTCTGTTTTCTCGCAAAGCAAAGGCCGTGTGCTTTACAAGACTGAGAAATAGTGATGACAATAATCTGATGAAGCCCATTATGTTTTCTTACCAACACACAAGCAGAGGACGGCCTGTCCTGCACCAGGCAAGAAAGGCCAGGAGCAAAAGCCTGGTGGTTATGCTGGAACATGTCATTGAAAACCAGTGCATCCCGAACCTTCGGGTAGCATAGATAACGATATTGGTGAAGAAACATCAATGACTAATGCGAAAACGGACTCTGATGAGTCAAAGTCAATGGAAAGGTTTCAGGACCTATTAATCAATATTTCTCTTATAAAGTATAAAATAGAGGCTTTTAGTGATAAGAAAACATGTCATTGTTTAACTGTTTCATTTAGTAATATCTAAAACACTGGTGTATCTTATAAATGATGTCTTAAGGCCATTGAAATTGGTAGTGACGATCACAAGGCATTATGCGTTTTAATCCTCAGACAGCCTTGCAAGCTGGAATATTATTATTTCAGTTTTACAGACGAGAACAGCACGTAACTAGACCAGTATCTTAGAACAGTCACAGGGTTCGGAAACTAGCAGCTAGATAATGGCGGCTGCCGCTTGAGCCAGCTTTCAAGTTGTTTACCCAAAGCAAGGTGTCCTAAGTGAAGAGCACCATTAATCAGAAAGAAGAAAATGAGGGGAGGACACGGGGACGTGATGAAATACCAGTAACAACTTAGTGTTTTACACTTGGCTTAAATATTTCTAGTGTGGGAGAGCTCATCGCGCCTGCCATCCCATTGTGAATGGTTTTCTCGTTAGAAACGAATCTTTTTTTATACAGTAAACAAATAGGCCTCCTTATAACGTTCACTCATTTGCCTTTATTCTGCCCTCAGAAACCCAGAAAATAAGCCTGGCAGCTCATCCGTTGTATAGAAGCCTCTCAAATTCTCAAGAAGTTACCACGTTGCTCTTTGGTTTCCTGAACCAGATAGCCCCAGTTTTTCTTACAAAATGTGTTTGCATGACCCGGAATCATGTTTACCATATTCCCTGAGGCTATTCTGTTTTGTTGGTGTGTGTTAAAAAATACGGAGTTCACAGTGAACTATGGCATTAAGCCTTTGAGGAGTGACATGGCGCACATTCAGTCTGCAGTCATCTAACACTTACGGGACCTTTTCAAAGTAATGAGTGTGAAGCCAGGCTCCGCTCATCCTGATTTTGATGTCATCTCTCAGAGCACGTAGCCTGCCTCTTATTGGAATAGGGCAGATGGAAAAGTGTGTGGCCTGAGACATCTGTGAACAGTAGTTCGCCATAAGGTTTGGCTGCTTGTGGCTATAGGAAGTCCTCTCTCCACGGCAGAGATGTGGTGGCTGACACCAAGGGCATCCTGGGCAGCGTAGGCCTCAGAGGGAGGCTTCCTGGGTGTGAACTGACCTTTGCTGCTGTGAGGGCGAGTTACTTAACCTTCCTCAATTCCATGTCTGGAAAATGATGATGAACACGAGGTGTTCCTCTTAAGTCACTTGAGGATTCATTGAACTTCAGCATTTAAAATGCTTAGAAATACTGCATGAGCTTGTTTAAGAAGTAAAAATATTTCTATGTGTGTGCACACATGTATGTATGCGTGTGTGTGTGCGAGTAGATTTCAAATCATTGAATAACAACTCTAGTGTATCCGTTTCCTAGGGCTCCCACAAGGAAGTTCCACTAACTGAGTTGCTTCCAGCAACAGAAATGTATTGTCTCACAGTTCTGGAGGCGGGGAGTCTGGAGTCGGAGTGTTGGCCGAGCCTTGCTCTCTTTGAAACCCTTAGGGGAGGATTCTTTCCGGCTTCTTCCTACGTCCAGTAGCCTCAGGCCTTCTTTGGCTTGTGGCAGCAGGACTCTCATTTCTGCCTCAACCTTTACGAGGCCTCTGTGTCTCTGTCTGTATTTTCCTCTTCTTAATAAGGACACCCGTCATACTGGATCAGGGCCCACCCTAATGGAGTGTGACTTCACATTAACCTGATTATATCTGCAAAGACTCCGTTGCCAAATAAAGTAACATTCATAGGTACCAGTGGTTAGGACTTCAACATATCTTTGGGGGACACAGTTCAACTCGTTGTCTAGTATGAGACGAATTCAAAGCAGAGGAAACGTCTGCCCCAGAAGCTAGCAGAAGATAGCAGTGGGGAATGGGAGATCTGCTTTTTGGGAAAAAGTGATACAGTCCAAACCAAATCTTTGGGCTAATACAGTAGGACAGAAGACTTCAGTTCTCCGTGGGGGGAGTTTGGGCGCACACTCTAAAGGTTCTGCAATACCAAATAGGTTACCAAGGTCGGAGCTGTAAACCCAAAGTTGTCCCTGAGGATCCTGTTCACTCTTCGAAGTGCCTTTCCTCGAACACCGAACAGAACAACGTCTTAACAACTTTGAGGTGTTAATGTAGTTTTAACAGCCTTCCTAAGCACAGCATTACAGATTATGATTGCTTGGACAATTTCCAACCAACAGCTAGATTTCATATACGTCAGATGCATTTGAATTCTCCAGAGGACGAGGAGGTGTTTATGTCTTCTGGTTGAAACACCTGAGAATTTGCTCTGAAAAACCACGAGGCATTATCTGCTCTTGAGAGCTTCACTGCTGGATAAGCCTGAGTTTGTTGGGTTTGTAAAGCGCTTGAAGGTGCTCTGAATAAAAGGCGTATTGTACACAGAGTTTCATTATGACTATCTGTGTGTCTGTACCATCGATATTTCCAGAGGAACCAGTCTTGATTTCCCAAATACCATTTTGGGAAATGAGCATTTTGACTGCGAGTTAGAAGCAATATGCCTGAAATACTTGAAAAACTCATCCCTTTTGTATCTCTGTCGGAAAGCCTTTTGTAAATACCATGTTAATGACAGCTATGGAAAGAGAAATGTGGAAAGTGTACTTCACGTAGAATTTTCTAATCCTTACAGGAATTTAAATCAATTTAAGATTAGGTCATCCCCTAAGTGGGTTTTATGTAGTTGCTTCATGTCCAGTTTTCCAGGCCTTTCTAACACTTGATCTTTGTAGGAGAACTGCTGCCATCTTCAGAGACATGAGTCATGGTACTTAAAATGTCTTCACCATACTTTGGACATCATAGCACATAGTAAGAAGAGAGTAGAGTCTTGGCATTCGCAACTTTTACATTCTAAGACTTGACCTTTCAGAGTGTTCATTACACATGTATTAATTCAGCTCATGCACTAGGCTAGCAGACTCCTCAGTGTCTGAGTTTCATTTTGGCTTTTTTCTTTTTTAAGTACTGTGTGTATGTCTACCTGTATTTCTGTGTATATGTATTTTGTGAAAAAGTACGTTCGTGCAAAGAGAGCCAATTTTGTGGAATCGGGACATAATGAGGGGATGACTTAGCCAGAAAGAAAGGCTTTAGATAAACTAAAGGGTAGAATGTTATATTCTTTGGGGGTCTGGGTCTATAATATAAATGAATCCATTATAAAGTCTGTGGAGATATTAGACAAAGTGGATATTAAACTATTTCATGAATTTTCCAGGTCCTGCCCACATTGCTCAAATGAGGACCTAAAACTTTAGCAAAGTCACTAGAATGGCTACTGAAATGATCTTCAAGGTCAGCAGAAGTACAAGAATGTCAGCCTTTTTTAAATGCACAAAATGTGCTTGTGGTTGCCTGGGATACTCCTTTTGACTATTGACTTTGCACCACTCCCACTAACAACGGGGAGTGGGCGCCTGAGCCAGGTCCGGCCAGTCGGTGGACACAGTGATTGATTGAGGGTAAGCAGGGTACCTGCAGGGGGCCCATCACACTTGTTCCATGGCTCAGTTTTGCTGGAATTGGTGGATCCACCTCTCATTTCAGCATCCCAGCAGGATGGGATTTGGAGGATAAGCAGAGTGAGGAGTAACTGTAGTAGGAGAAAATAAGACCGATGTGCTGAGAGAAGCTGATACGAGAGTGAAAGTTAAGGAGGCTTCATGTAAGCCCAGATCCATTTTTGTATGAAGCCAGGGCTTATATTTTACTGCATTATATGGGGAAATACTATGTTTGGTAATCTTTATGAATTACAAGATTTCCAAAAATCTTGGGAGCAAATCTTTCATGTAGCTTAAGAGTCTAGCAAGGGTATCCAGTTTGTGGTCTGTGGGCCACATGCGGCTCAAGGATGGCTATGAATGCAGCCCAACACAAAATCATAAATTTACTTAAAATATAATGAGTTTTTTTGTGATTACGTATTGCAATGTATTTAATGTGTGGCCCAAGACAACTCTTCTTCTTCCAGTGTGGCCCAGAGATGCCAGAAGGCCGGACACCCCTGTCTGTGGTATCTTACACCCTTCCACCGCTGCTCTAACAAGCACTTAAACTTCCGTGCTATCTGCGAGGCTGTTATGAATTCTGCTTCTCTGTGTTTTATGATAAACATTGAAACTCATGCTTCCTTTTAACTACATTATATTTACAAACAGTGGAAAGCATCGTGTGAATCAATTAATAAGTTAGAAACCTGTGAATATTTAGCTACTTTAATAATGAATTTCAATTAAGGGACTTTATAAATGATGGAAATTTTAAACTATGCTAATAAAAATATGCTACTCGATACCAAAATAGTAATTTTTATATGATTTATTCATATGTAATTTTTTAAAATATATTTCTAAATCTTTTTTTTTTCTGATTTAGTCGTGTGTGTGAACAGAGGTAAGAAAGCAATGTCACCTTGTTTGCACTTTGCTGTTAGGACCATCAGGTCCCCATTACCTAGCATTAAAAAAAGAGACAGAATATTAATATGATACACTAAACTCTTTATCCAGGCTGATGCTAATGATATTTTAACTTTGGAATATTATCGTGATCATTTATAAAGGGGGGCAGCTCCATTCAAGAGAAGCTGAAGAGAGCTGTGGTATCATAGCAATAGGGAACTTCCCTTATCTTGAGTTACTAACCGGGGCCACCTACTACAGCATTATCAGATTTAATCTTCTCAGTCCCTGGGCCTGGTAGCTACTCTTGTCCTTATTCTCCACATTAGGAACCTCAGGCTGAGATAGATATACTGATTTACCAGAGGTGAGACAGGCTATTTCTTCTTGCCCGAATCCTTTCAATGGCTCCTTTTTGGGTGAAGTTCAAACTTCCTAACTTGGATGATAAAATTTCATTCTCTGGCCTTTCTTAATCTTTACATTATCATCTCTTTTCATTTCTTACCTAGTCTCCAAGTTTACAGATCTTTCACATTTTAAATGTCACAGGTTCTGTCTTCTGCTGTGAGCAACAGTCCCTGTTCCTGTGCCCACCATTTAGTGACTAACTCCTTTTCAGTCTTTAGGTTTCAGCTTACATACCACATCCTCCAGGTAACTTCACCAAGTCCACCATGCCCACTGCATTGTTCATTCATTCATATAACAAATACGAGGTCTGTCTGGAAAAAGTCCATCCATTGTTAATACAATGAGAATGGCTTGCGCAACATGAATGTAACATGGCAGCTGAGGAGAGTGGACTGGAATGCACATGTGTGAACAATGACGACTTCACTGTACTAGTCTGTGGGGGCGGTAGACGCCATCGAGTGAGCATATGTTCTGTGTGATCATCACATTCAAAATGAGTGAACGAGTAGAGTGGTGAATCTGCATCAAATTTTGCATTAAGCTTGAACATTCCTCTGCGGAACCTATTCGGATGATTCAGAAGGCAGCAGCTATGGGCTACTGGTGATTGGCAGCTTCATCACAACAATATGTCCACTCATACATCACATCTCCTGCAGAGTGTTTTGGCGAAACGTCAAATCATCCAGGTGACTTCTGGCTTTTCCCAAAACTAAGATCACCTTTGAAAGGGAATCGATTTCAGGCTACTGATGAGATTCAGGAAAATACAACAGGGCAGCTGATGGCAATTGGGAGAACTGTGTGAGGTCCCAAGTTGCTTACTTTGTAGGAGACTGAGGAGTCATTGTCTTATGTACAGTGGTTCTTGTGTGTTATATCTTCTCTAATAAATGTCTCTATTTTTCATGTTACATGGATGGATACTTTCTGGACAGTCCTGTTGTATATAGTGCCCAGGTACTATCCTAGTACCAGGCACTAGGAATATAACAGTGAGCAAAGGGGGAAGAAAATCTCTGCCCTTCTTGCCAGTACTTTAGTATCATTTAGTTCAGTGTCCCTCATTACATATTTGCTTCACGAGAGGATCGATTATGTCTAAGTTGTTCTGTTACATTTTTAGAGTCTTACCCAATGGGATATTGTAGGAATGTTGCAGGCGTTTGTTTAATATTTATTGAATTGGGGCACAAACGAATGACCTCACTCACTGTTTAATTTATAATAGTTGCATAGGAGTATAAGAATGTTCTCTCCGGCCCCTTTTATTTTTTCCCACTGTCATCATCATAATACTAGACCTCACTGTCTTATGACTGTACTGTTGCAGTGAATCTGTAATTGAAAGCAACCTTGCTTTCAGCTTTTCTGCATCATGGGATTCCCCATAAAGCTGTCGGACTCATCTTCTCTCCTTGCTGGTATTGTTCTCCTTCTTCATAAAACATCTCACACTGAAACCCAAGTCCCTTCATAATCTAGTGACGCCTTTCTACTCTAATTTATCTAACTTATACCTTCTAATCAATCCTTTTATTTATTTATTTATTTTGCAGTCCACTTATTCTGGTTCATTTCCACCTTTCTATGTAAATATCCCTTTCTCTTATTTTCAGTTCACTGCAAATTTTATCAACACTGTAAGTCCCTTCCCTTTGGTTAAGTCTTCTTTAACAGTGTCAGCCAACCTTTGTTTTCATAATTACTCATTTCCAGTAAGACTCTCTATCTATAGACTCCTAAACAAGTTTTAAGCAGTAGAATCTATCTAGCCCCCACTCCTAACCCCCCAACACACACGTACACACACACAGAGAAAGAAGCCTCACATGGGCCTCCAAGGTAAAAATAAACAAATAAATAAATAAAATAATAATAATAGAGCTTATTGTAATACGACGCTAACACTTCTCATGTACCCTCTACAGAACACATTTGAAACCAATGTGTGAGCTCAGTCACACTGGTCTTTGCTTGGTCTTAATATTGGCAAGGGCATGTCAAAGGTGGTCAGGTGACTTAGCACTACGGAGACGAAAATTACTTACTCATGCAACAGAAGGAAAGGATCATACTAGTCCCGTGTTTTTGGCTTCTTACCAACTTGCCAGGCAACATCTGTAGGAAACAGAGAATAGAGTTTGATTTTATTCTTTTCTGTAGTTCTGAGACATTTGAAATGTTAAGAGGCCTCTAGGCTAGACCCCCCGAAACCTTTTTAGTCATCCGTATTTCCCATGTCCAGAGGCAAGAGTGAGTCCAGGTCAAAGGTCAGTGTATTACTGATGAAAGGTCAAACTAGTAGCAGTTGAGCAGTTGGAAGCCCTATCTAGTCCTTATTCACATGTGTGATATCCCAAGTATACCTTAAGATTCTTAATGGAATAATTGTATTTATATTCCTTTACTATAAAATTATATATTATTCTTTAATTATTTCATAATGTTGTAATCTTGTCTTTCTACCAGTTTTCAAGAATGAACTTTTTTTAAAATCTAGAACAACCATCACATAGGAGGTACTTAATAAATGCCTACTAATTAGGACTAAAATTCCTACTAATTAGGAATAAAATATCTTAGTTTATAAAATTGTCTATTTTATAGGATTAGTCACAATTTTTCCTCTCTAACATGTGAACTCTCCATATAAAGTATCAAGTCATCATAATATAGTTCAAGCGTCCTTTAGAAAGATGTAGTTCTATTTCTGACATGGTTAATAATAGATCTCACATTTTAAATGTATTAAGAACATCAAAAAATTTTATTTAAAATATATTAAAAAGGAAATATAGAAGGTGGGAAGAGTTCTGGAAATTTAATGAAGTAGATCTATAAGGAAATGTAACTTGAAATTATGTGATTTTATATAACAAACTTTTCCCTCATAAAAATCAATTTAATAACTCACCACATTATGAAATGCTTTTCAATTTTTTATATTTTGTCAAGGTGCAAAGGAAAAGGGGTGATTGACAACGCTAATTGGTCTTTTTAGCAATTCAAATATATAACAAACATTCATCATTTTTAATTGATGAAAATTAACCTAAATTTGAAATTATGATTACTAATGAATCACAAGTTATGATGATTAACAGCTATGTTCTGTTTTCTAAACACCTGCATTAATTTGCCATGATCACCTAGTTTATATGTCATATGTAACATGTTAGGAAAACATGATCTTTGTACAATTTAATTAGATATTTGTCAAATGCTGGAGAAACAAAAACATATGACATTATCGTGCACATTTGGAGGCAAGAGCCTATTAAAAGGATGGAATATACAAAGACTTTATGGATGCTATGATTCAATCAGTTTAGGTAGCCATGACCCCTAGTTTTATTCTTAAAAATAAATAAAATTGATGGTTTCTATCACTATGAAAATCATTTATCTCCATAAGAGAAGTCTTCGATTACATGAATTAGCTCTGAAATGGAAATTTGAGATAACTTAATACAAGTTTTCAAAGTTTTAAATTGATACTCCCTTTGAATAAACAAAACAATCTCATACCTTAATATAATTTGAAATTTCAAAGTAACAACAACATTACTAAAAGTAAATGTGGAGTATTTATAATTTGACATATTTTCAGAAAATTATATACTATCCTGCTCTGTTAAGGAATTTGGCAGATGGTAAATAGGCAATAAAAATGCACTTACCATAGGAAATATTTATGGGAGACGTAAGCCTTAAACCCATTTTCTTGACTGGTACTCAGAAATTTTAGAATGGAGAGGTAATATTCTGATGACAGGAAGCCAGTAATTTTTTAATATTTTGTGTATGTATGTCCTCTCAAGTATTCTGTAAAATTCTTGAGACCAAGTTTCATGCCTTCCATTTCTTTATTGTCCCAATATAATTGAACACAAGTAAAAAGTTGTATCTGTGATGTTATTTATTCATCCTTTTAACACAGCACATTCAGTAAATGTTTTATTGATTTTTTACATACATAAATGAATAAATAATTCTGAAATATCTGCTTAATGAAAGACAGAGAAGGAAATGATAGATTAAGGAAAACTAGGCAGAATTTAAAAATAAGCTTGCTGCCTTTGTTAGAATTATATTCCAGAAAATACTTTTTCTTAACTGAGTTTTAAATGAATGTGTTCGAACATGTCTGAGTAGTTCATATATATTTTTTTAATAGTTGCTCAGTTAGGATTTCTCACATCCATTTCCACATATGCCTATACAACAAATAAGCTTATATATTTATTTTTACTAAGGAAACAATAGCATTTAATTCATTTAATTACTTTTTATTAAATCATTTAAGTATTATTTCATAGAAAGAGTACTTATTAGCTTTGTTCCCATACTTTTAGGTATAAATACGGCCAAATACTTGAAAGCCAGTGATAGGTAAAAACTCTTCCTAATATCCCCACTGCCTATAATTGCCAAATTAATGATGGATATGTGGTCTATAGAATTAAATATCATAAACTTGATTTCCTTGAGTTTAAAAAATATTAAAAATAACAATATTTTCAATTGTTAAAATTGGAGGAGTATCATGACAAGAATAAGAGATGACTCACTTTTTTCCTACTTAGGAAATTTTTCTTAACTGAGTTTTCCAGAAGTCTAGTCAGACGCAGCTTTTAAAAAACCCATTTGGTGCTCACTTCAGTGGCACATACACCGCAATTGGAACGGTACAGAAAAGGTTAGCATGGCCCATGCGCAAGGATGATGTGCAAATTCGCGAAGCGTTCCATTTTTTTAGGGGAAAAAATCCATTTGGTGAAATACCTTCTATTTACTCTGTCACTCTCAGCTTTAAAACGTTACTCTGTACCTTTACACAGCCATGGAACACAGTGGGGTTGTAAAGGAGCACTACAAGTATAACTGTAATAGAATAACAATAAAAATGATTTATTAAAAAAAAAGCAAAGGAGACTACCTGGAGATTTGTCATGGTGGGGTTACCCACTGAAAGATTGGTAATGGCACTAAAGTCATTCGGAGATATTTCCAGTCTTAAAAAATGAAACTTGTGGAGCATGAGACCTTAACAGCTTTCAACATAAGATAGCATTTGAATAAAAAGTGGGAAAGAAACACAGCAACTTTTCGTGTGTTTTATTTAGGACTACGCTGATTCCAGGAACTGAGATCATCTGTCTAAATCTGGCAAAGCGTTGAGGGTGTTTCCTGGGGAGACAACCTCTGGAATAGCCACCGCACCTACCATTTCACACCGCACCTGTATGTCCCACACGCCATAAGCTTTTTTCCTCCCTCGTATTAACTCATTTAGTTAACAAAAATGGACTGAGAGCAGGTTTATTATGAAGCCCCTCATAGATGAGGCATCTGTGACCACCTACAAAGACGAAGTATCCTGTCCCAGTTACACAAGTGGCAAGATGGCCACAGTGGAAAGAAACGTAGTGAGAAGAGAGCAGAGTGTGCCCATAGAGAGGAAGAGGCAGGAAACGCAAACTGGAGTAGTCCGTGCATTCCATGGAGAATAAAGCTGATTCAGGGAGAAGGAATAAAGTAATAATCGACTAAGAGGCCAGAGCTTATTGATTAAATTCAATCAGGAGGAATACACATACAAACCCAAGAACTAATATGAAACTGTGAGGTCTCAGTACACAGTTTGTGTTCTTAACCAGCACACTATGCGCCTCTCCCCAAGGAAGCAGTAACACATCCAGAAAAAAGCAAAAAGCCAATGGAAAGAACACTGTGGCCACAGCTACCAAACGTTTTTTTTAATCCCAAAATGTAGGTTTGGAAGGCCCAAGATAGAAACCTTAAGGCACAGATCTGTAGCCCCCAGATCTGGTTACAGTGGAGTCCATCTTTCAGGGCCCTGAAGGAAGTTCATGGGCATCGGAAACCTAGAATCAGTATTTCAAAAGGTAAAGAGAGCAATTCATTCATTTATAAATAAATATGTATAAGTACATAAGTTTTCTAATTTACTTACATTTGGCTGAAATTAAATCAGCTCATGATGTTTATCCAGTACTCTTAATTGACTGGTGAGGACAATCAAGAGTTTGGTGGACCACATAGTGTAAATAAAGCCACATATCAAGTAACTGATAGTTTCCAAGACTGACCAGACTTGGACACGTGAACAGAGTGATGACGAAATTTAATTTAATACCACTGTATTATACATGTACATACTTACTGTTTATTAATATCACAGCTAGAATCATGGCGTCAATAATTCCATGATGTTATGAATTCTTAATAGATAGATGCTTTCTTAAAATCTGGATCATTGCTGAAATGGAAAAATTGTGATAACAGATGGAAAAGCATGCACTGTAATTCGATAATTAAGTTCTTCCAGTAAGCAAAATCTTGTAAAGCCATGAAGGGGGGAAAAAAAACCTTCAAAAAATAATTTCAGTGATGAGAACACTTACCTTTAAGATAAACAAAAATTAAAGTTTCAATAATTTATTTTTTGGATGGAATGCACTGTGGATATACCACGGTGCTGTATATGCTAGATCCTATAAAATAGTTTAAAAACAGACTAATCTAGTTTCTTTCCATCTGATTAGAAATAAACTGAGATTTAGGGGATTCGTGGCTGCTATGATTGTTGTCCTTTCTAACATAGCCCATCCGTTCTTGCTCTTTCCGTTGTCCTGTTACATTTCTCATTAACCCTGGCCAACAGACAGTCTGTCATTTAGACCAGCATTATAAATATCAATAAATGCTGAAATTATGGCTGTTAATCTGCACTGATGTTATTTTTTGTATTTCATTTCATAGCTTTTTTCCCTATTAAAATCCTTAAAATTTGTGTTCAGCAAATTTTTACTTGATTTACAGACTTTTTGTTACGGTTGAACTACAGTTCCCTGGTTAAGAACTTACATTTTGTGTTTTACACATTTCACAAAGTGTTTAACACATTTAACATTTGAAAAATAATATTCACTATGGGGATGATATTAATTATTTTGAAGTGTACCTCTGTAGTGAATTATACCCCTGTTATTTTTTCTTGGTTAGTTTACCTCACAGTTGATGAAGATTTCTAGAGATAAGTGAATGCTATAATAAACTCACTTTTATCTCAATAATTGCCTGATTGCAGATGTTTACACATTCTGCTAATAACCTACACATATTTGTTCTGGCTGGTTTGTACTTGAATTTATCACCCACTAAAGGTTACATAATCCTGGATTATCACCAGCGGGAAACAGATATGTACTTGTGATACCCACTGTGTTTAACCTGTAACAAAACCTCTAAGTGCAAGATCTTTCTCTACAAAATTGCAGATTTTGGAAAAGAAAAAGTTGTGGCAGATAGAGGATACAAAAACCAAGCATATAAATTGAACAGGTAGTCCCCTGATGGTGAGAATTAGACATTATGATAGTTCCTTAACATTAGAAATGTTATTGTCTCGGGAAAGTGTGGCTATTGTGGAAAAATATGGGGTTGATGTAAATGAAGCTGAAAGTAGAGTGGAACTCTAATGGCGAAAATTGCTTGGCAATTCAGTAACGTCTTTTCTAAAAGAAAAATTACAACCTGTTAGATTAGTATGAACTGGAAAAACTTGTAGGAGTTACTCTTTTTCATGCAAGTCTTCCAAGATAATAAAAGCCAGTATTTTGGAGGAACTAAAAGTTCTTTATAAAAAAATAAATAGTGAGACAAGAATTAAAAGCACTTGACTTCTAAATCATAATATTGGTACAATTTTGAAATGTTGATCCATTAAAAATCTATTTTCACTTGCAGTTTATTATTTGTTTGTTTATCCTTAACAAATCTCTATTCTTAAGCATTCTAACTTCTAGAAGCTTTCTTTAACCTGGAATTCTATGACATAAAATTTTTGCTTAGGAGGAAACTGACCCAATTATGTTTTTTGATGTATTTCCTTTTTTATAGGCAAGTAAACAGGACCAATGTGTAAGTCTAAGCACTAATGAAAATCTGTTTTAAGTTAAAGTTTTACATGGAAGTATATATTTTATATTACATTTAAAAAATGTGTCTTCTACAACAGATGACAGTTTTATCGGAGTGCTTTGAAAGCCATCAGTTGGATGGCAGTTACACTGGGGTTTCATCCTAGTAGGTACAATGCTGTCTAGTGTTTATAATTCCAGTGTAGTAACTTAATTTACAGTGTGAACTTAGAAACAAGAGAATCCTTTTAAAAAATAATTGCTATAATATAGACACACTGGTTTGCAGCTTCGCTACAGTAATTTGGACGTGCATACCTAATTACTCATATAACACACACGTGGTTGCTGTCTGGAATACCCACCCCTTCCCAGTGGAGAGTCAGTGGCATTTCTCTAGTGAGGAAATGTAAGGCATAGCCTTGGTCCTGGTTGTGGTTTTCTTTCCAACTTCCTCCTTCCGCTCCCTGAGATGATTTTCTGAAGGGCCTGTTTGTCCTCAACATGCTGGCCATTATTTTTTCTACTTAGCAGTGTGCTGGTTTTAGGGACTCTTAGACTTGCTCTGTGACTGATTCATTGTCCAGCCCGTAGATCACAAGGCCTTACTCAGCTCACTACAAAGAGCCCCTTGTCACTGCCCTAGCTGGTTTTTGATGTTTCTCCTTGGCAGGACTTCGCTGTAATCTACAGTGAATATAGTCTTAAACTTGTTTAATGACTCCCTAATTGCTCTACTGACCACTAATCTGCAAATAATCCCTCCTTTGTTGGGGGTGGCTTTACACACACACACACACACACACACACATAATTGAACCCCCTTAGACTGTGATTTCAAAGCCCAATCACGAGCTCTCCAGCAACATTAGAAGGAAAGACTGACTATTCCCTTCCCTAAGAAATGAAGACAAATCCTTCCTGTATGTTATTTTCAGTTTTCTACTTCAAAACTCTGTATTCCCCTTCAGAAGACGTAGATCAAAAGTTGTTGACACCACTCATGTGTGACAGTCATTTCCAAAAACATTTTATTTGATGTGGGCTGGGGTCATCAGGGAAGGGATGCAATATTAAAAGGCAGTTATTCAAAAGTAATTATTTGCTTAGGAACTACTTAGTAGCTGACTGATTAGGCATAGTTTGTGTATTTCCTGATGGTAAGAGGGTGAAATGTATGAATGTGTAAGCGTCACAGGATGTTGGTCACTCTTGCACCATTTGCTTGTCCTGAGGCTATTCACGTAGCCGCATTCAAAAGCAACACATTGACTCCATTTGGGAGGGAAAAAACCAAGAAGGAGATAATGACAACTTTGCCACCTTCTCACCAAATAGTTTCAGCTGCTCAGTGTGCCTACTTCTCACTTGTCTGGTGCAAAAACAAATGGAGGACTGCTTCTCATGGGGAAAATAGCCGTCATGCTGTGGCATGTTAGGCTGCTAATGGATAGGGATCACAATGTTCCAGGGAGGGAGGAATACCATTTTGTTTCATTATCTTTGATGTGTCAATTTCATTAAATGCCTTAACTTCATACATTGCTGATGGAAATATGTACAGCTCTGTTAATAATCTATTAAGGACATAATATTTTTTAGAATGTGTGGTCAGATGGAGGGCTGTTTCCTAGAAACTAGGAGTGCTGGTAGGCTTCAGGGATGGTCTCTATTGTGGTTTTGCATTGATGGTTAGGGGTCTGTCCTGTGCTGTGGACAGGAAGCCACGATCAGACAGAGTGTGGAGGGACAGAATGGTTTCCTACAGGCAGCGGTGTCAAACAAGGCTGCATTTTATCCCCCTGTTTGTTTCATCTGTTTGCAGAACATATTTTGTGAAAAACTGGGCTAGACTCAAGGGAAGGAGGAGTGAAAATTGGTGGAAGAATAGCAATAACTTAAGATATGCAGAGAATACCATCTTATGGGCAGGAAGCAGCACTGATTTGAAGTGACTTCTGATCAAAGTGGAAGAATAAAGTCTCAAACCAGGACGACATGTGAACATCTAGAAGACAAAACTTATGACTGCAAAAGATACACACAACTTTAACATAGAGAATGAGGACACTGAAGTTGTTAAAGATTTTGCTTAACTTGGCTCAGTCATTAATTCAAATGCAGACTGCAGCCAATAAATCAAGAGAAGGCTGCGACTTGGAAGCACAACAATGAGATAATTAGGAAACAGCGCCGAGAGCAAAGATGTGTCATTGGAGACCAAGGCTAAGATCACCCACACTATTGCATTCCCATTCATTCAATACTATGCAAGGATGCAAAACTTGGACAGTGAAGAAGGCTGGTAGGAAAAATGGGTTCATTTGAAGTATGATGTTGGAGGGGAACGTAAGGATACCCTGGACAACCAGAAAGAAAAACAAACCAGTCCTAGAACCATTAAGCCTGAAACAGCACTGCAGGTAGAAGTGGCAAAACTGAAGCTGTCCTCCTTCAGGTCATCATAAAAAGGCAAGATTCTCTGGAAAGACAGTAATCTTACCAAAAATGTTAATAGAAGGGCGCAGGAAAATCGGAAGACCAAACATGGGATGGATTGACTCCATGCAAGCCAAAGGCATGTATGTATGGGAGCTGAGCAGGGCTGTTGAGGACAGGTCATCACTCCTTCACAGGGTAGCAGGAGTCAGAGTCCAGGCAACATCATGTAACAACAGTGGGGACCACTTGTATTACCTATATGTGGTTCTATGTTTGGGGTGCTTTTTGAACATCATAGTTCTATCAGTGCTGACCCCCAGCTGGTACCCCACCCACCAGCAGTATTCCATTGGAAAGGAAATGCAAATAATGGGAAGCTAGGGGAGTGCGGGAAGCAGGGGAGTATGTCTGTGAAGGATGAGTTTGCCTTGCCTCGAAGGTATAAAATAACTTGTCAAAGCCTGGATGTTCTAGGAGTGCTGTTAAAACCAAGTGGCGTTGAACATGAAAGGCCTAGTCTCATGGGGAATTGGATGCTGTGAACGACCAAACAGATGGCTTGCCTCATTAGGTGGCACTCGGTGCAGTGTACTTCTCTGGGGATACCGGAGCATGGAGGGTGGGGCCATGGCGTCACACAGAGGTAGCCATTTATCAAGTTTGTATTATTGGGTTGGCCAAAAAGTCCATGTGGTTTTTTTCTGTAAAATAAAAGATCCATTTTTCATTTTCACCAGTAACTTTATTGATTTGGACATTTTAAGTATGTCAGCTATCTCCCGTGTGGTAGAACGTTGCTTGTTCTCAATTTGATCGCTATTAACTTCAACTGGTCTACCCTACTGTGGAGCATCGTCTAGTGAGAAATCTCCAGCACAGAACTTTGCAAGCCACTTTTGACAAGTTTCATCAGTCACAGCACCTTCTCCATACACTGCACAAGTCTTTTTTTGTATTTCAGTTGCATTTTTACCTTTCATGAAATAATAAAGCATAATATGACAAAAATGTTGCCTATTTCTTCCATCTTCAATATTAAAATGGCTACACAAAAATTCACCAATTTTGATAATTTTGTAAAATGCACGCTGATAATAACATCTGTCATAATGCAATCTAACAAAATTGTTTTGAATGAAGTTAAAGACAACTAAGCACTACTAGAGCCATCTTATGAAAAAAAAAATGGACTTTTTGGCCAACCCATAGGCTCCAGGAACTCTTCTAAGCCAGTTACAATATTAACACATTTAATCCTCAGTAGCCCCTTAAGGTAACGTACTAGTCACTGGTGTATTCATTTTGTGAACCTCTTAGTGTTCAAGAAACAGTCACATCATAGGCATCATTTAATCACAAAACTTTAAAAATATTAAATATCTATACATATATAAAACAAAAAATATCAAAAATATTATAATATGGTGTTTGACAGCAAAAGCTTTGAATTAGACAAATCTGAATTTAAACCCTGGATCATCCATGTTTAATAGTGGCCTTGTCTAGCCTCTCTTAGCCACACTGTTTTCTTCTCTGTATAGTGGAGATAATATTTTTTTAGGGCTTTCAAAGTAGTTAAATTAAATAATAAGTACTAAATAAGTGGTTTTTGAAAAGAGACTACAGCTCTTTCAAGAATTTTGGTTTAAAAGAGAAGGTGAGCATATTAATAAATAAAAATTCCTAGTGATTTTTTCTATTATATTTTACAGGATTTTTTTCCACTTCATGATTTATTTTTTTCATTTTTAAGATCTAATATTAAAGTTCATCTTATAAAAATGCTTCTTTATAATTTTTTAAAATTTTATATATTTAGTTTTAGAGAGAGGGAAAGGAAGAGAGGGACAGAAACATCAATGTGTAGTTGCCTCTCGTGCACCCCCTTCTGGGGACCTGGCCTGCAACCCAGGCATGTGCCCTACTGGGAATTGAACCAGCGACCCTTTAGTCTACAGGCCAGCACTGAATTCACTGAGCCACTCCAACCAGGGCTATAATTTAAATTTAATTGAATTCTTTTCTTTCTCAGTGGTATGTAGTACAGCGATGGCAAAAGTAGGTTTACAGCTGTATGGGAAACACAGTTTATTCTTATGTTATTATGTATTATCGTATGTATTATTTTCCATACAGACAACTGTAGACCTACTTTTGCCCACCCTTGTATAATGATGTATTTTATAATTGATGACATTTTAGATTCAATGAGCTACAGTTTTTGTGATACATATCAACAGTTCTTTTTTTCTTCAGGAGGCAATAACATGTAGTTCTGCATTCAGGCTTTATTTGCATATAGATTGTGTCAAATTTCTGAACCGTTCTTTGCCTCATCTCTTATCTACAAAAGGAAATGTCTTTTGTGCAACATTATTAGTATTAAGTTAGCAAATGTGTATAAATTTGTTAGCACAGTGTCTGATGCACAGTGGTTAAATGCATAATAATAAAAGCCATTATTGTTATTATCTTTATTTTTCCAGTTGATCTGTGAATTAGTAGACCTGGGTGCTAGAGCCAGGTCTGCCACTAAAAAACTTTGGAATCTCTGTCTTATCTTCCTGCTTTGCAAGATAATGTTTTGGCTAAGATGACCTCTGAATTTCTTATGGCTCTAAAATCTTATAATTTTGTTATCTAATGCAAGTCTTAAAATAATGGGACCATAAAATTAATTTCTGTGTTTCTTTCAGTTTGTGGGGACATCCATGGACAATTCTTTGACTTGATGAAGCTCTTTGAAGTGGGGGGATCTCCTGCCAACACTCGCTACCTCTTCTTAGGGGACTATGTTGACAGAGGGTACTTCAGTATCGAAGTAAGTCCACATCACCTCTTTTTAGCTGCTCACTAATGGATCAACAGTATCTTAGTAAAATAGAAGTGGTAAATAGCATTGCCTTAAGGAAATCCCTAGTTGTAACAATGAACTTGAATACACTTAATTCATGGGATATTACATATCCTATTTTCAGTAGATTCACATAGGCTTTTTTAATATGTAGAGATGCCAAGGAAATGGCTAAAAGTAAGATTTTTGCTTTTGTGCCTTTTATATATTTGCAACTTTGCAAAAATCACATCATATTCACACTACAGAATTCTGTTCCCTGTTGAGGAAACCAATCAAAGTTGCTTAAATATGCAGGAATGTGCTTACATGGTTATGCCTATAATGATGAGAACATAAGCAATTTTTGTGAATTGATAGTCAAGTGCAAGTGTTTCTCTGTGTCTGCATTTGCGTGTGTAAATATGTGCGAATACATTTATAAGTGCTGTGTTTTTTGGCTTTGGGTACCTGTCATCTAACTGAGGTAATTTGATAAACTCATTAATTGAAACAAAGCAGGTAACCTTTGAGTAGAGGTTCCTCCTCAGCCTCCCATCTGCTTCTTCAGGTGGGTAGAAATTACATTCAAAATAAAGGCAAGCATCTTGTTTTATTCAGATGTTTGTTCTTCCTGGTGCTTAACATGGTGTCAAACATAGAAAAGGTTCATTAAAATTTATTGAAAGAAATGGTTGAACTAGAAATAAGTCTTAAAGAAACAATTTATGCTGTAGTAGCTGATATAAGTGCTCTCGGGGGAAAAAAGCATTAAAAAGAAAAACAATTTTTCTTATTTAAAGATAGAATTCAAATTTATTGGTGTCTCACACCAATGTCAGGTATTTATAATAGTCATAAAAGAGAGGCTCTAGGTTTTTCAATTTTCATCATAATTTATTTACTAAAGGAATATTTCAATATTAAAATCCTATCATTCGTAGGCAGCTTTTGTTTTTAAAAATATCATATTATATTTTTTGGTTACTCAGTTTACCTCATGTCATTGACTACATACATATGTTTCCCCCAGTAGATTAATCGTTTCTTCATTGAAGGATCGCGTATTTATTCGTGACGATGAGGGGATGAGGGGTGGTGTTCGTATATAAATCCAAAAGGAGAAAGAACGTTTTTGGAATGTCATCCATTTGGTAAACACATATTATCAAGCACATACAATGTATGTGCAGTATGATGGGGGCTGTAGAGAATTTGAAGAAATATATATCCTTACTCTCTAGAAAACTAAATCTATATGGGAAACTATAACTATAAAAAGCTCTGTAGAATCAAAAGCCTAGAACAGGTGGTCATCTAGGATTTAATTATTATTTAACCTGATTATTAAAAATTTGTAATAAAAGAGATACAGAAAATAATTGCCATTGGAATGTAGAAAAGTGGGAGACTGTTGAGAGTTTACCCATGGGGGAGCAGACTAAGTCAAAGGACAAGTGAGATTTAGCTAGGAGGGAAATCAAAGTGAGAAGCGTAGAGGAAGAACTTCGTAAACCTCATAAATCTCATAGGCTAACTTGACCAAGTTGGCAGGGAAGTGTGATTGAGTATAAATTTTTAAGACTTTTGTGTCGCATTAGGGCTAGTATTTGCCAAGAGTAAGAAAAAAGAAAAAAAACCTACGTAATGATGGTTTGAGCAAGGCAAAAGTTTATTTCTCCCTCCAGTAAACACCTGCAGACTGGCTGGTGTGACAAGCATGGTGCCAGGGCCCAGACCCTTTCTGCCTCCTTGCTCTGATGTACATGGCCTCGTTCCAGAGGCCGCCTCCTGACCCAAGACTGCTACCCCAGCTCCAGCCACCATGTCCCCACATGACTTTCAAGTAGAAGGAAAAGGGGAAAGAGAAGGACATACCCTCTCATTAAAGGATGTTTCCCAGAAGTGACACATTACTTCCACGTGGGCCAGATTCATTGATAATGACCAAAGGCGGTTTCCCTGTGCAGCCGGACTTGAGAAAGAGTGGAGAGGCAGGAAACAGCAATGGGAGATAACAGTTTCTGCTGCTTCCCTTAAAGTAGGGTTGTGTGCATATTTTTAAAATTATTTTAGTAACTCTAAAATTCATCTTATTTATTTAACATCGATATGCTCCTTTGAAAGATCCTGAGGAGGAGTGAAGTAGGTGTTCTTCTGTCCTTGAAGCTCACTTCCTAAGCAAGGACACCCAAGACTGTCCTGTTGGGAGCAGTTATTTTTATGAGCCAAAGGGTGGAATGTGATGGTGGAAATTTTTTTAATATCATAATATTTATGACTTTTAACAACTTAATTTGTTATCTTTTACCTAATCAAAGACAACACTATTGCTTGTTAATTTTAGTAGTAAAGATAAAGTACGAAATCCAACGGCGCTTGAGTAACTTATGGCTCAGATGGACCTCATTATCTCATCCAGTTCGGTTGTGGATAACATTCTTAATCTCACTGGTCTTTACTCACCTTTTATTTTTTCACTTGAAGAGTTCAGCCCTCTGAATCTCTGGCCTCAAATCACTTGAAATTTCCTAAACTCCCTCTAATTAGAGCTCATTTAGAACTCTGTTTCTTTAAAGAAGTTCAGAAGCAGTAATCACTAACTTGTTTCTCAGCGGATATTTTTTAGCATACAATTATCTACATATTTAAACCATGAAGATTGTGATTATTTTGTGTAATATGTACCTTTTAAATTCAAGCAAAGGATCAAAGAATAAAACCAAATATTGGTGACATCAATTGTAGGCATCATGGGACATTTAAAAGTTCTGAGGTGCACATATCAGAATCCTCATCATCAAAATGATCTCTTTAATTAAACTCCTATCGTCTTATAGTACAGCCCCAGGGACTTGCCACATGCGAACAGAAATGACAAAAATGTGATGTGTAAAAAATGATTCATTTTGACCTTTGAGGGACTTTGGGATTTCTCAGTGATACTGTCATTTTTAAAACAGAACAGACATTTATTTAAAATATACTTACTGAGAATACTTTGGGGCTTTTGATTGTGGATTAAGCAAGCTGACATTGTTTGCATGCTGTAAATGCTATTATTTGCGAGGTACAAATGATTTCATTCTTCCCTTAGAGCTCTGCAAGGAACATGTAAATGTTTCCTTTGCATGCGTGCGGAAACCTAGGCCAGGGAGAGTCACGTACATAGTAAACGGCAGTGCTGGGATTCAAAGTCTGTGCCCTTTCTACTACACCCCACACCCCGGCCGTGTCTTCACTGAAAAACCACAAAAAAATGGGCACATCAGGAATGCAGAAAAGGAAATACACCTTCACATTCACTCACGCATGTGCAAACACATACACAGCCCTCTTCCCACCGATACATTCTGAAGGTCACAGCATTCAATATAAAATATTCTCTTTGAGTACAGCGCTGTTGGTTTAAGAAAAATCCTAAAACAAGAGCTCAGTTTTTCAGCATGTACTATCCGAACAGGTTAGTACCTGTTTGAAAAGGTTCTTCATTCACCTGAATAATTCAGGGCACCACTGCAGGTATTTTCCTTTGGCTCTCCTCTGGGCAAAGAAGAGCACTTAAGTTTAATTTTTACCAAATCAGCTTTGAAGAGAGGGTTCGGATTTCATACAGGCTCCCCCGGTAGTATTTACAGGCACTAGGTAATGTGCTCCGGGCAGTACAGAGCACTCACTTTACGTACTCGCTCAGTGCCTCTCCCCCCCATCTTTTCTTGCCAAGATCAGAAACCATTCCCCACAAAGCCCAAATAAAACAAGCAAGCTTTTGAGTAGTGATGAAAGAGGTAATTTTGTTTTGGGTAATAATTTGTCTCGCACCAAATACCGTCCTTTTTCTGATGATTGCATTATGCTACCTAATGTCTTTGATCAAGAATATGTGTGTATATAGGTCTGTGTCTGAGTGTGTTTCTCTGGGAAAGCAGGGAAAAACAGAACTGCAAACAGGCACGCACAGCTGTTTCCTTCTATTCACTTCCTCAGGCTCCCTTTCTAGCCGTTGTGCCTGGCATTGCCTTGAGCCCAACAGCAAGCTGCCCCCGCCTCCACACACACACTGTACTTACATCCAGATCTCAGCCCTCAAGCCTCAAACATTTAAGCACAAAGAGTTGTGTTTATTAGCTGTGAATTCATAGACTAGAATGAAGACAGCAAATCAAGCAGTGTTCCATGCTTCTGCCTGAGAATAACAAGCAAATAATACAGCAAGCAATGTTAGGTGGCAGAGTGATGCCACAGACACAAGGAAGAAAGTGTCTGGCTGTCTCCCTGCAGCTGATCCTCTGCTTAGCGCACTGCTGCTCCACAGCTGCTTCTCCGCACGCTTGTCAGACCCAGTGAATGGTGTCTTGGAGGAGCTGCATTTGACATTGCAGGAGTTTAGATCTTTTCCCAGCTGATACACATCCTTCACCTAGTAGTCTGATGATTGAGAGGTGGCATTTTTTACTGGAATGTGTCACAGCCCAGATAGTTATTTCAGAGAGCTGATTGATGTGTATGTGAAGCCATAGATATGTATTTTACTCGCTTGCTTCCTTTTTGACATGCTTCTTTAGTGCCCCATGCAAGTTTCCAAGAATACTGATCATTAAAAGGCATGAATTGCCAATTAAACTAGTAAAGTTATATCCTCAGTGTTGCTTCATAGAGGAAGGCAGATACATTAAATAGAAGAAGACTCCCTTTATGATGAAAATTAATGGAAAGGTAGGGGTTGCTCAATCTCTCTATTGAGTAACTCAAACTAATTCTAAATTGTAAATATTTGTTTAATTATTTACAGTAAGACTAGAAGACAATCAAGGTCCAGGTGAAAGTGATTAATGCAGCTAATTTACATCTCACATTCAGAAAGGCCATTGTAACTTGCCTCTGTTCCTACCTTCATCATTTAATTCAGTGAAAATATTACTGTCATCTGATACCACATAGATGAAAATACCCAATTATTTAGCTGATTTGTATTTCATTACTTACTGATTGTGAAAAATTTTTTACAAGAGACTTTCCTTTTTAAAAATAATATCAGGTTATAGTTTTGTTTAAGATCTTTGGCTCTCTAGAACGTTAGAACTTTAGATGGCAAAACAGTTGCTAGCAAGACATGTTGTACTTGGCAGCCCTCTCCCACCAGATGTTGAGGGTGAAGGCTGGCAGGTCTCCACTCTCCAGTCCACCCTGCCCTTTCATTTACCATGCCGCTTCTTCCATATTGGCTACATTTGTGGTTTTATTCAGTGTTTGGGAAGATATTTTATTCTTGCCACAGGGGAGAAGGAAATAAAATGTGAAAACAGGAGTCTTATTTTGAGCCAAGATTTTGAAAATTTCTTTTTCTCTTTCTTTCCTTCTCTTCTCTTCTCTTTCTTTCTTTCCTTCTCTTTTCTTTTCTTTCTTTCTTTCTTTCTTTCTTTCTTTCTTTCTTTCTTTCTTTCTTTCTTTCCTTCCTTCCTTCCTTCCTTCCTTCCTTCCTTCCTTCCTTCCTTCCTTCCTTCCTTCCTTCCTCCTTCTCTTCTCTTTCTTTCTTTCTTTCTTTCTTTTTCTTTCTTCTTTCTCTCTCTTTCTTTCTTCCTCTCTCTCTCTCTCTGCCTGCCATCCTTCCTCTTCTTTCTTTCTCTTTCCCTTCCTTCCTTCCTTTCTTTTCTTTCTTTCTCTTTTCCTCCCTTCCTCCCTCCTCCCTCCCTTCCTTCCTTCAGCTTCTTTCTTTCTCTTCTTTTCTCTGCTTCTTTCTTTTTTCTTTCCTTCCTTTCCTCTTCTTTACCTCCCTCCCTCCTTCCCTCTATCTTGTCTTCCTTCCTCCCCCCTCTTCCTCCCTCTCTCCCTTTCTGCTTTCTGTGTTTCTGTCTTCCTTCTCATTTATAGATTTACAGGAAAAGCTAATATTTCCTAAACTTCTATGTACTCAGTGTTTCACATCCATTAAATAACAAGGGGCATTCACTGTGTATTGAATCTCTTAAAAAGTAAATAAGTATGATAGAATATCAGACTATTTCTGTATCACTCTTTGAGGTTTCAGTTATGGAAGAGGCCCAGTAATTAAGACTAGAGGTGGTAAAGCCACGTGTGAATATCAAAACAGGATCTGTAACAGATGGTGAAGAAGGAAATATGGGCCCTAGAATGTGATTCCTCTAGTAGTATTTGAATGGGATGAAAAAATTACATTTTAGATTTTGGTTGGAGAGATGATAGCTTTGCTTTAAAATAAATTGTTACTGGCAAAACTAATCTAAATAGTTCAGTATTGTGGCTACATTTCTAAAAGAATTAATCGGGGGAGTACAAGAGAGGCTTCTTCTGTATGTTAAAATGTAAGTGGATCTGCACAATACTTGCATGGGGAGTATACATATATAAACATTTAATTATACATTGAAAATACATACACTTCACTGCATATAAGTTATGCTTTAGTAAGAACAAAAGATAAAGTCAAGGAGCATGTATAAAGGACCCACGGGCAAAGACAACAGGGGGAAGATTGAATGTGGGAGGGGTGGGTAGGGCAGGAGAGAGCCATGGGGGAAAATGGGGGACAAGTGTAATTGAACAATAATAAAAAAAGGAGAAGCTTCCTAAAAGGTAACTACAGTATAGCCAAAACATGCATTCTTTCCCTCAACATAGAAATAGCAATTTCAACAAGTAAATACTCAATATAATTTTTAAAGACTTTACAACATGATCATTTCTACTTGGAATTAGACATCAAAAGTTAAAACCAATTTGGAAATGTGTATATATATATATTTATATATATTCATATGTATAAGTATGTAAAGTACAACCTTATAAACTTTAAATTGGAAATAGTTCTCATTAATATTCATAATGATTTACAAATATCTTCTCCGAAATGTGAGATAAGTATGAGTAATACAAAGTCTTTTTTGAAAACACATTGAATGTACCTATAACACCTGATACATGGTAACCAGAGACTTATTGAGCCACATGACTACCCACTGAGATAACAGGGAACCACCACACGTATCAGCAGATCGTGATGCTTCAAGTATCACTGGAATAAGCCACTTGGTCAACTTCTCACATGAACTTTAACTACTAACTGTAATCAGAAAAAGGTAATTGGGAAATTAAACCTATACACACACACACACACACACATAATTTTATGTCAACCCCTTATTTTTGTTTACCTTAATCACAAGGACATAGTTGGAGACAATATCTTGCTTAAAGATATTATATCTTTTCAAAAGCACAATAATACATACTTTTTCTGTTAGTATTTTCTTCAAAACTTAGGCTCTATATTCAAACTTAATTATTTCCACTCAATAAATTGTCAGACATGATTATTCCTCACAGGTAGCACAGCAAATGATTTGCTAGTAGTTTTATCCTCTGGACATTATTCAGCAAATTTATTATATTTGGAAAGCTCTTTATTAAAATACAAATATTATATGGTTTTTTTGTTTCAGATTATAGTAACCACAAGCAGACTTGTCTTAATATTTTTGTGGTTCTCTTATCTTCTTAGCTTCACTTTTAGAACATAAACTTAATGAGGATTTAAAAAAGCATACTTGTTTTCAAAGAGTGGTTTTCTGTTCCCTGGGGTTCTTAATGAATGTCAGCCAAGGATAGTGAAATTGATGTTAATATTTGAGTATCCAGTTATTTTAATGCACATTTCAGGTAGACAGTGTCAGCGTAGCTGTACTCTGGACTGGCTAATTCGTAGTTGGCTGTCACTTTGACACAAACTGAAATACCCAAGTAACTAAATTTGAGCATTTTAAGGTACGTATATGAAATATTTCCCCTGGCTATTAGCAGCATTTGTAGTGAGAGTCCGTGGCCTTCAGGTTAGTTACATTTACATGTAAAACAAACAAACAAACAACTTACGGCTCTGTATACCAACAGCACTGACCTAAAAACAAGGTAATGGAAGTGAAGAGGACACTATCCGAGTCAGCCTGAGCTTGTCTGTATTTGTTTCCGAATTTTGTCTTGCTTTCCCTTTCCAATTTGTCCATTCGTTCCTGATTTCAAAAAAATAATAATTAGCTTTATAGAGAGATGTCTTGATTTTATTTATTGATGGCTAATCGCATTTCTTTTCATATTTTTACATCAGTGTATTTTCATTTTCTAGTGTATTTTCCTTCAGGCGTTTTCCAATAGACTGTGCGTAGTCTATGGTTTTCTTGTGATATATAGCTCCCCAGTGCCTGTATGTATTTTATGTATACATAAACCTTGGCTTTTTACCAAAATAAATTTTTTTGCTTGATTTTCAGTGTTTTTCCTTAAAAAATCTAGCCTTTGGGGACTTTTGGTCTCAGTAGCACATTTGATTGATGCCTTCCTGATATGTTAGCAATGGGATGCTTAAGTATAATGATATAATATTTATTTTTATATTCTTATTTTTTTTCTCAGTGTGTGCTGTATTTGTGGGCCTTGAAAATTCTTTACCCCAAAACACTGTTTTTACTCCGAGGAAATCATGAATGCAGACATCTAACAGAGTATTTCACATTTAAACAAGAATGTAAGTATATTTCGTCCTCTTCCTTTAACAAGATAAGTGCTAAGTAAGCATTGTAGTGCATGTCAAGAGCACATTACAATATGATCAATTGCTTCAAAGTGAAAAGTCTTTAAAAAACACACTATTTGCATCATTGTGTCTAAGCATGGATAGTTAAGAGAATTTAGAATTTCTTTTTAAATTCTAAATTTTCTATAAAAGTTATCTAAAACTTTCAGTTAATATTTGATGTAATTATCCTAAGAAACAGTGATTAAATTATCTTTTAAAAATAGTTAGAATGCACCTATGTGTGGCTCAGTTGGCTGGAACATTGTCCTGTACACCAAAAAGTTGAGGGTTCAATTCACAGTCAGGGCACATACCTAGGTTGCAGGTTTGATCCCAGGAGGGGCTCATATGGGTGTTTCTGTCTCACATCAATGTCTGTCTACCTCTCTCTCTCCCCCCCTTCTTCTCTCTAAAATCAATAAACATATTAAAAAGAAATAGCAAGAATGCTATTATTTGGGATAATGACCGTCCCCTTTAATCTCAACTCACTCAAGAAAAGCAAATGGAGGGCAGATTCAACCTTGTGCCCCTATTTTTGGATGCAGCACATTTACTAGCTTCTAGTGGATTTTACAGAATTAAAGATGACTTCTTTCTTTAGATATAAATACTAGGAGTGATGAGTACTTCATACACACTTTATGAAGTCCTCCTCTCAATTTTTCCCATCGTCCAGTGAAACTTAACATTGCCCGTATCATTTAATCCTGTACTCAGTGGGGCATAGTGACATCTTCTAAAACTTTCGATGTAAATCAGTAAGAGAAGCACGGTGCACAGCGACACAGAAACACAGCCTCAGAATTTCTTGCTCTCTGGTCTCTGGAAGGTCATTTAGGAAGATCAGCCAGTTTTGTGTCCATCTTTCTGTTGGTCTCCTACTTGTTTGTGTATATATTTGTGAGACACGTCTGCACATAAATAACAAGGAAATATACCAAAGTTCTCTCTTCTGCTTTATAAAATGTTACTAAAAACCGGAAGATATGCATAAACAACAAAATTTTTAAAAGGCAGTAAGTTGAAGTGTTAACATATAACTCTTTAAAAGGTCTTATTTAATATATTTTGGAACCTTGCAGTGTATAGTTACATGCTAACATGATTCTGGCATGAAAACATTTTTTTTAAAAACTGTTGCATGAAATGATTCTAGCTATGAAATCCTGGGAGTAAATGTTTTTCAAATCCTGTTTTCAAAGGTAAAATAAAGTATTCAGAACGTGTCTACGATGCCTGTATGGACGCCTTTGACTGCCTGCCCCTGGCCGCCCTGATGAACCAGCAGTTCCTGTGTGTGCACGGCGGGCTGTCCCCAGAGATCAACACTTTAGATGACATCAGAAAAGTAAGTTCTGTTGTTTTCCAAGTGTAATCATTCCGTGCGCTTCAGTCAGAAAGAGAAGACATTGATTTCCCTCCCTTTTTCACTCACTTGTCCTTTTGAACTAAAATGATTTAAGTGGTCATGAATCTCTTTTCTGTAGTAACTTTTTTCTAGGAAGAAAGATACATTTACAATCTTTTCTTTCTTTATGTTCAAAATTCTTCTAAAAATTCATTGGTTTAAAAGAAAAACTGTTTTAGGGAAGTAAAATGTTCAAATTTTACCTTAATATTTTTTCATGAAGGTCCAAGTCTTCAAGTATAAAAATAATACTCTATTTACTTTTATACTAGAAAGAAAATACATGATTTTTATTTTTAAAATCAAACAAAAGGACATTAAATGAACCTTTGTTGTCTGCCTCGTGGGTTTGTGTCCTTTTCATCAGATGTAGCTCTGCTTCTGGCATCGGTAGTGCGCCAAGCGTTGGTGTTCGCGCTGTGTCCAATGTGCCCTGGGGACAGGCACTGCGGTGTGGCCGTGGAGTCCCAGTACAGACTGGCTCACTTTCTGCATGAATGCAACAGGTTTATTCTGCTATGATTTGGTGGACTCCTGAAATAAATAACTAAACTTCTTCTCATAAATTAAATACACTTTAGTATATCGCCTACTGTCCCAGGACTGGCGTGTTTCAGATATTATGTTCAATTTCCATATGTCATTAAACTCTAGACTTAGCCATGAAGTGATTTTAAGGGTTGCATTTTGCCATGTGTCAATAAGATTTTCCACCACACTTTCTTTATTTAATGATTTTTTTAGTTGTTTGTTTTCACTGTAGACAGTATTAATTTTAGAAAGCATTTTTTAACTTTTCAAAAGCAATTCTATGTTCTGGTTGCCTTACCCAGCCTTCAGCTTGGGAGTCACATTAATCAGAATGCCTCCCCTCCACTGCTCTTCTACCACTAACAATAAGTTCTTGTTTCTCAGAAGGAAATTCTGTATTTTTATGGACAAGTATTATTTTTCTAGGATGAATTGTTCCAAAGGCATAAATTATTCAAATCTCTTAAACAAGTTTGCAATGCATATTTTATGGAAAACATAATGGTTAAAATATAGAGTGTCTCATCTTGAAGTTTTTCATCGGGTGTTTAAAATGTGAAATATTGCTTTATTCTGTTCGATGTTAGTTTTAAAGATGGAATGTAATAAAACCATAATTTATATCACATTTTATAGGGAAAAGGACAATTTGGTTGGCTGTTAGCCTTATATATTCACCTGTCCACCTATTCCTATGGGGTTTTTTTTAATGTTAAAGTATTAACTATGTAGAATATCAATTTTGTGTTTTCATAGCTGCTTTATACATTTCTTTTCAAGTGACTATAATATCTGCTAACTTTACTAAAGATCCTTTAATAGCAATTTAAATTGGGATAAAATAAAGGACAGCCGCAGTGTAATTAAATTGTTAGTGAAATGCCATCTGCAGTGGTATTGCTTATACCTTCTAAATGCACCATTGAAAATTGAAATACAACTTTGCTAAACATTTATAGCTGGAAAATGGATTTTATATGAGGACTTCAGGTAAAACTATGAAGCTTAGAACTGTGAGCTGAAGAATTACTAGCTAAATTTGGGTTTAGTTTACTCTGCTTATCATTATTCTTATTTTGTAACCAGTAAGATAAACTAGAGTAGGCTTGTACTTTAATTAAACACCGAGGTAGCCCCTAATGAGTGACTATCCGAAATGTGCCACTCTTAAGGTGAAAGCTGTCTGTTCTCAAAATCATATTGTTAAACATAAATACCATAGGTTGTTGTCATCCACAATTCTAAATCACAGTTTAACGGAAGCAGTAAAAGAAATGTCTCTAAAGATAAAATAAAGTTAAAAGCTCCTCCCCAAGAAATGAAACACAGATAGTCACGTGAACCGACAATGACTAAAATACTTGGATAAATAACATAAGTTAGGGGAGAAAAAGAAATAAAAGGGAGAATAGGAGAAAGGGAAAAAAAGGAGTAAAGAGTTAGGAATTAGAGAGGCAGGAGGGAGGTCAAGGGTGAGATGAAGGCAGATGATAAATGAGCTCACCAGGAGAAAGAAGGCAGGCAAACTGAGAAGATGAAGAGTCGAAGAATGGGGAAGAACCATGGAGAAAGGGCAGCTGACCGGAAAAGAGGCAGAGAGGGCAGTTCAGAGTTCATGCTGCTCTGCTCTGTGCTTGGGGAGAGGAAGTTGGATATGCCAAAATTCTGGTTTCTTCTATTTTCAGAATTCCAAGTTTCCAAAGATTAGTATTTTTCTCTCTGTCTCCTATTTTTCTTAGTTAGACCGATTCAAAGAGCCACCTGCTTATGGACCTATGTGCGACATCCTGTGGTCAGACCCCCTGGAAGACTTTGGCAATGAGAAGACTCAGGAACACTTCACTCACAACACAGTCAGGGGATGTTCGTACTTCTACAGGTGAGGACGGAGTGCCCGCCTTCCGGAGCACACTTGGTTCATAAATCTTGTAATTTATCAGTCCATGTGTTGGATTTACTTATGATGTTTGTGTAACTTCCCTAGAAAACAAGTATAAATGAACAGTTCATGTCAAAAGCCTGGTTCAAATGAGTTCATAGCACTTGCAAAGTGAAAATATAAATAAATAGATAAGAAAAATATCTATGTAAACATATAGATATAACATCTGTGAATAGAAAAGGCATAAAAGAAGTATTCAGGCCCTGGCTGGTGTGACTCAGTTAGTTGGAGCATCATGCCATAGACCAAAGAATCACAGGTTCAATTTGTGGTCAGGGTGCATACCCAAGTTGCCTGTTCGATCCCCAGTCAGGGCACGTAGGAGAAGGCAACCAATCAACGTTTCTCTCTCTCATCAGTGTTTCTCTCTTTTTCTCTCCTGCTTCTTCTCTCTGTAAAAGTAATGAAAAAAATGTCCTCAGGTGAGAATACAAACCCCCCCCCAAAACCCCATGTGGTATCAAGAAGGCAAAGTAGCTAAAGAAGATAGTAAGTAGGATTTAGTAGAAAACTGGTTTTGTTTCAAGAACTATAGAAAAAAATTTCAACATCAGCCTTAATTTTTTATTTAATTATGTAATAACTTTAAAATATTTTACCAGTTCTTAGAACTTAAAGAAGAAAAATAATTTTTAATTGCTAATTAATTATATTCAAGTTATTCTTAAATTTTCTTAACAGTATTAAAGTTCCTGGATAAATTAAAATTAGCAGCAACTTAATATATAGGTACAATAAGTAAATTAGTGTTAGCACATTGACAAGCCACATTGAAAAAATTTTATATAATTGTTATGTCTTTACATTTGCCAGTGTATGGGGGTCTGCCCACTCCATAACGTTTCAGAGCATAAACCAACAACACTGTGGGGTGCTGTTTATCCTCGTGACTTCCGGGCATCTCACGTCAGTTTCAGTCTCCTGCATTCGTACCCTCGGTTTCGCTAGCTTCCCTTTCATCAGACCTACAATTTATGCGGAAGGGGCAAAGACGTCATGGAGAACTTTAAACAGTAGAATACATAGTCTTTAAAAAAAAAACCCTTAAAAATCAAAATTGGTGTTCACTGAAGTTGATGCCCAATCCCAGCTCTGCCAGCTAATAAGTGAATGGCAAGGCCGGAAGAATTCTGCCCTGTGTTTTGAGCCACACACCTTCTGCCTGTAGAGTGAGCAGATACCACCCTTCTGCCCAACATGGATCGGACTTCACTCAATGGTAGAACATTTTGTTTCAGACACTAAGTTTTCCTTAGCGGGAGAAGTAATTTTCTTTTTATCTGTTGATGTGATTGGGAAATTGAAGTTTGTGAACAGAAAGTCGTGTACACTGTAAAGCATCAATGAAAGAATAGTTTTGGATAGAAATATTAATAAAGAGGTTAGTTCTAGCCTTATGTATCAGAAAGTGTCCAAAACAAAGAAGATGAAGTTTCTTTGTTTTGGAAATTTGGACATGAAGTCTAATGAGTTTGTTTTGACTGAAATGAAGTGTGGTATATAGTATTTCTGAGAAGCCTAAGGTTTCTTTTCAGTAATTAATTAATTTGGAAGTAATCTTTTATTAAAGATGTTCAAATATTATAGTGAAAAGTTAAGTAATATTGAAATGTATCGAAGCCAAGTGTTCAATTTCTCAAATCTTGTGTTGAACCCCTAAGTGTACCATAAGTATTTAAATTACCTATTTGATACCACTGGGTTGTGCTTAGGTAGTGCACTATCAAACAAAATCTAAGCCTCTTGATTTTGATATTAAGCCATATTGCATTAATCTTTCTTTAACGCATAGCCTACCCTCTTCTATTAGCTTTCTGAGTCAGCTTTTCAAAGAAATCATACTCCACATAAAGTCAGTCGTCTACTGCACTTAAATAAACTTACAGTACTTTTGTTTTCTGACTGCAGACACAGATGTGTTTACATCAGAGAGAAAGGCCATCAGCTAGACAGAGGACTATGCATGTTTTCTCACTGTTGTTCCCCCCAAAATGATTATTTAACTCCTCTCATTAGAGGTTGTTAATAGATCTTTAGCCAAGACAAATGTTGAATATCTAAATTCAGGGCCTATAGACTGATAAATGGCAAAGCAGTCTGAATTACGTTTTATCTAAGGAGGAGGAAAATGAGTCTTTTATTCCAGAGCTGGTCGATCCTTTTCATTTTGGCGCCATCGTGAAGGTATCAAGGCATCTTTTGTAGTCTTGGTTTATAAAGCTGACTTAGAGGAGCACAGGGGAACCAAAAAACCAGGAAGGAAACCTGGTGACAATTACCTGTTGAGTTATTGGCCCTGATTTTGATCCACAACTCCCAGTTATATTTTACATGTTTATGTTACATTTGTGTATTTAATTTGCCGTGCCACCCTAATCATGGTCTAACACGTTGCCTGGACTATGATTCAAATAAAATGAAGTTTGCAGGAAAATGCATTGGTAGAATTTGTTAATGCTGTTCATGAGTTATAGAAAATAGGCAATGTGACAGAGGAAAGAATCCATAAAAACATGATTTTTGCCCAAGTGCTACTATTATCTTTATAACCTTAGACCAGAGTTTACGTAGTCAAATGTCTAAAGTTTTGAGGCAAGTAATTTAGATACTCGAAGCATGCCAACGGTTAGATTGTACAGAGTAATGAGCATCCTGACGAACTGGAGGTAGAGTTTTCATTTTCATGGAGTCTAAACAAAACTGTCGGCTGGGGGAGGGGCTTGGGTCATCAGTCCGTGTGTCTGTCTTGGATGAATCATGTAAGCTTGCTTCAAAAGGAGCGAGTTAAATTAGACATCTGACGTTCTGAGATTTGAAGAACATCTTAACAGTCATTTTAAAAGTGTTTCTGGAGTTGCAAATTACAGCTCACTCAAGTAACTACTGGTCCGTTAATCACAAGTCAGCAGCCTGAAACACTCTTATTAACCCCTCCTACCCTGAAGACCTCTGGTTCTTCCTTTTTCACAAGTCCTGGCTCTGCTCTGACTTACCAGGCAGATCCTTGCCTCTTCTGCTGCCTCTTCCTTTGTCTTCCTCCTGCTTTTGACATTGTTTTCTTCACATGGTCCCAGGAACCTCAACTGTTCCCTTAGGTTCACTGTAAACTAGAACCTCCATGGTTTAATTGCAGGATCTGCATCTAGCCCCTTCGTCGGTCTTTCCTGAGCTTGAATTCTTTCTAGTTGTCTGCTGGAATGTTTTTACCTAAGATGTCCCATTGTCACCTTAACCTAAACTCATCTTGCCTGAAAAAGCTTATTATTTACTTCCCCACTTGCTTATTCTGCGCTAGAGTCCTGTTTGTTTGTTTCTGTTAACAGTTCTTTCTTCTAGCTATGTAGACTAGCAAATATCTTTTTCTTCTTGCATTGAAATCGCTACCAGTTATCACATGTTATTGAACCTTTTTAATAAATCGGGGCCATCCTGCCTTCCGTCCCTCCCACTCCTAATTCAAAACCTTCCTTTTTTGGTCTGTTGAAATCACACCTGATTGTACAATACCACCCCTCTCAGTTCTTTCCCTTCCATCCATGGGAAAAGAATTCCTTCACTCATTCAGTTTTTTAACATTACCTGAGCACACGCTATATATATATGCCTTCTATGAGATGTTGTAAATACGGAGAGTCCCTGCCTTCCAAGGGAATAACAGTCTAGTGCCAGAGTTTGATAAGCAGAAAATGGTAAGTAAAATGCAAGGTGGGTTAGCGTTGTGATAAATGTGGAGGTCAGCGCGCACACACACACAGAGCTGGGGGCCCTAACCCAAAGGGAAGGATCGGAGTTTAAGGGACTGCTCGTGGTGGAAATGTTGTTAAACTAAAATTTTAAAGGATGAGTAGAACATATCCAGCCAGAGACACTGGGGAAGGTTAGGCTCTTACAGTCAGAGAAACTGATGTTCATGAAAATTTGAGGGGAGATAACACTAGGAATTCTAGAAAGATCACTACCTGAATGGTCTCACTTTACCTCTGTCCAAAAGTACAGTTAGCAGCCTCAGTATACACTGAAGTTGGACATTCATATAACTAACCTATTCTATTCCTACTTCAGTGTCCACTGGAAATGTGTACATATGTGTACCAAAACACCAGATTGTTCATGTCAGCAGTATTTGTGATAGCCAAAAAAATGGAAACAACCCAGATGCTCATTTAGTAAAAGGAACAACTAATTGTAGTATATTTAAATAATTAAATGCAGCAAGTGAGAATGAGTTGAACAAAACTGCACATAGCATGGATGAGTGTCACATGTATGATGATGAGTGGACAAAGCCAGATACTACAGAGTGCATACTGGATGATCCCATGGAACTGAAATAAGAGTTCAAGCTTAGAGAAGCTAATCTATAATGTTAAAAGCCACGACAGTGGTCTCCCTTAGTGAGGAGGTGACGGTGACTCAGAGGAGATACGCAGAGTTGCTGAGGTCCCGGAAGCCTTCTGTGTCTTGATCTGAGTGCGAGTTGCAAAAGTGTTCACTTTGGGAAAGGCCACCAATGGGTAATCTTCTGATTTGTGCAGTGTTCTGTACCGATGTCACTCTTCAATAAAAAGCCTGCCTTAAGTGCACATTACTGCCCGCTCTCGAGGCAGCTGGCAGCCAGATGCAAATGCAAGTATGGACATAAGCACTGGTGAAGTTCTGACAGAAAGAGTTGGAGCCCTAGTGGGTAAAAGGAAATTAGTTGGAGAACCATGGGGCAAAGAAAAGAACACAGCAAGTCCTAGGAAAAGAGAGGCCTAACAGTACCTGGGCAACGCCAAGATACCCCAGGGCTGAGTACCCATTGCCAGGCCCTAGGAAGTGGAGGTGGAGGTGGACTGTTAGGTAAAGTCCTCTGTAGTACTGGGCTGTGACAGGGGAGGGTGGAGGCTTCCTCCCATCCCCTTGACCAGGCTGCCTGCCTCTGCTTTGCAGAAGCCAATGAAGGGAAAAAAAACTTTTGCTTTTCTTACCTGCTTAACTGCTCCTGTTGAGGTTACTCCAGAAATTAACTGTGGGCTCCAATTTGCTGACAAATGGCCACTAAGCATATAGGACATGAAGACAAAACTGCTCATCTCTTAAGGCATTCACTATTGCTGGAGAGCAGATGTACACACATAATTTACACTACAACATGACAAGTGGTATATTACATTCACATATTATGGAAACATGGTGGATACAGCAATTGTGTACACTTCAGAGTAACATTGGTTTGAAGGGAATGGTTCACAAGTGGGAATTTAGCTAAGGCTTGGCAGAAGAGTAGACTGTTCTAGAAGGAAAAAAATACCCAAAGTATGTAAGGGCATAAAAGCATAAAAAAGCATTTTAACAATGTCTGCTGGCTATAGCTTGGTTAAAGACCTTAAAATCTGGAAGATTGAAATCAAAGTCTAAAATATAATTTAATATTGCAGTAGAAGGGGCAATGGGGAAATGATTGGTGATGGAAGGACACTTGACTTGGGGTGGTGAACACACAATACAATATAAAGATGACATATTGTAGAATTGTACATCTGAAACCTGTATAATTTTAATAACCAATGTCATCCCAGTAAATTTTTAAAAATTTAAAAATAAATGATAAATAATTTAACATTGCAAGAAACAAAAATAAGAGAATAAACAGACTGCATCTAATAATAGCTATTTTCTCTAGTGCCAAGCCCTTTTTCTACCATGTCTCACATTTTTGTCTTTCTACTGTCATCTGTGTTCATGCTCAGCCCACTTCCTGTCCCTCTCCCTCTCTTGTTCACATTCTAACCACTTCCTACCTAGTAATCCCCATACGTGATTTCCTTAAGATCTAACACAAGTCACAACTAACAAGTGTAACATCTACTATTAGACTCTGGAGTTGCTGACTCACCGTTCTAGACGGCATTCTTCCTTTCACGCCATGCGGGGGGAGAAAATTAGGAGTTGTGAAAGGCCTACTATTATGAGTCAGGCACTGGACTAGAACATTTACATGTATTGCTAACTCATTTAATCTTGTATCTCAAATCTAAGAAATAAATGATACCGTCTACAGTTTTACAAATGAGGTGATTTATTTTTATGAGGTTAAGCAAAGAAATTAAACAATTTTCCAAAGTTTACATAGGAAATAGATATAAGAAGCCAGATCTAAGTATCCCCACTATTCCATGGATATTTTCACCTCCCCTTCTACTCAGACAAGATGCATTCTTTAGTGCCTAAGGAATAATTATGATCCAATAGAAAACAACATTTTCAGAGAAGGTAACTTGTTCCCTAAATACAGTAGCGATGCTGGTAAACGAATATCACAGAGCTGAGAGCGTCACTGGTCTTCACCACTCCTTGCAGCTGATCTGGTTTAAGACATGGTTAGGCCACTGGGTTAAACAAATCATTGCAGGGTCACTGCATACAGACAGATTGCACCTGACAGGGGTGCCCATGGAGGGGTGAGGGTGGGGCTCCGATCCAGCCAGCCCTCTGCCCAGAAGGCCATGGGCTCAGACTTGGGCTGATCAGTCTGGAGGAAGAGGGGCCCTTTCTCCTTGGTGGGCACAGAACATGCAAGTTTCACCTTATTAATGCAAAGAAGAGAAAAACTGCCATGAGATAGTTATTTTTCAAAAAGATTTCCTCAGACCCATGTGCTTTTTTTTCTTGCTTTATTAATTCTCAAAACTATTTTTTCTTGTGTATTTTATTCTTAAGTAGGTTTTTTAATTTGAAAGAGTTTTACTTTTCTATCTAGATTATAAATACCATCTATACAGAAACCACACCTTACATTTATCATACCACCCACCCCTGTGCATAGTACAGTCTTCTAACGAATGGAACAGATTCACCAGTGGGCCTTTGCTAAGTTATTGGTGACTAAATGATTTACATCTCTGTCTGTGGCGGTGAGGTGTTGTGAACTCTGCTTTTTCTACCATTCTGCATATATCTTCTTTAATGCTGTTCAGTTTGAACACTTTTTTCGTTTTCATCATTTCCATTAAAAAAACATAAAAATATTGTAAAGCTCTTTCCCCTAATATTATTAAAAATTTTAATATATCCTAGACATGTAACTTATCAATAATAGGAATCTAATTGGTAATCAAGTATTTCCTATAATTTATTTTGAAAACTATTTGTAATTCTTAGAAAGTCTGAGTATTTGCTTGCATGTGTTTTAAATTTCTAAAGATTTTCTTCAAAATGTTTTTTCTCCAAGAAAGAATGCAAGTGTTTCTCGCTTAATGCTATTAACAGAGCAGAATGCTGCTAACGTTATTTTCTTCAGATTTTCATTAGAAATCAGATATCTATTTCCATGGAAGGAAACTTAAATGCATAAAGGTATCAAATGTAGCATGAAGAAAATATATTAAAATTGTGTTTTCATAAGACTAGCATGAGTTCTTCCAAAAGGAAAAAGTAAAATAAAATACAATAAAATAAAGAGCACGAAGCCATTTTCCCACGGACAAAAAAGTAACAAACCTAGACAGACAACCGCTGTCTTAGTATAATGACAGTGCAATAAACTGTCTTTTAAAAGAAGTATTATGAGGGAACAAAAGCCGTAAGCGAGCAGCGTGAAGAGCTGGGGAGGAACACTGAGAACAAGTTTTCAGAGCATGCGTCGTGCACACGTGCGAAAGATTGCTTTTTCTTCAGATCCCACTTTTGCCAGAGAATTGAACCTTTTTATAATCAGTATTTCTGCAGCAGTATTCCATCTAAATGGTGTTTTCTTTCCTGTTGCTCAGCTAATTCTCTCAAAATCTGTAGCACAGAAACTATTTTCAATTTCTCTTTTGTAATAAATTATTTGAGTGACATCTGTTAAATATTTTCCCAAAGAGCTATTTTTATAATTGCTGAATTGGCGTCCGTAGTATATGCAGTTCAGGTTTGTGGGTATTTGCAGTTTGTTAATATTAAAACAAGCATGGATTTGCTGTCCTTTGATTTGAAATATGTAACATTTCATCACTTTATAGCATATATTTAGCTCATTAAAAATCCTTAGAACACAGACAAAGTGATTGCAGAGGGTTTTTCAAGTTTAGTTTGTAATTTGAATTTTATTTTAAATGAAGTTGTCATCTCTACTTTGAAGACTTTCTTAACAGAGAGTATTATCTTAATTGAATTTTGATACTTTTATTAAATCAAGGTAAAAGATAAGATTAAAGATAAAGTTCTGTTGATCATATATAAGGTATCCTGTGAATTCTATACTTTTATTTAGATTTTGAATAATGCAGTCAATTAATATAACCTGGCATAAGTCGATAACTTGATTTCTTAGAAGACTTACTCTGCCCCACTTCCTAACTCGGTCCCTAACTCAGTCCTCTCTGTGTAGCACTCAGGCTTGCGTGAGTATCCAAACGCTGATTGTGCTGTACTTGAGGGCCAAGATGGAGGCGTAGGTAGATACACTTTGCCTCCTGACACAACCAAAAGGAGGACAACAACAAATTTAAAAACAAAAAACAACCAGAGCTGCCAGAAAATTGAACTGCATGGAAGTCCAACAACCAAGGAGTTAAAGAAGAAATGTTCATCCAGACTGGTAGGAGGGGCAGCTGGGGTGGAGAAGACTCGCAGCAAGATAGCAGCTAGAGAACCAGGGTGGGCAAGGCACAGCTGGTGGAGTGGCCGGTCCCACATTCACCTACAGATAAATCAGGAGGAACAACTGGGGAGCAAGACAGACCACACAACCCAGGGTTCTAATGTGGGGAAAAGAAGGCCTCAAAACCTCAGACTGAAAAAAGCTGTGGGGTTTGCAGCAGCAGGAGAAACTCCCAGCCTCACAGGAGAGTTCACTGGAGAGACCCACAGGGTCCTATAACATACACAAACCCACCCACCCAGGAATCAGCACCAGAAGGGCCCAATTTGATTGTGGGTAGTGGGCTAACTGACTGAAAGCTGACGAGAGCTGAGCAAGAAGTGTTGTTCCCTCTCGGACCCCCTCCCCCACATACAGCATCACAACACACCAATGGGGCTTGCCCCACCCGGGTGAACACCTAAGGCTCTGCCCCTTACTACATAAAAGTTGTGCCAAGACAAAAAAATACGGCCCAAATGAAAGAACAGATCAAAGCTCCAGAAAAAATATAATTAATTGATGAAGAGATAACCAACCTATCAGATTCAGAGTTCAAAACACTGGTAATCAGGATGGTTACAGAATTGCTTGAGTATGGTTGCAAAGTAGACGAAAAAGTGAAGGCAGTGAAAAGTAAAACAAAGGAAAATGTATAGGAAACCAACAGTGATGGGAAGGAAACTGGGGCTCAAATCAACAGTTTGGACCAGAAGGAAAAAAGAAACATTCAACCAGAATGGAATGAAGAAACAAAAATTAAAAAAAAAAAATGAGGAGACACTTAGGAACCACCAGTACAACTTTAAACATTCCAACATCTGAATCATAAGGGTGCCAGAAGGAGAAGAGGAAGACCAAGAAATTGAAAACTTATTTGAAAACATAATGAAGGAGAACTTCCCTAATCTGCCAAAAGAAATAGACTTCCAGGAAGTCCAGGAAGCCCAGAGAGTCCCAAAGAAGTTGCACCCAAGGAAGCACACACCAAGGAACATCAAAATTATGTTACCCAAGATTAAAGAAAAGAGAGAATCTTAAAAGCAGCAAGAAAAAAGGACACAGTTACCTACAAAGGAGTTCCCACAAGGTTTTCAGCTGATTTCTCCAAAGAGACCTTACAGGCAAGAAGGGGCTGGAAAGAAGTATTCAAAGTCATGAAAGGCAAGATTACTCTATCCAGCAAAGCAATCATTTAGAATGGAAGGGCAGATAAAGTGCTTCCCAGATAAGGTCAAGTTAAAGGAGTTCGTCATCCCCAAGCCCTTATTATATGAAATGTTAAAGGGATTCATCTAAGAAAAAGAAGAATTTCAAAAATATGAACAGTAAAATGACAACAAACTCACAACTATCAACAGCTGAATCTGAAAAAAAACTAAGCAAACAACTAGAACAGGAACAATCACAGAAATAGAGATCACATGTGGGGTTATCATCGGGTAGGGGGAGAGGGGAGAACGGGGAAAAGGTACAGGGAATAAGAAGCATAAATCATAGGTACAAAATAGACAGGGAGGTTAAGAATAGTGTAGGAAATGGAGAAGTCAAAGAACTTATATGTGCAACCCAAGGACATGAACTAAGGTGGGGTAATGCTGGTGTAAGAAGGGGTGCAGGGCAGAGGGGAATAAAGGGGAGAAAAAATGGGACAACTATAATAGCATAATCAATAAAATATCCTTGAAAAAATAGTGTTGTACTTGAGAAAATTGAGGTTTACATTTTAAATTCCATGCTCATGTTATATTTATGGTTCTGTTCACTTTGTGTTTAAAGATGGATTGATAATATCAATTTTTCTCTACAAGTGGACACTTTTCTAGTGTTGTTATATAAGAGCCTTCGATCTTTTGCAATTCATACAGCTCTAGCCCTTTCTGATTATGTAAAAAGTACAGCTGTGGGTGCTGTTTTCTGCCACAGGGGAAAACCTGTCCTTAGAGAGCCAAGAGGCTTGTTCATGAATGATGTATGTGTGATTATGCTGGATCTAATCACACAGGTCTGGGTGTAACAGGTAAATTTGCTTCCTTTGATGATTTCATAACAGATGCTTCTCTTTTCTTTTTGTCTCTGGCAGTTACCCGGCCGTTTGTGAATTCTTACAGCACAATAACTTGTTATCTATACTCCGAGCCCATGAAGCCCAGGATGCAGGGTGAGCAGTTCTGTGGGTTTATGACAACCATACATTGTCCCTTTGTCACAGCCCCCTCACTGCTTAGGCTGTGGAGGGTCCCTTTGCTAGGCTCTTTCCCTGAAGGAGTTCAACCTTAACTTGTCTTCTGATGGCAGAGATAGCGTTCTGGGGCAGGAGCGACTGCAGGTGTGCGGTAACGTCCCCTTTCGAGTTCTTCCCTTTTTAGCTCGAACAGGTAAAATTTTCAGCTGGCTTTCTTAAACACTGTAAGGGCATTTCCTCCTATTTCAGTTCCTGCTCTTTTCACTGTCCCAGAAGTGTGTAAACTACCAGTCTTGATTGGCAATGTGAATGAGAATTACACATAAACATTTAACAGATATTGCATGTTGTACTTTTGTTTAAAGAATATCATTCCTGACCTCCGCAGTTTTAATGGACCAAAACAGAGATATTTAAATGGTGGGGAAAATCTTACGTTCTAACTAATCAATACATAGCATGGTTTTGTAATATCTGGTAAATTTTAAAACGTAGACCAATTTTAAGGGTTTAGACAACTAAGAAATACTAGATATTCACTTTGAATGGTGCATTAAGTCTGTGTTATGGAGGAAGAGGCACAATTAATTTGAAGACTGGAAGTCAGTTATCCTTCCAGGTAGGCTCCACTGAAAACACTGTTTTCCTTCAAACGCTTGAACTCATCCCTTCGTTTTCTGAATTTTCTGAAATGGAGGAGCAGTTCTTTTATAACCTGTGTGCTAAATGGGAATGCAGATATCTGCCTTCTGAAGTTAGCCCATGTCTGCGATGATCCTGAATCAAGGCAGATCCTTTGTTCCTTTCAAAATTAGCTGTTTTCTTTTTCTTCTTTTTTTTCCTTTTTATTGAATTTATTGGGGTGACTCTGCTTCAGGTACAAACTGATCCAGTATTATGTGCCCACTGCGGTTGTTGCCCGTTCTCTGAGTGACCTGTTGGTAGGCCCAGCCACTCAGGTCCCCCACCAGTTGTTCCCACTTCTCCGGCAGTGGTGTCACCGCGCCTTTTTGGCTGACTGTCCCAGTTGTGAATTTGAGGCAGATTTATCTTAATCTCTCTATGAACCTGAAATCATCTGCTTATTTGAAAACATGTTAAGTTCATCAATTAAAATCAACAACTCTTTAAAATGAGCAGTTGATTGATTCATTGGGGACAATTGAGATTATGTCATCCGTTTTCTTTGTTTTTATTTGTTGTCAAGTAGGTGTAGCCAGCCATGGTTTATGAAGTCAAGGTACTAGTATTAAAGAGTGTTTCTATCTTTCACATTCTGGTTTTCCCCTAAAAAAACTCAGTCCCATAAGCAGAATAAATATTTCTAAAATGTAAACCAAAAGTAATTTTATTTTATTTTTAATAGTTCATTTTTATGGTATTTTTCCATTACCATTTATCCTTCTTACACCCTCTTCTACCTCCACCCACCCCTTCCTCCCAAACCAAAAGTAATTTGAGACTGAAATAAAGAGTAATAAGCATTCATTTGAGCAAAAGGAGCTGCAGCCCTGGAGACACAGATTCAGGTAGCAACCTAAATTGTGTTCCACTGAGAAAATGGGGTGGCCTTCTTTTATAGCAAAAGTACCTACCCAGGTTCTCAATTAGGTCTGTTTTATGTAAATGACGTATCGAAATTGTGCATTTCGGACTGGAGAGGGAAGGTCTCAGTCCCTGGTAAAGACAAAATCAGGGTTTCTTTGTCGTTGTTGACACAGAAGTCATAAAAAAGCAAGGCGTGGTACAGGAAGCCCAGAGTACCATCTGAGAGTCTTCCTGGGACCTGTGAGAAGTCCCTGTCAGCAAATGACCGGTAGGGTCTTATTCGTAAAATTTGGGCCCTCAGTTGACCGTGGGAAATCCGTCGCAGGAGATAAATTCCTTCTCAGTATTCACATCAAATTAATCTTCTCAAGGCCCACAAGAACATTTCAAAAGATTTTTAAGGGGATATTTTCTTCTGGGAAAAGTAGTATCCAAAATATTTGTAAAATTATACATTTTAAGGTAGCCATTTACTAATCTTAAGGTACCATTTGAGGCACACCTAGAACCTCGCTAAATCAGGCATGCCAGAAATAATTGACCCCGAATACGAGGAATGATAAAATTTTGTTATGTGCTTTGGAGGGATGTTTCTAAACTGATATTCCTGAAATCTAACATAGAAGTCATGAAATACATTTAACCTTGGTGGCAAAAGCCAGTCTTCTGGATCTTCTGGTTGTTTGAGGACTAGAGTTTTAGTTTTGTCTTAGTAGAAGAAAAAAAACTGAATTTTTGGTCTATTTCCAAAGGTCTTGCAGATATTCTGTTTCATTACTGATTGATTAAATATCACCCTGCTGAAACAATAACCTTTGGCCTGCAGACATCACAAGAAATTGATAATGAATGAACTCTAAAGTAGAAAAACTTTCAATTCATAAGATTCATAGATTTAACTAAACTTTATTTGAAAAGCAAATTACTTAGTCCAAGCAAAAAAGGGAAATATAATTTAACAACACACTGTAGATAAATAATCAGCCTGCGTATTAGTGGGAAAGATTTATATATTGCTTTGCTTATTTAGTTTTCTTATGTCAAAAATACTGGCAAGCTTGTGAAAAAACTGGTAGGTGGAGGGCAAAAAGTAACCTCTGTCTAAACTTAGGAAAAACGTGTTTGGACATTTTACATGTGATTGTATGTTTTTATTGGCATCTCTGAAGTGAATTGATGTCATTGTATAACAGACTTTCAGAGAAAATTTTGTTGAATGTTATGTAATCAAATTCTCTCTGAATGATAAAACTGAATTTTAATGTTCTATTTCTGAATTGATAATTTGATATCACCGTTTTTTCCTGTGAGCCTTGCTTAAACTTGTACTTACTGTTTTTAGGTATCGCATGTACAGGAAAAGCCAAACAACAGGCTTCCCTTCTCTAATTACGATTTTCTCCGCACCAAATTACTTAGATGTGTACAATAACAAAGGTGAGTTCTGTTAAATCTCTTGTGGACTTTTGTAATATGTGTAATAATTTTTAAGTTTCATTCTTTTAGTTTGGTTTTAGTCAATATTTTAACCATTTTTTCCTTTACTTTTTCATTTATTGTTTGATGCAAATTTTTTATCTCCAGAGGTAAAGATTCAGTTGGTCAGCAGGTTCAGTTATGTTTTACCTCTTCTCCAGGCACTTCTAGGGTATAGCAGGGTTGACAGCTGCTGCTCTGTTAAACTATAGGCTTTAAAAGAAATTATAATTAGCAGTAATCCAAAATCATGTCCCTTAAGAAGGATGTGGATTTAAATAAGAATAGTGTGATTGTGCATGTAAAGAATCAAGAAAAAATAAGCGTAAATAATCTATAGCTTGAAATTCAGATTCTGATTGTATATTGAGAGCCTACTATGAGTCCGATCCTATGCTAGGAAAGTAATTATTCATTATTATTTTTTTATTTATAAGACTTCATAGTAGATATCACTAGCCCCCCCCCTTTATTATGCAGAGTGAGTTTGCGGTTGATTGTCTTGCCCAGGGTCACTCAGTTCAGTAGTGGTGAACTGGGCTCCACCCCAGGTCTTCTGGTTTGGCGTTCTGCACTTCCTCTCTGAAACGCCACACTTGTGTGCCTGAAAGAGACCAGGAAACAAGAGGGCATTATTTACTGACTACAAGGAAGAAAGGAGGGGCAAGGGACACAATCTTCTTTCATCAAGGTAATCTCTTCATTCAGAAACGATGAGAAGTGTAATAGCTCTGGCGGAAAGGGTGATAAAATGTGAAAAGCCATTAACTCTGGCTGGCGTTGGTCTGGGTAGTACATAGGTGGCATGTCTGAGTGTGGCTCTCTGAGATGAAGAAAAATGGAGACAGAAAGAGAAAAAGCAATCAAATGTTTGTGAGGTGAGATACAGCCCTGGAGAAGCAGGAAAAGGCAGCCTCATTTCTGAACCAGTCAGAAGTTCTAGAAGGAGCCATTCCCGTGCCTGAGTGAGTTGTGACAGTTGCTTCCTGTCACCAGCTGGAGTGCAGGTGCCTGAGGGGGGCCTTGGCCACTTTGATAACCAAGCGCCTGCTCTGTGTCCTCAGCCCTTCGAAGGTAGTTGTCTTGTTTCCGTCTTGTACTCCCCATTCCCTGTGGGAGGTAGGCCTCCCTTTTTGCCTGTGCCCTGATTTCCTGCTTAGCGCTTCCCACCTCCTCCTGCTCAGGGCTGGACCCTGACCCCCGTACGTTCGGGGCCCGGCAGGGATCCTGCTCCAAGAGGCAAACCTCATGTCATTACAGTGCTGCCATGTATCTTCCTGATCCTTGCCTCTCCCTAGACGCCTCTGCCTTGTCCTGCGGAGAGAGCTTCACTCTCGCCCTCCGCCCACGTAGCCCAGAGAGCAACGCCTGCGGGGCAGGGTGTGCTGCAGCCAGGTGGCCTCTTCCTCAGCCGTGGTTATCAGTAACATGCAGTTCCTGTCACAACCATGAATGATGCTGGGGGCAAGGGACAGTTGTCCCCCTTTTCTAGTTGCCCAGTTCCTAAAACAGAGACGCTACCATAGCACTCTGTGGCAAGAAGCATGCCAAGTAAAAGAAATGTGTTCTCAGCATGCAAGGGCTTATAAGCCAGGTGACAAAGATACTTGGATGATTGAATAAAAATATAAGGCACAATTAGATTAAGTATAAAGTAAGAGAGTCAAATGCTAAATACATTTGACAAGGGGTAATTCTCTAGAATTGTCAGGAAGGACCTTTTTAAGGTAAAAAATGATCTGTGTTACAAAGAGAAAGAGTTTGTCCACCCCACACTAGCAAAGCCAAACACTGGACACTGAGAACTGCAGTGGAGAGAGACTGGCTGTTCTGTTTGTGAATGGCACCATCCAGGAGAAGAGAAAGCTAATGCTCTGAAGACCTGACTCCTTGATGGTGTGCAGGTTACAGAGTCCAGAGGACACAAACACAATGCTCTGTGATTTGGGGGTTCAGAGTCATACTGGGAACTTACTGGTTGGAGGCGAGGAAAGGGTAATAAATCATTTCTTCGGGGCTTGACTACAGCTCTGAGGTCTTCTCCAGGGTCCAGTCTCATGGGAAACTGGCCAGGGGGATGTTCCACCTTAGGCATCAAGAGCTGAAAATTTGACTGAGGTCGAGATTTTATCTTTAGCGTGCCAGAGGTCCAGACCTTGTGGCCACCAGTCAGGTCTCAGCTACTGTCCTCGGAGGTTATTGATTGTTCTGGGGAAAGGCTAGGTCTTTGAGGGGTATGTGTATAGAGAGAGAGATGGGATTTCTAGAGCTGCAATTTAAAACTAAATGTAATCAAAGTCATAAGGACCCTCACTTTCAGTTCCTCCTCTTCTCCCTCAAGACATTAAAAAAAAGATTAACATTTGTTTAGAAAGAGGAAAAATATAAAGCCACGTCCAGTATCTTTTAAACTTATTTTTTCCCCAGGCAAATTCTCAATCTTGAAGCCTTTTGTATAAAACCCATAAGCGCTAATTCCCTTTGATAAGGTGAGGGTTCCTTGTCTTGGACCAGAGAGTTCCCTTGTGGTGCTTCCAGGGAGTGCAAGAACTCAGGAGGTCCCCTTGCTTGTCATGTCCCACCATGATCCTGTTATTTACCGAAAGTATATAAAATGTGAACACTGAGGATTTTGTTGTTTTATGTTACTAAAGAAATGTTTTTTTTTCTTTTAAACCTAGTGAAGGGAATGCCCAAACAAGTAATTTTCTTGGTGGAGATAGATTACTAAGTAGCATGTACTATACTTAAAAGGTTTTTTAACAACTAAAAAATCAGTTAAAAAAGGCAGAAGAAAATTGGGAATGTACTCCATAGGAACAGACTGAGACCCTTTCCTTTCGTCATCATGCTGCGTACTGCAGTGTGCTCGAGACCAATAGCCATTTGCCACGGAAGGTGAGCGTTGCTTCTGCGGTTCTGATTTAACAAGGTAGGGACTGGAGAGAGCCATACCCCTCAGTGCATTGCTAGCTTTGCGGTTCTGTAGGTCTTTCAGTGTATTCTCTTGCCTTCGGAGTAGATCACAATCGCTCAGAAAGTAGACGGAAGCATTTCATGTGGGGATCCTTTTCATAAAAGGAAAAATTCTCCTGAGGGGAAAAATAAACTGGTAAGAAGAAGAAAAATATACTCTCCAGTTCGAGCATAATTTCAAAAGGCTTTTGTGTGAAGTTTCGGAAACGCTTCAAAGCTGCTGTGCTAACACTGTGCACAGTGTGTGGGAGTGGGACCAGTCAGTCACTGTGGGAGTGAGGGTTACTGTCTTAGAATAAAGTAAACCCTAAAAGGAGTCTTCAAGTTCAGGGCAACAACGCTGGGTTGCAAGCACCTTCAAAACACAGTTAATGGAAAGATAGCAGTGAGAAGTGTGTGAGTCATTTGATTCTTAGATGTAGACGGTCATACATCTAAGAATCTAAGAATCTGGAATTATAACCTAATGGTTACAGTATGATTTGATTTTTATTTTTTTCCTGTTTTTTCTTTTAAGACTTTATTTGTTTATTTTTAGAGAGGGGGGAGGGATAAAGAGGGGAAGTGAAACATCAATGTGTGGTTGCCTCTCGTGAGTCCCCCTACTGGGGACCTGGCCCGAAACCCAGGCATGTGCCCGGACTGGGAATCAAACCGGCAACACTTTGCTTTGCAGGCCCGCGCTCAGTCCACTGAACACACCAACCAGGGTGTGATTTGATTTTTAAACTTTCTGCAAGTTAACTAATAGCCCTCTAGCAAAATGAAGGGATACGAATAGTGGGTATATTTTGCCGTCTTAAAACCAATAATAATTGTATGATCAGCTTCATGTTTAAATGAAAATAGCTCTGATTTGTTGCTCATACTTGCCTACAATTTAAAGCCAGCTTCCAGAAAGTTTTGATTGTGTAAGTGTCCCATCTGTGGGTGTGGCCCACACTAATTCACTCAGTTCACATCCTTCCCACCCATCTCCTTCTCACCCATCTGCCTGTTCCCAGCTCCTCACTCTGACAACTCCTGCTTACTCCTGCAAGACTCCAGGACAGAGGATGTAGATTTGAATCACAGCTCCACCATTAAACAACTTACTCACCTAATTTGATTGGCATACAGTGACATCTCTGTAAAATGGGAAAATAAATTATCAATAATAGATGAAACTGCTTTGAAAATAATGTTGTGCAGTATTAAAATACCATCACTGGATATGTTATATTGCTATTGTTACCAGTTTAGATCATTCAGGCCCCCGCTGTGGGGACCTGCTCCCCAGGAAGGACCCTCTGGCCTTCTAAGGGTTCTTTCTCCGTGTGGTGTCAATGAGCCAAAGAGCGTTCGGTAGCGCAGGCTGTATTCGATAGTCAGAGGATGGAGGAGTGGGAGTCAAAGTCACAGATCAACTTCTCGTTCTAGAGAAGTCTGGGGGGACTTTTATGGGGGCAATATAATGACGGGGAAGCATATGCATTAGTTTTGGGAGAATGAGCTGGTATCTTCCCAGAATTGGGGTCCAACCGCTTCTGCCCTTATCTAGTCCACTTCAATGTGTCGAGGCACCCAAGGGTGAGTCAGTTAGCATGCTAATGTATCATAATCGAGGTACAATAAGATTCAGGGTATAATGGAGTTCAGGGCCTCCTGGAGGTCAGGTTCAGCGCCATCTTGGTTCAGGCTGGCTCTGGTAGTTTTGCAGTTCTATCCCCCTTCCATCTTTTGTGTTTCTCCTGTAACGGAAATAGAAAGATAAGTGCATGTGGTTTTAAACAGCCTGAGGCCTACAGCCGTGGTGACACTCTTATGCCACGTGTCAGTGTGGAGCATCACAGAAGCTCCTGGCAGAATATTCCTCCCACTTAGCTTCTGAGTTATAATTTCACTCTGTGGGCTGAGCTACCTTTATGACCTGTCTCTCTGCTTCCCTCTGGCTAATTTACTTCAGCCAGATTGTTCCGTTCACAGCCCTGAGCAGCTTTTGACTTTCCCTTTTCCACACCTTGGCCCACACACTTTCTCCATCCGGAGCACTTGTCTCGCTCTTCTCCCCACATCTAAACGGACAGGCCCATCGCAGTCTGTGCCGCCACGAAGACTTTCCGTAGTCCTTCCCTGATGCCTGCAGTGCCAGGGATTGCCCTTGGACTTATCACTGAATTTTTTCTATTAGTTTTTCCTATAGTTAACATTCCTATAAATTCCTAATCAGATTGTAACTCATTTGAAGCAGGGGCTTTTTGATACACATGGTAAATCCAAGTAGCATGCCTTATACAAGGTAGGCCGTCAGTACAGGCATTGATGGAAGCATTTTCTTTCTGGAAGTTAATAGCAAGACAGTGCCCAAAAGTACTCTATCGGTATTGATTCACAGAGCTTTATCTCACTTGAAATTACTGCCGTAACCAGGGAAGATACCCTTTCTAAATTTGAGTTAAACATTGGCAGAGCAATTTGTACGCTTAAATTGTTTTTCTCTGTGAACCTGTAGCCCTGAGGGAAAAGCTATTCATAATTACCCAGATATGCCAAACAGAAAGAAAATTGAATAATGAAACACTTCTTCTCCCCTCTCCTTCTTTCCCACTTTCTCTGTCTTAATATTTTGCCACCTGGAAAAGTGACTTCTAACCTCATCCACTCACCAGTGCAGTCCACCTTTATTGAGCACTTACTGTCTACCCAGCACCATGTTAGGCGCCAGGGGTGTGAAATAAATAAGACAGATGGGGCCTTTGCCCTGCCTGGGATAGATAATCTGGTCTGGGATAGACATTAAGTAAATAATTCCACCAGTAATTATTTAAATATATTTGGCAAATACTCCAAAGAAGAGAGTGGTATGAAGTGAGGGTAGAAATTCGTGTTTGGGGACAAAAGGAAGTTTAATGAGGAAGTACCCCTTAAGTGATGGTAGAGTAAAATCTTTCAGTATCAAGACATACAATGGCGAAGGTGCGCTCTGCCTTAAACTTTATAGTTTGGCTGAAAACTGTAATGACCCTCCGGGAAAATGTGTTTTAAACCATGGGGTAAACAATTAACTCCTTTTTTCCCTATGATATACCTGTGCTTCAAGGAAGTTTAAAGTAAATTGTAGCAGGTTCCTGTGTGGTTCGTTTGCTGCAGTTCAGAGTTGTTGTGCGGGTTGCTGAGTGGATGGGTGAGTGGGTATGTGACGTAGACGTAGAGAAAACATGTGCCAGGGGGTATAGCTCAGTTCCAGGAACAGGTACTGACAGTAAAATTAAGTAATTAAGGAAGTTTATTAAATGAAGTGTATTTGGATTTTAGAGGAAAATCTAAATGGCAAACAAATTGATACAGCAATCATAACCAAAGATTAAAGGGACAACAAAGAAAATCAATATGAAGGTAGGTTAAGGAAGAGAGAGGAGGTAGAAAATCAGGTGCCAAGGATGGACAAGAAAAGCATTACTTCCTAAAATTCTGAGATACAAATGTCTACCCTTTTTGATAGGGAAAAATGTATTTTGATGTTTTAGACTTCTAAACTTGGCAATATGATAGAATTACTTACCAAAAGCATTTTAGTCTTATCAAAACCTGACACTTTCAAGTATTTTCAAACATCCTCAAATATTTTCCAATCGAAAAGTAGTCAGGGGCTTCAGGAAAATACCATTTATAACAGAAAGGTAATTTATTGCTTGACGGGAAGATACCATTGGAGAGGAGGACTGAACTGCTGATAGAGTGGACTAAGGTAAAAATCTTACTGGCCGTCATGACATAAGCGCAGGGGAGCACATGCAGCACGCCTGAGGCCCGAGTGCCTGAGACCCCTGACTTCCCGCAGGAGCAGTCCGCAGTCAGCGCTTGGTGACGCCGTCAGCACAGCAGGGTGTCGCCAGGCCTGAGAATCTCATTCCAAACTGCACCACAGTTCTTTCATACTAGGGGCTTCTTTCACAATTCAGGAATAACCATCATAACTTAGAGATACCTGGTGCCCACCTGGTTCTGAAGACAAACGCATGACTAACTAGATTGGGTCCTTATCCTGGGTGGGAGAGGGAGATCCGGGCTGGGGATGTGTCTGGAAGGGAGCAGAATCTATGCCCAGGGAGTCTTGAGTAGTGTTCTGTAGAGCTCTTGTTCTTCAGCACGTGAAAAAGCTTACTACCCAACAAAGGTGTGCAGTTCCGACAGCAGAGGCCATTTCTCTAGACTCTTGGGCCTGTCTTATCTTGGTCAGAGCCTTTGGCGTTGATGTAAACGTTTTTAAAGCCACAGGCGTAAATGTAATCCTAGTTGCTTTACATGTTGAATACAGTTAATTCAGATACTTCGTCCTATGGCAGTCGTTTTCCCAGCTCTCTTTTTTTCTGCCATTATCTCAAATCTAAAGAACCTCTTAATTGGTGTTGAGCAACTGTTTGCCCAGATCATTTATTTCAATAGAAAAAATGTAAATACCTATCACTATGGCATTTTGTTATGTGATATTTGCCAAGTAAGCCGAGTAGTTTTTTTGTTACTGATACAAAACAGTACAATACCACCCCACTGAAAAAAATTTATTCCTTTGTTTATTTAATAAATATTTTTATTCTTTAGCCTGATTAATATTGGTAGAACTGTACACACTAGGAAGATAATTTTATAATGATTTTTAAACCTAGGTGAAGCTACCAAGAAATGGTATAGAATATAAACACTTATGAAGGAGCAAAGCAGCAGCCATGAATAAAACTCTTAGTCTTTACTTTTTTATTATCAGTATGAGGTGGTAGAAAAGAAATTTATGTAGACATCTAAGACTAAAGAGAAGTTGAGATTAGGAAACCGGGATTAGTTTTCAGAGAAATCCTCCGTGAGATGAATGGATAAAATTAACTGCAGAGGCATCAGCAGCGTCTTATTTCACTGCCTTTTGTACTCAGGACTCTTCGGTGTGTGGCATTGATCTGTGATTACAATTTCCTACACCACTGCCGTTGTCATCGTTACCTTGAGTGATGTAGCTTGGTGTATGTTTCTAAAGTCTTAGGTTGGTAACGACATGTTCAGTAAACATAAATGCGGGCTGGAGCAAAAGTAGGTTTCCGTTGTTCGTACGGAAAGTAATACAGTAGCAAACAGTGTTTCATGTACTCACAGCCGTAGATCTAGTCTTGCTCCACCCTGTATCGTCCTTTAGCTGGGATAGCATGTTATACGAATGCTATTTATTTTGTTCCTATACATAACGTATAACAATAACAGTAATAACTCATATTGAGCACTTAGGATTGCCAGACATTGCTCTGTGTTTCATTTTATCTATCAAAAATTGTATGAATTACATTGTAATCTTGATTTTATTGATGAAAAACTAGGGCACAAAGGGGTCACATACTTTTCCCAAGGTTCACACAAGCTAGTTAGGTGGGAATTATAAAATGGCCAACTATTAAAAATAGGTAGCCCTCCTTTCTTGCCCTGGCTGGTGTGGCTCAGTGGATTGAGTGCTGGCCCACAAACCAATGGGCCACTGGTACAAGTCCCAATCAGGGCACATGCCTGTGTTGTGGGCCAGGTCCCCATTAGAGGGTGTACGAGAGGCAACCACACATTGATGTTTCTCTCCCTCTCTCTCCCCCTCCATCCCCCTCTCTCTAAAAATAAATAAATAGGATCATTTAAAAAAATAGGTAGCCTTCCCTTCCTGAGGAATTTGAAACTGAGTTATGGTATTTTACATTTTTGTGTGCTAAATGTTTTATCTGACTGTGTATATTGTGTATATTAATCATATATTTTTTTGATCTTCTTACTTTGAAAATGACAGGACAGGCATTATTATCCCTGTTTTACAAGTTTAGAAGGTAAAGCCCAAATAAGGAGAAATATTTGCCCAATTTCACAGTTACTGACAGAACCAGTATTGTTTTTACTCTTATCTATTTTGAAGACTCTTTTAGAGTTTTAAAACTGAGTTTAGCCTGTGCAGTGACATATTACCTTTGTCCTAAATTCCCTCATGCTCCCCTCAGACTTCTCTTTATATGTGGCTAGTTACATTTTTAGTGTCCGGACAAGTTTTATGTTTTTGAAATTTTTTTTGCTTTTCTTGCCTGCCTTCTTTCTTTCCTTCCTGTCTTCCTTTGTCTTGTCCTTCCTTTCGCTATTTCCCATCCTTAGATCATTTCCTCACCCAACACTGCTGAACGCTAACCACGCGCCAGATATGGTATAAAGCCCTACGAGAGAACGAAAGAGATCTGTACTTCTTCATCCCTTCCGCCATCTTCCTGCCACTTTACCAAAAGTTCTGTATTTCAGTAATGATCTGGTTCAGAATTTACTCACATACTAATAAGAGAAGCACATAACACATGCACACACAATCATCATATGGGCTCATATTATTTTATAAATATACCTGGTGCTGTCTCTTTTCTTCATGTAAGATAATATAAACCAAATTTTGTGTAGGAAACTTATAACAAAGTTACAGAAGGTGTTGGCATCAGTGGTTCTGTGAAGGATGGGTGTACAAGGTAAGGGGATTGGAGCAACAGCCAGATGTAGGCACAAAAGTATGATATATAGTAACGTGTGCAACTTGATAAATACAAAATCAATAGCTTCAAGGAAATTAGAGATGCCTCCTGACTGTATCCATTAATAAAATAGTTCAGGTTGGTTGAAATTCAGTCATTACATGGAACTTGCTGAGAATAGGTTGTGAAGGCCTCATGTTAAGTACTGAATCATTGAGACATTACATTTCTTAAGAAACCCATACTGAAGAATATCATTATGACAAATTACCTGAAAATCGAAGAAATGAACTCCATCTTCATAAGTGACCTGAGTATAGAGAAAAAGTAAGTTACCAGTGTGGTGCTTATCAAATACCTCCTCATGAGTCAGTAAGTTTTGCTTAACCTACATCTCTGATAATAATTGAAAAAGGAATCTTTTGGAAACATACTTTATCTGGCAAGGAGAGGACATTCACAGGGCAAAAATAAACAAAAGGAAATGAGTTAAAAGTCAGATTTTTGAAATGGAAGGAATCCTAGAGATTTTGTTCACAGATGATATGATAATAATATGTACTATGAAGACTGTGCATGTATGTAAACATATATATATATTCTCACATAATCTTAAGTGAAAATTTTACCTAAGAGATCATTTTTAGGGGAAAACACAGATATTCTTTTAAAAAAATGATAGCATCTCTCCCAGAATCAGAGCCCTTTCTTGCAGTGTACCAACATAACCCTCAGTCCCTGCCAAAATACGTTATGGATACATAGGTCCTACCTCAAAAGTTTACCTATCCAGTGATCATCCCTCCTTCTGTGATCGTAGGTTTTGTGAAACAACACACTAGTTTTTCTGCTAGGGTTTTTGCAGGTCAAAGAATTGAGAAGAAAAAACATCCTGGGTCTATTGAGCACTTTTTTCCTATTTCTGCATAGATTATAATGATTTCAGAGTGCCCCCATTTGCTTTCCTCTCGTCTGTGTTTATTTCCTGTCCCTGTGCCCCATCTTTTGAAGATGGGAATGGATGGTCAGTTAAAATTAAGGAGATAAAACATTTTAGTAGAAGGGCAAGAAAAGGAACACAGTTTGTCATTTCCATTCTCTGACTTCTCCTCTCCCCTATTTGAAAACAGCCCTAGGAGTGTTGAGAATGCCTGAGGTAGGTTGGGTGTGTTATAGTTAATAAAGGCTTTCAGAAAGGGAGCTTTGTATTTCCCTTGCCATCCATCTGGAATGTGCTGAGCTCGTGATTTGGCGAGCTAGTCAATGCATCTTGCTAGCAATATTTTGACAACTTCCCTTAAATTAGAAGCTCTCTTTTGATCTTTCTATGTTTGTCACCTCTTACCCTGTCACCAGCTTCCCTGGTGATAGCAACTGTAAAGAAGATGTTGAGAAATGTTATTAAGTTCCTATGAAATATGGGGTTTTGTGTCTCATTAAAATTTTCAATTTTAAAGTAGGCAAGACCCCTTTAATTTACGTATTTATATGTGGCCTAGCGATTAGTGCGTGGCTTGGCAGACAGAGGGATGGAATAAGATCTAGATTCTGTTCCTACTGGTGTCATTAGAAACAGTGGAGGTTCAGTGGCCCTTCCTGTTCCCGAGTAGGACCAGCCCCCAAATCACTGATTTTGTATCTTCTACATAAGCATGTCTGACACGCTTGCGCAGGGGCCTACGGGTACAATGAGATGACTGAACCAAGTAATGGCATAACTTTAATACCATAATTTTGGCCTCAGAGAAGAATTAGCACTCAGGCCTCCAGATTCATGAGGATCAGTGTTGTTTTCATTATAGCAAGTTTTCTTCTGACTATTCTTTATACCTGCACGTACAACACAAGAACCTTTGTTTCTGTGCCGTCTGGTCTGCTCTAAATTATGATTACTAATGTGAGGCCTATGAATACATGTCATAATCCCTCTCCAGGCCTCTGACACAATCGTTAAATGACACTAGGTCGTGTGGATAGAGGAGTTCCTTGATGGGGGACTTTGTTCTTTTTTCCTCTCTCTGTTTCTCAGACAAGGTCTCAGGAGGTGGTCTCAAGTGATTCTTGAAGTACAACCACTTGTATTATTTATATTGCACTGGAGACAAATGTCTTGCAAGGACTTCAGAGAAGAGCACATTGTTAGGGCTCCAGTTGACTGTTGTAATCCCAGTGACAGTCAGAGGCAGGTGGCCGGGGCAGAAGATGTGGGAGGTGAAAGAGAAATGTTAACTGTGAGTTTTGTGGCTGTAGATATTTGGAACTGTTTTGGTTTATTTTTTTAATGTATTTTTCTAACATATTTGTTATATAAAACATCAAAATTTATGAGTAGCTTATTAGTTAGGTTATTTGAAAAGTATTTTTGCATGAATATTTTATGTTGCTGAAGAAAAAAGAATATATACTGTTACATTTGTATTTTTTAAACTATAGCAAAATAGTTTAAAAGTTCTATTAATAACCTCGAAAATTACTGAGAATATTAAACAATCATTGTACTAACGATGAGGTCTTTGTTTCAGAGTTCATTAACATCATCAGATCTAGAAGAAGTTGTAAGTCATTTAGACAAACCCATGTGGTTAGATGAGGTAATTGAGATCTAGAGACATTTAGTGACTGGGGGTCTCGCGAGTAATTAGTGACAGAACCCATCTAGCCATCCGGGTTCTTGGCCTTCCAGTCCAGTGCTCCTTTTTAAAAAAAAGAATAAATGTAGAGGGAGAATCTGTGTCCAACATTTGATAGGCACTGAATGATTTATGTCGTTAGGGTAAGAGTACCATGGAATGCTAGAAAGATCAGGGACTTTAGATTCAGGCCCACACTGAGCTTTGCTGCCTCTCAAGTGTGATCTTGGGCAAATAACCTCTATGTTTGCTTATTTTTAAAACACAAATTATAAGAACCACTTTCGAGGATATTGTGGAGATTTGTGATTGTTTGTAGAGGACCAAACATAGTGCCTGGTATTCAGTAGATGCTAAGTAAGTGTAGCTATTGTTAAAATTTATTATTTCTGCTGTTAATGAAAATAAAATCTGATACAGTATCTGCTTTATTAGTAAGCATTCAGATAAATTGTGTTGCATAATGTCAAATGAATAAATACTTTATCTCACCCGCTACCAAACAACCATTTTAGCTACTGCACAACCCTTACCTTCACCTGTGAATTTGTGTCCTGTTTTTCTCAAACTTATATTTTGGCAAAAGCTAAAATGTCTTTAATTATGAATACCATACTGAAAGTTAAATTATTGTAACAGCTAGGGCTAGAATTCATATAAATGTATGAGAGACAAAAGGGAAAGGTAGAAAGGCCATGAATTTGGTGTCAGTAAAAGCTGAATTTAACTATGAGTGAGATCAGCCCTGTCTGAGGTGCCTCAGTGGGTTGAGTGCCGGCCCACAAACCAATGGGTTGCAGGTCCGATTCCCAGTCAGGGCACATGCCTAGGTTGCAGGCTAGGTCTCCAGTAGGGGGTGCTCAAGAGGCAACCACACATCAATGTTTCTCTCCCTCTCTCCCTTCCCTTCTCTGTAAAAATCAATAAATAAAATCTTTAAAAAATAAATACATAAATAAGAGTGAGGTCTTCTAGTTGCATGGTTGCATGGTCTTAAGCAAGTCACTTCACTTCTCAGCCTCAGTCCCTTAGTCTGTAACATACAGGCAGTCACACCTGCTTCTCAGATTTGTAGGAAGGATTAAATTACATATTATATAAAGCCTCTCCCAGTTCTGCAGGGCATTATGACACTTAATTTCCTTCCTTTTGCTCTACTAACCTTATGCTAACAAAAACTGGGAGAAACTTAGAGGACAAATTACTCTTCAAAAGGACGAGTTAGAATGTTAAACCATGTTTGGAAGATCTGAGGCTCCACTCTTGCTATAAACGCAGCATTCCGAAACAATGAAGGCCTTTTACCACAGAGCCGGTGCTCGGGCAGCGCTCGCAAAGGGGGGCAATTCTTTCTCTCTCCCATCTGGCGGATGAGAAGCACTGGTCTAGTAATTTACCACGTTTTCTTCATTTTATGTGTTTTATGAATGTGTCCTGAGGCCAAATGACATATGGCACAAATGAGAGGGTAATGTGAGGAAGAATGGGTTTACAGAAATCTGCAGAATTCAGAAATCCATGGGAAGAGGAGGGTAACTCCCTTCAGATCCAAGTTAACTGCACTGTCTTCAGTTCTTGTCCCCAAGGTGTCTGTAATTCTGTTCCCTATAACTCCCCAGCGGTTAGGCAGAAACATGATTCAAAGCAGAGACCTTACTTTTCTGCAAGCTGCTAAAACCTTCAACATATTATTAGGCTGTAATATAATACATGTAGTATCCAAATCACAGAAAACTGTGTGTGCCCCCCCTATTCTGCACGGATCAAACCGGCCAAGAAGATTAAGTTAGTCCTGGACCAGTTGAACAGCAGCATTGCCATGGTGGCATGTGGCCAGAATAGGGATGAGCAGGATGAGGAAGACACTCGAGAAACCATCTCATATGAGGAAGGGTCAAACAAGGGACTTGGGAGACAGGAGACAGGACGCAGGTCTGCCCCAGGGTGACTGTTATCGGGAGACCTTCACCTGAGGCTGACCCTCAGCTGCAGGGACTACCTGGCCCTGGTGTTCCCTGCACGGTGACATCCACTTGCCTCCTGAGACCTCAAGCGCAGGATTTCAGGTGGCCCAGGTTGGGGGGCCAGGCCATTGGCAGAGGCAAACACCTCTGGAGAGTTCCCTCCGCCTTGCACAACGATGTTTGGGGCAGAGGGGTTTGGGAGCCCTCCTGCCCTGTAGGAGCAGCATCCCTGACTTCTCAGTTAGATGTCAGAAACAAACAAAAAGTCTGAGGTGCTTTTGGGGGGCAGGGTTACAAATCGCCCTGAATAAAAACCTCTGCTCTAAGGAAAATGAGCATCTTTGGGTTAAAAACAAATTTTCACAAACACCACAAGGAAAGAATCCACTATGGGAGGCAGCAGAAACAACAGACCAGACATTTCAGATGTTGGAATTATCAAAATATAAGATAACTTTTATATAACTAAGGAAATAAAAGATCCTTGAAAGTATGAAAAAAGAGGAGATTAGTAAGAATGTTCTTGAAGACCACTGTAGGGGAAAGGGAATGTCCGGAGCACCGTGCTGAAGTGGTGGTGTGTGCGGCATAAAGAGCAGAAAGTCTGCTGTACGATTCTTGTCCTTAACGAAAGGGAGGGGGGTCGGGTATCTGCACGCACACAGAGGAGCTGTGGCCAAAACTGAGTGATAAATGCAGCAGAGAAGAGTAAGTCAAGGGCTTTTGGAATTCACCAGAAGGAATCAGAAAACACTTCACTGAGGGAATAGTGTTTGGACTGGACGCCAAAGAACAGGGAGAATTTGGATATTCAGAGGTTTCTGAGAAAATATTCCATGTGGAAGAGCACATACAGAGTTATGAAAGCCATGTAATGTTCAAGATACCATTAAGTAAGAAGGGATATTAGTGCAGATCTTAATATAAAAGCTCAAACCCAGTAAACTTTCAATTGCTTTTCAAAAATAGATTTTCAGGGCTGCCTTTGTTTTGTTATCTATAATCACATACTACAACACACCGTTATGTAAAAGTCGGTCTAAAACTTAAAAAGTAATGAAATAATTTTCTATATTTCAGACCCCTAAACAACAACAGGAAAAAAAGTCTTGTGACATCATCTAGGATCTGTTCAATAATCTCCACTAATAAAATGCTGGTTATGCCGTGATAGGGTAATCAAAATAACATGGTGTCAAAGTTCAGTCCTGACAATTCCCCAAAACCTAAAATTGTCTATTCATAGAAAAAAGTGACCCCATTAAAGTAGGTAGCTTTTCCTTCACTGAAAGCACTCACTGAGTCCTGCTAATCCTGTGTCCGGATTACTAGGGCATGAATTTCTAAACCTGGGTGGAAGTGAGACGCTGGGGACCTCTACGTGAGGCCATCTGCAGCCTACAGACACCCAGAACGCAGAGTGAGGGACAGATTCGTTTTCCTGAAGTATGGATGATTCATCCTTTTCAGAAACCAAGGGTGGAGTCAGTCACCAGCATATTATTTAATGCAGAATTCAGTCCAAACATTTACTTTGTCAAGTCAAGAACACAATCTACTTTAAACTGCTTAGTGTACATACTGTGAGTTCTACTGGAAGAAAGTGTGTCTTTTAAAAAATAGAATAAATTCTGTACAAATACTTGACACTATTAAATTATGTCAGAAAAAACTAGGACAGTTTTATTAGTATCATCAGATATTAACTAAGACCAAAATGTTCTTGGATTCAATTAAACATTTTATTAACTACTTTATATGAATATTTGCCAAATTACAATGCCATTTCATATTTAGTATTTATATATTGTACAGTTACATATTACACCGAATGAAGTTTTAAGTCCATAAGTACTGTAACCATTCATGATTAATTAAGCTATTTGCCTTGGTGTTTTGGACTCAAGTCAGACAGTTGAATTTTCTTGATCGACCAAAGCCATGTGGAAAGGCAGGAATCTGCGCTTGTGAATCTAACACTCTTCTCTTTGTTTGCAGCTGCAGTATTGAAGTATGAGAACAACGTCATGAACATCAGGCAGTTCAACTGTTCTCCTCACCCGTACTGGCTTCCAAATTTCATGGATGTGTTCACGTGGTCTCTGCCATTCGTTGGGGAGAAAGGTGTGTTGTGGAATCCTGGAGTATTCTTAATGAAATGGTGTAGGAAGGAGAGGAGATGGAGGCCGTTTTACCATGAAACACCTTAACCCGCCCCAGCGACTCTCAACCGTGTGCCGCAAGGATGTTTAAAGCATGCCGTACCTAACCGTTTACTCAGGGGCACGGGCCTCATTGTCTTCATACTGTCAAATACAAGCATGACAACAGCCAACGCAATAATAGCCATCTGGTGTGAATGAGTCAGAATTATACCTGTTTTTTGTCGGATGGGCAAAAAGTATATTTTTCATGTGCCACAGAATTTTAGTAATTAGTTTGTCTGTGCCATGAGATGAAAAAGGTTGCAAATCACTGGCCTCCCCAATAACACGCACAGGTTATGCCATGAGAGGTATGATTTGAAAGTGTCAGTGAGGATCCTATTAACAGAGTACAGTGAACGGATTAAGGGGCAATAAAAGAAATATGGAATATTGGAATTAATATAATCACAGAATAATACAACTCAGAAATAACAGAGACACATATTTAACTGGCTTCAAGTCATAATGACTGCCTTTTAAAAAAGTCTCTTTGTGTTATAATTTAAAAATGCTATTTTATTTTACAAACTACTTATCAAATTAAAACGTTGAGATAGCAGCGCTCTCCTCACATTTCTGTCCTAGGAGTGACCACTGATTAACAGCGATTAATGACTACAGTATTTTGAAGGACTACATGTACAACACCAACAAAATAGTTTATTAAAAACAGTGGCCATGACTGTGTTACAAGAGGAGACAAATTTATACTTAAAAAGTTGTCTATTAACTTGCCCCAGTTTTCCAGAAGAACTGATCTGCCTGCCTGCCTGCCTGCCTTCCCCTTTTGTTTTGTTTTTATGTTTTGACCTAAACCTCACCAAAAGTGTGAGAAGGGGCCTGCAGACAGCGGGCTTGTGCTTTTGCTTCAGGAGGCCTTACGGTAACAGACGACTGGTCTTCCTGCGTCTCCACACGCAAAGTGTGGGAAGGTGAACGGCATTGTCATAAAGACTTGCGTTTGCACGCATTTCAGAAAAATGATGTCCTCTGAGAGGGTTATGGAGAAAAGCCTCACATATTTCTGAAATGTTTGTTTATTTATATTAATACATGCAATATTTACTTCCTACAGTGTTTGTTTTTTTTTCTTTAAATGCATTTCTTTAAAATGACTAGGAAGTTATGAATTGTCAGCAAAGAAGTCTTCCCTTTGTGCACCAAAGTGTGTGACAGTGAATTGTAACAGTCTCTGGTAAACGTCTCCAGTCCTACACCGTGTCCCCATTCTGTGGCACTGGCCAGATCTCAGACACCAGTGTCCCGTGTGTGTTCCCTGGAGACAGAGGCTGTGCACAGCTGACCTTTGAATTCCCGTGAATTGAGTCGTTTCCATCAGTTATTCAGAGTTCGAACATCTATGATAAAGGAACAGAGTAATATAATTGTGCACATAATTCACTTTTGATAATTAAACTGAAGCTCTGGGTTAATGTTCCTCCACTAAAGGTTTGCTCTTTATAATGTATCTTCAATTCTAGAAGAACATTGATTTTAAAAAGTAGCTCTGGAAGAAATAGTGGACAAGCACTTTTCACATTCATGATAGAACCCAACCTGATTTCTAAAAATGTTAAAGGTAAATAGTATGCACATTGGTGTAAAAGCGATGCAATACTAATTTTTGTACACTTTTACATAATCTATTTACTCAACTAAATTTCTTATTCAACTTACCCAACCTTTATTTTTAATGTACTTTTGATAATAAAATGTAACAGTATCTACAATAAAGTATTCATTTTTTAAATTAATATTATTAAAATGACTTCTAGTATACTAATCAATCAACAAAATTTATTAAACACAAATCACATGCCCATCAGTGTGCTGGGTTCTCTAGAGAATTAAAAAAATAAAAAATAATTTAAAAAGAGATCCACCGTGTACTTAGACCCTGCTGAACAGAAGTCTGTAATCTGATCTAAATCTAGATCTCATTGTACAGATAAATATTCAGCCCTGGCTGGTGTGGATCAATGGATTGAGTGCCAGCCTGTGAACCAAAGGTTCGCCAGTTCGATTCCCCGTCAGGTCACATGCCTGGGTTTTGCAGGCCAAGTCCCCAGTGGGGGGCGTGTGACAAGCAACCACACATTGATATTTCTCTCCCTCTTTCTCCATTCCCCTCACTAAAAATAAATACATAAAATCTTTAAAAAATAAAAATATTTGTTAAAAAAGAAAAAAGTTCCATGGTAACCTCCTTCATAGATTTATAGTGTATTCATTTTCTCCTTCATAGGTTCACATCCATATATGTTCACATCCACATATGTATCTATTGTCTATTGACCTATAGCTCATAAACCTTACCATTAGGTTGTGTACACATGAGCTAATAATTTTATAGGGTCTATATGGAATCATAAAGCCTCTTAAAGGTTTATGACCTAGGTTTTATAGAAACTGCTTTGCAGGAGGTTCTACACACAAACCAGGTAAGAAACGTCATTGCTAAGCTTGCTCATTAAAAGTTCCAGAGTAATAATTAAGGTGGTAATAGAAAATCTGGACTTTTGTTTTCTTCTCTCTAGTGACTGAGATGCTGGTAAATGTTCTTAACATCTGCTCAGATGATGAACTAGGGTCGGAAGAAGATGGATTTGATGGTAAGAGGCTTGAAACTTTGTGCAGATTTGCCAGATAAATTCCATGGTGTCTCATAGCTAACCCTATGAATGAATTTCTAAGATTTGGATTTTTTTAAATTATATGATTGAGATGATAGATTATAATTTCTGTTTGCTCTGAAAAAATACAAGAAACAAAAACCATGAGAAAATTTTCCCATTACCCTGGAAACATTAAGTAGTGAACTATTTTAGTAACCATTTTTCAGTATTTCACATTACTAAGTAACTTTTTAGATTCCTTGATTTAAGAAAATGTAATCTTTTATTTTTTAACAGATGTTACCATTTACTGGGTAACTTTTAGTTAAATGTGCCCTTTAAATGAGGTTGCTCCTGTCAATTATTCAAATTTTGATGTCTATGATGAAAGAAGATATTTACATTGATATGTTGGTATTTACGTCAACCCCAATATTTTCTATATCTCTAATAACTAATGAATAGCTCTTAGGTTTTTCAAATTATTGTTGTTTCTTAAGATGCTGTTCATATTCAGTTACCATAGAAAAGAATGCTTACTCTGTAAAAGACAAAGATCGATGAGGTTAAAGATGAAGAGAAAAATTACTCTGGTCCTTATAAAAGCACCCAAAAATAAGTGGAAAGTAGCAAAAATGTGGTTAGAAGAGGAAAGGGCCAGAGCACACTTTATCTTCGTAGACATTTGGGAAGCACCTGCCCGGTGTGCTGCACTCAGAGGATTCCAAGCTTCCTATGACCTGGTGAGACTGCAGTCTGGTTAGAGAGACTAACACACAAACAGCTGATACCAGCAAAACGAGACAGTTTGTAAAATAAAGGGCGAAGGTAGCAGGGGAAACAGGTACTGTGGCAAGTTTAAGTTGATAAAAACCTTTACCTTTAAAAATTGTGTTTAAGTAAAAAGAGAAGAGAAAGTGGCCCTTTCTGAAAGTTGTATCTGAGCAGCATGACCTAATATTCACTTGGGTTTAATACAGGTTGCCTGTCTCAGTGCAAAATACCCAAGGCTGCAGGCAAAAGTAAAATCGAAGTGTTCACTCACTCAGAGGAATTTAGTCTGTGTACTTAGGTAGATTTAAAGTGGTGCCGTTATCCTCAATATCTCATAATTTTACCCCTTCTATACATTTCTTGTCTCCATGTACTACTCTCCAGTCAGTTATCACATGGCAAGGGGGTGTACAACATAAGGAAGGAAAGAGAATGAATATATAGGTATATACTCATATATTTATATACACATACACATATATACACACACACACACTTTTACTAGGTTAGAATTATGTAAAGAATACTTATAAAAACTTAAATAAATATATTTATATATTTTGGAGTATTTGGGAGATCAGTGGATATTTTGTGCTTTACCGGATTCTAGATGGTCCATATGTTATAGCCACAGTTTGCTACTCTTAACTTTTCCATAGATACTGATATCATTTGACAGATAAGATAATATTTTCATGATGGCAGAAACTTTTTTCCTAAAGGAAGGCTACCAACCTGATGAAATCTAAATCTTAAAATCAACAAACATGTTTCAATGCATGCCTCTCCCTATCTTCCTTTTATTCCTCAGAAGAAATTCAGTCAGCATTAATACAGTGATACTCCTCTGTTAACAAATCTCAGTTGTAATTAAGTTCATTGGACAATAATTATAATATAGACAATATAATAAATGTGTATCATATTGTATAAAATAAGTAGACCTGCAGAGGTCTGTAATTACACGTTAATCCATTTGCTCAGTAAATATTACTGGGCACTGACGATGTGCCAGGTGTTAGAGCCCCAAACGCCTGCACATTTCAACAGTGCAGGTGCGCCTCCACAGTGAAGTGTTACCAAGACTCATTGTTTACTTCATTGAAAGTGAGTTGTTATTACCCACTTTCTCAGTCACTTACATGAAAGGATACATTTTGTGATTTACTCTGCTTTAAAATTATTAGTTCAGTGTGCTCTGCTCATCAGCACTGGCTTTTTAGCCTGTTAACTCCAATTATAGAAGTGAACATCCTTTTCAAGGCATTTGGAAGAATTTTTTCTTTCTAAGCAGACTGCTGAAATCTCACTCTGCCGCATTTTATTTTTCCAATTTTTGACTGGATCATATTATTTCTATTTTATTTTTGGTTATTATAAGATTCTTTCTTATTGCATTTTTCCATTACCATTTATCCCCTTTATACCACAACCCGCCTCCCCGCCCCACAAACTACACTGTTGTCCAGGTCCAGGAGTGCTTCATCCTTTTTGCTCAACCCCTCCACCCCCTCACCGCCCCCCGCTTCTGTAGTCCTGCTCTCTGCCACATTTAAATGGAATTATACGCAGCAGAGAGAAAGAAGGAGCTTATACCCTTTGCAACAGCATGGATGAAACTGGAGAGCATTATGCTAAGTGAAATAAGCCAGGAAGTGAGGGACAAGTACCATATGATCTCACCTTTAACTGGAACATAAGCAATAGAAGAAAAAAGCAAACAAAATATAACCAGAGACATTGAAGTTAAGAACAATCTAACAATAGCCAGGGCGGGGGTGGGGGGTGGGGGCGGGGATAGTGGGAAGAGGGTATTACAGGAACTACTATAAAGGACACATGGACAAAACCAAGGGGGAGGGTGGAGAGGGGGGAGGGAGGTGGGTTCACCTGGGGTGGGGTAGAGGGATGGGGAGAAAAGGCATACAACTGTAATTGCATAACAATAAAAAAAAAAAAAAAAAATCTTATGTCAGTCTCGCAGAGAAAAAGCTACGGCCTCTAAATACGATCTTTCAGCGCATATCTCATATATATGCCCTCTTAGGGGAATAAAAAAGAAAGCAAAATTATTAACTAAAAGTACATTTGACATAAGATATATTACATTTCGGAGTACACAACCAGCAGTGTTCTTTAGGACTTTCATTAATACGACACAAAAGCTATAGAAAGGTGCTTAAAGAACAACTTGTAAAACTCCCCAGAACTCTTTGGCTCTCTCTGGAACTGCAGTTTATTGAAGTTTCTTTTCCTTTTTTTGGTGATAGTATTTTCAATCTTAGGATAAGGTTTCCAGTCCTCCTACCCTGCCCCTCCTGCATGCAGTCTGCAGTCTGTCTCTCTGGGGGCTGGCTCTGTGCTCTGCTTATCGGGCTCGTGGGCTTATTGGCTACAGAGGTGAAAACAGAAATCAGGACAGCAAAGGGCTTAATTAAAGCTCTTCCTTAAATTGCTTTATATTTATTCTCAGGGTGGCTGGATGGGGCGATCTCTTTGTGAGTCATTTGTCTAGCCCTTCTCAACGCTTTGCTGCATATTCAATGTCAACTGAAAAGTCAAACGCAGTACAGTGTCTTTATGCTCTATGACTGTCTTTTTATCTTAGCTTGAATTCTTAGTGTCTCTGAAATCTGTAGAAAGTAGGGGCTCTTCTGATTTCCTTGAGGAATGAAAGGTATGGGATTAATTTTGCTTCTTTTCCCCCAGGTTCTGTCAGCTCTCTCTTACCATTTAACGATGGTGACAGGGGCTAACACGTGTTAGCTCTCATTCTGTCATCTGTATGGATTAACTCGACTCATTTTACCTTTGGACCAAAAAGTTTTACAAAAATATAATTATTAACTGTCATTCATACACACACACACACGTATATATGTATATGTATAAATTTACCAGGAGATTTGTATTATCTCTAATCCTCAAACAGCCTGTTGATGTGGATGCTATGAGTATCCCTGTTTTACATACGAAGTGGTTAGGACCTGGTGAGGTGAAGTCCAAGGTCACATAGCTAGTGAAATAATAGAGCCTGGATTCAGACTAATGTCTGTCTCGTTCTCAGACTCTTGAACTCTTCACTAACTGTGATTACAGTGCTTGAAGTCTTTTTCTTTGAAACAGCTTGATGCCTTTTTTTTTTAACAAAACAACCTGCATAACTAAACATAGTTTGTTCTGTTAAGTATACTGTAAAATAAAGAAATAGATATTTTGCATTATCATTTGGCCATGAAAGTCAAATAAGCTGCAAGCGTAACAGACTCACTGTATTCCTTTAGCCGTGGTCTACTCTGAGAAGACACGTCTCATGGTGTTAAAAATGTTGGTCTCTGAGCAAAAAGTCCTCTGGCTTTTACCTAGGCTTCTGCTGGGTGGAAATCACGTCATGATTCTCTCCTGCTCAGCTTCTGCCTTACAAAATAAAGGGGTTTGATAGCCTTGCCAGAAAACATTTGCTGTTTTCAATTGGCCTGTGGTTCTTTTATGTCGAAAATAAAATACAAAACTTCTATTATCTTGTAAAGTCTTGAAGCAGTTTAATGCCAATGCATGTGTTTTGAGGATCTAATTTATATGTATTGGGGTCTTTGTTTCCTGTTTCCACTTCTGATTTTGGATGATGATATGATAATCTGGTTTCAATTTGGGGTTGGTATTCGCCAGAACATTTAGAGAGGGAAGAAATCCAAGTGTATGTCTCCCATTTGCTAGTTGATTCTCATTAATGAAGAGGATTTATTTCAGACCAAGGAGTAGTAAAGGATCCCAAAGTCAGGCGGTGGGGGGTGGGAGCAGTTTGCAGAAATCAAGCCGTTTGCATCACAAAGGCCTCTTTAGAGTTTGTCATTATACTAAGGAAGTCAGGAGTCCCAGTAAGCATTAGAGACCTAATGACAGTTACGTGAGTCAGAAATATTTATTTGGAACTTTCTTTTAGGTCCTAAAATCTTAGACTCCAAGGTCACTTTTTTATATGTATATACAAATTATGTGTGAGACTGATATGTGATGACTCTGGCTAAAGACTTGTGGAGGTGAAACTGAAATCCTTTAGAATAAGAAAGAAACAATAATAAATATATTTCCAGCCAAATATAGTTTCAGGCTGTACTGGAAAGACTAATATTAAATTAAACTTTATGTCTCTTTCTTTCATCTAAAGAGCAAACCACATGGTGAAACTCTCATCCTTCATCCCCATTTTTGCCTTATCCTAATGTTAACCACAGGCAAGTCACCAAATACGGGATCAGAGCAGTTCCTTGCATGCCTTTAAGAAACCATCAAAATTGTATACAAGGAAATTATCTCTCATCATCTGCTTTGAATTATTAGATTCATATCTAATATCGTGGGTTCCAGAGTGTCTCTCCACTTCTTTCCGTCTGGCTTTAAAAAGTTATGCAGAACTTTTAAAAGTCCAAAGTTGGGAATTGGTGGAAGTAACACAACATCTTATTGGTCCTTGAGGAATACTTCTATATAGAGGGTTTGTTTATATCATTTTCTATCAAAACTATTTATTTGCCACGTTGAATGTTCAAGATGAATTCCATCGTACAACTCCTCTGCTTTGCGCATCTGGCAGCACACATTCTGAGAGCCGTTCACTTAGAGTTCTTGTGGCCGTTATTATGGTCGTTTCTGAGTGAATTATTTCAGTATTCTATATTTCAGGTTCCCAATCTGAAAAAAAACAAAACAAAACTGTTGTATGTCCTATAATGACAGGTGGGGAGAAAATAGCAAATTTTAATATAAAAATAAAAGTATATAGACACACCAAAAAAGAGTGGCAGTAGGACTCTTGTTTGTCAACACTGAGGTGCAACCCCTAGTTGGTAAGCAGAGGAGTAACCTAATAAAAGCAGTATTTGAGAAAAAGCAAATACTTTTTCTAAGCCTAGAAAAATGTTTGGGAAAAGAACCAAGGATAAGTGGGCTAATTTAGGACCTTAATAAAGTATCTGAGAGTTGTGGTGATTAGGTCTGAACAGTGATGGTGTTAAGAATAAATTAAAAAGGGAGCTCTTCCAAAGAGCTGTCCCAGGACTTACCACGTACAGCGTCAGTGGGGCTAAGGAAGTTGATTGGGATGGCTTATCCTAGGTGCCTCAGAGGATGAGAACATTTATGGAAAGACTCATCGGTTTCAGGAGAAAGATGAATTCAGTCACAGATAAGAGTTTGAGTGAAAGTGACATACATAATTCTGGAAATGTTCAAGCAGGATTTGGAAATGGAGTCATGGAAGTGGGGAACAAAATCTAGGCTTGTGACAGAGGTTTGGAATTAAAAGCTGCAATTAAATCTGTTAAGAATGAAATAGGCCTCCAAAGAGGCTTATGTGGAAGGAAATATCAGAAAATCGAGGACTGATCCTTTAAGGTTAAGCCTTCTTGATGAAGCTGGAGAAGACAGATAAACAACTGAAGGAGAAAGGCGGGATCAGGGAAGGGAGCACAAGAAGTGGGATTGGTGTAGCAAGTTCAGGTGGCAGCTGTTTGAAAATATATGCGCCAAGGGCAGAAAAAGACTGTGAGAATAAGTCTGGCAAGAAAATGAAATACTAGGCTATAACTTCGGTTGTCAGATATCAGATTTTTGAAAAGAGGTAAATAGCAACATTTATTTTTATAGTTGCTAAAAAAGAAAATTGGAGTCATTTAAAAAGGTCAAAAAATAAAATTCAGAGTATCTGCGTTTTAATATTGTGTTATATTTCTATATAAAATATGTGTGGAATGTCTTCTCTGTGTACTCAAAGGCAAACAAACCCATGGTCTCTGCCTTTATTGAACTGAGAATGTGGTTCAAGAAGGAACCCGCTTCAACCATGCTGGTCTCACAGAGGGTCGAGAGGGTTGGGCGAGGCCATGAATTGGGGTGAAGTGTTTCCTAACTAAAGGAGGACACACAGAGGGCATCATTTTTGTCCTCTTCAACCACTGACAAGGGACAGAAAAGCAGTTTTGTGTGTTTTACTGCTGTGGGAAGCATCCCATATGAAAAATCCATATAATTTGCTGAGGAAATTGTATGCAAAGATGGGTATCACTTTACCAGTTTTACATTGTCTTATATTTTTTATAATAACTGAATTTTCATGATATAATTCAAGAAAGGAAAAGGAAGACATTTATAAAAAGATTATTCAGTATTTCGTCAAAGGCAAAACTTCTAGTTTCTTGTTGACTTTTTCAATTATTTAATATTTTAGTGTGTGATTTAGAAGCTAAATCACTTTTTGGTACTGTAAATGCGCTGTTTGTACTCTGTGCTCTTTATGACAGATAACTGCTTTTGTTATATGGTTATGCCATAAAAAGGAAACAAATTTGATTATCTAGTATGTCATTAAAACTGAAACATATCTGAAATGCATAGGCATTTACTAGGGAGTAGAGTGTACATTCCCATCATATTATGGCTTTTGATGGTTTGTTTGAAGCCGTGACAAACGAAAGTTGCCTGGTGTTAGCCATCATATTGTAATCAGTATCATCAAATCTGGCTTATCATATTTGATTATAATAATTAAAATTCTTCTAAGTTGCTAATTAAAATGATACAGTAACACAGACATTCAAAGTATTACTTTCTCTTCATATTGTACCACCATGATTTTGCACAAATGTGTTTTTTTATTACCTGGCATAATTTTCACATTGCATGTAAGTGCAGACTTTTAGAACAAATTAAAAGTTAAAAAACAGCCAGGTAAAAAATGGGATAACATTCACCATTGGCTAGAATATTACACTCACAGTAAAATAATGCTCTAGAAAGTACTTCACATTTATATTTCCTGAGACACATGTGTTATGCATATATACAATATTTTACTCACTTTTAAAAAGCATTGATACTTGTAGCACTTGAGCCTTCCATCAACTCATGGTGACATTGGCCAACTTACACTAGACATTACCTGTTGTATATCTGAGCATACACTTCAATTAAATGTACTTATGCAATTTCTTTGAGAAGGAAATCTGTGCTACATAATAACGGAAATAAGCATGCACTCTATAAACCTTAATGTATGAGGTCTGTCCAGAAGGTGCCCAGCCATGTAATATGAAAAACAGAGACATTTATTGAAGAAGATAGAAGATACAAGAAACATTGTACACAGGACAATGACACCTCAGTCCCCTTCAAAGTAGGCACCTTGGGACCTCACACAGTTCTCCCAATCACCATCAGCTGCCCCATCATATTTTCCTGAATCTCATGTATGGTCTGAAATCTCTTCCCTTTCAAAGGTGATTTTAGTTTTGGGAAAAGTCAGAAGTCACTGGGTACCAAATCTGGGCTGTAGGGGGACTGAGTCCTTGAGTGATTTGATGTTTCACTAAAAACCTCTGCACAAGACAGTGATGCATGAGCAGGAGCATTGTCATGATGAAGCTGCCAATCACCAGTTGCCCATAGCTGTGGCCTTCTTAATCATCTGAATAGTTTCCGCAGAGGAATGTTCAAGCTTAATACAAAATTTCACGCAGATTCGTTGCTCTACTTGCTCAGCCATTTTGAATGTGATGGCCACACAGTACACATGCTCACTCAACAGCATCTACCACCCCCAATGACTAGTACAGTGAAGTCATCATTGTTCACATATGCGCATTCCAGGCCACTCTCCTTGGCTGCCAGGCTACATCGATATTGCACAAATTGTTCTCGTTATATTAATAGTGGCTGGACTTTTTGGACAGACCTCATATTCTTTATTTGAAAGGCACTGAAGTAGAGCATTTTTTTCTTTAATAAGGGCAGAGATTTTGTGGATATGTATGTGTGTGTATCATAGGAAATCATTACTGCTCACCAACGAGGTCAAGGTGATTGTGAAAAGGCCTTCTTCACTGAGGGAACTGTGGTAGCTAGTGTCAACTTCCTGAAATCCAATGCCATAAGAAAAGAAGATGTATTTTCCTTGTGTCTTTGGCAGAGCTTTCACGATTCTTTCTTATGCTAACGCATTTTATATGTCCAGGTTCCCAACCTGGAGATTGGACCTATATGAGAATGAATAATAATTGATTAAATAGCCTCAGGCAGATTTAGCGTTATGAGTCCAAAGTTTGTAAAGTATACTTTTTAGTGGAATGGTTTGATCTCTGATGGCAGGTTTAAAGGTATACAAAAAAATTTAATAAATGCTCAGAAAAATCTAAATTTTAAAATATTTTTATGAGGTAATCTATTTTGACTCTCTTAAAAATGTTTTATTCTTTTTGTCATTACTCTTAGTTCGTGAGAAACTATAAAACTTTTCTCCTAGTTTTTCCTAGAACCTTATAGAAATTTTGATTGCGTTTGGTCAGCCTGTCTTTTGAGGGGAAAAAATTCACATTTTTTTTCCCTCAAAGCGAAACCAGCATCATTCTGGCTGCTTGCATTCTCCCCTAATAAGTTTGCCATCAGCAGGGTCCAGCTGGTGGCCTGTCTAGCACAAAACACAAATGAGGCCCCATTTGGGCAGCTTGGTAGTAATGAAAATCACACAATCAATCTTGTAATTTATAGTAAGATATGTAACTGTTAGCAGAACTGGAATACTCTTCTCTGCACAAGCATTTTCTCGTGCTTAATAATAGCAAACATTTCTGAGTACTTCCCATGTATCAAAGGTCTGTGCTTTAGCAGGTAGCACAGCGCCTGGCGTGTGTGCTTGTTGAACGTGGAGAATGAATGAACCCATCACTTGTTTCATGCCTCTACCCACGGACCTAGTCACTCAGACAGCTGCCGCAGTAATGAATACTGGCTCTGATGTCCATTTTCTCGCGGGTGACCTTAGGCAAACAATTTACCCTTTTTGTTCCTTAGAATCATCCTTAGTGGTGTTAATGTCTCAGGATGTGGGAACCGTCCTGCCTCTTTAAGTTGCCTGTGTACTGAACAGTGGCCAGAACCTACTGCTCATTTTCTGTTTTTCCTTCATGGACAAAACCTTGCTGCTTCCCCCATGGACTGACAAAACACACAGCCTAAGTCTTGTATAGCAACATAAGAGTTTTGACCAACTTTATTTCAGATAAGCTCAATACATGCCAGTGCCTCAGCCACCTTCTGCTGTCAGATGAAGGAGTTGCATTAATTCTTTAATTCTGCTTTTTTAAATTTTTTTTTATTTTTTATTGTTGTTCAAGTACATTTTTCTGCCTTTTCCCCCCACCTCTCCCCACCACCCCAGCCCTCCCCGCCTCCCTCCCCCATTTCCACCCCCTCTTGTTATTGTCCGTATGTCCTTTATAAGTGTTCCAGTAAACCCTTCACCCTTTTCCCCCATTATCCCCTCCCTCTCCCCTCTGATCACTGTTCTCAATTTCAGTGTCTTTGGCTATACTTTGCTTGCTTGTGCGTTTTGTTGATTAGGTTCCTGTTAATGGTGAGATCATATGGTATTCTGCTTTTTTATTGTGCTGTTAAATGGCACTCAATTAACTTTGTATCTCAAGTATAATACACGGGACTATCAAACAGTATTCTACTATATATTTGTTCATTTTTCCCTTCAGTTTTTGTATTTTTATAGATAACATTAAAATATTTTAGTATTTGATCAATTTATAAAATGGGTCCAGAATTAAGTTCTAGTCTGAATGCATGTTTCTAGCACTTACCATGCATATATAATTAGGTACTTAATAAATAGCTTTTTAACTGTTACAGCCTTATCTCTATCCAGAATAATTCTTTATAAATTGTACTTTCAGGTATTATGATTGTTTCTCATTTAGACAAAAAAAATCTACATTATTCACTTGACATTTGTTATGTAATTCCATTTTGCTTTTCTCTTGTCAGTTTATAAAACTGATGTGTTTTTATCATGAAAAAAGGTCCATTGAAGTAGGATTTTACATGCTATTCATTTCTTCTTCGGTGAATATAATAAACTGAAAAAAGCCTGTGTAAGGCATAGGCTGATGAGGGGATAATTTCTTGAAAAATCAACAGAAGCTTCCTATCTACGTTAAAGTCTCTAATTTCCACCCAACTTAGAATTATGCTTATAGCCAATTTCTGCGACTTGACTGAGAAGTCATTAACAGACGGAATGGTGTCTCAAAGAACAAAAGTTTGTGGGATCAATTAGAGCTTGTAAACAAAGTAACTTTTAACTAAAATGGAAGATAATCAAATAATGAGTGATATTTAACATTTGAAAGTAGTCTGTGCATTTTTGAGACTTCCTATCCAAAGAATTCAGTTATGTTTTATGACAAGAGAAGTGGGGAAAACATAGTATAGGCTATACTAGCCTTCCTTAAAGTTCATTATACAAGAGAGACTCAAATATATATATATATATATAAGGTCAGGGAAAGAAAAGACAAAAAGAGATAAGGTTTAGGGATTATATAGCACATGGTTTGTCGATGTAGTTTTATAAGGGCCAATTTGGAATACACATTCTCAAATATGCATATGTATTTTGAAGGGTCTTCTGTTGCCTTCAAAATGGGATATAAGACAGAATAGTCTTATGCCAAGCATCACACCACTGCGGGTTTTATTACATGCTGAGATTTTAGTTGAGCTGAAAAACATGTGGAAGAAATTCAGAATAGTATGTGCTTTGGAGTGAGTGGCTGTCATGTGCCCGTTTTATCACTTGTGGACGTAGAGTATTGTATAGTTAGAATCAAAATTAGAAAGGTATTCCAAGTTTTACATTGTAATCTTCAGAAAGATTAACTTTTACAGGGATTTTTAAATTTTCTTATGCTGAAGGTGTTTTCCTCTGCCTAATAGAATAACTTACATAAGCATTACGTAAAAACAGCTGTTTTGTGAGGGGCAGCACCTAACAATATATTTGGACTAAATTTTAACCAGCACGGACCCTAAGTGGATGAGCAATGTAGTTTTCCCAGGTTATGCTAGTCAAGAAGATCTTCCAACAGCTATCAGCTCTAGAAACTGAGTAATCTAATCCTTAATAAAGCAGCAATCTTCATGCCAGGACATCTGTACTACTGGGGTTATCCAGACACATTTCAAGAGGAGCTTTAAGGGAATCCATTTTTACATGCTCAGCTTCCATGTGTCCTCTTGCCTGAAAGGAATCATGGGAACTCACCTGAGCTGGAGGCTACGTGCCTCGTTGCAGCTGCCTCGTTCCCGCCTCCGCTTTCTCAGTTGCCCTCTCCCATTTTCATAGAAGGCGCAGGTCTCCTTAGACACAATTACTCTGAACATGGCTGTGAGATGCTTCGCACTGGAGTACTAAACAGAAACATGTTAGAACAACTCCAAGTCTAGGAAGTCTTCTTCATCAAGGTAGTGCAACCTCCCTCCCATCCCTATCATTAAGGGATGCATTCCAACAAAATTTTATATGCTTTTTACATATTTAGACGTGTGTCATATATTGGTACTATCTGGCTCAATTATTTACTACTAATAATTGTGATAATGGTTATAAAGGAATTTTTAACACTTAGGGCCTTATTGTTTCGGGAAATTTTTAAAAATACATTTAGTTTAAATTTCTCAACGTATTTTTTCATAAAAGTACAGTATGGTGATAAAAGTATTTTAAAGTAGAAATATATGATTCACTAGCATGAAACAGGGAAATTGAAATGGAAATATAATTTCAAAGAAAACGTACTAACATAAGATTTCTAAATACCAATAAATGTCTGGTTCATGGACTTTTTTCTTTTAATGGACGATGGTGGGATGAAATTGCTAAGATACTTACATGCCATTGGTTTAAAAAAGTGTAAAAGTGTAATCCTTAAATGGCAGTGCTTACAATATTATATATATATATTCTTTATAACTACTTAAACTTGGAGGTGGCAGTCGTGTTTTTTGCAGGACACTCTTTGTGGGTGCATGGGTGACAAAGGTAAAGGCTAGTTTGGAGGCCCTCCCATCAGAGTGGGCACAGTCACTCAGTGCTTCCAGCGCCGGGCCTGAATCCAGGACACAAGTGCCTGGTCTAGAAAAATGTGGTAAAGCTCTTGACACGCTCATAGCCGAGGGCAAAACTGGGTGGACCTCTAAGTCACTTTTGGATAACGTTACTTTGTTGGGATATAGAAGCTCAATATTTGTTATTGGTAAACTAGGTTAGGGAAAGAAAAGACAAAATAGGTAAGGTTTAGGGATTACCACAGGGTTTGGTCCTGTAGTTTTTTATGGGGGCCAATTTGGAACAGGCGTTCTCCCACATAAGACAGTCTGTATACTCATGATTTCATCATCATCTAAGGTTTTTAGAGGCATCTGAAGTCATGTTCTGTCTTCACATTATGTCTTGTATTTCGAAGGCGCTGACTTCGGATTGAGCCAATTTTTGTCCTTAATGTAACACCATAAAAGATATTTCTTATCTCATTACCTTATGCTTTATTCCATCAATAGCCTTTATTCAAATCAGTAATTGCTCTTTTCACAAAAAAAAATAAAATTTTGAGGCATGTTTAAACCACTTAGTAATAATAATCCTTGATAAAATTTTACTTTCAAGTGGAATAGGTTTTCTACAGAGGTAAACTTGGTTTACTTTTAACAAATATGGAAAAGTGGTGAGTTTTCTGTAATATTTTCTTTGAGTTAGAAATAAAAGTTAAAAGAAATTTGAAGCTTATATTTTACTGATAGACTTCAAATTTCTTTCCTTTGAAAACATGTGAAATGTTAGTGTATATGCGTACTTTAATGTTTTATTTTAAAACATACGGTGCAGATACACTTGTATTAGCTAAGAGTCATTTAGAGGAGGAAGCATAACTGAGACATTTGAGACCAATGTAATAGTGAAGGGGAAAACTGCTTTTCCCATTAAAGAGAAAACAACTCAATAACAATTTTTAAAAGCTTTTTCACATTCTAAAAATATATTCAAATATGAAATTTGTATATAGCTAGTCATCTTCAATTCTTATCATTGTAAGAATGTATTGAAACCAATTGGAATCCACTGGATTGGGAGTATAAAATATCTGACCAGTCCCATTTTCTCCTGGGGCTGATTGCAGAAGGTCAGGGGGCAACGGCACTGCCCCAGGGGACTTTTTTCTTCTTGCCTCCTTTAGCAAGGTCATGCATCTCCCACATAACACAAAGAACGGGAGATGGAGAACCCTCTCTTCCCAAAGCTGCTGTCTTTTCCCTCAAAACTAAGCTCTTCCAAGTATAGTTTTATTTTTTGGTGTTTTATTACAAGGTGTTTCAAACATAGAGGAATGTTGAAAGAATTTTATAGTTGATGCCCATCACTTTCTACTGTTAAAATTTGACTATATCTGCTTTCCCACATAACTCTTTCTACCTAATTATTTTAAGTTTTTCTTTTTTGGGAGGGGGAGGGTGGGGGAGTCACAAAGTAAGTTCATTTTATCTCCAGTGACAAAGGTCAGTTTATCTCCATTTCATGAATGCTATTGTCCAAGCTCCTATTTCCACACACTGCTGTGCTAAAGCCTTTACAGTTCAACCCTAGGCACCTCCCGCTTCTCTTCTCTCCCAGCCTTACCCCAAGGTACTCAGACTCCACCCACAGCAGGCTTCTCACCCCTCATCTGAACCGTGCATGGACCACCGAGGCCTCCGAGTTTGAGAATTCTCCTTCTATGGAGAACACTCATTTTCTCTACTCTTCATTCTTCAAAATCCTTCAACCATCGTTATTTCAGTGAACATTTTTCTCATGCCTCCAAGCAGCACCTCCTTCCAGAGGTGTGCTGGTGAATGTTTAACAACCTGTTTCCCAGGGGGAAATGGCCCTGGTTTGTGGCATTTGCAGATTTCCATGGTATAGATGATTCCTGTCTCAGCAGCTGACTTCAGGCTCCCCAAACGAAGTTCCTGAGCGTGGAGTTCAGAAGGTGTTCACTTGGTATACTCGCACGAGCCGACAGCAGCATCCCCCGCAGTGTCACTGTAATGTTGGCACAGTCCATTGTCTAGCAGAGCACCATTCACATGCTCTCCTAAAGCAGAGACCATGCTTTGTTCCTGTTTCTGTTGGTAGCAGTTGGCACATGGCAAGCCACGTAGGATAGGATTCACAGGAACATTTGAGTGAATGATACGGGTAATGAATTGTATGCTACATAGTACTTTCCACACACCCTTCATTCCGTTAAAACTGAGGAGTTTATAGCAGCAGCTCAAGGGGTGGGAACTGTGAGCGGAGGACAGAGCCAGCACCTGGCAGCAGATGTCCATGTGGTGAGAACGTCTCTTCACCCCACACTGGGCCCCTCATCGCTGTGGTGCTGCCACAGTTTCTGAGTTCCCTGCAGAGGCTGAAATCACCCTGTGAGGATGTAACACTCGCTCAGCAGGCCACTTGGCACAGATACCTTTACGCAACTGCATGAGAAGTCAGCAAGGTGCTAAGTTAAGGTCAGGAAGGACACATATGAAAAGCGAATCTTTAAAGATCCCCTTGTCTGTACATTAGCCTCTTCCCCTTTGAGGAAAATGGAGTATGCAGGGTTTGTCTACATTTTAGAAATAGTACCCTAATGCCCCAGGCTTAAAAGAATATTAGAACTTAAAAGTTAAAGAGGGACAGAAGCCAAAAAAAAGAAGGGATAATTATTTGAATGGAAACATAAAATGAAATTTTACTTAAAATTATTAATTTTTTAAACGGAGAAAATACTGCCTTTCAGTTTTGGACTTCCAAGTTAAAATAAGTGATTATACTCTTAATGATAAAAAATAGTTGCCACAGTTTTTCATGTAAAAGGACTTTTATGTGTCTAAATTATTTAATGTACTGAATTTTAATTTGAGCTGCAGTCGTACATTTTCACCACATAAACAGAGCAGGTACCGAGAGTGTGGAATATGACATTACCTTTGCATGTTGCAGCTAGTATAATTCTAAAAACCGTGCTATTGGCCTTGATCTTTCTGTTGAATTGTGGACTGTGAGGATTTGCGCTGGAACACAGTAGTTGAAGAAGAGTTTTAATGAACTCTGGAAAGTAACCAAAACCAGGAATATCAATACTAAATATGTAAAGCCTTTATATCTGAACTTAAATTTATCCTGCTGTTGTTCAGCTCCTTTGAGTTCCATTATATGTCAATTCAGATGTTTTACTTGAATATTTTAAATATTTGTAGTGTTACAAATGTGTGGTATTAGCTTAATTCTGATTTTGGTTATTTGGAAAATGTTGAAGGTAAGCCTAGGATATTTGAGACAGTAGTTTTTGATGGTTTTTCTTACTGTTTGTGATTAGATTATTTGACTTTGAGTAAATATACTCTAATTTTGAAAGGGGTGTTGAGGAACCTAAAGAGAGATAGCCCTCCTCCATGAGAACAGCACTGCCGTGTGCAGAGAGCCGCTGTTGGCGGGAACTAGGAGTGCACTAAGTAGAATATCTGCCGTGCGTCCCCTACTAGGCCATTTGATGTGAAAAAAGATAAGGAATGATAAACTGACTCTGTCAGAGTGTTCATTTTACATTTAAAATTTCGTACGTACTTGAGCTAATACTGAGCTCAGAAGAACAACTCTACATAATTTATTTCACTCCCAACTTAGCGCCTTGCTTTTCTTCTCTCTGGTTATGTTTTTTACAAGTCCTTTATTGAAAATTTTCTGGGAGATTATCTTTCTGACATATTTTATATATTTATATATTTTATTTTATATTTTCCCCTTCTCATTTTTCTAAAATATATATAGTTTCTATCTGGACACTTAACTACTACTTCTTGCTGCTTTTCTTGTTGAGCTTCTAAATATAGCCACGATTTTTGGAGCTTTCCCACACTTTCCATTCTTCGCGTCTGTTGGATGGATTTACGCTCTGGTTATCCTGCTTGCTGTAGCGGGTCAGAATCTCTCCCCTCACTCAGCACATCGTGACCTCTGAGTGCACTGGGCCAGTCAGGCTGGGTAACGTTACACATAGAGTAGGAAAGCACAGTGTCAGAGTGGAAGCAGCATTTCACTGAAAATGTATATAAAGGAAAAACACCTTCAGGAGAGTAATCTCCATCCCAGTTTTTTTTCCTTTAACAAATGTCTTTTAGTAGTCTCTTCACCATAAATTAGAGAAATCCAAGCTCAGAAACTTCAGACTTTTAGATGGTCTTTAGGATAGAACTTATTGTATGAAGAGTCTTAATTAGAAAACACACATTATAAAAATTGCTAAAAACTCAGAATCAAGTTTGAGGCAGGCAGTCCTACACCCACCCCATCTTCCCTTCCAGTGTTCTGTCCAGTAGAGTATCATTCTAGGAACCGACAGTGAAGGAGAAGCCATGGTTCCACGTGATCTTCAGAAGGACTGGACTGGAGAATGGCTTTTCCCCATTTGGATTTATACTTACTCTACTCATTTGCAGGCAGGAGAGCTGGCCGAAATAGTACGTCCTGCCAAACAGCCATGTTGAGAGATAATTACACATTGTGATTGCCACAAGAGAGAGAGAAATGAGGAAAAATACAAGCTGTTTGAGGGCTTTCAGGTCAGAGGGAAGGTGAGAGGAAGGCAGCTAGCTCACTGGTACACACGTGGGGGACACCCGTGGGCAGGTGAGATGGGTCTGTATCAGCATCACCTCTGACAAATTAACCCACTCATGAGAAGAAGGCGGCCCATTATGTTCGTATTTTCTTGGGGTGGAGAATGGCAGAGGCCTTTCCTCCAGACATTTCTAAATTGTGTGAAAGTGTTGGTGTGAGTTTTCTTATAGAAATCTTACAGTGGTGATTAATTGTTTGACCCTTATCAAACAATGCAGAAGCTCCAAATTACATTCCTGAAAGCCCTCTAAGAGAAACGGCAGAAGTCCTTTCTTGCAAAAAGGTCAGAAAGCTTGTTATTGTCACAGCTTAAAGACCAAAATTTACACCAATTACCATTTATAGACTACAGTCTTTGAACAAATTATGTGACTTAAACTGTTCATTGGGTTAGGAACATTTCTGATATTATATAAAAAGACTTATTTTGTAGCATTTCTTTTTTAAAAATATATTTTGTTGATTATGTTATTACAGTTGTCCCAATTTTTTCTCCCCTTTATTCCCCTCCAGCTTGCAGCACCCCTCCCACCAGCATTCCCCAACCTCTTAGTTCATGTCCATGGGTCACACACATAAGTTCTTTGGCTTCTCCATTTCCTATACTATTCTAACCTCCCCCTGTCTATTTTGTGCCTACCATTTATGCTACTTATTCCCTGTACCTTTTTCCCCATTCTCCCCACTCCTCGCTCATATCCCTCCATGTGATCTCCATTTCTGTGATTCTGGCCCTGTTCTAGTTGTTTGCTTAGTTTGTTTTTGTTTCTGTTTTTGTTTTTAGGTTCAGTTGTTGATAGTTGTGACTTTGTTGTCATTTTCCTGTTCATAGTTTTGAAATTCTTCTTTTTCTTAGATAACTCCCTTTAACATTTCATTTAATAAGAGCTAGGGGGTATGAACTCCTTTAACTTTATCTTTTCTGGGAAACCCTTTACTTGTCCTTCCATTCTAAATGATAGCTCTGCTGGATAGAGTAATCTCGGATGTAGGTCCTTGCCTTTCATGACTTTGAATACTTCTTTCCAGCCCCTTCTTGCCTGTAAGGTCTCTTGAGAAATCAGCTGACAGTCTTGTGGGAACTCCTTTGTAAGTAACTGTCTCTTTTTCTCTTGCTGCTTTTAGGATTCTCTCCTTATCTTTAATCTCAGGTGATATAATTATGATGTGCTTTGGTGTGTGCTTCCTTGGGTCCAACTTGTTTGGGACTCTCTGAGCTTCCTTGACTTCCTGGAAGCCTCTTTCCTTTGGCAGATTGGAGAAGTTCTCCTTCATTATTTTTTCAAATAAGTTTCTGATTTGTTGCTCTTCCTCTTCTCCTCCTGGCACCACTATGATTCAGAAGTTGGAATGTTTAAAATTGTCCCAGAGGTTCTGAAGCCTCTCCTCGTTTTTTTGAATTCTTGTTTCTTCATCCTGTTCTGATTGAATGTTTATTTCTTCTTTCTGCTCCAAATTGTTGATTTGAGTGCTGGTTTCCTTCCCTTCACTGTTGGTTCCCTGTGTATTTTTCCTTATTTTACTTTGAATAGCTTTCACTTTTTCCTCTATTTTATAAACATAACCATTTATGTGAGTATCCTGATTACCAGTGTTTTGAATTCTACATCTGATAGGTAGGCTATCTCTTCATTGGTTAGTTCTGTTTTTGGAGCTTTGATCTGTTCTTTCATTTGGGCCATATTCCTCCATCTTGGCATACCCGTTATGTTGTAAAGGGTGGAGGCTTAGGTATCCACCAGGTTGGGGCCACCCACGTTAATACGTTATGGCACTATATGTGGGGAAGGGGTCAGAGAGGGAATAATGCCGCTTGCTTAGCTGTCAGCAGCTTTCAGTCACTTTCCTTGCTACCCACAAGCAAATTGGGCCCTTCTGATGCTGATTCCTGGGTGGGTGGGTTTGTGTACATTCTAAGACCCAGTGGATCTCTTCACTGAACTCTCCTTTGAGACTGGGAGTTTCTCCTGCAGCCTCAAACCCCACATGTTTTTACAGCCAGAGGTTTTGATGTTTTATTTCCCCACGATAGAACCCTGGGTTGTGAGGTCTGTCTTTCTCCACAGTTGTTCCCCTGGTTTATCTGCACACAAATGTGGGACTGCCGTTTCCACCAGCTGCCACCTTGCTGCGCGTCCTCTCTGCCCTGGCTGGCTGTCTCCGCCCTTCCTATCAGTCTGAATGAATGTGTCTTCTTTAAGTCCTTCGTTGTCAGACTTCCATACAGTTTGATTTTCTGGCAGTTCTGGTTATTTTTGTTTTTAAATTTGTTGTTGTCCTTCTTGTGGTGGTTGGAGGAGGCAAAGTGTATCTACCTACACTTCCATCTTGGCCGGAAGTTCAGATCCCAGTCTGTTGCATTTCTGTTAGTGGCTTGTGTTAACACTTTCTACAAAGTCCCACATACTGTATACATAAAAAGGACAACTGAATCCCTTTTACCTGGGAGAATAAAAATCTTAAGAAGAAAGCTTGTTACTGTGACTTTCACTCTTCCAAATGTGCCTGGGGAATTTAAGAAAACAATAAAACAGATTCACTAAAAATCATATGGTATTTTTTAAAAAAATAATTAAAACAAGAAAATGCTTATAATAACAATAACCTACGTAGATTGATTTTTTTTCCAGTAAGTGGTGGAAACTCATTCAGACAGACCTATGAGTGACTCATTTACCTAAGCACTGAAATACAAACCACATGCCACTATCTCTCACTAAATCCAACTTAGTAGTTTTCTACTTTTTCCTCCAGAACTTGCGAACCCACCAGAAGATGAAAAAGTGTCAGGAGCAAAGATAAATGTTTTATGGTGATTAAGTGACATACATAATGTTCCAGGGAGTACAATGAGTTGAGACTCCTTCCCTTGATCACTTCCAGGGAGAACTTTTGAAAAAGCAGTTTCCTAATGTACTCTTCCCAGCATAGAGACAGGAAATGAGTAGACCCTGCTGACCATTTTTCCTGCCAATGCACACTCTCTTTGTATAAATGTAAGAGAAGGGAACTCAACTAGAAGACAAGGGTAGGAACCTACACCGTCTGCTCAGTGATTTTTCACTGCTAGCTCTTTACCCACTTCCCCAAGGAAGTATCAAAAGTTAGTCTTTGACATTCCAAGGACAAATCGAGAATCACATCCAGGTATCAAGGCTGGATACATAGGGTTTTTTAATTGATTTACAGATAAATTCCCTTAGAGGAGGGAAAAGACACTGGTTTTGCTCACTACTGTCTATTACATTAAAAAATTATGAAATAATTACAGTAATGTCAAAAGGCACTGACTAGTCAACTTTCTGTTTTACACTGTAGGAGCCACAGCTGCAGCCCGGAAGGAAGTGATAAGGAACAAGATCCGAGCAATAGGCAAAATGGCCAGAGTGTTCTCCGTTCTCAGGTGGGATCATTTTTCCTCTATTTTGTTTTAAATTTGATTAAGTGTCACTTAATAAACATTTTAATACTTTAATCTGGTAATTTAAGTATTTTACTAGAAGATACTTGATTTTCCATAATTATTTTTTCTTTTAAATGAAATTGTAAGTTCCTCACTGTTCTATTCAAACTGAAATACACTAAATTATTTCTGTGGAGAAGGTCTCTAAATGTACTGTTTCACATTGTATCCCTCTATTTGCTGCTGGACTTTTAAAACATTTATTTTGCAACAGGTTGAACATGAGGTAAAATAGGAAAACTATTATAATCTTTTTTATTTTTCATTCTGGCTCTGTGGTAAAAGATGATTCTATTATGTGCATTTCACTAGATTTCTAGGAAATGAACATCAACCATAAAGCTTAATCATGTGAGTCTATATTATTCTAATAAATGATTGAGAGGAAAAAATAGTTATTTAATGTTTCAATTCTCATGTAGTACTTATTTTTTAAGTAGACCATGAATCATGTTATTATTAAGCCTGGATTTAGAAAACAAACATTTTCTTGAAGAGAATTAACTACAGTCTACTTAAATTTAATTATCTGTTCTTAGATAATACAAAATAACTATTTCACTTCCAAAAATTTACTTAAAATATAGCATGTTTATATGTGAGGAGGATACAATCAATTCACAATTACACATTAAAAAAGGGGAGATAGAAAAATCTTGGGAAATAGGCCATCTACAGATTGTGTAATTTTGTAACCTAATTTTGCCTCAACTGTTTTGCATAGAGTAGCTACACTAGGTCTTTTGATTTCTCCTCTTGCTATTTCTATCCTGCTCCTGGTAGAGTCACTAAAGAGTGACTGAGTGACTTGAGGCCACAAGCAGAGAGCCGTGAGAAGGACGAAAAGCAGTGCCATGCCTTCTCAAAGACATCAAGTCAAAGTCACTAATAGCTCCGTGGTAGCCAGCCAAATCTTGAAAAGTCACGTAAAAGCTGAAAATACAGCAACATTGCTCCCTACCGCCGAATGAATGAGGCTGCCTTTGCTCTAATGCTTAACTGAACTGTTAGGATTCATTTATTCATTCACTCAGTAATAAATATAAAACTTAAAGCATTGATTCTGTACCATGAAGGGGTAAAAAAGCAATATAAAGGTATAACAAGTGGGAAATGAGGCACTTTAGTATGTAATCAACAAAGAGCTTTCTGAGTAACAGCATTTGAGCCAGTGTGGGAGTGGCCTTCATGGAACTGTGGGCTGAGAGGGTTCAAGGCCCCAGAAGAGCAGGTGCAAAGATCCTTAGGTAGAAACAGAGTTAGCAGTTTTGAGGACCAGCAAGGAGGCATGTGTGGCTAGATGTCCTATGGAGCAAAGGACTTTAGAAAGATCATAAGCTCAGTTGATAACTATGTAAATACTTGCTTATCGTGTCTCAGATTTACCGATAAATGCTTTATTTTGTTTCTTATCTGAAATCTGTATAAGGAGGAGGAAAAGCAGCTCCAGCATGTCCATGTGAAAGTACATTAAGGGAGAAAAGGAGAAGCCTTCCTTAATATAAAAAAATTATTTTGGGCCCTGGTTGGTGTGGCTCAGTAGATTGAGCGCCAGCCTGCGAACCAAAGGGTCATAGGTTCGATTCACAGTCAGGGCACATGCCTGGGTTGTGGGCCAGGTCCTCAGTAGGGGGCACACTAGAGCAAGCACACAATGATGTTTCTCTCCCTTTCTTTCTCCCTCTCTAAAAATAACTAAATAAAATCTTTTAAAAAATAAAATAAAAACAAAGAGAAAATTTAAAAAAATTATTTTTGTCTATGTTGCCTTCAAACCACATGAAGATGTTAGAAACAATGCTGTAAATCATAGGTAGGTCTTAAAATTTGGAAGTACCTCCAGTCCCTTGCCTGTTAGTACATCGTTCCCAGCTGAGAAATGATCCGCTTGAAGCCACTGATAATCAGTGATTTGACTAAGATTACACATATGGATAGAAAATTAAAACAAGGTACATTTTACAGCTTTTCTGCAATTAAATCATCTCAGTAAATTTGTAGAATACAGGGGGGTAATATCCAGAGAAAAGTAAGTTAAGCTTAGTAAGTAAGGATTGAGCATTAAATGTGTACTATTATATCGATACTACGTTAAGTAAAATGGGTGACAAATTGGAATGCCAGACAATGTGGAAAATAAACAAGAGACGATGAAATGCGTGCTGGGTGCACACAGACACGCTCTGCTGTGGAAGAGGACAGCAAGGAGCCCTTGCGTTTCCTGAAAGGAATGTTCATGGAGGGGCTGGCATTGGAGGAGAGCTGTACAGGATAGGCCCGGCTCCACTGGGTGGAGAATGGTGGTGAAGGCAGTCCTGGAGCCGAGAAATCATCGAGAACACAGTCCCACAGTCCCAAGAGCAGTGTTTGACGAGGTCCTGGTTAAGCGCCAAGTGCCGTGCCCCATGGTGTACGCACTTGACGGGAATCTGCACAGCACACTTGCAAGGTCGGGTTGACCTTAGTGAGGAAGCTGAAACCGGGAGAGGCCGAGTGGTATGTCCGGGCTCAGTTAGTGAGCAGCACTGATGAGGGTCTGATCTGAAAGTGAACGATGTGGTCAATGCATTCTAAGTATTTAAAAGACCTGGACAGTGAGACATGAAGGTGAGTGAACAATCCAGTAAAAAATGAGGCTGAAAATGGATTGGAGTCCAGATCCCTGATGGTCTGCATACCATGGTAAATAAAGCATTTAATTTTGTGTGCGTAGTAAATGAGCTATGGAATGGTCTTCATGGAGTGAGTGACATGCTCTAACCCATATTTAGATATTATATGTTAATGACTGTGTGAAGATCAGATAGCAAGATGACTTACTGGTGTCAGGAAAAACATTTAGGAAGCTCTTGAAATAATGCAAGCCAAACTGGGCGATAGGAGGAAAGATGCAAAGGAAGGGACAAATATAAGGAATTTGTGAAGCTAGCAGATGATAAATGCAATGAATGAATGTGGATGGCGGTACCGATTTGTCAGGTACAGCTGTCCAACACATTCCTTACACGTTGGTATAATATCTGCGGGGGTGGAGAGGGAGCACAAGAGCATAACAAGGATAGAGCAGGGAGACTAGTTAAGAGGCGGGTAGAGCAATCCAGTTGTTGATGGTAACTGTTCAAGAAGCAATTTGTTAGAAAACCAAATCTCCTTTGTTGCCTGAGAGATGTGTGACTGATCACACAGATACCAGCATGGAAGGGTTGTCAGGTAGAGAATCAAGCCCTGAATTTTGTTAGACAACCAAGAAATTTTTTTCCTGCAAAAATCTTGGTCAAGAACCAAAACATTCGAGAGCTGAAGTTTGAATACAAAATCTAGAAGAAGCAAACCTACAGAAAGTAGCTTAGTGGTTATATAGGGCTAAAAGAAATGGCAAGTGACCTCTAATGGACAAAGGGTTTCTTTCTGGAATGACAAAAATGTTCCAAAATTCACTATGGGTTATGGTTTCACAACTATGAATACACTAAAACCATTGATTGAATCATATACTTTAAATGAGCCAATTGTATGAAATGTTACTTCCATGTCAGTGAAGCTGCTTTAAAAAGAGACAAAGGGGTAGCACTGTGAGACGATGCTGGAACTGCTTCGAGGGTAGAGCCCGCAGGTTTGCTGATTGAGTGCATGTGGCATGAGAGAGGTAGAAGGAGCTAAAGGGTGTATCTTTAAGCTTAACTCAAGGATGGAATTGAAGAAAGATTATGGAAGAGGCAGGTTTGGGGGGAGTTTAGGAATTCTGTTTGGATCATGTAAGACATCATAAAAATGTGCAGTAGGCAGATGCACACATTGGAAACATAGATATATAAAAATATAACCCTTTGGTTATGTTAGATTATTCCTATTTCATGGTTATTTAATCAGTATGATCAATGCTGGGCTGTGATTAATAAATATAATTGAAATGATGATGTACATAAAATTGATTACAAAACATTTGTCATAATGAGTAATAAAATACTTTTGTATTAGCAAAGTAGTGGGGAAAGAGGTGGCAGACAAGGAAAGCTGGGAGATTTTACAAGTTTCATTATTGGCTAGTTGCCATTATTTTGTATGTTTATCACGTAATGTCAAAATTCCTCACCTCTTGAATGTAACTCCTAGCTTCCTAATCCATAGATGGATTTTATTTACTTTTTTTTTTTATCTCCCACATACTGTCTGGTTTTCTCTCCCCATCAAATCAGCTTCACTGATTTTTCCTGAGCCTTGCTGAAAAAGTCACATCAACACTCCGGCTGGCTCATTCTCCACATACGTGTGGGCCCACGGAGAATGCCCAGCCAGGACTGTGTATTGTGATGCCTCCTACTAAATCAGAACTGCTGTCTGTCCATCCAGTACTCAGAAGAGACCCAACCATCACAATTGCATAGTTGTAAACTAATCAGTCCCACCCTTCACATAACATAATTCGATATGAATGTATAAAAAAAAAATGTTTTGACTTTTAAGAAATCTACAGCGCCAAGATAGGTGTAAATGTGAGTTTTTATATGCATTTTTTCTTTCAAGACTTTTCTTTCTCTTAGAAGAAAGTAAGAGTTAATGCCCTCCCCCCACATTGTGCCTTTGCAGAGAAGAGAGTGAGAGCGTGCTGACGCTGAAAGGCCTGACGCCCACTGGCATGCTCCCCAGCGGAGTGCTCTCTGGAGGGAAGCAGACCCTGCAAAGCGGTAAGCAGGCCCGTTGCTCTGGCTGTGCTGGGAGGATCTCAGTCAGCTGCACTGTCCAGCCCTGACTTTCATTCATTTAAGCTCTGTCTCAGTCTCTGCTCAAAGAAGGGCTGACACCCCACATCCACTTGACCAGTCCTGTCCAACACAGTAGCTCCCTTGGTCGCCTGCATGGGGTCCTGACCCCACCACACACTCCCTCATTCCCGCGTTAGCAGCTCAGGCTTGCTGTAGGGCCGTTCATTTAGAATGCCCTCCTGCCCGATAGGTGTGACCACTTTGAGTGAATCAGTTGCTAAAATAAACTTTTAGTTACATTTTTACTAAATGCTCTGGTTATCTATTTGATGGATGAAACACACCGCAGATATACACACATACACAAATATATATCCCTAAGTCTAGAGTTCAGTGGGAAATGGAGGAAGAATATACAAAAGGATAATTTCATTATCCACTTGAATGGAAATACATGTCATATATGTCTTTTCTTTGATTTATACCCCTAAGACAGAGTAAAACCATGTTTTATTTCTGCAAAAAAAAAAATTCCTTTAAGTCAAAGAATTTGTATTAAAATCTGTAGCTTTCTGGACAAGTGCTTTCCAATAAAACTTTTTGTGATGATGGACACTCCTATATCTGTACAGAAGCCACGGGCACCATAGGGTTTTGAGCACTTGAAATATAGCTGATAAAACTATATTGAGTTTTTATCTGAGTGTTTTATCTAATTTTTATTAATTTGATTTAAACAGTCACATGTGGCTCATGGCTACCCTGTTAGATGGTACAGTACTATATACACTGTTGTATTTTTGTTGCTTTTGTTCTGTTACCTATTTTAACTAATATGATCATTAACTAGAGTCCAGTTTTAATAATACTTTATGGAAATGTTGTATTAAATTAGAATTGAAAAGGAAAGAATGAAAACAAAAATACACTGTAACATTTTGAAAATAATCTCAGGCGCTTGCTTATTTTCCTATATCTTTCCCTGAATCTGTTTTGTGTTTTTTTTTTTTTCTATCCCTATCTCTCAAATGAGAAGGTTCAGGTTACGTTATTTAGACACACCTACGTAGACAGTAATGTTCAACTTCATGTAATATGGTACTGCTAAATAATCACATCTAGGAGCATCATTCTAGTTTTCTTTATTTTCATATGAATTTATTCCAAAATCAGTATCTTTGAGTTTCCACAAAAGAGAATTTTCTAAATGATGGAAGGAAAATGTATAGTATTTAAGTAAAGTCTCTTTTTATAGCTAAGGATTAATTTAATAATCTTTTTTAAAAACTGCAGAATTTTTCCCACTATAGTAAACATGCTCTCTACAACATTAGCATAAATGAATCACTTAAATGCACAACTACCTAAATGACTGAACTCTGCGTAGTTTTTGATAAGCACATTTAAGGTACTGCAGGTGTGTTATCAGAAACTATGGCCACATCTGCTTTAGGAGAGTACATTTAACAATGGGCAGTACATGTTCCTAATGTGTCGGTGCTGGTGTGGTTTCATATCTTTGCTTTACTTTCAAACTTAAGTTATTTAAGTTCTTATAATTCTTTAGGGATTTTTTTGAGATTTTCACTGGTATTTCACTGGTATTTTAGATTATTCCATTTCCTTTTCTGTTAACTTTATTTTAAAATTCATTGTTTGCATTATTCTGTGTTGAACACACACACACAATGAACGTAAGGACTGGAACCTGATTAGTCCTAAGAATTGGAAAACACAGTGTATATTGTGAAGCATATATATTAATACAGTTTCAAAACCCATTGTCTGCCACCCTTCAGTTGTCTAAATGGAGAAACTACTTAGAGTTTTACTATTCAGTCTCCATGGTGGACTTCAGAATGCACTGAAGTAAGTTGTAGTACACTTTGGCAGTTGCCCTAGATTTCAAACCTTAAATTATAAGAAATGTGCATGTTAAAGTAAAGGGGTAGAATTTTAGTTTTGGAAGTAATCGTTGAGAAGTTTTGCATTTTAACAGTTAATTAGGGAAATATCAACTACCATTAGTAACACAGATTCACACACCTGTACAGTGAGAATAGAGACCCTCACCTTATTATAAAAATTGCTGATAAAGCAACGGTTTTCTTAAGTTTTACCTCTGAAGTATCCTGATGTTGCAGTATTTAGGCTGCATTTTCTTTAAAATGCTGATAGAATTATTGCTGCTATTAGCATGTTACCACTTGATTGTACCTTTTTAAGAATTTCGTTCCCAGAAGTGATATTCCAATAAGAAAAACTGATTTTAAATCTGATTGCCTGATAAAAAAGAAGTCCAAACTGTATCATTGCCTTTTTTTTCTCTTCTTCACTCACCACTGTAATCATTCTGGGTGTTGGTCTTTATAGAAACACATGCATTTTTAACTAAAGACATGTTGATTTTATTCTTCCCCTATATGGACCTCTCTTCACCCCCACCCTCTGCTTTTCATTTGCAGTAGGAAACTGGGCTGTTTAATTACCCCATTGACATTATGGCACTGCCTCAAATTCTTCCATTTTTCTGGAATTTTAAAACTATAAATCACTAAGCATAGCAGTGGTTTTATTGAAATTTCTGTGAGTCACAGGCAAATTTTAGACTGACCTAGTTTCTTATCGATTTGATCTAAGTAAAAGAAAACTTTCCTGAGTATTTTCCTAAAGGATCATTTTACCATTTATTAGTGAGGAAAAACCAAAGCAAAGGTGTATGCATCTCACAAGGTAAACTTACCATTTTGTTGTGTTTTTTTTTTCTTTCTTTTTAGCATTTCTGTTCTGTTGTCTATGCCAGAATCCAGCACTTACAGGAACATGAATTCTCGTAGCTCCCTTGATCGTCATTGATTTGTTCTTAGAGTTAAAAATCCTCTGCTCATTTTTCTCATTCATTTTACACCCCCTTTCTTCTCTTCAGCTACTGTTGAGGCTATTGAGGCTGATGAAGGTAAATTGGCCAGTCCCCTTTCTGTTGTACCTGCAACAGATAAGGGCTCTGCTGGGTGTATTCATTTTTATTTTTTATTTTTTATTTTGCTGTAGCTTGTACAGAGTGTGTGGGTGTTGGGCTAACAGTTGTGGCTCAGTATTAACCAAAATGTTCTTGCTTTAAAGGGGAAAATGTCCTTTTATGGTTTGTTTGTTTGTTTTTTTCCCTTGAAGCTATGTATGACTTTTGTACACAATGAATCTAGGATAATCACAGAAAACAAAAGGATTATATATCTTGAATGATGTGGGGTGGGGGTTATGGCAGCTGTTTTGACAAATAATGCACAAAACTATATTCTTAGAGCTGAACCATGTCCCTCCCTCAAATCACTTTTAGTCAGCACTGAAAAGGAGAGAATAAAAATAGCTCTATGAATTCTGGTCTTCAGAAGTTTCTAGAAAGAAAAAAAATGTTCATTTGAATAGTGCTTTGTTGTAGTCAGCATTAATTTATGTCTCTAAACAATATCCCAACATGTGACAGCTGTGTATGAGATACAGTTCTGCCCCTCTTACCAAATTCTAACTGTCTGGTATTTGTAGTGCAGTTAGCACCAGCAAAGTAGCTGTGGGCGTGGCCGGCAGCGAGCACAGTGACTACTGAGTAAATCACTCAATTGATATATGTTTACTGAGTGTCTGCTTCGCACCAGGCACTCTGCTAGGTGCTGCAGGAGAAATCGAGAGGTGTCTCTCACCGGCTGTTTTGTGGCACTGCTCAAGGACAGTAGAGTTGACCCTTTAGCAATTACTTTTGAAATACGTGCTTTTTAAATATACAGTTATGAGAGAACTACCTATCACATAGTTTTTAATATTATACATACCGTACCCTCTGGAAATTGTAAAAAAGAATAATTTGAAGTTCCCCTTTAAAACAAAATTCTTCAGTTGTATTTTGTTCTTGCAAGACCACTTTTTCTTTTCCCCCAAATTGTGTGCATATGGTCCTTTGACATGATGTTAAAAAGTGCCACTTTAGACTCTTTAATTTGTACATGATTTGGATGTGGTAGGGGAAATGATAGCACCTGTAAGAGAAAATACAACTGCTTCCTAAATAGCAGTGAATAAACTGCTATTTATGTGGGAATTCTCTATTCCTCTTGGCAAATTCTAATCTGCAGTGTGCATTCTTGTTGGTAGTTTGGCTGTTTTCTGTGGTTTCTGTGACTCTGTGTTGTGTTAAGTATACTACCAATGTAAATTGCTAATACCCATTGTCTGACCAGCAACTACAGCAGAGCACGTTCTTCCATCCCGGGGAGACAAAAATGATTAGCAGTGGAGCCCCATTCTGAGCACATCCCTTGTTCCACTAGATTTTTTCATTTCTATGCTCCCATCTTATTGGCTTTTAAAACCCAGAGATTCCACTTTTATCACTGAAATTTAATGAAGTAACTCCTTAAATTATCATGATGATGAACTTTTCATATGTATTCATTCTGATGAAATGGTATTCGTAGTAGCTTAGAAAAAAGGAATAGAGTACCCCTTTGTGCAATTGTTTTGTCCCTCAAAATAACTGAGTTCGTTTTCAGGGTGGGTGCTCATTAGACAGCTCTATTATTTTGCAATTTATTACTCAATTAGAGAAGAATTAAGAAGCTTTGCTTTGGGCCTTGGTCTTTCCCCATTTCCCCATCTTGTTCCTCTCATAGTCGACTAATCACCATGATGCTAACCTTTAAAATGCAGAGGGGGAAACATGCTATTTCTCATCATTTAATAAGTTTAGAAGCAACTGTGTATATCTTCAAGAATCTCACCCATACTAATCAAAGGCACGGCACATTTGTGTAAGAGTGGCTGGCAAAGTTTCCGATTGCAACAGCTTTCCTTTTTTTCCCCACATAAGGTGGGAAGGATAAAGGTACCATAAAATTGTCCTTAACCCACTGTGGAGACGCAGCCCGTTCAGCATTGGTGATTGGCCCTTCAATGTCTGGCTTGCACTTCACGGGGAGTAAAGCAAACTGATGTCATTGGTTCCCCATTTACGGACTTCACTTCAGCTTACCTGTTGGTGCACTCACTGACAGACTCATTGAGTTTCTTGAACAAATGGCATATCTGTCTCTGGAGCACATTAAAGTTTACTGTAAAATAAAAAAAAAATACCAAATAGCAGTGCTCCCCCTTTGAGAATTCATGTTTTCATTGAATAGGGCTGAAACCAGGCCCATTCCTTTGCTAAAATTGTGAAAGGCATTTTCTCAGTGTTATTCTCGAATCATCACTTATGTCTACATTGATCCACCAAGGAAGTTTTTCTTTGATTTAGGCAAAAATGGATACCATATGAACATCAGTTTGACCTGTTCTCTGCTGAAGGGCAGAGAAAGTTTTCTACCCAAGATCAGTGATCTGATCTTGATTTTTCTGAGTTTCTCTCACCTTGTCACCCACTCTACATGCTCCCAAAGTTGAATGGAGAAGTGGGAGCTTTTAATTTTATTGTGTTCATGCCATTACTGAGTCGTTTGTCAAGGAAGTGTTTCTGGGATTCTGAGATGGCATGGAAATGCCCCAGGTTATTAATTCCTTTTATCTCCTTTTAGCTTCTGCTCTAAGCTTTATACCTGCCTCAGCGATTCTACTGAATTTGCCATTTCTAGCAGAATGGAATAGTAAAAGGGTTATGTTCCAGTCTGTCTAAATCAGGGTGTTTGATGCTATAATCCAGTTAATTACGTGGGCACTCGATGCTGTTCTGGGTCTCGAGACCTGTCCCTGGTAGCAGCTTTCCTCTTTACGTACCCACCTCGGCTTTTGTTGATCTAAGCTTTCCTGAAGACAACAGAAGTGTTTACGTCTTACTGACTTGAAGAGGACATTTTGGTTGGCAAGAGACATTGGCTGTCTTGAACCCTTTTGGTTCTCTTCGGGTATGGTAAGCAGTCTGTCGTGTTGTGCTCAGGTCCCGTCACTTGTTCTCTGCTAAAGGGTTCCCTCTCTCACTGCAGAATCTCTAACACACCTGATGCAACAGCTGTGCCCTTGTCTTCCTCCGGCTAACCTCATTTTTCTTTTTTTAATGATTTTGTGTTTAGCTATCAAAGGATTTTCACCACAGCATAAGATCACCAGCTTCGAGGAGGCCAAGGGCTTAGACCGAATTAACGAGAGGATGCCGCCTCGCAGAGACGCCATGCCCTCTGATGCCAACCTTAACTCCATCAACAAGGCTCTTGCCTCAGAGACTAACGGCACGGACAGCAATGGCAGTAATAGCAGCAATATTCAGTGACCACTTTTTGTTCACGCTTTTCCTTTTGTCTTTCTTTTCTTTCGTTCTTTCTTTTTTTTATTTTATTTTACTTTTTTTTTGAGCTGCAGCTGCAGGGCATGGTGGGGATTGCTGCATATTATCAGCAGTTGTATGTTCTTGCCTCTGAAGGTAGCTTATTTGCTGTGGGGGCCAGCAATTGGATTCAGTTTACACTATCATTAAAAAAGGGGGAGAGATAATAAAACTGTATTTTGGTGAGGGTGGTGATTAAACACGTCTTTGGGGTATGCCTTTTAAAAATACTTACAGGAAAAACAAATTTAAAAAGAAAGCTAATGCTAGTTCATACTGCAGTGTTAGGGAACGGACACGTTTTCCTACTGCATTGGGGACTCCAAGATAGGTTCAGGAGAGGTCTTTTGTTATGTTACTGGACAAGAAAACTTTGTCTAATTTCTTACTCTATTGTACGTTTACAGTTGCAGCACTAAAAATGAATGACATCAAACATTTTTAACAAAATGATGTACAAACTAAATAAGGACTATTTATTGATAATGTTTTGCTACTCTTGTCAGATAATGGCTATAAAATGAATTAGGCAGACTTAAAAAAATAGAAAAAGAAAAAAAAATGTTGCAAATTTGTTAAAATGCCAAAAAAGACAGTTTAATTTTGTACAGATTATGCTTACCTCAGGTTTCTTTAGTGTGCTTGAATGCCCTTCTTTCAATATAACACGTATTAATTTAGCAATGACTATCTTTTTGTTTCTTTTCTTTAAGTTTTAAAAAACTGGAATAATTACATCTATCTTTTTTTGCTGTTTATATTTAGGGGTTTTGTTGATAAATCAAGTCTTGGTTGTGGCTTGCTGAATTAAATATTTATGAGTGGTGCATTTTAAGTATAGTGAACAAGACACCATATTAAGTACAGTGATAAAGCATCTATATTCTGTAAAAAAAAAATCTGCCTATGCATGTTTTTTAAGAAAAAAAAATGGCTGTATCGGCCTGTATGGGACTGTAATGCGCTTAGTGGTCTGACATATACTGGAAATGTATGTATACTGGCGTACTTTATATTCTCTAAAATGCTTAATGCCTTTGAAATTTTGTAATCAAAAAAGCTTTGAAAAAATCTAAAGGGGAGAGTATTCTTAAAAGTTTTTAACATAAGCTTGTCAGTGCACATATAGATGGTTAGCATGTTTAGCAACCTTGTGAAATTTAAATAAGTTTGTAGTTACATGTGAAACTCTAAATGCATGGTAACTGTTAATGTCATAATGGTTTAGTTATTTTGTTCTGTTCTGTCATGTGCCACAAACCACGTACTTTTTTCACTTTTTTCCCTTTGTATATCAGTTACGGGTTACAACTGGTTCATTCTGAAAACAACAACAAAAGTCCATTCATATTTTTTAACAATTGTATAAGTGCCCAAGTAATTCACTAGAGCCTAAAGCCTTGCCTTTGTAATTTGACTTCTGAAATGTTGGCAATCAAAGCATGCACTTGTAACAATGAAAAAGAAAAAGCATTTTATATTACTACTCAATAAAATGTGCATGAACTTACAGAACTCTCATCCTTCACTGAGTCTGCTGAAGGCATTTCTGTGCACAACCACCACCACGCTGTCTTCTAGGCGCCACCACAGAATTACTCTAACGGGCTTCCCCGACGGCCTCCCGCTCTAAGTGTGGTGCCTACTTCTGCTGTGAGAACCGTGGTGGATTTGTGTCTCAAATTAGATAAGAAATATATTTAAAGAGCAAATGCCATCTTCTGGCTCCCTCGAGTGTGGGAGCCAGTTAAGAAACCAGAGCATTCCTTTATATTGTGGAAAAAAAAATTGTTATCAGGTGTGTCAGTTGTATTGGCGGCCCTGTCTGCTGAAGCAGAAAGAACTGAGCTACTAAGTGCGTTTTCATCACAGAAGAGAGTTGCATTTGTATTGATAAACAATTTGTATTCCGGCGCTTCAGCTAATATCTAATCACCAGGAGATTTAAGATACACCGATTTCCGTTTGTTTCTAACATTGTTCATTTTCAGCGCACTCTGTTTTGTGGGGTAAAGTATGCTATCATATGAAATGAGACGATTAGTGATGTAGCGTACCAGGACAAAGATGTTCTAGACATGTTCTCTGACACGGACTATCCCAAATTTATTTTAATGAACCCAGACATTTTTTTTTCTTTGGATATTTTTCTGCCCTAAAAAAATGACATCCAAGGAAAATATTTAGATGCAATTTATAGAATGGTGTGAAAGAAATGATAATTCCTGGTACCAAGGTGTTTACTTTCTTATATCTGCAGAGAAAATATCCTGACCAAAAAAAAAAAAAAATTCGTTCTTTTGGATTCCTTTCTTTTACAAATTGTGCTGAGGCAACTATGGCATAGAAATAAACATTTGACATTAAAATAATCAGTTGATGTGAGTATTGCTTGGTCTTTCTGGTCAGTAATTAGGAAGGTAATACTGAATATTTTTAAATAGTAATTCTACCAAAGAAATCAATGTAGAAATGAAGTCATTTTTCCAAAAGGTGGAACACTGCCAGATCATCGGTTATTAGGTCTGTCTCCTTCACTTTGGGAGAAACTGTTGAATTCTTGAGTGGTTTATGCCAGTGCATCTTCATCTACACACACACACGCACACACACACACGCACAGGAACAACCTCGGTTCCCTGGCCTCCTTCACCCACTCCCAAAGTCTGACCTCTCCTGGGGTTCAAACTCAGTACTGAGTTTTTGTCTAGCTTTTCAAGGAGTAAGAGCTAGATTTCACTAACCCTACATCAGCAAATTTTTATTTAAAATATTCTCTGCTTATGTCCTTCTGAAATATTTTTTAAAGAAAAGTCTTCAGAGACTGAACTTGTATGACAAGGGGAGCTAAGTAAAGTGGGGGGGGGCACATCTCAGCCGGACAGAGGCATGCCCGGGGGCAGGGCATTCAAGCAGAGGCCTCCAGTGGTGTCAACCCCGTAAGTGTCATGGTGAAGCTGAGGCCCCAGCATGACCTTGTCCTAAAACATTTCTTTCCTTGCCACCCCATCATATCCATGCGAAAGAATACATTTTAGCAACATCCATTTTTCTGCCCCCTAATCCAAGCCCCCCATGTGAATTCAGCACCATAGCAGGGAAGTAGAATGGCTGTAACCGGCTCACGCTTTTCTTGTCTACTTCATGTCTCTCACTCGCCGACCCTTCTGTCAAACTCCATTAAGAGCAGGGACCTCACAGCTTGCCTGGCCTGAGTGCCTACATTTCTTCCAGACCAGAAGTTCCTTGAGGTGGACAAATCTGAAGTCCTCAAACTAGAGATACTTTCTTGCCCTTTACTGTGTGTCTTTCCACTTTACTCACTCCACAGACATTGATCTTCTGCTATGTGCCTCTCACTGTCTTAGGTACTTATTTTTTCCACAGAAAAAGGTCTAGCAGGCTTGACAACATATCAGTTTTCATTATGACGTAAAATGTCAGCGTTCCATCCAATCATGAGTCAGTGTCTGGCTTAACACAGCTGCTTTTTAAATCCATTTTTACTCTCTGTTTCATAGGTGTTTCTTCTCACATATATTTTAAGCCCCCAATGAGGCCCTTTGATGATAAATTCATTTATTAAAAAATGTGTTCATTGTAATGAGAGGAAAGAAGTAGCAAAAGTGAGGACATTTTCAAGAGACAACACAGACAAATTGGGATGCATGTGGGAGAATAGAAACCCAGCAGAAGAGGGGGTCTGTTTTAGGGAAAGACTGAAGACACCTAAAGGGAACAGAAGGAGACACAATAGCCATTATATTGAGTTGGTTATTTCAAAAGATCCTATTTAACTCAGAAAGATGCCGCCTTATCATAGAGTGGAAGCTGCGAATAAATGACCCTCCCGTTCAGTGAACTCAGCGTCCCAAGCAGCTCCTGACTGATGCTGCATGGAAGGAGCTGTACTAGGCAGTAGCCCGGCTCCCCTCAGAGAGAGCATCAAAGTTTTCCTTCAGTTATCCAGCCTTTAGGGAACACAGCACTTCGATTTGCAGACTGTTCTCTAGAGCCATGTATTTACAGAAAGGGCTGAGTTTTCTGAATCGACCAAAGCAGCCCTTTTATCTGTTTTACATTTTGAGCTCGTTATATCAGCTGAGAGGAGTCTTCATTAGATTAACACAGCTCGAAACTGATGATTATAGAATATTAGCTGAGAACTAAGTTGATTTCAACTCTAATCCTGTGGCATTCTTGTCAAGTTATACTTCGAAATTATTTTATTCCAAATGCTGGGGATATCTAGGTTTCTTCCCAACAGCTCTGTATTGTTTATGGGATTAAGTCCAACATCTTCAAGGTGACATGTAAGGCTATTCACAGTCTGATTCTAGCCAATCTCATCTGCCTCCACTCTCCCCAGCTTGACCCTGAACTTCAGCCAGGCCAGACATTGAACAATGCTCAGCAAGCACCAGGTTTCCTTAACCCTCTGGGTCTGTGTGGAATGACCTCTCCTTTGCGTTGTCCAATTTGCCTTAATTACTTGAGCAAGGTGTTTCCTTCTCTCTTAAGTGTACAGTAGTATCCTGTAGTACCTCTACTTAGCACTTAGTCCACTGTGTATGACTGTTAGTTGTCTTTGCCTGGCACTTCAGTGAGAAGTGTTGCTCATCCTTGTGTTCTCAGCATGCCCCAGTGCCTGGCACAGTGTTTCTTGATAGAAAGGCAGATAGGGAAAGAATGGAATGTTTTCCGGCACGGTTCCATGATATAGCTAACCCAGAGTCCGAGGGGCAAACCCTGTAGAAGAACAGCTGCAACACTTACCCCAGCTCAGTACTTCCCACTCCTCTCACGGGTGCCTTCTGGGGCCTGAAGGTCTGGAATGGAGCTTACATTTTACTAGGCATCCACCAAAATTCTATTAATTCCTATAGCAAATTTAAAATTTAGTCCTGTATTTCCAATTCAACAGATGATTTAGTATGGGCAAATATTTTACTGCTTACCATTGTTGCTGTACAGATTCACACATTTTTTGTTTACAGTTTAGTGAGTGTGAATGTGAATGAAAATGCAGGCATTATTTATGTAAACCTTAATATTCACTAAAAGACCAGGGAGGAGGTGGTAGCCTTTTTGAGTCGATAAAAGTTCACCTGGAAAAGGAGGTTAGGGCAGTAAAATAATCTAGACACCCTCAGTGACGAATCAAGGAAAAGACTGTTTCATTCATATCACTTCTCCACTATAACAACTTCATTCACCCACCGTCACCACCAGCTTATCATAATTTGTTCAAAAAAATGCTTTTTGAATGTATACTCAACACCGTTTGTCCTTAAGAATCCGATAATGTACCTGAAGTTTTACCATGAGAGAATCATTCCTTTGGTTTCAACTCCACTTTATCCAAAAGTCCTTTATTAAAGGACACACATTAAAAAAAAAAAACACAAGCTGCTGGCAGTTGCTAACATCTTAGTGAGAATTAACTTATCACGGTTCTGACAGGGCTGGCGAAAAGCTAGTAAAGACAGGTGTGGTTATGGAGAAGGGGAGGAAAGCCACAGCTAGAGCCTGGGACAGCACTTGGGGTGAGCAGGTGGAGGGAGCTCCAGCACTCAGAGAGGACGATGCCCCTCTGATCACTGGGCACACGTACTGTGCAGCTCTGTGCAAGGCACAGGCCTGCAGACAAGCAAATACAATGGAACCCGCAGCACAGCCTCGTCTCATGCCAGCAGCAGTGAAGATAAATTCATGTTTTGTGCCACACATGCTCTCTTCTGTGTAAGAGAGCATGTACCCCCTGAGTTTAAGTCTGGAGCCAGTCCTGGGCTGGAATTTTTATAGCCTGCCACTTACCAGGTGTCCGTGTGACCTTGGGAGACCGACTAGGCCTCTTTAAACTTCATTTTATCCTTGGTAAGAAGGAAGGCAAGAAGAGTGCTTAATATGTAAACTTTTCATGGGGAGTAAAATGACAACACAAAGTATTGTTATGGTGCCTGGCACAAAATAAGCACTCAGCGAACTAGTTTTTATTTGGTATTCAGCAGCAGCTCAGTCATGTGAGTACTTAAAATAAATATTGGGTAGACGAAGGTGTGTGGGCTGTGTATGTGTGTGTTGGGCAGGTATGTGGAGTCAGAAAATCCTTCCGGAAGAAATAGCTGGGGTTGGAGGCTTGGAATGGGGTTGGGGGAGGGGAGGGGAGTGGGCGGGGGGCAGGAAGGCACTTCAGCCTGGGGGAACCAGTAAGAGCAAAGAGAAGATCCAGGAGGATAGTAATGACAAGTGGACCACTGTGGTTAAAGCATAAGAGGGGTGGGCGCAAAGGGGAAAGGACAGGGGAGAGTAGAGCCAAATCAGTTGTTTCTATCAGGAGGTCTCAGCTTCACATAACCAAATACATACTTAACTGTGCTCGAACCATAAATACACTTGCAATTACTTGACAGGACACATGGGCCTGACTCTGTGGTCCCAGGATTGGTTTGATGGCTCAACATTATGACCATGGACCTAGGCTCTTTCCAGGCTTCTTCCCACACTATTATTCTGTTGGCTTCTGTCTTTATGGCTGCGAAGAACAGTCACAGCCACTGGCATCACTTTCGTACACAACACTGTCTGACCACGGGAAAATACCACCGAGATAGCCTATAACTAACGCGAATGGACTGCTTACCGCAGTCTTGGAACCACTGCCTTCACAGTCACAGTGAATCTAGAAGGAGCAAAGCAAAAGCATAATATTTACAAGGACTGATAAGGACTGGACAGAGTTTGTGACATGATAGTTTAAGATTGGTAGAATAGCCGAGAGAGAGTTACTACGTGAATTTTGAAGAGTTTGCAGTAAATATCTGGGTTAAAGTATGAAACTTTTCTTTTGTCTCTTAAGGTATATATGACAATTGAAGCAAAAATGATAAAACTCCCAGATGCTGATGAAAGAAATCAAAGGAGACTGAAATAAATGGAGAGACATGTTGAGTTCATAAATCAGAAGACTCAATAATAATCATGCATCACGTAATGCCAGGGCTATGTTCTGAGAAATGCATTGGTAGGTGATTTGGTCCTTGGGCAAACATCATAGAGAGCTCGATGATACAGCCTACTACACACCTAGGCTGAGTTGTACAGCTTATTGCTTCTAGGCTATAACCCTGTGCAGCATGTTACTGTACTAAACACTGTAGGCAACTGTAACACAAAGCTATTTGTGCATCTAAAGAGAAAAAGTACAGTAAGAATACAATATAAGAGATTTTTAAAGTGGTTCACTTGTATAGGGGACATGTTGTGAATGGGACTTGCAGGCCGGGAAGGTGCTCTGGGTGAATCAGCGAGGGCGTGGGGAGTGAATGTGGAGGCCTGGGCATCACTGCACACTGCTGAGGCTTCATACACAATGCCCCACAGCCCTCCCCCCACTCCCTTCCAGCAGGGTCAGAAAGAGAACATCGAAGCTCTCAGTGCTGCTGCATGAACAGGGCTGTGCGCTGGACGGATTGGAAATATCCAGGGAAAGCTGGGTAAGGTGTAGATCACCATACTGGTGACTGTCAGTGGGGAGTGAAAGGTGGCCTGAGGATCAGTAGGAATAAGAAATCAGGATGGAACCCTGGCTGGTGTGGCTCAGTGTATTGAGTGCCAGCCTTTGAACCAAAGGGTTGCTGGTTCGATTCCAAGTCAGGGCACAGGCCTGGGCTGCGGGCCAGGTCTCCAGTTGTGGGCACACAAGAGGCAACCACACATCAATGTTTCTGTCCCTCCTTCCCTTCCCCTTTCTCTAAAAATAAAATCTTTGAAAAAAAATCAAGATGGAGAGATGAAGGATCATAACAGGTTGTCATGACGACCTGGTTTTGGCTATTGTGTGGTAAAGCAATGGTCAGATTAAGGAGCTCTGTGATATGCATTTGAAAAGAGAAGGCATTTAAGATGGAAAGAAGGTAAAACTGAGAACTCAGTATTTTGACTTCGGAAATTTATTTTGGTTCCATTGACCCTATCTGGCCTAAAGGGCTCTCTCTGCATTGAATTGATGAAAGAAAGAAAACATCTATGTTTTACATTATTAAAAATATTTCCAAAGTACCGGGACAGCGGGCTCCACACTGCCACAGGAGCTTTTACTGACGTGGCAGTGGCACCTAGTACTTGTTAAGGTAGCTCCTGTGGGCCCGGTGTCCTTGCACAAGATTCTTAGGTCTTCAACAAAGAATACACAATGCTGATGTACTCTGAGGGCCATCACCTACATCAGGGAGGGCTGTAGGCACCCTATGAATATGTAGCGTTAGGTGAACCAGGTCAGTGGTTGACTCATTTGGATGGAATATGTGCCCTCAAAATTGAGGTGCTATGAGTAAGAGGGACTCTATTGCCAATCTCCACAGACATTGCTCCCATCAGAGAAAAAATTCCTCCTGAACCACACGTCCTTCCATTTCTGAATAACAGGAAATTCAGCTTCATTAAAATGTTATGGGGTTCTGGCCAGTGTGCTCAGTTAGCTGGAGCGTCATCCCGTACACCAAGTGGTCACGGTGTCTGTTCCTAATCAGGGCACATACCCAAGTTGCGGGTTGATCCCTACTCAGGGTGCATATGAGAAGTCAACCAATCAATGTTTCTCCCCCACATCAATGATTCTCTCCATCTCTTTCTCTTCTCCCCCTTCCTCTCTATTTAAAAGCAATTTAAAAAGTTCTCGGGTGAGGATAAACATTTTTTTATTTTTATACATTTTTATTTTTTAATATTTTTCCTGTTTTTATATTCAAATGTTTATTATTTTTTTACATTATGTTTTATTGTATTTTTCCATTACCATTTATCCCCATATACCCTAAGAAAAACATTTTAAAGTAGAAAAGCAATAGTTATACTGTAGAGGCAACCAATGTTAAGATTTCGTCATATTTTCTTTTTATTAAAGTATATTTTATTGATTATGCTATTACAGTTGTCTCAATTTTTTCTCCCCTTTATCCCCCTCCTTCCTGCCTTCCCCACCCTCCAGCATTCCCTACCCCTTTGTTCATGTCCATGGGTCATACATATAAATTCTTTGGCTTCTCCATACTATTATTAACCTCCCCCTGCCTATTTTGTACCTACCAATTATGCTTCTTATTCCCTGTAACTTCCCCCATTCTCGCCCCTCCCCATCTGCTGATATCCCTCCATGTGATCTCTATTTCTGTGATTCTGTTCCTGTTCTAGTTGTTTTCTTAGTTTTTGTTTTAGTTTTTTAAGTTCAGTTGTTGATCGTTGTGAGTGTGTTGTCATTTTACTGTTCATAGTTTTTGATCTTCTTTTTCTTTGATAAGTCCCTTTAACATTTCATATAATAAGGACTTGGTGATGATGAACTCTTATAACTTGACCTTATCTGGGAAGCACTTTATCTGCCCTTCAATTCTAAATGATAGCTTTGCTGGACAGAGTAATCTTGGTTGTAGGTCCTTGCCTTTCATGACTTTGAATACTTCTTTCCGGCCCCTTCTTGCCTGTAAGGTTTCTTTTGAGAAATCAGCTGATAGTCTTCTGGGAACCCCTTTGTAGGTAATTCATTTTCTCTTGCTGCTTTTAAGATTCTGTCCTTCTCTTTAATCTTGGGTAATGTAATTATGATGTGTCTTGGTGCGCTCCTTCTTGGATCCAACTTCTTTGGGACTCTCTGAGTGTCTTGCACTTGCATGTCTAGTTCCTTCACCAGATTTCCTTCATTATTTCTTCAAATTCTTGCTCTTCCTCTTCTCCTTCTGGCATCCCCATGATTTAGATGTTGGAACATTTAAAGTTGTCCCAGAGGTTCTTAAACCTCTCCTCACTTTTTTGAGTTCTTGTTTCTTCATTCTGTTGCAATTGGATGTTTATTTCTTCCTTTTGTTCCAAATCATTGATTTGAATCCTGGTTTCCTTCCCTTCACTGTTGGTTCCCTGTATATTTTCCTTTATTTAACTTTTTATAGCCTTCATTTCTTCTTTCATTTTGTGAGCAAACTCAATCATTTCTGTGAGTCTCTGGTTACCAGTGTTTTGAACTTTGCATCTGTCTATCTCCTCGCCGCTTAGTTCTTTCCCTGGAGTTTTGATCTGTTCTTTTGTCTGGGCCATATTTTTTTGTCTTGGCACACCTGTTACGTTTCAAGGGGTGGAGCCTTAGGTATTTGTCAGGGTGGGGTAACCCACTTCCCTGCATTGTGGCACTGTATGTGGGGGAGGGGTCAGAGAGGGAACAGTGCTGCTTGCTCACTTGCTCAGCTCTCATCCCGCTTTCCATCACTTCCCTTGTTTCCCACAAGTAGATTGTACCCTTTCAGGGACTGATTCTCAGATGGGTGAGCTTGTGTACATTCTAGGACACCCTGGGTCTCTCCACCGGACTCTCCTGTGAGGCTGGGAGTTTCTCCCACCTTTGCAACCCCCACAGGTTTTTACAGCCAGAGGTTTTGAGGCTTTACTTCCCCCACTGGAACCCTGGGCTACCTGGTCTATCTCACTCCCCAGTTGTTCCTCCCAGCTTATCCACATGCAAATGTGGGACTACCTGGTCTGCCAGCCCCCACCTCGCCCACACGATCTGCCACCTTGTCTCACATCCTCTCCAAGCCAGCTTCCTGCCCCTCCTACCAGTCTGGATGAATGTTTCATCTTTAACTCCTTGGTTGTCAGACTTCCATGCAGTTTCATTTTCTGGCAGTTCTGGTTGTTCTTTCTTTTTAAATTGAGTGTTATCCTTCTTTTGGTTGTGCAAGGAAGTGAAGCATTTCTACCTATGCCTCCATCTTGATTGTCCACCCCCTACCCAAATTTTTTAAAATAAATAAATGTTATGGGACAACTCACACATGCAGTTAATCATTGCTCAAAACATCTTTATGTGGCATATGGCTATACTTATGATGTGAATTCTTTTCAAGTGATTTTATACACTTAATGCAATCACACTGAAACCATAACAGGATTTTCTTCTAGATACAGACAAGTTCATTCTAAAATCTATGTTGAGAAGAGAAATAGCTAGAATGGCCAAAACAGATTTGGTAAAGTTCAAGTTTTGGAGAGTTCATAGTACCCAACTTAAAAATCACTCTAAATCTATTGAAATCAAATTAGTATTGATGAAAGTATAGATATTTAGATTAATGGACAGAATAGAATCCAGCTATAGACCCACACAAATAGTGAGAAAAGTGCAAAGACAATTCAATGAAGAAGGTATAACCTTCTCAGCAAGTAATGCTGGAACAACTGGAGATACATTGGCAAAGAAACAAATTAATTCAACCTCACAGTCTATCCAGAAGTGAACTCAAAGTAGATCATGAACACAAATCTAAAATGCAAAGGCTAAAATATTTACATGAAAACAGAAGAGAATGTGAGAGAATTATAGAGTGGGTTTGATTCAGGAAATTCTTAACTACATAAGCAATAAGGTCTTAAAGCATTGTGGGGTGTAGATGATTCCTATGATTGACAGAAGAAGGGGAGAGAGAGAGAGAGAATATTTTGGAGACCTTGGCTTAGGCAAAGATTTCACATGTATGACACCAAAAGCACAATCTATGTAAGAAAAAAAATGAAAAAATCATACTTCATCAAATTATAACATTATGCTTTGCAAAGGGCATTGCTAAGAAAAATGAAAGGACAAACAATAGTCTGGGAGAAGATTTATTCAAATCACATCTTTACCAGATGACTTATATACAGAATATATATAACTCTCTCCAAGTAAAACAACAAGCAAACCGAATAAAAAGTGAGCAAGAAATTTGAACAAGCACATCAAACAAGATAGACATACAGCAAATAAGCACATGAAAAGATTTTCAACACCATTAGTCACTAGGAAAATACAAATTAAAGGCATATGGGATAACACTGTATAACTATTCAAATGGACACACGCATACACAGAACAAATTTAAAAAAACAGAACAAAATGACGATATCATGTGCTTGTGAGGATTCTGCAAATGGACTCATATGTTGCTGGTGGAAGTCCAAAATGATATAGCCACTTTGATAAACTGCTTCTTAAAAAGTTAAACAGTTTCAGATAAAGTTCCCATGTGACCCAACAATATCATTCCTAGGTAAATGTTCACACAAAAGTTTGTACACAAATGTTCACAGCAGCATCAGTCATAATTACCCCAAACTGGAAACATCCTGATGTTCTTCAACAGGCAAAAGAATAAAAAACCTGTGGTATCTCTGACCCAGTGGAGTACTGCTTATTAATAAGAAGAAGCTATTTGAAATGGGTTAAATTGTGCTCCTCCCCCCCCAAAAAAAACCATAATCCGTTGAAGTTCTTATACCAAGTATGTAAGAATGTGACCTTATTTGGAAATGGAGTCATTTAATTAACATGAGGTCTTACTGGAGTAGGTGGACCTACATTCAATAAGGCTAATTACTGTCGTTATGTTTAAGCAAATGTTTCGTGATGAAGTATTTCTTGTAAGTCAGCCCCCGGCCCTTCCCTGACCCTGCTCGGTTCTGCAACCTAAACCTTTGGAACCAAAAGCATTGGGCCACCTATACAGCCACCAGCCCTAGAGGTAACACCAGCACCAAGGAATAACAGTGAGTCAACACAGATGACTATGCTATTCACTCAGCTTTTTTAAAAAAATATTTTTTCTTTTTTGTCTTTTTTTCAGGATTTAATTAATTTATTTTTAGACAGCAAGAAAGGGAGGCAAAAAGAGAGAGAGAGGAACATCCATGTGTGGTTACCTCTCATGCACCCCCTACTGGGGACCTGGCCCACAACTCAAGCATGTGCCCTGACTGGGATTTGAACCAGCGACCCTCTGGTTCGCAGGCTGGCCCTCAATCTACTGAACCACACCAGCCAGAGTTTACTCAGCTTTGTTTTAAATGCAGATGCAACCCAAATTTATAATAACCTAATAACACTAATAATCACTCAGAAACAATCAATGATAACATCACACAAGAGAATTGGGGGATAATAAACCCGAGTCCCAAGAGTCCAGATCAGAGTCTGGGTCTAGAAGGCAGTCGGTCAGCATCGTGCAAGGCAGAGTCTGTGGCGGCTTCAGAGTCAGCTACAGCGGGGTTGATTGGAGGAGCAGTATGCCTTTCTCTCCCTCTCGGCTGTCTCAGCTGTCTGTTCGAAGACCTTTGCTTTCATACTCGTGTACCATGCAATGCTGCATCAGCCTTTGATTGACACATGTTGTCTTGTGCCATCTCAGTAAGCACATGCTGATATGTCTCTCTGCTGTGCATGCTCTGATAGGGTGGTGGTACCTCTCATGTAAGCACGTGCTTTCCTCCACATTGTACTGCACCTGCTCGGGGGGTGGCACTGTCCCTCTGAGTCTTTGCTCCTCTGCGCATGCTCTAAACATGGCTTCTTAGTTACAGGACTGATGCCACCTTAGTTCAGTTCTGCTCACCACACCATATAAAAGGGCATCCATGTGAAAACAAAGGCACATGGGAAAAACACGATATGATGACAAAGGCAAAGATTGAAACTATGCAGGTAAAAGCCAAGGATAACTAAAGGTTACTGGCAAGCCACCAGAAAAACAAGGAAAGGTTTCTCTGGAGGTTTCAGAGGGATTGTGACCCTGAACACCTTGATTTCAGACTTCTAGGTCAAGAACTGTGAACCAATAATTTTCTTTTGTTTTAAGCCACCCAGTTTTTGGTACTTTGTTGGCCAGCCCTAGGAAAATAATACATTACTGATTACTCACAATAACACAGTGAATCAAAATGCAGTATGCTAAATGAAGGAAGCATCAAGCATTGTGGAAGGTCTGAAAACTTAGGGCCTTATTGCAAGCTGACAATTCAGCTTGCCACAAGTTTGAGGGCGCTGACCGAAGACCGGACACTCCTGGGCCAGAGACAAAGGACTTTATTCCTCACGGCACAGCAGCCAGCATAAGGTTCATACTGGAATCAGTTCCCCTAACGCCCCACCCATGGGCACAATGCAGTCAGATCCAGGTAAGAAAACAGTGGGTTTTCGTCACAGCTGAGGGAATCCACCTTAGAAAACTTCCATTCTTATCAAGGGGACTCCAAGCAATCCTGCCCAACCTTTGCCTTACAGGGAGACCTAATTTTTAGGATCCTGGTGAGGAAATAAATCTGCCCTCTGCCATCTGCAGAGGGGGATGCTACCTCTATCTTAGCAAACAGCCCTGAAGCAACCATAGCAAATAGCCAAGAAGATAGCCTGAGACACAACTGTCACAAGACATGTAGAAATGGCATTGCCTCCCGACAGAAGCCCATTGCAAAAGATTACATGCTCTATGATTCCATTTACCTAACCTTCTGGAAAACACAATGCTATTGTGACGAGTTACAGATAGGTCAATGATTCTCAGGGGTTAGGGTTGGGTCAGGACGAGGGAATCTTTTGATGTCACAGAACGGTCCTTTGACCTGATTGTGGCAGTGTTTATGTGAATCCATATACGTATCAAAACTCGAGCTGTATGTCAAAACAAATGTTAATTATACTGTATATAAATTTAAATATTAACAATGAACAAAAATCAAATGCTAATAAACAAAGAATTGTTTATTGTAAAAAAGGGGGAAAAAAGGTCATTGGGTCAGAAAGGGTTATAACCGGTCCTTCTGTTTGGAGTCCACTAATAGTCTGTGAAATGTTGCTTTCATGTAAGTGATCAGCAGTTAGAGGCAGCCTGGTACGAACTGTTTACACAGGACTAGGAAAGTTCATGTACACAAGTCCACAGGAAACACACACAGTACAGTCTTTGAGAATTAGAAGACAAACATTAGCTCTTAATGTCTGCTTCTGACATTTGCTCAATTTAAGAGGAGTGAGTCTTCAGGGGAAATGGTTTCCCAATTGTGCCAACTTTCAATTACTTTCAAGCAACCAATTACATGATCTATTTCTTTAAAAGATAAGGTTTTGACCTGACCTCGTTGGCTGAATCAGAACACCAGACTTTTCCTGCCAATATGAAGGCATTTTTCATTTGAGAAATGAAATGGAATACTATATTACACCTGACCTCTTTTCCCCTCGCAAACCAGGCCATCTGCGCTGAAACTCTTTTTTTTCCTCCTCAGTTTTAATTTCCTCTCCAATTTTCTTTTTCTCATAAGACACATCACCACTTCAAACTGTCTCAGATCCCATGCTAAAGCAGAGGTAATGTTTTAGGAAAGCTGTTTAGAAGATGGTTAATTAATATCATAACACCTGACCTCCTATTACAAAGGCTTTTGCAAGGAGTAAATACAAAGGTGGGGCAAAAGTAGGTTTACAGTTCTTCGTATGTAAAATAATACAATAATTCGTAAACAGTAATACAAAATAAACTGTTTCATGCACTCACAACTGTGAACCTACTTTTGCCCACCCTGTACTGTGTGTAAATTAAGCCACTCAGGTCAATAGAGTAGCTAAAAAACACACAATTCAATGTTGCTGTATTAAATTTAGCACATAAGTCTAACTTACCATCTATGACTTATTTTTATAACCACAAAGATTAATTTCCTCAACCTTTTTAGTTCTTGAGAGAAAGAATAAAAATCACAGTAAAAATAATTATCGTACTGCACTTAGGAAGTCCCCTGAAAACAATGGGTTAATTGCTTTTGATCCTAAAAGCTTCCCCGCAACTGTGCCATTTTATTTTCTTCTAGGTTCTGTTGAGGCTGGCTTCCTTAGGTTGCTTCCAGCCCCTCCTTCCCAGAAGTCGGCCACACCTCGTCCTTATGGCTCCTGCACACTCCAGAAAAAACATTTCTATACATCACCTGTTTGCGGCGTTAAGCTAACAAAAATATCGTGTTCTCTTGTCATTCCATTTGTATGATTTAAAAAAAATATATGTTCATACTCACATTTTTATTAAGCATAACACAGCATTTTGGGTATGATTACAAATACAAATAACTGAGAAGGCAGAATTGCTCATGTGACCGACTATGATGAGGGCCCAGTCTGAGTATGATTGGTCCTTCAGTGGTCGAAAGATGTTCTGAGCAATAATGAAAATGGGACTCCAGACCTAAGACTTTGCCTTCTGATCTCACTGCTCGGAGGGAGAGAGCGGGATAAGCAAAATTTTCTATACTGAAGTAGAATACTTCTTCGTAAATTGAAATTGAAAGAATAGTGAATTCCTAGAAAATTTCTGTCAAAAACTACAGCGAGAAGTCATAATTCCTTTTCTTAGATAAGTGGTATTTAAAATCAAACTTGGAGGAACAAGTCATTGCCATTTCCACAGTTAATTTGGAGCAGCTGTCCTGGCTGCCTCTTCAAAATTACCGGTAATTTCACGGTTCCATCCAGCTGAATACAACCTTTGGCCATCACTCTCACAGTGCGCCAACATCTTCTCGTACCTGCCTTTGCCTTATGTCATAGGCCTTCACGTTGCCTTCTCATTTTTCACTTTTTAATGTTTTATTATGTGTGCTATCACGGTTGTCCCAATATTTACCCCTTTGCCCCCCTCCACCCAGCCCACCCCCCACCCCTATAGTTAATTCCCACACCATTGTCCATGTCCAAGGTCCTTCGTATATGTTCTTTGACTAATCCCTTCATTTTCTTTCAACCAGTCCTCACCACCTCCCTCCCCTCCTACAGCTGTCAGTCTGTCCCGTGATTCTGTGCCTCTGCTTCTATTTTGCTCATTAGTATATTTTGTTCATTAGATTCCACTTATGAGACCATATTGTATTTGTCTTTCACCAACTAGCTGCTTTCACTTAACATGATAGTCTCCAGTTCCATCCATCTGAGTGCAAAAGGTAGGAATTTCTTCTTTTTTCTGCTGTGTAGTTTTCCACTGTGTAAAGGTACCACAATTTTTTGGTCTACTCATCTACTGATAGGCACTTAGGCTGTTTCCAAATCTTGGCTATTTTATATAGTGGTGCTATGAATATAGGGTGCATAAATACCTTTAAATTGATGTATCAGGATTCTTAGAGTATATTCCCAGCTATGGAATCATTGGGTCATAAGGTGGTTCCATTGTTAATATTCTGAGGAAACTCCATACTATTCTACACTGTGGCTGCACCAGTCTGCATTCCCACCAATAGTGCACAGGGCTTCCTTTTTCTCCACATTCTCGCCAACACTTGTTGTTTGTTGGTTTATTAATGATGGCCATTTTGGCAGGTGTGAGGTGATATATCTCATTGTGGTTTTAATTTGCATCTCTGATGGCTAGTGATGTTGAGCACTTTTTCTTATGTCTCTGGGCCCTCTGTATGTCCTCCTTACAGAAGTGTCTATTCAGGGCCTTCGCCCATTTTCTAATTGGATTTTTTTTTCTTACTGGTACTGAGTCAATACATCAGACCAGAGTTTGATCTCCAAAATATATACAGAACTTATACGACTCAAAACCTTCTCATGGTTTCTGAATGTCATTCCTTCAAAGTGGCTATCACCAACCAGCCTGGAGTATTTAAAAAGTGATTTAAAAATTTAACTACTATCTAAAGTTCTTAAAACTAACCCCTGTGCTTCCAAATCAGACTTCATTTGGATAGATCTGATGTCATACAGAATTGAGGTGCTTGCCAGAGTTCAGTGTGCAAGTTAACTTCCAACTACTTAACGACACCTGGAGGGAGGTGCTCAATGCACACTGCTTGAATGAATGAATGAATGAGTGAGTGAAAGAATCACAGATAATCTCCAGTACCACATGGGAGGTATATGACACGCTAAAATCAGTTTATAACGTATTCCCTAGAAACCCGAGGTTGGATATAGCCTGGAGGGAGTGACCAGACCCACGTTCTAACAGACACACTAAAATCAGTTTATAACGTATTCCCTAGAAGCCTGAGGTTGGCTATAGCCTGAAGGGAGTGACCACGTTCCAACAGATGAAAGGCACTGTCTAAAGGGTGAGAATCCTCTATGAAAGAAGGCGATGAGATGGTGCTGTGTCCTGCCTACCAAACATAAGAAAACATAAAATAAGAGACAAGTGCTGGACAAGATTCTTTCCACTTACCAGAGGAAATATAGAATATAATAAAAAAGAGGCATAGAAATAGATAATAAACTCAAAATACAGAAGGCCTACTGAAGATCAGAATAGCAATCAGAATAGCATGTGAGCAGCTGAAAAAAACCCAGATCACTAGAAGTTTCCATTTAGAACTGAATGTACTATTAGGAAAGCACTAATTGTCAGCTTGTGGGAGTTATGAAAGAGCATCAGCAGCAGAGTAAGAGACACAAGGTGGAGAATTGCACTCCAAGATGTGTCCTTCACTTGGAGACAAGAACTTCTGTCAGCTCACATCTCCCCACCCTGAAAAACACACACACGTGCACACATGGGTGCACACAGTATGAGTCATCCGAGAAGGGAGAGGAGGTACAAGTTCATACCCATAGAGGAAAGTTATGTTTAACATTCACATTTGACTGGTGAAGGGACAGTAATACTTATGTGCCCACGTTACCTGATAGGGTTGGAGAAAGAGTGCTTGAATCAGGGAGGCTGAACTCAATTACTTGTTGAGGTCTGGCCCAGTTGGGAAGGTCCCCACATTTTGCACAGAGATTGTACATATTCCAGGGGAAATAAACAGACCTGGGTCTCTAGCCTGCTGATACTAGAGAGAAGAAAAAAATGTGTAGGATTTCCATGGTTCTCAGGCCAAACCTAAAGCAATAGTTAGAAGCACTAAAGACATTTTAATTAAATGAAAGGGATGGGAAATAACACACCTCCCTCAGAGTTTGGGAAGAAAGTAGTTTAGACTTGGAAAATGATATACTCTAGGCATTAACTAGCTCATAGTTGTTTCCTTGTTAGGGTTGGGAACTGCCTAATGAACCAGCCAACGACCTCCTCTGGACCACAGTGGACGTGCACTGTCGTACATTCTAATGGTATAAAAAGGAGACAGAACAGAGTACGTCTCTATAAATATATTCATGTGTAAATATAAGTGAGATCTCTGGGTAAACATACTAACTGTACTAGCCAAATACTCAGGCAGGAGAAGTAAAGAGGCAGTTAAGGGTTTATTAAGATGTCTTTATAAAAATAGTCTACCTACCCTTAAAAAACACTATTTTGTTCATCTTGGAGACAACTTCCCTGGCTTAGAAAATATATTACTATTTGACTCTCATTCAATAGTGATTGGAAAAACCTGCTTAATGAGAGAGTACTTTCCCCTGGTCCTTCACTCTCTTCCTTCACCCCCCCCCAACCCACCCCACACCTCACTGCTATCCTTTTCTCTCCTCTACTCCCTGTTCCATTTCATCCCTTCCGTCCGTTCTCCTTTCTCTTCTCCCATCCCCCATCCATTTTTATTCTATCCTTAATTGGGAGCAGAGCAAAAAGAATGTCAGAGTGAGAAAAATACTAAACATGGTAGGCCATGGGGCGAAGACAAATGTGGCTCCCCCCGTCCTCCTAGTGCGTACAGTTTACCAGGGGAGGCAGATAATCAAGTGAGTAATAACAAAGGTGTGGCGCATGTGATGGTCGGTATTCTAATAGGACCCATCATTAGGGATCCCGGAGTAAGAGAACTTCATCCAGGCCATGGGAAACTACGCTATCTCTGTGCAAATGCACGGGACCGTGATCTTGCTAAATTTCTTGAAAGACTCTGAGTACAAAGGAACTATTAGATTTTAACGAATTCCACACTATAATCAGACACATTTCTCCTGGCTATTGAGTTGTTTTTCCTTTTGAGCTTTATGGGTAGTTGTTATAAAACTAAACAAGGCAAATAAAGGATTCTTAAGTGGTATTTATGCAATCCCAGGAGGAGTGATTATATCATTATTTTTTTAAATTATATTTAAGAAATGAATTTTGGGGCCTCATTTTAACTAATTTATTCCTTTGGCCAAGGATTGCTTTGCTTAAGTTATTATGTTGAACTCAGGCAACAAAAAGATAGATAAAATATACATTGTCCTTGCTTTTGTGGGCATTTTGTAGACAAGCAGAATTAAAACCAGCTGCCCTCACTAAACCAGACATGAACTATATCAAAGGAGTGAAGGGTGTTTTAGTTTGGATTTCCCAAAAGCAGAGCAGGAGACAAAGGTAAGGGTGCTAGTAGTTTATCCTAGAAGGCAAGAGTGAAGGAAAAAGAGGGCGAGAGTGAAAAATTGCTAATGGAGGCCTGGCTGGCCTGATTCCACAATGAGCTGGGTCGAAAAGTGCAAAATGCTTCCAAGAGCTGCCCCCTTGAAAGCTGAGAGATGGGTCTGTTTACCCTACCACTCCCATTATTTGAGGTCTGCTCCCTGGGGAATGAAGGCTCCCAGATTCTTGCTCTGTGTTTGCTTGTAGACCACAAGAGTTCCGGCTTTGCCTAAGGAAGTCATGGGGCAAAATGCAGAAAGACATCTGTTTGCTCGGGGACTGACACTAAGGTGAGTCAGTGAGCAAAGGGCAATGCCCACGGCAGCCTCACTGAAACTGAAGGGCAGGGCTGCGGAGATGTGAAAGAGGCCAGGGGCATCAAGTCCAACAGGCATTTAAGACTGTTTTTCCTGGTGCTGAACAAAAGCGTCAGGATTCAAGTCTCTGAGAGGAAGAAATCAGTGGAATGTAAATCCACTCAGCTGATCTTGTAAAATTGGTCTATGGATGAGATGCAACCGCCAACTCATTTCTCTCCGTTAATCATTTCCAACTTGGGAGGTGGGTTGGTGGCATCCAAATCAAATATTTTGGTCCTTACATCCTTCTTTTTCTGTCTCAGCACCCCCTCCCCTGCCCTGGTCCCATGGCCTTATGTTTGGGGAAAAATTGACACCAGGGAAAGGAAACATAAGGGCCTGAAACTACAGATAGAAACAAACAGATTGATCACCTAGTCTTTGCCAAAGGAACAAGCAGGACTATTTTTATCTAGAAGAGTTATGCTCTCATTTGTATTTGAATAGTGTGTTCTAACTCATCCCCAGCACAGTCTAATGCTGTGTATTCCCTGAATAGTAGTGGTGGGTTTACCTTTGTCATTCCAAGCTTACCCTGGATGCTTTTTGGTCAGTAGCAAGTTCTCTTAATTCAGGAGTGTAGAAGAGGACGACAGTCCATGCCCTAGGGCCAACTTCAAGGACAATTGATATGTTATTCTTCATGTCAGCATGATTAAAAATATTTCATAATAATGTTTATAACTTCAAAAACTTATACATTTTAAAATTAGGGTGAAGGCTATTCGAGACTGTATTCTTTTTACAACTTTTTTGTAAGTTTAAAAAATATTTTAAATCAAATGTCAGCAAACATTGCACAATACATAATGGCATAAATATATGATTGATGAAATATGGAGAAAAGTTAAGTAAATGAGATTTAAAAAGTTAGATCAAGAAATATCACTGCCCAAAAAAGCTAAGTGGATTTCGTTATATAACCTTCTAAATTTTAAATGACCCATAAAGAAATCAATCAATTGAAGCAGACACCAAACTGACACAGTTATTAGAGTTAGCAGACAAGGCTGTTAAAGGAGTTATTGGAACTGTATTCCACACGAAGCAAGGTCAGGACTTGCACATCCCTAAGCAGGTGTCTTCTTAAATTTTGTGCCCTGGATGTACGTCTCATGCCTCACCCAAGGCCTGGCCCTAATTCCATATGTTCAACAGTTAAGTTGAGAAATAGAAGATGTAAAAAATGCAAATCAAAGCTCTAGAAATAGAAAATATGATGTGTGTTATGAGATGAAAACAATATACCTTTTATTGAGTCTAAGCTTGTACTGATTGTCATATGACAGCCAATAAGTTGAGTGACAAAGTGTTGGGGCAAAGAAAGCAACTTTCTTCGGAAAGCCAGCCAGCAGAGAAGATGGCAGTCCAGGGTCCTAGGTAACCATCTTAAGAAAGTACAGAATTTAGGCCTCTTCTATGTCAGGGGAAGTGGGAAACAGGAGGGGCAAGAGGTGATTGATGACTGTGGACATCTGGGTGCCAGCAGGGGTTGGAGGAAGATTGTAAAGCTTCTTTGTTCTTAGTCAGTTGATTCCAGTTGATGTGACTCTGGTCACCAGGTTCCTGCAAATCTTTGATAAACAATCATTATTTTTGTACGTCTGTCCCTTATCTCCTCAGGAGAGGCATTTTTCTGGCAAAGAGCTGTTTTTATAAACTCAAGCCACAAGCAGAATTCCTCTACTGATTAGCATGTCTGTACGCAAGAATAAGCAGAAGCTATTAGCCTGAAGGCCATGGGAACAGAGCAGGCTTCAACAAGGTGGAGGCAGAGAGGCCAAGCATTTCACTCGGTTACAGACTGAATGTGATTAATGGCAGATTACAAATTACAGACACAAAAATGAGCTACATTGAAATCCTAATAGAAATCACCCCAAATAAAATAACTTTTAAAACATGGAGAGAGAATCCGTAAACTGGGATAACCCAGGAGGCTTAATATACATGTAATCACAGAGGAAAGGACAGTAAAAATATTTGAAGAGAGTAGTGATCCCAAAATTTCAAATTTGGTGAAAATTATAAAACTATATATGCATGCAAGAAGCTTAATCTCAAGCACCAAAATCATAAAGAAAACTATACCAAGACACATCATAATCAAATTACTCATGACCAATGATAAAGAGAAAATCTGAAAAGCAGCCAGAGGAAAAATATATTAAGCACAGAAAAATAATAACGACAACTATCTCATAGGAAACAATACAGGCAAGTAGGTAGTAGAAGAATGTTTTAAAATTACTAAAATTTAAAAGAATAAAACTGTTTTCCTAGAATTGTATACTCAGTAAACATATGTTTCATTAAAAAAAAGGCAGAATAAATACTTTTCCAAATATACAATAGCTGAAAGAATGTATTTCATGCAGTCCCACACTCCAGAAAATGTTAAAGGAAGTCCTTCAGGCAGAAGGAAAACGATACCAGGTGAAATTTCTACAAAAAGAAATGAAGAGTCCCAGAAATAGTAATTATGAAGAATTGTGAATGATCTGAGATTTCACCCTTTTTGCAAGTTAATAAGTTAGCCTTCCACCGTTTCGTGGGTGCTGGCAGAAGATACAAGGCTCCCGGGTCAGAGACAAAGAACTTTATTACTCATAACCCATCAAGCGGTACGAGGTTCCTGTTTGTGCCAGGTCTCCACGCCACCCAAGTCCCACGTGGTGAAGCAGGTTGTCCTAGATATGTGATGCACATGGTCCTTGTGTCGAAACTAAGAAACCTTGAATTTAGTAAAATACAAATTTACTTTTTCTCATTGTATAACAGGCTGCAAGAAAATTTGTCCCGACTTGGTCCAGGGGGAAGACATTATCTTTAGTATAAAAGACAGCAGAAACCCAAGCCCTCTGTCCCAGAGGGAGACACTATTTTAGTCTCATCGAAGGCTGCTCGTTATATAAACATCCTTGGAAAGGTAGTTTGAAACAAAAGCTTTCAGTGCCTTTGCTCACAAGATGTTCAAACATATGGGAAACCTACTAAGAATTGTCTCACAATAGTAACTAAATGAGCAAATATACAAGTTTTTCTAGTTATTTAAATGTTTTTGTAAGATCATGGACTGTTCAAATAATAATAATAATATAGCAAGAAGTTTAAAACATGTAAAACAAAGCAAAACTATCACAAAGCTCAGGAGGAAAGAAATACCTGGTAAGATCCTTATACTACACACGGGTTATTATTTTTCTTTATTGTGACCTGAGGACATTTTTTCATTGCTCTTAGAGAGAGAGGGAGAGAGGGGGAGAGAGAAAAAAACATTGATATGGGAGAAGCATAGATTGGTTGCCTCCCGTTCACCCCTGGGCCAGGGATTGCACTCACCCACGACCACACTAGGGATCAAACCCGCAACCTAGGCATGTGCCCTGACCTGCAATTGAACCTGCAACCCTCCAGTTAGGTGGGATGCTCCAACCAACTAGCCACACCGGCCAGGGCCACATGGTTGTTTTAATATCACTTGAAGGCTGACAAGGATAAGGTAATGGTGTGTGCTATAAATCCTAAAGCAACCACTAAAATAACAAAGAAATGAAGCTATAGGCCACAACCGGTTTGGGTTTTGTAAGGTGGAAGCCAACAAATTGAAAGTAAGTAAATTAAAGAATAAAATAAACAAGAGAGTGAAAATAAAATAGAAAACAGGACAGCTACAGAAAGAAAATTAACAATATAAAAAACTAATTCTTTGAGATTTATAAAATTAATAAACCTCTAGAAAGACTAATCAGAAAAAATAGGGGGAAGAATAAAATTACCAATATCAGAAATGAGAAAAGTGACATTCCTACAGATTCTACAGATAGTAAAAGGATAAGGAAATGTTATGAACAACTATATCTCAATAAATTTTTCAACTTAGATGGAATAAACAAATTCCTTAAAAGACACAAACTACTGAAGCTCACTCAAGAAGACACAATCTGGACAGTCCGATACTTATCGCAAAATTCAATTTGTAGTCAGGACCTGACCACAAAACCAAATTTCGGCTGAGGTGGCTTCTCCACTGAATTTGGAATGTAACCCAATAGTTAAAGCCTAAATAATACCAATTAGACAAAAACTCTTCTGGAAAACTGAAGAGGAGGAAATACTTACCAACCCATTCTACGAACTGAGCATTACCTTGATACCAAAACTAGGAAAAAATTATTGCAAGTACAGATCAATATCCCATATGAACATAGATGCAAAAATTCTAATCAAAATTTGTCAATTTGAATCCAAGAATTTATAAAAAGAATTATATTCAGCAACCAGGCAGTTTTTCAAGGAATACAAAGCCGTTACATTATTGAAAAGTCCACTAACATAACCTACCATATTAATAGGCTGCAGAAGAAATCTGAGATTATTTCAGTTAATGCAGAAAAAGTATTTTCCAATTTTAACATGCATTATTGATACAAAAGTTTTTAGCAAATTAAAAATAGAAGAGAACCTAGTAAAGATCATATACTTAATATCTATAGCTGACATCATGATTAATGCCGAAAGACTGAAAGCTTTTTAACCAAATTCAGAAAAAAAGTCAAGATAGTCACTCTGGACAGTTCTATTCAATATTGTACTGGAAGTTCTAGCCAATAGAATAAGGCAAAAAGAAGATATTTAGGTTGGAAATGAAGTGAACCTGTTTCCATTTGCAGATCATATGCTTGCTTATATGGAAAATTGAATGGAATTTATAAAAAAAACTCCTAGTTCTAATAAGTGAATTTAACAACATCCCAAGGTACAAGATTTATATACAAAAATCAATTATAATTCTATATTCTAGCAACAAATGATCAAATATTGAAAATTAAAACAATACTATTTATAATAGCATAAAAATATGAAATACTTAGGGACAAATCTGACAAATGTTATAAAAGTATTTTATACTGAGAACTAGAAAATATTCTGAGACAAATTAAAGAAGCCCCAGATAAATAAAGAGATATGCTATGTTAATGATTAAAAGACACAATGTTGATAATATGTCAGTTCTCCCTAAATTGCTCTCTAGGTTCATGGCATCCCAATTAAAATTCCATTAGCCTTTTCCATAGAATTTGAAAAACTGATTCTAAAATTTATATAGAAATGCAAAGCACCTAGGCTAGCCAAAAAAATTTTGAAAAAGAACAGTGTGTTTACTAACATTACCTGATTTCAAGACTTGTTATAAAACTACAGTAATCTAGACAAAATGGCATTGGTGTAAAGGCAGACAAATAGGTCAATGGAACAGAATAGAGAGTATTTGAATAGACATACACATATATGGACAACTGATTTTCTCGAAGCTGCAATGGCAATTTAGTGGTAAAAGATAGTCTTTCCAACCAATGATCCTAGAACGTTGAATACCCGCATATTAAATAAATGAACTTGTTTCATACCTTGCAAAACAACACACTCAAAGTATATGTGGACTTACATGTGTATCCAAAACTCTAAAACTTCTAGAAAAAAACATAAGAGAAAATCTTTGTAATATTGTTTCATCAGCTAACTCTATTTTAGCTATGATACCAAAGCATGATACATAAAGAACAAACTGGACTTCAAAAACTCATGCTTTTTGTAACACTCCATGAAGCCTGCTGGAGACTGACCGAAAATATTTGCCAATCAAATAACTGATGAAGGACTTTATCAAAAATATATTGCAAAAAACCTCAAAAACTCAATAAAGAAAACAAAATCAAATTTTTTTTTAAAAAGGGGCAAAAGATTTGAATTTGAATTGTCACTTTGCCAAAGAAGATATAAAGGTGGCAAATATACACATGGAAAGAAAGATGCTTAATATCATCAGCCATTAGAGAAATGCAATCTAAAACCACTACACATGGCTAAAACAGAGCAAAACAGAAACAAAAACTGATCATACCAAGTTACACTCAGGAGGCTGGAGACCTAAACCTCTCACACATGGTTGGTAGGAATGTAAGTGGTACCATCAATCACTTTAAAACAGTTAATATTAATAATTTCTTAAAAAGTCAGTCCTACTGTGATTGAGACGTTCTACTCCTAGGTGTTTACCCAGGAGGAGAAGAGCAGCACAGGCCCACACAGCGATGTGCGCAGGCACATTCAGGGGACTGCGTTTGTGATAGTCAAACAGCGAAACCACCCGCATTTCTACGGACAGGCAAGTGTTTAAAGAAACTGTGGCGTGTGCACACAACAGAATGCTAGCGTCTTAGTTAGGGCTGCTGCTGTAACACGATAGCGTAGCCTGGGTTGTTTGAACAACACACATTTATTTCTCACTGTTCTGGAGGCTGCCAGGGTACCAGAATAGTTGGGTTCCTGGTGAATGTCCTCTTCCACGTTTGCAAATAGCTATTTTCTCCTTGTATCCTCCTCCCTTGGAAGAGAGGCAGAGGGCTTGTCTCTTGCCCCCTCTCCTAAGAACACTAATCCCATCACGGGACTCTACCCTCAGGACCCCCCCAAGGCCCCACCTCCTAATCCCATCACTTCAGGGGTTCAACATAATCACTTTGGGGGTGAGGGGGGTGGACATGAACATTCAGTCTGGGGGAACTAGCTATCATTAGAACAGAATAAACTATTGGTACATGCTGGAGCATAGGCAAATCTCAAAGTAATTATGCTGAGTGAAAGAAGCCAGACAAAAGAATACATTATATGATTTCACTTCAATCACATTCTAGGTCATGTTTGTGGACACGAGGGTGTGTCAGGGATGATCTTGAGAGTGAGATTACTGAGGGGTGTGAAATTTGGGGGGTGGTATATATGCTCATTATTTTAATAATGTTGGTATTTTACTGGTATAAATATATTTAACATATATTTAACAATTTAGCAAATTTTATACTTTAAATATGGGTGGTTTATTATATGTCTGTTAAACTTCAATAAAGTTGTTTTCTTTTTAAAATTGTCTTTGATCCCTAAGGCTAGGTTTTATCTAGTAACATTTCCCCCTCGCTCTCCATCAGCACCACGGGACACGGGACAGGGCTGGTTTGTCCGCGTCTGCGCAAGGCGCCTGCCAGTCTGAAAGGCAGGGCGACACTTCGTTCTGTTCCTTCACACTGGACCGCTAGTAAAACTTACTTTTTTTCCCAAACATTAAAAAAAAAAAACCAAGTTAGTGTTGCTTTTAAATACAGGATGGAATTTGCCTAATACTAACTGGCTTTGGTTATTACATTTCTGGGCAGTATTATGCCCAAAGGGTCTTAAACTCTGGTGTACCTGACAATTACCTGTGCAGACTGGGAGAGGAGAGGACACTGACGAGGAGATGGGGCAAGGTGGAACTGCAGCAAGTGGAGTGGAATTTTTTTGCACCACTGTGAAATGCAGCTGTGTATTGAAAGAACCCTGCCTAAGGGAAGAGGGAAAACACAAATAAAATAATCTTTGTTTTCTTGATTCTCCTCTGTTCCGCTTGGTCTGTGAACCTCGCTTCTGCTGTATATTTGGAGAGCAGAAAATACAATGCTCCCTGCACATGTACAGAGATCTCCCTCTACCTCCCCTTGGCTCCCTTCACAATGGCGCTAAAATATTTTTGAAAATATGGAGGAAATAACAATGACTTTTGTAACCAGTGCAGCTGGGCCATGGCATGGGGCCAGCTGAGGTCTTTTCATGTGTTCTGCCAGTCATTCCTGGCAGGGGGCACCACGGTCTGCTCATCTCCCGCCGGAAACCCGCAAATGTGGTTCACGGAGAAGCTGTTAGTAGCAGAGAAATTGTCCCATCCATGAAATTGCCTTGCAGCTCTTGGTGACTCACACTGGGAACACAATAGAAATGGCCCTGGAGCACAAGAGGTTGGGAGTGCACCCTGAGAAGACACCTCAGGGTCAGTTAGGGCCTGCGCAATTGGTAAAGTGCCAGAACAGGGGGCCACAGGAGGCAAAGGTCTACTTTTGAGTTATTCACACTTGTTCAACCTTTCTCTCCAACCAGACTTTCTTTTTATAGTAACTTTTTATAATGGAGCATTTCAGATACATACGAAAGTAGAGAGGATAGCAACCCAGCTTAAACAATGGACAATTGTGTTTTATTAAACTAGAGTTGCTGAAAATTCAACAAACATAAGAATCAAATGTTACAATACAGTTTTTTTTTTATTTACAGTTTATGCTTGGGCCTGAGAGTCTTTGTTTCTAATGAGCTCCTAGATGGCGTGGGTTCTGCTGGCCAGTGGCTAACGTTTGGAGTAGCAGAGTTCTCCACCCTTACCAACTTTACCCTCACACACTCGTTGTTTTGAAACAAACTCCACATATCATGTTATTTTATTCATAAATATTTCAGTGTGAGCACCTAACATGAGTTCATTTTAAAAAGTAGCCACAATACCATTACTCTATTTTTAAAAATTAATAATTCCTCCATAGCATTAAATATTCATTGTTCAACCTTCCCTGATTCTTGTTTGTTTATTTTTCCCCCTCACAGTGTGTTTGAATTGGGGTTGAAATAACTTCCATACGTTGCTATTGACTGATGTTTCTGAACTTTCTTTTAATCTATAGATGTTCTGCCTCCCGTTTCCCATCTCTTTATAATTCTTTGCAATTTATTACTCTAAGGAATTGTGTGATTTGTCCAGTAGAATTTCCAACAGTCTAATTTTGCTGAGTGCATGGTTTTTATTAACATGTTTCTTGTAGTCCCTGAGTGGTAGTTCACTATAGAGGTTTAATTTGGGGGATTAGGGGGGTGGGGGTGAGGGAGGCAAGACTATTTAATGGATGGTATTTTGTAGGTAAGCAAATGTCTGATTCTCTCCCATTTGGTTATGTTAGCAGCTATTATTGTTCATTGTCTAGATTGATTCATTACTTAGGGATTTTTAAATGATGATAGTATATCATTTATTTGTCATTAATTATCTGGCATAGATATATACAAACAACATTTCCATATCAACTCTTGTGTTTACTCCGTATATTTTGTATAGAAAAAAAAAGATAAATGCCTGGTCCTTTTCCCTTTTTTTAACCAGTCTTCGAAACAGAAGTTTGATTACCTCATATACTTTGAAGGTGACCAAAGAAATTGTGTGTGTGTGTGTGTGCGTGTGTGTGTGTAGGAAGAGGAGGTGGGGGTAATACCATTATGAACACATAGATTTAACTATATTTGATACATTTCACTGCATTGCGGTTATTTTTCTTATTGATGCTCAAAATATTCTATTGGTGTCCAACATAGCCTTCTTGACTCCTGTATAGTATTGTGCTGGCAAAGAGACTCTCAAAAAAAAAGGAAATAAAAGCCATAATATGAAGTATTTAGTAACTTTTGTGTAAATTCTCCCAACATGGCTGATTTATTTTAAGCTACCAACAGTTTTGCAATAGGATCAGAAAAGTCTGCATATTTAACAATCAGCTCTAATGAGCAAATATGTCACGGCTCCAGCCCACCTCAGCTTCTGACCTTGTTACAGCACTAAAGCCTTCGTGTGCCACCTTGCTGCTTCGTCCAACAAGATATTCCAAGCCGGTGTTGCACGTTTCCAGCCGCAGACCTAGACCTGGCCTTTACTCCCAGCATCCCTGTTGTCTCTAAGTGGGATTTAGAGAATGCAGGCCATGTGGGCGCACTGCTGTAGGATCGGCTCTTGTTTCTAGACCTCTTCAGTGAGTACGGCTAGGAAATTCGTTTCTTTTCAAAAATACCACTTTTATGTTTTAACTGATAATTTCCACTTAAATTCAGGACTATGATGTTTTTACTTAACTTTATCTTTCATCTGTTTCTATTTTCTCCCATACAGGTAATTTCAGTTCCCAATGAACCAATATAACTACTCATGTATCCCACAATTTATGATTTCTACCACAATTTATGTGCAATCTTATAATAGCAATACAAATAGTATATCCAACAATGTGGCTACTAAAAATATTTTAAGATCTATTATTTTGTTTCCTGTAATTCTTTTTGTTTTACAATATATGCTGTTAGGAGCGTTCAATCACTTTATAATATGCTGTTGTTAAGTTGATTGAAATAATTCCTTCCATGCAGTTATGCTACAAGCTTGATAAATACTTAAGTTTGTTTCAATATTGCTGTTGACTTTTAGGCATTGCTTTCTTTAAAATTTAATTTTGTGTTATAATTATGCAAAAATTCCAAAATCATATTTACAAAGTGCAAAGTATATTCAAAGAAATCTGTCTCCATTCCTGTTCTGCCATCCTACTTCCTCTTCTCCAATAGATGTTATTTTAACAAAAGCTTTTGGTTTATCCTTTCACTTAAAAATATGAATATGTATATATAGATATATTCATCTCCTTCTTACATAAACTATACTATGCATATTTTTTCTTTTTTTAACTTTATATATTACGAAAGTCATTGTATTACATTACACAGAGATGCTTCTCATGCCTTGATACATCTTTATAATACTCTATCCTATGGACAAACAGTTGTTTATTCAACTTTTGGATTGTTCCTAGTCTTGTGCTCTTATCACGATGCTGTGTTATGTTTGTACCAGCATATCTGAGGGATAAATTCTTTGAAATGTATTGCTAGGTGAAAGAATAAATGTATACATAATTTTCCTTAATATTTATTTTTCTTGATTATTGACCACCTTTGAATGCAAAAGGCGGAGAATAGCAGAAATCCGGAAGCTCAAGTTCACCAGTCTCTGGTGCTGATTTCTGACTCTTAAGTCAGTCTCCCTGGCTTCAATAAGCTCTCGGTACTGCTCTTAATGGATTCTTCCCTTGGTTTGCCCAGACCACTCCATTCTCTTTTCTAGAAGCATCAAAAAATTTCAGGAATTTTAAATATTACCTAATTTACTTTAAAGGTAATATGTGTAAAATTATAACAAAAATATAAAGTTTCTAGAACTTTGGAGTTGGAAAGTATTGAAACTATTTTCCTTCATTAAAAGAGGGAACAAATAAACATTAAAGAAAATAATGAAGATTAAAGAAAGAGTATCTCGGTGACAGAGGCAGGATTAGAATTCCAGCCTCACTCTCTAGGTCCAACACTCTTCCATCTGCATCTGAGACTCTAACTTCCAAGCCAGAGGCCACGGTTCCATAGGAAATGCACGGCGTAGCTTCTTGGAACCTGATTCCATGGTCAGTAACTTGATTCCATAGTAAGTCCACTTCATTCCATGGTGAGTGATATGAAACATTTTGTAATTAAACAGACATATATTGGAGTAGAATAAAAAAATAATCACAAGCCATTTTAATGATAAAATGTGGAACACTGAAAATCCTCCAAGCTAGCAGCACACGCATCCTTGGATCTCCTCCTTGGATCTCCGGGGTAGCCGTTCATTCTCCTCTGCCTGAGAGCACTTCCTGGAAACGTTTGAGAACCGGTGCCCATCACTGTGCTGCCTTTTGCCTGGAGCTGACTGGGATCATTTCCACCTGTCTAGTAGTTAACAATCTCACATCCCACCTGAACTGGGCCAGGTATGTGAAGGAGGAGGATAAAGAAAATGAGAAAGCTGCTGGTTTACCCAGAAAGGAGTTGGCCTCACTTTGATCCACATTCAGGTAAAAGGCAAAGGGAGGAGCCTCCTCCTTCTTACTGAGGACTCTGGTCTCACATACACTGGAGGAAATGTCCTGAGATTTCAGAGGCTGAGAAGTCTTAGAGCCTTCTCAGCTGCCTGGAACGTAAAGGCTGTCACAAAATAAGAAGTGGTTGGGCTGGGTGGAAGTTATTATTAAGAAAGAAGCAATTTTCCTCACTGTATTCAGGAGAAATAGTCTAAATAGCTGGCACATAATATCTGAAAATAGAGCATCACATTCTAAACAAAAATTAATTATGGAAAAAGTTGTTTATGGGCTAGCACCTTGGCTCATTCAGTCTGAATGTTTTTTCATTCCTTCGAAGATCCGCAGTTCATTTCTTCAGAGGAATCTCTAAAATCAATGCAAAAAGTGAAAACAAAGTACAGAAGTAGTTACCATAGTAAGTCCCTTAAGTCATCCCGCAGAGTGTACATGGTTCTACACACACAACACTATGCAGCGATTGCTTGGCAAATCCAGAATTTGAACAAAGAAGGAACAAAAGAAGAGTTGTGTGCTGCTATCTGGGCAGACAATCTGTTCTGTTTTGAAGTTATCTATCACATTGTAGGAGTTAATAATAGATGAAAAGATTCTAAATCTCTTCTGCTTACACGAAGCATCCTTTTCCGACTCAACATGAAGTGAACCTTAAATATCAAGGTCCATCGTTAGATGGTACGGAGAGGTAAGCCAAGACCAGTCACTACAATGCCTGTTCTGATGGTTGTTGCTCACGTGTAGTTATTATATTTGTCAAATATATGGTTGTAGGAATCAAATGAGATGCGAGAATTAAAGCTTATTATATGCAACACATGGATACTTCAAGTTACAAGGCCAGGAAGTGGAGTTTATGTTTTATAGTATTCTTTTCCTCTGACACAACATCTTCCTAAGTTACTATAACCCAAAGTGTATACCAACAAGGAAACATGTGACTCTTGGAAAATTAATTGAGCAGGTTCTGCCAATAAAGCCCTAGAAGGTTGTTCAGCGAAGGAAGATCAAAGGTTCCGAAGAGGGATGCTTTGGGAGACAAGCCGGGCCTCACGAGTGCAACTTCCCATTAAAAGCCTGGATGCCTGTACTCCAGGCAGCAATAGTAGTTTCTGAGGTGGTGAGTTGCTTAAGCCCTCAGGCAACTGAGAAGCTGAGTTAGTGCTTTACAAGCAGTGGAAAAATAAAACTGGCTGAGAAATGTTTGGGGATGTTTTTAATGCTTTTGGATCTTTTGCCACAATATGCTTTCATTTATTTAATCACCAAATGTGCACCCTTCCAAAATGTTCCCTTTTTTTCCATTGAAGGATTTGCATAAAGTATCAGTTTGACTGGACTGATTACTTGGAGAGATTACAGTGTAAAAAGAACACGAAGGAGTGAACTGTATCCACACTGAGCAAGGGACTGACCAACCCACTTGTCACACCCCAAGGTTTAACATCGATTCAAAACGCTTTGGTGAATCACGGACTTGAGTGATCCATTAGAGGAAACCTGAGGAAACTGGAGAATGGCGGGCTATAGCCCCGTGACTCCACGCTCACTTCAGACCGTGTGAACCAAAGCCAGGGTGGCCGGCACACTCTGTCCGGGTGCCATCACGCTGCGTGAGTCTGACCGTGGGACTGCTGCGACAGGAGCATGCGCGTCTTTGGGGGCTGTCACCTTCCCCACTCTGCTTCCACCCCTTCAGCCTATCCAAGTGTTTCTCCCAACCAACACACAGTACTCATTCTGAGAAAATCGTGAAAAGTTTATTTCATTTCCTGATATGTGCCATGATGTTTTAGTGCCTCTTATAGATACACCCTTGGAAATGGCCCAGCTGGATCCTTCATAGGGTTTGAAGCAGGACCTGGGTAGCAGTCAGAACTCCATTTTCTGACTGACACAAGTTATGTGCTCTTGGACAATTTACTTAACTTTTGTAAGCCTCAGTTTTCTTATCTGTAAATTGGGGGTAATCATAATACCTACCTAACAGAATTGCTGTGAGCATTAAGTGAGATTTCCTATGCAAGTCACTTAACACAGTGCTAAACACATAAGAAGCACTCTATAAATGTTAACGACTGCGTATTATTTACAGTGTTAAGGGGGAGGTTGAAATTTAAAGATGAAATTCAGAGGGACCGCATTTATCTCAGGTTCCCCATGTGTCTGTTGCTTTGAAATCAGTTTACTATTAGAGTGAACTTAATGTAATTGCTGGTCTGGCAGGTTCTGACCTGAAGAAAAGGCAATTTTGTATGGTTCAGTCTAATGTTATTTTGTCCAAAGAAGTAGAGACAAGGATTAACTTGGTGATTATGAATTTTGCAGGCTACCAGTTCTGTGCACAATGTTTACTATGCACTCACCCCCAACCTCTCAGTTACCACTACACCTGTCTTAAGATCTAGGCAACTACTAAAAGCTGTGTCTGCTCTAGAATATAAGCTCTCCGAAGAAAGTTTCTGCGCCTTGCTCCATTTGTTCTTAAAAATAGAGCCTCCTTCACATAAAAAGGCCAACATCATAAAGAGTATAAAATTTTTCTCAGGAGAATGGAATTCCTAGTGTTCCAAAAAGAACAAAAAGAGAGGAAAGGGAAACCCTTGCTCTTCATGTGCTTTGTTGTACCTCCTGCTTTGCCTTTCTATGTCCCTGTGGTTTTCCTGAGCAGGAATGATTGGGTCATCACTTACGTTAGAAAATAAACTGTATTTTCAACCTATTGTTCAAAGCAGCTTATCTTCTAAAACTCTTTCCACTGGAAAGAAAGGAAAAAGAATGTGTTATGTCTTCCATGCTAGCGTCGGAAGGCAGGAACCGTGGAGTACCTGCCAAGCATCTCATTTAGAGGCTTTGGGCAAGAATCACAAAGCAAACGTACTTGTGGTAAAAGCCAAAATGAAAGTCAGTTCTCTCTTCTTCCTTTGCCAATTCCAGTGGCAGGCCCTGGCCTGCAGGTCCCGGGATTTTTAAATGTCTTTCCAGCAAAGAATTGCTTTCATGTTTGTATCCTTATTGCTAAATCTGGATTTTTTCTCACAATGCCCTTCTTGCATCGTGTCCAGGAGCCCTTTTTGTTTGAAAGGGATCTGAGTTTCCTGTTAAGGGAAACCATGGCCCCAGTTGGGAAGGATCTCAATGTCCTTCCCACCTCATACATTGTAGCATGCCTTGCCAAAATGCATTAAGAAGCGAAATCCATTTGAGTAAAGGCCATGAAAAAAAACGTGTTTATGAGCCTTTACGTTCTTGATTAAATAGTTCAGAATCATTTTAAAATAGTTCAGTATGGAAGCTATCAAGAGGCTGTCACCCAGTTACAAATAACCACAGAGTAACAACCCTAAGTGTTACCAAGGTCTCAAAGTAGTTTTGATGCCTTATCTTCCAGATGTCTTTCTTCTCATTCACTTTATTATGTCCTAAAATTAGGAAGCCTGTGAGGTTTTGTAAGCAGAAGACTGTCCAGAGGAGCTTTGAGAATTAAGTCCAAGCTTGCTGTTGTCGCACATCTGTGCTCCTTCCACAATAGGCACTGCGGATGCAAACACGAATGAACACACTTCCTGCCCAGACAGATCTTCTCCCCCCGTCAGAGAAGAAAAGAGAGACGCCAAGGATCAGCATGCAGGCATGCATAGGTTGCCGCAGGAAAATGAACGGAAGTTACTGGAGGGTTGCAGGAGAAGATACCTTACTTATGCCCTACAAAAACAGCAGGGAAAAAATAACAAAGATGTAAAATAACTCATTTCCAACCTAGGAAAATGCATGTGCAAAAGCATATGAGGTGACTGTTTTAGTCGGTTTGGCTACTTTAACAAAATCCCATAAATGGGGTGGTGTACAAACAACAGAAATTCGTTTCTCACAACTCTAGAGGCTGGAAGTTGAGATCAAGGCATCAGAATGGTTGGGTTCTGGTGAAGGCCCTTTTCCTGGTTGCAGACAACCAACTTCTCTCTGTGTCCTCACAGTGCGGAAAGAGAGCTAGGGAGCTCTCTGGGGTCTCTTTAATAAAGGTACGAATCCCAGCCAAGAGAGCTTCACCCTCATGACCTAATCATCTCCCGAAGGGGCACCTCCAAATACCATCACACCAGTGGGGACGATTTCAAATACGTGCTATTCTTACTGACCACCACTGTTACAAATTGTCCTCTCTCTGGAATGGAGCTTGTGGGGATAAGTAGAGGTAAAGCCTGTAATATAGGCAGTGTTCACCGAATCAAACAAAGGCAGCAGCAAAGGTAACAGAGTAGTTCTTAAGGATTTTGTACAGGTAGATGGCAAGATCGAATTCCCATATTAGAATGAGAACCTAGCTAGGTGGCAGTTGAATGGATTGTGGGTGTGATGTTGAGCCTGGCTGTGTGTCAGTCCGGTAAGGAAGAGCACAATTCTGGAGAAGAGCAAATAGAAAGACTTCTCAGAGGGAGCCTGTGGCTGGGAGTCAGGAAGGCAATGAGGACAGAGAGCACTAAACTGGTGGCAGGGCTCCACAGCCATCGCGGCCTGAGAAAGCAGTGACAGGAGATGAGCATGGGTGGGAGCTACTACCTGGGTAGAAAATGCCCACCACATTTTCCAGGGCTTTGCCATAAAGAAGAGGCTTTCTCTGACTTGCCTCTGTGCTTTCCTTTATTTTGTTGGTGGAGAATAGTCCTCAGGGGACTGCTGCTGAGCTCAAAGCTAATCAGGGTGGTAAACATTTTTTAATTAAAAAAATGAGGTAATTCAGTGGGCCTTTTCTTTCCTGCCTTTCTTTTTGCAAGCCAAGGCACATTTCTTTGCTTGTACTACCTGTGGCCCTCTGAAAAAGCTGCAGCGATTTTAAATAGGTCATTTACCTGAGTTCTCTGAGATTCTCTTCCTTTCTTACTGAAACTACCTCCAGTCAAGTGGATGCGTTCACCAATCCTGGGGAACGACCCCCACCAACTGCCTTTGCCCAGACGCAATTCTCCTCTCCCACAGAAGAACCGAATTCGTCTGGTAGAGTTCTTAAACAGCTAAAGAGCTCGCAAATGCCCTGTCAGAATAACTGTGGCCAGAAGAGATGTAGCAATGGTTTCTGGCTAATTGGCAGGGCAAGCTCTGGCTTATGTAACAGTTACCTCTGGCAATTTGTCCCAACACCCCTCTTGGCAGCAACGCTGTGGTATTTTTAATGGTAAGAGCTTGGCCAAGGTTCAGCCAATCAGCGTGTTCGTTTTGCTGGCTGCAATTAGAATTACTGTTTCTTTCACCTTGTTTCCAGCCAGACCTGGTTCTGTAAATATGTCACTGGGGGTTTGGATGGAGCTGTATTTTGCCTTAGTGCCTTAAGTCTGTTATGTCAGTTCAAAAAGTCATTTTACCTTTCCACAAAGAGGACCCATGATGTATCTGACCTTAATCCCCAGTGTCAGTTGGACCTGAGGAGAGAGTTAGATGTTCCCGATGTGAATGACACTGCAATTTGGAATGAGGATTTGAGGATTGGCAACAGAGAGGAAAGCAGCCTGGCTCTCTGGTGTGGTGGATCCATTAGGAGCTGCCTTCTGTCCTTCACGCCACTCATCACCCAGTTGCTGTCAGCTGCCGTAATGTTTCCTCATGGCATGCAGAACAGGGGAAGGAGGTGCGATTTGCCAGAGTGCCACATTTCCCTTTTACCTTTACTACCCCTGCCAGGAGTTGCCCTGGTGTTGCTGGCAATGACTGTGGATAAAGAACAGAGAGCTTTCTTATTTACCTTCACTAAACGTAGGCATTTTCTTTAAGATGGACTTTATACCAAAGGGAAACACTCGATGTGTCATGTAAGAAATACACCTAAAAAAAGCCACAAATATCATTCTCCCCAAAGAGGAAGCCAAGACTTCTTTCATCTTAATTTTTCTCAGAAATTGAGACAAAGACGATGGGGAAAACTCTTAGAATAGCATGGAAAGAGAAACCCCGTCAGAAAAACCAGGCAGTCTGCTCTGTGCCATCCCTGCAGCCACTTCCTTTACATTAAGGGGCCCGGGAGGTCACTTGGAAATTTCCCTCTACAGTAAAACTTTCCCTAAGCAACTTCATTGCTATGGGGAATGTTTGAGGCAAATAAAATAAAATAAAATACGTATTTATGTGACTCGAGGTGATGTGGGCCACGTGAACAGAACAGCCTTCGTCGTGTCAAGGAGAATTTTGAATGAATATATTTAGAAGTTACTTCCTATCCCAAATAATAAGAACAGCTTATATGACCATCTCCAGAATGACTCCTTTTTGAATGCATGTTTACTCTGCTGCTGATGTCACTGGGCTATTTTTTCAATTCAGTAATCGTGAACTACGTAAAACCTGCTCATCTCCGTTTTAACAGGGCAGATCCAGATCCTCGTCCTATGCCACCAGAAACAGTTCTGGAAATTGGAGAAAGGGAGACTAATGAAAGGGCCCGGGTACCTGGCAACAGGAAATCTATCATTGACCTTAACATTCCTTTATCTTTCACCTTGCCCACGGCCAGGTTAAAGGACTGGTTAGCAGGACCGCTCGAATTACTTGGCAAAGTAAATTGATCCAAATCCTGCTGAAGTAGCCAGCACTCTCAAGCGGGAATTTAAAAAAAGAAATCTAGCTGGCACCACCTAAATGGGTGTTTTTTCTGGCACACATGTGCAGGCAAAGTAAGCTGAAATTATAAAGCTAAATAATTCATGAGCGTGCCCAATGCTTTCTCTGGAAGCTATGATTATTTTATTATCCAAATTTCAACGCTTCAATATGCATCTCAAGAGGTGGATTGGTAGAAAAATCTCAAAGGAAAATTGAATGGAGTATGAAAAGTATAAAAGCATGGAAATGCTATACTGAATTTTTTCACAACACTCAGTTTTCTTTGGCCAGTAGAAAAAAAAATTAATGAGTGGCTGCGCAGGGTTTACTGCGTGGTGAATTACCACAAAATAAAGAGATCTGTATGCCACCCAGATAAAGAAATAGAACATTTCCAGAATCTGTGTTCAGCGGCAGGCCCCAACTTGCAGTAAAAGGAAGAAAAGGAATTAAAAGGTGAACACATGTTAAAAGAAGGAAATAAAACTCACAATTTTTGTCCTGATGTTATTTTATATGTAGAAAATTCAAAATTATTTGCAAATAAATTATTAAAATTCTTAAGTGAATTTAGCATGGTCACAGACTGCGAAGTCAATATGCACAAATGAATTGTATTTCCATATATGGGCAGTAAACAATTAGAAATGAAATGTTAGAGAATAATTCTATTGGTAATAGCGTAAAAAATCAAATGCTTAAAATAGCAGTTTTTAAGGTATGGTCCAAGCAACCCTGGAGATTCCAAAATTCCATTCAGATAGCCCTTTTCTAACTTTCATTCTTTCATGAGTGAACAGTAAAGTTTTCCAGAAATTCTTAATGTGTGATAATACTTCAAATTGAAAGCAGAAGTAGATCTGAGAACCTAGCTGTTTTCTATTATACAAGGTTTGAAAGGGATTTTCAAAATGTAAAACAATGCCAACCTCTTTTGTCTGATTTTAGTATCAGTTAATAGGAGTTGTGTGTTAAAAATTTCCATGAAGTTGTGGATTTCTGTATTTCTCCTTCCGGTGTTGATAGATTCCTCCCTTTTGTTTTAGATTTGCTTTATATATTTTAATTTCCAATTGCTTTATCTTCCTGGTGAAGTGAATCTTTTACTTTATAAAATATCCTTCTCTACCTTTTTTACAAATTTTTGCCTTAAAGGGTATGTCTGACATTAGTATAGTTATAACTATGTACTTTTTTCAACTTTATTTTTATTGTTGACACTATTATAACAGATGTCTCCATGTTTTCCACGTTTGCCCACCTCCACCCGGCCCTGCCCTCCTTTCCCTCAGGCCATCCCCACACCATTGTCTGTGTCTGTGGGTCCTGCTCATGTGCTCTTGGTCTAATCCCTTCTCTTTCATTCATCCAGACCCTTTCCCTTCCGTCTCCCCTTTGATAACTATCAGTCAGTTCTGTGTACCCATGCTTCTGTTTCTATTTTGTTCATCAGTTTCTTTTGTTCATTAGATTCTACACATAAGTGAGATCATATGGTATTTTCCTTTTCTGACTGGCTTATTTCATTTAGCAGAATAATCTTCAGGTCCATGCATGTTGCTGTGAAAGGTAAGAGTTCCATGTTTTTTACTGCTGCAAAGTATTCCGTTGTGTAAATGTGCCACAGTCGTGTTACCCACTCACCTACTGGTGGGCACTTGGACTGCTTCCAGATCTCGGTTACTGTAAATAACGCTGCTATGAACATAGGGGTGCATCTCTTCTTTCAAATTGGGGTTTGGGTATTCTTAGGATGTATTCCCAGAAGTGGGAACCCTGGGTCAATTATTTACTTTTTGTTCGTGTTTTTATATATTTTTGCCCTTTTGCTTTCAGTATTTGTGTCCTAATATATATTTTTAAATGAGCCATGTTTTTTATTGTATTTTTGCATTTAATTAGGTAACTTTTGACTTCTAATTTGAATGCTTATTCCATTTACATTTAATGTAATTAATGAGATAATTGTGTTTACATTCAAAATCTTCCTGTTTTCTTTTTCAACTTGTTTTATATTCCTTTTCCTTTCATTTTTATCTTTTATTAATTGATTTATTATTATTTTATTTTCTCCTATATTACTTTTTTGCTACCCCAAGCATGATAGCTTCCATTTTTGACTTATTAGAGTCTAATACGAATTAATTTTATTCATTCTCATGCATTGCAATGATCTCACTTTCTGGTTTTTTATCGTATATTTTAATTTTACATGTAATTTAAACTCCATAATACATTACTATTGTATTAATCATCAGCATTTATTGTTTTCATGTAATCAATCGCCGTGTTTTTACTCTTTCTGTTGTATTTTATTCCCCCTTGAATCTCCTTGCTTCCTCCCGGGGTCATTCCCTTACGCCTAAATAACTCTCTCTATATATCTTTAGTGTGGGTCTGCCAACAGTGGTCTCTCAGTTTTAGTTGGTTTGAATGAGTCTATTTTGTCTTTGTTTTCGAAGGACGTTTTCCTTGGGTATGGAACTCTAGGTTGGCAGTTACTTTCTTTCAGCATTTTGAAGACGTTTTATTTTCATGTGGTTTCTACAGTTTCTGTGGAGAAGTCACCCCTCCCTTGCTGCTGTTCCTATGAATGCGAGAGGTCTTTGTTTACTACTGTTCTTAAGATTTTTTTTATCTTAGCTCTACGTAGTTTTATTTTGATTGTTCTTGATATAATTTTCTCTGTATTTGTAAATCTTGGGACTCAGAACTTCTTGAATCTGTGGCTTAATGGTTTACATTTTACGTTTAGGAAATGTTTAGGGTTATTTCTTTAAATGTTACTACTGCCCTGTTCTTTCATTCCCCTGGCTCTGACATTCCACTCACGGGCATGCTCGACCTTTCGCCATGTTCTACATGTCCCTTATTCTTATTTACATATTTGGGTTTTTTTTCTGTTTCATTGTGAATATTTTTAACTGGTATAACTTCCAATTATTAATCTTTTCTTTAGTTTTTTGTCTAATATGCCATTAAAACCATTTATTGAAACTTTAATTTCCATATTTGTTTTCTAGTTCTTAAATTTTCATTTGATTTATACACTCAGTTTTTGCTGAAGAATTCTAATATATTAATCACAACTATTTTAAAGTTTGTATCTGACAAAGCAAATAAATGTCTTTATCATCTATGGATCTGTTTTGGTAACCTGTGCTCTGTTCGGTTTTTACTAAACTGGTCCTGTGCTCTGGTATGCGTGGTAATATTTTATTGGCTGTCAGATGTTGTGAATAAATAATTGGAAAGATTCTGAATGTTTCCCTCAGATAGTATAATTTTACTTTCGACAAGTAGTTTGATAAAGGGAATATTATGTAATCCAATCTGAGATTAAATTTATAAAATATAAATTTCATTCTGTGAGGTTTGATCTATGTCCAGTTCACCTTTACTTCTGTTGCATAGGCTTTCAGGAGTCCCAGTAGAAATTTTATAATGTTTACCAGTTCTGCTTCATCTTGGTAGGCCTTGTACTTTATGTCTCTCCAGTATTTATGAAAGTGCCAATCACTCTGTTTAGATTAGTTATGTCTTTATGTTTGGCTTCTGAAGTCCTTGGCTTAAGTCTGCTTATGAAGGGTAAATGCATCTCAGGCAAAGCGGTGAGAATACTTGACTCAGTTCAGTGCATGTCCTTTCCCCTGGGGTCTTGATCACCTCCATCCTGGCTGCCTGGTAGCTTTCTTCTGCCTTCACATAAATTTCTTCTTTCTTTCTTTCTTTTTTTTTTTTTTTAATCTAGCCTTACTTTCTCTTTTTGTTGTGACTTAGATTTGATGCTGGCTAAGCTCTATAATTGGAAATAAAGTTGCCAGAGCTCATCATTTTCTCTCTCATCCCTTACAGCTATTAGTTGCCGAATTCCGAGAGTATATACCTTTGAATATGCCTCTTCCTCTCCGTTCTGTGTGCCTCCCTTTATTTCAGCCCCTATTCCTCTACTATCGAAATTATTACCAATGGCCAGCTAGTAATTATCTCTGCTTCAATTTTTTTGTATTCACTCTAAACATTACTTCCAAGGTGAGCCATAACTCCCTTAATTAAACCTAGCTTGTAATTTATATCACCTAAAAATAAAAATCCAAGTTCTGTATGAAGCGCAGGGACTTTGCAGTAGTTAGATGCCATACAAAATTAAAAGTCATGAGATTTCATTAATGGACAAAGAATAAAAAACTGAATGAGATAATTGCATACAGCAGGATAAAAACCAGTATTTTCTCATAGGATGGTTCAAGCTTTTAGGTCTAACAAGGTGCCCTGTGGAAGCACAGAGCTGACGCTGATGCTACCACGGACTGACGACTAAATTAGGGGTGGAAACTTCCCCTTAGTCTTTCTCAATTTTTTTCTTTCAGTTATCACACGTAGTAACACCTGGCCTACCAATTCATCAGCTGTAAATAACAAATACAAAAGATATTATCAAGCAATTCTCAGTGTTTACTCGGAGACTATGTGAATCAAATGACAGTTTTCCAAAGATAATATCCCTTAGCAGATCCAGATTTCAGGACTTTCTGTCTTCACTTTCTGTTCCCCAATACACTATACTCTCTGCTTTGCCGAAGTACTTGACTTTCTTTCATTTATTTATGCATTCACACATATTGTGGATTCTGTCTGGAGTACCTGTCTCCATTTTTTCCTCTGGAAAATCTGTAATTACTGTTCATGAATCAGCTCAAGTGTTGACTCTTCTAGGAAGTTTCCCTGAACCACCATTGCCTCACATTGAAATTAGATCTTCTCCCTTCTCTGTTTTGATAATACTTTGGAAATTACCTTTATGGGGAAAGTTATGTCTTTGTGCTTATTTGTTTATTTTTGTTTTCCTTGAAAGAATGTGAGCTTTTCAAGGGCAGGGTTTTCTTACTTATTTATGTATTTATTTACATTTTATTATTTTATTATTTAAATTTTAAATTTAAGTCATTTAAATTTTTGTCTATTACAGTTTATGTAGCATATTATATTAGTTTCAGTTATACACCCCAACGATTAGACATTATATAAGCTACTAAGAGATCATCCCAATAAATCATGTACCTTTCTGACACCATATGTAGTTATCAGAATATTATTGACTATATTCCCTATGCTGTACTTCACATCCCTGTGACCATTCTTTAAATCATGTCTTTATAAACCTATGACCAATACAGAACTTAAAACATAAGAGGAACTGAATCAATGTTAGCCAAATTAATAAGGTTTGCAGTATTATCAAGCCACATGGCTCAGCAACCAGTTAATTCCTTTATTTGGATGTGATATCTGGCAAAGAATATACTCAGTTAATATTTACTCAATTTATGAATCATATTAACTATTGGGAAAAATGAAGTCATCCTGAAGATAAAGTTTTGTTTGTTTGTTTTTGTCTTTGTTTTAAATATATAGAATTTTAAAAATAAAGAAAAGTTTGGAAGAGAGAATTTTGAGACTCATTATTGAAGAAAATAATTTTAGAATCATTTTTCTAGAAATGAAACCTAAATTCTTCTTCACAAAACCAAGATTAATTAAGGATAAAATCATCTGGGCATGCATAATTTGAGAAAAATCAGTTAGCTATAAGGCCTTAAGAAAAATATGTCAAATGTCCAAATACATAATTTATCTTAAGTTTCTGATTGATGAGCCATAAAAGTTATATTTTGCAAACGTTTAAAAATTAAAGTGCACCGTGTCTACTTCACGCTGCTCCTAGACTCTATGAAAGCTTCACACTGCATGCGAGGCTCAATTGCCATGGGGCTACATATGGACACAGTTCCTAGGGATTTAAAGGAGCAAGTCCTGCTCAGTCAACAAAAATTCTTTGGCAGAACTTCCGCAACATATTTTTATGCACTTAAAAATTCATTTCAGAGATACATAATTGTGGATTTTGATTACAGAATCTGTAGGTCAAACTGTATTTTACCAGAAGGTGCAATGAGAAGTTTTTAAACCCAGGCAAATGAAAAAGATTGCTTTTTTTCCCTGCTAATGAAGCTTGCAATGGTTTCTTTTCAGGTACTAAAATAAGAGCAGTTGGCTGCTTTTGCATCCTATTGAATCTCTAACATGTGTAAGAAATTTGGAATATGTATGTTAGATTGATTGGACCACACCCACACTCTAAACTTGACTTTCTATATGAAGGTAATTGCTGAGTTCACAGCATTTTTTGTTGTTGTTGATCCTAATCAAATAAAAAGGAAAACTTACCAAACTTGGATTATACCGAGAAACTATGACATATAGTGGTTATATGTTCTATAAATATTTATTCAGGCACAACACAATTTAAAATAGATTGTGTTTGAAAAGTCCTTTTGACATTACTTATAATATTATTTTATATATATTATAAACATTATTGGCAGGACCAGCAGTAAAAAACCTATTTAATTCATAATATTACTGAACAGTTACACCATTATGATAGTATACAAAGTATAATTAACACACTAGAAATTAAATTTAAAGTAATACTAAAATGTAATTTGTTTTTATTATTAAAATATTCTTTTAAAAATATTTTATTGTTTATGCTATTACAGTTGTCCTATTTTTCCCTCTTTAATCCCCTCCACCCAAACTGCCCCCTACTTCCATAGTCAATCCCTACACCATTGGCCATGTCCATGGGTCCTTCATGTATATTCTTCGATTAATCTGTTCACCTTTTTTCAATCAGTCCCTACTTCCCCTCTCCTCTCTCAGAGCTGTCAGTCTGTTCCATGATTCCATGCCTCTGGTTTTATTTTCTTCATTAGTTTATTTTGTTCATTACATTCCTTCTGTAAGTGAGAGCACATGGTATTTGTCTTTCACTGACTGACTTATTTCACTTAGCATAATAGTCTCCAGTCCCATCAATGTGGTTGTAAAAGGCAGACATTCCTTTTTTCTGCAGCATAGTATTCCATTGTGTAATAGAAAGGTTTTTTTATCTATTCATTTACTGATGGTCATTTAGGCTATTTGCAAATCTTGGATATTGTAAATAGTGCTGCTATGAACAGAAGAATGCATAAATTCTTTGGATTGGTGTTTCAGGTTTCTTAGGGTATATTCCCAGCGCTGAAATCACTGGGTCAAAAGGCAGTTCCATTTCTAATTTTATTAGGAAACTCAGTACATTTTTCCACAGTGGCTGTACCAGTCTGTATTTCCACCAACAGTGCACTAAGGTTCCCTTTTTTCCCATCCTCACCAGCACTTGTTGTTTGTTGATTTATTAATGATGGCCATTTTGTCAGGTGGGAGGTGATATCTCATTTTGGTTTTAATTTGCATCTCTCTGATGGCTAGTGATGTTGAGCATCTTTTCATAAGTCTACAGGCCATCTGTATGTCCTCGGAGAAGTGTCTATTCAAGTTCTTTGTCTATTTTTTAATTTAATTGTATGTCTTCCTGGTGTTGAGTCATATGAGTTCTTTATATATTTTGGAGATTAAACCCTTGTCTGATGTATCATTGCCAGGTATGTTCTCCTATACAGTTGGTTCCCTTTTCATTTTGATGATGGTTTCTTTAGCCATGCAGAAGCTTTTAAATTTAATGTAGTCCTTTTTATTTATTTATTTATCTTGCCCTTGGAGATATATCAGCAAAAATATTGCTATGTGGGATATCTGACATTTTTCTGCCTATGTTTTCCACTAGGATTTTTATGGTGTCATGACTTACAGTTGTCTTTTATCCATTTTGAGTTTATTATGGTATATGGCATAAGCTGGTGGTCTAGTTTCTTTCTTTTTTTTTTTGCATGTACCAGACCAGTTCTCCCAACACCATTTATTGAAGACATTGTCTTTTCTTCGTTGTGTGCTGATACCCACTTTGTCAGATATTAACCATAGAGAAATGGATTTATTTCTGGGCCCTCTATTCTGTTCTATTGATCTATGTGTCTGTTACTGTGCCAATACCAGACTGTTTTGATTACAGTAGGATTATAATATAGTTTGCCATCAGGTATTATGATCCCTCCTACTTTGCTCTTCTTTCTTAAGATTTCTGAAGCTATTTGGCATCTTTTCTGGTTCTGTATAAATTTTTAAAATATTTGTCCTACATCTGTGAGATATGTTATTGGTATTTTACTAGGAATTACATTGAATCTATAGATTGCTTTGGGTAGTATGGCCACTCTAATTATGTTAATTCTTCTAATCCATGAACACAGTATATGCTTCCATTTATTTCTATCTTCCTCAATTTCTTCAGTGTCCTATAGTTTTCTGAATACAAGTCTTTTACCACCTTGGATAAATTTATTCCTAGATACTCTATTATTATATTCCTGTTGCTGTAGTAAATGGGATTTTCCCCTACTTTTTCTTTGTGATAGTTCATTGTTGTCATACAAAAATGCCATTGATTTCTGAATATTGACTTTGTATTGTGCTATTTTGCTTTATTCACTTATTAGGCCAAGTAGTTTTTTAATGGAGAATATAGGGTTTTCTATGTACACTATCATGTTATCTGTGAATGACAGTTTTACTTCCTCCTTTTTTATTTGAATGTCTTTTTTTTCTTTTTCTTTTCTTATTGCTGTGGTTAGGATTTCCAGTACTATGTTGAATAAGAGTGTGTAAAGTGGACACCCTTGTCTTGTTCTTGAGCTTAAGGAAAATACTTTTAGTTTTAGTTTTGCCCATAAGAATGATATTGGCAGAAGGTTTCTGGTATATGGCCTTTATTATGTTGAGGTATGCCCTCTCTATTCCCACTTGGCTGAGTACTTTTATCATAAAAGGTGTTTGATTTTATCAAATGCTTTTTCTGCATCTATTTATATGATTATGTGGTTTTTGTCTTTCATTTTGTTTATGTGGTGTATTACCTTTAATGATTTGTGAATATTGTACCACCCTTACATCCCTGGAAAAAATCCCACTGGACCATGCTGTATGATATTTTTAATGTATTGCTGGGTCTGGTTTGCTAGTATTTTGGTGAGGGTTTTAGCATGTATGTTCATCAGAGGTACTGATCTATAATTTTCTTTTTTTGTTGTGTCTTTGCCTTATTTTAGGATTAGGATAATACTTTTATAAAAAGAGTTTGGGAATCTTCCCTTTTCTTGAATTGTTTGAAATAGTTTGAGAAGGATAGGTTTTAGTTTTCCTTTGAATGTTTGGGAAAATTTACCTGTGAAACCATCTAGTCCAGGACTTATGTGTTGGGAGTTTTTTGATTACTGCTTCAATTTTGCTAGTTGTTATTGGTCTACTCAGGTTTTCTCCTTCTTCCTGATTCAATTTTGGAAAATTGTATGTTTCTAGAAATTTATCCATTTCACCCTAGTTGTCCAATATCGTGACATATAGTTGTTCATAGTAATTTATTACAATCTTTTGTATTTCTGTGGTATCAGTTGTTATTTCTCTTTCATTTCTGATTTTATTTATTTTGGTCTTCTTCTTTTCTTGAGGAATCTGGTTAAGAATTTGTCAATTTTATTTATCTTTTTAAAGGATAAGCTCCTGGATTCATTGATCCTTTGAATTGTTTTTTGAGTCTTTATATCATTTAATTTGGCTCTGATCTTGATTATTTCCTTCCTTTTACTCAATCTGGGCTTTGTTGTTATTCCTCTAGTTCTTTTAGGTGTAGGGTTTAGGTTGTTTATTTGAACTTTTTCTGTCTTTTTTAGATAGGCCTGTAATGCTATGAACTTCCCTCTGAGGACTGTTTTCATTGTGTCCCTTAGATTTTGGGTTGCTGTGAGTTCAATTTCATTTGTTTCCAGATACTTTTGATTTTTTCCTTGATCTCGTTGTTAACCCATTCATTATTTAATAACATGTTATTCAGAGTCTATGTATTTGAATGTTTTCTTGAGGTTGATTTCTAGTTCCAAGCCATTGTTATCTGATATGATGCTTCATATGATTTCAATTTTCTTGAGTTCACTAAGGCTTGTTTTGTGTCCTACCATGTGGTCTATCTTTGAAAATGATCCATGTGTGTTTGAGAAGAATATGTATTTTGCTTCTTTGGGGAGAAATATTCTGTAAATATAGGTTAAGTCAATTTGATCTAGAGTATTGTTCAATGCTGCCATAACCTTGATTTTTTTGTCTGGAAGATCTGCTCGCTGTTGTCAGTGGAATGTTGAAATCCCCTACAGATTTTACTGCTGTTCATCTCTTTCTTAAAGTCCTCCAAGATTTTCTTTATATATTTAGGTGCTTCTATATGTTTACAAGGGTTATATCTTCTGGTTGGATTGTTCCCTTAAGTATTATATGAGTGGCCTTCTTTGTCTCTTGTTATGGCTTTAGTTTGGAAGTCTATTTTATTCTGATATATGTATTACTGCCCCAGCTTTTTTCATGTCTATTTGCATGGAATATTTTTTCTATCCATTCAGTTTCAGCTTGTGTACATCTTTTGTTCTGAAGTGGGTTTCTTGTAGACAGCAAATTTGTGGGTTGTATTTTCTTATCCATTCAGTTACCCCATATCTTTTGATTGGAGCATTTAACCCATTTACATTTAAGGTATTATTGATAGGTACTTATCCATTGCCATTTTTTCCATTTGTACCTGTGTTTCTCTCTCTGTTTATTTCTTCTTCTTAAAGCAATCCCCTTAGCATCTCTTGCAATGCTGGTTTGGTGGAAATGCATTCCTTTAGCTTTTTTGTTGTTGTTAATCTGAGAAACTATTTCTCCTTCCATTTTAATTGAGTCTTGTTGGGTAGAGTAGACTTGGTTGCAGGTCCTTGCTTTTCATTACTTGGAATATTTCATGACAGTCACATCTCACCTGTACTGTTTCTGTTGAGAAATCAGCTGATAACCTTATCAGAGCTCCTTTGTAGGTAACTAGCTGTTTCTCTCTCACTGCTTTTAAGATTCTCTCTTTGTCTTTAAATTTTGCCATTTTAATTGTGTTGTGTCTTGGTGTGGGCATCTGTGGGTGTATCTTGATTGGAACTCCTGTGCTTCCTGAACCTGTATGACTCTCCCTCACCAAGTTAGGGAAGTTTTCTGTCATTTTTTTTCAAACAAATTTTTAACTCCTATCTCCCTTTCTTCTCCTTCTATCCCTATAATGCAAATATTGTTACATTTCATGTTGTTCAAAGCTCCCTTAAACTGTCCTCATTGTTCTTCCGTCATTTTTTAAAATTATTTTGTTGTGCTGACTGGTTGTTTTTGTTCTACCTTGTCTTCCAACTTCCTAACTCAATCCTCTGCTTTATCTGCACTGCTTTTAATTTATTCTAATGTATTCTTTATTTCATACATTGCATTTTTCATTTTCACCTGGTTCTTTTTTTTTTTTAAATATATTTATTGATTATGCTATTACAGTTGTCCCATTCCCCCCCCCCACTCCACTCCATCCTGCCCACCCCCCTCCCTCCCACATTCCCCCCCCATAGTTCATGTCCATGGGTCATACTTATAAGTTCTTTGGCTTCTACATTTCCTACACTATTTTTACCCTCCCCCTGTCTATTTTCCACCTATCATCTATGCTACTTATTCTCTGTACCTTTCCCCCTCTCTCCCCCTCCCACTCCTTTAATGACAACCCTCATGTTCTAGTTGTTTGCCTAGTTTGCTCTCGTTTTTGTTTCATGTGTGGCCATTAATAACTGTGAGTTTGCTGTCATTTTTACTGTTCCAATTTTTGATCTTCTTTTTCTTAGGTAACTCCCTTTAACATTTCATATAATAAGGGCTTGGTGATGATGAGCTTCTTTAACTTGACCTTATCTGAGAAGCACTTTATCTTCCCTTCCATTCTAAGTGATAGCTTTGCTGGATACAGTAATCTTGGATGTAGGTCCTTGCGTTTAATCTTGGGTAATGTAATTATGATGTGCCTTGGTGTGTTCCTCCTTGGGTCCAGCTTCTTTGGGACTCTCTGAGCTTCCTGGACTTCCCGGAAGTCTATTTCCTTTGCCAGATTAGGGAAGTTCTCCTTCATTATTTGTTCAAATAAGTTTTCAATTTTTTGTTCTTCCTCTTCTCCTTCTGGCACCCCTATAATTCGGATGTGGGAACGTTTCAAGGCGTCTGGGAGGTTCCTAAGCCTCTCCTCATTTTTCCAAGTTCTTGTTTCTTCATTCTTTTCTGTTTGGATGTTTGTTTCTTCCTTCTGGTCCACACCATTGATTTGAGTCCCAGTTTCCTTCTCATCACTATTGGTTCCCTGTACATTTTCCTTTGTTTCTCTTAGCATAGGCTTCATTTTTTCATCTGTTTTTCGAATAGATTCAACCAAGTCTGTGAGCATATTGATAACCAGTGCTTTGAACTGTGCATCCGATAGGTTGGCTATCTCTTCCTCGCTTAGTTGTATTTTTTCTGGAGCTTTGAAGTGTTCTGTCACTTGGGCCATTTTTTTTTTTTTTTTTTTTGTCTTGGCGCGTCTGTTACTTTAAGGGGCGGAGCCTTAGGTGTTCACCAGGGCGGGGTAATGCTGGTCGCTGAGCTGTGACGCTGTACGAGGGGGAGGGGCCGAGTGGGAGCAATGGCGCCCGCCTCACTCTCCTCCGGATTTCAATCTTTCACTCCGTTACCCACAATCAAACTGGGCCCCTCTGGTGCTGGTTCCCGAGTAAGTGGGCCTGTGCATACTCTAGGCCCCTGTGGGTCTCTCCAACAACCTCTTCTGTGAGGCTGGGAGTCTCTCCTGCTGCCGCCCCAACCCCCAGGGGCGCTTTCAATCAGAGGTTTGAGGCTTTATTTCCCCGAGCTGGAGCCCTGGGTTGCACGGTCTGCTTCGTTGCCTGCCGTTCGTCAGGTTTATCTGTGGGCGAATGTGGTGCCGCAGGGTGCTACCCGCTGCTCTGCCTGCCCCACTCTCCGCCACTCTGAGTCCGGCCCTCTGGGTTTATCTGTGCAAATGTGGGGCCGCAGGGTCTGCTAGTGCTCGGACTGCCTGCGCCATTTGTCCCACACTCCGCCAGTCTCAGTCCCGCCACAGCCACGCGAGTCCTCTCCACCCCGGTGCCCGTCTCCGCCCCTCCTACCAGTCTGGATGAATGGTTATTTTCTATTTTCTTGGTGTTGGTCCCCCTTGCTGTTCGATTCTCTGTCAGTTCTGGTTGTGCGAGGAGGCGCAGTGTGTCTACCTACGCCGCCATCTTGGTTCTCCCTTCACCTGGTTCTTATTCAAGGTTTCTATATCTTTTTTTCATGCTGATGTAGTTCCCACTAAGTTCCTTATAGTTCTCACTAAGTTCCTTGAGCATCCTTATAACCATTAACCATTATTTTGAACTCTATGTCTGATAAATTGCTTGCCTTGATTTCATTTAGCTCTTTTTCTGGAGATTCTTCTTTTTTTGCAGGTTGTTTCTTTGTCTCCCCATTCTATTTGTTTCTTTGTGTTTGTTTCTATGTATTAGATTGATATGTTTTGACTGTTTCTCTTGTGGAGAGGCCTTATGTGTTAGATGTCCTTGGGACCCAGTGGTGCACATTCTGTGATCTCTTGATCTGGATGCTCTAGGAATGTGGACTCTCCTGTCATATTTGGGTCATGATTGTTATTGGCTCCTTCACTGGTGGGAACTCCCCTCCACCTGGCTAAGAAGCTCAACCCTCACCAGGTCTCATATGCTGTTGTATAGGTGCTGGTAGAGCAAAGCAAAGCAGCACAAAAACAACACCAAGACAAGCAACCCCCCGAACCACAGGAGCAGTATCAATGGCAAGAGAGCAAAGAATAATACAAATGGAAAGAGAAATGGAATAGTAGAGACAGGTGAAAAGGAAAAGAAACATAAGAACACCAAAGGAAAGAAAAGTGATTATGAAAAGATAAGGGGGAAGAGAACTATTACTATTAATGAATTGAAAGAGGAAAAGAGGGAAAAAGAACACAGAAAAAGCAACAAAAATAATAAAAGGAGAAAAGAAGGGAAGAAAGGAGTAGTCAAAGATTAGAATAAAATAGGAGCTATGAAAGAAAAATTAGAGCACCAAAAATAAAAGAAAAATAGATAAAAAATAATAAAAAGGCTATGAAAAAGAAAAAATAGCAAAAATGATGAAAAAGAAACCAAATGGTTCATCTCAGTAGAGTTTAGTGCTTGCCTCTGGTTTCTCCCTTTGGATGCTGCTCTGTTGTCTGAAGCTAGTGTAAGCCAATGTCAGGTGTTGTCCACGTCTGGCCCTTAGCAGCCTTTTCAAGCTGCAAGTGACCCATAGTTTGTGGCTGATTCTTCCTGACTTGGCTGCTCCCAGGATGGGCCAAGCTGCTCTGCAAAGCTGGCTTTTATCAGCACTGGGTCCAGGGTGTGTCACAAACATCCCAAGTCACTGCAGGATCTGCCCCTGCTTGTCTCTGCCTGATGGCCTGCTGTCATTCTTAGACTAGTCATAGACCCGACTATTTCTGAGAGGGCTTCTGGCAGAGACAGGGCTCTGTGATTCTTGGATCTCCCATGGCAGATGCCTTTCAGACTTCAGGGAAGATGGTAGGTGTTGTCTCCTTCCCCCAAGCCACTAGTGTGAGTCTGTCTGAAATTATTTCCCTGTATTTGGCAGGGTGGGGCCTCTAGTAGGCCTCCAGAGTCCAGAATTTTGGTCTGCTGGATGCCAGGAGGGTGTTTCTGAGGCTCTCCCATTAGGGGGAAGCAACAGTCTGTTTCCCAGGAAAGTGTATGGGTTGGCTGTGAACTATAGCCAGTCTCTGATGACCCCTGGGTTTCTTTTGGTTGCTGTCTCCTCAGTAGAGGTTAAGATGCAGGATGGGAGAAAAGAAAGAAAAAACAAACAAAGCAAAACACCAAGACAGCGCAAAAATGAAAAAAGAACAAAAAAGGTGCAGGATGGAGAGGAGTTCAGAGGGTATGGTGAGGAGAATTCCAGAGGGTGGGGGAGCAGTATCCCACAAAGTAAGGTAATTGATTTTCTCTTGGGAAGGGCTAGCTCTTCTCAAGAAATATGGCAGTTGTGGAGCCCGGGTATATCTGGGCCCAAAAAATCCCATAGCTGCTCCCCCAATTTTCTCCCCAGTGCCTCCAACTCCAGACTCCCCTCTCACGACTCCAGTTTGTGCCACTCTCCCTTTGCTGGAACACAAGGTGACTAGCCACAAACACAAAACCTGTGCTTTGCCCCTTTAAGGAAAAAAAGAAAAGATGGTGGGTTTGTCTCTAGCAGTTTTTATCTCTCCCAGCAGAGAGAGCCCCCCTGCTGGATGCTCTGTGGTGGGCGGATCTCGGCACTGGCTCTCAGAGCTCGGGAGCCTGTGGATCTGGTTTCACTCTTCTCAAGGGGAAGCTCCCACAGCCTCCCTGCCACCTCTGTCCACTGCTTGTGTTTGCGCAGTTGGCCCCTTTAAGATGTCCCTGACCTTCCTTCCAGTCTAAGGATGGTTTTTTCGCTATCTTTTGTAAAAGTCTCTTTTCAGGTAGCTTTTGGTTTAACTTGGGCGATTGTTCTCTTTATTTCTAATCTCGTTCTGGGAGGCAGTGTGCAATATATACTTCTACTCTGCCACCATCTTGCCCAAAAGCCAAAAATAGATTCTTGTAAGAGAGATGCAAACCTTTGTGGAAATTTGTTAAGAAACTTTTGGAACTGTTAAAGGAATTTATATTTAGAAACTATCAATTCTTTATTTCCCATTTTATGTGAAAATCATTGAGTCCTTTCCTTAATAGATATCCATCTCTGTACTATGTTTACCAGCCAGGGTTGGGTTGATATTTGATTTCCTAATGGGAAAGAAATAAAAAGAAGAAAGAAAAGTAAATTTTTCAAAAGTAACTAGCATAGAAAATGAGTATACATTTCAGAAAGAGATTAGTGAAGGGTTAGTGAAAGTCAGAATATATAGATCAGTCCAGGAGCTTAGAAAATCTTATCAGCAAAGTAAGCAGAATAGGAGAAACTGTTCATGTGCACATTATATGCTTCTAATCCAGAAAGTACGTGGTCATCTATGGAATGTCCTCTTTATTGTTCTCAAAGAAATTATCTATGTTGTGGTCAACTCCTATCCAATCATGATTTCAGATAATTGCCCTTACCTTCTCTGCCTACCTGCTTAGTGATAAATGTCTCAGTTGATGTTGCTTGTGTATTTTCATCTTTAACTTACAATTCAAGAATTTCTGTTTTATTTGTCATCACAGAAAATCTTTGATACTATGTCCCCTTTATCAGGACTGTTTTTTTTAAAATTCAATATATAATACCTTAATTGCTCTATGTAAGGATCTTAACTTAGGTTACTGCCCGCCCCCCCCAAAACACCAACAAAATCAGAAACCTAAACACCTTCCTAGCTTCTCTAGCTGATCTTCTCAATTTAGCATCAACTGATGCTGGGTGGGACATACCCATAAAGACAGGGGTAAGGTGGGCGGAGTTGACTCCATGCTTCAGGTAAAAGTATATATGATCACGGGGCTGAAGCTCAGAGATGACCCAGAGCATTGTGAAGCTGAAGTGGAAACTAGTTAATGGCTGCAATTATGGGTTTGCATTGGGAAACTCAGGAATTCTCTGTCCCTGAGACACACAGTAGCACTACATCAGAGATTTGTTCTATCATGTGGCTGCTTCCAAGAATCCCATCTCCCATGTCTACCACCTGCTAGTTCCTGGACTTGAATCTTGATTAAAATTCTTTTTCTACTGCATTTTGTGAGCTAAGCTATCGAAAAGAGTGTGAATGATGTGGTTCCTCCCAGACACACATTTTCCTATGGGAGGAGGTAAGAGAGGGTGTTGGCACAGAGATCCACTTCTCCTTGCCTGCCAGCTGCTGTGGTAGGTGGCAATGTCAATGTTCATGCCGTCTTGATGGTGAAAACCTTCCCAGTAGTCATACAAATGCTCCATAAAATTCTTTCTCTTATCTGGTCCCACCTACTACCCTCTTGACAGCCTTATTTGCTTTGAACTGAATACAAGCATGTTAAACACACCCATATTTAAATATAAATATTCATATGGAATCATCATTTAAGTAAGAAATAAATTTGAATGGCCAAATAATTTGGAATCATCTGTAGTAGATCCATTTTCTCAAGCCTAAATAGCAGATATTTGGATAGATGTGTATATACATGTGTCTATTTTTATGCACCTTCTTTTTCTCTGATGCTGGCAAAACCCCTCAAAATATTGCTTTGGAGTTGTTCTTTTGATTTTATTGCCAAGCATTTATTCAGGAGAATAAATTTGGCCATTTTAAAGCTGTGAGAATATGGAATGCATAAATTTTCCAGCTATAAAATCCTTTTTTGTCTATTTATGAAACTCAAAACAGATGCATCTACAAAGTTTACCCATAGAAAGACAGATTATTGAAGGAAAAGAGTCAGGTCTGGCTTAGAGAAGATTTCGGTATTTTTTTACCCTACAAACATTTCCAATGTGTAAAACCGGTACTAGGGACTTGGATCCAATGGTTGGGTTTGGGAGAGATTCCTATAAAGTAGCACAAGATGAGCATCTAACTGCAGAGCATTTCAGCTCTGAGTCTACAATCTTAAGCATAGACATTTTATGTTTAAATTGAACTAGAGATAAGTCAAAGGTTGTTTTTACAAGATTTTCTGAAGAATGGCAGCATGGTTTAGACTGAAATTACACCAAACTTAAAACTTGAATTTTTCTGGCTGTTGGTGAATCAACAATATGGTAAATCTGAATTGTCTTCTAAAGTGGAAATTAGCCTTTAAAGAAGGTTTCTGGTGTCCTATTATGCAGGCCACAGACTCTTGGTTTAGTGTAGTTACACAAATGAGATCTTAGTGTTGGCCCATGGATTGAGGTATCAAGGTGGGTGAGGAGGTTTTTAGAGTAGGCATATGACTGCAATCAAATTCTTATCCATTTACCTTCTGAGAAGTGGAAAGTCTCACAAACACATGGAATGTGGATGTTTTGGCTATAGCGGTATCAGGAATTAAGTAAATGGTTGCTGTTGAAGTTAATAAATACATCAGCTCTTTCATACTTACTTCCCAAAAGCTCTGCTCTTATTTTCATTAAATAAATTGTCATATAGTGTATTTAGATCTCCAGTGGATTATAAATTTAAGAAATATCTGGTCTCATCCTCTTACTCAATAGATATTGTTGAAAAATTACTTTGTGGTACGCACATATCAGTATTACCTAAGAAGGAGGCTTTTCTCCCATTAAAGTAATGGGATTGCAAAAACTAGTTTTTTTAATTAACATATCACTTTTCTATTCAAATTCTAATAAATTGAATAACCTCTCTTAAAGGGCTTTAATATTTTAAATTTCATTTAGAAGTTTAAGTATTCTTTTAACTATTTCAGTTGTAAACTAACAAAAACTTACAATGTACTTAAGAAGTTCTTTAATACAGCTCTAATAATGTAGATTTACAAATACAGTGTATCTTAAGTATGCTAAAAATATTTTTATACTTTTCAACTTAAGCTCACAAATGAAAATTAGTAATTAAATATTTTTAATTGTAATCACAACTCTAATATGACAAATTCTTTTAAACTTTACAAATATATGAAAGAAAATACATACAAAGATTATTCCTCAGATTAATGCAAAAGTATGAATATTTCTATGGATTTTTAATTTACTTCATAATTTCTAACCTTAATTTTCAATCTTCCCAGGGTTAAAGACATTTTTACCCACTAATTAAATGACCTTTCCCCCAGGTAATTTCTTATTCATCCCAAGCAAATTGGTGTTAACTTTTCAAGGAGCAAAAATATTGGCTAGAAAATGAGACCTGCAGCAGCCAACACTCAGGGTGATTTTTCTCATGATCATGGGAAACAAAATTAAGCCCTTCAAATGGTCGATTGGATATGGATATAATGGGGTACAGAGCGTGGGGTCCCCTGATAATAGGGCAACACCCCAAATCTTGCATGAATGGGGCAGGAGGGGTGCCCACAGAGCAGAAGGTACAGTGTTTAAGATACATTGCATCACAAAGGCAAGTTAATAGCCATCCCTCCCTGAAGGGAAGAGAGAGGCTAGCTACCCAGGGCGAATGGTGTAGTGACTCAAGAACATGCAGTGACTCATGCCCTAGCCAAGGGGGCGGATGTCCTCCCTGCATTCTTGGGGAAAGATAGCAGGCAAAAGAGGGTAAACAACACTGGGGAGCTGACGAAAATGGCAGACACTAATACACCATTGGAGAAGTCAGATATGAGGTCGCATATGAAGTCCCAAGTTGAGCATTTAAATTAGGGTGGGCTCAAGTTCAGAGAGAGAGAGCCGTGAGGTCAGAGGAGGTCTGCAGAGGTCTGCACAAGAGTCAGCCATGAGATCTGTGGGAACACTGCAGTAGAGCTGATGGAGCTGCGGGGACCTGCCAGACCAAGTGCAGACACATGAGAGATGCGTGAAGCTGAACTGTGACTGGGAATGCTGAGCTGCAGACTTCTGCTTCTCTGAAGGATGTACAGAGAAGTTACTTTCTTGGTATGGGGACTATTGGTAGGGAACTTGAGAACTTGCTATAAAGTGTCTTCCTCTCTGGGTTTTTGGCATTTGGACATTCTGGGCTTCTGGGCCTGCTCCCTGCACGTATGGGAGTGGTCATGGGACCAGGGTATGTGGGGTCCACTAGCAACTTAGACCCTGCACGGGTGGGAGCCCACTCCTGGAGACAGGGTCCTTTGCAGGGGCGCGTGCCTCCCAGGGCCCCAATCTCAGAGGCACCGTGACCCAGTGTAATATGGCACATGGTTTCCTGAACTGTTACATGGGGGCTGAGAACAGAGCACCCTAGATCCTGAACAAGGGAGCTGCTGCAAGAGGATGGTGACTCTGAAAACCATGAGTGCTCATTCCTGATGGGATAGAGACCTATTTACATGACTAGCTGGTGGACAGATGAGGACATGGGGAACTTCCGGGCATGGTTTTGGCTTGTAGTCTTTTGGGGAGCAAGGAAAATTCTGGGTTTTGGGGAAAGGAGAGCTCTGAGCAGGAGTACTCTCAGCCCCCAAAGTTTGGAACCCTGTTAATAAAAACCTGTTTCCTTCAACACTAATTGTTGAGTCATGTAGATTGAAGGCACCAATTGGCTGAGCCTCGGTTTGCATGGTTATATGGGGATGGGCATCGATAATACATACAAAGCTTTTGGTATGAGCAACTGGGCAGAGAGTGGTACCACATACAGAACTAAGAGAGATGGCAAGAAAAGTAGACAAGAGAGAAAATCTTGAGCTGCTTTTTAAACTTTCTAGGTTTGAGGAACCAGTGGACATTGAAATGAATTTGTTAGAAGGCTGAATAGAATTCTGTGGGAAGAGGGCTGGACTGGAAATTTCTGTTCAAAAGTCCCAGGAGTAAAAACATTCTTTAAATTTACAGAACTGAATAAAAAAGTAATAGGGGGAGAAAGTAAGAGACCAGAAGACTGAGCACTGAATCATCTAAAGTTTGGAGCTCAGGGAGAAGGGAACATGCTAGAAAACAAGACCAAGAAGTAACAACTGCAGAAAAGAAACATTAACAATAGTGTGTGACAGCCTGAAAGCCAAGAGATGAGAATGCTTCAGGGTGGAAGGATTTTAAGAAGGAAATGGGGTAGGAAAAAAATCCTCATGGAGATAAAAGCCGCATTTAAACAATTAGCACAAAGGCAAATATAAACAGGAGAATCAATCTGCAGAACTGATGAAATTGCACAAAATGAACGAGAAAAACCCACGAAGGAACAGCCATAGTTTCAGAAAAAGAAATAGACGTGGATGACAGATAGGGACAGAAGTTATAGAGGAGCTCTGGCTGGTGAGGCTCAGCGGACTGAGCACTGGACTGCAAACCAAAGGGTGGTGGGTTTGATTTCAGGTCTGGGCACATGCCTGGGTTTTGGGCCAGGTCCTCAGTGGGGGCCACCTGACAGGCAACCACACAGTGATGTTTCTCTCCCTCTTTCTCCTTCCCTTCCCCTCTCTCTAAAAAATAAATAAACAAAATCTTACAAAAAAAGAAGTTATAGAGGGGGGGAAAAAAAAGAAAGTACATATGGAATAAGAGCAACAAAAATGTCCAAAGAAATGAATAATAAAAAACCTTCCAAGAACAAAGAACAACTTGAATTTGCAGATTACTGAAGAAAATTGATACAGAGATGTGAACAGAAATGTATATCTTAGATTGTTGAAATTATTGAGCTAAGGATAATGAAAGAACCCTGATAGGGTTGTTGTGAAGATTAATTAATTCATATGAGGCATAAAGAGCTGTGCCTAAAATATAATAGACACTTGATAAATGCTGCTGCATCTCTTGTTTTTACTTCTCCTCCTACGTTTATGCGTTATTATTGTTACTGTGATTTTTATTCTCTTCTATTCCACCACTAGATGTTGGTATTCAACACTGGGTCCTCTGTCTTCTCAGTGCGGTCTCCTCCCTTAGGCAATCTATTCTACAACCACAGTTTCATTTTTCCTCAGTTCATTGATCACTCCCACAGTTACATCTCTACTTGGATGTCACAGAGCACTTCCAACTCATACATCCAAGACATATATCATGCTCTCCTCCCTTTGGCTATTCCTCTGCCCTCTGTCTAGAAAGCTCCATCCTTTTGCAGTATTGCTGATGTGCACAAATGGTACCACTGCTCTGCAGGTTCATGGTCAGATGCTTAGGAGTGACCCTTGACCTTCTAGCTCATCCAATAACTCCCACAGTATGTTCCTTATACAATGGCCAAAATGACTCTTAAAAATATAAGCCAGATTTTGAAAGTCTCCCGCAAAAAGATCTTTCAATACCTTTCAGTTTCGCACAGAGTAGTGGTCTATGGCTCTTATTATTTCTCTGGCTTCGTTTCTAATGTTTCCCCCCTTGCTCTTCATAGCAGCTAGAGAGGTATCCTTTCTATTCCTAAAGTCCACCAAAAGTTCTCTCCCTTCAGGCCACTGACTGATTCCTACTTGGAAAGTTCTGTCCACAGCCAGCCATGTGCCTCCATGCATTATGTCTATCCTCAAATTGCCTAGTGCCTGATTTCTTTCTGTTCCTTTCATTCTCTATTCCCCTTCTCGATACCTCACCGTTGCCTGGCGTATTTCATGTGCACTATCGATTTGTTTTCTGTTCTCTCTTTTCTTCTCTTTAAACTCATCCATGCTTTTTGATTCTGATCACTTGCTCTTGCCACAGGGCCTTGGCACATGATGTTGGCTCTACTTGAAATGTTTTTTCAACCTCTTTTCCTGTACTCACTCCCTGCCATTCTATCTAGTTAATTTTTCAGCTAATTTTTTTTAGCTTGCATGTCACTTCATCCAGGATACCTGAACTGACCCATAACTATTGCCAGTATCTTTTACTTATGACTCTACACAAATATTTTTCTGTAAATTTATAGTTACTATACATGTCTATACTATACATTTAGTTGTATAATTATTTAACCATCACCCTCACTAGTCTTTTGCTCAACACTATGGTAGCCTACAGGTATGGTAGCCTACACTATGGTAGCCTATAGGTATAGCTCATAAGTAGCACATTCAAGAATTTGAAATATTGACAAATGAATAAATGACCCCTTGGACCATTGTAACAGTCTCTCTTTTTTGCCAGCAGTTCACTTAGCAATAATTCACTCTCTTCACTTTCTCTTACTTCAGCCTCCCCTATACACTGTTCCCAAACCAAGCTTCCTGAAACATACCACAAATCACATTCCATCAATGGTCTTCCAGTCCTTTGAAAATAAAATAAAAACTAAAACTTCCCAACTCCAAGGTCCCTTTCCTTTCACTTTCAGTCTCACCTCTCTGCATCAATAGTTTAAGATCAAGTGTAAATTTTATTAGTAAATAATTTGTTTCCTTGTACTGGTGACTAATACCTGCCTGAAACAAACATAAATGAGGTTGCAGGATATGATATGGTTTGTATAATCGTGTAAAAGACCAGTAGGATTAGAAGTTTTTGCATTTTGTTATCTCTTGAAACATCAGCACTTACGAGGTATACAGCATTAAATAGTGGGTGGTGCAGAGAGAGACTGCCGAGTATCCTTGCTTTGCTGGAATGTGGTATTTTTTTGAGAGACTTTCTTCTTTTCCAGAGTTTGCTTTCATTATAGGCCATAATTGAAGATAAAAAATGTTCTTACTCCATAAATTAAATGTATTTTCCTTTGTTTGGGGGTTTATGTTTTGTTTTCCTAGGTTTTAAACCTACTGGGTCTCACTTTGGTATGGTCTGAGACCCTGCTCTTAGTTTGCTCGTTCTGCTAACCGGAAAGCTGGTGGGTTGGAGTGAGACCGTGTTTCTGCTGCAGTGATACATGATGATTAAAAATTACTACTTAAGAGTGTTACTTTTTTATTTAAAATAAAAATAAACATTAAAAAATTTTAACATACTCTGCATTTAGAGTGTGATCATCATAGTCCGTATTTTTATGAAACTTTACAATGTACAAAACTCTGACATGCAAAGGTTATTTTCAGATATCTGGTAAAGCACGGAGGACTGGCTGTGTTTTCTCATTTTGTGGGTGCAGACCCTGAGCTCAGGAGGATGCAGGTGGCAGAGTGAGACGCGGCTCCACGTCTTCTGTGCGGAGTGCGCTTTGTGTCACGCCACCGCAGCTCCAAACAGAGCACACCCTGCTGGTAGTACTTCTAATTCTGAGTTGTTTTGTCACTCTGGAGGTCTGTGATGTGAGTACGAGGTGAATAAAATGTAGAAATGTAGGGTTTTTCCAATATATGGACCTAATTTTCCATCTCATCTCCATTTGGTTTCCAAAGTGGTGACACAATTCTATTCAAAAGCTCGGGTTATTGATCTGGCTTGGGGTCTACTCGGAAGATATTTATCTACCCACAGGTAGGCTTCACAGAATGTATTGCTTGCCTGCCTGGCACATTTCTTCCTCTTCTGGGCCAGCACAGTCAGTCTCTGGTTGAACAACATGGCTTGGCGAGTCAGGTCTGCGATGCACTTCAGACCCGGCTCACCGTCTCTCCCAGTCCCATTGTGCAGGACACTTCCAGCTTGCCTGGAGGTCCTGGGATTCACATCTGTGTGGGTTTGTCTGCACAACTCATGAGGAGCCTGTTGGCATGAGGACAGAGGAGCTTCTCAGAAAAGTTCCTCCTGAGGGAAAAAGAACCCAGGCAGGGGCTCGGTGACAAGAACTTGTCACCTGAATGGAAGTGGTGATGCATTTGATTTGCTGGCTGTCAGTTGAATCTGTCTTGGGACAGCGCCTGGAAAATTGTCTGATTCCTCAGCAGAAAAAGAGTGCTAACTAAAATTAAAAGAATATTCCACTACAAACTTTATAAATTTGAAGTGGTGGTCCAAGCAACTTAATGATGGGGCTCGTTTCATAGAATATGATATGGAGGTGGGAGAGCAATGAGTCCAGACATGCTTTAAAACCCTATCATAACGTATGTCTAAGTAAAGCTTATATGCAGCTTAAGATAAGGTGACCATGCGTAACAAGCCCTTTTGGATGAGGATGGTAAGGCTTCAGGGAGAGGCAGCAGTGCGTCTCTGCTTAGCAAGCGTCCTGGTCAGTTAGTCTGAGGAAGAGATGAAGCTGCCTCTGCTAGACACAAATAATGCTCTCTCAGCCCCAGGAATCTGATGTCAATTTCCGGGCTCATGTGGTCAATGTAAGCTTCTAATACAGGGATATTAAACGCAAGGCACATGTGTCCTTCTCGCCAGACATGCAACCACGGGAAACATGGCTGATCCGTGAAACTGTTCCCAGAGCCCAAACATGGGCTGAATACTTTCCCCAACACAGTGCTCTGGGAGTGACTACAAACTAAGTTGCAACCCAGGCTCTATTATATTTTGCAACAAAAATATGGTAGGCTCCTGCTGTCTGGGAACATAAGGGTTTTTTTTTATTTTATTTTATTTTATTTTATTTTATTTTATTTTATTTTATTTTATTTTATTTTATTTTATTTTATTTTATTTTTTTAATTGGAAAGGAAGGTTAAGTCCCAGGTCACACTCCATTTATGTGAATGACCTGTTTAAAATAGCTGCTGTCTCCAACGGGGGATCCTCACAGAAGGAAGAGTCTTTCCTGAGCCCAAAGCCTCCATCAGAACATAACAAAGTTGAAAGGACCTACACAGAGTGTTCAGATCTCATTTCAAAGCCCTCAAGATGCTATACACTTCTTTTGGCCTGCGCTTGGTAAATAGATATGATTTGCAATAACACGTGTCAGCTCATCTTTGGTTTTGAAAAACAGGTTGAATTAAAGGGATTCGGTATAATAAAAATGGTGAATATAGTAGAGATACAAATAAGTGACTTTTCTGCTCCAGCCCTCTTAGATTTTTCTTAGAAGCAGTCCCACCCCTGTTCCCAACACACACCCGTGTGTCTCAGAACGCAGCCAGATGAGAGGACGTGAGTACTGCCCACTGCGGGGCATGCAAGCCACTCTCTCCCAGTAAGAGATTTTAATATAGTGAGATTGTTTTCACAATCTCTTTAGAGTGGAGCATAGTTTCTATTGGCTTATTCAGAAAGGCTACACCAATCCCTGGTCTGGACAAATACTAGACACATCTATTAGTTATTGAAAAAGAAAGGGTAGACAATCCTATTACTAGCAAAAATAGATTACTTTTGGACTGATATACTAAAGTTTTGTCACTCTTAACTCAAAATTCCCTCGTCTACGTGTTGAATATTTAATATTCCCCCTTGTGACCATGTAGATATCTCTGTGAGCAGAGGGGTGGTATAAGCAGCGGTATAAAAGAGAGACGGAGCAGAATACAGACTGTTTGAAACACGAGACTGAAATCAGATGCCCTGGCACTTACTAGTGGAGTGACACTATGCTATATAATTACAAAACTTTGTTAAGCTGTAGTTTCTCATTTGATAAAATGAAGTGAATAATAATAATAACTACTTTATAATATTGGAGTGGAAACAAAACACACATCTTCCATACATCTTCGACAGGGCTGCCAGATAGAATGCTAAACTGGGAGCTTCAAGGCCCAGTGGTGTCGGTACAGCAACGTCTTCAGTGAGCAACAGCTGCAGACAGTGCCCCGGCCAGTGGAGGCGTGTGGTCTTTGTGGGGCCTTTGAAATGTTAACCGCAGTGGCAGCAGTCGCATGCATAGGCATCTAAAAGCAGAGTGAAAGAGTAGAACAATGGTGGAATCTGTCTGATTGCTTAAATGCTGTATATATTAATTAGATACTTTCTGAGGTCTCTCCAGATTGAGATCCTGGAAAAGGGAATGGAGATCTCAAAATCGACTCAGGGGCCAAACATAAGAGAAAATACTGTTTGCAAATTTTAAAAACTCCCCAGGCGATGATGTAGCCTGAGGAAATACAGGTATGTGGAAATAGGTTTCCTCCATGTGGCCTCGTGGACACACTCTAACTTTGTAGCACATGGCGACATCAGAATATTTGTAGCAGATACGCAGAGCTACCCTGTGCTTCCAACGTGATTTAAAACGGTTAACCCATTGTTCCTCCCTGATGAAGGGTAAGATTGAATAATTAGTGTGCAGGCTGTGATTTCCTCTGGCGCTGTCATTATGGAAGGCGGTCAGCAGCACGACTCCCTCCTGGGTGATGTTCGAATTTAATTATGTTCAGGGACTATACAGAATGCATCAATTCATTACACTTGTTTGCTTCGAGACACTAAATTGATGCACTTACTCAAATAAGGTGGTTTCATATATTTATCCTAGACCTCTTACTTGCAAAAGAAAAATGTCTTTAAGCAAATAATTAAAGCCAAAATGCTATAACTGGGAAACAAAGCTTTTTGAAGAGAAGCACTAAAGATTCCATTAGCAGTGTGTCCTGGGAGAAGCCAAGGGCCTGGCTGACACATTTTGAGAAGGGTGACCAACTATAGCCCTCGATCCATATGGTTCTCGCTGCCAGCCCACACCCTCAGTATGGCTCACCCGGCTTAGGTTTTCAAAAATGTAATTTCTACCCGTGAGAGATGGAGGATCAGCCAGATAGACTTCCTCCATGAGGGACCAAGGTTTTGTTTTCCAGTAATTTCAATAGAAAAATTTGCATCCACACAAGATACTATTATTTTGTATTATTTTACCTGTTGCTCTAGAAAAAACTTTAAAGTGCACAAAATCTCCAATTCCATGCTCTTATGACAGCAGTCACTTTAGGAAAGATTTTCCAAGTCCTGTCTCCTTCTCCCCATTTTATTCAAAAGAACCCTTCTTGTAATTGGCTTCCCAGAGCACCTACCAGAGGTGTCCAACCTTTTGGTGTCTCTGGGTCACATTGGAAGAAGAGTTGTCTTGGGCCACACATTAAATACACAAACACTAATGAACACTTATGAGCAAAAAACAACAACAACACGGTTTTAAGTAAATTTACGATTTTGTGTTGGGCCGCATTCATAGTCATCCTGGGCCGCACACAGCCTGCAAGCCACGGGTTGGACACCCCCGATTCTAAACCTTAGTGTCAGCCAGCTGAGCTCCTGGGTACTCTAAATCCCCTGATTCCAGACCTTCAGGTTTCCTGGAGAATTTGGCTCAGATCATATTTTTCTGGATGGCTTAATTTCAAATTGTCTTTGTGCCAATACTGAGGTTATTTCAGGAGTCTACAAGGGGAGTAAGAAGCCTCCAACTTGTGAAATGTATGCTTCATGGTTTAAAAAATGCTAGGGATGGCAGGTGGTACCTGTCAAGATACACACCTCTCCAGCTTAGATTGTCCCTGCCCGGCTTCTCCCTGAACTTTCTCTCCTGCTCTTTCTTTTTCCATGTTGCATCTTCCCCAGTCCATTGCATCAGCTGTTGAGGCTCTGCAAACAGTCAGTTCTGTACCAAGTAAAATCTGCGGTGAAATAAGGTGACAGAATCTTTCTCCACTCCTGCCCATCAGCTATGGCTAAAATATTTTGGGTACAAAGTTGGGGTTTAATGCATGTGTTCCCTTTTCCTAACCCCTCCTAGCCCAGAGCAGAGATGGTCTATGCTGGTCATTGGTGCAGCCACTCTAACCACATATTCATTTCTACACTCATGGTATTTTTTTCCTGCTGAGAGGCTTCAGCATCTTCTTCCCGCAGCATTAAGATACCCACTACCAAACAGAACTTCCCTGCTGGTTAAAACCACTGTAGAACCAAAAATCATATCCTTACTGTAGGAAAATCACACAAGCCACCTCACTCTAACTCTGAATCCTTATTTTCAGGTTGAAACACGGTGAATGCAACCACAACGCACGGTAATAATAATAATAATAATGTTAGGCACATGCCATGCACATCTCACACACGTTCTTTCTAAACCTCGCGGTAGTCCCACAGGCATTCACAAAGAGGAACGCGAGGCCCTCAAAGACAACGGCGTGGTCCAGGGCGTACAACTGGGCAGTAGTGGAGCTGCATCCACACCGGGAACTCCTGGGCATAAAGCAGGTGCTGCTTCTTCTGAACTATATTCTGTTGCTCCAAATTATGAAAACTGTTTTCTTATGAAAAATTTGGGCTTTAATTTGCAAAAAAGAGGCTATTATTTTTTTCCTGCCCACGTAAAGAACAACAGGGTTGGTATCTTTTTAATCCATTGGCTGCTCTCAGTTAATAGTGTAAAAAATTACTCTCCTTAACATATACCTTTGTCTTCTTTAGCCCTTAGCCCTTACCCTTTCTTGCTAGAGCACCGAGCCAACTCTTCCCTTTGAACCTGTTCCTAATAAAGGAGGCTGATAATGTAGTTTTTTCTTGCAAGAGAAAATAAAGGAAGACTTTCTGTTACTGATTTGTCTCAAGACAATTAACAGCAAGACGTTTTGGTAGAACCGAGGCATAGACCTTGGGCTCGTGCATCGATTGTCATTTCTTCTGATGTCCACTCTTCTTAGCAGGTTTCCGAAGCTGGCCTGAACCACTGAAGCACATCATGAGCCCAAATATTTGTACTATAATAAGAAATATGCTTCAAGAATTTTCTCATTGCTGAAGAAAGGAATACTATATTTTCTCTAAGTCTCAATTTCTTCATTTATAAAGCAGTTTTCAAACTTTTAAACAATAGGTTTCTTTTATGAAATAAAGTCTTATTCAAAGAGTCCAAAATGTAAAACTGATAAAAATGGAAACACTGTGATTGAAAAGCAGGGATGGTATGAGCAACTAGAGTCTTCCCCCAGGAGTCCCTTGGCCCACACCCTCAGTAGCCTTTGGGGCACGTGCATAAGAAGCTCCCCAAGACATTGTAACAACCACTAGAAGAGATTTTCTTGAAGGTCGTCTCCAGCTCCGGCCTTTAAGGACCTGTGGACTCCCCTCCCTACCATATATCCTTCTCATCAGTGGCATGGAAAGATACTCTTGCCCCCTCTTCCGAGGAAACAGACCGTAGCTCTTCATCCATCTCAGCCCACCCTCAAGATGCTCCTACTATTCTGGAAGGCTGATGATAGCCTCTCCCCTTATCCCATGCCACTCATCTGCATGAACTCAGGGCATGGGCCTGTTGCACTTGTCTCCATTTCTCCAGGCACTGCTATTACCAAATTGCTCTGAGAAGCTTCCTCTGAACTTCTAGCTTCCTTCTTCTCACTGAGTATGGAGGCCAGGACATTACACATTCTTAAACAGTTTTTAAGAAATACTTCAGCACAATTGCGTCTTGACGACCTGGGGAAGGAAGGAAGTGTCACATACTTCCTTGCAGAGTCGAAGACTCCAGCTCGAAGCTAGCAAAGATGATGACTCCAAGATAAGGTGTTGGGTTCAGACTACCACTGCCTCCTGGTGATCCTCCAATAGGGGGATCAGAGAGCTAACGAAAAACACAGCTAATCCAACTTAATGCAACACAGCTGAGTCCTTAACTGCTGATGCTTCGGCACAGCTCTGTTAGACATGGGCTGAGTATCATCTGAGCAAATGTGTCCTGGAATCTGCATTTGTGTCTCAGCTTTGCCAAATTATAAGCTGTGTGAAATAGGGAAATAACCTCTCTGAACATTAGTTTCCTTCTGGAGATAATGACACCTACCTTGAACGGTCCCTGAGAATTAAATGACATGGCGTAATAAATTTCCCACCAAGTGCCTGGTGTGGAACTGGGGCTCAATAAACGGCAGCTGTTTTACTTTGAATGGAAGGAACACAGCTACAGACACTGGACAAACTGTGTGAGTACATCCTGTGGCCAAAGGAGAAGGATAATTTCACTGGTGTTCAGTAAAGAAAATATCGTGATTAATTTTCCCTCTTTTCGGTCAAATATTCACGAACACTACGGACGTTATGCCGTTCCAGTACGGAAATCAGTGTGGTTCTGAAAACGGTGAAACAGCCAATGATGTAATTTTCCCCAAAGTGTCTCATATTTAATTCTCTTCTCAGAAAATTAAAAAAAGAGAAATATAAGCTTAAAAAGCACAAAGAATCACATGCTTTTAACAGTGTAAAGTTATGGATTTTAATCTATTATTTTTTTCATTTAGATAAATCTTCAAGTAAAAATTATTAGAAGAATATTGGGGATATTTTTGGTTTGGATACCATGTTGTGACAACTTCTTTTCTTTTTAGAAGTTCTTTTAATTTTCTGTAACTTGTTTTCTTAGCAATTTTATCATAAAGAGCAGTCAGTGGGGGTGGGAATGCTATTTGGGGATAATCTTTCAACAATATGATCCAAAATGCTCCACCAAAATGTGCCAAATAAAATATATTTGAAAGGTAAGAAGTGAAAATGGTAGGTTTTATCATTTATATTCCATGCACTAAGAAGTTACTGATGAAAGCCAGCAAGGACAAATTATTCTTTTCACATGTTGATTATCACCCAAAATTTTATCAGTTATATTGCTTCCAGGATCATAACAACTGAGTGATCACAGACAAACTACATAGAAAGGAAATTGTTAAGGAAAAAGAATTTACAAACCTCAATTCAAACATCCCATTTCAGAAAAATAGATAGGCAGATTTTACGTAAGCCCCAGGAATATTGTGTGTGTATACCTTCTGTAGCTAATTTGGACTGTATGTATGTACAGAGCCATGTTTAAGCAAAACCAGTTACCATGGTGACACAATACCTCTTCTAAATGCAGCACATGGTCTCTAATTCTGTCTGCAGCTAACTATTCAGTTGAAAGTGGGGAGGATCTTAGAAGCCACAGACAGGCCAGCCAAGAGTGTCTCTCCAGATTTCTTTATTTTCACTTTACCTTTATCCTGGTCAGTCTCTTCTCCCTTTAGACCAAATATTTTTGTTGTTGTTGTTTCTCCATGATTAAATAAATGGATATTATTTATTTTCTGAATCTGATTGTACATCTTCAAAAATAATTCAGAAAAGCCAGTTATTTATTCTATTAGGAAAGGACAGAAGTTCAACATATTAAAGTAAATTCATTTTTAGAAAATTTCTTTGTTATTTCTCATTGGAAGTGTTATTTTCAAAATAAACTCCTAATATCAGAGCTTGTTGGTCTCTCTAATTTTAGTCTTTCCCTTCCTACACCCAGTCACGAGTTTTTCATTTCAAAGTCATACTCTCTGGCTAAAATATGGGGAAGTTGTTTTATAGAAAAAACTGAAGCACAAATACATGTTGTAATGAACAGGAATGTATAAATTCCAATCTTTTAAAAATATGTTTAGAAACTCAGCATCTGTTAAGACTCTTTCAATATTCATAAGAACAAATGATAGCATGAGGTACTTTTCCTGTGACTATGTGGTTAGGCATTTGCTTGCTTGTTGGATCATTGGTAGGGGCATTCGCAGGGGAAACTTTGAGAGAGGAATGAAGAGGCCAGGGAAGATCCTGACTACGCAGAGTCTTGGTTAACGTGATCTAACAGCAGGAACACAATCTCCGAGTTGCGTTTTTACCTGTTCACCTTTTTTCACACGTAGCAGGTGTTCTCATACATCAGGCTTCCAAAAAACAGGTACTAGATGAACTGAAGAATGAAATATTATATGTCAACAGTGGACAAACTAAAAAATTATGGCCAAAAAGCCCAAGGAAGAGCAGTTGCCCTGTCTTTTTCTTTTTTGGTGATAAATTTAGTCTTCGCTGATTGAAGTGAGTGTGTGTTTTTGGCAATACATTTTACTTAGTGCTGTTTTTTTTTTTTTAAACACTCCATCTGGCCTGTAAGCACTACAATCTCAGTAGACATAGAAATATACAGTTTTTAGCTAGTTATCAAAGTGCTAATCCTTGTAACTTTAATGTTTGAAGTCCCAGGAGTCAATTTATGTAAAAGGAATAATTTGTTCATTATATAATGGCTGGGAGTCTTTGAATACCATAGATAATCACAGAATTTCTTGTTTCAAAAGATCTCCAGCTGTTTAAATTCACGGTCATAGAAGTACAGATCCCAGTGCGGTGTGTCAGTGAACCTATAGTGTTGGATGTGGAAAGTGTGCCATGTGTGATCCTTTTCTCTTCGTATGGGTGATCATTTTAAACTCATGATACAACTAGTTTATTTGTTGCACAGCTAAATGAACATTTCTAAGAAATAAGATAGAATTTGTACTCAAAGCTGCAAAAGCCCTGTCAACTTGTCTGCTGCATCCCATACGCTTTGTCAAACTAACCACAGGTGAAGAAGAAAAGGCTATTGGTACAGGAGCCTACTAATAGGTGTTACAGGAGATTTTTCCATTTTTATGCCAAATAAAGTTTGCCCAGTACTTTTGTCTATGTTAGGCATCTTAGAGAACAGCATTCTATTTTAATTTTCCCAATTAATCTGCCTCTCACTGTTACTTGTCTTATTTGCTTCTATTGTATTGTATTGTATTGTATGGTATTGTATTCTATAAAATATTTTCTTGTGTATGTCTTTTTTTCATATGATGTAAACTCTTTGAATTAGGGAACTTGATTCTCTGTCTACTGCTTTTTACTTAGCATGTGAACAATGCCTGGAATATTTTTAAACAAATTGTCGAATGCATCTATGGAACTTAATACAACATAAGATAGGGTAGTCAAAAAAAAAAAAACAATGAAGTATCAAAGGCATCATTCATTTGTCCATTTCCCACACATTTTTTTCTCATCTCACAAATGTATCACTTGAATCTCAACCATGTGGCAGGCACTGTGTTAGGTACCAGGAAACTTATGATAAATAAGACACAATCTTTTCCTGGTGCTCTCATGAGAAGACATTGATGGGAAACCGAACAGAACAAGTATCTTATTGCACTAAGGAAAATCAGTTCATAAGCATCTTGTTGGAACTCTGAGGAAGATAAACACTGAAAATAAATCTGTGACAAACAAAAACTAAAGGAAGAAATGAGTTATTTCTAATTTGCGATTATGAAATTTCATCTTTGTCTTTGTTTTGTGTGTGGTTTCTGTTAGTTTAGTGTCTTTGTTGTTTCATATTAATGAATATCATAAATGTAATTTTAGATATGATCTCAAAGATGTCAAAACCTACTTTTCTAGAGAATTTTATCAGCTAGAATAGAATGAACTGTGGTAATAAAAAAATAGAGCTTTGCACATTGGCTCAAAACCACTAGGAGTTGATCTCCTGCTGTGACATAGAATGAGGGCGATGTTCTTGATCAGCTAGCAGTTTTCCACGTGGTCCCTGAGGGAAGCAGCTTCCTTCTTGTGACTCTACCATTCTCTAGGCCAATAATTCACGCCAGTGGTTCTCCACTGTGTGGTCCCAGGACCAGGAGCATCAGCATCACCTAAGGCCCTATTAGAAATGCACGTTGTTGGACCCCACCCTAATCCTCCTAAATTAGAAGCTCTAGGGCTATGGTCTAGCAATTAGCAATTTTAATTGCCCAGCAAGTGATTCTGATGCAGGGTGAAATTTGAGAACCACTGCTCTAAGCCTGCATTCTTGTGTTGTTTGAATTCAGTGGTTGGATGGCAAAATGGAACACCTATTTCTTAACTCAACCCAGAAATGTCACACATTATTTCCTCCACATTTTATTGTCTAGAAATTGGTGTAGATAATGGAGTCTAGAGTCTCTTCTATAGAGGTCTTGCTATTACTGTAGGTAGTTAACTAGTTATTAATAAGAAATAAAGCAAAGGGAATTAGACATTGAGCTTAATGAACTGGGCAGCATAAGTCTGCTTGTTTAGTCAGAAAGATACAGCATTTACAGACTCATTCACACAGTTCAAGGGACTGCCAGCAAGGATACTTAATCCTAGGAGCACAGGAAATCTCCCCAGGAGCATGGTCCACCCTCCAGTACCAGATTGTTGGGAGGCACAGGGGAGGTGCTTGACCACAGAGGCCTGTCAGTCTAACCTGGGACAGAGATCACTGGCAAGGGAGTGGACCAATCCGAAGTCTGCAAAATATTGGGAATTTGATTGGTTATTTTTATTGTTATTGTTATTCAATTACAGTTGCCCCAAATATTTCCCCTTTCCCCACCTAAGCCCACACCCTGCTCTCACAGTCAATCCCCACGTGGTTGTCCATGTCCATGGGTCATTCATACATGTTCTTGACTAGCCCATTCCCCTTCTTTCCACAATTATCCTCCTAGTCCCTCTCCTCTGGCCTCCGTCAGTCATTCCATGTTTCCATGTCTCTGGTTCTATTTTGCTCATTAGTTTATTTTGTTCCATAGATTCCTCTTAAAGTGAGATCATATAATATTAGTCTTTTACTGACTGGCTTATTTCACTTAGCATAATATTCTCCAGTTCAATCCATGCTGTCATAAAATGTAAAAGTTCCTTCTTTATTTCTGTGTAGTATTTCATTGTTTAAGTGTACAACAGTTTTTTTTTTTTTTTATCCACTAATTTACTAGTGGGCATTTAGGCTGTTTCTGAATTTTGACTATTGTAAATTGTGCTGCTCTGAATACAGGGATGCATTAATTCTTTTGAATTGGAGTTTCGGAATTCTTAGGGTATAACCCCAGCAGTGGAATTGCCAGGTCAAAAGGCCATTCCATTTTTAGTTTTTCGAGGAAATTCCATACTGTTTTCCACTGTGGCTGCACCAGTCTGCATTCCGACCACAGTGTACTAGAATTTACTTTTCTCCACATTCTCACCAGTACTTTTTATTTGTTGGCTTATTAATGATAGCCATTTTGGCAGGTGTGAGGAGATATATCTCATTGTGGTTTTAACTTGCATCTCTGATGGCTAGTGATGCTAGCATTCTTTCATATGTTTATGGGCCCTCTGTATGTCCTTCTTGGAGAAGTGTCTGTTCAGGGCCTCTGCCCATTTTTTAATTTGTTTGTCTTCCTGGTGCTGAGTCAATACACTGGACAAGGGTTTAATCTCCAAAATATATAAAGAACTTATACGACTCAACACCTTTTCATCGTTTCTCACCATCATTCCTTCAAAGTGGCTATCAGCAACTGGCCTGGAGTATTTAAAAAGTGATTTAAAAATTTAACTACTATCTAAAGTTCTTAAAACTAACCCCTGTGCTTCCAAATCAGACTTCATTTGGATAGATCTGATGTCATACAGAATTGAGGTGCTTGCCAGAGTTCAGTGTGCAAGTTAACTTCCAACTACTTAACGACACCTGGAGGGAGGTGCTCAATGCACACTGCTTGAATGAATGAATGAATGAGTGAGTGAAAGAATCACAGATAATCTCCAGTACCACATGGGAGGTATATGACACGCTAAAATCAGTTTATAACGTATTCCCTAGAAACCTGAGGTTGGCTATAGCCTGAAGGGAGTGATCACGTTCTAACAGATGAAAGGCACTGTCTAAAGGGTGAGAATCCTCTATGAAAGAAGGCGATGAGATGGTGCTGTGTCCTGCCTATCAGACATAAGAAAACATAAAATAAGAGACAAGTGCTGGACAAGATTCTTTCCACTTACCAGAGGAAATATAGAATATAATAAAAAAGAGGCATAGAAATAGATAATAAACTCAAAATACAGAAGGCCTACTGAAGATCAGAATAGCAATCAGAATAGCATGTGAGCAGCTGAAAAAAACCCAGATCACTAGAAGTTTCCATTTAGAACTGAATGTACTATTAGGAAAGCACTAATTGTCAGCTTGTGGGAGTTATGAAAGAGCATCAGCAGCAGAGTAAGAGACACAGGTGGAGAATTGCACTCCAAGATGTGCCCTTCACTTGGAGACAAGAACTTCTGTCAGCTCACATCTCCCCACCCTGAAAAACACACACACGTGCACACACGGGTGCACACAGTATGAGTCATCCGAGAAGGGAGAGGAGGTACAAGTTCTCACCCATAGAGGAAAGTTATGTATAACATTCGCATTTGACTGATGAAGGGACAGTAATACTTATGTGCCCACGTTACCTGATAGGGTTGGAGAAAGAGTGCTTGAATCAGGGAGGCTGAACTCAATTACTTGTTGAGGTCTGGCCCAGTTGGGAAGGTCCCCACATTTTGCACAGAGATTGTACCTTCTGAATTGCAGGGGAAATAAACAGACCTGGGTCTCTAGCCTGCTGATACTAGAGAGAAGAAAAAAATGTGTAGGATTTCCATGGTTCTCAGGCCAAACCTAAAGCAATAGTTAGAAGCACTAAAGACATTTTAATTAAATGAAAGGGATGGGAAATAACACACCTCCCTCAGAGTTTGGGAAGAAACTAGTTTAGATTTGGAAAATGATATACTCTAGGCATTAACTAGCTCATAGTTGTTTCCTTGTTAGGGTTGGGAACTGCCTAATGAACCAGCCAACGACCTCCTCTGGACCACAGTGGACGTGCACTGTCGTACATTCTAATGGTATAAAAAGGAGACAGAACAGAGTACATCTCTATAAATATATTCATGTGTAAATATAAGTGAGATCTCTGGGTAAACATACTAACTGTACTAGCCAAATACTCAGGCAGGAGAAGTAAAGAGGCAGTTAAGGGTTATTAAGGGTAGTCTACATACCACTAAAAACACTATTTTGTTCATTTTGGAGACAAATTCCCTAGCTTAGAAAATGTTACTATTCAACTCTCATTCAATAGTGATTGCAAAAGCCTGCTTAGTGAATGAGTACTTTCCCCTGGACTTTTATTCCTTTCTCCTCACCTCCCACACCCCACCCCCAACCCACTGCCCTCCTTTTCTCTCCTCTACTTCCATTTCCCATTCATCTCTTTCCTTCTTTCTCTTTTCTTTTCTCCCATCCCCCAATCATTTTTACCCTGTCTTAACTGGGATCAGAGCAAAAAGAGTGTCTGCCTTCCTGGTGTTGAGTCCTGTAGTTCTTTATATATTTTGGAGACTGAACCCTTGTCTGATGTATCATTGGCAAATATGTTCTTCCATACAGTTGGTTCTTTTTTGATTCCGATGATGCTTTCTTTAGCTGTGGAGAGGCTTTTTAATTTGATGTAGCCCATTTGTTTATTTTTCTTTTATTTCCCTTGCCCTAGGAGAGTATAGGCAAAAATATTGCTATGTGGGATATATGAAAATTTGCTGCCTATATTTTCTGCTAAGACTTTTATGGTATCATGACTTATATTTAAGTCATTTATCCATTTAGAGTTATTCTGGTGTATGGTATAAGTTGGTGGTCTAGTTTCATATGTTTGCATGTACCAGTCCAGTTCTCCCAACACCATTTATTGAAGAGGCTATTTTTACTCCATTGTATGCTTGTCCTCCCTTTGTCAAATATTAATTGACCATAGCAACATGGATTCACTTCTGGCTTTCTATTCTGTTCCACTCATCTATGTGTCTGTTCTTATACCATTAGCTGACTGTTTTGATTACAATGATCTTACAATATAGTTTTATATCAGGTATTGTTATCCCTCCAACTTTATTTTTCTTCCTAAAATTGCTATGGCTATTCAGGGTATTTTTTGGTTCCATATAAATTTTTTGGAATATTTGTTCTAAATCAATGAAATATGCCATTGGTATTTTAACAGGAATTAGCATTGAGCTTATAGATTACTTTGGGTAGTATGGACATTTTAATGATGATAATTTTTCCAATCCATTATATTGTATATGCTTCCATTTATTTGTATCTTCCTCAATTTGTTTCTTCAGTGTTGTATAGTTTTATGAGCGTAGGTCTTTTACCACCTTGTTTAAATTTGTTCCTAGGTACTTTATTCTTCTTTTGCTATAGTAAATGGGATATTTTTCCTAGTTTTTCTTTCTGATAGTTCATTGTTGGTGTATAAAAATGCCATCGATTTCTGAATATTGACTTTTTATCCTGCTACTTTGCTAAATTCACATATTATGTCGAGTAGTTTTTTGGTGGAGCTTATCGGGCTTACTCTGTCCATTATCCTGTTGTCTGTAAATAATGGCAGTTTTGTTTTCTCCTTTCCAACTTTGGTGCCATTTTATTTCTTCTTCCTGTCTGATTGCTGTGGCTAGAACTTCCAGCGCTATGTTGAATAAAAGTAGTGAAAGTGGACCCATGTCTTGTTCCTGACCTTAAGGTAAACACTTTTAGTTTTTGCCCATTGAGTATGATGTTTGCAGTAGGTTTCTCCTATATGGCTTTTATCATATTGAAGTATGCTCCCTCTATTCCCCCTTTGCTGAATATTTTTATCATAAATGGGTGCTAGATTTTATCAAATTTTTTCCAGTAACTATTAATATGATCATGTGGTTTTTGTCCTTCATTTTGTTTATGTGTTGTATTATGTTTGTTGATTTGTAAATATTGTACTATCTTTGCATCCCTAGGATGAATCCCACTTGATCATGGTGTATGATCTTTTCAATGCATTGCTGGATCTGGATTGCCAATATTTGCTGATAATTTTAGCATCTAAGTTCATCAGAGATATTGGCCTGTAATTTTGTTTCTTTGTTGTGTCTTGGTTTTGGAATTAGGATAACAGTGGCTTTGCAAAAAGAGTTTGGGAACTTCCTTCTTTTTGGACTTTTAGGAATAGTTTGAGAAGGATAAGAGTTAGTTCTTTGAATGTTTGGTAAAATTTGGCTGTGAAGGCATCTGGCCCAGGGCTTATGTGTGTTGGGACTTTTTTGTTTATTGCTTCAGTTTCTAGTTATTATCAGTTTATTCAGGTTTTCTGCTTATTCCTGATTCAGTTTTCAAAGACTGTATGTTTCTAGAAGTTTATCATTTCATCCAGGTTGTCCATTTTCTTGACCTATAGTTATTCATAGTAATTTCTTACAATCCTTTGTATTTCGGTGGTATCTGTTTTTACTTCTCCTCTTTCATTTCTAATTTTATTTATTTGCATCCTCTCTCTTTTCTTCTTTTGAGTCTGGTTAAAGATTTGTCAATTTGGTTTAACTTTTCACAGAAACAGCTCCTGGGTTCATTGATCCTTTAAATTGCTTTTTTAGTTTCTATGTCATTTAATTCTGCTCTAATCTTGATTATTTCCTTCATTCTACTTGCTCTGGACTTTGTTTGTTGTTATTACTCCAGTTCTTTTATACGTAATGTTGGGTTGTTTATTTAAAATTGTTCTGTCTTTTTTGCATAGGCCTATATTGCTATGAACTTCCCTCTCAGAACTGCCTTTGCTGTGTCCCATAGGATTTGGGTTTTATCTTTATATTTTGCCATTTTAATTATGATGTATCTTGGAATGGGCCTCCTTGGTTCATCTTGATTGGAGACCTCCGTGCTTCTGAACTTGAATGACTTTTTCCTTCACCAAGTTAGGGAAATTTTCTGTCACTTTTTCAAACAGGTTTTCTATCTCTTGCTCCTTTTCTTTTCCTTCTGGTATCCCTATCATGTGAATATTTTATGTTTCATGTTGTCTGTCATCTCTTAAACTATCTTTGTTCTTTTTGAGTCTTTCCTTTTTTTTTTTGTTACTCTGACTGGGTGTTTTTTTCTACCTTGTCTTCCAACTCACTGATTTGATTCTCTGCTTCATCTGGCCTCCTTTTAATCCCTTCTAGTGTATTCTTCATTTCAGATATTGTATTCATCTTTTCCTCCTGGCTCTTATTCACAGTTTTTATGTCCTTATTCATGCTAATGCAGTTCCCACTAAGTTCCTTATTGTTCTGAGTTTCTTTAGCATCTTTATAACCATTATTTTGAACTCTACATATGATAAATTGCTTGCCTCAATTTCACTTAACACTCTTTCTGGAGATTCCTCCTTTTCTTTCGATTGGTTATTGTTTCTTTGCCTCCCTATTTTAGGTGACTTTTTTTTGTTTCTGCATATTAGACTGATCTGCTTTGACTCCTTGTCTTTGTGGGGTGGCCTTCTGTGTTAGGAATCCTGTGGGACTCAGTGGTACAGTCTCCTTGAATTTTTGAGCTGGATACTTGAGGAATGTCCTGTATGAGTTTATGTGTTCTCCCCTGTTGTAACTATATTTTGAGTGTTGTTGGCTCATTCATTGGTCAGTTTCCCCATCTGGCCGGCTGGCTGTGAGTCACAGCCCTCACCACACCTTGTGTGCTGTTGTATAGCAGCTGTCAGAACAAAACAAAACAACCTAGCAAACAAAATCCACCCCAGCAAAAATACCCCCAATCACTACCATGAGAGCAACAAGAAATGAGCCAATAGTAATAAAGGTGGAAAGAAAATAAGAATATTATATGATAGGAAAATATGAGGTGACTAATGGAAAGAAAAATGATTTTGTGATGGTAGAAGGAGGAGAAATAATAAAAATAGGGAATAGAAACAAGGCAAAGAAAAGGAGAAAATAAGATTTACAATGTAAATAAAATAGGGAGGGAATGGGGGAAAACAGAGTAAGAAAAGGAAAGAGTACAAGATGAGGACTGGAAAAAAATGGTTAAAAAGTAAGAACCAAATTGAAGACAAACAACCACCACAGCAATATCCATGACAGATGAGCAAAGATTAATGAAGGTGGAAAGAGAATAAGAATCGTATAAGAAAGAAAAAAGAAAGAAAAGGTTATGAGATGTCTAAAGGAAAAAAAATTTTTGAGAGGATAAATTGAGGAGAAATAATAAGTATAATGTTTAGAAACCAGGCTAATAAAGGAGAAAATAAAAGATAAAATGAAAATAAGACAGGGCAGGAGGAAGGTGAAATGGAGTAACACAGAGGAACAGTAAAATGAGATTTAAATAATAAAATAATGAACAACTGGGAATAAAATTGAAGAAATGCAACCACCACCCCAACAACAATGACAACTAGACAAATATCACTAAAGGTGGAATGAAAATAAGGATGTTATAAGAAAGGGAAAAAGAATGTGAGATGACTAATGGAGAGAAAGATGGTTCCGAGAGGATGGAGGGAGGAGAAATAGTAAGAGTGAAGAATAGAAACAACACATGGAAATGGAAAAATAAAATCTTAAAACAAAAATAAGAAAGAGAAGGATGAAAGCAAAATGGAGTAAGAGAAGGGCAGCATAAAATACAAGATTTGAAATAAAACAAAAATATAAATAAAAATATATATAAAAATAAAATAAAAAATAAGTAGTGAAATAATAGAAGCAAAATTGAAGACAAGGAAACAATATTAAAAAACTATGGAGGAGAAAAAGTAATGCACATAATGAAAAAAAAATGTGGTATTCCTCTCAGGAGTCTAGTATTTGTTTGCCTGCTGACTTCTCCTTTTGGCTCCATGCCTGGTAATGTCAGCTGGTGTTCTAGTCCAGCTTCAGGCAGCTTATTCAAGGCCACAAGTGATCTGCAGTCTGTGGCTGTCTCCTTCTAGCTCGGCTGGTCCTTGCTGTTCTGCCCTGCTGGCTTTTTATCAGCATAAGCCCCAGAGGTGGTTCATCTAATGTCTGAGAGCACGCATGTACTACCTCCACCTGCCTCTAGAGGGGGCTTCTGATGTGATCCCGAGGGTGTGATTCGTGGTTTTCTCCCTGGAAGCACTGTAGTCTTCAGGGAAGATGGTGGGTGTGTTCCCCCACCCCTGCACCACATGTCTTGGTTTGTCCCAGATTATTTCCAATAATGCATAGTTTCTGGTGAATTAGCTATCTGTTTCATGTGAGGGGCAAATCTGTATAAAAGGGTCAGCTCTTTCCTGCTTGGTGCTGATGGCAGCTCTGTATGAGATCCAAGGCTGGCTGGGCCCCTGAATACCTCTTGCTGCACCAATTTCTAATCTCTCTGCTCTGCTGTTTTCAGTGGAATAGGTGCCAAGGAGGAGCCAGAATAGCATCTGACAAAAGTTCATAAAGGGCTCCTTTGGAGATTCTCTTTCTTTTCCTGCAGATATTTATCTAGCAGGGGGTTCTTGAGCCTGGCCTTACAATTATGTGGAATTTTTGCAATCACACAGGTGAAGATTGGGCACGCCTTCCTCTTCCCAGAGTTTTCTGAGTGGCCCTGCCTGCTGCAAAGAATCTCAGGCACTCAGCTCTTGCCCATCCAGCTTCTATCCCACTGCTCTCGCAGAAGGCTGAGACCCAAACCCATCGTCATTCTGCACGCAGCCTTCTGCTCACCACCCACATTTGGTGGGACCCTCTTCTACTCTTCCTGGACAGCTGGACTCAATGGGCATGAACCGCACTTTCAGTCTGGTGTCTTTGCTGGCAGGGCAGCTGCGTGCTCACATGGGGTCGCTGGCCAGCCATGCCTCAGCTTCTCTCTTAAAAAAAAGTCTCTATGTGGCACCCACACTGCAGCACCGAGCCACTGCCAGGCTCTCTGCTCACTCTACCTCCCCAAAAGGCAAAAATTGTCTCCCAGTTAGGGCTGGCCACAGCCTACTGCTGCCTCCTGACAGTTTTAGGAGATAGAATTCCTCTCTGAGCTCTCCCGGTTGGCACTGTAGCTCTGGATATGCTGCTCACTGCGTGTGCAGCCTGAGTCTCTCAGATTGTGTATATGCTGCCAAGTCACTCCTGATTAGGGTTGGGGGTTCCATGTGCAAGCCTGGAGCCCCCCACTCCAGGAGGAGCACAGGCTACTGAGCTGAGTTTTGTGTCTGTTCTCTCCTCTGCTGCAGGTGCCTCCCTCAGGGTATTTCCCCTTCAACTTATAAAATCTCTTACTGGACAGTGCAAAGTATCCTTTGTGTACTGTGGCTTCAGAAATTCATATCATCTAAAATTCCATTGTTGTTCAGGTCACTTGTCAGGAGATCAGCTAACAGTCTGGTCTGTGGGCATGAACAAGTGGGCTCAACTTCCACATACTTAGCCACCATTTTCTCACCCCTGATTGGTTACTTTAAAAAAGACTCCTGGTCTTTCACAGCCCTGAGAGAATATAACCTCAGGGGAACAGAGAGCTCTCTCTTCTTGATCGATGACCCACACTTGTCTTGTTCACTCGCGTGTTTTCTCTGTTGCCTGAGAACACACGCAACCACGTGGGTCTAGCAGCCATGTGGGCTGGCAGCAGACCACATGGGCTACGAAGTACTAAGCTTAAATATGAAACAGAACTCTGGACACTGGCCTTTGTTTTGGCCCAGCTGAAGACATGATTGGACCTTTTCCATGGTGGGGCAAAGGGAGATGGGAAAGTGGAAACCCAGTAGCAGATTTCCATCCAAATAAATCTTGGCACATCACAATCTCCTGTGTGTGGGCCCATGAAATGCTATTCCCACAATCACGTGCAAGAACATGACTTCCACCAGCATCGTTGCTGCAGAGGGACGTTCTGAAAGAAGATGCTTGGGATCGGGTTGCAGAGATCATTGTGCTTTGTGGTGGCCCTGATACGATTTAATAGATAGTGGCAACATTTTGGGATAGACAAAACTTTTCTTGTGTTTTCTTGATCTGTAGTAGGAGAGTTTATTTTATTTGAATAATGTTGTATAAGTGGAAAATATGGCTCCACCATCAAGAATTAAGTTAAAAAACAATGGAGCAGGAAGAAACTTGCAGCAGCTGAATAAAGGACCTAGGCTAGTTATTTTTTTGAAAGGTTGGAATAGGATGTGGAATTGAGAACAACTGAAACCTGAGCATGCCTGAGATTCATCAGGAGGGCTTTCTAACAAGTTCTCAGGTGATGCTGATGTTGCTGTTTAGGGACCACACTGACAGCATCGCTGATTAGGAATTGTAAAAGGAGCCCTTCAGAGGAAAACCCATTTGAAGGGAGGTCCTCCTTGCCTTGGGGCTTTTTGACAGATGTTTCTGTAAAATGCTGGCCTGACTTTTTTGGTTTTTTAAAAATTTTCCTGGCAAAGTAAGATGTATGCTCTTGACTTGAGGGTCGGAGAGTAGATGTTAGCTGCTCTTCAAAGGAAAAAAATGTCAATAACTTTGCACTTGTAGGGAATGTTTATTAACCTTCACTATACCAGTAGTTTCTCCTGTACTGGGAGTAAGGAGTTAAAGGTGTAACTTATTTCATTTATGAGACAATCTTTTTCAGTCACAAAATTGTTTTATTACTATTTTGTCCTTTCTTACCCTTCCCACCAACACATTCAAACATTGTCAAATATACACAAAGACATAGATGGACACATGTAACAGGGGGTTCTGGCCAGATTGCTGGGGGGCAGGGAACCCCAATCAACATAAGAGGCTGCACTCCCTGGAGTGGGGGAGGGAACCCTGAGATGGTGAGAGAGCCTGCCTTCCCCAGAGAAGGGAGAGGCATTGCAGGAAACCCCAAGGCATCGGATCGAACCCACAGCCAGGGTGTGCCACACACCTGTAAACAACCTGTGCATGGTGCCCCAACCCAGGCAGGGATGCTGTACCCCTGTGTGGCTAGAAAATCCTCCTACCTCCTTCCAGAGCATGATGGCCAAGAAGGGGCAGAGGCACTGTGCAGGCCGACATGCAGTGTGGACTTTAGTCGAAATCGGCAGTGAATTTGGACACTCCCACAGCACACAGGATTTGGGGGGAGGATTTAAAATGGAGGGTGTGCAGAAACTCGGCCCTTTTTTGCATTCCTCTCATCCTGCCTGGTTGAAGAACCAGGCGTTCATGGACTCGGCAGATGCCAGGCCCTGCTAATGGGTCTTGCCTGTCCCTGCTCACAATCAGGAGCACGCTCACGTAAGACACACGCCCCACATGTGACAGCCCACAGGACACTACATCCCTGCACTGCATGCCACGGGTCTCAGCCCGCTCCCTTTCTCTCCCTCTAAGAGCAGCACACAGACACTCAGGCTGGGGATGTTCACCAGCCATTCTGCTCTGAGCAGCCTGAGACACTGAGGCCCAGCAGACTGAGTCCCTAGCATGACCAGCTGGAGTGACCTGGCAGTGCACCCTGCCCTGGGAGAGGGAGAAAACTACGGTAAAGCAATGAAGATGCTGGCCTCAGAAGTATGTGCTCCAGAGAGAGAGAGAGAGAGAGAGAGACAGACAGAGAGACAGAGAAACAGAGAGACAGAGAGAGAGAGAGGGAGAGAGAGGGGAGCCTGGAGCTGGAGAGATGGAGACCCATCTGTGTAACAGCCTTGGACTTCAAAAGGGCAGATAAGAATGGAAGGGGGGGTCTCTAGGCAAGGATTTGGATTTCAGTTTTTGGGGGAATGAGGGTATTTCATGTTTTGCAGAAGAGAATGGCTTGAAGCAGGGGAGTCCCCATGTCCCCCAATTGGGCACCTTGCTAATAAAAGTGTTTTTTGTTCCCCACTAATTTTTGTGTTCTGCTTGTGTATGGCAGTATGCAGCCGAATCCCAGTTTGCCTGGTATCGCACACACACTTACACACACACTTCCAATCTCTGCCACCTTCAGAAAAAAGGTCTGGCCTTCTGTATCTGCTAAGGCATCAGTCTTCACTATGGTAAAATAGATGCGCTGGGACCACAAAATTATCTTGCTTAATATAGCTGTCTCCCCTAGGAGACCTTACCCAGTAAGTATTGTTTTTCCTGCAGTTTGGGCTGAATTTGTAAATTCACTGAATCCAATTGCTTTTGCTGCTTTCTGATCTCTCTTTTCATTGTTGATTCTGAATTAAAATTCTGTGTTAGTTTCAGCTCAGTATATCGGCAAACTGCTGGAGGTATTTTCCTTATGTTATTGTTATTACGATACTAATTATAATATACATTATCAGCCGAATGTCAGCAGTGTCCTAGGACTTGTACTGAGCAAAGATTTTGACAAGGTCCCTGCCTAGGGATTATGTAAAAGAGGCCTCCATTCAAGTAGAATTGAATTAATAAATGACTTACGTTAGTGTGGCTAAACTTGCATATTGATTGATTCTTTGAATGTGAAGTGAGTTGTGAGAGAGCAAAATACATTAACTATAAAAATTTTAGAGTCTGTTTTTCTGAAACAACCCATTATCTCATGTAAGGACTTGATTGTCTTGATTGTCTCTGTAGCAGACAATTCTTGTTTATCATTTTATTTCTTGAAGTTGAAAAAAATGGGATGTAGGGACTCAAATTAATAGTAGGGAGTAGGTATGATGTGTAATGTTTTCTTTTTTTGTTTTTTTCTTACCTGTGGATATGTTTATTGATGTTTTCAGAGAGAGAGAGAGAGATGGATGTGAGAGAGAAACATCAATTACCTCCCAGGTATGCCCTGAACAGGGATTGAACCTGCAACCTAGGTACGTGCCCTGACTAGGGGTCAAACCCATAACCTAATGTATACGGATGATGCTCCAACAAACTGTGCCACCAGACCAGGTCATGTCTGATGGTTTAATAACTTCTCTTTTGGGTCTGTGGGGGAGAAACACACTTTCCTCTACCTTCAAGGTCCTTCTGCCTGGTCTAATAATCAAATAAACGTGAGACAGATTAAGAAGACAAAATAACCAAATTTAATACATACATATGTAGGGGAACCTCACATACGTGAGAGAGTCAGAGACACCACATGCAGGTCAGATTTAGAGACAGAAAGGGGGAGTGAGGTATATAAAACACCCTGAGCTAGGGATGAGGTAACGCCCCTTGTGGGCTTCAAAGGGTCATTGCAGAATGATAAGGAGAAGGCGTTTAGTAAACAGAAGTTTGCCCTGCCCTGTAGATAGTAAAGGTTAATGCGGCATTTTGCTTCAACTAATCTGCAATCCACTGAGGTACATCTTGGGAAGACTAGATCTGAACCCCCACGGGTCTAGTCACGTGACTGTACTTCAGCTACTTTGCTTTAGATTCTTTATTCTGTCCTTGGGTTATAGGTGGATGAGATGTAGCTATTTCTTTCATGTTGAAAAAGGTTTCCAAATGTCTCTATTTTCCTGGGGCACTTTTCCTATCTTATTTTTAAAAATTTAAAATTGAAGTTTATCATATTGTTGCCAGTGGAAATGGGATTCTTCCACAGAGTCACAAGAAAAGCATTTTGGGGACCCATACACAGAAGGATGAGATGTAGTGCTGAGATTTATTGGAGCAAAAAGCAAACTGTCCCTAGGTGCCCAGTGTCGCATCCACAATCAGGTGGCTAAGCTTAATTCCACTGTGGAAAAGGTCCAGCCTCTGGAGCTTCAGACCCTCACCTGTCCTCACCAAGCCCAGGAGGGCCAGGGCCCAGAGATGCAGGGGTTCTCTGTGTCTCATTTCCCCATCTGCACATATGTTGCCTAAGCTCAATGGTGCCCTACCCACAGCTAGTGTTGCACTTGGATTCCTGGCTGTGCTCTGGTGGGTGCTGCACTGTCTCACTCAGGCCTGCACTTGGGCCCACGTGGCTGCTGTGGAGCGGAAGCATCCAAATGGGCCTGTGAATGAATGCTAGCCAGAAGGGCTTTTGTTAAGCTATGACTATATTACCTTGAGCTTGGGAGAGAACAACTTTTCTTTCAAGCTAACCGATATCTTTCCTAATCTTTCTCAGGCTTGTGCTGGGTCTTCGCTCTGTCCAATCCAGTCTTTCCCCCAGGTTTTTCAGGCTATACGCTGCCCCTTTATGTCACTATTACAGCTCCAACTCTGCATGCCTCAATATTTTGCCTCATCTGGTTTTTACTGCCCATGCACTTACCTACACCGGCACCAACTTGGTTTCCACTGGGCATGTACCCTGCAGAGGAATTTCCCATTTATTGCTTATTCCTCCTTCCCATAGTCTGGGCAGGTGGACCAGTTGTCCTTCAAGGAGATTGGAAAGCCAGTCCTTCCTTGTTACATGGGGGTTATTGAGGGATATTAATCTCCTTTGCAGGGACTCTGCAATCCCCTGAGGTGTCTGGAGCTGTAACTGCCAGACTTAAGCCTAATTAAGTGTAACTTCTAGACTCAATGAGGTCCAACCTTCTCTTTTGTTCATTCCTAGCTGCCTGTGCGAATGATACATATGAGTAAAGTACATGAACTGCACTAACTATAAATGCATGGGTTTATTTATTTTTGATATGTCTACACCTATATAATCACCCAGTGATTATGTGTGCAAGGTTTGTGTGCCTGATGCTTCAAGAGAAAGGCCAATATTCAGAACATCAGAGTTTGGACTAAGGAAAGGTTTATTGACTGAGAAGGCCCAGCTAGAGGAGATGGGGATGCATCATGGCTGCTGCAAATCCATCTTAAGAGAGCCTAGAATTCAGGCATCTTTTATGTCCAAGGCAAGGAATGAGGGACAAGGCAAGAGGTGAGTGGGGCAATAGGCAGTTAGGCACCAAGAAAGGGATTCAAGGAAGAACATAAAATTTCTAAATCTCTTTATTACCTCTAGTCTGTTGCCACCTCTGCCTCCACCAATCTGAGTCAGGTCTAGAGACCCCTATCACTCATTTACAAAACTCTTTGGGAAACATACCTTCTAACAGAGGGTTGTTTTTTGGCAAAAATTCAAGCCTTAAGCAGAATTTCTCTGGTTAAGTAGCATATCTATAACAGGAACTATGAGCCTGAAGGCCATGGGAGAAACGCAGGCCAGAATTAAGCTGGAGAGAGCATTTGACTCTGTTATACCAGCTCAAGACATAGAATGTTCCCATACCAGAGAAGTTACCTCATTTCCCAGTCAACACCTTCCCTGAAAGTAATCACTACTCTGATTTCTAACATCTTTAGTTTTGTATGTTCTTGAACATGATATAAATAGTGTCATACAGTGTATTCTCTGTGTCTATTTTCTTTCACTCACCAAAATGTCCGGGAGAGTCTGTGATCTCATGTTTGCGGTGTAATATATTCTTTGTTGCTGTGTAATGTCTCCCTTCATGAGCACACACAACCTATTTACTCAGTTTCTTGTTATTGGACAGTTGGGTTGTTTCTGCCTTGGGTTGTTTGGACTAAAGCTGCTGTCAATGTTTTCAAACATTTTTTTGATGGTGCCATGAGCTCACTACTCTTGAGTTATGAAATAAGCATATGATTAGCTCTAATTTAAAGTATCACTGTTCCCCACAACTGTATCATCTGTACTTTCTGCAGCAGTGCTCCTGGTGTTCCACATCCTCATCAACAGCTGGCACTGTAAGTTTTCAAAATGGTAGCTCTTCTCGTGGGTGTGTAGTAGTATCTCTCCGTCAACCTGTTTTTTCATTAGTTAATGAAACTTCTAGATTAAATGAAAAGAATTCTAAGGTTGCTGACATGATCAGTTTGATCAGCTGTCAATATTTTAAAGCCACAAGAGGTACCCACACAGTTCTTAACTAGCCAGTTCAGTGACAATTTGTAAGCTAGGATTTGCACAAGCAAATTATTGTTTTTAATGCACACTTGCTAGTTAACAAATAATTTACTCAATTATTTATGTGTATTGACTCATTTAAGGTGTCAAATTTTGCTGCTTTTGGACACTTAATGTGGTTTAGACGTCCTCACTTGCTCTAAGTACATCTTCCTGAAAACAGGGAATTCACCGTCTTCAGAGGCCCAAACACTTACTCTGAGAACAGAGTGAGGGAAATTGGGAGAGGTTGGTAAAATAGTACAAACCTTCAGTTATAAAATAGCTAAGTTCTGAGGACCTAATATATGACATAGTGACTGTAGTTGACAACACTTTATTGTATAATTATTGAAAATTTTTGAAATTCATAGTAAAAAATTCAGAGGTGGTGAATGTGTTAACTAACTAGATAGGAGGAATCTTTGCATATCAAGTCACCATGATGTCTGTTTAAAGTAAGACTTGAAACATCTTACAATTTTATTTAAAACCAAACCTCAATAAAGGTGAAAAATAAAACGGTTACTTAAATGTTTAAAAATTTAAAAGAAGATTTTCTCCTGAATCTTGGTCATTAAATTTCAACCCCTACTACTTCCCTACTCCTTGGTTTGGAGGCAAGTGAGTAGTGATAAAAAAAAAAAAAAGTAAGATCTCTCTATATTAATGACTTATTGATTTGAAAAAATCTAAATTTAATGTAATTATCAATTACCAATAAGTTTGAAGGAAGACTATTATTATTTTAATATTAATTTAATGAACTATTGTTTTTAGTGGGAAGTGAGGATTTTGAGGTGAAAGTCTGGAACTGTTCTATTTCACCGCTTTAGTAAATACCTGAGTGTTACTCGTCTCCATGGCAAACAGTGAGTTTCCTAACCTCTTTGTTAGGACAAGGTCACATCTGCATTATGACTAATCAAGTATCATTATTTTTCAAGGCGGCCAACTTGTCAACAACACCCTCATAGCTCATGATGCTTTCAAAATATTCCTAGAATATTATTTATAAAATCACCAAAGATGTTGTTTGACTTTTGGTTTCTTTAAAAAGAATATATATGTGTGTGTCTATAAAATATATGTTTATATATATATATAAAATCTCCAAGATTGTATTTCTTTGACTTCTCTTTCAATAATTCTTAAGTGTCGTGAATGTTTTCCCAGACATGAAACTAGGTGTACGTTTGAAGCTCTGGTAAAGAGGGACAAGACAAGTGAGATGAGGGAGCTGGGAGGAGCAGGGGGTGGTTGAAACCGGAGCTACAGAGTAGTCTTGAGACTTTTTCATGGACCCCAGAAATCTGCACCTGGGTACAACACAGATGTATGAAAACAGTTGTTACTAATGCGGTGAAGATAAAAGCATCGTTAAGAAAACCTGTGTCTGATACCACCTTCATACTTAATTTTGCTCAAGACAATATGCTGATCTCAGAGAATGTAGTCTTTAAAAAATTACACAAAATGTGTTTACTCTTAAATGTGGTTAATTAATAAAAGAATTAATTAATAATAATGGGTGGTGAAGAACTAACCTAAGAAATTTTGGGAAGCGGTATTTATAAGGCCAAAGAATGAAAGAACTGGGTACAAATACTGCATCCTCATTAGTAACTTTTTCCTCATAGCAATATGGATTTGCAATTTTGAAAATGCACAAATAAATAAAACATATTGCAGATAATTATATCCACAGCGAAAATCTTACAAAAAGGAATAAGGAAAAGCTAGAATGAGCCCTATGAAATTTGATTGAAATTGGAGATTGAATCCATGCTTTTTAGTATATTTAAATAGGTAGATTCAGAGAAAAGTGTAGATATACCTGGGTTACTACACATACGTAATATTTTCTAACTCTGTCCACTGAGCGGGCTTAAAAGATGGGAGAGCCCAGTAGCAATGGACATACCTAGTGCCCAGACCTTGATTTCTAAATATCATTCTCCAATAAAAGAGACTAGATCTGTAGAGAAATAATTGATTCAATGCTGGAATAAAAAAGATTATAAGAAGATCATAGAATATATTTTTGTACAGAAAATAAGAAAGTGATTGAAAAGAATACATCATGTTGAAAGACAAGGCGCCAAACCGAAGGAGCTCTCAGTCACCACACCTGGAAGAATATGTGTAACAAATGAGTGTGGAATGATAACCAAGAGAATAAAATAGATGTCCATGAGCCCACATTGATATAAATAAATAATCATAAAAATAAATAAATGGAGCTGAAGAGGCCAATTTTTCTTACAGAAGGTTTCCAGTTTATCAGTGTAAAAGAGATAAAGAAAATACAAAAATTACTAGGCAAACACCATGGTAATAATTGCAGGCAAGATGCATGGATGGTTGCTAAATTTGGGTGAAGTTTAAGGAGAAACAGAATATTTGCATAATCTCAAAAAGCCTCACTCAATTTTTTATAAACACAAATGGAAAACAGTAAACAACTTTACAAAATTATTAAGGTTAGCATTTTATAATTAAGATATATCAACCTCAAATGCACCATAATATGATACAGAGGATACTACTTCTGTGCTATGGTTGCCAAAAATGCATAATATCAGTTTAATTATGAGAAGACATTAGTAAACACCAAATTGATAAACATTCTGCAAAATCACTGACCAGTGGTCTTTAGAAGTGCTATTTGGGTCAGGAAAGACAAGGAAAGACTGAGGAACTGTCACAGACAGGAAAAAGCTAAGGAAACAGAGTTAAATGCAACGTGGGATTCTGATTTGAGTCCTAGAAGAGGAGAAGACATCAGTGAAAAATTGGCGACATTTGAATAAGGACTCTACTAATAGTATGTACCAATATTAATTTCCTGGTTTCAAAATTGTACTCTGATTAAGATATTAACATATAGAGAAACATGGTGAAGGAAATATGAAAAGACTATGTAGTCTTTTTGCAACATTTCTGTTAAGTTTAAAATTACTTCAAAAGAAAACTGCAACTAAAACCATGTGAGGTTCCACTACTGAAAAAAATGCTAATACAATTACTTATGACCTTCTCCTACATGTGTGTATGTGTGTGTGTATATACATATAATTTGTTTGGAAAACATCCAACCATTGTTAATATAATGGGAAAGATTTGCAAGCCATCGATGTAACTTGATCGATATAACTTGGCAATCTGGCATCCAAAGCGAGTGGACAGGAATGCGCATGTGTCAACAATGATGACTTCACTATACTAGTCAGTGGGGGCGGTAGATGCCATTGAGTGAGCATGTGTACTGTGTGGCCACCACATTCAAAATGGCTGAGCAAGTAGAGCAACGAATCTGCGTGAAATTTTGTATTAAGCTTGAACATTCCTCTGCGGAAACTATTCAGATGACTCAGATGGCTGCAGTTACGGGCAACTGGTGATTGGCAGCTTCATCATGACAAAGCGCAAGCTCATGCATCACATCTCATTTGTGGTAAAACATCAAATCACCCAGGTGACTCAGGCCCGCTACAGCCCAGATTTGGTGCCCTGTGACCTCTGGCTTTTCCCAAAACTAAAATCACCCTTGAAAGGGAAGAGATTTCAGACCGTCGATGAGATTCAGGAAAATACAATGGGGCAGCTGGTGGCGATTGGGAGAACTGTGTGAGGTCCCAAGGTGCTTACTTTGAAGGGGACTGAGTCATCATTTTCCTGTGTACAATGTTTCTTATATCTTGTATCTTCTTCAACAAATATCTCTATTTTTCATAGTACATGGCTGGATACACTCTGGCCAAACCTGATCTTTTAAACACATGTACTTTAAAAGTGGGGAGAGTAATAGTAGCAGCACACTTGCAGAGCTGTTGTGAGGATGACGAAAGCTAATGCATGTAAAGCACTCTGTCTAGCACAGAGTGAGTTCACTATAAATGTTTTAGTCACTGTAAAGATTGCTTGTTGTTTTGTAACTATGAACTAGGACTGGGTGGCACTGGGGGTGGGGGAGGCCAAAGAAAGGCCTTGCCATGGAACAAGAAGGAATTCAAGAGAGTGACAAATTTAGCAAAGCACAGTAAGTTTATTAAAGCAATAGTATGCACTTGAGAAGTGAGAGCAGGCAACCTTGGAGAATGAGGTGCCCTGATGGGGTCTGGGTGGAAGGTTTTTATAAAATGTGGGCCAGGGAGTGTATGGTGGTCCTCTGCTTCTGACACTGATGTGGTGACTGCTGGAAAGTGGGGGTGGGGGTGGGGAATGGGGGAACAGGTAGATAGCATAGGTTGCATTTGTGATGTTCCAGCCACGATGGAGAAGGGGAGCTGCAGAGCTTGAGGCCTTTGTTCCCTATTTTAACTTTCCTGCCTCCTACGTAAGTATTTAAGAACTTTAGGTACTTAATGTAGTGTATGAGATACTTGAGCAGTTAAGAGATATTTCAAGACTGAAGGAGGTAGTATCCCAGGTGCAAAATTCTAGAATTAAAAATTATAACATAAATATAATTATTGTGACATTTGCTTAATGGAAAGGTATTGAGCTTGAACCTTTTCTGGGTTATCAGTTAAGATATTCAATGTAACTGCACTACTGCAGTTGATTTATGCTTGTTTTCCCCTTCAATAACATGAGCATTGGATTTAAACAATTGTAGAGTAAGATTATATAGAAATAGTGCAATAAAATACCAAATATGTTTGACTCCCACTGACTTTCTTTCTGACAGTTCAGAAACAACAGAATCAAAACAGAAACAGAGGAAAGAAGCCTTCTGCCAGCAGCTCTGTGGCCGGAAGCCGTAATTCAACATTATGGAAATCCCTTGCTTGGATGTGACATGCTGCATTAGCTGGTCCCGAAAAGCAGCATCTCTAATGAGCTGAATAGATTTTGAGAATCTTGTCAGCATTGTTGGAAGTTAGTGAACACAGAGCCATTGCCAGAACCCTGTCCAATTACCTTTTCCAAATCTTCAAGTGAACAGCGATGTATCGAAAGAAGGAAATGAAAGGTCATTCTGGGCAAAGCTGATATTCCATTCTATGAGTTAAGATCATTTGGCCAAAATTATTTTGTATTCTGTGCTTCACAACACACATGCCATAGACTTTCGCATGTCTGTGCCTTTGCTCTTGTTCCTTCTGCCGAAATGGCATTTTCCCTACTTCTGCACTGGGAACTTGCTGATACACTAATCACCATTTCCATTTCATGGTTTCTTTGATGCTTTCTCCTCTCTATTCTCACTCAGTTTAAATTAGTCACTGCCTGTTACTCTATTTATACAACTATTACAGACCATGATATAAAGCATCATATTTAATTGTACATATAGATTATCAGTTCTTTGAGAGCAAATTCCATGTCTTATTCATGTTGGTTCATCCTAGCTTTCCTATAATTGTAAGAAGTTAATAAATGCATGTATGTGTGAATGAACAAACAAATCATGCAGCCCAGGGCCTCAGTACTCTTCAGAGACTCAGATAACTTTAGCCTAACCATGATAACATTTGGATGAGGCTATTCTTCCATGTATGGGATCATTCCTTCTTGCATTATGGACATTACAAGCCTACAAATGGTGCTCTGAAGTTATCATTACAACCCAAAGCACTGCCACGCATTTTCAAATGCTCTCTACCTCCTTCAAGGGTAGCACTTTCCTGGTTGAAAACAATTTCTGGCTTAGCCCCTTTGTTGTGTACCATAAAAAATCCGAACAGACTTGTGATCTCAGGAGACAAGGCTGTGAGGTGGAACATCATGCATTGTACAGCCTCCTCCCAGCTTACTGGCTCCACCTCTCTGCTTTTCCCCCAAAGTTCATGCTCCCAACACCTGATCCTTCTCCTGCCTTTTGTTCTATTAGAAATGTTATTCAGTCCCTTTCAAGATAATTCCCTGTCTTCTGGAAAGTGGTTCCACCTGGATGGCTAGCTTTCTCCATTCTGGTTTTCTGTTGGTTAAAACTTTGTCATTGTATTATTAATGCAAATATTGCGTATCATGCTAAGAGTCAAACATAGTTCTAAACTTCCTATAGGTATTTTCAAATATTACTTATAAATTCCTGAGAAATCTCATTCTTTGGGGGGGGCAGTATGGATTGAATTTTTGTGTCTCCCCAAATTCATATCTTGAAGCCCTAATGCCCAGTGTGGCTATATCTGATGGGACCTTTAAGGAAGTAGTTAGTGTTAAGTGAGGTCATAAGGGGAGGTCTCTGATCCAACAGGATTCGTGTCCTTATAAAAAGAAACCCCCATACTTGCTCGTTCTCTGCTTCTTTCTGCATGCACATACCAAGGAAATACCGTGAGAGCATGCAGCTGGATGGTGCCTACTACAAGCCAAGAGATAAAGTGTCAGGATAAAACCTATCTCATTAGCATCTCGATTTTGAACTTCCCACCTCCAGAACTGCAAGGAAGTAGATTTCTATTGTTTAAGCCACTCAGTCTGTGGTATTTTTTATGGCACCCTGAGCCAACTTCTATAGGGCGTGTGGTTTATTCCTGTGGCAGGCTTGAGTTAACTAGTGAACTTCTCAACAAAGTTCTGCTAATTAGGATGTGATATTACAGAACCCCTGGACTATTACAGTGAAGCCTAAACCACCGTCCCTTCTCACCTAAGCCCTGCCAATGGGGACTCATGCCCCAAGTCTCTCAGCAGGTCACTGCTAGTGCATGCGTGAGTTGCTGCTTCACAAGGGTCTGCTGAAAGTTTGGTTTGCATAACCGCAGACTGGGACTGCAGCATCCCCACTCCCACAGGCATTGTGCCACCTTTTTTTCTCATCTTCTTCCAGGCCACAAATAAGGGGTCAATATGAGTTGGTATAATGAGGTAGATAAGTAAAAATCTGGCTTCAGAGAACACTGACAGTTTGCCGTGATGGGTTCCCAAAGTCTTGTCAACCAAGAGGTGCTGTTGAAGAAGACACTCAGAACCAGGCAGTGGGTGGTCCCCATGTGGGTCCTGGGGCTGAGTTGACCCCCCTGAGATGCAGATTCCAGACCACCTCAACATGCTGACACAGGGAAAAGCTGCCAGTGACCTGGACATTGTGAGGTGGGCAGTCACAAAGGTAAGGTGGGAGAGTCTGGGGAAGAGAAGGCTGTGGCAGAGGCTGTGCTCCAAGGGAGCCAGTGTGAATAAAAAGCTACATGATCTCACTGTGCAGTAAGGAACTCTGATTGTAACAGGGGGGTCTTGACCAGATCGCTGGGGAGCCAGGGAGACCCCAATCTGAGGGAATCCCTGATCTGAGAGGCTGCAGTGCCCCAAGAAGGGAGAAGGTCAGGACTGAAGCCACAGGTGATGCTCCAAGAAGGGAGAGGCTGCGGAGAAGGGCAGCTGCCAGAGGCAACTATAAAGAAGCCAGTGTGTGTTGCCCTGGCAACCAAGCAGCCTGTGCCTTCTCAGCAGGAGAGGGGCAGTGAGAGAACGCTGCTGCCCCAGGCAACAGTAAACAGCCAGTGTGCATGGCCCCGGCTGGGGAGCAGCTTGTGACCCAGCTGAAGGGAGCTTGCACTGAGGCTGCGTGGGGCTGAAAAGGTCACAGTACAGGTGTATGGTGAAGGTCAGCAAGCCACTGTAGGGACTGGATGTCCTGCCCCCAGCTGAGACACTGCGCCCTTGAGTGTGGCTAGGAACTCTGCCCCCTGGCGGAACATGGCAGCTGGAAGAGAGGCAAAGACAAACATGGCCAATACTAGCGCACATTGATTGAAAAGATGGACATTCTCACACTGCATGAGATTTTGGGAGAGGACTTTAAAACAGAACGAGGACAGAAACCTCTCTCTCTTTCCTGCCTCATGCCCCCATTTGGGGAGCACTCATGGGACTGGCAGACACCAGCCCTTGGGGTGCTGCGACCCTGTGCAAGCACGTGGGGCCTGGACTGCTTCCATCTCTTGCTCTGAGAGCAGCACACAGAGGCTGGGAGCAGCACATGGAGGTGTGAGTTGAGAATGTTCCTTGGCCCCAGGGGCATAGGCAGCCTCGGGCACAGGGGCCCTATGGATGGACCTTCCCCTACGGGACCATCTGGAGTGATCTGGCAGTGCATCCCAGTCCCCAGGAGAGAGAGAGAGAGAAAGAGAGAGTTGAGCAAGGTGATGGTGATGCTGAAACCCACAAGTATGCAGCAGAGAGAAAGAGAGAGTCTGAGGATGGAGTCCCATTTGAGTAGCTGCCACGGGACTCAAAAGGACCGATAAGATGGGGCAAGGTGTCTAGACGCTGACTTTGGTCCTGGGAGTGGCTGGCTTTCTGTGCTTTGTAGAAGAGATGGGCTCAAAGAGGAAATGCCCCCAGCCCCCTCAAATTGGGTACCCTGTTAATAAAAACCTTCTTCCTTACCCACATATCTTCGTGTTATGCTTATACATGCAGCAAGTGGCTGGACTCCCCAGGCTGCCTGGTTACATGATGGCCAAGAAAGGGAGCAACATTGAAGCAGGCATAGGAGATCCAGGAATTCTCAGCTACCAATTTGTTAGGGAATCTGCTGTGTCATAGGTGGTAGGTCACAAAAGTCCTGTTGCTGGAACTGAGAATGATGGTGTAAACCCAGAGACCTTTGTGGATGATCAGCAATTGAAAGCTACACTCACATGTCTTAGTCTACGAGGGCTGCTAGAATAAATTACCATGGACTATGTGACTTAACAATAAATAGCATTCCTCACAGTTCTGGGAAGTTAAAGATGAAGTTGCAGGCAGATCGGTGTCTGGTGAGGACCCACTTTCTGGTTTGCTGATGGTTGTCTCTAGCTGTGTTCTCGTGTGCCCAAGAGTAGGAGGAAGTAACCTCTCTCATGTCCTTTCTCTTAAGGGCTCCACTGTCGTGACCTGTGGCAGTTAATCTTATCTGTCACTTGACTGGGTTAAAGGATGTTCTGATAGCTGGTAAAATATTGTTTCTGAATCTGTCTGTGAGGGTGTTTTTGGAGGAGATTAGCATTTGAATTGATAGACTGAGTAAAGAAAACTGGCCTTACCAGTATGGATAGGCATTGAAGGCCTGAAGAGAACACAAAGGCAGAGAAAGGTCAAAGTCACTCCCACTTGAGCTGCAACATCTATCCATTCTCAGACATTGGCAGTCCCGGTTCTCAGGCCTTTGGACTCAGACTGAATTACACCACTGCCTCCCCTGGTTCTCCAGGTAGCAGATAGTGGGACTTGGCCTCCATAATCATGTGAGTCAATTCCTAGAATAAATCTGCGTCTCTATCTACCTGTCTGTCTATTTATCTATCATCATCGATTAGTTCTGTTTCTTTGGAGAACCCTGAAAAATACATGACCTGATTACCACCCAAATGCCACGCCTTTTTATCATTCCATTAGGGTTAGGGTTTCAACATATAGATTGAGAGGGACACAACATGTAGTCCATAATGACATATTAGGCTTTCCCAGAAGAGCCACTATGAGGAAGCAGAAAGAACCAGCAATGAGGCCACACAAGTGCATGCATGGAGGTCTGTGACTGGGGACAGCATGGTCCCAGGTTGCTACTACCCCCCATGAGGAAGAGAGAAGTGAAGAGCAGTTGGATGCATTATTTCAACCATCACATAAACAAAGCCCCAGTCACTAGGGCACTGTAGCAGGTGAAGCATTCATCTCCTGTTGGCTGACCCCATACAATGCTGCCCTGGTTCTTCCCAGACCACCTGGGAAAATATGACGGTCTCTAAAAATACACTCACACTTCTGTCCCTTCCTGTGTCTTTCCCCTGGAGCGCCCATATATGACCTCTCTCACTGCCTGCTGGATCTTTTCATCTCAGAATGGAAAAGCTCTGACATGGTCTGAACTTGAAAGTGGACTTAGATATGTTGGCACCATTAGATCTTTAGTTCTTCCAACCCATTTTTATAATCCTCATGCTCTGTGTTGCTGGCAAACTGCATCTCTTCCTACCCTCAGAATTCTGTTCAGTCGGCCTCATCTTCATGGATCCTTCCCAGGTGGACTTCCTCCTGTTTAACACACGCCAGTTACGTCGCAGTCTTCTCAGCAGCTGTGTTTGTCTAACTATAGCTTGTTTATGGTCCTAACTGTGCTTTTGCTTTTATTTTTATTTCACTGTGTTCTTATACATTTTTGGATGCTTGCCTTTCCCTCTAACAGCAGCAACAACGGCAGTGACAGTAATGACAGCTCTGTCATTCGTCCAGTTCTATGTGACTGTCCCTGTGTTACACACTTCAGAAACAAACAGTCTTTTGTTGAAACCTTATAATCCTCTGAGATAGATATTTTAAAAGTTTGGTTTTTTGAAAAGTAGCATTTTAATGCGCGAACATTGTAAAATATTTTTAAAAAGTAATTGTTTATACTAAAACTGAGAGGGTCCCTTCCATTTTCTTCCCCATCGTTAGCATTGATAATGGTGGAATATGTTTCCTTCCAGACCTGGAGTGTGTGTGATTGCGTGTGTGCATATTTGTACATGGAAACTTAGACACAGATTTTTTAAATACAAATGGAATCATAGAGTAAATATTTTGTGATTCTTTTTTACCTAACAGTGTATCTTAGAACCAGCATGAGGAAAGAATAACTGTTCCCATGTCACAGGCAAGGAAGCAGAGGTTTGGAGAGATTAAACAACTTTATCCCATTAGGTAGTAGTTTCCATTACATGATAGGTTTCTTGAAAACAGCACAAGCTTTCTGTTTCATACTGAGTTCTGGTGCCTTGTGCTCTAATTTTCACAGCTTCCTTATTCCAGAGGTTTGGTGCTTCCCTTCTACTTCCATTTTTGAAGCTGGATTCTTATTTCCTTTTATGTGCCTGAGCCTCCATAGCCTACTTGACACCTGTAATTTGAATCAAGCTTTAGTTTTACTGTGCCTCATCTGGGCAGTGCAATCCCCACCGGAAGGAGTTCAAGCCCTTCCATCTGCTGACACACTTTCGGACGCTGATGGAATTTTCCTTGAGCTGAATTCGTTGATACTTTTTAGACTTGACAGTTGACTTACTACCTGTTAATTGCCTTTCCAGCCTCCTACTGTGCTGTTAGTCAGGCTGGGCCCTGTCCTGGTTCCTGCAGCTGGGTCTCTGTTCCTCACACCTCTCTCTGCCCCTGTATCGGCCCGCTTCACAGGGCGGATCAGGCTCCGCGTCTCTTGCAGCACACTGGATCCTCACCAAATTCTGCCTGCTTTACTTTGAGGAGAAATGCAACTTGCCATTAGTTTAGGAGAATGTGAGATCCATTGTCAACATAATGTGTAATTATAGTGTATTCTGTTGAGAGAAAAATAAATCTAGTTAAGGCTTTGGCATAAAGTAGAGCAGATAGGGCTAACCACTGGTTTACATTGTTATTTCTCACTTCTTTAAACATTTAGGGAATGATAAGCCTGTTTAGGCTAATCAGCAACATTTCCTTTACCCACCCTGAACTTGTTGGTTTCTTTTATAAGAAATAATAGCTGTTCTTGTTTTAAGAAGTAATTTGCTAGAGATTTTTTTCCATAGACTTGAAATGCTCATGAGGCTTTTCCATTTTAGTAAACAGTTTTTCTTCATTTTTCAGCAATTTTATCTTATGTCCCTCATTTCCTTAACAGTGATATGACGGTTTTTAGTCCCCCAGAATGGAAACGTGAGTCATCACATACCCTCTCCTTCCCCCTGTGCCCCGAGAGCACCAAGAATGAACTCAGAACAACATCCTTGTCGCTCTGCCAGACTCCAGGTTGCCCCCTCCTCCACCACTCCCATCCCATGCCGTGATATGCTTGTAAGCATTGTTTTTATTACATCATTCCCATTCTCAAAATGAAAATATTTCCTATTATCTGCTAGAGCTGACTCAGACAGATAAGAATTGCCTATTCTTTTCTCCCATGTCCCCAGCCTGGTCTACCAGGGGTGTGCCAGAGTCGGTCAGACAACTTCTAATTTGGGGGCCTCATTACAGGTCAAATAATTATTCCTGGGAATAAATCACAGCCCCTGATTTCAAACTTCAATCTGGTTCCCTCAAAAAGTTGATCTTTGAGACCCTCCATAATCTAACCCCATTCTGTTATCCAATCTTACTCCCCTCTGATTCCCAGTGAGGACCTTTCCATTATCCTATGAATATGCTGCATTGTTCTGCTGCCAAGCCTGGGATGCACTTCTAGCCAACCTCGCCACACTCACCAGCTTGTTTGTTTTCTCCTGATGAATGGGAAGTTGATGGCTGTAATATGTCATCTTTGGCCTTCATGAGCACATCTTGCACCCTATTGCCAAAAAGATTATCTTGCTGGATGGACCAGTTATAAAGGAACAGCTTTCCTCAAATTATTTCACCTCCCTGCTTGGCTTGATAAACTGGTGACAGTGGGTTTTTGGCCCCCACTCACTTCCTTCCTTCGTGAGGAGTCTTTGTGCACCAAAAAAATTGCACAATGGTGTATGACTGCTCTGTTTAATGCCTCATCCCAGGGCCAATTCATTTGACTGAACTGGTGACAAAAATTTGTTTTTCTCCTTCAATTTTTTCATAGCCTATTGAAATCCAATACAAGCTTCAGAGCCCAGCTGATAACTTACTGGCTTGAGGACACCAGTCATAGAAATGCTTGAGGACACCAGTCATAGAAATGCTCGAGGACACCAGTCATAGAAATGCTCTCTTTCTAAATTGCATGTATACAAGCTTTATCATAAAATTGAATTCTTGGTTACATCTTGTCTTGGCTTCTGACTATTTCTTGGATTGGCTTAATCTTTCTTGATTAGGAGACTTTTGAAGATAGATAATACAACTTAGATTTTTTAAACTCTTTTTTAAAAGATTGTATTTATTTATTTTTAGAGAGAGAGGAAGAGAGGGAGAGAGAGAGGGAAAGAAACATCAATGTGTGGTTGTCTCTCATGCACCCCCTGCTGGGGACCTGGCCTGCAACCCAGGCATGTGTCCTGACTAGGAATCGAACCAGCAACCCTGTGGTTTGCAGGCCAGTACTGAACCCACTTAGCCATACCAGCCAGGGCTCAATTTAGATTTTTTATCTAGTCAATAAACTACTCAACACAAAAAACTAAACACACACTCACACACACACACACACACACACATATATATATACACATTATTTTATAAACTCCAAGTTGCCATTAATTGTAAGATATGTGGTCCTATTTGCCAATGAAAGAGAAAAAGAAAATAAAACACTGAAAATTGTACTATTATTTAGAATTTCTATTTTAAATTTGTTGAAAATAAGTTTTAGACATATTTTAAAAGATTTTGGTTATATAGCACTCTTATTCCTATATACAAGGTCTGTCTGGAAAAAGTCCAGCCATGGTTAATATAACAAGAATAGTTTGCATGACATTGATGTAACCTGGCAGCCAAGGAGTGTAGATTAGAATGTGCATGTGTGAGCAATGATGATTTCAGTGTACTAGTCAGTGAGGGCAGTAGATGCCACTGAGTGAGCATGTGTACTGTGTGGCTGTCACATTCAAAATGACTGAGTGAGTAGAGCAACAAATCTGTCAAATTTTGTGTTAAGCTTGAACATTCCTCCATGGAAAATATTTGGATGATTCAGTAGGCCGCAGCTATGGGTAACTGGTGATTGGCAGCTTCATCATGACAAAATACCCACTCATGCATCACATCTTGTGCAGAGTTTTTTGACGAAACTTCAAATCATCCAGGTGACTCAGCCCCATATTGGCCCAGATTTGGCACCCTGTGACTTCTAGCTTTTCTCAAAACTAAAATCACCTTTGAAAGGGAAGAGATTTCAGATCATTGATGAGATTCAGGAAAATATGATGGGGCAGCTGGTGGCGATTGGGAGAACTGTGTGAGGCCCCAAGGTGCCTATCTTGGAGGGGACTGAGGTATCATTGTTCTATGTACAATGTTTCTTGTATCTTGTATCTTCTTCAATAAATGTCTCTATTTTTCATATTACGTGACTGGGCACCTTCTGGACAAACCTCATAAAATGAAATATATTACTTAATATGTTCTTAAGGTTTCTTTGCAGATTCAAAGTATTTTGAATTATTTTTAGGGTTGTTGATTCCTCTGCTTTCCCTTAGTGTGGTTCTCTGTGTTCTGAAGACTGATGCTGATACAGCTGTTCTTTTAAGAGTACTTCACTGTTTTGGAAGGATTTTCTTTCACTGACCACAAACAACCATTTTGCAAGTTTCGATGCTGTATTTCTCTTGATCTTACCAGATAATGTCAATGAAACTCAACAGCTAAGTCATAGTGATTCCTTAAAAGTTTTTAAAGAGCTTTTTCAATCAAATATCAATGGATTGTATGTGTGCAGTTATGCCACCAAGATTGTGTGTGAATAGGTAATGACGACTTCCTTACTGACACCAAGCTAACATCAGCAATATGATACTGTTGCTTCTGAGATTTATCCCTAATTCAGAGGCACTGAAAAGTGGAAAAATGTTTCTTAGTTAGAGGAAATATAAGAATAATTGTTTAGTTAATTTATCTCAGTGGAGTAAGAGAATATCAATAATTTTTAAGCATGAAAAGTCACATTTGAGATAGCACTGTTATGTAGAAAAATCATCAGACATGTATTATAAGTGTTGTAGTCTACGTTTTGCTGTTAAAAATCATTTGTCACATACTCATTTCAGTTATCTGGATTTCAGTGTTATTGTTTAAAGAATGAGGGCATTGACCTAAGTAATCTCTAAGGGTTAAAGCAATGAGATTAAAGTTTGAAATCATCAGTCTGGATTCTTGTCCAAGAGAAAAATCCCTTAGACTACAACTCTGGTCTAGAGATTTGACTTTGTCTGATGAAATCTGGCACAAGTTATGTGTGGTGAAGCCGGGACTCGTGGGCGTGACGGGATGCAATCCTTATCCATCTGAGGAGGGACTGTCCACATGCAACTCTCCTGGTCAGGGTGGGAGGGAAGGAGAAAGTAATTGAAATGATGAAAGGGAGAGTTCTTTTGTATGGAGAGGGTCAGACTCTTGGAGTTTTCATCCCCCCATCCCGAATATTGACAGAGAACCAGAGGCATTCTGCTGGAGGGAAATTAGATTGCAAAATGGTTAATCCTCCCCAAATGGAAATCTGGTAAAGAATTTATGTGTGGAGCCTGAAATATACACAGCAGGGCCAAGTGACTCAGTCAATTTAGAAAAGATCACATTTTAATTAAATGCAATGGGAGAGAGAGAAGTGGAGAAATGTTATTCTGCTTTTCAAAGATATGTGGAACCACTATAAATATAACAGATAAGTAACATTATTCGCTTTTTTATTCTACAGCCAAACCATGAAATATAAACATAAGGATATTTATTTTTTACAATCATGACAATTTAGCCCCTTTCCTTTGTAGTTAGTCCTTAAAATCCAAGCACCATTTTTAAAATTGAGTAAATTGCATGCACAAAAGGGTGGCTTAAAAAATGAAGTATGGGGGCTAAGATGATTTACTGTTTTGTTTACTTTTTTATTTTACAAACAACAAACAAAAAATGGTTGAGTGGGACGCTGCTCTGGGTAAGAACACCTCTGTGCCATCTGGGATGACATACTGGGACCGTCTTCTTTGAATCCACAGATTCGAATTTGTAATTACACATAGTCTGTTTTATCAGACCTAAAAAAAAAAGATACATGATCTGAAGGAATATTACAATCTTTCTGAAATTTTCAAGTTTTTAAAATAGGCGTTTGATTTATATCCTTAAATTTCAGTCTTCTGGGTGAGAATCTTTAATAGCTGTACTTTATTGCATGCAGGATCAGAAATCTTAACAACCTAGTACCTTTAGCAGTTTATTAGAAAGAACCAATGGGCCAGATGAAAGAAGGTGAAAGGATTAAACAAAGAACATGTGTGCAAAACCCACAGACACAGACAACAGTGTGGGGATGGCCTGAGGGAAGGGGCAGCAGGGTCTGGGTGGAGGTGGGCAAAGGGGGAAGAATGGGGACATCTGTAATAGTGTAAATAATAAAGAATAATGTCAAAAAATATACATGAAAAAGAGGCAATGGAAAGGACATGTGTTTCAAATTTAGACAAAACTATAATAGGTTCAATTTCTGGATCAGTTGCTTACAGATAGTATGACTTCAGCTTCCTAACCCCTCTGAATCTTGCTTTACACCAATAGACCACCTGGTGCCTAATCCAACAAAGATTTGTTCTGTGGCTTCAGCACAAGGGATGAGAAATCCTGAGCATATAGAAAACCCTGAATAACTTGTAGAACCTACAATAACATTTAGAATTTTGGGACAAAGCATCCGAATAGTGGAGGACAGGAAAAGGAAAGTGGATAAATAGGTTTTTATTGTCAGGCATTGTAATAAGTAATAATCACACCAATTTCTAATCCTAAAAATGCTAAGAGGTAAATGTCATAATTTTTCTCTCAACATCATGGGCATAGTTCAATTCACACAGTGATATGTGAAAGGACACACATTATGTCGGCATATCCGCTGAGTAATTTTTAAATCATGGATAATTTAGCAGCATATGGTCAAGCATAAAAGCATGGCCAAGGCCAACTTGCCTGATCCACAGACTGGTTTGTAGGGGGAGATATTAGTGTCCTCAAACAGTAACCATTTCTCCCATTTAGTTAAGCTACCTCTACTCAGAGAGCTTAATTTTCCTTTATACTGTTATAAATAGAGGAAGAGAAGGTTACATTCAAAATCGGTACTTAGTCTCAGACTTTGGACAGTATCTGACCTTGATAGGAATAGATTTCATTTTTACCATTAAGCTGATAAACACAACCATTAACAAATCTGATACCCAACCTCGGCCACAGAGGAACTGAAATCTAGTAGTTTGAGAGTGTTGTAGAACCTGAACTCATTGTTTCCTTCCCTTTGCCTTATCGTAGGTTCTCCGGTGTCAAGAGAAAACTGCATTTGAGGCAAATCCTTACCCTCTTTGACTCATTTGTGGGTTTCGCTTAAGTTTTAAATGTCTCTGCTTTCAGACGATTGAAGAGTTGAGATGCCATTTATAATATATTTACTAGAAGAGTTCTGAAAAACAAGTCATTAGTCAGCTACTTTGATATGGTTCTCTTAATCAAAGATTTATTGGGACAGTTTAGAAATAGCCAGATAAATGTTCTCCCTACCTGGGAGATGGGAGGCGTGCGCAGTCTCTGTGGAAGATTTATGCTGAATTGCTCTATGCCATTTTGCATTTGATTAACTTTTATCAACCAGAACCAAAAAAAAAAAAATCCTTTCCAATGCATCATTTATATGAACTTTATAAATGAAACATCTTTCTATTGCCAGCATAATTTACCATGATATAACCGTCTAAAAAGTGTCCAAGAACAAGCAATTAACACAGGAGGTATTTGTGTGATGCTTCTGCAACATTTTTATTTTGAAAAAATTGAATGTATTACTCCGTAAACTGAACCATAAAAGATTTGTTGATTAATATCCAATTTTAAGTGTTCCTGAGAACAGGTGGGGAAAGAAAGTGGTCTCCCACCCTACAACCCTCCTGGTCAGAGCAGACCAAGTGAAAGGTTGAATAAAACACTTGGCTCAGGAAGTGTGAGCTATGAAGTGTGAGTCCCCTAGGATCCGAAAGACTATATACGGGTTTACTCTGGCATTTGTGCAGATTACACTTGCTCAGCCTGAGATGTCAAAGAGATGTGATAGTGGCGTTTTTAGATCTGGAAGACAAAGATTAGGTAAATTGTTCTGAGTGCTCAGTTATGACACTCAGAATCGATTTTTATCTCCATCAAGAAAGACACTCTTTGACAAATTCAAAAATCCTTTCTAGTGAATGTAAAAAAATGTTAGGCCTCTCAGTAGTACTAATAAATATTGAATCTTATTGTCCTTTTGCTTCATTGCCATATTATTTTCAATAAAAATTACTAACATAGGGTTTTTTTGTATTAAAAAATGAAAAAGACAATTAAGGGAAAGGGCTTATGAAAACATTCAAGGTAGGGATGGTTTCCAAAATGGTTTTGACTGTTCCCAGATGACTAATTGATATTTTCAATCCTCTTGGCGTTTCTGTGGCTGCAAATTTCCTTCATATATTTATGTAAAAAAAAGTTGGTGTAATGTTCTTTCTCCTTTCTCCCCCAGATTCATTGTCTGATTTTTCTCTTCTGTGCTCTCTGCCCCAGAAGACTGGCTTGTACGGACTCGTTTACCCTCTGGTTTCTGCTGGGTTCCACCAGTGGGAAACACTGACAGAAGATTGAAGACTGGGAGGAGAAAGAACTTGGGGGTTAATTCTTCTGCTCTCTCCTTGACAGGAAGAGACTGTGTTCCTCCACGTCCGCAGACGTGGTCGGAGGGCTTTTCTTCCATGGCCATCGCCCTCTCTGTAGAACTCAGTACTTTTGTTTAGCCCAGTTGCCCTAGGGATTCTGTGGGATTCCCACAATTGCAGTCACAACATCTTACTGGTTTCCTTAAGCTTGTCTGCATGTCTGTGAATGTTCTCTTTGTAGACTCTCTTTAATGAAACTCTTTTAGTTCTCTAAGTTATTTTAGTTTTATCTGCTTAATAGTGAGACCCTAACATATGTACTTGGCATTTTACTCAGGTAGATGTGCAGCCCACTAATATATAACACAGGTATAATTAGACAGCAGAAAGGGTTTTTGAAGAGTGAAAAGTCATGTTGGAAATCAGTACCAGGATTCTTTCGCAGTGCTACCAATAACTAGCTGTGGTACCTTGGGAAGGTTGCTTAATTTTTACAAGTCTTACTTTTCTTATTTGTAAAATAAAGGATTGGTTTAATGTTCAACTTTCAATAATCTAAATTTTAATATAGAATTAGAAAGTGTGGGCTATTGTACCCTTTACAATTTTTAGCTCTGAACCTCAAGTACTTGGACACTAGGACTTGATGGAGAGTGTGATTATTCTGAGTATTCACATTTACTGACATGTGACATATTATGCTTATACATTGTCATTTAGAATTTGCAATTCAAAAAAAATTAAGCCCATAATTATTTTGCCATATCAGTCTTGTCAATGAACTTGGAGCCTGTTTGATTGAGAAAAGTGGAATTTAATTACATACTTTTTTCAGAATGGAAAATATGTATGAAGAAAGAATGGCGAAGATGGAATAATAAAGGCTTGATATATGCTCACACCTGATACAAATAAAAAACTAAACTAAATATCCGACAGAATAGTTTTAAAGGCTTTGACATCAGCAACCAAATGAGAGTGATGCTTGAGTGACGAGAAACAACTGGAGTGAGCACTACAATCCTTCCACCTACCTAATTTGGGTGAGTTTCTGGGTCACAGGACAGGGAGGGGACCACAGGCAGAGCTGTCAGTCTCCCCAAGTTGAAGAGAAAGAACTGGAAACCAAGGAGGTCAGAAATAGCTACATTTTGCAAATCAGAATACCAGGGGGAAGGAGACACAGAGAGACAGAGAGAGAGAGAGAGAACACACTCTGGAGATCTAGAGATTTGTTTTAGCAGGGGAATAAAATTAGCCAAAACTTCCTAAAATTTACAATATCCCATAGATATTCTTAAACTTTGTTCTGGGAGACAGTTTAAGTTAACTTGGAAATAGTTTGCTCCTTCCAAGTATTGCTTTTAAGTTTTTAAGCTTTTAAGTTTTCTTAGGCAAAGCTGTAAAGCAAGACTCTGAAGGATCAAACTGTTATACCTGTAATGTAATTGCATCCCTGAACAAAGCTCGAAGATATCTATTGCAATACAAATATTTTGACCACCCAGAAAGGTAAAAATCACAATATCTAATAAAAAATTCCAGACATGCAAAGAAGCAGGAAATTACAACTCATAATGAGGAGAAAAATTAATCAATAACTGACCCAGGAATAACACAGATGATACAATTAGTAGAAATAATATTACAATTGTTATTATAACTATATTATTTGTGTTCAAGAAGTTAGGAGAAATATTGAACATGTTAAATAAAGGAATGAAAGATATAAAATATTCCTAAGCTTTAGAGTGAAAACTTCAGTTAGATAAAATTGCCTGAGATGAGAAATACAGTTGATTCTTTTTTTTTTTGGTGGTAGTTTGACCTCTAAGTTGTTATGAATACTTAATCAGTGAATACTGAAAAATTGCTTCTAGGGGAAACATGGAATTAGGTTTCTGTGAGCCTCTTGTCATAAAATTTTCATCAACCCATCAGTACATTCCATACTTTGCCATGTATAATGCACACTTTTTGCCCAAATTGCTGAGGGAAAAATAAGGATGCACATTATACATGGGTGTAATGAATACATATCATGGGTACAATAATGGTTATAATAATGCCATGTATAATGCGCACAAAAATGTGGGTGCACATTATACACAGCAAAATACAGTAATCTTGTTTTATGCATGTTTTTGTTTAAAGATGCCATATTTAATGTACACTATTCATTCATTAATATTGAACTCAAGGCCAAAAGCACTATACATCATGCCCAAATGAAGCTCATATAACACATGTATTTTCTCTGTAAGGTACATCACAACCTTCCTGTGCTTAGGAAGTCTAGACAGCACTTTCACACTATGCTTGGGGGCCATTCTGAATAGTGAAATTAATGATAAACAGTGTAAAAGTGTAAAATGTTTGGCATTAAATACATAAAAAACCCCACTTGCTTACTCTGTGAGAGCTGAAACAAGAAGGCAGAGTGTTGCCTCACTCAACCTCAGCTGTGAATGCATCTTGGGAAACTCAATTTTCTTGCTGCCATATTCATGTCCAAGAGTGAATGTGAAAGTGCAGTGAGTATTGAGTTTGAGATTTCAAATACATTTTAGTAAGTGAATTAGCAACTACAGAATCCACAAGTATGAGGATTGACTGTACCATGATAGTATTAATTGAAGATTAGGCTTTACTGAGGAAAAGACTAGTGAACTTGAAGAAATAGAAAGCATCAAAAATAAAGCACTAAAAAATAAGATGAACATTTTCAAGTAGAATAATATATATACAACTAAAATTACCAGAGGTGGAAAGCAGGAAATGCATTTGAGAAAACAATGGCTGAAAACTTACTTATTGATTAAAACAGTAATTCTACTATGCTACTAGTACATGAAGTAGAAAAATAAAACAAAACAAAAACAACAAAAAACTCATAAAATCTCCTCCAAATCTCAAAATAAGAAATATGGGTAAAAGTCATCAAGGCACATTACGATCACATTACTCAAAACCAATAATAAAGACTGAATGTTAAAAGCAGTCAGAGGGGTGGTAGGTTGAATTAAATTACGTACAGAGCAAGGAAAGCCAGTATACAGCAGATTCATCATCAGAAACAAAACCAGAAGACAACAAACCAAGCTCTATGCAGCAATGAAAGAAAAGAACTATGTATCCAGGGAAAATTTCTTTCATACATAAAGGTAGACATAGAAATGCTGGAAGAATTTACAAGTGGCAGGCATACATTAATATTAAAGTAGGTATTAGAAAAAAACCACAGGTGATAAACTCATTTCATAATGCTTATCATTTCAAATATATAAGGTCAATTCATCAAGAAGACCTAATAACCTTAAGTGTTTATATACATAATAAAAAAAGCTTTAAAATCCGTTAAGCAAAATCCGGTAGAATTGCAAATAGAAGTAATAGACATATACAAAATGAAAATCAGAGATTTCTGTATCTCTGTCTCGATAATTGCTAGAATAAGTAGACATAAAAATAGCAAAGATATAGGAGATATGAACTACACTGTCAATATAACTTGACCTAACTGACGTTTATAGGACACTCCATTCAGCAATGACAGATACACATTCTTTTCAAGTGTACAAGAATTTTTATCAAGATAGATTATATTTGGGCCATAAATATCTCAATCAAGTTGAAAGGGTTTAAGTTTTTAAAGTATCTTCTTTGACTACAATGGAATTACAATGAAACCAATACTAGGAAGACACATGGGGAAAAAAAACAACTCCAAATACCTGTAAACTAAATAAACAATTCTAAATAAACTGGATCGAAGAAAAATCAAAATAGAAATTGGGGGATTTTGAATGGAATGAAAATTAAAACAGAATGTATCAATATATCTGCAATGCAGCATTCTTTAATGGGAAATTATAGAACAAAATGCCTACATTAAAAGGAAAATGTTCCCAAATAAATAACATTAATAATTATCTTTAGAAAATAGGAAAAGAAAATAACAAATGGAACCCCAAATGAATGAGAAAACAATAATCAAAATTAGAATAGAAACCAATGAAAGAGCAAAAAGAAAGACAATAGAGAAAATCAATGAAACCAAAATCAGGCTCTTTGAGAAGATCCATAAAATTGATAAACTGTACTCATACCAATCAGACCAATCAGACCAAAAAAAGTACATGTGACCAAATCATGAATGAGAGAGGTAATATCATGCAAATTTTACAGATATTTGGTGCATAATAGAGAATCATATGAACAACTTGTTGTAAATATATTATACAACTTAGATGAAATAGATTTCTTGAAAGAAATGAACTACCAAAGCTTATTGAAAAGTAAACATATAATACAAATATCCCTGTGTCCATTTAATAACTTTAAACCTAAGTTACAAACCTTTACATAAAGAACAGTTCAGACCAAGATGTCCTCAATGATGAATTCTACCAAACATTTAAGGAAGAAATAATACCAATTATAAAATTTCTTTCAGAAAATTAAAGAGGAAATAATATTCTCTACCTCCTTCTATGGAGCTAGAATTAATTTGATACCAAAACCAGAAAAATTCATTGCAAGAAAAGTAAACAATATATTTCAAAAATGCAAAAATTTTTAACAAAGTGTTAGCAAAAGTGAAATTCAACAATACACAGAAATGATAATACATTATAATCAAGCAAGATTTATCCCCAATTAGTTTAAGAAAAGTCTACATTTAACATTCTAGTTCAGAGGGAAAGACGCTGCAGAGTATTTATTTCTAGGATGTCTGCTTTCATCACTTATATAACATTGCACTGGATTCAAGCCAACAAGACAAGTAAAAGAAATAAAAACATTCATATGAAACATGAAGAAAAATTTATTTTTATCACAAACTTCATAATCACCAATGTAGAAAATCCTATGGAATCTATAAAAAATGTTACTAGAGCCAATAAATGAATTTAATAATTTTCCAAGATACAAAATGAATATTCAAAAGTCGATTGTTTTTTAATATACTAGCAATGAACAATCAGAAATTAAAAATTTTTTAATTTTTATTTTGTTGTTGTTCAAGTACAGTTGTCTGCCTCCCCCCCCCCCCCCCCACCCCAGCCATACCCACCTCCCTCCCCTGATTCCATCCCCCCTTGGTTTTGTCCATGTGTCCTTTATAGTTGTTCCTGAAAACCCTTCCCCTTTTTTCCCCCCATTATCCCCTCCCACCTCCCTTCTGGTTACTGACAGTTTCTTCTTAATTTCAAAGAAATTAAAATTTTAAAACATTTTATAGTAGCATTAAAATATGAGATACCTAGGTACAAATGTGACAAAAGATGGACGAGATCTTTAAGAAAACTATAAAACATTGCGGAGAGAAAGGAATGCAGTCTTAAATAGAGAGATGTGTTTCTGGATCACAAGACTCCGTATTGTTAAGATTTTAATTCCCATAAAGGCAATCCATAGATTTAATGCAATCACAGTCAAAATCTGAGGACAGCATTTGTATAATGTCCTTATAGAAGGAGATTATATGTTTCTAAAATTTTTATTGGATAGCAAAGGACTAGAATAACCACACAATTTTTTTTAAAAGTTGTATACATATAATGAATTCCAAGACATTATAATGTTACAATAATCAAGACAATGTGCTGACTGCTGATGGAGGCATTTGTAGATATACTGTGCCTCCTCGCACCACCAAAAGAAGGACAAAAACAAATTTAAAAACCAAAATAACCAGAACTGCCAGAAAAGCAAACTATGGAAGTCCGACAGCCAAGGAGTTAAAGAAGGAACATTCATCCAGACCAGTAGGAGGGATAGAGATGGACAGCTGGGTGGAGAGAACTCAGGGCAAGGCAGGGGCTGGTCGGTCAGGTGGTCCCACATTTGCATGCAAATAAACCGGGACAAAAACCTGGGGAATGAGGCAGACCACGCAACCCAGGGTTCCAGTACAGGGGAAATAAAGCCTTAAAACCTCTGACTAAAAACACCTGTTGGGGTTGAGGTGGCAGGAGAAACTCCCAGCCTCACAGGAGAGTTCGTTGGAGAGACCCACAGGGTCCTAGAATGTACACAAACCCACACACCCAGGAATCAGCACCAGAAGGGACCAATCTGCTTTTGGGTAGCACTGGAAGTGACTGAAAGCCATCAGAGAGCCAAGCAAGGGGCATTGTTCCCTCTCAGACCCCTCCCCAACATATAGTGTCACACACAGTGACATGGGTTGCCCGCCCTGGTGAATACCTAAGGCTCTGCCCCTTAGTACATAACGGGTGTGCTGAGACAAAAAAAAAAATGAGACCGAAATAAAAGAAGAGATTAAAGCTCCAGAAAAAATACAGCAGTGATGAACAGACAGCCTGCCTATCAGGATGGCTATCAGGATGGTAATCAGGATGCTCACAGAAATGGTTGAATGTGGTTGCAAAATAGAAGGAAAAAGTGAAGGCCATGAAAAGTGAAATAAAGGAAAATATATAGGGAACCAACAGTGAAGAGAAGGAAACTGGGACTCAAATCAATAGTTTGGAGTAGAAGGAAGAAATAAACATTCAACCAGAACAGAATGCAAAAACAAGAATTCAAAAAAATGAGAAGAGGCTTAGGAACCTCCAGGACAACCTTAAATGTTCCAATATCTGAATGATAGGGGTGCAAGAAGGAAAAGAACAAGAGCAAGAAACTGAAAACTTATTTGAACAAATAATGAAGGAGAACTTCCCCAATATGGCAAAAGAAATAGACTTCTAGGAAGTCCAGGAAGCTCAGAGAGTCCCAAAGAAGTTGGACACAAGGAAGCACACACCAAGGAACATCATAATTACATTACCCAAGTTTAAAGATAAGGAGAGAATCTTAAAAGCAGCAAGAGAAAAGGAGACAGTTACCTACAGAGGAGTTCCCATAAGACCATCAGCTGATTTCTCAAAAGAAACTTTACAGGCAAGAAGGGGCTGGAAAGAAGTATTCAAAAGTCATGAAAAACAAGGACCTACATCCAAGATTACTCTATTCAGCAAAGCTATCATTTAGAATGGGAGGGCAGATAATGCGCTTCTCAGATAAGGTGAAGTTAAAGGAGTTCATCATCCCCAAGCCGTTATTATATGAAATGTTAAAAGGGCTTTTCTAAGAAGGGAAGACTAAAAATATGAACAGTAAAATGACAAGAAACTCACAACTATCAACAACTGAACCTAAAAAAACAACAACAAACCAAGCAAACAACTAAAACAGGAACAGAATCACAGAAATGGAGATCACATGGAGGGTTATCATTGGGGTAGGGGTGAACAGGAATTGGGGAGAAGATACAGGAATGAGTAGCATAAATGGTAGGTACAAAATAGACAGGGGGAGGTAAAGAATAATATAGGAAATGCAGAAGCCAAAGAACTTATATGTACAACCATATTGTCCATATATATACATATATGAACAATTCGCATCCATATATACATATATGGACAATTCATGTCCATATAAGGACATTAATTCTATATAAGGAATTAAGGTGGGGGAATGCAGGTTGGAGGGGGTGTGCAGGGCGGAGGGGAATAAAAGGGGGAAATGGGACAACTGTAATAGCATAATCAATAACATATATTTTTTAAAAAGACAATGAGCCATTTGTCTGAAGATAGACACATAAATCATTGGAACAGAATGGAGCGCAGAAAGAAATCCATACTTATATAGTCAATGGATTTTGACAGAGGTATGAAGTCATTTGTATGGGGAAAGTTAGTTTTTTTAAAAAATGATGCTGGGAAAATTGGATATGCACATGCCAAAAAATCATTTAATTCATACTGCGCATACTATATAAATATTAACTCAAAATGAATTATAAGCCTAAATGTAAATCCTAAAACTAAAAATATTTAGTGAAAAACGTTGGAGAGAGGAAGGTGGGTTCACCTGGGGTGGGGTGGAGGGATGGGGAGAAAAGGCATACAACTGTAATTGAATAACAATAAAAATTTAAATAAAATAAAATTAAATTAAATTAAAAAAAAGAAAAAAGAAAAACATTGGAGAAAAACATCTTTGAGACCTTGGGATTAGCACTGATTTCTTAGATACAATGCCCAAATTATAATTCTTTAAAAAGAAACAATACATCATACTTCATCAAAATTAAGAACTGTTACCCTTTGAAAGCCATGGTTAAGAGGATGAAAATACAAGTCACATATTTTAAGAAAATATTTGTATATCACACACATGATAAATAATTGAATTCCAAACATATTGAGAACACTTAAAACTTGCAACAGAAATCAAACAGCCCAACAAAGAACTAGTGGAAGATTTCAATACATACGTAAGCCAAGATGAATGGATAAAAGAAAAACATGTGAAAAGATGGTTAACATATTTTGTCAGTAGGGAAATGCAAACTAATTAAAGTGACAATGTCTAAAATTAAAAATGTTCAAGTGTCTAAATTAGAAATCTGAACAAATCAAGTGTTGTTGAGCAGGAGATAGAGCAACTTGGAGTTTCACACGCTGCTGGTGGAAGTATAAAATGCCATGCCCACTTTGCAGAACAGTTTGCAGTTTCCTAAAAAGATAAACATATACCTACCATCTGTCCCAGTCATTTCACTTTGATCCATTTAATTCCAAACAATATGAAAGCACATATCCACACAAGGACTTGAAGAAAATTGTTCACAACAACCTTATTATAATAGCCCCAATCTGGAAACAATCAAATGAATGTCAGCAGGTAAATGAACGAACAAATGGGGCATCCATACAACTGAACACCACTCGGCAGTGGCAAGGAATGAACAGCAGCATGCATGAATTTCAAAACAATTAATTTGAGTGAAATAAACCAGACAGTAACATTTACACAAAATTATGATAAAAATAACTTATCAGAAGTGGAAGCAAATTGACGGTGGTCTGGTGATGGGAAGGGGTGAAGGATAGGAAGGAAGCAATGACCATACCATAGCTATGAGGACACTTTGGGGGTGGGGTGATGAATATGCTCATTAACATTATTGTGGCGATAGTTTCATGTGTATATACACACAATTCAAAAGTCATCAGATTGCACATTTTAAATATGCGGCATTTATTACATGCCAATTACACCTCAGAAAAGCTGTATTGTGTATAGCGAGGACAGAGAGAGAGATCGATCTCTGAATGCTGGGATGCATTTCTATTAAAGTATTTATTGGTCAAAAAAAAAAGAAAGTAAATAACTGTTAATCAGTCTTTATTTTGATGGTATGTTTAGTTTCATAAATTCAGTGTGTAAAGGGTCTCAGAATGGTGGATCATTTCTTTGTGCCACTCTGCAGTCCTGATAATTCTATGATTTGAGCAGAATGATGCATATTTTGCAGATTGGTTGCCTGAGGCACTGGACACAAGGTCACTACGAAGAGGACTGGACACCAGGTATCCCTTGCTCTACAGCACATGCTCATTGTCCCTCCCAAAGCCCACCTAAGGAATCGGGTGGTTTCATGGCCAGGGGTTTTGGTGTCCCCTTTCCCTCAATATCCCCTGCTGTGCAATATGACTTGTATTCTTAAAACCGATTTAATAAATATGAACGCAAAAAATGCACTGCCAGGTTGCCATCTTTGCCCAGTGAGAAAAAACCCTACCCTGTTTTCGCCAAGGGAACAGACGCAAGTTATGGACATTTCTTAACCAGAGGAGTTTTCCTGTTGTGTGAGTTTGAGCTCTCCATTCTGTCTGCAGGATAAACGCAGCCACGCTTCCAGATATTGACACCTGCTGGTCAAGAGCATGAACATCTAAAAAGCAACATGAAGCAGAGGCCTCTAGTGGAAAGAACAGTCAGAAGTCATTGTCAATCTTTTCAGATCTCAGACCCTCATCAGTATAATACTTATGCCTTTACCCAAAATACGGTACACATATATTTACATGTTATATACAAATACTAGCTCATGCATTATGAAATGTATCAAAATGCATTTAAAATATAAATATAGAATAAGCATTAATTTTAAAATAATGTTTTTTATTAATGATATGAAAACAATATTTTGAAAGTAACATTAATGAATATCTTTCACTCTAAAAAAATCTTGGTTTAACCCATTATGATATAAATAGTGATTATTTGGTATATTTCATTTAAAATTTAATGAAATAAACTGTAGTTGAAATAAACTATATAATGCACACTGCTATCCTTACTGAATCAATAGATTCCACTCAAAAATTTTGTAGGTCTTTGTTGAGAGTGCTTGTTTCACAATATAGTCTTTCCTGTGAGTCAGTCCTCAGTCCCCATCAGGTTGTCTGACTCCGGCCTCAGGAATCAAAAGCACCAGGCCACCTGTACCTACCAGCACCGAGCAAAAACTGAGTCAACACAGGTAACTAGGTCATTTACTCAGCTTTTATTAATGTAGATTCGATCCAAATCCGTATTAACCTAATAACAATAATTATCACTCAGAAACAATCAGCAATAACATTACACAAGAGAACTGGGGAACAACAAACCCGAGTCCCTGGAGTCCAGATCAGGCCGGTCCGCGAGGCAGCTGAGGGTGGCCACGTCTTACAAGGCAGAGCCAGTGGCAGAAGCGGGCGGAGAAGCTCTCCTCAGAACGTGCAGGACTTCTCAAGGTGACTCAATCTCGGGATGCTTCGTCCACGGTCTGCGGTCCTCTGCTTTTATGCTTCTTTTCGGTGCAAAGTCATGTTGATTTTGCACAATTTCTTGTAAATATGTTTTTCTTTTTTAAAAAACATGGTTTTCTTAATTTGAATAAGCACATGTTATTTTCCTCAGTCCCGATAGGCACGTGCTGTATACATCAGCTCTGATAGACATATGTTGTTTGCCACACTGTACTCTGCATGCTCAGGGGTTCTATTATTTCTCTGCGTCATTACTATACTGCGCATGCTCTAAACATGGCTAACATGGCTTCAGATCCTACTCTCCACAGTTTTTTTTTTCTTTTTGCAAAATTTTGTTGTTTTAAAATGCTTCTAGTAAATCTCCATCTTCAAGATGTAAATCAGTAGTTCTTGCAAATTAATTAGATGTGTTGCATTTACATTTTTTAAAATAAGTTGAAAATCTTTCAAAATTTCATTTTGGAAGTTATGTTAACACGTTTTTAAAGAGTGTAGGTGAGATTTTTAGGTATCTGTCATTGTTTCCAGCCAAAGAAATAATGTGGAAAATAATGTCCAATATCCATTTCAAATGTTCTCTCCATAGCTCAGTTGTCTTTAATGAAATAGTTCCTTTCTTAGCCATTGTAAAAACGTCACCTTACGTGTGAAGGACATGTTACACATGTTTAATTGTCTGCATTATAACAACAGCCTCTCTGTGTCACAGAAGGGACGTAGCCTTCATGCTGTTCTCTTTTTTAAGGCAAAAATATGTAAGCTGTGGCGAAGTTCTGCAACCCTTTCCTGTGTTTTGTCACATGATGACAAGTAAAACCCTGTGGAACCAAGGACTGTCCTACATCCCACATTTCATCTATTGTAATGATACATTTTTATTTAAAGTCTCATTAAAAAACAAAATGAAACAAAAAAATCCCTTAACCTGCTGGGTGAGACTGTAGCACTGTGTGCACTTTGGGCTTCACTTTGTTGCGATGGCCTGCCACCAGGGACTGATCTGTAGATGCTGACTTCTCCTGTGGCCTTCTCCCAGAATTCTTTGTAGAATCAGGGGTTAACGCACACAGTATTTTTTTTTGTCCAAAAATTATGGTGATCTAAAAATAAGTCATTTACTGTTGAGAAAGTATTTTCTCCAGTACACCTGTCCTTCAATGGCCTATAAATTGTAGTTTTATGCGTGTTTTGTCATTGAAAGCCAATTTAGCCAATACCATGAACTGAGACTAGTATAAACATCAGTGGTTTGACCCAACTGTAAATAAACTTTTCACACTCCTTAATTGGTTCGAATATCTGTTCCTTCAAATCTTTAACTATGCTTCTCTGTATATTCAAATGTATTTGTTAAGGGAATAAATGGAATAAATGTTGATTTATTATCACATTAATTTATTTATACTGTTTTGGTCAAATTTTGCCACAGCAGAAAGGCGTTGTTCAAAGGTATGAAGATTTTTGTGCTTTGGTTATAAGCAAGAAACCATTAAAAGATGTATATAAAATTCATCATTATGGTTACTGGGTATTTATAAATCACTGGATTAAATATTATATGATTTTAAATATTGCTAAAAATTATACAGATGTGTTTCATGTTACAGAAGATTGTAATATGGGAATTTTCTTCAGTCAGCTGCTTCTTTGCCAGGAATTTTTAAAGCGCTCCTCTACTGTGTGCGGGTTAGTTCGGTTTAAACTGGGTGTGATCTGAGCTTGCGCTAGGGCGCCTGAGAGAGAACTGGTGTTGGCCCTCACACGTTGACGCTGTTACTATCCGCACTGTCCTATGGGCTGAGCAAGGGGGGGCTGTGCCGCTAATACTAAATGCACTATATGTTACTTTAGAAGTAAAAGTAAATGTAAATAAATTCCTAAGTTTTAATTTTTGTGCTTCAAGCATCATTTTGTGTATCACAGCGGTTGTGTACACATCATGTGTGACGCTACTCTTGCAGAGCAATCTTTGTGTGAATAACACCAGGAGTTTTTACTTTGCATAATGAGGTAAGATTTTTGGCCTTTGAAAGGAGTGAATGTACTTTAAATGTTAATGTACAGAGAAGTATTGCACTTTGACAAGTAAGAAAAACTTGGAGATAATAAATGGTAATTTTTGCATCTGTAGTAGATAATGGATTATAAAGATTTCTAGAAGCTACCTAATTTTCACTCAGCTTCACTCATTTACCTCTGAGATAACTGAGTCTCAACTTTTCATATTTAGAGAATTTATGGAAAGTTGGGAAAATTGCTGAGCTGTTTACACATTACCTGCATTGGGGAAAATCATTTAATTAAAAGAGTCTTTACTACATACCAATAAGTAAAATGCAGTAGTGCTTTAAAATGCCAAAGTACTTCCCCTAAAAGAATATTAACACTGCCTTGATAAGGGTCTACTAAGAGTAAAATAGTAATGAAATAAATTGTTAGGAGGAACAATCTCCTGTTTTACATCTGCTGAAAAGTAGAGACCTTTAGGAATTTCATCAGATATAACAGCTTATTCTTGCTGACTGCAGTTTGTATTAGAAGGTTGATATAATTTTAAAATAATGGACACACACAAAATATGTCATGAAATGTACAAATCTGCATACAAAGATAAATCTTCTGTGCTTCAAATGCTTGTCACGGAATTATAGTTTAATTTGGTTATATATTAACTGATTTCTGTATAAAAATGGAGAGAGCCTTCAAGTAAAAGGTGAGAGAGCCATACGTGTGGGCTTTTTCAGTTCCCGTGTGCATAATCTGGGTCAGATAGCCCACGGCAGCCCCAGGGCAACCTCCTCCTCCACGGTAACTTGTGGAAGGGGTGAGGTGGCAAACACTGAGGGATGGAGACCAGAATTTCACATTCTAATATCACTGCACTCCCAAGACTCGAATTAAGCACGCTTTCTAAAGAGTGTTTCTTCAAAGGACAAGACAATTTTGCCTGCAATAATGTGATAATACAAATTAATTTTTCTTCCTATGTCAGACTCTTCTAATGCCAACATCCTGCTTCTAACACTGTTGTTCCCGTGTACATCATTATCCATTCTTTGCTGGTTTGACTGTGTCACTATGGTGAATCTAAATGCGGATTTTGTATTTTTTTAAAATTATGCTCTGAACTGGATAAGTGCTTCTATCTTCTGATATAAATATTTTTTTTTTTTGGACATTGCCTTTTCCCCATATCCCTATTATTTCTTCTGGAATGTCAACTAGATGTATGTTGAAACTTCTCTTTCCATTCTCCTTGTCTATTAACTTCTCTTTAACATTTCCTATCTCTTTATCATTCTCTGCTACATTTCAAATGATTTCTATAAATTTATCTTCCAATTCACTAATTCTTTCTGATGTATCTAGTAAGCTACTCAATATAAATTTGAGCTTTAAAAATGTTTGATTTCCATATTTTCATTTCAAGAATTCTATTTTAGTTCTACTTAAATACAGCCTATCTGCTCATTTCCCACATTATATTATTATTGCTTCAAATTTCTGTTCCCTTCATTATCTCTTTGACCACTTTAAACACACTTATTTTAAGATCTTGCATATTTTTGTGTTATTTGTCATTCTGTGATATGACTCTCCCCTCACATTTGTGCCTATGCTTTGTGGCAATTTGCTTCTTCACTTTTTTGGTAAATTTGACTGTGAGCTCATCTTTGGAAGAAATTGTCCCCATGGAAGTCCTGCGTGTCCTAATCACATGGCAGTGTCTCTGTGGGATAGTTTTATGGTTGCCGCTGCACAGGCTCTAAGGGTTTTGCCAACACTGAATTAGTTTTGTGTTAATTTCTCAAACTGCAATTTCCTAGCTTTCCACACCGAAGGCCGGGGTTTCAGATTTCCCAGTTCTCTTTCCCACCACTTGTCTGTAGTCGTTGGTCTCTCTGCCGTATCCTTAGTGCAGAGGCAGGGCTTTTGTAGTCTCTTTTTCAAGGACAAGTCACCCCTTGTTGGTTCATGACTTTGTGTAAAGAGCTCAGAAATAGCACTTGACATCGGGACTGTGGCTGTAAAATTTCTGTATCCACAAAACATGACCTTCAGACCTTTAGGCACGTCTATCTGGTCCTGGGAGCCACATGGGGAAAAAGAACAAAGCAGTGCCTATTTATTGCTCTGGGTTTGAGTTCTTTATTTCTCGCATCAAGAAGTGTCTCAATTTGAAACAACTGTATTTCAAAACTTTTTATTATAATTTATCTAGCATTTGAGTGAAAGAATCCTACGGTGGCTCAATCTATTAAACAGATTATAAATTTGGACTTCTTTCTATTGTATTATTTTTGCATATGTGTTATAAAATTTGTTGGAGGGAACTATTAAAAGTCGGTAGAAATTTTCTGTATGGGGTGAAATCTAGAGGCATGCTTAGGTAACTGGATACAACAATTAAATGAAAGTTTCTTTCCTTTAATGTTTCTGTTGTGGAGAAGTGAAAATAAAGTTTTCGGAAATAGAGTCATCTGCTGATGAGCTTCAGCTGCTCTCTGGCTCTAGGCAAATACCACATTCTCTCACTTTCTTTATTCTTGTTTGTTTAGTTGGGAGTTGTGCTCTCTGGAAAAAATATACAAATACAATATTTTCCTTGATTTGATTCATTGAAATGGTTGGATTAAAATAGTTGAAAACACCAAACATTAGTTTGGGAGTCTGACCCACAAAATTCTGAGGTGTGAATGCTGTTCTGTGCCACTGAATCCCTAGTTTGGGATTAAAGGACCTTCCCCCGACTGCTGGGGATGTTATTGTCACATCTCAACTGCTTAGCCCTCTCTGGGAATTGCCTCACTGCAGAAAGTCACATTACCTAAGTTTAAATTCTCTTCCTGAGGTAGTGCCTATCCAACACCTTCTCAGTGCACAAGTTTGGCCTTGTCACCTGAGATCTTGTGGCTCCATCACCATCCAACTCTCCTCAGTTTCCGTCCCTCCTACAGGTCGTGTGGATCCTGAGAGGATGTCCCCATCACCTACCTGTGCACCAGCCTCCATGTGGGAAGCTGCTTCCTGGGGGACCCAAACTGTAGGCCTGAGACCCACTTCCTGTCCTTAAGTATACAGTGATGCCGTAAGAAAAGAATTGAACTTGGATTTCTTTTAAGATCTAGGTTTAAAATCCAGTTTTGCCATGAGCTGGTAGTATGATCTTGGACTATTTATTTCATATTTCGTACATTCACTTCATCATTTGTAAAATGGAGGTGACTGTGTTAACAACAGCAAGCCACTATGGGAGTAAATATGATAATGGATGTGAAATTTCCTAGAGAAACACCTGGTAAAGGGTAAGTACCCACAAAGTGTTGAATGAAATTATACAGAGGCATGAGTGTTTTCTGAAAATTGGGCCTCTATACATATATCCAAACTTAAGGCAAGGAGGAGGTTGTCCAGAAGTTCAGTACTATCCTACAGAGACATTACATCACATTTTATGGTGAAAGGTATTACTAGGCTTAATGTAGGAAGGAAAGGCTGAGCAGAGGATCAGGAATACAGGTAGATGGAAAAGCAAAATGTTTCCTCCTGAATTTGATAGTCAGGTAATCCCTTTGTATTGGAATTTGAACAAGATTATACATTTACTAAAGGCCAGGAACCTCTCCTCTCCATTTTCTTCCCTCTTTAGCACTTATTACATTGGCTTGAAAATAGTAGCTGCTCAATAAATACTTCTGGTGTAAGTAATTATATTTCTTCCTACAGAAGTCCAAGTATTTCATAGAGGGACACAGAAACCTGCATAACCAATTTCTCATTTTTTTTCCCAGTGAGAATATAAATCCTTGAACTTGTTCGAGGGAAGGAAATATGAATACATGTTATGAATAGTTCACATAGTTTGTAATTAAATGATAAATGGTGCTATTAGAAAATGTGCTACAGGAAAATATTTATGAAACATAACTCCGTTGTGGTTAGAAACACCTTGATAAGAAACACAGTAGTGACCCTCTTTATCATCTTAAGATGACAACAGAGATACAGCTAATAAAAGAGCCTGAAAACGAAACTCTACAGTCTTCTGCTTCCTCACTGTTCATGAGCTAACTTCCCATCTCCTTCTTTTCTTCCTCAAATAACCCTTTCTGAGTAAATAAGATGACATGGTATTTGATTTTCTTGGTGTGGCAATTATTTCCTGAAGAACCATATTTATTTTTTTAATATCTTATTTTCTTCTTAAACAGAATACGTTTAAACAGATACGTTTAACAGCAAAAAAAAACCAGCAAAAAACAAACACGTTTGTTTGTTTTTGCTGTTGGTGGTGGTGGTGAGCTGGTTCCTATGAAAAAATAGTGGAATGGTGAGAACGTAAGTGTTAAGTCACATGGACTTGGTTTTCCTTGCCCTGATTTATGTATGAGTCATAAATGAACAAGGCATCCAATCCACATAGCCTCACTTCCCTCAGCTGTATAAAGAGGTGATGCCTCCAGAGCTGTGGTGAGATGTAATGAATCTGTAGATGTAAACCACTTAGCACAAAGTAGACAACCCTTGTGATTATATAACTATCTTTAAATTCCACAGAGCTAGATGATTTTTAATCAGTAACAGCATTTGTAGAAAGAGCCATTCTTATCCAGATAAATATCTTTGTCTCCAGCGATGGCCACAAAATTATTTTTCAGTGATTTTTTCTCTAGCACTCATCTTTGTATCTCTCCTTCACAGTTCATCCAGCCTCCACTCCCAAATTATAGTCTTTAAACCCAGACCCAGTGTCATGATAACTCCTGGGCTGTAAATGCTCACCTCCTTGATTGGTGGAAAGATCCTCTTTCCACTTCAATATTCAGGTCTACCGACTAATGTTTTAAAAATTGGATCTAAGCAAACCTAGTAAAACAAAATTCAGTAGAAACAGTAACCACTTATTTATAGTTTATTATGTGCTAACCACATGCTTTCATTCAATTTTTTCAACAATTTCATGATATAGGTTTTTTAATCCCATTTTACTGATAAAACTGTGGTTTAGAGCATTTGAGTTAGTGTCCAAAGTCACACAATATGTTCAGATCAAAACCAGGTGTTAAAACTAGATCTCACCAATGCCAAAGCCACAGTAGTTCACATTGGGCCAGTCTGTTTCTTCTCTTTTTTTGGCCTCCTTCTTTCTGATGGTGAAATAAGATATTGAATACTCTTGTGTCTCTGTGTCTCCTTTTTAAATACATATAAAGGCTCAACTGCTCTGGTTTTACACGCTACTGTGAAAGTCAATCTAGGTGGAAACTTCCTGTAGGAAATCTGGTGGAAGCTCATAAACCTATAAAATCTATTAATGCAAAGAGAGGAGAGGAAGAATATTTTTGAATACCCATTTTATACATCTTGTGGCATTGCCTATGGTTAATAACAGACCTGAGAAATGTTTACTCTTCATAATTGCCATTTATTCTAAGCATTTTGGTAGAAAAAGGCAGGTTAATAATTACTGACTAATTTGCTGCCTCTGAAAACAATTGGGTACATCATATGCTCATGTGGTCTCAGAAAGGAGCCAGTTCCCTGTCAAAAACAATAGGTTCACTTTTCTTTATGTAATAATGGAACTGAATGTGCTCAGTTCAATCGGTACCAAGTGCAGGGAGGCCTGGTGATTTTCTCTGTTTGGAAAATGTGACACTTCCATAAAACAATTTCAGTGCAACATGAAACAGGAATGCTGTCATCTCAATTGCTGTTTATGAGCTCTGTGTTCTCAATAGCCAAATGAACTCCCAATTTTACTTTTCCAGCTAGCATTTCATTAAAGCTATTACACTCTGTTTTTACTGTATTTTCCTAAGCCGCGTGAGGCTTTTGTTTACCTATATGGAACACAAAGAAGAGCAGAAGGAGAAATGAATACTGGGCAATAATCATGGTTCCTGAAAGCAACAGAATGTTCTGCTGCAATCCCAGGGTAAGTTTGGCTAGGGAATCAGCCACGTCACGTGAAGCTAGGATTAGGATGGGCTATACTATCTGAGGCAATCTGCCAAGGACAGAATCAGAATTGACACCACAATCTCTTAGGCAGAACTGAGAGGCTAACCCCAGTGAGACCAATTACAGACACAAAATCTAAATTGCCAGAGGTGGAAGCAGACACAGCCTGTGGAGCCAAGAGTTTAGGATCAAATGGGGATGGACTGAGATTAAGGACAAGTCAGAAATGTAAGGTCCAGGGCAACTTTCAAGAGTACCCATGGAACATTCATACACATCTATACCTCCATCTGTGCTTGTCAGTCTGGCTGAAAGAAAACCAGGATGCATAATTGTTCGTTCTTCTCTAGAAAACCTGTGTACAAGCAGCGGTGAGTAGGATGTGGCTGAAAGAACACGTGGTCAGAGGTGTCATCTTTCTTTAAGACTCCTTCCAGCACAACATAGCTACTCACCCTTCTTTCCCCACGTTCCTGCTGCAGAGTGTTAGATACAGAACAGTTATTTAGAAGCATCCCCTGATAGACTGAAGGTACCTTCAGGTTAAACAAGCCCCTTGAAATAAGCTTAACAGCAAAAGATGTATATATTTCAAGTATATATCTTAAAGGTGTTATACTAAGAAATAGGAAAAATATCTAACCCTCACAGATTAATTTCTAATAGTGCGTCACTGAGAGGATCTAGAATTGCCTAGTGCAATGCACCTTCTCAATCCCTAATCTGCACCTAATGCTGTTTCTGCATGTTGGGAAGACTCAACAATCAAGTGAACTTGGTCCTGGTAATCCACTGCCCATTTTTTCTACTTTGATATATTGTTAAGGTTGGTTATTTACTGTGGAAAGCACCTTTGGAGAGAGAAAGTATAATACATCATGAGTATAAAAAAAGCACTTAAAATATTAAACTATAATGCAAGTGGTTTATTGGTAAATGAAAAATAGACTTTGGCCAGCCACACTTCGAAGAAAAATAAGCAGGCTGAATGGTATTTCCTGAGCTTCACAATGCTCTAAATCTGGTAAGGAATGGTTAGTTATTATAATTTATTGTATTTGGTATCTGTAGCCATTAATTAGCAAAAATACTTCATTGGTCATTGGGAAGTTTTGGTAATGCCTTTCCATTCATCTGTAAACATGGACTTGTCACCTCTTGACTACAGAAGCTAAAAGTCAGCATGGTAACAGGATTCCTGAGTGATGGCTGTGGGCAACCTGAATACTCCCCTTTCATTTCAGCTGGAATTCTTTGATTCTCTTCAACAGACACAGATGGTCTTTATAACCACAACAAAAATAGATACTATAAAAATATTACTTTGCAAGGAAACTTAGAAATAATTTCGAGTCCAGGTTAAAGAATTAGTCAGGTGATCTTTGCTAGGCTGTGGTAAAAATCTCAAAATTTCAGTGGCTAAACAATTTTTTTTTTTCTCATGCCAGTGAGAAAAGGTAATCCTCTATTATCACTAGTATTCACATGTTTAATTTAGCAATTGGGCATTTCAGCTTGTTTTAAATTTTCTTAAATTTCATTTATTGATTTTATAGAGAGAGGAAGGGAGGGGAGAAAGAGAGAGAGAGAGAGAGAGAGAGAGAGAGAGAGAGAGAGAGAGAGAGAGATTTGTTGTCTACTTATTTATGCATTCATTGGTTGCTTCTTGTATGTGTCCTAACTTGAGATTGAACCTGCAACCTTCATGCCTCCAGAGGACACTAATCAACTGAGCTACCTGGCCAGGGCCAGCTTGCTTTAATTTTATAGTGTATTCATATTAACAGCAGCTCTTACAATTGCCAAGATAAGGGCAAAATTGGAGAATTGTATTTTAAATAATTCTAACTCCAAATGCACATATCACCTCTATTAACATTTCAGTGGCCAAAGGAAGGGGACAGGAAAATACAATCCTCAAATGGGCCTAGAGGAGGAAAATTGGAAATAGTGGGGAGAGGCATTGATTTGTACCACCGATTGCTCTTCTTGTCACTAAATATTAGGCTCATTGTCTTTACTGCATGTCAAATATACCCACTCTGTACCCACAGGTGGCTGATTCGAAATCCCCTCTAATATGATCATGGAACTGACAATCCAGGTCTTTTGGTAATGCATAGTTTTCTCTCTATTAGCATGTGATGTGCCATAGTGTTTATACCACGTCCAGATGTGGCAGCTCTTGATCTTCTGCTTCATACCAATATACAGTGATGGAGCAGGGACAGGATAATTACAGCAAGGATTTTCATTCTGAACAAGGAAGAGAGCATAACCTGCAGGAGTCACCTGGCCACAGAAATACTGAGCATCCTGAGAATAGGTTTCAACAGCGCCTTGTCCCGAGGACTTAGACAATTCTGTTCCCTGGGACGGTTTCCCCAGTCCACTGTCCTTTGTCATCCATGGCTATGCCCACTGAGATGATTTCTTTTTCTTTTGTTTTATCTTTCTTGACCATATCTATAAGGCCAGCAAATGATATTGGAGAACTCTGTACTGGGTTTTAAATGCTTCATTGCTCAGACAAGTCACATGGTTATTCCCAAATTCAAGTGGGTGAGGGTGTGCCATCTTTTCTTGTATCCAGGAGAGAATTGAGATTATGAGTGAGAAGCACTGATCAAGTAATCAGAGTCATTTTAGTTTCTGGAACAAAGATTTTTCTGGGCAATTCAGATGAGGTAATTATGGGGCTGCAGTCTTTTAAAGTTTGGTTAATTAATTCCAGTTCACCCTTAATCTCAGATACAGCTCTTTAATTTCCCAAACCAATATATTGGGTTTGGGAAATCAAATATATGGGGTTTGGGGAACCAATGTATATATTAAAGCTTTTTATTCTCAATCAGCTATTGCAAGAAGCAGATGTCACGCTGACCAAGATATTTTTCACACAATTTTTTCCTATTTGGTTGATTAGAGTCATTATTTGAATGCCTTACTGTTGAAGTGAGTGCACAGCTTTATACATTTGTTTTCAAAGATATTAGATGAAAGTTATAGTGCATATTCTGTTAGAACCTGCTTGTGATTTCTTAGGTACTGTTATTTGAATATAGGGAGCTGTAACCTAGTAGATTGTGGTGATCTTTAATAGTAGGAGGCCATGGCTCATCTTTCTTCTTATCATAAACCATGAGGACAAAGTACAAGCAGACATGTAGGGAGGCAGGCCTGGGAGAGTCAAGCAAAATGAGGACACCTGGGTAGGGAGTAAGTAAAGAATCAAGGTAGGCTGGGCTTGGCTTCTTATTCCTCCTAGTGGAGTTAGGGCTTTGAGATGAAGGAACTGCCTAGGAGAAGAGTATCTGCCATCATTAAGATGGAAAATAAAACTTTACTGTCTTTGGGTAGCCCAGGTGAATTGTTCAAATAAGCATGGCCATCTTAACAGTCTTCTCCTTGACAATGTTTCATTATAATTATTCCATAAAAGCTCTGTTCTGCTGCTTCATCTTTCAGATTATGTTGTCTATTGCTTCACTTTTTTTCCTATTCTTATTTTTCCCCTCCTCTCTTGAACTTGATGCTACAGGGGCACACTTGGCAGGTGCATTTTGTCACAGAACTTGGACTTTGACCACCCATTGTACCATACTGACTAGCCCCACTCATAACCAGGTCTAGGCCTGGGCCCAGGACCCCAAACTTAAGATAGGTCCCTCATTTGCCATGCCTGCCCCAGAGAGGATGTCAGACAGAAGTCAGATCTCAGCCATCAGAGCCAAGAATGAGTTAGAAGACTGGGAATCTAGAAAACAATACTGAGCAACATGGCAGTACAGGCTGAGAAATTAATTTGGAAAAGAGGCTCAGGACCAGGGCGAGGGCCATTGGCTTACTTTTCTGTACAAACGGCTCTGGGTTTTTTTTCAGTCATACCTGAGGGAGAGAATATGCTTTAAAGAAAAATAATAACTATAGCATGGAGACATTGCTAGCTGCAACATTGCCAGATAAAATACAGATACCCAGTAAAATTTGAATTTCAAATAAAAACAATTTTATTAGGACATGTATGTCCTATGCAGTATAGGGACTATATTTATTGTAAAAAAAAGTCCTATTGCTTATCAGCAATAAAAATTTAACTGGATGTCTTGTATTTTTATTTGCTGAATCTGGTAGCCTATCTAAGTCTTGAGAAAGAGCTACTGGATGGTATGAACATTTGAGAGGCACTTTTAAGATTAGAGAGGTCATGTGCTATTCAAACAATGAAAGAATTTCAATTTGGCTGGAGCTTAGTTTGAATAGGAGGAAGTGCAGCAAAAAGAAATAAGTCAGGATGGAAGGGGACAAAATCCTATTGTAATTCTATCCAGACTAAAGATTTGAATGCTCAAAAATTCACAATGAATAAGTGACAAATTAATTAAGAGTTAAGAGAGGCAAATAGGATTTAAGAATGAATAGAAATCACTGAATAAGGATTGGTTACTTACCAATACAGTCTTTGTTGCTTAGATGTGATTTAAAATTATGGATACCTAGGTGTTTAAACTGAAATGTTCAAGTTGCCATAACAACATTATAAAACTTTTATTATGTCACTTTTCAGCACAATATTTAAAATATGACCACATTATTTTAAAGTATGGTTGCTAGGAGAACCAAGATGTTTCTTATATTTGGTCAATGCAGTAGTCACTCAGAGAAAACACAAGACTATGATTTAGGATAGCTAAATAAATTTGTGATATGGTAAAAAATGTCATTAATTTGAATGGGTATTATTATTATTTAATCCTCACCAAGAGTATGTTTTTTACTGATGAGAAAGAGAGAGAGAGAGATATCAGTGTGAGAGAGAAAGATCTACCATTTGCTTTCTGTATGTGCCCTAACTGGTATCAAACCCACAATCTAGGTATGAACTCTGACTGGGAATGGAACCTGTAATACTTTGGTTCAAGGGACAATGCTCCAAACAACTGAACCCCTGGCCAGCACAATGGGTATTAGTGAATTATAACTCTGAGATATTATTATCTGAAATTCAAAAAGCTATGAATCCGAAACATTTCTATAGATTTGGCAGAAAGTTTCCAAACACTGTACCTCACTCTTAAACTGTTCTAGCATCTTTTTTCTTCTTGTCAGCTGCCCCCTGTGGCCTGTGCCTATCTCCGAGGACTTCATCATCCCTTGGATATGGCTAGGTATACCCCCAAGTGTTTGATTTTAATTTAGTAAATGCAGACTGCTTGTAAAGGCTCTTTCTTCCCATATTAACAAAAATTATTTTAATGAAAATGTTACTTAACAGACAGAGATGAATTGATATCTTTAAAAAGTACAAAATTTTAACTATTTAATAAACTTTGTTGTTATTGTTGTAGAATAGCAATTTTATCAGGACAGTCTAAGGTAAGGTACCATCCCTGATAGCAATATCTCCCTCATTCTTTCTTCATTTTCTTTTTTTTAATTCTATTTTTTCCATTACCATTTATCCCCCTCACACAGGCCTCCTCTCCCGCAATCACCACACTGTTGTCCCTGTCTATGAGTCCTTTTTCCTTTTTGTTCTAACCCTCTACCCCCAATCCCACCCCCCCCCACACACCATAGCTGTCATTCTGATCTCTGAGTCTGTCTCTATTTTACTTGTTAGTACACTTAGTTCATTAGATTCCACACATTAGTGAGATCATATGGTATTTGTCTTTCTCTGACTGGCTTACTTCACTTAGCATAATATGCTCCAGGTCCAGCCATGGTGTCACAAATGGTAAAGTTTTCTTCTTTATATGGTCAAGGAGTATCGCATTGTGTAAATGTCCCATAGTTGTTTCACCTGCTCATCTACTGATGGACAGTTGGGCTGCTTCCATAGATTGGCTATTGTAAATAACGCTAAAATTAACGTAAGGGTGTGTATGTTCTTAAAAATTATTTTGGGTTTCTTTGGATATATTCCCAGAAGTGGGATCTCTGGGTCAAAAGGCAGATCCATTTTTAATTTTTTGAGGTAACTCCATACTGTGTTCCACAGTGGTTGCACCTGTCTGCATTCCCACCAAGAGTGCACTGGGGTTCCCCTGCATCCACATCTTCGCCAGCACTAGTTTGTTGATTTAGTGATGACAGCCATTTGACCAGTGTGAGGTGATATCTCATTGTGGTTTTAATTTCCATCTCTCTGATGATTAGTGACATTGAAAATCTTTTCATGTATCTATTGGCAATTCGTGTGTCCTCTTTGGAAAAGTGTCTATTGGGGGCCTTTGCCTAACTTTTTATTAGATTGTGTTTTCTTTTTTGTGTTGGGTTTTATAAGTTCTTTGTAAAAGTTGCATATTAACCCCCATAGAGGTATCAGTGAATATGCTCTCTCATTGAATGGGTTGCCTTTTTATTTTGTTTTGGTTTCCTTTGTTGTAGTCCCATTTGTTTATTTTTTTCTTTTGTTTCTCTTGCCTGAGGAGATATAGCCAATAAAATATTACTACAAGCAATGTCCAAGATTTTTGCTTATGTTTTCTTCCAGGATTTTTATAATTTCTGGCCTAACATTTAAGTCTTTAATCCATTTTGAATTTATTCTTGTGTTGGTGTAAGAAGGTGGTCTCATTTCATTTTTCTGCATGTATCTGTCCAATTTTCCCAACACCATTAATTGAATAAACTATCTTTAGTATGTTGTACATGCATGCTTCCTCTGTTGAATATTAAATGACTATAAAAGTGTGGGTTTATTTCTAAACTTTTTATTCTGTTCTATTCATCTATGTGTCTGTTTTTATGACAGTATCATGCTGTTTTGATTACTATGGTCTTATAGTATAATTTGATATTAAGTAGCATGATTCTTCAAACTTTGTTCTTATTTCTCAGGATTGCTATTGCTATTCAGGGTCCTTTGTGGTTCCATATAAATTTTTGAAATATTTGTTCTAGTTCTGAGAAATATGTCATTGGAATCTTGATAGGAATTGCATTAATCTACAGATTCCTTTGGGTAGTATGGACATTTTAATGATGTTAATTCTTCCTATCCATGAACATACTGTGTTCTTCCACTTATTTGTATCTTCTACAATTTCTTTCTTCAGTGTTTTGTAATTTTCTGAGTACAGGTTTTTTTACTTCAGTGGTTAGATTTATTATGAGGTATTTTATTCTTTTTGAAGCAATCATGAATGGGATTTTCTTCATTTCCCTTTCTATTAGTTAGTTATTGGCATATAAAAATGCAACTGATTTTTGGATGTTGATTTTGTATGCTGCTAGTAGTGCTAGTAGTGCTTGGTGGAATCTTTAGTGTTCTCTCTGCATAGCATCATGTCATCTCCAAATAAAGACAGTTTTATTTCTTCCTTTCTAATTTGGATGTCTTTTATTTCTCCTTCTTGTCTGATTGCTAAGGCTTGGACTTCCAGTACTATGTTGAATAAGAGAGGTGAAAGCAGATATTCCTGTCTTGCTCCCAATCTTAAGGGGAACACTTGTAGTTTTTGCCCATTGGGTATATTGTCATGATGAAGTTGCCAATCACCAGCTGTTCATAGTGGCGGCCTTCTGAATCATCTGAATAGTTTCTACAGAGGAATGCTTAAACTTAACACAAAATTTGGTGCAGATTCGTTGCTCCACGTGCTCCATTATTTTGATTGTCACAGCCATGCAACACACGTGCTCAACTCAAAGGCGTCTGACTAGTACAGTGAAGTCATCATTGTTCACACATGCACATTCTAGTTCTCTCTCCTTGACTGCCAGGTTACATCAATGTCACCCAGACCATTCTCGTTACATTAACAATGGCTGCACTTTTCTGAACAGGTCTTGAATATTTTTCCCAGTTCTTTTTTTTATTTATTTTTGTCTTTCTCTCATTAGTCTACAATTAAAGTCATACTTTTTGGTAGTAACATGAGAACAAACTGGACACTAAAATCCCATGAATAACCCCTACAATAAGGTAGTTTTCAACAAAAACCCAGTGAGCTTTTCATTGATGCTGGAGTCCCTCCTACCAGCACATTCCTCACATGTTTTGGTATATGGAGTGTCCTCTACAACCTTCTAAACAATATAGGTACCTGGTAGGTTTCCCAATTTTGTGTGTCCATTTCTATGAGATTTTGGGTCCCTTGCTCCATGAATTGTTATAGCAGTTCTTGCATTTCTACTTCATTAACAGCAACCATCATTTTTCTTGCTTCTGAAGGTCATCTTTGCAACACATTTGCACTTTCTCCTGAGGTCTTTGCCAGGATATTAAATCCTGTGTCATTAGAGAGTTCACTCATCAGATAAACTCCTTTTTTATGTGGTTTGTTTTTGCCCAGAACCCTCGGAGTACAGTCCCATGTACAGTATCCACCACCCTCGGGTCCAGTTAATGTACAATATCCACCACCTTTGGGGTCCAGTCCTATGTACAATATCCACTACCCTCAGGGTCCAGTTCATGTACAATATCCACCACCCTCAGGGTCTAGTCTATGTAAAGTTCCCAGCACTATCAGAGTCTTCTTCCATGTAAAGTATTTCAGCTCTTGACAGTGCTTATTAGACAGATTCCTATAGTTTCCCCCCCTGCCATAGGCTAGCATATTCGTGCCAAGATTTGACCCTCATTATTTGAATTGTCAGCAGGGTGTAGATCCTGAAGGGAAGAAGAAATGTTTTGTAAGTCACCTGCCTCAGCTGAACCTTTGCACAATCTTCAAACAAGAAGGGGCTACTATCTTCCAACAAAGGTGAGTGGGCCCCTGGGCAGGCCCAATAAACTCAGGGGACTATGGTTGGTCCAGATTCTCCACTGCATTCTCAGAGATATTCCCATTCCAAATGTTAATGTCTTACTTTTTTCAAACTAAGTTTTTAAATACCCTCCAAACTTGTATATATTTTTGTATTCTTCTGTTGCCTTAGTACATATACCTCTCAGTTATTGACTAATTTAATGCCAGAATTTACTAACCAGATTTTTTAAATCTACTTTCAAACTAAACCATACGACACAAGGATTATCTTTCAATACCACAATCTGATCTTGTTAAAAACCTTCTATGGCTCCTAATTACCAAACAGATAAAACCAGACTCCTTGGTGTGAGATGCAAAGCCTTCATAATCTGGCCTAGGTTGACCTTTGCAGTATGTTCTCCCATTATTCTCCCACCGCATACTATGCTGCACAAGGAACTTTAGGTGGTGCATGGTGGTGCATGGCCCTCATTACTCAGGGTCATTAGGTGTGTTGTTTCTCAATCTGTTATATTCTTCTCCTTCTTCTCAAACTCATAAATATCAGTTTTTCTTTAGGATCACGATCTTCTTGGGGTATGTTTTCCAATTCTTTTAGGCAAAATTAGTGATTCCTTTCTCAGTGCTCCTATGGCATTCAGGATTATCTGCATTCTGGAAGATTATCCCATTGCTTACATTTCTGTTTCCTTCTCTGATGGTGTGTAGCTCACCTGCCTTTCTCTGTGTTTAGGAAAGAGTCAATGTTTATTAAATAAATGAGTAAGGAATTTAATGACTATAAAGGCCAAGTGCTAAAACTAGGTAGAAAACAGAGAATAAGAATGACGTGTTCTTGTCCGCATGAAGCCTGCATTCTTAGGATGAGTATTATTGTGGGTTGAGAAAAGGAAGCTGAGATTCTTTAAGGTCTGGTGTAAGAAACTGACCCGAAGGCTAACACTTGGTTGACCTAATCTCAACTGTCAGGGAAAGTTTTTGTGTGGGCTAATCTGTTATTTTTGTGAAATAAGGCTGAACAGCCCCGAGCTAAACCATTTTCTATTGACATTTTCCCATTTCGACTTTCCTCTGTGCTCTGCCTCTGCATGTACTTAACCCATTTTGAACAGAACACTGTATTCTCATGTGACAAAAATGATTATCCTTTCAGTTACCTATGAGAGGATCATCTCAGTGACTGAAGCAGATGTTGCTTAAATCATGTTTGTGCATTATATTTTCCCCTGATGGTCTCTTGAAAAAAAGATGCGCATAGTTCATGGTGATAGTTTGAGAAGACAGTTCAGCTTTAAACCCAATGGGTTATTGCTTTATATAACCTGATGAAATAATTAGTGCATAACTGCACATTCATCCTCCTAGGATAGAAAATTGGTGATATTACAGGAGGTTAAACTAAACAGAATAAGACACTAGCTGTGAGCTAATTCCAAGGATAGTTACAGGGAAGAATTAGATTCTAAAAGCAGAGTATTAGGTCAATGTAGGGTTTGTATGTTGTTATATCTTACTCACGAGCATTAGATACTGATGTGTAGATATAGTTAGAATTCTACATAGTTAGAATTCTAGCTATAGTTAGAACATAGTTAGATATGTGTAGAATTTTGTTAAATCACAAAATTCTTGTTAAAGAAAACAAAACAAAAATAAGGAAAGAACATATATGGGAATGAAAGCCTCTTGTCAAATACATCCTTGATGTTTTGTGGGGAGGAAACCCACACCTCACTTGCATATGGATTTGATTTATCTGAGTTCCATACATGTGAGGAAGTTATAGCAGCCACCTTTGCCAAATCCACTTTTTTAAGGCTAGAAACAACTAGCCTTATTAATTAGTGTTAATAATTAAAGGATACAAAAATATGGAGTGATCTAGAATTAGACATTGAAAAGATTTTTTTAAAAAGCAATATAAAATGAAATGATACTCCTAGAAACCAGTATTATTATTTTGCTATTTAACAGGTGAAACTAAAGAGTCTAAGTAACATGGCCAGCATTGAAACTCATGTCTGACTCCAAAACTCTTGGACTCTCTCTACCATGCTAACTCCTGTAAGAAAACCAAAATACTACTGGTTTTCAGTATTACCATGTTAAATAATAAAACAATGCCTTTTACATAAAAATGCACAAGAAATGTTTTTACTGCCCCTATTTCTTATTTAAACTTTTAAAAATGAAGATTTAAATAAATAAATAAATAAATAAATGGAAGTTGGTTGGAGTTGAATTTTGAAAAGGTGCTTGGTTCCCAACTCTCTATTCAGCTCCTCCCAATTTATTACTAAGGCTGAAAAATTTACACCACTCCTGAAAACAGAGACTGATTAACAACCTATTGTCAGAATCTTGGAGGAAATTTTCACAAAGAACAAAGCCAATTTTTCAGGATGAAGGAAAATTATGAAATAAAATTTTTCCCTTCATTGCAAGAAAATATTGGGAACATAGGGTTTCTATCATCACTCACCTTCCACTCAGTGACCCAGGGTCTGTGTGCACCCAGAAAATAAGATCTGCCTTCTCCTTCAAAAGTACCCTTCCACCTTAATATTTCTACATTCCCTTGAATTTCAGAAAATATCAAGAATCCTGGAAGACATTAATGTGTACTGGGAGTATATATATATTTTTCTTTATAGACTTTATCTTTAAGAGCAATTTTAGGTTCATACCAAAATTGAAAGGATGGTACAGAGATTTCCCTTATACTCGCTACCCTCACACATGCGTACCTTCCTCCATTAACAACACCACCAACAGAAAGGTACATTTGTTAAAATTGATGAACCTGCATTAACATCATTGTCACACAAAGTCCAGAGTTTATATTGGGGCTCACCCTTGGTGCTGTACATTCTATGGTTTTGGACAAATATATAATGACAAGTATTCACCACTGGAGTTTCATACAAAGTATTTTGACTGCCTCAAAAATAATCTGTGCTCCATCTATTGATCCCTCCCTCCTAAACCCTTGGCAACCACTGATTATTTTTTACTGTCTCTACAGTTTAGCCTTTTTTTGAATTCATATAGTTGGAATCACACAGTATGCAGAGTTTTCAGATTGGCTTCTTTCACTTTGCCAATGCATTTAAGGTTCTTTATGTCTTTCCATGGCCTGACAGCTCATTTCTTTTTAGTATTAAATAATATTCCATTGTCTGGATGTACCACAGGTTATTTACCCATTCTCCTATTGAAGGCTGTCTTGGTTACTTGTAAATTTTGGCAATTATGACTGAAGCTGCTGTAAACATCTACGTGCAGGTTAGTGTGTGCAGACAAGTTTTCAGTTCCTTTGTGTAAATACCAGAGAACACAATTCATGGATTGTATGGTAAGAGTGTGTTTAGTTTTGTAAGAAACTACCAAACTGACTTTCAAAGTCACTGTCACTTCCCGTTCTCATCAGCACTGGATGTGAGTTCCTGTTGCTCCATATCCTCACCAGCTCTTGTTATCAATGTTTTGGATTTGGGCCATTATAGTAGGTATGTAATAGTATCTTTCTCTCTCTTTTTAAATTTGATTTTTTCCTGAGGACTCTTGATGTGGAGCACCTTTTCATATGCTCATTTGTCACCTGCATATGTTCTTTGATGAGGTATCTGTTTAGGACTTTAGCCGGTTTTTTTAATTGGGTCATTTATTTTCTTATGGTTGAGATCTAAGGGTTCTTTGTGTATTTTCAGTGCAAGTTCTCTTGACAGTGTCTTTCATAGACCAGGATATAGTTTTAATATATTTCATTTTTTTAAACAAAATCAGGTAGTGAAAACAGAAAGATTCTTAATATAAAACCTAAAGAAAATGATGCCCACAAGAAATAAAACATTAGTAGTACAAACAACTCTCCCTCCAGATCTAGATCAAAAGAGATCCAACTGTCTCCACACACTGAGGTGGTTTGATAAAGAATTTATCTGGTCTTTGTCCCTGGTTCCTGGAAAGAACACTAAATCCTTGTAATTTCCTGAGTGATAAGAGCTTTCTTAAAATTTATAATAGGCCGTGATAGTTTATGTTAATGAGATTATTCATGATGGGGCTTAGGCCACGCCAGAAAGACCAACCCTGGGATGAGAGGTTTGGAGCCTTGGCCAAGGTGATGTCATTTCACCTCCTGACCTCCAGGGAAGGGAAGGAGCTGGAGAGGGAGTTCAGATTCACTCAATCTTGCCTACATAATTAAATCCTGATAAAAACTCTGGGTTAATCAGAGTTTTATCAGAATCTGAAGCACAGTAACAAATACCTTCACCTGCCGGGTGGTGACATGCTCTGATTCCACAGAGAGAAGGTATAAAAGCTCTGTGCAGAAGTGTGACTGTGCATGTCAAGGGCATTAACAGCTTCCTTGCCCCACAGGTGAAATAATTCTCAGGTATGTATTGCGTGCTGGTTCCCAGAATTTTCTCACAGATTTACTCACAGTGGTAGCTAGTTTGACAATCTACCTTCTATTCATGACCTTCTGGTTCTTATATTTCCCCTCCCTTTTCTATCTGTGTTTCTTTACCTTCAAAATAAGTTACGTGGATTAGACTATTTTTCTCAGGATTTACTTCTGTGAGAACTAAAACTAAGGGAATCTTTTGATTGAGAATGAATGAGAAGACAAAATAACACAGGGCTCCTGGAAAAACTGATTATATTACACTGGAATGAAAATAACATTCTGAAGAGGGAATGAGTGAGCAGAGTTCCGCAAAATGTTTTACTACAGAAATTCAAAGTCAAAACAGTTTGACAGCATCAGTACAATCTAAGCTATGTAATGTGAAGAGACAACCATAAGCAGGTGCCGAATTAGAGGGTAAAGATAAAATGAAAAGGGAGTTTAGTAAAATACTATGGATTGCATGTTTAACAAAACCCTGTGGCAGAAAACTCAGTCAGTGGTGAGGGGTGTAAACTTAAAAGAGATCATTTAGAAAGCAGAAAAAATAATAGAAAATAATGTGAGATGAAATTTAAAAACTAAACTTGATGGTTCTCCAATATACATTTTAGCTTTGACATTTCTTGAGGTTCAAAGCCATATATGTAACTGGCCACTGGACTTTAGCTTTTGGTTTCCACAATGAATCTCTAAATTCTGAAGTCATCAGTTTTTCTCATACATTGCATGTCCAAAGTTGGCCAGAAACATAAATGTGATTTTTTAACACCTCCATTCTTACCCAACAATCCACTCTAGGCTTCAACACTGAAATAATCAACATGAAGTTCTTTTGAAACTACTTGCTAACCATGTTTCAAGGTTGTCCATTTTTGTTTATATCCACTGCCACTAACCTACCTAATCCAGCCCCGAGTCTCTACAAACATCTCCTAGTAGATTCCTTGATGCAAATCTTTCTATCCTTCAGCCCTAAACACACCTTGTAGCCAGGTAATTCCCCTAAAATCTAATTGTACTGTTTCCATGCTTAGAAGCTTTATTGACCTTTTATTGTCTTTGAGATTGTGTCTACAGTGCATAACCTGCCCAAGATGACTCGGAAAGACCTAGTCACTGTCTTGCCTTTATCTTCAGTAGCACATCCAACAAGAATTTCTATAATTCCTCAAATACATATATATATATATATATATGTATGTATATATGATTAAGATAATACATGGCTATTTCAAGTATAGACATTTAAAATGCAACTGTGTTACTTACCAGAAAAATCATTCTAAATATTGAGCCCCAAATAGGTAAAGGAATGGAAAAGAATATACAATGCTAGCTTTTTATAGCATGGTACAAAAAATAAAAGCCACCTGGAGTTGCTATAATAATAACAGACAAAGGTATTAGATTATTAGGAATAAAGAAATGGCTATTTCATTCTGACAAAGGGATTAGTTCACTAAAAGAAAATAACAATCTTAAATATTTATGAATTCAATTTTATTTCCAAAAGAAATAAAAACTTATAAAACTGTAAGAAAAAAACATAGACAAATCCACAGTTGTAGTTAGAAATTTTAACAGTCTTTTCTCAATAATTGTTATTGTAAGGGGGCAGAAAATCAGTAATGTTAGAAAAGACTTCAGTTGAAAGTATCAAAAAACATTAAAATACATATTTTTTCAGTGCACATAGACTATTAAGAAATTATATTATGGTTCACTAAATTTAAAGTAATTCAAGTGATAAAAAGTGTGTTCTCCAAGCACATGGAATTAATAAATAAGAAAAAGATATCTAGAAACTATGTAAACATTTGAAATTTAAATAATACAATTTTAAAAATCTCATGGGTCAAAGAAATCAAAATAAAAATTAGATTGTTTTAAACTTATGAATATGATAACATAACATACAAGAACAGTCTTAAGAGGGAAATGTATAGCCTTAAAATGTACAATTTGGGGGGGGGTGGAATCAAGCAAAAAAAATAAAAAGAACTCATGTACTCAGACAACAGTGTGGTGATTGTGGAGGTTGGGGCGGAGATGGGAGAGAGTATCAGAAAGATAAATGGCAATGGAAAAAACACAATAAAAATAAACTATTAAAAGTGTATAATTGGAAAAAAATAAGTTGCAAATAGATTATTTCACTTCAACTTTAAGAAGCTAAAAAAAGAGCAAATTACACCCAAAGTAAGCAAAAGAGAGAAATAATAAAGATCATATCAAAAATCTATTAAATAAAACAGAAAAACAATTATAATCAATCAAAATAAATTTCTGTGAGAAAATTAATAACTTGATAAACCTCCAAACTGACTGACCAAAATGAAAACAAGACACGAGTTATCAATATTAGAACAATAGAGACAATATTCTAATATTTATAAAGGGTAGTAACCTAATACTATGATGAAGTAGACAAACTACCAAAGATTACACAATACGCAATAGGTAACCTAAGTAATCCTATATCAGTGAAATTTAATTTTCAGTTAAATATATTCTTTCCACAAAGAAAGCTTAGATGGTTTCATTGAGGAACTGTACCAAACAGTTAAGAAAGTCATGATACCAATTCTACCCAACTTTTCTGGAAAATTAGGTATATCTGCTGTCAGTGCATCTATTTAACATCATCATTTAGGGTCTATAAAATGCCATAAGGCAAGATAATTAATAAAATCCATCTAGATTGAAAAGATAGATAAAACTGCCTCTATTTGTATATATCGTAATTACCTGTGTAGGCTATTTGATGTAATTGTTACAAGAATATAGAGATACAGAAAAGAAAAAAAAAGAATATACTAGTATGGATAAGTGATTCCAGTAAGTTTGCAAAATACAAGATAAATATGCAAAGTTTATTGTATTTCTATTTACTATCAATAAATAATTACCATCTATAGCAGTATTAAAATATGAAAATGTTAGGGTTAAATTTGACAAATGATATATATCTATACTATATTACAAGGGAAGAGTTTAAAAACTTGAGTAACTATAGAGAGATATCTATTAGTGGATCAGACACTTAATATTGTTAACATACCGATCTTCCCCATTTTCTCTATAGATTCAAAGTAATGCTATTGAAAATCCCAGTAGGCTTTTGTTTTGTAACAAGCTGAGTTTAATATTTATATAAAAATGCAAAGAATCTAGAATAGTTAATACAAAATTAAAAAAGAAGAAACATATTTGGGTTCTTATGTTAACCAATTTTAACATTTATTAAGCTACAATAATCAAGATTCTATAGTATTAACATAGAGAGAGAAAAATATAGATCAATGGAATAGAATAATAAGTCCAGAAACAGATTCACATATATTATCAATTGATTTTTACCAAACTGCTAAGAGAAAAGAAGATAATCTTTCTACAAATGGTGTTACAACAATTGGACAATTATTGTTTTCCTCATATGATATACAAACATTAACACGAATGAATCACTGACTTTAATGTGAGAACTGAAACTGTAAAAGTACTAAGAGAAAATTATTTGTGACCTTTGGCTTGGCAGATTTCTTAAGCACTATGAAGCTGAGACTCCACAGTGAACCAGTCAGACAGATTTAAAGTGATCTGCAAATATCATTCAAAATTATTTTGGATACTCACCCTAGACATGTTCTTCCAAACATTTTAAATAATATTAACTCAAAATAAACAGAGAATCTATGGGTATAATGGTTTATCTCCACGCTTTTCCCCATCCCTCGTCCCCCACGTTATGTCCCAAACACCAAACTGAGGCACGCTCCTAACCTCTGTGCCGCAGTACATCACAAACTGGCGTCTCATTTTGAAGGCACAGGTTCGGGACCTAATGATTTTGTATATATCCTAGATGGGTAGTACACAAAAAGCCAATGGAAAAAATATTTTTGCATATTTTGGGGACAGAGGAATCAGCAAATGTATTATTCATAAACCATTCTTGAAAACTTATTTTAAAAACATCTCCAACAGACCAAGCCATGCATTAATATTAAAAGCTTGAGAGGTGAAATCATAAAGGGATTTCTGATGAGTAAATATGCAACTGACTACAAGGCTAAATTCTAAATAATTACAATAAATTTGAATATTTTAGTTTAAGAAAATATATGTAAAATTTAAACATGTATTATCTGCAGTTGGGTTTAAAACTGTAAATCAGTGTTTCTTAGCTTATGTTCTGCAAGAAACTAGTCTCATGAGACATTTTTTTGTGAGGAAGGCTTTAGCAGTTCCCTAATTTTTAGAGGAGCTATTAATCCCCTCTTAGATATTTATACTGTGCCTCATAAAGGCTTCCAAAGACCTGCATCAAAACAACAGGTTTAAATTTGTGTAAAGAAGGTTTATTTGACCTTAGAAAATTTCTTTTAAAATACTTCCTCATGTTAGAAAATACAAACTGAATAAACATTATGCAAAGACCAGAAGGATTATATTAAGCAATAATAACTATGCTTAAAAAATAACTATGCTTAATTGTTCATTTTATTTTGGGACCATAAAAAGTCACCATTTAGTTTGTGGCTTTGATAGTTTGGTATATATGTGAATTAGGCAAATATTTATATACACTACTTAGATAATATGGGAGTACTGATGTTTTCATTTATTTTCCATTATGCTTTGACTTTTTACAAGTTCTATTAGTGGGGATACTTTAAATTCTCCCTTCAGTTCTTTCCAGTGCAAGAATCCATCCATTTGCTCATTCTCTCAAAATGGTTGGAGGCTACCTCCACACACAGAAAACAAGCAGAGAGTAGTCATCACGCAAGCCCACCGCGGCCATTACTTCTACGTCGTGTACCATTTGACAGATGATATTACTTGTCCTCTGGCTCTGGTGTGTCCTTGCTGGTTCATGTCCCTTCACACAGACTGCAATTTGTGGATTTCATGCTCAGCTATTGTTTCTCAATCGCAGTCATTGATGTGGAAAATGCCAACCTTCCAGCTTGATATACACTGAACCCTAGATAGTGAGCCTATTCTCAACCTGGTCAAGGTAATTTTGTTGCAGGTGGCTTTGACCACCTCTGTGTAAATTGATTGATTTCCTTTATTTTAAGCTTTGGAGAGCAGGAATTGGGCAATTTTTAATCTCCCAGAAGGCCTTGAGCTTTTTATGCAAACTGGCCACTCACTTCCTAGAGTTGCTTACAACAAAGTAGTAGTTAGAAGAAAACAGTCAATCAAAAAGTCTTATGTGTCTTTATTCCAGGTCAGGGAGCCTGCTTACCTCATGTTTGTGTAACTAAAAGAGACTACTTATGTTATTCTTTCCAAAGTTTCAAATGGATATTTTTGTCCTGAATTTTCACCAGAAAAAGATTTGTATCTTTGCTTACAAATTTTGCTTTGCAAATAATTTTGATTTCTACAAAGAAATTCTAGTTTCCTCAGCTAGCAGAATTGTGTATATGCAGTAAAATATGTATATTTAATAAAAATAAATAGTTCATATGTGTGTGACATAAATATCAGGAGTTTATTATTTCACGTGAGAAGAAATGTAGGGGTAGCCAGGCCAAAGGTGCTTGCACTAGTTCAAAACACCGGCCATCAAAGTTCCAGGCACTCTTCATTTGTCTGCCATCCCTAGTGGGTGAAATGTCTTCCACAGTCGCAGCAGGGTGGCAGTGGCAGCAGCCCCACGCATGACTTGCTCATATAAATTTATTCAAAGCTGACAGGAGAAAAGTCCCAGTGGTGGGAAAGGTCTCTTTCCATATCCTTCTTTATAAGGAGGGAGAACCTCTCCTGGAAGTTCTCCTTTGAGTTTCATTGACCAGAAATGTTTCACGTGATTATCTCCTATGTCACACTGCCAGCACAGAACTGTGTCACATAACTATCCCACACCTGTGTTATACAGTCATCACAAGAATGTTTTGATGGTCACTCCAGCCGGTGTCACATTGCCACCAAGTACTGTATTACATGGCCCCCTGGAACACTGACACATGTCCATCCCAGAACCATGTCACTTTGCAATCCAAGAACTTTGTCACATAACCACTTCAGAAATGTGTCACATCATTATGTTGCCACAATAGGACCCGGTTGCTTTCACCTCACAACTGTGCACATTGTCACCTCTAGCAGCAAGGAAGTTGGGAACGCTGGTAACTGATATCTTAGGTCCTCCTGTGGGAGGCAAACTGTCCTAGCAAAAAAGAAAGGCATAGGAAAATAGGCAACTCTTGGGTAGGCAACCAATCCAATTCTGTGTATTACTAAAATGCACGTGTGTCTGTGGGCATGTGTATGCATGTATGTATATATGAGGTTCCACAGTGGAATTCTACAAGGCTGTAGAAAAGAAGGAACTCTTAGCTTTTGTGACAGCATGGATGGACCTAGAGATTATTATGTTAGGCAAAATAAGTCAGTCAGAGAAAGACAAATACCATATGATCTCATTCATATGTGGAATCTAATGAATAATATAAACTAACAAAATAAAACCAGAGGTGTAAATACATGAAATAGAAGGACAGATCTTACAGGGGAATAGAGCAGGGGACTTGAAGAGATTAACCAAAGAACATATATGTGCATATGCATAGCCCATGGACCCAGACAACAATGTGCTGATGGCCAGGGTTGCGGAGGGGCAGGGGCTGGGTGAAGGGGGCAAAAGGGATGAAAAATGGGGGACATCTGTAATAGTGTCAACAAGAAAAATAACAAAAAAAATGAGAGCTAGAGAGAGACATTGAGTTACCTTGAGATTCAAGGAACCTTTCACGTCACAGGTTGGGTTAAATTATGGACTATGCAAAGGCTGAATCATTATTATGAGGAAAGAAGAATGAATTTTCTGGAAATGATGAGAGAAGTAATTAATGGAGTTAGGCAGCAAACAGGTGCTTGTCAACCGTTGTTTTCCCTGTTTCAGGCCCTGTGCTCACATGGACCTCCAGTACCATCAGGAAGAGCTTCCTAGGGCTGTTTTCACCCCAGTGGAACTCCAGGAGTTAATTCCAGGTCTCAACTTGCCTCTTTTTACCAGGCAGCAACGAGACTCCACCAATTAGCCAGCAGGAAGCCTATCAGATGGACATGGGGTAGGCTCACCCAGCTCACATGGCTCTCATTGCTAATGTGCAACAACACATATGTTTCTTCTTCATTCTTTTTTCTTTTGGGCGAAGGTTAGAATCTTTCTACAGAAGCCAGGAAAAAATTATCCAGATCAGGCACCATGCTCTCAGGAGAGAGGGAAACCCCATTTGTTATCAGAGCAATATGTCACTAGACCTCAGGCCACGCTCAGACATAGCATTCTGCTTGACTGGGGCTGGTCTGACACTGGAGATCACCTTCCTAAAAAACCATGATTCGTTTCTTGTGGTCCTTCTCAAATAACACATAACTGCTATTTTAACAAGTTCATTTAAAATTTAAAAAAATTCTCTAACTCACTTATCTTTTGACTGAGATTTTAATATTTATAAAAAACCCTAGAGGGTGTTTGCTACTAAAATTGTCTAATGATCGTGAAACAAAATACTTTGCTACACAAAAAATGTAAACACATGTTCAAGAGACTTCTAAGAGGACTTGATGTGCTTATCTAGGTTGTGGTTAACTAATTCAGGGTGCATTTGAAATAGCCACAGAGCCCTCCAAATGTGGATGATGGGGGGTGATGTTCAAGGAGGCGTGGCAGGTCAGGGGGTGATAAGGTGTTGTCTGCAGCCTCCCAACATCTAGGGCTTTGGCAAGCCAGCTGAGCACAGCATTTGAGAAAATTACAGAGCAATGTTCTGTGAGGAGCGGAGACCAGCCCTCCCTCCCACAGCCTAATTCCAGGCTACAGCGCCCACCATGTTCTCCTTCATTTCTCTTCGATGACAACCTGGCTCTCAAAAGTGTCACCAATAAGCTGGTTCCCAATTAGCTGTGGAGGTTTTTCAGGGCCTTGGCAATGTTCCCACAGCTTCTGGAGGCTGTTGCTGCCTGCAAACAGAGGATCATTTCTGCTCTGCATGATTCAAAGGCGAGAGCTGCTGAGAAGGCAACACTCTGGTTTCATTATTCCTTGCTAGCAGGAGAACAGAATACATTGTTTTTAATGCCCAAACAATCATTTGAGAAAAAAAGAAAAAGTCCTCCTGTTTGAGCCAGCTCTCCATTATGTATGTGCGCAAGTGCATGCAGGCATCCAGCAGCCCATGGTGTTCTCACCAATCAGTCCCCCAGAATCCTGCACGGCAATTTGCAGACTGTAGGGCAAAATAAAGGAAGCCCAGGTGGAGGGTTTGGAATGAAACTAAGGTAGCAACAGAGTCTGCCAATTTAGCTATTATAAAACGTGGCTAGCAAGTCCACTCTTGAGGTTGGACTTGAGCTCAAGTAGGAAAACACTCCACAAAACGGAAATAGAGGGAAGAGTTCCTCAACACTTCCAATGGGTATTTTAACAGGCACAACAGCAGGCAGCCTGAGTTTTCCTCCATGAGCCACTTTGCTAGTACAAAGTTAATCGCTGCTCTGTGTCTATGCTTAGAACGCCCTTAGGACACATGGGAAAAGGCCTTCGCATTATCCTTAGAAGGTGTGGGTGCACGGCTGGTTTGGCACCTATGGCCTTTAAACATAGAATTGAGTCTTCTTTATCCTCAGTGCTCAAGTACCCCAGTCCTCCTACCAGGGGTTGTCATGGGTCCTGGCCCCTCATCTACGATGCCTAGAAATTGGATTTAGCAAATATTAGTTCATTTCACAGATGATTTAGGTTTTCTCAATGACTGGTAGAAAGCATGCTTACATTCAAGTTTATCTAATACTAAATCCCATGCCTTTGCTACTATATCGTCTGTCATAAACCAGTGACTGAGTCTATACAGACCTCATATAAGATAGGTATTGAGAAAAAAATGAGGAGTAAGTTAGAACCCTTGGCACTTTGTACATCAGCTTTTTGGGAATGAAAGGTACACCAACACTGTAAAGGCAGGGGGCCTTTTATAACATTCCTAGTCAAATTTTAATGTAATGACCAGTGAAATTTAGAAGTAAAAATACATATTTCCTTGGCAAGGGGATGTTTACATGTTCCTTGTCACTTACTGAAAATATAGTATGTGCCAAACATCGCACTAAAGGCCTTTAATGTAATTATCAGTAATGCTTAGTAAATGTGTTCAATGCTCTTGTCTTTGCCCATGGCCACTCACCCTTTAATGGAAGAGACTGATTGCAACAGCAGTGTGTGGTGCTTTTCCTAAGTCACATTTTGTATATTTCCAGTTGTTTAATTATTTGGAAGAAGTTAAGAGTGAAAGCTCCATGGAGCAGTGGCCATTTTGGTTTTCCTTTGATTTTCCATGGGCTTGAGATCTTAAGCAGTGGATAAATATTATGACGGGCTGACTGACTTGCCTGTTACTAATGTACACAGATGCCGATGTGCAGGTGTGTTCTGATAGATCCCAGAAGTGCCATTGTCTTATCTGACCAGGAGTAACTGCAGGGAGAGAGATCTATGATAAAAGGGTGAAGGAGGATTTATTTCCTTTCCAGTTTGCTGGTTGACTGATCCTGTACTATTTGTATCATGGGAATAGAGGACAGAATTCAATCTGTCTTTTAAAATATGAATAATTGTGTCTTATGCTAGTATCTTCTATAGGAAATAGAGAATGAAATGGATCATAGAACAAGAAAACCTGAAGAATGGTGGTTTCCCCTTTTCTTGCAATGTTACATACTACACATCAATTTTTTCATTAAGGAGTACCACCTCAAGCTTACTTTCTTCTTCCTACAGAGGAGCATGCTGTAGATATACAGAATGAATTAAAAAATGAGGGGGAAAAAGAATGAATTAACAAATGAGGGGGAAAAAGAAGGTAGACCTTTGGCCCTTTGGTATGCCCTGCTTCTCTTAATCTGTAGTCCTTTCATCCTTCCATCTCATTTTGTCATTTGCAGAGTTGAGTGAGAGAATAGAGAGGGAGAAACTTTATCATTTACTTGCTCAGCATTGATGAGGCACATAGCTAGGACCTAGTATAAGGTGTTGCATACAGACATAATAGTTATGGTGCCATCCTAAATCTAGAACTATGAAAGTATTCCATGGTACTGATGGTAATGATGATGATAAAAGTGATGACAGTGGTGATGATGATGATGATGGTGATGATGACACAGAGAAATAAAGAGACAGAATTTCCACTTACAGAGATTATAATACTTTTCACAGAGAAAATAGCATTTAAACCAGGTATTAAAGGATTGGTAGAATTTTTACAGTAGTTCTGTTGAGGGAGAGAAGTATTTCAAGGAAGGAAAAAAATGTAACTTGTTGCCCTTAATGAATTCAAAGGAATTGATTTTGTTAAGGAATAAGAATCAAGAGGATCAATGTAAAGTAATGCAACCAATCTATAAAGGAGTTAGAATGTGGGGTCATTGATGCCAGGCTGAGGAGTCTGTGGGCCTTGTAAACCCAGGAAAAGTTTTCAGATAGATGCACATGACTGGGGAGGCGAGTAAGGTGGCCTGGAGGACTGAGAGACGTTCAGAAGATCAGGCACCACGTTCCTCTTTTAGTTGTTTACTTACTAGTGACAGATCAGCAGGTGTGAAGTAAAGTGAGCTGATGTAAGAAAAATTTTAAAGATTAAGAATCTTTAATGGATGTAGAGGTGAGTCAATGAGCAGAAAACAGGACTAGCACAGAATTTATAAGCTTATTCAGAAGCTTATCTCCTCACCTTGAATATAAGTATCATCAGTTTCTTCTTCAACTGCTGCTGCTGCTGCCGCCTTCCCAGTGGGTGATGGAGCCGGGTGGTGGGGACTGGAAATGCATAGCCCTGGCCACTGCAGGTCCTGAAAGGAGATAGGCCAGGATAAGAGAGAGTGGCTAGTATAAAAAGAAATTTCTCTCATGTGAGAAGGTCGATACAGAAAAAAGCCCGTATGTTTGAATCTAAGATTTCAGTAGATTATCAATAATAAAACAAAACAAATATGGTATTTAGGGTAACATTGCTCATTTGGGAATAAAATTTCTATTATTTATCTTTTTAAATTTAAGCTTCTCATTTGAGCAACATAAACTAGTTAATTCTCTCTCCATGATCAGCTAGGCATGTATTACACTTCAATCTCCTATTGATTGATTTCCAAATCTGTGTTTTTCATTTTGTTGTCATAATGAACATTATGTCAGGTATGTAATTATATTGGACTGAGTTATTAAGAGAAATTGCCAGAGTTCCACACAAGTAATTTCAAGATTGATAAGATTATCATACATTTATTTGAAATGTAACTGTATGCTGGAGGATTATAACATTCCCATATGGTTTTGTGAGAAAGTCAAGATTAAATTAATAGTTTAAGAAACTCCTAGACTTTTGCAGTTTCTTTTTCTAAGGAAAATTATTTTCAAGACTTTATGAATTCTTATGCCACATCTGTGAGAATTGTGCAGGAAAGATTTCTATGTTTACAAATGGGGCAGTTGAAGCATTGAGTGATTAAAGGTATGGTTTTACTAAAAACATTGTAAATAATGCTTCAGTGAGCATGGAGGTGCATATAGGTTTTCAAATTATTGTTTTTACTCTCTTCAGATAAATGCCCAGAAATAAAATTACTGGATCATATGCTATTTCTATTTTTAATTTTTTTGAGAAAACTTGATACTGTTTTCCATGGTGGCTGCACTAATTTACATTCTCACCAACAGCGCACAAGGGGTTCCTTTTCTCTGCATCCTTGCCAACACTTGTTATTTTGTTTCTATTTGATAATACCCACTGTGTGAGGTAATATATCATTGAGGATTTGATTTGCATTTCTCTGATGATTAATGATGTCGGGCATCTTTCATGTACCTGTTGGCCATCTGTGATGTTTCTTCTTTGGAATAATGTCTATTCAGATCTTCTGCCCATTTTTAATTGGTTGCATGAGTTCTTTGTATATTTCGGATAGTAGACCCTTATTAAATATATATATGATTGCAAATATTTTTTCCCATTCGGTAGGCTTCCTTTTCTTTTTGTTGATGGTTTCTTTTGCTGTGCAGAAACTTTTTAGTATGATGTAGTTTCTTATTTATGTTTTGTTTTGTTGCAAAAACCAAAAACACACCAAGCTCATAGATACAGACAACACATTGGTGGTTGCCAAAAGTGAACGGTGGGGATGGGAGAAATGGGTGAAGAGAATGAAAAGGTAAAAAAAAAAATTGATTATAATATGCTTGTCATGAGTGAATGTTTCACAAGGTAGTCTTTCTTATAAGTCAGCCCTCTATCCTTCCCTGCCCCATTCAGGTCCCCCTGACCCGGGACTTAGGAACGGAAAGCACTGGGCCACCTAGACGGCCACCAGGCCCACAGGAAACGCCAGCACCACGGAGTAACAGTGAGCCAACACGGGGGACTATGCTGTTCCCTCAGCTTTCATGAATGCAATTCAATCCAAATCTATAATAACGTAATAATACTAACAGTCACTCAGAAACAGCAGCATAGCACCACACAAGAGAATTCGGGGATAAGGGACCCAAAGCCTAGAGTCCAGATCAGAGTCCAGCCCAGGGGGCAGCCGGGTGGGTGGTCACCGTCCTGTGCAGCTGAGTCAGCGGCGCCTGAGTCGGGACTGAGCGGGGCAGCGCGGTGCGGTGCTCTCCCCAGCCGCTGTCTCAGCAGTTCGTCCAGCGCTCCTGCTTCGGTGCTCCTCTGGACTGCGAAGTCACGTTGTTTCTGCAGTCCCTGATGCACGTGTGTTTCCCGGCCTGGATAAGCACGTGTTTTCCTCAGTCCCGAAAGGCACACGTGGTTTATTTCGCTCCACTCAGCGCGCTGGAGGCGTGGCGTCACCCCCAAGTCATCGCTCTACTGCGCATGCTCCAAACACGGCCTCCCTCAGTGCCCTCCTCTCAGCTGACGGACGGCGCTGCTGTCCTCTTAGTCAGGCCCACTCTCCACACAGCTAAAGCCAAAAAAAGAACAGTAGTTCAGTCTGCCTGGGCTCTGTTCCTCCCTTCCTCACTGACTTTCCTTTTACCACAGTTTGTTCTGGCCCTTTCCCCGCAGAACCCAGAGTCCGGGTCTGGGAACCCTCGTTTGAGCCTTTCCTCCGCTCTCTGGCCCCGACGTCCTGTCCCTGATCAGGGTCCGAGAGCCCTATGGCTTCCAGTCCATTCGCTTCACCTTCTCGACTCTGAAGCCAAGCTCCTGGGCAAGATTTAATAATTATTATAACTGTACTTTATTAAAATAAACATTTTCCCATGTAAATTGAAATTATTGATTGCATATTATTCTCTTCTATACTTGACCATAATTTTCCTATTTTCCTTATACCGACCTCATGTTATTTTCAACTTGTCACTATTACTAATAACATTCTGATAAATATATTTGTAAATAAAATTTTAACCATTCATCACATTACTTTTTTTAGTCAGATAGGTAAAAATAAGTGTATTAACCCAAAATGTAGCATAAAACATTCGATATAGCTAACGTGATTTCCGTAGAAAGCATGCACATAACACTCCCGCAGCATCGTACAGTGTGTCTGTCTTGACGTGTTTTGTGTTATTGTGGAAATAGAGAACAAAAAGGGAATTAGGCATAGAAAGAAGCTTTGTCAACGGGCTCCAGCGCATCTATAAAAAATATACAACAAGCATCATACTTAATAGTGACAGATGGAATACGTTCCCTTAAGATCAGGAACGAAGCAAAGATGTCCACTTCTGCCCCTTCTATTCAATGGTGTCTAAGAAAAACGTTCCTCAATGAAACGTAAGATTTATACTTTCTATTCTTCATTTATATCCAATCCCACTGCCTTGGAAACATGAACATGTATAAAGAATGTTCACACTTAACTGACTGCGGAAGTCCAGAGGACGTGAACGTTCAGTTCCGTAACAACGCGCACCAGAGGCTGAGAAGCTGGCGGGGGCTCACTTGCGAGGAAACCTCTTTCACTCCTCTCGTGTCTGCAGTCTTCCCGCCGACTCTGTCTTCTGCTTGCTCATTTTCTGGGATTTCATTTGAAGCGTGTCTTTCCCTTCTCTCTTTACAAGAGATATTCTATCTGTAAACAGAAACAAATAAGGCAAGCAGAGGAACTCTCACTTGTTAAATTTAACTACTTTTTGCTGGAGGGCTGCCTCCTGGAAGGGTTTTTATTTTTTTTTATTTTTTATTTTCTTGCCCTAAAAAGATGCTAAGTTGTTACCAAATCTCAAAACCCATTTGATTTAAATATACAAAGTTTGATGACTTAGAGTATTAGGGACTTTGAAAATGTAATTTCTTCTCAGTTATTGCCTCAGAGAAGCTACTGCTCTGTCTGTGCATTCAGTGAGATTGAATTACTATTGGTTCCTGGGGAGCCTCATCAGGTATCCACAATATCACTGTTTGTTGCCATTCATGTAATAGCCTGCCAGCCAGTGTTCAAGCCAATCCGGAGAAATTTAATAGTCTTAATGCATTATATTCTGAGGCTGTCACCTGTTTGCCAGATTCAGAATGCATCGTATGGTTTTAAAAAATAGTGAGTTGATCACAAATCTTTATTCCTAAGTCCCTAGAACTATTTCTCCAACTGAGACTATGATAAAAGTTTGACTCTTGTACTCTACATTAAGTCTGTGTTTTCCTTGAAATAAGAATTTATTTCAGTTGGCTGTGTTATTCAGAACACACTGTTTCTGTGTTTCTGCCTTTTTGATGAAATGTAGCATAGTCCCTCCAAATTTATGTCTTCTCAAATTTTATAACATCTAATTTGTTTCACTCTTTTCCTGTTCTTTTTATTATACAAAACCCGAGAAATATAATTAAAAAATATCAATAGTGTGGAAAGTGTTATGTCTCCCTCATCTTCCAAACCCCCAATGAAGCTGCTGTCACCACAATTTTTTCCTATTTGCATCATATTTCCTTATTAGATCCTTCATTTATTTTTCACATTTAATTGCAATCTTCAGTCCTCTCTTCCTGTGTAGGACATTTCAAATTTCCCTTCTGTTTATATACCACCTTATTTTGTTCTGCATCTCCCCCTTCTACACCTCCCCCACCACCTGCCAGTTTGCTTATTTTATACTTGTTTATTTTGTCATCAAGGTCTTGCCTCCAAAACTTCTTTTAAAAGCTGTTGTAGGTTAGATGACTCTATAGAAAGCTTAATTTCTTTCTCTTTGTTTTCATACTATAGGGTTAATTTTAAGAGATGATTTAAAAATATTTATCTACCTTATTTAAGATCATAGTTCTTAAACTCACCATTAAAACCCACTGGTGTGATGTGACAAGTTATAAATTGTATCAGTGATATTACTTGAGATGGTTAATTTACCATAATTTGTGAATGATTTACATCTTTTTATAGAGCAAAATATAGCTGAATGATTGTCCACAGCAGCAATTTTCTGCCAGAATGTTTAAAACTTTCAATAGTTGACTACTTAGGGTCACTGACCTCTTTTCCCTTAGACTATGAAATTAAAAAAATGAGAACAGTCAACATAACAGTAGCTATCCAGTGTGAACGAATCAAAAGTATATCTATTTTTTGTCAGCTAGGCAAAACACATATCTTTTGGTGTGCTGCAGTTTTAGTAATTAGTTTATGTGTGCCAGGAGATGAAAAAGGTTGAAAATCACTGGTCTCCAGTAATGTCTTGCTACACACTGCATTCTAATTTTATTCTAGATGCTACTTAGCATATGGAGAATTGCACAAAATCCCAGATACACCCAAGAACAACAAATCGCCCCTTTCTTGTTTCTTCCAGCTCTCATGCTCTTCTTTGTAAAAACCCACATGTGGATGTCATCTGCCATGTCTTACACTGGGGAAACAAAGAAATTACACTTTTTCTCTTTTTTTATGTTCATATATTAAACACCATCTTTACTGATGTCATTATTTTCCATTTGGTTAAAGTCTGTATCAGTAAGTACATACAGTATTTTTCGAACTACAAGACACGAATTTGGGAGGAAAATGGGGGTGCATCTTATAGTCCGAATGTAGCTTACCTGGCTTGCTGGGGGAAAAGGGGGTGGCGGTGGAGCAGGGGGTTTTTTTGTCCTATTTTCCTCCTCTAAAACCTAGGTATGTCTTATGGTCTGGTGTGTCTTATAGTCCGAAAAATACAGTAAATATCAGTTTATATTGTGAATCTACTTAGGATTCTTTGGCTCTCTGTAGCAAAAAGGAACTCACTCAAGACTGCTAGATCTCACAGGATTGATGGGTGGAGACTCAATCTTAGAAATAGGCAGATCTTAAGCACCCCTGAAAACTGGATACCAGGAGCCATAACAATGCTCTCTTTCAAGAACAGCCTGTTCTTGAATGAGTTGGGTGAGCTAGGACATGGGTGACCTGGTTCCTCTTCAAGAGATTTGGATTTCATGGTAGGAGCTCCCTATTGACTGACCTTGGGTCATGAACCTACTCCTTAGCCAGGGTTGGTCAGCTTCTCCCATTACAGTCTTACAACTCTGAACCCAGGGGAGAAGAGGTGGTTCCTCATGAACAGGAATGTTATTAGGAATATCGATCCTGGGTAGTCAAAAACAACCACCACTAGGCTAAATATCTCCAAAAAGAAAGCTCATTCCTGTTTGTGGAGAAAGTCTTTTGTCACCTCCAATTTGGCCTTCCAGAATTATTGTGTGGTGGCCTTGTGCTGCCACGAACCCCTGGGATCTAAGCACCATTAATGGGGGACAGTGGAAAGCATCAGTGGAAAGAGGCACAAGTGTCTAGTCACAGGTTCTCAGTGCAGATCCCTGAAGGCCCTGGGTAGGCAAAGGTGGATGGAGGGTTTGTCTCTCCACACATCTTGGATTCTTCATGGAGCTGCACTCAACTATGTTTTGCCACAGGTGACCAGGCAAAGTCCTAGACTTGTTGATTTTCAGGTTGGTGGAAGGCAGAAAAATACATGGAGAGCATAATTTATAGCAGAAGTCAACCCACTTGTTGCCAATGATATTAGTTACTCAGAAGTTGTGAAATAAGAACAGCATCCCATGATGAAAAAATGACTAATGAATTCTGAAGGATCTGCAAGCTGGGCTACTATATTGTATTCTAAAAAATTTGTACCCTGACTGGTGTGGCACAGTTGGTTGGGCATTGTGACACAAAGCAAAAGGACTCCTGCTCAGGGCATACACCTGTGTTGTGGGTTGGGACCCGGTTGGGGCGCGTATGAGAAGACAACGGATTGACGTGTCTCTCCCACATCGATGATGTTTCTCTCCTTCTCTCTCTCCCTCCCTCCCCCTCTTTCTAAAAATAAAAATAAATAAAATCTTTTAAAAAGTGGTCTCTTTTTGCACCACAAAGAAGTCACAAGTGGTCCAGAATGTTACTATAAAATTTTGATTTTAAACTATATTTTTCTCATTTTTAATGTAGAGTAACTTATTCAATAAATATTTATTAAGCAATGACCATGCCCATTTTATAAGCACTTCTTTTGCTTTTTAAAGTTAGCTTTTGGTAAAATTTATGCATGTAAAAATATTGATCAGAGAAAAGGATTTAGAAAGAAGAAAATCCACCCCCAGCTGCATTCCTTTTGAGTGCTAGACCTGCCGCATTGGGGCGATCACCTTGAACTCTTTTGGCAACTTCTTATTCTTCTGATGGTTACTTCCACCATTTTAATAAGTATGCCTAGGTGGCTGTTTTTTGATTGACTCATTTAAAATTCGTGTTCTGATAAATGAGGATTTGCCTAATTATACCATCATCTTCATTTTCCTAACAGAGTTATACAACCTTTTTTTTAAAATGGATTATTATGTAACTTTGAGTAATTTCATAGCACAGTTACCTCTTATTCCATAAGATTGTTTTAGATTCTCATAAATCCCACTTTGCACGTTTGTGGTATTATTGCCTCTACTATTTCCTTTAGCTCTTCTCCCTTGTGCTCACTGTAGACTTCTGTCGTCTGAACTTTTGTTTTCATACAGTCTAGGTTCAAAATGTTCACATTCTATAATTCGCATAGGCATTTTCTAATCATTATGTAGAGATTATTCACAACATATTTATATAAAAAGTATTTGCATTATTTAACTATTTAGGGCAGAGTTAGATAATACACTTAATTATATTTGCTTTGTGTAGTATCTAATTTGTCTTTTTATTTCTTATACTATTTCAATGTATCATAGCCTTTATATTTTCAGTTCCATATTCCAGCCAGCTATTCTCTTTTCTCTCTAGTAGGTCTCTCTTACCCTTTCTCTGGTCTGGGCTGATTTCTTCCTGGAACAGTTGCTCAGCTTTCCTGGGTTGGTGCCACTATTTCTTGGATTCTAAATCTTCCTTTATCTTGGTTCACTCCATTGTTTTTGCTTTAGCACATCCTTAAGTAACTGCTTAGGAAAAAGTATACATAAGGTAAAACATTCAGTCCTTGCATGTCTGAAAATGTCCTTATTCTTCCATTCCACTGAGAAGGAGTAAGTGCTCTCTGCTGGCGGCAGGCCTAGTACTAACAGTGATGCTCCCTGTTAACGTGAACAGTTTCACAAAACACCAATAGCAGACAAGGTAACTCTGTGACCATGATGGAACAAAGAAAAACAGGATCGCTCTGTAATTGTGTCTAAGTGTAGACAATAGCAAGTACACAGGGCAAACCATAAATGTCTTGTATCCCCTCTCTTAACTATCATGGGTGATGGTTGCATCCATATCAATTAAGCTTTAGACCTACCTGTCCCATTTCTCCTGACTTCTAGATTAAAATTATTAAGAACCTAATCATAGGATCATTGTCATCTCTTGATAGCACCCAAATAAAAGCAAAACCTGCTTCCTTGCACTCTTTCCAAAATCACTCAACACAAGCCTAAATCCCATAATAAGAACTGCCATAACACCCTCCTCTTACAGAAATCCCCACACTTCCCTATAAATGAGGTCTTCCTTTCTACAGCCAGAATAAATAAACCCAACCTTGTTTGACTAAAGGTATGTTCCAGTGGTTTGTAACTGGTGCACATTGACACCTTATTTAAAATTTGGTTGAATATAGAATTTTAGGTTAAAGACCTTATTGTCTCAGAACTTTGAAAGTATTGCTTTGCTCTCTGTTAGCCTCAATCTTGCTGATGGGAAATCTGGTGCCAGTCTAGTTTTTGTTCCTTGTAAATGCTGTGTATTCAGTTCCTTTGAAAACTTCGGTAATATTTATTGAGTGCTCATCATGTTTCAGGCATAAAGCAATGCATTCATCATGACTTAGCTTATTTAACCCTCACAAAAGCAAAATGAGAGAACTACTACCTGAAGTTCATGTAAATGAAGCAACTGGCTCAAGGTCACACAGCTACTTAGTGGCACAGTTGGACTTCAGCCCAGACCTGCCCTACTCTTGATCTCTAAGGCTGCACAATCACACTAATGATACTCTAGGATTCTCCATGAGCATCCTGGCATGGAGGTTCACTAGTGAAAAGGTGAAACTACTGATTAAAATCACGACTGGAGATTACATATTGCTTTCATTCACAGGCAACTTCCAATTTACAAATGGACTAGGTTTTAAAATGTCCTCATCCTTAGATTAATGTAATTTAACCTTGGGGAAAAGAAAGCCAGCAAAAAGTCCATGGAGGATAAAATATGGTAAACTTTTTTCTATACACACAAAAGTTAGAATCATTTTGAAACATACATTCTTCACTAGCATGCTGGACCATAAGACAAATTTACTTTATAAAAACCTAGAATTTTCACTTAAAATGAACTAAGAACCTGTGTGGTGGTGTTGTTATTTTGGTATTTAAAATGCAAGTATTTGGTTATAACAAATAAAAACGCAAAGCTGTCAAAGAAATCAACGTTGATATAATTAAAATACAAGAGGCCCATAAAAGTGAAGGTGGGGCTGGAAAATGGTTGCCAGAAGTAGATCTTTGATGATGAAATCTCTGCATCTGAAGCTCTCATCAGGTTTTCTGGCATATGTGCAAAATATGAACATAGAGATTGTGCAAAAGCTGGAAAACTACTCAACTCTCATCAAAGTCTCAGCAATCTTAATTCATCTCTTTCCTCATTCATGTTTCCCATGTATTCACAAAAAGGAACAGCAAGTGGCCAGAGCCAGTATTACTCAAACCAGTTGCTGCAGTTTTTAGCAAGAGGAAGACTTCCATAGCAATCAATTTGAAGATGTAATGACTTTCCAGTGGAGGTGAATGGTGCTCTACTTGGCTTTACTGTGGTCAAAAAGGAAGGATATAGGTTTTGGAATACAGATCTCGGCACAAACAATATAAAACCACTCCACTGGCTTTGAACACAGCTCATGTCTTAGATAGTGATTCTTTCAGAAACTGTAGATCAATTCTTTCATCACCTCCTATCTCAAAGGGGCTTTTTAAAAATATGATAGTTCTTGTCAGTCAGAACCCAGTGTGGGATATTATTGCAGAAAATTTTGCGTGTGTGGGTGTGTATAGGAAGAGATTTCCAGAGCACCTGTTTCCATTTCATAGTCAGCTGGTAACTCTAGAGGATGTTGCGCATAAGTGAAGTTAGAGATGGAAGTAGAGGTGAGCATCAGGGCATCTTTGTGAGCATTGATTTGCTGTGTTCCCTAGTGACTGAGAAAGCTCAGTTTGAATGCTAATAAAGCTAGCAGCTTCTCTTAATCCTCAACTGAATGCACATACTGATTAGTAAAACAAAGTAACTTCTGCAGCCATTATAGGCAGGTCAATTGACCATGTTTTATCCACCACATTAGTAGAAATACAAAATACCTGAAGGAAGGAAAAGAAAAGAGTGAATAGCCTGAATCCCATACTATTTTGTTCTGTGGAGGAAAATTTGCAAGGAGTTTTCTTCCCCCAAGAAAAAAATCATTATCATTTCTACTGATCCTTTAGGTGTCTGCATTAGCAGGTTTTCTTTTGCTGTCCTGGAGGCATCTTGGGATTCATAAGAAAGAAAAATATGGGCTTCTGGCTAAGATAGAGGTGTAGGTAGATACACTGTGCTTCCTCGAACAACCAAAACAAAGACAACAACAATTTTAAAAACAAAAAACAACCAGAACTGCCAGAAAATAGAACTGTATGGAAGTCCTACAACCAAAGAGTTAAAGAGAAACATTCATTCAGATTGGTAGAGGGTGGAGACAGGTAGCTGGGGGGCAGAGAGGATGGGCAGCAAGGTGGTGGCTAGAGGACTGGGTGGGTGAGGTGGCAGTTCATGGACTGAACAGTCCCACATTTGCATGAAGATAAACCAGGAGGAACAAGTGGGGAGCAAGAAAGACTGCCCAAGCCAGGGTTCCAGTGGGGGGAAATAAAGCCTCAAAACCTCTGGCTATAAAAACCTGTGGGTGCTTCGGTGGTGGAAAAAACTCCCAGCCTCACAAGAGAGTTGGTTGGAAAGACCTATGGAGGCCTAGAATGTACACAAACCCACCCACCCAGGAATTAGTACCAGATGGGCCCAATTTGCTTGTGGGTAGCTGGGGAAGTGACTGAAAGCCAGCAGAGAGAGGAGCAAGCACCATTGTTCCTTCATGGTCCCCTCCCCCACATACAGTGCCACAAAGTAGCAACCTGGGTTGTCCCCCACTGGCGAATACCTAAGGCTCCACCCTTTAAATGTAACAGCTGCACCTAAAGCAAAAAAAAAAAGGCCTAAATGAAAGAACAGATCAAAGCTCCAGAAAAAATACAACTAAGCAATGAAGAGATAGCCAACCTATCAAGTGCAGAGTTCAAAACACTGGTAATCAGAATGCTCACATAAATGGTTAAGTATGGTCACAAAATAGAGGAAAAAGTGAAGGCTATGTAGAGTAAAGTAAAGGAAAATATACAGGGAACCAACAGAGAAGGGAAGGAAACTGGGACTCAAATCAATGATTTGGACCAGAAGAATGATGGAGAATGATGGATTTGCACCTTGTTTTTTACATCAAAGTCAAAGAATAATACAGAAAGGGGTTACAAGAAATCTCTGAGACTGGATAAAAAGTAAAACAAATAGACACTTTTTTTATATGATGGGTATAGGATAGTTAAGAATGAACATTTACAACACAAAGAGATGGTACCTGGGAAAGAAGATACCAATACGTGCTTCTGTAGTCTCCTGTTCTGGTGGGAGATTGTGCCCTGAGGGGTCTGGAGAAAGAGGATTACTCTGAAAAAGCAGTGGATAGTAAAAGACAATAGACAGGATCAGGTAAGGTAAAGGTTGACCTTGTTTAGGAAGATCCTGAGACTACCCACCCTGACTCACTTTTAGGAAGGAAGTTTAAATTTCAGACCATCCTATGTGGTTACTTTAGGTCTCTGAGTTGGTGAGGCCACTAAGCAGGCCTCCCTGAGCTTGTCAGGTTTAATAGGTGGCCCCTTTTTTGTCCGCACTAACAAAAAACACAACAAACAAAACAAACAGAATGGCAAAAGCTCCGTTTTCTCAAAGAATAACTAAATCATTTTGCAAAATTAAATAATAATTGTTATTGCTATGAAGAGAGTTGTGAAGGTTAATTAATAGAAATCTGACTTAAATTAGAGTTGGAAGGGCTTGCTGGGGAAGCTGTCATGCCCTCCTACTCATTGTCAACTACCCTAAACAGGAAGAGACAAACTATCTCCAAGAGGAAGTTTTTCTTCTCTACCTCTCAAGCAAGAAGAAGGAGGATCTTCTCCTCACCTGTCAATCACTCAGCCAATGAAAAGACTGTTAGCCCTCAGCTGATGAAAAGCCACACTTTGAACTCCCAGTGTCCTCCAATGAACTCTTTGTTTACAACAGCCCTCTCAGCTCTCCCTTTCCTCTATAAAAAACATTTCTCTCCTTTGTTCCCTGGACTTGAGCAAGCTTTGCCATTAGATCGTATGTGCCAAATTGCAATTGTTTGTTGTTGCCGAATAAAATCATTTTGTGACAGAAATATCTGGCTCTCTGTGTGTTTCAGGTCAGCATTTTTTGGTGTCTTCTAACGTGAGGATCCAGAGAAGACCCCAGACAACTCTGAGGCTGGTGAGCATATGGGTGCGGTACTCACAGAGCCAACTGAACTCAGTGTTTCCTCTCCAACCCTGGAATTTGAGGATAAGTCTTCATTCTGGATCCTAACTTCTACTCTGCATTTGGAAGATCTCCAGGCTCTACGTGGGATCTACTTTAAGTCTTTGTCCTTCTGGTTAAGGCCTTGTTTTGTCTGTGAGTACACAGTTGGCACTTCCACCAGACTTTCTTGAAATCAGGCTATTCCACTGGAATTATATGAGCTTTTGGTTCATTTTCTTTTGGACTGGGCTGTTTCTACTGAAACTGTTACTAGCCATTGGTCTGATTCCTTTTGGAACCAGGCTGTCCCATTGGAACTGTGCCATTCAGCCTTTGGCCTGACTCATTTGGAAGAAGGCTGTTCAACCGGGACTGTACTGTTCAGCCTTTTGGTCCAATTCCTTTTGGAACTGCACTGCTCCTACTGGAACTATGCTTTTCAGCCTTTGGTCTGAATTTTTGAAATTGGACAGTTCCTAGTAGAACTGTGTTGGCATTTGGCCTACAAATTGTTTAGACTTTTGCTGTAGGAAAGAAAAAATCCTTGGAAAAATGGGATCCCAGTTATTTAAATACTTTGAGGGTACCCCCAACTTTGGGGACCTCCCAGCTGGTTTTATGTTTTAAAAATGTCCCTCATCATGTACATTTCTAACTAAATGGACCAATTTTCCAAAGTTATTTAGAACACCAATGGCCGTTATGAAAAACTTTCAAACCCTTCAAATGCAGCTTTTCTTAAAAACAAATTGGACAATGATAATTTGAAAATTTTTCAAAACTGAATGAAACACTGATTTTGACTGGAATTTTGAGGCTTCTAAATAATACCAGTACTCTAAAATTACCTCCTTGCAAAATAAAATTTTTTTAATTGAAGCAAACTAACAGTTAAAGAAACATGTTTCTCACCCCAACTTCTTTGTCTCAGGCTCTACCTCTGGCACCATCATCTTTCTCTCTCCTTTATTTGAAGCTCCACCTTTGGTGCTATCTTTCTGCTCTGAACCTTTCCCCACTCCTTTCTTCTTTGAACCCACCAGGAATTCCCTGATATAGGGAGATCTGGCCAGATTGTGGGGCAGAGAAGGGGTCCAGTAAGGGGAGGGCCCTGAGAGAGTACAGGGGAGTCTGTGTTCCCTGGGTAAAGAGAAAACACCCAAAGCAGCATGGCAACATTGTGATGTCCCTTCAAACCAACCTAGAATGGTGCGTAACAACAGATTCCCCACCCGGGTGGAGATGCAGAGCAGGAGGAAGAGTTGTACAGGCTGGCAAGCATGAAGGATGAAGGGAAAAGCCCTCCTACTCCCTTCCAGAAAATGGCAGCAAGGGGAGGTGCTGATCTTCCAATCTAGCCTGGGGGAAGGAATTCCCATCGGTCACACCAGAGCAGGATTGGCAAGGATGGTTCCAGGCTGCATCCTTGTCCTACTCTTCCTCTGGGATCTGCACACGGATGCACGAGCTGGAGTGCTCACCAGCCCCAGGGGCTGGGAAGCCTCAGGCACTGGGACTGCATGGATGGAGCCTCTGCGCAACTGGCTTCAGCAGTTGGCAGCACCCCCATGCCCCTGGAATGGAAATCAACCTCTGAGTGGCAATGGTGGTGCCAGCCCCACATACAAGGACTTCAGGAAGGGAGGCTGAAGCCGGAGAGCCATCTACTTAGCAGCCTTGGGCTACAGATAAAGATGGAACGAGATGTTTGGACACTATTTCTGGTTCTGAGGGTGGCTGGGTTTTGTTTGTGTGAGATTGGCCTGGACCCTGGGAGTCTCCATCCCCCCAAATGGTGCAACATCTTAACAAAGATCTCTTTCCTTCCCCACCAACCTTTGTCTTATACCTGTGTTCGGCAGTGGGCACCCAAACCCCACTTTTGTTTGGTAACAGCCCCTTTAAAGTTAAACCTTTTGAGGATATGTGAAAATCTTCAAGTTTTTTTTGTTCCCAGGATTAAGACTGAATTGTAATCTATAGTTAAAAGAATTTCCTAAAGTAACTGAGGACTCCCATAGGTTTGCTAAAGAATTTATCTTAGTTATTCAAAACCAACCGATTTCTCAGATTTATGTCAATTAGTCCACATGCTTGTCTGTGAGGATCAAGCCAAGCATAAGATGAAACTTGCCTGACGTGGGAACATCCTGAAAGGGATTTAGCAGAACAAACCTCTAATTTTTGCAAAATGCTAGAGCGCTCGTTGAAGACTTCCACTAAACATTACAGCAGCTTTCTTAAAGCTTGTTGATTAGAGCAAAATTTGGGCTTGCTCAAAATAGTCTGATGAATCTGTTTATGACTGTTATAATTGACTTCAGGTTGCTTCCAAAGGAAATCCTGGCCTTCCTTCAAATGTTGAATCCACCTGAGTAGCTTTTAAGTCCATGTTTATTAACAGGCTGAACTGAGATCTTTCTCTTTCAGTAAAAAGGATCAGGATGAAATGGGAAATTATGTGCACTACAAATTTGGTTATATTGGCAAATCAGCTTGCTCCCACCCAAATGAGTCAGTTAAAAGGAAGACTGCTAAAATTACAAGTTTTCAACTCTGGTAAATGAAAGTCTCTGTGTAAAGCCCAAACTCTCCCAAATTCTGCTATTTTTACAAAAAGCTAGGACATTGAAAAAGATTGTCACAAATTTGAGTGCTTCAGGTACCTTCAGCCTTCTAACCAGCCCTTCTAATGTCCTGCTAATTCCCAATGATAGGGCTCCAGTGAGCTGCAGAGGTCCTTCCCAGTCCTTCCTCGTTATTGACTCGGGGAAAGCACTCTCCAGATTGGCAGTGAGTCTCTCTGTGTCCTTATTGACACCACAACCACACTCTTGGTGCTCAATGCTATAAAGCAGCCTCTGCCTCAGAGAACTAAAACTGCTCCAATAGTGGGGATCTCTAAATAAATCTCAAGAAGTTACTGTCTCTGAACCTGTTTTTGTCTAAATCCTTGGAGATCTACTTTTTCCTTACTTTCTCTATGCTTATTTATTTATTAGGCCAAGATGTCTTAGAAAAGTGTCATGGCAGAATTTCTTCTTCTCAAAAGGAGGAAATACTTCTAGAATTTGACAGTAGCCAATCAGGTAAATTAAATGACCCTTCAGCATCTTTTATTTGCTCCATTTCTGATGACACTATAGCTGCATCTATAGTTGTTGTATCAGCCAGTCTTTATGACCAAAATCTTCAACTGCTGTTGGCAGTATTCACAGCATACTTCCTATCACTATCGAAATAGATCCCTCAAAACCCCTTCCAAGAATCAATTAATGTCCTGGAGGTAAAGAAGCCCTTTGAGGCATAAAGCCCATAACAGAAGATTGTGAGACTCAGGGCCTCATTATCCCTTGCACTAGTGCTGTAATGCTCTTATTTTACCTGTTAGAAAACTCAAGGGCCAAGAGTAGAGGTTTGTCCAGCACTTCCCAGTAATAAACAACATTATTATTCTTTGACACCCTGTTGTTTATAACTCTCAAATGTTACTAACATCCATCCCAACTGAATATAAATTCTTGCTGTAATTGATTTACACAGTGCATTCTTTAGTATGCCAGTTGATGAAGCTAGCCAATACCTGTTTGCTTTCACTTGGGGAGGAAAACAATTCGCCTGGACAGTAATGCTTCCCGGATTTACTGAGTCTTTATTTCTCACAAATCTTGAAGACTGATCTGGGTGACCCAAAGGTTCCTGGGTGCTACTTCGTTGCAGTATGTGGGCAACTTGCTTCTTTGCTCTTCTTCCAAAGTCTTCTCACAGGAAGACAGTATCCATTTGTTAAATCTTTTATGCTTTAAGGTAGATAAGTTTGAAAAAGAAAATACAGCTTTCCCAACCCTAGGTTTAATAGTTGGGGGCACTTGATATCAGAAAAAGACTGCATCTAGATCCAGATTGGTTTCATGGTGTTTTATGTCTCCCCAAATCCCCGAGTAAGCATCAACTGTGAGGTTTTCTTGGGCTAGTCGGTTATTGGGGAAATTGGATCCAAAATATTTCTCTTATGGCCAAACCCCTGAATGTTTTACTAAAGAACAATAACCCTGACCCAATTTCATGAGAAGAACAGGACAACAAAGCCTTTAAAGTCTCAAATGAGAGGTTAATGAACGAAACTGCCGTTGAGCATCTCAACTGATTCCCTTTCATATGTGGAGTGGAAAAGAAAGCCCTTGGGGTACTCATCGAAAAACCTGGGGACCGCCATTTACCCATGTACAGCCAGCAACTGAACCCTGTGGCATGGGGATATCCCCCTTGCCTTAGAGCCATCACTGCCACCACCCTTTTGGTTAAGGCCACTAAGGAAACCACTGTGGGATCGCCTTTAACCATCTTTGTAGCCCACGCAGTAGAAGCCCTCCTGAATTCTCATCACACTCAGCATTTTTCAGTCAGCCATTTCACCTCCTATGACATAGTTTTGTTAACTGCTGCTCACATAATTCTTTCATGTAACAACTTTAACCCTGCTACTCTTCTCCCCTCTGTTACCGATGAAGCCTCTCATGAGTGCATAATGCGGGTGAATCACCGTCTGACCTCTCATGATGATCTGCAGGAAACTCCTTTGAGTAATTCTGACTTTTAATAGTTCGCTGAAGGTTCTTACTTAAAAGATGATAATGGCAAATATTGAGCTGGATATGTAATGTCAACATATTTGATGTAGTTAAAATAGCACCTTTGCCTTTGGCTACTATGAGCCAACAAGCTGAATTTTATATGTTCACATGGTCCTGCCCTCTAGCTAACTGCTATCATCTGTACTAGTTAGTAGAAGATATACTTTCAAAGCGGCGCTTGATATTGGAATGCGGGGGAAGCAACATGGGTTTCTTACTTACAGGGGAAATAAAATTTAAAATGGCCCATATGTTCAGGGATTACTGGCTACTATACTTTTGCCTGCCACTTTAGCTATTACTAAGATCCCAGGCATTCTAACCATGACTCTCTGGAAGATACCAGAAGTGTCCCTGCTGATGCTTCCTCGAGGAATGCTGCCCTTAAAGGAATTGACTGTGTCGGACCTCTGTCAAGGCCCACTAGGATATTCCCCCAAATGATAACTTCAAAAAGCTGGCTAGAGTAGCTCAATAATTGGCCTCAGAGAAGGAAAAACAATATTGAAAATCTGGTTGTTGCTTCATAAAAAATGAAATCTCTGTTTCGGGACAAACAGCTACCCAGTCCTGCTAGAGACTCTTAAAATTCCCAATCTTAACTCTTGTAAATTGATTGAACCTTTGGGCCACTATAAAAAAATGACAGCATTCATGAGTCAGTGTTAGTGGGAGAATATTAATAAGGCTGCAGGAAGCGCCTACCTCACTTTTCCCTCTTGTCCAAGGAACAACCCAGGGAAGCCAGTTCACACTGTTCCCAGATATTTTAAATTGCCTAATGGACTAGTCAAGGTTTGGAAAAATGGATTTCAGATAGCTTCTCCTGTCTCATGGATATAAATATGTCTTAGTCATGGTCTGTATGTTTTCTCATTAGACTGAAGCTTTCCCAGTAAATAGGCTCCCGCCTCTTCTGTGGCTAAAGTCTTTTTGTAAAAGATTATACCTACCTGGGAAATGACTCTCAGCCTCATAGGGGTTGAGAAACCTGTTTTCCCAGGCAGGACCTTCAACAAGTCTGTGCTATTTGGACAGTTTTACAATACTTTTACTGTACTTAACCGCCCTCAATACTCAGGTAGAGTCAAATACACTAATGGGAATGTTAGGAATCAATTGGCAAAATTCATACAAACCATCCAAATACCTTGACCAGAGGCACTGCCATTGGTCCTTCTAAATCTCAGACCCACCGCCTTTGGAACTCAAACTCTTAACTTTTGAGATAGTTACAGGGTGTCCAATGCCCTGGCCCCTGCCTCTTTTGATCTACAGCGGGTAAAAGGAGAATGTCTTCATTTTCCTTTGACAGGCCCCTATCAGGTAATGCTAACTAACTCCTATGTTACCAAACTCCAGAGACTAGACCCCCAGATTTGCATGACACAAGCAAAGAAAGCACCTAACCCTGACTGAATGTGCAGACCATATGGTGAATTGAAGAAGAAAATTTCCTGAAATTGAAGCAGATGGCATCTGATAAGAGCTATCCCAAGGTATTCAGACCAGGTCTGCTAGGAGGTTTAAAATTCACAGAGTCTATCTTTAATTTAGATTATTAATCAACTCTGGGTTCTTATCCAAATTCATAGTTTCTGAATTTGCAACCTACAGACTGTATTCTCAATAAGACATCCTGTTCCAGTTTCTTTTCAGATAACAACACTATTTAATTGCTTCATGTTTTATTCCTATATTGTGTCATCCCAAACTGCTTGTCTAATTATTTTCAGGTCTGATTGTACCTTTGATTCACTATTCTAAGACACAGACTTTAGATGGGAAATGCTTGAGAATTCTAACCCTTCCATGTTACTCAAATGTGATCAGTACAGGTTTCCAGTCTGTGCAGGGTTTTTTTGTTTGTTTGTTTTTTGACATGGTACAAAACATCCTTTCTGGCATCAAGGGACAAAAGGCCACTGAATCTGGAAAAACCTAACTCATAATCAGTGATGCTTTCAGAGAAAAATCTTGTTCAAAAGGAGGAACTATGATTAATAAATAGAAATCTCATTTAAATTAGAGTTGGGAGAGCCTGTGGGGAACCTCTCATGTCCTACCATTTATTTGTCAACTAAGCCAAATAGGAAGAGACGTGCTTTCCACCACTAGTAGGAAGATTTTTTTTTTTCCACTACTCTAGGAGGAAGAAGTAGGATCTTCACCTCTCCTGGCAACCACTCATCCAATGAAAGACCTACAACTCAGTCAATGAAAAGCCACTACACTTTGAACTTTGTGTCTTCTAATGGACTCTTTGTTTACAATTCCCACCTATCAAAAAAAGGTCTCTCCTTTCTTCTCTGGACTTGAGTGTGGTTTGCCATTAGACTGCCTGTGTCAGATTAAAATTATTTGTTGTTCCCAAATAAACCCATTTTTACTGGAGAAATACCTGGCTGTTTATGTTTAAGATCAACAGAGTTGCAGCCCAAAGTATGCCCCTCTGATAGTCATCTCCGTTGTTGAAGCCCAAAAGTCAGAGTGAAGAGACAGTTACTTCATCATGTGCCATGCAGTGAGGTTACTGCTAGTGAAAGATGGTGCGTTCTTGCTCAATTTTTGGTTGAACCATTGTTATGTAATTATTCAAATTTCACAAAACAGTCTCTTTAGATTTACTCTAACTCAGTGGCCTTTATTTTCCTGGATAAGATGCCACTTGTAATCTTACTTTACTGTCCTTATATAATTTTCCTTTTTGAAGTAGATGATTTGTCCAATAAACCTACAACTAGTAGAGTAGAAAGGTGTCCAATATCAGGTGCAAGAGAGCTGTGAATAGATTATTGCTGGGTTAAAATCCAAACAACTGTCTAACCATGGCCTTAATTTTAATATCTTTAAAACAAGGTTATTAATAATTTGTACCTCATGGGGCTATTGTGGGAATTTAACTGAGGTTATATAAAGTGGTTAAATTGTGTTTGGCATAGATTAAGTGCCAAATAAATGAATTGAGATTCACCCTTCAATCAGGGTGAATGAGCTTTAAATACAACACAGATGATAAGTATGGGCTTAAGTAAATTCAGATTTAATTAACTGTCAGCCAAGTTAAAACCTGCAGTAGAACCTTAATGAGTGTAGCACACAGCTGTTGGTAACTAACTGTGGAGGCTCCAGAAAGTGGACCATTTGCTTCTAACACCTGCTTTCACACTTTTCCTAAAGCTGGGGTTTAAAACAGGTGCCGTAACCTCTAAACTAACAACCAAAGTTGTTCTTTCTGAGCAAAGAATTTTGTTTTATTAGGAAAAATCAAGTCAAGCTTTTTCATATTTAAAATATGGTTGCTTTTCAGTCAGTTACTAACACAATAAAAACAACTGCCACGTATGCCCAGGGGAATTGAAGATGTCTTCATGAGTATTCTCTTGATGAGGAACCGTCCAGCTGTCCAGCGGGGTCTGTATGTTGTGGAGTCGAAGAACAAATTCACATGAACTGCAAAGTCCTGTGGAGAAAAAGGGACGGCCCAGCCATTCTCTGAGTGAGAGAGGTCCCCGACCCTTGCCTGGACAGGTGCTTATTGCTTTTCTGGGAGCATTACCTCAAGGAATGTCTTCATTCATCAATGTCAGGCAGTAATGGTCAAACAATAGATAACATTCAAAAAACTATGAGGGCTTATTCTGAGTCAGGGTCAGATAGCTAAAGGGTCATAAAACTTTGAGAAACAAACTCATTTCATGCTTGGACTCTTATCAGAAAATTGAAGACATTCTCAGCAAAGCAGGTTTCACAGGATTTTATGCCATCTTTCTTAGGCCTGATCACCCCGGGGAACCACCCATTCCTGCCCAGGGCTGCACAGCCCTCCAGCATTGTTTCAGGCTTAAGTCAGGCAGGGAAGTAAGGCAGCCAAGTGATTAGGAGACTTCTCGCAGACAGAATGAGGACTCAGGCTATGTCAAAGCTGAGGGGCGAAGGTCCATCACCCCCTTTTTCTATAGCCCCCCTGCCCAAGTCCTTCCTTGAGTATTCATGACCGTGCCTGTCTTAGGTCACCCTCCCTTGAGGAACCTTACCTGTCATTGGCTAACCAGTCATCCACCTGGGGCCAAGCAGGGTGAAGTAAAAGGGATAGAGGTGGAACCCCTACCAGGAAGATAAGCTTTGTCTCCTTAGTGGCTTTTGGTCCTGAGGTCTCTTACTCAGCCTTAGCCATGGGGGGTTACAGCTTCTGAAACCAGGCAGGGCAGTTCCCAATATTCTCTCACATTTGAAAACCCTGGACAATGGTTCTAGCTGATGGTAGCAGATTTCTGAGTGGACCACTGAGATACCTCAGTAACTATAAACAGCCTCTTTTACGTTTGATTTTCTTCCCAGCATCTCAAAGAGTTAACAGAAAGGGTATAGGTTTTTCAACTCTCATTACCCCAGATAGCCTGGGGTGACTTCATGGTTAAGAACAAAGCTATTTGAAGGCCTGATACACAGTAAGTATATATTAAATATTTGTTGAATCATGAATCTTCATGAATCTTTTAGTCTTTCCCAATCAGAAAATATCCATATTTCCAATCTTATGTGCTATATCACCCTATTAAAATCACCCTTGTCTACCATCTAATCAGATGCTGTAGAAGGTTCCAGCCTGCCAGCAAACCCCTGGTGGTATGCTTCCACAAAACCTGGAGAACTCACAAATGAGGGATGTGTAAAGCATATTCCTCCTGGTAACATAATTCTCTGCAATTCCTTAGAAGTCTAAGGTCCTGCCTCAGTGGTTAGAATTCACTAGAACTGGACAAGATGAAAATACATTTGTAAGTACCAAAACCCCCAAAACATCATTGCAAAGTTTCTTTTCTCTTTTATAGATGTTGTTGGAATCTAAGCATTGCAATAAGACTGCCTTCTTGCTACTGAGTAAAATCTGTAAGAGAAAATTGGATTCCATTAAAGTATGAGGTGTTCCGAACACTCATTGCTTTGGTCTCACTTGAAAAACAGCTCTCTTACTGCTTAGAGATATATTAAAGTCCCTCCCCTGTCAATTTCTTAGGTTGCAACTAAGCCAAGAATGAAATTCACTGTAAGTTGTAAGTAACAGAAGATCTTTGTCATAAATACCAGAGAATTATTATGGGGAAAAGTTACATTTTATCAGCATTTTTCAAAGGTTGTTCCTCTTTATGCTTTTCCCCCTAAGTGAAAAAAGTTCATTTCTAGCCTTCAGTAAGGTCTTTAGTGGCCTGGTCTAGGTTGAGACATGGAGCCAAGCCTAAAAGTTTGCAAAGAGCTTGGAAATTTGTATCTGGGGAGATAATATGCAAATGACCTGAGATTTAGAGATGTCATATAATGACAAATTATGATGTTATGGCTTTTAGGGTATACATTGCTTTGTCACATTTCAAGTACTGACACCTTTCAAAATATATCCAGAATCTTGATGTTTACATTCCCATCAGTAAACATTCTCCAGGTAGCCAGATATAAAGTTTGTTGGGTTTTTTTTCCTTCAAAATCTTCAATTGCCCTTCACATTTGTGTAGCATTTTCTCACTTTCTTTAGTTGTCATCTTCTACATTTAATTTGCACTAAATGAACCTAAGGATGGAAAGTGATAGGGAAGAAATAAATAAGGACTAACACAATCTTTAATGATATTAAGGTTATTGATTTAAATACATGAGTGCCAGCAGAGGCTACCTCCTCATTATAAAACCACTGCTCATATGTTTCCACATTAAGGCAGTCTAACTAATATTAAATTTGGTTCTTTAGAAATAATGGAGGTAAATGGGTTCATGGCTGTTAGTTAGGTTATAATTTCACATTTAGGAGCCTCATGATACTCCTGAAGAGTACTGAGAAGTAAGTCATTTACAATGTCGTTCTGGGACAGCTTGTTTGATTGAGTGTGATTGTAAGTGTGTTTGTGCACATGAGAGCACACTCACATGGCAGAATTTCTTAGAGGAGTATTTATCCAACCCCCGCAAAGTAAGCATACTTAAGTTCATCTAGTGATATAAAGAAAAATTGCATTATCCTTTATTTTCTGAAGGAAACAGTGAAACTCTCCCTGCCCCAGGTTAAATTCTTTGCATTAATTTTAACAAACAAACAATAATCAAACATTTAAACACTTCAAATTTTATTGGGCTCCTTAAATATTGTGTCTGAAAAGAGATTTTAAAAATATACCTCGTAAACAAAAATGTTTTATTTATTTAACTATTAATAATTAGATAAATAATTTTATTTAAATATTAAATTTGTTAGTCACTATTAAGACCTGATGAAATAGCTTATGTTATGTGGAATAAGCTACTTATTTTTTGTTGTTGTTTTTTCTCATATCAGGTGAATCAATTTTGCTTTTCCCAGTCAGAAAATTCAAGGTTGTCTTACACTCGGTAAGACGTGTTGATATCTTTCTTCATTAGAATTTTTTACACATATATTTTTTCTTCCCATTTTCCTATATTATTATCTAGGTTTTTAATACCTCAACACATCACTGATTCATAAACTCTCATCTGATCTCAATGACTGCAATTCTTTTTTGAATCTATTTTCTAAAATTATGACCAAATGCATCTTCCTGAAAAACTGATCCAAAATAATATCTCTGGCAGACAAACAAACAAAACCAACTACATCTCTTCAATGATGTCTCTAGCTGGGAGATGAAATTTAGACTTCTCTAAAGTTCCCTAAAAACATGCCCAAAGTAATTTTTCCTAACTTATTTCTTTGGGGCTTGAACTCTCTAACCAATCCAGACTGATCTGTCCAGTGATTCTCCAATTTGTCTAGAATATCAAAGTTTGTACATCTTACCTGTTGTTTTTCATCTAGTTGAATTCAAAGAGTTATCAGGAAGATTTGCAGGGTTTGCTCCTGGAGGAAATCCGGTGATAGGGCCATAAAACCATTACTGATCACATTATGAGTAAATAAGCTAAAAAAAGCATAAAGGGTGAAAGAATACAACTTTCTGTACAGAGAAGGCTAAATTTGTGGTGGGGAAGACATGGAGATTGCGACTGAGTGCTAACTCGTGGAATGAGTACAATGACTTACTACTAGATAAGGAATATGTAGAGCAAAGATTAAAGGTTGTATCCGTTTGCTAGGGCTGCCTTAACAAAGTGCCACAAACCAAGTGGCTTAAACATCTGAAGTTAATTGTCACATGCTTATGGAAGATGGAAGTCTAATACTGAGGTGTCAGCAGGGTTGGTTCCTCTGAGAGCTATGAGAGAAGGACCAGTTCCAGGCCTTTCTCCTTGGTTTGTACATGGCTGTCTTTTCTCCTTTTCACACCATCTTCTCTCCATGCATATATCTGTCACTCTGTCCAAATTTCCTGCTTTTCATCAGTCATCTTGGATGGGAGCCCACCTTAATAATCCCATTTTAACTTGATCACCTCTGCAAAGACATTACTCCAAATGAGGTTACATTTCGTGGCATTCTGGGAAAATGTATCATAAATTAAAATAGGTAGAGAAACAGATCATTTCATCACTTACCATAAATAATTTTATAATTTTTGGACATTTTAACTTGTCTTCCATGCTGATTTTTTAAAACCTTCACCAGAGAATATGTTTATTTATTCTTAGAGAGAGAAGAAGGGGGGAGAGATAGAGAGACAGAGAGAGAGAGAGAGCCACACACACACAGAAAAAGCGCTGACCAGAGATCAAACCCAAAACCTAGGTATGTGCCTTGATGAGGGGTTGAACTCGCAACCTTTCAACCAACTGAGCCACCTGGCCAGTACCATGCTGATTTTTTATGTCAATGATCATTGCAAGTGGCAATAAAATTAGACATTTCCTGCTCGTAGAAATTTAACCAATAATTGCCTTCATCCCACTTTGATTTCTGTTAGCAACTAAAGTATTACAGGCCCTGAAGATAAGGAGGTAGAGATAAAGGGCTTCCTCTCAGCAATACTTCTAGGGCCAGAAAGAGTAATATTCTTGGGTGTCCTTGCAGCCACAGACAGCAGTGAGGTAAGAAAAGGCTATGTGTATGTGTAATGGAAAACTATAGAGCACAGAACCTGGAGCAAGGCAGGCGGTCTGCCCTTGGTCAGCACAAACATCACTTTTCATTCTCATGAGTAAAACAAATGGTGTCCTTACACCTAATTTTCTTCTCACGGGCTCACAAAGGAGAAAGACTGTGCCAGACCTCTAGAATTCTGCTGTTTTTAAAGTAGTGATAATAAAATATATGCACACTGTGGTAAGAGGTATGTCACACCACTTTAAAAACAAGACTCAGCGGGGGCAGGGAGAGAGCTGCATAAATATTTTTTCACTGCATAACAAATAACCACACATTTAGTGACTTACAATGCCTGCTTTTTATCTCACATATTCTGTAGGTCAGAAATTTGGTCACTACACAGATGGGGATCCTCCGGTCAGGGTCTCCCAGGCTAAAACCGAGATGCCTGTGGGGCTGGGTTTCCATCTATAGTTCAGAGTCATTCCAAGCTCATCCAGGCTGTTTATTTGCTAAATTCATCTTCTTACGGTTGTAGGACTGAGGGCCCTGTTTTCATGCTATGTGTTGGCCAGGGATTGCTCTCAGTTTCTAAGAGTTACCCTTGGGCCCGAGCAGAAGGACCTTCTCAAAACATGGCAGCTTGCATCTTCAGAGCGTCAGGAGAACCTTTCTAGCCTGTTACAACTGAGTGTTGGTATAATGCAACACAGTCATTGGCGTGACTGTCCGTCATGTTCACAGGTTCTGCGCACACTCAAGGGGAGGGGATCATTACACAGGGTGTGTACATACCAGGTGATGGGACTATGGGGGGCCACCTTAAAATTATGTACATCACAAAAGCCAATGAAAAGAAATACTGCAATATCATTAGAAGACCAGACTACAGCATAAGGTTTTGTTTTCAAAACTCTTTCTAAAAACCAAAAAGATTGTTTTTGTATATAAACACTATAAACCCTTGAAGGTTATAAGATACTGTGGGAGGGGAGGGCTGAGAGTTGTGGGGGCAGAAGGAATGCAGAACAGATGTAATTATTGTTGTAATTAAAATTCCCTTCTCTTGCATTTTCCTATTATATTCACTGTTCAAGGTCTGACCCTGAATTTTGCTGGTAGTAAAGTTTCTGTAAAAGTTTATTTTTTAATTAAAAACCAAAAACTTGGGTGGAGTGGGAAAAATGAGGCATGATATGAGATCCTGTATGCAGGCTCTTTCTCTGAGACCTGGCTCTGTGGCCCTATCTGCAGCACAGCCTTTGCGCCGGCCCTGCCACTGTGTGCTTCTGGGCTTGTCTGAGTAATTTTCTAGGCAGATAGAAAGGTCGGTCTCCTATGCCTATGGGACAAGATAAATTCTCCCTCTCTTTCCCAGGAGTAGGTGTAGTTGTATGAGTGTTCAGCGGATGAGGAATGTGGCTGTTTTTTTGTAGACTTACCCCACAGTGCAACCACCCTCCGTGTTGCACGCTGAATAGTGGCAGTATTGTTCCTCTGAGGTCTACCCTGGAAAGTGTGGATGAAGCCGCTCTGCTCTTCTTCAGGTGTGTAGTATGCTCCTGTTTTATTTTCTCTCCCCCCATAATACATGCCTCATCTCCCTAGTCTCTCAGCTCATTAGCATCCTACTTTCCGTTTTTCCCCAAGTTAGTTTCCCTGGTGGTAGCTGTCAGGGGATTTTCCTCTCCTCACATGTTGGCTCCAAACCCAGGTATTCCTGGCCTGTCATGCTACCTGCCCAATGAAAGGTGTTCTTCTAGAACTTCTCAGCTCTCAGGTTTCAGACTCCACTTTCCAAAGGTGCATTTCACCTCTTAAGAAGCCCAGCTCTTTAAATTATAACAGATGGAGATGCAGGAGCCAGTGTCTGCCAGGAAGTAAGTGCCTCACTGGATGAAGTCACGGGCCTAATTCTGTGGTGGAAGGTCTTCATTATTGAGCTAAAAAGACTCTAAGTATGATTTTAGTGCCTGAAAATATCAAATGATTTCCCATTAAGACATATCAAAAGTTCAAGATTTACACATATTTTCAAAAGTTCAGATTTGTTCTCTGTGGCTGATTGACATTAATGTTTACCTTATTAGAAGCATTTTAGCTTGTAAAGATTAGTGGCAGTGTAAATATAAAATAGCTTAACAGCTGTGTACACTTATGTGTGTTGGCTTAAATTTGTCCTTTTAAAAATGCCTCTAAACACCTACTCTCTTCGACATGTAGGTATCTGTCGTTCTATCAGTGTCACCGTTTCGTCTATCTGTTGTTGCCTAACAAACCAGAACTCTAACACCAAAACAACTTAAGTACTTAAAACAATAACATTTACTTTGCTCATGAATCTGCAATTTGGACAGGTTTTGGTGGGGACAGTTTGTTTCTGTCCCATGGGCCACCTGCTGGGGTGGTTCAAACACTGGGCTTTGGAATCATCTGAGGTTTCATTCACTTGCGTTACAGGTGCCTGGGCTGGCACCCTTAAATACTTGGGTGCTGGAAGAGCTTGAGCTCCTGGCTCATCTGACTTCCTGTGGTCTTTCCACGGGGTTTTTCCAGCATGGTTGACTCGGGATAGCTGTGCATCATACTTGTACCTTGGGGCTTCATGGAGTGCAGAGAGAGAGAGAGAGAGAGAGGGAGAGAGAGAGAGAGCGAGAGAGAGAGAGAGACTGTCTAGCAGAAAGCTGTGTAGCCCTTTACTATTGCACTTAATCTCAGTAGCCATGGGGCCTCACTTCTGCCACATTCTGTCTGTTGAACCAATTATAAAGGCTTATCCAGGGTTAAGAGTCAGAGAAAATAGGCTTTACCTCTCCAAGGGAGAATGGCAAGGGTTTGGAAAGGCAAGTACAACTGGAAAGATCCTTAGGACCATTTTTGAGAAATGCAGCCTGCTGTAGTCTCATTATTGGATTTAGGCAGGGGAGAAAATAGAAAGCTCCTGAAGGAGGAGATTAGAGGTGAGGACTGGAATTTAAGTCACTAGCTGAGAAATGGTGTAGGTGTTGTGAATTAGTGGAACGTGTGCTGAATTTAGAGCCCAAAGGTCAGGTTTGAAGCACATTTGCGTAACACCATGAATGTGAGGCTGTAAGAAAGTTACTAAATCTTGATGAGCCCCAGGTCTTCCATCCATGAGGTAAGAATGCTCACTCTTCAGCACTGTTGTAAAATGAAGTAAATGAATGTATATATGAAAGTACCTATTGTAGTACAAAGTGCTATAAAAAGGTTAGTACAACCTAAACATCAGACACTTCTCATCTCTACTCCTCCAGGATTCGAGGGTCATGTTTCTCTGCAAATATGTTACAGACTGTCTTGAGCTCTGTAGAGAAAAGAGTTAGTATAGCTGGCCTGAGACTGCCGTCTTTAGAAAAGCCAGCTTATAAGGTTGACCTTTGACTGGCATCTCATGACTCGGGTAATGCTGAATTTGTGGGCCCTTCTAGCAAAACACTGAACCTCAGGGTGGTATTGTGTATCCATCTTTCTGCTTGGACTGGCATTTTATTATTTTATTTTATTATTTTATTTTACTATTTATTTGGAACCCAGTTGTAAAATGAAGCTCTGTGCTTTTTAAATTATTTCTACAGAGCACCCACTATCAGAAGGCAGTGGGCAAAACAAACTTTTTCTAAAGGCTGGAGGCAATGAAGAAGGATTATTATGCGCCCCAGCACATGGTTTCACATGTGCTTCAGACATCCCAGATTTTGAGAATCCCTCAGCCACATCACCACCAGAAATTTTTCTTTGGCCATTGTATTCCTCACAGGGATTTAAATATCGGTATTATATATCTTCTAATGTTTCAAAGCAACATGAACACCTCTTTGGACAAGGTAATTAATATCAACTGTTTTGTAGCCACCTGCTCTTTTCCTGTGTTTAGTTGTAACTTCCAGTCACTTGCAGTGGGCCTAGAGAGTCAGAGCAATGAAAAAGATCATAACTACCACAATGTTTTCACTTTTCATCTAAGGAAGCTTTGAAGAGCAGAAACATTGTTTCTGTTTCCTTATCAATATTTTGACTAACTTCTGGCCAGATTTCACAATGCCTTTCTATTCTACATTCTGGTGTTTCTTTATTTTTTTTTCTTTATTCTACCCATATTTTATTGTGCCCTCCATAGAGTGGAGTGAAAGAGGAACCAATATTTATTGATCACCTATTATGTACTAGGTACTACTCCAGCCAATCTGTGTGTGTGTGTGTTTGTATCATTCCATTTAATTTTCAAAGCAGTCCATGAGAAATAGACATTACCCTCAATGTTACACATGGAAACTGAGTCTTAGAAGTTAATAAATGTGACTATCTGCAGGTAACCAGTTTGAGGAGGACAGAGGGATTGAAAATTCAGGTCTTCCAAACTCTAGAGCAGTGGTCCCCAACCTTTTTGGCACCTGCGATCTGTTTTGTGGAAGACAATTTTTTCATAGACCAGGGTGAGGGGGTGATGCTTTTGGAATGATTCAAACACATTACATTCAAGCTCACTTCCTGCTGTGCAGCCCAATTCCTAATAGGCCCTCATGGTACTGGTCTGCAGCCCGGAGGTTGGGGACCCCTGCTCTAGTGCACCTACTCTCTACACTGGGGATGAGGAATGAGAAGGACACAGAAGTGAGCTAAATAGTCTTCTTTTCCCTTTAAAACTGATGGACTGTGATTATACTGTATTCATAAGGTATCTTCATCTACAAATCTGAGCAGTACTTTTTTCTCCTCAAAAGTTATCTTTGCACAAATTTTCCTAGGATGTTAAATCTCTATTTGGAGTTTTATTTTTATGTGTAAAGGAGTAAAGTCTTACATTAACATATCCTTTTCCTCCTCTGCTTATGTTCAATGGGGGCAATTAGCCCATCGGGACGTGACTTGTTGTGTATGATGTTGGCACTGTCTTTACTGTGGATGTCACAGCTGTGCTCAGCCTTCTCACAGAAGATCTGAAATTGGTGCAGGTATTTTTAGCCCATCTTTGGATTTTTTAAAAACCATATACAGTGGTAAGGAGGGAACACTAATTCCTGGGTTAGTGTGGAGAGACGGAACTGGTGGTAATGTGGTAATGAGCCTTTGGAAAAGAACAAACCTGCAGCTCACCTTTGCATGTGAAAATGATTTTGGGGATATTCCCTGAGGGAGGATGCAGAGCAGAGAAAACCATCTAGCCTTCTGCTAAAGTTCTTTCACTTGGTTTTGCCAGGCCAAGGCCTGAGTACTAGGAAGAAAATTAATTATACAAGAAACATCGAGTGCTCCATGAGCCACAGAACTGTCAAGACAAAACAGCAGCTCCTGGCAGATCTGAAGGGTCTGCATCTGATAGACCCTGTCTCGTAGGCCATTTTGTTTTGTATACTGGTCAGCTTCCATCAGTGGAAAGAGCATGAGAATGAGCCCCCTTGATTTTTATTGCTGCAAACTTACTAGACTCTGAGAATTTAAATACAGAGAGCTGTACTAGTTTTGTGATGGATTTGGTTAGAAGGCCAATGCTTATACCTTATTGTGCTCTTAGCAAGTCGCTTCATAGATTCTTAGGAATCTCATTGATAAAATGGGGATTGTCTCAATGACTAGTGACACTGAAACCATGTACTTGGAAAAGCTCTGGTATGTGTACATGCCATGCAAGTTTTTATTTTGTTATTGTAGGTGTTGTTTTCAGTTTGACTATAAAGCTTCTTGTTCTACCACATGGACTTCTGCCCACCCTATTCTTTAAGGCTCTGGTAGGGAGAAGGCCTTGTGAGCCTTCTGAGCAAACAATTCCTGCCATGAGTACCCACTTTGAGAATATTTTCTGGGCTCTGACCAATCTCATGTCTGATTCTCAATTAGAGGTGTGAGAACTCCATGGAGAGTTTATACAACCATTATCAACATTTTAGAGGCTCCAGACACACAAATCACTGGTTCAGTACCCCATAGAGAGAGAAGTAAAGCTGACAACAGATTTCAGAAAATCAATGACAGATTCTTAAGGCAAAATTCTTATTCTTATACACTGGCATTGCCCGAGACCATCTGATGAGAGCTGTGATAAATTCCAGGCCTAACAAACTGGTTGATTCATGCACTAGATTCCCAAACCAACCAAATTCAGGTGTTTCTATATTTTATACTTGTCCCCTTCTAGTGTTTATTATTTGGCATAATTTTCCAGGCAGCTAAAACCAAACTACCCTGGTTTTCAGGTGAAGCTTGATGCCAGTATAGTTTAATGAATAATAGCACAGTCTTTGGGATTCAACTGACCTAGCATTCTTGGTCCCCAATTATAATTTGTATCCTTAGGCAAACTACTTAACCTCTAAAGTGAATTAGTTAAGGTCAGATTAGCTGCTGTAATGAGGCTGTTTTTGGTTTTTTTTGTTGTTGTTTTTTCTCTGATCTGCTGGTAGTTTTCCTCTAAGAAGCAGTGAGAAACCCAGGCTCCCTCCATCCCGCAGCTCCTCCATCTTCAACGTACAGTTTCCAATATCGCCATGTCATGGAATAGGAAAAACTGCAGGGGATGGCACATGATGGGTTTTAGTGGACCAAGCCTGGAAGTAGCATCATCTCTGACTCACATACTTTACTCGACTTAGTTACAAGGTCATACCTAAGTATAAGGGTGGCTGCCTATCTAGTTTCTAGCTATGTGCCCCGTGCCTCAAACAGACGAAATATATTTGGAGATGAGGTTAAAAAGAAGATGAAAATAGAAACTGTCTCACAAGAGTTGTGAGGATTAACATGATAATGTATGAGAATATGGCACATAATACTTAATAAATATATAGTATTAGCATTAGGATGATCTTGGTTCCAACTGAAATTAAAAATATATACATAGCCTTTATTACATTTTTTCCATTCCCATGTAGTCCTCTTATACCCCCCTCCCTTGGAACCTAAGTTCAAATCTTTCATAATTTTCCAGTTGTCATGGGTGAATATTGGCATTTCATAGGTATTAATTCTGAAATAAGAAGAGAAGCTCAACTTTATTTGGCCATATGCCAGATACCATATGCCAGATAATATATTAACATTTGCGTATATGTTTTCATTTAATCCTATAAAAACCCCCTGAGGTAGGCATAATGGCATTATGATCATTCAGAAGAAGAAGGATAGAGCAGTGAAGAGACATCCAGAACCACTCAGCTAGAAAGTGGTAGAGTTGGATATCAGAGCTTACATTGCCAACCTTTAGGCTGGATCTCCTCCCATATACTCAGAGTAAACAGAAACGAGCACATGTTCTAGCTGAGTAATCTCAAAGCCAGACATGTGTTAATCAGTCGTAATCACTCATAAATATTTCTAAAATATTTCTAACATCTATGTGAGTTCAGGGTAAGAAACATATGCAGGCCTTACTGCATAGGAATGTATGATCAGCAAGGCATGGTCATTGAGAATATACTTGAAACAAAAGTATCATATATAAATGTTGTAGAATATTTTTTGATAAATTAATCTATATCTCTCCCTCACCACCATCCCCCATTTACTCTTTTCTTTTTCCCCAATTCCAGCAGAGGGTTGGCTCTATTTAATTGCCTTAGGTCAGGGTTGAGGTAAGGTAGAAATCAGAAGTATATTCCTCTAATGATGACCTGTCAACTAATAGGTTACTGCAGACAAGCAGCCTGTTTGCTTAAAGATTCTAGGAACTAACTTAACAAAAAAAAAAAGCAGACTCCAACTTCCAGACATTCTGACTCTGGGAGATTTGCTGACCTTCAAGCCGTTATCAGAACAGACTGTGATGACCTGCACACAGTCCCCTCAACAGAGAATTCTCAACCCCTTCCTTTTGATTCCTTTGTTTTGTTTATATTCCTCCTCCTCCCTCCTTATAAAAACTCCTGCCCACATCAAATTGTTCAGATGGTCTTTTTTACTTTAACTGCTGTCTTTTCAGGTTGCCAGCTCTTGAATAAATCTGCTTTCCTTTTACCAACACTTGTCTCTCGATTATTGGCTTTTGAGTGGCAGGCAGCTGAAGTTGGATTTGGTTTCAATCTCAGGCTCTTATGTCTCAAATCACTTAAACCCTTAGAGTGGACCTAAATAAAGACAGAGAAGATGATGGGGACAAACAGTAGAAAGATGATATGGTTCTAGGCAGGTTAGAAAAATTTCCTGGGCCTGGAAAGAGGAGACAGAAGGTAGGTGATGGGAATAGAGCAGTTGATGGTTCTCAAGGACAGGAACCCTGGGTTCTGTTTACTAGGCAGATTCCCAGGGAGGCAGTTAGAGTGACAGATTGTGAGAGGCCTAGGAAGATGAAACCATAAGCAGCCTCAAATTTTTCTTCTGTCTCAAGCCTGGTGTAGAGATAATACATGGGAATACTTTTGAAACTCTAATGTAACAATCTCCTGGGGATCTGGTTAAAATGCAGGCTCTTATTCAGTAGATTTTGAAGTGGAGCATGAGATTCTCCATTTCCACCAAGCTTCCATGTGATACAAAGCTGCATGCTTAGAATAGCAATGGCATAGAGTGTCACTGGATTTGAAGTGGCCACGTGGGCAGGAAGGAACACCCAGGAGTTGTGTGTGAGCTGAATGATCATCTACAGGCTTCAAATGTCATCTGAGTAAATGCTATTCACCCCTGCCTCCAAGAGTCCAGAACAAATTACTTTCCCCTTTGGTCCACTCCTCCCTTTATCAGCAGTCAGCCCCTTTGACAGTGATGTCCAACACAGGTCAGAAGCTTGATGCCCAAGCTTTTGCTCTGTCTCCATCTGACTTCTCCCATATTGATACCATTAGGACATCCTCCTATGCTACTCTTAACCTGAAGCAAAGGAGAACAGAGCCTTGGAACCCCAGCAAAGTGGTATTGATGGGCAAGTCCCCACACTCATACTTGTGAGCCAGTCCCAAGTGTGAAAGTTTGGAAGAGGGTTGTTTGGAAAACATTGTTTAATCTCTGTTCAGATTATGTTCAAGCAGTTTAATTTCCAAGGCACAGAGCTCCTTCTGTTTCTGGGCATACAGAACTTTGCTCAAAAAATTCTGCCACTTTCACTTTAGGAAAGGTGAGTATTGCCATAAACACATAATCACTGGCATATTAAAGGGAGTATTTTCAATTTCCTCATAACCTGGTTAGATTAAATAGATAGCTATGGGATTGGAACAGCAACTAACATTGCTGCAGTGGAAAGACTGGTGACCTAGTATTTCTGAAGATGTATAATGTCTCCCTTTCAAAGGGAGCATAAGCTACTTGCTACAACAAAATTTGTGAGTAGGCAAAATAAGCTCTTACGCAAAACTAGGGATGGGAACACTTTGAACATTTTTATTTATGACAATAGCAACAGCTATACAAATGATTACCATTTACAAAGTATTAATCATGATCCTGACATTAGGATAATTCTTTAAATACAACTATAGTTCAATAATTACAAAATGCCTACAGAGGCAATTCTAAAACTGCATTACATTTTCTCAATTAAACATTATCTAATTCCTTTAAGTTACTACCTAATTTTAGCTTAAAAATATTGTTGGTATCTTTTATTTAGTGCTTGCTATGTGAGAAGCTCTGGATTAATATATTGATTATCTCATTTATTCTTCCCACAATTCCTAAAACCACAAGCTCTAAGAGGTGAGGTGTTTTGCTTTTCTTTTGACTATTATTAGCATAGGCAACAAATCCTTTCATGGCACATATACTCAATAAATATTTATTAAATAAATGAATCTCATGATGCTTTTCGTATTTTACTAATGACAAAAATAAAAGATTAGGTAAGTTGAATAAGTAGCCTAGGACCACACAGCTAGTAAGGAGTAAAGATATAAACTTGATCTGACCAAAATTCTGGCATGTTTAGCCACGACCCTATGTGATTATGTGCACAATCATAAATTAAAAAAAAAACAACTCTGTATGTCCAGAAATGCTGAGATGATACTTGCATGACTGATGTAACCAAAATCTTTGAGGTTTGTCTGTAATTTCTTTGAGATCTCATGATTTAAGTGATGTTTAGAAGGAGCCAGAGGCATGGTTTTATGAAAAAGGAATGGGAAAGACATTCCTGGGAGAACAGAGAAGGGCGAATGTGTGCCAACATTCAGAAACTGAACTTCGCATCTGGAGTAATAAGCAAGTTTGCTTGACACAGAAGATGGGTTCAAATGAGAATAAGTGATGAGGAAGCCTGATTGAAAACATATGCTAAGAAGCTGTCTCACCATTAGGAATTTAGAAGAGCATAAGGAATAATTGGAATCCCTTGCAGGCTTTTAGGCAAAGAAACAATATTATCACCATATATTCAAGGAATATGGTTTCTGTGGTTATGTGCAGCATAGGCTGATGAAGGTAGAGACATCAGTTAGAAGATTTTTGTGGAAGACACAAATACAAGGTGATGGCCATCTTCACTGCAACTGTTTCTTTGAAAGTGAAATGGTTATATCTGAGATGTTTTTCCAAAAAAGAAACTTCAGAAACCTTCCTTATATTGGATATTTGGTGTGAAAGGCATAAAAGGCTTTCTTAGTCATCATGTAATATCTGTACTTTGTTATTTAAGAAGTGATGGAGAGAGTATATTGTTTAGTGAGGGTTAAATGAGTAGAAGAGAGCAGTTTGATCAGTTATGGATGACAAAACTGGTGTGCTCTCTAGGTAGAATCTGGTTCATTTATGGGTTTTGTTTGCATAACACAATGTTTAATTAATTTTATGGGCAGAAGTCAATTCACCAGACACCCCACTACTCTCTTGTCTTACGAGTGGCCATATAACATAATAATTTTACCTTCCTGTACTCAAAATGTATTTGAATTTGTAACCTCTGTGCTTCTAACCAGTAGCAGAATTACAAAACTTGCCTGTGGGTTCCATTGCCTATGGTTACACAGCTCCTACCCACAGATCTTGAAATTATGGAGACTTCTGGGGGGACAGAAAAAACTTGTTTCTCTATCAGTGTGTAGGTTATGAAACAACATGAAGATTCTCTTGCAATGCAATCTGAGAGGAAGATCCAAGAAGTAATAAACATTTGATCATGAGGTGTTAGTTAAGAACAATCTTTAAAGAAAACCTACTCCAGTAAATAGATGGGCATAGGAATAGGTAAAATCAGAGAACAGGATTTGATATGGTTTTAGCGGGACAGGGGGCAAATAAGTGATCAGCTTTGGCTTGGAGGCTTCTCAGGCAAACTCAGTAAAGGGCTAGAAAAGAAACCTCAGGTCCAGGAGAGGGCCAACACAAATCACAATTTTTCTTTCAACTTGGCTTAAATTTTCAATTTCATGGTCCTGTCTTGTGCAATTGAAGTGATGGATAGGAAGCTGCTGATGGCTTATAAAATCTGGAAGGTTTAAAGATACTTTAGCCACATTGTGGAAAAGTACAGAGAAACCAACATGAATAGAAAGGTCAATTCAAAAAATGTTCCAGGCCAATCAAAGGGGCATGACCAACATTTTCTCTCAGGACAAAAAACAGAAATAGTTTTAAAAAGGATTAATTTGTTAAAATACATTTTCTCTGGAAAGAGTCTTGAATGGTTGATATGTGCATCCTCCCTTTACATGCCAGTAAAAGAGTACCAAGTTTTCTTTCCAATAACGCAAGTATAAAAGCTATTGTTTGTTTTTTAATAAAATGCAGTAAGTACATCTTTAAGTGGATTTTGTAGAGTTTAAGTACTTCCCTCCCTTCTGTGCTATATTACTAGCTATTCAATAGGATCTGAATCCCTTATTTTAACCACTGCATTTGTTATCAAAAGAACACAATGAAACCATGTTTCATAACATCAAGCTCTGCCCAGAGATTGCACTGCTTCAGAAATCTGGGTTGTTGTATGGAATCCCTGTGTTCAAAGAGTATAATTATTTTGTACCAAGGCAATACATGGGAGTATACAATGTAATCAAAATTTTTCAAAGTTCTCTGTTTAGATACTCAACTTTCTAATACTCTGAATGCTTAAGTGTGACAGCCTCACTATCAACTGAGCATGAAAGAAATTTTGGGGGAGTCAAATTATAGCTTTCTTTCTAGGACAACAAGCACATGATTTAACCAAGAAGAAAGGGGGAACACAGGAGACTTTTCATTTAAAGAAGATTTTAACAACAGCATCTTAATTAGTGGATTTAGTACACTTTTATTTTGAAATACAGTCAACATATATTGACTACCCACATTATCTAATGCTGTGATTAGTGCTTTTAGATATATGGATTAATTAGTCTTTATTGCACTTTGGGGTAGAAATCATTAGTATTGTTCACATTTTAAAGATGAAAAACACTGATATTTAAAGAAATTTGCCCAGTTATATAGTTAACAAGTGGCAGATGAGAATTCAGAATTCAACTCTAACATATATTCTGTGACATACCAATAAAGCATTGTCCAAAATGCCTATATTTGGGAGAATTTTCAAGCTTTATATGTTGAGTAATATTAATGCACTAGATTTCTAACAACTTTAGAGTTTCTCTAATTGTGCATGTTTTCTAGTGTGTACGTATATAAGTCTTACAGAGTTTGAGTGGAATAAACTATTTCGTAAAGCAAAGCATTCAATATTCTTTTGGAAACATTTCTTTGTCATCTACTCCTGATTTAAGTGTGGCAGCTAAATAAATGAAACACTTTTGAGGATCCAAGATGGCAGAGCAGTAAGTGGAAGCTACTCTAATCTCCTCCCAGGATTGATCTGGAATTACATTAAAATTGTAGAGAAATCATCATGAATAACTAACTGAACACTAGATGGTGAGAAGCCTTATAACCACGGACAGGCAGAAGACTACCACTTCACCACAATATGACTGGTAAGGAGTATGGAGGAGGCATGAGAGGTCTGGCTGGACTCCCATGGGCAACAGCTAAAGTTCTGGAGGGATATTTCAGTGGCTGGGAATTCCCTCCTGAGAAGTGTGGGGTCTAAATTCCATGCTCAAAACCCCAGCCTATAGGACCAGAGCTGGAAAGGAACCCAGATAACATCTAGCTGTGAAAAGCAGCAGGGTTTTTGTCTGCCATGGAGATACAGCTAGAGAATCAGAGTCTCTTAAAGGGGCAAACGCAAAATTTTATTTGTAGCCACTTACCCTGGGATCCAGTAGAAGGAGGGCAGAGTGGGCTTGAGACACTTGAGCAGAGCCTGGGATTGATGGCTCTGGGGAGAGACCTGAAGGAACAGCCGCCAGGATCCCTGTGTTGAGTCATTCCCCCTACGGCAGAAGCCACCTTTCTCAGGCAGAGCATTCCTCTCCAAGTGGCATCATCCTGAAGGGAAGCAATGCCTTGCATTCAGGAATTATACTGCCCCACCCTGTGGTGCTTAAGCCAGGCTGCTGATTACAGCTTAAGGCTATACTACTGGTTGGTTTAACAACTAAGGCAGACAATACAAAGAAGCAGCCAAAATGAGAAGACAAAGAAACAGACCCAAAAGGAAAGAATAAGAGAATTCTCCAGAAGAAGAACTAGATGAAATGGAGGCAAGCAATTTATCAAATAAGAGAGTTTAGAGTAATGATTATAAGGATACTCAATAGCATGAAAAAAGACATAGAACCATAAAAAAGGACCAGTCAGAGATAAAGAATGCAATATCTGAAATAAATAATACACTGAAAGGAATAAACGGTAGGTTAGATGAAGCAGAGGACTGAATCAGTGATTTGGAAAAAACGTAGAAGAAAACCCCCAGGCAGAGCAGCCAAAAAAAAAAAAAAAGGATTTTTTTTTTAAAAAAGGAGAGCTTAAGAAACATTTTGGACAACATGAAGCATAACAATAGATGCATCATGGGAATACCAGAAGGAGAAGAGAGTGAGCAAGAGTCAAGGAACTATTTGAAGAAATAATGACTAAAAACTAACCTGATGAAGGAAAAAGACACACAAGTCCAGGAGGCTCAAAGAGTCCCAAACTAGTTGAACAAAAGAGGCCTACACTCAGCACATCATTTAAAATGACAAGGCTTAAAGATAAGGAGGGAATCCTAAAAGCCACAAGAGAAAAACAGGTAGTTACCTACAGGGAGCACCAATTAGACTGTCATCTGATTACTCAACAGAAACATTTCAGGACGGAAGGGAGTGATGTGAAATATTTAAGGTGATGAAAAGCAAGGACCTATAACCAAGGCTACTTTAACCAGCAAAGCTAACATTTAAAATGGAAGGAGAAATAAGGAGCTTCCCAGACAACAAAAAGCTAAATGAGTTTGTTAACACCAAACAAGTACTGCAAAAAATGTTAACGGGCTTGCTTTAAGAAGAAAAAGAAAAAAAGAAAGGAAAAAAAAAAAAACCCAGGAAAATAGTTTAACGATAAAGTGACACTACATATGTATCTATCAATAATCACCTTAAATGTAAAAGGTTTAAATGCTCCAACCCAAAGACATGGGGGATCTGAATGATAAGAAAACAAGACCCATATATATGTTTCCTCCAAGAGACCCATCTCAGATCAAAAAGATACTAAAAGTGTAGGGATGGAAAAAAGATATTTCTTGAAAATGGAACAGAAAAGAAACTGGAGTAGCAGTATGTATATCCAATAAAATAGACTTTAAAACCAAGGCTATAGTAAGAAACAAAAAGGACACTACATGATGATAAATGGAACAATCCAACAAGAGGATATAACCCTAGTAAACATTTACACACCCAACATAGGAACACCTAAATACATGAAGCATGTCTTGATGGACATGAAGGGAAAGAACAACAGAAATACAGTGAAGTTGGGGGTTTTAACACCCCATTGGCTTCAATGGATAGATCTTCCAGACAGAAAATCAATGAGATAGCAGCCTTAAATGACACACTAGATCAAATGGCTTTAATTGATATCTTCAAAGCATTTCACCACAAAACAGCATAATATACATAATTTTCAAGTGCACATGGAGAGTTTTCTAAGGTAGGCCACATGTTAGGACACAAAACAAGTCTCAATAAGTTTAAGAAGATTGAAATCATATCAAATATCATGTCTGACCACAATAGTATGACTAGAAATCAATCACAAGAAGAATACTGAAAAACATGCAAATATATAGTAGTTAAAAAACATGTTTTTAAACAATGAATGGGCCAACAACATGATCAAGGAAGATATCAAAAGATATCTTGAAACAAATGACAATGAGAACACAATACAAAATCTGTGGGATGCTGGGAAAACAATCCTAAGAGGGAAATTCATAGTATTACAGGACTATCTCAAAAAACAAGAAAAATGTTCAAATAAACCATCTAACTTCACACTTAAAGAAACTTGAAAAAGAACAACAAAGACCAAAGTGAGTATAGGGAAGGAAATTATAAAGATCATAGTAGAAATAAACAAAATAGAGTCTAAAAATGATATGAAAGATAAATGAACCCAAGAATTTGATCTATGAAAAGATAAACAAGATTGACAAGCCTTTAACTTGACTTATGAAGAAAAACAGAGATAAGACCCAAATAAATAAAATCAGAAATGAAAGAGGAGAAATAACAATTGACACCAAAGAAATATAGGGGGTTGTAAGAAAATATTATGAGCAATTATGTGCCAACAAATTAGACAACCTGGATGAAATGGATAAATTCTGAGAGACATACAACCTTCCAAAACTAAATCAGGAAGAATCAGATAATCTGAATAGACAGATTATACCTAGTGAAATTGAAGCAGTAATAAAAAAAAAAAACCTCCCCAAAGTCAAAAGCCCTAGACCAGATGGCTTCACAGGTGAACTTTATCAAACATTCCAAGAATAACTAATACCTCCCCTTCTCAAACTTTTTCATAAAATTCAAGAGAAGGGAAGGGTCCCAAAATTATTTTATGAAGCCAGCACTATCCTAATTCCAAAACAAGATAAAGACACTATGAAGAAAGAAAATTATAGGCCAATATCCCTGATGAACATAAATGCTAAAAATCCCCCAAAAATATTAGCAAATCAAGTACAGCAATGCATCAAAAAGATCATACACTATGATCAAGTGGGATTTATTCCAGGAAAGCAACGTTAGTACAACATTAGCAAATCAATAAATCTGATTCACCACATAACCAAAATGAAGGGTAAAAACTACATAATCATATCAGTAGATACAGAAAAGTCATTTGATATAATCCATCACCCATTTATAATAAAAAAAAAACCTTTCAGCAAAGTGGGAATAAATGGAAATACCTAAACTTTAAAAAGCCATATATGACAAACTCACTGCCAGCATCATACATGATACTCAATTGACAAAAACTACAAGTGTTCCCCCTAAGATTGGGACCAAAAAGGGACGTCCGCTTTCACTTTTGTATTCAACATAGTACTGGAAGTCCTAGGCACAGCAATAAGACAAGCAAAAGAAATAAAAGACACTCAAATTGGAAAGGAAGGAGTAAAATTATCTTATGTGCAGATGACATGATGCTGTACATAGATTCCAAAGAACCCCAAAGATTCCACCAAGAAACAACTACAACTGATAAATGAATTCAGCAAAGTAGCAGCTTAAAAAATTAATATCCAGAAATAAATTGCCTTTTTATATGCCAATAACACACTAACAGAAAGGGAAATTATGAAAATAATCCCATTCATAATTGCTTCAAAAAGAATAAAATACCCAGGAATAAATCTAACCAAGGATGTAAAATACTCATACTCAGAAAATTATAAGACACTGAAGAAAGACATAGAAGAAGATAGAAATAAGTGGAAGTACATAGTGTGTTCATGGATAGGAAGAATTAACATCACTAAAAGGCCCATACTATCCAAAGCAATCTATAGATTCAATGCAAATCCTGTGAAGATTCCAATTACGTATTTCACAGAAGCAGAACAAATATTTCAAAAATTTATATGGAACAACAAAAGGCCCCACATAACAACAGTTATCTTGAGAAAGAAGAACAAAGTTGGAGGAATAACGTTACCTAACATGAAACTATACTATATGGCTATAGTAATCATAATAGCATGGCAGTGGCATAAAAACAGACACATAGACCAATGGAACAGAATTGAGAGCCCAGAACTAAACGCCTACCTTTTCAGTCAATATTTGACAGAGGAAGCAAGCACATACAATTGGCTAAAGAGAGTTTATCAATAAATGGTGTTCAGAAAATTGGACAGATACATGCAGAAAAAATGAATCTAGACCACCTCCTTACAATACACATAAGAATAAATTCAAGGTGGATTAAAGACTTAAATGTTAGACCTGAAACCATAATTATCATGGAAGAAAACAGGCAGCAAAATCTTGGACATTGCTCATAGCAATATTTTATCAGATATATCTCCTTAGGCAAGGGAAACAAAAGAAAAAATAAACAAATGGGACTGCATCAAACTAAAAAGTTTTTGCACAGCAAAGAAAACCATTAACAAAAGAAAAAGACAGCCCACAGAATGAGAGAACATATTAACCAATAGATACATCTGATAATTCGGATAGATACATCCATACTTTACAAAGGACTTACAAAACCCCACGCCAGGAAAACAAACAACCCAATTAAAAAATGGACAAAGGCCCTGAATAGACAGTTCTTGAAAGTGGACATACAGATAGCTTATAGACATATGAAAAGATGCTCAACATCATTAATCTTCAGAGAAATGCAAATTAAAACCACAATGAGACACCATCTCACACCTGTCAGAATGGCTATCATCAATAAACCAACAAACAAAAAATGCTGGTGAGGATGTGAAGAAAGCATTATGGAGACATCTCAAAAAATTAAAAATGGATCTGTCTTTTGATCCAGAAATCCCACTTCTGTGAATACATCCAAAGGAACTGAAGCCACTAATTTGAAAGAACATAAGAACACTTATTTTCATTGCAGCATTATATAGAATAGCCAATGTATGGAAGCAGCCCAAGTGTCTATCAGTAGATAAGTAGATAAAACAATTATGGAGCATTTATACAATGGAATACCCCTGGACCATAAAAAAGAAGAAAATGTTATGCTTTGTGACAGTATAGATGGACCTGGAGAGTATTATGCTGTGAAATAAGCCAGTCAGAGAAAGACACATTCCATATTATTTCACTCCTATTTGTAATCTCTTGAACAAACTGAACTAACAGGGAAAATGAAGAGTGACTCGTAGGTGGAGAGCAGGATGACAGCTAGTGAGGGGGACGGTGAGGAAGTGGAGGGACTGAGAAAAAGGAAAAAGGACCCATGGACTTGACAACAGTGTGAGGAATGCTGGGGGAGGGGTGTACAAGGGGACCTAATGGTAATGGAAAAAATACAATAAGATTAAATAAATTAAAAAAAAGAAATGCTTTCTAAATTCAAGTAATATCTCTTTTAATTTCCAAATTTAATGTAACCAATGTAGTTCACCTCTTGCATTGACTATTACAAAGCTTTTCTGACTAGTTGATTTACATATAATTTTCCCAATTTATTTTGAATGCTGTCAGTTTAATATCTATGAAGCCCTGCTGTTATAATTTTCCTCCTTACTCAACAACTCAACAGTTACAGTAGTACAAAAATTATTCCCATGTTAGAGCTCCTAGCTTTCTTCCTCCTTCATCCTCTAAGGAAGGATTTTTTAACTTAGGTTTCAAGATATTGCATAATTAGATTGGTAAATACCACCACTATTATTTTCACTAAATTTAATTAAAATTTAACATTTTCAGTTATGAACTTAAGTGGCCAAACCATAGTAATATTAATAATACCTGAATCTCTTTAGCAACAGAAATCAGAGATATTTATGTATCATAGTTTAGTTGTTATAGTTATCTCAAAACATTAGGTACACTAATCTCTTCTGTGTAATACAGCCATTATTATTTTTATCATTAGATCTTTTTATTGAATACATAGATGAATAACACATACAAGGCCTGTCCAAAAAAAAGTCCAACCATTGTTAATATAATGAGAACAGTTAGCGCAACACTGATGTAACCTGATTGCCAAGGAGAGTGGACTGGAATGCGCATGCACGAACAATGATGACTTCACTGTACTAGTCAGTGGAGGCAGTAGACACTGTTGAGTAAGCATGTGTACTGTGTGGCTGCCACATTCAAAATGACCGAGTGAGTAGAACAATAAATCTGCATCATATTTTGCATTAAACTTGAACATTCCTCCACAGAAACTATTCTGATGATTCAGAAGGCCACGACTATGGGCAACTGGTGATTGGCAGCTTCATCACAACAATGCACCTACTCATGCATCACAACTCGAACAGAGTTTTTTAGTGAAACATCAAATCACCCTGGTGACTCAATCCTGCTACAGCCAAGATTTGGCACCCTGCAACATCTGGTTTTTCCCAAAACTAAAATCACCTTTGAAAGGGAAGAGATCTCAGATTGTCGATGAGATTCAGGAAAATATGATGGGGCAGCTGATGGTGATTGGGAGAACTGTGTGAGGTCCCAAGGTGCCTACTTTGAAGGGGACTGAGGCATCATTGTCCTATGTACAAAGTTTCTTGTATTTTGTATCTTCTTCAGTAAATGTCTTATTTTTCATACTGCATGGCTGGGTACTTTCTGGACAGCACTCATATATCGATGACATAAATTTTTAAAAAGTATTTGTTTACTGTATTTTAAGATAGTTGGCTTCCCTTGTAGTCTAATATATATTATATAAGGCATTTAGAAACAGTTTTCTGATATAGCGTCCATCGGCTTTCCCAGGCTGCCAACCAGTTTAGTGGCACAAAAAAGGTTACAAGTCCCTGTAATATAGAGAGATCCATCTTGTTTTAGATTTCCCAAGACTGGTTAAAGCAGAACTGATGGATTGATGAAGGTAGGGCAAAGAAAATGGGAGGAAGAAAGAAGGGGAAAAGAAAGTAGAAAAATGTGTGGAGGGGGTAAGAAAATATCAAGTGTTATGTGAGGTGGAGAAATAGAAGATTAAAGTTTAGGGATAGAGAGAAAGCAAGGGAGATAAGAAAGTGGTACTGGGAAGGTAGAGAAATTTTAGAAGTGTTGGTTTTATTGTAAATGAGAGCCACTTTAATGTTCTTAGAAAAAAATACATAGAAGTTTTAAAATCAATCAATTAATTAATTAAGCTTCTGAACTGCTCCTCTTTGAATATGACTCTACTTAGAACTGGACTAAGATAGCACTGGAATTTATTTGGGTTATACCTTCAGTGGATTGCCAGTGAGGTTTTTCAGGAAAAATTTCAAATTAATTATTCTGGCATAACAGGCCCCAAACTGTGTCAGCTTTTCAAATTTACATCATTTCGGTTCCCAGCGTCAGTCCTCTTTTTGACTTCCCAAGAACCTAGGCGCAGCCAGCTCTTCTTGTAGCCCCATAAAACGTTGTGCAATGACTACGGATCAGCAGCTAACAAACTTAATCTGGAAAGAAACAAATAATAAATATTTTAGGCTTTGTACACTTAAGTTTCTGATGCAACTACACAGCTCTGCCCTTCTAGCACAGAACAGCCCATAAAAATATGTATATGGATGAGTGTGGTTGCTTTCTAATAAAATTTTATGTACAAAAACAGGTCGTGGGCCAGGTTTGGGCAATGGGTGATACTTGACTGACCCCAGATCCAGATCACAGCAATCTCCTCCTTTCTCTGAACTCTACTATCAGCCATTTTCATAGCCACCCATATAGTTCGAGTTTACAGCCTTATACTATCAGTTGTATTTTCTGCCCTAAGTTTTTTCAGAGATGTATTTGAAAGTGTGGACCCTGTTGTTGAATAAATTAGTAAAATATTACATGTCCATGATGTAGAATGTTTTGGACCTGCACTTGTTTGTATAAAGATTTCTAGTCTCCTATGTTTCTCAGTAATGCAGCTTTAATCACATGTAATTGCAAATTCAGACAAACCAATTCTCAAACTACTGTCAAGAAACATTTAGACCTTTTCAAAATCATATTTTTGACTTGCATTTTAAAGAAAAAATTAATAACTTTTTCCTAAGATAAAAAGTTTTCCTGTTCTTTATATCTGATTTTAAAAACTCATTAAAGTTAAATGATCTGTTTCAGTAATATGTTTTAATGAATTTTAATGGATGACATTTTATTTGTCATAAATGCTGTCTTTTCCCAGAAAGATGGAGTTTGGAATAAAAAGCAGCGGTTTGAAAACCAGATCCATTAATTAACTCTGTGACATTGGGGAAATCATTTAATATTTAGACTCTATAGTTTCCTTTTCTGTAATGACAGGATAATACATGCATCAGTATCTTAAAATGGACAATGAATGTGAAAATGCATTGTAATGGGTAAATAACATAAATGTCATTTATTGTTGACCAAGATGCCATCCACTGAAGGTTCTTTTCTGTCGTGTATTTTTTTTAACATAACTGTTTCTAGAATAGAATTAAGAGGTGTGCCAGTCACATTGATCTGGCATTCTGGCAGCACTTAGTGGAGAGCCCAAATGAAAGGAAATTGTCAGAGGTGAATAAAAAAATCAAGGTCAAATCAAAACCTCTCTCCCTGCCCCTCAAGATTTAAAGACAGGGTCCAACAGAAGTAACGCCACTGAGTGTGGTTGGCAGGGTGTGTGAATGTCTCGCACAAGACGGACAGCAATTTGAACATTTCTTGGGAAATGTCATATGCTGTGCTTGAGTGTGACATTGTTATGTTACAGTATTACATGCTTACGATTTTATAGTCAAAGATTTTTACACAATAAAAAAGGGACATTATTTGTGCTGGACCCTGTAGATTCAAGAAACAGTGAAAAATCCAACCCAAGGTTTATGACAGTATCTAAGCGGGTCCACATTGGATGAACTAGATGGGAGACGCTAAAATACAGGAGGGATGTACTTCGGGTGTTAGGCAGAAAGTTCAAATTTGTCCAAAAGGCCATTCTGAGAGCAGTTAGAAAGATTGGAAACAGGGTTCAACTCTCGTAAGAATGAAAGATGAGGGGCAAGCCATGGCTGGAAAAAATGAACCATGGAACTGGGCTTTTCTGAAGCATCAAGTTTTCAAAGGAAGAGGGCAGTCGTGAGTTAGCACACCTGGTCAGAAGAATACCATTAGCTGGCAGGGGTAAGAGGCCACCACTCCCGACACTGCCCTGTTTTGGTAGAGATGGTGTGATACAGGGAAAGAGCACAGCTCTGAACCGGGCAATGTTTTGGGATCTGAGATTTATCCCTTTACTAGCTGTGTGATGTCAATTTTCCCTAAACCTCATGGTCTTTGTAGGATATTGTAAGAAAAGTACCTAATAGAAGGCCTGGCATGTACTGAGGATAGCATTACATAAATATTAGTTCTTCTTAAGATAATCAGTATCTGGTTTTAAGACAGTAAATATTAGCTCCAACCAACTTTCTGGTTTCATGAAATTCCTCAGATTTTGCTAGACTGACATGTCATGTGTGAGTGGAATTCAGGTGGCTAGCTGAATATTATGGGTAGCTGGTGGGAATTAGATAAAATAAGAACATTTAGATTTTAAAAAGCTCTTATTTTTCATTTTTTATTTTTAATTGTAGTTTGAATAAAGCTGAATTCCTGTTTTTAGATAGGTACACCTAATGGGAAAATGTGTTAATTTATGCATGTCAATTGCAATACATCAAATTTTCCTTCACAAGTTTCATGTAACGAGCTTTGCTCTTGCAACTATTTTCTGGATCTAGTATAAGTTAAAAATCTGAAAGCCTAGTCTGAGTATTCTTATACAATTTTCCATCTGTTAATTTAGGATTACATACATAGATTTTCTTTACATTTTTTCTGTTCTGTCTCCTACACACTGGTTATAAATAGACTTATTAGGATTAGCTTCTATATTTATGTCCTGCATTTTTTGAAATTTATTTTCTCTTATGTGGCATTGTATAAAAATTATTAGATCATTTTTAAAAAACATCTCTGTGATATTTTCATACTTTGAAATTGATGTGCTGTTCATGTAACAACATATATAAGTAGAAATGTTATATCAACATAATATAAAATATGAATCATCACTATGTATTAATCAGACTCTGAATTGTTTCAGTTGAAGACAAAACTCTTGACAAGACAACTCTTGACTCAAGACAATAACTCTTGCTACTTTAAACAGGGAGTTACCAGAGAATATTACGCAGCTCAGAGAATCATTGAGAAATCTGGAGAAATAGGCTTTAGGCTTTCAGGAACAACAATAGGATGTCACTTCTAACTGGCCCAATAGTGATTGCTGTTGCCACCAGCACACCAGAACAATTGATGACTGGCTTCCTGCTTTCAGCAGCTCACTTCCAAATCAGGCTCTCATCAGGAACATCTGATTGACGGAATTTAAGGCACACACCTGCACCCGAACTGTAAAAGAGCCTGGAAAACATTTTTTCTAAAAATTTTAACTTAAGAGGGAGGATTCAAAATATAGGAACCTGTCAAAATGTAGAGAGCTATGTAGTTTGGGGGGAGCCCCGAATGACATTAGTTCCTGCATTTTTCTCAATAGTAGTGGAGCACATTGTTTAAAAAGCTTATTTGAAAGCTGAAAAACTCTTATTAACATAGATATATTTTTAATTTTAGGACTCATATAAATATCTTTTATCTAAACATGTCCAAAATTGAATTTCTCAGTTTTGCCTATTCCCCCTCTACCCACTGTCCCTATCCTTGTTCCTTAACCATATTAAATGGCATTGTTATTCACTCATAATCATCCTTGCTATCTTTTCCTCTTTCTTCAATCTTCCCCATCCAATCACAAAGTCTGATGAATTCAAATATCATACTCTGTGTATTCACTTCTGTCCATTTGTATCATTACACCCCTCTCCAAAGTCAATGCTATCTCTTCAATGGATTTCTGCAATAAATAAATTATCTCCCTGCTTTCTTTCATGTTATGTTAAGATACCCTTCACCAAAAAAGATGATTTCCTTCTGCTATATGCTTACATGGCACCATGTATTTTTTTAAAGTTTTCCAATTATATTTTTTCTACACTTGCAACTTAATAATTATTTTTGTAAGTTATAAAATGTCTGTTTTTTTTTACCACTGGATTATATACTTCTTGAAAGTAAATGCTACTTGTTCATAGATTTCTTCTATATAACACAGACACTTAATAACTATGGTTTAAAATGTATAAATTGCAGTTAACATTATATACTGACTTCAAAAGATTAAATAAATTTTACAGGGGCTTCCTCCATGGCTTGGATGGCACTTTAGAATCTTTGCCATGCTCGATATTTTGAGAAAGTGACACTGTTTTAATATAAACATCTACCCTCAAGGAAGTGAGTAGGAAAATAGCATTCATTCTGGCAGCATTTGACCTTCATTTGCAAACAGTCCTCCATTACTACTTAAACCAGAGTTAACTACAATGGAAATGTTAATCTTTATTCCATTTGCATATTGAGTATCTACTATGTACTAGGTAAGCAGCATGTCCAAAGCTAGTTGTGAAAGTATGATTGGGATACCTCAAGTTGCTCACAATATAGTGAGAACAGCTCTAACAATGACTTTGTAGTAGCTAATATAGTATAACTTATCTAATTAATAAATTATTTCCAGTGAAACACAAATACTTGGTAATGAAATGATTTTGTTGGTAGAATGAAGACGAGGCAATGGTCAGCTTAAATGATAATAACAAACCAGGAAAAATATGTAGGAAATTTATTTCAGACAGAAATGTTTAGTAGAGGGAGCGGTGCTCAAGTGAGTGAAGATGGTTGTGTCTCCTAGGCAATGACTAAAAATTTTTTAAAAACCCAAAAATCGAAATCCAGATAGTCTTCAGGCCAGATAGGGGAGAATGTCTTGACTCCATTCTAGATTAAAGTGTTGTCCTAAAGAGACTGTTCTTTACCCACTGGCAATTGTGCTTTGGATTACTTTTTCCATTAGTGTTGATAGTTTTGCTCTCCTCTCTCCATTCTTGCTAACACCACTCCCTCTGTGATAGTCCACAAATTGTAATATGGTTGACCAAGGAGAAGTTGCCAACCGTAGTCATGAAACACATGTTGCCTCCTTCTAAAGCAATAGCACCCTTCTACAGTCTTCGGGGCACATACTGTGAGTTTCATTTCTATCAAGGCCAGACCAAAATGGACCCAAGTTTTAATCTCGTCACCTTTTCTCCTCAAGCCAATCAGGAGCCCTTGTCCTTAGGAGGGACACTGAAGGTGGTATCAGATTAATTCAAGTAGAATTCCTGATTTGGCTACTTCTGACTTTAGGAATGTTACTTATCCTCCCTTAGATGATTTTCTCCACTGGAAAATGGAGATAGGAGCATTTCCATACAAAGTCGGATTCATGATCATAGAAAGCAGCATAAGCAATAGTGCACACAGCAGGCATTGACATATGATCCTTATGTTCATATTTCTCTCACGGTCATAGCAACTACTTACTCCACATGATGAACTACCATATCCCAAATTTATTGCTAATACCCACTACACATAAACAATATGAGTGTTCCTTTAATAGTTAACTTCAGTGTTCTTTAGGTTAACTTGACCTCTGAAGTCCAGGGTGCTGTGGAGAAGGTCTCACAACCACAGCCTTAGGTATGTGAACACCCTGACTTTTCAAAGAGCAACACGAATGCTGTGTGTAGAAGTCGAGTCAATTTTGTATTTCTCCACTGAGACACAAATATGTGGTTAATGTGAAATAGATGCTCAGTTTCTGTCAATGAATGACATTTATATGCACATCTTCCTTACTCCTTCTCTAACCTTAAGCAAATACTTTATGTTGTACATGTGAATTACTGTGATGCATCTATGCATCGTCCCTCCATAATACAACTGAAATGGAAAAAAAAAATAAGAAAAGAAGAAGAAAAAAAGAAAAATTGTGTTTATCTGTATATTCTCATCACTAAACTTAGGCAAGTTAATTCCCCCTTTTCCCTTTTTTTTAACTCTGACTCTCTCCCAGCCTCCCCTTTTGCATTTGTAAGGAATAAAAGCAAGATCTTGCCTGTTTCTTTTGAGTTTATTATTCTGACTGCTAGGCACCTGCTTGCTGCTGTTCCTTTTGTGTAGAAAGCATTCAGCCTTTCTTTCACTTGCTTTAAGATGCTTTAAGAGTCATGTCAGTAGGATATAATTAAAAAAGACAAGAACAGCAGGGAAAATGCCAGACAATTACTAAGAGACACAGGGTAAAAACAAAGTTGAGACAAACAAGTTTATGTCAAAAGGAATTCTGATTACCACCATCCATCGTTATTATTGGTATTTAACATTTGTTTAGCACCAACATGGAGTTACACACTGTGCAGAACATAGAATTAGACCATTTTCTAGCCAGGAAGTAATATTTAAAGAGCTGTGAGATTCTTCCAAAGCTGCTAGTCTGAGATGATTCTCTCCTGTGAGGAGTGTTGGCAGCTTCTGATCCTATCTATGTAGAGCTTGGTGTTTTTGCAGGGGAAATCAATGAGATAATGGACTTGAAAGTGAGTATTGCTTACTTTTGTATGGAGTAAGCACTCAATACAAATTAGTTACACAGAGGAGGAAGACAGGCTTAATAATTCTTAATAGCATCAGGACCCCAATTAAAGCTGCTGGCCTCCTTGAAAACGTTGCTTCCCATAGAGAAAGCTGGATTCTTCAGTTTGTGCCTTACTTTCAGGGGGTCCCTGCAAAATACTGTTTTAGTTTTTCTTGAGAAAATGTTGAGGCATTTTCAGAACACTCCAATAATATTATCAAATATAAATATTTAAACCTGGATAAGCCAGATAACATCAGAAGTCCCTTGATTTGTCCAAAGTTTCTTTTTTAAAAAAAAATCTCTGTAGATCTCATACCTGGATGAGTACTTGGCAAACAGCAGGTGGTCATAGAATGAGTTAAGAAATGAATGAGTGAAAGCAATAAAAAATAATTAAATCATCAAACTAACAAATAATTTGGGTTCTTAATTTGCCATACAAAAAGTCATTTAGGAGTTGAAGCTTTTTAGTCATCCACACGAACGAAGCTGTGGCAGCGCCATCAAACGTAACCAATGCATGCGTGTGGCAGTGATACAACATGGGAGAGCCAAGAAACCGTCTTTCTGTTTTGCTCACGGTCAGGCCACCCTAAAGGTCTAGTTAGTTCCCATTTACCTGGTTCCTTTCAGGCATGCACTGATTTCCATAAGTGCATTCTCAGACGTGCGCTCATCAGGGCCGAAACTATTTTGGATAGATATCTTTCTAAAATATGCATGCATCTCTCGTGTTCCTGAAGCAGACCATATTCTGTTCCATTTTGATATGCACATTCTTGGAGTAATGTCAGAAAATCTGAGCAGGTTTAGAAAGTAACTTTCCACCATCTTCGGAGCCCAGGACGCAAATCGTGAGCCTGTTTGTTGCTTTCCCAGCATTCAACACTGAGACCTGCAAGAATGCAAAATTCCAATCTGGTTTTCCCAGGGTGGGGGCTGTTCACCTATGTAGGCAGATAGAACACACTGTACTTGATAAACCGAGTTTCTCACCAGGAGCCATCCTCAAGATATCAGAGAAAGAGGGAGGGTGACTATTCCTCAATGTAATTTTAAGTACTGCTTTTCTTGTCACATCTACTAATGAATCAAAAAGTGACTGAAAACGACTGGAGAATAGTCTAGCACATACCGTCTGCACACTGCGCACATTTGCCGTTATCTTGAACTCTTGAATGCTAGCATTTTCTGATTCTGTAGAGTTATGACTGCATAACCTTTGGACAACAATCGTTAAGAAAGACAAGCTTTAGGAAAAAAATGATCAGTGTAGAATCCATACTGCTGTAAATTATGAAGATTTCCCTGGGAATATTTGCCGTCTTTTTTTCTTTTCTCGAAGACAAACTTAGAGATCTATGCTTGCTATGCACGTGAAAAGCAGGATGAAGTGACGAGTTTCTTTTTTTCTTAGGCATAGAACTGAAGAGGCAGCTCTGATGTTCTCGGCTAATTAGGTAGTGAGACCGAATGCCGGCCTAAAGTGATGTTTATGACATGATTTAACCTGAGCGTTGAAGGCCTCCATTTCCTTCCCACACTCCACTGGAGCACCCACTGGTAGTCAAATATAAATGTATAATTCACCAAACAGCATATTTCTTACACTTGGTGGCTTGCCTTCATAACATCTCCTCTGTAAACTGTCCTCAAAACTCAAATGCAGACAACACAACCCACTACTCCAGTAAGAAGACCCTCCCAAGATGATTGTTCCCCAAATGGAGGCCTGACTTCTCAATTCCATTTCTGAAAGTGGGTCACAGCCTGAGGCTCCTCTTTGGTAAATTGGAAACTTGCAAAACCAGGTACTGTTCCCAATTTACTTTCTTTACTTTTCAACAACACCTTCTCGGATTATTATTCACCAATGATGGGATGTGAAGAAATAGAAAACATACTGTTTAAATACAGTTCGTGGAGATTAAACATTTTCTAATGAACTGTAAACACTTGGAAAGGGAATTGGAAGAATAGTCTTCACATAAATGAAAATGTGTGAAAATTATTTTTACTGCATTAGTTTCCTCTGCTGCAATATTTTGAATATTTGCCAAACTTTGTGAATAAATAGTGTGGTTTAAAAGCCAAATATCCTCACTCAGTTATACGTGAGGAATAAATATATTGTGCATGGCTTATTTCACCTTACATTCTTACATAAAGCAAACATTGCCTAATCAAATAAAATATTGCTGTAATCTATCGTGAGGTGGTCCCACATGCATAAGGTCATAGATTATGCCCAGCTTTTCAATCCATAACTAATTAAAAGCTGTGACAGGCTTACACAGGAGCCTGCCTGAAAGCAGAGAAGTCTAGGTGGACCTGAAAAAAAAAGTCAATTTATTAAAGAGAGTCTGCATTTGATATGAGTAAGACAGGCACAGAAATTTTGTTCCCCTTGCTTTGACAACTGTGGAGGTAATGTTGTTGATTGCAGATCCACATCTATAATCATTGCCAAGATTGATCAAGGCTGGCATTGACTACTCTCCCATTGTTGCACTCTGCTCACCTATGAACGGTTCAGTCTTCCTTTGATTTGATCTAGTAGATTGAAGACTCCTGCAGGGCAGCTGTTAGGCACACTTGCGCATGGTTGATTCTCATGAAAGCCTGTTAAAGGAAATAAAAGAAACTCTGAATGCTCCTGTGGCCCTTGTATCCTTGACCTGTGTTTGCACAACTTTGCTTTGCTTGGCCATGGGTTTACAGTCAACCACAAAAATGAGCTTTGAGGTGAGGAATTCTGTTTCTGAGTCAGGCATATAATTTTAATCAAGAGACTTCAAAAGGCAAGAATGACCTCACATTTTTATTTTCTCCAAATAATTCTATGGTTGAAAATAAATTTTAGGAAAACATAAAGCCAATGTGGTATAAGAATGGAGCTTGAAAGATGAAAGGATGATTGTGTCATCATCAGAATTAACACACTGATTTAGAGACAATGTGGAATGTGAAGATCAGTGCTCTCTATTGGACATAACAGAGTGGTGGAGTCAGGCAGATCTGATTGTGAACCCTGGCTCTGCTAACTGCTGGCTGGCCGAAGTTGGACATGTTACTTAATATCTCTGTATCTTAGTGTCTTTGGTTTGCACAGTAAAATGTTCATAATATCACTAACCACACAGATTTATTGTCAGGATTAAAGGAAATGAAGTTCAGCACTGAGAACAGACTAGATATTCAGCAAGCAGCAATTACTTTTTCCATTAATATTAACAGTAGAGTTGCAGTGATGAAAATAAAACCCCACCTAAATTTGAATAAATCTGCTCTCCCTAAATCTGAGAAGGTTGTGTAAATTGATGCAGAGCAAAGACTCTCTATTATACTTCTGATGGGAACATATTTCAAAGCTTAGACCATTACAGGTAGTCTCACGGGAGGGCAATCCACTCGGGAGCTTAGTTTAGCCAGAGTCATTTCTGAGGATAGATTCATCCTTTATGTTGTTAATCATCTCTGTAGACTAGGAGCTTGTTGAAAATTTATATTCTTAATGGACATGTTTTGCTTATTCTGGCAATCTGGAGCAGTTTCCGTGAACAATGAAGTTTTAGAAATCATGAAAATAACAAAATATAGATAGAGTGGAGCTCCAAGGCATAACCTTTAATAACAGCCCACGCAACAACCTGCAAACCATGCTTCCAATCCTGTCAGAGATCAGGGAACATGAGCTCTGGCTCTTATGCCCTTTGAGACTCAGCTGAAGGCATTATTTATGGGTCTCCCCAGAGTAAGTGCACCACATGGCTGCACATTTGATGGTTATCTTTCATATTCACCCTTTCTTCCTCTAGTGTTTATGAATCTTCCATGTCTTTTCCCCCCAGAGGGCTTTCTGTCCATGAAATGCCTATACTTTTCCCATCTGCTTCCAGCTCGAACAACTCTTCTCCATTACTGTCTATGAAAGCTCATGTCACTGTGTTGTCAGTAAACCCTTGAAGCTGGGATTTGAGATTTATGATCCCATAGTAATTTCCATTTCATTCATCAAGAGTCTATTGCATTGCAATCTGGAAGAAAAAATTTTGGCTAATATTTTTATCCTAACCCTCCACATTATTATTTATCCTTGGTATCTCAGTGTCTTGCAACTACACCAAGAGGACTAGATGATATCATGAAAGATATCTTGCCCCTACCATCTCAGGGAGTTGATGTTAAAAGGAGAGCCTAGAAAAATGGAAGAATTACTTTAGGAAGTCACAAAATATCTGTCTGACATTTATTTTCACACAGCATGTTTATAAATATATATCCTAGAAAAGGCAACTGTGGGCATAGACTCTGATCCGATGAATACTCATCTGCTCTTTAATTTTGGTTGATTGTCACAAGTATTAGCATAAGAAGCATAAATGTGCTAAATTACTTCCCTGCGATCACACAGAGCAAGGCAGATGATGTTAGGAATAGAACTGAGGACGCGTGATGTTTAGTTCCTTGCACTAATTATTAAGCACATATCCTCTCTATTAGCTGTACAAAAGGCTTATCTGGTGTCGCTAAGTAAACAATGTATTTATCAGGCAGAAAATGCGCAGCACAGTTTCTCTCCTTTCATTGACAGTGAATGAGGTGCTTAAGAGTAGAGTTTTGGAACAAAAAACGTCCAGAACGCCCTGAAGCTGTTGCAGCCTTACCATTGCAGCCCTGGAGGATGAAGAGTAAAAACCGCTATATAGTTAAATCAGCTTCCTAACCAGAGCAAGCTGATGATATTTCACGTTCTGTCTATGGCTCCTCCTCTGGAAATAAGGATCAATTTGCTCGTGAACAAATTTAAAAATATGTATGTTATTATGATTGATTTTATAATGTTGTTATCTAGTTCCCACTCAACTCGTCTTCTTTAGTTAAAATAAAATAGTATGTGTCAGTGAGGCTGTGAGAAGCAAGTGATTACAGGGCAGGACACGTTAACAATAATACACCCGGTAGAGTCTGGCGGTTTGTTAAGACAGGGAACACCCTCAGCTTTGCTTTGAGCTATTAATTAACCAACCAGTCATTAACTGCTGCTAACAATTGATTTAGAAGGAATTATGCTTAAATAGCAGGAGGTATTTAAGAGGAAAATAAATTAAAACAAAGAATTGCTGGATCCTGAGGAAAAAAATAGGAGCTCTTGAAATATGGAGAATAGCTGCAAGGGCTCTGTAATTATCAAGTGATAAACAATCATTGGAAAGCTCATTCTTTTATTTTATTTTTCCAGAAATAGTGACAGTGTCTTATAATCACGGACCTCACTGTGTTTACTAATCAAATGACCCCAAACAAATTATGTTATCAAAAGCATAACTGAAGTAGTAAATTGACAATTTTGGTGGGTTACCCAAACATTCATATTAATCACAAATATACTGTCTTGGCAATGTGTCCATGAAGTTTATTTTAGAAATTAAAAAATAAAACTAGCATATCTATTACCCCTGAGCTGAATCACACAGTGCACTTAATTCATGATTTCAGGTATGTCATTTTCACTCTCTGTCTGTTCTTGGGCCGGTTTATTTTATAGGCATTAACTGCTCCTGATGGTTCTCCTTTTCCTATTACCTTGAGAATGCTGAATTAAAGCAATAATGAGCAAACTAATAGTAACCAAAGAAACTAAAGAAAATCTGTGGGTTTTGAGTGAATTACTTCCCATTTGACTAAAGCCAGCTTTAGGAATTACTATAATAAATAATCTCATAATATCTTTAAATCAAAACCAAATTGACCTGTCCTAGATGTCAATCACATTTATTTAGCATCTACCATATATGAGGAACCAAGGAAGTATTTCCATTTGTCTAAACTGCTAATTGACTGAAAGTATATACGAGGTATGTCTGGAAAAATTCCAGCCCTTATTAATATAACCAGAACTGTTTGCATGACATCGATGTAACCTGGCAGCCAAGGAGAGTCGACTGGAATGTGCATGTGTGAACAATGATGACTTCACTGTACTAGTCAGTAAGGGCAGTAGATGCCATTGAGTGAGCATGTGTACTGTGTGGCTATCACCTTCAAAATTACTGAGCTAGTAGAGCAATGAATCTGCATCATATTTTGCTTGAACATTTCTCCACAGAAACTCTTCTGGTGATACAGAAGGCTGCACCTACGATCAACTGATGATTGGCAGCTTCATCACAACAATGCGCCTGCTCATACATCAGGTCTTGTGTAGTTTTTTGGTGAAACATCAAATCTCTCAGGTGACTCGGCCCTCCTACAGCCCAGATGTGGCACCCTGCAACTTCTGGCTTTTCCCAAAACTAAAATCACCTTTGAAAGGAAAGAGATTTCAGACTGTCGATGAGATACAGGAAAATATGATGGGGCAGCTAATGGTGATTGGGAGAACTGTGTGATGTCTCAAGGTGCCTACTTCAAATGAGATTGAGGCATCTTTGTCCTACGTACAGTGTTTCTTGTCTCTTCTTCAATAAATGTCTCTATTTTTCTTATTACATGGCTGGATACCTTCTGGACAGACCTCGCATGTACATAGTAAAGTTGCCTTTTTACTTTGGGTGGGTGGTTTATAGCAATATAAGTTTAGCTAGTGTATAGATTCCATGTGACCACCACCACAATGAGGACACAGAATAGTGCCCTTACTCAAAAACCTCCCCCAGACTGACTGCTCTCATTTGTCACACCCTTCCCCTATTCCAACCCCCTGACAATGAGTGATCTATTCTCCATCAAGGTCAATGTGGTTTTTGTCTTTAGAAATATCGTACATAAATTAAATACCATAGCATGTAATGGGCATACTGGCTTATCTTACTCATGATAATGTCTTTGAGATTCAGTTAAGTTGTTGCATGTATCAAGTCTGTTCCTTTTCCTTTCTGAGTAGTATTCCACTGTATGCCTGAGATCTTTATATACAGGAAATTTATTTATGTATTCACATGTATTGAGATTTTAAAATAAAAGGTATGTTTTTTCTATGATACTTTTAAAAAACTATGTATAACATGCTGTAAAAAGTGAATTATTTTGACTTAGGAGTTATAAGTAAGGCCCAGCTTATTTGTGAAAAATACAATACCTCTGCATTTTCTCTTTTGGACACTCTGTAATTTATCTCAGCTTGTTATCATTACCTCAGTTAAGGTTTTCTCTTTATCATATTAGTAAGTCTGCTCTGTTATTGCGTGTCCTGTAACTGGTTTGTATTTCAGTTGTCTCTTGGTCCTCTGTAGCACTTGCACTTCCTCATACTTCTTATGTATTCTGTAGCTGTCTTCAAGTACAGTCATATCTGTATTTAGATATTGAAATATGTGTTATTTTATAAAAACATTGAAATATATGTTACTTTATAAATTACTTTCCTTTTACTTCTCCTTTTTATGACAGGACATTGTTTAGAATTTTTTAAAAAGTTATGTGTCATTGAATCATAACATATGAATTTAATCATAACATAATAAAAAAGTAATTTTTCTAAATATAAGATATTAGAACACATAATTTTGAGAACCACTGCTTTAAACCTTATGCCTATAGCTACTCAAATGTCTTGTTTTCTCCTTCTTCAGGGATATTACAACCTCTTAGTCTCACTAGATGTTCTCCAACTTTCCTTATATTCAAAGAATTTAGAATGTGTAGTTATAAGCATGATTTTTTTCATTCTTGTTCTATCAGTCAGCTTAGGTTGTTATATTGCAATAATAAACAACAACATAGTGGCTTTCAATAGCAGAATTATTTCTCGCCCACGACCATATGGGTGAACTTGATGTCCTATTTTATCTTCATTCTGAGACCTAGAATTAGAGAGCAGCATCGATCTGGGATATGCTGGTGTTACAGTAGAGAGCAATAGTGGACCAAATGATGCCTCATAAACCACTATTTGAAAGTGCTTCATGTTAGTTCCACTCACATTTCATTGACCAAAATAATCATGCAGTCAAGCCTGAAGTATAATCTTCCTATTCTAAAACTCAGCAAATATTTTTATATAATCATACAATTTACTATATAAAGCTTGTATTTTTTTTAATTTTTTACTATTTTGACAGTGAATATATACAAAGGTTTTTTTTATAAGCACACATCAAATGATTCCATGTGTTAGGCACTGTTTTAAGTATTTTTATCTTTATCTTCTTTAACTTAACCATTAAAATAATTATAAATTGCTAGTATCTTCAATGATTAAGAATTTGCAAATAAATGAGCTTCATCTTAATAAATTTCATATAGTTCTAGGGTTTAGACTCTCAGTAAACTATTCAAGTAGCTATTTTTCATGGTTCACTTTTTAATTTTAAGCTTATAAACTGTCTAGGCAATTTATTAAATATGCTTTAAAAAAACATGCCACTTGCAATTTGGCACTTCATAGATTTATTTTTTCTTTTCAGCTTATCTACAAAGCTAGGAGTGTCTTGAAGAGAGAAACTCTCTTTGCATCCCTCTTGTAATCAATGCTATCATCTTCCTGTGCATAGCTTCTCTGCACGCCCTCCTCAGCACATCCAGTGTGGCTCATTGGAAGTGCTGAGAGCCTTTGGCTTTCTCTGTGCTAAGTACTGTCCTAAGTGCTTTTATTGTTTTAACTCATTTAAGCAAATCCAGGAGCTCAGTATTATTATTTATCCTCCAGTTGGTTGATTCCAAAACACAGAAAGGAAAAAAGAAAACAAAATATTTTTAGATGATACATTTGAAAATTTAGAAACCTAAAGGAGCAAAATTTTAAAATAATAGAATTAATAAATTAATTTAGTAATGGGGTCAGAAAAATACTTTAGCAGACAAGAATATTGCACAAGATTTATTAACTCCCCTCCATATAGGCTCTTTTATAATCTGTCCAAACATAGCTCCTACCTAATGACTATAAACAACTGAGCCAGGGAAGTACATAGTCCAATGTCAGACAGAAAGGTCTATTTTAAGAATTTAAGTCAGCAGACACACAGACTGTTATGTCAATTTGTGGCTGGAATGAGAACCATGTCAAGCCAAAGCTAGAAACATATCAAATTTAATCCTACCATTAGCTGGACATTATCATGGTGAGTAAAAACTATGAGAAAGCAGAGTAAACCAATTAGTGAAAAGGAGAGAGAATTTAATTGAGCAAACTCTTGGCCTGAGACGTGACTAAAAGGCCTTATCCCTGGCAAGAATGTGGAGCAGAACATTCCAGAGGGAATGACTGCAAGTGCAGAGGTCCCCTGGCTGAACAGACTTGCTAGATGTGAATGAGGCACAGAAGAAAGGGTTGAGGGTAAGAGTGGCATGAGCTCAGAAAAGATGATTCCAGATGATGGCAAAGAAGTGACAGCCAAGCTCAGAGGGGGCTGGAGGGCTATGGTGCGAGGTTTGGATTCCCTCATTGGGAAGCCCAGCTAGGCTTTGTTCTGCCTCCCTTTGAAGCTGTTCCTGCTGGCCTCCTTGAATAAAATCTCACCTTCTTTAGAATTTTCACAAACACACCTCTAGCAATTGGCGTATAAAATCCCGACTCACAGCTTCTTTTTTTCCATGTTTTATCTTCCCAAGAATATTAGCTCTTAGAACTCAGGAGCCATGAATCTTTCCATCCTCTAGAGACAGCAGTGAGCTAGTATGATCATGGTGGGTGTGCAATAAATATTTGTTGGCTCAGAAAAGGAAAAAATAATTAAACATTCCTTACCAGTGTTCCAAGTTCCTTATTGTGCTCTCCTCCTACAGGTACTACACTCACGTTATTTGGTCCAAATTAACTGAGGTCTCTCCTTGTCCAGTTGGCTTCTCAGTGAAACTAATGAGTATGGATCAATAAATCTTTTGTTATGGGTTTATATATTTGATTGGCTTGGAAATAGGGAGGACCATTTTCTGAGTGCAGGGAAAATTACAGTCACATAAGTAACATTTACTGAGTTTCTACCACGGGGCAGGATTGTGTTCAACACTTTATAAGCTTTTCTTATTTACTCTTCAAACACCCCCATGCGATCACAACTAGGATGGGAGAAAATCAGTCCATACTGCCGGTTTGTTGAACCTGAACCCCTGCTCTGATCCAATAGACTAAAGTTGCTCCAGGTTATCTGGGTGAAAGAAGGCGATTTCCCTCTTACTTTTGTTCTCAAATCTATTGTACTTATGCATCCAAGGCCTTCTTCCCCGGGCAGGCTACACTTTACGTACAGCGGTATTTTTTTCTTTAACATTTGTAAGGCCAAAATCTTCAAACTTGTAGAAATAAGTTTTTCAGTACTGTAGCTTTTCCTGTAGTAACTTCCTGATCTTTCTCTCTAATATTAACTAAGACATTTTAATGTACTTCACTGTTCTTAGTACTTATAAGTGGAGTGTACTATTTGTAAAGAAAACTGCTTCATTATAACTGTATTTATAAGAAAATACATGGAAAATATATGTATATTTTTCTATTAAAGAAGAAAAATTTTTCATTAAGAGGTCTTCTAAAATCTTTAACAATAACCATTATTTGATTTTTGCCTCTACAGTAGTATCTGAGGCTTAGATAAAATATTTTAATATTGGAGAAAAAACTGGATTACCAATAACTATAATTTTATCCAACTAAGTGACATCATAATGTGTCAACTCATTTTTTGTCATTGCACATGGTGAAAAAAACTTCAAGAATATTGGAGGTATAAATTAACAGTTTACAAGTTCTATGAAAAGTAAGAACAGTAAGTCAATCAAGAATTTAATTTACAAGATTTTCCAAATTAGACACAACTCCATCAAATTGCAATTAATCTTAGCTAGATTCTAATGTAAAGACCTATGATTCCAAATGGAAGTTCTGGTTTGGCAACCTTTCCTTCTGCCTAGTGGACCCTTCAGGGTGTTACATAATTGGACTAGGACTCAGTCAGGTGGCTGCAGTTAGCTGTGGATGGTCCTTAGGAAAGTTTTAAAGCTATGCTCTGACTTTAAAGGCATATATCTATTTCTGAGTTCTCCATTCTCTTCCATTGATCTATGTGTCTGTTTTTATGCCAGTACCATGCTGTTTTGATTACTATGGCCTTATAGTATAGTTTGATATTAGGTAGCATGATTCCTCCAACTTTATTCTTCTTTCTAAGATAACTGTTGCTATTTGTGGCCTTTTGTGGTTCCATATAAGTTTTTGAAATATTTCTTCTGGTTCTGTGAAACACATCATTGGAATCTTCACAGGATTTGCATTGAATCCATAGATTGTTTTGGGTAGTATGGATATTTTAATGATGTTAATTTTTCCTATCCACATGAACATGGTATCAGCTTCCACTTACATGCATCTTCTTCAATTTCTTACTTCAGTGTCTTATAATTTTCCAAGTGTAGGTCTTCTACATCCTCACTTAAATTTATTCCTGGGTATTTTATTCTTTTTGAAGCAATTGTGAATGGGATTGTGTTCATAATTTCTCTTTCTGATAGTTCATTATTGGAATGTAAAAATGGAATTGATTTCTGGATATTAATTTTGTATCTTGCTACTTTGCTGAATTCACTTATCTATTCTAGTATTTTCTTGGTGTAATATTTAGGGTTCACTATGTACAGTATTATATCACCTGCAAATATAGACAGTTTTACTTCTTCCTTTCAATTTGGATACCTTTAATTTCTTCTTGTGTGATTGCTGTGCCTAGGACTTCCAGTAATATGTTGAATAAGAGAGGTGAAAACAGACATCCCTGTGTTGTTCCCAATCCTAAGGGGAACAAGTGTAGTTCTTGCCTGTTGGGTATGATGCTGGCAGTGAATTTGTTCCCTCTGTTCCCACTTTGCTGAGAGTTTTTTTTTTTTTAATCATATATGGGTGCTGGATTTTATCAAATGCTTTTTCTGTATCTATTGATATGATCAAGTGGTTTTTATCCTTTATTTTATTTTTGTGCTGTATTACTTTTATTGATTTGTGAATGTTGTACCAACCTTGCATTCCTGGAAAAAACCTCACTCGATCATGGTGTATGATGGTTTTGATGCATTGCTGTGTTTGGTTTGCTAATATTTTGTTGAGGATTTTGAACATCTATTTTCATCAGGAATATTGGCCTATAATTTTCATTTCTTTTTTTGTAGTGTCTTTATCTTGTTTTGGAAGTAGGATAATGCTGGCCATGTAAAATGAGCTTGGAAGTCATGCCTCCTCTTGAACTTTTTGAGATAGTTTGAGAAGAAGAGGTGTTCATTCTCAGAAAGTTTGGTAAAATTCACTTGTCCATCTGGTCCAGGGATTTTGTTTGTTGGGAGATTTTTTTATTACTACTTCAATTTTACTAGGTGTAATCTGTCTATTCAGATTCTCTGATTCTTCCTGATTTAGTTTTGGAATGTTTTATGTTTCTAGGAATTTATCCATTTTATCCAGGTTGTCTAATTTGTTGGCGTATAGTGGTTTATAATATTTCTTATAACCCTTTGCATAAACAAGAACATACAATGAGCTAAAGATAGTTTATTCAATAAATGGTGTTGGGAATATTGGACACATATGTGCAGAAAAATGAAACTAGATCACCTTCTTACATTACACACAAGAATATATTCAAAATGGATTAAAGACTTAAATGTTAGACCTGAAACCATAAAAAATTCTGGAAGAAAACATAAGCAAAAAATCTTGGACATTGCTTGTAGCAATATGTTTTTTCCTGATATATCTCCACAAGCAAGGGAAACAAAAGAAAAAATAAACAAGTGGGACTACATCTAACTAAAAAGCTTTCGCAGAGTAAAAAAAAAAAAATCATCAAAATGAAAAGACCAGCCACTGAACAAGAGAACATATTCACTCATGCATCTGATAAGGCATTAATATCAAAAATTTGTAAGGAACTTATAAACCTCAACACCAAAAAGAAAAAAAAAAACAATCCAATTGAAATATGGGCAAGGGACCCGAGTGCACATTTCTCCAAGGAGGACATACAGATGGCCAATGGACATACGAACAGATGCTCAACGTCACTAATAATCATAGAAATGCAAATTAAAGCCACAATGAGTTATCACCTCACACTGGTCACAGTGACTATCATCAATAAATCAACAAACAACAAGCACTGGCGAGGGTGTGGAGAAAGGGAACCTTTCTGTGTTGTTGGTGGGAATGCAGATTGCTGCTGCCTCTGTGGAAAGCAGTATGGAGTTACTTCAAAATATTAAAAATGAAACTGCCTTATTACCTACTGATTCCACTTCTGGGAATTTATCCAAAGAAACCTAAAACACTAATTCAAAAAATATAAGCACTCCTCTATTCATTGTAGCATTATTTTCAATAGCCAAGATTTGGAAGTAGTCCAAGTGTCCATCAATAGATGAGTGGATAAAACACTATGGGACATTTACACAATGGAATAGTACTGGGCTGTAAAAAAGAAGAAAATTTTACCCTTTGTGACAGCATGGATAGACCTGGAGAACATTATGGTAAGTGAATTAAGCCAATCAGAGAAAGACAAATACCATATGATTTCACACATATGTGGATTCAAATGAACAAACTGAATTAATAAGGAAAATAGAGACAGACTCATAGACAGAGAGTAGGCTGACAGCTCTGCAAGTGGTTATTGAGCAAAAAACAAAAAAGACTCATGGACATGGACAGCAGTGGGGTGATTGTAGGGGTGGGAGAGGAGGGTGGGTTAAGGAGGAAGAGGGTATAATGGGGATAAATGATAATGGAAAAATACAATTAAAAAAGAAAATAATAATTTGCAAACTAGTCTTACTTTTAATAAAGTATTAATTTTAATACTGTTCTACTTTCATATATATAAAATATATAAATATATATGGCATAAACAAGCTTTGTTAGGATGCACACCAGATGTTTTGAAGTGATAACTAAGGAAACATCATTTAATTTTTTTAAAATATAAACTCTTTTAAAAATATCCTTTTTAAATAAAAACTTTAAAAAATAATACAAAAAAATCTATGCTCTGAGTATGGTCACCAACTCTGTTACATAAAGCTATATTCTATAAGCCTCAGTTTTTTCCAGCCAAAGGAAAATGAAAGAATAATTGTTAAAGCAAACACTGATATATGATGAAGTAGAAAGCAAAAGTGGCTAATGCTTTAAATATATAATGTAGGATTTCAAAAAAAAATGAATTTGATGCCTGGATTCAGGTTGCAATTCCCACTACCATTTGAGAACTAATTAAGCTTACTGTTTAAGATGCAGGCTTAACCTGAGTCCATGGTTTCGATCCTGGTTTGCTATTCCCTGACTGTGTGGCTTAGGGAAAATCGTTTAACTTCTCTGGGTCTCGGTCCACTCCTCTGTAAAATGGGGATAAAACTTGTACCTTTCTTGTAGGTTTGTTACAAGGATTATATGAGTTAATATTTGTAAAGTGCTTAGCATTGTCTCTGGTACATAGTAGGTACTCTTTTCATTTGTTAAGTAAATTAAAGTTGGGACCAAAGTGTTAAATTTTGAGAAAATTTAAATTGCTATCAACATAGGGAGGACTGGTCTGAGAATGACCAGGTGTGATGCCCGAAACCCCAGTACTGCTGTCCTGTTTTATTTTGTTGTTGTTGTTTATTTTTTCCCTTCCTCTCCCTCACCTGGGGAACTTACCTGTGACTATATTTATACCTGTCACCCTCACCAAGCTCTCGAGCCCATTTTTTGATTTCAAGTCATTTGTTCTTTCAATTGTCCAATATATTCCAAAGGGTATACATATGTCTCAGAGAATTGCTTCTCAAACTTCTATGTGTGTATACATCACCTAGGGATGTTGCGAAAATATAGATTGCAGTTTCAAAAATCTGGGCTAGGGCTCTAGAATCTGCTTCTCTAACTTGTTCCCCAGTGATGCTCTGGCTGCTTGTTCCAGGGTCCCACATTGAGTATCAACATCCTGGTAAGTTTTGCCATCTAAAACAATTCTCTAGCACCAATTTAATTTGGGCCCCAGGTCCATGTAAAGTTATTACACAGTACTGTGGCTATGAAAACATTCTCTTTTGCTTTTTGATATGGTTTTGAGGAAACTAGCCAGAATACAACACTCACATCTTTGCTGGCCTCCCACTTGTTCTTTTTCTGGTAAACTGTGCTAGAGGGTGAGCAGAGAATTTGGAAACCCTCCCCTCAAGTTGATCTGTTCCATGAAAACTTGACAATGGAATATTTAGAGAACGTGTGTTCCATTGTGTATGCAGAGAGCCTCTCCTGGGCCCAGTAGCATATGGCAGGCTTGTGGGTGGTACCCTAGGTGGGTGGAGAAAATATGATTCTCTGACAGCCATGCACACAAGCTTTGCCAACTTGAGGCAGGAGCAGCAGGTAGGGGTCAGGAGGAGAAAAGGAGCAGGAACACCCCTCCATGTGCAGAGCCAGCGTTTCTGGGCTCTGCCCAGGGCTGAGTTAGTGCCACAATTCAAGAGGAAATGTTCGCAGAGACTTTCCCTGTGGGAGAATAGTAGGAACACTCTTCCCACCATCTCCACCCACTCCCTAAATTCTGTGAGAACACATCAACCATAGTATGAGGTTAATGAACCCATAAAATCATCATTAGATTTTCAATATTTTTTTTAGCTTTTTACCACCATCTTGTAAGAAAGAAGAGCACAATACAATTTCTGAAAATCTTTCTTCTTTTGGTTTTTAATATTTAGACACTTAAACAGTATAATATTAGCAAATGGCTTCTATTTAGTTTTCTTTTTCAAAATATTTTTATTGTTGTTTAAGTACAGTTGTCTCCATTTTCTCCCCACCATTCCCCCAGATTTTCAGTTTTTAAAATCCCCTGCAATAATTGGTTCTTCTGACATTTGTCATGGACTTGGCTGCCAAAAACTTCTTCTCAGGAAAAGTTTTCATCTAGCAAATAATGAAAATCTCATCTTCAAAACAATATTTTACTTCAAATACTTAAATATTTGAGGATCATACAAAAACCTTTTTTAGGATAAGTGGATATACAAAAAATAAAATACAGATTTATAAATCATACTCCAGAAAATTGAGAACCTTCTATGCTGTGGGCAAACTACACTGAACCCATATAATATTATTTTCCCTGATTTGGGGGCTTCCTGGGCTTGTCCAGAGTAGCTGATCTAGGTACTAAAAACAAACACTGCTGTGCTGTTCTTTACGAGTAGGTGTCCCAAGCTAATGGGCCGCTGTGTCCAGTAAGTGCCATCTGCTGCTCCTGGCAGTGACCGAGGCCACAGGTTGAAGTCATCCTTTAATAGCTGGCTTCCAGGCCTCCTCAACAGGGTGCTGGCACAGGTGGTTCCATCACAGCGTGCTTTCCTGTACCCTGTATTCTGAACAAGTCCTGGAAAAATTAGATTTATACTTCACCACTTTTGACAACTTTCTCTGATTATTGTTACGGCTTTGACATTACTCAGAATTTCATCTGAAGTGCAAGAAGCCATTCCTAAAAAAAAAAAAAAAAAAAAAAAAAGGCCAGAGAAATTACAAACCAAAATCTCTCTGCCACTTTATAATACCAACTTAAGGGTCAGGACTTCCTTATTCTTGATCATTTTCTTGGGACTACGTTATCACCCCTTTATTTCTTTTCACTCTGCTTCCTTCCCCTTCTTTCATTTGCACTTCTGCATCCCATGACTCACCTCACCAATAAATCATTCATCAGTGAGTAGCTTCTTATTAAACTTCTCAGGGTTTCAGGTTTTGGTGTTTGCAAAATAAATATAAGAAGAAGATATGGTGCTTCTTAGGCCACTTGTAGTTGGGTGGGGCCATGTGACTAGTTCTGGCCAATGACTTGTAGGATGAGACATACATCACTTCCTGGCTGGTGCATCGAGTTGCTGATCTGATACCCTCTAAGAAATATCCCGTGGGTGGAGCAACTGGAAATGTCTGAGGTAATCCTGCTCTATCAGCCTGGGCTCATGCATAATTATATGGATTAGAGTTCCTAAAAGATCTGTGATGGGCATATATCATGAATAAGAACTAAATCTTAGTTGCTTTAAGAGACCGAGAGTTTGGAGACATTTTTTACCACAGTGTATTAGACTGTCCTGACTGATGCTTCCACAAAACCGTAAACTTCTCTAGGGAAGAGCAGAAAGGAAAGAAGAAAGGAAACTGCTTTTATTTAGAGATTATTGTGAGTCTCTGCTAGGTGTTTTTATAATAACACATTAAAATGTTATTAATTATTGACCTGAAAAAATCAAGCTATAGTAGTTTTTAAATACTTCAGTATTTAAAAAATTTATTTGTAGTACTATTTATACACTAGCATCTTTTAACATAATGGTCTTTAACAAGATAAGATAACAAACAACTTCCAAATGAAAGATCTAGATTGGTAAACAGGCTCTTGCAGTGATAGTTTAAGTCTCAACAGAGAATTTGAAGGGAAATGATTATCATTTACTCATTAACATCTATTCATTGCTCAAATATTTCATAAGCTCCTACTTTGTATATTATCTCATTTCATCTTATAAGAGCAAAATACTCATTCTGTTTTAAAGAAGAGGAAACCAAGACATGAGGAATCAAATAACTCACTGGGGTAGGCAGTAAGAGGAAATAGGAGTTTACCCTTATTTTTATTCAGAGTTCACATTAAATATTTAACAATGATATGAAAATACTATTGGGAAAAGTTTGGAAATATAAATTTGATTATAAAATGTGTAATTACTTGCATGCCGAAAAAAAGAATTTTTAACCTGAGCACATACAAGGATGTCTTGATTGACTCCTAACATTGTAGACAACCCTGAGAAGATCCTGAAAGTGGTGAATGACTTAAAAACATTAAGAAAAATTGCCCTACAATTATATTCTTATATACAGACTAGCCAAGTGACAACACAATTCCATTTTCAACATTTTATTTCCCATGAACTCCAATATTAGTGGGGAAATAGTAGTTACATATTTTTGTAAAATAAAAAGACAAAAATATAAAAGACAAGTCTAAAGTTATGTGACTTTTTTGGTATGTTATTAATGACAGAACTGAAGGATAGTTTCTTGATTTAATTTTCTTTCATAGAATAATTGAATAAAAGAAATGCAAGAAAATAGAAGTCATCCAAATCCTCCTGCTGTTGAGAGATATGTCAACTGTCACCCAGAGAAGGAAGCTATTGAGTCAGTGTGGGGCTGGGGACAGAATGCAAGCCTTCAGACTCTCTCCAGCCACTCTTAAGTCCATTTGAAAAAATAAAAATAAAAACTTCCTCCCCTCCCTTTAATTTTGATTCAAATGGAATATTGCTACATTTCAAAACATTTCATTAGACGAACAGTAAATTAAAATATGTGATAACTTAAGTATTTGAGTTATTTACAAATGTGTTATACTCACAGTAGAAACATTACAACACTGAATGTAACATTAGCACAACAAAAGTCACCACAGCGAAAGAAAACCCTTTGCTCCGTGTTCTGAGTGGCCACCAATTTGATTTAATATGTATGCCAAAGTCCTCAGTACATGTCAATAAACACGAAATTGATTTAGAAATCAAATTTGCATTAAAACTTGACTTACATACTTTAGCTTCGGTTCCCTTTAACAAGCCAATAACCCTGGAACTGGCATCGTTCTACAGAAAAGAACGCAGAGCCCGATCTCACCTCAGTACCCTTGAAATGTAGTCTGGTTCAGGTTGTTTAGTTGCTGGTCATGAGAACCTCAGCCTGTCACTTTACTGCTTAGAGCCTGGGTTCCACAGCTTTTAAAATGAAAATAATGGACCATCTTCCCCAGGATGCCTTCAAGCTCTAGCACTCACTGGTAGCTTATCTGTTAAGCTCTAGCAGGGCACAGAATTTGCCCCAGATGCTTCAAATATAATGAGAGGACTACATTCAGAGTTTGAGCGAACAAATTAGGATGCGGCGCCCAGGCACTAGCAATAGTGGAAAGCTTTTACCAACCCCAGGTTTAAAGGGAGGAGGTAAAGACATAGTCACCAACCCACACAGTGGTGGGACTCTGGATGAGGGGCCACAAGGTAAAAGCTATGTTGATGTGTACAGAGAACGCTCCTAGTTCTGGGGGCAAAGCCTCAAAACAGGAAAGAGTCAGGGAACAAATACCCTGACCTTTCTCTCCTCCAGCCTTCATAATGGATAAACCCAATCAGAAGCAAGCAACCTGGCAATACAGTCCTGGGAGGTCAGCCTCCCGGGGCAAGAACAGGGCAGAGGGGAATGGAGAAAGGTGCTTGTAGTGGCAGAGGGGGTCAGACTAAACTGCACCCATGCTGATCTCAAACAATTTTTATTGTCTATTTTTTCTTTTCACTTACAATTCAAATAAATCTCAATGAAATGTTTTGTTGGATCTTCTTTCGTCGTGGATCATAGCATTCCTTGAAAAACACATTAATAACAACAGACAGTAAGTGCTCGTGCGGTGATAATTCTGCTACATTTCTTTTATCTCTTCTTTGCTATTATCACTGCATTTAGTTTCTTCTGTTATCAAGCTCACTAGGGAAGTCCTTTCGTCTTCCCATCTAGTTCACAAAATCATGTTTTTTACATAACTGTTTAATCCCATTCTGCTCATATCCAGGTGCCATTTTTAAAGTCACATTTTAAAAATCATACCCCTTCTAGCGGGAAGAATAGGAACAGAGACCAAGGGATGGTTGCCAGAGGAGAGGGACGTGGGGAGGCGGGTGAAAGCGGGGAGGGGAACACAGTCAATAATATTGTGATCAGTGTGCACAGTTCCAGATGGTTACTAGCATTTGTGGGGTGACTCACAATGTAAGGAATAAAAATGTCAAATTGCTATATTGCTAATCAAATTACTATACTTGAAGCTAATATAACTAAAACAATGTTGTATGCCAACTCTACTTAAATTTTTAAAGATAAATTTAAATAATTGAAAAAAACAGTAAAAGCTGGTGTTGTTTATTCTGATCAGATTATTAGTTTGTCAGGTTTCACATGTGTTTCGCAACTGGGATGACATCATGTGCGTACACAGGTGGTGACGTGCGTTAACACCCCGGACCACAGCACCTGAGTAAGATCCCTTATACTGAAAGTCCCTGCAGGGAGCAACCCTGGCTCGACAGGGGCAGGTTTTGTAAAGAACTGCGTTTATCTCTTCCTTTGATTCAACTCCCTGCAAAGGTTTCTCCAGAACACAATTACCGTGTCAGACGAGATTTTCCTGCCAGGCAGGGGGCCACAGAGAAAATCTGGCTTTGAGTGTCAGCCAAAATAATCAAAGTGGAAACATAAATGTCATAGGACTAGAGAGCAAATGCCAGGCATCTTCATAGTTATCATTAGCATCGATATTTCACATGTGGTTGTCTTATTCAAGCTCACACAAGATAAAGTTGTTGTCAATATTCTGAAGACTGATACAAAGCAAATGTCACCTTGTCCTTGGATCACCTGCAGAAATATATGTGCAGTGGGAAAAACTTCTTTGCTGTACACCTTTGAAGGGGGCAGAGGGAATATTACTGAGGTGTGGAGACAAAAATTAAAGTTGTACTTTCAGGGGATGAGACTCTACTTTTAATAGGCTCACTGAGGTTTGCCTTTGAAACTATGCAATTGAATCTGTCTCTGGTTTCCCCCAGGGATGAGAGGCATTCAGCTTACTGTACATGAATCTCACAATTTGACTTGTGCTCTATAGAATACTGTTTAGCACAGGCTTGGAGCTCCTAACACTCAGGAGGAGGAGTGGTGTTTGTGGCTTCCAGTTAGTATGCAAGACATACTTGTTCCTTTTCTCATACAGTCCTCTGAGTAAAGTGAGAAGGATTGCTTTGTGTTTGTATTTTTTAAATAGCATCTGCATTTTGAAAAATTCTATTTTGAAATGAGGACTAAATTATTTAGATATTTTTTTCTCAATCTGCTTTTTGAGTGATTTTCAAGAGCAGACTCTCCTGGAGGTTGGCCATTTAATCAAAGAACAGTTTGGAAGATGTAAATCTCTAATTTTAAATAAGGATACTGCAATTCCAGCTGTAACATGTGTAACAGGTCCTCATGTGTCCAGTATTCTCCTATCTGCAGGGCGTAACCTTACATTCTAGAATATTCTCTTTGTTTTTGTTGATTTAATCTCCTCCCATCTCCTTCTTCCTACACATCATGGTTTCTTCAACTCCTCTTCCTTAGACTTTGACTATGCTGTATTTTTGGCAGGAATAGCTTTCTCCATTCTTCCACTCATCTGGATCTTCCTCCTTCAAAGACTGAACTCAAGCCCCTTCACAATCATAAAAACTTTCCTGACTAGTGCAAAGCATTGAATCTCTGCATTCTGTTTGACAAGAAAATATTCTCTAAAAATTTTAGGCGTTATGACATTATTTTTCTTAGTAGATAGCAAGCTGCAGGGCACGTAGGTGTGTGATATATTATTTGTGTGTCAGCTATGGCAGATAGCACAGTACAAGGCACATAGTAGGTGATATTAAGTACTTATTATTTACTTTCCTAAAATACCTTCTTTTCAAAATCCCCATATGGTTCCAATATCCAATAGGATGATACTATCAAGAAATAATCATCATCCTATTCTCTACCTAAGTCTTCTAATAACAAACACTTCTATTTACCTGAGTCCTGTCTTCAAAAGAGCAAACAGAAAAGTAAATTTCTCCTCTAGCCCATCTCTGTGAGTGTGTCAGGGTGTGTGCGCACGTGTGTCTATGTCTTTGTGTTTGGTAGGGGTTTGGAGAGAGAGAGAAATTAAGAGACTGAATGGCCTTGGCCGGGTGTCTCAGTTGGATGGAGCATTGCCCATGCACTGAAAGGTTGTATGTTCCATCCCTGGTTAGGGCACATTACCTAGGCTTCACGTTCTATCCCTGGTCAGGGTGCATATGGGAGGCAACCGACCAATGTTTCTCTCTCACATCGATGTTTCTCTCTCTCTCTTTCCCTTCCTCTCTCTGCAAAAATTGATAAACATATCCTTGGGTGAGGATTTAAAAAAGAGGGAGAAAGACACTGAATGGCTGTTACATGGATGAGGGTAAGGATAATGGTCAGAAATGAAAGAATAAAACATTTGAGAATCCTCCAAGTAGGTAGAGCAGTAATCAATGGAATAAAAGTGCTTCCCTCCCCCATCAAATAACAAAAAAAATGGGCATTTTTACTGTTGCTATTTTTGAGTTTTGGAACAGAATCTAGTAAATGAAGCAATGGAAAGAAATGAGAAAATGGAAAGTGAAATGGTAAATATTTGACAGCCTTGTCTTGTCCACATTCTATAATGACAGAAATGTATAAACTTGTAGACCCAGAAGGATAACTTGGATATTTTTAGGATCAGATTATATATATGTGTCTACTTATTAAACATTCATCATGACATTTGGATTTAAAAATACAAAGCACTAGCCCTAAGTACCTGGTAAAAGTTAGGTTAATTTGGAACTTGAAGGGATCATTTGGGTTGGGTCATAAAATGCAAAGGTCAGATCCTAATGGTATTAACAAGGAAGAATTTCAAGAAATCACAGAATCTACACAAGCTATCTTTTTATGACCTTGAGAGAATTTCTATTTATAAAATAGGAATATAATAATAAAATGTCATATAAAGGATTGTGGCTGTTAGAATTACCTGACCTATATATGATCCATATGTTTTCCTGTATCTGAACCAGTTTTCTGGCTAACTATATTTTCATCTGTGTGTGTGTGTGTGTGCATTGCCACACAACTTTCTTTTCTTTTTCTTTTCTTAAATTTATTTATTACATTTATTGGGATGACAGTGGTTCATAGAATTATATTTAAGTGTACAGTTCTATAATACATCATTTGTATATTGTAGTGTGTGTTCACAACCCCAGGTCAAGTCTCCTTCCCTCACCATTTATCTCTCCTCTGCCTTCTGCTACCTTCCCCCACCCCCTGTCCCTCCAGTAATCACAATACTGTTATCTACGTTTATGAGGATTTTTTTTACTTAATCCCTTCACTTCTTTCACCTGGCCCCCCAAACCTCTCCCCGACGACAGCTGTCAGCCTATTTTCTATATCTATGTGTCCGTTTTGTATTTTGTTTGTTAGTTTATTTTGTTCATTAGATTCCACATTTAAGTGAAATTATATGGTACTTGTCTTTCTCTGACTGGTTTCTTTCACTTAGCATAATATTCTCCAGGTCCATTCATGCTGTTGCAAGAGGTACAATTTCTTTCTTTTTTACTGCCAAATAGTATTCCACTATGTAAATGTACCACAGCTTTTTTTTATCAACTCATCTACTAATGGGCACTTGGGCTATTTCCAGATCTTGGCTATTGTAAATAATGCTGCAATGAAAATAGGGGTGCACATATTCTTTTGAATTAGTGTTTCAGGTTTCTTCAGATATGTTATTTTACCAGAAGTGGAATAGATGGATCATAAGGCAATTCCATTTTTAATTTTTTGAGGTATCTCTGTACTGCTTTCTACAGTGGCTGCACCAGTCTGCATTCCCACTAACAGTGCACTAGGGTTCTCAGCATCCTCGCCAGTGCTTGTTGTTTGTTAATTTATTGATGATAGCCATTCTGAGAGGTCTGAGGTGATATCTCCTTGTGGTTTTAATTTGTACCTCTCTAATGGCTAGTGACATTGTGAATTTTTTCATAAGTCTATGGGCCAACTGTATGTCCTCCTTGGAGAAGTATCTATTCAGTTTCTTTGCCCATTTTTTAATTGGATTGTTTGTTTTTTGGTTGTTGAGTTGTATAAGTTCTTTATAAATTTTGGATATTAACCCCTTATCAGATGGAGTTGGTGAATATATTCTCCCATTCAATGGGTAGTCTTTTCATTTTGTTGATGGTTTCCTTTGCTCTGCAAATACTTTTTAGATAGACGTAATCCCATTTGTTTATTTTTTCTTTAGTTTCCCTTATATGAAGTGACAGGTCAGAAAAAATATTGCTATAAGAAATGTCCAAGATTTTACTGCCTATGTTTTTTCTAGGATCTTAATGGCTTTGAGTATAACATTTAAGTCTTTAATCCATTTTGAGTTTATTCTTGTGTATGGTGTAAGAAGGTGGTCTGTTTTTTTTTCTTTTTCCTATATATCTGTCCAGTTTCCCCAAAATCATTTGTTAAATAAGCTATCTTTACCCCATTGTATGTACTTGCCTCCTTTGTCAAATATTAATTGACCATTAAGACATGAGTTTATTCCTGGGCTTTCTATTTTTTTCCCATTGATCTATTTGTCTGTTTTTATGCCAACACCATGCTGTTTTGGTTACCATGGCCTTGTAGTATGGTTTGATATCAGGTAGTGTGACTTCACCTTTGTTCCTTCTCAATATTGCTGTGGCTATTCAGGGTATTTTGCAGTTTCATATAAATTTTTAGAGTATGTGTTCTAGTTCTGTGAAATATGCCATTGGCATTTTGATAGGAATTATGTTAAATTTGTAGATTGATTTGGGTAGTAAGGACATTTTAATGATGTTAATTCTTCCTATCCATGAACCCGGTATATACTCTCACTTCAATGTATCTTCTTCAGTTTCTGTCTTCTGTGCCTTATAATTTTCCAACTACATGTCTTTCATATTCTTGTTTAAATTGTTTCCTAGATATTTTCATTTTTATATAATTATAAATGGGATTGTTTTCTCAGTTTTCTTTTCTGATTGTTCATTATTGGTGTATAAAAATGCAACTGATTTCTGAATATGTTTTTTCTACCCTGCTACTTTACTGAATTCATTTATTAGTTTTATTGGTTTTTAATGGAAACTTTAGGGTTCTCTATATAAGTATCATGTCACCTGCAAATAATGACAGTTTTACTTCTTCCTTTCCAATTGGTACACTTTTTATTTCTTCTTATTTGATTGATGTGGCTAGGACTTCCCATACTATACTGAATAAGAGTAATGAAAATGGACATCCCTGTCTTGTTCCTGATCTTAAGGGGATTGCTTGTAGTTTTTGCCCATTGAGTATGATGCTGGCTGTGGATTTGTCATAAACAGCCTTTATCACATTAAGGTATGTTCCCTCCATCCCCACTTTGCTGATAGTTTTTATCATTAAAGGGTACAAGATTTTATCAATGAATTATCTGTTGTTTTTATTCTTCATTTTATCTGGTATATTCTATTTATTGATTTGCAGATATTGTACCAAACTTGCATCCCCAGAATAAATCCCACTTGATCATGATGTATGATTTTTGTAATGTATTGTTGGATCTGGTTTGCTAATATTTTGTTGAGGATTTTAAAATCTATGTTCATCAAGGATATGGCATATAATTTTATTTCTATTTAGTGTCTTTATCTGGTTATGCAATTAGGATAATGCTGGCCTTTTAAAAATGAGTTGGGAGATCTCCCTCCTCTTGAATTTTTTAGAATAGTTTGAGAAGGATAAGTGTTAGTCCTTCTTTGAATGTTTGGTAAAATTCACCTGTGAAGCCATCTGGTCCCATGAAGAGGAGACACCAGTTAGGTTCATGGGCAGGTGGGGGCAATGGCTTCTGCCCCAAAGGCATACAACTCAGTTACTGACACCCCCTGTGTCTATCCAGACCTCTACTCCTTGGCCCAGGCAGCTAACCCCTCAGCAGGGCCCAGCTCCTCAGGGTTGGGCAACAGGGAGTCCAGAGGGTGGAGCTAGTGCATTCTGCCAGGCTGATGCTGTAAGGAAGGAAGTGCGCCACCCCAGAAAAATGTTGTCTGTAGCCTGGGAGCAGAACTCAGCTCAGGAATCCTAAAGCTCTCTCCCCATAGCCACAAACCCTAGTCTCTCCTCACGTGACTCCACTACACTCTGCCCTCCCTCCGCTGTAGCCTAGGTTGAGTGGCTGAAAACAAAATTTTGTGCATTGGCCCTTTAAGAGAGTGCCATGTCTCTAGCAGACTCCTGCTTCTCCCTGGCAGACAGAATCCCTGATTTTCACAACCAGATGTTATGTTTGCACCTCTTCCTGGCTCTGATGTTCTAGGCTGGGGAGACTGGCTTGTGTTTGAGAGTTAGCCCAGGGCAAACCCCTACAGCTAAGATATCTATCCAAAACCTCAGCCACCATCCATAGGAGTAGGGTCAACCCTTTTTCACATCTGCACCCTTCCTACCAGTCTGGATGTGGCTTCTACTGTAAATCATTTGTCCCTTGGTCCCAGGAGGAGGTGAGTGTATGTTCTACCTACTCCACCACCATCTTGGATCCTCCTACACAATTTGCTCTCAGCAGCTTGAAACCAAGTTTAGAATATTTTGAAAATTACTTAACTAATTGTTTATAATTGAGTATCTAGGATGTTTGGAGTATACTTATGCTGAAGGCTAACTACTCAGATAAAAAAAATATCTGGTCAGATATGTTTACTTTCATAAGATGAAAAGTCCTGTGATTGGCTTCCATGGTGCCATTTGCTAATCAAGAAAGGGCCCACTTGGGGTAGGTCCTTCTCTGAAAGCCGCAGCTTGGCTTTTGGGCATGTGTGTATTTCAGTTCTCACTCACCCTGCAGCCTGATGCTGTCACACAGTACACAACTTTGCAGCAGTATAAACCTGTGAAGTGATTAGCACCGGAATCCATCTAAAGGAGGTTTTCCTTACATTTTTATCAAAGACCAGTAGCACTGATAAATTAATAATCAATCTTAGATACTTAAACCACCAATAGATGGGTAAGAGAAGGGAGAGGGTGTTCTCAATCTTTTTCACCAATGAAAAATACTTCTATTTTTTCATTCATAAGGCTAATATTTTGAGATAATTTGTCTTATAAAATAATTGAATTCCTTGAGTAACTATTTGTTTTTATATTTTGATCTTTTAATCAAAGTGATGTAACTACCAGCAGAGCTTCTAATGAACATATGATGAGTATTGCCATATTGGGTTTATGTGATTTTTAGTTTAGACTTATTCTTGTATTTAATTTGTGTATCTATGCCCTAAGTAAATGTATCATTTTCACATGGCTTTTTGCTTTTACTATTTATTTACATACCATGAGGTTCTGAAAACTTAAATTAAGAGTACTAACTACCATAAATTGTACCATGAGTGCTCTGTTCCCCTTAAAATTATTCTGTTCTCATTATTGATAATTCTGAGCTACAATGTGAGCAAAATTGAAAGGGCAAATTTTGGGGATGGCATAGTGAAGAAATGACAATCTCTTACAGCTTCATTTATGATAAAAACACTTAGCAAAGTGGGAAAAGAGGGAGCATTCCTCAACATAATAAAGGCCATATATGAGAGACCTACAGCCAACATCATACTCAATGGACAAAAACTTAGAGCTTTCCCACTAAGATCAGGAACAAGACAAGGATGCCCTCTCTCACCACTCCTATTCAACATAGTATTGGAAGTCCTAGCCACAGCAATCAAACAAGAAAAAGAAATAAAAGGCATCCAAGTAGGAAAGGAGGAAGTAAAACTGTCATTGTTTGCAGATCACATGATAGTGTACATAGAAAGTCCTATAGACTCCACCAAAAAACTGCTCGACGTAATAAATGAATTTGGCAAAACAGCAGATTACAAAGTCAATATTCAGACATCAAAGGCATTTTTGTACACCAACAATGAAATATCGGAAATAGAAATCAGGAAAAAAATCCCATTTGATATAGCAACAAGAAAAGTAAAATACGTAGGAATAAACCTAACCAAGGAGGTAAAAGACCTGTACTCAGAAAACTACACAACACTGAAGAAAGAAATTAAGGAAGACACAAACAAATGGAAGCATGTACCATGTTCATGGATTGGAAAAATTAACATCATCAAAATGTCCATAGTACCCAAAGTGATTTATAGATTCAATGCAATCCTTATTAAAGTACCCATGACATATTTCACAGATATAGAACAAACATTTCAGAAATTTATATGGAATAATAAATGACCCCAAATAACTGCAGCAATTTTGAGAAAGAAGAACAAAGTAGGAGGGATCACAATACCTGATATCAAACTGTATTACAAAGCCACTGTAATCAAAACAGCCTGATACTGGCATAAGAACAGACACATAGACCAATGGAACAGAACAGAGAACCCAGAAATAAACCCAAGTCTCTATGGTCAATTAATATTTGACAAAGGGGGAAGGGGAAGAAAATGGAGTAAAAATAGCCTCTTCAACAAGTGGTGTTGGGAGAACTGGACAGCTACATGCAAAAAATGAAACTCGACCACCAACTTACACCATGCACAAAAATAAATTCAAGGTGGAAAAAAGACTTAAATATAAGTTGTGACACCATAAAAATCCTAGAGAACAACATTGGCAGGAAAATCTCAGACATTCCATGCAGCTGATATGTCCCCTAAAGCAAGGGACAAAAGGAAATAATAAACAAATGGGACCTCATCAAATTAAAAAGCTTCTGCATGGCTAAAGAAAACAGCATTAAAATGAAAAGAGAACCAACAGTATGGGAAAACATATTTGCCAATGATACCTCGGACAAGCGTTTGATTTCCAAAATATATAAAGAACTCATATGACTCCACTCCAGGAAGACAAAAAACCCAGTTAAAAAATGGGCAAAAGACTTGAACAGACACTTCTCCATGGAAGACATACAGAGGGCCCAGAGACATATGAAAAGATGCTCAGCATCACTAACCATCAGAGAGATGCAAATTAAAACCACAATGAGATACCACTTCACACAGGTCAGAATGGCCATCATAAACAAATCGACAAACAAGTGTAGGAGAAGATGTGGAGAAAAGGGAACCCTAGTGCACTGTTGATGGGAATGCAGACTGGTGCAGCCACTATGGAACACAGTATGGAATTTCCTCAGAAAAGTAAAAATGGAACTGCCTTTTGACCCAGCAATTAATTCCATTGCTGGGATTATATCCTAAGAGCCCTGAAACACCAATCCAAAAGAACCTATCCAATGTTCATAGCAGCACAATTTACAATAGCCATGTGCTGGAAGCAACCTAAGTGCCCATCAGTAAATGATTGGATTTAAAAAACTATGGTACATTTACACCATGGAATACTACACAGCAGAGAGAAAAAAGGAGCTCCTGCCCTTTGCAACAGCATGGATGGAACTGGAGAGCATTATGCTAAGTGAAATAAGCCAGGTGGTGAGGGACAAATACCATATGATCTCACTTTTAACTGGAACATAATCAACAAAAGAAAAAAGCAAACAAAATGTAACCAGAGACATTGAAATTAAGAACAACGTAACAATAGCCGGAGGGGAGTGGGGAGGAGAGAGTGGGGAGAGGGGTTTATAGGAGCTACTATAAAGAACACATGGACAAAATCAAGTGGGAGGGTAGAGGTGGGGGAGGGAGGTGGGACTGGCTGGGGTGGGGTGGAGGGATGGGGAGATAATGCAGACAATTGTAACTGAATAACAATTTAAAAATTAAATTAAAAAAAAAAGAAAACTATGCAGGGAACCAGCAATGAAAGGAAGGATGCCAGGATTCAGATCAATGATTTGGAACAAAAGGAAGAAATGGACATTCAACTAGAACAACAAGAAGAAACAAGATTTCAAAAAAAACAAGGAGAAGCTTAGGAACCTCTGGGACAACTTTAAATGTACCAACATCCTAATCATAGGGAGGAGAAGAGGAAGAGCAAGAAATTGAAAACTTATTTGAAAAACTAATGAAAGAATAATTCCCTAATTTGGTGAAAGAAATAGACATATAAGTCCAGGAATCACAGAGAGTCCTAAACAAGCTGGACCCTAAGAGGACCACACCAAGACACATCATAATTAAAATGCCAAAGGTTATAGATAAAGAGAGAATCTAAAAGCAGCAAGAGAAAAGCAGAGAGTTACGTACAAAGGACTTCTCATAAGACTGTCAGCTGATTTCTCAAAAGAAACTTTGCAAGCAACAAAGGCCTGGCAAAAAATATTCAAAGTGATGAAAAACAAAGACATACAACCAAGATTACTCTAGCCAGCAAAGCTATCATTTAGAATGGAAGGCCAGATAAAGTGCTTCCCAGACCAGATAAAGCTAAAGGAATTCATCATCACCAAGCCATTATTACATGAAATGCTAAGGGGACTTATTTAAGAAAAAGAAGATCAAAATTATGAACATTAAAATGGCAACAAACTCACAACTACCAACATTGAATCTAAAAAAACAAAAATAAAAACAAACTAAACAAACAACCAGAACAGGAACAGAATTATCAGTATGGAAATCAGTATGATAACTTGGAGGGTTATCAGCTGGGAGGGAGAAGGGGGAGAATGGGGGAAATGATGCAGGGATTAAGAAGTACAAATTGGTAGGTACAAAGGAGACAGGGGGATGTTAAGAATAGTATAGGAAAGAGAGAAGCCAAAGAACTTACAAGCATGACCTGTGGACAGGAACTAAAGGTGGGGGGATGTTGCTGGAGGGAAAGTGGATACCAGGTAGAGGGGGGCAAAAAGGAAAAAATTGGGACAACTCTAACAGCATAATCGATAAAATGTACTTAAAAATAAATGTCTAAATATTTGATAGGATTCTGCTCAAGCTTTTCATTTTCTTTTCTTTTTTTGGAAAGAATGCATTTTATCTATATGCCAAAGAGTAGAGACACATAAACAAGGCTTGACTCTCTCCTTTTCTGATAAAAGAGAAAACTGGTCACATTATCTGTTTTCTTTTTATAAATTGGAAGGTAAATAAAATAAGAGCTCCAGCATGTCCTAGCAAAGTCATCAGGACCCTAAATGAGTTCATGAGATTTTAAGAGAGAGAAATAAATCCCTTGGGGAAATTGGAGGAGGAGTAAAATATGTCCATGAATAAGAGTAATGTCTTACTATGCAAACTCTTTTTTAAAATATATATATACAGGGTAGAGTAAAAGTAAGTACACAATTTTGAGTACCTAAAATATGGAGTTAATTATTGAATTATTATTTATTAATTATTCTAATATTTTCTTTACAAGCTGCCATAAACCTACTTTTGCCCCACCCTGTATAATTCTAGAAATTACATATATATTCATATGTATGAATATATATTCATATATATATATTTGAATGATTCAGAAGGCTTTTTGGGGATGATACAACTATAAGCAACTGATGATTGGCAGCTTCATCACCACAACAAGCTCACTCATGCATCATGTCTCATGCAGGGTTTTTTGGGAAATATCAAATCACCCAGGTGACTCAGCTCCCCTACAGCCCAGATTTGGTGCCCTGTGACTTCTGGTTTTTCCCAAAACTAAAATCACCTTTGAAAGGGCGGAGATTTCAGATTGTCAGTGAGATTCAGGAAAATACGCCATGATGCCTGAGCCAGCGCACTTGTCATGATGAAGCTGCTCATAGCTGTGATTTTTTGAATCAATCCAAATAGTTTCCACGTAGGCATGTTCAAGCTTAATGCAAAACTCAGCGCAGATTCATTACTGTACTCGCTCAGTCATTTTGAATGTGATGTCTACACTGTATACAAGCTCACTCAATGGTGTCTGCTGCCCCCACTGACTAGTACAGTGAAGTCCTTATTGTTCATGCATTCGCATTCTAGACAGTTCTCCTTGGCTGCCAGGTTATACAGGTGTTGTGTAAACCATATATACATTTACATATATATGTGGGGGGATATATATATTTATCTATTTATCTATCTATCTATATATACGTACTCATATATATATAAATCCCCAAAAGAGAACTTATTTGTAAAAAGTTGTGTATTTATTCTTACATGTTTAAACTTCAGTCACCTTCAAAGTGCCCTCCATTCCATGCAATACATCTATCTAGACATTTTTTTCCACTGCTCAAAACAGTTTTTATTTCTGTTTTATACATGAAATATGTAGTTTCGATTTTGATGTCTTTTAGTGATTCTGCTGTTTGGTTTTTTTTTTCTTTCATCTTTTCCACATTTGAGGACTTTCTTTCATCTGGGGAAACAAAAAAATGTTGCTTAGGGCAAGATAGGGTGAAAAGGGAGGGGGTGCGGCCTGGGGGTCATGCTGTTTTTGGTAAAAAACTGCTGAACACAGCACAGTGTGGGCAGGTGTGCTGGCAAGTCACCCATCATGAAATGGGCAAACACATTGAAAGAACCTTAAAAAAAATACACTGAAGCTGAATGCAGCATCTCACAACAACATCAGCTGGTACACTGATGGATTCCTAGAGCACTCACCTAGTGGGGAAAGCCTGTACTATAAGGGGTCCACCCTCCTGAATACAATTCCACTTGGGGGGTCACCCTCATATATATTCTAGAAATATTTCTAGAATGCATGATATATTTCTATAATATCTATTTATAGAAAAATACATATATATGGTGGTATTGAGCCTTTGTCCTGAATAGAAGACAAATATCATCACTATCTGCTTTCTCTTCCCGGGATAGCAATATGCAGTATGATTCTCTCTCATGATGCTGTGCAGCAGCAGTGAGGCTCAGCCCCCAGTCAGCCATGGGGTCAGGGGGGCAAACAATTCATACTCCACGATATACTGTGTTGCCAATTTTTTTTTTTGATATTGTGTTCTGAGCACCTTTAAGATAGACTAGGCTAACCTATTACGTTTGGTGAGTTAGGTGTATTAAATATATTTTTGACAATGATATCTTTAGTTTATAATGGGTTCATTGTAAGTTGAGGAGCATCTGTATTTTACCAAAAATTGCAAACCATTCATAGTTCCCCAAAATGTAAAATGATTCTTCTTATATTAGGACTTTAGGGTTCTATGGAAATTCTAACCTGTACTTTATACCAACTCTTTATTTCATGTTTAAAACAAACATATTTATATGGCACAAAATTCAGAAAGTGCAAAATAAAATATTTTCTGCTATCCCAGTTTCCCAATATTCCTCTGTGGAGATAACCAATGTTACCATTTTTATGGTATCTTTAAAAGATATTTTATATAAGCAAACACTCTCTGATGGTATGTGTGTGCATTTTATATGCTGTTATGTACCTTCCTTTGTCACTTGACAATATAAATTAGAAATTATTTAATATTAGTAATGAAGATCTCAATTTTAAATATGGTTCAACACCCCAGATTCCCCATCTCCCTTATACTTAAAAAAAAAAGAAGAACAATTGAACCAGTCACCATCATTAATTTGTTTATTGCTTCTGGCACCCAACTATAATGTTAACTACATAAGAGTAAATATTTTCAGCTATGTTATTTACTGAATCCATCTGCAATTTCTAGTAATGTGCCTGGCACATAGTAGACACAAAATAAAGATTTGAATTTGTTTAATGTGTGAATATATTATATTTTATAGCTACAGTTTATTCTATTACATGTATTTAACAACATTTACTTAGCAAGTCTTTTATTGAAAGACATTTAAATTGGGCTCAGTCTTTTGCTACTACAAGCTATGTTGCATGTATCAATTAACTTATGAGCCAGTGTATCCTTAGGGAAAATTCCTAAAAGTAAAATTGCAGGCTCAAAGAATGTGGGAATTTTTTAATTTGATAGATTAACTCCCAATTGTTTTCTTTGAAGGTAATACTAATTTATACTCCTATTACCAACATATATATATGCATGAGTGAAATTGTGTTTGTTTAAAGAAATACTTTTATTATTCAAAATTAAAATGAACACATCTTGCTTTTCTCTATTAGGAGAGTGAGTTGGAGACTTACTATGTAAAATTAATATATTTTATTATTTGGTTTTAGAGAATAATACAATAACTCTATACTGAAGTCTAAAATAAATGTTAATTCATTCTTAAGTCTAAGGATTCTATATCTTCAATTCCTAAATTAAACATCATGGTTTAAAAATGAATGCATTGTGTTCCAATAGTATATAAAGAATCTGAACCAAGGAAAATTGATTATTTGGTTAGTAATTATATTCATTAATAAAGAAATCTGAACACTCAAATGTTCTGCATTTTACTGTTCTTTCTGAAAAACTTTAGATTTTAGTGTAATCTAAAATCAGCTGGTACTATATCTCTGATTTCATCTCTATTCATTGTCCCAAAATGTAGTTTACTCTAGTGTTAGGGGCTGTTAAGCCATAATGAGAGGGGAGATTCAAATATTACAAGCAGTGATGTGAAGGGAAAAGGCAAAATATATTGTGTGCATAGGTTCCTTTTACCAGAGCCCCTTGTCTAGTTTGTAATTAGGTATATTACAATACTTAATAAACTGTTTCAGAAAGAACATAGAATTAAAAATATTAATTAACAAATTATTACTAAAAGAAGGAACATGCTAGGTATAATCCCCCTTGTTATCCCCATGCCCCCAAAAGAAATGGACCTTGTTTACAACCTGAAGACAAGGAGTGAACATACTATACTCTCTATGAGTCATGTAGAAAATATGTAGAAGGAACCCTTGTAAACCAAGCACAGTTCGTAATGCTTCGAATAGCAATATTTCCTTTAAAATGTCATATCACCAGGCTGCCTGGGGAGAGAAGGCAGATATTGCTTGGGATACAAGCAATGAATGCAGGAAATGGTTACACAGAGAACCTGTAACTAGTTTGAAACCTAATGATTCAAAATATGAAAACCAGTGCTTAGGGTGAAGAATAGTTTAATAAAGAAATGTCGATATTTATTTTTAGAGATGCTAGAAAATTTAAAAGAAATTTCAGCCCAAATTTTAAAAAAATATATAGTAAACTTCAATAAAGGAAAAGTTCTCTTACTGATTGATTGATTGAGTTCTTAATATAATGTTAATTTAATGATGTATCCTCCTCTATTAGAGGATTTCCCAAACATGAACAGAAGCAGGATCAGGACTTGAATTCCAGGAAGACTTGCCAGACCCTTAAAGTCTAAGAAATGATAAACCAGTAGGATTTCCAAGGGTCAAAAAGTAGGTGTTAGAAATTTTGCTACATAATCAGTAGGTGAGCCAGTGGATGGTTGGAACTAAAGGTGATGGATCTAGAATGGCAACAAGTCAAGTTCCAGAAAACGGATACCAGAGATGTATGACATTTCAGAGGGAAACAGTCTCAGAAACTGAGGCAGGGAGGCAAAATTATTGATCAGAACAAGGGATGACACAATTTGTAGAGAAATGGAATGGCTAATTAAGGCACAGATTTTTAGGAGATTGCAGTATGTCAAATGTGAACAAAAGGCAGATTCAGCAAAGTCATTTCTAATCCTTTATAAGTCTTTTATTTCTGTTGTTCTCCCTTCTTTTTTTTCCTGCCCACTCACGATTCAGTTGGAACAAGGTCATGGTACCTGACTTGACTTGGCCACAGATTGTCTTTCTCTTGAGTCTGTCCAATCCCGACCCATCCAGAGTCAGTGGGGGTTTTTTTTTTGGGGGGGGGGTTACTGAATACTGGATACTGGACTGGACTTTCTTCTCTTGACTCACTCTTATTAATTGGTTTTGGCTTAGGCAGCTCAAGATCTTTCATTTGGGGGGTTCTATTCACAATTTCTTGGTCTCATTCTCTGAACTACACCCCCACCCCTCAAAGCTAAAGAGTGTCTTTCCCTGGACAGACATGAAGATCAATATTGACAGTCATTCAGCTTCTGGGGAAATATGACAAGAGCCCATTTATTGTGTAATCCAACATTGGTAGATATTGATAATGATGGTGATGATGGTGATGATGGTGATGATGGTGATGATGATGATGATGACAGTGGCTCAGAAACTAAACACTGTGCTAAGTGCTTTTTCCAGATTTTCAAATTATTTCTCACAAACTCCCAGTGAGTTAAATATGATAATATAATTTTACAGAAAAGGAAAAGAGGTGACTTGCCCCAAATCTCATAGACAGCAATCCAGAATGCAAACCAGGCAGTCTGCCTCCAGGGCTTACTGTTTTAAACTGGGGCACAGAATCACAGCAGTAGTAAGAGAATGCTTAACTTCTTGCTGATGACTTAGTGACCTAGATATATAAAATTAACTTGAGAGGAAACAGGCGTAGTCTCAAAAATCTAGATGTGCTAAACCTTAAAGCAATAGCTAGAGTTAGTCTTAAACTTAACCCAAATGAGCCTCCCAATTTTTGCTGAATAGAAACAATGAAAAGGCTGCTTATCAATTTACCAGGAGCTTTTATTGCATGTTCCTGTGATGTGGAAATAATCCTACTGTTCTCATTCAGAAGATGTTGTGGCAGAGGCTTGTTAGATACTCATCAATCCTACTTCCTCTTACTGGAGATGTAGAATGACTACATTTCACCGCCTCCATTGTAGTTACATTGGGCCTCTATGACTGGGTTCAAGCCAAGGAAATAAGAACAAAATTGATGTATAGTGCTTACAAATGTGATCCATCAAACAATTTTCATGATTTCTACTCACGTCCTTTCTTTCTCTTTTCTCATCCTTCTCCTTTTTCATGAATGGAAGAGAAGAACACCAAGGTGACCAGAGGACATAATGGAGGAAGGCTGGTTCTCTAAATCATTCCCTCAGGAGAGGGTGGGACTTTAATGGAACTGCTTGAAGAACAAGAGATAAACCTTTTTTTTCTTTTGCATGTGTTAAGCCACTGAGACTGGTATTATTCATTACAGAAGCTGTTAATTTGCCCCAACTAATAAAGATAGCATATCAGGCACTTCGTTGATGCAAAAGAGAAGTGTAACTCATTGGAGAAATCAGTCCCCATCTGGCCACTTTCTGTTTGGGTCTTGGGTACTCTGGTGCATAAATGATTGAGAGGGACTGAGAGGACAGGAAAGCCCCTGCATTGCAACCTAAACAGTTAACCAGAGAATCCACTCTGTGTTATAAGACCTATGTCCCAGAAATTGGGCCCTGTTCCTATTCTTCTCTGCCTTACTTCTGAATAGAATTATGAAAATGACCAAGTTCAGCATATTATGTGAACCAGTTCTTCCTCTGAATGCATGCAAAGCTATGGCATGACCAATATTGGATCACAGCCCCGTTTCCTCTCTGCATCTTGATTATATAGCTCATTGCTCTTATTGACCATACTCAATTGATCCAGAATTCCCAATGGCAGAAGAGCTGAGTAAAGGCACTTGTGGACAAGCACTTGACAGTTTTAGCCTTTATGTGTACTAATTATAAAATTCTCAGTGACCAGTGGCTAGAGACAGAAATGGATGGAGACAGAAACGCTGAGTCTGAGACCAGGGGATGCCAGTGACTTCTTTTAAATTCATGGAATTACCCTGGCAAATAATATGCTGCAAGAAGTTCAGCAGTTAGATGGACGAACTGCTATGTAAGAAAAGAGGAAGACTATTGATGCAGCCTGATGAAACAACTCTATCCTCAGCATCGCCCAAGTTTTGCAAGTGGTATGCCTAGATTTTCCTCACATCTGAAGGTGTTGAGATTTTAGCTAAACTTGCTGCCTCGGCATCCGTTTTGTTTGGTCAGGTGGCCCGCAGGGCCTTACACGGACACTGGAGCCTCCTGTAAGTGAACATCCTGGATAACAGTTCATAGAGACATAAGCAAATGTAACTTCCTGATTCAACTTCCCAACAGCTCTTGTGATCAACAGTCTCCCCTGCGTCCCAGGGCCTGTATGCCTTATATGGGCTCATCAGACATGACACCTCCACCCACCCAGGGACTACCCAAACCTTGCTCTTTTGATTAAAATTAAGCAAACTACACTTAGCCAGGGGAGTACAAAGCATTTTACCTAGAGACACTAATATGGATTTGTGCCCTAGGTCTTACCTCTCTCTTTGTCTGCACTCTGCCTTGACCTCCATAGGCATCTTCTTCTGATCCTGTGATTAACAAACTTCTATAATTCAATTATCCCAGTTTCTCTCTTTGTTGTTGAACCCTGGCTCACCAGCCAGAACACTGTGCTATACTTAACAAATGTTAACTTAACAAAGTCATAATGGGAGGTCAGAAGTATTATGATAAGAGAGAGAGAGAGAGAGAGGAACTGTCCCATAAAAAATATTCTGGTTACAGTGCTTTCATATTTTTAAGATGATTTATTCCCAATGGAAAGAAAATAAGCTAATTTTCTTTTCATCACAAAGGATAAAATGTTATCTATGTCTAAATTAAGGAATGAATGCAGTCAATTGTGTGATGTAAGTTCTTTCCCACACAAAGAAATGGCTCTAAGTGGAATAAAGTCGTTTATTTTACTTCATGAGTGCATTTCCTTATTCCAATATTAGAATCAACAATAGGGTTGACAGTCTTATAGGGCAGTAGTTCAGTGAACAGGGGATGTATGGTCTATGCGTAATTGTATTAAGAAAGATGACTTTCGGTGGCATAAAGAACATAATGAGTTGGAATTTGAAAGAACAATGAAGTCAAGGTTTAAAGAAGGAAATGCAAGGACTAAACTCTTTATTTAGCAATTATGCCTCAAGCGGGAACATTTATACAAGAGACCCAGAAGTGCTGACCTGACATTTGCTTTATTCTTTGTGACATGTTGACAGGTGCTCTTGGAAGAGCACATACCAAATATCACAAATGTGGATGTGATCAGCAAGTCTGAGAGTTTTATTGACTTGCTATCGATACCTTGTTATTTGCTATCTCAGTTTTAGCTGCCAAGAGACAGATTTACTTATTCTTCATGACTCTTAACATCTCCTTTTCGCATTGAGCATATAGAACTCCCCTTTGTATCACTCTATGAATGTACTATATTTATCCACCATACTGATGAACCCTTAAATTGTTTTAAGACATTCACTATTATAGATAATCTCATAATAGACATGGCTGTGCATAACACCTTGTTCGCATGTATAAGAATTTCTTAAGAATAACACTGGAAGTGTTATTCCTGGGCTATACATATGCATATTCACAACAAACTTAGTGAAAATTTGTTTTCCAATGTGGTTGTACAAATTTGTTTTTTAAGATATTGACCAATATCTTAGCATGGTCTCACCTGAAAATGTTTGCCAATGATATCGTATTGCATTTTGATTACTATTGAGGTTAAATTGAGAATCATTGCACATAGTTATGGGACATTTGCATTTTATCTTCCATAAAGAAGTTATTTATATCTTTAGCTATATTTTTCTTACCAGATTATTGATTTGTAGAAATTCTTTTCTTCATAGGATTTGTAGGAATTCTCATCCTTTGCCAGCTACATGAATTTCAAGTGTCTTCTCTCAGTCTGTGGTTTGTTTTTTAAGTTCGTTTATAAGAACATCTGCTCTATAGGTGTTTATCATTTTAATATGGTTAACTTTGTTAATCTTTAATACTGGGATTTATAATTTTTTGTCTTCATTAAGAAATTTTTCTTACCTAAATTCACAAGGACTACTGGAATTAATTTTAGCATGTAGAGTAACAATCTAATTGTATTTATTTTTCATATATACAATCAGTTGTCCTAGCACCATTTATTACATAGCCTATCCATCCTTACTAGTTTATTTTTGTAATCTTGTAATTTTATTTTATTTAATCTTTACTGTATTTTTCCCATTACCCTTTAGTTCCCTTACCCTCTTCCCCCAGCAATCCTCCCACTGTTGTCCATGCCCATGAGTCATTTTTTTCTTTTTGCTCAATGCCTACACCCCCTTCCCTTGTCCCCCACTAGCTGTCATCTTGCTCTCTGAGTCTGTCCCCATTTTCCTTGTTAGTTCAGTTTGTTCATTAAATTCCACATACGAGTGAGATCATGTGGTATTTGTTTTTCTCTGACTGGCTTATTTCACTTAGCATAATATTCTGCAGGTCCATGCATGCTGTCTCAAAAGGTAAAATTTTCTTCTTTTTATGGCTGAGTAGTATTCCATTGTGTACGTGTCCTATAGTTATTTTTATCTGCTCATCTACTGATGGACACTTGCATTGCTTCCATATCTTGGTGATTATAAATAATGCTGCAATAAATATAAGGGTGCTTATGTCCTCTCAAATTAGTGTTTTGTGTTCCTTTGGATATATTCACAGAAGTGGGATCACTGGGTCAAAAGGCAGATCCATTTTTAATTTTTTTCGGTATCACCATACTGCTTTCCACAGTGGCTGCATAAGTCTGCATTCCTACCAATAGTGCAGAAGAAGGATGACCCCTTCTCCACATCCACACCAATACTCGTATGTTGATTTATTAATGATAACCATTCTGACAGGTATGAGATAGTATCTCATTGTGGTTTTAATTTGCATTTCTCTGCTGATTAGTGATGTTGAGTGTCTTTTCATATGTCTATTGGCCATCTGTATGTCCTCCTTGGAGAAATGTCTATTCAGGTCTTTTGCCCATTGTTTAAATGGGTTGTTTGTTTTTCTGATGTTGAGTTTTATAAGTTCTTTATAAAATTTGGATATTAACCCATTACCAGATGTATCAGTTAATATGTTCTCCCATTCTGTGTGTTGTCTTATTTTATTGATGATTTTCTTTGCTGCACAAAATGTTTTTAGTTTAATGTAGTCCCATTTGTTTTCCTTTTGTTTCCCTTGCCAGGGGAGACTTATCCAATACAAATTATGTATGAGCAATGTCTGAGATTTTGCTACATATATTTTCTTCTAGAGTTTTTATTGTTTTGGTTCTAACATTTAAGTGTTTGATGCATTTTGAATTTGTTCTTTTGTGTGGTTTAAGAAGGTGGTCTAGTTTCATTTTTCTGCACATATCTGTCCAATTTCCCCAACACCATTTATTGAATAAACTCTCTTTATCCCATTGTATGTGCTTGCTTCTTGTGTTGAATATTAATTGAGTATAGGGGTGGGGTTATTTCTGGGATCTAAATTCTGTTGCATTGATTTATGTGTCTGTTTTTATGCCAGTACCATGTTGTTTTGAATACTATGGCCTTATAGTATAGTTTGATATTGGGTAGTGTGATTCCTCCAATTTTGTTATTCTTTCTCAGGATCACTGTTGCTACATGGGGACTTTTCTAGTTCCATATAAATTTTTGAAATATTTGTTCTGGTTCTGTGGAGTATGTCATTGAAATCTTCACAGGATTTACATTGAATCTATAGATTGCTTTGGGTAGTATGGACATTTTAATGATGTTAATTCTATCCATGATATTACTGATGAACATAAATGCTAAAATCCTCAATAAAATATAAGCAAACAAAATACAGCAATGCATCAAGAAGCTCATACACCATGATCAAGTTGGATTTATTCCAGGAATGCAAAGTTGGTAGAAGATTTACAAATCTATAAATGTGATTTGCCACATGAACTAAAGGAAGGAGAAAAACCACATGATCATATCAACAGATGGAGAAAAAGCTTTTAATAAAATGTAGTTCCTATTTATGATAAAAACTCTCAGCAAAGTGCAAATAGCAGGAACATATCTAAACTCAGTAAAGGCCATATATAACAACCCCACTGTGAGCATCATACTCAATGAGTAGAAACTACAAGTGTTCCCCTTAAGATCAAGAATAAGACAGGGATGCCCACTTTCACCTCTCTTATTCAACATAGTACTGGAAGTCCTAGCTATAGCAATCAGATATGAAGAAATAAAGGGCATCCAAATTGGAAAGGAAGTGGTAAAACTCTTTATTCACAGATGACATGATAATGTACATAGTGAACCCCAAAGATTCCACCAAGAAAACACTAGAACTGATAAATGAATTGAGGAAATTAGCAAGATACTAAATTAATATCCAGGAATCAATTGCATTTTTACATTCCAATAATGAACTCTCAGAAAGGGAAATTAAGAAAACAATCTCATTCACAATTGCTTCAAAAAGAATAAAATACCTAGGAATAAATTTAAGTGGGGTTGTAAAAAACCTGGACTCAGAAAATTATAAGACACTGAAGTTAGAAATTGGAGAAGATACAAATAAGTGGAAGCACATTCCTTATTAATTTAATACCTTTGTTTCCATGTGTCACATTTCCTATCCACATGGGTTTATTTTTGGGTTTTGTACAGTATTTCTCAGTTTTCTTTGTCTACCACAAGGCCAAGATCATACTGTCTTGAGTCCTATAGTCTCTTTTAAAAAATATATATTTTATTGATTATGCTATTACAGTTGTCCCATTTTATCTCCCCTTTATTCCCCTCTGCCCACCAGCATTCCCCACCTTAGTTCACGTCCATGGGTCATACATATAAGTTCTTTGGCTTCTCCATTTCCCATACTATTCTTAACCTACCTCTGTCTATTTTGTACCTACCACTTATGCTTCTTATTCCCTGTAACTTTCCCCCCATTTTACTGCTCCCCCTCCCCCCCACTGATAACCTTCCATGTGATCTCCATTTCTGTAAATCTGTTCTTCTTCTAGTTGTTTGCTTAGTTTGTTTTTGTTTGTTTTTTTACATTCATTTGTGGATAGTTGTGAGTTTGTTGTCATTTTACTGTTTGTATTTTTGATCTCCTTTTAATTAGATAAGTCCCTTTAACATTTCATATAATAAGGGCTTGGTGATGATGAACTTCTTTAACTTGACCTTATCTGGGAAGCACTTTATCTGCCCTTCCATTCTAAATGATAGCTTTGCTGGATACAGTAATCTTGGATGTAGGTCCTTGCCTTTCATGACTTGGAATACTTCTTTCTAGCCCCTGCTTGCCTGTGAGGTTTCTTTTGGGAAATCAGCTGATAGTCTTATGGGAACTCCTTTGTAGGTAACTGTCTCCTTTTCTCTTGTTGCTTTGAAGATTCTCTCCTTATCTTTAAACTTGGATAATGTAATTATGATTTGCCTTGTTGTGTGCTTTCTTGGGTCCTACTTCTTTGGGACTCTTTGAGCTTTCTGGACTTCCTGGAAGTGTATTTCCTTTGTCAGACTGGGGAAATTCTCTTTCACTATTTTTTCAAATAAGTTTTCAATTTCTTGCTCTTCCTCTTCCCCTTCTGGCACCCCTATGATTCAGATGTTGGAACATTTAAAGTTGTTCTGGAGGTTCCTAACCCTCTCCTTGTTTCTTTGAATTCTTGTCTCTTCATTCCATACCGGTTGAATGTTTATTTCTTCCTTCTGGCCCAAACCACTGATTTGCATCCCTATTTCCTTCCCATCAGTATTGGTTTCCTGTACATTTTCCTTTATTTCATTTTGCATAGCCTTCACTTTTTCATCTATTTTGTGACAACACTCAATCATTTCTGTGAGCATCCTGATTACCAGTGTTTTGAACTGTGCATCTGATAGGTTGGCTATCTCCTCATTGCTTAGTTGTATATTTTTCTGGAGCTTTGATTTATTCTTTGATTTGGGCCATATTTTTTGTCTTGGTGTGCCTGTTACATAGTAAGGAGCAGGACCTAAGTATTTGCCAGGGTGAGCAACTCACATTGCTGCATTTTGGCACTAACTGTGGGGGAGGGGTCAGAGAGGGAACAGTGCAGCTTGCTCAGCGCTGGGCCAGCTTTCAGTCACTTCCTCCACTATCCACAAGCAAATTGGGCCCTTCTGGTGCTGATTACTGGTGGGTGGATTTGTGTACATTCTAGGACCCTGTGGGTCTTTCCAACAAACCCTCCTGTGAGACCAGGTGTTTCTCCTGCCGCCTTAACCCCCACAGGTTTTTTCAGTCAGAGGTTTTGAGGCTTTATTTCCCTGGGCTAGAACCCTGGGTGGCATGGTCTGTATTGCTCCCCAGTTGTTCTTCCCTGTTTATCTGCATGCAAATGTGAGATCACCTGGTCCACAAGCCACCACCTTGCCCACCCTGCTCCAACAGCTGCTGCTTTGCTGCAAGTCCTCTCCACCCCGGCTGCCCCTCTCCACCCCTCCTACTGGTCCGGATGAATGTTTCTTTTTTAACTCCTTGGTTGTCGGATTTCCATACAGTTCAATTTTCTGGCAAGTCTGGTTATTTTTTTGTTTTTAAATTTATTGTTGTCCTTCTTATGGTTGTGCAAGGAGAAAAAAATGTATCTACCTATGCCTCCATCTTGGTGGGAATGTGAGTCCTATAGTCTTGAAATCTTCAAAAGTTGCTGTGACATTTTAATCTACACCAGCAATGAATGCGAGTTCCTGTTGTTCTATATCCTTGTCAGGATTTGGTAAGCGAGGTGGCATCCTTGTCTAGTACATGATCTTAATGAGAAAGCTTCTAGTTTCTTAACATTAGTATAATGTTAACTGTGGGGGGATATTTTTTAGATTTTTCTTCATCAAGGTGATGAAGTTCTCCTCTATTGATAGTTTGCTGATATTCATATACATATGAATATATAAAAATATATATATATATATTTTCTTTAGCCTGGTGATATGTTGGCTTATATTAATTGATAATCAAATGGTGAAATGGGCTTGCATACTTGGAATAAATCCCACTTGATCATTGTGTATAATTACTTTTATACATTGTTGGATTCAATTTGATACTATTTTATTGAGAATTTTTGTATCTATGTTCATGAGAAATATTGGTTTTTCATTTTATTTTCTCATAATATCTTGTCTGGTTCGGTATTAGGGTAAAGCTGGTCTCATAGAATGAAGTAGGAAATATTCCCTCTGCTTCTATATTCTGAAAGAGATTGTAGAAAATTGGTATAATTTCTTTCTTAAGTGTTTGGTAGAATTCCTTAGCTCACACTTTAGATATTTTTTTATCCCAGCACTTTTTCTAGTGTAAATTGATACTCATGGGTTTCTGCAACAATAAGTTGTGATTCTCTATATCTGCTTGTCTGTCTCTTCAATTTTGGAGGCAATGGTTTGCCCTATGACCTCAATTATCTGATGGACCTAAGAATAGTTTTTGGTTTTCATTTTGTTCATCTTTTCACATGTTGTTATGATGTTATGATGACTTCCAAACATAATGGATCACAAACTGGAATTCCTTCATTTTATTAACATGAGATATTGAATATTACATAAAATAGGTTTTATAGCTTTCTTTATTTTTTTCAGGTAATAGTTAATTAAGCTTACAAACCTATTCTTAAATTAATTGGACATAATTCTTTCTTGTATCTCATAATTTGCCTCTGGATTCAACTTTTTTTTTTTTTTTGCTTAAGTACATTTCTTAATATTTTCAATAAGAGACTCTGGGTGATAAAATGTCTTGATTTATTTTAATATCTAAAAATATCTTTATTTTCCTAGAATCATTTTTATTGGTATAGCTCTGAGAAGCACCCAGGACTGCAAGTATGTTTGAAACATTGATGATCAGTGTGTCCTATAATTTACATTAATTCTCACAGCTATCTTTGCTTTTCATTGGCCCATGAACTGAGTGACTAACTGCTGAGTTGTATTTCCTTGATTTTTAAATGACAGTAAAACAGGGTTTATGATTCTAGATTGATAATTATTTTCTACCAGAAATTTAATTTCCCCATTTTTTCTCACTATTTGTTTCCTGTATGACATTAGGCATATTTCAAATTTCATGGATGCAAAAACAAAAAAGGCTTCATTTCAAAACAAACAAAAAACTGGTCCTAGGATCAAGCTGTAAGTTTAGATCTGGTCCTCATCTGATCTGAAGCACTTTTAATATGAAGCATCATAAACCAATGGCTTCAGCCATGCTCTCCATTTTTTTGTTTATTTCTTATCCACAAAATTATGTATATTCTATTAGAATTCAGCCTTTTGGTTTGGTTTTATTTGGTCTTCTCTCTTCCATAATCCCCACATATTTGAAGCAGAAGTTTGCCTCAGTTTAGTAGATCTTTAGTAGATTTTGAATTATATTGCTAAAAATTATATGACAATACTACACCTCTTCTTAACATATGTTTTTGGCTTTTCTTGAGATTCATTTGATAATTTTCAATATGGCACACAAAACTCTCGAAGATCTGACTCCTGATAAAGCTAACAGCCTTATTTTATATCATTCCCTCTTACCCATGTTTCATTCCAGCCATACTGAGTTTCCTCGTACTTCCAAAACACATGCTATTTCTAGCACCTGAACCTTTGCATGTATTAACATTCTGTCTAGCGTGACCTTCTTTTGCCCTTCTGGCCATCATCTACTGAATCTTCTTTGCATTCTTCTAGTTTTCCCAAGCAACGTTATGTACTACTGAAACTATATACTCCTTACTTTAGACTGTTATCTTTATATTATTGTTTACACACATCAGTTTTATCATCTAGAGCCTACATTGTCTAACAAAACTTCCTGTGATAATGTTAATGTTCTATATCTGCCCTGTATAATTATGTAAATGTTTTATATCTGCAATATCCAGTATGGTAGCCTTTAGCTACATGTGGTTATTGAACACTTAAAATAGGTGTTATATGACTTAAAAAATCAAATTTTTAATTTAATTAATTTAATTTAAATAGTGATATGTGGCTATTAGTTACCATATTAAAAAGTACAGGTCAGTATTTTAAATAGTTTTAGAAGCAGAGAAGATATGTTAACTACTTTCTTTGTGTGCTCAGTAACTAGCTCACAATAGACACTCACTATTCAGTAATTATTAAATGAAAGAATGAGTAAACCCTGGAAGACTGAAAAATTAATATTTTTGCAGAGTAGCTGAACAAATCAAGAGAATTCGATTTCATTTCTGTACATCATCTTCACCAGAAAAATAATCTCTTATTTGTTTACTACTGTAGGAGAAAATAAGCTCTTATTTTTTTAGTATGGCCTAAACCATATGCTTGATTCAGTTTTTCCAGGGCTGTGAGGGGAAAAAAGTATAGGGATTAAAGACTGGGGTGGCTTGGAAAGTCCACAGAAATGTGGTTCTGACAACCGAGAGATTATTTCGTGTTGAGTTTTCTCTTATTATGGTGTTATAAAAGATCAGTACCAAATATAAATGTAGACTGATGTTATAAAGTTTTCTTTATTTAGAAACCTGATTCCTAGTGGAAAAGAGGACCTGTGTTATATCCTCATGCATAACATCAATTGTACCTTCTTCAGTGTATGATTAAACAAGTCCATTTTCTTCTAGCTTACTCAGTAGAGAAATGTGAACTTCTACTTGGGACTGGAGCACCAATTTTTTTAAAGTTAGTCTTTTTATTTATGCACAGAAAGCAAGTGGGAGAGCTAGTTTGGGGGAAAACAGTAAATAACAGCCTTAAGGCAACCTCTTAATCAAACTGATAGACTGACATACTGTAGGAACGTTTAATCCTATGAGAATAGCAAGAACAATATGAAATTGCTGTAGTGGGGATGGTGTGCAAAAAAGATGTCATTGGGTAATGAACCAATAGAGTAGGTAATTACTAACCACTGTTGCATTTGTGTGCCTGCAAGATGTTCTGTTTTTAGTCCAACCATGTACTGGGGTTCTCTGGCCTGATTATAAATTCACCAAGTAAACATTTTTAATGTGTCTACATTTTCTTTATTGAGATGTCTAAGATTTTTAAAGAGGCAAATCTGCTATAGGACCCCATTAAAATTTGTTTGTGGAGCTGTGATTAATCTTGGGAATCTTAGAAATCCTTTGATGCTTTTAAGTTTTTTGCAGCAGAATCCAGAGTATTATTTATACTGAGCTGAGTAATGCTGCTGTAACAAGTAACTCTCCCTCCTATCTCAGAGGCTTAAAAACCAACCGAGGGTTATTTTTGTTCATTCTTTACTTTCGGTAAGGTGGTAGGGACCTCTGCTCATCATAGCCATTCTGTGATCTAGGCCCAATGGAATTCCACCTTGACACATAATTTTCATTTCTTCCTGCAGGGAAAGGAGACTATGGCACATTGCACAGTGGCCCTTAAAGCTCTGCTGAGAAGCGACACAGGTCACAACTGTCACATTTATCTGGATGAAATGAAGTGATTTGGTGATGCCAAACTTGATGTAAAGTAGTGCAAATCTAGCACGTTGAGAAAAGAGAAGCAAACATCGGTGAGTGGTGCAGAGGCGACTAGAATGTGTGCCCAGATACAGTGCTTCAGTCTGACATCAAAAAGCATTTGGAGAGGAAAGGACTCTGTGGTTCAGTAAATTGGGAAAATTTGGGTCAAGGTGGCACATATTTCTTCCTGTGGGATTATTAGTATTTAACCTGTAAAGTGAATTATGAACATTTAATTAGGAGTTATGATATGTAGTGCTTCCCAAACTCATTAAATTATTAGATTTTTTTTCACAGAGCATCTGAAGAAACACTGTTTGACTGGTCATCTTTGCGAGATGTACTGGATAGCGTACTTTCTGAGCCTTTCCTCATTTTTTTTAACTTCTCTTTATGGATTGCTTATCTAATAATTATTTTAAACATAACAAAAAACAAATTTAATATAGAAAAGTAATAAATAACTTTTCCAAATAAGGATCATGCATGTCTAGCTCCATTTTTCCCTAAGAAATTTCTAAATTAGAGTGTTATTAATGTTAAAGTCTATAGTAGAGGATAGACTATGAGGTCTATTTCAAATTTCTCTGGCACACTAAAGTGTTATCTAGGGTGTTACACAAACCACATATAGTAGCTCTAAGTTAAAAGTTTGGAAGTTATTCAGTTTTTAAAAGCCTTCAGATATGAAGGTGTGATTTATCTATGAATGCAATGAGTTAGAAAGTAGTAAATAATGTTCTATATGCTCCTTGTTTGTTTGTTAGATTGTTTATTTGACAGCGAGAGAAAAAGAACAGAGAGAAAAAGAGAGAGAGAGAGATGAATATTACACTGAATAGAAAAAAAAGAGAGATTGATTTGTTGTTCTACTTATTTATTCATTCATTGGTTGATTCTTGTATGTGACCCAAATGGATATCAAACCTGCAACCTTGGCATATCAGGGCGGTGCATTGACCAACTGAGCTACCTGGCCAGGATCTTCTACTTGGTTGTTTAAAGTTCATTAATCCCTGCTCAGAATAATACAATCTGCTAATTTGGAGAAAAATATAACATTTTTAATGACTGTCATATGGTATGTTGACACTGGAATTGAAAGATTTAGGGAAGATAGATTTTCAAATATTTTTAATATCGTAAACACTTTTTATTAAAATTGATATTTTATTTCAAGTGTAAAGAATTATCACATATAGAAATTAAAATTAAGTTAAATATTGGGGAAAGTCTTAGAAGTAATACGAGGCCATTAATTAGTCACCTATCTAGATCTCTTACTCAGTAATCACCTGTTAGAAATACAGCTGTGCATTAGCTAGCAAGTTACAAAAACTCATCCGAGAAGTGTCCCAAAATTCCTAAGGTAAGATATATGAATTTTTAGTCACGAACTAACTTCCAAATTGCTCTTATTTTGCAAATAACTCTACTAGAGTAGTCATTTGGTTTCTAATTACAGAAACTGGGAGCAGTATATGAAAGAGTGGGAATTGCCAAAGAGGTGCGTGTAGTGTCAGCCGTGAAAGGTGAATGGAGGGTCCGAACAAGTGACTGACTGAACTATCTATTCACTGAAATACTCCAAGGATGCACTAGTTGGGGATGATTTTGCCTTTTGCCTAGGAACAAATAAGCTAGCACAATAATTTATGTTTATGATGATCTTTCTTTGTCATCAAAAATGTTGATTATTTTCAGTGTACTAGCTGAGAAGTCAGGCACTTACATGGTATCTTTGAAAGAGTTTTCCGTCCAAAATTTCTTTTTAAAAAAGTGAGTAAAGCATGAATTGTAAGAAACTGTCAAACTCAACTCTTCAGAATGATCAATTCTCCAAGGACTTTTAGTTCTTCTACATCTTGGTCTTGAGAAACAAACCAAAAAATCATTTTGACCTATAGGTGGCAATATTGGAATTGTTCAAGTGAAAAAGATGGGGTGAATAAGGGAGCATAATTTAATGGCTCAACAAAGAAAATGATTGAATCTGAAACACATCTTTGATGAGCATAATATAACTTGAAAAAAGGGATAAATTTGCCAAACTTCATGGAGTTAGCCTTCACTTCTACAATACCCATAATGAATTATAGATTTGAATTTAGGAAATAAAACCTTCTTAATTATTTGTCATGAACAATGAATCCCACTGTTATTGTACTTTATTTTGTTTACTCGTAGTATTTCATTAAACTATAAATAAATTCAAACCAGTTTTTCACAACTATCATCCTAAAACCGTTGTTTTCATTTAAGAATATAAGTCCAAATTATATTATCCAATATAAACAATTAGTAATTGTGTCAGCAACTCTGGGGAGAGGCCCAGGACCACCCAGGCTATTAGTCCCCAGAATATTCAGGGAATTTCTTATGTCCATTGAGATAATAGTTATGTGCATGCTGGCTTATGCAGTGAAAAGAACCTTCAGCACTTTACAATGAATGCGTTTTAACTAATTTTAAGTTACAGTAGTACTTTTTAAAGTTTGTAAACCCACATACAAATTAGTTTAACATAAAAATCTCATAGCCTCTCTCCTTCTCCTTCTTAGACCCTGCTACTCCCCTTTGGGAACTGAGGTAGGTTTCTGTTGAGATCCATTTGTGTTCCTTAAATGCTCCCTCCAATTTACTTTCCTATAGTTGGATATAAGTATTTTTTCATTTTCTCTTTATAAAATTATACTTAGTACTCAGCTATTTTTTTCTTCACTCCAAAACCTCTAATATACTCCCTCTCTCCAAGCTAATCATCACAGCCCTGAGAAAAATCAGTTTAAGTTGACAAATATTACACTGAATAGAAAAAAGAGTTATGTGAGTGCACCTGTGTGTGTGTGTGTGTGTGTGATAGAGAGAGAAACACTGACACGCTTTGGAAATATTTAAGCAATAAAAATCAGCAGCATGCGTATTACTTACTTCATACCCAGTTCTTAGATGTCCAGTTTAGTAACCACATGTGGCTGTTTATATTTAAATATAAATAAAGTAAAATTTAAAATTCAGTTATTTACTCACTGGGCCCCCATTCCCAGTATTGAATATCTATATGTGAATGTGTACTTGCATGGTGCACAGGGAGGACCATGATAGAAAGGTCCATTGGACAGCATTGCTTGATACTGTAAGTTCTTTGGATATGACCATCTTATCTTTGCATTTCCCTCAGTGTCTAATGAAGCCCTGTATGTAGGAAGCATTCACAAAATATTTGATTAAAGGTATAAAAGAAAAATTTTCAAAAAATGTAGAAAAAACCTTCAGGGGTTGATTTGGTAATTTGGTTTCTTATCACAGAGAATATGTAGTATTACACATGTAGTATGTGTAATGGAAAGATATGTGCAATTTGTCTTCGGTGCTGCTTCTAGTGTTATCTCTGGTCTCCTTTTCCCATTCTTTACAAAGTCACCACGGCAAGGTCCTTTGTCCAAAACTATATGCTGCGAAGGGTCAACTTGGTCTGGGCAATGGCTTTCCAAGTACACTCTAGAGATTAACCTGCCCTTCCCTCCATGATGTGCTTTTTAATTAACATTAATTAATTTACTTCTTTTTGGGTTTTCAGTTTGCCTCAATAAGCCATTATCAATGAGAAAATATAACATATTCAGATGATAATTTAAAGGGCTTTCAGTTGATAGTTAATTAGCTTGATACAGGAAGGATAAACCAAAAGAATGAATTTTTAATGTTAATTTAAAGGACATTAGTTGCCATGGGCAGAATGATTAAAATGCCACTGTTTGAAGCAGAAAAATTAGAATGCAGCAACAGTGGTAACCGTAGACGATCCATGGTTTTTGTATCTCTGCCACGATTACGAGACACTCCATCACCTGCCCGCCAAAAAGTGTGATGAGTTTGGGAGGGTTATTTTGGTCTGGTCAGCATACATAGTGGACAAATCATGGGTGTTCTTCTCGTTTAACATGGTTCAGGCCATCTCTCTTCAGGAATGCAATATAATGGAGTAACACGATAAAATGAGATTTACTTCCCTGGCTGAGGCACTCGTAACAAGCAACAGGGGGCTGACACCTGATTGTTCCTGTTTAAAGACCATTTATGTAGAGCTTGTTAGGTGCCAAGTTCTGTCCTAAGCATTATATAAATATTAATTAATCCTCATAACAAATCCATAAGTTTTGTTCCATGATTACCCCTTTATTCAGACACAAAATTGAGGTGCAGAGAGCTGATGTAATTTGCTCAAGGTCACACAGTGGTAGGTGGCAGATCCCAGAGTTGAAAACAGACAATCTGATGTCAGTGACTGTTCTTTTAAATAGAAAATAATTCCAGTGAAGTAGATTATTAGCAGGGAAAGATGAGCTCACTGTTAGCATTAAATATACTGTTATTCCCATCCAAAGATTATCATCACAGATGCTGAGACACTAGAATACAGACCTAATGAAATGTAGGAAGATAAGGACCACTTATCTTCTAAGAAGCTCAGGAGGACCAGCAAGATGTCTCTAATGCTGCCAAATAATCAGCAGAAAAGCAAGGGCATAAAGCTTGAAACAAAATTGTTCCTTTTTAATTTACTCACTCAAATGTTGTTTAAAGACTTACAATAAGCCAGGTATTAGTCCAAGGGCTGGTCATATGTGGTTGAAAAAAGAGCTTCAGGGCAATTAGGGAAAAGGGAAATACACAAGAGCGATTTTGCTGCAGCGTGGAAATCTCAAAGAAAGAACACCCTTTCAGGGACTGAAAGGGAAGAGTAGAGAGATGTAACCCGGTTCACACAGTTAGAAGTACAGGGCAGGGAAGTTTTCAGGGGAGATGAGATTTGAACCAAGATTAAAGAATGGGGACTCGGGAAGATGGCGGCAACATAGGTGGGAGCGGAGTCCACTTCCCCTCAACGCCAGGGAAATACCTAGCTGATCTGAGGAGCAGAGCGAACAGCCAACAGTACTCCAGCATATACGAAGATTAGAGACCAAAGATAGAGGACACTGAAAGATCTGACGGTAAGAAGAGTGCTGAAGGACAATAAGGTCCACGGGACCCAGGACCGCGCGGTACAAGGGCGGCAGAAGCGCCAGCCCTGGCGCAGGGGCTGCGGCAGGAGTCTTGGGAGAGGGCCAGGCTGCGCTGTGAGCAGCCAGGTGCTTGATTAGACCAGGGGGGCTTGAAAAGGAGGAATTTCTCAAAAAGAAAAAGAAAATAGAGACACTCAGGGGCTAATTAGAGAACTCTCGGTGGTGGCCGAGGCCCCTGGCGCCCCTCCCCCCTCCGCCCCTGGACTGCTACGCTCACCTGAGGTCCGGTCACGAGCGCGAGCAGATTAGCGAACGGGACCCACATTTGAAACCCCGGAGGGGCGCCCACACCTGAAACCTCCGAGATAATTTGGACCAGAGTCTAGCTGCTCTACCCACAGGCCCAAAACCTCGGAACCGAGTGCCTGCGTGATTCAGTCCCAGGGCGGCCCCACCCGCCCGAGAGACTCAAGCCCAGGGCGGCTGGATCGGGCCCCCAAGCACAGAGCCTGTGGCTCAGCGGGCTGTGCGCGCTCACCAAGCACAGGGCTGGCTGGGTGCCTGTTTTCTAAATACAAAGCTGCTGGCGAGTGTCCTAACCCCAAGGCGGCTGAATCCGCCACCTGCGCGCCAGCGTTCCAAGCCCTGGCGGCTCTATTGGTCCGCCGGCTGCACGCTCAGGGCACAAAATAACGTCACAGACCCAAAGCGGCTGGATCCCCCTGCTGCGCGCGCACGCGTCACGAGCCAAAGCAGCTGGATTGGCTGATCAACGGACTGATTGACTGCCAGGGACCACACTTACAAAACAGCGAAGAGTGTGACCCAGGAAGAGAGAAAAGTGAAACCAATCCTTCCAAACACCCCCTCCCGTTGCACAGACAGGACACCAGCAGAAATAACCTGACCGGTTTAAAGCCAACAGAAGGGTTTTTTTTTTTTTTTTTTTTTTTTTTTTTTTTTTTTATCCTTTTTCTTTTTTTTCCTTTCCCCCTGAATTCCTTCTTCCTCTCTCTTTTTTTCTTTTTTTTCATTCCTTCTTCCTCCCATCCTTTACCATTTTTATGTCTTCTTCCTGCCTTCTTTTATCTATTTCTATGTTTTAATTTTTGCTAAAATTCCTTCTTATCTTGCCTCCGATCTTTCTTTATTCTTCCCTCCTTCCTTCCTTTCCTCCTTTCCTATTTCCTTTTTCCCTCCTTCCCATCTTTCTTTTGGTTTGTTTTGTGTGTGTGTGTGTTTTTTTTTTTTTTTTTTTTTCTTTTCTTTCGCCCCCCCTTTCTCTTTTTCCCACAGGTGAGACAACAAAACCTGGAGTGCTGAAAAGACTAGAGATAGACCGTGTTAAACACATAAACATCAGCTCAAGACCAGTGAGCACAGGAGAGTAAGGAGACAGCACCACCGAATCCCATTGGCATTCTACCATAGAAGTTCATATCATAAATCCAGGGAGTCAGAACAAAGCAATTTAAGACGCAGAGGCCAACAAGAAGAACCTCACAAACAATGGGAAGACAAAGAAACAATTCCCAAATGAAAGGAAAGGAGGAAGTCTCAGAAAGAATACTAACCGAAAAAGAGGCAAGTCAACTATCAGATACTGAGTTCAAAGCAATGGTCATCAGGAAACTCACTGAGCTCTCTGAGCTCAAAGAGAACTACCAGAAACTACAAGGAAACTACAATGAACTCACTGCAAACTATATCAACATGAAAAAGGAAATAGAAAATATCAACAAGAGCCAAGCGGAAATGAAGAATACAATTTCTGAATTGAAGAACACAGTAGAAGGAATTAAAAGCAGACTTGATGAAGCAGAGGATCGGATCAGCGAGCTGGAGGATAAAGTAGAAAAAAACACCCAGAAGGAGCAAGAAAAGGAAAAGAGGCTCAGAAAGAATGAAGAGGCAATAAGGGAAATGCAGGACAACATGAAACGTAACAATATCCGTATAATAGGAATACCAGAAGGAGAAGAAGAAGAGCAAGGGATAGAAAACCTGTTTGAAAAAGTAATGATGGAAAATTTCCCTAATCTGAGGAGAGAAAAACTCACCCAAATCCAGGAAACACAGAGAGTCCCAAGCAAGAGGAACCCAAAGAGACCCACTGCAAGACACATCATAATTAAAATGGCAAATTTCCAAGACAAAGAGAGGATCTTAAAGGCAGCAAGGGAGAAAAAGGAAGTAACATACAAGGGAGCCCCGATAAGGTTAGCAACTGACTTCTCAATGGAAACGCTCCAAGCCAGAAGAGAATGGCAAAAAATATTCCAAGTAATGAGAACCAGAGGCCTCCAACCAAGACTACTTTACCCAGCAAGGCTCTCAATCAAGATAGAAGGCCAAATAAAGAGCTTCCCAGACAAAAGAAGTCTAAAAGAATACAGCTCCACCAAACCAGCTCTGCAAGAGATGCTAAAGGGACTGCTTTAAGGAAAGGAAGGAAAAGAGAAAGACAGAGGAACACAGGTAGGAAATAATGGCAATGAATAACTACCTATCGATAATAACCTTAAATGTAAATGGATTAAATGCTCCAATCAAAAGACATAGAACAGCTGAATGGATAAGAAAACATGACCCACACATATGCTGCCTACAAGAAACCCATCTCAGGACAAAAGACTTACACAGACTGAAAGTGAAGGGCTGGAAACAAATTTTCCAAGCAAACGGACAGGAAAAAAAAGCAGGGGTAGCAATACTCATATCAGACAAAATAGACTTCCAAAGAAGGGCCATAAAGAGAGACCCAGAAGGTCACTTCATAATACTCAAAGGAAGAATCCACCAAGAAGACATAAACATTGTAAATATATATGCACCCAACACAGGAGCACCCAAATACATAAAGAAAATATTGGAGGATTTCAAGAAAGATATTGACCGCAACACAATTATAGTAGGGGATTTTAACACCCCACTATCAAAAATGGACAGGTCTTCCAAACAAAAGATCAACAAAGATATTGTGTCACTTAACAATACCTTAGAGGAAATGGACTTAACTGATATATACAGAGCTTTTCATCCCAAAGAAGCAAAATACACGTTCTTTTCAAGTGTCCATGGAACTTTTTCAAAGATAGACCACATGATAGGACACAAAGCAAGCCTCAACAAATTCAAGAAAATTGAAATCATATCAAGCATCTTCTCTGACCACAAGGGTCTGAAACTAGAAACCAACGCCAAGGGTAAAAACCCAAAACACTCAAAAGCATGGAGACTGAATAGCATGCTATTAAACAATGAATGGGTCAAGAACGAGATTAGGGAAGAAATCAAAAACTTCCTGGAAACAAATGAAAACGAACTCACAACAACCCAAAACCTATGGGACACAGCAAAGGCAGTCCTGAGAGGGAAGTTCATAGCAATACAGGCCTACCTTAAGAAGTTAGAAACAGTTCACACAAACAACCTAACCCTACGCCTAAAAGAACTGGAGGAACAACAACAAAAACAGCCCAGAGCAAGCAGAAGGAAGGAAATAACCAAGATCAGAGCAGAACTAAATGACATAGAGACTAAAAGCACAATTGTAAGGATCAATGAATCCAGGAGCTGGTTCTTTGAAAAGATAAACAAAATTGACAAGCCTTTAAGTAGGCTCATCAAAAAGAAAAGAGAGAGGATCCAAATAAACAGAATTAGAAATGAAAGTGGAGAGATTACAACTGATACCACAGAAATACAAAGGATTGTAAGAAATTACTATGAAGACCTGTATGCTAAGAAATTTGAAAACCTAGATGAAATGGACACATTTCTAGAAAAATATAATCTTCCAAAACTGAATGAAGAAGAAGCAGAAAACCTGAACAGACCAATATCAGCAAAGGAAATTGAAGCAGTCATCAAGAAACTCCCATCACACAAAAGCCCTGGACCAGATGGTTTCACAGGAGATTTCTACAAAGCATTTAAGGAAGAACTAACCCCTATCCTTCACAGACTATTCGAAAAAATCGAAACTGATGGAAGACTCCCAAACTCTTTTTATGAAGCCAACATCATCCTAATCCCAAAACCAGATAAAGACACAACGAAGAAAGAAAACTTCAGGCCAATATCGCTGATGAACATAGACGCTAAAATTCTCAACAAAATATTAGCAAACCGCATCCAGCAATATATTAAAAAGATCATCCACCATGACCAAGTGGGATTCATCCCAGGGATGCAAGGATGGTACAATATTCGCAAATCAATAAACATAATACATCACATCAACAACAGCAAAGACAAAAATCACATGATCATATCAATAGATGCGGAAAAAGCATTTGATAAGATACAGCACCCATTTCTGATAAAAACACTCAGCAAAGTGGGAATAAAGGGAGCAGTCCTCAACATAATTAAGGCCATATATGAGAGACCTACAGCCAACATCACACTCAATGGACAAAAACTTAGAGCTTTCCCACTAAGATCAGGAACTAGACAAGGATGCCCTCTCTCACCACTCCTATTCAACATAGTATTGGAAGTCCTAGCCACAGCAATCAGACAAGAAAAAGCAATAAAAGGCATCCAAATTGGAAAGGAGGAAATGAAACTGTCACTGTTTGCAGACGACATGATAGTGTACATGGAAAACCCTATAGACTCCACTCAAAAACTACTCGACCTAATAAATGAATTTGGCAAAACAGCTGGATACAGAGTCAATACCCAGAAATCAAAGGCATTCCTGTACACCAGCAACGAAACTGCAGAAACAGAAATCAGGAAAAAAATCCCATTCGATATAGCAACAAGAAAAATAAAGTACCTAGGAATAAACCTAACCAAGGAGGTAAAAGACCTGTACTCAGAAAACTACACAACACTGAAGAAAGAAATTAAGGAAGATACAAACAAATGGAAGCATGTACCATGTTCATGGATTGGAAGAATCAACATTATCAAAATGGCCATACTACCCAAAGCAATTTATAGATTCAATGCAATCCCTATTAGAGTACCCATGACATATTTCACAGATATAGAACAAACATTGCAGAAATTCATATGGAACCATAAACGACCTCGAATAGCTGCAGCAATTTTGAGAAAGAAAAACAAAGCAGGAGGGATCACAATACCTGATATGAAACTGTATTACAAGGCCACTGTAATCAAAACAGCCTGGTACTGGCATAAAAACAGGCACATAGACCAATGGAACAGAATAGAGAGCCCAGAAATAAACTCAAGTCTATACGATCAATTAATATTTGACAAAGGAGGCAGGAGAATAAAATGGAGCAAAAACAGCCTCTTCAACAGATGGTGTTGGGAGATCTGGACAGCTACGTGCAAAAAAATGAAACTCGATCACCAACTTACGCCATACACGAAAATAAACTCAAGATGGATAAAAGACTTAAATATAAGCCGTAACACCATAAAAGTCCTTGAGGAAAACATTGGCAGGAAAATCTCAGACATTCCACGCAGCAACATCCTCACAGACACATCCCCTAAAGCAAGGGACATAAAGGAAAGAATAAACAAATGGGACCTCATCAAAATAAAAAGCTTCTGCATGGCTAAAGAAAACAGCACCAAATTACAAAGAGTACCAACAGTATGGGAAAACATATTTGCCAACGATACCTCAGACAAGGGCCTGATCTCCAAAATATATAAAGAACTCACTCGACTCCACTCCAGGAAGACAAACAACCCAATTAAAAAATGGGCAAAGGACTTGAACAGACACTTCTCCAAGGAAGACATACAGAGGGCCCAGAGACATATGAAAAGATGCTCAGCATCACTAGCCATCAGAGAGATGCAAATTAAAACCACAATGAGGTATCATCTCACACCAGTCAGAATGGCCAACATAAACAAATCCACAAACAAATGTTGGAGAGGATGTGGAGAAAAGGGAACCCTTGTGCACTGTTGGTGGGAATGCAGACTGGTGAGGCCACTGTGGAAAACAATATGGAATTTCCTCAGAAAACTAAAAATGGAACTGCCCTTTGACCCAGTAATTCCGCTGCTGGGATTATACCCTAAGAACACTGAAACACCAATCCAAAAGAATCTGTGCACCCCAATGTTCATAGCAGCACAATTTATAATAGCCAAGTACTGGAAGCAACCGAAGTGCCCATCAGCAAACGAGTGGATCCAAAAACTATGGTATATTTACACAATGGAATTCTACGCAGCAGAGAGAAAGAAGGAGCTTATACCCTTTGCAACAGCATGGATGAAACTGGAGAGCATTATGCTAAGTGAAATAAGCCAGGAAGTGAGGGACAAGTACCATATGATCTCACCTTTAACTGGAACATAAGCAATAGAAGAAAAAAGCAAACAAAATATAACCAGAGACATTGAAGTTAAGAACAATCTAACAATAGCCAGGGCGGGGGTGGGGGGGTGGGGGCGGGGATAGTGGGAAGAGGGTATTACAGGAACTACTATAAAGGACACATGGACAAAACCAAGGGGGAGGGTGGAGAGGGGGGAGGGAGGTGGGTTCACCTGGGGTGGGGTAGAGGGATGGGGAGAAAAGGCATACAACTGTAATTGCATAACAATAAAAAAAAAAATGAAAAAAAAAAAAAAAAAAGAAAATCTACAAAAGGAAAAAAAAAAAAAAAAAAAAAAGATTAAAGAATGGGGATCAGTGAGATCCCCCAACCTTGGCTTATTGGCATTTTGGACTGAGTAATCCTTCTTTGTCGGGGGACTGGTGTGTGCATTGTGAGATGTTTAGCAACATCTCTGGCCTCTGTCTGCTACATACTGGTTAGTAGTACCTTTACCCAGGTTATAACAATTAAAAATATCTTGAGACATTGCCAAGTGTCCTCTGCTGGACAAAATTGGCCCAAGTGGAGAGCTGCTGAGCCACGGGGAAATGAGGTGGTAAGTGGATGGGGAGAGTGGAGAGGAAAAGAGGCCTGTCAGGGAGAGGCCACATTGGGAACAAAAGTATGGAAGTAAAAGAATTGGATGTGTGAGCTGCAATGTGTCAGCGAGTGGTTTTGATGAGATGGAGGAGGAAAAAATGGGTGGTGACCTGAGAGAGCTCCAACAGACACAAGTGGGCAGCAGTCAGAACTGAAGGATACTCTGCATCATACGTTTGAGCTACGCTGCCGAGGCTGACTCTGGGGAACCAATGTCAGCATACACACCAATTAGGTGGGTTGTAAATAGGTTGTGGTGAGTCATTCTGAGCAAAGGAGCTGCATTCTCCCGGAAGGCAAGCTGGAGGCTTCCTAACAATCAGACAGCTATTTTCTAAGGAGAGCCAGACCGGCTCCAGCCAGGGAGAGGACTGCGGAGTTCACTTCTGTCTTTAAGCCATGACCACAGAGAGCATTAGACTATGATGGGCTATCTTCAGATTCGACAGGATCAGTGTATCCAGCAAGCCTTCACTAATTGTTGGTGAATGAGCTGCCCTACTTGAGTAGATTTTCCAAGATAGTTGATAAAAATGCTATTTAGAACTTCCATCCAGCCTTTTTATTCATTATTTTTTATATATATTACCTTGCATTACATTTTTAGAATAGATGCAAGATAATTGGGTTTTTATTTTGAGGACTTAGGGGGTCCCTGTGTTCATTAGGGTGGTGTCTATAAAGAATGGTGTAACACTTTCCTGCTCCTTCGGCAGCTTAAATAGGTCAACTACTGCATTTGTGATTTTTTTTAACTTTCTGCCTCATTATAGCTAGATGTAAGTTATAGATTTTCACAACATTCTCATTTTATCTTTTCCCATCATCCATAAATGCTTTTAGTAATCTTTTTCCTCACCCAAGAAACATGAAAACTGAGTTACCTAGATTTATATAGAGAAACAGCTAACTAGTTCTGATAACAATCACAAACACATAGTTCTAAGTTTTAAAACTTTTCTATCTCCAAAGGGTTTGGGTCTCAGTGCATGGAGTATTGTGCTATGTTAGTGGTCATTTCCTTTCATAGTACTTTGCAGACCATTTTTGTGTTCTAGAGGTCTAAGTTACTAGAAGTTTGACATTCAACTACAGGAGCTTCTGTATCCACATGATATAACCCTTTCAGGGATTGCTAAACTCAGAAAGTGGATTATGCTTTTGGTAATCCAGAACTCTTTCATTGAAGCAGCAAGAAGCAAAGTGAGATTTTTTTAAAAGAAGAAAATGTATAAGGGCTCAGTCTTGTGAGCACATTTCATTCAAGACTCCCATCTTTCTCACCTCTTTAAAACAGGAAGGCACTTAGGCCCCCTTATCAAACAACTAAAGCACGCATGCTCACAAACACAGCCTCTGAGTCCAGACGGGTCAACAAATTCAGGAATTTGAAAAAAAGGACAAGTGCTCTGGGATGGATGTGTTCAGAAGGCCTGGAAAGAAACGCTGGGAGGGTTGCCCTCTCTTCCCATGACACATCACAACTTCTGGTAGGAAATCAAGAAAGGAAACTGGGCAACCATGGTGATTAGTCAGAAGGAAGGAGGCAACAAACATTCCAAAGCCAACAGCTGCAGAACAATGGGAACCGTGAGAAGCTATTTTTGTTTGATTGCAACAATTAATTGAACCTGGTGGAAGTGACAGTGTACTCTGCCTTCTCTCACTCTTCTCTTACTAAAAGTGGAAAGTTTCCATGCCAAAAAATAGTTCTCTTTTTCCTGCTTAAGAATAATTAAAAGCCACCCTGCTCTTTCATCTTCATGTTTATCTCCAAATGAGCCTATTATGAACAGAAAAATATTCAAAAGTACAAAAATGACAAGTATCTGACATTATGCTTTGCTGCTATTTAAAAGGTTGGGATTTACAACCCTCAACTTGGAATTGTAGTATCCTGGGGACCTCCCATGGCAGTAGGTATTCAAAGGGATAGCTGAAGGCCATCCGTAGCAGATGGCTTATATCCCAGCTCTCATGATTTTTTGTTGTTGTTTTGGTTTTGTTTTGAAATTCCAGATGGTGCCATAACAAAAATAAAAATCCACCTAAAAAAGATTTGATTACTCCCTATATTTTTCCAGTGCTTTCCAAACTGCTCTATAGTGGAGGTAGATGGAATCTTTACAATATAAAAACAGAAAAAAAAACCCTGACTTCGTACAGAATTGTGAACTTAGAAAAAAATGTTACCAAGTTACTGACATGGGACAAACTGTTTCTGGGTTTGGCAGCATCTTGCCAACTGCCAGTGGTTCCCTGTAGCAGACCTGACTTAAGGAGATTGCACACATTTTCACAAACTTAGAGCATCCGTAGAACACCCCTTTAAGCTGAAAGCCTGAAAGCTCCAAGGCAGCTCCAAAGTAGTAGGCACAGATACCACAGAGGGGTACCAGAAATGATTCCAATAGGCATGTACTACTAAGTCATTTAGTGCCATCGAACAGATAGAAAACTTCAGGCACATTCTCTTTTTAAAAAAATAAAATTTTATTTTTGTGTATAATTTTAGAGAGGAAAAGGGAGGGAAAAGACAAGGAGAGAAACATCAGTGTGAGAAATTCTGACCTCTCATCCTCCTCATGCACCCGGACTGACTGGGGACCGAGCCCGAATCCCAAGCATGTGCCAAAACCAGGAATCAAACTGATGACCTCCCAGTTTGCAGAACGATGCCCAGCCAACTGAGCCACACCAGCCAGGGCCAGGAACACTCTCCTAAAGGAGCTGTCTCACAACACCAGAAATGTGGAAACAACTGGAAAAGTGTTATGTCCCTGGGCAGGGTCCATGCCATGCCAGAGAGAGAGATACAAACAAGCAGTTTGGAGAAAATGGTGAACAGGAGGTGGACAAGAGCTGGAAGAGCATCCATAAACAGGTCCTAATTGTTGGGCCTTCTTCAACTCGTCTCTCTACTTGGTAGCTTCTCTGACATCTCTGAGATTTGAGTGAATTGTTCTGGCCTCCTTCTCCCTACCTATCAGTGGAGGCACAAAAATCATGACATTTCTGGTGGACATTTGCTGCGTTCGTCACTCAGCACTTATTCTACCTTTCTCTGGTTAATTTTTTTCTGTTTCAGCCTACCACATTTTACCAATTGGACACAATCTGGTGTTATGACATGTGATCTATGCAGTTTTGGGAATTTTACTTTTGAGAAGAGCATCAAAAATACCTCAAAAATTTAGAATTCATTTCCTTCAAGAGTAGTATCTGGAAAGGCTGTTTATCAGTTCCTACTGCCTGGACTCCTCCCAGAGCTAATTTTTGTCCTTTCATAGCCAAGGCTGTTTATTTTCCTTATGATTCAGGGAGCTGTTCCAATACATTCCCTTTCCATTGTCAATTTCTGCTGCTGTGACAATAACTTAGAAGATTGCATTATCTTTCTAGACAGCCATTTATGCAGACAAAGTGCATTTTCCTTGAAATATTCTGACCTCAGGCTGATGTACACAGTGTAAAGCTTCAGTGGCTTGAGTAGGAGGGAGGGAGGGAGAGAGGGAGGGAGGGAGGGAGGGGGAAGGAAGAGAAGGAAAGAGGAGGGAGGGAGGTGGGGAAGAAGGAGAGGGAGAGAGAAATAAAGAGAAAAAGAGAGGATGGGGAAGAAATAAGATTAGGAAGCCAGTTATTCTAGGACCAACCAACTTAAATGAGACTAAATATTATTGAATGAATACTATGCCATTTCTGATATATCCACTGTCCCAGTTTGTGGCTTGTTCTGTTCAGTACAGATTGAGTCCTACACAACCATCTTCAAGTCACTCCATCATCCCACAAAACCAACAGAGTTTAACGGGATAGACAATTAGAAGCAAATGCTTAAGATTTATGAGATTTACCACTTTTAAACAGTATAATTTAATTTTTAGCTATTCCAAGTAAAGCAGTAGTGGAATAGTCTACTTATACATTTCTCCCCTTTTTATTGTCATTTTTAATATTACTTATACTCTTCACACTCTATTTTCTTTTCTTTTTATCACATTCAACTGTTTGCTTTTATCTTAGTTGTGCCTTAAATATGTTAAATATTACCACTCATTCTTTTCCTGCTATTTTCCTATCAAATTTTAGTTAGTTGAATTTTGCCTTTTAAGGTATTCTTTAAAAAGGTTTGTATGACTGATGATCCTTGAGTTCTTGCAGATATGTCTTTAAAAATTACGTTTGTCTATAGCCTTTGTACTGGAAGGATGATCTAGCTGGATATAAAAGCTTGACTCACTCTTTCTTTCCTTTCTTTGAGTCATTTCCATCCCTTAGGTGGAATTTTTTTCATTGTCTTTTGGTAGATAATTTCAGGGGAACACTTGATTTTCTCTCACCTAAAATAATCTTTATATTGCTTCCTGTTGCCCCGAAATTCTTTATCTTTAAAAGTAAATAACTGCTTTCAGGTTCTCTCTTAACAGCGACTATTCTGTTATAGTGTACCTGGGCTATAGTTTTCACTTCAAGAGTTAGATTCAAGTCTTCTTTTATTTAAGAAAGTTTTCTTGAATTATATTTTAAACTACTGGTTTCTTCCAGTAGTTTATCTGGTTATCTCTTATCTGGTTATCTTTGGGGTTCTAGTTATGTGCATATTATATATACTTTGCTTGCCTTTTGCTCTTCATTTCTTGTATCTTTATTTCCGTTTATTTTACTTCATTTTCTCATGTATATCTGTTATTGTTATTTCTATGGTGTCTTTTTTATGATCCTGTAGTTTAGTTTTATTCTTAAAAGGGTTAGTTTTTTCTTACATGTTCCTCCTGAATTCCATCATATTCCGCTTTATTACCATACGTCTGCACCACTTGCTTCTCTAATCCAGGCACACCTCCCCGAGTCCTCACATTTCCCACGTGGTTGTAATTGCTCCTTTAATTCTGGTGAAAGGTTGTGTTGTAATCTTATCTTTTTGAGGCAACGTTTTTTCTGGAGAATTTTCTTTGAAAGTAAAGAATTTTTGTTGCTATTTCCTATTTTTATGACATCTTTGAAAAGGTTATTAGTTTCCTAGGGCTGCCATTAAAAAGTAGATTTGAAACAACAAATATTTATTGTCCCATAATTCTGGAGCCAGAAAGTGCAGAATCAAAATGTCAGCATGGCCAGGTTCCCTATGACACCTGTGAGGGAGAACCCTTCGCTTCCCAGGTTTGCAGCAATCTTCAATGCTCCTTGACTTGCATCTTCATCTCCATCGTCACATGCCATTCTCCCCTTATGTCTCTGGGTCTCTTCTTTTCATATAAGAACACAAGACACATTAGATTAAGGATGCACCCTATTCTAGTATGACCTCATCTTAACTAATTGCATCTGCATTGACTCTATTTCCAAATAAGGTCATGGTCTGAGAATCTGAGGTTTAGGATTTCAACATATCTTTTTTGGGGGAGACACAATTCAGTAGCAGGACACTGGGTTTTTGTTGCTATTTTTATTACTCAGATTTGAATGAACTGAATTTTGCAATTAAGACAGTAGCAGGAGGATCTAGTGGGGGTGGGAATTTTCCAGGACAGTTGGGGGGAAGAGATGGATTGCTTGACTGCAATATGACCCCTTGGTGCAGCCAGCCATGCCTCTCCGGCCTCTGAGACTGAGCCTCAAGCCATCGTCCCTTCCTGAAACACTGCTACCAACACCACAGACCTCATCTTTCAAAGTGTCCTCATCTCTTCTGAAAGATGGTGCTTTCTCAAATCTGTCACTGCCATGATCCCTGGGGACTTTCGGTACCTTCTGTCACAGCAGCCACAGTGATTGTAACCTATTAGAAATCAGCACTTTCTACTTAGGAAGGAGATTTCCTTTCCAGGATTTAGCATTTGCTGGTCATGGCTGGGATCTGTCCTCCCTAATGGATTTTTATCCTCTATGTTTTTTCCTATCATGCTGTTACGACTTTCCAGGCAGATTTTGCTGGATTTATTTGCTTTTGCTCACACAAAGAATTGGGGGTTTTCAAGTGTTCTCTCTTAGTTTCACCGAAGTTATAGCTTGTAGGCCTTTCCTGCTACCCTTCCTGGGGTTCTGTGGGCTTTCCTAGAGGAGAAGAAAGTAGACTTGGAACAAGGTTGCTATTGAGTTCCTGCTGGAGCAGGAAGCTCTCGAACTGCTTTCCACCAAGAGTAGGGTGAGCTACAACATGCATTCTTCCTCCTCCTAGCCCACTCTCCTCCTCCTCTTCCTCTGCAGCCTTCTTCTTCTACTTTTCTTTCCTTTTTGAAGGAGACAGATAAATTGCTTTAGATCACTATTGGCCAATAAAAATTTCCATAATAATGAAAATGTTCTTTATCTGTGCTGTTGAATGTGGTAACCACTGGCCATACCAGGTGAGGGAGCACGTAAAATGTGACTAGTATACCTAAGAAATTGAATTTATAATTTTATTTAAATTAACTTAAATTTAAATAACCACATATGGCTGGTGACCAATGCAGTTTTAGCTGAAGGGCAGGGCAAGGTAGAAGCTGGAGAAAAGGAAGAGAAAAAGAAAAGCCACTGTGATGCACGGAGTGATGGAATAAAGGAGAAATGCGGTTACCTGCTGGGAATGTTACTGGGTTTTTAAAAATCTAGTACATAATGTGGAATTTCCCTCCCTCTCCCTCTCCAAATCAATTTAAAATTTATGTTTCTTACTAATACTTTTTGGAAAATATTTTCTTTTGGAAAATAGAAACACTGAGTTATGCTCCAAAGCTGTTGTGAGGTGATGCTTTTGGGTCTGGTCATATTTGGGCTACAATGTTGCCTTATTGTTATTATTAAAAATTATTTCCTTTGGAACAGGGTCCTTGAAAGGGGGAAGTCATAGACTGACCGCTATTTTGAGGTTTCCAGATCTGAAGAAGGGCTTGACTGGTAGAATACGCATTGCAGAAAGGAGTTAAGTCCTTTGCACTACTGAACACAAGAGTTACATTACATGGGAGAGATAGGGATCAGACTATAGCAGTTACCTCCTGAAACACGGCAGTTCGGGAAATACATTTTTTCAGGGTTTCTTGCACAGACAGGTATTTCTATCAATGTTATTTGAGCACTTTGGATACAGAACTAATATGTAGAACTCTCTTATAGTAACTACACGATAATCTTTTCTTCCCCTTTTTATCATGAATGACTGGGGAAGTATGGCAATGAGTGATGAGTTCACCAGAAAATCAAAGCTTTAAAAACAAATAGTCTGAAATATCTAATTACAGATGGAAATGACACCCAAATTAAATACTTGCCAAATATAATGTGTTATAAGCATTGACTCATGTACAACATGATCCATTTCATCAAATATTAAAAACTCATTTATTAGCCATGTGGTTTTTGCTTGTTTTTGTACATGTAGGTCTTCATTTGCCAAGGTGCAGCATCAGCTTGCAATCACTTATGACTAAGAAGAAATGACCCCAAACATAGATTCTATTATACATGGTAACTCATCACTGATTTAGTTTACAATAGATTGATACTTCATTGTGCTACCATTCACATTTGCAAATAAAATTACACACATTTGAAACACATCCTATATTTTCTAATACTTGAGTGTAATTAAATTCTTTTCCATTTAAAATATCCCAGCATATACTCACACATACACCTGAATCAAAGTATATAGCGCTGTAAGAGATTTGAGCAGTTTCATCACAATTTACACATTGTGGGATATTTTTCTCACCCCTGATTTAGTGATGGTGTTGCCTGGTCTCTATAGCAATGACTTTAGGTCTTACAGCTCCAAATGTTCTGAAAACAATTTATTTGTTCCCACCAGAAAAGTGCAGAAGAGAGAGGACTGCTATAAACTCTAGTCATCCTCAGGCCCCTGAGTTACCAGATAAACCTGACCGGCTTTCATCAGCCACATGTGGTTATCGAGGATCAGTCAGCCAGCAAGGCTGTATTCCTCACCTAGCTGTTCTAGCAGGAAGATTCATAAATCACAGACGTCTTTACAACAGTCCCAGACTGTGGGTAAACAGATCATGGACCAAACTTCACATCAGTTTCAGGCAGGTTAGTGGTATGAAAGATTTCTTGGTTCTATTTGATAAACTAGGTCCAAATGTTTTTAGCATTTAAACTATACTGAAAATCACTACTTTGAAGTTTGTAACAATTGACTTTATATATCACAAGTCCACAGGTATAAGAAGCCCAAGTCCCTTCAGTGGAAGAACTAAACAAATAGGTACACACAATATTCATGAGGTTTGGGTTTTATTCTTCAAATAAATTGATAGTGAAGTAATGCTCTCCAATTTTGACATAAAAGAGCTCATTAATTAATACACCATTGATTTGAACTTTGAAGTGATTTATTTAGAATTTAAAATATTATACTTGCATGTTCTGGGAGATAAATTGGGACTAAGCAAAATGAGGAAAATGTAACATTGCTGAGTTGTTTAAAAAATCATAAGAAAAACAATTTCAAAAATAATGCATTAATTGCGATAAACTTTTACCTTTATTGGAGCAGGTCTGATGTACCTCTACAGGCAAGATACATTTTGTATCCTTTCCTAGATGCATGTCTTTGATGTTCCTCAGTGTGTTGGCTCTTGCTGCTCAGCCTCTTCCTACCATTTGCTGCCTCTAATTACTGTCCTAACTTTTTGTTACCAGACAAGCTGATTGCAAGCTGAGCCTACCCTCATTATCTTCACTCCCCAATCATTTCTTAACTCCCCCCCTTTTTTTGGTTAAGTCACAGATAATATTGTTATGGTCAAAACTAATGTATGCATTTAAGATGATGTTATTGGACCTCTCTACTGTATCTCACACAGATGACCAGGCAAATCCTCTTTCAACTTTTGGCTGTCATGAGCTGTCATTCTTCTGTTTAAGCCCTTCATTTCATTTTCGTTATCTGTATTGAAAAGTCCAACATTATTAGCCCTGCTTAGAGACGGCCATCACACTCAATTCAATCTTTTGATTATCTGTACAGTCTCGCTTTCTGTCACTCTCACTAACATTCCCTTACTCTGTCTCAACACTATGTAACCACTAAACTAAGGTCACACTGAGTCTTTTTGATTCTGTGAACCTACTATGTTCTTTCCTATATTGACTATATTTTCTTTTCCAGGACACCTTTGTTTGACCCTCACTAACCCACATCCCTTTAATTCTGTGCTTTGACACCATTTCTCACAGAAATTCTTCTCTGATAACCAAGGCCGAACTAGGGGCCCTCTCCATGTGCTTCTGTAGAACCATGCACTTGCCTTACCACGGCCTTTATCAACAGGACTGTAATGGCTTCCTCTATTTTACTGGCAAGTTTTGGGATAACATCAAAGAAGGGTCTCCACAATTACTTGGAAAGTTTACTTAAATACTTGTAGCTTCTCCAGCTTCATATCTGTGTGAAGCCAGCATTTTTTCATCTACTTAAAGGAAATAATACAACACACAAGACAAATGTAAAAGCTGCTATCTTTGATATGTGAAAATCTACTATTCTTTACTAAACTGGATAAATTTATAAGAAATGAAAAACATTGCTACTCTTCTGAATACTTTTTTTGTTTTGGAAAATGCAGCTATTTTTAACTACATACTTAACATATGTTAAGCTACAACCTTAATATTTTAGCTACATATCATAAACATACTTATGATAATGTAACAGATTTATTCTTATTTTAAAATAAATTATTAAATTTTTATTTAAAATTTCCACTGAGTTAATTTATAATACTATAAATATTGATGGATATAATTCACAAAATCCTTTGAGATTTTTCAATAATTTTAAAGCTGTTTTAGGATTCTAAAACAAAAAAAGTGTCAAAACTGATGTTAAAGATCTGTTTGAGGAAACTAATAACAATACTGAGCCTTCTACTGAATGAATAAGGCATACCTATGTTTATTTAGGCCTTCTTTAATTTCTCTCAGCATTATCTTGTAGTTTTTTAATGCACAGATCTTGAAATATTTGTTAAATTTTATCTCATTTTAGTTTTTGATGCTATTATATCAGAATAATTTTTTTTATTTTTCTTTTCCTATTGTTTTCTAGTAAAATATAAAAATACAAGTGAATTTTGTATCAATTTTGTATTCTGTGACGTTGCTAAATTCACATACTCTAGTCATTGTTTTGGAGATTCCTTAAGATTTTGAATACCAATAATCATGGCACTGACATTTAAGAAAGTCACACTTCTTCTTTCCCAGTTTTTATGCCTTTTATTTCTTTTTCTTGCTTTGCTGCTGTGGCTATGTTGAGTAGTAAAATGTTGAAGTTTTGAGAGCAAATATCTTTTTCCCTTTCCTGATCTTATAGGGGAAGTTTTCAGTCTTTGATCATTCACATACATAAGTTTTTATTTGTTAGTTAGTTGTTTTGTTTTCATACATGTCCTGTACATGACTAAAGAAGTTGTCTCTCATTCATAGTTGAATAAGAATTTTTAACATTAATAGGTGTTGAATTTTATTAAATGCTTTTTCTATATCTTTCAACATATGTGATCTGTCCAGAAAGTATCCAGACATGTAATATAAAAAAGAGACATTTATTGAAGAAGATACATGATAAAAGAAACATTGTGCATAAGACAGTAATGCCTCAGTTCCCATTAAAGTAGGCACCCATGATTCATCTCCACTTGTGATCTTCTTGAGGAAATCTTGTTCATTGGTAGTGGTTGAATTAAGCCTGTAGCAACTACAGAATGATGTTCCTTCAGCTATAGTAGCAGAAGCCATGGAATGAATTTTGCCAGAACGTGTTTCATGCCAAGATCCTGCGTAAAAATCTCAGACCCAGTAGTTTTGGGAATCCCCAGATGAGCTTCATTTCTCACACTGTCAGTCGCTGATCTTTGTTGGTTGCAGCTAGTACATGTTTAATATTCCCAGGCGTTCTGCTTTGTGCAGGTCTTCCAGAACATGGGCCACTGTCAACAGGTTCCAGACCATATTTAAAGAATTTGTGCCACACTTTTATTTGCACTTCACTCATTGCACTGTCTCTGAAAGCCTTCTGAATCATCTGAATAGTTTCCGCAGAGGAATGTTCAAGCTTAACACAAAATTTGATGCAGATTCGTTGCTCTACTTGCTCAGTCATTTTGAATGTGATGACCACACATGCTCACTCATTGTCTACCGCCCCCACTGACTAGTACAGTGAAGTCATCATTGTTCATGCATGTGCATTCCAGTCCACTCTACTTGGCTGCCAGGTTACATCCATGCCATACAAACCATTCTCCTTATATTAACAACGAGACTGTTAAAAGTCATGGCTGGACTTTTTCCAGACATGAGTTCACTTGCTTAATTCAGTTAATATGGAGAATTATGTTGATTGAGTTACTTAAATGGTTAATCTCTACATTCCTGACATAGAGACCATTGGTTATGATATATTTACCTTTTTATGTATTGCCTGATTAGATTCGCTAATAATTCATTATGGATTATTGCATCTACATTAAATAATACTGAGCATTAATTTTAGGTCTTTATAATGTCTTTAAGAATTTTATGTCAGTGTTTTCCGGCCTCCCTAAAGAAGTTGGAGTGTTCTCTCTTCTAATTCTTGAACAAGTTTTGGTAACATTTATTGGTATTATGTGTTTTTGAAATGTACTAGAACATTCACAGTAAAACCATCAGACTAGGAAATTCTTTGTGTGAAAGTATTTGATTAAAAAAATAACCTTTCTTATAAATATGGGCTATTCACTTCTTAAAATTTTATCTTGGATGACTCTTGGTAACTTGTGTTCTTCAAGAAAACTATCTTTCAAAGATGGTCTGTTAGGATACAAACTTGCCGTCTTCTCAGATCACCGACTATCTGAATAAAGTGCCCATAAAGATTCAATGTCTCTGCTTACTGGGTCTGGTAGGTGACAGGCAGCACGAACACCAGCTTTTCTGGTTTCATATTCTGGCGACTCTGCTCCGGGACAGAGTGTGGGACTCTCTGGTAAGTCTGGGTATTTGGTGGGGGAGTCCCATTGGCTGCCTGGACTCAGGGGCCCTGGGGTATGCATTTGGAGACTCCCCTAGCGCTGCCAAGTGATTTCACTTGGGGGCTCTCCTCCTCCGACTCTCGGCACCTCCTATTGTATTCACTTTTTGATTGGATCACTGAACTTTCAGGTTCAGATTACAATCCTGGGTCACAATTTACATCATCAGGAATTAAGGTGCCTTCTGGTGTATAGAGCTCTGTCTGGTAAAAAGGTGTCTTCTGGTTTGGGAAACAGCTCTTTGGGACAAGTTTTGGCTGATTGGTCAACCTGTGCTGATAAATTTATGACTAAAAAGAAAGTGGTTTTTATAGTAATACTGTTTGGCTTGTGTATTATATAATCCAGACTCAGGAGAATGCTGGCCACTGAATGGGTCTTTAAATTACTGTATTATATTGTAACTAGAGTTGTTTTGTCAAAGATCAGGGAAATGGGACAAAATGCCTTAAATGGAAACTTTCATTAAGTTTATATAAGCAGAATGTAACATTAAAAGGAAATAGATTAATGGTCCTGAGAAAAGAGAATTTGCCTGTGAAAGATAGCAGAAGCTCAGAGGAGAGAATCCAGGAAGATCTGGATATTATGGCTGCTGCGAGTATGGTCAGGGTTCCCATAGCCCCTGCAGCCCTGGAGGATCTTCCTCCTTACACTGCTGAGGAAACTGAGGAAAGTGCACCTGAACTGGTCTCGCCATTTCAAACCCATCAGGGAACCAAACTCGATGGAGGACAAGGCCCTACCAGAGCAGTGCAATATCCTTTGTGAAAACTTCCAGTGGGAGTAGGGCCAGAGGGCCAGCCCTCTGGATATCGTGGGCACATACTCTGTTTTCTACATCAGATCTGTTAAAATGGAAAAACTCTGAAAGGACCAGAGTATATCCCTTTAGAATAGATGAAGGAGAGCACTCAGGCTTTTGAGTCCCTGAAGGCACACCTGGCTTCTGCACTGGACTTGGGGCTTCCAAACCTCATTTATAAAGTGGTTTATACATTTATAAACCACTCAGTTATACGTTCAAGAAAGGCAGGGCATTACCCCAGGTGTCTTCACCCAAATGCTTAGTGACATTTTGCAGCCCATCACACACTTGTCAAGGAAACTAAGTCACACTCTCCAGGGGTGGCCAGCCTGCTTGAGAGCTGTGACAGCTGCCTGTGAGCTCTTACAGGAAGCTGCAAATTTTCCTTGGGACAACCTCTCACCCCACCAAGTGCTGAGCCTGCTGGAGCAAAAGGGAAATTTGTGGCTCACTGCTGGAAAAATGGGCAGGTACCAAGCCATTCTTCTGGACAATCCCAATGTCTCCCTCACAACTGTAAGTTAAATCCTGCCTCCACTCTCCCAGAGTTTGACTTGGCTGCACTAATACAAGTCTGTGCTGAGATCATTGATGAAGTGTGATTTACAGGACCATCCTCTAGAAGAAGCAGACTGGACTCTCCATGCAGATGGAAGCAGTTATATGGACAAAGGAAACAGAAAGACTGGATATGTAGTTGTGATTCTTGAAGGAGTAGTGGAGGCCGAGGTCTTGTCGCTGGGAACCTCTGCTCAGAAAGCTAAACTGAGTGCATTGACAAGGGCACTGGAATCGTCGCATGAAAGGAGAGTGAGTGTGTATACCGACTCAGGTCAAACTTTCCTAATTTTGTATCCATGTGGTTCAATCTGGAAGGAAAAAGAACTGTTAACCTCCAATAAAAAGGAGATTAAGCATGCAGCAGAAATTTTAGAATTGTTAGAAGCTCTTCAGGTGCCTTTACAGGTGGCAGTTGTGCACTGACCTGGGCATCAGAAAGAGGACTCCGAAGTGCCTAGAGGAAACTATCTGGCTGATTGAGCAGTGAAAGAGCCTGCTGAAGGACTGTCTATAATGCCTTTGATACTGTTTTAGACTTGTCACAATTTGACCCTAAATATTTGACTGCAGACTTAGAGAAAACTGAGAGCTGGGGTTCTGATGAAGAAGGAGTTGATAGTGGATCAGGAAAGAATAAGAAAGGAATTATACTGCTTCCTGGACATTTAGTACAGCCAGTCATGAAGCATTGGTATGAGGCCACTCACTATGTAAGGGACTCATTAACCACGTATATTAAACTGTGGCTCACAGGTCCTGGAATTGCTAAAGCCATATGAAAAGTAATTGCTAGATGTGTTGTGTGCCAGAAGAATAACTCCAAGACAGATCCCCATCAAAACAAAGAAGGGAAACAATACAAAGGACAGAGCCCATTTGAGGACTGGTAAATGGACTTTACCCAGATGCCAAGGGTCCAAGTGTGGAATTATTTGCTAGTCATTGTTGACACCTTTTCGGGATGGGTAGAAGCCTATCCTACTAGAATGGAGAAATCCTTGAGGTAGTGAAAGCCTTACTGAAGGAAATAATTCCTTGCTTTGGCCTCCTCAGCAGCATATGAGCAATAATAGACCTGCTTTTGTTTCAGAAATTACACAGAAAGTGAGTAAATTTTTATGAATCAAATGGAGACTTCACACAGCACAGAGACCTCAGGCTTCTGGGAAGGTGGAGAAGATGAATCACACCTTGAAGAAAAATATAGCCAAGCTGTGCCAAAAAACTCATCTCCATTGGGATCAAGCTCTGCCTATTTCCCTGCTCAGGATAAGGGTGGCTCCTCAAAGTGGCATTCAATAGAGTCCTTCGGAAATTATGTATGGGTGACCATTTCAGGCTGTGATTGGGGTGGGAAATATGTATCTAGATCAAGAAGTGAAGGTAAAGAAAATGTACAACATTTAAATCAGACCTTAGCTGTAATCAATGACCTTGCTTATATTAGAGACCTCTTCCCTACAGGTGTGCTACATTCCTTTGAGCCTGGAGATAAGGTGCTATTCAAGACTTGGAAGACAGCATCTCCAGAAAGCCAGCCAGAAGAAATGTGGACTGACCCTTGTGATGTACTCCTCACCACTGCTCGCCATGGTGAAGCTGGCAGAAATAAAACCTTGGATTCATCACACCAGAGTAAAGAAAGCACTGGAGGAACAATGGACCACTGAACCTCAAGAAATCCTCCTGAAAGTCATCTTTCAAAAAGAATGACTTATATTCTTTTCATTACTTTCTGTTTAACCCTATGTTATAGAGAACTTGTTCCTTTCAAGTGAGATAAAAATATTTGGATATATTTAGCAAAAATGTTCTAAACATCTCTGAATTTTGTCTTGCAGGAGGAACTTGGGTTGAACAAACTTTCACTACATGTCTTATAGATGTTTTTACTCCCCTGGAAAGCCTTTGAAATTATACTTTAAGCATATCAATAAGAAAATAACCTACTCCAATATTTACAATTGGGAACTTGTAGTAATTCTAAAGGACACGGAAATGTTTTCCTTACAAGTCACAAATGTAGCCCCACCTGGAGAGCTTGCAACTTTTGTCAATTGTGCTAAAAACTGTTCTGTGCTTTATCGTAGCTTGTTGTTGCCTACAGTGTGCCCCTTATGTGAATCTGCAACGAAGTGTATTCCTAAGCCCCCTACCAGATGGTTTAATGCTAAGATACATGCTTAACAACAAAATGAGTACTTCCATGTGAAACTGGTCTCATAGAAATAAGAGTTTAAACTAACAGTAGGGGAGTGATAGGATGTTCAAATGTTGGAAAAATTTTAGTTTCAGGTAATAATAAGAAATTTAGTAATCAATGTATGTAAAAAGCTACTGTTTCAGGAACTGAAGGTATGACCCACCCTGACTCCAGGAGACCATAAGCAGTTCCACCTGTGTGCCCCAGGATGCCTGCAAGCCATCAAGATGGTATCTGAGCCATTGTGCTCCAGGGTGAGAGATCCACCCCCAGAGCACAGATAAAGACCACCACCCAAGGCACGGATGAAAGAACGCAGCAGCTTTTATCTGATTAACTTTTTCCCTGAATTCCCAACCATTTACCTACACTTTCCTTCTCCTTATGAAAAGGGTCAGTTGAAAATGGAATTTAAGATGGTCTGTTAGGGTACAAACCCACAGTCTCCTCAGATCATGGGCATCTTAATAAAGTGCCCACAAAGATTAAAAAAAAAAAAAAGAAACTGTCTTTCATTTAAGTTATAAGGTTGTTGATATATTCTGTTATTCTCTTTTTAAAATCTGTGTAATGGAATTGATATTAGTTTATTTTTAAAGATAGCATTTATGTTTTGTCTCTTTACTATTTATTATTTTTATTGCTTGAGCTATATTGATTTTATTAATCTTTTCAAAGAGCAAAGTATTAGTTTTGTCACTTCTAATTTTGCTTTTTATTTCACTGATTTCTGGAGTTATCTTTATTTTTGCTTCCTTCTACTTCTTTGGCTTTAATTTTATTCCTTTGTTTTTAACTTAAGACAATATTGGTTATATAACTGGTTATATATTTCCTTCTAAATTATGCTTTAGCAGAATCTCAAGAATTGTAATACAGTGAATTTCAGAATATTCTAAATTGTTTGCTATTTCTTTTTTGACCCATTCATTATTTCTATACATTGAGACTTTTCTGTACATTGTTATTAATATCTAATTCTTTTTCAAAATGTACATATTCTATCATACGTCACTTTTTTCCCTTTATTAAAGACTTAGATTAGATGCAGCATGTCATTATGTCATTTATGTTTGTGAGCATGCTCTCTGCACAAAACAATTTAAAGAATTAAAAAAATTGTTTTGTATATTTGTAGTATATAAGGTTTCATAGATACCAGTTTGGATAAAGCGGTTGATAATATTTTTCCAATCTTCTTCAGACATCTTCACTGACTTTTTATATAATGTTTCTATTAATTACTATTCCATCAGCCAACCACTATTTCTATCAATTACTGAAGAAAGGAGGGTTGAATTTGCAATAATTTAAGATTGATTTACATTTCCCTGTAGATTTTTCAGGTTTTTACTCAAATTTTGAAGTTTCGTATTCTGTTCATATACATTTTGCCCTTTTGATTGTTAAAATTATAAAATATCCCGCTTTATCTATTGCTCTTCTCTACCTTTTATAGATCCATGTTTCTATCTCATGTCATTTCTCTTCATTCTTCATACTTAACAATAAATTCAGCTTTATTTGTCTGAGTGAGAACTCTATTTTGACATCATCTTCAAAGGATATTTTTGCTGAACATAGAATTCTGGATTGGCAGTTATTTTTTTTCTTTTAGTCCTTTAAAGATATTTCTTGAGTGTTTTGTGGCCTTTATGTTTTCTGATAACTCAACCATCATTTTTATTGTTTTTCCCTTGTAAGTGTTAAGTCATTTTTCTGACTACTTTCAATACTTTTTGTATTGATTTTCAGAATGTTTTTGACAGTCTAGATTTGGGTTTTATTAGTCAAGATTCTTCAGTGAACGAGAATCAATAGGAGATATTATACATATGAGAGATTTATTATGAGGCTTTAGTCGCGTGACTATGGAGGTTGAGAAGTCTCAAGATCTGCTGCAGTCTGCCAGCTGAAAACTCAGGAAAGTGATTCATATAAATTCAGTTTGGTTTTGAAGGCCTGAGAATCAGGGGAATGGGTGGAGTAAGCCCCAGCCCAAAGGCAGGAAAAAACTGATGTCAGCTCAGGCAGCTCAAGTAGGCAATGAGGAAGAAAAAAGAGGAGAATTCTCCTTTCCTCTGATTTTGTTCTATTAGGGACCTCAAGGAATTTTTGTCCTAATCAGGACCTTCCACACACATTTGGAAGGGCATTTTACTGAGTCCACCAATTCAAATGCTAATCTTACTAGAACCACCCTCATAGACACACCATGAAATAAGTTTTAATCTGGGTACCTTGTGGTACATAGTCGACACCTAAAATTACCATAGCTTATTGTTGTTTCTTTTTGTTTGCTTTTAACTTGTTTGGGGTTTACTGAAATTTTTGGATCTATAAGTTATTATTTATCAACAGATTTGGGAAATTTTTGATAATCATTTCTTCAACTATTTGTCCTATTATTTCTCGTTTCTTCTTTGTACAACAGTCACTGAGCTTTTTTTCCTTAAGCTTTGATCTTTATTGTTCAGATTGGGTAATTCTTTTGATATGTCTTCAGGTTCACTGACATTTTCATTTCAGATGTAATATTTCCCAGTTCTAGAATTTCCATTTGATTGATTTTTAGATTTTCTTATTTAGATAGTCACATTTTTCCATCTGTTCATTCATTTTGAGTATTTAATAATCAAGTCAGTTTTCAACAGATTTATAACAGCTACTTTAAACTCTCCACCTACATATTCTAACATGTCAAGGTCAGTTTTTACTGACTACTTTTTTCTTGACTATGAGCCATATTTTTCTGTTTCCCCCCCATGACTAATGATTTTAATTATATGCTGAATATTGTATAACTAATGATTTTAATTATATGCTGAATATTGTATCATATTATATAATATTGTATACATATTGTATATGAATTTTGTATTTTTATTTTATTTTATTTTGGCAATTTTTATTTTAGCAAGCAGTTAACTTTGGCTGCAAACAAGCTATGAATTTTGCAACTCCTGCCATTAATAGTGGCTGAAACTTTGGCTTACTTCCCTCAGTTGTCTAGTCAGTCTCCTTGATGTCTCCATCAAGCCTTTGAGTTCAAGCTTCAGTCCCGAACTGGGACAGAATTTACACAGTATTGTGAGCTCTTCCTCATTTCTTCCCTTACTTTCTAGCCATGCTGCCAGTTCCAAATTCTGTCCTGTGGCTCACCAAGCTGGTAAGACTATGGTCTCTGCTAGAGTTACCGTCACACCATGCAGTACGGACAAGGGTGTGCCCACAGGAGAAAAGCTGCACAAATGCAAACTCACCTAGTACAGTTTCCTTATTTCTAAAGTTGATTATCCTCAAATTTTAAATCACTTTTGATCACTCTCCCAATGCCTTCAAATATTGGAGCTGGAACTACTAATAGTTTTAAATATACCCTCTGAAACAATATGTAAAACAACTCAGAACTTTTTGTTAAATGGGCTTTTTTTTTTTTTTAACAAACCATATTTAAGCAATATTTAAACTAAAAATTCTAACTTTGTCACATTTTCATAGCCAGGTACTGTGTTAGCAAAACCATTCTCTCTGTTTGTCCCTGATTACAGACAGAATTTTCATGGCTATTATTCTGTGGGGCTAATCAACAGATGCTCAAAGGTAACATTTAGAGAGTCTTTTCCATGTGCTTAAGATGTCACTAATTACTCAATGCAGATTATTTTATTTAATCCTTGAAAACCTCCAATGAGGTAAGTGATAACATTATATTTATTATATTGATGAGGAAATTAAGGCTAAATAGCTAGTTATGACACTGTTGGTAAGTGGTAGATTTGGAATTTAAGACCAAGAACATTGTCTTTAAAATTAACTGGCACAGAAGAAAGAAAGAAGGAGCTCCTACCCTTTGCAACAGCATGGATAGAACTGACGAGCATTATGCTAAGTGAAATAAGCCAGGCGGTGAGAGACAAATACTGTGTGATCTCACCTATAAGTGGAACATAATCAACAAAACAAGCAAGTGAGCAAAATAGAACCAGACACTTGGAAATAAAGAACAAACTTACAGTGACCAGAGGGGAAGGGGCATGGACGATGGGGGGGATTGACTGTTGGAATGGAGAGAGATGGGGTTGGGGTGAGCAATGGGGAATAAGGTGGGACGACATAACTGAACAACAATAAATTTTAAAAAATTAACGCGTAACCCCATTTGTTTACTGTCTTGCTATTAATAGTTCGGGGACACCTGGAAATTCCCTTCCAGGGGAAACTGGCAGAGTGAAGTCCTTTCCTGGAACAGTATTAATAGGACAAAAGCCTCTTTTTCAGGCCTTCTTTCCCAGAGCTAGCTGGACCCCATAACACATGAATGACCCTAATTGTTCTATAAGCCTTTATCCTCAGGACTAGAAAATTACTGGAAGCGCCCTGAAGGCTAAGAGGCTCCGGGAACTTATGAAACAGCACCCACAAGACCACAGTGACCACCAGACCCTGCACCACCAGGACCCAAAGATAACAGCCAAACAATTTGCAGCCCAACTGAAACACCCTGCTCTACAACCAGCCCATTCCCCGATGAAAGCCCAAAGCCCTAACCCCTCAGTGCTGGTGCATTTCTCCACACCTAGCCCTTCCCTCTCTTGGGAAGGTAAAAATGAAAACTTTCACTCTCTGCTCTTTCTTCTCTTTGTGAATTCTTTCACAGCCCATGTCATGGACCCCCTAACATATTGGGGGCCCGTATGGGGATATTCTCTATTTCTTCCTCTCTTTGACCTCCTGAGACTTGTGACTAGGGGAGCACTGGGTAACAGAAGCTTGACCCAGGCTAATTCCCCAACCCTGTCTCTGTGAGGTTTGGAGAGAGGATTCTAATGTTTCTCCATCTCTCCAGACTCTGTAGACAGCCTCCTCTTCACCCACCTTCATGGCCAGCGATTGGTAAGTCTCTGGATCTCACAATGAAAACATCCTATTGAAAGTGGTCGTTTATCCCATTGTCTCATTGTTGTAAACCCCAGTACTGGGCCAATCTCTTCCCCAGGGTTTCAGCTGGGGGCAGCCTCCGACTGTCTGCCTGCTGGGTTTGGTCTACTCTCAGGGCCCAGGGACACCTGCCTCTGAGACAGATCTTCATGGTTTGGTCTGCTGTCAGGGCTCAGGGATGTCTGGCTCTGAGGCAGATCCTCATGCTCGGTCTGTCTTCAGGCTTCAGCATGCTCTGCTCTGGCCACAGATCTCTAGGTCATTTGAGTTGGGGATGCCCTTCTCAAACCTTCCGCCTGCCCATTTGTTCTTGTCCCTGAGATATCCTTCCCTTTTACCATGGGCAATACTCAATTGACCCCGCCCAAGGACTCCCCATTGGGATGTTTACTTAAGAACTTGACAGTTACCCACAAAGGAGTTCCTATAAGACCATCAGCTTATTTCTCAAAAGAAACCTTGCAGGCAAGAAGGGACTGGAAAGAAGTATTTGAAGTCATGAAAGGCAAGGACCTACATCCAAAATTATTCTATGCAGAAAGCTATCATTTAGAATGGAAGGGCAGATAAAGTGCTTCCCAGATAAGGTCAAGTTAAAGGATTTCATCATCATCAAGCCCTATTCTATTATATGAAATGTTAAAGGGACTTCTCTAAGAAAAAGAAGATAAAAAATACAAACAGTAAAATGAAACAAACTCAAAACTATCAACAACCGAAACTAAAAAAACAAAAACAAAAGCAAACAACTAGAACAGGAACAGATTCATAGAAACAGAGATCACATGGAGGGTTGTCAGTGGGGGGGAGGGGGAGGGGGGAGAATCGGGGAAAAGGTACAGGAATAAGAAGCATAAATGGTAAGTACAAAATAGAAAGGGGGAGATTAAGAATAGTATGGGAAATGGAGAAGCCAAAGAACTTACATATATGACCCATGGACATGAACTAAGGTGGGGAATGCTGGTGGGCAGAGGGGAATAAAGGGGAGAAAAAAATGGGACAACTGTAATAGCATAATCAATAAAATGTATTTAATTAAAAAAAAAAAAGAACTTGAAGGCTCTGGGACCTACTGACTTCCAGTCTAAGCACTTGATTTTCTATTGCAACACGGCCTGGTCTCAATGAAAATTCAGTGACCAGGAAGTCTGGCCCATGAACGGATCTCTACATTATAATACTATCCTTGAACTTGACCTTTACTGTCACCATCTTGATCCCGTACTTAGGTTTAGTGCTCAAGGGTAGGCAAGGTTTTAACCTTTAGCAGGGTTTCCGGGGATTCCAGGCATCTTTCCCCTAACTATGCCTCTTAGTTCATATTTGCCTCACTCTTAACATGCACCCTTCCTCCCACACTGTAAAACACTCTAAATTCTCTTCCTGGAGCCCCTGAGAGCTGCTCAGCCCTGGGAACAACTGGGCTTGCTTCTCAATGCAGAGAAAAAAGTGGCATTTTAAAGTCGAGCTGATTTTCTGCCCCTTGGCCTAACTTTTTAACACCCCTTCCATCTCTTCTCCCTAATTCTCCTCACTTCCCCTCAGACTTCTCCTCCTACCTGACCCCCTTCAGGGCCCAGCAAAGGAGATAAAGGAATACGGGGTTCCTTTCAGATGGGGTTTCTCCTGGCCATTCCTGTTCTGGCTGTTCTCCCAGGAACCACCTAAGTCTATGACCCAACTCCCTCTCTAGGAGGTCGCTGGACTGGAGGGCATTATTCGGGCCCAGGCTCCCGTTTCAAAGTCAGACCTCTTCCAAGCTGAGATCGGACTTGGCAGTATTTTTTTCACATAAATTTTGGGGAAATAATTCTTATCAAAAAGGAAGAAAACTTTAGGTAGACCTGAGCAAGTCAATTTAATTTAAGTCTACCTGCTTTTGGCTATAGAATGGATTTGGAACTGTAGATAAATATCTATCTTCTGTTTGGTTGGAGGTATATTTCTTGAAGTGAGAATGTATTTGCCAATATAGGAAACTATGTTTCTAAAGGTCATGAAATGTGTTCATAGAAGTCAATCTAGGGAATGCCACTTGCTTACCTTTTATCTTTTATCATGGGAAACTGAGGTTTCTAAAAGTTAAAAATTCAAATTCAGTTGGAAAGAAATTGTATGATTTTACTAATAGAAGGCTTAAGGCATAAAAATGCAATTTTGAAAGATAAGGATTTAAAGCGAATTATTCTACAGATACTTATTTCTGACCCTGGCTGGTGTGGCTCAGTGGACTGAATGCCTGCCGGCCTGTGAACCAAAGGGTGGTCAGTTCGATTCCCAGTCACTGTATGTGCCTGGGTTGCAGGCCAGGTCCCCAGAAGGGGGCACACCAGAGGCAACCACACATAGATATTTCTCTCCCTCTCTTTCTCCCTCCCTCTCCTTCTGTCTAAAAATAAAATAAAATAAAATCTTTAAAAAAGTAAAATAAAGGTAGTTATTTCTGAATAGATACAAAGTTTGTGAAAGTTACAAAAAGGTTTGTGAAAGTTTTTAAAAGTCTTCAGTTTGTAAAGAAAAACACCTCAGTCAGGCTCCAGAACCCTTTCCTTCCCCTAATTTCTCTGCGGTGATGTTCTTTGACTCTGGTGGGTCTGGGAGCTGTTTTCATCACTGTAACTCTCGCCCTCTATCTGGGGCTCTTATCTTCCACCAGCAGGCTTCTGACCTTCCAGGTGGGTCAAAGCAGCCCTGCCCAGGCTCTTCCCTGCCGCTTGATACCTTGGATTGAAGCCAAGACTTTCTTTATATCCACTGATCATTCACAGTCCTTGAAGCTTTCATTGGGAGTCTCAAGAGGTCTCCTTGCTTGATATTTAGGACCTCCCATCCTCTTTCCCAGTCTTCTTAAAAGTTGTCAAAAGCAAGTGAGAAAAATCTTGTGCTTTCTCTAAAAAAATTAGTATTTCAAATTATATGTATGGTCTTTATGTGTTCAGTCTTCAGGGGTGCGCTTTTTATGTAAAATGTGTTTTTTCCATGTATTACATGCAGTGTATTTTCTGTCTCTGAATGGCATAACTAGGGTGTATTTTACTGGCCTAAAGAAATTAAATACTAATATAAATTAAGCAGGATACTGTGGTTTGGACAAATTATTTGATATCAAAACCAGTTTTAAATTTGATTAATGCTTTTTTAAGTTATTACCATATATGTATGTTTTATAACAAGGTTATGTTATAATCTTTTAGTTAAGCTTGTTTGACAACCTTCCCAAAGTTTAAATTTTAAAAACTGAGAAATGACTTTGGGTTGTTCCAATGACCCCTAGAATACCTCAAGGAGTTATTCTCTCTCCTTCTAAAATAAAAGTTTTTGAACTAATTAGGCCTATTTAATATGCTCAAAATTACATGGGAAGCTTTGCCAAACAGAATAATAATAACTATAATTTATTTGTATATATATATTTTTATCAAAGTAAATTTTCTAGAAATTTCAACCTGCCCCAGGGAGGAACTTGCAAAGATTCAGAATCAAATCAAGTTCAAACAGGAAACTCTCAGAGGTAACAGGTGTCCAGTCAGTGACACTGGACAAGCCAACACTGACGATTCCCTGTGGGGACATCAAGCAGTGGTGCTCTGGGTGTTTGTAACCCGCACATGGGGGGTTTATGAACTGTTTCAATGCTCAAGGCACACTTCTGGTAAGTCGTGTACAGTGTTTTAAAATCTTGTATACCATTTAGGTTTGTGTGTGAAATCTAAAAACATGGGCTTTATATTATTTTTGTGTCATTTCATAGCAATTATTACTTACCAAGAAATTGTTATCTCACAAATGTTATGTCTTACAAAGAAGCAATGTTCTTTATCAATTGCATTATAATCAAAACTATAATCAGGTCATTTTAAATTTTGTCATTTATAGTCATTGCTTTACTCTAACACGTTTGCAAATGTATCTTTAGAAAGGTTCATGAAAAGAACTCTGACTTACTCTAAATTTCTGGTACCTAAGCAAGTATTATCATTGAAGTAAATGATGATTTATGGAAACTTAAGGAATAACTAGATTTATGGAAATATAAGCAAATAATCAAGACAAACATTGATTCAAAATATTGCTAATTTCAAATCTTTTTGTTTTCCAGATATAAGGAAACTTGTTTTTTTTTCTCCCCTGGAACAATTTATAAATCATACCCTCATAAGCAATACTGAAGCATTTATATTTTTCTCCCCAGCTAATCCCTCCAGAATTCAGCAACTCTTAATGAGTGAGTATTATTTTCATGGCAATACGTTTATTTGCATAAATCCAATAAGAGTCTATTCTGTTTACAACAGCACCGGTTTCCAAATGTGGTTTTATTAGCCCAGTCTTTGTCTGGAATGCCAGGATTGGAAGAGTCACGCCTGGACTCTGGGCGTCACCAGAAAGCCTAAGGAATTAAGTTGACTGTGGAAGCCAATGAGAGCTCGCCAGAGAAGTGGCCTGGTACGGTCGCTTCGTCACGTAGTTTGTGACAGTCTTTTCGGGTAAAGAACGAAGGTTGCTTTTCTGAAAGATGGCAAGGAAGGAACCTTAAGACATTTGGGGGACCTCAAGAACTTGAGGAATCCTCCCAAACTTACAGGTATTCAGGCAAAGCCAGATGGCAACTGTGTGGCTTGGCTTCTTTGCCCTGAGAGGCTGACTGAAGCTCAATCTGAAGGTTCCTTGTAAAATTCCAGCCAAGCAGGTTTGAAAGTGCCTGTATGACCCACCATTATTTTTGTGTTCATGCAAATAATCGGGCCAAATTGAAACTAGACTTAATGTAGTGTCTTTGATAAAATGAGGGTGATTTTAGGGAGAATAATTGTGTTTCAATAGAAATCACAATGTCCAATTGTCACCCACAAACTGAATTAAATCCTAATTTTTCTAGTTCTCTTCCAAAGTTTCATTTTTTCTTTCATCCCTTGACCTGAATTATTGAGCGGTGCTGATGCAGAGTCAGCCATACAGAATTTACATGCTACTCTGCCTTTCCGTTTTTGGGATTTTGAGACCAATACCTATAGTCCCGGTTGTCTTGGCTGACTCCTTTCCTAGGTCCTATCGCAGCTCTTCTTTGTCGTTGCTTTTGGGCCATGTCTCTTAAGATACCTTATGTCTTTCACACAACAAAGTGTCCAATCTCTAGGAGACTCCTTTTGCAAATGACCCCCAGCTACAGCTCTGCCTTTCAGGCTGCCCAGTTCCACCCTCTCCCTCTTAATGGCCCATACTTGGATTTACAGGCAGGGACAACTCTACATCCATAACCCACGTGAAGCAGTTCCAAAAGAAGGGAACGTCATCCTTACTCCCCAGAACCAGGACAGGTCCAGTCCATTAAGAATAAATTTATCTCAAAAACCAGAGGAGGGGGTAATAGGACAAAGGCCCCTTTTTCAGGCTTTCCTTCCCAGAGCTAGCTGGACCCCTAAAGCATGAATGACCCTAATTGTTCTATGAGCCTTTATCCTCAGGACTAGAAAATTACTGGATGTGCCCTGAAGGCTGCAAGGCTCCAGGGGAACTTACAAAACAGGACGTATCAGACCACAGTGACCACTGGACCCTGCACCCAAAGATAACAGCCAAACAAGTTGCAGCCCAACTGAAACGTCCTGCTCTACAACCAGCCCATTCCCCGATGAAAGCCCAAAGCCCTAACCCCTCAGTGCCGGTGCATTTCTCCACACCCAGCCCCACCCTCCCTGGGGAAGGTAAGAATGAAAACTTTCACTCTCTGCTCTTTCTTCTCTTTGTGAATTCTTTCACAGCCCATGTCACCGACCACCCTAACAAAGATGTTCAGGCAGATTCCAAATTTTGTGTGCCTTCTTTGTACCAGATACTTTAATCTGCTTCTAAATATTATTTAATTTTATAACAGTCCTGTGAGGCTGATATCAGTATCATCATACATTTTACAGATAAGAACGCAGTGGCCCTAAGAGGTTATATTAAATAACTCCCAAATCAGGCCTTACAGGGGCAGAACTTGAAACACAAACATCAGAGGTCCTTATTCATTTCATTCTTCCTTTACCTCCTCAGTGCTGCCTCTACACTCTGTCTCACCTCCACATCCCACCTGACTGCCTCATCTGTTAATCTCCCTGTGGTCTGATTCAGAACCACATATGATGACCAAGGCAGTGAATGAGCTCTACGTGAAATGAAACAAAATAATACCAAATCAAAATCCTATGTCATCTCTACTATTATAAAATAGTGAAAATGGTACCTGCTGTATTCTTTTTTTAAAGATTTTATTTATTTATTTTTAGATAGGGGAAGGAAGGCAGAAAGAGAGGAAGAGAAACATCAATGTGTGGTTGCCTCTCGAACACCCCCTACTGGGGACCTGGCCCGCAACCCAGGAATGTGCCTTGACTGGGAATTGAGATTAGCAAGCCAACACTCAGTCCACTGAGCCACACCAGCCAGAGTCCAGCTGTATTCTTTTAACATGCTCCCCTTTCCTCTTGTTTCTTACTAAGCACAAATTCAGGCTGAAAAAATAATACTTGAGATACTTTCATATGCATATGTCATCTTTTTCTGCATCACAACAGTGGCTTAGTTTCTATGAAAACATGAGCAAAGTCACAATGGCTCCCCAAACCATGAATTATTCAACATTTTACATTAGTTCATCTCATTTACTGAAGTGTCCCTGGGACATATTCATTTACAGAGGGAGTATGTCAGGGGAAACATTTAAAAAAACTATAATAATAATGATATGGCCAAATAGAAGTCTGAAATCATTGTAAATCACCTTCTGCTCTCAGATTAAAGTGCAAGGCATATTTACAAAATTTTCATGAGGCTTTTAACTTGGCAGAGCTCATTCAAGATACCCTGATTACTTATTTGCATCCTGCTCTGAATAAACTGACTAGATTCAATTACCTGATACCTCCCTGTGACTCACTGAAATCCAGGTCCCTGGTTAATATACTCCTTCCGTTGCTTAATTATCTTATTCTTCAAGAGAAAAATTATAAGATCAAGCCCTGAAATGCACAAATCGACTTTCCTCATATGTACAATAAAATTGAGTTAGGGAAATTTACTTGAAGTAGATTGGAGTTAATTGGGAACTTCTCACTTGCCTTGCATTTATTTATCCTTCGTTCTTGTTACCCGTTTGCACTTCAACTATGCAACGCGTTTTCATTTTCAGTCAAACTGGGAGAATTAATTTCCCACGTGGGTTTTCTTTCGTCACCACTCCAAAAACAGAGAATTGATGTTCTAGTCAGTTCGGTCTGTCAGGTCTGTCATGACAGATGATTTCAAGACCATCTGCTATCTCAGAAAACAACCTTTCCAGACAACTCCACCCCCCAACCCCACCCCAGCCAAGTCACGACCCTGAATCTGTACTTGAAGTCCACGTGAAGATTAACAACCTGCCATGGCTAACTGAACAAAAATAGAGACTCCAGATTGGACTATCTGGCAAGATGAGAACTCCTGTGTTAATTCTTCATTAAGATGGGAAATGCCTGGAGAAATTAATAGTGCCTGTGTTACCCCTGTAAGGGGAACTGTTCAATGGGAATTGCCCTTTATCTCTTGTCCTAGCGAATCTTGTCAGCCCTTAATTAAGTCATCCACTAACCTCTGCAAGTGGACTATTTATGTACCTGACAGAGAGAGCAGTGGCTATCATGTTTTATAATAAATTGAATTTTTTAAAAAAAAAATGTGTTCTTTTTAATGGGGTGGGACAGAGAATCGTCTCTCATGTTTTCCTGAGCTACAGTGCTACTATGTACCTCCCAGTCACAGATCCTTCACTCAGTTTGAAGTATTGCCTCCAGTTTGACCCCTCTCCTCATCCTTCAGACCCTCTCACCCTCTTTTTGACCTACAGCAGCAGCTCTTTACTGCTCCCCTGCTCACTGGACTCGCTGCTCCAGCCTACGTTATCTTTTTGAGGAGACAAATCCATCCTGCACAATTACCACTTACAAATTTTTGTTGACTCTCTCTTCCTAAAGCACAGAACTCAAAAGCTTTATAATAGCATAAAGGAACTTTGTAATCTACAGCAAAAAGTGACTTTGCAACTTACTTGTTTAATGTCCAACCACTGAGCCGGGCAGTTGTGCCAGACCCTCGCTGTTCCCTAGCATTCCCTGGGTTTTCTTCTCTCTGTACCTTCTGCATACTTTCCTATTGCCAGCATGTTCACGGACTTGCTCCACGCAGCACAGTCTCATTCTTAGAAGTCAGTTTATAGGTGTCTTTGTGAAATCTTTCTCCCTACTTCAGCCAGAGTCAGAATTCCTTTCTCTGACTGCCCATAGGTAGCACTTTGGTCATAATTCTATAGTAGTGCTTGCCAAGTTTAATCTTAATAATCTGTTTACAGGTTTTTCTCTTAGAAGACTTTAAAATCTTTGAGGAAGGGGACAGGTGCAATAGGCCTTGACAGAACTAGGGTTTAACAAAATACCTGCAATATATAAGGTGTCCAATAATCATAACTTAATGCAATGATTCACTGATCACTCCAGGAGGGCAGGTATTTATCTGAATTTTCAACATTTTGTCTCTGTTCCCTTAAAGAATGGCTGGGACTTAATGGTTATCTTTAAATATTGAATATTTGTGATTAACAAGCCAATTAATGCATCTATGCATTTTTTTCTTAAAATGCACTAAATGAATCATTTTTAATATCGCTGATACAACACTGTGATGCATAACACCAACACATGGGCACCGTGAAGTGTGTCATAGAAAGAAAAACCAAAAGAAACAGGGAAGATAAAATGTGAGAGCTGAAATGGACCGTGGGGAGTTATGTAGATTGGTCATTTTCAAACTCTTTTTAGTTGATTGAGCTGTTCTTCAAAAGAAATCTTATGCAAAAACTTAATAAGCAAGACAGATAAAAGAACGGTTGTTCAGTTTGAAGTAAAAGGTGAAGAAGGAGATCTGCTTCCCTGGTTATCTCCTTAGAGACTCTCAAGCTCTCCCTGGGAAAACCCTAAAGCTCCACATTACAGGGCTGGAATTGATCTAGACCAGCTCCCTTGTTTTGCTTATGAAGGAACTGAGATGGAGAGAGGAAAAGTGACTTAATAAAGTTACACTATTAGGAAGAGATCAACAGTTTTGTTTTGTTTCTATTTGTGTAAACAAAGGTTGGAGGATCGAAAGTAAATCTCACATGAAAGACTGTGTAGCTGAAACTACTCTTACAGCCTCCAAGTGCTCAGGGTGCCAGCAGATGGCAAATAAAAACAGTCATCCTGAAGTCAATAAAACATGCTTGCGTTAGAAGTTGAGTTTTAAGGTAATGATAAAACTGGCTGGGGAAGGCAGGGGTGGGAAAAATTTCCAGGGTAAGAGTTAAAGGAATTGAAGAATACTTATTCCATAGTTTTGTGTGTATGAATATATAATTAGTCCCAGAGGCAGCCTTATACAATACTTAACAAAGCAATTCCTGCTAAAGTTAGGAAAAATAGAAGGATATTAGCTATAACTTATTATTGTGATTAATGTAACAGCATTATTAACATTGTACTGGAGTTATAAGTCTGTGCAATTACACAAGGAGAAGATATAAGAATTAAAGAAGGAAGTAAAATTATTACTATTAAAAAAAATAACCAACTCTAAATGCAACATAAAGAAAAGACAATAAAATAGGGTAGTATATGTTAAAATTAATATTCACAAATATATAGCTTATATATACACACACATATATATATTACCAAATACAAGATATAGTGAATCAGAAAACTACATATATGACACCAACATAAAATGTCTAGTATTCACTTGATAAGAAATACATAAAACCTGTATGGGAAAATATTTAAAACATTCCTAAATATACAAGGATTATATGAAACAGACATTTTTTCCAGGTTAAGATTCAATATTATAAAGATGTCAGTTCTTCCTATGTTAATTAATATATTTAATGTTATTATAATAAAAATGCCAACTTTCATGAAAATAGAAAAAGATAATTCCAAATTTCATACAAAAATAAAAATAAACACTCAAAATAATTAAAATGCTCAATGTGCAGAATTACAAAGTAAAGCAAATATAGACAGGCTACTTAGTAATATTCTCAGTGGTATTGCCTTCCATCCCAGATACCTTGTCTGTCTATACACTTTTCCAAATTGGGTCCTTCCAAGGAAGGTAAATTTTCTGCTGAGAAATGTAAGGTTTTGATCACTTGGTTATTCAACTGTTATTCTCATTAGCTAGAACCCCTTGCTTCCCTGACCACCCCCTCCCCAGGCCTCAGATTCACTGATGGTTTCCTACCGGTTCCTCTGCCTTCTGCACCCACTCAAATTAACCAGAAACTCATACAAGTTCAGGAAATGATAACTTTTCCTACTTTTCTATGAACTTGCATCTCCCTTCAGATATATTTCCAGATGGTATGTGCACTCGTGTATCCAATTATTGCACCCTTTGGATCTCTCTTCAATAAAGAACTTTCCATTCAGCTGCAAGCAGAGCAGTCAGCTGATAGCTTCCAGCAGTCCCTGCCATCACAATCCAGCTCAGCATTCAAGCTGAGGCCTCACTCTTTCCAGGAAGTCCCAGCCACTTCTGCCCAATTTGGGACTCCTCTAACGGGTGTGGTTTGCTCTAGAGCTCTCTGCTGGGTTGCTCAAGAATTTGTCAGATCTGCCTCACACTAGGATGGCCTCCTTGACCAACCTTCATTCTCTGCTCCTCTCGTTTCCCAGGAGTTAGTCCCTGGTAAATCTCCTTTTACCTACATCTCAGTCAGCTTCCTGAAAGACCCACTGACTGTGCATGGTCCAGCTTCAGCCAGTCCAGGAACCCTGGATGTCTTGTAAATAAACTCAGAGACACTTGTATCCAGAGTCAGAAATAAGGCCACCCTCATCCTCCCAAGTTGACCCAGTTAGAAATATGGTAAAATACAACTGTGATTTAATAAGCTTGGAGTGGTGAGGGCTAGAGGCTGATTTGGTTGTAACAGCCACAAAATCAGTTTCAGCTGAAAATATAGAGAGGCCTACAAACACAATAATGTGGAAACCATTCATGTAGAGGCACATTCTAAAATGTGCAGAGTCAAGGTATATACCTAAAGACTGACTTTAAGGGATTAGGCACAAAACAACAATGTATTTTAACTCTGATGTCCCTGATTCATCAAGAAAATTTCAGTTCATTGAGTTCCTTTTTATGGATACAAAAAAGCATGAAATATATTTTTGGAAGTTTTTCTCTCTAAAATGTTAAAAACGTTAGTAGGCATGAGGGTTGCAGGAGCAAGTTTCACCAACAGCATGTGAATTAATGTAGACACATCCACCAGGCAAAGTAAGGTATTTTGTTGTACAACATGTTCTTTTCAATCACATCTTAAAATGTATATCGTCTAGGCTGTAATATAATAATTGGTCTGAAAATCGAACAAAAATGTTGTGAGAATCCCTTGGTAGTCTATATGAAATAAAATTTGTGATCAAAAATTACTTTTGGCCTTAGTTTTTATGGTAGCCAAAAACAATTTTCTGGGATAAGTGGGAAAAAGTGTTGGTGAAAATAACTGAGCTTGCCTTTTGGACATTTGAGCAAGTCCTGGGGCTTAAGGAAGCTCACAGGGGCATCAGTATTGGGTTCTCATTACAGCTCTATCTAGTTAGTCATTAAGACTGTTTATAATATGCTTCCATGATGGTAGTTCCAGAGAGAAAGAAATGAAGCCATTCGTTTTCCTTGTGCCTTATGGGTATAGTTTTATGAATACTCAGTAATTAATATAGTTTTTACATTTTTGAATGCTTTGATGAAAATTGCATATGTAAAACCTTTAGTTTAACAGAAGCTCTAAACTAGGCACCTGTAGAGAAGCTATGTGTATGTGTACATATATGAGGTCTGTCTGGAAAAAGTCCAGCCGTTGTTAATAAAACAAGAACAGTTTGTGTGACAGTGATTTAACCTGGCAGCCAAGGAAAGTATACTGGAATGCACCCGAGTGAACAACGACGACTTCCCTGTACTAGTTAGTGGGGGCGGTAGCCACCATTGCGTGAGCAAGTGTACTGCATGGCCATTGCACTCAAAATGACTGAGCAAGTAGAGCAATGAATCTGCATCAAATTTTGCATTAAGTTTGAACATTCCTCTGCGGAAACTATTTGGATGATTCAGAAGGCTGCAGCTATGGGCAACTGGTGATTGGCAGCTTCATCACAACAACATACCCGCTCATGCATCACATTGCGTGCAGTTTTTTGGTGAAACATTAAATTACCCAGGTGACTAAGCCCCTCTCCAGCCCAGATTTGGCACCCTGTGACTTCTGGCTTTTCCCAAAACTAAAATCTCCTTTGAAAGGGAAAAGATTTCAGACCATCGATGAGATTCAGGAAAACACAGTGGGACAGATGATGGTGACTGGGAGAACTGTGTGAGGTCCCAAGTTACCTACTTTGAAGGGGACTGAGGTGTCATTGTCCTATGTACAATGTTTCTTGTATATCTTCTATCTTCTTCAATAAATGTCTTTATTTTTGATAGTACGTGCCTGGATACCTTCTGGACAGGTCTCATGTATGTTTGTGCATGCATGTGTGTGAGAGATCTGATTTAAGGTTATGCTTTTGCTACATGTACACTGATGTTACACTGAAGTTTTAATTCAACTCATATCAGCCAACACTGAGTTTTTTCTATCAAGCTCAGTGTCAGAAACTTGGGTTACAGAGATTGAAACACCATAATGTTCTCTAGCATTCTGTAGTTTAATGAATAGAGAAGATATACATGTAAATAAGTTAATAAAATGTGGTATAAATATGGAACAATAGAAATGCAGTCAAGATGAAGAAGAGAAAGTTTCTTTGTTGAAGTGGTGGGGAGATGGGGATGATGGGAGTGTGTCTGGGAAGACTTCACAAAGGAGGGATGGCAAGGGTGAACAGGAATTTGCCAGGCAATCAAAACTAGAAAACATTCTAGACTGTGTTCCCCAAAAAACAGATGTAAAAAAACATGACGCATTTGGGAAAACTGCAAATTCTAGTTTGGCTGGACAGTAAGTTGGAAGGGAGGCAGCCGTGAGAAAATCAGGCACAGGGGGGCAGGCACGGCATCATGGAAGAATTTGGATGACATATTAAGATGCGAGGGTGAAGAACTGAATTTTTAAAACATTATTGTTATGATTCAAAGATACCTGCTCATCTTTTCCCCCCACTATTAAGTATGACTAATATTCTGCACTCTTATTTTTTGAAAAAGTTTGCTAATTTGATAGGTTAAAATGTTTTAAGTTGTATGCTTCTAATTAGAAATATTCTTGAACTTAAAACAAGGAGAGTTGTCAGTTACATGCATTTCTTCTACTTAGAAAATCATCTCCATACTGTTTGCTCATTTCTGTGTTGGCATTTAATGATTTTCTTTTTTTTTTCTGGGGTGTTTTACATATCAACAATTTAATACCCATTGTCTGAAAATATGGTCCTCATTTTTATTTGACCTTTATTTTTATATAGAAAATTTTAAAGGTGTGTGTCATTAAATCTATTGTTCTTTATTTATTTCTTCTAATTTTACAAAGCATTACCCACTGCAAAATTTAATATTCATGTCAAATTTCTTATTAATTGTAGGGCTTTAAGCAAAGAAGTAACATGCTCAAACTCGCAGTTTGGAAACACTGCCATGAATATGAATGATACCTTTTTTATACATATGTGCTCTCATCCCCCCCTCCCCAACTTTCCTCAATTTCTCCCCATGTATTCCTAAACACTAAGTGATTGACCCATACATTTACACTTCATCCAAGTTTATTATTACCTCACAATATCTCATCTCCTTGGCTTGACCAATTTTGCAACTATGAACTATTTCCCCTGTTCTGACTTGCTCTTCCTAATCCTTGTAGGAGTCTCAGGTGCTTAGGAATCAATGTGACCTTAGTTCATTTTCCCACAAATATACATGTATGGTGGCAAATGACTGAAGTAGAACTTACTTTGAATAAGTAACAAGATGCAGGTGTCTCCTGACATCACTGATGTATTTAGGAAGGCTTCAGGGAGATGCCTACCAGGTACCACCACCTGCTTTTTTTAAGGAAGTTTGTTTATCGCCTAACTTCCTGAAGACACATTCCGCCAGGCCATTAGGAAACAAGTATCTATTTAGTGCCTATGGGGTGCAATGTGCTAGGCGCTTGTCAGCTGCTTTTTCTTTCACCACAGTAAAGTATCTGGAAATGGAAAAGTGCTTCCAAATTGACAAGGATTGATATAAACAACAAAAAGTTAAAAATATACATCAGCAATATGGCACAGTTAAAACAAAAAACCCTAAAACCTAAATGGAGAGCAGGAGTAAAGCATGCCAAAACTCCAGGACGCAGACGGCATCTTGGGCTTCCAACCATTGATTCAGTGTATGCCAGAACCATCTTTTGTTGAACTTTATCATCAAAAAAAACAACCTACTTTAATGGTTAGAAGATATGCACCTCAATGTTCATAGCAGAGTTATTTACAATAGCCAAGTGCTGGAAACAGCTTAAGTGACCAACAGTAAATGAATGGATTAAAAAACAGTGGTGCATTTACTCAGTGGAATAACATGCAGCAGAAAGAAAGAAGGAGCTCTTACCCTTCGTGACAGCATGGATAGAAATGGAGAGCACTATGCTAAGTGAAATAAGCCAGGAAGCAAAGACACATACCATATGATCTCACCTATAAGTGGAAGCTAATCAACAAAACAAACAAATGAGCAACATAGAACCAGAGACTTGGAAATGAAGAACAAACTTACAGTGGCCAGAGGGGAAGGGGGAGGGAGATAATAGGGTAAAGAAAGAGGAGAGGGAAGCAAAGGAACATGAATAGAGGACTCATGGTCATGGACAATGGGGGAGATTGACTGTGGGAGTTGGGAGGGTGCAGGACAGGGAAGAGCAATGGGGAAAAAGGCAGGACAACTGTAACTGAACAACAATGAAAAGAAACTCTAAAAGGAAAGAATTGGAGAGGGCTCACAAAAAAATAACAAAATTATTTGAACTTATCTCCCTTTTAAACAAAGCAATCCATTCCTGTTTACTCATTTTTTTCATAAAAATTTTTAAGTTTGTCAGCTAGCAAGTCCTCTTTTTCATTTCCTCTTACCTCCAACCTGGCTCCAGTTGCTGGATTCTTCCCTTAGACAGTCTCCAGGAGGCACATCTCCCCTTCCTTGCTTCTTCCTTCTAGGCACTTTTCCTTTGGTCTCTACAGTAGTAAATATTTGGCTTATAAATGTGAATCTCCCATTTTCACATTCTTCATAGACTGTCCTACAAAAGTTTTCTACAAATTCTACAAATATTTTAAAATAAGAATTGAAATAATTCTCCACAGCCTTTCAAATCGGGTGTTGTGGTTAATGAAAAGCTGTTGAGATTTTAGAAAAGTCCTATAGAGCCCTGGCTGGCGTGGCTCAGTGGATTGAATGTCATTCTGCAAACCAAAGGGTTGCTGGTTTGATTCCCAGTCAGGGCACATGCCTGGGCTGTGGGCCAGGTCCCCAGTGGGGTTGGCATGTGAGAGGCAACCACACATTGATGTTTCTCTCCCTCTCTTTCTCCCTCCCTTTCCTTCTCTTTGAAAACAAATAAATAAAATCGTTTTAAAAAAAAAGAGAAGTCCTACATGTCTACTTCCCACATGACTACTACATTAGGATAACACAAGTACTTCAGCTAGTGTTGCTTTAAGCATAAACATGTATGAAAATAACATGAACATAACACATTGCTATTCCATGTGCACCCATGTTAATGCATAGATTTAGTTTGACAAATAAGTAAATATCAGGTTTGAGGGGGAAAAAAGGAGTTATCTATCTGTGGTCCCTGGTTCCAAGAACATTTTAGTTCTAAAATACATAATGGATCAGAAATACCATTATATAGAACAAACACTTCAAAAATTTATATGGAAGCATTAATGACCCCGAATCGCTGCAGCAATTTTGAGAAACAAGAACGAAGTAGGAGGGATCACAATACCTGATATCAAGCTGCATTACAAGATCACTGTAATCAAAACAGCCTAATACTGGCATAAGAACAGACACATAGACCAATGGAACAAAATAGAGAGCCCAGAAATAAACCCAAGTCTCTATAGTCAATTAATATTTGACAAAGGGTGAAGCAGCATAAAATGGAGTAACAATAGCCTCTTTGACAAATGGAGTTGGAAGAGCTGGACAGCTACATGCAAAAACATGAAACTTGATCACCAACTTACACCATACACAAAAATAAACTCAAGATGGATAAAAGACTTAAATATAAGCTGTGACACCTTAAAAGTCCTAGAGGAGAACATAGGCAGGAACATCTCAGATATTCCATGCAGCAATATTTTTACCAATATGTCCCCTAGAGCAAGGGACATAAAGGAAAGAATAAACAAATGGGACCTCATCAAATTAAAAAGCTTCTGCATGGCTAAAGAAAACAGCATTAAAATGAAAAGAGAACAAACCCTATGGGAAAACATATTTGCCAATGATACCTCGGACAAGGTTTGATCTCCAAAATATATAAAGAACTCACACGACTCCACTCCAGGAAGACAAACAACCCAATTAAAAAATGGGCAAAAGACTTGAACAGACATTTTTCCAAGGAGGACATATAGAGGGCCCAGAGACATATGAAAAGATGCTCAGCATCACTAACCATCAGAGAGATGCAAATTAAAACCACAATACACACAAATACCACTTCACACAGGTCAGAATGGCCATCATAACCAAATCAACAAACAAGTACTCACGAGGTTGTGGAGAAAAGGGCACCCCAGTGCACTGTTGGTGGGAATGCAGACTGGTGCAGCCACTGTGGAAAACAGTATGGAATTTCCTCAGAAAACTGAAAATGGAACTGCTTTTTGACCCAGCTATTCCACTGCTGGGACTGTACCCAAAGAATCCTGAAACACCAATTCAAAAGAACATATACACCCCAATGTTCACAGCAGCACAATTTACAATAGCCAAGAGCTGGAAGCAGCCTAAGCGCCCATCAGTAAATGAGTGGATCAAAAAACTATGGTACATTTACACAATGAAATACTACACAGCAAAAAGAAAGAAGGAGCTCCTACCCTTTGCAACAGCATGGATGGATCTGGAGAGCATTATGTTAAGTGAAACAAGCCAGGCAGTGAAATCCAAATACCATATGATTTCACCTATAAGTGGAACCTTATAACAAACAAGCAAAATACAACCAGAGACACTGAAATTAAGAACAATCTGATAGTAACCAGAGGGGAGGTGGGAGGGGATAATGGGGGAGAAGGGGGTACGGTTGTCAAGGAACATGTATAAAGGACATATGGACAAAGCCAAAGGGGTTTAGGATCAAGGGTAGGAAATGGGGATGGCTGGGGTCTTGGTGGTGGAGAAATGGAGACAACTGTCCTTGAACAACAATAAAAAAAAAAAGGAAAAAAATAGGGTCCTTGTGGAGGTCATAAGTTATGTGAGATACACTGGACTATTATGGACCCTAAACCAGTGATCTAAGTCCTTAAAAGAAGAGGGAAATTTGAACATGAGAACACACAAGGATGGTGCCATGAGTCAGTGAAGGCAGAGAAATGAATAAAGTGTCAACAAGCCTGTGGCGTCAATGGACATGACCTTCCCCCCTCCCATGACTGAGGGCTGGTCAGATGGCCACTGGCCGGAGAAATGTGTATTGTTTTGGGATAGGATTGTAACTCCCTCCTTATCTTCTTTTGGGAGCAACCTCTTGTCCTGTGACTGCTTCTTGACCCTTTTACACACTGAGGTAATGCCGTTTAGAATCACACATAGGAAATGTGCCTCTTTTGTTGGGACCCCTTATAATAAGCCTCAGATTAGGGGAGGTGCGGTCTCTCTCGTACCAACTCACCACCATTGGTGCGTTCCCCTGTAGTATATATAATGAATGGCATGTCCACATCGGCTAGTCCTCTGGCTGTTCTTTTCAGAAATCACGAACTCTTAAGCAGCCCTGCATTTTGAGTTCAGAGCTCCTGTGCTACAAAGCTCAAGAATGCATAAGGTTGCCAGCAACCACCAGAAACCAGGAGAGAGTTATAGGTCAGATTAACCCTCAGAGCCTTCAGAAGAAACTAGTCTTGGAACACCTTGGTTTGAGACTTCTAGTTTCCAAAATTCATGAGAGAATACATTTCGATGGCTTTAAGTCTCCCAGTTTGAAATACTTTGTTATGGCAGCCCTAGAAATCCTAACACAAAGTACATTCAATGCATTATGGCATACCCCGCCATTTAACTTAAATCTTCACCTTGTGAGACAGAACATTTTCCTGAGTATTGCAATGAGATTGTGAAGGTTGTTCAAGTCCCGTGAAGGTTTTACAGATCTTGTTCTGGCCATTCCTGCAACCTGCAGTGATGAAGTTGCTGGGTCCTAGGCCAACCTTCTCTTCACACAATGATGGGGAATCAAACTGCAGTCAAGAATAAAATTAAAAAATAATAACCATGAATAATAGGAATTTATTTCAGGAAAGAGGGTAGGGTAACCTTAACATTCAAAAATCAATGTAATTTATTTTTTCATTATGATTTTGTTTTTTAATTTAATCTGTATCATAGTTTTTCCATTACCATTTAGTCCCCTTATGCCTCCCTCCCCCAACAATCACCAAACTGTTGTCCATGTCCATGAGTCCTTCTTCTTTTCTGCCCAATCTTCCCATCAATGTAATTGAACACATTAAAAGAATAAAAGAAAAAAATGCGTATCATCTAAATAGATGCAAAGGATATATTTAACGGGTAATGCCATAACTAGTGGTGGAAAACTAAGCACATTCTTATATGTGGGAGCAAGGCAAAGGTGTCCCCTCTTACCATTTCTATCTGACATTGTGCTAAAGGTCTTAGTAATTGCATTGAGGAAAGAAAAACAATTACGGCAGAAATAATATAAAGAAAGAATTAAATCTGTCTTTGTTGTGTGCATAAATACAATACTACTAGAACTAATATATGAATTTAGCAAGGTTGCAAGAAACACGGATAACTGAAAAATCAATTATATTTTAATATACTATCACAAACAAATGAAACATGAAATTTTGAAATTATCTTTTACAAAAGCAATAAAACCAAAAAAATTCAGATTTAAATTTAACAACAAATGTACCAAACCTCTACATGGAAAATTATACAATATTGCTGAGGGAAATGGGGATAGAATCTGGTTCCAGATTGGAAGACCCAATACAGTTATGTCAGTTTTCCCCAATTTGATATGTACAGGTTCATTACACTCTCTATCAAGTTGCAACAGGATTTTTGATAGATTTGATTAAGTTGCTTTTAAAACTTATGTGAAATGTCAAAGGGCTTATTATTTGCTTGATACATTTCTAACTCGTTACCCGGGCATTTCTTTATTCAAAGCATAAGATTGAACCCCAAGTTTATTTTTGCCTAAATCCTATTAATAACTTTACATAAACTTTATTCTACAGGCAAAAAGATGAGGTTTAGAACCTAACCTAACCCCAAAACCTGCCTTTGGATTTCAACTTCCACACTTATGATCATTCTCTTTCGTGTAGCGAGAGAGGCCCCCTTTCCCAGTACAAGCACTCCCCAAGGCAAGTCTCTACAGGTGCAGCTTCCACCTCACCCCTCCCCACCTTTCCCTGTGAACCCCTGCTTGATGTGAAAACTTCCCACATTCAACTTCTCAAGTGATTACTGATCAGGTTATTCAGGTGACATTATCTATGAGCTAATAGTATTAACACGGAATTTTTGGCTTCATTTGAAATAGACATTTATCTAACTAGATGGAATATTTCTTGAGTTCAAAGACTCTGAGTGTTCATGTAAATTTGGATTTGAATGTGGGTTTTACAATCTATGAACTTTGTGACTTCATGCAACATTTTACACCTCTGAATATCCCAAGACTTCAATTTTCCCTTCTCCAAATGGGAGTAATAATACTGTCCACTAATTCATTCTTCATCCCAGACTCTCTCATTTAATACTTATTAAGTATATTCCTGCCACGCAGTGTGCTAATTGTTGTATATAAAGGAAAAAACAAAATAGAAACAGTTCTCTACCCTCACGGAGCTTTCAGAAAGACATAAAATAAAATTTAAAAGAATGCTCAACACATTTTATTATCCTTCTCTCCCTAATAGGATTAAAAATGAAAGCTGAAATTTATTGACTTCTTGTTATAGGTCAGCCATGTAAAACACTGTTGTAAATGTTTACCTGTGTCAACCACCCTATAGGAAGGTACGCTATTGTTAACTCCAATTTTTAATAAGGATATAGTGGCCTCAAAATGTTGAGTGTTTCACCAAAGATCTGATACTTATAGAGGATAGTTCCAGAAGTAAACCAAGAAATACGGAGTCTGTAGCTCACAAGCTTAACTGATAAGCTATACTGCTTCCTAATACACAGAAAATCTCACTCAGTGTCCTACACATATAAGACACTCAGTATTTGTGGTTGGATTTTGTTACAAATCAGTATAGCACAATTCAATAAAAATATAATGCAGATCATAAATGCAATTTAAAATCGTGAACCCATATATAACTCAAAGTTCTCTAATAGTGATGTTAAAAAGGAAAACAACAGTTAATATTAATAATATTTTACTTAACTCAAAATAAATTATCCTTTCAATATGAAATTTATGTATAAATTATTAATGTGATATTTTGCTTTCTTGATTTCTTTCTTTCTTTTTGACTAAATGTTCAATATCCTATGTGTATTTTATAATTATAGTGCATCTCGATCAAGACTAGCCACACTGTAAACATTTAGCCATAGGTGACTAGTGGCTACTGTGTTGGACAGAGTAGGCTCAATATTTTTCTGACTAGTAAGCATACATGTCAAAGAAGCATAATTCTCATTTAACTGGAGCCATGGGTTTCAATTTTAGAGCACAGCTATAATTAAAGAAATGAAAGTCAAACAAATTTTAAAATTTTCAATCTTTTACTAGTATTTCATAAAATACTGGTAAAGGGATATCTATACACTTAAGTTAGAGCAAACTGGTTAAAATCCTTTCCCTGTCTGGCTATTTTCACTACACCCTGCAGCTCCTACATCACCGCCCTTCAGACCCTTACTTCTGAAATACTTTCTCATCCACTCCCATTGTATGTGGCTTTTCTCTCCTTACTCTCCCAGTCTTCCCTCCCTATTTGATCATATTTGATGACTTAGCAACTTTGGTGGATTCTTTTTCTACTTACTACTTTCAGGATTCCCTGTCTTTACTGTAGCATCGCGAAACCGGAATAACCCTTTCAAGCAAAAGACAGAGAAACACTCCTTGGAAAGTAGGAGAAATATGGAAGACAGAGATAACAAAAAGCTGATTGTTTTTTCCCTTTGGTTGTTCATTTTGGGGAGTTGAAGATTATTCTCATAGCAGCAAATAGCTGTCTTTTCTTTTTCTCAACTGAAATGCAGATGGAGTTAAAGTGAAATTGAGAGGCATAAATTCCATAGGAAAAGCGAACTCACGTTCTTCATTACTGCTGGATTGAAGGAGTAAAGAGCAATGCAGGCCAATGGAGTCAGAGGAACCTCAGTCTGAAGAACGGGGCAAATGTGACTTTGTTATTTTGCCTCTGATAGAAAATGCCTCAGTGCTTTCCCCATTGTCTACTCTGCATTGAGGAAGATAGCCAGAGCTTTGCGATTTGTAAAAGAATCAAATTACAGTCCTTTGCTTTTCCTTTTCATTATCAAGCAGTTTTTAAATATCTATTTATTTTTCACGGTCTTTAAAAGTACAAATGAAAAATAAAACCCTCATTGAACTAAGGCCTCAAACTTGAATTCTGAAGGCTAACAACACTGATTTAAAAGAGAATGTGTGGGATGTTGAAAAAAATGGACCACTGAATATTTAATTTCCTACATACATGCTATGGTCTCAGAGAGAGGAAGGCTTCTGATTTCCTCTTCCACTTTTTGTTTCTCTCCTCCTGTCTTCCTGGTAAAAATTTACTAACCTTCCAGTCCCAATGGGGGAAACTTCTGGGGCAGCGTTTTGGTCCCCAAGTCCTGAGCCGTCTTCAGTGCTCTGCCTGCACCGCTGGCAGCCGCTCCCACCCTCGCAGCGCATGTTGTTCCCGGTGCCCCGTGTCGAGTTCTTTTTCCTATCCCCCCTCGCAGCGCATATTGTTCCCGGTGCCCCGTGTCGAGTTCTTTTTCCTATCCCCGCCGTCTGCGGCATCCGACACACTGTAGGCCCTGAATGACGTTTTGTGAATGAATAAATGGCTTTTTGCTTTTAAGTCCCTAACACCTTAGTTCCTAACTATCAAAGTTTGTCAAGCCTTTGGAAATCAGTGCTAGTTACAGTTCCTTATTCTCTATTCTGTCTGGTTCTTGCTAGTATCTAGGAGTAAAGATGTGGTCCAAACATAGATAGATAGTGACTTAGATTATAATTATTAGAAACAGAGTGCTTTATAACAAAAAGTTCAACCTGGGAGTTGGAGACAGTGGAGCAGGTGAGTGAATGAATTAATCACTTTATGATATAATATCTTCAAAATAATAAAATGGACCTATTTAGGAAAAATATTAAGAAATAGGAAAGTCAGACTTCTGGAATGCTTTCACCAAATAGAGAAACATTTTTAGAAAGGAGAGAAAATCTCGTTTTCATTTAACATGAAAGTAAGTAATTAAAGAAGGAGAGAAGGAGTGATAATTTCCATGTTAAGCATTATGCACCCTCTAAAGCTAGTGATGGGCATCTTGATACCAGAATAATAAATTTGGCGTATATGTTTTGCTTGTTTTCTCTTCAGAGGGCATTTAATGTCTGGAAAAAGGAAAAGCTACAGACTTAGATGGATATGACAGAGTTTAACAAAGAAGGAGAAAAATTTATTTGTGATAATTAATAAATGAGGAAATTGGACTAATAGAGAAAAGATTTTTATATAATTTGCATGAATTCTCCTTAGACTGGTGTGGAAGCATGATTCTTAACAATATTCTAACAACATAAGATGAAAAACAGATAAGCATAGTGCAATTAGCTGCCCTCAGAGGCTGCAGTAGGTGATCTGACAACTATTATTTCTCTCTCCAGAAAAATAAACCCACTTTGGTCCTGGAAGGTGGTCAAGATTGATATTAGTGTCAAAGCTGATTTCGACTTTTCTACCTCATAAATGTCTCCAGAAAGATGCAGAGGCACAGATGTGCTTTGGTGAGAGGCTCCTAGGGAGTTTTTACAGTACCCCAGGGAAGCATACGAGGAAGCCTATTATTTGCAAGTGTACCAGTCATTTCCTCCACTGCTGGTAACAACCTGCCTCTCCCGATAGGGTTCCTGTATCAAGTAGTCTGCTCCCTCTGTAGCTGTTGTGAGTCCCCAAATGAATTGCCAGCATTCTCTCCTAGATCTACCAGGAAAGTATGAATCGATGACACACTGCGGGTAAGTTAACGGGCTGCGTATTTTCTCAGACCAGTCGCTCAATCTGTGTAAGGTGGCTAAGCCCATCAACAAAAAGAGGTTCTATTTCACAGTAGGTTTTGTAGTAGAAATTTTTTCTTGTTAAATTTATTTTATCTTCTCTGTTTCTGCAGATAGAGATGTAGGTATCGATTAGTGGGCAGATGTGATTGATACATGAGACGGCTGTATCACAAACGGCAAGCTACCATGGTGCAGTACAGGGAGAAAGACCTTGCATACAGAGGCTGTCTCGTCTGATATCCTTGTTGCAGTAGAAACTGGGTTTTGAAAATGAAGCAAACCTTGTACGGAATGGATAAGGCACTTAGGATAAATTACATCTGGGTCTTCGGGAGTCATAAAATGTACAGTTGTTTCCTGGTGCCAGCTAACATAATCACTTTGCCCCTTGAAAGGCATGTAAAGATATGCTGACCCCTTATTCCACAGATTGTAAAAACTACATCCCAAAGGTTCCTTTTAATTGTTTTCATGGTTATCTCTGGCTATGAGCATCTGTGCCCACTAAAGTCTTTCAGCTGTGGGGACAATTTCTATACTATTGCAGTTGTCCTTCTATCACACTGTCAATGTTGGAGTAAAACAAAATTCTATTTCTTAGATTCCATAAGATGTAACCTACACATTTGTCATGTATATACATCTTTGCTGAAGGTGAAGATAGAAACTTCACCATGAGAAATGTGAACTGATTCCTCACTTGGCACTTCTGTTCCTACAATATTTCCCCCAGCCCACTTCAATGTTCTTCGGCTTCTCTCTCCTCTCCAGTTTCTCCTCTCCTTGCTTTACTCTTTCTAGCCTTTTCTCCACCCATAAATTCTCTATACATAGTATTTCAGTAATTAGTATGGTGAAGGAGGCCAAAAAATGAGAGGGCTGGACACTGAGATTTGAGACTGGGATGGATGGAGGCAAGTCCACACAATCTGCTTGTAGTCTGAAAATGTAGATTTTTAATGGTTAACCTGCAACTATTAATGTGAGAACTATAAAACTTGGGGTAAATTTCTTTTACGTTATAAACTATACAGGTATGATAAACTCAGAGAATATCACAAGCTCTTGGAGAAGAAAGTACAAAATTGTAACAATAAATATCAGTAAGATTTGAATTTGTAATCAGAACCTATGGCAACCAACTATTCTGATTTGCCTGGGATGCTTCTAGTTTTAACACTGAAACTCTTGTGTCCCGCTGAGGGCAAACCTTTTGTTTTGGAAAACCCAAGTGGTTGGTCAGTCTGGTTGTGATGCTGGCTTCTGCTTCTTATGCAACCAAGAGTCTCACTCATCTTTTCTTATTTGGAAACAAAGATATTTCTTATCTTCATTTATTAAACACACCTGCTGGAAATAAGATTAAATTTTGGCCTGAAGTATGACATCCACCTAGGATGAGCTGAATATTATTATCTTTCCTGAAAGAAAGAGGTGGAGTAGGTGGACTTCTAAATTTTCTCCTGATAGTTTCAGGTTTTCACTTGGGGCCATAGCACTGACAAGCAGCTGTGTTGGTGGCTTGCGTAAACCCTATAGTCATGAGGTTCTTGTATGTTAGAAGTCAAATGAAATAAAGAAATGAAAATCAAGTCTGTTCAGTGGTTGCAGGTAATAATGCACAGCTGCCCTCTTTGATGGGAATTGCTTTTGACAAATGGTATCTTCTTTGCTCAGCATCCGTTCCTCGTCCTCCACCTCACAGACATGGATTACAGATGGCCTACCCTCATGCTTCAGGGGGACTGATTCTGGGCTGCAATTTGTGTGGCAGGGCTTCCTATGGGGACAGTCTAAGGCCAGTTCCCAGCTGAGATCATATACTTTTAACTTCCTTCCTTCCCCATACCCTCCCCCACAAAAAATGGAGATTCATTTTTTATTTAATCTTCAGTGGCCCCAACAGTACCTGAGAAATACTAGGAACATAATAAATATTTTGTGAATGAACACGTGAGGGATTTCTGATGAGAACTGTAATTGGTACAAGACTTCTGGAAAGAGGTTTGGCAGTATGCACCAAAAGCATTACACATTTTTCTTATCTTCTACTATTTCTACAGGTTAAGGAAATCACCTATAAAAATAGTCAAAATGTTGAACAAAGATTTATACAGAAGGACATATAACTGTCAGTTTTACTATTCTATATACAAAGAGGATAAAAATCAAGGAATAGTGAAATAAATTATAACACCTCCTTTCATTAGATGGAATACTATTTAGTTGTTAAAAACCATGATATGGAGAAAACATTGGTGGAAATATAAACTGATACAGTGATTCTGAAGAAAAAAATATTTCCTGTGTAGTTAAATAAAATATTTATATAACCTATTTCCGAGCAAATTAACTCCTGTAAATATCACAAATCCCCAAGGGACATGTGAGAAAATACAGATTGGGGGTAACACAGGGTCTCCTATAAGGAGATGCTCATGAAATGAACAACACTTCTGCAAATTATGCACTAATAGCAACAGGGCTTAAGACAGAAGTAGGATGAAGTAGTCCAATGCTTTTCAATTTTATAAAAAAATCTCTAACATAGATAATAATAATCCTAATTAAAAATACTAGCACCACTTTAAAAAGATGTTAAATTTCTAACTTATACATTTTTAACTGCTATTGTAAAATGTAGATGCATACCTCGAAATAAGAAGAATATTGCCTGGTGTCCAGAGGTGCGAAGAAGGGGAGAAGGTGAGTTAAAGACAGAAAGGCAGAGAGGCATCTTCACAAGTGGAAGATGGAGAAACAATGTCAGGTTTTCAAAAAATGTAATGGCGCCAGAGAAAGATTCTTCATAACTCCCAATCTTGGGCTACAGTTTCACCCAATAGAAGGCAGGCCATCAGCATTTATCACCCCACGCCCCCTCAACCTCATGCTATAGAAGCTTTATTCCAGGTAGGCACATCGGAGAGGACTGGGTTTCCCCTTTCCCACCTAGCTCCCACTCTTAGCGTGAACTTCCAACCTCAGCTTTGGCAGCCTGTGCGCACTCACACTCAGATCGCCCTTGCTCCAGATTACTGATGGTGTGGAGGTTCCACCACAAGAGGGACGAACAGAGAAGGCCACGGTTTACCACCGCCCTCCCCCACAGTGTCCTCATTAGAGTAAAGGGTATTACTTTCGGCAAAGTGGGTCCTTGCTCGCAGGATCGGTGCAGTGGTACATAGATGCCTTTCCCAGGAGAAAGGCATGCCGTAAGGACCGAAAGCTCTGCAGCTCTGCTTGAAGAAACTGGTTATATTTGGAAGAGAAAATGGAGAATATCTTGTTGACATTGCTGAAAATAATGGAGATTTTGGCAGAGAGCAATTAAGAGGAAGCCGGTAACTTCATGACACAAGCAAAATGGCAGAACTGCCAGACATTTAATAAAAGAACCAGGGAAAGAGACAGCTAGAAAAGGGTCCCCCTGCTGTCACAGTCACATCTGGGGCTCGGGAAGGCTATGCACTTGCACTAGGGAGCACCCGCTCAAGGGCATTCAGAGCAGGGTGCGAGACAGACCTGAATACATACCCCAGGCTGTACACAGACCCATTAACAAAGGGTAGAAGCCTCACTAGAATAAGGGATTTAAACAGAACCTCTGACTATACATTAACTGAACAATTAACTACTTGAACCCAGGAGCAACTCCTAGGAAGCCAGATTTAAAAGTAAAATTACTTTCATCCCTGGCAGTTTCAGACTGTGTGCATGCCCAAGGCTGCATCCTCTCAGGATGGATTAAAGAGAGAACATCCGATCTAGTCCTTGACTAAATCTTGGGTAAAAACCATAAAAATCCTTGAATTATAATAGCAGCCTCCAAGCCACACACATATTCAATGGTAGAGGGTAAAAATGTAACTGATTAAGAGGGCTTAAGCACAACTTTTGATCAAAAAGTGGCTTAAGCCAATGCAGGATGATCCCTGTGTAGCCAAGCGGAAAAATATGAACAGGGCATTAGAAGCTGCAGGCAAAATAGACTCCTCAGAATTAGTTTAGCCAAGTCACTAAACAAATAAACAAACTATCAAGCAAACAGTAATAGTGATTAAGTTCAGAGTAATCAGTACCTAGATTTGCTACAATATATTTTCTAAAATGTAGTTTTCAACAAAAATATTGTGAAATATGCAAAAGAACCTCAGGAAAGTAAGACTCATATACAAGAAAAAACATTCAAAATGGTCTTTAAGGGGTCTGCGTAGTCATCTCAGCAGATAAAGACTTTTAAAAAGCTGTGGTAATTACGTTCAAAGAAACAGAAAACTATCCTTAAAGTATTAAAGGAAGTTATGATGATGATGTTTCACCAAATAGAAAATAGCAATAAGAAGATAGTTCTTAAAAAGAACCAAATGGACTTTCTGATGTTGAGAAGTATAATAACTAGTACAAGTTCTCTACGATAGATGTGAACTGACAGGTAAAAGATTCAGCAATCTTAAAGACAGGTTAATGGAGATTATACAGTTTGAAACACATAGAAAAAGGAGGATGAAGGAAAATAAAAACAAATTTAGAGACATGCGGGGCACTATTAAGTGCACCAACATACGTGTAAATGGAATGGAAAATATTTTTTTAATAATGGGAAAACCTTACTAAATTCAATGGTAAACACTAATCTATACATCCAAGAAGTGTATGTTGAGTGTATAGATGTTCATGTATATATCTGTACACTCAACAATTTTCATAGAATAAATTGAAAGAGATCCATAGTCAGAAGCACACTGTAAAAATGTTGAAAGCCAAAATAAAGAGAAAATATTGAAAATGGTTGAGATAAAAATGACTCAGACATTCAAGGAAACCCTGATAACATGCATAGCCGACTGTTCATCAGAAACGGTGGAAGCCAGATCGCAGCGGGTTGACATACATATTCCAAGTGCTAAAAGTGAAACTGTCAACCAAGAATCTTTTATTCAACAAAACTCTCTTTCAAAATAGAGGCAAAGTATACATTCTCAGATAAATGAAAACCAAGAGAATTTGTTGCTAACGAACCTAACTAGGGAGGAAAGAAGGGGAAGGCCCTAGTTAAAAAACAACTATAAATGACCCATGGGCATGGACAACAGGGTTGGGATTGACTGTGGGAGCAGGGCAGTGGGCAGGACAAGAGAGAACAATGGAGGGAAATTGGGACAACTGTAATAGAACAACAATTTTTAAAAATTAATTAAAAAAAGAAGTATTAAAGGAAATGCTTCTGCAGAAAGCTAGTAACACTAGACACAAATTCAAGTCTGTATGGAAAAATGAAGAGAACCCATAAATGTCATTATGTGAGCAAATACAACAGACAACATAATTGCATATTTCACTCTATTTTTTGCTCTTCCTTGAGAAGGGTTAATTGCAATGAGAATGCCTTCTTGCTATAAACAACTATAATAATCAATAAAATTAATGAAACATGAGTTGTAGACATTGGGTAATAAGCAGTCCAGATGGCGATCGAAAAGAGAGGAGAAACAAGATAGGTGAGTCCTATGATGCACAAGCTGACTCCTGGAGGCAGCACCTGGCCCAAGAGCAAGAAGGAAGATTTGAGAGAGAGCCCAGTGGTCTCACTAAATGTAAGAGACAGAGAACAAAATTTGGGGAAAGCAACATGGATGGAATTTATGGAGCAGATTACCAAAGAGGAAGAAGCTGCTTACGTAGACTGTTCCCAGTATCTGCAGAGGGATTCATTGAACTTTTATGCTTTTCTGAATATGTGTGGGGTACAGTTATCCAAGACCTGGGGGAAAATATACCCAAATGGAATAGAACAATTTTCTGAGTTTATAGCAGTAGTAGTTTGTATTACCACCAGCAAGAGTAGACAGACTGATGCGGACACTGGCCCACAGTGTCCGTGGTATTATGGATGAGACGAGGCAAATTCACACAGACTACAGAAATCCTGTGGAGGAAAAGGGATGACATGGCCACTCTCTCAGTGAAAGAGAGGGCTGGCCCCCTCCCTTGCCTGGACAGGCTTTTATTGCTTTTTTTCTGGGCACATTACATTCAGGATGGCCCTCATTTACCATGCACAGGTTCACTTTTGGTGGCTACTTTTATAGAAAACAAAGGAGAGGATGTTGTTAATTACATCAAAAAAGAAGGATATTTGCAAATGTAAAGGGAAAAGTGGTTGAACTGGTTGCACTTGTCCTTGGGAGGTTTAACATAGATTTTAGGAAGTTACTTTAAAGATATGCAGTAAACTTTTGCTGCCTCAATTCAGAGTGATATAAAAATCCAAAATAAACCTTACAGAGTAAAAATATAGTATCTGAAATTGAACAAAATAAATCAGTGAAATCCCAAAATAAAATACAAAGAGAAAAAGACTAAAAATTAATTCCCAAAGCCTTTATGAACTATGATATCCAAAATCAGAAAGAAACAGAAGTCTGTATGGTTCCATTTAATGAAATTCTAAACAAAGCGAGTCTACAGTGATAGAAAGCAGAGTAGTGGGAGAGTGGGCCTGAGGAAGGAAGGCAGAGAGAATGGAATGAAAACATCTACTAAGGGACTTTTTTTGGTTGATGAAAATGTTGTCAATCATGATTGCTGTGTATTTCTCAAACTTTCCACTTAAAATGGGTGGATTTTATTGGATATATTATACTTCAATAAAATTTATTTAAAAGAGGAAAAATGTCTAGTAGACTTCCAAGTTGTATGAAAAAAGCAAGAATAGTTCTCATATTATGGCAAAGATAAATGGTTTAGGAGAAACACTTGAAAGTTTTTAAAAATAGGATCTTGTTAAATTCTGAACTTAAAAAAGATATCTTCTCTCTTTAGCTAAATAATAACCCTGAAAACACTTGAGAATAATTATTTCTTAATAACGTACTTTAGAACAGTATGTTAAGCTAGGCAGATCTTACTTAAAATTTGATTCTAGAGTCATTAAGTCAGTAATTCCCTTTATCTTCATCAGGGAAGGGGCTCACAATGAGAGTAAGAAACTGCACAGATCTACCTGAAATGTGATTTTGATACCAATTTCAGTGTTATAGCCACAAGATTCTCAATCCTCTGATTTCTGCCTACATTATATGCTCAAATCAATGTTGGCAAACAGGGGTAATAAGAACCAGGAAAACCTGGCCAAATTTATGGCTCCTCATAAAATTCATCAATAGCTTCCCATTGTCCTTAGAGCAAAATCCTAACTTCTTAGAGTGGCCCATACAATGTGGATCACCAACTTACTGTTACCTACACATCTAATTTTCTCTCTCCTTTCTTCACATTGTGCTCTGGTCTAGCCACACCATCACACTTTTTCTACACTTCTGTTTAGAATAGTATCTTATCCACAAATTTGCTGCCATAATTTTGCTCATGCTGCAGGTATTAGCTTCCTGTGACTTCTTCCTGGTGACCTTCCTTAATTCTCTGATTAAATTAGCTTCAATGATTTAATTTACTAATTTAACGAGTCACAGAATAGGTGAAACAGTTTCATGGCGACTCTTTGCTTAGGATGCTGCTATTACTGATGGCATCACTCCGAACCATTAACCACTCATCACTCTATGAGCTCTTAGAGTCTTCCTCCATCATAGTGCTTCAAAGAATCTCCTTCTGTCCTTGCACCTTTGTGTCTTTGCCTTGGGACTCATATGCTCATGTTCGGACTGCCAGAGTAGAAAGAGGAAATACCTTCTCCGTTTGGCTTCTCTAGTGAAATGAAATGTGACCCAAGAAAGGGTACTGAGACCTGGGCAGCAGAAACAACAAATGTCATATACGCCATCTAATTCTGGAACTCTACCACCCAGAAATCTTGACGTTGAATTTTGAAGAACTGTCCTACAGTTCTATAGTGTATTTGAGTTTGAGGTTAAATAGCTTCCGACCCCCTTGGCTCTTTAACTTTCTGCTCTATATCTTTGATGGCATTTGAAAATAAATATGGATAATGCCAAGCAAATCAATTTTACCTAGATTTTTAGCAATCAATTTTAAAATGTGTTTAAAATTTTAAAGAAGTGGTTTTGACAGCACCTATCTTTAATGGGGTTGATTCCTTGTCATTCCCAGTAGACTGCACGTTCTCTATAGAGAGAGCAGTCTATCTTACTTCTCACGGCTCCAGCACCCTGCCAGGACTCAAACAGAGAAGCCAAGAATATACATACATATTCAGTGCTGGAAAATTCCCTGTTTGTAATTTTGTTGTAAGTACACAGTAGACAATAAATATTTAATGAAATTAGTTGGAAGCATATAGGAGAGGATATGAGTAAAGCTGCACATGTAAATAAATCGACTGAGAAGAAACATGTTTTGTTGTTTAAAGGGATTTTTGTTTGACACAAAATGGGGCAGAAAGAAAACATGATAGGTCCTTTGTTCTCATCCTCCAGTGCAAAATATTAGCATTGAGTGAAGGAATGGGCAGGCCCTGTTAGGACTAAAGACTTTCTACAAAATGCAGCAAGAATATCAAGAATCAGTTGGGCAGACTGGCCAGAGGCAGATCCTGGAACTCGCTGCTCGAGGACTGATTTGTCGGGTGCACGCCCAGGAATCTGCATTCAGAATCTGCTCTTCAAACACTCTGGGAGAAGGAAGGCAGCGAGAGTGGGCCTGCCTGACAGCTGCCACCACCTGCAAAGTGCCGGGCTTTGTGTCCTTGTTCCTTGACATTTGTAAGGCTAACTTACTTATTCACTTGTTTGTTTATTTACTGGAAAAATGTTTCATTTTCCTCTACCTCCACAGTGGGGAGCACATTTTTACAAAAGAAACCCTGGATAAGGATGCTCGGAAATGTGTTTTGAGGGAGGAAATTCTCCCTAGTTGTTAATAGTTAACTATCTGGCATCCCACATAACATTTTTATTTTTTGCGTACCAGGTAGACCCTTGGCTACTGGGTGCTGTTGGAACCTTGAATTGCTTGTGGGGGCATTAAACAATGTCTTCCGTAACCTTACATTACATAACATTTACGTAACATTTTTACATAATATATATTTTTCAGCAAAAGCTTTTCATAAAACTGAACACTCTACAGGTATTCCACCTACATGGCCATCTAATTTCATACTCCTGATGGATTTCCCTACAAAGTTGCTAGGAGACCAAGAAACTTCTTAACAGAAGATGCAGAGTGTATCAACCATGTGGATATCTGCTCTCCCAAATCCATTTGCTGCAAACGGGGCTTCCTTAGAATGGGGTGTTTCTAACGATACAAGTGACTGGGGAAGTTGCTCAGCACACTGACTACTGACTCAGAGGTGGAGCTCTCTGCTGAGTCACGTCGCCAGCTTGCTCTTCTGCCCTTTGCATGACTACAGGTGGAAAGGGCTGTGGGGTTTTATTACTTCTTGAGTCAAATATTATATTTTTCTCTGTTCTACTCCATTGTAGAACTACAGATGAAGAAAAAAAAGAATCGAAGCACAAGAGTCAGGGATTGTTGGGAAATAGATTTCTTTCAACATCTTCTGAAATGTGCCGCCGTTTTTCTTCATTTTACTACCCTTTTGAGGTACATTATGTCAGCCGAAGTAGGCAAAGATTCCCTACTGACATCGGAATTTAATCCTAAAGTAGCGATCTAATTAGTAAAAATCACATCAGCAATTTTTAAGTTTTAGAAGTTTTTGGTGATGCATCTTGTTTATCATCAAATGAAGCTGACAGGAAGGTAAATGCGATAGCGGCTCAAAAATTCTTTTGTAGTCAGACACAGAAGCTGTCTCCATGACTATAACCCAAAACAGTAGGGATTCTGAGAAGCTCAGGACAGCCTATGGTTCAGAAGTATTTGATCCAGAAAAAGTGGGCTGCTCCTGAGATCCTAGGGCTCCTGGAATTGAGCGTTGCACCTCGTATCCCCCCTAATCTCTCTTGCTTCTTGATGCTCACCTTTTGTGCATGCTCCCTTTCCATTTTGGTCCCCTCCATCTGGAATATGTTCCACCTGTTTAACTTCCATTGGACCTTTAAGATAGTAGCTCAGTTGTCCCTTTCTCCAGAATGCCTTCCACCTGTTCCCAGCTGAGGCCCTTACTATAAACCGCCATGCTAGCTGGTATCTTTCAAAAAATTTACAACTGCAGATGAATGCCAGTCTTCTCTCTTCCTAGCTCCACGAAGGCAAAGGCCATATCTAGGTTTGTCCACCGCTGTAGTCACAGAAGCTGCCATTTACTAGGGGTTTATAAATTTTCAATGCGTATTTGTCTGAATAAATAACTGAGATACAGGATACTGTATTTTTCAACACTCTCACTCTGGCTCTCTAATCTTTCTTAACCTGTCCTCTGTGCTTCCTATCCATTATTCTAAGGAACTTCCAGGAATTTAGTTTTGTTCCTTTTTCTTTCTCTCATACCCCCAAACCCTGAAGCGATCATTTACTTCCAAAGCCCAGTCTGCCCTGATGACTTCAAATTCAGTGATTCAGTCTGCACTCCTCACTCCACACCTAGTGTTCTGTTCTACGCTGTATTTAAGATATAGCCACATGGGTGAAATAGGTAAAAGAGCAGGGGCTTTGTTCTTACAACTCAAAAATGTTTAGTCTTGTGCAACTTGGGGAAAATTATTTTACCTCTTTCAATCTGTTTCCTTACTTACAAAACTAAAATACCAATACATGTCTTGCAATATTGTTTTAAGGATTGAGTCTAATACACTCACATGTATTGTGGGGGTGTGTGTGTACCTTCCTACATTCCTTAGTATTCAATGCTTGAGACAGTTGGCAGTCAAACTAAGCTATCATTACTTTATAGTTATTAGAATAAGTCATCTCACCAATCTTCTACTTTTTTCCATTCTATTTCTCTTTCAGTAACAACTGCTTTTTCTGAATCACCTAGGCTCAATATCTTAGTCTAATTTTACTCCATAAATATGTTAAATCATAAATATTATTACTTCTTCATTCAAATTGTGTCTCTTATTCAAGGTGTTCAATTCAAAATACTGTTCTCACTTTTAGTACTCTGACCCTGGCCCTTATACTTGGCCCTAGACCATTTCGCTAGACTTCTCATCAGTTGCTCTGCCCACTCTCTCATGCCGTGCCTGTGACCATTTTAATCCTAGAACATGTGGTTTTATTCATAATACTCTTGTGGGAAAAAAGCCTAAAATCAATCCTGGCAGAATCAAGTCCAGGTTTCTCCTCACACTTTCAGCTCTTCTCTCTTTCCGACCTAGCCTAACCTGCTCATGGTTCCCAGGGACCCAAGATCCAGGAAGTCTTTTCTTTTTTCTGGACTCCACACAGTTCGTACTTCATCCTGGTCCTCAATTGTCCACTGTTTATCATGCTTTTCCTTCTGCCTCGAACAGCTTCACAGCCCTTTTCTGCTGATCTCTTTTCACAAAACTCACATCCAGGCACTTAGCCAAGTTTCTGCAGCTCCCTTCATCTACTTCATAATGATGTAATAATTATTTTTGTATAACTTTGACCCTGATTGTTTCATGTATGACTTTAAGTTTATTGAATAGCAGTGGCCATGTCTTCTATTTGCCTCTCTTTGCTGGGCCCTGAACAATTCTGGACTTTTAAGTAGTTTAAATTTATATTCTTCACTGTAATTCCTATAGGTTGAAGTATTGCCAAGAGAAACTGGGAGTTAATAGGTTGAGCTTTATGAAATTATCAATACCTGACCAATTTTGACCTATAACACCAACAATTTATATGGTCAATCTGTAAACTTAATGTTCTAATTTCAAATGATTTGGTAAAATAACAAATGGACTCTTTCTCCATTTAAAAAGTATCCTGAGAACTTAGAAAAAGGATAGCTCACTGCCCAGCTCATCTTTCCCACATACTCTAGAGAGGACCTTCTCCATTGTTCTTTTCTTTTAAATAAGCAGTCCAAGTATGTTGTCTAAATGGGCTGGTGGAAAAATGTTGGAGGAGATTAATAAACTTCAGATCCATATGTGTTCCTAAAGCAGAATTATTATGACATATAATGGAGCTCTTAACCAGGACAGAACTGGAATCAGACCCACCCCTGCAAGTGCCTTGGGTAACCTCAAGCAACTTATTTACATGTTCTCTCTTTTGTTCTTCATCTATACAAACAGTTTGATAAATAAGTACCTACTTTTTGGAGTCAGGATGAGGGTTAAGTGAATTAAAATAAAGAAAGCCTTTAGAAGAATGCTAACACATAATAAATATTCAGTGAATGTCAGTTGCTTTTATTATTTTTAAATTTTGATAAAAATCCTATGCTTTCCTAAAGATTCAATCAATATCATTAAACATAATAGTATCTCTGTGTTTATATTATGGGGTAACAAATCATCTTATTTATGATTCTTAAAATATTTAAGTGACATTTCAGGTTTCTCAAAAGTAGCAAAAATAAACAAGCAAAAAACATCTTATTGCTATAAATTATTATAATTTTATTTCAATTCTGTCTCTCTCTCTTCCTATGTAGATATGAATTGAAACAAGCAGTGTTAAATGAAACCTCTGTCACTCACTTGTTTTTAGATATATCCCAAACCTTCTGCAATAGATTATTTCTCCTTCACATCTCTCCAATCTCCTACAAAAACAAAAGACACAGCTCAGAAAACTAATTATCCAAGCACAGCCCAATTCTTCATGGACTATAAAATAAAAACAAATCAAAACCATAATACTTAGCAGTAGTATGGATCATTCATGAATTAAGAATTTCTCTGGTTGAAAAGATTTAACACAATGCTTGAAAACACATTGAAATTGCCTCATACTTTATGACAATGTATTTATATAGGGCTTATTTCTGACTGATTTAATGTGTTTATGGATTTAACACATTACTATGTGTAAGCCATTTCTCAAATATCTGATTAGGCTGACATCACTTCTGTGATCATCTATTTATTAACTCCACAAATATTTATGAAAGGATTACTGTAGGCTAAGCACATAGTAATCTGCAGCTTACCCAAATTAGGGCTGCCTCTCTTTGGGGGTAAGACTCCTTTGATTCTTTTTTATTGCAATCTGTCAAATTACGTAACCTTTAATGGCAGACTCAGTCCATGGGTTTATGATATTTTTATTTCCAGTTTAAAGTGGTGCCAATATCATTGTTATTGCCAGCTTCAGGTCTGTTCCCTGCTTAATGAGATGTTTGTAACTGTAGAACTGACCAGGCTCCCAGCACTAGCTCACCACAAGCAATGGGGGAGGAGACGGAAGGCTCGGTTGCCCCTCAGATAATCAACATTTGTGAGCCCAACTGAGCAACTATTTCTGTGGACTGCTCTGACTTTCTCTCTCTCTCTCTCTCTCTGTCAGAGATGAACATTTTATTGGTGATCTTCAGTTAAAACATTCTTACCTCATCTGGTTCTGGTTTCTCTATTCAAGTAACCATTCCTCAACCAATTTTTTGGAAGGGGTCCAGATCCAGAAATCTTGCGGTACCTCATTTGAGAATAATAGTTAACAGTCCTTTATTTCCATCTCTTCCTGAGACAAGAAAAATTGTTACACAGCCGTGCCATGGGTTTCAGGCCCCATAAACGGTACTTTCCAAAGGGTCTTTCACAATTGAAAATTACATATGTTGGATTAAAAAATTAAAATCAGAGTCAGCTAGATCTAGTAAAATCCAGCAGATTTGGCAAATATGTGATTCTGCTTCCAAAGAGTTCAGAGTCTGAGAAAAGTAGGTTTTGAACAAATGCACAAAAGGGAGGGACAGAGTGAGAAGCTGAGGCTGAAAAGAACATGGTGGTTTTTAAGGAAATGAAAAAGGATCCCTGAGGCGAAAATGCAGCTCAACAAAGAAAAGAGGCCCAGATCCTGCAGGCTGTGAGCTGTTTAAGATGTTTGGACTTAACCCTAAAGGCCAGAGCCGTCAGGGAAGGATTTTAAACCAGAGAGTGAGCTGTCAGATGTGTGGTTTTCCAGATTACGTTAGCTGTGGTGCTGAAGCGTGGTAGGGGGAGAACAGACCCAAGGGAAACGGGTGTCATTTTAAGTTTCACTGAAGTGATCTCTTGTTTGGTTGAGATTTTTAAAAAAATTATTCTTAAGACTTTCTTTAATTTCTTTCTTTATTCCTCTAATAACCCTTTCTGAAAAAGTTTTCTCCTTTTCTGTTGTCCAATCTATTTATCTGCCAAGAGTTTTGTGGAAGAGCCCTTTTCTTAGAAGACATTTCTGGATGTTACCATTCATTTATACTTGTGTTATTTGCTATTTTGTATCATTGTATCACTTTATTAGCATGGTTTTTAGCCATTTATTATAGGTATGGCTTGGTGTAGTGAAGAGTTCTTCGAAAACAGACAGAACTGGGTTCTAATTTTTTACTTAGATTTAGGGTATATCACTTAAACTCACAGAACTCAGCTTACTTATATGTAAAATGGAAGAAAAAGGCCTCCTTCTCATGGTTATTATAATTAAGTGATAGAATGCATATACAGAACCTAGCACAATTTCTTAAAAGTGGTTTTGTAACAGTGGGGATCTGGCCAGATCTCTTGGTAGAGGAGAGGGACCCGCAAGAGGGTTCGGGAAGCGCTGAAGGCGGCACCAAAACTGCCTGACAGACTTCCCTGCCCTTGATGAAGGGTAAACAACTAACTGGTCCCCTGACACAGCTTGAACAGAGCATGCACAGGCTGAAAAGGTCACAACACACATGTATCATAGAGATGAACATGCCAACATCGGCCCCAGGCAGGGATGGTGCCCCTGTGCTTGGCTAGAAACCCTCCTACCCAGTTCCAGACCGTGGCGACAGGAGGAGGGGCAGAAACGCTGTGCAGGCTGAGGGGCCTGATGTACGTTAGCCTAGGTTGGCTGGCAACCTGGATGCTCCTACAGCACACAGGATTTGGGAGCAGACAATTTAAAGAGAGAGCAGGGAGTCTTAACCCTTTTTTGCGTTCCCTTCATCCACCTGGTTGGGGGGCCAAAGCGTGTGTGGCTCTTGCTTTGCCCTTGTCCTCCAAATTGGGAGCTGGTCGCATGGGATGCAGGACTAGCCAGCGACAGCCTAAGGGATGCTGTGGCTCTGCGCTGCGTGGCACGGGTCCCGGACCACTTCCATACTCTTAGCCTGGGAACACATCACAGACACATGGGCCAGAATGTTCACCGGCCTCGGGGGCGCAAGCGGTTATGGACGCTGGAGCCCCACGGGCGGAACTCTGTGCACGACTGACTGCAGTGATCTGGTAGTGGCCCCAGCCCCAGAGAGGGAGCGAGCTGCAGCGAGGCAATGGAGATGCAGGACCCACAAGTGTGTACTCCAGAGAGAGAGAGCGCGCACCTGGAGCTGGAGCGAAAGAACCATTTGTGTACAGCCTTGGACCCCAGGAGGACAGATAAAAATGGAGCATGGGGTCTAGGCACTGACTGATTCTGGTACTAGGGATGGCTGACTTCTTTCTGTGTTTTGCAAAAGAAAATGGCTTGGAGCTGGAGAATAGCTTCCTAGCTCCCCCAAATTGGGCAACCTTTTAATAAAGACCTTTTTCCTTCCCCACCGATTATTGTGTTAGGCTTGTGTATGGTGGCAGGTGGCCAAATCTCACTTTGTTCAATAACATTTTCTGATTAATAAAGTCATTTCTTCTTTCTTTCTCTTGTTTTTTGTCTTTTAAAATTAATTGAAGGTCTATCTCACTTATCTGTGTATCAGTTTTGGAGCCTTGCATTCTATAGGAACTACATAATTGATGAACTAAATGGAAATGATGTCATATACATATTCTTAACACAGCAAGTTACTTCATCCAGTGCAACATTGGTGTGACTTGGAGTTAGTAATATTCTCTTCCTTTCTTCCATTGTATTTAACTGTGGCTTTGCCCATATAGATTGCTCTTAAAAGCTATTGGTAGTGAGTCTGGAAGAGCACTAGTACTTACAAATTTTATCTCTATCCTGATTTCCTATTCTTCAGACCATGATTCATTGTTCTAGAGGCTGGTCTGATTTTAATTCCCATTCTCTTTAGGTTTCAAGCATTCATTCCTATTTCTCAAGGTCTCCATGACTTCTGAGAGGTTCCAGGTGCACTATGGAAGACAGCGTCAAAGCATAAGCCCTTCTCTGTGCCACTCATGTCTGTTAGTTTCTGTTTTCGCACTCCTGAGTGATGGACTCATAATGCAGGACACATAGTTCTGTGACAAAGAATAACACTTTATATATATACATAAATACACACACACACATATATTTCTGTGCATAAGTGAACCTTGGCATCTCCAATGTGAGCTGAATGGAAACTCACATGTAACTAGTAGAAATATTCAAATAATATTTACAACTAGGTTGAGGGGCATAGATCATGACACTGAAAAAACATAAATAGCAATTAAAATCACTCATGATGTTCTTTAATAATTAAGATAAACAGTACCTCTGGTCTGTGAATTGTCTCAGAATACTAGCATTTGAACAATGAAGAGATTAGCACTATAAAGCTAAAAACTGACACAACTTCCTCTAAATTCCCTAAAGGATGGTTTGCCAACCTTTATGGCTTCCAGCAAAAAACGACAACAACAAAAATCTTCTGAAAAAAAATTCTATTATTTAATTGTGTACGTAATGATAGAAATTGTAAAGAAGTGTTTCTGATTTAGCTTACTGCAAGATTTTAAAAAACAAATTTAGATGGAAGAAATACATCTGGTGTTGTTAATACTAATACCAATTTACCATAGTTTATATTAATTTAACAAATACTAACATTTTTTAACACTAAGTAGGATATTTTATTTCAAATCATTAATACTTGCAGAAGACTAAAAGGGGAAAAACCTTCATTTAAGAAAGGATGGAGAAATAGAAACTCAGAAAATTGGTGTATCTTTTCATTTCCATGGAAGCCATTTTTCTTCAAGGAATAATCAAGGCACTTAATTTATGGGTTGTAAGTTGTAGCTCAATGTTAATGACGTGTAACTAAGCTTCCCAGTCTGCAAAGACGACCAGGAGCTCTTCTGATAATAGATGTACAGTGAGGTTATTTACTCACCAAATGTACCTATATATTTCTCAAAAGACATGCATGTGAGTGCCTTCCTAGTTTTTCATCCTTAGAAAATAATGTGAAATGGAAGACATTTTAGCAATAAATTATTTTTTCTCTGATGAAAAATAAATTCTTCTTGATTTTGAACATTCCATGATTTCATAAATGCTTCTTTAATTATCATTCTTAGAAATTATTTTTACATGATATAATGCCAATCAAGTTGCAATGGCTCAATTTAAGACTCTTATACAATTCTTTTTGGTTTTCATCATTAAATATTTTGAACAAGAATGTGGGAACAGTTAAACAACTTTATTGGCAAAGATGTCTTGTAGAGGACATGAAGAGAATTTAAAAAGTACTGTCCATATGGAAATGCTGTTAAATTGAGCTTTCCCAAAATTAAGAACTTCTATTAATCAACAGAGCACAAATAAAGGTGTGAAAGGGAAAGCTAAAAAATGAGAAAAAGAGACAGCTTAATAGAACAATGAGAAGATGTTAGAATACGACCTTCACCAAAAAGAATATCCAAATGACTGGTAAACAAGTAAAAAGTTGGTTAACCTCATTAGTCATCAGGAAAACTCAAATAAAAATCACAATGCGATACCATGACACCTTGACCAGAATGGCTAAAATGAAGCAGAATGAGAGCGCTGAGTGCTGGTTAGGATGCAGAGCAACCATGACTGCTGGTGAGAAGGCAAACATTGCTAAAGCTGTTTTGGAAAACTTTTTGTCAATATTTACTAAAGTTAAATATATAATACATACACCTTTAACCCAGCACTTGCACTTCTGTGTATGTATATCCAACAGAAATGTACCCATATGTTCTTCAAAAGACTTCTATGTGAGTGCTTATAGAAGTACTGTTCTTAATAGTCCTAAAGGAAACAAACCAATATCTATTAAGAGTAAAGTAGATAAACATTGGTATACTTATTTTATAGAATATTATAAAATCATGAGAATAAATGAATTCAAATAACATACTGTAATATACATGAATCTCAAACATGTAATTTTGAGTGAAAAAGTCAGTTGCAAGAGAGCATATATTTGTTATTTAATTTACATAAATTCAGAAATAGGCAGAGCCAATCTTTGGTATTAATATCAGAATACTAGTTACCTACCAGGGACTTGTGACCGGGCATGGAAAAGAGGGGGTATTTTTAGGTGCTAGTAACGATCTATTTCTTAAAGTTAGTGAGTGCAACATGCTGTGTTAAATTTGTGTAAATTTGTCAAGCTGTTCATTTATGATTTGTGCACATTATTGTTTGTATGTTATGGTTCAGTAACTAGCTTATGTAAAGAAAATTGATGATGACCAGTTTGGCAAGGCTTAATAAGCCACTGTGGGAGATTTCCCTGCCACTGATACTGTAGCAATTAATGAATGATCCATCTCTGGAGTTTCGTTAGCATAACCCTTAGCACCAGTGTGTAAACAGAGAAAGGGACAACAAACAATCAGATGAGTACCAGCTCTTTTTTAACAGATGTTTTTAAAACACTGTTTGGTGAATCAAAATTAATAGAAAATATTTACATGAAAATGTTTGCAGATTTTGCAGCCATGCTTAGAAGCAACAAGAGTTAAAAAAATATTTAAGGGGGAAAAATTATTTTATCCCAGAGTTCTAAGACTAATCTAAACATTTTGGAATTAAAAAAAATTATTAGCCAAGAAGTTGGGGATAGCTAATAGTCTAAAAATAACTTGGAAAACTCTAAATATTCATAAAAATATAGAAAGGGTTTTTTGTGGGAAAAGAGACTTTATAGATGCTTTAGTTAATAAAAAATATATACTAATAGCATTTTAATTTAAAATTATATATTTATTTTCACTGGCCAAAGTATACCATCTGAAATACTATTATATTTGCTTCTTACATGTATGTAATTATCTTATATTTTAAATGTAATTTTCTACCCATTATACAACTTCTAGCCTATTCAAATTAATACAAACTTCTAAAATTCTTCCCTTATATAATGTAATATAAATGTGTATATATGTATATATATATATATAAAAAACACTTCATATATAACATTTTAAAATTCAGTTTGTTTCTTCCACTAAAGATAAAATCATCTTAAATGCTGTTTCTGCATAACTGGATTGAAATTTCCTTTAGTGAATTCTTCCAAGATGTCAAAATCTAAGTATTTTCTGTGGATTTGGAGCCTAGGACCAATAAATCAAATATACTCAGTATTTTTATTCACCATGGTCGTCCTGGAATAGGGCCCCAGAGTATGTTGTAATTCCTTAATAAATACTGTTGAATGGAATACCGTTGAATGTTCCTAATTTGACTTAGGTCTCCATTTTTAGTGTCCTCTGCTTGGCAATGATGGCTTCTCCCATTCTACCCTCTTTGCCTTCACTCTCCTCACCATATTCTGAAATCCCTGGATTTATTATTTTTGCTTCCTTCTTCTCACTCTAAAAATATGTGAAAGCTTCAAGAAAGACTTGAAGCCAAGACAAAAACAATTGGGAGCCACTGTCTTGAATTAGTCTTCTACCCCTCTTTCATGAGAAAAGTGATCATTTTAAAATCAAAAATGAGAATTTAGATCTATGCCATCTAATTCAACTTCCATCCTCCAGTGTCTACCCAGATAACTCTGGCAGTGAGAAATCTGACCACTTTGTCAGATAGTACATTCCATTGTGGAGCGGGATGCATTGCTGGCTTCCTTCAGCCTTCTACAGCAATAGAAACTATTTTTATATGAGAATCCTTCAAATATCTTAAGGGGTCTATATTTTTCCCTCCAAAGCTATATCTTCTTTAGTTTCTTGAACCATTTATTTTACAACATGATTCCAATCTTCTGTTTTGTGTTTTGACCTCCAAACCAAACTGAAGTTGGTGTCTGTGTTAAATTAAATTAAATATAATACCCATGTACGGTCTCTCCTATACCGAATACAATGGCTGATTCTGTCCCATAACCTGCATTCCACATTTGTTAGTGCAGCTCAAGCTGCCATTAGGTCCACACTCTGCTTCACTCTTAGCAGACTCTGGTAACGCTGACCTTGACAGTCCTCTTTTCGGTTAGAACCCACCTTTTAAACCATTTCTTTTGTTTCTCATCTAACAGAATTTTTTTTTTAATGAAACAGCTTTAAAATGCTTCTTCTTCCTCCACTCTTTCCTCTCTTTTTCAATAACTCTGTGAAGGATCCTGAGATTCATTTTCTATCCCAGCTTTTAAATGCTTTTAATTTGATCTATTTTAAATGCCTATAGGTCAGCCTTAATCATGTGTTCAAGCATTAGCAACAATTCAAAAGGACGAAACAAAACACCTGTTATTTTTACCCAAAGCCATTATCTCACTCAACGCCAACATTACAGTCAGTACCCACTCATTGTAAATACACACAATGGTAGGCACTGAAGACATTATCCAATTATCTTAATGGATAGTATGATCTTTCCCCACTTCTAAGCTATACATGAACCTAAACTTCTTCTGGGGCTAATTTTTCAGAATTAAGCAATTGCTGTGTGAGGAGCATTGGAGCCAATAGTGGTAAGAAAAATACATAAGTCATAGAGTGATGGAATAGTAGAAGGAAATAATTGTCTAGCACATCATTCTAATCAGAGTAGGAATTCATCTTAACACATTCCATATAGCCTGCCAGCTGCTGCTTCAGGAAGAGCGATGTTTGGAACTCACTGCTTTTTTAGGGCAGCTTGTTTAATTTTCAAACATCTTGTTCTGTGGAACACTCTTCAGTATAACACAAGTCTATTTTCTTTTACTTTCTACTGAACCTTTCTAGTTACGTCTTCTAGTCCAAACACAAATAAACTGTCTTCACAGGAATAGCCCTAAACATACTCTTAAATTATTTGTTATATTTCACTATGACTTTGTTCTTAAAGAGGCCATTTGATCATATAGCTTAAAAATCATAATGATATTAGCCAATGCTAAGCTCTTTGCTAATTACATTATGCACCTTTCTTTGGGCATCACAGAATACTCAGAGTATTTATTAAGATCGTAATTTTACAGGAGAGGACCCAAGTAGAGACACAGAAGTTAAAGAGCTTGCTCAAGGTTGCTGGGTGAGTAGGTGATAGAGTTTCATTTTAAGCCCAGTTATTTCTTATAAAGAGTCCAAATTCTGAAATTTTTTTTTACTCTACTGCTATAGTATGACATAGTTTCCAGATTTCTCACCATTTCATTTGATCTATTTTTAATGCCTTTAATTTGAAAATATGCTTCTTTAGATACAGTGCTCAGGAGTGGAGGTAGTACTACTCAATATGTTATGTAACCAGCACAAAGTACAATAAAACTTCCTACCCCTGGACGAGACTTGATATATTAAGTATTACAACGTAAGTTTACTCTAACTTTTCTGTATCCACATTACAAATGCATTCTTTTTTTTAACTTAATCTTTATTGTATTCTTTCCATTACCATTTAGTCCAAGAAACTACTAGAACTGATAAATGAATTCAGCAAAGTAGCAGGATACAAAATTAATATTCAGAAATCAACTATATTTTATATGCCAATAATGAACTAACAGAAAGGGAAATTAAGAAAAACAACCCCAATAAAATGCAGACAACTGTAATTGAACAACAATAAAATAATTTAAAAATTGAAAAAAAAAAAGAAAAAGAAAAACAACCCCAATCACAATTGCTTCAAAAAGAATAAGACAACTAGGAATAAAACTAACCAAACATGTAAAAGGCCTGTACTTGGAAAATTATAAGACACTGAAGGAAGAAATTGAAGAACATACAAATAAGTGGAAGCACAAGCTGTGTTCATGGATAGGAAGAATTCACGTCATTAAAATGCCCATGCTACCCAAAGCAATCTGTAGATTCAATGCAACTTCTATCAAGATTCCAGCAACATATAACACAGAACTAGAACAAATATTTCAAAAATTCATGTGGAGTCACAAAAAGCCCTGCATAGCAAAAGTGATCCTGAGAAAGAAGAACAAAGTTGGAGGAATCATACTACCTAATATTAAATTATACTATAAGGCCATCGTAATCAAAACAGTATGGCACTGGCATAAAAACAGACACATAGATCAATGGGACAGAATAGAGAGCTCAGAAATAAACCCACACCTTTGCAGTCAATTAATATTTGACAGAGGAAGCAAGCACATAGAATGGGGTAAAGATAGTTTATTCAATAAATGGTGTTGGGAAAATTGGATGGATATGCACAGAAAAATGAAACGAGACCATCTTCATACAGTACACACAAGAATAAATTTAAAATGGGTCACAAACTTAAATGTTAGACCCCAAATCGTGAAAATCGCATAAGAAAACATAGGAAGCAAAATCTTGGACATTGTTCATAGAAATTTTTTATCAGATGTATCTCCCCAGACAAGGGAAACAAGAGGAAAAATAAACAAATGGGACTAGATCAAACTAAAAAGTTTTTGCACAGCAAAGGAAATCATGAACAAAATAAAAAGACAACCAAGTGACTGGGAGAACATATTGGTCATGATACATCTGATAAAGGGTTAATATCTGAAATTTATAAAGTATTTATTAAACTTGACACCAAAAATACCCCCAAACAACCCAATTAAAAGATGGACAAAAGACATGAATAGACACTTCTCCAAAAGAATGTACAGGGGGCCAATAGACATATGAATAGATGCTCAATGTGACTAATCATCAGAGAAATGCAAATTAAAACCACAATGAAATATCATCTCACACCTGTCAGAATGGCCATCATCAATAAGTCAACAAACAAGTGCTGGTGAGGATGTGGAGAAAAGTGAACCCTTTTGCACTGTTGGTGAGAATGCAGACTGGTGTAGCCACTATGAACAGCCATATAGAAATACCTCAAAAATTAAAAATGGATCTGTCTTTCGACCCAGCAATCCCACATCTGGGAATATATCTGAAGGAACCCAAAACAGTAATTGGAAGGAACATAAGTACTATTATGTCCATTGCAGTGTTATTTACAATCACCAAGATCTGGAAACAGCCCAAGTGTCCATCAGTAGATGAGTGGATAAAACAACTATGGGACATTTATACTATGGAATACTACTAGCCATAAAAAAAAGAGAAAATTTTACCCTTTGCAACAGTGTGGATAGACCTGGAGAACATTATGCTAAGTAAAATGAGCCAGTCAGAGAAAGACAAATGCATTCTTAATTAAATACAATTTGTGGCCATTTTCTGCCCAACTCAATTTCTATTTTTTTAAAACAAGATGATGTTTTGATATAATAGTTCCTTAATCAGAAAATTTTACAATTGACTTTTTTTGAAAAAAAAAGTAGTAAAACACATATGGCATGAAATTTACCATCTTAACTATTTTAAGTTTTCAGTTCAGTATGTTAAGTGTATTGACAGTAGTGTTGGACAACTAACATGCACAACTGATTCTCTCTACACTTTAAACACCCCTCCATTATTTTCTCCCTCCACCCACTGTCAAAACTCTTGTATTTCCTATCTCTATGAATTTGAGTACTTGGGTATCTCATATAAGTAGAATCAGACACTATTTGTTATTTTGTGATTGACTTATTTCAGAGCATACTGACCTCAAATTTCACTCATATTATATAATGTACCAAAGTTTCCCTGTTTTTAAAGTCTGAATATTAGTCCATTGTGTATATATATATGTATATATGTACCATATTTTGCTTATTAATTTATCTATTCATGGACATCTGCATTATGTCTATGTTTTGGCTATTATATATAACAGTGCTATGAGCACAGGTACACAAATATTTCTTTGAGACCCTGCTTTTAATTCATTCAGCATATATCCAGCAGTAGAATTTGTGGGTCAGGTGGTAATATAATTTTTAAGTTTTTGAGGAATCACCATACTGTTTCTCACAGTGGCTGCACCATTTACATTCCTATTACCATCAGGGGTCCAATTGCTCCACATCATGGCCAACATTTGTAATTTTCTTTTTTCTTTTCCTTTCTTCCTTTCTCTTCTTCCTTCCTTCCTTCCTTCCTTTCTTCTTTTTCTTTCTTTCTTTCTATATCATTCTTTCTTTTCTTATCTTACAATAACTATCCTAATGAGTGTGAAGTGGTCCCTCACTGTGGTTTTGATTTGCTTCTCCCTGAGGATTAATGATGTTAAACACCTTCTCATATGTTAATTGCCCATTTGCATATATTCTTTGAAGAAATGTCAATTCAAGTCTTTTGCCATTTTTTGAACTGAGTTATTTTGTTGTTGAGTTGTAGGACTTCTTTCTAAATTCTGGATATTAATCCTTTACCAGATATATGATTTGTAAATATTTTTCCTCTTATTAAGTTGCCTTTTTATTACTTTCATTGTGATGTTTGATGAATTGAAGTTTTAAATTTTGATATAGTTCAAATTACCTTTTTAAATTTTTGTTCATTGTGCTTTTGTTTTCACATTAAAAAAATCATTGCTGAATTCAATGCCATGAAACTTTTCTCCTGTGTGTTCTTCTCAGAGTTTTATAATTTTACTTTCAGTGCTTGCTTCAGCAGCACGTATACTACAGTTTTAGCTTTTACATTTAGATCTTTGGTCCATTTGGAACCAATTTTTTACACATTTTACTTTTTAACATAAGTGTAAGTTTCACATTTTGCTCCAATAAATTTCATTTTTTATTTTGTCCATTTTTCCATCTTATTAAAATCTTTTAAAACCACAATTATCAGTCATTATATTAGTTCACTTTTTAAAAAAATCTGCATGTCATCTTACATTTTTATCAGCATGCCCTCTATGTGCTCAACCTAATGATATTGTTTATTAGTCAAAAATTACAATCTTCCCTCTGAGCTGTCATTGGCCAATACTACATAAGTGTGTTTGTCCAATGTTTCTTTATAAGTCTGACAAGGAAATTATGGATATTAATGATATTAACTTCACACAATTTTTACAGAAATCCACATTTACTGTGTCTACAGTATGTCTTTAATTCATCAGCCACCAAATTACATTAATCTGAATTAATAATAGTGATAATATAAACCATTTAATTTAGAATTTAAATTGTAAAAAAGATTTTATTTTCCATTATTTGCTAGTCTACACACTGTAAAAAATGCTGCTAAAAAAGATGCAGGGTAAAAGTCCTTCCATATTTTCTCCAATAAAGATATAAGAATGATCTTTGATTATAATGTGTAAAATTTGTAAATTAATTGTTCTTCATTTTATATGTTGAAAAATAATCTTAAAATCATATTTGCATTATTAATTTGCTTTCAAATTCTATCTTCATACATTTTCTTTGTTCATAGTACAAAGAAAAACTATTGATTAAACCCTGGTCTGGGTGCATAGGATTGCCAGTCCAGGCACTTATGGGAGGCAACCAACTGATGTTTCTCTCTCACACCCACATTTCTCTCTCTCCCTTCTTCTCTCTCTAAAAGCAATGAAAAAAGATCTTTGGGTCAGGATAAAAAATTAAAATTAAGCTTTAAAAAATTTTTTGAATTTTTTAAAAAGAAAAAGAAAACCTAGTAATTGTGCCTTCCAAAATTTCATAAATTCAGAGTTAGTGGTGCTGCTTGTGATAGAAGTGCACAGAACTAATGGGAAGTTAGTAAAAAAGTATTCTTAGTGACTGTCTAGCTTTCTGATTTATTCTTTCCATAGTACTCATATATTACACAAAACAAACAAGAAATATATACATATGTGTATGTATATACACATTCAAACAAGAAATATATAGGTATATGTATATATACATATACACACACACACACACATTCACATGTACACTTTTTTCTTTTACTAAAAATCCATTTATGTTATTTTCCTGACAGAAGAGCTGTGTGATAGCAAATTTCAGTCATATATCAAAAGAGTCCCAGGAGAACTTGAATTCACTTAAATCTGAGTTATGCTTTGGTGGATTCAGAGGACATGACCTCCAGATTAGACAATCAAAACATCATTATTTTTTATCAGATCTGCCAAGATAAATCAATTACTTCCTTCAAAAACAAATTAAACAACAAACCTTTCCCAAGGAAGTTACACACATTTGTTTATGTAAGTTGAGGTTTTTGTGTTCCAAAATGCTCACTTTCTCAAGTATACATTATTAGCAATGAGTCTAAAAAATAAGATTTTGTTATTTTTAGGCAGATAGAAATTTACTATATAACCAATTGCTGTTTCAGGTTTTGAAACTAGTGTTGGAATCTCCAATAAGACTGTGTTAACAGGCTTCTTAATTTATTATCCCAAACCAGAAAATGTTGAATCACTAAAACTATGGGCATCCAACCTACTATAAAATGTTATAGGTCTCAATAGCCAAAAAGTATTTTTTTCCAATGGCATTGTTTCCTCCTTATCTATAGCTTTACTAATGTAACTAACTATATGTGTATATACTTACACTGAAATAATGTAATTTGCCCTTTATGTTTCATCTGTAAGTTTATTTCATGTCTTTGATTAAAATTCCATATATGAAAGTAATTACTCCATGACAAAGAATAGTATCTGACATAAAGAAAAAGAAAAATGACACAAATAATTATATATCATTATATTTTATAATATATACCTATAAGTATATTATTATAAATATACTTAGATAGTCCATTATATATCATTAGTGGAAAAATATTGACAGGAAAATAATTTTCAAGAGATTTTACAAACTTCAGTACACACGTGAGGCATTGAAGGATGGGAAAACTTCAGTTTTATTTATTTGTCTGAACAGATTCTTTAGATTGCATTCTACACACCCCATACTATACTTGGGTGCTTCTTGTGGCTACAAAATTACCTTGCTCCAAAGCCTGGGCCTTCCCCTTTTCGCACGCACAAGTACCAAGCAGAAGAATGTGATGTTAGGGAACAGAACAGTTCACGTATTCTGGTATGCTGTATGAAGGTATAGAAACAAATTACAGCAAAACTTTTTCTCATGAAGCGAAGCAATGGTGTGTACAAATCCATACACATACACACTGACACAAACATATAGTTATGTTTACATCATATCGTAGGCTAATTATGTGGTGGTTCAGAGTGTAAGTTCTATAGCTAGGAGGAAATCTTTGTTTATGGTCCCATTATTTAACCTCTAAACCTTTGTTTCTTCATTTGTAAAACTGGTGAGAAGCTTTGTACTTACAAAACACTTAAAATTGTGTTTGCACATATAAAACATTCATAAATGTGAGTAGAATACTGTTAGAAAGGAAGTGTGATCTTAAATGGGTTACCACAACCGATACAATTAGCACACGGACACAGAGAGATTTCGTTCTCTTCACATCATTTGTGTGGAACTTCCTCTGTGCAAATTAAGTGTTGCTGTGCTTTGAACTGCCTCCAGCATTCTCCAGTGATGGACATCGATTGTAAATGATGATTCTCGAGTTCCTGATGTGATCCTGAAGATGGTGCTTTGTTGCTTCAGAATTTTCTCAAACATGCAGTATCATATTTTACCTTATATGGAATTTCCTCAGAAAACTAAAAATGGAACTGCCCTTTGACCCAGTAATTCCGCTGCTGGGATTATACCCTAAGAACACTGAAACACCAATCCAAAAGAATCTGTGCACCCCAATGTTCATAGCAGCACAATTTACAATAGCCAAATACTGGAAGCAACCGAAGTGCCCATCAGCAAACGAGTGGATCCAAAAACTATGGTATATTTACACAATGGAATTCTACGCAGCAGAGAGAAAGAAGGAGCTTATACCCTTTGCAACAGCATGGATGAAACTGGAGAGCATTATGCTAAGTGAAATAAGCCAGGAAGTGAGGGACAAATACCATATGATCTCACCTTTAACTGGAACATAAGCAATAGAAGGAAAAAGCAAACAAAATATAACCAGAGACATTGAAGTTAAGAACAATGTAACAATAGCAAGGGCGGGGGTGGGGGGTGGGGGCGGGGACAGTGGGTAGAGGGGATTACAGGAACTACTATAAAGGACACATGAACAAATCCAAGGGGGAGGGTGGAGAGGGGGGAGGGAAGTGGGTTCACCTGGGGTGGGGTGAAGGGATGGGGGAAAAGGCATACAACTGTAATTAAATAACAATAAATAAATTAAAAAAAAAAATCTTCTTCTAAGAAAGGAGAAGTTGTGTAAAACATGTATCAGGTCAAAAACTGTTTATGGACACCCTGGTGAATGGAGGCATCTCAAGGTATAGCACTTTCTTGTGTGGGACTTAAAATCTGGAGGGAACAAAAGATCCTAATGTTACAGAGCAGAGCAGGGGGTGGTTCACGATAAATTATTACAGAAAGGATTCCCCCTTTCTGTCTCTGGAGGTTCCTTCCCCCACGCCCACCTGCTAGGTTCGCAATGCCCGCCACCAGAGGAAAGACGTCTCTCAATGCCAGAGACTGGTGAAAAGGAAAGGAATTGTTTATTTAAAAGTTACACAAACTTAGAATAATGACCTAATGTCTTCAATAAGATACTAAAGTCCTTTAGAATACCCACAGATGCACAGTCCTTCCCTCTCCCTGTGCCCAGTCTGGGGTACCGTGTCTCAGGAAAAGAAGTAGAAGTCCATGGTTCAGGCTCCCGGCACCATCAGCTGTGTGGCTGCCGCAATCTCCAGTTAATCCAAAGCCATGTGGCACCTTCTCATGGCCCACCAGCAAGAGTCCTTTCTCCCCTTTCTTCCTGGCAAAGTCTCTCCTGCTGCCTAAGCCGAGTGGCAAAAAGAAGCACTCCAAAACCACGTGGTCCTCTCTACTCTCCTTCAGAACCGCGTGGCCCTTTTCCCCACTTCAGAACCACATGGACCTCTATCTATCTACTTGCTTCAGAGCCTCGTGGTTCTCCCATTTACTTCAGAGCCGCGTGGTCTACTCCTTCCTTCAGAGCCGAGTGGTCTCCTCCCCATTTACTTTGGAGCCGCGTGGTCTCCTCTTTTCTACTTCAAAACCTTGTGGTCCTCCCCCTTGTATGGCTGCCGTGCCTAGGTTTAAATCCCAGCACCCATCTTCCTTTGCAGCCCCATTTCTGACTCCTCCTACAGTCAATTACACCTGCCAGCATCCTTGTATTCTTCCAGCTTTACTGGGCTGCCATAGTAAGTCTGGGCAGGTGTGGCCCCATGGCGTGGAGCCAATCATCTCCACGCTCTCACGCAGGCCCTGTAACCAGGGGGAGTTGCTTCCCAGTCCCACCTTGGGTGGAAGTCACTCCCATCTCCCTGGCTCAAAGCAGGGCCATAGCTATTTAACATATCCATGAAACCAGTTAAAGGTTATAGATATGTTAAATGACTGTGCCAGGGGTTAGCTGCAAAGCTCTTGCTACCCAAAACAGCTCTGAATGGCCCTGTTCCATGTGTCCCATCCCCCCTGGCTCAGGCCTGTGGGGGTGAGGACATCCTATATACATTTTTTCTAATATTTCCTGGACACCCCGAGTCCTGGACCCCATTACAAATCCCTTCTTGGGGCCCTCCTCTTGGCTGCACCCTGCTTCACTAATACATATAAAATAATCTTACTGAAATGTGAGACTTTACATGGGACACTAATCAAGACAGCAGTTATATAACTGTATCACTGAAGGTACATAAAGACTTATTCTTTAGTGTTAAGTGCTAACTTTTTGTTGCTATCAAGTAAAGTTAATTTTTGTAGAAACCCTTGGTTCTGTGGTTCTGGCTTCTAGGGATTTGTCTCTTAATTTCTTAAGATACCTATTTAATTTCCATCCTTTTTTTTAAACAAAGGGGCAGTTAGCAGGAGGGAATTGCACTCCATTTCCACACTGAGTGTAAATTCAATACTTCCATTGGATTTCCAGAGCTGGATATTGTTCCTGCCCATCAGCTTGCTCTGCATCTTAAGATTCATCAGGAAAGTCTTTGTTAACTGCCAGATGGTATGTTGACCTAAGGAAATGAGCCGTAAGCTACTGGAAATCCATTGTGCCAAGTGCAACATTTCTAATGAATGTAGAAGGAGAGATCATTGTTTATGGTCCACCTCTTCACCTGCAAGAGTTGCTGAGTTCTAGGATTCGAGGAGGGCTAAGGATGGTGAAGTGACAAAAGACTCAGGAGACCACTAGAAAGTATTTTCCAACTTAATTAGGTAATAAAGATTTTCCAGGAAACTGTACTTCCTTAGATTGAGAAGTTCCTTAATATTGCTGACCTAAGATGTGCAAATAAATATGGGCTTTTGGCTTTATTTTCAAATATATCCGAACCATCATACCATGTTCCCCACTTCAGCCTAGAGCCTAGCCCTCATCATCTCCCCTGAGCCACTAGCAATAGTCTCCTGTTCACTCCCTCTGTTCAGCCATTTCTACTCACAGAAAGCTGATGAATGATTTTAAATTGCAAGTGACATGTGAAACTCTAATGTCAAAAACCCTTTGGTTGCAAACCCTCTACATGCTCTCCTTTTCAGTCAAAGAAACAGCCAAAACCCTGACCATAGCCCACAAGTGCCGACATTATTTCCCCATCCTTTGATGACTCTGCTCTCACTTGCTCAGCTACCACGACCCTGCCTTCCTTGCTATGCTTTAAACGGGGCTCCTGCTCCCTGCAGGGCCTTCAACATACTGTTCCCTCTGTGAGAGCACACTTACCCCAGATATTATACAGATCTGCTCCGCTCCTCACCTCCTTTTCTAAAAAAAAGATTTATTTCTTTATTTTTAGAGAGAAAGGAAGGGAAGGAGAAAGAAAAGGAGAGAAACATCAATGTGTGGTTGCCTCTTGAGCACCCTCCTCCGGTGACCTGGCCCACAAGCCAGGCATGTGCCCTGACTGGTAATCAAACCAGTGACCCTTTGGTTCGCAGGTCTGTGCTCAGTCCACTGAGCCACACCAGCCGGGGCTGCTCCTCACCTCCTTTAGGATTTTGCTCCACGAGGCTTTCTTTAACCACTCTATAAAAAAGTATACCGCTTCTTAACTCTAACAGCCAGTTGCACCTCTGAAATTTATTTTCTCCAGTATTGCCAACAGACATTATTACACAGTTTACTTATTTATGTGCTATCTGCCTACCACTACCAGAATATAAACTATATGAAGATAGGAATTTTTGTCTATTTATTTCTAATTCTGGAAAATAAAAGAGTGAGTGGTACATAGGCAACACTCCATAAATATTTGTTGAATAAATAAATTGTGTAGGAGATTAAAGTCTTTCTAACCCTCACAGATTTGTGAATGACCTTTAAGTTTTGGTAATGACCTTGACCTTGAAGTGTTACCAAAATGTCTGAACTGCCTCCTCCCCTTCAGCCAATGAGATCAGAATAAAGCCATGGCCTAAATTGCTTAACTTGGCTTGACATTTTAGTTCTAACACTATGCTCCCTGTGTTATTATATTTTCCCTAACATTGAAACTGGCCACCCTGTGCTGGTTATAAGCAACATTCTTATAAGAGGCCCAGGCACCAGAATGTGAAAGAGGTGGATGTACACACTCCAAAGTGAATCTAAGTCACTTTCATAGAAGCCCTTGTAGAGTAGTCCAATGGGGTATTAGCAGAAAATCTTTAATTTTTTAATGCTTCGTAATGGGCTTTCCAACATAAAGATCTGCAAACATTTTGTTCACCTTGAGTACAAGACGAAAATACAAAAGAACGTTAGAAAGTAAACGTGGATAGAGAAGCTGGATAATTTGTGTTGCTAGAAGGCAGATAAAAAAATAAATTTTCATTTCATTCTAAGCATTTGTAGACCTTTCAATATACCAGATTAACAGGATAATTGATTTGTTGATTTATATTTTCTATATATAATAGCAAATTGATTCAACACAAAATTCAATGGAACAAGAAAATTAAACAATATTAATTCCTATTTAGGTATTTGTAATCCATGCTGTCTGGTGTGGGAAAAAGGAAGATATGATACAACCTCACACACATGATTGTGAACTGCCTGTCAAAGTGAAAGGATCACATAAGTGATGACAAAAGTAACCCTTATAGAATTTTGTCAGACTTTCATTTTCCCATGAAATGTTATCATATTTATGTTCAATGTAAGGAGAAAAAAATTACTTCCTTCAGGTAAGAAATAATAAATGAGCAATACACTGCATATAGATATGTATATTTATGTATATATATATATATTTGTTTTGTATTTCAGAATCGGAAAGTTAAGTAACAGAAAGTAATGTAGTATATTTTATGTTTAATTAGTACAGGATTATGTTAAATTAGAATAAAATATTTATTTTTATTATTAATGACAATCACTTATTATTAAAAGTAATACCTACATTTTCATGAAAATTTTTGAATTTTTAGTCTTGCTTTTATTACTTATACTCCACTCATAACTGACCTTTCTCTAGCATAACCTCTGATAATATTAACATTGTCCTTTTTAAATCAAAACTAGGACAATAAACAACATCAGAGGTCATCCATTGGTGCTCTACCTATTGTCAGGCACTATGGTGGGTACTCTGCGCACTAAATGACCCAAAATCTTATAAAGCAGATATTTCTATCCTTATTTCATGGATGCAAAGCTTGAGGTTTGAAGATCACAAATATAAAAAAGAGAGTGTAAAGCTGAGAATAAAATCAGAATCTCTATCATTGTTTTCTCTATACCACAGTCACTTCCTCTACATTTTTCATATAGTTTTGAATAAAAACTATCCCACATATACATGGTAACACATATATGTTAGGAAAAATATATGTATTGTTCATTATGTATAAGCCTGTATTCACTGCTTTCATTGTATTATTTCAAAATAGAGAGATGAGTGTCACTACCCCATTTTACAGATGAGAAAACCAAATTAGAAAGAGGGTAAGTGTCAACAGCTTTCAAGGGATTTAATTGAGATGCAAACTCATATCCACCTGGCTCCAAATGGCACACCATGGAAACCACGCAAAAGCTGTCAGAAGTGAGGAATAACACATATACCTAAGAAATAACTATATCATTTTCATTGGTTTAATGCTACCTTTGTCCTGGCTCAGGGAGATGTACTAAAGTTAAAAATATAAGTGAAATTATAATCGTTAGTAATTACTTTGCTAATATTTTATAATCCCTGATTCTGGTCTTATTGATATGTAGAAGTGAGCATTTTTCTTGTTTTTATGACAATTCTTGAATATGTTCCCTACACAAATCATATAAGACTGTCAATTTAACAGAAACATCAAAAATAATTTCCTAATTATTTAATTTAGACTTAATCTAGAGTTTTTCTTCAAATTATGTGAAAGATACATTTACAGAGAAGAATGAGAAAAAAATAAGTTGAAAAGTCAATTGAAAGTGTGTCTGTAAGTTACCTCTATGCATGCTGAAAAGTTCATAATTTGTAGGTTTGAAAAAAAAACCTTCTTATGATACTTCTATATTTTTATATTTCAAATAGAAGAAAGTGTGTTGTTCAAGTCAACTACACATATTCACAATGGTGCATAAGTTCTTCTGAATTGGTGATTCGGGATTCTCAGGGTATATTCCCAGCAGTGGAATCACTGGGTCCAAAGGCAGTTCCATTTTTAGTTTTCTGAGGAAATTTCATACTGTTTTCCACAGTGGCTGCACCAGTCTGCATTCCCACCAACAGTGTACTAGGGTTCCCTTTTCTCCACATCCTTGCCAGCACTTGTTGTTTGTTGATTTATTAATGATAGCCATTCTGACAGGTGTGAGGTGATATCTTATTGTGGTTTTAATTTGCATCTCTCTGATAGCTAGTGATATTGAGCATTTTTCATATGTTTATGGGCCATCTATATGTTCTTCTTCGAGAAGTGTCTGATCAGGTACTTTGCCCATTTTTTAATTGAATTGTTTGTCTTCCTGGTGTGGAGTTGTATGGGTTCTTTATATATTTTGGAGATTAAACCCTTGTCTGATGTATCATTGGCAAATATGTTCTCCCACACATTTGGTTCTCTTTTCATTATGATGGTGACTTCTTTATCTGTGCAGAAGCTTTTTAATTTGATATAGTCCCATTTGTTTATTTTTTCCTTTATTTCCTTTGCCCTAGAAGACATATTGGTAAAAATATTGCTATGTGGGGTATCTGAAATTTTACTGCCTATGTTTTCTGCTAGGTGTTTTATGGTATCATGATTTATGTTTAAGTCTTTTATCTATTTTGAGTTTATTCTGGTGTATAGTGTAATTTTGTTGTCTAATTTCTTTCCTTTTTATTTATTTTTGTGTGTGTACCAGTCCAGTTCTCCCAACACCATTTATTGAAAAGACTATTTTGAATCTTTTGTATGTTCATGCCCCCTGTGTCAAATATTAATTGACCGTAGAAACACAAGTTTATTTCTGGGCTTTCTATTCTGTTTCATTGATCCATGTATCTGTTCTTGTTCTGGTATCAGACTGTTTTAATTACAGAGAGCAGTATTGACAATAGCCAAGTGTTGAAAACAGCCTAAATGCCCATCAGTAGATGAATGAATTAAAAAACTATTGTACATTTACACAATGGAATACTATGCAACACAAAGAATAAAGGAATTCTTAATCTTTGCGATCATATGGATGGAACTGGAGACTATCATGCTAAGTGAAATAAGTCAGTCAGTGAAAGACAAATACCATGTGATCTCACTTATAAGAGGAATATAATGAACAAAATAAACTAACGAGCAAAACAGAACCAGAGACATGGAAACATGGAACAGGCTGGAAGCTGCCAGAGGAATGTGGGGAGGGGTGAGTGGTGAAAATAATGGGAAGGGATTAGTCAAGAACATGTATGAATGACCCATGGACCTGGACAATGATGTGGGGCAGACTGTGGGAGTAAGGGGTGGGCTGGACAGAGGAGGGCAAAGGGGGAAAAACTGGAACAACTCTAACAGAACAAACAAGAATTTTAAAAAGGTAGCCACTTTATCCAAACGCTTTCAGAGTCGTTGAGATGCTGTATTCAATAACCATGTAATGAGAACCTCCGGGTCTCGGTTCCTTCCACATGAGAGGCAGAGCTAAAGTGGCCGTGGGAGTATTCGCTCTGGAATTTCTGACTTATTTAGGATTAAGAGCACACAATTAACATTCTGCAAACACAGCGTTCAGGTTGGGTTCACGTGGAAGCAGGAGTGAATTAGAACTAGCCTCTGAATTTATCTCTTCTGGACTAATACAATGAGGCTGACGTGGATCGAGGGGCTGTGGCTTTGTCTGGATCCCACACAAACTTTGTCTCCTTTGACACAGTCACTCACTTCAACCAAGTCCTGAATAGCTTACTTTCAAGAGAAATAAATGCAGAGAAAAGTAGAAAAAAAAAACAATCAAGGCTTCCCAAAAGGCCATTTTATGATTTCTGCAGGTTTCAAGAGATGAATGAGATCATTTTTTTCTCTCCTCAGAATTTCCATTCACAGACCAAAAATGGAGCTGACTGACCTTTCTCTGTATTATAGCCAGTTCCAAAGGAAAGCTCAAGTGTCACAAATTTTTCTGCATGCACCAAAAATATTAAATAGGAGAAAATTGTTGAATAGATAAAAATGTGTCTGCCATTTTGCAACTTTCTACCAAACAACTTATCTTCAAAACTTCATCAATATTAGTGGAAATTCACAGTCCATTTGAATCTATAGTTCAAATGCATTAATTAGTAAAGCTCTTTTGGGTTTTTTATGTTATAAAACCCAGGACTGACTCACATTTTTATCCATCTTTATTCTGTCTCAACACCCTACCTCTTTGTTTCAATGTATGGCCTTAAAGTGGGAACTTCTCACCTTAGGAATGTTCAACGAAACTACTTTGCCTGTAAAAACTGGGTCTCACTCAATGACTGCTTTTTGTGTGGCCAACAGAGATTATTGTTAGGATTTCCTCCTCAACTTCTAAAGATAGATTCGGAATTTCAGAGAGTAGAAAATGGTGTAGGCATATGTTTACATCAGTGATGGAAATGGAATAACTTACTGAACTATGTCCTTGAGTTTTCAGGTTGTGCCTTCTGATGTCTCTTAAATAAGAGAGGAATTTACAAAATGAAAGGGGGACTAGGTAGGAATTGTAGAAGTTGTGGCAGAACCCAGGAATATTTTTAAGATACATATTAATGTACTATTATATGCTTTATTTTCCACATAAAATACAAGGGAGGATTAAAAATGGAATTTATTTATAAAAAATTGTGCATTTATTCTTACACATTTAAACTTCAGTTGCCTTCCAAGTGCTCTCCATTAGAGGCAATACACCTATCTAGACATTTTTCCACTGCTCAAAACAGTTTTTGAATGCATCGATTTTGATGCATTTTAGTGCTTCAGCCATTTTTTGTTTCACCTCTTCCACATCAGCAAAATGTTTTTGTGTGAGTACTTTTTTCATCCAGGGAAATAAAAAGAAAAAAATATCTTGGGGTGAGATTGGGTGAAAAGGGAGCGTGGGGCATGGAGGTCATGACATTTGTGGTCGAAAAATGCTGAACATCCAGAGCAGGGTGGGCACGTGTGCTTGTAAATCACCTACCATAAAGTGGGCAAATGCATTGAGAGTCTTCAAAAAAAAATTCACTGAAGCCAAGCACAGCCTCTCACAATAACACCTGCTGGTACACTGATATAGATGGGTTCACAGAACACTCATCTAGCAGGAGAAGCATTTGCTACTGGGGGCCCACCCTCTAAAATAAAATTCTGTTTGGGAGGTATCTTCCCTTGTATATATTAAACTAAGTTTTGACTTGGCATGTTTCCCAGCATTGGACTTTGTGTCTGGTTCTTAGAATTCTACAAGTTTAGATTCAGAAAGGCTGCTTTTCCCTGGCCTAGGTAATGGGGAATGCCAAATGGCAAACTAGGCCCTCTGATTTTTATTGAAGCTTGGGTTTTCTCTCAGTAAAGCCTCATTTTTATGTTATAAGCAAAGTAAACTATTGATGGATGATGACTGACTATTTTTGTTCCTGGAATTCTTTTGCTCTTTTGAATTTTGAGTAGTCCTTACTTCTTATATTTTTTCCTCTCCCAGACAGAAAATAATGAAGAGCCAATTCAACCAAAGTGTCACATTTCCACTATTCAAAGCAGTGGAGATATCATCAATAATTTCTACCTTAAGAATGGGAGTTGAGTGGCAGGGAAGTACGGTCTGCTAACAAGGTAACCTAAGGTACAGAACTGAAAGAGTAATAAGCCACAAGCACATCAGGGAACCAATCATAGGTCACAGGACTGGGAGATGACAAGGGGGAGGTGATGTCAACTCCTTTTCCAAGGAGAAAGTTGATGTGTCCTAGTGCTGACAGAAGTGACGATTGGCTGCTGCAGCTGTGGTGCTGTGCTCTCTCCAGGCCCTCACCTGGCTGCATCCTGTCACAGTCCGAGGTTTTGTCACATGTCACAAGGGAGATGGTTAATTGTTCTTAACACTCGGCTTCTAGTTATTGCCACCAGGTTGATTTGTTAGACCTGCTAGTTTGGATTGAGAAACAAGAATGCAGAATGAAGCAAATACTTCAGATCTCTGTAACAGCCCATTTGTTCTCCTTCCTGCGGTACTGCCAACTCTGAAAACTCCCTTTACATCCAACTGCTGGCTTAGTTCCACCACAACCTCCATGACCAATCCTCTTCACTGACAAACCGATGGGTAAATCTTTCCACTTTAGTCGTAGAAATATAACAACCACATGCTCACGATCAGACTGTGCATTCCCTCTGGTTGGAAAGGCTGTTTGTGACACCAGATTAAGACCAGAAGATTGTGAGTTGAGTGTCACGTTACCGTAAAAGTAAATAGATGATTAATTAAAAGATGCTGGCAATTCGCATATGAAATTATTATTATTCAATACTAATAGTGTTTAATAAAGAAAATATATTTAATTGTAAAAGATAATAGAGCATTTAAGGTCAGAGACCCCCAGCTTGCTAATGGAACGTTGACGAGATCTCCTGCATGGAGATTTAGGACCTTAAAGAACTATCCCCACTATTAAAAGATCTTACCAGATGATTATCTTCTTTCTGAAGACAGGCGGACTCTCCTGGGGGAAGACTTGTCATCACAGGGGAAGAAAGGCAGAGTCAGCTTTGAAGTGTTTCTACCCCTAATTGGTAAAAGTGTCCTACAGCAAAACAATCTTTTCGTGAGGGGAAGACCTCACCCAGGCAACTGAATTTCAGAAGACATCATTTATGGCCATTGTTTTATTAAAATGTGAATTATAACTAGCTTTACAGTATTTCACTGATGAGAGTTTTACTTTTGCAAGCTTCTCATTTTACATTTGCTTATAAAGTAATTGCCCTCCATATCCTTTTGAATTTTAAATCTACACACAAATGTAATGATACTTCTATTGGTGTCACCTTTCGAAAAGCTCTAAAAAGCTTATGAATACATCCTGACCTGCCTTTCTCTTACCTCCAATCATCTCACAGACAGAAGGCCATTCAGACTCCTCTCAGAGCACAAGAGAAAGAATAAAGGGTCAGATCACATCACCAAGTCACTTCTGGTCCAAAGGCCATAGATTCCCACACTAGTGACCCACATTTAGGTTTGGGAGTGGGTGTGCTCTTTATCATCATATCAATTTGTTTCAAAGTTATACTTGGGCATATTTTTTTGTCCTTAAGTGATATTTTAAAGTTTACATCTAGAATTCAAACCTGAGACAATATAAAAGTCAATTCTTAAGCAAGTAGAAAATGAAAGTGAAAGTGAAATCTTAGCAAAGTTTATAAAGTAATGAAATTTCCCATGACAACATTTACAAAAATTTACCATCATTACATTTCCAGTCCTCAATTTGTTTCTAATTTTGTATTCTTCCCATTTGTATAATTGGGACAACTATCCAAAGTCAAGTGATTTCTACCAGGAAGCAAAGCAAACTCCAAGAACCCCTGGTTCATTGCTAATGTTCCCAAGAGGCAGCGTTCTGGGAGGAGATGATGTCAGGTAACTGTGCGGTAAGTGAAAAACTCCTTTCTTGTTTACAAAGAGTGAAAAGCTTAGTCATCCACATACCAGTGGCAAATGCAGCAATGCTTTATTACGTCTTTTGACCCTGAAAATAGTTATGCCTTTAACCTTTATTTTATTCTATTCGTGCCTTGTTCCAGCGCAGAAGACAAGTGACTAGTACACAATTACAAGTTCCTTTGCACGCTTCACTTCCAGATTTTTACATTTGAAGCCAACTATTATATTTTTAATTTCTGTCCCATTTTCATCATTGTTAGACAATATGATCTGAATTATTGGCCCAATGTTGCAAGATCAGTAACATCATCTTCATACGTGAAGGAAACTAGATTATTTTTATTAGTTAACCATTAAGCAATAAAAATTTTACCATAAAAAAGAAGATAACCGTTATGGTAGAAAAATTTATATTTGCATGACACCACTTTGAAGCTATCTGTACTGATGAACACTCTATTACAGTTTGTCCTCGCTCATGACAGAGAGCCTTCAAGTAGTTTTGAATGGGAGACACAGGGTTTTTTCCTCCAGCCCCGTACCATTGCTATCTGGATTGGATAATGGCTCATAAAGATAAGTAAATGGATGGATACTGTGGCTGAGTAATTCTCTTCTGTCAGCCCATGGACAAGAATGAAGTTGAGTTTAACCTTTAATTTCCAAGGTCAGAGATAGATTAGATAAATGGGAAACAGCTACTCCTCCCGTATCCTGTTCATGGAATGAAGGAAATGACTAAAATAGTGACCAAAGGAAATTTACTGCTCAAACTTGTCAAGGATTAGGTTCCGCAGTACTTAAAAAAAAAAAAAAAGAAAGAAAGAAAGAAAGAAAGAAATCCCAAAGTCTATTGTAAGAAAGCATTGTATTTTCAAAGATGAATTATGTGATTCTGCAGTTTCTGAAAAACAATTTATTTTCCAATTTGAATTTGTCATTGAGTAAACACAGAATCATATTTATCCAATGGAAACCTGTTATTTGGTTTTCTCAGAGTAAATAGAGTTATTAAAATGCTGCTGACTCATTCACCTGGCTGTTGGGTAACTTGCTGTCTGCAGTTAATAAAAATATACCTCTCCTAACACTGACTTCTAATTTTGTCAAAGATCCATGTTGTTTTAGATGATAAACTGAGAATGCATAGGTGTGATTTGTATAGCTTTTCACATACCCAACATGTCGAATTCCATTAAATGTATGCGCTTGCTTTATTTTTTTAAATAATGATAGATGAAAAAAATAAAGGGAACTATAGTAAAAATTTACTAAATGTGCAAATCTATGAACTTGAAGTTCTTGCAAATTTATAAATCCAATACTAATTCAGGTCTGTTAGGACACCCAAGTCCCACTGATGTCACAAGCTATTCTCCTGAGCAGGGGATGTGGCCTTGCCTTTGCTTCCAGAGCCATGGAGCTGAGAGTGGATCCTCTTTGAAATCATTTCCATATACCGATCTCTATCTATACCTATACATAATCCTGCTACAGCAATGGAAGGGAATTTGAGCCCCATCTCTATTTTTGAGAGGATAATGTACTGATTCTTCTCACTTTTAGAATTTTCTTTATTCCTCCTCCTCCCATATTATTAGCACTGCTCTTCTCTGTATTAGTCCCGCCTCCCTCAGTCATTTTTATTTTCAGCACAAGCCAGTAAGCAGTTCATGAGGCAAGATGCGATAAGGATAATGACTGATAAATCACAATGAATGAAAAAAGTCAGCTTTATTTTCAGTTACCTTTATTTTTAGAAATGAAGAAATATGAGTGGAAAAAGTTCTTTCTGAAGGATGGCAATAAAGTAAGGAGACTGGATTTTTATGTATGGTTCCTCATTTTTATCACTTCAGAGTGTTGACACATAAATAGGTGAGAGATGTCATTTAATGAATTCTTAGCAAAAGCACGGGAAAGTTCCTCATGTTTGGCAATGAAAATAAATTTTGTGAGAAGCCCCTACCTTCCTCCCCTGTTTCACCCACAGTTTATACAAGGCCTGGTGACCAAAGCCGTCCTCCTAGTTGTGTAATCTCTGCAGGGGTGGACAGGTAAGTAGAATATTTATAGACGTGTACATTTTCCATTTTCATTACTTATTTACAAGAAGTTTATGTGGAAGACATTGAGAAATAAATTCACCTTTGTTTGTGAATCCAGTGCAGAACTTTGGGGCTTTCACAGGTTTTTGACTCTAACTCCCCCTATGCCCACTGCCTGGGTGGAAAGAGCTAAGAAGGACCATAGCAAAGACTGAAAATGCCACGTATTGATGGATCAGGGAGTACCTCTATTTAGCAAGTGTGGAATTCGAAATTACAACACTTAGGAGTTCAAACTCTACCACTTGACTCTGTAGTCATTGTCTATTATTTTCTCCTCTCCTTTCTTTTCCTTCCTTATTTCTTCTTCTGATTGAGGCAGAGTTGTCCTGATTCTGGACTATTGATCAAGAGTAGTGGGGGGGCATATCATTTATTTTAAGAATTCTTTGTAGCCACTAGCACAGGTAGTAAACATAAGGTCCTTGGGCCAAATCCAGCCCTCCACCTTGTTTTATCCGACCCGGCAACTTGTGTATACCCCGCGGCAGCGCCAAGCTCCTTGCCCCTAGTTAAGGAGCAGTTACATTTATACAGTCCTAAAATTACATTCGGCCCTCTGAAGGCAACCGAGAGGCTGATGTGGTCCCTGGTGAAAATGAGTTTGACACCCCTGCCTGAAGGGTACTTGGCAGAAACTAACAGGACTCACTGAGGCTACAAATTAAAAAATGCATTCACATTATGAATCCACAGGAAGAGAAATAAAAATACCAACCATCATATAAAAAGATGTTCTACCTCACTCATAATAAGGTGGAAATTAGAGCAGCGTGATAGAATTTTTCACCATTCAGACAGGAAAAGATAAAGTATGCAATGTCAGTCAGTATTGGAGTGGAGGAGAAAATGTTCATAGGCTCAATAACTTGCGGTAACCATCTGGCGTCATCCATCAAAACTTAAAGTGCACATACTTTTGGACCCCCAGTTCCATATCTAATGATTTTTTTCCCTATAGATCTACTAATTTAAGCAGGCAAATATATGATGAATGCAAGTTTAATGCAAGATTTTTATATTGCATTAATACATGTATACATTTTTATATTTTATTTTTTCAATTGAGAAAAACCTTTTTGTTCATCAACAAGAGGCTAGTTGGGTAAATTATGACATAACCACTCAATAGATTTTATAACAGATTTTAATGTGTAGACACACAGTTTTCATTATTTTAATGCATAAGTAAAGGCAAGACACATGCACGCAGAATGAGCATTAAATAAACACAATGTGTATAGTAGTTGCCTCTGTGGCATGACAGTGAAGATCAGGCTCAACTGATTACTTAAATTAAAATAAAATTGGAATAGAGTTAATAGTAATTTATTTCTTCTGGTCGAACTTGGTTTTCTGTATTTTCTTATTTTTAAATTTATTTTGAACTGAATGTGTCATGAAAATTTATTTATACTAATAAACTCATGAATACAGTTTATGTAATATATTCATACTAGACTTTCCTTACATTCACAACAAGTAATGAAAAAGTACACCCAGCAAGAACTTCAGGCCATGCAGCCGGGCTCCTAGAGACAATGGCTTTGCTGACGCCTCAGGGCACTACCTATAACTAGCCCCCAAAGAAAACTGGACTGCTTGTGAAAAGCTCTCTCCAGACACCATGTCATAAAGCTCTGAAAACCTACTTTCTTTACAATACAATCAAAGTTATGTTATGTGCTTACAAAATTCCATACAATTTTCATTTAATGCTTCAGTGTGATTTAGCTACTTGCCTACTAGGGAAAAAACAATTCTTGGGTAAACATTTGTGTTAAATGAGAATCTATTTTTTTCCCTGTTCAGAAAAATAGAATCATCATTAATAAAAATGACATTAGACATTTACATAAGGCTCTTAAGACTCAAGTCAGTGACATGCAATTTGTAAGATTTTTTGGAATCACTTTACCCACTAAAGTCTCCTTGAAAGACTCCTCTGGTGTGTAAGCACTTAGTAGCTTCTGACATTAGCCAGACACTTAGGTCAGAGAATGTAAAGATCCAATATTCTTTTGACCCTACTAAGGTACCCACACTTTATATCACTATGTTTGATATCTGCTTCAGAAAAGACAAGATCTTCCCTGGCTGCGTGGTTCAGTGGACTGAGCACCAGACTGCAAACCAAAGGACCCCTGGTTTGATTCCCAGTCAGGGCACATGCCTGGGTTGTGGGCCAGGTGCCCAATGAGGGGCGTGTGAGAGGCAACCACACATTGATGTTTCTCTCCCTCTCTTTCCCTCTCTCACCTTCTCTCTGAAAATAAATACATAAAATCTTTTAAAAACAAGAAAAGAGAAGATCTCTCTCTATGTGTCTATATATCTATCTATTGACTTATCTATCTATGAGAGACAGAGAGAATGAGACAGAAGCACAGAGAAAAGGAGAGAAAGGGGAGAAAAAAAGAGAAAGAAAGAAAAGGGAATCCAGAGGGAAAGAGAAGAAATTAAAGATATAAAGAGAAGGAAAAAGAAAAATCAATACTCATAAAAAAATGGAGTTATATTGAAAATTTACACTAAGGTTTTTAAAAGATCACTTTGTCTTAGTCATTAATTTTATAGTTGAGATACTGAAACCCACAGGAGTTTCCTTACGATTATGAGTCAGAATGGCATTAACAGTGACAGGAGATCCTAACTTTCTTTTCCTCACCTTTTATTTTATATTATTTATGTTATACACACACTCACACATATAAATAGTTATACATTGAAGAGTAAAATCAAAAGATAAAAATCCAGCCTTGTTTAAACAACACAAGTGGCTAAGGCTCTGAGTGTGTTGATGGGTATAAATTTTATAATTCTGCCCATTAAAACTTGCAACAGATATTTTGGGGGCCTACTATATGTGAACCATGCATTGGTTTCTGGGCATTGGATGGTTAACAAAGGAGATAAGGTCCCCATGTTCATGGTATTCTAGTTGGTAGAGGTAAGATTTCTCTTTCAATAATAACCAGGAAAACCTTTCAAGCATCTTTGTCTCTGTCAACCAAATTCAATTACTGTGTCAAAGCTACAGAACCCCTAGACACGTTGGTTTGTTCACCTGACTTCGCATTGCCTTTCCCATCACTAATCTTTCCTGGACAGACCTGGGTAGAGGACAGATCTACCCTCCTTTAAATTTCCTTTATATATGACTTAAAGTATCAAACATTTTACCTTAGCGTAATACACATTTATTTTATTATATTTAGACTTGTCTAAACCCAAACATTCAGGGAGCAACCGGCAACAAGGGCACACTACCCCCTTCCAGATGGACAAAGCTGTAGGCAGCCAGGGCCTCCTATGGTGCCAGTCTTTCTCTGCTCTAGAAGGCAAAGCAATCTATCTCTAAAATTTTCTGTGTTAATTCTAAATCTGCTTGCTTTGCAGTTGTAGGGAACATTCCATTCTCTCCAGGACTGTGTTGATAAGTGCACTTCATATCCGACTCACTGGAAGCCTAAATATACATCTCTCTGGGTTTGGGTATCTTTAGGGTATTTCCCTCAGAAATGTTAAAGGCTGGTTAAAGCTTTGGGAAAATGGAGGAAGATAAGTTTTTTGGTGACAAAAAACAATTGTGTAGAATGAAAATTTACCAATTTGCCCGGTTGAAAATTTTACTACTATTCTTGCCTCATATTTCTTCAGTTTTTCAGTGTCCACCATTATGTATTTATAGTAACAACTTCTCTTTCAAAATGACTGTACTTTTACATCACTTAAAAACTTAACAAGACTGTTTTCACACCACTGTTGGCCAACCATTTGATTAACAGATTCAACTCAATTCTGTAAAAAAAAAAAATGATCAAGGAGGAATAAGTGGTTTGTTCTGAAGGGTTCAGTGAGGTCATTATTCCCCCAAACCAAGAATACCATTAAGAATAGCAATGAAGCCCTGGTTAGTGTGGCTCAGTTGGTTGGAGCCTCTGCCTGTATGTTGAAAGGTCATGGGTTCGATCCCAGCTCAGGGTACATACCTGGGTTGCAAGTTCGGTCCCCAGTCAGAGCACATGCAAGAAGCAACCAATTGATGTTACTCTTTCATATAGAAGTTTTTCTTTCTCCTTTTCCCTCTCCTTAAACTTAGTGAGCACGTTCTTCAGTGAGGATAAAAAAAAAAAATGTGTGAGGTGAGACAGGGTGTCTTTGCTAGAGTTCTCAGAGTATTACAATCTAGAATATTAAGTCAGGAAATTGCATATGCATGTCAAATTGAAATGTGGGGTCGGGCTTGAGCCTTTTTTTAAAATTAAACATTTTCTTTATTGTTGTTCAATTACAGGTGTCTGCATTTTTTCCCCACCCCTCCACCCTACCCCAGCCAAACCCACCTCCCTCCCCTGCCTCCACCCTCCCCCTTGGTTTTGTCCATGTGTCCTTTATAGTAGTTCCTAAAAACCCCTCTCCCCACTATCCCCTCCCCACTCCCCTGTGGTTATTGTTAGATTGCTCTTAACTTCAATGTCTCTGGTTATATTTTGTTTCCTTTTATCTTTTGTTGATTAGGTTCCAGTAAAAGGTGAGATAATATGGTATTTGTCTCTCGCCACCTGGCTTATTTCACTTAGCATAATGCTCTCCAGTTCCATCCATGCTGTTGCAAAGGGTATAAGCTCCTTCTTTCTCTCTGCTGTGTAGAATTCCATTGTGTAAATGTACCATAGCTTTTTGATCCACTCATTTGCTGATGGGCTCTTAGGTTGCTTCCAGTACTTGGCTATTGTAAATTGTGCTGCTATGAACATTGGGGTGCATAGGTTCTTTTGGACTGGTGATTCAGGGTTCTAAGGGTATAATCCCAGCAGTGAAATTGCTGAGCCTTTAATGTGAAACATATATGTCCAACTCTACTTAGCTGGGTTTTAAATATGACCCCACTATTCATTTTGGTAAATCCTTTCATTTTTTAAAATAGAAAATTATGCCTTTTTACTTAAGCAATGTTATTTACCTCCACAAACATTTTCTTAATATTTTACCAGGAACACAATAGTTCTTTGTTCAATAAGGCATTAAAATTAATGACTCTTACTAATAGCCAAGGAATTTACTGGGAGAAATAGGCAATACACAGACATTCTATGTCTTACCAAGACACAAACTGAGTTGAATGCTAAAAAAGTAGCACATAAATGTTACAGAAGGACAAAAGTGGCAGAAATTAAATTTGGTTAAAAATAGAAAAGATGACTTAAAGAAAACTTATAATTTCAACTAAGAAATGACCTCCAAAGGAAGACATGTCTAAAATTTTAATTAAGTAAAATTGGATCAATTAAAAAGAAAATATTAAAATACCCTTTAATATTTTTAAACTAATTATTTGAAGATTTTACTTTTTCTAACATGCCAAATATTTTTATTCAATAATGTGTGATGGTTTATTTCATGTGTCAACTTGACTGGGTGCCCAGATATCTAGTCAAACATTATTCTGGGTGTGTTTGTGAGGGTGTTTTTGGATGGATTAGCATTTGATTCAGGAGACTCAGTAAAGCAGGCTGCTCTCCCTAATGTAGGTGGGCCTTAGTCAGTCAGCTGAAGGCTGACTAGCACAAAAAGGCTGACCGGAGAGTGAAATGGATCTCCCTATACCTGACTGCTGGAAGTGGACACCAGTGTTCTCCAGCTTCCAGACTGGAATTTACACCTTTGGCTCTCCAGGGTCTCCAGCTTGTTGACTGCAGATCTTGAGGTCTCTCAGAATCCATAATAACATGAGACAAGTGCTTATAGTCTCTCTTACTCTCTCTCAATCTCTCTCTTCTATTGAGTGTGTTTCACTAGAGAACCCTAATTAATACAAATGCATGTATTTAATTTGTAAATAAAAAAGCATATGTTGGGGTTACACAAGACTACTCAACTTTTTGCGCTAACAGAAATATTTTCAAACTGTACTATGCTTGGATTTTAGAAATGGAACCATTTCTTTTTCATTTGAAAAATCAGGAACTGACAGTTAACCACTGCCCACAGATATTATTATTTTTTTTAATTTATTTTTACCTTTGCTTACTCAATTGCTGCCTCTAGTGCCCCACTGGCTGGGACTTAAGGACTTAAATACAAATGACAAATGAAAGATAAATGGTTGAACACACACACCACCACCACCACCACAACAACAACAAACATAAAAACAAATCCGGCTTTTAAACGACATATTTCTCATATAATCAAAGCTCACATGCCTATAAGAATTTCAGACACTGTCTTGTACATGCTCCAACTAATAAAATAATCTCAGTCCACTACAAAATTTCTTACTGTTGTCATGTTTACAGTTAATATCAAAAAATTAATTTTACCATTGTTGCTTACTAAGTATCTGTCAATAAGTTCTGTTTTCAGGAACAGTTAGAAGGGTTATGCTGTTGACACATATCACAGTGGGTGGCAGCAGTTGAGACTTCAGTGTGTAATGCAAGAGATGATATTGTCCCCATTATTGAACCACTTATGGCAATGCTTTAAGTGTAAACATAACAGTCATAAAAGAATTATGTCTAAATAAGAGAAGATATATTTATGCTGTTGGGAAAGAGATGTGATAAAGTATTCTAAGTCAAAACAAAGCAATTTCAGAGAAGTAAGCACTAAAAAGACAGGATATGTTGGGAAACCTGAGTAGTCTGATGTCTATGATACACGATGTTCAAAGGGAGTAGTGGTAAAAAAAAAAAAAGAAAAAAAAAAAGAGGCTCGTAGCTATGGAGGAAATATGGTCATTAGATTTTTATCTGTCTTGGCAAGGGATTGTGACGATATTTTATAGATTATAGTTCTCAGCTTCGGGACGAGGCATCTGTCCAGGCACAGTCATTGATATTCATTGATATTCTGGTGACAAACAATCTTTATCAGGTCCCAGTTTCTCATGCCTACATACTTTCTTCATGACTGTTTCCTTTCTGGTTTAGAACTGAAGCACACAATGAATTATTTTTTTGTTACTTTAATTAATTTTTTTGTTTGTTTTGATTATTTTTAGGCAATGGGACCAGAGAGGGAAGTTGCAGTATACAATCTGCCATCTTGATCAGAAGTCTCTGAAATCATTCTTTACTCAGCAGTTAGTGTCATTTGTTCAGATAATGCCACCTTCTTGTCAAAAGCTCTCCAATGTATCTCTAAATCTTACCTTTTATTCGTGGCTTAACTATACTACAAGAGTTGTTCCCATGCCTTTCTGCTTGATGTTTCTTGTACCTACATGTTCTGGGCTCAGGAAATTTCCACTCCATTAGTTTGCCTTCTGTTTATTAAACACACCAGCCTTTTTTCATCCAGACATGTTACTTTGTTCTTCTACAAATGCTTATCCTGCAGAACTTCACATGACTGGCTACTTTTAATCATTCAGAGGAGTTTTCCCTCATCACTCCATCTAATGTAACACCACTTTGTTCTGCTCTATCAAATCATATTATAATATTCTCCACAGTGCTTAAAATATCTGAAATAATTTATTCATTTATTGTTAGCTCTGTGAGAACAGAGACCATGTATTCTATCCTCATTGACTTGACCACTGGAACATAATCTTGAACAGATGACCTAGTGAATGAGTAATTGGGACGATAGTAAATAAAGATTTAGAGAATAAAAATAAGATGTTATAATTGCAATAGTGCCTAACTAAAGAAAGCATGTATTATTTACTAGAATTCAATCCCAAATAGAGATTTTACAATATTTATTTATAATTTAACCCATTTAAAAATGATTTGTAATAAACCAAGATAGTGGCAGAAAAACAGAAATTGGACATAAAAATTTCAAGAAATTGTCATCAAAACATGTCAACTAATTTAATATAAGGGAAAAACCGTAAATTAGATAAATTTAAAAATTGAGTCCTCAGTCCTGAGTAACAGGGAAGATAATTAAGTCATTAAAAGAAACTGGGAAAATCATAAGGAGGCATGCTTGGATGAGAAAATGCATTTACTACAGAACACATTGAGTGTGATGGCTCTGCAGAACACCCAGGTGGAGATGCACATCGTGTAGTTAAAATTATGGGATTGAGGGTTGGGAACAAGGATTTGGAGACACAGATCTGGGACTCATCCTCGCAGAGATGAAAATTGAAGCCATAGGAGCCCACAAGCTCATGTAGAGCATTTCATCTTTGCTCATCCTAGACGGTCACAGGACCTGTCCCTGGGGAACGCATTTCCATGGGAATTTATAGGCATTTTATATGCATCAGTGAAAAAGACTTTGATTTAAATGAAGAGTTGCTAACCTTTAGACACTGACATGGGGCAGTGATCATTTTTCCCTAGCTATTTCGTGAGTCTGTTGCCATTAATAAATGTTGGCCAAGCCTAGAATGCTGGGAAAGCAGTATGGATTACAGCGTGCTAAGCCTATATTTAAGCAGCATAGATCAAGAATCCAATGGAGAATAAGGAAATATTCATTTTAATGCTAAAGTTCATGTTTATTTTAATAAGCTATTTCTTATTTTTGTGTGAGAAAATGATCTAGTATGATTCAGGTGAATTTTCAACAGAACAGAGACATCCATTAGTCAAGGTTTCTTGTCACCCACAAAGGTAAAGATTCTGTTCACAATGTGTTTGGAAGCAGATTCAGAAAAGCAAATCCCTTCTTTAAAACCATGCATCTGATTATCCCAGTGCCTTGAAATGAGAAGTTTTTCACTTCTCCCAAGGTCTGTTTTGGATTTTAAACATAATATTGTTTGGAAGAAATGAGAAGAAAACCCTAGTAGAACACACACTTTTCAAATGGAATAAAAAAAGTATTGAGGCTCCATTGTTTGTTTTCTCAAAATGATAAGAACTGAGTGTTGCTATTTGTTTTGCCGGAATTTTGGATTAAGTGTTCATCTTTGGCTACTATGTACACTAGTTCTATATGCTGATGTTAGTTGGTCTTCGGACATCTGGCCTTTGTATCTATGACATTTCTTCTATACACAACCTTTTAAACAGTGAACTTTAAAAAAAAGGGGCCCACTCTTTTTGTTAGGATCCATAATCACTCCACAGGAGAAACAGAATTCAGAAATTTAAGTTTTTCTTATAAATTTTAGTTTATGACCTGTTAAATCTGAGCTGTTATGAGTATTTTAAGTCACTGAAACTCCTTTACTACTTAGGAAAATAACTGAAAGTAATTTCAAATTTTATATGCATTAAGGAGAAGATGGCTTTCATAGTCTTGTAGGTATGAACCATATCTGGTATTTAAGATACTTGAGAGCATATTTTTAGGAAAATGAAGGAGAATCATAAATATAACATATTTAGATTTTCCAAGGGATTTTTCTAAAGCATCACACCAGGGGATTAAAGAAGTACAACATCAGAAATAGATCACTAATATGTATCTTAAAGTGCTTTATCAGAGAATACTTGTAAACTTGGAGAAAGTAGTCAAATATTGGTTCCAAAAAAGTTTCAGGCCATTAAAGATGTGCCTTAAGGGTAGTGTTAATGACTTACAAGGAATAGTGAACAATGAGATGTTAAAAATGTGTCTCTTTGACACCTGGTCTACTCACTAAAAATAAAATCTGATCTGGGTTAAATAGGACACAAAATACAATTTTTTGATTATATATTTAAAAAATAATAACAAAAGAAACAAAATGTCGCTGGCATTTTTAATTAATTATTTTTATTTTGAGAAAATTGTAGATTCACAAAAACATCATACTGAGAATCTATGTATGACATACACATTTTTAATAATTCAAATATCTGATAAATAATTATCCAGAATTCACATCAGATGACACTAAAATATTCAAATGAAATTCAATACCAATATGGTACATAATAAAGACAATGTTTCTTTGTGGTCTATTAAAATTAGAATCTAATTGGGGCTGTATGATATAGATTTTAAATGGATTTCTTGCTTTAATTCTGTAATGAAGATCTATAATAGTAGTCCTTCCTTTCCTTGGTAACATCACCCTGATTTCCTTTTGAGGAACTTTTTCTCCTCAGTGTTTTTTTTTTCTGTTAGTGGAACTGCCCATCAAAGTGTCCCCTCAACCACTATAGGCAGAACCCCTAATCAGACTCTTTTGAACAGAATGGCACCGAGATGGTGAATAAAGTCAGAGATCAGACATCTAAGCTGTGACTCATTGATAAAATGGTCAGCCATTTCCAGCTGTCCAGATTCCCAGAGTTCCTATGGCCTGGCCTTACATCAGCCTGTTTGATTTACTAAGTACCAGAATAACCTTTTTGTAAATTCTATTTTTGTCTAAATTATACTAAATTGTTCTTTGTTGATCTCAAACATGGACTAATACTGATAAAAAATCAGTCTGTCTTCCCTTTAATAACTCAATATTTTTATTATATAGGTGATATGTCTTAATGTAGAGAATTTGAAAATGCAAGCAGAGTATACAAGAATAAACAAATGCTCTGGAATTTCACAAATCAGAAATAGCCACTGTTAATCTCATTTGTTCCCTTATGTTTTTATGTATAGATATATGTCTATTTATGTTAAAGAAAATTGAGATTGCAATTTAGTTACCATTTCCTACTTCTTATTTTTGCAACTTGGTTTAAATCATAATAATTTACAAAAATGCTAATTTTAAAATTATTATTACATTTAATTATTGGAACATATTAAACTTATTAAGTTATATCCAATATATTGATACCGGTAGACTTGGCCAGATATCTGGGCAGGGCAAAGGTACCCTGAGGCAAGCAAAAGAGGCTGTGTTCCTTGGGTAAAGGGTAAACAAGCTTGCATTGCCTGAGTAACTAACCTAGTGCAGTGCAGGATAACAGATTTACCTGCCCCAGTCAGAGATGAGGCAGGAGCGGTCCCTGCACAGAGTCTCGAAAGGATGGCAGGGTGATTGATGGAGTGAAGAGCCCTCTTACTCCCTGCTGGAATATGGCAGCAGGGGGAGATACAGCAGGGGAAGATGCAGACCTGCCAGTCTCGCAGGGGAAAAGGATGGGATTAGCTAGGGAGCTGAACCCTTTCGAAGCTCTTGGAAGGTTGGGCTGGGAGATTTAAAAAGAGGGAAGGGAGAAACATGCACCTTCTCCTTTCTTGAAGTTGCTCCTTGAAAGATCTGAGCGTTTGTGGGAGGGCAAGCCCTGTGACCAGATGACCAGAAACCACATGACCAGGCAGTGGTCCTGTGTCCCCCCAGCACAGGAAGTTGGGGTGGTGGCTGGTGGCATGGACTGTGCATGCACAGACTCCAGGAAGATGCCTGAAGCTGGACAAGCTAAGCCACCTGAGTGCTCATGTTGCAAGTGTGCATTTCCCAAAGGATGGTATTTTTAAATGGGAAAAGGAACTCTGGGTACAACCTTGGACTGGTCTGGCAGAGGATGGTGGGGATTTTTTCTGGGTGTCTTAAGGGGATGGGCTCTGAGACAGAAGACTGCCATTCTTCCAAAATTGTGTAGCTTTTGAATAAAAGACTCCTTTCCTTTTACACCAAACCTCTGCCTCTGGAATTTGCCTAGAGAGTGGTGGCAGGCAGCAGAACCTCCATTTCTGTTCAATAACAATACTGCTGGGCATACCAATCTTCATTCTTTTTTTTTTTGCATAAATGTAACTTATTTTTATTATAGACTGCATTATGTTTTTAAATTGTCATGTTGAAGTTTAACCCCGAATACTTCAGGATGTCACTTAATTTGAAGATAAGGCAATTAAGTAAATTAAAATGAAGTCATTAGGGTGGGCCTTAATCCAATATGACTGGTGTCCTAATAAGAACAGGAAATTCGAACACACTGAGAAACATCAGCAATGTTTGTGCTCAGAGGAAGCACTATGTGAAAACAAAGGGAAAAGGGGGCCACTTGCAAGCCAAGGAGAGAAGCCTCAGAAAGAACAAAACCATGCAACACTCTGATCTTGGACTTCTAGCCTCTGGAACTGTGAGAAAATAAATTTCTGTTGTTTAAACTACCCAGAATTTGTGGTATTTTGTTATGGCAGCCCTAGTAAATTAATACAACATTTGTGTACAAAATGAGTCCTTAGTGCTGGACTAACTCATCACACCTACAAATGGTGAAAACTTAAAGCATACATGATATTCAAGGGTGGTCCAGGTACAGCCCTTTTCAATCACTTTCCTTACCCTTTATGTCTTAAAACGGCCATCCTGTCCTCAGACCAAGTAGGTATTCTGATTCCTCTTTCTATTTAAACCTAATAATTGGTCACGTGTTGCTGAAGTTATCTTCACTGCGGCCCCTGAATCCGAACTTCCTTTTCAGTGCAGCAGACACACAATGCCTTTGGTAGTCAACACCTCTCAACTAAAATAATGTCACAACCCTACAAGGTTCTCTGAGACAATGCCTACCTCTGTCCCTTTAAATTCAAAGAAATCTTCCTCAAGCGTAATTGTGAGTATATTATTAGTGTACTCAAAATTGTGGTTTTTGCTAGTTATTCTTTTCCATGAAAATACTAATAAATGAGTTTTAGAGAAAATCTGGAAACATAAAAAATTAAGAAAAACTACACAGTAAAAAATAGACAACAAAATGCCACATGCAGAGTTAAACAGTAGTAACACTTCATGTTTTTCTTCCTCAACGTTTTATTTTTTGTGTATGTGATTGTGACCATGGCAAGACAGCTTGTACAATGCTTTTAACATAAAATTGTGTGTCAGAGCAGTAAAAACAATGTGAAGAAAATTAGAGAAATATTGAAAAACTGCAAGGACAAGAAGGAAAAAACACCAAGAATTCTGCTCTGCAAGAAAAATAAACAATAAATACTAACACATTTTAATGCATCCTTAGAAATCTTTACTCTGAGTTCTTACAGAATGTATATTTGAGGTAATACATACAAATTTTAACTAGAATAAAATAGAAATAGTACTAATTCCTCGCTGAATAAAAATAAACTAGAAGGGTTTAATTGACAAATAGTATCTATCCCTGCATTATTTTTTAGCCACCACCAGTTACATAGAAACACACAAACAAAAATGCTTTGAAGGTTCAGTACAATTTTTCAACAGTACTGAAAATCATTATGGAGTTTCTTAGTCATACAAATGGCCATTGCTTTTTTTTTCAAAGTTTATTCTTAAAGAAAGGGAAAGATTTGTTTATAACCCCCCAATTGTATCCTAAAAGTATAAATAATGATACTTGGTGGGGAAAAGCTGAACCACAGTAAAAACAGTAATTAAATGTTTTCAAATATAGTACAAATTCTTTGTCAATTACAAGATAAAGGGATTTTATCTTAATAATAGTGAATTGAGTAATTAGAACCAAGAGCTGGAGGAAATGTTAAATAAAAGTAACAACAAAAAACCCTGAACCAGACAAGTAAAAAACGAGCAATATAGTTACATTTGACCACTCAAAATCTAGGTGCTTTACCCAAACCAAACCTAGAAGAAAAGGAAGCTGGAGAGGGGAAGCCTAGAATGCAAATCACTTTTGCCCCAAGGTTGTTTGTCCAATGGGCATGGTAGTGGTGAAACTGAACTGTGCTAGCAGCGCATTAGGGTTCTGGAGGGAAAAAGAAAGAAAGCAAGTCTGAGCTCACCAAGGTAAGGATTTTATAGCCTTCCATACAATCACTTTGAAATTAGACCCCACAGGGCTGTACCTTCACAGTAAGAGTGAACCAGAAGTAAACCAGCCTTTGTTCCATGTCTCTTGGGTCATTTGGTAACCACAAAATGGAATTCAAACATAAGTTGATCCTGGATTGGTACTCTCCCAAAGGCCTGGCAGAAGTCACAGAGATCCTCTCTGGAGGTATGTATAATCACCTTGAGTCTCAAATTATTCCTCCTCCAAATAATTTTCCAAATAATTTGCTATCGAGGGTAACAAAATACAATGGGAAACGAGGTGTTCACTGTCAGTGAGAACCAAAGAAACGGGCAATGGAAATAAACTCACAAGCACTTCAGCTATTGAAATTATCTAACACAGAACATAGGACAACTATGCTTCTTATCTATTTTTACATAAAAGAGCTAGAAAATGTTTGCAGGGTACAAGAAATTAAAAAGGTGACATAGCAAATCTGACAAAGGACTAACTAAAACTTGTAGACTTGAAAAAAGACGATACCTGCAATTAAAATCTCAGTGGACAAAGTTAAATTTAGATAAATTTACACAAGCACACTAATGAAATTTAGATAAACACAGTCGAAGATAGAATTAGTGAACTGCAAGTAAAATTTGAGAGATTAGCAAGAATGCAGTTAAGATGGGTAAAAACCATAAAAACAAAACAAAGAGTATAAAAGTTGTAGGTTTTTAAAAAGGAAAAAGCTAGCATACATGGAATTGGAATCCGACAGGGAGAGGTGAGGAAGAATGGGACAGAAACAATATTTACCAAATAATAAATTTACCAAAGCTGAGAAATTTCCAGATGTTATGGACAACACCTCCAAAAGGTACAAAAACAAAAAACAACCAAACAAGCCTCAAGAAAGATAGTAAAAACAAAATTTTAATTAGAATGTAGTATCTGAACACAGTATAACTGCATAACATTATTATGCTCCACATGCTATATGCTCAGGAAAAGTATATATGAGAAAGAGTCTGGCATAAGGCCCAAAGTTAATATCAAGTGCTGTCTTGACATCTGAAACTTGGAAGGCTTCTAAGGACATAACCTCAAGTTCACCTTCCCATTGTGCCCTCGTAGATAACAACCTCCAGCCAAACAACCCCTTATCACTGGAACCAGGCACGGTGCCTGCTAATCTGGGAGTACTGGGCTTCAGTTCTCTGCCAGCCTGTGCAATGATACAAACTAGCCAACTGCATCCTTCCACAGGAATCCGAGGGCACCCCATGCTCTCGCTACTACCAAATCCGCCTTCTAGGGCCCCTGCCTGTTCATTGTTGAGTGCAAACCCTGTGAGGCTCATGAAGGCATATGGTGTTCTCCCCACCCAACGTGTGAGTACATGTGACTGAAACCTACTGTTGATCTCTCTGTCCAGGTGCCAGGTGTTCAGCCAGCCCTATAATCCTAGGGCAAGAATCCCTCCTTCAGCAACAGGATGTATGAGAGTCAATCAACATAGTAAGCTTGCATGGTTTCCTTATTGCTGTGTTCCTAACACCTCATATAATGCCTGGCATATCATATGTTCAAAAAACTTTTTTTTTAATTTTTTTAAATTTTTATTGTTATTCAACTACAGTTGTGTGGCTTTTATCCCCATCCCTCCACCCCACCCCAGCCAAACCCCCTCCCTCCCCCACCTCCACCCTCCCCCTTGATTTTGTCCATGTGTCCTTTATAGTAGTTCCTGTAATCCCCTTTTCTCACCAGCCTGTGAACCACAGGGTCGCTGGTTCGGTTCCCAGTCAGGGCACATGCCTGGGTTGCTGGCCAGGATCCCAGTGGGGGAGCCTGAGAGGCAACCACATATTGATGTTTCTCTCCCTCTCTTTCCCCCTCCCTTCCCCTCTCTCTAAAAATAAATAAAATTAAAAAAAAATAAAGCATAAACACCACACCTAAAGGAAAACTTTAAAAAAAAACAATAAACACTTTTTAAATAAAAAAGAAAAACTAAATGAGTATCTACTTATCAAAGTGTAACCAAATAGAATAACTTAGCCTTGGTCCACAGTGAATAGAAAGAGCTTTCAGCTTTTCTAACTAACATCTTTATATTTTTTAGATTTTAAATTATTTATTTCTTGTTCGGTTAAAGACAATGCATGTATCCAATCTGCCAGAGATTGTTGGTTTCCTACTTGCGTCTTACCATGCCTGCCCACCAATCTTTTTTTACAGAAACGTAATTTCATTCAGGCATTCACCTTTCTTGGTTTAAGTAAATTGTGGTAATCATATTTCTCTTAAAATAATAGGTTTATAGAAAGAGAATAAAATGCACCTGGCCTGATTTCAGTCAACCAAGTGTGGAAGTATGCTGAAGAGCTTACTTCCTGAAGAGACGATTCTGTGCCCATACTAGATTCGTGGGGAGCAATCTCTTGTCATCTTTACCTAGTACGCCAATCTTGCATCTCACATGGAAATTAGGCTAAGAATAAAACAGGATGGCAGGAGACAAAGGAAAAGGATTTGAGTTCTTGATGTTACTGAGGCACTGAATTATCCAATCCAAGATTCACAATACTTCTGCATATTTTAGTACTTTGCTGTGCATGCCACTGTGAGATTTTGTTGTTGCTGCAGTTGTTGTTGACAAAAGCATCCAAGTAATAATACATGTGATTTACAGGTTACATTTTATAATATTTTAAATATGTTGGACAGTATAGTCAGCCCCTTTTATCTGTGGGTTCTGTATTCACACATCCAATCCATCGCAGAGTACAAAATTGTTTTAAATGTTATTTTGATGTAACCTATGAAGCTAGGACTACAGTGGTTGCATCCATACTGAACACATACAAACTTATGTTCTTGCCACAATGCCCTACATAATACAGTATAATAATAATTATACTTTCAGTATATTTACATTGCATTAGGTATTATAAGTAATACAGAGATTATTTCAAGTATACAGGAGGGTGTGTGTAGGGCATATGCAAGTACTACACCATTTTATAAGAGGGACTTGAGCATCACTGGATTTTGGTATTCTTGGGGGGTCCTGGAACCAATTTTCCACAGATACCAAGGGGCAGCTATATACAGAAGATAATGGTGTTAGACTAAGTAGACAAGAGCACTCTAAAAAGACCCCAGACTCTGATGCTGTTTCATTGTCCTCTGATACATATCTTAGAATTCTAAGATCAGTCAGATTTCCATTCAATTGTGGGTAAATAGAATCTTTTTCTCTTCTTAAGGGCTTGTAGATTGTATTTGTCTTTTTTATTTTAAAAAATTGCTCGAATATTTTAGTTGGATTCTATTTCCAAATGTGTCTCTTGGAATTCATTTAGCCCTTTAAAATTGTGTATTATGCAAGTTTTAATTATTTTAAAGTCAAGATAATTTTTACTTTTATTTTGTCTTTGCTTATTACTCTGTCACAATTTTTCTAATGTCAATGAATGCCAGCAATTACTAAGTTAAAGTTTTAATCTCTATTCCTGTGTCCACTGTATTAGAGAACAGTGGTGTCCTTCCCAGGTTCCCATTACTAGATCTTGCACCCATTTCCCAGATGCTAGGAGTAGTGACGGCTAATTGCGAACAGCTGCCTCCTTCTCCTCAGATCACTCATGCATGGCTCATCCAAGAAGGCATAGGATCTTATTTGAGAGTACAGAAAAACCAGTCCCCTTGCCTTAAAGTAGGATATACACCATTTACCTTCCAAGGTTCCCTGTGGGATACACTGAACTTAGTCTGACCTAGCCTTTTTGTCTGACTGTTTCCTTCACTTTATTTTGCTGTACACATCTCTTCTTTCATAAGTCATATTGAATTGGTGCCCAATTTGCCTCAGCATGACCTTGTATTAACTAACTACATCTATAAGCACCCTGTTAAGGTTGTTGCAAATAAGGTCACATTTAGAGGTTAATGGGGTTAAGGCTTCAACATATGCCTGTTTTGGGGGGGACACAATTAAACATAGTAACAGAGATCCATCTAAGTGTGATTATTTTGACCTACAATTTGTATTGTTTTTCTCTCCACATTGTTTAGCTTTTTGACACTTTAAAATACTGAAGATTGAAAATCTGCAATTCATTATATATACAATATTTGCTAATATTATTCTTAAAGTTAATCCTCTTTCTGTCCCTACCTTTGGTGATTTGTTGGGGGGGCTATATCTTCTAAGTGCAAATTAAACACCACCAGTTTGCCTTTCATTTATTTCCCCCGATGGGTCCCCCTTCCAATAAATAGATGCAAACAGTATTAGTGAGGAAATACAATGAAACACGGAAGAAGAAATTCTTCAAAAGATCTTTGAAAAAAATGCATATATAAGATTATTTTCAAGTTGTTGAAAGCATGTTTTTAAACATGAGGAGCGGATGGAGGTAGTAATAGCTGTTTTCAGGTAGGTTGACCAGATGTTTCCAGAAGAAAACAAGTCTTCTAATTATTGTGTTTTTTAATCGAGATCTGCTTTATGACTATTGAGTAGTTTTCTTCCCATTTTCCAATGAAAAATTGACCCTTAGACCCCATTTTTGGCATCACTATGACCTTTCATTTTTTCCTTTATACCTGCAAATGTCTATATGTTGTACTTAGACAAATTCTTTTTGAAACCAGAAGCATTTTAAATTTAAATGACAACCTCTTGCTTATCAAATTAAATCACAGTTCCTTAAGCAGTGTGTGATGAAAGACACTTCCTGGCACGGCTGCAAACTCCTTTTCTCCTCATGGTATCTAATATCACTATGTTAATCTGACAGGAGAACCTACCTCTGGAACCAAAGGCATAGGAATCTTGAATAATTCATAACATTTTTCACACACTGAGAAAAGTTTTTTACATACATTATTTAAATTAATTTCCAAACCAACCTAATGAGAAAAGTATTATCCTCATTAAACAGAAAATGATACTGAGCACCAAAAAATCAAGTCATTTGTTAGGGGTCATTAAGCCATTAATTAATGAGACTGAATTTTACCCTTGGCTTTGTTAGATTCCAAAGGCCATGTTATTAACCACAAATTATATTTTCTCTATTTCAGGAAACTAAAGGAACATGATAATTTATACTCTAAACAAGCTAGCTTTGCTAGTCTTAAGTTCTGTTTTGTGGAAAGGCAGTGTGTTTTTTCCTGTTGCCACAACAGGAAATTACCACAAAAAAGTAGCTTAAAAAAACACAAATACACTCTTCATGCATATAGCTCAAGAGGTCAGAACCTGAAATGGATGCCACTGGCCCCAAATCACAGTGACAGGAAGGCTGCATTCCTCTTGAAGAATCTAGGGTAGAATTCATCTATCTCCTTGCCTATCCCCAGCTTCTAGAAGCCACTTGGATTCCTTGACTTGTGGCTGCATTCCATTGTCCAGCCCAGCAATGACCAGTCACGTCTTTCTAGTGCTGTGTCAGTCTGACACCAACTTTCCTTCCTTCTTTCACTTGTAAGGACCTTTGTGATTACATCAGTCTCACCTGAATAATCTAGGATAATCTTCCCATTTTGTGGCCAGATGATTAGAAACCTTACTCCCATATAGTTAACCTTAACTATCCCATGTCATGCAACAAAACACATCGACCAATTCCAAAGATGAGGAGAGAGATGTCATTAGGGGACCATTATTCTGACCACCACAGGCAGGATAAGTGTATGATTCACAATGGTGGTGTTCAGCGCTAGGCATTATGACAGGCCCTGAGCTGGTTTAGAGTAGAATTCTTCCAGCAAACATAGAAGTGTGAGAAAAAGAGATCCAGTTCCTAGTTGAAAAGTCCAGCAAAAATTATATAAGGTGTCTGATTCCCAGACAACTTAATCAGAATTCAGAGCAGGACTCTCGACTTGGTAGTAGAGGTGAATTACAACTCAAGAAACCAAGACAAAGTCCTGTTATAGGATCAAGTCAAGGACATGAGAGAAGGCTGCTCCAGAAAACTTAATAATTTCACAGGAGCCCACAGCTCATTCCAAGCAGTGGGGCTTAGGAAATAAGATCAATTCCCTACCCCACCTCCTGCTAGAAATAGTACTTTTAATATTTGCTCACATTTAGTCAGGATAATCTCAGGAAATAAGTGGTATGGAGCCTTTGGAAGGGAGCATTAATGCCTATAGCTGACAAAGGGCAAGAGCTGACATTTTCTTCGATTTAGAATGCTATCTTTCCTTCAAAGTCAACTGCAAATGTCACATCTATCTTGACGTCTGCCCTAATTTCTCATTAAGAATCACCTCTGCTGCTTGTATTGCGAAAATACTGCCTGCGTACATGCCTACAGCACTCCCTATCTTTTCCCATCACACTGGTTATTTGTGAATGCATATACCATTTAGCTTATGGTATGCATTAGTTTCTTAGACCTGCCTAGGAAACATACCATAACTAGATTGTTTAAGACAGCAGTAACTTATTCTCTCAGAGTTATGGAGGCTAGAAGTATAAAATTAAGAAGTTGCCAGGGAAATATTCTCTACAAAGTCTAGGAGAGAATATTTCTCTTTCAGCTTCTGGTAGTCCCAGGCATTCTCTGCTATGTGGCAGCATAACTCCAGTCTCCGCCCCTGTGTTCACATGACTGTCTTCCATGTATGTGTATCTGCATTCAAATTTTTCTCTTCTGATACTGACACAGTCGTATTGGATTGGATGGGACTGAGAACATAGCAGAAACACATATACATACATACATATTGGCAGTGTACCATAATAGATTATTTATATATTTACCAACATTTTAGTTAAGAAGTGTTTCAGAAATAAACAGCTTCATATTCTAATAACATTTATCAAATAACATTAAATGAAGAATGCATCTAAGTCATCTTTTCATTAGCAGACTATAAATTCTGTAGTTATTATTAAATGCTTTGTATGCAATGTCTTGCACATGGTAAGGCCATCAATGTATGCTTCCTAGACATGCTTTACCCTGAAAAGGGATTTTATAAATGTAAAATTTTAAATAAAGGAACTTCTAGTTTATCAGATGCAGGTATACATGTATCATAGATTACATACATTTATTGTAGGACATTTTGTCTATGCAAATAATAAAGATGCCAGATTTATCTATTACATTAAACTGCTTGGGAAAAAGTAGGTTTCCAGCAATAATTAAGAAATGACTCCTCTACTAAAATGTGTAGAATTCTCCCTTCAATTACTAGTTTATTTTTTAAAAGAGAACACTAATCCTGAAAATTAAAGTTTTTCCTTATCATTTTTATTTGAAAAGATTGCCATAATTACTTACAAACACACACACAAAAGGAATATATAAAATATTTTGTATAGTATCTTCATTGAGTATTTTCCCTTCATACACTAGGATCATAGCCACATTACCTACCATTTGTTCTATATTTTACTTATTTATTTATTTGCCTATTTGTTTACCAAGATCTGGGCACAACTGAACCGTCACTAGTTCTGCTAGTCTCTGCTAGCCCTGGAGAAAGTGAAGAGACATTGACCAGAGACATTTTGGGGTTGTAGAGGTGACAGTTTAGTAAAACAGAACCCAAGTGGCTGGTTAGCAAGGCAGCCAACCTAGCTCTGAATTGAGGATGTTTTCTTTACCTTATATTTTGCAACTTTTCCTGCTTCATTTGCTTTTGGTTAGAATATTTGCTTTACCTTTGCCAACTTCCTGTCATTTTTGGTATAAATTGGTGCGTAAAAGATGTGATTACACGAATGCCTGTCACTCCCACAGTGTCGGCTCCCCGTGAAGCAAGCAGCCCTTTCACAGTTGAGTGGCATGGGAGAATAAATGGTTATTTTGCCTTGGCACACATGGCTACATCATGACCTTCCAAGTCAAATTCTCACCAGACAATTACAGGATTCTCATAATACTCCTTAAGTCCCTTCTTTGGCAGACATCTCACGGATTATGGCATTTTGCATATCAAAAGTAAAAACAGAAAAAATGTAGGGAGGACAGGAACAATAATAGCAAATGGGTGATGCCAGTTAGTGTAGGAGATGAACGAGATGACCAAAACAACGGTGGGGAAGTGTATTTAAAATAAAATGGTAAAAAGCTGCCACCGCAGCCCTCTGAGTTATATTGATACAGGCTTAACGTTGGTAAAGTAAGGCTATGGCGTTGAATTGAGGGGATGATTGTTCTCATTGGACCCTGGCTAGACTAGACACAGTCTAGACAGTTATGACTGCCACATAGCCAGGAGGAGGGAACAAGGATTGTATGCCGAAGAGGAACAAACCAATGCTGGAAATCCCAGGCACCTGGGGTAGAGTGGAGAGGGAAGAAATCTCAGGTTCTCAATAGGAGGTCAGAGATTTAGATTGGTGGTAAACAGGACGATGATTTATTAAATTGGAAAAAGTGTCTCTGCAAAACACTTTTTTAATACAAGTCACAGAAGCAATTGTGCTGCATAGATAAAAATATTTAATAACTATTATTATGTATTTACATCTGTCAGTATCTATTTAAAAGTTTATTTAACATATGATATTTAAACTACTGTTTTTTCCTCTGGCAAATTATGGAGCAAAACTCATGTGTATTTATTTTCTTAGTACTTAACAAATTGGGAATGACTTTATACTCTTGGTCCAATTCTTAGTGATTACAGAATACATTCTCAAAAAAAAATTGATTCTGATGGTAAGTTACTAAAGTAACTGTTCATCAACTATGTTTGGGTTTCTATAGACACCATGACATTTTCAAAGTCAAGCAAATGTCCGAGCGGGCAGATATTTGATATATTGGCCTTATCTCCTGGACAAAGTGGTTGGGCTATTTAAGTTGCACATCTTACGGGACATTTCAAAGGAGCCTTTGGCAGAAAATAAAGCAGTTGATTTTATTTGTGTACTATGTGGACAGCTTAGGGAGGACCGTACTTACATAACTACCTGTTATGATTATATTAGAGTCTCCTGAGACAGAAATATTTCAAATCACATAAACTATACCAGACATTAGCAATTTCCAACAATTGATGATGAAATGACTATAACGTGTCATTCTACTTCTTCTCTTTATTCCTTTCAACAAACATTTGCTGAGTATATAATAAATACCAGATACTTTGATAGACACTAGATATCACAAAAAGAATTACAAAACAAAATCACTACCCTTGAACAGCTTACAAGCACATGGAGAACAAGATATGGTACTTGAGGGACAGAAAGTGTTCAAGTGCTCAGAGTGCTAGGGGCAGGTGTCTTCTGCCCGAGGAGAGGGAGGAGAAGTATTTATTAAAGGCTTTCAAAAGACCCCACCTGAAATATGGATACAGGGAAAAGGAGGGGCTTGCATTGCAAACAAGGGAGATAAAAAGTGTTATGTGTGGAGGGATAAACAAGGGAAAACTGCAAAGCAAGAGAAATCTTGTGTTCAGAAACCCAAAGGCATTAGCATTGCTGAAAAGAAGAATGAAAGGGGGTAGAAAAGAAAGTGATAAGGTCAGAGAGAGAAGCAGTGGTCAGATCACAATGGAACTTGGATGTTTTGCTGAGAAATTTAGAATTTTCTTGAAGGACACAGATAAGACATAATGAAAGATTTTAAAGCAAAGTAGTGGCACAGTAGCATAGTGCTTGAGTTGTCTTTCTCCCTCAGAACCATCAATCTCTGTTTGCAGGAAACTGCATCCCTTCTGTGCTACAGGACTCTGCCCACCCCCCTCCAATCCCACTGTAACTCAATGTACCACGAGTGTTGCCTTATCAAACTTGAGACAGTCGTGTTGTCTCTGTTAGGGATTTGACATTCCAACTGAGAAACTATGTTCTATGTAAGCTGAAACATGGAAGCTGTGGGGTGGTCATATGCTTGGAAAAGCAGAGAAAGGATATATAGACAATTAATCAAATGGCAGAATTGCCAGTAAGAAAATAAAGCTCGTGGTCATGCCCAACTTGTGAATGCCAGTCTAGAAGATAAAATGGACATAGAAAGTATCAAGGATGTCAGTAGCATTTGGGCTGTAACTGTGAGCCAAAATTCAGCAATTGCTACAGTCAACTCATAGCCTCCAAAAACAATCTTGTAGTAGAATTTGGCACAGTTGCATATACACAGCAATGGAAGTCAAGAGCTCTGAGATATGAGAACACGAGGGGACATAAAAAAGGAGTATAGTGTACACATCAGAAGAATCATATTCTTTTTAAAGCCAAGTACTGCAGAGAATAAATTATGAAAAGGATACATATGTAAAAGAATTTGCCCTGGAATGAGGGCTTCAGAGGGCACAGAGGAAAAATTGGGGGAAAGGGCAGAAACAAACATTTGGGTTAGGGATTGAAAGCACAATACACTGAATTGTTCTGGGAGCCATCTCACCTTGTGTAACGAGAAAAAGAGGTCGAGCATCCGAGTTGCGTACAAACTGCACCTAAGGTGACAAGAAAGTTTAAATGACTGCAAAGTATTTACAGGCAAACGTTGACCTTAGATGTTATATTTCAATGTGGGAAAACTTGTCTCAATGTATGAAAAGCTGTGGAGCCAATAAAAGTTCAGTCACCTTATGAATAGGTCTACAGAGCAAATTAATAAATGGGAATTATGTCTCTAACAGTCTTGAAAAAGACGGACTGTTCTAGAGTAGCCTTAGGTCTGGTGAGAGGCAGAAATGTGGACCGAAAATCAGGCTTGTGCTGATGTGATGCTGAGCCCCACTTGGACTCATTATTTTTTCTCTTTTGAAGAATAAATTAGATCTAGGGATACATACAAGTAACAGATACTAGATTCCTTCTAAAATAGTGGATTCTGTCTGATCTATCTAAACATTAACAGTGTGGTTGTTCAAAAGCCCCTGTGCAAACATAAGGCGAGAATAACTGTCATTTTCAGAATGCTATCTCTACTAAGACTGTGCAGTGTTTATAACATGATTTTATTCAATTCTAACACAGCTAGGAGAGTGGTGTGGTTAGCCCATTTCATCGACTGGAAATCGAGGACTGAGGGATGATATAACTTTTTTTTAATTAATTAATTTATTTTTATTCAGTTACAATTGTCTGCATTTTCTCCCCTTCCCTCCGCCCCACCCCAGCCAGTCCCACCTCCCTCCCCCACCTCTACCTTCCCCCTTGATTTTGTCCTTGTGTCCTTTATAGTAGCTCCTATAGACCCTTCTCCCCAGGAGGGACAAATACCATATGATCTCACCTTTAACTGGAACATAATCAACAAAAGAATAAAGCAAACAAAATATAACCAGAGACATTGAAATTAAGAACATTGTAACAAGGATGATATAACTTACCCACCCAGGCTCTCGCTGTCAGTGAGAGGCAGAGCTGAGCGGTTTTCAAAACCCATGACGGCTTTGCAGAATTACCAATAAATCCGTAAGACGAGTTTCTTTTTAAATCCTACATGCACTTAAACTAAATGTATTGGATGATTTAACATTAGCCTTCCAGAGGCTGTTCTGCATTCCAGACCCTATATTTAAAATTTTAAGCTAAAATTATAGTTTTAGTACATTTTAGTAAACTTGCATGTAGTTTTAAGGGGCCTGGCCTGGGATAGAAGACGTGGTCCTGTGTGTCTAAATAGCCAGTTTCCTACAGATGAGGTTAACTGGATGAAAAATCAACTCCTTTTTCCAATTTAAATAATAAAAATATGTTAAAATCTTTATGTTAACTGCAACATTCTATTTAACATTGAAATAAAATTTATATGAATGTCTTAAGAAATACGGTATAAGTAAAATAGATTATATTTCATGTTTCCACCTGTGTTTCACCTCTTTTTAATTTAATTATGGTCTCAAACAGAACACTATTATGTCAACCTGAAAATTTTCCTTAAGGTTAAAATTTATCTAGGACATTAAATGTTCAAGTTTTAAATTGGATTTTCTGTCAAACAGGTATCAAAACCTTGGAGATGTTCTCATTAACAATTTATTTTCTCTTTAACCCTAAATATTTAACCATTCCTAATATAAGCAGAAAAGTAAAGGACCTAATTGACTTTTTTAGAATTACTTTTAGCTTTTTAATTCTTTTACATTTTTCGTGACTTTTTACTGGAGAGAGAAAAAAATTGCAATATGATTATGCAGAATGCTTAAAATATAGTTTTTTCTCTGTTAAAGGTAGCTCTTTCGGACAGTTTCTAAGATCGTTCAAATATCTATGATGTTTCCTCTCCATCCATCTTCAGCTGTTTTCTTTATTGCCTTCTGCCCGGCTGAAGTAATTTTATTTCAACATCTCTGACAGAGTGTTCGTTCTTACAGAAGTCCCATTTTTCTCAGGCTATTACAAGACCTAACTTTTTAAAATATTGAAGCAAAATGTCAACTTTTTCCAAGTAGTTGTTCAATAACATAATTTGCCACAGTGTCTAATAAATTCCTTATAAATACACAATTGTAAAATCAAAATCTCAATGGCTGCTATTGTTCTTAAAGTATGTAAATTGGTTTTGTTTGCTAACATGAACTTTCCATCCTTAATCTCTTGGAAACTGTACTCTTCACATTGCAAAGATTTTCATATATCTTCCATGGACAACTGAGAATGTCCTGGTAACTTGTGTGGAATCTCGTGCTCTTTTCTCATTTACTGTAATAGTGGATATTATGCCTAAAAGAATCGTACTTGTTTCCATGAGTTAAAACTATTTTAAAAATCTAAATGATCCTCATATTATATTATTAAATCCATTCTCAATATTTTTAGCATCTCTTCTCTTCTCCCTTACTTTTTGCTCTTAAGCTCCTGATTTTAATTCTAAATATCCTGTCTTTCATATCCTATAAAACAGATAAGTGGTGAATTACATAAGTCTTTTCCTTTTTATATAGATAAATATAGAGTAAATATGTTTGTTCTCAAATAGCCATATTTAAATCTTAACACCCAACATAGTATTTAAATCTTAACACCCCTTAATGCATATACAAAATAGTGGGGGCATGTTCCTGTCACATATCAAAAAATAAGGTTTAAAAAAGATTCTTCACAAAGAACCAAACTTAAAGAGAGGGTGAGAAAAGAGATCTAGCTAAGCCTGAAGTTCTACATCTTCAAAAAAAATGAGCACATAGCATGCAATAGACTATGCATGCTTAATTATTTGTTCCTATGGTGGTTACACGTTCACCACCAAGTCACTTTAACACTGCAGATTTAACACACTTCTACAATCTTCAGACAACCCTGTTTTCAGAAAAGAGATGTGAAAGAAGCTCAAGTTTCATAAGCTTTGCTTTTGTCTCACTCAGACATTATTTCCTGCCCTCATATGACTTATTATGGTCTAATGGGAGACAGACAACAAATCATCACTGTCTTGTCACTCATTTCAAATTTCTTCATTGGTTCCTTCTCAACATCACATTCCAGGGGCCAGTTTTTTGCCATATTCTCCAATCCTTCCAGAGACTAAAATATTTTCCCTGAGCTATATGCAGTCAGACCAACCCAAATATCCCTTAGTATTGGTGACATTCTGCTGAAGAGCTCCCTGATGTCTTGCTCTATTTAACTCTTTAGATCTTCGCCCTAATCCAGTGTTCCCAAAACTGAGTTGCTGACTGTCCAGAGGCTGGCTGATGGCCTGTGCTGCTCCGCCAGACCAGACTGGTCTCTCAGTCCTGACCTTCCTCTCTCTGTTCTCTTGTCACTTCCACAGGATATTCTTTATAACAGCACAGGAACGGTTTTGAAATTCTACTCATAATATATGTTATTAATCATTTAGCCAATAATTAGTTGTTTTCTCTATGCAAAAGAATGAAAGATACTAAAATAAAAATTGTAAACTCAAAGCAGACTTGCCATAAGAGGAATATGAAGCAGTTTATATGCAAAAGAAATTGCAGAATTTTAACAACATATAATGATGTTGCATTATTGCTGTCAACATTTAAATTTTTCATAATGATACCACAGTAAGTAAGAACATTGTCAGGTGTAGTGAAATGAAAATAAAACAAACATTTAAAGGGTTACGATGGAAGTTTAACTTGAAAGAGGGAAAAAATTAAGCTGTAAACTTGTCACTATTGAAAATTATAAAATAAATCGAACTGAAACTCGAACAAGTATTTGTAAATCTATGTTTGTAGGAGTATTATTCCCAATGGTCAAAAGGTGAAAGCAACCCAAATGTGCATAAACAGATGAAAGGATAAGCAAAATGTGGCTTACACCTGCAACAGAATACATACAGTCCTTCCCTGGACAGTCCTGTACATGTGTTTGGAGAGCTTAAATACGTATTTCTGTTAGATATAGTCATTTAAATGGACTATCTGGGTCTTCCAAGGTGTGCTTATTACCCTAAGGTGAACCATAATTACCAATCCAACGTAAATCTCTTTTAGCACTTAACAGTCACTAAGTTTCATCATGTCTGAAATCCAAATGTATTTGTTGACTCCTAACTTTCATTCATCCAAACTCCTCCCATAGAGCATTTACTCTTTCAAACTTCGGGGTTGCACATGAGTGAATGTCAGGTGAGTCCTGCACTATCTCATGTCATGGTGGCATCAGGGAAGCATCAGAGCAGCAGGTGTCACGGGGAGCCTTCTGCAAAGCAGGGTCTAGGTTTGTAGTGGCAGAAGCAGCTATCTGGCTGCACAACCATGGGAATAATGTAAGCTGCTGCTAACACTCCCAAAAGCAAAGCAAGTGCATGAATCTGAGATGTCACATAAACAAGAACTCCCTTTCCAACCCATCTGTTTCTCTTAATGACATCCATGTCTCTCCAAGATAAAGATGCTCTCAATTCTTTCTGGGATAGGAAGTGCCGGCCTAATTCATCAAGGCGGTAGAAAGTTTTAACCTTACAAAGGACCTTAAAAAAGAGCAAAGCAAGCTCTAGTATTCATCTCTATAATCAGTTCCTAGTCTGTAAGTGATACTCATTATCTCCCTCCATTAATTACAACCCCTTTTCAGATTTTCCTCCCTCTTAGCTAACACCCTTTCTGGCCTAGACTGCTAGCCTAGTGAGATGACCCAGATCTTCATCCCCAAGAGGTTTAAGCCCAGAGTTGCCTTGCCCTTGTCAAACTGTGGTTGCTACAATTACCCATTCATGGTTTTCATTTGACGGAGGAGAGCCAAGAGCCACTACAGTTAATTCACTGTTCAAAATACTCCTCCCTGTCTTCATTGTGTAGCAATAACCTTAGCTCCTTATGGTAATCAGATTTGATTATCACACTTGTACAGTAATTCCTTTCTTTGCCTAAAAAGAAGCCAGATGATACTTACAACTTCTATTTCAGTGTAATTCATATTGTATTCACTTGCACTCTTCCTGTGAGTGAACATAATTGTGCATCCCAGGAAATAACACCACAATATCACAGGGTGCTGTTCTCCACTTGGCAACTCTGATGAGCTTTCATTTAAAAGGTCCTTCCACTTTTTATCAGGCTAGCACTTTCTGGATTATAGAAAATTTACCAGGCTAGCACCTGGTAAATAAGCAAATGCTATAGTCAGGAGCCTAAAGTTGCATGTCCTTCACTTTAGAATGGGTCATTGGTCAAAGATATTGTGGAGAACACTATTTTCATAGATCAGGCATTATGTTCACATTCGGATAATGGTAAAAGAAGAGACACTGCAGACAGGGGCTGGAAGTCCACAATGAGAGTACATAGTAATTCCTGTAAGAACTCATCACTGCCCTTTCAAAGATAGAAAGAATCAGATAAAATTGGCCTGTGACCAAGGGCTAGCTGGTTTCCCTGAAGAATGAAGTCCTATTTAGTGCTTTATGTTGGTTTATGTTGCATGCACATTGGGCATTTAACTGGAACAGTAGTTAGGTCAGCCTTGGGTAATGGAAGGCACGTGTTGTTAGGTCCAAGTATAGTACACAACTCAGCCTCTTTTTTCCCTCAGCATCAAGTCTAACTCATGAGACTTGAACTTCATCTCAATTATGGGATATTCATGTGTGAGCATTGAGTAGTTTCCATGGCATCTCATGCCTACAACAGGAGAGTGATAGACATAAAGTGAGAAGCAAATGGTACATATTTGAAACCTATATGAGGAACAGGTTGCCCAGCTGAATGAACCCCTGATTTATAGTGGTACAAGAATAGTGTGTGCTGTTGCTAATATACTTTTGGCCTAAATGCAGAACAAGTGTATAGATCATGGTGGTATACTGAATCTGCTGTGCCGTGATTTTCTGGTGCCTTAGCACCTATTTAGTGTGCTTATTTGGGTTCATCAGCCCTGCAAACATAATAAAAGGCAGAATATGTGACCAAAAATTGGATTGAAATTCAGTTAGTGTGTCCTGGTGTGGCATACTGACCAAAGGGTCTGATGGGTCAGGCTGGACTCTGATAAAATGTTTAAAGTCATGAATGAAGGTAAAGAAAGAGATTTCTAAAATACCATAGCTCAAAGAAAGGCAGAGAGGCAGAAAATAGAATGCATCGCATTGGAATTAGCGATAAACTTATTGTTTCGGTTAAATAAGTTAAAGGCAAGGTCCTGAAAGGGCTGGGATGACAAACTAAGAAATTTGTTGAAATTTAGTAGAGAAATAGAGGAGGGCTAAGAGAGATTTTCACAAAAGACAACACCATGATCAGACTTGGCTCAAGGAAACACAAGTTAGTAACAATATTGAGAAGAATAAATTAAAGGTTCAGAGAAACAAGATGGAGGCGTAGGTAGACACTGTGCCTCCTCGCACAACCAGAACTGACAGAAAATTGAATGGCAAGGGAGTCCAACACCAAGGAGATAAAAAATAAACATTCATCCAGACCGGTAGGAGGGGCGGAGACAGGCAGCCGGGGTAGAGAGGACTAGTTGCCGTGGCGGGACCAAGACTGGCGGACGGAGTGTGGGACGAACAGGCCTGCAGTCCGACCACTAGCAGGCCCTGCGGCCCCACATTCGCACACAGATAAACCGAGAGGGCCGGACTCAGAGTGGCAGAGAACGGGGCAGGCAGAGCGGCGGGTAGCAGACTCCGTGACCCCACATTTGTGCATAGATAAACCAGGACAAATGGCGGGGGAGCAAAGCAGACCTCACAACCCAGGGCTCCAGCGCGGGGGGGGAAATAAAGCCTCAAACCTCTGATTGAAAACACCCGTGGGGGTTGAGGCAGCAGTAGGAGAAACTCCCAGCCTCACAGGAGAGTTCGTTGGAGAGACCCACAAGGGCCTAGAGCATGCACAAGCCCACCCACTTGGGAACCAGCACCAGAGGGGCCCAATTTGATTGTGGGTAGCAGAGGGAGTGATTGATATCTGGTGGAGAGTGGAGCAAGTGCCATTGCTCCCTCTTGGCCCCTCCCCCACATACAGCGTCACAGCGCAGCAACCAGCGTTACCCTGCCCCAGGGAACACCTAAGGCTCTGCCCCTTTAAGTAACAGACTTGCCAAGACAAAAAAAAAAAAAAAAAAAAAATGGCCCAAATGACAGAACACTTCAAAGCTCCAGAAATAATTCAACTAAGCAGCGAACAGATAGCCAACCTATCAGATACACAGTTCAAAACACTGGTAATTAGGACACTCACAGAATTGGTTGAATCTGGTCAAAAACTAGATGAAAAAATGAAGGCTATGCTAAGAGAAACAAAGGAAAATGCACAGGGAACCAATAGTGATGCGAAGGAAACTGGGACTCAAATCAACGGTGTCGACCAGAAGGAAGAAAAAAACATCCAACCAGAAGAGAATGAAGAAACAAGAACTTGGATAAATGAGGAGAGGCTTAGGAACCTCCAGGACATCTTGAAACGTTCCAACATCCGAATTATAGGGGTGCCAGAAGGAGAAGAGGAAGAACAAAAAGTTGAAAACTTATTTGAACAAATAATGAAGGAGAACTTCCCTAATCTGGCAAAGGAAATAGACTTCCAGGAAGTCCAGGAAGCTCAGAGAGTCCCAAAGAAGCTGGACCCAAGGAGGAACACACCAAGGCACATCATAATTACATTAGCCAAGATTAAGCAGAAGGAGAGAATCTTAGAAGCAGCAAGAGAAAAGGACACAGTTACCTACAAAGGACTTCCCATAAGACTGTCAGCTGATTTCTCCAAAGAGACCTTACAGGCAAGAAGGGGATGGAAAGTATTCCAAGTCATGAAAGGCAAGGGCCTACATCCAAGATTACTGTATCCAGCAAAGCTATCATTTAGAATGGAAGGGAAGATAAAGTGCTTCTCAGATAAGGTTAAGTTAAAGGAGTTCATCATCACCAAGCTCTTATTATATGAAATGTTAAAGGGACTTATCTAAGAAAAAGAAGATAAAAAATATGAACAGTAAAAATGACAGCAAGCTCACAGTTATTAACAACCACACCTAAAACAAAAACAAAAGCAAACTAGGCAAACAACTAGAATAGGAACAGAACCACAGAAATGGAGATCACATGGAGGGTTATCAATAGGGGAGTGGGAGGGGGAGAGAGGGGGGAAAGGTACAGAGAATAAATAGCATAAATGATAGGTGGAAAATAGACAGGGGGAGGGTAAGAATAGTGTAGGAAATGTAGAAGCCAAAGAACTTATAAGTATGACCCATGGACATGAACTATAGGGGGGGAATGTGGGAGGGAGGGGGTAGGCAGGATGGAGTGGAGTGAGGGGGGGGGAATGGGACAACTGTAATAGCATAATCAATAAATATATATAAAAAAATTAAAGGTTCAGAGACAAAATTACTTTAGCCTTAGTTGTGGCACAAGAAGGCTTGAATTTTGCTGACATCAGTGACAATGGGGAAAAAAGAGGAGATCAAGGTAAGATATTACTAGGCTTACACATTGATTGGGTAGAATCAAGAAAAAAATATCAAAGATGATTTGAGGTGTTAATCCTACTTTGATGATATAAAAACCATCTTTTAATTTTGATTAAATTAAATTTGAGATGTTAAAATGGAGATAGACTTGGCAGGTAGAATACATGTAATATGCATGTATTTATGTGTGCACATATGCATATAGCCTAGGAGGACATAAAGATACCCAGATCACCCTATAAGGGAGGACTTGCTGGTTAGCAATAGGGCACGTAGTCAGAAGTCAATAGCCAGCTGTCTTGCCTATCACATATGCAAGTGTGTGATAGACATCTTTGCCCAAGGTCAAATCCCTCCCAGAGCAGCATACACTCAGTGACTGAGTGAGGCAGGAGTGTAAATGTCTGGCCATTGTGACCTTCTGCAAGATGTTGTCATGAGCAGCACTTGCTTCATAACTCTTGTCCAGTTCACCTTCTTCCTCTGTCCAATTCTGCTTCCTATCTTTTCCTTTTTACAGTTGTTCGTTCCTGATAAACATCATGTACCTAAACTGTATCTCAGCATCTGCTTCCAGAAAACTCAACCTGTGATAGTAGTGATATATTAATATCATTTGGTTCTTTTAGATGCAAGTAATGGAAAATACCAACTAAATGTCTTAAAAATGTATTGTCTCATAAAACAAAAGTTCTGAAGTGGGGCAGTTACAGAGTTGACTAATCAGTGACTCAATGATATCATCATACCCTCAAGCTCCTTCCATCTTTCTATTTCTTATTCCTTAAGGCTTATCCCTCAGATCATTTTTTTTTAAGATTTGTCCCCTCATAATCAAAGATGGCTGTCACAAATCCAGATGATATATCCTTATAACCAAGTCCAGAGACAGAATGACAGTTTCTTTGTGTATGAATTTTTTGTCTGTTTGTTTCAATCAGAGAAGAAACTCTTTCTCCAGGTATCAGTGGCCTGGCTTGGGTGACATTCCTATAGCTCGTTAGAAGGCTGGAATAGCAATTTCAGATCCTATAGCAGAAGGCAATCTGCCAACAAGGATAAATTCGGGACAAGAACTTATTATAGGTGAGTAATCATCAGTGACTACCACAAAAGTTTCCAAATTTGATTCCATGAATGTGGTGTGGAATAAATATCTCATTTTATTATTTATTTATTTAAGTTTGCATTTTATGAATGAGTTTAATTTTCAGCTTCTAAATTATATTCAGTTGACACAATCATACTATAACAGAAGTGGCATTTAAAAAATTAACTAAATGATTCCCTCTACCTAGTTAATCCCAAGGTGTGCATTTTATCCATGGCTACAGATAATGATTCAATAAACTAGACAATTGTTAAATCTCTACTGTAATTATTAAATCTGAGGTAGAATAAATAATGATTGTTCTACACTGATCACGTTTTCTACTAATCTGTTGCCCTTGAATTTGGGGTCATAATAAGAGAGGGGAGAAATGTTGAGGGAGAAAGATACCACAATGGGAGTAGCACATCTTAAAAGTTTGAACCCACTGGGCTATACAGTTAGAAATGGTCAGGGACTTCTCATCCCCCAAATCATGGAGCTACTGTAAGTCACCAGATAACATTATTTAAAGTTTTCTCTTGGTTATCCATACTAATGGAGCTAAACAAAAATGCAAACATAAAGGAAAACATTTGAATTTGAAATGCATTGTGTGACTTTCTATTCCTATAGTAGACATATGGTCCTAATTATATTTTACTTCAATAATTACTAGGTTACCCTGTATTATCTGAACCTACATCTATTATAGCAGAGGTAAGTGGTTGAGGCATGAGTTGAGAGACTGAGAAAGGATAGTGTCCAATTTGACTTTGCTACAGACATGTCACATGTGAATAAACAAGAGTTAATTGAATATAATTCATTGGAAAAGGCAAATGCAGAACTTGTATTCCTCCAAAAACTGTGAGTACTATATTCCACTGAATCCCCCTATATTCCCACTACATCCCCAGTCCCACTGAAAACCAAATCAAATACTTTTATTCACACTAGCAAGTGTTTGGCTCTAGGCACCTGGAAATTGGCCTTGTCTTTCTAATGAGGTTGGGTTCTTGTGCCCCTGACATTTAACTGCTCTTGGGGCAGGGCAATGGAGATCCCGTGGGCAGTCAGATGTAAGTTTTGCTGATGGCCTGTGTTTTCCAACACATTCTGTAGAATTGGGCCTTTAAGGCGGCAATTTCTTCACTGACCATTTTCCCTGCAAACTCTTGGCCTTTGTGTTTTCTCCTGCTCTGGTTCTATGGTTTGGACAAGATCAAATGACTAATGTCTCCTGCTTTGCTGACAACTCGTAGGAGGTATGTATGCCTATCAAAATGCTGTAGACCACTGAATGTTCACTGTGAGGATGATACTACCTGGCAAAGTTGAATGATTTTCTTATAAACTACTGGTGAAAAGTGCTCCAGAGTAAGCACTGACCAGCCTTCTTTAGCATTTGAGGCTCTTGTCTGAATTTCTTGGGATAAAAGTTATATTCAGGAAGTTGCTAGTCTCATCTGGGTGCACGGACAAGTAAATTTTTCTGCATCTTTATCAGCCCACCCTCTTTACCTTGCACACGGAATCGTCTCAGAAGGGCAATCAAGATGACTCTCATCGTCACCATGGTGATTTACTCCCCTGCACCGCTACAGGGCCCAAAACGGAATGGCCGGAAGTACCTGTAAGGAACATTCTTGGCAAAGTTTTCAAGAGTAAATTCATTAGGCTTGGGGAGAAACTGAAGTCAATGCACTCTTCCAATATTCAGGATAATGTTAGTCCCCTTTTTCACTGGGTAACCGTCGACGATATCATCCTGTAAGGCTTTGCGCATGACCAAGTACATGACAGGCTGAAACCACATGCTCTCATAGTAAAATATTCCAGCACTTTCAATTTTGGAATATCATCCGTCTTTATGTCTCTTTCACCACCCATGGTCTTGGTTTGCTTCATTTTTGTCCCTTCGAGGTTAGGGTGCTTTGTGATGAGAAATAACATGAAGAACACAGGGGAAGGCATGACATCTGGCCCCGTGATGAGCATTTCCAAGATGCACTGGTTCACATTCTCTCTTGTTAGGTCACCATGTTTCTCAGCAAAAATCAGCTCAGCAGCAAAATCCATACAGTCTTCCAGTTTGTCTGCTGTGAAAATCCTGTCTTTTTTCTTTTATCAGAGTTTCCATGGCATCTTTCCAATCCTTGACAGGTTTTTTATACTTTCTGTATAGCCAAGAAATCTTAAAGAAGATGTCAGTTTTGAGAAGGAGAACTTGCCATGCATCAAAACAAATCTTGGATTTTAACTACAGTGTCGTTTTTGTTTAAGGTGATCCCCAGGAAGAGCATGTTAGAGGCGTCCAGTATGATGTGCTTCTATGAGGATGAACACGTCAACAGTGTCCAACTCATTTCTGACCTCCTCCGACCTGTCCAGGTGTCTTATGATAGACTCAGCAGAAATTGTCATTATGCGCGTAAAGTTGGGGCCAAAGCAATTATCAAGAAAGGTCAAACAACTTACTGGAGGTCTGGACTATTGTTAAATATGATGTGATTCTCATGCATGCTGATGCACAGCAACCTAAGTTTGCTGCCAAATCAGGAGATGCAGTAACTGTGCTTCATTATGTGGAATATACTTGAGGACTTGCTGATAATGAGTGTTTCTCTCCACATATCCAGGCTCTCCTGAATTCTCCATGCATCTGTTGTAGTAGTTGTAGGCACTGCCAATCCCCATCCACAGGAACCTGAAGAAGGAATAAGGGGCCCAATTCCTATACAATAGGCAGTATCTGGGATTGAGACTTAAGGATGTGCCCTCATAATTCCAAACCAAAAGGAAAAAGCCAGCAAGAAGCAGGATTGACATGGTGGCAACAGGCACAGCTTCGGGCACCACACTGGTGACATTATATTGCATTGGGTTCAGCATCTCTAAAACCATACTGTGTTCCTTGATCTCAAGGGAAGCAAGTTAAAGTCCTATTCTTTCATATTTCCCATCTCTTTGATCTTTTTGTGCTGAATTCTGAGATAATTCCTTGATTGACTCTCCTAGCTCTTCAACTGATTTCTATTTGGTTTTTCAGTTCTTCCATTTAGATTTTTATTTCAAAAATCAAAATGTTAATGTCTATTGTCTGTTAATTTTTCATGTACGCAATATCTGCTGGTGTCTTTGAGGCTATTAATTCAGCACATCATATAGTCCTGTTTTGATTGATTAGCACATCTCTTTCCTCAGGTATAAACTCTTCTGTTTGCTTACAGTTTGTGACTCCCTTCTGTGGTGTTGGCACTAACTGAATGTTTGGTCTTGGTATGTGCTCATTTTCGTGACTGAACTTCCTGATTAGTCAGCTGGCTGCTTCTGTTTGCTCTTCTTTTGGAGGAGGATGAGAAGAGGTGGGATATCTTGCTGCGGGTTATACTTCAATATGTCCCCAGGAAGACTGAGGAGGAGTGTAACATGCCTTAAATGACTTTTTATTAGACTTGCAGTCCCCATACTTCTGTGCATTGGGGGAAGTTGAATCATAGCCTGTATTGATTCAGTTTAGCCTGTAATCTGATGCAGATTACGTAGTCTGTAACCTGGTACAAATGTGCTGTGATATTATCTGATGCCAAAGCATCAAGGAAAACCCGGCAGTCAGCAGTCAACACTAGTTTCCACTGAAGCAGCGATTATGCAATGTACACAGAAACCCCAGGTTTGATGTGCCAGTCACTGCTAAAATATATAAACTGATATTGTGGTCAAGAACCTTGGTGTCATGAGTACTACCTCCCTAGATACACCATTTCTCCAAATCGTTCTCTTGAAAGTCTCACTATGCTTCTCCTCCAGAGCTTCCAAGGCAAAGCACTACCCCTGATAAATGCAAGATCTGCCAATCTCTGATCTCCTACTACCATCTAAGGGAAATCCCTCAAGTCACTCTCCCATAATCTGTCCTCTCTCTCCTCTTTAAACAACACACATAATTTTTTCATTGAGTTTCAGCTTAGACTTTATATCCTATAAAGATCCTTAAGATTAGGAACTGCTTAGGGCTTGATTACTCCTTAGAATTAGGAGAAAGAAAAATGCAGAGGTGAAAACACAAAAGAACAAAAACACATCTCAACTTCCACCCCAGGGTTGTCAAAATTAAAATATAGGAAGCCTAGCTTGATTTGAATGTCAGATAAACAGTAAACACTTCTTTTGGTATATGTTTATCCCATAAGTTTGTAACAGATTTAATTGGGTGTCATATACTTTATCTGGCAACTTTAAGCCTCCCTTCCCCTGAAGTAATGTTGATTAGAAGCTTGGAAGAGAGGTTGCTATTGAAACTACAGATTTCAAAGAATGTAGTTCTCTGTATTAGAATAACATATAGGTGAAGGAAGCTATGTAAAAAAATTAAACTCAAAAAATTAAACTATGTAATTAAAATTAAATTAAGGATAGGATGTACAAGGAGAAGGAAAGACTCATATTCTCTTTGGTGTCTGAAATAGTGCTAGATGTATAGTTCTTAACACATTTTTTTCTGTTGAAGTAATAGATTCTTTCTCTCCTGGTTTCATTATCTTTTTGGTAGATTATGATGCATAAATATATGTAGTAATTACTGTAACGCCTTTTATGAATCCTTAGGAGTAGAAGAGAGATTTGTGTTTATCATCCTTTCATGGTTATTCAAATTGTCCATATAGGTGGCTGGGCCATCGTTATATTAATAAAAAATGAGTAATTAGAAAAATTATTTGAGAAATCAATGTCTGTTTCCAGATACTCTCAGACAATGCATGGTATCAATAGAGTCTTAAACTTCAAACTGTTTAAAAATATACACAATAGAGATTCTATTTAATGTTTCTTTATAAATAAATTTGTCATGCTTTTCACATGATTATTCCTGGGCAGATTCAGAGCTGTTGCCTAGAAATCAACATTAAGTACACTAACATATCAGATTCTAGAAACTTTGATTCTAGTTGCATTGATCTGATATGCTCTGCAATATAATCCATATAATGAGCTTTTCCCCATGGAATAATCAAGAACACAGAGAACCTACTACACAGAGACTGGGGGAGAACGCTCTCAAGCATAGTCACTGTTGGAGCCGCAGCTGTGGAGATAAAGCCCAGGTGGCCAGGAGACAGTTGTTGTAAGTGAAAGGCCTCGCAGTCACTGCTTCTAGTGACCAAGAAAATGACAGTGGTCCATGGAGCACTCACAAAGGCCCCTTCACTCCATCTCCCCACAGGCGTTCAATGGCTCCCCGCACAACATTGTATTCAAATGCAGGGCATGCACTATTCAGTCATTTCAGAATCATCTTAACTTGGTAACATTTCCAGAAAATAAGAATACTTTATTTCTAAGGTAGAAAAGATTTTGAAATCCAGCAGGAGGAAGTTTCCTGGGATCAGAAAGATTGTGTAGTCATTTCAGTGGTGATTATTATTCCATCTGTTGATGTGATTATGGAAATTCTGGCTGCAACTGAAGTCTTGTGCACTCTGCTGCCCCAGCTCTCTCCAAAGCATGGAGGGCTGCCAGCTATGCAAAGTGCTGGACAGAGATGAAAGCAACCACTGACCTTGAAGTGCTGTTCAGGAGTTCCTAATCCTTTTGATATAGGTAGAGTGAGTTTGTTTACGTATAGTTATGTAGCCTTGCAAAGCTCTTCAGATGTTCTTAACCAAGATTTTTTTTAAAGCTGATCTCTGAACCCCACGGCATGACACCCAGACAAGCTGATGAAGCTCAGAGGGGATAAAATAAAAAGCAGCAATAAGTTTATTTTAAAAAATAGAATATTGTGTGCACTTGGCAATGTGAGCTGCTAAGGAAAATGTGAGTGGAGCAATGTGTTATGTAGCCAAAACCAGAAATAATTCTCATTAAGAGAAACAATATAAATGAATTAGCACTCTTAGTGCTTATATATGCTTTGTTATTAGAAGTCAAGATGGTCAGGGTTATAAGAAATGCTGCCACTTAAAAATTATTTGACTTTGAGTATTTTATTTATTTTTAACATAAAACACCAAGACTGACATTATCACTTTATACCATTAAATTTCTCAAAGACAGTGGAAAAAAATGCAAGGTCACGTGGATACTTCCAACTCTCTGGGACTTTGACACCACCCAGATTCTGTATGGGTTGGTGTTTTTTTAATTTTAATTTTGGAATGTAAAGCTCTTTTTAATTAAGGTACAGTTGACATATAATATACAATATTATATTAGTTTCATGTGTATGACATAGTGAGATTTCATATATATACAGCTTACAAAGTGATCACCACAAAAAGTCCACTATCTGTCATTGGACAAAGTTACTATGATATTATTGACTGTGTTCCCTGTGCTTTCCTATGATGTATTTATAACCATGAATCTATACCTCTTAATGCCCTTCATCTTTTTGCCCATATGCTCATCACGTAACACTCTAGTAACTAAGTATCTATGAGTCTGGTTGTTCATTTTGTTAGTTTTTTAGATTCCACACATAAATAAAATGATACAGTATTTGTCTTTCTCTGACTTAGTTCAGGTCTATGCATGTTGTTGCAAATGGCAAGATTTCATTCTTTTTCATTTCTTTTTATCTATTCATCTATTAATGAACACCTAGGTTGCTTCCATATCTTGTTTATTGTAAATAATACTTCAGTGAACATAGGGTGCATATATCTTTTTGAATTAGTGTTTTGTTTTCTTCAGAGAAGAGCCCAGAAGTGGAACTGCAGGGTCTTTCTTTGTCTTTTGTTATGGACTTTGTTTGAAAGTCTGTTTTGTCTGCTGTAAGTATTGCTATCCCAGCTAATTTTTTGCTTTAATTTTCATGAAATATCTTTTCCATCCCTCTACTTTCAGTCTCTGTATGTCTTTCAATCTGGAGTCTCATGTAGGCAACATATGTAAGGGTCTTGTTTTTATCCATTCAAGTCATCCTATGTTTTTTTCAATGGAGCATTTTGTCAATTTACAATTAAGGTAATGATTGATAGGTATGTAGTTATTACCATTTTAATTGTTTTCATACTAGATTTATAAGTGGTTGGTCTACTATCTTTACTATATATTTGACTTTATTAATGAGAATTTTTTCTTTTATATACTTTCTTATTTATAGTCTTGACCTTTCTTTTCCACTTAAAAGAATTCCCTTATATTTCTTGTAATGCTGGTTTAGTGGTAAAGCACTCCTTTAGCTTTTGCCTGTCTGGGAAAATCTTGATCTCTCCTTCAATTCTGAATTATAACATTGCTGAGTAGAGTATTCTTGGTTGTAGGTTTTCATCATGTTGACTATATTGTGTCACTCCCTCCAGCCTGCAAAATTTCTGTTGAAAAACCAGCTGGTAGTCTTATGGGCATGCCCTTGTATGTAACTAGTTGTTTTCCCCTCACTGTTTTTAAGATTTTCTCTTTATCTTTAACTTTTAACCATTTAACTATAATGTGCATTGGTGTGGGCCTCTTTGTGTTCATCTTGTTTGGGACTCTGTATTTCCTGGGCTTTGATAACTATTTCCTTTGCCAGATTAGGAAAGTCTTCAGCCATTATTTATTCAAATAAGTTTTCCATCCCTTTCTCCCCCTCTTCTTCTTCTGGAATCCATATGGTTCAAACATGTTAGTACACATAATGTCCAAAGGGCCCTTATGCTATTGTAATTCTTTTTATTCTTTTTTCTTTTTGGTCTTCCAATTGGGTAATTTCCACTACCTTGTCTTTCTGATTGCTGATCCACTCTTCTGCATCATCTGATCTGTTATTGATTCCATCCAGTATATTTTGCATACCAGTAGTTACATTCTTCATTTCTGAAAGGGTAGTGTGGCCTCCTATTGTGGCTGGGTCACAACTTCTATGGACACACGAGTGGGTGAGGCTGGTCCCTGGCCTGCTGGCTCTGTGGCCTGGCCACAACTGTTGCAGGCTCACTGGTGTGCAGGGCAGGAGCTGATGTGGAAGGGTGCTGGCTTGGGTGGGTCCTCAGAGAAATGCCATGGTGGGGTGAACAGTGTTAGCAATGTTAACAGAGAGTGCCAGATATGGCTCCTACCATTGTCAGACCCTCTTGGTTTAAGAAAGGGGGAAAATGGTGCCTGCCAACACCTCTAACTCAAAAGCAAGTTCCTCAGATCCCTGTCCCTCTAGCACAAACCTAAAATTAGTCAATGTATCACTTTTATGGATGACTTAGGTGCTTTCTCAACTGCTGCCCCAGTGCTGGGACTAAGAAAGAGCACAACCCGGTTTTCCTACAACCTTTTGGCTCTCCCAGATGTAAGCCCCACTGGTTTTCAAAGCCACATGTTATGAGAGCTCCACTTTGTGGTGCAAGTCTTCCAGGTCAAGGCTTGGACCTCTCACTCTTCAGAGATGACTTCTGTGGTTGTGATATCCCTCCCACTTGTGGACCACAGTGTGGCTAGTGAGAGAGTAGGTTAAGTCCTGACTAGACTTAGTCTCTACCCCTTCTGCCCATTTCAATGTGGCTTATTCTTTATATGCATAATGGTAGAAAATATGTTCAGCTAGTCTTCAGGTTGTTCTCAGAGACAGCTCTTCTACATGTAATTGTAGTTCTGGTGTCAATACAAGGAGGTGAGTTTATAATCTTTCTACTCTGCCATCTTGAACTCAAAGCCAGGAGACTTGCTCTTGATGGCCAGTTTGGCTTGTCTGTGAAATGTTGTTCCTTGTGGTTGGAGCACTGTCCCCACCACAAACATGTCTCCAGGTGGGACTGCCATACCCAGTTTGGGTTTATAAGATGGTCCTACCTGAATGGTTTGTTTCCCTTAAACCTTCAGAGGTTGTGGCTAATCTGAGATACAAACAAACTCTTCTCTTAAGTATGTTACATATATCAAGTGTATAGGTTCAAGGTCATGATTAGCTTGAATATTATGGCTTAACATTAGTCACGTACAAATGCATATGCACCCGATATATATAATAATATTTAAGAAAAGAGTTTGTATTTCTAGATCAGCTGCAACCTCCACCAGGTTAAGGTATATTCTTCTGCCACCTGTGTGTTTTAGTAAAGTAAGATATTTTCTCTCTGAAAATAACAGGGTAGATGATTTGTGTGTTTCTTTTGAGCATTGGTATAAGGTGCTTTATAATTTTTGTAATTCAGCTTTTTCCAGTGAGCCATAATACCTGATTGATGTTATTCAACAGAAAATAAATTCTCTGTACACCAGAATTTGTTGAAATATCTTTAAATACAAAGTGACTCATTTCAGCCTCTGACATTCTTGAGTAGATTTATTCATGTTATTGTCCATTGAAGCTATTTATTACCTAGAAGTTTCCTTGCTTACTTCTAACTCATTATTTCCCCCACCTTCCAGAGTACCAAGCCCGAGGACAGAGACCAGTCCATGGCAGCTGAAAATGAATGGCGAATACCAGTGTGCATTGCTGCAGGTCAACTAGAATTGGTTTAAGATAACACAATCGTAGTTGAAGGACTTCAGTGCAGTATGTTTATTTGGTTCAAAATGGCAAAAAAAAATTATTTTATCCCTTCCAAACAAGTCATTTCTTTGGTCAAATGATGGGAATCCTAATCCTAATCTGTATTTGAGAAATTTGAATGATTTTCCTTAATCCAGGGCTTAAATAATGTCACATGATATTAAAATGAGTTAATCTGGAAGCAAGTAGACCTATTATTTTAAGCCAAAATTGGGAGTGTGAATAAAATTCATAGCATCATTACCAATAATTTTTAATGCCAGATATGTTTTTCCAATAAAATAGCATATCATTGTGATTTGGAAATATGACAGCATTCTTGAATATTTAGTGAATTTAGGAAAATGTTGTGGGTTAACTTTTAGTCAACCAGTCTTTAAAATTGTTTTCTCCTTCCTAAGTATTTGCTCTCAAACATTATAGAGTGACATCTGTTGTGCCTGGGAACCAGATGTAACAGGTTGGCTGACTATTACGTGGAACCATAAGGCTAATGCAGAAGGGGGATCACACTTGTCTGGATGGCCACAGTTTCCTTAGAATTTCTTCTTCCTTCTCTTTAATTAGTGTCCTGGGACTCCTCAGATCTGTTCTTGCAAATATCCACAGTGAACTAGAGCAAGATGGTTTTATAAGTAGTACAAATGGGATTACATGAAGGATTGTTTTTATCATTTTAATAACTATTTACTGAGTACTTACTTACCTTGTGCCACTACTATAGTTGCTGTGGAAGCAGCCATTAAAAAAACAAACAAATAAACATCCATAGTGGAAGAAAACAGATAATAAACAAGTAAATACAATTTGTAATCTGTAGGTGACAATTACTACTATAGTAAAAAATAAAAAATGGAATGGACCAGAGAGTCCTGTAAGTGAAGGAAAAAATTGCAGTTTTAAATAAGATGGTCATACCAGTCTTTACTGATTAAATAGTTTTGACCAAAAAGCCATAATAGGTGAGGAAGGCTATCAACAGAAGAGTGTATCAGGCAGAAGGAATGGCAAATGTCAATGTGCAGAGGCAGGAGCATGGTGAGCAGGCGTGGGTGACAACACGGAGGCTCATGTTTCGGAATGAAGAGGGACAGGGCATGGTCACCAGAGCAGACCTCACAGAGGTAGGCGTGATTAAGGAGGCCTTTAGGATACTGTGTACGATTTGGATTTTACCTGGAGAGGGATGGGCAGCCACTGACCTGACTTAAATTTTAACAATATCACTTAGCTGCTTTTCCGAAGGTTAGACTACAGAGGGACAATACTGGGAAAAGAAGACCAGTTGAAAATCTATGCTGACAGCAAAACAGGCACATCACTTGCACCGGGGTGATGTCAGTGCGGCTGGAATTCACAGCTTGATCAGACACAGGATATGAGAGAAAGTGAGGAGTCAAAGATGACTCCAACATTTTGGCCTGAGGAACTGGAAAAATGAGAGTTTTCATTTATCAAGATGAGGAGGAATATAAGCTCTTAAACTCCTTGATATTTGTTCCTGGGCTTTGCCCCTTGATCTGCTATAGTTCAAACAGAGACAATCCTTCACTTCACTTTCTCCCTCCATTTCCCCATCATTCATCATTTTGAAAAACCTAAACCCTCTAGTACACACTTTGTAACTCAGAGCATGGACAATACAATGTTTTATATTTTGTCAATATGATTTTCTCAAACATTTTACAAACAGAAAAAAGTATTTGTGTTTGTGTGTGTCTGCTTTTGTGGTGGTTGCTTAAACATCATAATGTCTTCAAAGGACACTCATCAGATTCACCCCTGAGAATTTTGCTCTGCCCTACGCCCCAGGCAGAAGGCACTTTGAGTGCTTGACGCATTTTTGTGGGTGACTTTAACTACACTATTGTTTCCATCTTGGACACGTGTTTATTTTAGGCCTCATGACAGATGAGCTCACCCAGATCTTAAAATGCAGAGTTTAAGGTTGTGTCAGACTATAATTTTATGCTAACTTTGTTTATCCCCCTCTTCAATTACTGAAGTTACCACCATAGACTCTGGAAAATAATTGGAGACAATGTTTGTTTGGTGGCAAATTAGAAGCTGATGTCCCAGCTCTCCCTGAGTGTGACTCTGTGTACGCAACTTAATTTTACTGAAACTTAGCATTATGGTGTCTCAACCAACTTTCCTTTATTCTCTGATATTTATTTCATGCTTGGAAAAAGCAAGGGAAAGCGGTGAATGTCTTCTAAAGTGGAAAATTTTAAACCCTGAGCTAGAGAGATGGAATGCACATCCATAGTATCTACATAAAACATAATCATTTCTTCTGTCCTAACTGGAGAGCTGAGAGCAGAAGTGAGGGATGAAGCTACAGCCATTCACTGAGTTACGGGAGTGGATGTTCTAAGGCCTGTCTATCTTTGGGCCATGCAGTAAACCATGATTATGACTCTGGCTGGGAAAACATTTTAAATATAGAACAAGGTAGCAGAGAACCAAGAGCATCTACTTTATGGACTCTCTGGGTTTTATTTTTGGCATTTGTACATCTATAGTTCTTTCTAAGGAGAACGAAGTGGTCAATTTTCACAGGGGCTGTGCTGGCACAATGGTACCAAAGGCTTAGTTCGGGAACAAAGTCATTAAAAATAACTATGTACAAAGAACTCAGTCATAAATAATGTGCCACAATGGATCTGAAGAAATCCAAAGGCAGTAAATGATTTCCTTCAGTGTATCTAAAAGCCTGCAGCCGGCTGCCTGGCCCTGAGTGTGATGAATCCCCAAGGACCGCCTCCCATTCCTGCCTCTCCCTTCTCTCTTCCTTCTACCTCCTTTCCTCCCCTCTCACCCCGTCTTGCTCTCCCGCAAAACTGACGGCTTGTCAATCATTCAGACAACCAGACAAAGAAAACAAAACTTAAAAAATTCTTGAGGCTCCTTTGCCTGTCCACTTAGGCCCCAAATTGTGAGGTAGCCTTCCTGAGATTTCTTTCCCTCATCAATGCTATCTTTAAAATGTAGTTTTACCAGGATAAAAAAAAATGATTGAGAAAAAATAGGGAAACTGACATTGCTTAGAACCAGAAATATAAAGGCCTTTCTAGACCTTTAGGATCTTGTTTTCTGTTTCCTCTTTTCCTCCTTCTCAAATTATGTCCCTTCTAACTACTTGTGGTTCCCTCTGTGACTTCTGCCTTCCTCTCATAGCAGATGTCCAATACTGCAGGAAATTCTGTTTTCTCATTCATGTCTCATTCATGTGTCATTCAGGAGTACATGGTGACCTCTTCCTACCACCTTCGCAAGCTTCCGACACCTCCTATTCTGGGCTCTCTCTGTGGCTCAGGTCTTGTCTCTGAAGCCTTTCCTGGCCCTATCCTTCACAAATAGAATTAACCCCTCCTTTCCTTAGGGCCCAACTATAAGTTATCATGGCAAATATGACATTTCAACTAATTAAAATAAACTACCCTTTCTCCCTCATTAGATTACAGCCAAGAAAATACTTACCATCTTCACTTTGTCTTCCAGTGCCAGTCACAAATTAGGTTCTTAAATGATCTTTGACTCAAAGTATATATTATATAGCAAGCACTTCCACTCACCTTCATATGGATTGTTATTGAATCTTTTTGACAATTCTATGATTTTAATACCATTTTTGTTTGCTTCTCTTGTTTTCAATTTTTTATGAATAATAAAACTGAAGCTCAGAAGGTATACCTGGCGGGAAGTCACAGGTCTAATGAGTGGAAGTCGGAGGATGAAATCGTCACGTTCTCCCCCAGTGGCTCTCTCCTTTGAGCATGCGTCAGGATCTCCAAGAGGCCTCCCCAAAACAGATTGCTGTGGCATAGCCTTAGAGCTTCTGATTCAACAGACCTGAGGTAGGGCCAAATAATTAGTATATTTAACAAGTTACTAGATAATGCTGAAGCGGTTGGTCCTGGGACCACACTTTGAGGACCACTGCCTGAGGCTCTGTGTATCCTAATCTGTGGACATCTGCACTCTCAGTGGGATGTGGATGCCTGAAACTTTGCAAGGAGTCTAAGAGCTGATATGAGTATCAAGCATGTCTGTAAATTGAATAGTCCTAATATTCTATCTGTCTATATCTATCTATCTATCTATCTATCTATCTATCTATCTATCTATCTATCATCTATCTATCTATCAATCATCTAAAGTTATAAATGTGGGTAGATGTTGTTATGGTCGCTAATCAACAAATTCACTGAAGTGTCACTGAATTCGTGGAATTTTTATCATTATGTGTCCTTCCCTTCCATGGATATTGGAAACACAATGTCTGGTATGTGAAGAAAAACAGTATGTTTAACATTATAAAGGGAGATTGTCACAAGGTTTCAATGATTGTATAACTTGTGACTCCACTGTTTGATGTATAACTACACAGCCAATAAAAAGATATAGTTAAATGCATTTATGGTCATGAAAAGATTGTGGAAATCAGATGTCGAGTGAACATAATGGGTTCCTAAATATATCATTTAAATATCTATGCATATTTTAAGAACCTGAATTTAAAAAAGAATAGATAAAAAACAAATGGTACTTATGTTTGGCAGGTACCTTAACAGATGATTTCTTCCTTCTCTTTCTTCCCCCTGCCACCATATTTTTCTTATCTCTTCTTTCTTCATGTGTGTACCTTCTTAATTTTCTACTATAAGTATGTAAAATAAATTTTATAAATTTCTACAATATTTGTTTATAACTAAATACATTTTCCACAACAAATATTACTCATGTAATAACTATATAATGCAAATAATAAGACACACTCCTCCACAGTACACTCTGCATGCAGACTACAACTTCTTCTACAAACCTTTCTAGAAGGTTTCAGGCTACGGGAACTCATGTGCAGTGTAGTTCTTTACACCCACTTCTGGCCTTGTCTTCTTGAGGCCATCAGTTCTGGGCAGCCTATTGTCCTATTGCCCTTCTGTGTGGGACAAGTCAGAAATCATTGCTCCTTGCTCTGTCCCCAACAGGAACCCAGTCAGGTTATTCCTTTTCACAGCAGAGAGCCTATTTGTTCAGAGAAGGAGAATTTGCCTATAGTATCTGTGCGGCGGTTGGCAAGACCAGATCCTCTTGTGTTAAACAAAATAATAAAAAGGGGAAATATTTCTATTTCTGAGATTCAGATACTAAACAGAATTAGTAATATGTATGGAGCCCCAGGCACTGTGAAATGCATGTCATGATCGGATTAATGATATCACAGTTCACCCAGCTTCTCAAGCACGGCAATGATATTCCCAACACTGCACCTTAATTGCACTTTCCTCTGCCTGGAACTTTCTCTCTCCCAGTGTTTGCATGACTTGCTTTCTCAGCTCACTCAGATAGCTGCTCAAATCAAACTTTTCCTGTGCAGCTTTCTCTGAACACCATACCTAAAGCCACACTCTGTTATTTTCTACCCCCTTAGCTTGAATTCCTTTTTCATCATAGCACTTATCATAAGAGGTACCCAAAAATGTTTTAAAATAATTAATTAAATTTTATCCCATGAGGGGGATAATGAACCCTATTACCAAAGCTTAGAGAGAATTAAGTAATTACCCATTTAAACCAAGTTGCCTGACATCCGAGTATGTATTCTTTAATCACCACATGTTGGAATGTCCTTTCACTGATGGGATGATGTCTATTGTTTCAATGTTAAATGCAGGCAATTGAAAGAGCAGAGAGGCACAGAGAGTAAAATATTGCTGATAATGAAATGTCCAGACACTTGACAGATTACTGGGGCTATTAGTATGAAAAACGATGTGTTCTTCCATGCTATCATCAAGCAATTGAAAATACTTTTTTTTTTTTAACGAGAGGGTCAAGATGGTTTTATTTTAAGATCTGTACTTACTGGCAAAATTGACTGCAGTATATGCTGGGATAAATATTTCATTCTCTTCTATCTCTGATAGAAAGTGGAAAGAGGAAACACCGAAAACAGGAAACTGTGTGTGGTATCTGTAGAACAACAGTACGTAAGTCACTGAGCAGCTGAAGAATTAAATCAGAGGTATGTTTTGGCACATTTCACAGCCGCTACTCACTGCCCTTTGAATCTTTTTCTTTTTTATCATGCAGGTTTTGGATCTGATACTCCCTTTCTGTCACTATGCTTGAAATTAACATAATGTCACGGGCTAGGCTCTTCCTGGTAACAAGAGGAAATCAGATGGACACTCCGAGAAACCAAAGAATGGGAAGTCCAGCATAGGGCTGAGTCAGACTGCAATAGCCCCAGTGGCCACCATGATTATTTCTACGGTGTAAAACCTACTGATGCTGCTGTAGGTTTAGGTCATACGTTAGTTACATTGAGGCTTAAAATTCTTACACCTGATCCACTCTCTTTCTCATTGTCTGGGCCAGATGTCTGCCGCAGGGAATTACTGTAGTCTTATAAAAGCTTGTTGCTATCGTTTTAGAGATTGTCTCTTCAAGTTGCTTTAAGCATCTTCCAATTTTTCAGAAAGCTTTATAAGAAGATGAGATAGCATATAGGTGGAGTTGTAAAAATTTACATTTCCAAGTCTAGAGTTAGCATTGACCTCACATGCATTTGAAAGCCTCCCCCACCTGGCCATCTGCATCTCCTTCTCTAACTTTCTATGCTACCAAGTGAGAGAACACAACCATCTGTCTTCAGCACGTACATCCAGTTCCCTTACGGAAGATTTCCATGAATTTCAAACAAAAAAAGAAAGAAGTGGAAAGCAATAGACTTAATATATTTTTTCTCAATACCCACCCATCAGTTTCTTCACTAAATGTCCTGAACATATGTTTATTAGTGGCTGTGTTTCATTAAACTATTATCCAACTGAAAATCAAATCTTTTCTTTAATTGTACATTTCCTTGCTTAAAAAGCTGTTATTTCTAGTAGACTTTTCTATACATAATGGCACTGTATAGTACAACTATGTTGATCTTTGGCCTCCTGGAAGCCAATCAGCCTGGAAGCCATTCAACCTTCCCTAATCAGGCCTCGGTTTCTCTCTGGGGAGCCACTCCTCCCCCAAACCCCAGCATGTGGCTTATAGAGCTGACTCAAGTCTCAGCTACAGTATGGGCTTGTGGTAGAGGCCTGGGCAAATAGAAGCCACAGTAGTTGTTTTAGAAAATTTGTGTGGTCCAGCCAGCTTCAATAAGGGCTGTGTAACTTTTACTTGGGCTGCTGGGGGAGAGTAAACTGCTCCTTTCAACCAAGAGTTGATGAGGATGAGGCTTAACCAGAACATCCTACACTGCTGAGTGGACTGTAAAATGGTACAACAGAGAATTCTCTGTTTTTAAAGGAGTGAAACATAAATCTACTGTATAATCTAGACATTCCACTTCTAATAATGTGCCTAAAATAAATGGAAACATGTATTTTCACAAAGACACAAAGATGTGCACACAAATATTAGCATCTTTGCTCACATGCATGCTCAAACTGGAAACAATCTAAATGTCCAATAGTACATGAATGGATAACCAAGATATGATGTATGAATCCAATGAAAAACCACTCAGCAATGAAAAGAACAAACAATTGATAAATGTAGCAAAATGAATGAATCTCAAATCATTATGTTCAGTGAAAAAAATAAAGATTATAAAGTATGTAATTCCATTTACTTATAATATTAGAAAATGAAAATTAATCCAAAGCGGCAAAAACTATCTCAGTTGTTGGCTAGGGCTGGGAGTGATGGGAGAGGTCCACTGGAGAGGGGCGAGAAGATGCTTTTGGGGTAAAGAAATACTTGTTCATTAAGGGTGGTGGGGATTCACACTGTATACAACTGTTAACATTCATCAAATTGTGCACCTTTGAATATGTGCGAGTAAATTATAGCTCTATAAAAACTGGTTTAAAAAATGAAACAATAATAAAACCAATCAAATATCAGTCTATTTTTATTATTGCCTATGCCAAAAATTCCAAATGATCTTTTATCTAATGATCTAATATAATTATTATCTGACTAGATAATTATCTAATGATATAATTAATTAATTAATTATTAGGGAATTAATCTAATGATCTAAGTTTTAAACAATTTCTCCGGTTATGTTGCTTTCTATATAAAAGATAATTCAAAGAACTCCCAGTAATACAGTTGGTTCCTAACTATACGGATTTACATAGATGATTGTGTTGAGGGTAACTTGTCAACAGTTTGAAATAATTTGGGTTTCCTTTGAGTACGGTCAGTCCGTGATGTATTGGTGACTGTTTAACGATCGGATCTCTGAGGAAATAACGTGATTTGTTACATCTCCTGTACTATGCTTGCCATCTGAGCTAAAGCTACCAATGTAATATCACTGAGCAAAGGGCTGGGAAGAGATGCTCACAGTAGCCACTTGCCAGTGTGAGCCTCCACCAGGACAGGACAGAGTTGGATTATCCAGTCTTCCTGGCACTACCGGTGACTAATTCAAGCATTAAACTTAAATGAACATGATCCCAGTGGTTACATAGTCAAGAAAACAAGATTTTAATTACTTCAGTTCATCATTGTATTTGTAAATTATCTTAAACTTGCACAGTTTACTTTTTGCAACCACATGTTATTTTTTTAAATGAAATAATGTCATTTAAAAGTATTACTGTTTTTATAACATTTAATTAATTTGTTTTCTTTTGCATAGTTATACATACAAAATTTAATGAAAAAATTTACACCTATTTTTACCTCTATTTATTTTTTTTTGCATTATTAGTATTTATTCCATTACATGAATAGTATTGAAAATAATTAAAAAATTAGCTGTCTCAAGTGCCCAATATGCTAATAGGTAAGTAAATAGACTGATTATACAAGTCTGAAAATGTCAGTCATAAACCAAAATATAATTTTTTGAAAAGATTCCAAATGTGGACACAGAGTTTACTATAAAAGTAAAAGCTAGAATTGGTACTAGATGTATCATTTCTAATTAATGCATAATTTATTCTTTTATCAAAATCATAAACTGGAATTAAATTTGTTGATTGTGTTTAATTCATACTGCAACAAAAACTTCTGTGGATTTTATTTTTCAGTTTCCTTTTCAATAAAATTGCGATTGAAAATACCCACCATCTTTCTAGATTTAAACTTCTATGATACAAATGAATATTATTGTTTCTTTTTTAGCATTGACATATTTGTAGCAAAAAGGGTAAAGTTATGTACAAAACAAAATTAAGGAAGGCAAATTTAGGTTTTAGTATCTCAGTATCTAATGAAGCCAGAGAAAATTATTTAACCTGCAGAATTATCTGATCCTTCAAATAATTTTTATAAACTTAAAATAAAACAAATCTTGATTTTGAAAACCTTTTTCCTGGAATTCAGTAACAACTAATAATATTTATTAAGCACTTAACGTGTGTATCACCATGATAATCACTTTATGAATATCACCCCACTTGTTCTATATAACTCAAAAAATTTGAATGTCTCTGTTTCACAAATGAGGAAACTGAGGCATAGACGTTTTAAATAAATAGTTCAGAGTCACAATGTTAGTGAATGGAAACAGAAAGCATTTTGAGACTCTTGTTTGTTTGACTTTAAAGCCCATGTTAACACCAATGCTAATAATTCTGGCATTAAATATTAAAGTACATAGCTAATTTCCATTTCAATTTCACTTGTGTTTATAAACGCAAGGACTTCCTGGTAAGAGATTCAAAAGTTCAAAATGGAAATTATAACAGGAAAAGAAGGTTTGGAGTTTGCTATGATTCCAGTCAAAATTTCCATCCTCTTACAAACATTCCTCTGAACTCGGAAGTGAGTATATTTGTAGTTAATGTTACTTTTTATCTCTGTCTAGGTAATTGTGTATGACAGCTTACCTTGAAAAGCATCATTATTTTTTAGGGTAAAGAACAGATCTATCATGACTATCAATTCAGAATACCATCACTATGATAAAAAGAATGTAAATCATACATATTCTCAGTCTATTTTTTTAAAAAAAGAAAGAAAAGGACATTGAAGATAAGTTTTCTTGTTAACGTTAGCAGAGGCCATGTGCTTCCAACATGAATAATGTTCCTAAGTTATTTTGCAGGTACATAAGGAAAAGGATGGGGGAAGGCAGAGAACTGAACTTCTGTTTTGAATTAATGTGGTTTTGTAAAATTTATCTGTCACATTTAGTAGTTTTTTATGCATAAAATCCTTGAACTCAAAATAATTGTACAGACAAGAGATATGTGCCTGAAATATTCATGTGAATGAGTTAAGCACTTCTAAAGACCCTTTATTTTCCATACAGGAATGAAAAAACATGGGGTATTAGACACTGGGCCACAGTTCTAGTTTTATCATTTACTGCCTAGTAGATCTGAGCTAATCATTTAAGGTCTCTTAGCTTAGTGGTCAGCAAGACACTGTTCAAAAGTTAACAATGACCCTAGTTCTTCATCATTTCATTACATGTTCCCTCTGCTCCCAGCAAGCTCAATAGTCTACACCCACAGTTTTGAGATATGTGATGAAAATTCCCCATGCTTCTCTCCTCTTCAACTTTTACTTCAATCAATTAGTTTCTTCTTATATGTACATGTTTATTTATTATATCCTGATATATCTGTCTTGCCTTATCTAGTTTAGATATGCCCCTCAAGTGCCCCAAGTTTTGTTCATATACTGTTATCGTGGTATAACTATCCAGTGTTAGCTGTTCTTTATAATTTTCTGCACCTACATTTTTTCCAATTTTGTCTGTCTTCATTTATGATGTCGATTTTGTAGAATGTCAAAGCTTTTCTACAACTAAAACTGCAATTACTTTTGCACACCAGGCTGTAACTCAGGTGGACTTTTACATTCTACTTAAGAGAGAATCACACATAATAGAAAGTAGAAAATACAAACAGGGTTAGATTCCCATTCTACACTAAATATAGTTTATGTGCTTGGGCAGCTTACCAACCTTCTTGACCTTCTCTATACCTTGATTTCCTCTTCTGTAAAAGTAATGACTTTAAATTCCTAGGAATATATGAGATATGTGTATATAATTTCATTGGCAATCAAAGTTTCTTAAACTCAGATACTTAATTTATTCATTGCTATATGCCCAGAGCCTATAATAGTACATATAGGAACTTTCAAAAAAGTTAATTGCTAAATAAGTGCATAGCATAGCATATAGTAAATATTAATAAACATAGGTTTAATTTCTCCTTCCTTGCCTACCTTGAGCCTAAGTTCTTTTTGGCCAAGTTTTACCCTGTACACTTTGAAGATCATTGTCTTTCATATGGAAAGTAGAAGTAAAACAAATGTTGACTTGTTCTTCTTTCTTCTTTTTAACAGCACAACATCGGGGCCAAGAGTAACCTTTCCTTATGGTCTTTTTTCCATACAAAACAGAAAAACAGACATTTTGTTGTCCTCAGTATACTTTATAAACTCTAGTTTATCTCAGGTTTTAGTATTTTTATAGGGAATTTTCTGGTTAGAATACTTCTTTATAATCTTCTTTTGAAACGTGCTGCTTCTTCCATCATTTTTGCATTCTTAGATAACTCCCTGTAGAGTTACATTGATGTCTTTAGATGTCACCCCTTTTTCTGTATTTCAGGTTATTATTTATGATTGAATTGTTAGAATTTATTTTCTTAGAGATCTTATTCTTTTTGAATTATCCTCTTCTTTTAACTTTCTGGATATAGACTCATGGGTTTTTTTGTGAATATTTTGAAGCTGCACACATCAGACTATGCCCTGTATACATTCTTCCTTTGATTTTATACCAGCATTATACACCAAACATCAACTCTTCATTTTTTTGCAATGATTTTCAAAGTAGCAATCTCCATAGTTACCTCCATCACCTTCTAGAAGATGAATCTATTAATAAGATATATCAGTAATATATCAGGTTTTCTACTTTAAGTGGAATGAGATTTCCAAAACAACATGTTTTATAAGAGGGTTTCAAAACACTTGTTGTATATTTTAGTTACAATATTGTATTTTGATTGCAATATCCAACTCAGCCAACTGATCTAAGGTGTTAACTCCTACATCAGCATTTGTTAGTGCTTCTTTCTTTTATCTTTTATTTTTTCTCAAACACCTCCCAAATGCATACTACCAAAATAACCCCCTGCTTTCCCCTACAGATTAATGCCCTAATAACTTGGATAAAACTTGGCTGTGAGCTATGGGAGATGCTAATGCAAAAAGATCAGCAAGATGATGCTGGGCCAGGCTAAAATGACACCAACATAGCACGATTCCCTCAAATTTTAAGGCTATCCCTGGGGTCGGGATGAGATGAATAGTAGAAATCCTTTACATAATTTTTCTTCCAGTAAACCAAGTTTGAGTTCAACTGATGGGGGTAAATATGGCAGCATGTTTCAGACTATAAGATAAAACTGGAAATTAGAAGGACATAATCGAGCCCTCACGCCTACTGTTGAGCAAAGATGGGAAAAGCAGGGATAAGTATATCTTTTTACACATACAAGTGTGACACTTTTCTAATCAGTTAGGTTCCACAGATAAAGATTTATTTTCTGTTTTCACAATGTAGCCAATGTTCCAACAACCAGATCTGACTGATACCCATGAGACAGTACACCTCCTCCTACGATAATTTCAACTTTACAACGTGAAATTCGAAAAACCTGATGAGTAGACATCTCAAGAAACAAATATTACTCATGGTTCTTTCTGTTATTTTATCAAATATATCAACATTAATGGGCACTCTTTTAAACATTATCTGTCCTATACTTTCATAACTCACTGGATCATTTATCAATGTATTATCTCTTACTCAAGTTCAGCTTAAAGCAATGATCAGCTTATTTAGCTGTTTAGCAAGAATATAGTGTACACCATCTATTGAGTGGCATGTCAGAGTAGACTAACTGCAAATCTCAGTGGCTAAACACAGTTAAGATTTATTTGCTTTTTGTAGTCCAACGTCAACAGACAGAGACCTGTGTTCTCTGTGGTCATTAGGGACCCATGCTACTTGGATCAAGTGGCTTCACCATTCCTTGGGACCTAGGAGTCCTCAACTGAATCTTCAGCATCAGGTTGATACATAAGTGAAAAAAAAGTGTGCTGCCTTTAATCACATCATCCCAGATATGTACTACTTCTTTTTATATTCTGTTGGAGAGAATTTGACACATGGTTGCCAATTAAAGGGATTTAGAATGTCATTTAGTGGTGTGCTAAGAAAAATGAAAATCCGAATATTGGTGAAAAGAGGGGGCAGTCTCTGGCACAGGAGAATTTCATCTTTTTATTGCCATAAAGTACTATTTAGTGGGCCAAATATTTTTCTTTCTTTTCATTATTTATTTCTCTTATCTTCTCTTTCAAACATAAGATATTAAAATAAAATCTTTTTTTCAGATATCTTTCATTTTCCTATCCCCAAATTTAAGATTATTAAATGTATTCTTGATTTCTTAAGATCTGTTATTTACATGCAACTTTGTGCATTAGGTAAAGGAAGATGCAATCAATCAATAGTTTTGACTTAATGTCTCTCTTCATTGCCCCTTTAATTAGTAATATAAACTTCTTCATGAAAAACCATGTTAGGTGGATGCCACTTGATATGTAAGGGGATGACCACTTACCACTTCAAGCTTTTTTCACTATTGGGATAAAAACGGAATTTTTCCTAATTATTTTTTAGAATATGGGATATTGGCTCTTCTTCACAAGATTTTGTTTAACCTCCAAAGACATCGTTGTAGTCCTCTAATAAAATGTGCTTGGGAACTGGACAGATCTGGACTTGAATTCTATCCTTCCCCCTTTATTAGTCATACAATATTGGTCAAGTTACTTACAATTCTCTGAACCTCAATATCTTCATCAGTAAATGGGAGAAAGTGGGTCAGCTTTTCTGGGTTGGTTAGAGGGACCTGAGAACAAGGGCATAAACACCTGATACCCATTTGAGGAATAGAATATATTTTACAATTTTTCCTGAACAAATTCTTAATTTCAATTTTGAGTATTTCCTACAGCTCCATGGCAGCAGAGACTTCTTTTCCTCATGGTCATTTAATGGCTTCTAAGTGTTTTGGTCATAACTAACTCCTTCATTTTTCCCTACACGTAACTTTAGCTAACATCGACTACAAATGATTAATTTGATTTAAATCCTGTGTCTAATGTTTGGTATGCTGTAGTAATCATGAAAGCATGATCATCTTTTCTTGCTACTAAGAAAGCTATGGTATACAATGATTGCTACATGGAAATACGTTTCTTTATTGAGAAATTTACATTAGATATAAATTTTAGTTTATACTTTTCCTTTCTTTGAACATAATTCTATTTTAAAGTTAATATATATTTTATGTTCCTCTATATTTCAATGCCTGAAGATAAAAGGCTAAAAACCTTTGTTCATCATCTTATTGTCAAATTTTAAAGCATTTTAAAAAGACCTGGATTAGTTGCTTATTAACTTTTTTACATTTATATCAAATGTAAACTTTTGCAATCTTGGTAATGCCATCAAATATGTGTTCAATAGTCATTTTATTTCCATGAATATTAATTTTAAATATGACTTTTTAAAATTTAAACATTAATACTTTCATACAGTAATGTTTATTTTATATTGACATTCATTTGTTCAGTTTTTTGAAGTTAATCTTCTGTGCTAATTGCATTTTTACATAGTATACTTTCTATAGTCCAAAATAATAGAATTTAAATAATTTGTATGCAAAGTCACAGGCACTATAATTTTATAATCTTAGTTAACATTTCATTATTTCTACCCACTATTAACAAAAGGGGAAAGCAAGCTAGGGAAATTTAAACAATGATCTTCGCCGTGCATTAAGGCTGACAGAAGAGAGAATAAATGTGGAGCAAATGCTAAAATACTCTTGGAATGGCACCTTCCCCACTGTCCATCACAGTTAGCCCAGACCCACAGAATGGTCTCCTCCTAATCAAAGAAAAAGACAACATCTGCATCCAGGTAAGGACTGAATTTTCCAGTCTTCTGGAAAATTAAAGCCTGACCCAAACATACACTTCTGTTTGTGTCCTTTGAGACAGCCAAGAGTATGAGGTAATAATTCCAAATATCTCAAACATCCAGAGATGCCAAGGCTGATGCATTGTTTCCTATTTCATGAGCTCAGGACAGGATGCTGAGCTCATAAACACATTTAGGGAGTTTTGTGGGACACAAAATCACTTATAAAGCACTACCAGTCTCCATTTTTAATTCCCCTCCAATTAATTTTTATGACTGCTCAGGGAGTCTTCTCAATTCCCTACACAGATCATGAAATTTTGATTAAATATTTAATGAGATGCTTTGCACACATCTGTCTTATTCCCCAAGCTTCTTCATTCCAACCATGTCTATCCAATTCAGTGGCTCTTCTCTGAAATAAACTAATAAAAGAAACCCATTATCCCTTTATAGTATTACATTATACAGTCTTTTTAGTCTTGGCCTCCACAGTTACAGGTTTTCACCATTGTTGAGAGCCTAGTATAGTATGTGCTAGTCACTGTGCCAGGGATAAAGAATACAAAGATGAATAAAAATAGTGATTTATTTTCTCAAACAATTTGTAGTATATTTGGAGACATCAAAAAAGGTATCAACAGGAAGGTGAGAACGTACATTACTGTGAAATACCTAGTGCACTGATATTCTCTGACACAATTTTTTCAGGATTACATGGATATAGATTTACTCAAAAAATTGAGATTTATCCATTCAGTGCAAAAAATAAAATGGGATAGTGCATGAGTTAATCTTCTTGACTCTTCTACCAATAAATATACCACAAATTAAATAAATACATATATAAAATTGCCTTTGTTTATATTATTATTATGGTCATAGTTATTAATGCGTGTCTAATATTCAATACTTTAAGCATATACCATAGATTGTAATATTAAAATAAGGTAAAATAATGACAAAAGAGGAAATTAAAGCATCTGTGATATAAGAATAGAGAACATAGAACAGTAAAGAGGAAGCAAATAACTGCCTGTGGCTGAAGGGTTAGATGAGGCTTAATGAGGGAGTCACATTTATATGGAGATTCAAAGAATAGATATATAGATACATAGTTAACTAGCTAGATGTTTAGATAGATAGATAGATAGATAGATAGATAGATAGATGATATACAGGTAGGTAGGTAGGTAGGTAGATAGATAGGTGATAGATAGACAGGGAGGAGCTCACAGCCAGGAAGAGATTGAACAGAGAATACCCTACTCAGTAGGAGGAGTAAATGCATGAAAGTGTGATAGGTACAATGGCAAATTTTGGGAATGGTGAAGAGAATTGTCTTTTGCCAAAATTAGAGCTTTTATCATGTATATAATAGAGAGTTGAAGGTGTAAAATTTTTTTCTTTTTTTTGCCAGAGCTGCAAAAAAATTATACATTTGGTTCAATATTGTTTAATGGCTCTGGTTATCACTGTAATTTTTGAAGGAGAAATCGCCAAAATAGGAGACAAGTTAAGACACCCTTGCAAAATATTTTATAACCAAAAAGGTAAAGTCTAATATTTTGCAGAAGCAGGAATGGATTTAAGAAATATTTTAAATAAGTAGATGGTCTATTTTCATATTTTTGCATATGCCAGTCCAATTTTCCCAACACCACTTATTGAAGAGACTTCTTATTCCATTGTATGCTCTTGACTTCTTTGTCAAATATTAATTGACCATAAAGTGTGGGGTGATTTCTGGGCTCTCTGTTCTGTTCCATTGATCTATATACCTGTTCTTGTGCCAGTACCAGGCTGTTTTGATTACAATGGCTTCGTAGTACAGTTTCATGTCTGGTATTGTCATCCCTCCAACTTTGTACTTTCTCAAGATTGCAAAGGCTATACAGGGTCAACAACCAAAGTACCCATCAGTGTATAAGTGGATAAAAACAATGTAGTACATTTATACAATGGAATACCACACAGCTATAAAACAAGAAGAAGTAGAAGGCACTCTTACCCTTTGTGACAGCATGAAAGGACCTAAAGAATATTATTCTAAGTGAAATAAATCAGTCAGAAAAAGCTAAGAACCATATGATTTCACTCTTATATGGGATATAAAACTAAAACTCATAAACACAGACAACAGTGTGGTGGGACAAGGTGTGGGAAGGGGGTTGTACAGGGTAAAGGGAGCCAAATATTTGGTGACAGAAAATGATTTGATTTTGGGTAGTGGGCACGCAATACAATATGTAGATCATGTATCAGAGAAATCTACACTTGAAACCTATATAGTCTTATCAACCAATGTCACCTAAGTAAATTTAATTAAAAAAACTATATTAACTTAAATAAAAGAATGAGGCTGAGGTAAAAATCCTAAAATGAACATGCAAGAATGCCCTTCCTAAAGCAGACTTTTTAATCTGAATTTCCTTAGGTAGTAAAGGGGAGAGTCAAACGTTTTTTAGATCTTTTGTTTTTTCATAACCAGCTTAAAATCAATATCCACAACAGCACATTTTTGGGTAACCAAACTCTGATCCCCCACACAGGAATGCCCAACATAGTAGTATAAATACAAGTTACAGATCAAAAGATTGGTTGAGGTTAAACATAATGATTGTTTTGTTGTAATTAAGAGTTATAGTTAAAGTTGAAGAGGGAAGGCTGATAACAAACCACAAAGAATTTTTCACTAACTTATGCTGTGTTTATTGTTTTAGGCCAAAATCACTTTTGATAAATCAAATTGTTTTGGTTATCTTATTCAATGGCACAGTACTGGAAGCTAGAGGGCCATTGTTTCAGGAGTAGGCTAGGCATTTGAATTTTCTCCATCTCTCTTTTCCCTTTACAAAATGTTTATAACAATATCTGTTTTTACTTAGTTTTGGAAATTTTCAATAAAATATTTAATGAGAAAAAAGTACATAACTAAAATATGTCTACAAGAGATCCATTTTAAATTTATAATCCAGATATGTCAAAAATAAAAAGATGGAAAAAGATACACTATTCAAACTGTAAGCATACAAAAAGCTGGAGTGGCTATATTAATATTAAACAAAATAAATCCATGAGAATAGTATCATAAATAAACAGAGGTATTGCATAATGTTAAAATGATCAATTCTTCATTGAAGACATTACAATGCTATGTGCATGCTAAATTGACATAAGTAAAGAGAAAAATATAGAAAAATCTACGATCATACATGGATTTAAACCCAACTTTCATCAATTGATGACATGAAAAAAATCAGAATAACACATAAAATTTAGTTATATTATCAACTACCTTAAATTTAACATTTGTAGAAGAACACCACACCAAAACTAGAGAACATACATTATTTTAATTTTTTAAAGATTTTATTTATTTACTTTTAGAGAAGAGAAGGGAGGGAGAAAGAGACACATCATTGTGTAGTTGCCTCTCGTGCACCCCCTACTGGGGACCTGGCCTGCAACCCAGGCATGTGCCCTAGACTAGGAATCAAACCAGCAACCCTTTGGTTCACAGGCAGGCACTCAATCCACTGAGCCACACCAGTCATGGCAGAACATACTGATATGGACTCTGGCCAGCAGTGTCTGCGGTGTTGTGGATGAGACGAAACAAATTCACACGGACTACTAAAGTTCTGTGGAGAAAAAGGTGTGGCACAGCCGCTCTCTCAAGGGGAGAGCTTCGACCCTTGCCTTGACGGGCTTTTCTTGGCTTTCTGATAGCATACATCAAAGAAGGTTCTCATTCATTATGTTCAGGTTTGCTTTAGGTGATTACTTTTTCACAGATAGCAACAGAAAGGATGTTACTGATTACTTCTTACAGATTAACAAGGAAAAAATGTTGCAAATGCAAGGGAATGATAAGAGTAATTGGTCTGGTTACACTTCAGTCCTTGGGAGAATTAGCACAGACTTCAGGAAGTTACTTAAAAAATATGCAGTAAGCATTTGCTGCTTCAACTCAGGGTGAGGGAGTTTTAGCAAGAGCAAGTTACAAAGCAGCCTAGGTACAATGCAGGCCTGGTTTCCCACAGGAGAGCAGATCCGTGGGTTTGGTGTCCTGTGTGCCACCACGTGCCTATGAGCTTTCCCATAGGGCTGGGCTACATTTGCCATTCCATGTGGACAGGTTCCCTATACATACATTATTTTTACATGGAGATAGAATGTTCACAAAATTAAATTATGCTGGGCCATAAGACAAATAAGACTCCTACAAACCAATTTGTATTTTTAAAAAAGGCAATCTAATTTTAAAATGAGCATAAAACTTTGCTCCAGTTGTCTATCACTGCATGAGCCATATCAAACTTAATGACTTGAAACAAAAAGTATCATTTTTTTCTCACAAATCTTCAACTTGAGAAATGCTCAGATGAGAGAGCATATATCTGCTTTATGTGGCAACCACTGAGACAGCAGGAAGACTGAGGGTAACTCAATGCCTGGAGGTTGGAATCATCTGAAAGCTTGCTGATTTACATGTCTGGAAGTTGTTTCTGGACAGTGATGGGTAGCTCATCACTAACACACTCACTATTGTTCCTAACACACTCACCTGTCCCATCCAATTGACTGCTTGGCTTCCTCATAGCAGAGTGGTGGATTCCAAGAGTAAGCATCAGAAGAGGAAGTGGAAGCTGCAGGTTATTAAGGTCCAGGCTCAGAAACTGGCATTGCTGAGCAAGTGGCACCTGTTACCTATTAACAGGAATAGAAGCCTGAACACTTCATATTGGTATTAAAGTTGCCAAACATGCACACACACACAACACAGTAAAGCACTCACATAGAGAAGAGACAGAGCTTGCTTCAGTAGTGGGCATCTGTACTAGGTGGCTCATGGGTCCCAACTGGAATCTAATGCAGAGCAATTAACCTACACATGTCCCTTTTGTGCTGCAGCAAAAGGACTTCGTCCCTTCCCCGTGGGGGTCAGATACAGCAGTGGAGTTGGCCAACTGCAGTATGATAGGAGAAAGCAGAATGAAGGAGTACATGGTGAGTCTGAGGCAGGAACAGATATCCCCACACAAGGCAACAAGTCAAGCATGAGCTGCGAGGACTCTTCATCCCTCTGTAAGGAAGTATTCCAAACCCAACACCCATTTTGATGTGGCAAAATAGGGGTTCAAAGAATGCACGCACAAACTGTCTTTTATAGCACCCCAAGGTTTCTTCTGCCATATTAGATCAGTCAAACAGTCACAGGGCCTAGATTCAATGGAAGAGGATTTAGAACCTGTCACTTAATGAAAGAAGAGTAAAAGAGGTTGTGGGCCACGTTTCAAAACTCCCACAGTCCATCCTATGGCCACAAATTTTATCTCTTTCACAACTAAAATACATTTACCTCTCCTTAAAAAACCCTCAAAAATTCCATCAACTACCTGATCAGACTCCAATTTGAAGTCCAGGATCTTGTTATCCAAATGAGATACTGGTAAAAACACGGTAAATTTGTTTTAACTTATTACATATGGTTTCTTTCAATGTAAAGCTCTGTGAACCAAAGCAACATGTTATCTCCCCTCAATGCATCCAACATATATTGGTGAAAAGGTAAAGGACAACTGAATACTGCTATGGTCACATTCCAAGGGAAGGAAAATGTGAGACACACATCAGTCACACACATCAGTCAGCAACAGCAATTTGGAAAACCAGCTGGGAGTATGTTGCCACTTTCTTGATTAGGGTCAAGTACAGCTGCCTGGGAATAATTCTCTGTAGCTCATGGTTTCAAACTCTCTTCATTCAAAAGCCTCTATGAAGCATCACCTTAGATCTTCCTGAGGTATTAACAATGGCTCTCAAGGTCTGTCTTGGATTTGATCTTCGCTCTTAAATTTTTCTTACTTTGTGAATCTTCTGCCATCTGGAGAGACTAGAAATGAGGAATAGTTTTATTTTCACATCTAGAAAGTCTTGGCTCCTTTATATTTAACGCCCATTCTTTAACTGATCTCCCCCCCCCTTTGCATTTTATCACATACAAGAAGAATACATAGGGTGGCCCTTTGGATATTGTACTTGGACATCTCGTTAGCTATACGAGAAGTCAGCAGACCATGCCCTGTGATGTAACATCTATTCTGGTAAATAAACTTTTATTGTAATACAGTCACATCCATTTATTTATTTATTTTTTGGTTGTTTTCACACAATAATGGTACAGTTCAATAGCTGTAACAGAGAACATATAGCTTGAAAGCCTAAAATATTTACTATCTGGACCTTTATAAAAGAAGTTTGCTGACCTCTGATAAACTGATCATGGAGTTCATGGAGTTTCCCAAATTTCTCATTTTCAGTGTCACTTCAGACGCCAGTATTGCCACCTGTCCCACCAACACAAGGATCTGTTTTCCTTTGGGTTCCAGTTATATTTTCTTCACATTACTTTAAACCATCACTGACAGCCACCTAGATTCTCTTAAACTTCTGTTTGATGTCCTTAGGTTCTTATTTATATCCTGGTTTTCTCTCATCATTCAATCACAAAGCCAACATCACATGTTATAGTCTTTTTATGTACAGCAATTAAAATTTGTTCTAATGCTTCGTAGCAAACCATCCCATAGCTATATGGCTCCATACAACAACAGTCATGTACTCTGCTCACAAATCTACAATCCGGGTAAAGCTAAGTGCAGACATCTTGTCTCTGTTCCACTTAGGATTGGCTAAGGCAGTTCAAATGGGGCTAAAGTATCCATTTCCAAAGCAGCACACTTGCATTATGCAAGTTCAAGTTGGCTGTTGGTTCCTATTCACATGGGGCCCTTTACAGATCAGGTTTTCAAACTGCATGATGGCTGGGTTTCGAGAGAGACCGTTCCCACCCAACCAGGTAAAGCATATAGACTTTTGGAATCTAGCCTTTCTAGTCATCTGGCAACACTTCCACCCGACCACATCAGCCCAGGCAGTCGCTAAGCTTCACCCACTTTTAAGATGCAGTGACATACACCCTGATACCTGATAAAAGGAATGTCAGGAACGTATCCTATGAGAAACATATGCTATGAGAAATATTATTGTAGTTATTATTTTGGCAAATACATCTGCCACAGACTTCAACAGGTCTTTCACAAAAGACAGACAGATGAGAAATAAGCACACACACAAAACAGCATTTTTCAACAGAGAAATGCATGTTAAAACTGCAGTGTATCGCTTCTCGGCCTTTTGGCTAAGATCAAGTGTAGGACCTGTTCTTACCAGTTTAAAGCCGCAGTGAGACACCACTTCACAGCCACAGCCATTTCACACGGCTAAAATTAAAAAGACTGATAACGCCACACTAAATGCTGGCAAGGACCTGGAGTGGGGAAATATGGAATTTCCCCGTCTTTCTGGTGAGGCCATAATATGGTATAACCATTTTAGAAAACTGGCAGTTTCTTCAGAAGTTAATAAGAATTCCACACTTAGATATTTACTCAAGAGCATTGAGACCTTGTCCACAAAAGCCTTGTACAAAAAATTTTAATAGATGCTTTATTTTTAAAGGCAAAAACAAACAAACAATCTAGAAACAACCCAAATTTCCATCAATAGGAGAATGGATAAATAAATTGGTATATTCATACAAGTAATACTATTACCAATAAAATGTAGCAAACTACTAATATGCGTAATGATGTGAAGTGACTCTCAAAAGCATTATGATAAGGGAAAGGATCTAGACACAAAAAAGTACGGACTGTTTAAGTTCAAGAACAAACAAAACCGTACTTATATAGTGATATAAATAAGACACTAGTTGTACATGGGGTAAAAATTAATTTGGGCTGATAAATATATTCTATATCCTGATCAGAATGGTAATTCCCTGGGTTATAATATGTCAAAAGTTTTCATAGACTTTATTGCATACAAAATGTATCTCATTAAACAACTTTAAAAGTCACTGAGTTGTACACATGATGTGTTCATTGTTTAGTATTGATATTATAGTAAAAACATCTTTAAGAATTTGAGATAAACCTGTGAGGTTTTTAAAGAAAAATACACATAAGATGTCTAGTGTACTCATGACCCTGCTCACCTCTGCCCCCTCTTAAGAGCTATATGAAGGCCCCTGAGTTATTCTTGGCAGTTTTATATAGTAATTTGAACTTGCTTTTTGAATTTCTCATCTCTGTGTGATTCTGAACTCCGAACTGTCAGATTTCAACATCAACTCCATGTCTTGACACAGAAACCCGAGCTTTCACTAAGGCAGTACTTTTCAAACTTTAATGTGTCCAAGAATCTTGTGAAACTTCAGATTCTGACTCAGGAGGTCTGGAGCGGGATCTGAGCATCTGTACTTCTAACAAGCTCCCAGCTGACGCTGCAGCTGCCAGTCCAGAGACTGTCCTTGGAGGGGCAGAGCTCGAGTGAACACTGGTGTAGTTCCTTCTGCACCTCACAGCCCTGGGCACCTCAGGCAGGAATCTTCCCCAGTTTCTGGCACCTTAAATACAAACTATGACACCATTCTTCAGACTAATTCCTATGTTGGGCCAGCTCCAGGTTCAACATAAGGACCTTTTTTAACCAGTATCCACAGAGAAAATATGTGAGGACCTCATTAATCTGGGGAATAAGTTTTTCACTTCTGTTAATTTTCTAAATAACTGAAATTTCCTCTAATCTATATTTAATATTATTTTTGTGCATCTAACTCTTTGTAAGACTTGTTACACTTCCCCGAAGTCTTAAACAGAGAACACTAAAAATGATTGAATCTTTCATTATTAACTCAGGGACATTGTTAGCTGGTAATGCAGTGATACTCTCTGGAGCTATTGAGATCTGTTCATTCCTACCTAAAGAGGTCCTAGACTACAATTCTTCCTGCGCTCTGTGTACTTTTGGAAAATAGTTTTGTTGTTCTAATTCCCTAACAGACTCTCAGACATTAATTCTTATTATTAGACTTCAGATTGCCAGGCTTTAACAGTCATCTTTCCCTCTTCTAATTGTTGTTTTAATTCAATTATAACATCTTAAAATAAATAACCAAGCAATGGTATTATACATTTGTTTAAAATAAATGTAAAAAGACTCTGGATGAGGACCTAAAGCTTCTTCCTATAGCCTTAGCATCTAAACTTTCACCAATTGAGTAACCTAGAGGCTAATTTTGCTTTATTTTTATTATGGGCTATGTTCTACAGTGTTTTTGTTTTATGTTCAGTGCATAGAACCAGCAATAGAACCAGCTATGATGCTTACTAAAATTTTAGTTGCTAAGGCCTTGCGTTAGGTATGCCTACACACTAGATCCTGAGTTAGACCCAGGATTCTGCACTGACAGAACACCTCAGCGGCTTTCTGTGCCCAGAAAATTTTCAAAAAACACTGTTCCTGTATAAATGTCATTGTCAGTTGAAGATCAAAATACCTTCTTTAAATTCTCATTACATTGTCTCCTTTATCTCCTGTCTTGGTTAGATCAACCTCTCCATGCTGCACTAGAAGACTCATTTGTCACGATTGGGAAGCTTCTTATCATTAAATGACTCCACCTTTTCCATTTGTTGGGAGTGGAAATTAGATGGGAAGGTACTAGCTTACATATCAGGACTCTAAGCCAGGTCTGTGACCCTCCGAACTCAAACACTGATTGGATAGGGCATCCTAGTAGCCAAATCACAGTTAACAAATACAAGTTTGTCCTAGATAAAAAAGACAGATGTACAACTTAAGGTCTGAACTTAAGTTCACCTTGTTGATGTGAAAATAATTTCTTTAATTCAAAATATTCATCAAATATCTAACAAAGAAACTCCCACTGAATTTTAACATGCCCTTTAAAAGTGGCGCATCTTTAATTCTCAACTGCTTAAAGACTCATGAGAATACAAAGAAGCCTGAGATTTTTGTCTAGGGTAGAAATAAATAGAAAAAAACTCTCTGAGACAAATTCTTGTGGCCAAAAAGCCCCTCCTTCCCCTTCCCTGTCACTGTATCCTAGCAATTGACAGCTGTAGAAAAAGAATCACACACTCATGGTCACCCCCCTCAATTAGGTGGCTTGTATTGCCTAGATATCTTAGTACATTTTACTCAACATCTGGCTCTCTCATTTCCACAAGAATTCATTCATTCAGCAAATATTTTTAGAGCATCCATAGCCAGGCACTGTGCTAGCTGCTAGGGATACAGTAGTGAAAAAGCAGTTTAAAAAAAAAAACCTCTGCTCTTGAAGACCTTTACATTCTGGTGGGAAAGATAGACAATTGACAAGACAAAAATTTAAGTATATAATATAATATGTAACTACATGTGCCCAAGATGAGTAGGAAGGAGAAGATGGGGGTAAGAAGTGTGGGCAGGACGGTTGAGATGTTACTGTGGCCAGGAAGACTTCTCTAAGAGGCAAGTTTTGAGCAAATCCTGCAAGATGTGAAAATAAAAAATCTAGCCACTTGGACTTCCAGAGAGAGAGACTTCCAGATACAAGAAGTGGCAGGTGCAAAGGTCCTGCACTGGAATCATCGCTGGTATTCCCATGGGAGGCTGGAGCTGACCAAACAGACAACCGTAGGAGAAGAGCTCAGACAAGAGACAGGTAGCTGCAGAAGTGAGTGATGGCTGCTTACAGGTGTTCCTAAGGATTGTTCTGTTCTTCCCCTGGATGAGAGGGGAAGAAGTGATTGGTGGGTTTGAACAGAGTAACGTGATGTGACTCAAGTTTCACAGGCTTGCTCTGGTTTGTGCTAAGAATACATTGGAGAGAGAGATGAGGGATGGAGAAGCATGAATGAATTGGAGGATACTGTAATAACATAGCTTATAAATGAAACGACATAATTTTCTATACTGTTGTCAAATTCCCAACATAACCTGTTTTCCACTCACCCTTAGCTACTGGGAAAACTGGAGCAATTTTCTGAATTTGAAGATGAGGGAACTCCGTCCCCAGTCCACCACAAACATCTTCATATCTGCCACTGCATTGGACCTCTTTTCTAATCCCAATGGAGGAAATTATCTTATTCTAATTAAAGATAAATAGTAAAATACACTGAATGAGGATATTGGTTCTGGAAACAGATGCTTGAAATATAGTTGTCTCTTCCACTTCAATTCTGTGTGACTTGGAGAAGTTCTTTAGTAGTTCTGTGTTTCATTTTTTCATCCCCAATATGAGGAAAATGATGAAAATTACAACAGATGTTGTGAAGACTAAAAAAACTAATAACACTATATTCCTATCATTAAGAAGGGACCCTGGTATATAATCAGAGCTCAGTGGAACTTAGTCTCACCTTCCATGCATTCTATAGAGACTATCCTACCTCCTCACTTGAAAACTGTATCCCAATATGATTCTCCCTTTCTCCTGCATCTTCAACATTTTTTTCTTTAAAAAAATCCTTCTCTTCAGTAGCATGCTCAGATCTTTGCCATCTTTAAAAAACAACAACAAAAAGGCCTTCCTGGACCCTTAATAGCTCAGGTTTACTAGAAACTCGAGAGTCTGATACAAAAATTAAATGTATGATGCCATATTTGAGAGGAAAGGTGTGGCAAAGAAGGACATAAAGCAACAGGGAATGAGGTTTTAGACTCATGTAGCAGGTTGTTCAACAGATGACTGACGCTTATAATGTCTCTGGACAGGCTGCAAGAAGAAAACGTGACCACAGTAGTCCCAGGGAGAAAGAAAGGTGAGGGAATTGACTTGCTGAGCTCCCTTCTAGCTCTTGTTTTCCACTGGGCCATGTGTGCCCCTTGAGTGGTGTTAACTTCTTGCTTTTTTTAGTTTTGTGGTCTGATACTCTTAAATACCAGATTGCACACTAGAATCTGTAAGTATGGCTGTGATTCATCCAAATTCAGAAGTGATAAAAGAGCCAGATAATCCAGCAGTGCAACTGGTCAGCGTGGCTAATAAAGTGGCTAAGAGGGAGAGGTGGTGCTCCCAGGCAAGTGACGGGCGGAGCCCGGACAAGGAACCTGTATTGGTCAGGAAGAGTCCGTTGGCCTCCGCTGAGATCAACGATCTGAGATGGAGCAGGGCCAAAGGAATGTGAGTCACATGTAGCCCCTCAGATTTACCCCTGCCTCTTCAACTCTTCACAGACTTCTTAAAACGTTTGTCTATGTGCTCTGTCTATTCTTTATTAACTCTGCAATTTGGTTTCCACACTAGCCCTAACCCTACATTCAAGTAGCTCCCGGAATAGCAATCAGTGATCCCCATGACCCCGTATCCAAATAACGTTTAAACCCTTATCAGATTTGACTTTTTAGAATTGTTTGCTGCAAATCGACAATTTTCTTCACTAACTGTTCTCTGCCCTCGGCAAAGACAAGGACCTCTTCTGGATTTCCTCTTATCTTTCTGGTTACCGATTTTCTTTTTCTCTCCTGTGATTCCTTTAAGTGATAGAGTTCCTCAGGGCTGCATTTCAGACGACCTCTCCTCTCTTCACATGTTCTTTCTTGGCATCCCATCCACTCCCCAGCTTTCGTTACCACGTATAATGCAGAGCTGCCTCCTACAAAGTTGAGTCTTTGACTCAATTCTCTTTTCTGAACCCCAGTCCAGCTGCTGACAGTCTATTTTTATTTGGTGTTTTATAAACACCTCAGACTTTAACAAATACTCACACTGTAATGCTCAATATGCTCAAATCTTAATGCACGCTCTGCCCCACAAAGCAGCTGCTTCTTTTTAGTAGACCACTCTTTCACCCGTCTGATTGCTCACACCAGCAATCTGAAAATCACCCTTGACTCCTCGCTCACCCTCTCTTCTTATGTACAAATAACCACCAAGTCTTATAAATTTTACTTTCAAAATATTTCTTTAATTCATCTAGATCAGTGCACTTCTGCCCTAGGTCAAGCCATCTTTTGCTGGTACTAAAACAATGACCTTATCCTAGGCAGTCCTCATCTACCTGTCCCGCTGCAGTAGAAGTGATCCTTTCAAAAACATTTCCTAAATCCTGCACCTACCTCTGAGTAATTACTCTCTTTTTCCCAGTTGAATAAAAATTTTTCTTTATGTACTTGCAATTTGCATTTCCTGTTTCCCATATTTTAATCATAATGGGCCTGCACCAGAAGAGTTTCCCCTTCTCAGTAATTCCTTTTCTCCTACTCTTCCTAAACTGCTCAACAAAGGTCTGTTATGCTTGCAGTCTACATTTCCTCAGGATTTCCCGTCTTCTAATCATGCATCCACCCACATTACTTGTTGAGATATTGCTAAGTCCTTCAGGTATTTTAAAGGCCTCATCTTACTTCATGTGTAACTGTATTTGATAGTGTGGGTCTTTTACTCTACTTGGAAAACTCTTCTCCTTTTTCAGTCAAGAGATTTTAAACTTTTTAGATTTCTTTCATCTTTGTAGACTCCTCATCCTTCACCCAGCAACTAATGTTAGGATTATTGTAGGCCCTTTCTTCCTTGGCAATTTCACTCATTGTTATTCCTTTAAATTAGGGGTCCCCAACCTCTGGGTTATGGACACGTATTGGTCTGGGTCTGTTGGAAACCAGGCTACATAGCAGGAGGTGAGCATCAAGGTAATGCATTTGAATCATCCTGAATATTCCCCCACCATTGCCTTGTCTGTGGAAAAATTTTCTGCCAGGAAACCAGTCTCTGGTGCCAAAATTGTTGAGCACTGCTGCTTTAAATGACAATGTATACATAGCACACACTAAACTTGCAGCCCCAGCTCCTGCATTTTCTCCTCAGATACATGCATGCACATAGATACTTGTATCTTTTCTTGAATATCCCAAGAGAACCTAAGGCTGAAACATAAAAAGCAAACTTAGAGCTTCTGAAACCCTGTGTACTTCTATTGTTCTTCATCTCTGTAAATGACACCATTATTTAAATTTTGCAAGTCAGAAACTTAGCAACACTTTACTCTCCCTCAGTCATTAATTTAACCTTTCATCAAGTCCTCTCATTACGACCTCCTAAGCACGCTCACGAACAATGTTTGCTCTCATAGGGAGCAAGTTACTCTCTTTCCTGGAAGAAGTCCATGAAAACTTTTAGCCCTTAAGATGAAGTTCAATATCCTTGTCATGCTCTATTAAGATAGGCTTTTGCACGACCTGGTTCTTGCCCACCTTTCTGACCTCACTTTTGCTATGTCCTTCTTACTCATTTGTCTGCAGCCATGATGACCTATTTTTCTCTGCCTAGAATTCAGTGATATTTTTCTATTTCCAAATCTTCACAAATTCCCAGTGCTCTTTGTGTTTGCCTATCTAAGACTCACTCATCCTCTGGGTTTGATTTAATGTCTAGTCCTCAGAGAATTTTAAATTACTGGAAGTGCGGGTTTTGTTATATATTTTCATTGTATAATTTACGTTTTTCTTATAACTGTCATCAAAATTACAATTAAATGACAATTTTAATACTTAAATATTTATAATTGTTTCTCTATGTATTTAATCAAATAAGTGTTAAAAATTGAGTTGTGTCCCCCAAATTTATGTGTTGAAACCATAAGCCCCAATGAATGAGATTTGAAGATGAGGTCTTCATGAGGTAATTAGGTTTAGAGGTTCGGTCCTCATGAAGGGATCAGTGCCCTGGAGGAAGAGACACACCAGGGTTTGTTCTGTCTCTTCCACCATGTGAGTGCACAGTGAGGAGCCCCTTTGCAAGCTAGGAAGAGTGTCCTCACAAGAAACCAAATCAACCAGCCCTTTGATCTTGGACTTCCAGGCTTCCAGAATTGTGATCAATATATTTCTGGTTTTTAAGCCACGAGGCTATAGTATTTTGTTATTGCAATTTGAGCAAACTAATACAATTAGTAATTAAATATTATTAATTAAGTAATTTTAAAGTAACTAAAATTTGTCTTCACACCGTAGACACCATGAGGGCAGGTGTCCTGTTCATTGGTGTATACCTCATCCCTGTATCAGTGAAGGGCTCACAGTAGGTGTTTAATAAATTATGCCAAACAAATGATGATTTAATCTTCATAAACTGCCACATTTTATTTGTTTGACTCCAGTTTCTCTGAGAATTTCCAAATTGGTCACAAGTCTGAACTCCATCTCAAGATTTTTAAGATTTTAAGATTTTATTTTGTGAGCTGAACTTTAAGTTTTTGCTGTTACAGTCTTGTCAGCTCTCGTTGGAGTTGCAGACAGGGCAGAGGAATGTAACCAGGAAATCACTGGACCGAGAGCAGGGAAGCTGGTTCAGATTCTGGCCTGACCTACTTAGGTTCTAAGACTTTAGTGTGAGTGTTAGACTAAATAAAGACTTCTCAAGTTTCTTTTAGTGTAAACTCAACCAGCTGAATGGCTTTCCTTTATTTCAAAGACTGTCCAAAAATGTATCCAGTCATTAATCCTGTAGATTTAGTTGTATGATCTACTCATCTGATCAAGGGTTTTCCAGAGATAACAGGACTTTTCTTCCTGTTGTGTTCCAAGTTAGCATCTACAGCATAAATAGTGGAGGGCAACTGCTCAGAAATGTAAGAGGAGTTTAAAGATTACTCTGGATAAATAGTGTTCAGAGGCATAGAGGCTTGAGGAGAGTGAACTTTCCAAGTAGATTTGCAATCGATAGAGGGGAAGTATTAATTGGCCTTTGTGAAGACAAGAAAACAAAGTTAGTGTAGAATTCTCTCATTGAGGCTCAGTGGTCTCCCACGCAAATTATAATGATGAATGTGGAGAATGTCTGCTCTGTTTTCTAAAGTATAAAACGTCTAGACAGTCTGTGAGTATGTGTGTGCGTGTGTGTGTGTGTGTGTGTGTGTATGTGAGAGAGAGAGAGAGAGAGAGAGAGAGAGAGACCGAAAGACAGACCTGGTGCAGTTTATGCCACACTATATAGTTTTAGAGCCCTTTTTCTTCAGAACCATTTTTAGTTGAATATTTTAGACATTTTAATATCCTCCATTTAGCTCATCCACAAAGGACAAGAAAAAGATTTTGTGGGGCCTGAGGTTTATAAAGTATAGTCTTCATTTTTAAGAAAAAGATACAATATATGAAGGTATTGATCCATTTAAAATGAGAGAAAAAGGCACAGAAATTCCATATTTTAAAAGCCAGCAAATATCATAAATGTCACCCAAAACATGTTTCTATAACACTTATCTTCTACATGTTTTGGTTTGGCAATATTTGATCTTTTCTTCATATGACAAAGATTTTGTAAAACCATTTTTTATAGGGAGAAGAGAAAAATAACCAATCTTTCTCAAGATGGGTTGAACAAAATTTGTTTTAGGTCATTTCCAGTTGAGCCACTTAACTCCGTGATTGCGCAGAGATATACACCTGATTTTCGGAACAGTAATCCAAGAAATACTGGCAACCTGATAAAGCCTATTTCTCATAATTCCTATCAAAATAAAAACTTACATTGCATTTATACTCTATCATATGACATTTATTAAATGTTCTCCTGACCGAAGAGAACAAACAGAAATATAACTGATAATCACAAGAATTATCCATAAATTAGCATCTAACTCCATAATTGTAAACATTGTTTTGCTTCCACAATCCATAAAATTCCAGTACAAGAGCCATAGAATATATTCGTACTGTAATCAGACAATGGGCCTTCCCCATGCATGCACGAGGCCAATTAGTGCCGTGGCCAGTATAGATGTTCCTGAATCACTGAACACGACATACTGGAACTGCCTGCTATAACTTAAAGAAGTTGTACTGAACCGAGTGAAAAATAACTATAAACCACCCAAAATATATACCACCAAACTTAACGAAATTCCCAACTCAATTTTCCCTTAGCCATTTTCCCAAAATAGTCATTCCAGTGCTACCCAGCAGGAGAGAAAGAGAAACAATGGAGAGAGAGACAGTAAGTTGAACTGATTTCCATTTAAAGTATCTTCCTTTTGCAAATTTTATAGCAAAAATGTATAGCTATGTGAAAACGTTGCTATGTTCCACCCGCATGACCTTGATATAAGTATTTGCAAGTGAAAGCCTCTGAAGTGTGGATTTCATCAGCTTTGTGGTAAATCTGCCTCTGCCCCTAGATCTGTCTCTGGTGAAGTCTCATCCATCAGTGTATGATTTTTCTTGCAGAAAGCAGACAGGGGAAGGACACCTAAGTGGAGAGGAAGTCTGGCTTCCTGTAGAGCAGAGGCTCTTGCCATGGGCTCTTAAAGGGCTAGTAGTCCTGGGGCTCATATTTTGTCTTCTAGCTATTCTGTCTCCTGAAATGTCAAAGGGAAAATGAATTTATGTTTGGTATAGCGAGTGTTTCTATTTCTTTCACTATTTTTATCATGAAGAAAATCAACAGAAGAGACATGGTCTGCTATTTCTTTTTGGAGGTTGTCTATGCATGAATAATAACTACCATAATAAGAACATATCTGAAAAAATAGAAAATAGAAAGTTTCAGGCTATGGGTTCTTCTCACATCTCCAGTAACATCTTTCCTGTGTTTGTTTGTTTGGTTTTTGTTCTATATACAGTCTTTGTCCTTCTCAAGTCTCAGATCATTGTAATCATTAAATAACTTTCTACTGTAAGATGACTGTCTCAGCCTCAAATCTACCTATGGACAAATTTCCCAAAACACACGTTTTACTGCCCTGCAGGTTTGGGTTTAGAAAAATGTCTGAATCTGTAGTTTCTGGGCCTTTGTTTTCTCTAACAAATGAAGTTACTAACCCAGCATTTAAATAAACAGAAACATTCCCTTTCCTTCACTCCTCACCAACATTCCTATACTTACTAATGAGCTAGAAAGGATGTGTGGGGGGCAGGGCTGGAGTCCAAGGTATTGATGGACTCCCTTATTTGGAAACTGACCTTGAACATCCAATATGGGTTGGATATCTTGGTGAAAACCACATTGATTATCACCAAGTACAAAGGTTCTCTAGGTTGCTGATTGACAGATCCCAGGCTCCACATAGAAGTCACCCTTAGAGAGCCCTAGAGAAAACAAATAAAATAAAACACACACAAAAATAAAATAAAACAAAAACACTTATAGCTGTGCTTCCAAAACGTCAGCATACAGAAGAATTGCCTGGGTGACCCTCTCAATAGTATAATTTGGGGGTCTTATCTTTAGGATTTCACTGTTTCCTCCAGACTGAAAACCTATGCTCTTTATTTTTTCACAAGCATCCCTGGTGATTTTTATGCTTAGGGGAGCACTGTGCTACAATATTTCCAGGCCAGGTTGACAAACTGTGACTCTTGATGGTTATTACTGACACTTAGCTGAATATCAGACTGGCTTAGAGCCAATAGAATTAATATATAAGCAATCGAATATTTTCTCTTTCTGGCCTTTCCACATTTAATAATTTGTTCTAGTTTTTGTTTGTTTCTTTGTTTTATTTTTGGTGTTGTAATCAGTTTTAAAGTTTTATAAAAACTTAAGATATTTTTCACAAGTTAACCTTGGCTTTGGAACAAGAAATCTCTTGGGTAAATCCTCGTATTTTTAATAATTGTCAGATGTCCTTCTAAACTTCATACTTACAAGTTTCATTTTTTCTTGACTTCTTGTCAATGAACTATAAATGTCTTCCAAAAATTACACTTAAGAGACAGCAAGCAAGATCAATTGTGTCCAGTCTGCTGTGGAAATTTGGCGTACATTATTTAAAAGTCAAATCAGTTTTAGAAATTCAGAGCTACTCAATTCAAGAACAGTATCAGCTATGGAATTTATTGGATTTTCTGATTTTTAAAGGACAAAGGAGGAGGCTGAAAATAAAAATTTCAGAATAAAACTCCTGATTGTAATGCCAGAAGTGGGCACTCATTGCATGGGATTGTGGGCATTGTGACCATGGCGCGCTTGCTGTTTAGCTGTCTTCGCTACTTGCAATAAGCCTCCACCAAAGCTTGTCGTAGCTGTTAACAAGAGCGAAAAGAAAAAAATTCTTTCTTTAAACAAGTAATTTAACAAACCAGAGTTTCAATGGAATAGTACTTAAAGAAGCAAATAGACTACCATCAGAGTTTATAAAAATGGGAAAGCAATTTTCAATTATAGAATTCAAGGTTTAAAGAACCATCCTTGAAGTTCAAAAGAGTTGTTTGGAAAACGTTTAAAAAAGTGTACGTTCTATAGAGTTTGGTGGATAATGAAGTTCTGAATTCTTTGCGGTGACAGGAGCAACAACAACGATAACAGTGGGGACGTCACCCAGCGCACTCATGGCTCGGGGCGCCACAGTGGATCAGCTACTGACTTTCAGTGTCAAAAATCCAGACACTCAGCTTTGTCAAATGGGGGGAATTAAACCAACCTAGTTATATTCAAAAGAGCTTGGTTACATAGAAACACAAATGCTAGTTTATTAGTTTATATAGAACATAATTACTGCTAAGGACCTGAGACACTTGCCTTGTTGGTCAGCATGGCATTTTTTCCCAGGAGGATAATTCCACTTTGGTTGTAAACTTAAAATGAGAAGATTATTCGGACAGCATGAAATAAAATGTGGTATAATAAACTGATTAGACAGAACGCCATTCTACTGCAATCCCAGCTTAGTCACCATGTCTCAAATTTGAGTGTTTACCTCAGCCAAATAGAAAGGAAAAAAACCTAAAACCACTTGGAATATAACCATTACCTCAAGAAGATGGAGGTATTGTATTCTTGTTCTATAAATCAGGATGCAAATATAATGAGATTCCAAGGGGGATTCATGAACAATTATTCAAGGCAATTTAGAATATTTGGGATTTAAAGGCTCAAAAGCATAAAAAGTAATTACGTGTTTCCATAGACTGGACTCATTGCCACTTGAAAAGATCAAGCCAGGTTTAATTAGCTGTAAGTTTGGCAATATAAATGGAATTTGTATTTTAATTTAAAGCAATAAAAATTCTGTAAAAGTGAACTTCTAAAATACTGTTATTGCTTTTGAAAATTTCATTACACTGATGTTGACAAGTCTTGATAAGAATCAATTAGAAAGACTGATAGTAGTGATTTTTAACCTTTTTCATTTCCTCTATGACACACATAATCCAATTTCATTTCATGACGCACATAAACTAATTACTAAAATTCTGCAATACACCAAAATATACTTTTGCTGATGTAACACAAACCAGGTATAATTTTGATTCATTTACACTGGATGGCTATTGCTCTGTTGGCTGTTGTCATTTTTTAACTTGAGAATTTAAGGGAAAAGAAATTGATGCCCCTGACTAAACAGTCAGTCGCCGCATGTTTCCAACATTCTTACAGTGTGCCGCTTGTAGTACACCATGGGACCACGGCACAGTGGTTGGACATTGCTGACTAATCGCATCTTAAAATGAAGACTTCGGCATGTTTGCTGAGAGTGAGGACCAGCAAATGAAGTTGCTTTCTTTTAGATATTAGTAAGCACATGTATTAAAAATATATCTTCTAATGATCTAAATCATTAATTATTAACTGAGGTGACTATCAAAATCACCAAGAACATACACAGGGTCCAACTCCTACTTGAGTGTGCTTGGCAGTGGATGTGAATGTCCCACATGAGATGGACAGCAATTGGAACATTTCACCTAAAATGTCATGTGGTGTGCTTGAGTGTGCTATTGTTATGTTACAGAATTACATGCTTATGGTTTTGTAATAAAAGATTTTGTAATAAAAATAGGGCATTATTTTTACTGGACCCTGTACATATTTTCTTATATGTATGCCTGGTCCCCACCCTGGACTTCCTAAATTAAAAGTTTATGGGCAAAGCCTAAAAAATATTTTTTTGAAAAACTATATAAGGTAATTCTGATAATAAGATTCATGGTAAATGCAGGTGAAATCTCAGTGGCGGAACATCAGACAGTCCAGGATATCATATTGAAAACTTCCGAAGACAGGGAATTTGGATTCTGTGGTTGGACGTGTGCTCAGATACAACACTCATCTCCTTGTGAAAGCCGCTGCTATTGATTTCCTCTGACCAATTGAAAGGACTGGTCAGAGTGGGTGCCGGCTTTGTTTTTCATCCAAAATACTGTTATGTTTAGTTACACAGGGTGAGAAAATACTGAGCCAGTGCTAGTTTAATCAAGTTGAAAACATTTATAAACTATTCTAGCTGGTGATGACATAGAAATGACTTATTTTGAGTAGCTTGGTCTAAAAACCATTTGCACTTTGCTAAAACCTTTTGCATTTAAGACAAGCCACTTAATAATGGCCATGTTCTTAATTATTAACACCCTGTTCATAAAACTATTTGTGTTACTTATTGAAATATATTCTTGATTTTCAGAAAACTTAAAAGATAGTGTCTTATTTTTATATAGAAACCAATAGGTTTTAGAATGCATTCATTCCAATTATCTTTACTTTTTGAAACAATACTATCAGTTTGGTAGTTTCAGAACTAAGAACTGTCATTGTCATTTGGTAAATGAGTAAACTAATTGCTTCTATTGTAGTGTCATGTCCCAGGAACGTGAGGAGTGTCAAATGCTCCGGGTAATTTACGTACGTGAATCTCATGTATTATTTCCACAGCCCATGAGAAAACTACTGCTTTCCTCCATTTTAAAGATGAGAAATAGGGTATTAGAGGGCTTTACAAACTTGGCCTTAGTCACATAGAGAAAAAGGACAGAGCTGGGACACTTGCCCCTGACACCATGTTCTCCTGTCATATTAGAGCCTCTCAGTCCAATAAGAAAGTCTACATGGTCTCTAAGAAGCTGTTTGGACTTCGTCCCTCTCCACCCACCTACTGAACCAATCAATGAACCTTCAATTAGATCAATAAGGGCTTCAATGCATTTTATTGCTAAAGGAAAAATGGAGGAAGTAAATGTGGGGGAGAAAATAGAACTCAAAATAAAATTGTTCTAAAAGGTTAGGATCAGGGCTGCGAGATCAACCTAGTTGATACAAAAAAGTTAATTATTTTGTGCCAGGCACTGTGCTAAACTCCAGGGATAGATGACCAAGACAAATGTTCTGCTGTTGAAGACTTTACTGTTTAGTGTGGGAGGCTGGTGATGTCTGAAAAGTATAACCAATTTAATTTTAATTCCATCACATCAACACTTTTAAAAGAAAGTAATAAATGAGACCCTTACTGGTCAGGATGCACCTGAGTAACAAAATAAACTTGAAATCTCAGTGGTTACATCTGGTAGACGTCCATGGGTTGCCCATGCAAATTCACAGCAGATCTACGGTATTGGAGGCAGAGGCTCTGCTCCACACAGCCACACGGGAACGCAGGACGCACCGTCAGGAATGCATAGTCTCAAAGAGTGCCACGAGAAGGGGATAAAAAACACAGAGGACTTGTACCTGTTCTTTCACATATTGTCCTGGAAGTGGCATGTTACTTTTTTATTTTTTTATTTAATCTGTATTGTATTTTTTCCATTACCATTTAGTCCTCTTATGCTCTCCTCCCCCCAGCAATCACGACACTGTTGTCCATGTCCGTGAATCCTTTTTCCTTTTTGCTCGGTCCCTCTGTTCCCTAACCTGCCCCACCACAAGTAGCTGTGATCTACTCTTGATCTATGAGTCTGTCTCTGTTTTGTTTGTTAATTCAGTTTGTGATACATTACTTTTTTAAAAGCCTCTGGCCAGAACTAGCCATAAACACCTACCTAATATGGGGAGCTGGACATTCGGTAGGTAGTAAAAGTCTTGGCTACAAATCTCAGCTAATTTTGGCAAGAGTCTGGATGGAGGATATAGAATACCATCACCTGGGAAATCTCTCCACAGGTTAGCACAATGTTGATCTGAGATCTAGCATCCAAAGGAAAACCACACTAAAACAACAACAGGGAGAAGCATAGGCCAGGCTAAAAGTCAGAATCCTGGAAGAAAATAACCAAAGAAGATTGGGAATGAAATATAGATAAAGAGCAAGCAGTTTCTTGAACCTCTGGGGTATGGCCCAGGGACCAATGTAACTCTTTCATGGAGTTATGTGTAAGTGGTTTATTAAGAAAAGTGACCCAGTGCAAACACTCCGTTTCTAACTTTAAGTTTACATGTTTCTATAAATACCAGAAATCTATGCCTGAAAGTTGCCTTTCTCTGTTTGGGAAAAAAGAGAGAGAAAAACAACACAGTTTTTAGATAATTAACTTCAACTCTCATTCATCTGACATTTGGATGGGAGATGTAAATAAATCACCTCATCAAGCTTTTAAATTGGTTCCGATCTGATGCTGTGAAAGATTCTTTCATGTATCATGAAATGGCCACAGACATGGATAACACAAAAAAGGAATTTGGGAAAATGAAACAAGAACTAAAATGGGTGGGGAAATAAAAGGAGTAAACTTTAAATAAGTGAATTAATAAAGCAAAATGAGTAAATTAGTGGAGCATATGTAAAGTGAAAAGTAAAGGCATTTAGATACTATTTACTTTGCCAACTGAATGTCCCTGGTGGAGCCAATTCAACACCAGCTGGAACCCCAATTGGGGGTGTAGTCAGGGAGGAAACTCTTCCGTGCAAATGCTCCACTGTGATACAGCACTGCTATTAGGAGGCCCTGAGGCAAAGAGGCAACCCTGGGGCCAGGTCTCTCTATAGCTGGACGCTCTGCTCTGCTCCTCCCTGGTCTGCTCTGCCCTGTGCCGGCCTGCTTCACCCTGTTCCAGCAGGATGTCTTCATTGTTCCATCTGCAATGTTCCAGCTCCAGTAAGGGAAACACAGTGTCCTATCTTCCGTGGAAAGGAAAAGTTGCTCTCAGAGCCAGAGGGGCGCTGACTTACATAGACAGAACTCCCCCGCTCTGGTCCCTGCTCCGCTTGTCCTTGTGCAAATGAAAACTCTAAATCCTCACAGTTTGTTTCGTATAAAAAACACTGTCCTGATTGATCAGAAAGGAACTGCTCTGACTGGTTGATAAAGAAGCTGATGGGAGATACAGCTGCACAGCTTCGATTGGATGAAAGCCTCTGTCTCATCAGTTGAAAAAGAATTCCAGAAACTCCTTTAAAAGGGTTGGTTTGGATGGCAGAAGCACGGTGCAGGCAGGCAGTTCAGTACAGAGGCAGGGAGTTTAGTGCAGGCTTCTCCCTGAAATGCAGTTTGTGTGAGAGGCCCCTGTGTAGAAACGGCTGCTAGCTGTGTTTTTCAAATGTGAAGCCAGCTGGCCCTGGGGTCCCTTCTTGGAAGGTATCTGCTTTCTCAGGGTCCACAACTTACATGTCACACTTTTCTAGGAACATATCTATAAAAACTCCCTGGCATATACTACACAGTCAATAACTTTTAATAAATATTACTGAACAGAAGAAAAGGATATTTTTTCCTAAGATACTATTTCTGTCACATAACAAGTGAGACATCTGAGCAGAAATCGCAAATATGGGGTATATGGCAAATGCTAGGCTAAATCGAAAATTGAGAAAACTGTTGGAGAACTTTGTACTTGCCTGTTTATTTTTAAGTCTATTTACATATCCTAGATTTCCAAGGATGTAATCATTGCTGTACTTTATTAGACATAATTAAATAAATTATAAGCTATCTTATGCCCTCAAAATTCTTGGAAAAATCTCATTTACTTATTCTTGTCATTTATATGACTAGTGAAATAAATACACTTCAGTTTAGTTTTGTGCATGAAAATCACTCTATGACAGTGATTTCCAGAGCTTCCTAAGGCAGATAAGGATAAAGAAAATATTTTTAACTTTTTAACAAGAATGGTCCAACAGGAGAATGGACTGCCTCACAGTGTAACGAGGTCCAATCATCTCAACTGCTGAACGCAGGCTCATTCATAATTGGTCAGTGAGTTTCCTAAATGAAAATGTTAGGTAAGAATATGGACCAAAGTAATTTTTGTATATCTCGTTTTTGAGAAACTGTGTTTTATAATCCCCTACCCCCATATTTATGTCATTAAATATCAAGAGTTTTAAGAGATTAATTCCAATCAAGTTAAGGAGTTTGTGTGATGTGAGAAAGTCATCTTTACTTTATTTTATTATTTTTCATTTAAATTTACATTCAATATTATTTTATATTAGTTTAGAGTGTACAGCATAGTGGTTAGACAATTGTATACTTTACAAAGTGTCCCCCTGATATTTCACGTACCCACCTGGCACCACACATAGTTAGTATTGACTGTGTTTCCTATGCTGTAATTTACATTCCCGTGACTACTTTGTAACTACCAATTTGTACTTCTTAATTCCTTCACCTTTTTCACCCAGTCCCCCAAACTGCCTCCCCAAAAGCTACCATCAGTCTGTTCTCTGTGTCTATGAGCCTGTTCCAATTTTGTGTATTTGTTTATTGTGCTCTTTAGATTTCACGTGTGAGTGAAATCACATGGTATTTGTATTTCTGTGACTGACTTGTTTCACTTAGCATAATACCCTCTCGACCCCTCAATGCTATCACAAATGGTAAAATTTCACTTTTTTTATGGCCTAGTAATAAGCCATTGTTTATTGGTAACAATGGACTAGTAATAATACACTCATTTATTGATGGGCACTCTGGTTGCATCCATATCTTGGCTATTATTGTAAATAATGCTGCAATAAACATAGGGCTGTACATATTCTTTCAAGTCAGTGTGGTGGGTTTCTTTTGATAAATATCCAGAAGTGGAATTGCTTGGTTCTATTAAAAGAATAGACAATTCTAAAAATAGACAGTTCTATTTTTAATTTTTTGAGAAACATCCACACTGTTTTCCATAGTGGCTGCACCAGTCTGCATTCCCACCAAAATTACACTAAGGTTCCCTTTTTTCCACATCTTTGCCAATACCAGCTGTTTGTTGATTCATTAATGATAACCATCTTGACAGGTGTGAGGTGATATGTCATTGTCGTTTTAAGTTTCATTTTCCTGATGATTAGTGACATTGAAGATAAAAGTCCTATATGCCCCAAATTAAAAGACACTGAAGAAATAAACTGAAGAAGTTAAATAAATGGAAACATGAGGTCTGTCCAGAAAAAGTCCAACCATTGTTAACATAACAAGGATGGTTTGCACAACATCAGTGTAACCTGGCAGCCAAGGAGAGTGGACTGGAATGTGCATGCGTGAACAATAATGACTTCTTACTGTACTAGTCAGTGGGGGCAGTAGATGCTGTTGAATAAGCGTGTGTATTGTATGGCCACTGCACTCAAAATTACAGGTAGAGCAATGAATCTTCATCAAATTTTGCATTACGGTTGAACAGTTCTCCATGGAAAATATTTGGGTGATTCAGAAGGCCACAGCTATGGGCAACTGGTGATTGGCAGCTTCATGACGATAATGTGCCTGCTCATGCATCACATCTCATGCAGAGTTGTTTGGTGAAACATCAAATCACCCAGGTGACTCAGCCTCCCTACACACTAGATTTGGCACCCTGAAACTTCTGGCTTTTCCCAAAACTAAAATCACCTTTGAAAGGGAAGAGATTTCAGATTGTCAATGAGATTCAGGAAAATACAACGGGGCAGCTGATAGTGACTGGGAGAACTGTGTGAGGTCCCAAACTGCCTACTTTGAAGGAGACTGAAGTGTCATTGTCCTATGTGCAATATATCTTACACCTTCTTCAGTAAATGTCTCTATTTTTCATATTACATGGCTGGATACCTCCTGGACAGACCTCTCTTGTATATACTGTGCTCATAGACAGGAAGGACTAACATCATTAAAATGTCTTTATTACCCAAAGTAATCTATAGATTCAATGCAATTCCTATCAAAATACCAATGGAATATTTCACAGACCTAGAACAAATAATCCAAAAATTTATATGGAACCACAAAAGGCTCTGCATAGCAACAGCAATCTTGAGAAAGAACAACAAAGTTGGAGGAATCATGCTACCTCATATCAAACTATACTACAAAACTATAGTAATAAAAACAGCATGGTACTGGCATAAAAACAGTCATATAGGTCTGACCTTTCTGACTGGACTTTAATGGAACAGAATAAAGAGCGCAGAAATAAACCCACATCTATACGACCAATTTATATTTAACAGATGAGTCAAGAATCTACAATGGGATAAAAACAGTCCATTTAATAATTGGTGTTTGGAAAATTGAACAGATATACACACACAAACATGAAACTAGACTACTTTTTTATACCATATACAAGAATGAGCACAAAATGAATTAAAGACTTAAATGTAAAGTTCATGCCATAAAACTCCTAGAAGAAAACATAGGCAGTAAAATCTTACATTTCTGTTAGTAATATTTGTTCTAATATATCTCCTTGGGCAAGAGAAACAAAAGAAAAAAATCACAACAACTTATCTTTTCAATTAGACAAGGAATGCAGAAGGTAAATTGTGAAAAAACAGAAGCAAAAACATCTGTACATCTCTCAGGTTAGGGTGGTTTAGTTCTTTTCACACGTTATATTTCATTAAAGTACTCTTAAGTCACACACTAATAATTAAAATATTCAATTAAGGTAGAATACAAAATGTTTGTATAAATATTCCCTCAAAATATTAAGTTAAACAAAAGTAAAGATCAAATGAAAGCTTTTTTAAGATAAAAAATACATGTTTACTTAAAAAATTTAAGAAAAATAAACAAATGTAAGATTTTAAAAATCCGTAGTTCACTACCAGGAAATGAACAGTGTTAACACTTGTTAACATTTTCTATTTCTCTTTCTCTCCCTCTCTCTATATGTATATATATACATACATATACATTTGCATATATGTTAAATGCATGTGTGCATACAAATGCATATGTACATGCAATAAAATATCATGAATGTATTTTTATGTGTATAAAATTTCTCTAATACTCTTTTGTCACAGAATAATATTTCAGATTATTCCTAATAATTAATGTTGCTGGCAACATTAACGTGGACTTTAAGGAGCATCTTCATTTTTAACAAACCTTCCTAAACAACTGATTTCAAGTTGAAAGAGTATGATTCTGTAAGAGTTTTAATGTATGTGGCCAAGTCACACCCAGAAAGGTCAGACCACAAAAATGAGACAGTGACCAAACTTGAGCATTCATCAAAACTGAATATTGTCAGAAAATATACCTTATTATTACTCACTTCCTTTCTAATGACATGCTATATATTCTTAAAATTATTTATTTATTTCTAGAGAGTGGGGAAGGGAGGGAAGGGGAGAGAGAGAGGGAAACACTATGTCTCTCCAATGCTCCCAAGCAGGGACCAGGCCCGCAACCCAGGCAGTGCCCTGACTGGGAATCAAGCCAGTGACTTTTCAATTCACAGGCTGGCACTTGATTCACTGAGCCACACCAGCCAGGGTGAGATGCATATATTTTTTCATTTTGCTGAACTTCCTTTATGATGTTCTTTTGTCTACTTTTCACTTTCAGAATCATTGCTTTATTGTTGATTAGTAAGAAGTCTTTATGTATTAAAGTTATCAAATATTTATTGTGTATTATACTTTACAAGTTTGTCACTTGCCATTTCATCCTTGGTCATGGTGTGTCGAGCCAAAATCTTTTACTTTGCACGTAACAGGTCAAATCTATCTTTGAGGTGCTCTGCTTCTGCCGTCACATATAAAATGTCCCCTCCGCCCAGCTATATGCAGACAGTCATCCATAGTTTCTCCTAAAATTTGATTTTGTTTTTTACATTTAAATCTTCACCATGTAAGAAATTTATTTTGGTATTTAAGTAAAATAGAAACTTTATTTTAAGATGGTTAACAACTTGTCAAAAATCACTTATGAAATAATACATCCTACTAACAACATTTATTGTATATTAATATCTCTCTACAGATGTCTGCAAACATATCTATATATCTATACATATCTACAAATATATCTGTATTTATATATTTCTGTGTCTAGTCGTCTTTTCAGTGGCAATCACCACTGTTTTAATGAATTATTTTACCTTAAAATATCTTCTGATTTATTAAGACAATGATGATCCATCATTTTACTTTTCTATTTTTACCTAGTCTTTCAATACATTTTTTTAAATTTTAATTTTAGTTTTTTCATCTATAGGTCCTGTCTTCTAGCTAGACATAATGTTTTTTTATCAAGCATCAGTCTTTTCCATGGAAATGCCTCGCAGTGAGGGCTCAGAAATCACACTGCTATTGAATGCCTGCAACAGTGATCATGACCAACATCCGTGGTGACCCCATGTGCCGAGAGCTCCAGAGATAGAGCAGAACAAGGAGCAGGAAGTGAGGTAATGTGAGTGCTGGACTGTGAGTACATGGCCACACCCCGGCTTATTTCTGGCGTATGCATGTGACATGTATTCATACACATTGCTATCTTTATTCTCCCCAGGATATACCAAATAAAGGGACAACTCCAAAGGCAGTCATCTTAGAAAATTAATTAGAAAAGATGACTCACATATACACAAAATAGAAACTTGGAGGCTCTCCTGAGACGTGGCATAACTTTGGATAAAACAAGCTGGTATTCTGGGGTGTTTTGATCAGTTGACTTGCTCTCACCCCGCTCATAATGAATCCTTCCCAGCCCTAGGCAGCAGTGAAATGAATGTACATCCTCCTTATAAACACGTAAACATATAATTTTGGAATGGTTTTTGTTTGTTTCTTTGTTTTTGTTGTTGTTTTTGTGGAGAAGATGAATCTATACTGATCCATCAACACTGTTTTGCCCAGGAGGCTTATGCCTAAAAGTATAGGAAAGGGCAGCCCGCTGAGATGAGATGCGCCGACTGTGGCTGAGGAGGTGTAGCGTCACTGGCACACACAGGGACTGCAGCCAGGGTTGTGACTGTGTGCTCACCGTATTTTAGTCAATGGCTTCTAATGTTAAAGAGACCCCTGATACACAGAGTGTCTGGCCTGCTTGGCATCCTGATTTGAGGAATTCATCCCTCCCGACTTACTGAGGTGTTGCAAGGGCACCCCATGCCAGTGCCATTGCAATAGCATTTTCTAGAGAAGGATTGTAAGTATTTTTTTCTCAAGGGATTGTAAGTATTTTTTTCCTATTCGTCAAATTTCAACAATAAAACCCAGTAATAATCAGTGAACATTTACATGTCTTTGCTTACTTCTATTAGAAATATCCTGAGAAACTTCCCTGGACATCCCTAAGAAGTCTCTTTGCCTAAGGGCAGAGCATGTTCTATTTAATAAGGTTTTGCACTTGTCTTCAGAAGATGATCACTAATCTGGCTTTCAATTTGGAAACAGAAAAGTTGATTCCTCGTGGATTTTGCTCTAAAATTTAACCCTCAGGCAGTTAAAGCCTCTTTATCCAAACTGAGTCACTCTTTAAAGAGGCCCCTTTATAACCACTCCAAAAAGCAATTTCAAAACAAAAGTTAGAAAGTTGTATGACCCATTCTCAAGAAAGATCTGTTTCTGTTCAAAAGCCACCCTGACCTTTTTGTTGAAGAAGAACAAAATAATGTAGTAACAAAAACACAAGTGGCTGCCAAAGGAAGAGAGAAAAAAAAAAGTTCCTGTAAGGGACTGAAACAATAAATCTCCTCTCTGCTGAACTCCCAAAGGGAGTGTGTGTATTTCCTCCCGTTCTTTATCGGAGCCCCCGAAATAAGTAGGAATGGGCAGTGGTTGTTCACAGTCAGCACACCTTTTCCATTTGCTAATAAGGCCCTGCCAGACTGGGAGGGAGGTGTCCCTGTCTGACTCCGGAGTGAGGAGCCGCTGCAACCCTCCACCGGCACCATGAAGCTGCTTCAAGTGACCGTCCTTTGTCTGCTTCTGGTTTCCAGTCTTCGTAGCAGTGAAGGCAACGGTACCATTTTCTCTTATTCCTCTGGCGGTGTGGATTAGATGTCACTAGCAGGGGCTGTTAGCCTCAGTTTACCACCAGGGAGCTTCCCCTGAAACTTAGATGCAGCAGTGCATTTGCTGAGGGGAGGGTATGGGTGCTGGCTGTGAGTGCCTAGAGCAGGCTCCACAGAGAGGATGCGGCTTTCCCTGAAGGGAAATGTTTGCCGTGCGGCAGCCTTCAAGTGTGGTTGATGGCGTCATAAAGGTTCTGGAAATACACAATGACCTTTTTAGAGAATAAAAGTCTGGGATTAAAAGCTGGTTTAAAGTGTTCTCTTTTCAGACAAAAGTCTAGAAATAACAAGGTTGTCATGTATGGGTGACAGGCTGTAGTTGGAAAAATCTCATTGCAGATGCTGGCCTCTGCTTTTACCAACTACATTTCAGCTTTGATCAACTGAGAGGTTAAGTTGCCTAGAGGAGTAAATTGTAGTATTTTGAGGAGTGGGGTAGGTAAAGAGGAGAGTCATTTGATGAACGTTTATAGATGTTTGCTCCAGAAATATGCACATACTTACACATAATATTTTTGCATAACATTTCAGGGTATTCTAGACATAACACCCTACCCACTGATTGCAGGTTCTGAAACTCAGATGAAGGCTACATACTAAAGGCTATGTATGTACCTGCCTACGCCCTGACTCCATCAGTGACCAGCTGCAAGAAATGATACATTTGTCTTTTAACCCTTTTAGAAGTATTCATAGTAAACAATTAAATACAATCGATATTTATTAGGCTCCTGCCATGTTCTCAGCAGTGCAAGGAATAAAAAATAAACAAGACATTGTTCTTGCCCATAGTGGTAAATGTACTATTGGGAGAAATAAGCATGTAATTCAATACAAGACAGACTTAATAAATGTGAAAACCAAGTACAAACTGTCATAAAAGAACTCAGTTGGGAAAGATTGACTCTGACTCTGAGAAGCCTTGGGGGAAAAAAAATAAAAATTTCTGTTCTAATTTCATTTTGCTTGTGCTCTTTTCAAAAGTTTGCTTCCTATAAAATTCTAATTTCCAGTGATAATATAGGAAAACATGAGCACACTCCTTCTAAAATACATTTATCATTAATTTCTCAAATATATTTGTAAATTTAGGACAAATTCATGAACACTTCAAAATCACATATGATTGTTCACTATGCATCTTGAAGTTTTCAGGGTTATGTTGCCATGGCTATCAAGGCCATAAAATTTCCTTGGAAGAATTACTAAGAATCTGATTTCTTAAACAAAGAATATTTATGAGGTGTCACAGAAATCAATGCACTAGTTTAGAAGCAGCTCTTCAGTATGCACGGGAAAGACTAATAGGAATCCCGATGCCCTGAAAACACTGCTCACAGACAGGTGTCGGGTCACTGTAAACTCTGAAAGCCGGGGTGAGGCTGCTCTCCGCTCAGGTCCGTGAGCATCATGAAGACACCACTTTTCTGGCGTTGTTAAACTCTGAATGAATACGTCCTTCTGAAAGCAAAGAGGAGTAAGATCAACAGACGCAGTCTGCAAAATGTGGCCGTTAAAAAGGAGGGAAGGTGAAGGACAATCCAGAAATGGTCTAGCAGATTTTTCTACACGGACATTTTTGGGAAAACACCAACCCGCTTTAGCTCACTGGTAATGAGTCTAACCTCTCTGTTAACAGTGTCTTCTTTCTAATGAACTATTAACTCCAGTAAGATAATTTCTCATTGAAGCAGAGACAACAGTTAGATAATGACTATCTTCTTCAACCTCTGCCAACAAGCCTATGTTAACTTTAGGCAAATGTTTGTAAAAACCACTCCATTTGTCTTAGAAGAGAAAGCTCTAGTTTGGGAGTGTAATTTGACCATCTAAGTGGTGCCTACGAGCTGGAAGACATTTTCCCATCCACGTGTATGATTTTGTTGCACCTGGCTCTGCCTGTTTTCTGTTTTCCTTTGCATATACGGTACAGGAAATGAAGCATTTCCCAAGCTGATTTATTAAGATTTTTTCCTAACTCCCTTTGCCGGAAACACTTTGATTTCAAAGCTTTATATAGTCTCAAAACTTAAAATACTTAACATATTTCATCGGCATAGTTGATTTTTGGAGGTGGGGAGGGAGGCATTTCACCTCTATCAAATTCCCAAGTTGTCCAAAAGGTCCATGCTTTTTTTTGCCTAGTACTTTATTCATAAATAATGATCTTTTAGAGAAATTAACTACTTTATTTTTCTTTCTTATTCTTTTGTCAAGTCAGTCTGAAATTTAAATAAATACAATATAGTACCTTGTGGTCTTTGAGAAAATCAAGGGAATCTTTCCACCTGGAAGTGAATGACTTTCTGTTACTTGGTTGGTAGTATAATATTTTACAATCTCCAATTTGGAAAGCTATTCCATTGAGATATATATGGAAGGTTCCTGAAAAGGAACTGTCATTCTTTCCCGAGGTTTTCTAAATTATATTCCAAGCTGAACAAACCCCTACAGTGGCTTTTGAGCCCCTTTGACTTGTAAGTCTAAATCGGTAAGCGTTTGAGTGTGTGACTGAAAGAAGTTAAATAAAAGAGGGATCCCAAGAAAAAGGATGCCTTGAAACAATTTAATCTTCAAGCATCATTTGATTTTTCAACTTTGTATTAATTTAGGAAATATTAAAATGTTTTAGGCACTTATAAGTAAGAACAAATATCACTTTATTGGTATCTGAAGAATAATTGCTTGGAGAAATTCATTTGTTAGTGATTGAACATTCAATTTCATGGGGGAAATGGATTGTACCCACTGAAACACACACTAGGCTAAATGCTGTAGGTTTATGGAGATCAACCAGACTCAGCCTTTGCCTTTAGAAGTGTGGGGAGAAAGGAGGAGGAGCCAAGTAATTATAACTTTGATTACATTGTATCTCAGTTTTGGGTGTAGGGACATCAGAAACATCTTCATCTAAAAGTGGAAATTATGATAAACTACGAAGCTTGAAAATGAGAAGGTTCCAGATGAATGTGAATTCCTGAGTAGGAACATTAAGCATCAATATAGTCTAGTCAGGAAACGAGAGACAGTCACAGGTTGGACATAGATAAATGTTGGGAAATAAGGATGGAAATACAGCCTCTGGATATGTTGAATACCAGGATGAAAAATATTGTCTCATATAATTAATTAGTTTAGAGCCTCTAAATGTGTTGGAGTATGGGAATTATGTGATTGGCCTACACATTGGGAAGATTAATCTGTGAGAAGGACATAGACCGACTATGCAGTTAGGAAAGGCAAAAGTTAAAGAAAATAGTTAAAATATTATTGCAAGTCTAAGAGTCTGTCAATAAAATGAAAAGAAGGGTCTGAGGAAAAGTTTTAAGAAGTGGAAAGTCTGTGATTTGACGTGTGATTGACTGGCAATGAGGGAGAAAGTGATGTGGATGTACAGAGGGTCATTTCAATACTAGCAGTAGGGAAATGACTCCAGAGCAGAGATAGGGAAAGGTAGAAGGTGGTTTAGGGAGAAAAATGATGCATTTGATTTGGGACATGGTAAGTTTGGAATCCTATAAGATGTTCAAATAGATATACCCAGCGGTAAATTGGAATTGTCTGGTAGATAGTTGGAATTGCTCTGGAACTGGAGGTTATGTTGAGGAAGTGAGTTTTCTTTACTCTGGAATCCCAAGAATTCTTAAACATGCTCATTGTAAAAGTAACAACATAGAAAGCAATTTATTTCTCTTCTGGATGCTCATATTTCTGTCTCATGGTACTTCTTTCTAATTCTGTCATAGTTATTTGTGTTTATAACTTACCTCCTTTACCAGACTATAAGCACTTTGAAAGTAGAGCCCATACTTATTGTTTGTCTAGTAACAGTCCTAAACACATAAGGGCATAATTTGCTAAATAGATGCATAAATGAATGACATAGTTACCCTCCTTTTTATTTTTAGTTCCTTCCTATTACAATCACTTTTCAGATTGCTACCTTGACTTTGTGAAAAGGTTATGGACAGGTGTGAATCACAGAACTTAACATGGATAAAAGTGGATTATTTTGATTCTTGGCTATAAAAGTAGGCATCAAATATAAGGAAAGGGGCTTCTTATCAAAGTTAAGCCAATTACCAAACTTCAGCAGGAAAGGAGGAGATAGGGGTAGATGGACAACCTAGTTTCAGGTGATAGTAATTTACACAAAATCTGGGGGAAGAAACTGCTATGTCTATAATCATTGGGAGAAGAATATCTAAGTAGATTGACTCTACTTTCCCCCCTTTGGGGCATCAAATACTTGAAATATTTTCTTGTAGTTATAAATATTCAAGGAGAAATCTTATTCTGAACCAACTTCCCCAAAATACAAAATGGCTTTCTAAAAGAGCAAAGGTTACAAAAAGAGAGGTTGAAAGAAAGTTAACTACTACACATTGTTAATTCATGTGTTATTTTAGGAAACACATAAGTTGCTTTAGAGATCATTTTACCAAAACTTCTTTTTAGCTTAATTACTATCAACAGATATTACATAAAACGTGGGATTTGTTACAGGAAGAGTGACCCAACAGGGAAACAAGTCTAGGGGAAAAGTATTCACTTCCCAATCCATTGGTTTAGCCTTCTTTCTCCACTACTTATTTTTTAATGGTCTGTACCTAAAAGTGGATGCGATCATTCAAGAATTCATATTTTCAAGAGATTCATAACAGCTGTCACCAGCAAATTCTCTGGCAATTTTATCTTGCTGATTATAATTATTCAGATATTAGGAAAAAATAATGAAGGTTGAGTGTCTCAAAAAAAGTTTTTAATTTACTAGAAAATTGCCCAACCTTTCCTTTTTGTTGATGAAGTTACATTTCAAGCTTCAAGTAAATATTTTAACTTGTAAATAAGTAATCTTTATTCATTTTTTTAGTCATCACTTACCAACTTCCTCTTCCTCTTTGAGAACAAGTTGAGATGTGCATTGCTTAAACGGTGAATGTCAGAGCAGGAACTTACTCTAAGGGACATTCGGTTCCTGTGTAGTAAGTGTCTTTTTTCCTGTTACTGAATTCCTATGAATCATAGGTCTGTCTATCAGTGTAGGATCATAGTGCCCCCATGCAGTGTTGGAGAAAGCTCTTTCAGTTAGCAAACAAGATTCTTTTGTACTGTTACTCTCAATATTAGCATCAACGTGGGAAACATTAGCAGTGTTAATTACATCTAGAAGGGCCGCTATATGGTACCCAAATTTCAGGCAGTCATAGGAAAAATCGTTTTCTAAATTTGAATGGTGATTCTAGGTCTTGTAGAATAATATATTCATAGAGGTAGTCATAACCAGTCTCTGGAAGCAACCACAATATTACTTGATACCTGTTTGGTCTTTCCCTCTATCCTCTCTGGCCACGTTTAGTTCAGCCATTGCTATGACAGCACAGGATTTATTATATTTTTTTAATGGGGACATTTTGGTTTGGATAATAATGTGTGCCTAGGTATTGATTAGTTACAATTTCTCTAACACTAATTAATACTCACTATTTTTCTTCCTCTTCACTTCAAAAAAACCCCTAAAATTAAAAAGCTTTGATCAATCTTTTGTTGTACAAGTTAAATGACATTCTAAGCAGGTCCTATTCTAAGGCAATCATTTGTCTGTTAGAGTCAGTAATAAACTATATCTTCAGGTTAGGAGTCAAAAATGTCCATGTCACTGATGTTAGTCTTGGCATTCTGCTCATCTGAAATGCGAACTGCTTCTTAATCCATTTAATCAGTCATAGTATAGCCTAAATCTAAGTTAGTTGTGTCAAAAACGACTGGAGATCATCATTGGATTTGGTACAAGTTAACCCAAATGAGTGTCATCTTATCATCTACTGACATCTACTATTTATTGTGCCTGACACTTTAAACACATTACTTCCATCACAACACTTCAAGTTCAGCTTTATTATTCCCATTTATTGATTAAGAAACAGAGGTTTGGAGATAATATAAAGTTATACTAGGGTAATACAATTAAACCAAAGGACATTGTTCTTCAAAATCTTCCCCTATAGTCTGCTGCCTTCCAATGTAGTGAAACTACAGTAGTGATTTTTTCTGATAGAAAATAACAGGGATAGAAGTTTGCCACCTGAGTAATTCAGAACATATTCAGCATATCTAAACCAACAGCTAAGACAATAGAGCTATGAATGAATTTTTAGCAATAACAATCCTCTTAATATTCTGAATTCAATGAATTCTTATGGAATGGGTTGAAAGGAGTTGTAGAAATTTGCATACCTACTCATTGTTACCTCATTGTTACGCTATTTGAAAAAAAGGTGCTTGGGGCTCCAATATTCACTGAAGCCAAGCGCAGCCTCTCACGCCACCACCAGCTGGTACACTGATACAGATGGGTTCCTAGGATGCTCACCTAGTGGAGGAAGCCTGTATTACAAGGGGCCCACCCTCCAGAAGATAGATAGTTCTTTTTAGGGGGGGGGCCCAATGGTAATTAACCTCTTTTTTCCCCCAGAACATATCTTTGGACACTTAGATTATACTTACTAACTAGCTCTTGCTTTAATTTGGAGAACTGTGTTTTTTCAAAAGTCAGCAGAGTTGAAAATGCCTAAGGTAGTTTGGATTTGTTTTCAGTAACTTGAGGGCAATGTTTATTTTTATCCTTGGCCTGTGTAGTGGAGAAGTTGTGAGTGTCATTTTGGGATACTCTCTTGGCTGGCTGGTCTTATTTGACCTGCTTTATGAAATCGACTTGCCATCTTAATTATAGTATAAATAACAGAAAATGGCTGTGATTTACATTAACTGTACAAATCCCACAAGAATGGCATGAGTATCTGAATGCAAGTTTGAATCATTCCCAAGTCTTGCTCATGCACATACAAAAAAATTGGCATCCTATAATTATATGCATCATTTATCATGTAATCCTGAACAATTTAGATCAAAGTAGTTCTCACCCCCACTAGAATAAAATGTAAACTTATGGAAATACGGTTACAAAGACATGTTGATTATAGATTTCACTTCTCTATTCCTGTAGTCTTGGTTCAGTGTTTTGAGAAATTAACTGTATTCTTATCATGTCCAGAAGCAAAGACATCAGATAATTCAGTTATTCCCAGGTACTTAAACTTTCATTGATCAATAAATAATCAAAATATCCTTTGGAGAAGTGACATTGTATTAACAGCTTTTTACTTTTTCAAATAAAGACACAAAACCCCTATACTATGTGTACTATTTACCAATATTTTACATTTTAGCACACTCTCTCTCTCACAATATCACAAAGTTCTTATATTTTATGCTTACTGAGTTCTGACTGGTATCATAGGTCAGCACTGGGCCAGGGTGGAGAGTGCGCTGTCCTTGCCGCCAGGAGCCCTTGGTTGTAGTTACCAAGCTTGCTGTGTCTGAGCCAAGCAATTTTTTTTAACTGCTTAAGGCTTGAATTGCCACATCTACAGAGTGTGGTTTATCTAAATGATACTAAAGTTTTCTTCCAGATCTATGGTGGTATGATCTTACTATAACCAACAATTTATATATATTTCACCTCAAGTGATCTTGCTTCACTTTCATCCCATTATTCCTAGATATATTCACAGGAGCAAAGTTTCCATTGTGTTTCCTAATGTTTACCTCCTTGGGGAATTTTCAGATAGGACTGTTGGAAAGTATCTGCTTTGCATGTGAAAGGCCTATTATCTGCCTTGAGGGACATTTCTCACAGTACACACCAACAAATGATGTTTTTAAAAAGATTCTTTCCACGTGGTATTATGGCATTTGTATATAAGAGATTTGGGGTGGGAGGGGAAAAAAAGACAGAGGAGAGAGAGAGACAGAGAGAGAGGGAGAGAGAAATTCAGACATCCAGAAGACTGAAAGAAAGAATGAGGTTAAAAAAGGTTGAGATAGTGATAGAGTCTAGGAGAAGGAGAGAGCCTCTCTAACAGGGCTGCATGGGAAAGCTGAAGAATGAGAAGGGGAAGAACAACAGAGAGATGAAGGGAGTGCTAAATGCTCTGTTAGGGAGAAGTATTCCCCAAAGTCCCTCTGGCCACTTTTTACAGGCCCAGTACCCAGTGCAGTTCTTTCTTATTAAATCTGTCAGCCCTTAGTTCTCCATTCATTTAACTTGCAGAATATTGTACGTTTTCAAAACACTTTTCAGCAGTCAATTATTTCATTGAATCCTTGCCATTGCCCAGGGGATTGAGAAGACTGGTGTTGTTTGTGCTCCTTATCAGAGGAGGAAAGCCCAAGAACACACACTTTGTGACACAAACCAGTACCTCCTAACAGTTATCACTCATAAGAATCACCTAAGTATCTATTAAAAATATTTTTTCCTAGGGTTCAGTCCCAGAGATCCCCAGAACCCCTTTGAGTAAAACAAAACCAAAACCAAACAACAAAAAGAAACTGTTTCCAGCAATTACTACTGATAATTTTTACACATTAGTACATCAACACATTCTCTGAGAGATCTTGGACTGGACTCAAGTTTCCTGACTAGTCATCTGAGTCCTTTTGATTGGCCCATACCCACAAGATAAACAGAGATGTTTACCTTTCAAGGAAAGTTCTGGGATCTAGTGTTCTCAGGGAAAATTTTCATATTAATTCAGTGTAATCTCTCTCTCTTTTTTTTTCTTTTTTCTTTTTTTGCTTGTACTGGTTTAGGCTAATAGGAAACGAGATTTGGCCAAGACAAATATTAGTTGAAGGAATGAAATCTCCCTAGGCACACAGGCTTAAATTCCAGCTTTTCTGACCATCTCTTCTTGAGGAGATACCCCTCACTCCCCACTCATTGTAAGATCTTACTGATTGCTTTCAATTCTACTAATTACCCCCCACCTGTTTTCATTAACACTGAAAGACCCTGGGCCTCTTCCCTATACACTTGTTAAAAAAATTAGCCACCTTGAATAAGAGAGTATCTGATTAGGGAAACAGCCACAGTGATTCTCATCAAAGTTTCAAGTGGGGTCACGATGTGCTTGATACTCCAAACACAATTTATGGTTTCCCAGGGAATTTTGAGAGTAGGGAGGATTAAAAGACTAGTATTAATAAATAATTTGTGAACATGAAAGGAAATGAAAAATCTGCGATGTTCTAAATTTGAGCTAGATATGCAGGAAAACTTCTCATACTGAAAATGGCAAACAAATTTGTCAATGGATTCATTACTCTGCCATTACTTAGTAAGCTGGAATAAGTTATTAGATGTCAATAGCCTTTCTCACAAAGTTCACTAAGGAGCAACCTCTGGCACACAGCCTGCAGGTGTGTGTTGTTTGGCCACATTGTTTTAATACTACAAGGGAATAGTACTTAAAAATAAGAACATTTCACAAAATAACAGTAACTAAAAAAAAAAAATGGAGAATATCCTATTTTTAGCTCTTCGGGCCAACTCTGGGACTCACATTTCCTCATGGCAGCATTCATTAAGGCTGGATAATGTGTCCCTTTAAATAGGGAAATGTTCTCTCTCCTACAAACTTGTGTGCACTTACATGCGACCTGATTCTCTTGTTTACCTCACTGCTGAGGCCCTGTGAACATTGAGTTAATCCTTTTGCCTATTTTTATAATAATTGAAAATTCTGTCCTGTGGCTCATGCCAATGTGGAATAAAATTCTACAAAGTGACCTTTTTAATAGGTTCTCTATTTTTCTGCTTCTCTGTTCTCTCTCCAGCCCCTTTGTGACCACTCCATGGTGGGAGCAGGGTGAGGGAGCAGTGAAAACATTGAATGAAATGTGTTACTTGACCTGGCACCGTAAGTTGTGCCCAGAGCCTGGCAGATGGTTAAAGCCAACTGCTGAATGATGCATTTTAATGGGTTCCTCAGAGGTGTGCCTTTGGGCCTCTCTCTCCTGTAGCTCCTTGGTTCATGAGGATGTGTCCTTATTCTGAGAATTCACTGGTTACTCTTCCCACAGCACTGGCAGTCCTGTATTAACTAGATCTTCAAGATGCTGAAGTGTCCAACTCTCCATAGCTCTAAGGATAAGAACTCTCTCTCTCCATTTGGTCCACAGGAAACAATCATTTACCTCTCTCTTTAAATCCCTGCCAGGTCAGGCTTATTCTCAACGTAATAATGACTCTCCTGGTCCCATACCGAAGCAGCTAGACAGCAAACTTTCATTTTCTTGACTTCCCAGGTATGAGTCAGATCTGAGGCCACTATGCCTTTCAGCTGTAGAGGGGCCCACATGTTAAGGTAGGTTTGAACTGCAGAGGGCTATCAAGTCTTGCTCCTTGGTGGTGGGAAACTGGGAATGGGACTCAAAAATATAAAAAAGTATTCTGCAAAGACAAGCTCCTCTCAGATAATATCTGCATGTCCCACTCCACACTTTGATTTTTCTGATGTTATAAGTGGGCAAAAGAACTCAAGGGTGCACAGAGCAGGCTTCAGATATTTTACTTGAAAATCTATGTATGATTATTTGTCCCACCCCTTTGTAATTTCGCATCTTTGTACCTGATTAAAACTTTAATGTTCACATTCCATGCCAGATAGCTTGTACCAGTCTTTCCTTTGAAACAAGTAAAGACCCAAATGTCTATTTTTTCTGAGTTTATTGTAATTATGCTATAAATTAATAACATAATTAGAACAATTAAAATCTCAGTATGTTTAAAAATTAAGACTTTCACTTATAAGTAACCAGTAAATCATAGAAAAAATCATGAGGAAAAATCTGTTCAGTTGAAAGAGAAAAAATATTTTATAACAAAATGTGCATGATGTGACTAAACCAGTGACTAGAGAGAGGGAACTTTTAGTCTTAAAAGCACATATAGTTTAGAAAAATTTTTGAAGACTAAAATAAACCTAAATAAAATGGATGGGAGAAAAAATAAAAGTAATAGCAAATATTAATGAAATAGAAAAGAAATATATAGCATAACAATTTCTGTATTAATAATGAGATAGCTAAACCTCTGTCAAAACTAATCAAGAAAAATAAGAAAAGGAACAAATAAATAAACATTAAAAGGAGACATTACTACAGATGCTGCTACACATTTGTTTACTAAGTGGATAAGATGAAAAGCTTCATACAAATAATTTTGGAATTTATATGAAATGAATAAATTTATAGAAAAATATAACCAACCAAAACTAACTCAAGAAGAAATACAAACTTTTATAGGCCTTTAACCATTAAAAAAATCGGCCCTGGCTGGTGTAGCTCAGTGGATTGAGCACAGGCCTGTAAACCAAAGGATCACCGATTCAATTCCCAATCAGGGCACATGCCTGGGTTGTGGGCCAGGCCCCCAGTTTGGGGTGTGTGAGGGGCAACCTCATACTGATGTTTCTCTCCCTCTCTTTCTCCTTCCCTTCCTCTCTCTAAAAATAAATAAAATCTTTTTAAAAAATTGAATTAGCAAGTAGTAGTCTTCACACACACACACACACACACACAAATTCCCAGTCCAGTTGGTGTCACCAGAAAATTATACAAATCACTTAAATAATAAGCAAACTAGTTTTATATACAATTGTCCAGAGAATAGAAATAGAAGTTTTACTTCATAACTTGTTTCATTAGGCTGGCATATGGATGAAATCAAAACCTACCAGAAATATTATAAGAAGGGAATACTATAGGCCAATCTCATTATAAAAAAAATGTAAAAATACAGTAAATCATAAAAAAAGGTACTTAAGTGTGTCAAAGTTGGGATTGCATTAGCAATGTGAAGTGGGTTTAACACTAGGAAATCAATCAGTATAATTCACTACATTGATAGAATACAGAAAAAAATATATAATCATTTGAACAGATGCAGAAAAAACACTATTAATAATTCAATATGTATTCCTCATAAAAAACATTTAGGAAATAAGACTATAGGGGATTTTCTTAATCTGATGAAGTAGCTTCAAAAACTATAGCCATCATCATAAAAGTCGTGCATAACAGAGGAATGTCAGCTTTCCCTTTGATAACGAAAATAACACAACCTTGCCCAGAAATATTACGTTTATCAAACATTGTACTAAGTATGCTAGAAAACGCTGTAAAACAAGAAAATAAACATCTCAATTAAAAAGGAAAAAATAAAACTTTTTGTAGATGGTATATACTTGTGTAAGTAGAAAATCCACAAGAATTTACTGATAAATTATCAGAATTAGAGAATTCGTCTACCTCGCTCGTATGGCTCAGTTGGTTGGAGTGTTGTTCCATAAATTGAAAGCTTGCAGGTTCAATTCCTGGTCAGGGTACGTGCCTACATTGCAGGTTGGGTCTCCACATGTACAAGAGGTAACCAATTGATGTTTCTCTCTCACATCAATCTTTCTCTCTCACATCGATGTTCCTCTCCCTCTCTCCCTCTCTCCCTCTCTCTCCCTCCCTTACCCTCTCTCTAAAATCAATAAGCATGTCCTCAGGTGATGATAAAAAAAAAGGAATGTATCAAGTTTTCTGGATATAGAGTTTATATATTAATTGTATTTCTATCTATGCAACAAAAATTTTTAAAGGAAAACATAACAATATGCCATTACAGGAAATCAAAACATATCAAATACCTATAAATAATTCTAATAAAAGATATTCATGACTTCTATGAGAATAATAATAAAAGATTATTGAGTGGAATTAAAGAACACCTTAAATATTACTAATATATAATAATGTTCCTTGATTTGACAACCCAGTATTTTAATTTTGTTCATTGTCTCCTAAAAGACCTATAGATTCAATACAATTACAAATAAAACCCTGATAGATTTTATTGTGGAATATAAGAAGATGATTATAAATATTTATGTGGAAATACATACGGTCAAGAAAATCTTAGTAATTCTTGAAGAAATACAAGAAAGGGGAATTTGCTCTACCAGTTATCAAGTCCCATATCAAAGATGTAGTAACATCTTTGTTGATGCAAAAATTGTTGAATTATTGCAAGTTAGACATATTAAACAATAATGTCATCGATGCCATGTAGATCAGTAGATAGAATAGAGAGCTCTGAAATGAACCCACAGGTATATGGATCTTTGATATAAAATAAAGATAGCACAACAGAGCATTGGGAAAGCATTGGCCTTTCCTCAATGCTGCTGACGCACTCAGGAAGCCACTAGGGAAAAATTATATGGGATTCCTGTATGGCAATTCAAGTAGCCAATTCCAGATGAATTACTTACTAGGATGTAAACCTGAAAACTTTAAGAAGAATATATAGGAGAGTATTCTTGTTACTTTATTCTAGAAAATACACAAAAAGTACTAACCATAAAGGAAAATACGTGTATTTTATTGTTTTAGAATTCATGACTCTATTTATCAAAAGACACAGTAGCAAAAGTGAAAAGACGGCCACAAAATGGCAGAAAATGTGACATGATAACCACTGACCAAAAATACTTCATCTAGAAATGTATATATAAAACTATAAATCAGTAAGAAGAATAAAAATACCATATTTTTGAGACTATAAGACGCACCCCCCCAAATTCGGAGGAAAATGGGGGTGCACCTTATAGTCCGAATGTAGCTTACCTTGCTCGCTGGGGTTGGGGGACAGTGGTGGAGCTGGGTCACAGGAGGCAGGAGCTGGTCGCCACTGCTGGAAGCCGGTGGCGGCAGGAGTGGAGCGATGCTGTGGGCCCTGGGCTGGGAGGAGGGGGTATCCCAGCGGTGCGAAGTAAAGGAGGCAGGAGCAGAGTCCCTGCTGCAGTATACTATAGTGCTAGGGAGGAGGGTATAGGTGGTGCAGGCACGTTAGAAAAATGCGGCGCAGGTAGGTGCCTCCGTCACGTGACTGGTGTGTCCTCCATGAACATTAACATAGGCAAATTCTACTACAGGGTCACCTGTTAATGTGGCCCTGAAGCTGTTGCAAAACTACAACTCCCATTGTGCTTGGACAGGTTGGGATAATGGGACCTGTAATTTGGCGACAGCTGCAGAGACACACAGGTTGTACAAAACTGATTCCCCCATACAAGAGTGTTGCACAACCTGTGGCCCTCCAGCAGCAGATCTCCCCCATAACAGTGTCAGCAGCAGAGCCCCCCATACCAGTGTCAGCAGCAGATCCACCCATAACAGTGTCAGCAGCAGATCCACCCATAACAGTGCGTCATCCACTGATGTTCTCAGCTACAGCGCCCCCATCACTATGAAGGACACAGTGCTGATAGTTCTGTCATTACTGTATTTTGTTGTAGAAAGATATGAGAGCGTACGGTAGTCTCCTGCTGAATCTACTGTAATTGTGGAAAGATGTCAAAGCAGAAAAGGATTCCTGCTTTAAAGGATGTTATTAAATATTTTACCACATTTTTTGCTTCAAAATATTTTTCCCTATTTTCCTCCTCTGAAACCTAGGTGCATCTCATAGTCCAAAAAATATGGTAATCCAATCCAAAAAAGGGGCAGACTTACACAGGTACTTAACTTTTTCATAAGAATAGAAATAAAGTATGCTTACAGCAATTTTTTATAGTATGCAAAACTTAGTGGAGCACAAATGACTAGAATTGCAAGTTAATAAGCAAATTATGGTTTATTTGTTCAATGAACTGTATACAGTGACAGTGAACAGACTACAGCTGTAGTCAACAAAATAAAATATCATAAAATACAGTATTAAACAAAATACAAAAAATATCTACAATATATTTCCATTTGCATTAAGTTAAAAACAGTCAAATCTAAGTTTTATTTTATTGAGATGTACATATAGACAGTAAATCTATAAAACAGTGATTTTCAACCCTTTTCAACTAATGGTACATGTAAACTAATAAAATTCTGAGGCATAGCAAAAAATATATATATTTTTACTGATCTGACAAAAAAAGGTATAATTTGATTTACTCACACCATATGGCTATTGTTGTGTTGCCTGTTGTCATTTTTTTTTTTATTTGACAATCTAAAGGAAAAGAGATCAGTGCCCCTGACTAAATAGTCAGGTACCGTATGTTTTAAAAACTCTTGGAGCACACCAGCTGAAAATCCATGCTATAAAGAATGGCTAGAAGTGACGACCATAAATCAGATTAGCTACGGGTAACCTCTAGAGCAGCAGGAGAGGTGTGTAACTCACAGAGCATTTCCAAGGAGCTTCTGAACAGCTGATGATATTCTATTCCTTAAACTGGGTCATAATTGCACCAGACTCCTAAATTCATCTTATCCTTTACTGGCTTATAATTTAGTTTGTAATGTCAAAATCAAAAGCCTTAGTCAAGCCTAACTAGATTATTGTAGGGCCCTGACTTCTGATTTGTAGAGTAGTCCCCTCCTGTCTGTGGATAATACTTCAAAGACACACAGTGGATGCCTAAAACCATAGCAGTACCAAACTCTCACTTTTTCCCTTACAGAAGGTCCTTTTATGGCTTTTCTTTGGCATATCCAAATCGCCATTATCACTATTCTTGTGCTTTGAGTCCATTATAAGTAGAATAAGGGTAATTTGAACACAGGCACTTTGATGCAGTGACAGTCAATCTGGTAACAGAGAATGCTACTAGGGACCAATGGGCAGGGAGTGCATACAGCATGGAGACACGAGACAATGGGATGATTCACAGTGCAGAGGGGAAGGCTAACGCCACTAGCTTATATCAGGACTCAGAAGGGTGGGCAATTTACAACTCATTAATTGTTTTTGTCTGGAATTTTTCATTTAACATTTTGGACTGTGTTTGACTGTGGGTAACTGAAATGTGGGATAAGGGGAACAAACGTATATATTTTCTTCTCCAATAGGTATTTGAGACAGTAAATGATTATCAATCACCTTACCTATTCAGCCTTTCCTTTCTACCAATATTATCAGGCACTTAAACAATACTGATTTTGGGGCTCCAATGACCTTGGTTTTTAAAGGATAAGAACCAATATGTTTGAAAAATGCATTTCTCCATGTAAAAGGTGAGGATTAAAAAAATGGAGTCAAGGCTGACTTTCTGCCATATGGACAAGCTGTAATTTGGTGCATTTCATGGTACTTTAAGATTGATTGGGTGGCCTTAAAAGGCTTTCACCTGAAGCAGTATTCCTAGGGTATGTAATGAGTGTAACTGGTGATACTTGAGATAACTGTAGGCATATATGGCCACAGAACTAAGTAACATTGACTGAAATCTCTACCATACCTCTGGTTATCTAAGTGTGCATTTAGTGTTCTTACGTGTATACTATACCTTACACCCACTGACTTCACCTGTCGACACAGAGAGAGAAGGACTCAAGCATGGAATCATCGTCGTTAGTGATCTCTATATAGAAAATGACTTTTCATATTTTTATTTTTATGGTTATTTCAGTTAAAAACTAAATTTAATTTTAAAAGTGTTTTGATTTTAAGAAAATGAGGAACTAATAGGAGATAAAGAGTATGAAATACTCAAAAGTGGTAGAGGAGTGAATTAAATTCGGGACACACTTTGCTGGAGATTAAACCTTAAGAGGCAGCTGCAGTTAAATTTGGCATTGCCTCTCGTCAACTCTTTTCTTCTCACTAGTAGGCTGTGAAAATGGGCAAGAGTTTTGAGGACACTTTGATAGTTGGTAAGTGACTCTTCTGAATTTAACAAATACATTATATTTCAACCTTTATAACCCAGCAGAATATGAAGTGTAATGCTTTCAAATATTATAGAATACTCACAAGAGATAAGTGCCGAAAACATATTCTTCCTATAAATTCTCCCCAGATTTTAAAGTGAATCTATATCAGAAAAAAATCATAAATCCAAATTTATACAGAATTCAACACTATTGAGGTCACAAAAGAGCAGAGATATGTTTACAAATAAAGCAAAAGGAATAATGATTTACAAACAAATTTAAACCCAGGAATTTAATTTCAGTATAAAATTTCAACAATAGATCATATGTTCAATATAAATTCAACACAAAATTTACTTTTTAGCCATTGGTAATACACTTTGCTTACTCAAACAACCAAAAGAGGGACAACTACAAATTTAAGAACAAAAAATTACCAGAACTGCCAGAAAATCGAACTATATGGAAGTCCAATGACCAAGGAGTTAAAGAAACCTTCATCCAGACCAGTAGGAGGGGCGGAGATAGGCAGCCAGGTGGAGAGGATGTGCGGCAAGGCAGTGGCTACAGACCAAGTGGTCCCACATTTGAGTGCAGATAAACCGGGAGGCTCTACTGGGGAGCGAGACAGACCACGCAACCCAGGATTCCGGCGTGGGGAAATAAAGCTTCAATCCCTCTGACTGGAAAAATCTGTGGGGATTGAGGCGGCAGGAGAAACTCCTAGCCTCATAGGAGAGTTCATTGGAGAGACCTTCAGGGTCCTAGAATGAACACAAACCCACCCACTGAGGAATCAGCACCAGAAGGGCCCAATTTGCTTGTGGGTAGCGGGGGAAGTGACAGAAAGTCAGACAAGAGCCCAGCAATTGGCATTGTTCACTCTCAGACCCCTCCCCCACATACAGCATCACAATGCATCCACTGGGTTGCCCCGCCCTGGTGAACACCTAAGGCTCCACCCCTTACTATGTAACAGGTGTGCCCAGACAAAAAATATGACCCAAATGAAAGAACAGAACAAAGCTCCAGAAAAAATACAAATAAGCAATGAAGAGATAGCCAACCTATCAGATGCAGAGTTCCAAACACTGGTAATCAGGATGCTCACACAAATAGTTGAATATGGTCACAAAATAGAGGAAAAATGAAGGCTATGAAAAGTGAAATAAAGGAAAATATAAGGAAACAGGCACTCAAATCAATGGTGTGGAGAAGGGAGAAATAAACATTCCACCAGAACAGAATGAAGAAAGAAGAATTCAAAAAATGAGGAGAGGCTTAGGAATGTCCAGGACAACTTTAAACATTCCAACATCTGAATCATAGAGGTGCCAGAAGGAAAAGAGGAAGAGCAAGAAATTGAAAAATTATTCAAAAATATAATGAAGGAGAACTTCCCCAATCTGGCAAAAATTATTCAAAAATATAATGAAGGATAACTTCCCCAATCTGGCAAAGGAAATAACTTCCAGGAAGTCCAAGAAGCTCAGAGAGTCCCAAAGAAGTTGCATCCCAGGAAGCAAACACTAAGGCACAACATAATTACATTACCCAAGATTAAAGATAAGGAAAGAATCTTAAAAACAGCAAGAGAAAAGGAGACACTTACCTACAAAGGAGTTCCCATAAGACTATCAGCTGATTTCTCAAAAGAAACTTTTCAGGCAAGCAGGGGCTGGAAAGAAGTATTCCAAGTCATGAAAGGCAAGGTTCTACATCCAAGATGACTCTACCCAGCAAAGCTATCATTTAGAATGGAAGGGCAGATAAAGTGCTTCCCAGATAAGGTCAAGTTAAAGGAGTTTATCATCACCCAGCCCTTATTATATGAAATGTTAAAGGGACTTATCTAAGAAAAAGAAGATCAAAAATATGAACAGTGAAATGGCAACAAACTCACAACTATCAACAACCATACCTTAAAAAAATAAACCCCCCCAAAAAGAACTAAGCAAACAACTAGAACAGGAACAGGTTCACAGAAATGGAGATCACTGCAGGAATATCAGTGGGGAGGGGGAGGAGGGGGAGAGGGGGAAAAGGTACAGGGAATAAGAAGCATAAATGGTAGGTAAAAAAATAGACAGAGAGAGGTTAAGAATAGCGTAGGAAATGGAGAAGCCAAAGAACTTATATGTATGACCCATGGACATGAACTAAGGGTGAGGAATGCTGGTGGGAGGGGAGTACAGGGCAGAGGGGAATAAACGGGAGAAAAAAAATGGGACAACTGTAAAAGCATGATCAATAAAATATATTTAAAAAATAAAATAAAATACAGTATAATTATAACATTTTGAGGATTCTGGCTATTCAGGAAAAAATGTACTTATATTTACAATTGAATAAAGGTCTCCTGTCCAGTTCAGCACTGATAGTAGAAGGCACACAGAAATGTTAATGCCAACCTGATATTCATTTCTAATTGCTTGAAATCTGTCATTCTGGTATATCTTACATAATGATTCTAAACAAATAAAAATGGTTAATTATGCAAGGCACCATATTTTTAGGCATTCTGAACAAAATAAACTAATTATATACTGATAATAATGAGAGATTATACATAATTGGTTTCTCTTACTATCTCTGTTACTCTGTCAGGAAAGTAAATTTAATTGTTCAGACAGGAATTTGTCTTCAAAACCAGAAAAAATCAGTTTACAAATAAATGTCAACTGTGATTTAATGGCAACCTTCACAGTTAGAAAATACTTTATTGCTTAACACCAGTGATATCTCAGATTTCAGTAATTATTGCTGCTGCACTGAAGTGTTTATTCCATAGCTTGAGAATCTATATTTTTTTATTATCTATCTTGCCGTATTTATGAAGCAAACAATTTACAGCCAACACTGTCTGGAATAATTTACTACGGAACAAATTTATTATCATCCTCTGCTCAGCAAGCACATAAATGTGACTCAGCAATTCTGAACCCAGTAAATGGTATTTAATAAACTAAGAAACTAATTTATATAACTCAGATGCCACCGGGATATCTCCGTCCTTTAATATAAAAATATGTTCAGATCGAAGACTTACTCTCTGCTCTGAGGAAAGACCAATGCTCCACATTTCTGCAAACGAATCCTTTGTGGCAGAGGGAAGATTAAGTTCTCAGGCTCACCTTTTTTTGCAGCTACCTGCATCCTTCAAATCTTGTACTCCATTTGGTATCTTGCAACGTTTAACTTTGCGTGGTCAACAATGAAAATGCAGTTCCCTGTCCTTCATACATGCCCAGAAAGGTTCTCTTAACTAAAGTTTGGGTTGGTATTTGCAGACTGCATGTGTAGAAACCAAATTTACAGAAGAAAGGAAGGTTTGACGAAAGGAAGGTTTTATGTCAGAGTTAAGGATGAGTTTTAAATATCTCTGTTCTTAAATTTCCTTCTTACTTGGCCTTTTCTCTTTTCTGTTCCTCCATATATTCTGTCTTTTCAACCTCGGGGGTAAAAAACTAACAAATTGTTTCAGGGGTTTTTTTTTTTGGTTTTGTTTTTTTGTTTGTTTTTGTTTTTCTTGAGCAGAGATATTCAGATCTTTCTAGCTCTTCCTCACATCTCTTTTTCTTTCAATTTTTAAATTATTTTATTGTTGTTCAGTTATAGTTCTCTGCATTTTTTCCCCACCTCTCTACCCCACCCCAGCCAAACCCACCTCCCTTCTCTGCTTCTGCCCTCCCCCTCGGTTTTGTCCATGTGTCCTTTATAGTAGTTCCTGTAAACCCCTCTCCCCACTATCCCTCCCCCCCACCCCTCTGGCTATTGTTAGATTGTTCTTAACTTCAATGTCTCTGGTTATATTTTGTTTGCTTTTTTTCTTCTGTTGATTATGTTCCAGTTAAAGGTGAGATCATATGGTATTTGTCCCTCACTGCCTGGCTTATTTCACTTAGCATAATGCTCTCTAGTTCCATCCATGCTGTTGCAAAGGGTATAAGCTCTTTCTTTCTCTCTGCTGAGTAGAATTCCATTGTGCAAATGTACAATAGTTTTTTGATCCACTCATTTACTTATGGGCACTTAGGCTGCTTCCAGCAGTTGGCTATTGTAAATTGTGCTGCTATGAACATTGGGATGCATAGGTTCTTTTGGATTGGTGTTTCAGAGCTTTTAGGGTATAATCCCAACCGCAGAATTGCTGGGTCAAAAGGCAGTTCCATTTTTAATTTTCTAAGGAAATTCCATACTGTTTTCCACAGTTCTCACATCTCTTACAGCCTGGACATCCTTTTGCATTCCAAAAATCACCTTTAGAAATGCCACATCTGACCATTTGTTCTCAGATGAGAACACATTTTCCATCTGGGTCTTCGTTTTCCATGCCTACTATTGGCATCTGGTAATGGATTTTTGGAGGGTTCATTTTTCTAGTTAAAAGTGGATGATATCATGCAAGAAGGCACTACTTTAAAATAATGAGACAAATGAATTTCCTGATTTCTCCCTCATCAAGAGAGCAGGTACTTCCCAAACAGGCTTTGAAAGCATATTCTGGAAACGTGTCTGTTGCCTACTATTAAATACTAAAATCTGTTGCAATGTTCAGTGTAAGTTCTTTCTTTTTCTGAGGGCTGCATCTGTCCCTTGACATACAGAGTTATTTTTAAATGTGTTAGATTTAATTAACCCACCCCAAGTGACTACTGTGATGGCATCCTAATGAAATGTTCAGAATATTTTTAATTTGGAAAACATGCCATATAAAAGCTAGTCTCTAAAATCAGAGAGCAGACACCATAACTCCCCTGTCCTTGTGTAAATTCATGATGGGCCTTAGCGGGCATGTGGGTCAGTGCAGTTTTTCCATCACTAATGTGGAGAAACTGTGGGAAGTAGGTTTACCGAAAGCACTTAGCAATGGGATATACTGGAATCAAAAGGGCTTATAAATCCTTTGCTCTGTAAGTCTTTGCTTGTTTGTTTCTAATTAAAAAGAATGAGTCACGGGTGTGTAAAGAGTGTCCCTAACCATTTGCCCAGAATGGTTGAAACAAGATAAATTCAGATTCAGTTTGTGATGCTAGATGAAGCCTTTAGTCAAAATAACAAAATTGTACTGTTATTGATATACAAAGATATATTGTACAATGAAGTGGACCCCAATTTTCTGAAGATAAATCTCATTTATGTGGGATTTGCTATGAACTCCTTTTCCACAAACATAATAATTGTACCCACAGGTTTAGAAATAGAATGCTTCTAAATATTTAGCAATTTAAAAAATGTTGTATTTTATTACTCACAGTGGAAGCTATACATATTTAAAAATAGTAGCATGTGGGTGACTTTTTTTTAGTATACAGACAGTATTGAGTGTGGATACACATTTCATAATCGCTGGGAAAACTCTGCAGACCCCGGTGGCACCACACCCGCCGCATCACAGCAACCCTGGGCCTATTACACCATGCAAAGTCTCTTACTCCCACTGCACAGAACCAGCTTGCAAGTTTTCTTTCTATTATCCTGAAATTTTTCCATTCTACTACTATAATCAAAATTCCTCAAAAAATGGTGTAAGTGTGTTAGAAAAAGCAAATAAACTAGTTTATAAAACCTGGCAAAGTAGTTGTCAAAGTTAGGACATAAGTGGGAGACAGGTTATGATTTAGGGAAGACTTTAAGTTTTTCTCAGGAAGACTTTACCACCTTGAACCTACTGACTGTGTTGGACATGGCCCTGTAAGAAGTTAATCAAGTACTGGGGGACACTATAAGCAAGAAACATAAATTTGTTTGACCTAATGGTTTTTAATTATGATAAATTTAAGTGCAACCCAGATATGAGCTGCACCTCCCACCTTTTTATATATATTAATCTTTTGACTGTACAAAACCCCTATAGGGTGGGTTTCTATAATATTGAAAACTGAAGCTAAAGAGATTAAGCAATTTGCAGACAGTTTCATGGCTGGTAAGTGGTGGAGCCCGACCTCGAACCCAGCAACGCGGCCCCAGAGCCTTGCGGCATCCTCTTCCCGTGCCACACTGCCCCTTGCTTTAATTCGGGCTCACAGATTATCTTCAATTATTCAGTGTCTTTCTTAAATTCACATGGAACATTAGATATATATGTTAAAAAAAAAGTTGATGCAAATGAAATACAGAGGGCAAAATAGTTATTTGATGTGATCAAGGTGAAGTAATTAGTGATTTTGTTATAAAAGCGAACCAAACAATAATATATTTACCATATCACTGCTGCTTTATGCCAACACAAAAAAAGATAAACATTTTTCCTGCAACATTGCCCTAAAAACAGGACAAGTGACGAGTAAAGTCATAAAGACACTAAAGAAGTTATATCTTAGAAAGTCCTGCATAAATTTTCTCTGAGTCATTTGACACTACAATAAAAAGTTGACTATTTTACTTTAAAATTTCTAGTACAATTGTTTCACACTAATGCTCTGATAATGAACAACATAAGCCAAAACTTGGAGCTAAGAGATTGTGTTTTGTTTTGATTTATTTAATAATCCCTGATGGATAAAGGGGCTGGCTGGTCAACCAAAAACTGATGATCAATGTTTTTAACTTTCAATGCTTTTCCTATCTTAACAAGTTATATTCATTTTCATAACAATTAGCAATAAGATAAAAATGTCCTCTGAAGTCACTGGAGTACTGAAGTGTAGCCAGCGATACTGCAGCCACAGATGTGACTGGAGTCCCAAGACTCTAGGCAATGTAGAGGGAAATACCTGAAAGATGGAATTAGAATGTAAAAGCTTGCTTACTGTTACACACGCTTGTGTTCTTGCAATATCCATCATTGAAAGTTTTTTGTCCCTTCAAATAAGTCTTTTCAAGGCAATAAAAGATTGTCTTTGAATTTTCAGAAGGTATAAATCAATTTTTGTTCTTTTTAAAATATTTTTAACTAAAAGTATAGTCCTTCAACTGATACAAATTAAGTAACATTTTTCCTTTTATTATTATTTTTTAATTACTTTATTGTTGTTCAATTACAGTTGTCTGCATTTACCCCCCACCATTCACTCCCACTCAGCCATCACCACCTCCCTCCCCTGCTTCCACCCCCCCTTGCTTTTGTCCACATGTCCTTTATAGTTGTTCCTGAAAACCCTTCCCCCCATTATCCCCTCCCACCTCCCCTCTGGTTACCGTCAGATTGTTCTTTAAATTAAGTAACACTTTAAATCAGCTAGAGAGTTTTCCTTTACATTTGGTGAAGACAAAAACAACAGTAGATTAAATGAAAAATAAGATATCTCAAATTCAGTCCAATATGTTCTAGCTCCAAATGCAATATTGTAGACTAATTTTAGAAATTCAGTCATCCACCATTAAATATAGACATGAACACACACTGTGCATGCACACACATACATGCACATTGGTGGGAGGGCGTTGACCAGCTTATTAGACATGAGCTCTATTCGTTCACATAGGAATTAATTTACCTATACAAAATACTTCATCTTGTTACACTTGGTCTTCTATGTGGAAAAGAAAACTTTAAAACAAAGCATTCCAAATGTTTGTTTCAAACTCTGTCTTTTATCTTTCCTTTAGTTCTTCATAGACAAACACTCTAAAGGGAAATACGCTTTATCCAGGTATCATTGTCAAATTGCAAATGAATGTAGACACTTTTGTTCCTTAAAATACAGAATTCCCTTTAGGGCTCAGATTTCTCCCAGATAACAGATTAATTAATATCTCCATAAAGCCATTGTGGAAAACTGGTGAAGTACAAGCATCCTCTTGGTCTGTACAAATGCAACTTTACTTTATTTTTTGCCATAATGAATATTTACATTATAATTAAACTTATAGCTGTAAAGACTTTGTTCAACAGCCACCTTTTATAGAGAGGAAACTGAGGCCCAGTGTGGTAAAGTGGCTCAATCAAAATTACATAGTTAGTTAATGTCAGAATTGCCAGATCTGTTTTCCTTCTACTTCCCATCATGTCATTTCATATGTGCAAGTCACTATTCTGCGCTAATGTGATCTGCTGGTAAACGTGTCTAGTGAGGCCTTCCGTGTTTCAGAAGAAATGCTCAGGAGAACCTATAGTTGAAACCCAAGACTTCAATGACTATATTCTAAGTTCAGAGGAAAGCGGGAGCTGCCGTTAGAGAGCTAACAGGAGTGCAACTTCCTTCACTTATCATGGCCCCTAGATGGAGCCCAGAAAAGGGATAGAGCAGTGCTGTTTCTCCTAGGATGAGAGGGATCCCCCTGCATCCAAACTGTTGCCGCTCCTGAAGCCATGATGTGGGCCCAAGAGACTTGCTTGAAAAGATTGCTGGGCCATACCCCATTGCGTGAAGCCTAAGCATCTTGTTTCCTTGGAAGGTACTTTTTGAGCTGTAGAACCACACTTCCTCTCTGCAGTCACAGCACAGCATGGTGGAAGGGACTGTGGGACAATTGTCTACAAGCCCAGAAGTATGGCCAGGTTGTTCCTTTTCCCTCTTACTCCCACCCCTATAAGTGTTAAATAGAATCTTTGCCTTTTTATACCTCAAGGAATTGAAATTCTTCAAGAAAACTTGGACCAGTATACAAAAATCCTTTATCATAGAGTCTACCATTTAAAAATATCTCATTATTATGGAAGATGATTTTTAAAGAATCACAGTTCTTTTGTGAAGGACGAGTAACTGCATTGCCCCACAATTTCCAACCTAACCTAACACCTGAGCGAATAGAGGCATTTGCCTTGTACACCTTCACTCATTTGTCAGCAAAACACCTCATATTTTCGGGTCCATTTTGCAGATATTGTTCTTTTCTGTTTAAGAAATTCACCAACGTAATGCTGCCTTACCGTTCTCCCCAGAGGGGCCAGGTGGCTGAGACACCTGTCCACACTCAGAGCCTGCTGGGCTTGGCGCTCGCTCAACACCTCACAGATGGCTGGCAACCTGAGGAGATTCCTGTTTTGAGCACAACTTTCTCCCACTGATCTGCAATTTTTCTCTTTGTAAAAAATGAAACTTTCTTCTTACTTATCCCCAAAATTTATTCCACCTAGAAAATTTAAGCAGTCTCAAAACTTTTCTGCTCGCTACAGTACCTTGTTAAAATTAATTGAAAATGTACTTTAAATTTAAAATGATTTTCTGAGTTGCCACTAGCTCTGAGGTTTTTATTAAAAATTAAATTCTCCTGTTTATCTCTCCCAAAGTAGTTTGCTTACAGTGTCTAAGTCATCAGTGTCCCCGTACAGGCCACATATTATGGGGCCTCTATTGACTTTCCCTTCTACTTGACTACCCATATGAAACTTTTTTCCATGTTGTGCTAAATTATTTGATTCCTCTTGAACCTCTTCTTGCACAAAAATGATTGTAATTATTCCAGACACATAAAGAGACATCACCTTACCTTGATTTCACTTCACATTGTGTAAAACTAGCTATGTATAATATTAATCATAAAGCACCATTTTTATATGGCACTTTAGCATAATCTTACAGCTCTCTCTCTCTCTCTCTGTCTCTCTCTCTCAGGGGACAAATTCTAAAAAACATAGTTTTATTTAATAAAAGTTAATGGAGGTAAATAACTTATTACTTATATGTTTCATAGAGGATTTATGAAGTTTTGGATTAATGCAAATAAAAGAAATCATTAAGGATATATTCTAACATAGTAATTGCTTTTTCTTTCAATTGAGAAAAAATTAAGTGCATTACATTTGATTGGCAGTGAGCCAAAGTGAGCCTTTGCTATGTCAAAAGAGAAGGACCGCCATTAGTGTAAATATGTGTTGATACGACACTGGTCATCGAAAGCAGTTGGTAGTTAATCTTTAATGAAGGCTTTGTTTTGATGGGAACATGAACAGAGGTGCAATATTTTATTTAATTAATTAATTTAAATATAGTTTTATTTTATATATAAATTTGTCATATATTTTGTTTTTTAATATGCATGTTTTAATGTGTGAGATAAAATTGAAATTTTCAACTCAAACTTCATTAATGATCATTTACTAACAATTATGGTATAAGGTTCTCATTAAACAAGAATTATAATGCTAGCAATTACTGACAAATCATTATGAAAAGGGACCCTCCTACCAATTATAATACACTGATTTATGCATTGCTATCAACGCAAACTTTATGAATAGATGCACGTTCATTATAAGCTGTGATGCTTAAGGCGGTAAGCATCAGCAATTGTAACTAAACAATGGACAATTGCTTTGCTTCATGATAAAATCTGTGTAAAATTTCTGAACGTCTGAAGCATAGCAATATATAGACAGTGGCATTGCATGAAGATGATATGAATTAGTGGAAATAATATATAATAAGCTATTAAAATATAGAATTATCTACTTTATCTGAAATTCTCTAGATTAGTTGGTCTAGGTGAGAAAATTATTACCTAATTATGGTACTTTGAGGGTTTATGGGACCATTTAGTAATTAGCATTTTACTGTAATTACATGTTTCTAAAGAAATTATTCTTTTGTTTCTTTAAAGAATTTAAATCTTTCTTCTGAAATTTTGTTAATAGCTAAACCTGGCAAAGTAAATATTTTTTTCAAAGGCAATTCAGGGGAAAACAATGCTGTCTCCTTCAGGAGTGCACTCACTTTCCCGTATAGCAGAATGAGAAACGATAACAGATCTTTCGATGCTGCATAATAGAGCTCTGAATTGGGAGCCAGGGGGACATTTTTACTAACTGGTGTGGTGATCTTCTGAAACTACCGTAAACTAATATATTTTCTAAGTCATGAAATGTAGAGATTATATGATGTTAGGATATTTAAAACTTCTTGGCAAGTTTCAGGTCCTAGAAAGCTAACTTAGTCATTCAGTATTAGCACTGACCTAGAAGCAGCAAGTTCTGTTCTCTTAAGTAGTGGATTTCCAGGGGCCTTGAGACACGGACGTGGTAAGGAAAGAGATAACTGCTCAATATGAGGATAAGTGACATTCTAACTTTTAGAGACTATTTGTGAGTTACCCAGAAAGATTAGAGTTGATGACTCAGCCATTTGAAAACAGGAGAAAATGGGATACTTGGTTTCCAGCCATAGCTGAATTCTCAAACACAAAATATATAAATTCATATAAGAAATGTCCCATATGGTGTTCTGTATGAACACTGGGGAATTTCATACCTTGAACTTCAGAGAAAGGAAGATTATTCAGAGTGTGTGTAAATACCTTTGCATAAATGTATCATGTAATTTCTACAATTAAAATAGTTATTTGATTAAAATCCCAACAATGCTTTGTCCTTTGACAGCACCGGAAACTAGTGTCGGGTGTCCCAGGCTGGGTATGTGGGCATGGGCGGAATCAGGACAAAACGCCATCTGTTTCCCTCGGAACTTCCCAAGAGTAGCACTCTCTGACTTGGCACAAGCAAAGTCACTGGCACAAGCAAAACACAGGTTCTGTTAAATTTACCTCTAATCACCTTGGAGAGAAAGAGAAGGAAAATGCTACTCACTATATCTTGTGAAGAGAAAATACTTCAGGATAAATTGTTTATTATGACATCAAATCAAGCCTAGAAGAACCATAAATACAGTACAATCACAACTGCTTCTTGCATCATGAACAATAAAATCTTCAACAGTGGGAGTTGCTGGGAATAATTCTTATTCACCATACCATAAGAAAAAGCTTCTATGTGCAGCATTTTTTAAACTGAGTAAATCTTTATTTTTCTTTTTAAATATAGTTTCAGCAGATTGGAAGTTTCTCTTAAAGTGTTGTTGAATATGGAAATATTTTATGTGTGTATGTACATGTATGTAAAAGAATGAATGTTATTTTTAAGAAAAATGGTGAATTATGCCTGTTTCCTCATTCTAGGTACATAAAGGCAAAACACTAGTCACTTCCTCCCTTTTACTATCACACCTTGTTCAGAGAGCAGGTGGAGCTGGGGTATGTGGTTTTGTGGGAGCCACCTACTCTTGGCAAAATGTGTGGTAGTTAATAGTATCTTCTCTGGGGTCAAGGCTACCTGAATGAAAATTTCAACTGCAGCACTTCCCCATGTATCCTGTGGCCAAGCTGCTCAGCCTCTTAGAGCTTCAGAGTCCTCATCTGCAAAACGATGCTCATAAGAGTATGAGCACCGTACTGCCTGCCTTTTGTTGGGATGAAATGAGACAATCCACAGAAAGCACTCACATTGAACCTGGCATGTGGTGACATTCAATACTTTTAGGAGTTGTCAGTCCTTGCCAAAAGAGGCCATACTCTGTTGAGCAGACTGAAGAATTCAAATAGAAATGGAAATTATGAGCGCTAGTAGATTAAGGTTTACTCAAGGAAATCAGTGGCCATATGTGTGGAAGAGGATGGTGAGGAGGAAAAGTCTTTCAGTCCATCTCTATCTTACCTCATCAGTGGGTAGAAATTTGCCTTCTTGTAATTTACCTCAATTTATTTCATGGTGGGAACTCACTGATCTCACCTGCTGACTTCAAGAGGGCAGAAGATATTTCTAACATAAAAATGGGACTTTCAGAGCAATTCTACTCGTGTCTTCTCATTCTCTGCCACACCATTGCCTCATCACTTTTTTTTTACAGGAGAATTTCTGTTTAGTCATTTTCCCAAGTTCCCCACTGATGCACTGATATTGTCCCAAGTCCCAACTTGGTGTTCAAGATTCTCTTACAATCTGGCCTCCAGAATTTTACCAAACATCCACTACATCCTTTCGCAGAATGCTGCAATCCAGGCAAACAGAACTGTTTGCAGTCTTCTCAGTTACTTCTCAATCCCCCACTCCAGACCTTTGCTTGTGCTCTCTCCTCTAGTGTCTGCAGAAACACTGTTCAACCTCCAGCTCCTATGTCAACTCCCTCAGGAAACATTCCTTGCTTGTGCCAGCAGGTGCTCATCTTTTACCTCATAAGTTCCTGTCCAATTTTTTGTCTAGTATCTTTCAAATTTTTTAGCTGGAATCACAATAAGAAATATATCTTGCATTGGCACACATTTCCTTTACATTTACACACACACACTTCACCTACACAAAAGGTTCATGAGATTATTTGCAAATCATTCTAGTATTGTCTCTTTTTTTCTTTAATTTGGCAAAAGACCTAACTGTGATCCACTAACCATATTGTATTGTTGTTGTTGTTAAAACAAATTTATGGGAGTAACATTGGATAATAAAATTATACAGGATTCAAGTGTACAATTCTATAATACATCATCTGGATATTGCCTTTGTCCCCACCACCCAAAGTTGAGTGTATGGTGACAGAGGAGATTTGACTTTGGGTGGCGGCCACAAAACAATTTTAAATCACTCTTTAACTGCATCATAAACTGCGCTTTGAAAAACAATGGTCTATGTACAAAATATCCTTTATTATTTATTTTGTAGAGGCATATGTTCCCCACCAGAATGAAAGCTACATGAGGGTGATAATATGTGGTACCTTATAGAACCTTTTACTGTATCAAATAATGCCATTCATATTAGTTACTACATGTTTGTAGAAGAAAAGAAGGGAAGGAAGAAAGAAACGAAGGAAGAGAGAAAGGGAGGGGGAAGGAAGGAAATAAAAATACCTCTGAAGATATCAATTAAACTCAGAAGTCAAGGTTGTTAATATTTAGGTAGTCAATAGATGAGAATCATTCAAGTTATGTATAAGAAAATTTTCCAGTAAGTGTGATATGTGCTTCTTTGAATAACTTCTTTAACCACGAACTAAACTTAGGAAATAGTGTCACATCATGGACTCTAGGAGAAAAAGAAAGATAATGAAAACAAAATGACTAACAGAAGATGACCTCACGCATGCTATGTTATTCTCTGTGATGAATACTGTGGGAGGGAGTGGGGCCACACCAAGGGTGTGAAGTATACCCAAGAGGCAAAAAAAAGTTTTAGACTTGATTTCCATAAATCCAGTGAAAGGTAGTTCTGTCATTTCTGTATGCGCTGAACACATCTACACATGCTGAATACATCAAACAATTTCTGCTCACTGTCTATAAACAAAGTTGGTACTAAGCTCTAACACTTCCAAGCGCCTCAAAACTATAAAGCAGCGATTTTCAACCAATGTGCCACAAGAATTTTAAAACATGCAATACCTAACTATAGAATCAGGGCATCTCTTTTCCCTTAGATTTTCAAATAAAAAAATGACAACAGCCAATACAACAACAGCCATCCAGTGTGAATCAAAATTATAACCTTTTTTTGTTAGATTGGCAAAAATATATTTTTGGGTATGCCACAGAATTTCATTAATTAGGTTATGTGTACCATGAGATGAAAAATGTTGAAAATGGATGCTATAAAATGAAATAGGACATACACCCTATCTCATGGCATCTGAAATATTGCTTTTCACTGACATGAAAGATTATTGGTATTTCCCAGATTCAAAGAAAAAAATTTTTAATTAACTTTATTTTTATTCACTATAACTAAAGAAGTTAACACATTATATTTTAATGTAACAAAAGTTATAATTGATGAGGTTATATCTACATTTTAAAGGATTACAATGATTTTAGTATACCCAAGGACAATATTTAAATTGTACTATTTTTGAAATGTAAAATGCACAATTATAATACCAGGCTACATATTTTATTTTTTTAACATTTTAATTTTTAAAATTTAAAAATTACAGTTGACATTTAATATTGCAAAGAGAAAAATTTTGGATGAAATTTAAATTTGGAAGTCATACTGATAACATACATTTACTGAAATGACATAGCTAGTTTAGGATTTGAATATGTCTTTGTTATTCAAAATCCATCCTCTTCACTAAATTCTATAGTATATTCCATTGACTCTACAACATAAAAATAATGACTTCTACAGACATGAATATTTTTTCTAAGTTCTTTGTAGACATTTGTTTGTTGTTTTTTCATCTTCAAACTAACAGTGAGTGTACAGAGACAAGAATAACAAAATAGAAGATTAAAAGCTTGTATAAATTACAAAATTATGTGAAAAAAAATTTTCATAAATCATTGAGAACTCCTACCTCACTCTGAAAAAGTAATATTTCAATGGAAGCTCTAAGAATTATTATTAAATATTGACTTTCTACTACCAAAATAGAATTGTTAAAAGTAAATATAGTTGCAGCCAATATTGAAGCATAGGTAAATAAAACTTTGCCTCCTCACACAACCAAAAGAAGGACAACAACAAATTTTAAAACAAAAAATAGCCAAACCTGCCAGAAAATTAACTGTATGGAAGTCCCACAACCAAGGAGTTAAAAGAGAAACATTCACCCAGACCCATAGAGGGTCAGACCAGCAGCTGGGATGGCAAGGACTCAAGGCACGGTGGCAGCTGGAGGGCCGGGAGAGGCAGTGGCTGGCAGAGCAGGTGGTCAAACATTTGCGTTGGACCCCCACCCCACATACAGTGCCACAAAGCAGTGACATGGGTTGCCCACCCCTTACTATGTAACAGGTGCACCCAGACAAAAAATATGGCCCAAATGAAAAAAACAGATCAAAGCTCCAGAAAAAATACACCTAAGCAATGAGGAGAGCGCTAACCAATCACATGCAGAGTTCAAAACACTGGTAATCAGGATGCTCACAGAGATGGTTGAGTATCATCACAAAATAGAGGAAAAAGTGAAGGCCATGAAAAGTGAAATAAAGGAAAATGTACAGGGAACCAACAGCGACGGAAAGGAAACAGGGACTCAAATCAACAGTTTGGAGCAGAAGGAAGAAAAAAACATTCAACCAGAACCGAATGAGGAAATAAGAATTCAAAATAATGAGATTTTCGAGATCCTCTGGGACAACTTTAAACATTCCAACATCTGAATCATAGGGGTGCCAGAAGGAAAAGAGGAAAAACAAGAAATTGAAACATTATTTGAAAACATAATGAAGGAGAACTTCCCCAGTCTGGCAAAGGAAATAGACTTCCAGGAAGTCTAAGAAGCTCAGAGAGTCCCAAAGAAGTTGTATCCAAGGAAGCACACACCAAGGCACATCATGATTTCATTACCCAAGATTAAAGATAAGGAGAGAATCCTAAAAGCAGCAAGGGAAAAGGAGACACTTACCTACAAAGGAATTCCCAGAAGAATATTAGCTGATTTCTCAAAAATAAATAAATAAATAAATAAACCTTACAGGCAAGAAGGTGCTGGAAAGAAGTATTCAAAGCCATGAAAGGCAAGGTTCTACATCCAAGATGACTCTACCCAGCAAAGCTATCATTTAGAATGGAAGGGCAGATAAAGTGATTCCCAGATAAGGCGAAGTTAAAGGAGTTCATCATCACCAAGCCCTTATTATATGAAATGTTAAAGGGATTTATTTAAGAAAAAGAAGATCAAAAATACAAACAGTAAAATGACAACAAACTCAAAACTATCAATAACTGAACCTAAAAAACAAAAACAAAAATGAACTAAGCAAACAACTAGAACAGGAAGATTCACAAAGAAAGAGATCACATGGAGGGTTATCAGCAGGGAGGGGTGGGGGGAGAGAGGGGAAAAAGGTACAGGGAATAAATAGCATAAATGGTAGATACAAAATAGACAGGGGAAGGTTAAAAATACTATGGGAAATGGAGAAGCAAAGAACTTATATGTATGACCCATGGACATGAACTAAGGTGGGGAATGCTGGTGAAAGAGGGGTACAGGAAGGAGGGGAACAAACGGGAGAAAAAAATGGCACAACTGTAATAGTATAGTCAATAAAATACATTTTAAAAAAGTAAATAAGTAATGCAGATCATAATTGCCTTTATTTCTATGCCTTTGGTTATTACAGTTTAGAGAAGTAAACCATTTGAAAATGCAGATTTATGGTGGCTTAATGGCCAAAAAATTAAGCATGTTGAATATTGCCAATATTTAGTAAAATATCCGCTGCCCAGAGAGTGCCTATTTAATTATTTCATCTGACATTAGTTAAGTTGACTTAAAAATAGTGTTAAATTTCGAATTCACACATTTGTTCTTTACTAGTTTTTTCAGACACTATTTTGTTTCAGGCTCACAGACTGCTCCTTCCAGCCATGCTCACAATTCATGTCATTGGTGAGAAGCAGATGGGGTTGTGAGTGAATGAAAACCTCAAGGCTGAACTCGTAACAATCAGAAAATTAATTTCAAATGCATGCCCTATTGACTGGGTTAGCAGCAACATACATATAGCTTATTTTATTTAAATGTAATAATCTGAGATTTGGCAAAATAAATGTAAATTTTAATGTGACCACTTCAACACAATTTACTTTTTCAGATGATCAAATCCCAAGTGCTCCTGCGTCCAGCACAGCAGCATCTCCTTCAAAAGGAACATCTGTCTCACTGCCAGTCTCAGGGTCGTCATTACCAGAAGTTGTTACGACATCCATAGCGGGAACATCTCCCAATGGTAAGATAAACACCTAGTGAAATATACTCTTAACCTTAACAAATAAAATTAGTACCACCTATGTAATTTAATCACAGGAAAATAATTTGAGGCCTTATATCTATTATGAAGTTCTGTGCTATTTTAGTATTTTGAAACTCATGTTATTTTGGATTGGATACAGAACCCTGAGGTCTCAGTAGGCTTCTTTGATAATGTCCCCTTGGATCACTTCCTGTTGGAGAATTATCCTATTGCAAAGGTTAAATACACAAGGTTTATTTTTAGAGTAGAATAAAATCACCATTTCCTAAATCATAAAAATATCTGTCTAAATGTTTTAGTTCTCCACTTAAGCAGCACAGCTGACAAGATGAAACTATGCTAATAACAAGCTGATTGTGTTAGTTTTATCAGGCTGATTACAGCTTTAATTTGTAGGTTTCAGTAACAACGTCATCATTATGGTTACTGGACTCAGTGACAACAGCATCATGTTTTATGGCTCTAGGTATTAAAAGGAATTACCTTACCATCCATGAAAGTAAAAGGAGCCATTAAGATCATTGAATTAAAAACTCAAGAGGTTATCAATCCAATGAATACCCTGTTGTTTGTCCTGCAACATACATAAAATGAGGCAACTCACTCAGGGCCAGTAATCAATGGAGACGAAACATAAAACTGTTTGTTGATCACATGTGGGCAGAAAACCTGGTTAGAACGGTAAGTTCACAGAAAGACCTGATAATCATATACCCTGATGAATGACTGACTAAAATTCCCACAGCTGTCTTTCTTGCCTCTCTATTCTTCACCCACCTTTTGTTCTGATGCCAAACTTAAACACATGCTGAGGGCCCATGAGGGCTAGTTAATTAGGCCTGAAAGGGGTGGTGATTCTCATGGAGGATATTATGAATATAGTCCATTATTTCTGAAATGTTTAATTTTAAGGTGAAACCTTAAATGCCTAGAATTTCTCTACAAACCAGGAGTAAGCATTACACAATGAGGTCACCACAGGGAATTTTATTTCTAGAATGTAGTGCAGGCTTTATTTTCAACCAACAGAGGCTCCAAATGACATACATAATCAGGAAGCATGAGGCCTCCAGTCCACTCCTACACAATGTACTTTTACGGTTTTTAAAAATTGTCTCAGTCCTATTTCCAGGGTTAATAATGCTCCCCCAGTTAGTACTGGCTTGACATGCAGAACCAAAAGGTTGAAGTTCCACAATTGTTATGTTAGTTACTTGGAACTTATTATTTTTCAATAGGAAGACCCCTAACCCTGCCTACAATGATTTGTGGTGCATAACGCTATCCAAACAACAACACAAATCGCAACCACTATGTTAAAGACAATGGAAGGACATTCAGGGAAGGAATTCAGACAGAATGGTCATTTCTGATACCAGGAACGTATCTTAAGTTTCTGACTTGGAATGGAAACTCTGTGCCTACCCAGGTAAAGCACAGCTGAGAGACATCTTTAGTGCCTTTATAGTTGGGGGCTTCTGTAAAGGGACCCTGAAGCACCCTTCCCTGAAGCAAGTGCATAGAACACTTGAGATTGTGTGTGTACACACACACACATACACACACACACACTTCTCATTCCTTTTCATGGGCACATTTACTGCTTCCTAGACCCCAGTTAATGAAAATTAAGCTCTGGTCTGTGTTTTTCAAAAGTACCCCAGAAGACTTTTGAATTATTCACATTCAATGGTAAAAATTGTAATAGGCTAGAGAAGCTTTGGTTTTTTATTTTTATAATAAAAATGGTCACATAAATCCTAAAGTAGAGAGTACTATTAATTAATATCGATATGCTCATTTCCCAGAATCAAGATTTTACCACCGTTGTTTCATTTTTTGTCTTCCCTCCCTCTTTCTTTTCCTTCCTTCTTCTTTCTGTTTCTTTCACTTCTCTCTTTTTATTTGGTTGTAAAATATTTTGAATGGAATCCAGACTTTATGATGTTTTACCTCTACATACTAACTGTGCATCTCTAAAATATGGAAAATTTATTACATAGAAATCCCTGAAGTTAATAATAATTTCTTAGAATCATCTAATATTTGTTTAGAGGGATTTTAAGGGTTAAAAATATAGTAAACTCGAATATAGCAGTGAAGAGGGGTTAGGGGAAGGAAATGAGTCCACTCTGGAGTCTCTCAGGAGAGCTGTGGGGAGAGTGGTGGTGAGGCAGATGAAGGAGGAAAGGCGGGCTCTGTGGCCGCAGTCTGCTCTGACACAGGACGGGCACCAGAAAGTCTGGCATGGTGGCTGGGATAGATGGGGTCATCAGGCAGCTGGGGGTCCATGATGTCTACAGGCAAATGAGAAGGGAACAAAGGCAGAGAAAGGAACTCCTTTCTGTCTGGCTTACTTCATCAGCATTTTTATATTAGGGCATAAGGAATTGAACTATGTATACTGGACATTGCCCATGATCCTAAAAGCAATATAATGAATACACAAATAATGAAGATGATAAGAAATTTGTCTTGAATTCTCGTATTCTAAGCAGTGTATCAGTATTAGATGTCTTCTTAACTTCACACCTGTGAGAGGATTTACATATTGGGGAGTTTTATACAATATAACCTCCTTCGAAATAACTATCTTTAGATTATACAATAATATCACAAAAGGTATATCTATAGTGAAGTGATTGCATATTCCCCTCATCCTCGTGGCCAACATGGTCATTTTAGCCACAATAAAGTTTTAACAACAAAAAAAGCATGTCATGGAGAAGCTTCTTTATTTTCATTGTAAAGCTTCCCAATCAGATTATCTTTTTCAAATGCCAAAAGACACTTGATTTAATAGTGTGCACGTGCTTCTTTTTTTTTAAAGATCTTACTCATTACCCTGGCTGGTGTGGCTCAGTGGATTGAGTACTGGCCTGCAAACTGAAAGGCCACAGGTTAGATTCCCAGTCAGGGTAAGTGCCTGGGTTGCAGGCCAGGTCCTCAGTTGGGGGTGTGCGAGAGACTACTGATCGATTTTTCTCTCCCTCTATTTTTCCCTCCCTTCCCCTCTCTCTAAAAATAAAATAAAATCTTTAGAAAAGAGAAAGCCCTGGCTGATGTAGCTCAGTGTATTGAGCACTGGCCTGCAAATCAAAGGGGTGCCGGTTCAATTCCCAGTCAGAGTACATGCCTGGGTTGCCGACCAGGTCTCCAGTAGGGGGAACTTGAGAGGCAACCACACATTGATGTTTCTCTCCTTCTGTTTCTCCTTCTCTTCTCTACGTAAGATCGGATCTTATTTATTTTTAGAGAGATGGGAAAGGAGAGAGAAATAGAGCAGGCGAAACATCAATGTGGGAAACATCAATCAGTTGTCTGTCGCATGCCTCCAACCAGGGATCTGGCCCACATCCTGGGCATGTGTGCTGACCTGGAATCAAACTGATGACCTTTCAGTTTGCAAGATGATGCTCAACCCCTGAGCCATACCAGTCAGAGCTATAAGCTATAGTGCTTATGTGTATTCTAAAGCATGTATATTTTCTTTCTCCTGAAAATGGCAAAAATTTTAACATCAGAAAAGTGAAAAATGTGCAACTAAGGTGGGAATTCTTGCAGCGATGGCAAAGGTGATGGATAGAGCTTTGCCCAGAGCAGGGCTTGCTCTTAGGAGGTTTACCCAATTAGAGATAGGACTTGATCTCTTCCTAAATTTGTATCAAAGGCTAATGGACAGAACTGAAAATCAATATTTTGCAGACACTGAATATTATCATAAATTGAACTTCTAAAATACAAAGATAAACCTGAAATTTCAGTCTTAAATCAACACAATGAAATGTGATTCATAAAAAAAGAGGTATGTTATTCTCAGGTGTTATTGACCAGGTCATTTTTCCCATGGGAAAATCATTTTTTTTACAATAATATTTTTTGCACATTTTAAGGTCCTCAGGTAACAAACTATAGTTAAAACTTGCTCTGGGGGCCTCTAATAGGAAAATGTGTGTATGCATGTGTGTATGTGTGTGTATGTGTGTGTTTCCATAGGGCCAGTCAAGTATTCGGTACTTACATTTCCCACCGTGGACAAAGAGAGCTGGAAAATGCACAAATTAAAGATAGGCAAACACTTTTCCAGTACCTCTACAGACAGTTTACAGCCCACCTCCAGATTTGACTGACTTTTATTTACTCCTTGGCAGGTGAGATGAAATTGTGATTAATAATAATGTCATCTATCTTATCAAACTAGGAATAACTAACAAGGGGTCCGTACCAACATCTCTGCTGCCAACAGTTCCTTCAATGACCACTACAGTTAAAGGTGAAGGTGAGTAATAATGTGTTTTGCCACCATTTTTCTTTTCTAATTTGCACACCATAATGTCATATACCATACTGTATATTCTTTTAAAGTACAGAATTGCGTGTTTTTAGTATACTCACAAGTTGGAAAACCATCACCACTATCCAATTCCAGAATATTTTCATAACCCCAGAAAGAAACCCTATATTTGTTAATAATCACTTGCTACTCTCAGCTTCCCTTAGCTCCTGGCAGCCACTAATCCACTTTTTCTCTCTATAGATTTGCCTATTCTAGAAATTTCATATAAATAGAATCCCATAATCTATGATTTTGTGTCTTACTTCTTTCACTTAGTATAATGCCGTTAGGTTCATCCGTGCTGTGGTGTGTTTCTGTAGCTCATTCTTTTCTATGGCTGAATAATATTGCATTATATGGATTATTAGATTTCATTGACCTGTGTATGCATTGGTGGACATTTGAGCTGTTTCTACATTTTGACTCTTATAAATAATTCTGCTAAGAACATTTGTTTACCAGTTTTTGTGTGACCGTGTGTTTTCATTTCTCTTGGGTATGTATACCTTGAAGTGCTGAGTTACCACGTGGGAACTCTATGTTCAACTTTCTGAGGAACTAATTTCTGGAAGAGCTGCATTGTATTATATTCCCACCAGAAATGTACGAGAGTATGAATTCTCTATTTTCTAACCAATACTTGTTGTCTGTCTTTTTCATCATGGCCATTCCAGGGGGTGTGAAGTGGTATCTCATTGTGGCTCTGATTTACATTTTCCTAATGACTAATGGTATTGAGCATCTTTTCGTGTCCTCACTGACCATTGTATATCTTCTTTGGTGAAATGTCTATTTAAGTCCTTGCCCATTTTTTAAAATTGAGCTATTTGTCTTTTTATTGTTGAGTTGTAAAGGTTTTTTATATATTTTGAACTAGATCCTATTGGATAGATAACTTGCAAATTCATTCTCCCATTCTATACGTTGTCTTCTCATTTTTTTGATGATACCCTTTGAAGGATTAAAATCTCTAATTTTGATGAAGCAAAATTTATATTTTCTTTTGTCATGTAGAGTAAGCAAAACTTTACCTATCTTAGGTTTTCAGCTGGGGACTTTAGCAAAAAGACTTACAACCAAAATGAAAAAAAAAAAAAAACTAACCCAGTTTATTAACACATGCAGAGCACATCATGTGAGAACCTTAAACTAAAGGTAACTCAAAACAGCAGCTCAGAATTCATCTTATATTATATACCATCTTCAACAAAAACAACAAAAAAAACCCAATAAATCTGTAAAAAGAAAAAGAAAAAGAGAGAATGACAGGACAAAGAAAAACAGTTAAGCCCCTCTAGGGTGGCAGACTGAGGGAGGGTAAATATATGAAAGGAAACGTAATGGACTAAGTTTTGTTTGCAAATTCCTCTGCTGCCTTCTCTGGGCTGATAAGGGTTTGTCTCCAGTAAAAGGAGAATGTATATCCTGCCTCATAGACAGAAAAAGGGAAGCTTTTCCTGCATTTGCTGCTTCTTAATTGCCCTCAGCTTAAATTTTTGTCAAAGACACATAGTTGGGGGTGACACTCTAGTTTTCTTCAATCACTTGTGCAGTGGGGTCTAATCTAAGAAACCATTGCTCAACTCAAGTCACAAGATTTACACCAATGTATTCTTCTAAGAATTTTATAGTTTTGGGTCTTATATTTAAGTCTTTGATTTTGTATATGATGTAGGGTAGAAGTCTGGCTTCCTTCTTTCACATGTAATTATTTATTTGTCTTAACACCATTTTTTGAAAAGACTATTCTTCCCTGATTTGAATTGTCTTGGCACTCTTAATGGAAATCAATTGTGTTTTTCTGGACTTCCAAATTTACTCCATTTATCTTTATGTCTCTCCTTGTCCCAGCATTATACACTCTTAATTACCAGAGTTTTGCATTAAGTTTTGAAATGAGTGCTCCAACATTTTTCTTCTTTTTCAAGATTGTTTTGGCTATTTTGAATCACTTGAATTTTCATATAAATTTTAGAATCAATTTGTCAATTTCTTCAAGAAGTCAACTGAGATTGTGATAGGAATTACATTGACTCTGGGAAGATCATTTTGGGAAATGTTGGCATTTTAATAGTCTTAATTCTTCCAATCCATGAATATGAGGTGTTTTTCTATTTACTTAGGTCTTTTCAAATTTCTTTTGATAATGTTTACAGTTTTCGGTGTCAAAGACTTGCTCTTCTTTTGTTCAATTTATTTCTAATATTTTATTCATTGTGATGATGTTATAAGTGGAATCACTTTATTAATTTTACTTTGGATTGTTCAGTGCTACTATACAATTTATTTTCAAATAGTTAATGTGTACCCTGCCACCTTATTGAGCTCATTTATTGGTTCTAACTTGTGCATGTGTTGTGGGGGGGGGGTTCCTTAGGATTTTCTGTACCCGTGATTCATCTCCAAATAGAGATGATTTTACTTCTTTCTTTCTAATCTGGATGATTTTTATTTTATTTTCTTGCATATCTGCCCTGGCTAGAACCTTCAATACAACTTTGAATGGAAGTGGTGAGAGGAGGTATCTTTGTTTTGTTCCTAATTATAAGGGAATGCCTTTAGACTTTAATCATTAAGTATGATGTTATTGTGGGCTATTCATAGATGTCCTTTATCAGGCTGAGGAAATACCTTCTATTAGTAGTTGGCTGAGTGTTCTTACAAGACACTGGATTTTGTCATATATGTTTTCTTACTATATTGAAATTATTATGAGATTTTTAGCTTTCATTTTGTTCATATGACATATGATATTGATTTCTGTATGCTGAACAAGCTTACATTCCTGGATAAATCCCACATGGTCACTGCATATAATGTTTTTTATATGTATATAGCTGGATATGATTTGTACTATTTTATAAATATTTTTGTGTCTACATTTATGAGATATAGGTTTGTAAATTGTTTTTTTTCTCGTGATGTTTTTATCTAATTTTGGTATGAGGTTAGTATTAGCCTCATGGAATGAATTGGGAAGTGTCTCCTTCTCTACCAATTTTTGGAAGCCTTTGTGAAGAGTTATTCCTTAAACATTTGTCAGAATTTACCAGTAAAGGGGGTCTTGTACTTGTATTTTAATTGTGAAAAAAGTTTGTATCTCAACCTCTTTATCTGTTATAGGTCTATTCAGACTTTCTATTTTTTCCTGACTTATTTGACTAGTTGTTGATTTGCTAAGAATTTGTCCATTTCCTCTAGCTTCTCTAATTTGTTGGCACACAACTATTTGTAACATTGCCTTATAATCCTTCTTATTTCTGTTAAGATGGTAGTAATGTCCTCTCTTTAATTCAGTATTTTGGCAATCTGTGTCCTCTTTTTTTGCCAGCCTAATTAAAGGTTTATCAACTTGTTTGATCTTTAAAAAATAATGATTTTATTGATTTCTCTATTACTTTTATTGTAATTCTTTCCTCTCTAGTCTTAATTATTTCTTTCCTTTTGCTCCCATTAGGTTTAGTTTGCTCTTCTATTTCTAAATTCTTAAGTTGGAAGGTTAGGATATTGATTTAAAATCTTCTTTCTTCTTTCTTCTTTAATAATCATTGGTTTATGCCAATAAATTTCCCTCTGAGTGCTATTTTTGCTACATCATATACATTTCCATATACTACATATTCAAGTTCATTCATCTCAAAGTGTTTTCTAATATCCCTTGTAATTTAATTGACCAATTTGTTTTTTAGAATTATACTGTTTAATGTCTACATCTTTATTAATTCCTTCCTCCTAAGTTTTTAAAAATATTTTTCTTCTGTGCATTTACTGTCTATCAGAGGTTACTCTTCTTAAGCACTTAATTTTAAAATTAAGTTGAATTTAATTAAAAATAAGTGGTATAGAGACTATTCTAAAGAATATTATGGATATCCTTTCTCATTAGGCAGAGCATAATAAGCCTGACTTGCAACTGCTTTGCAATTTTTTTTAAATACTATTTTTTAAATAGTGCATTTGGCTCTCATCTTAAGAAATTTGTTATCATTTTTAGATTGCTTTAATATTATTATTTAAACATTGTTATTTAAAGACATGAATATGAGTTTCAGAAAGGTTAACTGGCATAACAATTTTTTAAAAAACAAATTTTGTAGTAACAATTTTTTTGAATTTGAAACTTGGTCCTTTAACTTCAAATTTTTCTTTCTACTTAACAATTTCATAACCAACTATTTCTTAATGAATTGATATTATTTTAATCTCAATTCATCACTTGGTTAGTAAATAGTGATCCCTTCAGGTAGTAATAAGACTCACATAGCTTTTCTTTTTCTCCCTCCACAAAGTGGTCACCAAATTCTGTAAATATTTGTTTGTTTCTTTCTGTTTTGGGTACATGTTCTTCTTTTTCTCTGCTTTCAGGCTATCCCTTTGGAGATATTGCCAGCCTGCTATGGATGGTTATTTCTTTTAAGTTACTGCTTTAAGTGCGAGCAACTTAACATGCACACACAAAAACAGCTTGTTAGAATTATGTTTACAAAAGACTAAATAAGTCCAGGTGAAAGGTCATGTTCTTGAACATAGTGTAGGAATACTACACATACACTAAAGGCATGAAAATTGATGAGTTCAAAAACTGTTTTGAGCAGTAGGAAAAATGTCTCAATAAGTGTATTACATCAAATGGAAGGTACTTTGAAGGAGACTGAAGTTTAAGCATGTAAAACTAAATATATAATTTTTAAAATAAATCCTGTGTTTTGGGGTCCTCCTTCATATTCTGTAATCAGGAACAAACCAACTCTTTTTCACCACCAATTGCACAGTACCCCATTGCACAATTGTTGTGAACCAGTTTTCAAAAGAGCAACTCAAATGTTCCAGAAGCTTTCAATGTCCCCATAAGCATTGTTGGCATTATTCACTGATACGTAAAAGCTTGTAGGTATATAGAACCACTAGATAAGAGAAAATAAAGGAGAAGCTTCTACCAATGTATTTTCTGGCTCTAAGAAATGCAATTAAAATAGATTTTAAAGAAGTGGAAAGTCAACATGTACTTGTTAGTGAAGTCGATAAGGAAGAGCAAAGGTTTGAAAAAGAATCCCAATTTACTAGATTCCTGTGAAGAAGTCATCAAACTACTACAATACATCTGATTTCTGGGTTACTTATGCAAATAGCAGCTCTAAGTACAACTTTATTCCTCTCCTAGGATCTATCCCAAATTCCTATATGAACTTACCTTGGTAAACTGAGTTAGATGATGGACGGAACTGGAGACACGTAAACACCTGTTAGCAACGTCTCAGTGGCAGGGAGCCCTTCAGTGGTCTGTTCTGGCTCTGCTGCCTTGGGGTTACATTCAGGTTCTAAGTGGTCTTGCGAGAGGGAGGACAGTGGGTCATGAACTTAAACCCCCTCATGTAAATGATGTGGAAAAGAAAAAAATATAAAATTTACATTGAACTAAAACTCTTGTTGTCTCCCACCAAAAGCCGTAGTTATTTAAATTTACTTATATTTCTTGAACACCACTATTTTGTTTTCTTCAAAAACTTTGAAATTCTTTTATAGCCTGGTCCCATAGGGGGAAAGGACTAAAGGAGATGAGGTCTTAAATTCTTAAATTGCTCCAGTGTTTGGCCTACACACCTTTACATATCTTTTATTTTATGTTTTTCCTCTTCAGCTTAACATTTAAACTTATATATAGTCAGGGGCATTGATTTTCACTTCCAGGGAGGAGATCAAGAGAATCTCATCTACACCTTAAGAAGCTTCTTTCCGGAGTTGGAACCAAGATGGCGGTGTAGGTAGACACACTGCGCCTCCTCGCACAACCAGAACTGACAGAGAATCGAACGGCAAGGGGGTCCGACACCAAGGAAATAAAAAATAAACATTCATCCAGACTGGTAGGAGGGGTGGAGACGGGCACCGGGGTGGAGAGGACTCCAGTGGCTGTGGCAGGACCCAGACTGGCGGAGTGTGGGACGAACGGAGCAGGCAGTCCGAGCACTAGCAGACCCTGCAGCCCCACATTCGCGCACAGATAAACCAGACGAACGGCGGGGGATCGAAGCAGACCACGCAACCCTGGGCTCCAGCTTGGGGAAATAAAGCCTCAAACCTCTGATTGAAAATGCCCATGGGGGTTGGGGCAGCAGCAGGAGAGACTCCCAGCCTCACAGGAGAGGTTGTTGGAGAGACCCACAGGGGCCTAGAGTGTGCACAGGCCCACCCACTCGGGAACCAGCACCAGAGGGGCCCAGTTTGATTGTGGGTATCGGAGTGAAAGATTGAAATCCGGAGGAGAGTGAAGCAGGTGCCACTGCTCCCTCTCAGCCCCTCCCCCACGTACAGCGTCACAGCCCAGCGACCAGCATTACTCCACCCCGGTGAACACCTAAGGCTCCGCCCCTTAAAGTAACAGCCGCGCCAAGACAAAAAAAAAAAAAAGGCCCAAATGACAGAACACTTCAAAGCTCCAGAAAAAATACAACTAAGTGAGGAAGAGATAGCCAACCTATCGGATGCACAGTTCAAAACACTGGTTATCAAGATGCTTGCAGACTTGGTTGAATCTGTTTGAAAACCAGATGAAAAAATGAAGCCTATGCTAAGAGAAACAAAGGAAAATGTACAGGGAACCAATAGTGATGAGAAGGAAACTGGGACTCAAATCAATGGTATGGACCAGAAGGAAGAAACAAACATCCAACCAGAAAAGAATGAAGAAACAAGAACTTGGAAAAATGAGGAGAGGCTTAGGAATCTCCAGGACACCTTGAAACGTTCCAACATCCGAATTATAGGGGTGCCAGAAGGAGAAGAGGAAGAACAACAAATTGAAAACTTATTTGAACAAATAATGAAGGAGAACTTCCCTAATCTGGCAAAGGAAATAGACTTCCGGGAAGTCCAGGGAGCTCAGAGAGTCCCAAAGAAGCTGGACCCAAGGAGGAACACACCAAGGCACATCATAATTCCATTACCCAAGATTAAATGCAAGGACCTACATCCAAGATTACTGTATCCAGCAAAGCTATCACTTAGAATGGAAGGGAAGATAAAGTGCTTTTCAGATAAGGTCAAGGTAAAGAAGTTCATCATCACCAAGCCCTTATTATATGAAATGTTAAAGGGAGTTACATAAGAAAAAGATCAAAAATAGGAACAGTAAAAATGACAGCAAACTCACAGTTATTAATGACCACACCTAAAACAAAAACAAGAGCAAACTAGGCAAACAACTAGAACAGGAACAGAACCATAGAGATGGAGATCACATGGAGGTTGTCAATAGGGGAGTGGGAGGGGGAGAGGGGGGTAAAGGTACAGAGGATAAGTAGCATAGATGATAGGTGGAAAATAGACAGGGGGAGGGTAAAAATAGTGTAGGAAATGTAGAAGCCAAAGAACTTATACGTATGACCCATGGACATGAACTATAGGGGGGGAATGTGGGAGGGAGGGGGCGGGGGAAAGAAGCTTCTTTCCCAAGTCTTCCGCACACTTTGACACACCTCCCTGGGACTATTGGTCCACCCACTTATGTTCCTCACAATCGCTCCATGAGTAGTTCTTTAATATTACCCCAGAAGTCAGTTAAATGAATCAGGACATTAATTTAACTAATTTATCCTGGACTACCCATGTTGTCATGGGTACAGAATCTCTAGAGAATACTAATCCATAAAATGATCCCTGAAAATGTAGGTTCTTGGGAAATTACTTCAGAAAATACTCCTCCCTGGGGTTTTACAATGCACACTAACACTTTTTTAAATCTTAGTAATTCTACCACAGACATTTGTTTGTTTTTAAAATCTATGCAGCTTCAAATAATTTGACTATAAAAAATTACTATAATTTAAATCATATGATTTCAGAAGAATGAAGCTGCTTAATTCCCTTCCCTGAAAAATTTAACTCCATAATCCCTCCCTTTCAAGTCAATCTGTTGTAAATACACCTTAAATTTCTAATGTAATTAATGTTTACACTTACAGCTTCCTCCCAAAAATGTAGTCTCCCAAAATACACAAGATGAATCCCATATTAATATTTTCAAGATAATTATAAAACAGCCTCAATCCCTTTTCTCTGTACTTATACTCTAGTATTGATGTGTCTCTCTCAAGTATCTCTTATGTTAGATTTTCCCTATTACAATTCAAATATAGATTAAAAATTGTTTATATTTTGTCTTGCATACATTTCAGCTAAAACAAAGTTCTTAGAATTAAAATAGCATGAATTTCAAAAACACGAATCCTAAAAATGAAGCCAATATTATCTCAATGTTGCAATGTAAATTAATATTTCTCAACTAAAATAATGTTTGTCAAATCTAATACATATATTATTACCTTGACTTACAGTGCAATGTGAACCTGGAGACTAGTATTTTCAACTGGTGTGCAGCAAGAATTTTTAAAACACGCAATACCCAACTATTTAGTCAGGGGCACTGATCTCTTTTTTCCTAGATTGTCATATTTAAAAAATGACAACAGCCAACAAAACAATAGCTGTAAGGTGGGAATGAATCAAAATTATACCTATTTTTTGTCAGGTAGAAAAATATATATTTTTTGGTGTGCCACAGAATTTTGGTGATTAGTTCATGTGTGCCATGAGATAAAAAAAGGTTGAAAATCACTGCTGTAAACCAAAGCAAATACGTAGTGATATCTGGGGAGAAATGGCCATATAGAAAAAATGTCCAGATGGAAAAGAAAGCAAACCATGTAAGTGTGGAGAATAGCTTTAAGGTTGGTTTTCTTCTTTCTCTGAAGTGACAGACACTTTTTGGCAATAGTTCAGAATCTTCTATGTGTGAACACATAATGCGATTAAGACAATTTTTCCAAGGAAAGGTTATACAAGGCTATGATTCTTATATATTAATATGTGTCAGTCACCCATTTCTCCCCTCTCCTGAGACTAGGAGTTGAAACATTTTACCATACTAGTAAAATTTAAGAATTTACAACTTTGCCAGCATTATTCTCTGTATCTATTATTCTCTTCATTGTAGGTCCACTATGGATATTTAAAAATATCTTGATTGCCTTTAAAGCATTCGAGATTCTTTCCATTGCATATTTGGAAGCATTGAAGATACCTTCCATCGCCTAACTGTATCATTGACAGCCTCTCCTGAAGTGACTGTGGACTCTAAGTCTAATCTCATTTGTGAAGTATATTCCATATTAATAATAGGTAGTTCTCTAAGCCAGATCTTTGGCGTTGCATCCTCAGTCAGCTGTTCCATTATCCTACCCTTTTGTCTGTCTTTTTCTCATCTGGCAGCTCCCCACATCTTTCTTAGCTATATATTCTCTTTCTATTGCCAAGATTGTTGAGCTACTTTATACTATGAAATTTGTTAGACCGTTAGGGTATCTTTTCCATGTTTTCTAATTTTAGCTTAACAGAAAAATTATTCTCCAAAGATTTCTGAAGACAATCTCCTGTACTGATGTTTTCCAAGCTTTTTTTAAATTCTACTGAGAAGCAAAATCTTTACCCCCACATGAGTCTCTATCCTCAAGTACTGAGTTTCTGCACCTTGCGTGACCTTCCCCTTCTGTGCTATCACAGATGTCAGTTTCTACCCTCCTGCTGCAAAAAGACCTTTCTTTACTTCCTCAAGTATTTCCCTGTCAGTTGAGTACTTCGATATGTATCTGAAGCTTATGCCCATTGCAGCTTATTCTTTCTCATATGCAGTGTTAATGATGTAGCTTGTGTTTGAATTTATTTTACCTTTGTTTGCATGCCAATTCCTGAAGGCTTTTTGTGTGAAGACGTATTTACCCACTGCCTGTGAAGTTTTTTTGCAAACTATTATGCTATAGAATGGAAAGTGGCATTTCTGGAAGGCCCCAGCAATTCCAAGTTCTAACCTACTTTCTTGATAAAAATCTATTAAATCACTTTCCCCCCATTTCTGGCCAACATCCTATCTAGCTAACACTAAACATGCATGCATGCACTGACCAGCATACCTGTTTTTCTTTACTAACCCAATGTTACTAAAAAAGGCTGAAGGGCATCAATCATTTTGTTTTTATAAGATGTGTGCAAATACAGGTTGTTTCAAGTAGACTTATTCCAATGTTATTTCTGAAAGCTCAGATTATTTTTGTTGTTAATTTTCTTTTAAAAAATGAACTAAGTATACTTAAAAGATTACTTTATTTCTCCTGTGATCCTTTTCCTTAAGGCTAGTACACCTACCTAAAAATTATTTCTCACAGCATGGGAACCATGGTACCATATTCAACTATTACTGCTTCCTTACCATCCCCTTCCTAGGGTAGTTGAGTGATTAACTTTCGCATCACAAAAACTTGGATTCATGTCCTGGCTCTCTCCTGCTACAAGTTATGTGACTGTAGGGAAATTATTTAACTTTACTGAGTCTTTCTAAAATATATTTTATTGATTATGCTATTACAATTGTCCCATTTATTTTCTCCCCTTTATTTCCATCTGCACTGAACCCCCACCCACTAGCATTCCTCCCTCTTAGTTCATGTCCATGGGTCATACATATAAGTTCTTTGCTTCCCCATTTCCCATACTATTCTTAACATTTCCCCATCTGTTTTATGCCTACCATTTATGCTTTTTATTCCCTGTACCTTTTCCCCCATTCTCTCCACTCTTCCTCCCCTCTGATAACCCTCCATGTGATCTCCATTTCTGTGATTCTGTTCCTGTTCTAGTTGTTTGTTTAGTTTGTTTTTGTTTTTTATAGGTTCAGTTGTTGATAATTGTGAGTTTTTTTGTCACTTTACTATTCATAGTTTTGATCATCGTCTTTTTCTTCGGTAAGTCCCTTCAACATTTCATATAATAAGGGCTGGGTGACGATGAATTCCTTTAACTTCACCTTATCTGGGAAGCACTTTATCTGCCTTTCTATTCTAAATGATAGCTTTGCTGGATAGAGTATTCTTGGATGTAGGTCCTTGCCTTTCATGACTTTGAATACTTCTTTCCAGCCTTTCTGTCCTGAAAGGTTTATTTTGAGAAATCAGCTGATATTCTTCTGGGAATTCCTTTGTAGTTAACTGTCTCCCTTTCTCTTGCTGCTTTGAAGATTCTCTCCTTATCTTTAATCTTAGATAATGTAATTATGATGTGCCTTGGTGTGTGCTTCCTTTGGTCCAACTTCTTTGGGACTCTCTGAGCTTCTTGGACTTCCTGGAAGTCTATTTTCCTTTGCCAGATTGGTGAAGATCTCCTTCATTATTTTTTTGAATAAATTTTCAATTCCTTTCTCTTCCTCTTTTCCTTCTGGCACCCCTATGGTTCAGATGTTGGAACATTTAAAGTTGTCCTGGAGGTTCCTAAACCTCTCCTCATTTTTTAAAATTTCTTATTTCCTCATTCGGTTCTGGTTGAATTTTTCTTTCTTCCTTCTGCTCCAAACTGTTGATTTGAGTCCCTGTTTCCTTCCCTTCACTGTTGATTCCCTGTATATTTTTCTTTATTCCCCTTTGCACAGCCTTCACTTTTTCCTCTATTTTGTGACAATACTCAACCATTTCTGTGAGCATCCTGATTACCAGTGTTTTGAACTGTGCATCTGATAGGTTGGTTATCTCTTCATTGTTTAGTTTTATATTTGGAGCTTTGATCTGTTCTTTCATTTAGGCCACATTTTTTTGTCTGGACTCACCTGTTACATAGTAAGGGGTGGAGCCTTAGGAATCCACCATGTGGGCAACCCACATGACTGCATTGTGGGGCTGTATGTGGGGGAGGGGTCCAAGAGGGAACAATGGCGCTTGCTTGGCTCTCACCTGGCTTTCAGTCACCTCCTCCACTACCCACAATCAAATTGGGCCCTTCTGGTGCTGATTCCTGGGTGGGTGGGTTTGTGTTCATTCTAGGACCCTGTGGGTCTTTTCAACAAACTCTCTTGTGAGCCTGGGAGTTTCTCCCTCTGCCTCAACCCCCACAGGTTTTTATAGCCGGGGTTTTGAGGCTTTATTTACCCAAGCTCAAATCCCGGGTTGCTCAGTTTGTCTTGCTCCGCAGTTGTTCCTCCTGGTTTAACCACGTGCAAATGTGGAAGTGCCCAGTTTGCCGCCACCTCGCCTTCCAGGTCCTCCAGCCTCCACCTTGCTATGCATCCTCTCCACCTTGGCTACCCATTTCCACTCCTCCGACCAGTCTGAATGAATGTTTCTTCTTTAACTCCTTGGTTGTCAGACTTCCATACAGTTCAATTTTCTGGCAGTTCTGGTTATTTTTTGTTTTTAAATTTGTCATTGTACTTCTTTTGGTTGTGCAAGGACATAAAGTGTATCTACTTATACCTCCATGTTGGCTGGAAGTCTTTTCTGAGATTTTTAGATGAAATTATTATCATAATTATTATTTAACTCATAGGATTACTATTATACTTAAATGAGATAACCTATTGCAAGCATGTAGGAGAGTCTAATGTGCCTCTTAATTTCTTTAACTGGATCACTAAAATGTAGACATTAGAATGTTCAATTTCTAAATCTTGATCAGAAGACTTTCAGTAATTAATCTTTAAGTTGTAACTGGATGCTAATATGAATACTAATGAGACTGTTTGGTGGTTGATTATACCTCTGATGGCTGCTGATTCTTTTTACATAATTAGGAGCTACAACCAGTGATGTCCTGAAGAAAGACTTGACCTCCGCAACTGTAACAGTGACAAATCTTTCACTTCCAAGTACTGTTTCAACATTACAAAGTTCCCAAGACAAAAGTAAGTATAAGAATTTGTGCTGAAATGTTAAGCTAGTGTGTTAGATAGAATTAGACTCAGAATGTTTTTCTAGACCACTGCTACTGAAGAGTCATGCTTTCCCCAAATTCTCTCCTAGTCTCTACCAAGTGAGACAACCATTTGGCAGTATTGGTTTATACGGTGATACTCTACCCTTCCACAGCCACAAATGGCTGGGTGCTGATGAAGATCAATTCAAGGGTGGGCAGTCACCTGTGGTATCTGGCACAAAAAATGTGGACTTGGCCTATGAATTAGAAAACTTTGATAAATGGGAAAATTCTTAGAAACAACAAATTGCTAAAACTGACTCAAGATGATAGGAAATCTGAGAAGACCTAAAACATTTATAGATATTGCATTAGAAATTTAAAATTGTTCCATGAAGCAAACTCCATTCAAGATGAGTTCACATGTGAATTCTGTAAATTATTTTCAAAAGAAATGAAACAATTCTTTTCAAATTCTTTCATGAAGTAGAAGTGGGAAAAGTATATAAGTAATTATCTGAGGCCAGTATTACCCTACTACCAAAGCTAGAAAATAATAAAAAGGGAAAGCAAGTCTAGAAAACTACAGCCAAATCCTTCATAAATATAGATTCGAATATCCTTAATAAAATATTAGCAAACCAAATTTAGTGACATATAAAAAGGGATATAAAATTATGATCACATGGGATTTATGCAGGAATGCAAGTTTGGTGTAGCATATGAAAATCAAATAATATAATACACCATATTAGTAGAATCAGTAGGTATAGAAAAATATTGACAATATTTAACAAACACTAATAATTAAAAATCTCATGATATAAGAAATAAATTGATACTTTCTCAAAGTGATAAAGGACATCAGTGAAACACATACAGCAAACACCATACTTAATAGCAAAAATCTTATGTTTTTCTCTTAATGTCTGGAACATAGCAAAGATATCCATTGTCACCACCTCTATGAAAAATGATAATCAAAGATTCTAGATAGTACAATAAGGTGATAGATACACAGATACATGGAGAGACAAACAAACAGATAGAACCATTTATCCAGCTTAGAAAGAAGAAAACAAAACAATTTTTCTTAGCAGATTACATCATCGTCTGTGTAGAAAATTCTGAGAAACCAATAAAACTACTGGAATTAATAAAGAATACTTTGTATCACAGCATATGAGATATAAATATAAATGATATTTTTTCATTTATATAGAAGTGACAATTCAAAAATAAAATTAAGGAAATAATGTCATTTACAATTGCATGAGAAAGAATGAAATATATAGAAATAAATTTAACCGTAGGTGTGTAAGATTTATACACTGAACTACAAAACATGTTCTGTGAGAAATTAAATGTCTAATTAAATGGAGAGACATTATTTAATCATGGATTAGAGGACTCAATATTTCAAAATATCAGTTCTCCCAAGTTGATAAATAACTGATTAATATATTCAATGCCATCCATATCAGAATCACAGCAAGCTTTTTTTAAAGAAATTGATATGCTCTTCCTAAAATACATTATATAGAAATAAAAAGGACCTGCAATAGCCAAAACACCTTTCAAAAACAACAAAGTTGGAGGATGTACACAAGCCAATTATAAAATTTACTCTAAAGATATAGATATAAAGACAGGGTGCTACTGAGATAATGAATGTTAATAGTAACATTATTAATAATAGTCACACTGGAAATAACCCAAATATCTATGAACTGATGAAATGGAACATTCCATTGGATTTTCCATTTGGAATGAATTTGGAATTTTCAAAAACATGTGATAGCCATACAATGGAATACTATTCAGCAATTTAAAGAGACACAATACTGATACATGTTATAACACAATGAACTTCAAAAGTATTATGCACAGTGACAGAAGCCTTTCACAAAACATGACATATTGTGTAATTCCATTTATATAAAACATCCAGAATGAACATTTTTTTAAGGAAAAAAAGCAGACAAGTGGTTGCCTAATGCTGAAGATGAGACTAGAGATTAACTGCAAAAAAAGGCTCACGGGAGTCTTTTGTGTTAATGAAAATGTTCTAAAACTGGATTATATTAATTATTGCACAACTTTTATAAATTTACTAAAAAGTAGTGAGTTGTACACTTAAAATTAGTTGATTTAGTTTTTAATTTCTTTATAAAGCTTAGATAAAAAAAACAAAAGAAAAGAAAATGTTGACCTAAGCCAATCAAATTCCTTGGGTCATATGAACTAGAAAACCCAAAGAAACAAAAAAAGTGATTAGGTGTGGGAACTGAAGCAGCAAGGTTTCAGTACAGTGAGTCTGAGACAACCATGGTGATTTCCATGCTTACCTATGACACAACAAAAACTTTATGAATAAGTAGAGTTGATAGAGAAGAATGGAGACAGTATATGGGAAGATGGAGAAACCCTATAAGCAAGATTAAGTTGTTCGTGAGGGACAGAGAGAATAGCAGGACAAATTTCTGATAGATTTTCTTTTCCAGTTTATACCTTCTTAACAAGCACTTCCCATATCCTGGCCTCCATGATATAAAGGAATCTGTACTTTTATTGAAATTATAGTGACTAGAAGAGCTAGTAATTTTTCATAACAGCATTACCAGATACCATTTATTATAAATAATGGATGCATTTTTGACATATCCATCATCCTTAATAAGCAGCAGCTACAGATGACTCAGTCTCTATGTCTCTTCCTGGGAGACCTCTTAGATAAAAGAGATGGCAAGCGGGAACCATGATGTCCAAGGCCCACTCTTGTCTTGAAAGACATCAGGAATATCCATTTTCTTCTTTTTCATTGTAATCATGTTAAGCACAACATAAATAAGGTTGCCTAGAATGAGTCTGATTTCACACAATAATTGTGAACTAATACTTTTTTTATGAGGCAGTGACCACACAGAGGAATTGGAAGAGCAGGGTCATTTCTATTTCACATGAAGAGCATTTCCTGGGGTAGTGTTTGGCTTCTTACAAGTAGAACCTATTTTGTAAGCAATATGTGTCTGAAAGGTGCCTTTAGGAAATCAAAGCCTCATGGACCTCATCCTATGACTGCCCTGAATACAAACAAAAATAAAAGTAAATATGAATCTGCAAAATATGTAACAATGGAAGCTTACACTCCAATAATTAGTATGCTGCAGTTATACACATTCAGTGACTGGTGAGGACAATGTCATTCAGGCCCATAGTTTATTCAAACTAGCTCTTATACAGAAGTGAGTGGCCAACCCTACAAGTCACTTAAGACTCCTCATTTTATTTTGATGTGTACAGTAAAATGCCCTCTGCATCTCAATTCTAGGGACTACTGTATTCATTTGGCTTCTAAACACAGAATTTGCTTTGTTCCAAGTAGTTTTAAAAAACACCCACAAAGCTTTTTCTTGAAAAATCAACTACCCCAGAAAGCAAAATAATGAAATAAGGGTATTTACTGCTGCCCTTTCTATTCGTCTTTCCATTAGCCAAGGACTATGCTAAGTCCTTTAGATATTTCATTATGGAATTCATTTCTCCCCAGATCATGCTCATTCTCAAGGTGCTTCCTCCTTAGCATGGACTCCACGGGGTATAGTGAGTTACACACATTTCCATTTGTACATGATGAAACCAGGAGCCTGCCCAGATTCCTGGTTAGCACCCTTTCTATTCCCATTCTTCAGATACATAAACATTTAAAATTAGTGAGGCCAAGATAGAAAGGCAGGAAGAAAACAAAACAATCTACTAGTAGGGGAAGGTTGAGCAGCTGATGACTCATCTCCCTATACAGGATCTATATAGGCAATGGGTCCTTGGATATCAGATAAAGGCACTGTGGGTACATTATATCAAGTGCAGGTTTGATTTGGAGTAGAGAAAAGTTAATGAAGTTTCTGCTTTACTCCCCAGAAAGGCAGATTGAAGGTCTAAAAAAAGGATGCCTGAAAACAACATTTTTCTTTAATTTTTTCCCATTCTCTTAAAGTTCTCTCTTTCTGTCACCCCCCACCCTCTCTCTCTTTGATAGCCTTGCTGGGTAAAACAGTCCTGGGTGTAGATCCTTGCTTTCCATGGCTTTGAATATTTCATGGCAATCCCTTATGGCCTGAAATATTTCTGTTGAAAATCCAGACAAGACAAGCTAAAGGAGTTCATTACCACCAAACCAATATTACAAGAAACATTAAAAGTCACAAATACCATATAATTTCACTTATACGTGGAATCTAATGAATGTTAAGTGTATTACCTTGTTTGCTCTTATTCTGTTTTATTCTGCCTGTAGAAGACACATTCTCAAAATCCTAAAATTTTTAAGATAGAAATCCTCATTCATTCACTGTTCTGACATTAAAGAAGTGGGGGCCCTTTGAATTAATTACAAATTAACTCATTCACCAAGGATCCTTTAGAGGGCATCTGCGTGCCATCACGCTTCCTAGCTTCTGGGGAGGGTCAGCAGCCCTCTATGTTCCCCGGCTTGTAGATACATTGCTTTACTCTCTGTCTCCATCTTCACACGGCCTTCTCCTCTGTGTCTACTGTTCTGTCTTTGTCTTCCCTTATGAAGACAAGTGTCATTGGGTTTAGGGCCCAATCTAATCTAGAAAGATTACATCTCAAGATGCTAAATAACATCTGCAAACACGCTTTTTCCAATAAATTCACATTCACAGGTTTCAGATGCACATGTCTCTTCAGGGAAGGAAGGGGTGTCACCATTTAACCCACTCCAGACCATGTCCTGAATTTGCTCTTACAACACCTAGATTTCATCACCAATACATTTGTCATTGTCTATATGCAGGGCTCCTTGCCAGGCACTGAGGAGTGCCCATTAATGGAAAAGTCAAGCCTCCAATATCTAAACTGTGGAAGGACTGGGTGTGAAACTGTCATAAAACTACAGATTGTCGCTTCCTGAGTTCCCTATTTCTGCTAAAGGCTTGAAAATATGGCATCCTCTCTGACTCTTCTTTTTTCATTTCCTGTGCACATCCTGATGATTTCTGAGGAAAGAAGATAAAAGGAAAAAGGAAGATGGAAGAAAGAAAGCAAAATAGATGCTTTTCTTGGTGGAAAATGAATCATTCAGGTTTCAATAACCAGATTTGAAAGCAAGACTGTAGGGAAGAGGATGCTACTCCAATATCTTCCTCTGGTGAATTCAGACTTAGCCAATGGGAAAAAATTGTGGAATAAGATTTTAGGTAGCAAAATGCCAATACATAACTCCCGTAAAGAAAGTTATTGAATAGAATTTTTTATTTTTCTGAGCCAAAACTTCTGCTACCATAGCATATACAATATTACAGAATTGAAATCTGAAGGGGAAAACCTGGCTTTTGTTAATTTGAAATGAATAACACATAGATAATCAGTATGTTACTAAGGACTTATTTATATTTATATATAATAAGTAGTCTATCTCATGTTTCCATTTGAATAATTTGTCCTAGTTTAATATGGGATTTACTTTTATACAAAGCATAGATAATTGTATGATAACCAAGTAGATATTTTAGATATATTACTGCCTGAAGATGAGAGGAGCTACACCCAAGCCTGTGATTTTCAAGGCAACATACTGTTCTTAAAATAAAAATTGTGCATTCTAACTATGCTAAGAGAAACTTGGCTTATTGGTTGTGAATAATGATTCTGAAGTCATATTGCTTAGGGTCAAATAATGGTACAATCATTTATTTACTAAACTTCTCTGTGCTTCAGTTTTCTCATTCATAAAATAGTTTATGATAATATTACACCCTTATCAGATTCCTGTGAATATTAAAAGAGATAAAACATATAAAGCTTAAAACAATATATGGTAAGTAAACACAGCAAATTTTAGTTATTATTTTATTAATACGTGTCCTTGCAAAGCCGGGCAATGCTAGTATTGATGATACCAGTTCCATAAATAAGAAAACAGGTGAAGATTACATACCTTGGCAGGAGTTAAATTAAAAAAATGAAATCCAAACTCTGCTTCTCTTGCCTCAAACTCCATTTCTCTTGCCTCAAACCCCATAAACTTTACTATATCACAGTTATTTTTATTACAGATACTTCATGTAAAGTATCTAAAGGAAGTAGAAAACAACTAGCTTTTAATTGGGTGTATCATATGCGTGACAGGTAGGGGTTCAATAAATACAGCACAAGAGAGTGACTGAGTGACTGGCTGAGAGAATGTAAACCTGCAATGCTAACCAGGGTGCTTTTCTCCATGTTGCCCACCACTCCGGATTTACTCGTGACTTCCTGTGTGTATGTGTTTCCTGCCTCCTCATTAGTATGGTCCTTATTTCTCCTTCCCCTTGCCCTTGTTCCAATTTCTTATTCAAATTCTATACATACCTCAGTATTTCCCACAACTTAATGAGGGGTGCCAGATATGTGTACCATCTGCTCTATTATTTATTTAGTACTTTCTTTAAATTGATGCACTTTTTATTCGTAAATTTGTTTGAAAAGGAAACCATCATAAATGAAAAACCAGTTTCAGTTGGCTTAAGCAGGAGCTATAAAATCACTATGATGTAAGCAAAATAAAATTAAGTTCTAGCTAGATTTTGTTGCTGGCCAAAGGCTCTGAGTTTGAAGCTTGCTTGTCCTTGTTTACAAAAATTAATCAAATACCTGGCAGGGGAGATATCATGATTGTGAAGATGGTTTTCCCAGGGCCAGGCTTATCCCTTGCATTCTGGATGTTCTGGCCCCTGCAATTTCCCCAAATGTAGGACACTCATCTGCATCATTTGTGGTAGTACAGACTGTATTCTCACTTTCTCCTAAAAACAAGAAAAAGAAAGTCAAGGTAAACCCATGATAGTCATTAATGACATATTTGCACTAAACTGAAGTTTTAAAACTTCCTCTTTGAAATAATCAAATACTGGAAGAAAACTAAAAAGAAATAACTTCCTAATTGAGTGTTTCAATGTTATTTAATGCCACTCTCTAGTACCACCTTATAGAATCTCTCACACAGTGCTATGCATCTCGTCCTTTGGAAAACATTAATTTATCTGATCTCCCGGACTCATTATTTCTTTTGTAAATGGCATGATTTATTTATGCAACTTATTTGGGAATATTGTCATAGCATTTCTTATATGCTAGTTAGTTTGTATCATTTCTTGTGAACAGACACAAGATGAATCCTCAAGATAAAGTCTTAGTCACAAGTCATGATTCAGACAAACAAGAGATAATCTCACATACAATGATTCAGTCAATGCCATATATGGAAGAATAATAAGGGAAATTGAATTGTTTATAGTAAATTATTTTAAGCAAATCAGTAAAGAATTATAATAACTGTATATGGTATTTTTTTTAATCTTGGACCTGTTAATGATGTTCTGTGTGTAACTATATACACATCTATATGACCGGAAACACAATATCTTTTGTCAGATAAAAATATTTAGCAAAGTTATTTGTTGTACTGTTTAAGATTTCTGTTTTGAAACCAAATTATTTGACTAAAGCGTAGCTTTAGATTAATGTGAATTAAAGTTTAGCAATTTAGAAGTTCATTTGCATTTCATAAGACTTTAGTTTCATATTGGAAAATCAAACTCAGTGAACAGATTTTAATTGACCAACTACCCTGACTAAGATGTTGGTCTTTGTTAAACATCTAAGTTTCAGAATAGGTTAAAAGGATGCACTACACTCATTTGTTATTTAAATTTAATCACTTCCTCTATAGATCAGATCTTAGCCCTTTCTCAAAACACATGTGTATTATGAAAAGTAGGACTTAATTATATAAGCTTTCTTTTCAAAATAGTTTAGTGAAAGAAAGAGTTGTCAACTTTAGTAAAAGAGGATGGAAATTATAACCAAGAGATCTGAATTATAATCATTGTACTCCCTTGAGAAAGTAGTTTCACTTGTCTCAGAAAATGTTTGCAGATGTGCAAAATAAGAATCTCTCTTGTAGACATCAACAAATAAGATATGAGACTAACCATAAGAGTGCTTTAAAAATGGTAGGTGTGATTATCCAACTAGATATATTAAACAAAGCATTAATTTTCCCTTAAACCTAGGCAGGTATAATTAGTCTTATTTATTACTATAACTATTACTATTATTTTCTATTCTCATTCATTCATTCCATATGTTTTTTTTACCAGAGATCTATAGGGTCCAACAGAAGTAACACCTGCTTGAGTGTGGTTGGTAGGGTACTAATATGGGTGTAATAATTTATACCTTTAATTTGGACATTTTATCTAAAATGTCATATGGTGTTCTTGAGTGTGATATTGTTATGTTACAGAATTACATGCTTATGGTTTTGTAATAAAAGATTTTGTAATAAAAATGGGGCATTATTTGTGCCGGGCCCTGTATTTTTGCCATATCCTAGTGGTGGACACTGTAACTGTTGTAAAACAAGTAATCTTGGATGGAGCTAGAGAGTATTACGCTAAGTGAAATAAGGCAGGCAGAGAAAGACAAATATAGTATGATTTCACTTATATACGGAATCTAAAAAACAAAACAAATGAACAAACAAAATAAAACAGAAACAGATGCATAGAAACAGAACAAACTGATGGTTTCAGAAGGGCCTGGGGTGGGGCATAGGTAGAATGGTGAAGGGGTGAAAATGTTTGGTTATAAAGTAAGTAAGTTATAGGTTATAATAGGGAATAGAGTTGATAATGTCGTAATAATTTTTGTTACTAGATATAACATGGTGATCACATTCCAATGCATGTAAATGCCAAATCACTATGTTGCACACTGAAAACTAACATAATATTACATATCAACTATACTTTCATTTTTTAAATGAAAAAAGAAATTTCTGTGTCATGGACTTTACATTCTGACAGCAAAATTAAAAAAAATAAAGTATATGTCACTGTTAGTAATGTAAGTACTATTGAGCAAATGAAGCAGATTGGTGGGCTAGTACGAAGGGAAATGAAGATACAACTTTAGTTAAGGTGGTTGGAGGAGGCTTATTTGAGTGGTGATATCTAAGCAGAGTCATTAAAGGTAGAAGGAAGCTGATGTCAGCTTGAGAGAACAACACTGAGGCATAGAAAAGCAGAGAAGATATGATCTCACCTTTAACTGGAACATAATCAACAAAAGAAAAAGCAAACAAAATATAACGAGAGACGTTGAAATTAAGAACAATCTAACAATAACCTGAGGGGAGGAGGGAGTGTTTTCCAGAACTACTATAAAGGACATTTGGACAAAACCAAGGGGGAGGGTGGAAGCAAGGGAGGGAGGTGGGTTTGACTGGGGTGGAGGAGAGTGGTCTGGGGAAAATGCAGACAACTATAATTGAACAACAATGAAATAATTTTTTTTAAAAAAAAGCAGAGAAGACTGAGGCAGGAAGAGCCCCCTGACTTTGATCTAAACAGGGGTTGACTTGCTGATGATGAATTGAGCAACAAGGCAGGGACTACTTCCTGTAAAGACTTGCCTGCCATAAGAATAGGGAACTAATGAAGCAGCCAAGTTTAAATTTAAAAAGATTTTTTTAGATGGCTATTATTATAGCTACCAAGGGGAGAGATATGAGTTCCAGAGGAATAGTAGGCAATTAAGTGATAAGAAATATTTGGAATATATTTTGAATCTAGAGCTGATGGAGGTGAGAAGTAGAAGAGAATCATGAATGGCCACTCCATTTGGCATTGTGCAACTGGGGGACAGTTGAGCTATGCACTGAACCGGGAAGGCAGGGGGAAAAGCAAATTTAAGGATACCAGTCAAGTGAACGTGCCAAGGAGGCAAATGGGTATGCTAAACACTAATTATTGGGCTCCTATTTGTTTCAAAAATATTTTCCGTATTTTCCACATGGCAACTATTGCTCATAGTGAGTATACTCAAAGTTATTGAAATGAATTTTGATCATGATTATCTCAAGCAATTTGACTTGTAGAAAGCTCTTCTGGACTGTATCTACTTTAAAGGAGTCCCTAAGTTTCAAAGATATCTGTCCGAACCTTCCTGGATTTTCCTCAGGGCAGGAGATGCGTCATATCCTATTTGGCATACAACATATAGAGCATCCACCGAAGGATCTGTAGTTGTCTACGTTATCTTGGTGTATTCAAGATGTGAGTTTGTCCCACATGCTCTAAAGCAGGATTCAGCAAATTGTGGCTTGCAGGCCAAATCCAGCCCTCACCTGTTTTCCTCAGTAGAGTGTCATTGGCCCACAGACGCACCTATACTTCAGGTATGTGTGGCTGCATTCACACTCCAGCACTCAAGTTGAGTAGTTGCAACAGAGGCTTATGGCCCACAAGTCTGAAATATTTACTATTTGGCCCTTTAAATAAAAGTTGTCTGACCCTTGCTGCAAAGTATCTTTTAATCATGAGGCCTCGTGATTTTATTATTTAAGGGAAAGTGATTCATAGACGACCTAAGCTCTATATTCATTTGCCATCTAAAATAATTACAAGAATAGATCTGATATGCAGATTTTAGATTAAATGATATTCAGCATTTAATTTCAGTGATTTTTTTTCTTTCCTTTAAAGCTAAGAATTCGAGTTCAATCAACACAACACAAATATCAGGTAAGTTAAGGTTTTATCCTTTGAGGATGTTCATGTGTAAAATCCCCAAAATGAGACAAAGTAGATCAACCAGTTAGAGGGCAGGGTGAGATAGTACAGGGAAAACATTACATAGCAACTAAGATGTTTAAGAGACCTTGTATTTAAAAATAAATGCAGACCAGGAAACATGCAAGGTTGTGCCTGAATATTCTGTGGTTTTAATGAGTGAAACCAGCCCTGGTACATGGATGAGGCATGTGGAATTGTCCTCTGACCAGAACCTGCTGTCTTGGGTCTGTTTCTATGGTTGGCATACCCTCTCGCAGAAGTATAGTGAGTGTATGAGCTGTCTTCTCTGTGTTTCCAAACAAAGCCTGTCCTGGCATCCAAAGAGATGATGTCAATAAACCATAGTTAACTGCCTAAAATATTGTCACTTCAAATTGCTCGTTTTGCCATCCTTAGTTTTAAACTGAACACATTTTGGATGATGGAGCAATAGGAACTGAAAGAGATCATTGGGTAGGGGAAGATGGTCACATTAAATCTTCCTCTTGTTTTGAAATCAGCATTATTTGGACAATTCTTATCTTTCTACATCCTACCTGGTACTTTAATAAATGACAAATCTCTTAGGTTCTCAATCCTCATGACCTTCAGTATTTATAAAATGAGAAATATGTGAAACAAAAATAGAAGATTGTGTAACTTTTTAGATAAGGGAAAAATAAGGCTATGAAAATTTCGAGTGAATCTATTAACATTTTCACAACAAATGTTCAAAATAATCATCAGTCTAAATTCTATTTTTTGTGTTTGAAGGCTTCAAAACTGAATTGATTATGCTTTTAACTTTTAAGTATTTATCTTCTACATAATATATCTCATGAATGAAGTTATTTTTATTAATTCTCTGTATTTCATCTCCTCACCACATTTTTCCTCTAATTTCCACCTACATAGTCTGGAAATGCACTCAAAAGAGAAACTGGGAAAAACAAAGCAAAACAAAACACAAAAACAGTACATCCAGGCAAAAAGGGCCCTTTGCTTTGGCTGATGCTGCACAGGTTCTGGAGAAGTTCTTCCCCTCTGCTTAATGGATTGGTTATCCTGGAGAAGCCGCAGATGGGGAAATAGGAAGCTGCCAAAATCTTCAGCTCATTTTAAGGAGGGATGAAGCAGGCTTTATTTTGTTTAGAAAAGTTGAATTTACAAAATTCTGTCTTTAAATATAATTTATTTTTAAATGTAATGAAAAGCCCATTTAGATTTTAATTTTGAGTTATGGAAACTAGTTCTCCTAAAACAGTTAATAAAATGAGCCAATGATTTGAATAGTGGACTAAAAGGAAAAATGAGACTGATTTTTAAAACACAAGGAAAGTCAGGCTCAAGTTGCAGATATATGTTGTGGCTAAAGACTAAATCAAGATTCATTAAAAAAATAATATTTATTAACAACATATTCATTATACCTCTGTTAACAACTGCAACTATGTTTGTTTATTTAAAATATTGTTATATATGTTTATCAAAGATGTTCAAATATCAAATTTGTGAAATATTCACCTGTAAGATCAAGTATAAGAATCTCTTTTTCTTTTAATATATTTTATTGACCATGCTATTACAGTTGCCCTATTTCCCCCCTCTATTCCCCTGTACCCTGCACACCCCTTCCCACCTGAATTCCCTCCCTTTAGTTCATGTCCATGGTTTGTACATATAAGTTCTTTGGCTTCTACATTTCCTATACTACTATTAACCTCCCCTATCTATTTTCTCCCTACCATTTATGCTACTTATTCTCTGTACCTTTTCCCCTTCTTCCCCCTCCAACTCCCCCGCTGATAACCCTCCGTGTGATCTCCATTTCTGTGATTCTGTTCCTGTTCTAGTTGTTTGCTTAGTTTGATTTTGTATTTTTTTTAGGTTTGGTTGTTAATAGCTGTGAGTTTGTTAACATTTTACTGTTCATATTTTTGATCTTCTTTTTCTTAGATAAGCCCCTTTAACATTACATATAATAAGGGATTGATGATGATGAACTCCTTCAACTTGACCTTATCTGGGAAGCACTTTATCTGCCCTCCCATTCTAAATGACAGCTTTGCTGGATAGAGTAATCTTGGATGTAGGTCTTTGCCTTTCATGACTTGGAATACCTCTTTCCAGCCCTCTGGCCTGTAAGGTTTCTTTTGAGAAAGCAGCTGGTGGTCTTATGGGAACTCCTTTGTAGGTAACTGTCTCCTTTTCTCTTGCTGTTTTAAGATTCTCTCCTTATCTTTAATCTTGGCTAATGTAATTGTGATGTGCGTTGGTGTGTTCTTTCTTGGGTCCAACTTCTTTGGGACTCTCTGAGCTTCCTGGACTTCCTGGAAGTCTATTTCCTTTGCCAGATTGGGGAAGCTTTCCTTCATTAGTTTTTTTTTAAGTAAGATTTCAATTTCTTTCTCTTCCTCTTTTTCTTCTGGTACTCCTATTATTCAGATATTGAAACATTTAAAGATGTCCTGGAGGTTCCTTAGACTCTCCTCATTGTTTTGAATTCTTGTTTCTTAATTCTTTTCTGGTTGAATGTTTTTTTCTTCCTTCTGGTCCCAACTGTTGATTTGAGTCCCTGTTTCCTTCCCATCACTGTTGGTTCCCTGTACATTTTCCTTTATTTCACTTTTCATAGCCTTCACTTTTTCCTCCATTTTGCGACCATATTCAACCAATTCTGTGAGCATCCTGATTACCAGTGTTTTGAACTGTGCATCTGATAGGTTGGCTATCTCTGTCACTTAGGTGTATTTTTTCTGGAGCTTTGATCTATTCTTTCATTTGGACCATTTTTTTTGGTCTGGGCAGCCTGTTATGTAAAGGGGCGGAGCCTTAAGTGTTCACTAGGGTGGGGCAACCCACATCGCTGTTTTGCTGTATGTGGGGGAGGGGTCCGAGAGGGAACAGCGCCACTTACTCCGCTCTCTGTCCATTTTTAGTCACTTCCCCTGCTACCCACAAACAAATTGGGCCCTTGTGGTGCTGATTCCCGGGTGGGTGGGTTTGTGTATGTTCTAGGACCCTGTTGGTCTCTCCAATGGACTCTCCTGTGAGGCTGGGAGTTTCTCCCATTGCTGCCTCAACTCCCACAGGTGTTTTCAGTCAGAGGTTTTGAGGCTTTACTTTCCCCTACTGGAGTCCTGGGTCGAAAGGTCTATCTCACTCCCCAGTTGTTCCTCCCAGTTTATCTGCACACGAATGTGGGGCTTCCCAGTCCACAACCCACTGCCTCACCAGGTCTGCCAGCCACTGCCTTGCCTGCCAGCTGTTGCCTTGCTCCACCTGGCTACCTATCTCTGCCCCTCCTACCAGTCTGGATGAATGTTTCTTCTTTAACTCCTTGGTTGTCGCACTTCCATACAATTCAATTTTCTGGCAGTTCTGGTTGTTTTTTGTTTTTAAATTTGTTATCCTTCTTTTGGTTGTGCAAGGAGGCACAGTGTGTCTACCTATGCCTCCATCTTGGCCAGAAGTCCAAGGATCTCAAAATAATTAGTATTTCTGTATTTGGGTAGAAGCTGAGGTAGAATTCCAGCCTACAGAAATATCAATACTGCTTCTTTTTTTTTAATAAATATGAGCTAGTATGAATGTGTTTGACTAGATCATACATATTTCTCATGTTTGACATTTTGCATATGCATACAGCTTTAATTTTCTTGAAAAGTGATGTTTTTACCACCCACTTCAATAACTATTAGTAAGGGTCTAGAAGCTGATGATTGTTTTATAAAGGATCTTTTTTGACAATCCAAAATAAGTAAGGTAACTGCATATAAAGTGTAAATTATAAGAAATTATACATAGGTGTGATGTTTAATATTACATAAAAACATAAAAGAAAGGTAGTTGTATGGAAATGATTGATACAGATCTGAAGACATATCCATTCATTCCATTCAGTAGTATGCAGTACATAGCTGTAGTTAACGATGCTAAGCATAAGGTAATGTGCTCCATGTCTAAAGCACGTATAAAACTTTAGCTGCCCACTTTAACAGATCTGGAAAGACGTCAAATTTAGGATGATATCCTATTAAATATACAGAATAGTATGTCCCACTAACTGTGGATTAATCGTAACCATCACTAACTGAGGCACTCAATGATATGAAGCCTTTCCTTAAGTGTTCCCAGGGGAGACTTGTCGGCATCATAAATAATTATAAAACTGTAGTAGTTGTGTGGGTATAAAATGATAGAAAAGTTTCAGATAAACTTATGTTAAGATTGGTGGAGGTAAAGATTTTTTTCCCTTTAGCTGGGGTTATGTTGTTCATTATGTATGCAGAAAGCAGTTTAAGAAAGATGAAGAATGAGTTTATGAAAGAAGTGACCTTTTAGCTGCCAGATTATTCTGCCTACTCATTTTTCTAACTGAGCTCGTGAGGGGATGGAAATACCTACTACAAAGTGATGAAAGGCTGTTTACTCCCTAGAGATATATGCAGACATCATGTGGCATGTGGCCATTACAAGTTTAAGCAAAGATGAAATTCACTTTTCTTTAGCATTATCATTTTTTCACAGACTTCTCCTTGTAAATGAACCTCTTTATTTCTTTGATAAGAGAGCTCAGCTCTGGGAGAGAAAAAAAATGGATATACCATGCCTCAGTGAATTAGGAAAGGAATAAACCACTTACCATTAATTTTCTAGAAAATACAACTTGCCTATTAGGGTTCTCCAGAAAAACAGAACAAATAGGATAGATAGATAGATGATAGATAGATGACAGGAAGGAAGGAAAGAAGGAAGGAAGGAAGGAAAGAAGGAAGGAAGGAAGGGAAAATACAGATAGATACAGATAGATTTATTATAAGGAATTGGATCATGCACTGCAGAGGCTAAAAAGTCCCAAGGTCTGCAGTAGGCAAGTTGGAGGCCTGTAGACTGAGGAAAGTTGATGGTATCATTCCAAAGCCTCTTTGTACTGGTACCCAGGAGAGCCAATAGTCCCAGTCTGAAAGTCAGCAGGCTTGATGATCAAGATGCTCAAATAACTCATAGAGTATGGCAACAACATAACAGAAGAAATGAAGGTTACACTAAGTGAAATAAATAAAAATCTATAGGGAACCAACAGTGAAGGGGAGGAAGCTGGGATTCAAGTTAATGATTTGGAACATAAGGGCGAAATAAGCATTCGACCAGAACAGCAAAAAGAAATAATAATAATAAAAAGAGATAGTATAAGAATCCTCTGGGAATTCTCCAAAAGTACCAACATCCAAATCATAGGGGTGCCAGAAGGAGAAGAGGGAGACGAAGAAACTGAAAACTTATTTGAAAAATAACGAAAGAAAACTTATCTAATTTGATGAAGGAAATAGATGTACAAGTCCAGGAAGCATAGAGTCCCAAACAAGTTGGACCCAAAGCAGACCACACCAAGACACATCATAATGACGTTACCCAAGATTAAAGATAAGGAGTACCCGAGATTAAAGATAAGGAGAGAATCTTAAAAGCAGCAAGAGAAAAGAAGAGAGTTACCTACAAAGGAGTTCCCATAAGACTATCAGCTGATTTCTCAAAAGAAACTTTGCAGGCAAGAAGGGACTGGCAAGAAGTATTCAAAGTCATGAAAGGCAAGGACCTACATCCAAGATTACTCTGTCCAGTAGAGCTATCATTTAGAATGGAGGGGCAGATAAAATGCTTCCCAGACAAGGTAAAGCTAAAGGTAAAGCATTGGTTCATCAACACCAAGCCATTATTACATGAAATATTAAAGGGACTTACTGAAGAAAAAGATTAAAACAATGAACTTTAAGGATTATATTTATTTACTTATTTATTTTTAGAGAGGGAAAGGGAGGGAGAAAGAGGGAGAGAAACATCAATGTGTGATTGCCTCTGGAGTGCCCCCTACTGGGGACCTGGCCCACAACCCAGGCATGTGCCCTGACTGGGAATAAATCAACAACCCTTTGGTTCACAGTCCAGTGTTCAATCTACTGAGCCACACAGCCAGGGTCAAAACTATGAACTTTAAAATGGCAACAAATTCACCACTATCAACACTAAATGTAAAAAACAAACTAACTAACTAAGCAAACAACCAGAACAGGAACAGAATCATAGATAAACAACCAGAACATAGAACAGAATCATTTGGAGGGTTATCATCTGGGAGGAAAAAGGAGGAGGAATGGGGGAAAGGTACAGGGATACATAAACATAATTGGTAGGTACAAAATAGACAGGGGGATACTAAGTATGGTATAGGAAATGGAGAAGCCAAAGAACTTGTATGCACAATACATGGACATGAACTAAGCAGGGGGTGGGGGCAGGTATTGCAGGAGGGAAGGGGGTACCAGGCAGTGATGGCAAAGAGGGAAAATTTGGAACAACTGTAATAGCATAATCAATAAAATATACTTAAAAAAAATAAAGAGTCAGTATTTCAGTTTGAACCAAGAGGCAGAAAAGACTGATGACCCAACTCAAGGCAGTCAGGCAGGGAGAGTTCCTTTGTGATCAATGGAGGGTCGGAATTTTTTTTCTATTCAGGGCTTCAGTCAATTAGATGAGAACAACCCATATTGGAGGGGAATCTGCTTTACTCAGCCATTGATTCAGAGGTTAATGTCATCTAAAAACACACTCACAGATACACTTAGAATAACGTTTGACCAAGTATCTGATCATCCCTTGGCCAAGTCAAGTTGACACGTGAAATTAATCATTACAACAGTATTCCAGTAGTGACCAGCACAACTTGGGAAGGATCTCATTGTACCCATTTTCTTCACTTTCCTTCGCTGTATTTTAGAAGCCCTATTGCCTGTAGACATTAAGTTTGATGGAAAATCAGAAACCAGAACAGATATAAAAAGTACCACCCATCCTGATCAATGGCCTTTGAAAAGGAGAACACTTTGTCCTATTACATTCACTGTGCTTAACATCCTATGTGCTGCCTAGAGATTGGTTGCTGGTTTCCAGGAATTCATATAACACCAAGTATGAATCATTATATACATAAGATTGTTTATCTGAGTATTCTAATTTTGAATGACAGAATCTTGACACTATTATTCAGTTAAGATCTACTCAAGCTGAAAATACACATATACCAAAGCAATACCTAGTGGTGTATATTTTTTTAACTTGTAAATTTTATGATGCTTGAAAGATTAGTTGGGAATAAAAGAACTCACTTATACAATGAGAAGTATATCAATATTTATGTGGTAGGGAGGGGCTGCCATAAACGTCCACTTAAAAAATGGTATAAATCTGGGTATGGCTAAGCAGTTTCTCCTCTGGTTCTGGGATCTGCTGTGTCTCTGAAACATTCTGCACTGACCTTGTGCCTCTCTAGTCCACACTGAGAGGCCACAAAATCTCAGTCTCAACCTACCAGCATTCATTTTATGAGCCAGCATTTTTCTATGGTATTATTGCAGGTGTGTGCTCCTCCAATAAACTCTACAACATGTTTTATTTCAACACATTAAGAATAATTCTGTCTCCTTGCATGCATCTGCATGGTCCAGGTTGGCCTATTGAAGGGAGGAAGGATGATTCAATTTGTCTTAAAGGAAAAAATACATTCCTGACAAGAGCCTAAACTGAAATAGATTGTATTTCATGTAACAAAACTACCGGGTGTGAATTTATAACATTCCTACTGAAATACAGCAGCTTTGGCAGCACTGAGTTGTGGCTGACTACACAGAGCTAGGGCCTGCATTCAAATCCTGGCTCTGCCACCTACTTGCTTTGTGACCTTGGGCAAATTAAGTTAATCTCTCTAGGTTTCAGTTTCCACTTTGTACAATGCAAACATTAATAATTCTATAATTGAGTGAGTTAATATTTGTAAAACACTTCAAATAATGTCTGGCACATAGTGTCCAGGGCTTGAAGACCAAATCTTTCTAAATATTGTTATGTCCATCATCATTTGGATTGCTTACGTTCATGCTCTCAGAAAGCGTATTGCACAGGTACAGTTAAGTGTTGAAAAGCTGCTCAGTGTTTTCAGGTCACACTATTCAAATTGTGAGTCTGCATGTTGGGGGAGGGTTTAATGCAACTACATTCTAAACCTTTCAGAATGCACACAAAAAAACTTAATTGATCATTAATGATGATGCCCCTAACAAGTAAGATAACTCATTTCAAATGTGTTGGCTACATGGTGTAATGGAAAGGAAACAAAAAGGGTTTTGAGTCATACTTGGCTTATGGTTTAGCTCTTCCACTATTGTCAGATGTGTTACCTTCTTTGTGAGCTACAGTGTCCAGTGTCTCTTATCTTTAAAGCACAGGATTCAAATGTTTAAGAATAAGGTGAATTAGCACATATGGAAATAATTAGCACAGTGCCTCATTCATTCTTTGTATATTATTCATAAATTTATGTAAATTAATACCTAGTCATATTCAAATCACAAAAGAAAAATACATCCTCTTTCTTCAACATACATTTCTATGGGCTAATTCAAAGTAAATGAATCTTTATTCACAGTTTTTACTGGGTTAGAGGACACTATTACCTAAGGTTAGTCACGTTGATGGCCCAGAGTACAGTAAAAGAAATTGGAGATAAAACCTTTTTCTTGCATTGCGTTAAGAATACAACTATGTAAGAAAGGTAAGGTCTGATGAGGGCAGAAATCAGTTCTCATCATGTGAAGGCAGAAAGCTTCCCCTTTGATATTTTACCCATTAAGTAGACAGGTCTGCCGTCACGTGCAAATGCATTCCAGCTGTGACAAAATCGGCATTGAAAAGAAGCCTGACAGGAATCTAAAATGTTAAAGACAAAAGAGACTTCAGGGGTTACATCAGCCCATTCTCTACTCAGAACACAGATACCAAACACGCTCGCAGCATTTATTGTCTGTAACACTTATGTGCCATTTATTTATAATAAACCATTTTCCTCCATGATAGCAAAAGCCCAGGGCAGACCATGCTTTTTTTCCCTGAGTGTCAAGGTGCTCAGACTCAATTCTTTTGGCAGTGCCAGCAACTACGTTAACTCTTAGAAGGAACCTGTCTGTTTCTTCAACTTGCATTTGTTCCGATTTCCTATTTCTATTGTATTCATTTTACAATATATATCATTGCTTAAGTTCCTCAAATCCTTCTCGATAAGAGTTAATTTTTCAGTAAGAGTCAATAAACAATAACATAGTCTCTCCTATTTTGATCCCTGACATGCTGTGTAGTTTTACTCTTTTTCTCTTTACATCTATCAATTTTGGGCTGTGCTGGAAGTCCTTAATCTCTTGTACTCTGTTGTATTTCCTTCCACATCTACTGTTGAGCCCACAGTATGTATCTATCCTTTTCTGTTATTGCAAAATGAATGTAAAAACTAATAATGCAGTACTTTTAAATATGTAACAAACCTAATGCTAAGATTGAAAAGGCCATCTCATTAATACACTTAGTCTTCAACACCATTCACCTTTGCTGCCAAAAGTTTATGCATTTAGCAAAGACTTGTGCAGACCCTACTTCTGGACACTGTTCTAACATTTGGAAACATCAGTGAGCAAAATAAATATCCTTGCCCTAAATAATTTTTTTATTTTGGTAGGGCAGAAAAACTATAATCAATAAATATATTAATTAACTAAACTACATAGTAAGGTGGAAGGTGATAAGTGCTATGAGAAAGAGAAGGTGCAGAGTCATTTAGGAAGGAGAGATCATGAGTTCTGGAGAGGTACAGTTTGCGTACTTAAAAAAGTGGTCAGGGAAGCGCCCCTAAAAAGATCTGTGTAAATACAAGAAACAAGCAACCCAATAGCTGGGGGAAGAGTATCCCAGTAGAGAAAGAACTTGAAGAGATGTCTGGTATGTTTAAGAAACTGCACCAAATACATGGGCAGGGGGCAGGCAGGGGATTGCCTGGGCATATTACCCACGGTTTCATGGGCTATTGCAAGAACTTTGGCTCTCTCTATAATCATGGAATGGAAAAATATTGGAGGTTTTGAACAGAAGGGTGACACGATCGGACTCATGTTCCATACATATAGCTGTGAGATCTGAGGAAAGACCATCGGGTGAAGCAGGAATACCTTTTGCAAATTTTCCAAGAGCCAGATGATGTTAGCTTAGACTGAGGTTGTGTAAGGGTAGAAGGCATGAAATATTCAAATTCTGGATAAATTTTGAAGGTGCATTCAATAGCTATTCTTGATTATGTGTGGGGTAGGATGAAAGAGATGAGTCAGAATAATTCTGAGGTCTTTGGGCTGAGCAGTTGAAAGGGATGATTGCCATCAGCTAAGATGAGATGGCTGCAGATAAAGAAGAGGTCCAAGTTTGACATGTTGAGTTTAGATTGTTATTTTTTTCTGAGTGAGCATCTGGACTTATGAAGTTAGAGTCTAGGACATAGGTCTGGGCTGGAAATATAAATTTGGGGATCGCTGGCATTAGTGTTGTATTTAAACCTTGAAATTGAATTTGATCACGGAAGAAAATAGTGTAGTTAGAGATGAGAAGTAAGGACTAAGTCCTGGGACTGCCAAAACTGTGAGTCAGAGAGAAAAGAGACCAAAGAGGCCAAGAAGAAGTAGGCCATAAGGTAGGGGAAAAAGAAATAGAATGTGCTTTACCAGAAGCCACATGAAGAAAATGTTTTAAGAAGAAGTACATGATTTAGTTTCAAATACTGAGAAGTTCTTTTTAAAAATGGAACAGGAATCCATCAAATTACAGTTAGAGACCAGTTTCAACTATTTATAAATAATTCAAAACAATTAATCATCATTCAATTCAATTGAATTTAGCCCCTCAGACACATTGAATGTACACATATCAATAAAAAGTGTAGAACACATAAGGGAAATAAAAATAGAATATAGTCTTACTTTCTTTTTCACATTAGATTGATTTTTCTTCTACTATATCTCACTCTTATCTGCCATTAGCTACTGTATTATATGACTTCCTCTAAAGAAGGTTCCAGAAGACCATCAGGGACTCTTCCAGTCCAAGTCTCTCCTCAGAAGAGTTCATGGCTTCCAGGAGCAGCCTGCTTTTACATTCTTGCCAGGCTCAATTATTGGTTGAGAGCAGCCTGGGGAAGGCATGGCTTCAGCCCAAACACAGGGATGGAAGCTAGAGAGCAGGTGGGGGATGTTGGTCAATTACACTCTCCATAGTGTCCATTCTGTGAAATGCATTTTCATAGCTGATACAGGTGCCTGGGGACATCAGCAAGGTCTCTGTCTTTAAAACTCCCAAAGATTTATCTAGTAATTGGTTTACAGCAAGGGCCCAATATGTGCCACTGTCAGACACCAATAGGATTCAGTTTGCATACATATTATTATAGCAGTCTTGGTTCTGAAGGTCTCTTCATTTCAATAAACTTTGTTCTGAGGGTCTCTGCCTCAAACAGCCAGCTGCAAGTTCTGGCCTGAAGTTCGCAAACTGGATTTAAATCATGACACAAAATGTCAGCAACTGAATAATCATTCCAATCACCAAAAGTCAGAGTTCTAGAGCAAACCCAAGTCATCAAAGAGTACCACCCACTTCCTTTTCTCTTGTTCCTGACTAGAGCAAAAAAGCAGTTGAAAACATGGAGATTTCTTAAGAGTCTATTTCATGTATTATACACTTAAAATTTTGGAGAAAATTAGACACATGGACTTTGGTTGAAAAGTACAACTCTCTAGAGGCCTAATTATAAAATAATAACAACATTATAATATAATACATTAATAAAATATAAGTTAAAATATATAATTTTATAACATATATAATATAAAATATTAGTATCAAGTACTTTTCTAAGCAATTTAAATTATTTTTACTCATTTAATTTTCACAATACTGTGATGTGGAATTATTATAATCACCATTTGTAGATGTAAAAACTCAGACAAAAAGCTGTTAAGTGACTTGCCAAAGATTCCACAGCAAATAAATGCAAGAATCAGATTTGAAACCAGGTACTCAGTCTTCAGAATTATGCTCTTAACCATCTATTATACCTCTCTTGTACCTCCTCTGTCAATACTACTTTAGTAGTGATGTAGGATAACAGAATATCAACAAAACCTGTAGAGATCGTTAGCTCTGAACACATTGTGGTTCCCACTCTCTTAGTCACAGAATGAATCCCGTTAGGCTCACAATTGATGAATTCAGCCAAGACCCATAATTTCATTAATATGACCATGAGTTAACTTCCATTCATGTAGCATGACCAGTATTTAAAAAATAAAATCAATCTCTTTTATTTATCAAATAAAAGAGAATAGAAAACATCAGAAGGCATTACATGTAATAGAGGTAAGTTGTGTGTATGTATGTGTGTGTTTGCATGTGTGTGTACTGGACTGAGAAATGATTTACTAACTGAAGGTTGAGTTTAAAAGAAAAACAAAAAAAATTTAAGTTTTTGTTCAGGGGTCCAAGGAATTCTCCTTTTAAGAAAAATTGATTCTATTGCCTACCTATAGAACATTATTGATAATAGTTGACACTGGGTCATCAACACAACTTAAATAGGAAAATTGGAGTTTCATCTGAACCAGATAGATTATACTCAGAACTGTAGCTGCCACTTAACCTGTCTATGAGAATATAATAACCTAGGGTCCTTGAAAATTAACCCTTGGAAAATTCCAGATGGATTAATGCCATTGGTTATTTAATCAACCATCTCTTTCTCTACCAAAACAACTGAAAGGTCATTCATTCTTATTAAAACACTTGACACTGAAAAAAGCAACTAAAGGTACCAAGGTTTCAGCTGGATCCCACTTTTATGTAGCACTCCTTTTTCAGCCCGCTTAGTGCACTAGCCTGACATTTTCCTTTGTTCTTATGCGCATATATCTCACTTCCTCTCACAAGTCTCTTGCATGGCAAGAGCAGTACAGACTCTAAACGTTATTCTTCCCCCACAGATGTCAAAAACGCATGAGCATGCAACACATGCTGGGCTGTGGGTAGCGCAGAAGGAAAGATCCAAGACAGTCCATAGACAATATCAGTTTCTTTGAGGCAATTATATATGGCCTCAACACTCCGCAAGGAGCCACAATCAGAAGAGATGCCTCTTTAGTCCATCCAGGCTGTCAGCTACATTTTCCTGCACAACCAGTGTGCTCAGAGCTCCACGTGGGATATGGTGGGAGTGGTGGCCTTCCCATTCCAGGAACTTGCAATGCAGTGGAGAGATGAGGTAAACAGTTGTGATAAAAAAAAAGATACCACTTCATACAAAAGAAAAAGAGAATGATTTTTCAAAAATTTTCTAAATACCAATTTCATTTTATACCAAAGTTACAAGAATAAGTGCTATATTCTTATAAAACATTTGATTATGTATATTTCTTTGAAATTCTTTGAGATTTCTGGATTTTGAATAATATATTTTTATTTATTTTGTGTTTCAGTCCTTCTGACTAAAAAAGATGGCAAATGTTGACTTACACAAACAAAAATAATTATAATAAGTTTAATTTACATTTTCCTTGGAAAAAAAGATCATGGATAGTAGTGGAAACCAAGCAGCAGCTTCTCTAGATAAGACACATAAATTTCCTTCTGTGCCTGCTGAGCTTTAAGGATGAAAATGAAAGCATATTTTTATTTTTCCCCAATCCTTTTAACTGTAGCCTCCACTGCAATTTTTCTCTTCAACCACTAAGAAACACTATGGAAATGAAGAGAAATGAAGTCCTGTGTATTTATGTTCACTTAAGGATGGGCGATGGGAAAAGATCACTATCACCCAAAGTTATTATACCTGAAATGTGATTAATGCTTTTGCATGGATTTTCATCCCAGAAGAATCTCATGCAGCGGCTGATACAGACCATAGCCTAAGATGAGAGATGTGCCCAGGTTTTCTGGGCAGTTCTTGAGAACATAATACTGATACCCAGGTTTTGTGATTCTGAATTTAATCATCATTACAGGAGTAATAGATGAACTTAGGATTTAAGTACAATTATATGTACCCTATTATTCAACAAGAAACAGTTTTCACTGATGTTCAGAGATGCAAAGTGTTTGAATCTGCAAAGAAATGCAATAAGAAGATTGATACTATAATCTGACTCTGGATTTCTGATTTTTTTCTTACAGTTAGCACTCCACAACCAGATGCCTCAACTTCTAAAACTAGTATATCACTCTTAGTATCAACAACACTTCCAGAAAACACCTCGTCATCTCAAGGTATGACTTCTGTGTGCCTGACTAGAAACTCGCTTTGTTTAACTTCTTCTCACCAAGAAAACTCTATCGTTTTTTTTAAAACAAGCTTTATTAGCTTATAATTGATATTCAAAAATGCACATCCACAAAAGCGGGGACACAAGGACACTGTTGGAGGTGACATATCCTACTACTTGATTGTGGTGGTGGTGTCATGGATGTATGTCCCAACTCATCAGATTGTATACATTGACTCCCTATCAGTCTTGATTTGCAAAACAGAGTTCTTTCAGAATGAGGTCAAATGTACTTATTTGAAGCATCCTACCTATAGATCACAGAGGCTTACTTCAATGAGGGGTTATGGGAGAATGAGGGGAGGATTGTGAGGATTGGCACACATTACCTGAAAGTAATTTATTTTTTTCTTCCTTAAAATAATAGGCACCCAGAGTGCAAAAAATGCAAGTTCTTCGACCAACCTGTCTCGTTCCAGTGAGTAACGTTCATAACAATAGATATGTGGGATATTTGAATGTTACCAATAAGGGAAGGGATTGGATTATAGATAGACTTTCATCAGCTTTCCTAAACCTGCAATCCCATTATAATCCTATCGAACGGGCCACTTGCTTTGAGAATTTCCTGCTTGTGAGTCTGGTCTTAATGAGCACACCTTTGAGATTATTTTCTTACCTTAGTGCTAAGCAATTACCACCAAATTTCAAGGTGAATTGATAAGACTAATCTCAGATAAGCCAAAGTGCACACAGATCTCCATAAAAATGATTGTTCACCTTTACAAAACTTTGTCTTTATGTTAAAAATGGCCCTTTAATAAATGTTCCATTTTAGCAAAAACAGATGTATGTCATATAACACACAAGGTGGGGCAAAGCCAGTTTACAGTTGTTCATATGGACAGGAGCACAATAGTTGATAAATAATAACACAAGAATAAACTATGTTTCATGTGCTCACAACTGTAAACCTGCTTTTGCCCCACCCTGTATGTGTGTATGCTGGGACTAAATGGGGAATATTCATTCATTTCCCTGGAAATTAAGAGTAAGATGAATATGTATGAAGCTGCAATTCTAAAAGATTATTTTGGGTTTGGGTAAAGCCATCCTGTTCAATAGGACAGCTTTGCCTTTACTGACATGCTGACTCATGTCTCCATTGGGGAGGGCATCTCTCAAGGTCTCATATGAACCCAGAAGAATTTACTTGAAACAAATATTTAATAACAACGGAAGAGTAAACCACCCTACAAATGAATCGGATGACTGTTTTCATTCCCTGATAAACACAGCGAATACATAAGCAAGCAGATAAGAATCCCTAACTAAATGCTAACAATAATTTCTACGTCTCTAGTTATATCGCTAGGACCGTGTTTTCCTTTCATCGCTATTGTTTTAACCTGAGAAATGACTGTCAGAAAAGAAGGCAGATGCTTGAAAAAAGTAAAGCCCTCCTCTTAATAAAAGGAGGAAACACCATAATTGCCCAGATATATACTTAGGTACATATGCACATCTCCCTTGAACCACGTTTTTCATGGTTAGAAATAATATGCACTGTGATATATAATTATATTCATTTATGTTATTTTATGCCTTTTCTAGTTCTAAGATATTATTATGGAAAGATATTAGTATTTTAGAAAGCCAGCTTTGTAACTAAGGCAGACCCAGTGTAGACTATGTATGTTCTTTTTCCCAATAACTTCATGAGAAAGTAATAATATAAAGTAGTAAAGACTATGACGTGTGAATGTAGAGCTGACTCTGGGTCTAGAGAACATCTTCTGCCTCTTGTTCCCCATCTTCTCACTCCTCTGGTCTCCAGAAAAGTGGGGAACTATCTCCTTAAGGTTTGAAATTTTATTTCAGAAAGGCTGCAAGACTGACATCAAGTGGATATGTCAGAAATGACAACTAAGGCAAAACCCATGAATCAGATAAATTTTCTTGGCTTCAAATACACTATTTTAAATAGAATGATCTTTAAAGAAGAAAGCATGCATGCTTTGGCTCGGCTTGTAAACTATTTATTGTGAAATTCGGTTCCACGCTAACTGACAATGTCTCCAATACTCTTTAGGTATTATTTTGCCGGTGGTTATTGCTCTCATTGTACTAACACTTTCAGTCTTCGCTCTGGTGGGCTTGTACCGAATGTGCAGGAAGACAGACCCAGGTGGGTAACAGTGTTGTGTTTCATTTTGTTTTCCTGAAAGGAGAACACACATGCTGTATCAAAACTTTAATTTAAACTCTTAAGGGAAAAGAGGAATTATAGAAAGAAGTAAAGTGCCATATTGCTTGATCACAGAAATAGTGGGGAAGGGACAGAGAAATCCATGAAGTGCTGGTGAACGTAAGGGGTGGGGACAACTACTAGTGGCAGGTATTATCAGATGGGGACAGGTACTTTTTAATGAAATAGCCCCAGCTGTGTGGGTGTTTGGGGGATGTGGTAGTAAAGAACGCATGAATACATGCTTTTTTGTAGTGAAGATTTGTTTTCACTTTTGTTTTTGTTTTTGTTTTCCATGGAACAGAGGGTAAAGAGAAGTCTTGCTAAGAATCTAGTTCAGAGGCCCATAATCTCAAGAAGAACGTTCTGTGACTTAATTCCTCCCCTGGGAGGCACAGCTTCCATCCAATGAAAGTGTCTTCCCTGACAGCGTGTTCTGCTAATCGAATTGGTTCCTCGGGATTGAACATTATTGCAAGTTGTAGTGGGATTCTAGTTTGACATTCTCTATTATCTTCCTTAACATCTCTTCTCCTTTTCTTTAAAATGACACCGCTGTCTTTTAAACATCCTCACTCTTTGTTTTCTTCTTGTTAGTTCATCTTCTCCCTGCCTCTTAAATACTTGTAGTTCCTATAACAGTATTATATTTTTTACACAAATCTTTTATTTTAATACAGATTTAGATGAACTGAAACACTGCAAAGATAGTTACAAAGAATTCCTATATATCCTATAGCTGTTATTCTTATTAATAATATGATACATTTATCACAATTAACTAATATTGGTCGATACATTATTATTAACTAAGGTCCCTACTTTGTCAGATCTCTTCCAATCTGTATTGTCTGTTTTCTGTTCCAAGAAGTGGAGGTTTTTATTTAGCGCTTCACCTGAAGCACCCTCCACTCAGTTGCTCACGACTCCCTCTGTTACCTTGAGCATCAGCCAGCCGTTCCATCCAGGCCCCTGCCCCACCCGTGTGCTGCAGCATTATGTGTCCCTGCTTTGTGCACACCAGTCTTTCTCCTAGAATGCCCAGCCTACCGTTTAACTCCTGTACCATGCCCAGTCTCGTTTGTCCATTAGCATCTAGCTCAAATGCCAATTTAACCTGTCTTTTCATAGCATGCCATCTCTTTAAGCAGAATGGAGTGTCCTCATTTGAAATGCTATATAGAATTTTATAATATTCATCATGCTATAGCATAGTTACTTTTCTATGTGCCTGTTCCCCCTTAGTCTGTTCCAGGAAAAATAGCATAGACTAGGTGGCTTAAACAACAAACTTATTTCTTACAGTTTTGGAGGCTGAGAGATCCAATTGAGGTGCCAGACTGGGTGCCTGGTGAGGGTCCTCTTCCTGGTTCATAGGTGGCCACCTTATCACAGTGTCTTCACATAGTGGAAGGAGCAAGAGAGTTCTCTGCGGTCTTTTTTATAGAGGCACTCAGCCCATGAGGACTCAGTCCTCATGACCTAATCAAGTTCCAAAGGCCCGACATCCTAATACCATTATATTGGGCATGGAGATTGAACATATGCATTTTAGGGGAACGGAAACATTCAGTCCCTAACATCAGGCAGCCTCTCCAGCCACACACCACATAGTATTCACTCTGCATTGTGTATAATATATAGCAGAATCTACTATGTACTTGCTGAGTTGAATTTTTAAGTTATCAGTAAAATAGAACCTTGTCATTCCCCACTTTGATTCTAAATATTTCATTAGGTTCAGCTGGGGTGGGGTGGAGGGATGGGGAGAAAAGGCACACAACTGTAATTGCATAACAATAAAAAAATTTTAAAAAAATAAATAAATAATAAGTATTTCATTAGCAGAACTCTACTTAAGTCTCAAATACTATTAAAAAGTAAAAATCCATTTTTTATCAGATATATAAGCTACATTTTCCTTTGTTTACCCCACAGACAGTGTGTCCCCAGGATACCAATGAATGCTGCTCCTGAGGCCAGTTCTTAACCATACACTGCATGGCTGGCTTGGTGCAAGAGCACGGCAATGTAGGGGAAGTTATGAGGAAAAAGAAAGAAAGAAAAAAACATTAGCGTTCATTTCAGCCCTTGGTGGAAAGTAATAAGAAAACAAATCAATGACTCTCCCTTGGGGAGTTAGTGAATAAACTTCTTAATAATGTCTAAAGTATGTTTTCTTACTGAGTTTCCAGAGGGGAAATATCATTTTTATAAATCAATTTAATTTCTCTAAGTTTCTAAACCACCAATATTATCTTTTATGGGAAATCAACTGTTCAAGTTGAAGTCTGTGGAGTACACAGGAGAAGTAAAAACTTAATGGGCTAGACCCATTTGTAAAAATACCCTTTATTGAAGACTGCTTTGCAGAGGAAGATTTGCAAACAAGTTATTTGAAAAGTTGACATTTGCTATTAAAGAGGACTCTATGAATAAATTAAATCATTCAGGAAGAAATGTATAGAATTCCTACCATTGTGAAAAATAAAACGAAGTAAAATAAAATAAAATAAAATTTGTACCACTATGGAGAGTTATTCTGAAGACATACAATACCTTATAACCAAGTTTGGCAATTGCACTATTAGCCAAATCTATTTGCTTATCATTAACTTTGTTTGCCAAACAGAATTTATAGCATTGTTATCATTAAATTGGTACCATTAAACACCCACAGTAATCACTCTTCAATATGTTGGTGAGACTTCAGTAAGTTCAGAAAATTAATAAACCTACTCTGCTCACTGGAAGACAACATGAATCAGATTCAGTATGAAACTGAGCTTATCTGGATAACGTTAACTATAGTCTGGGCTTTAGCCCAAATAAGAACCGCATATAGTCTGTTGGTACACATCCACCTGGTAATAAACCCATATTACAGTGTTCCAAGGGAAAAATCTTAAAACAGGCATACAAAAAATACCCACTCATGTTGGAACAGGGTTATGAGCATCACAGGTGATATCATATAGAGCACTTACAATAGGAATTTTTAAATGCTGTTAGAACCTTACTGACAGTGGGGAAGACCAGGTTCAATATAAGTGGTGAACAGCACATGGTAACATGAACTAAATCCCGGGCATTAAGGGTCATGGTGGTGTGTCTTAGCCAAGGTGAAGTAGAAGTAGCCAAATATTAGTGGAAATCAAGGTCTTTATAAAACAACGATGCTCAAAGGCAGGAGAAATATATTGAAAGGGCTTTATATATCCAATGACAAGAGCTAGATTAGAGAAGGAAAGAAATCCAAGAGACAGGAACTGAGGAGCAATGGAACAAAACCACAACGAAATCAGGAACAAAACAAAGGAGACCTTAAGTGATTACATATTTTGCCTAATAGCCCAGAGTTAGCACAAGGTTTTACCGCCATGGCTTCCGGAGGCCATGCTCGTGTGCAGAACGAATCACCTGAGTTCTCACCCTAAGCCCAGGTCAGTTTCTGCCAGACCCTGCGGAGCAGCCTGCCAAAGCCTACAAAAGATTAATTGCCCTTAGTTGCCTCAGTGACATTTTGCAGGGCACTTTTGAGAGACCGAATCAGTATGATTCAGATGCAATTAGAAGCAATATTGACACCATAGTTCACCACAAATATAGTGATTTGTGTCCCCAGAAAGAGCAATGTATAAAGAAATGTCAGAAATCCAATTCTCTGATATAAAAAGGTAATTCAATACTTTGAGGACAATGTTTTCCAAAGGTATGGAAATAAACAGAGACAGTTTCTGGTGTTTGTGGAATGTGTGACAACGAATCACCATGTGAAACTACAGGATGAACATCAGCACAGAACGAAGGTCAGGGGGTTCGGCCTGGTTAGGGTTATCCCATGAGAGCATTAGCCACACTCCTGAGGAATGAGCGGTAACCCCACGAGTGTCTGAGAAACTGATCAATAAGGCAGGGAGTGGAGAGAATAAAAAAAGGTAAAAACTGGCTTTAGAAATATCTCTGCATAGAAACTGGCAGTGTCTAAGGTTTGTTTTTGTTTTTGTTTTTTGTAGCCAAGCTTCTTCCAACTCTAGTAACAATTCTCTCCTCTCCTTAGGCACACCAGACAATGGAAATGACCAGTAAGTAAGGCTATATCACGTTTCTTTTTTTCTGGAAGCTCTGACGGTATCATTTACATAGGAAAAATATTGATCTTCTACTTATACTTCTTGTTTTTTAAAGAATTTGTGTAGAAAGTACTGTAAATGGAGTTTAACTATTTGTCAGAGCTCTCTCTTTTCAACAGGGAAATTCCAACAACTAAAAGAGGATTGTTCTTAAGCTTGAATAAAGTATTAGAATGGAAAATCAAAAAATAAAATGTAAAAACAAAGGAATGAATATAACTACAAGGATAAATACCATAGAAAACATACCTAGAATTTTTAAATAGTTTTCCCAGGGAATTTTTCAGTGCATTTCTCACAGTTAGGGAAAAACGTGGATGCCCCTTGAGACAGTTCTGAGTGGCTTTATTGACTGTAGAGTGTGTTCTGCCTTTTTAAAAACAAACAAAACAGTTGTCACCAATCCAGCCAGCTGGTGCAATCAAGGTGCTACGAAGAGACAAACTGTCAAAAAACAATTCTGTGGTTTGTAATGTCAAAAACCATTTCTGTGGTTTCCTTTGTTGACTTGAATTTGTACCCTGCCTTCATGTAGGTGTTTTTGTATGTTTATCAGGCTATGAACTTTTGAAATAAAATTTGTAGGTCACCCACCCTTCTTAATTAGAAATAAAGGCTTTTGAGGTGTCCAGGGAAAGGAGCAGCAATTTGAAACTGTTTAGAATCTGAGAGACAGGTGGGAGCTCAGTTAAAATAGTTCAGACCCTATACTGCAGAATCCAGGACCACATCAGAAGGGATACCCCTAGAACTCAGCGGTAGCCCCCAAAGTTTGGAAACATTTATATGTCTTCCCTTTCATAACTCAGGACTGGAGACATGTACCATGTAGACCTTGTGACAAGTGTTTCACATGATCCATTTTGATGTTCAGTTTATCAGATGATCATTGCTGTATCAGAGGGATGGCAATTTATTGGCCTGATTCCACAAGGGGGAAATGTTATAAAAGTGCGTCGATTTGTATGTGAAGCACAGGTTTGCCATAGAAACACATGAAATACATATGCTTGTGTATCTTCTTCGTTCTGAGTATATCATGTTTACTTTCTATCACAGACATGCAATGCTAATTATTGTGGCACTAATTTAATGCTTTCTGTTCCAAATAGACCTCAGTCTGATAAAGAGAGTGTGAAGCTTCTTACTGTTAAGACAATTTCTCATGAGTCTGGTAAGCTCCCAAATTGCTGATCAGATGAAAAATGTTTATTTCAAAATCTAACTTGGATTTTGTTCGTGTTAAAACATAACTAAAAAGTATAACTTCTTTGGAAAGAGTCAATTAGTAATTCCCACTAAATACCAAATTTTCCTATAAAGAAAAGATAAGCCCCCAAAATGTACGTTTTGGTAAAATTACTGCATTATCTTGCTTTTAGAAGTTGCTTTTTATAATGTGTAGATGTGTTCTAAAGAAGGGGTGGCAACTAGGGGCATTTTCCATTCCTCAGTAGGGGTAAAAAGAACATCACATGTGCTAAGGGTTTTTATCATCGCTGTTATTTTGTTTCATTTTTGGTAATGGCCGTGTGTAGTCCACAGGGACCAGGATTTGTCAGTTAAAATGTAAATCATGTTTTGTATAATTTCATATGATTTTAATTGAGTTTCCCCATGAGGACAAAACACAGTTTCCTGTTGATAAAATTTGCATTTCATTTTCCATTTTCTTATGTTTCAATTTTGCTTGATTTGTATGTAAAGGTTCTTTTCAAAATATAGATATGATTTGTATGAGTTATAGTATATCAACAGCAATAATAAGTGTGATTCTACATAGCTTTTAAAATTAAAAAGCACAGATTATTTTCTTGCTTTGAGTAGGCCACATATTTAAAACATCAGTATTACAAAACAGATAAATAATAAATAATTATTAATTTTACAAAAAAATTCATGTGGCTCTAATTTAAATACCAAGTTACATTAACACATTTACATTATTCAGTTCTCCCAATTTTATCGATGCAAAATAGACTGAGAATACAGATGTTATGTAAAGTGTGAATAATAGAATGACAAATAACATTATAAATATGTAGCAAAAATTTTTAAAGATTTTATTTATTTCTAGAGAGAGGGGAAGGGAGGGAGAGATGGAGGGAAACATCAATGTGTAGTGTGCCTTTTGCACACCCCTTACTGGGGACCTGGCCCACAAACCAGGCATGTGCCCTGACTGAGAATCGAACCAGTGACCCTTTGGTTCTCAGGCCAGCACTCAATCTACTGAGCCACACCAGCCAGGGCAGCAAAATTTTTTTGTAAAATAAAAAGTTATATTTTCTCACTTCAAGAACAAGATATGAAAGGCTGAATTAAATTTCAGTTAGGAAATTCTAACTAGAATAAACTACAAGCTGTGCAAAGGAGAGGAAAGTGGGGGATATCCGTAACAGTGTCAAAATAAAACAAGAGAGAGACAACAGAAGATGTGAAAAGTTCAACCACCCAAAACCTGCAGACATGCCCAAACCCCTAACATGAGCCAGCCACTCTCTTAAGAGACACTGTCTTCATTCATGTATCTCTTCCACTCGTTAATGTACATGGTTCCTTTATTCCTACACTGTTCTCTCAGATGTAACTATCTGAATGGGCAGAGGAGTGAACTTCATTCATAGGATAACTGGAAACTACTCACAGGTTTCCCTGGCTATTCACCCGGTGCCACTAAGTAGCCAAGCCTATTCTACCAGGTCAGGGAAAAGCAGCCTAAATGTGAACTAGTCCTGAGTAAGTTCAAGCAGAATCCTGAGCGTGACTATCCCATTTGTCAAGAAGAGTTCTCAGAACCTGCTCATGACTTGCAAGCAGGCATCATAACAATGTGATGTGCTTTCCCTTACCCCTGTGGGAATTTAACCTAACACTGCAGCCTCAGGGCTCTTCAGGCTGGTGTTGGTGTGCCAACCTGCACTTGCATGAAGCCTCCGTTTAGGAGCCCGGGCCCTCCTTGAGGGGAGGGAGCTGCAATCAGGACCACCTACTGCACCATCCTTTCCTACCAGGGAAATGACAACTGCCACCTGAATTGTGGCTTCTAGGGCAGAAAACTCTAAAGAAGCTTCCGTTACTTGATGACAAATGTAATATCTGACTGTTCTTTAAGGCCCGCGGAGAATGCTGCCTACACTGGTACCTCCCGCCCACAGAGTAGCTGCAGTGATAAGTGGAAGGGGCTGTGGCGGGATAGCCAAGACCCTTGGCTCTCCAAGGCCCTTTTCTTCATAGGGAGGCACATTCATCATGGAAATAATGAGATCTGTTCTCTGGTACTTCTAGTTCTGCCAATTCCCACTTAGAACTCACACCTCATTTAATAAAATAACCTCTTAATGGTCAACCCAGCTGATGACCATGGAAAATGTTTGGTCAGAGGACAAGACTGACTGAGTGATTCGGAGTCAGTTTCCACAGCCTAGAGTTAATAATCTAAAACATGATGATCTCCAAATGCTCCTTGTGCTGCCACAGTTTCATTGAAATCTGGTTCCTGAAACACTCACACATCTCTTTCCACTGCCTTTCAAACTTATTCAGTCATGCTTTCTTTATACACTCATGTTCACTATACTCAACAGAAGTTACATGATAATTATTTTCACTTAAACTCTTTCGCCCAATAGTGACATCTTTCCTAAAATATAACTAAAATAAAATCTGAAATGATTAAGTTTGATCAAAGTTCACAGATTTAGTCCAATTTGCCCCTAACTCTTGTATAGATTATTTCTAGAAATATTAAAAATACAGAAAATAACTTGATAGAACAAATACCTGACTACCCATCACTCAGAATTGATAAGTGATACATTTTACGTTATTTTCCTCTAAGGAACGCAGTGGGCATTAAAGTGCCTAAATGGTAACAAAATGAAACTTGAGCTTCTGTGACCATAAGAGTTCACTGGATTGGTCAGTATTTCAATTTATAAACTCTAGTCTTATATCTGAAAATAAATTGTGTCATTTTAGAGGTCAGTAAATCATGTTTCCAAGGAAACAGCCCTGCAGCCACCCGCCTTCGAGGGAAATGCCAGTGGGTGCTAAAATGTCTGGGTTTCTAGAAGCCTCCGTGAACCCTAGTTATTGCTGATAAGACAGTTCCTTGCCCCCACGCCTCCTCAGATCCGGCCATGGTGTTCATCTTTCCAACCCCCTGCTTCTTTTAAGTACGTTCTCTCTCCAGCAGGGCTCTTCTGCTGAAAATATTAGCCCATACATGTCCAAAATTTGATTACTTAAATTAGGAGGCTTTTTTAAGTAAAAGAGAAAGCCTACTAGAGTATAACAAAGAACATGCATTTAGAAAAAGATGAACAGCAAACATGAGATACCACACAGCTTCAGTAGGAAACGGGGCCACGTCAAACACGCCGTGACAGACTGCAGGGCGTACGTGTGAGACGATGCACACTCAGTGTGATTTCCACTGATGTCACATCTGAGCACGTTGAAACACCGTATCTCAGTTGTAATATTAAAGGCGATGAGAATTATGAAGAAAACTGCTTAAATTAGTTAAAGACTACATGACTCCACAGAAGAAAGAAAACATAAGACCTTTGAATTTAGTTTCAAAACATTACTTGATTTTGAACCATTTGGAAGAAGAAAAAGCAGATCTGAAATCATTATAATATTGCTCTGCTTAGAAAACTCTGATAAGTGTGTCATACGCTCAGATTAACTTCAAACACTTTAGCATGTCTGCCAGGCCGGCCATGGTGCGCCAGACTCCCCCGGCTCCGTCTTGAACCACTTAACAGAGCATAGTCCCCAGATGTCATTCATCCCCTGCCCCTGTCTTCCTCCATGTGCTCAGGTCTTCTGAAGGAGGAGATGGTGCCTTGGTCTCCCTACCTTCCCCTCCTAAATTATGACAGTAACCCATTATCATTGTATTATTAGCAGGCACACTTGTATTTGCTAATTTATTTTTACAAATAAAAGTTCATCAACACCAAGAAAAGAGTAAAACTGTAAAAATCAACAAAAAGATTAATAGATTTATAAAGCCATACATAGATTCAGCCTCTGTCTTCCCAGTCCTTCAGTATTTGGCTCACTCTCTGCATGCATTTTCACTAAATCATCCTTAGCTCCCCCAGCTGTACACGGGCTTTCTTTCCTCTTGTTGTTACTCTGGCAAATCAACATACATTACCATGTTGGAATATCTCTTTATGGCTTAAACTCCTATTTTAATATTTGACCAATATACATAATGGAGGGTAGAAAAATACAAAGTAGGAAAAAAATAAAAATTTTCAAGAAACACAACCTTGTTGCAATCACTATTGATGTTTGGAATATTTTCTTCCATTTGTTTTTTCTAGGTACATATGTTCCATTTGCTTTTACCATTGATATCATTATTATCATTGTTATTGGAATCAGATTGCTGTTGAATCTTTTTCACATTGTTTATTCCCAATTAGAGAGCCCTTGAAGGGAGAGATTAAGAATTGTAATGATTTTCTATAATTTGTTTCACATGACTTCTGGGAGACAGTAGGTGTTCAATAAATGTTTACTTTGTTTACTTGTCATTCCTGTACTTCACATCCACAGCTTCCAGGAGGGGCTGCACCTTCAGTGGGCAAGGAGCTGCTCTGGGCTTTGGGCTGTGAGAGCCATCGCTCTCGGCCTGGCATTTCTCAGAGCATGGGGCCCAAGGAAAGTTCCCAGGGCAAACCCAGTTTGTTCTCCTCATAGGTTTCTGGCACTGTTTATTACCTCCATGACCATGCAGGTAACAGGTGACATCAACAACATTCCCGAAAGACAGATTCTCTACATGGTAGATAAAACCTAGAGCGAAATGATGACATTTATTCTCAAAGCTGGAGATTTTAATCCATGTTGCTTTTATTTAGTGTGACTGGTGTCGAAACCTGAATCCACCTGAAAGACACAGGTTATGTGAAATGTGTTGATCACGAATCCGGAGGCATGTCTCTAAACTGCCTAGGTTAATATTTGTCTTTATACTGGGCAGTGGAATAACACTGTTATTTTGAGTAATGTCCCCTGTGTCATTCTGTATGTCACCAAAGTGTTCATGCTGACCTATAAATTCATTTTCACAAAACTCTCACTGAATTAAACAGAGGATCCTAGAATGTCTTCTTGATAAAATGGCACTTTAAATATATGACATAGTTCTACTTAGGCAGGGCCAGCTAATAGAACAAACAAAAATCGATAACTCATTCCCTAGGGTGCCTCTCTTGTTATCGCCTCCCACTCACACCCATCCGCACTCCCAGGGAGCTAGTTAGCATTGCTCCTTTAGGGTGAAAACAGAGGATGGCTGAAAAAGCTCATAAATCTTTGTGAACAATTTCCAGACCTTACCAAGAGGTAAATTGTGGCTTTAATGTCATTCTTGCAGGGAAATTAGACTTTTCTTGAAAAACAAAGAACAAGCCAAGAAATTTTATTTTCATCCTTATCTGCTCTCTCAGCTTACAGATCAAAACATATCTTCTGTTTTTAGGTGAGCACTCAGCACAAGGAAAAACCAAGAACTGACAGCCTGACGAATCCTCCCCACACCTGGGCGGTAAATATGTAAGTTTCCTGATTTCATTCACTGAGCTACTCAGTGATATCTGTTTTGTTAGGCTGCTACAGCTTAGATTATTTTTAAAGACTTTTGTAAAATGGGAAGTTAATGATCTATGGTAGTGAAACCATCAGTCTATTTGTCTAAAAACAAACACTGAAATGATTTGCCAGGGGCTGTAAAAAATTCTTCCTGTTGCCCTGCCTACCTCAGGAATGACACAATTCGCTCTTCCCGCCTGTCGGCGATGTTCGCTTCTAATTGCAGTTTCCTTTCACCTGGGCCACTATACACACACTGACAGTGGCAGTTAGACAGGGTTCTATTGCTATTGAAGACTTGCAGGGCTTGAAATGACAATGCTTATGAATTGTAGTTTATTGCAGGAAAGGTTATGGGACAACAGCTCCACTGAAGTTGAGATGTACATCACAGGCAAAGGCTGGCTCAGGCCATGCAATCCAGGAAAACCAGCTCAGAGGTCTGACTGTCCTTCCTCAGTAGGGATGCACTAGGGTGTACTTCCTCTCTGGGTCCAGGAACCATGGATGTAGGCTCCGAACACGATCCAAAATGCAGTCTCACCTGGGCTCTCGTATACCCAGCTGGCCCTGAAGGAAAATTCTTGCATAAAACTAGCTGAGTGACAGAGCCCTCCAGGTATTTCACTGAGACCACAAGCAGATGACTAATTTCATTAAAATAAGTTAATCAATAAATAATTGAAATTTTTCAAAACTCTGGTTACAAGCAACACTGTTATTCTGCATACTTCATGCTTTGACCAGGAATCAATGTAAGCAGGTATGTTTCTTAGTTCATTGACATAGCTCAGGCCAATTTTAGGCCTGCTGGAATGAACTGTCCATGCCTAACATGGGATTGTCTTTTGCTTCCCTAGAATTGTTAAGGAGATTTTTTTCTGATTAATTTAGCTTTCATAAGAAGCATTGATTAAGTGCCCACACAATTAGTGTTTGATGCTTTTTAGAACGTGCAGAAAATTTTGCCCTCTGACAACTATAGATTTTTTAAAAAGAACAACAATCCATATAGGCCTATAATTGGCTTCACAAAAATCACAGGCATCAGGGCAGTGTCCGGGGGGAAGAATATTGTTGTGTCCACTATCTATCTGTGTGTCCTGCCCAGCCACTAATAAAAATGCTATTATGGACACTCTGATAAAAACTCCAGTTTGTTTCTATATTAGTGGTAGATCTTTGAAAAGAAAAAGGTCACTGCAATATTAATCACAAGCATTATCCTACTCACATAAATCCAGATGTTTACCTTGCTGATCTATGCTGCACACTCTTGACTTCACTTGGAAACACACCTGTGGAGGAGTGTGATTCAGTTGAACAAAAAGTGAGGTCTTATTCCTTGCCAAGTATGCGGCCAGGTATAAAGAGGGACAAGACATGGTTAATGTCCTCAAGGAGCTCATAAAAGTGGAGAGAAATGAACATAAGGAATATTGCTTTAATATAATATGGGAAATAAGGAGATAGTGGTATGGAAAGATAGACATGGCACTTTGAAGTTTAATGGCAAATTTTTTAGAGAAGATGGTATTTGGCCTGATACTTACAGAATAATAATAAAAATAAGTAACCTAGGTCTTTCTAGGGATGGAGAACAATATGTACAAATGCAAAGAACTGTAAAACTGCATGATGTATGAAATAATTCACAAATAATTGGTTAGCCTAGAGCTGCACTGTACACATCTGTCATTGGGTCAGTGAGCCATTGATACTGTTCCGCGATGAGATTAACAGAAACTGAGTGTAAATACTTAAAATGTTGTTAGATACTGAGCACCAGCCTATGAAATGAAAGGTTACTGGTTTGATTCCCAATCAGGGTACACACCTGGGTTGCAGGCCTGGTCCCCAGTAGGGGGTGTGTGAGAGGCAACCACACATTGATGTTTCTTTTCCTCTCTCCCTCCCCTCCCCTCTGTCTAAAAATAAATAAATAAAATCTTTTAAAAAATTAAAAAAATAAAAAGTTGTTAGAGCAATCTGATATTGCTGCAACATTCCCTTCATGTTATTGTATTTTTTAAAAAATCAGTTGGTAGCTGATTAGAAATTAAAAAAAAAAACACATGGTTCATGGTTCTTCACTGTAGAATGCTTGGGAAGCACTCACCTACAGGATAGAGTTTAGTTCCAGCGGACTGGGAAAAGAGGCTGGAGCAGAAAAGGCACCAGAAGTTCATAGGAAGTTCCATTTACCACAGTAAACTATAAAGTCTTCACAGGATGAGAGTAAAATACTTTCTTTTTCTAAGCAGAATAAAATGAGATTCTTTCCTCCCTCATTAACGCCATCAAGAAGTCACTTACTCATTTTGGGAGATCTTCCAACTTTGGATATAAAGCACACCCAGGAAATGAGCCCAGAATTGGAGAGAGAGGGTCTGTTCCACAGTCATCCTTATAATCATTGTGCTCTTTCCAGGCCACACCATGCTCTGGCATGTGCTGGACCCTCTGTCAGTGGCAGATGCTCTGGTAGAACATCAGAAATACTCTGTTCTATAGTTCTTCCCACACACAAAGTCTTGACAGAGAGCCTATGGTCACTCTCTGCCCTTCAAACTGCCCCCCAAGCCACGGCAGCCAGTGGCCAGCTTTTCCCTATGCAAGGCAACAGTGCAACCATGCCTACCAAAGACCCTGCCTCTGCCAACCGTGCCATGAAAGAGTAGGGTGCAGGTCTCCACCCCAGCGCCACTGGCAACCCCACGCCCACCCTACCATCCTCCTCCCAGACTCTAGCAAACCGCCAGCACCGCCACAGCAGCAGAAAACAACTAACCTCTGCCAGGTCAGGCCACTACCCCTTTCCCACCTGACGCACAGAAGCTGCTACCTCCTGCTTCTCTGGAAAAACAGAGAAAATTGTTTCTGTCCTGCTTAAAAAAAATGTAGTCAACCAAAGTTCTGTCTCTCCTGTGAAGGAGAAGTAGAGAGTTTTCTGTTCATTTTTCTCCCAACGTATTAGGAGAAGAATGGGTTTCGTCAATAAATTTCTTAATTACATTGTCATCCCAAGCAACAGACCTTGAATTGTATCCCACTGGGGATAGAGTACAGTTAAGAGTTTTAATCAGAAAAGAAATATGATGAGACTTGCGCTTGAGACACATTGCAAACATTTACTTTGGAAGCATAATTCAAAAGGAGTGAGACTCTGAGCAAAGAAGTCAGAAGACTAGTGCAATATTGTCCAGGGAAAAAACAAGGGCTTTACCATATCTGCAGGGGCAGTGGAGGTGGACATGAAGAGAGAGAATGGAATAGAGAAATGCCAAGCCAATAAAATTCTCCAGCAGTGGTGACTGATTGAATGCGGGCAGTGGGGGATGAGGAAATTAGGGCCATAGATGACGTCCACACTTCTAGCATGAGTGTCCGGATGAATCACGGAGTTGATGCGCAGATGGGAGTTGTGGAGTGAGGGTGGCGGGTCTGGGGGGCAGTATAGTGGTCTCCCTTTCAGGCGTGTTGTGTTTGAACTGCTTGTGAGCTATTCAAGTGACTCTACTGGGCGGAAAAAATTCCACTATTCTCCCCCATCCTCTCCCCCAACATCTCCACTTCTTCACTTTCTTGAAATATGAACTGTTTTTTCCCCTACAGGCTTAATCTTCAGCTTCTGTGCTCCAGGAGTAGAAAGAGAGAAAGCCCTGTGGAATTTATCCTGACTTCCATCCAACTCACAAATCTATATAAATCATCTATTCCAACAAAGCAACACCAAGATGACATACAACAATCTGATAGAATCAAAAAATCCTGGATATCCCCTGTCCTTTGAGATGGGAAAAGGCACATTTGTACATTTTATAAGAACATTCTCAGAAGAACAAATTTTAGGAAAGGTGTTTGTGAGCAGTTAACCTGAGAGCCCAGGTGTGTGGGCTCACTGATATTAGGACCTTTCCTTGAGTTTAAAGTTTCCAGAGCTGACAGTTTTTATCCATAGGGACTTTCCTATTTTCTTAGTGTTCTTCTATTACCTAATGTTTGTATTTATTGTTTTCCACTATGTTAATGCAGGGAAATTTGCAAGTGTATTATTAAATATTAGATAGAAATCATGATGTGCCACCTTGTACATAAAGATATTTTATTCGTATTTTCATGTGTTACTTGTAATAAATAATTACTGTATTCAACACACTAAAAATCATAATGTGACTGTGAAAATGGCAATGGTATTGTCTTCCATAATCATGAATATTTTGGATGGGTTATTAGATTATGAGAACTCCATAATGAAAGGCATCTGTTATCATTTAGAAAGGGACAAAGGATTCACATATCAGACCCTGTTAGAGGTAAGTCATACCGTTTCTTTGGTCTTTCTATTTGTAATTCATGCCATGTAACAAGGATATAAGGGCCTTTATGATGCTCTGTGCTGCATTCATTAAGAAGATAAACAGGATTGAAAGTTTTTCTTAATCTTTTTGGTTAATACTATCTGTGCATTTTTTATTTCTTTTAGAAATGTAATAATTGGTTCTATCAATCATTGTTAAATCTCCAGTTTGTAGAAATGAACACTTTATAAATACATAATTGTGATACTGTTTTTCAGTGTGTCCCTTTCCTAAAACACACACACACACACACACACGATTATAGCCACCACTCTGTCAGGAGCACTTTCCTTTGTGGGAAGCTGACTGATCAACCTTGACCACTTCTTGGACACATAAAATCAAAATGTCATGTTGGCTGAAGTTCTGTGGAAAGTTTCAAAACTAGTAAGCTGCCAGTGGCAGCTCTAACTTTTATAATTAACTAAACTGATTTTGTTGTTAAAACATCTTGGTGATATGAGGGCAGTGTAGTAGAGACAGAATGCTGTATATACAGCTGCCCTTTAAATACCTTTTGTTGCAATGTATTTGACAACATTCAGCTTTAGGGATTCTATAAATAATCATCTTGCTTTTAGCTTCCTGATGTCTGCACATCAAAACACCAAGAAAGCATATCTCTATTTCTGACTGGTGTCTCTGTTTCTTTGGGAAGAAAGATAGGAAACTGGAGGGGAAAAGAAAGTAAGAGGGTAGAGGGTCAAGGATCTTCGATACATACGCTGTCCCGGAGAGATGCTTTGTCCCTGCTTTACTCTAACCCACAAGTCCTTTAAACTGGTGTGACGGTGGCCGGAGCATGCCATCCATGGGGCATTTGTCTTCAGAAGGAAAATGTTCCAGTACCCCTAGAACGCTTCACTGAGCTGCTCAGCAGAAGCCTCATTAAACAGAACGTACTGCACAGAAACAAACTCTTCCACAATGTAAATTACTGCAAGTGATGTGTTATCCTGGTGCCTAGAAAAACCATTTTCTTGACTTTTTGTAAGAACTGTTGGAAGAATTTGTAACAATTCGGGAAAGGGAAAGCTTTTTAATGGTCATGAAAGAATAAAATTCATTCTGGTTCAAGAATTGTACATAAAGAATATCTTTATACTAACAACTACAGCACTATCTTTAAAAAATCAAAATGATGCCCTGGCTGATGTGGCTTAGGGATTAAGTGCTGGCCTGTGAACCAAGGAGTCGCCAGTTCGATTCCTAGGGCACATGCCTGGATTGCAGGCCGTGTCTCAGGTAGGGGGCATGTGAGAGGCAACCACACACTGATGTTTCTCACCCTCTCTTTCTCTCTCCTTTCCCCTCTCTCTAAAAATAAATAAATACAATCTTTTTTAAAAAAGTGATATGAGGATTGAGGAATTTGCAGAGATATTCATGGTATTTTTATACCATCCATCTCAGAGGTAATGCCAGCATTTTTATAAATCATCTTAAACTTCTAATGAAATAGGAAATTTTGTTATCAAGCCAATATTATCATTAATCAGATACTTTTTAATTATTGGACTTAAATTGTCTACTTTTTCTGCCTGACTTGTTACAAGCTTTTTATTCTGATATACAGTTCAAATGTCACTGCAGAAAAGGGATGGACATATTTAGATCAAAGGTAAACTTTTCTATGTGTTTATTCTGCAAGACAGTATGAATATAATTTAAGTCTATCAATAGTCAGGACATAAACAAGAGCTAATTAACCAGCACTATGGTTACCTGCCAGTAAGAGGATATTGCTGGCTGACACACTGGCTGTGACCAGCAAGCAGAGAAAGACTTCTAAATTCCCCTTGCTGAGCCGAAATATTCCATTACATTTCTGACAAATCTGTATCCTATTTCTTGTCTACCTGCCATGCTTATCTTCATGAGGATCAACTCAGGACTTCAGAGAACCATCAACAATGAACCTACCAGCTTTCCCTGATTTATCTCAGTTAAGCTCAATTTATGATCATTCAAGTTTTTATAAGGTCCTAAAAAGAAAGCTGAGTATGTCCTTTAAAAGTTGTGTTTTGAGTAATGATAGTCTCGAGACTGTGAAGCTGTTAATTTTTGTCTAATATTAAAGATATCCATCATTGTGATTAATTAAATAATAGGTACCATGAACTGAGAATTTGTGATGGATTATCCAGAGGTCTCCCCTTAGAAATTTCCCCACAAGCACAAGCAAGACTTCTCATGTTCCATTAAATGAGTATGCTTTGTCATTGCTTTAAAGGGTTTTGTCCTATGAGCCTGAACATACCTATTTCCTTGTCTGGATGATTTTTAAAGGAAACCCAGTTTTGATAAATTTGGAAGTAAAAAAAGGTAGAAAATACCCCATCAAAACAGCAAAAAGAAAAAAGACAACCTTAAAAATTGCAAGAAAAACAGTTACCTGCAAGGGAGTTCACATAAGTTGGTTTCTGAACTGAATCTTTGCAGGCTATAAGAGATTGATAAGAAATATTCAAAATGATGAAGAGCAGGGAACTATAACCAAGACTACTGAGCAAAGCTATCATTTGAACTGAAGTAAAGATGAAGAGCTTCCCAGACAAGAAAAAGCTAAAGGAGTTCATCACCACCAAACTAGTACTATATGAAATGTTAAAGCGTCACTTTTGCAAAGAAAAAGGATCTAAATATGAATAATAAAATAACAATAAAAACATATATATCAACAATTGATTCCAAAAAATATATAAATGAACAAGCAGAACAGAAACATATTCAAAGATACAGAGAACTTTTTGACAGTTGCCAGAGGGGAAGAGTGTTGGGGGGATGAGTGAAAAAAGTCACACAGTTAAGAAGTACACATCGGTAGTTGGAGAATAGCCATGGGGATGTAAATTATAGCATAGGGGATATAGCCAATGATATTGTAATAACTATGCATGGTGTCATAGGGTTATGAGAGCTTGGGGAATGGTCACTTAGTAAGTTATATAATGTTTAATCATTGTGCTGTACACCTGAAAATAATATAATATCGTATGCCAACTAATATTGAAAAAATAAAAAATTATTTACAGTTAAAAAAATACCCGTAGAGTAAAGCCCTAACATGACCTAAAAGCAAGCTTTGAAAGAAAACAGCTGCTAATCCACAAAATATTTAAAGGCCTCCCAGGACAAAGTCTGATGATCTTTTATAAACAAACTGAATGCAGCAAAACAACAACTCAATAACATGAAGTTCCAAATATTCAACTTCCAATTTAAAATCATGTAGATGCTTCCAAAGATGTAAATCATGAACCATAACCATGAGAGAAATTAGTTGATAAAAATGTGATCAAAAATGATAAAAAGGATGGACACTTCACAATTCCATGAGAACAGTGTTATCTTAATAATAACCAGCCAAAGACATTACAAGCAAATAAAAGGAAATAAAACTATAGGCTTCTAGCCCACATGAACATAAATACAAAGATATCAAAGCCATTAACTAAATATTAGCAAAAAATATTTAGAAATATAAAAAAAATAAAAAGTGAGATTATCCCAGGAATCTAAAGTGGTCTAACATTTGAATATCAGTCATTATAATTCAACATATCAACACAATACAGAAGAAAACATATTCTTGTCTCAATAGATATAGAAAAACATTTGATAAAATTCAATATTTATCTATGATAAAATTTCTCATTAAACTAAGATTAAAAGGGAACTTCCTCAATTCAATAATGCAAAATTATGGAAACCTACAGTTAACTTTTACATAAAGGGGGGAAATGAAAAGCTTTTATTTAAAATTAGAAACAAAGTAAATATATTCACTCTTGTCACTTCTAATCAACATGAAATCTGAGGGGTTGGGGGAGGGAGGTCCTCCAAATGCATTTAATGCAAAGAAAATAAAGTCTTACAGAGATTGGAAAGGAGGATGACAGACTCATATATAAACCCTATAATACCTGCAAAAGAGCTACTCGAATTAATAATTGAATTTGTTGTGGTTGCAGACTGATTTCTTTTGCTTAGTAACAAAGAAATGAAAGCTGAAAAAGTATACCATTTACAAAAATGCCATCAAATATAAAATTCTTAGGAATAAATTTTACAACATATGTACACACCCTGTACATTTTAAGATGAGAGAAATTAAAGAACACCATATCAAAAATTCAAAAACTTAATATTATTAACATGTCAGTTCTACCTAAGTTGATTTATAGACCTATCACAATTCCAGTCCAAACCAATTTTCCTCTTTGATTGAAAAGAAATTGATGATTCCAATGTTTGTATGGAAATAGAACAAACTTACAATAGCTGAAACATTTTATTTAAAGTTGAAGGACTCACCCTACTACAATTAAAGACTTACCATAACATTATAGTAATCAAGACAGTGCACTATTGACCTAAAATTGTAATTTAGATTAGATTTCTGGTCAAGATGGCAGTGTAGGTAGACATGGCTCACCCCTTCACACAACCACATCAAAACTGTCACCTACAGCTGTCTACCGATAGATGTAGGTAGAACAGCTATCACTCAGAACTGTCAGAAATCGAGTTGAAAGGAAGTCCGACAACTACAGAATTAAAGAAACCACATCCATGCAGACTGGTAAGAGGGATGGAGATATGGAATGGGCCAGTCCCACACTGTATAGTGGATACCAATTCAGGAGGGATATCTCAGGAGTGAGGAGTCCCACCCCACACCAGGCCGCCCAGTCCAGGGCTCCAGTACAGGGAAGATAAGTCCCTTCAACTTCTGGCTGCAAAAACCAACAGGGATTGTGTCAGTGGAAGAAAATTCTGGAGCCCCAAGCAGTTTCTATTAAAGAACCCACCCACAGACTCACCTACTTAGACTGACTCTCTCTGAGCATCAGCACTGGGGTAGCTGCTTGAAAACCACCAGTGGCATACAGGGAGAGGCTGAAGTGTCTGGCATCAAGGCGAGCAGAGGGCAGTGTCTCTATTCCAAACCCTCCCCTCACAGAGCCAACAAGCTGGTACCATATCTGAGACTACATCAGTCTGGCTAACAATGTTTGGTCCACCTTGGAGATCCCCACAGACTCCTCCGAACCCAATTTAAGGGCCCACCCAAGTTGCTTTTCCATATGAATGGCTGATGTTGACTCTTGCTGCATAACTGCCTAAATCCTCTCACACAAGCAATAGCTGGCTTCAGTGAGCTCCAGGCCCAGCACTAGCAATAGCCAGCTGAGATTCACAGCTTGGCTTCACCTGGGAATCTTCAGGCCCAGCATAAGTAGCAGCCATCTCATATTGTTTTATAGCTCAGGCAGGGTGGCTCTGAGCAAAACACAGGTGGGGTCTGACCTTGGCCTTCACCATCCAGGAAATCCCAGGGCCAGTGCACCCAGTGGACAGCTACAAACCATGTTGGAGCACTACCACCCTGCCCCTCCACAGCTGATCCTCCACGAAGAGTGGGATTGGTAGTCAGTGGTCACAGCCAGTCCTTGCAGCTGACTGGCCTGGGTAAATCACTCCCATTGACCTGCCAAAAGCAAACAAATCTCAACTACAAGAGGTGGGTATACTCAGCCTACACAAAGGGCACACCTCGAGTACCCAGCTTGGGTAATAGGGGAGGCTATGCCACTGGACCCTACAGGACCCCTGCTACCTTAAGCCATGCTACCAAGACAGGGAGTCATAGCAGCTCTACCTAATACACAGAAACAAACACAGGGAGGCTGTCAAAATGAGGAGACAAAGAAACATGGCCCAAATGGAAGAACAAATAACAACTCCGGAAAAAGAACTAAACAAAATGGGGATAAGTAATCTATCAGATGCAGAGTTCAAAACATTGGCTATAAGGATGCTCAAGGAACTTAGTGAGGATCTAGGAGCATAAAAAAAATCCAGTCAGAATCAGAGGATACACTAATTGGAATAAAGAACAATTCACGGGAAACAACAGTAGAGTGGATGAAGCCGAGAATCAAATCAATGGTCTGGAACATAAAGAAGTAAAAAACAAGCAATCAGAACAACAAAAAGAAAAAAAGAATCCAAAAAACACGAGGATAGTATAAGGAGCCTTTGTGACAAATTCAAGCATTCCAACATTTGCATAATAGGGGTGCTGGAAAGAGAAGAGAAAGAGCAAGAAATTGGAAACCTACTTGAAAAAATAATGAAAGAAAACTTCCCTAATTTGGTGAAGGAAATAGACATGCAAGTCCAGGATGTACAGAGAGTCCCAGACAAGTTGGAACCAAAGAGGACCACACCAAGACACATCATAATTAAAATGCCACAGATTAAAACAAAAGAGAGAATCTTAAAAAGTTGCAAGAGAAAAGCAGTTAGTTATCTACAGGGTAGTACCCATAAGGCTGTCAGCTAATTTCTCAAGAGAAACTTTGCAGGCTAGAAGGGATTGGCAGGAAATATTCAAAGTCATGAAAAGCAGGGACCTACAGCCAAGATTGCTCTATTCAGCAAAGCTATCACTGAGAATCGAAGGGCAGATACAGAGTTTCCCAGACATGAAAAACTAAAGGAGTTCATCATTACCAAATCAGTATTATATGAAATGTTAAAGGGACTCATTTAAGAAAAAGAAGATCAAAGCTATGAACAATAAAATGGCAAAAATACATATCTATCAACAACTGATTCTAAAAAACAAACTAAGCAAACAAGAAGAACAGAGACAGAATCTTGGATAAGGAGAGCATTTTGTGGTTGCCAGATTGGAGGGGGATTTGGGAGAATGGGCAGGAATGAGAGGGGATTAAGAAGTAGAAATAGGTAGTTACAGAATAGCCATGGGGATGTAAAGTACAGTATAGGAAATGGAGTAGCTAAAGAACTTATACTCTTGACCCATGGACATGAACAATGGTAGGAGGATTGCCTGAGGGAGTGGGGGTTGCTGGGTGGAGGAGGACAAAGGGGGGAAAAATCAAGACAACTGTAACAGCATAATCAATAGAATATAATTAAAACAACACAATTTAATCAATGGAATAAAATAGATATTAAACAGGAAATGTATGCTTTCCTCCTATATGCATGTGTATATATTATCAACTTCTTTTTGACAAGGACGCCATAGTAATTTCATGAGAAAAGTAGTCTTCTCAACACATAGCTCTGAAACAATCAGATACATGTGTGTAAAAATGAAGCTCAACACTTACTTTATGTCTCATGCAAAAACAACTTGAAATCCAGGTCTATAACATCTGCCTGCTTTAGAGCCAGTAAAGATTTTCTAATTAGGATGTAAAAGCCCAACTAAAGGATAAATGAAAAGTTGAACTTTATCAAAACTACGAATTCTGTTCTTCAAATGAGCATAGTATACTGATGATGCTAGACAAAGAAATAGAAGAAAACATTTACATTAAATAGGCCTCTGACAAATGGCTTGAATATAGGACATGTGAGGAACTCAAAAAACATAAAACTAAGAAGTTAATACACTGAAAAATAGAAAAAATATTTGAAAAGGCAACTCAGAAAAGAAGATAACATGATTTTCCAATAAACACATTAAGAGATACTCGATATTATTTAGTCATCAGGAAAATGCAAATTTAAAACCACGATGAGACTACATATCTGCTACACGTCCACAGGAATGGCTGAAATTATCAGACTGGTGGTGAGAATACGGAGGAACCTGAATCTCATACACTGCTAGTGGGAATGTAAAATCACACAACTGTTTGGAAAACAATTTAGCAGATTCTTCTTGAAAAAAGTTTAAAAATTTAAATGCATACTTCTCATATGACATAGTATCTCCACTTCCATGTATTTACCTAAGAGATACAAAAACATATGTTCTGCCCTAACCTGTGTGGCTCAGTTGTTTGGGCATCGTCCTGCAAAATGAAAGGTCACCAGTTTGATTCCTAGTCAGGGCACATGCCTGGGTTTTTGGTTTCTTCCCCGGTCCGAGCACATAGGAGAGCCAACCTATTGATGTTTTTCAATAGGTTGAATGGCCTGGGTAAATCACTCCCATTGATTTCCCTCTCTTCCCCTCTTTCTAAAAATAAATAAATGAAACCTTTTTAAATGTGTATGTCCTGGCTATACAAATATCTATAACAAAAACGGTCATATTAACTCTAGTCGAAAGCTATAAGCAATAAACAAATTATAGTATAGTCATAGACTGGAATACCACTCAGCAGTGAAATAGAACGAACTACTAATGTACCCTACAAAATAGACAAATCTCAAAATATTATGCATTAGGCTACAAACAAGAAGCCAGGCACAGTGGAATGCATACTTTATTCCTCTATTTACAGAGTAAAGACATCAGACCAGTGACTGTCCTGAGCCAGAGATGAAATGGAAGTGCCAGGAGAGAAGCATAAGGGAATTTTTTGAGATGATGGAAATTCCTGTAGTTTGATTATGCTGCTGGTCACATGGGTGTACATATTTGCTAACACTCAAGCCAAACACTGAATGTGGGTATATTTTATATGCACACCATACCTTAATAAAATTGACTTTACAAAATATTTTATAAGCATCTTTTTAAAAGGAGGGATTATATTACTAACTTTCTTTTATGGGCTGAATTGTGCTTCACCCCCCCTCCCATTCATATGTTGAAGTCCTAACTCCCAATACTAACTCCTCCTAATGTAAGTGAATTTAAAGATAGGGCTTTTTAAGTGATAATTAAGATTAGATGAGGTCACCAGGGTAGGCCCTAATCCAATATAACTAGCTTCTAAGAACAGGAAGTTTGGACAAAGAGAGAGAAAGAGGGAGAGAGACAGAGACCACAGGAAGATATGGGGAGGAGATAGCCATCTACAAGACAAAGAGCGACACCTCCAAATCAAACAAACTTTGATTCCTTATGCTTGAATGTCTTGCCTTCAGAATTGTGGCAAATAAATTGTTGATGTTTAAACTACTCAATCTGTGGTACTTTGTTACAGTAGCCCTAGTAAACTAATACATTTTCCTACAAGGTTATTGAGATAATGAAATGAGATTATAATGTATTGGGAACACAAGAAATTAACTTTTTTCTGCTTTGTATTTCTCAGTGAGAATCAGCATTAGAACTACTTGAATTTATATTCAAGACTAATGGGCAAGCCTAAGGTCCTTTTCCAACAACTGGGAGAATTTCTAAAGCTTTCTATTCTGCCACTAGATTACAATCTTTTATATTTTTAAGCATCAAAATTCTAGTGTCACCTGTTAATATAAATGAACTTTTAGCAAAGTTAACATTTGCCTGATAAGCTGTTAAAATATAGAAATGTTTTAGTGCCATTGATAAATAGCTGCTATTCTGAGCTCACTTACTCCCTAGGTGCCCCTCCCACACCCCAGCCCTCCTGGTCCCTCCCCTGGGACCTCACATCTGTCTAAGATCCAGCACCTTCATGCTTGGCAAAAGTGAGCCCATCTGGTTTTTCTTTTTCTCTTTCTTTGACTTTATTTTTCTTTTTTATTTAATTAAATATCTGGGATTAACAGTGGTTCATAAGATTATATAAGTTTCAAGTATGCAATTCTGTAATTCTCAGTTGTCTATTGCATTGTGCGCTCACCACCCAAAGTCTAGTCTCCTTCTGTCATGTATTTGACCCTTTACCCTCTTCATCCTCACTCAACTCCCCTTCCCCTCTGGTGACCATCACACTCTTGTCCATGTTTGTTTTGTTTGTTGTGTTCTGGTTTTTTATTCCACATATGAGTGAAATCATATCATTCTTGTTCTTTGAGGCCATCTGTCCTTATAAGTCAATGCCTTGTGCCACACCTACAGCTAGATATCTTAACTGTCACTACTGTTTAGGGCTGTGTTTTGATAATGGGGATGAAACCCATAGGAAGTTTAATGAGATAATTTTTTTTAAATGTGGATTTGCTTGATTCTGTAAACATATTTATTTTGTTGACCAAATGTGAGCCTGGATCACCTCAACTTAAGTACACATAAACCAATGTTTGCAATGTTTTAAGTTATAAAATCTTACCTGCGTACTCAAATTTAGGGCCAGGTCTTGACTGGCCTTCTCTAGTATCACAAGTTTATGATTCCTATGTACTTTCTTGCTCACAAATACAAACTAAGCCTGTGTGTGTGTGCATTCTGATAAAGGATACAGCTTCTTTGTGGTGCGGTGGTGCTGGCAATATATTAGCAGGTTTCTCTTGCTTGTGTTGTAGTATTCTATATAGTAAGGCTATGTGAATTTAAATTACAAATGTTGGCACACCAAAGGGGTTTACATTGACAAAATAAAGGATAAAAAACCATGTAATCTTATCAATAGATGCAAAAAAGGCATTTGATAAGATATAACATCCATTTATGATCAAAACACTCAATAAAATAGTTATAGAAGGAAAGTACCTCAACATAATAAAGACCATATATGACAAACCCTCAATTAATATCATACCTAAGGGTGAAAAACTGAAAGCTATTTCTCTAAGATCATGGACAAAACAAGGATGTTCACTGTCCCCACTCTTATTCAACATATTGCTGGAACTCCTAGCCAGAGCAATCAAAGAAGAGAAGGAAATAAAGGCATCCAAATTGGGAATGGAGAAGTAAAATTGTCTCTTTTTGCAGATGACATAATTCATTATATTGAAAATCCTAAAGACTCCACCAAAAAACTATTAGAAATAATAAACAAATACAGTAAATTTGCAGGATACAAAATCAATGTACAAAAATTCACTGCTTTCCATATACCAACAATGAAACTTCAGGAAAAAAACAGAAAAAAAATTCCTTTTGCATTGCAACAACAACAAAAATACCTAGGGATACATTTAACAAAGGATGTGAAATACCTCCTTTTCATGGAGAACTACAAAGCATTATTAAAAGAGATTGAAGAAAATACAATGAAATGGAAAAATATTCCATTTTCATAGATTGGAAGAACACTAAGTTAAAATGTTTATAGTACTTAAAACAATATACAGATTTAATGCAATCCTCATCAAAATACCATTACATTTTTAGAAGGAACAGAACAAAAAAATCATCAAGTTGTATAGAATCACAAAAGATCCCAAATACCCAAAGCAATCTTGAGATAAAAACACAAAGCTGGAGGTACCACACTATCGGATTTCAAATTATACTACAGAGCTATGATAATCAGAACGGCATGATTGGCAGAAAAACAGACACACAGACCAATAGAACAGAATTGAGAGCCCAGAAATAAAACGACATGTATATAAGCAAACAATTTTTGACAAAGGAGCCAAAAACATACAATGGAGAAAAGAAACACTCTTCAATAAATGCTGCAAGAAAAGTTGAAACACCACATGCAAGAGAATGAAACTAGACTGCAATGTGTCCCCATAGACAAAAATTCACTCAAAATGGATCAAAGGCCTAAATATAAGGTCTGAAATAATCAATTACATAGAAGAAAACATAGATACTGAACTTATGGACCTTGGTCTTAGAGAACATTTTATGAATTTGACCCTAAAGGCAAGGGAGGAAGAAGCACAAATAAATGAATGGTAATATATCAAACTCAAAACCTTCTTCAAAGCAAAGGAAACTGCAACCAAAACAAAAAGGCAACCAGCTGAATGGGAAGAGATATTGCAATCAACAGTTTCAACAAGGGATTAATATATAAAACATGTAAAGAACTCGTACAACTCAACACCAAACAAACAATCCAACTAAAAACTGGGCAGAAGACCTGAACAGACACTTCTCTCAAGACATACAAATGACACCAAATATATGAAAAGATGCTCAATTTCACTAGCTATTAGGGAACTGCAAATCAAAACTACAATGAGATACCACCTCATAGCTGTTAGAATGGCTATTATCAACAAGACAAGTAATAACAGTGTTGGACAGGTTGTAGAGAAAGGGAACTCTCACTCACTGCAGGTGGGAATGTAAACTGGTACAGCCACCATGGAAAGCAGTATCAGGTTCCTCAAAAAATTCAGAAGAGATATACCATACGACCCAACAATCTCTCTTCTGGGTCTCTATGCAAAAAATATGAAAACATTTATCTGAAAAAAATATATGCACCCCTATATTCATTGCAGCATTATTCACAGTGACCAAGATGTGGACACAACCAAAGTATCCTTTGATAAATGACTGGATAAGGAAGATGTGGTGCATATATACTATGGAACACTACTCAGCCATAAGAAAAGATGAAATACTGTCATGTACGACAACATGGGTAAACCTGAGAATATTATGCTAAGTAAAATAAGTCAGTCAGGAAAAGCTAAGAACCAGATGATTCCACTCATACATGGGATATAAAACTGAAATTCATAAACACAGATAACAGTATGGTTGGTTACCAGAGGAAAGGGGGTGGGAAGATAGTAAAGGATAAAGGAGGCCAAGCATTGGTGACAGAAGATGATTTGACTTTGGGTGGTGGGTACACAATGCAATATTACAATATACAGATCATCTATCATAGAAATATACACGTTAAGCATATATGATCTTATTAATGTCACCCAATAAATTTAATTTAAAAAATAGAATTAAAAACATTAAACTAAAGCAAATAAAAGCATTGAAAACAAATACTGTCAGCCACTACATTGCTGTTTCCATTGCTATGTCATGTAATTACCTCGAAGAGCTTAGACGGTTTGATAGAAAGGAGAAGGCACAGACGAAGTTTCCTCAGGCTACACAGGAAAGCCCACGGATCTGCTGAGTGCACTACCACTATTTGTCATGTGTGTGCTGCCAGAGGCAGGTTTTAATTAATGCCTCTGTTATCTGGGAATTACATTCAGAAAAGGTTTGAACTGCACTTTGGCATTCTAGAAATACGAGCTCTATCTCAGCTCCATCTCATTATTGTGTTAAGGCCCCCTCCCTAGGATTGGCATACGTTTTTATTTCAAAAGAAGAACAGTGACTAAAGTTCTGATAGCTGAGCTTCTCAGTTGGTGGCAGTTCAGAGTGTGAAGTATAAAACTGAAGTCAAAGTGTCTGGAGAGAGAAGTGTGGGAAGCTTTCAAAGTTGAAGTTTTAAGAAGTATGCATGGGAAGGGAAGAGAAATTGAAATGATCTATTAATACCAAATGCTAATAGTTATTATCTTTGTCATCAATAATATAGCTTTATTACTTCCTACCAGTCCAAGGTATTATTTTAAGCACAGGATTTAAGAAAATACATCATAAGTGATAATTACTTCCCTGTAAGAGCTTATTGTCTAGTATAGGAGATATGACAGCTTAAAGGGGAGGGCTTTTCAGACCTACTACTAAAATGGGCAGACGAGCTGAAGTGATTAAATGGAACACTATCAGTTATGTGACTTGCTTGTTCTCTCAGCTGCATGCAGTGTGTACAATGCACAGGAGTGAAATAAATGAGGAGTTCTGAGTTAGATATGAGCCAGGTCTAGGTTCCATCAGTTATCCTCTTAATTCCAAAATGGCAATATTAAGGTTTTGAGAAGATTAGTACAATGCCTAGCAAATAAACCAACCATGAAAAACAATAACTTCAAAACAAAAAAAGAAAGCTAATAAATACAAGTAATTTGGTATACAAAGTTGAACATAAACAGAAGCCACATACTAGAAAAGCTCCCTCTCTTTTCCATAGGCATTGAAGAAACTCAATATATTTCAGCCAAGTACTGTCTTATGGAGGCAAGAAACAGTCTAAGGAAGATGCAACAGATCTTTTCTACTTTGCTTTGTTAATTATTTTTTAATGCAGGAAGAAAGGAAAAACACAGTGAAGAATGTTCCTGAAAGAACATATGTGCTGTTGATGCTTAGAATAGCATGCTTCAAATGGCACGGTTGAGTGACATGGGATTATGTTTCCTGCTCTTACCCTATTTTAAGAAATTGTTTTGGCCAAAGATCAAGAAAGACTCCCTTGTTTTTGCTGAGCCAAATTAATTAATAAGGTATTTTACTAAAGCAATAAAAAGTTCACGCCCTTAAAATACAAACATTAGTCTAAAGACTTCCGGGAAAAAAATCCTTTTATTTGCTACTCAACTGAATTAATAATCGATGATTATATATACTGGATTCTCAGACCTCAGTCACCTGAGTATCGTCTTTGTTTCAAAGGCCTGGGATTTTCTGTACTCACCAACTCTGCTTCTATCTTTAAAAAGGTGGATTTTAAAAATTTGATTCATCTAGGGCCAAGATCTACAGATAACTGAATCTCTTCTGTGAGGCAACCTGTCCGGTTCTTTTATCCCAAGGTGATGGACAACAGTAATAGCCCATTACAATCTGCATTTTTTTATTATGGGCATCAGGAGGCAAGTCTCCATTACTCTCTAAAAAACATTACAAAGTTTTATGTAAGCAAAAATTCTCAGGGAAATACAAGCTATAATGATGTAAGTGTATATAATACTATCATTTTCATCTTATACATAAATTCCTGTTGGAATAGAATATTATAAAGCTTTCTCTATCATACTTAAGTTATGGTGTTTTAAGTCCACAAGAAGGAAGCCTCAGTAGAATTGTCAAAAAAAAAAACCCAGTAGAATTGAGGTTGTGTTTTAAGGAAAGACAACCTCACTGCTAGATTCTGCTGTGAATATACTTTACATAATCATGATAATATAAGGTGTTTATAAGTTCTCAATTTTGGAATCACTCAGCAGACAGAATTTAAGGTTGAACTGGAACTTTGAAGATACAGAGGTGGGGGTCACAAGATGGCAGCAGAGTAGGAGGATATGTCACATACCTCCTACCAGAAGAAAACTGGAAATAAAATGAAAGAGAGGAGCAACCACACAAAATAAATAACTGAAGATAACCTGAAAAGGAGACTTTTAACCAAGGACTGCCATAAACCAACTAGAGACGGTAGGAAGGCCAGGGACGTGAAAGGGGGCAGCCCTGTTCCCGAGGGCATGGCTACAGGTGCTGCCTCTGGGGCGAGCAAAGTGGGGACCGCACACCAGGCTCCCCAGCACAGAGCAGTGCCAATGCCTGGATCAGCCACCCGTGTAGATTCCAGCTGTGACAAGGCACGGGGGTTTTGGCTGCTGGGAGAAATGGAACCCCCTGGAGAAAGGGACACCTTTTTTTTTTTTTTTTCTTAAAGGAGCCAAAGCACATGTTTTGGGTTCACACTCAATTTGGGTTCAACCAAAGGGAAGGAAGTACAGACTGGAGTCGTGCGAGGAAAGTCTGGAGCGGGAGGCATAGAGGAGAGAGGTGAGGGAGCAGCTGTGGGGATTGCTGTGCAGTGATATACCTCTATACTGCAGGAGCCATCATTCCTGAGAAGAGCAGGCCACTCCCAGGGGAAAAGTAATTACCCCACCCTGTGGGATACTGCTAACCCCACCCTGCATCTCTTGTTTTGTTTTGTTATTTTTGTTCTGTTTTGTTTTCCTTTTCTTCTTTCTTTTCTGCCCCCCCCTCCGCCACCCCTCATCTTAACCTCTGCTGAGGATACAGCAACATACCCAGACTCAGGGGTGTTAGAAACTGGCTTTAGGGCACAGCGATTCCATACACTTTCCCAGGGAACCAGACTGGCTCTTCCCCCATGAGAGAGCTAGAGAAAACCCCTCCTGGTTTCCAGCAGACCCAAAGTCTAGGCTCTGGAGGCCCCACCCCCTACAGGCTCTGCCTTGCTGAGTTCAGGGAAACAAACCCCAACAGATTCAGACAAGCGGCTTGGAGGGTGGGAGGGGAACACAACCACCATCTTCCCTGAAGTCAGAAAGGCACAGGCACTTCCCACAGGAGATTCAGGAGCCCCATCCCCCAGATTCTGCCAGAAGCCCCATCAGAAACAGTAGGGTCAGAGACTAGTCTAAGACTGACCACAGGCTTGCAGGCAAAGGCAGGCAGAGGCAGATCCTGCAATGGCTTAGAATGTTTTCTGACCCACCCCTGGACCCAGTGCTGATAAAAGACAGCTTTGGAACAAAGCTTGGCCCATCTCACGTGCAGCCAAGCCAGGAGGAAACAGCCAAAACCTGTGGATTGCCTGTAGTTTTGAACAGGCTGGTGAGGGCTAAATAAGGACAGTACCTGACATTGGCCCACACCAGCCTCAGACAAGGTCAGAGCCGTATCCAAAGGGAAAGCCCAGCAGGTAAGAACTAAACTCTGTTGAGACAAATTCTATTTTGTTCTTTTTCATTATTTTTTCTTTTTCATAACCTTTGTATTATGTTTTAAATTTTTTAAATTTTTCTTCTATTTTTGTTGATATATTTTTCTTATGATCTCTTATTTTGCTTACTCCATTTCTCCTTCTTCCCTTTTCATATTTTTGTTATTCTTTGTCTTTCTTTGTCCCTTTCCCCCTATTTACCTCTTTCTATTCATTACTCATATTAGTTCTCTTTCTTTTCTCCTGTCATAATCACTTTTCTTTCTGTTGGTCTTTGCTTATTTATTTTCCCCCTTTCTCTAATATTCCATTTCCCTTTCCACTTTTATCATTGTTTATTCTTTTTGTCACTGATTTTGCTGTTGTTGGGGTTGCTTGTTTTGGTTTTTGTGTTTTGTGTGTGTTTTTGCTATTTTGCTTTATTCTGTCAGCATCTATACAATAGTGTACTAGACCTGGTAGGGGGTTGAGCTTCTCAGTGAGCCAGCCAGAGGGGAGATCCCACCAAAGAATGGGCCAACAGCTATCAGGACCCAAATATAACAGGAGAGTCTACATAACTCACACAAAGGACATTCCTATAGCACCCAGATCAGGAGATCAAGGAGGCTGTATCACTGGGTCCCACAAGATTTCTACCACATAAGTCCATCCCACCAAGGCAGGGAGTCAAAGCACATTGTCAAGTACACAGAAACAAACAAAAAGAGATAGCTAAAATGGAGAGACAAAGAAACAACCTCCAAACAAAAGCAAAGAAAGAATCCCTAGAAATGGAGCTAAATGGAATTGAGGCAAGAAAATTATCAGACATAGTGCTCAACGTAATTGTTATAAGGGTGCTCAAGGAACTTAGTGAGCTACAAGGAACTACAGGATGCTCAAGGAACTACATCAGCATAAAAAAGGACATAAACTATGAATAAGAACCAGTTGGAAATGAAGAATGCAATATCTGATATGAAGAATACTCTTGAATGAATTAAAATCAGGCTAGATAAAGAAGAGGATGAAATCAGCGATTTTGAAGACAAGGTAGGAAAAAACACCCAGTCAGAGCATAAAAAGAAAATAAAAAAAAATAATTTAAAAAGAATGAAGGGGGCTTACGGAATGTTAGAGACAACATGAAATGTAACATATTCACACCATAAGGATACCAGAAGGAGAAGGGAGTAAGGTATAGAAAACCCGTTTGAAGAAATAATGACAGAAAACTTTCCTAACTTGGTAAAGAAAAAAGTCACACAAGTTCAGGAAGCATGGAGTGTCTAATCAACATAAACCCAAAGAGACCCGCACCAAGATACATCACAATTAAAATGCCAAAGTTTAAAGACAAAGAGAGAATCTTAAAGACTGTAAGACAAAAACAGTTACCTACAAGGGAGCTCCAATAAGACTGCCAGCTGACTTCTCAACAGAAAAACTACAGGCCAGAAGGGATTGTAATGAAGTATTCTAAGTAATGAAAAGCAAGGACCTACAACCAAGACTACTTTATGCAGCAAGGCTATCGTTTAAAATGGAATGTGAAATAGTGAGCTTCCCAGATCAAAAAAAAAAAAAGGCCAAAGGAGTACACTTCCCCCAAACCAGCATTGCAAGAGATGCCAAAGGGACTGCTTTAAGAAGAAGGAGAAGTAAGGAGAAAGAGGAACACATATTCGAAGGGAAAAATGGCCATGAATAAGTGCTTATTAATAATAACCTTAAATGTAAATGGATTAAATGCTCCAATCAAAAGACATAGGGTAGCTGAATGGGTAAGAAAACATGGCCCCTATATTTGCTGTCTACATGAGACCCACCTCAGAACAAAAGATTTACAGAGGCTAAAAGTGAAGAGATGGAAAAAATATCCCATGCAAATGGAGACAAAAAAGCTGTGGTAGCAATACTTGTATCTGACAAAATAGACTTCAAAACAAAGGTCATAGCAAGATACAAAGAAGGTCACTACATAATACTAAAAGGATCGATCCAACAGGAGGATATAACCCTTGTAGATATATATACATCCAGCATAGGAGCACCTAAATATATTTTTAAAATCTTGGAGAAATTAAGGAAGAGATCAATAGCAATACTGTCATTGTAGACAATTATAACAACCTACTGTCAACAGTAGGTTGATCTACCTGACAAAAAAATCATCAAGGAAACAGCTACCTTAAATGAGACACGAGATCAAATGAATTTGATTGACATTTACAGACATTTCATCCCGAGGCCACTGAATACACATCCTCCTCAAGTACACATGGATCATTTTCAAAGACAGACCACATGGTAGGACACAAAATAAGTCTTAACGAATACAAACAAGTCATAGCAAAATCACAGCAAAAATTTTCTTGGATCACAATAGCTTGAAACTAGAAATCAACCTCAATAAAAAAAACTCAAAAATATTCAAATACATGGAGTACTTGAATATTAAATACTGAATAACATGTTATTAAATAATGAATGGGTCAACAATAAGATTAAGGAAGAAATCAGAAAGTACCTGGAAGCAAACAAAAATGAGGACACAACAATCCAAAACCTATAGGACACAGTGAAAGCAGTCTTGAGACCTAAGTTTGTAGTTTTACACACCTACTTAAAGAAGGTAGAAAAATCTCAAATAAACAACCTAACCCTATGTGTAAGAGAACTGCATGAAACAACAAACAAAGAAACTAAGAAACTAAGAAAAGCAATAAACAAATCCGAGAGTGAGTAGAAAAAAGGAAATAATCAAGATCAGAGTGGAAATAAAATGACATAGAAACTAAAAATACAATTCAAAAAAAAACAATGAATCCAGGAGCTGGTTCTTCAAAAAGATATAAACAAAATTGATGAACTTTTAACCAGATTCATCAAGAAAAAAAGAGAGAGGACCCAAACAATAAAAATCAGAAATGAGAAGAGCAGAAGAAACAACTGATACCACAGAAATGTAAAGGATTATAAAAAAATCAAGGGGGAGGGAGGTGGGACTGGCTGGGTTGGGGTGGAGGGAAGGGGAGAAAATGCAGACAATTGTAACTGAATACAAATAAATAAATAAATTTTAAAAAATAAATAAAATAAAAATTATAAAAAAAGAAAATACTATAAAAACTATACGCCAGGAGAGCAGAAAATCTGGGTAAATGCTTGTTTCTAGAAACATACAGTCTCCTGAAGCCAAATCAGGAAGAAACAGAAAACTGGAATAGACTGATGACAGCTAATGAAATTGAAACAGTAATCAAAAAACTCCCAGCAAACAAGAGCCTTGGACCAGCTGGCTTCACAGGCAAATTTTACTAATCATTGAAAGACAAACTAACACCTGTCCTTCTCAAACTATTCCAAAAAAGTGATGAACAGAGAAGCCTTCCAAACTCTTTTTAGGAGGCCAGTAATATCCTAATTCCAAAACCAGGGAAAGACACAACAAAGAAAGAAAATTACAGGCCAATATCCTTGATGAACATAGATGCTAAAATCCTCAATAAAATATTAGCAAATGAATCCAGCAATACAGCAAAATATATACCACGATCAACTGGGATTTATTTTAGGAATGCAAAATTGCTATAATATTTGCAAATCAGTAAATGATACATCACATAAATGAAATGAAAGACAAAAATCACATGATCATAAGAATAGATGCAGCAAAACCATTTGATCAATCCAGCACCTATTTATGATAAAAGCACTCAGCAAAGTGGGAAGAGAGGGAATGTACCTCAGCATAATAAAGGCCATATACAATACCTATTGCCAACCTTATACTCAAAGGGCAAAAACTAAAAGCTTTTCCCTTGATATCAGAAAAAAGACAGGGGTGTCCACATTCACCACTCTTATTCAACATACTACTGGAAGTACCAGCCACAGTGGTCAGACAAGAAGAAGAAATAAAAGGCATCCAAAGTGGAGAGGAGGGAATGAAACTGTCATTATTTGCAGATGACATGATATTGTACACAGAAAATCCTATAGGCTCCACCAAAAACTATTTGACCTAATAAATGAATTTGGCAAAGTAGCAGGATACAAAGTCAATATTCAGAAGTCAATGGCATTTTTATACACCAATAATGAAATATCAGAAAGAAAAACTAAGAAAACAATGCCATTTACTCTTGCAACCAAAAATAATAGTAAAGTACCTAGGAATAAGTTTAACCAAGGAGGTAAAAATACCTGTACTCAGAAAAGTATAGGACACTAAAGAAAGGAATTGAGGAAGATACAAATAAGTGGAAGCATAAACCATATTTATAGATTGGAAGAATTAACATCATTAAAATGTCCACACTACCCAAAGCAATCTATAGATTCAACACAATTCCTATTAAAATACCAATGGCGTATTTCACAGATCTAGAACAAATATTCCAAAAATTTATGTGAAACCAAAAAAAAGACCCCAAATAGCCTCAGCAATCTTGAGAAAGAAGAACAAAGTTGGGTATAACAATACCTGATATCAAACTATTCTATAAGGCCACTGTAATCAAAACAATCTGGTACTGGCATAAGAACAGACACATAGATCAATGGAAGAGAATAGAGAGCCCAGAAATAAATGCATGTCTTTATGGTCAATTAAAATTTGAAAAAGGAGGCAAGAGCACACAATGGAGTAAAGACAGCCTCTTCAACAAATGGTGTTGGGAGAACTGGACTGGTACATGCAAAATATGAAACTAGACCACCAGCTTACACCATACACCAGAATAAACTCAAAATGGATAAAAGACTTAAAAATAAGTTGTGATACCATAAAAATCCTAGAAGGAAACATAGGCAGTAAAATTTCAGGTATCTTATGTAAAATTATTTTTGCTGATATATCTCTCACCCCTAAAGGAAAAAATAAACAAAGGGGACTGCAATTAAATAGCTTCTGCACAGCTAAAGAAATGATCATCAAAATGAAAAAGAAACTGACTATGTAGGAGAACATATTGGCCAATGGTACATTACACAAGGGTTAATTTTTTAAAATATTTTTATTGTTGTTCAAGTACAGTTGTCTCCATTTTCCCACCACCACTTGCCCCCACCCCACCTTCAATCCTATCCCCCTTTGTCCCTTCACACTGGTCAGAATGGCCATCATAAACAAATCAACAATAAGTGCTGGCCAGGGTGTGGAGAAAAGGGAACCCTAGTGCAGTGTGGGTGGGAATGCAGACTGGTGCAGCCACTGTGGAAAACAGTATGGAATTTCCTCAATAAACTAAAAATGGAACTGCCTTTTGACCTGGCAATTCCACTGCTGGGATTATACTCTAAGAATCCTGAAACACCAATTCAGACAAGGGTTTAATTACCAAAATATATAAAAGTTATACAACTGAACACCAGGAAGACAAACAATCCAATTAAAAAATGGGCAAAGGACTTGAATAGACCCTTCTTTAAGGAGGACATACAGAAAGCCCATAGACATATGAAAAAATGGTCAACAATGCTGGTCATCAGAGAGATGCAAATTAAAACCACAATGATGTATTTTTTCACACCTGCCAAAATGGCTATCATTAACAAATCAACAAATAACAAGTGCTGGTGAGGATGTAGAGAAAAGGGAGCCCTAGTACACTGTTGGTGGGAATGCAGACTGGTGCAGCCACTCTGAAAACAATGTGGAATTTCCTCAAAAAGTTAAAAAATGGATATGCCTTTTGACCCAGTGATTCCACTTCAGTTAAAATACCCTAAGAATCCTGAAACACCACTTCAAAAGAATATATGTGCTCCTATGTTCATAACAGCTCAATTTACAACAGCCAAGGTTTGGAAACAGTTTAAGTGCCCATCAGTAGATGAGTGGATAAAAAAGCTGTAACACATTTATACAGTGGAATACTATGACTGCTTTATTACCAAAAAGTGTCATTGTGTCAACAAGAAGTCATTCAGTCACCCAAGACTTAAAAGCAAATTCTCTTACCAACACCTTAACTACATGAGAATAAAAAATTAGTGGGTACATATTTGGAGACACTTATCATCAAGATATCTTAGACTAATAAAATTATTAAAGCTCACATATCCACTGACCCGTAAGCAAATTATATCACCTAGACTAACAGTCCTATGACATGGCCTAAGGCCACGCTATTCAGTGGAATAGCATGTGAGCCAAATATGTAATTTAAACTTTCTGTAGCCACATCAAAAACTGGAAGAAACAAATGAAATTAATCATTCCATTGTGCATATAAAAAACAAAAATTTCTTAAACTGAAAAAAATGCTTTCTTTTTTTTCAAACTAAGTCTTGAAAATCACGTATACCATAAATTTTACAATTATACCCCATTTCAGTTCAGAGTTGCCACATTCAGATGTTCAACAGCCATGGTGTTTAATGCCTACCTCATTAGCACAGGTCCAAGGAGCCTAGGGACCCCAACCCTCGGATTTAGAAACTCCATTCCCCGAAGAAAAGGGGAAGCAGGAATTCAAGGTAATGCTTTAAAATGTCAAATAGTTCAGAACCAGTCCTTAGTAATGAAATCAAAGTTCGTCTAACTATCCAATTAATTCTTCAAAATGAATTGTCATTTATATAATTTTTATAAAGAAAACATATCTTCAATTACAAATTAGTTGCCCTACCAGATATTCCCACTCTCCAGTTTTTTTCTCAAAAAAGATTACAACTAGGTTTAAAAATCTCATATCCTTCACATGGACCCAGCAGATATTTCTGCTTGGCATCAACAGTGAGATAATTATTAAGAATATTGTAAAATATAAGGTAAGAGTATTTTCAATTTTACCAACCATTCATTGTGTTGCATATTTATAAAGAAGGAACCACCTGTGTACCAAATGGGATCATCATTCTCTACTTCATACCTTATTAATGCTTCCTTGAGGCTATTTTCTAATAAAACTGCTGATATCACAGTGAGTGAAAAGAAACTTATGACAGAAAAAAAGTTGATTTGTAATGATATGAAAATCAAGCCTATGTCCTAAAGTCCCCAATCTACGATAAAATTTTAAATAGTTACTAGGGGACTGGATGCATCTGCTAGAGCATTAATTCTTTGCTAAGTGAATAACAGTTGTACTATCATAATGAGGAAGTGAATTAAAGAAAGCCGAACATAATAACTGAACACTATCCATAACATAATATATACATATTCACAAAACTCCCCGCCAACTACATTAAAATTGAAATCAGCATATATGCAAATATAATTAAATTAAAAATATTAAGCAATCTCATCAAACATAAATTTATTTAGTGCTTTGACATATATTCACATATAAATTTATTTTAATAGGCTCATCAAAACATGGTTCTGTTAAATCATCTTTACTATTGTAAAATAATTGGCATGTGACCTTGAAAAATATTTAAATCAAAACTGCCTCTTCTAAATTAAATGCCACAGAATTTTCCAGTTACAAACCCTTTTCTTGGACAATCTGCAATAAATTCTATGCAGGTGAAATACTCTCCATTCAGATGACAATATTGGTCAGGCGTTTAGTTATTTATTCATTCATTCATTTACTCACTTTTTTATGTATTCTGCATTCAAATATCTGCATTGAATCTGTGACTCTTTTGTCAAGGCTATATACAATTAGCTAACAAAAAGTCATTTTAAATTTTATCATCTATATCTCTTTTATTCTACTTTCAGTACTCTACACTTGAGGGGGATTTCCTGACTATAGCAACATACTCTGAAATCTCTTCTTTCTGCCTCATCCATTTTATTCATATACTACACCTACCTCTCTCAAAGGTTCTAGGAGTAATTTCCCTTCAAGCCCTCTCTCAAGACTTCTCTTTCTTCCTGGTTTCTTATCTTAATTCTTTATTACAAAATCCCAAGGAAACCTGCAGGGTAACAAATGCGGAAACCTTCAGGGATGCCAAGGGGAGGGAAATAAATGAAATGACAAAATCTTTAACCTGTTTTTTTAAAACAAAGAGGAAAGGGATATTCATAATTTAATTACATTTTAGTCCCATTACATATTAATTCAGTAAACACTTATCAACTAAAAATAAGTGTGAGAAAAGCAAAAATGAGACAGAAATCCATGCTATGAAGGTGTTCCAATCTAGCATGTGTGTCTGTGTGTGTAGGGGGTTGTTATCAATATAGTTCTGTTTAAATTTTATGAGTGCCTGAACTAAGACAATTACCATAGAGATAGAAGAATAGGAAAGTTGACAGAATTCTGCAATGTAAGACATGAAAGGTGAGCAAAGGGAATGCATCTTAGATCACTCGCAGATGGATGCCCCCCTTACATAACCAATTAAATAGTGGTATTGATATAAGAAACATAGGAGTGAGAGTGAATCTGGTAAGTCCAATTTTGAAGAAGTAGAGTTTGCAATATCTATTTATACATACATATGTTCTTCCATGTGGAGATGTGGTGAGAATTAGAAGCCTGGACCTCAGAGGAGGTACCCCAATTGGAAGCATGGTTTGAGACATCATAGCATATGTATGGTGGTTAAAGAGAGTGAATACGCTGTGACAGGGAGAGTGTACACAGTGAGAATGAAACAAAGGAAAAGCGCCAATGCTTAAAAGATGGGCAGAAGGAAAATTAAGATTGAACAGTATCAGGGCTGGTGATAAACCAAGAGAGAGAAATGTTGCAGGAGCAGATGGAAGTGAGCATCCATAGAAAGCACAACTCCTGAAGGTCAAACACGAGTCTCATTTCAGCCAATCAATCAGATTCATTCGGCAATAGCTCTGCTCCAGGTTCTCAGCGGGTAAGTACCAAAAGCCAATTCTGAGTGTTTGTGAATGACTCTTAAGCAACTGATAATTCAGAGAAATAACATACAAGTACCTTAACTAAGCATTCTCCTAGATTCTCTAAACTTAATACCTGCATTAAGAAAGGCCTTTATGAAACAATGTTCCTGAATCCAACTCATTTTTTCCTGCAGAAATGCCTTCCCCAAGTGATGCTTTAAAGTCATTCCCTCAAGTTTTATAGATAATAGATACGTAAAACTCCATTTTGAACAACATAGGTGAGTCCTTTGCAAAATCCTAACAGAAAACATTGCAGGATATGTTGTTTCTCCATAGCCCTTTAATATAAAGACTGACATATGTATTTATTTTTATTGTTTATTATTTTATTATTTTTACGTCTATTGAATTTATTGGAATGACATTGGTTAATAAAATTATATAGTTTTCAAGTGTACAATTCTGTAATACATCACCTGTGTACTGTATTGTGTGTTCACCACCCAAAGTCAAGTCTTCCTCCATCACCATTTATTCCCCGCTTTACCCTCACCTACCTCTCCCACCCTCCTTTCCCTCAGGTAATCAACACACTGACGTCTGTCTCTATAAGGCTTCTTTTTCCTTAATTCCTTCACTTTTTTCAGCCAGCCTCCCAACTCCCCTCTTGCCGACAGCTGTCCACCTGTCCTCTGTTTCACACAATGGATTTAAGTTTTTGCCACCAAAGTTTGTCTTGGCAGATGAGCTGGTATTATATCTCTTATTAGACAACATAAAGCCAACATAGAGTGAGGCAAAAATAGGTTTACAGTTGTGAATACTCAAAACACAGAGTTTATTCTCATATTTTTATTTATTAATTATTGTATTATTTTCATATGAACTACTGTAAACCTACTTTTGTTCCACCTTAGTATATCTCCCAGTTTGTCAAAGTTATCAGGAAACTCAGAAGTAAATAAGTATATTAATTTGTAACTAAAAGATGACATTTGTCTCATTGTTATTTTATTCGTTACCTTTGAAATTATGTTTAATTTTACAGTGACCGTAAACATTTGTTAGTTTAAAAAGCAGCTCCAGCTTCTGTCACTCCCCTATCTCTCCCACACCTCCACCCAACCAAGACCAGAGCACATGTACATATAATGTATTACTTATATAAGTGTCCAGCAATGTAATATGAAAAATAGAGACATTTATTGAAGATACAAGATACAAGAAACATAGGACAATGACACCTCAGTTGCCTAGTGCAAAATTTTGATGCAGACTCATTGCTCTACTCACTCAGTCATTTTGAATGTGGCAACCACACAGTGCACATGCTCACTCAACGGCATCTCATGCCCCCACTGATTAGTACAGTGAAGTCATCATTGTTCACACGTGCACACTCCAGTCCCCTCTCCTTGGCTGCCAGGGTACATCAATGTCACACAACCCATTTTTGTTATATTAACAATGGTTGGACTTTTTCTGGGCAGGCTATCAGACCATTATAAAATGTCTAATCCCTGTTTTGTGCCCCTGCAACTAATATAATAGTATATGTCAAGTATAATTGAAAAAAATCATCCTTAATGATTTTAACATCAGAATTCTGATTGCTTAGACCCACCCTTGCTGTAAACCCTTTATCTAATAATAGTTTCCCACCTTCATATTTACTCTTTGAGCTTATGCATTCACTCAGTACGTCAGTCCTCTGATTTCCGCTCCGAGTCCTCGAAGATCTGTGTGATGCTTCCCCAACAGTGTCACTGGTAGTTCACTTTCTTCTATTCCCCAGGCATTCTCAGCTTATTCTTTAATTTTATCCGTACTTTTCCTGTCTTGGATTTGAGCCAGCATTTTAAGCCATGGCTCCAAGGGATACCAAACAAACGCTGGCTGACTGAAGCAGCTACACAGCCCAAACTCTAGTTGAGATGCACTTATGATCACACACACGCACGCACACACACACAGTTCTTTCCGTAAGTATATAATAATTATCTCAGCACTTTCTCTTCTAACCTATACAATGCTATTTTAAATCGACTTCCTCACAGGAGGCCTTTCAAATTACATAACCCTGACCCACGCATACGTCTCACAGCCCCTCACACATACTTGCCTTGCCATCACTTTGGCACGTGGCCCCCTCTGAATCTAGTGTCAGCCACACATTTTGGGTCTAATTCATCCTCAGTGATCCACAGCTAACTGCATTTTCAAACCTCTCCAGTGATTATCCACTGTCTCTTTTTTTTAATCACAGTCAACTACATGCAGTTCCCTGGTCTTTCCAGGACCTGGGTGTTACTACCTTCCCCGGCAATGCTCCTTTTCTTAGATCTTCACCCTTCACAACTCGTAATCTTCATGGTTTTCCTCAAGACCATTAATATAACTTAAGTGCCATTCCTTCTGTATATCATTGCACACTTCACATAATTCTGTTATATCTCATAATACATTGTAATTATGCTTAATATAAAATATATTTGTATATTTAACCAATGTTCTTCACATTTATATAGCTACCCCCAAACCCTTATCCCCCACAGAGCTGGAAAGAATTCTATCCTGGCATAGTGCCAGCCTAAATGGTCACTCAATACATGTTTATGGAATAAATTATTGATCTTAATACAGTTTCTTTTATATCAAAATTTCCAAATGAAGTGACTAGCCTTTGCTATAATTATAGCCACCGCCACATTACTAGGTAGGATGGAAATAAAGCTGGCACTAAAATTTAATGAAACCAACCTTAATAGGGAAGCCTAGTTTAAATTTCTTCTAGCTAATTGTCCTAATAACCCAATAATATAAGAATGGTGACTTTCATCCACTAATTAAATGAATTATTTATCAAGTACCTCGGGTATTCCAGAAACTGCAAATATGTCAGAAGTAAGATAACAAGACATACCACCACTTAAAAGGTCAGAGAAAAACATAAAAATTCATACAATTCCCTAAAACTAGATTGAAATGATGAAATGGGACTGCAAAACACAACTCTCGTCCCACACATATTTCCCTTCTGGAAAGAAAGCAAATCTGTTCTGCAAAAGCAAGACAATGGAAGAGAAAATATCTTTTTATTTCCTCATTGCTTGTCCCACTCAGAACAAGTGTATGAACCAACTAAAACATTGAGCCTGAGTCCCGCTGCTGCGTGGATTCCATTCTGGGGGCCGGCAAGATGATACGCCCATGCATTTCCTTCCCCCTGGACATTATAACTCTTTTTCTACATCCATATGGGGACTGCAACACTCAGAATACAACCAGCCAGAAAGTAGGAACAGGCCTTAAGCATATGCATAAAAAGAACCTGAGAAGTAGAATGTTCTGCATATTATACCTTTCATCTAGTGCTCTGATTCTGATCATTAGTTACAAAAGGAAGTTGGGAGGAGGAGGGTGAGAAGCAGTGTCGCATGACTGAACCTCTCAGTAGGGTTGCATTATGTAAAGGATGCCAAAGTCCAGAAACAAAATGGAAACTGACAACTTGCCCTCTTTTAATGCATATGAGAAGACTGAGCAAACAGGACAAATGCTAATGTGGCTGGTGAGTGAGATCAAAGGCAATCCATATACTGTGTTTGTAAACACCAGGTGTAGATCTATTTCCTTCGGTGTGTAACAACAGGCTAGTTCAGAACAATGCAGGACAGGAGAAGAGCGGAGATCTGAAACTGGCTTACCCTTGGAATCAGGAGAGAAGGCGGGACAGGAGCATCACCTCCGTGGGCGAGAGACGCACAAGAAGATCACAGGTTAAGAGGCAGCAAGTGAGGGCAAGGGTATAGGAGGCCCCGAGTGAACCAGGCACAACAGAGGCATTTAAATTCTCTTTTGAGGCGGTAAAGTGTAGGGAAGGAAAAAAGGAGGCAGAAGACAAATAAAACAAGGAATAAGAAAAGGTCTATAATAAAAAGGATGTGTTTTTTAATTATAAAAATATGTATAATTAGGTACTAATAATTTTATAATCTTGATGAAATGGATAACTGTATAGGGAAACATAAGTAGTTCAGATTTACTCAAAAAAGAAATAAAAAACTTGACAAAACTGCCAAGAAAGGCATTTTCTTCTCTTTTGTGCACAGTCCTCTTGCATGACAAACTAACAAACTGTGGCTAAAATGGGTGTGAATTCAGGGCACAGAAAGAAGCCTTTGTCCTGTTCCTGGGCCCAGCAAACCAGAGTTCTCTACCAGAATCCTACACCACACCTTGCTGACAACAGTGCCTTTGGCGAATATCTTCCTTGAGTGCCTTCGGCAGAGAAGTATTATGGTTTAAGAGAGGCTTTCGTTTCTCCAGGGACTCCCTGAACAATGGTATCTAATATCTGGCCCTTGCTGCAAGTTATTAAGAACATTCCAGTGGGCTCTCCCTTCCTCATTTGTAATTATCTCTCTGAATCCTCTCTTCTCTTTTCTCATTAAGATGTTGTATTAGTTTGCTAGCACTGTGGGGTGGGGGGAGGGAGAGGGAGAGGGGGGGAGAGAGAGAGAGAGAGAGAAGACAAGAAAAGAAAAAGAAAAGAGTAAAAACAAACTCAAACAGGGTGGCCTGAACAACAGAAATTTCTAAGGGCAGAAGTCCCAGATCAAGGCACTGGGTTGGCTTTCTCTGAGGCCTCTGTTCTTTGTTTATAGATGGTCTCTGCCGTACCGCACCCCTTCTGCCTTTTTGTGGATGTCTTAACCTCTTCTTAAACAGATACCAGTCAGATTGGATTGGCGTCTGCCTAATAGCCTCATTTTAAACATAATTAATTCTTTAAAGATTCCATCTCCAAACATAGTTGCCTTCTGAGGTATCAGGGCTTCAATGTAAGAATTTGGAGGGGACACGATCCAGCCTCTAACAGATGCTTTCAAACAATGTATATTAGAGGTGTGCATTGCATGAGTTTAGGCTTCCCTGTGTGTTCAGCCTATGATCTTCCACTGAAATATCTACTCATTTTACTCTATATCTGTTCACATGTGACTATGAACATGTTGCCTCTTACCTCTATACGGATATCAAATTTCCATTTTTGTAAATTAAAGACATTTGACTAGATAAAATTTATAGTGTCCTCAGCCTTAACAGAATCAGAATCCTAAAGCATTGTGCATAAATTCAGACAGATTGTAGTGAGAAGGCAAGAGGGTAAAGAAAAAAGTGCCAAAGCTCAAAAAAGGAGATAGCCAAGGTTTCCCAGTTAAGTGAAAGCCCATCCTTCTTGCTCCAGCCCCGCAGAGGCAGGCGCAGGACAAAGAGGGTGCAACACTCTTGCGTTGACCTCTAAATCTCTCAAAGAGGCCTCTCCATAACCAATTAGCTGTGGATTTTTCATTTTTCCCAGGCATATTGAGCATAAAGTGTCATTATGACTTGCCTACCTGCATATAGAGTTGTATAGAACTTCTTACATGTATCTATATACTTCACAGTACTTCTTTAGCAAATGCCCTGTTTGTTATTTCACTTTTAACATCTCTGAAAAGGAACTGCATCTTTAAATCACTTCAGCCAAGCAGCAGTCGTGATGGAGTCGTCATTGTCTGGGCATGTGTATATAAGTACTTAAAGAATGCGTGCAAAATTTGTGAGAAGGTCTTGGAGACAATAGTCAATCATCTTTTTAAAATGTGCTATCATCAAACTCTTGATGACCCAGAAGATATTTGGGGGGAGGGGTGGGAGAAGAATACCTAAATTAAGTGTTAAAAAATAAATCTCACAACCTATAGGTGTATATGTATATACCCTATTTGTTTTGTTTCTCTAGAGAATCTAGACTAGTTCAATAGCTCACAAAAATAGAGTCCTTAATAAGTCCCAGGTACTATCTTAATGCCTTTACATTAAGTCCAATTAGCCCTGAAAGCATCTATAAGGTAGGTACTTTATTATCTTCACTTTGTGGATAAATAGAAAATGTAGCTTAGAAAGATCTGGCTGATTTCCAAAGGTCAGCTAATGTATTCAACTTCTTAGAACCAGGGTGATTTTTTATTGATTCTACAAACACTAATGCAGTATATATGCCAAGCATAGTTCTAAACATTCTCCAAACACATTAGTACTAACCTCTGTGGCAGACACAGAGGTTGAGTAACTTACCAAATGAGAAACAGAATCAGGATTCAAACCCAGATCATCAAACCCAGAGGTCTGAGCCTAACCGTTATGTCTCAGTCATTAGAGGCCAGATTCGCCAACAATTTCAACTCCACAAATTATCAGCTTTTTTGCCTTAGTAGCTTCATTTAATCAGAGTTAAACTCTGAGCCTCAATTTTCTAATATATAAAATGGCAACTACACAGAAAATCAAATGATATGATGCACATTTCATTACTATTTTACTACTCATTGTGATAATTCTTAGTCCACCACTTTATAACTAATGATTTCTATTAAGTGTGTGCTATGTTATAATTAATTTGATAATAAGCCCTTACAACCATAGGTGCTTTGTTAAAACTACTGCACACTGTTGCCATTTTAAGACGTTCTCTATAAATGAAGCTTTATCATCTATTACTTATTTTGCAGGCTTGGCTCTGCCTCAATCCTTAATAAGAATAACAAGGGAGGGAAGAACAAAGGGATCAGGGTGAGGTGCCAGGAGACAAAGGAAAGGCTTAGAAATCCATTCTGAGTCACGGACCTCTATCAAGAGTACGGCCAGGGTTTATGTTACCAGCATGCCACATCGTTGTCCAAGAAATGAGGCTATTTTTTTCCATTCTGTCTAGAATTTAGAACAAGTGCCAATGGCAATCCAAATGGGCCTAGTGCCCTTTTCTACATCTTTTCTTTGAGATGATACAATCCAAGTGTACTATCCAAGCAAGTATAGAAATAAAGGGACAGTAAGTATGTAAAACAGTAATTACAAAATACTCATGTTCACCACCAGTTAAGCACAATCAGGCAAGCAAAGCCTTCCCGTCTCACCTGAAGCTGCAGAGTGCTTGGCCACTTGATTGACTGACCTGCTACCTGGGTTTGTTCTTGGCCATGAAATCTGATTAGCTGTTTCCTTTTCCCCCAACCCCTCTGCCTTCAGGGTATTTTTCTAGCTAAAGTCAAAACCTCAGTTTGCTTTGTGAAACTTTCTTTTTTCTCATCAGCTCCCACGCTAAACACTTTAATCCAAAAAAATGTGAGTTGCCATGGTGACTCCTCTTGTAATTGTTAGAGGCTTTTGTAAGATGCAGTCATCTTCTTGTTATATTTCAGCCTTAAAATTTCCAGCAATGAGAAAAACAAAGAAACGTTTCATTTGTTAGAATAGAAAGAGAAGTGCTTAGCAGTTTGTAAGCAAAATGAAAGAGCTGGGGAGAGGGTCCCGTGGGTGCTCAGACCCCCAGGGAAGGCATTGCTAAAGGAGCAGGTGCTGATGCAGAACAAAAGATCCTCCTGGTATTTGTTAGCTTAAATGATCTCTGTTTTTAGGAGCCTAAATAAATGACTCAAAAACTCAGCCAAAGCAAATCTTCAATGTGAATTTGAAAGACCAGGAATTGGCAAACAAGAACATGCAGGCCAAATATGTCCTGCAGCCTAGTTTTAAATAAAGTTTTATTGGAACACAGCCATGTCCATTCCTCTATGTATTGTCTATGGGTGCTTTTAAACCAAAATAGCTGAGTTGAGTAGTTGCAGCAAAGACCACATCACCTATAAGTATAAAACATTTATTATCTAGCCCTTTAAAAAGTTGACTGACCCCCTACTAGGGGGCTGAGAAGAAGCAAAAGAGTTAAGAAGAGAAAGGGTGGCCAAGCACAGTTCAGAGATCTGTTTGAATATTGCCTTTGTCCCTATCACATTATTTACATTCAGATTTTCAGATTTAAGCCAGAGAAAGCTTTTTTCCCTTCATGTTAGCTCAGGTCCTCCAAGAAGTAGTGCCATGACAATAGTAGACTCGCAAGGGGTTTATGGGAGAAAACCACTGTGAGGGACCAAGAGAAGGAGGCTGGAGAAGGCAGGGAAAGCCTTCAGAATAGCCTGTAGGTCTGACTTCTGGGGGCCAAGAAAGAAGGGCAGGAGGGCCGGTAGAACATCTCACAGTGCAGCACAGCTCTACAAGGCCTCAGCCAGGACTATAAAGGGTCTGAAAGAAGAAGTCACCCACAAGGAGTCCTGTCCCTTGCAGGAATGGGTCTGCCAGAAGGAGGATTCGGAAGGCAGCAGTGGGACCCTCCGTAACTCTGTACAGCAAATCCAAGTGGTGTGTTTGCACGGCTCTCGGGCTGCCCCCATCTTACTGGCTCAAATTTATCACATTTTCAATCTGCTCACAATTGTTGAGAGGCCGATGCATATAGTGAGCGTTATGCTAAAGTATAGAGATGGGAAACGAAGAATAAAAAAGTACTAAAAAGTCCAGAGCAGGGTGAAGGTAACGAATTGCTGACAAAAATGCAATGATCTCTGATTTTCTCTGCATTCGTTTGTTAGGCTGCTGCAGCACGTGTGCACCTGGAAGACTCCCCTCCTGACTCTGTTCTGAGCCCTGCAACTCGAAGGACCACAGAACCAAGGGTCTGTGTTGTGCTGGTCCTCGAGTTCCTGCACTCTGGGCTTCCTTTCTGCTGCCTAAAGTGCACACTGACAGAGCATGGATGTCATACACCTAAAGTGCAACAGATGTCAAACTGCTTCTGAGTTTCCAATGATTGCTCCTGCTTTACAATGAAACAGGCATAGATGAAAAAGGGATTACAAAAAGATGGATCCATATAGTGTTGTTTCACAGTGAAAATGCTTGCCATCCTTTGTTTCTTTTCTCTTGTTTTCTGACCAATCTCCTTTGATGAAATCTGACTGATGAGTCACTGTGACCACTAACTGCGTAGTGAAAATAACATCGCCCTGTATCACTCCAAAAGTGCTAAAGTACTGTTAATAAATATGTGAATGAACATATTCACTGATATCAATAATGTAGGTTTGCTCTTTATTCAAGCAATTTAAAAGAAAGGCCTGGAATGTCTTTGGACATTCCAAAGACCTGGAACAAGTTGACTACTCTTTTAAAAGCAGAATTCTAGAATTCACTTCAGCTTCAGAATTAAAAGACACCTTTCTTCCAGGAAGGAAAATCAGCAGGTCAGCCTCTCATTGTTTCTTACTCATACCTTGGAGACCAAACCAACAGACCCAGGTGTTTGTTCATCTCAAACCTGTGTCCCCTTCCTCATGCTCCTGTTCCTCACTGCCATTTAACAAAGCACCGTCACCCTTTGCCACACCCCAGTCTAATTGGAATTAGAAAGAGAATAACAAAAAGGACAAATAGCTTTCTCCTCTCCAAAAGGTAAAAGTTGGTAACTTTCACGGCCTCCTACCTCTGCTCTATGATTTTCTTGCCTTAATAACAACTTCCCTAATAATAGTTTGCTGGTAGAAATTCTACTAATTATATAAGAGAAAGAAAAAGACCCAAATGCCCAGACTTTAATTTATCATCCATTGTACAAAAAGTACTAAGAACTATATTAATGAGCATCATATTTACAAATATATTTTTAATCAATTTTTAAAAGATTTTATTTATTTATTTTTAGAGAAAGGGGAAGGGAGGGAGAAAGAGGGAGAGAAACGTCAGTGATGGTTGCCTCTCAGGCATCCCTTGCTGGGGACGTGGCCCACAGCCCAGACCTGAGCCCTGACTGGAAATCAAACCAGAGATTCCAGGCTTTGGTTCGCAGGCTGGTGCTCAATCCTCTGAGCCACACCAGCCAGGGCTACAAATGTATTTTTAAGGTCACTCATTCACACCTTACATAAGACCCAGAACTTACTAATTATATAATTTTGTAAAATATATTCTGAAGTTGAGCCTCCCACAAGCTCACCACCCACAGCACCCATGGCAGGAGAGGTGAGGTGTGAAATTCAAATGTACTGAAGATAAATGAAACATGAATAATTTCTAAAAACTCATAATTAAAATTAATTATTGATTACAGCTGTAATTATATAGAGAACCTTATCCTTAATAATAGATTTGTCCTTTCTTCAGTCCTATCTACTTTAGAACAATATATATATATGTGTACTTGTATACATGTATATGTTACTATGACTAAGAAATTTATTGATTAAAGAGAATGAAATCAACAGACATTTCTCCTGTTAGTTATCCTATCTCATTTGGGGTCAGTGGTTTCCAAACTTTTTAGCTGTCACATGCTCTTTTAATTATTTTTCTTCTATGTGTCCAATACTTTGAAATGGTCTACCTATTAAGTGATCAAACTTAATTAAGTAGACATTTATTTTTTTCTAATCTATTCATCCAGGAATTTGTAAGTGTTCATCAGAGCTTCCAAATACTTGCCATAGTTAATCACCAGGAGTTTATATAATTTTAGCTTGAAGGTGAGAGAAAAGGTTCTAGCCAGAAGCTAGAGCAACTTTATTGTCAGGAGATATACAGGGTCCATAAGGTTGTTTTAAAAAATAATGAACATGGCTTGCGGGTCTCCATTGCTAACTTCATGAATCCCCAAAGAGCAAGGGAGTGTGGAGAAACAGTGCTCCAAGACAGTGGAGCTGTTCCCAACCTTTTTTCCACTCCAGTATCAGGATATGCAACCCACTCTTATGAGTAACTATTGACGACAGCAGTAGATTCAATCCATGCTGCCCCACTGGCAGGAATGTGCCAGATTCCTGGGGGAAACAGGACCTGCTGAGAAGAGAAAAGGTGTAAGTTGGAAAAGCATCACAGGTGACTGCTGCCACCCTCACTTTGCCTCCTTCGTTGAAAATGACTGCTGGAAGTTACATAATTCCTGAATAGAAAGGGAAGTTATAGAATTTATTTAGTTATACAATTAAACCCTTTTCTATGAACCCTAGATGTAGCTAGTTTACTAAGAAAATTCTCATGATCTGAATTGTTTTCTTATTTACTCTGTATTTTTGGAATAGTGGTGTAATATCTTAAGTGACTTTTGAAGTCCCATCCCTCTGAGAAGAACACAGTGCTGCTCCCGAACTCCTAAAAGACGAGTTGGGTGGGTAGACCATCTATCTATCTCATTGTGAGTACTCAAATATTACTCAACATTCTAAAACGAACACAGGAAAGGGCGTTTTGGGACTGTAGCCAGGTTTTACCACAATATCTCCACTCCAGCTTCTGGGTGGCCTTCTCCCTTGGAGGAAGCCCTTTGACTTTGAGATACTAAGATGAAACAAGATGAGGACACACACTGGCCGTGGGAGTCAAAGCTCGTCGTCCCCTTCTCTGTGATTAGGAAAAATGCCCCCACACTCCCAAAGTTAACACTGCGAATGAATTAATCAACCTGAAACCCACCACTCTGTGTTGGTAGTGGCAGTCTTGGCTATGCATAAAGTTGATTTTGCTGAACTGTGATAATCTTCCAGTGTCTTCATCACATTTTCCAGGGAGCTTATTATTAGCTGTACTCAGAGTACATGGACACCTTGAATACATTAGAGTAATCCCCATAGCTTTATCTTTGAAAAGATTTTGAGCTAGAGCTTTGGCTAATTTTATTTTCCAGGGGAAGTCCAACCCTGCCAAGGATTCAAAATTGGAGGCATTCCCAAGGCCTAGACTATTTATTTCAGTACATTGTCTTCCTTGGTAGAGTTTTGCCAAACAAGAGAATTGTGCAAATTTTTAGTATGTAGCCTATGGAATAAGTTTCAGGTAGGCAGTAGTTTGCATTTGTGAAGATAAGGAAAATACAGCACAAAAGAAGCTAAACTCATAAACAGAAGGTAGCATTAACAAACTGATTTCCAAATTGAACAGGTAGGTAAGATTATATCTAAATAATGCAAGGGCTATTATTTGAAAAGTCTATATCCACTGGACTTTTATTTTACACTGACATTCCCTGTGTAAACAACATAACTATATTTAAAAATGTATTAAAATAATAGACTCACTGAACAGGATACATAGGGAAATGAAGTTTCATTAATCTGAAACTCTGATTTCACATGTGAAGAAACTAAGACACTGAATGGCAGACCCGGGCCCTTTGGGTTTAATCTAATACCTTACGAAGATTCAAAGTGGATCTGATTCTTTACCAGAAAGTACCAGAGTAGAATTAGGAGTAGTAAACCTTGGCTGTGGCGGACACTGAAGAACATAGAAAGTGATGATCTAGGTAAAGCAAATGGTTTATCACATGGTCTATGGCTGTGCTCTTACGTGACCTGGTAAACTCCTTAGTGCTGGGGAGGACTTCTTAAACTGAAGCGCATTAAAACAAAGTATTGATCACTACTTGTCAGGAAAAGACTGACTGTATGTGTTGCATTATGAAATAAGAATGACATTGGCTAGTCTGAGTCTGCCTGATGCTATTCCTCCACTTTGGAAAGACAAAACTGAGTTTTCTTTAAAATAAAATTTTGATGCAACATCAAGGTTTCTAAATGATTATATTATAGAGATTTACTAAAATCTTATGAAATTATTTTATTTATTTATCTGTGACATAAACAGACAATTTAAATGTCAGACAATTATATCTGAATTTGTGACAATCCTCTAATGAAAGATGTTCCATTAAAATATAGGAAGAGTAAACCTCTGGCACTCTTAAAAGAGACTGGCACTTACTACACTGCATGGAAGTTGGGTTTTGTTAGAATGTATTCTCCTATGAGTTCTCTGAGGACCCTAACAACATCTTATCTACTATTGATATTCACAGAACCTAACATTGCGCCTCAACAATAACTAGATCCCTAGAATATTTAGTGCAACAATTTTATTAAATTAAACTGAATATAATCATTTTTATTTTAAAATGCAGAGAATCTGATATAGATTCAATGTGTGCATTCCAATGCAGAAATTATCAGAAAAGTAAATGAAACAGGGTTCTGTTGCTACTTCCTGAGGATGGTGCTGGCTCATGTGAAAGAGAGTTAACCACCCACCCAAACCACCAGAGTGTAGAAATGACGCCGAGAAGTGGCTTCACAAACACCGATTACAGTTCCCAACCTCCACTGCAGGTAGGTGGGAACATATGCCTTATCCTCATTGGATTGCTGCACCAATGAGAAATAACTCATCCTGTTCTGAGTTAGCAAATTCTGGTGCTCTTAATTATTACAGCAGCTAGTCCAAGCCTAATATAGTCCACAAATATCAATTTTTGCCTACCAATTTTTTTCTGAAACTCCATTCACAAGCATTGGTTTCTCCTGGGTACACTGAACTCATAAGTTGAACAGTAGGTCACTCGGGAGTTGCAATACTGCTTTTGAAGTATGCATATGCAACAGGACTTGCTACTCAGCAGAATCCATAGTCAAAGTGACTCTGACGACTTTTCTACTAGTGGCAGATCTTTGAAGTGCTTGTTCACTTCTTCAGAGAAGCATCATTGTTTTTCTCTTCAATCAAGCCCTGGTAGATGTCCCTTCACTTTCCTCTCTCCCCTTTTAGTTCTCCCACCACTGACTCCTGCTTCAATTCTCTGCACACTTAACAGACATTTCTGTTCTAACCAAGAAGCTTAATTTAACTGCATTTGTAATAATAAAATCAGTATTTTCCACATCTGATGAATTCCTGGCAATTAGAAAAGTCAGTATTAGCTTCTATATTTTTATGGTTATGTTGCATTCTCCACTGCATTTAAAACAGGAAACTCAGACCCATCAGTGAAATCACCTACCGGAAAATATTACTGTGGCGCTGATCCTTTAATGTGACAGTAAGTAGGCGGCCTTTGGAAACTGAAGTAACTCTTTGATGTTATGAAGATGTACAAACCAAATTTCCTTTGTACATATTTAGCACAAGTTGAGATTTATGCCTTTAATAAAGCACAGCAGTGATCTGGTTGCATATCGAAAGCTGACAATGGGCAGTAGAATTTTCCCTGTGGGTGCCATTTGCCTGTGAGCTATAAGAGTAGAAGGTTACATGGTCCCAACAGAGTTAACATTTTCCAAAATCCTGCTGGGTAAGTGAACAATGAAATGAACTTCTAATAAGTAACTGGGCGGTTAGCAACTCTGTAATCACTTAGTGATCATTTCTATCTGCATACATTTTTTGTTGTTGAATAAGGGCTACCAAACTTCAAAATAAAAAAATATATTTACTGTTTTGATGAAATCTGGCTCCCCATATATTCTTGAATTCTCTATCTGGCAAAGGTCTTTCAATAAATGAACTGCGTTTAGCACCTACAGCTGTGGTACCACCAGTGCCATCTAAGGGCCAAAACTTCTTGAGGTGGATTATAAGATCCTCTCTGATTTAAGTAAATCTTCCTTTCCTAGCTCTGTCTCCCATAATGCCAAACTTCTCCACCATCACTCTACTTCAGCAGACATACATGTGCACACGCCTTCTATTCTCCAACCACGTGAGCTGCTAATACTTACTGTGTATGTTCTTCTGTACAGTTACTTTGGTTCTCAGGATGAACACCATTTCCTCCAGAAAGCCATCTCTTATAGCTTCAATTCCCTGAGAAAAATAACACAGAGAGAACTCTGCCACAGGATTTTTAGAGTTCTCTTAGAATCAGTATCTGCAGGAAGAAAAGGCAGAAAACAAGACTGGCCAAAAGAAATACAGCTGTGAAGAAATTTCAACAGAGACCTCAGCTGATTCTAGGGGGAGTTTTAAGACTGACCTTTAAGTGTTGTCCCAAGTTGAGGGGAGAGGGTCAGGAATTTATGTCTCGTGTCGATCAAGCTCTGGATGCAGTGTGTGCAAGGAAGGGAGTATAACCCTGAAAGAGGCAGCACTCATCAGTGAAGACAGTATGAGAAGGGAGTCTAGAGTTGAGGGCTTTCTGCCAGGAGGCCTCTCAGCAACTGAGGGATCAGTTATTCCTTCTTGAAGGGTGATCGGGAAACACATAACCATAGTCACCACAAATCACAGCTTGCTCCTTCAGATCCACTTCTTTGTATAAATTGAAAACATTTCTATCAAAACTCATTGGATGCAACTAAATCACTATAGAGAGAAAACTGTATAGCCTTACATAAAGGAGCTAGGAATCCATCACAAGAAGGTGGAAGATAAATAATTTTAAAGAAAGTGAAAATATTAGCAAAATAGAAAACAAATGTAGTAAAGACCATCAACAAAGGCAAAGGTAATTGAAAAGACTATTACAATTAGTAGGCTGATGGAGAGAGAGAAATAACCAATTCAATTATGAAAAAAGTAGACATCATTTCAGATTTTACAGATGCACACACAAGAAATTTTTAATTTGTAGAAATAAGTACAATTTTAAAATATTTTTATATTAAATGATTCAGGGCAGTAATTTAAAACTACCTACTAGGAAAACTTCAGGTGCAGATTGTTTCACTGCCAAGTTCTAGCGAATATTTAGGGAAGGATATTCTAATTGTACACAAACTCTTCCACAGAATTGAAAGTGTTTCAATTCTAAACTGATTCAATTGACTTTAAGAATTAGCATTGCCTAGACAGCAAATCCCAACAAGGTCAGTAAAAGAAAGGAGTGATAGGCTGATCTCACTCATAAACAGAGATATAAAAAATCCTCAAATATCAGCAACTCAGAAACAGCACTACATGAAAAAGAATACTGTATCATGACAAAGTTGGGTTTATATGTGAATTATAGATTTGGTTTAACATTTCAAAACCTATCAATGTAGGTCTGTTAAGTCAAGTAACCAGCAGACATAATTCACAACTTCTAAACTAGTTAAAGCAAATAAGAGAATTTTTAAAATCTTGATAATCCAAGAGGACAAAAGAAGATGGATAGAGGGAAAAGCTTTGGAGAAAAAAGAAAACACAAAATAAGGTTGTAGAAATCATTTAAAAATGCCAGTAATAATTACACATAGAAATGCACTAATTTGTCTGGAAAAACAGTTTGTCAAATTATTTTTTTAAAGCTAATAAATCAAGAAGTAGTAGTATCAGCACATTATTTGAATATATAGAAGTAATGACAATAAGAACTGAAAATAAAAACCCATAGAAGTTGTTGCCTCTGAGAAGATGTACTAGGACTAAAAAAGTGGAGCTAGGTGTTTTCTTCCAATTTAAAACTTTTAACTAAATGTTTAGAAGTATCTACATGTCACTACTAACATTTACCAATACCTAGGTCTCATCTACTTCCAAGTATTCTAAACTTTCTCAGTTTAAAAGAGTGCTTAAAAGTCCTCAGTGAATTTGAGTTCTGGTCTTTCTGTACTGCCTCATAACGACATACACGAATTCTGCGCCCAGGAGTTTGAAAAGGCCTAATGGTAGATATGGCTTCCAGCATTTTTGGAAATGAAATGCCTACAATAATTGTTTAAAAAATGTTTTCCTTATTTGCCAACCAGGACCATAGCATATGAAAGAAAGACACCCAGAAAACTCTCTGGTGATTTTAGAGGCTCAAACAAAAACAAAAATTACATGTTTCATTTGAAGTGATGCCAAAGATAATTACTGAAACTGCATATTTGTGTATCTGCAAATCAATTGGATTATCTAAGTGTACTGTAAGAAACTTTCCAAAATATCAGATGTAAGCAGAAGAGAGATTACCAGTAATTTTTCCTGAATTGTGGAGAACTAAGTAATGTAAGAAAGGAACTTTTATATTCTTTTTATTTAAGAAAATAAGATGCAATGTTTCTATCAATAGAAAGGGTATTATAGATAAAACAAAATAAATTATTTTAAACTGATAAATATCAAATAGTCATACTTATCATAAGCTATATCCTCTGCTTTAGTGTTTTGTATACATTAATTTATAAAATCTTCACAACCCATGAGGGAGTTAGTAAAATTATACCCACTTCATAAATGAGGAAACTGAGAGAAAAGGTTAATAACTTTTTCCAAATTCACCCAGCTGATAAGAGCTGGAGTGAGGTTTGACAACAGGTACATAGGTGCAAAGTTTGTGCTGTAAACCATCATGATATAAAGGTAACAGATACACTTGGAATATTAGGAAGTTAGGAAAGTAAAGGAAAAACTCATGCATAATCTCTTCACAGTTACATTACTATTGTATATTGTACAGTCTCTTTCCATCTTTCTACATTCATAATTTTGTATCATGATTATTATAGTACATGTTCTATATTTGGGCTTCATCAGTTATCATATTATTACTGTTTTCCCATGTTTTTGTATAATTATTACAGTTCAGTTGAAGTCATCATATTATTCAATCCTGTGGGTGGAGTAATTCACTTAAATGCTCCATTATTGGACAATCAGCTACATCAATATTTTCCTACTGTATGCACATACGAGGTCTGTACTGAAAAAGTCCAACCATGTTAATATAATGAGAACGGTTTGTGTGATATCAATGTAATTTGGCATCCAAGAACAGTGGGTTAGAATGCTCATGCATGAACAATGATGACTTCTCTGTACTAGTCAGTGGGGGCAGTAGACACCATTGAGTGAGCATGTGTACTGTGGGGCCATCACAATCAAAATTACTGAGTGAATAGAGGAATGGATCTGCATCAAATTTTGCATTAAACTGGAACATTCCTCTGCGAAAACTATTGGGATGATTCAGAAGACCGCAGCTATGGGCAACCAGTGACTGGCAGCTTCATACAACAAGGTGCCACTCATGCATCTCGTCTCGTGCAGAGCTTTTTTTGGTGAAACACCAAATCACCTCTTGAGTGACTCAGCCCGCTACCATCCAGATTTGGACCCTTAGGACTTCTGTCTTTTCCCAAAACTAAAATCACCTTTGAGATTTCAGACCATCAGTGAGAATCAGGAAAACACGACAGGACAGCTGATGGTGACTGGGAGAATTGTGTGAGGTCCCAAGGTGCCTACTTTGACAGGGACTGAGACGTCATTGTTCTATGTATGGTGTTTCTTGTATCTTTTTCAATAAACGTCTCTATTTTTCATATTACATGGATGGATACTTTCTGGACAGACCTCCTGTAAGCCTACCCTTCACATCTTTATGAACCCTGCTTTTGCATTGTTTGCAATTATTTCCTTAGGGAATAAATCCAGAAGAGGAATTATTAAGTAATTAAGAATGAGCTTTATAATCCACTGTTTTCTTTAGAACACCTAAAATGTTTCTCATTTTTTCCAAGCACTGTATATTCCTAGATTGTTAGTCCTTAAAAATCAGTGATAAGCTAAATCCCACCTTTTAAATTCGGTCTTGCACTAGGTTACTGTCCATTACCCAACTGCTCTATATGGCGCTAACATACTGGAAGCTCCAATTTACAACCGTATTAAAAATCACTAATCCTCCTTTTTGAATCTGGCAATAATGTTACTGAGTTTTGTTATTTGGCACATGAACTTTATGCAAAGAATACAATTTCTTTTATACAAAAAGAATATTTCTGCAAGTATAACAGAGTCCTTTTGTTTTGCCAAAGGAACATTGAAACATGATTTTTATTGTTTCAAGTAGATGCTGTGGAGGTTTCCTCGTCACAGCTGGATGGAGCAAAGCCACCATGGGGCTATACCCATTTTAATTGTGTTTACTCTGCCCTAAAAGCTGAAAAGCTGAGTTAGGCTTTTGAACTTTCTTTTTTCAAATGTATTGAATTACTGAACCAACAACTCACAAAATAAACAACGTTTTGCTTTGGGTCTGGTATTTTGTGAAATTATAGAGAAGACAATTTTAGAACTGCAAAAGAACTTAAAAATATTCATCTTGTCAAACATCTCATTTTATAACTGAAGGAAATGAAGTCCAACAAGTTTAAAGTGCCTTTTTTGAACTTAGAGTCAATGGCAGAGTCAGACTAGAACAGAGTCTTCTCACTCTTGTTTTCTCTGGGTCTAATTTTGAGATTTCAGGATTGGTACCAGAGAAGCCTATGAAGACCCACATATGAAATAAGAAAGGACCTTTAATTATAGAAGCCAGACACTATTTATATCAAGAATAAAGTATATTAAACGAAAATTTCAGTAAAGAAGAAAAGGTAAATACAGACGTGGATGCATCTTACTCATCGCGCGGGCGGCCCCAGTGTGAACTGGCGCCTGGGATGTACGGGCAGGATGACCCAGTGTACAGTGCGTGGTAAATGGTCTTTCTCAAATACGTAAGATACAGCCTACAATTAAATGGTTTTTAAGGAATTATTTTCTTCTCAAAGGAATAATTATTAATGTAGGTGTAAGCTGAATATAAGGTTTTAATGACTAAAAGCTAGACGATACTATCAGAAGTGAAGACCTATCTAAAGATTTCTTAAACCTGCATGATCACTCATACAGGGCTGCTGAGTGGAGTCCACGGCCCAGTAACATCAGCTTCACCTGCGAGCTTGTTAAAAACGTAAGAACCAGTCCCACCTAAACCGATCTGCACGTAAAGCACAGGAATCCAGGTATTAACGAGCTCTCCAGGTGATTCCTATACATGCGAACGTTTAAGAAGCATGGTTCTAATAGAAACGGTCTCAACCATTTTTTGCACTTTGGGATCACATGGGAAACTTTTGAAAATGCTTATGCCTGAGTCCCATCCCAGATATTTAATTGGTCGGGTGAGGCTGGACATCATCCAGGTTGACAGTGAATACTCCAACAATTTCTTTGGAGCATTTGTGTTGGTTTCTTTTTAAATAAAATTATTGAAAATAGACCTCAGCTTACTCAGCTCCCCAAGGTTAGAATATAGATCTGCAAAGTGAGTGCATACAATACAACCATCAGAACAGAGACATACAATGTTAGAAATTTTATTTTTATTTATTTTAAATTTCAATGTTTTAGAATTAACTTTCGCCACGTTTATGATCTACATAACACAATAATATAACATGTGTAAGACTTACAAATATTATTATAAATGCAAAGGATGCTAATTATAATGATTTTTATATTTATAAATCTTTAATTTATAATTTTTATAAATATGGAGTATCATTAAATTTCTTTATTAATCAGAGTTCACAATATAGAATGATGGTTTACAAATTGAGTGTGCATGAAAATCACCTGGGAAGCTTGTGAAATGTAAATTCCTGTGGCCCACCTGACAGATAAATTCAATTAACCTACACTGCAGGACATATGCCAGATGATTCTTATGTAAATATTCCATAAACCACTCTTTAGTTAGAGCAAAAAGAATGAGCTATCTGGGAAGGCAGAACACCCAATCAGAGTGTGGTAGTAATCTCAATGAGTCTGTTGTGCTCAGAGGCTCAAACCTCAGCTCTGAAGGATATCAGCTGCTCAGAGGATTATTAATTTCCTGAGGTTCACTCTGGTTACGAAGACAGCTGTGTAACCGGGATTATCGAGGGATGAGTTTACAATGAGAAATACAACTTTTAGGTAGCCTATAGTGGTTCTTATTAGTTGCCAGTACATTATGGTTTCATAGAAAACCAATGGAATACAAAATTATAATTATGATTTTGCCTCTTTAGTCTAGAATCAGAGTAAAGAGAAATAATTATAATATGAAGTTTTAATAGTTTCAGTATTCAAAAAATGATAGGTGATATATTGCCAAGAAGAGGGGAAGGGTTAGACCAAATATAAATGTAAATGATATAGACACACCACTTAAAAGGTAGAGATTGTCAAATTATACATAAACAAAACCAACTACATGCTTCCTATAGGAAACCTACTTACAAATAGGTTAAAAAACATCTAATAAGATGTACATGTTATCACTAATCAAAGAAAGCTAGACTCTCTATCTTTATATCTGATAAAGTGGATTTCAGAAGAAAGAATATCACCAGGAATAAAAGGGATTATTTCATACTGAGAGTGGGGTCGATTATTCAAGAGAACATAGCCATCCTCTAAATGTCTATGTACCTAACCATAGAATTCGAATTAAAATGAAGCGCAGCGAAAAACCCGATGGCACTGCAAGGAAAATCGATAAATCCACAACTGTCGGAGATGGACAAGGCAGCCCTTCCACACCTGAGAGGAGGGGACGGACACACTCGACAGCGGGGATGAACTTCGAGGGCACTACACTGGCTAAAAAAAAGTATTTTAAATATGGACAAAAAAAGAATACCTCCTAGATTATTTTACTTATATGACATTTTAGAAAACAATAACTAATCTATAGTGACAGAAAGCAGATCATTGGTTACCGTGGGATGGGGTGTAGGGAAGGGCAGAAGGGAACATTTTGAAGTGACCTGTCTGTTCATTATCTTGACTGTGGTCATGATACCATAAGTATATTTTCATGCATAAAAATATCAAATGGTATACTTTAAACATTCAATTTGTTGTGTATCAGTTATACTTCAATAATTGTATTAGAGGAAAAAAATTATTTTTGACCTAGCAAACAACCTCCTTGAGCCTGGAACAATGGCAGAAGTGAAGAGATTAGTACCTTGTCAGGTACTATTTTTAAAGATGATATCTTTATGAAGTGTGTGAACTTTTCTGATCTCCAGTCAACATGGCACAATTTGTTCATTTTAAGCTGCAATGGGAGTTTGCTTTTAGATAAAAAATAATTTCTAAGTAATGGATGATATTAAACAGGCTTTGTTTGGAACTTCCCCTCATTCTTATAATCCCTTGATCGAAACTTCTTTCTTTTCTATTGCTTCTATATCAAACACTACTTTAACCAAATAATCTGATACCTTTATTTGTCCAAGACAGTTTATGAAACCTAAATTTTTCAATCTTTGAAAGAATGTTATTGATTTAAATAATGAATGAAGCTTTAATCTAAAGGAATGAACTTACTCTTGTGATATTTCAGGTATCACAAATCAGGAAAAAGAAGTAATTGGAGGTTAGCAGAACTTCTAATTCTATAACAAAATTATCATGCACAGTGTTGCTCTTTTGCCTACCCAGCATCCACAGTCACTACTCCTGTATCTTGCCTACCCAGCATCCACAGTCACTACTCCTGTATCTTGCCTACCCAGCATCCACAGTCACTATTCCTATATCTTGCCTACCCAGCATCCACAGTCACTACTCCTGTATCTTGCCTACCCGGCATCCACAGTCACTATTCCTGTATCTTGCCTATCCAGCATCCACAGTCACTATTCTTGTATTTCAAAGGAAAATTATAAATTTGATTTTCTTTTATGGTTCATCTTTTTTCACTCATAATATTTGTGATGGGACCAACCTAGACTCCAGCATTAAGAATAATAAGGGCTTCTGTTTCTTCTCACAAGCAATTAGCTAGCCCAGGAATTTCCCTACCATCATTAACAATTATAAACCTAGACAAAATATATAAAATAAATTATTCAGAGAGAAGGTGATTGGCTATACAGGATTCTCATCCCTGAGAGGAGGATCATGAATATGACAGACTCCTAGAACTGTTGTAGTTTTACTACCTGGTCTGGGGCGAGAGAAACACTGAACCCTAGGAGGCACAGAAAAACTTGGTGAGGTAACAGAAATGTTTTATACTTCGATCCGGAGTTTCCCAGTGGAATTTCTATGATAGTGTACATTTATCAAAACTCATCAAATTGTACACATAAAATGGGTGAATGTTATCACATGTAGATTATATTTCAGGGCAACTTAAAAGGAAAAGCTGAAAAATAGTAGGCGTGAGACCCTGGCCAATTCATGCATTCCTTACTTCTAGACACAGGGATGATTTCATGGACTACACATTTGGTCTGACACAATCAAATGTAGATCAGCTTTTTGCCTTGTAGCTCTTTCCAAATGTATTTAACCGATCAGGTGTAAGTCTGGAGCTGCTCCCAACCATGTGGCTACCACGATGAGGAGTCAGCCTGAGAAGGAAGCCATATTCTACGCTTCACATTTAATCCCTGTAACCTCCCTAAAACATGGGTATTATTTCCTCACTTATAGATATGAAAACTGAGGGTTACAGAGATTCCTTTTCCCAAAGTCACACAACTAGCAAATAGAAAAGCAGCAGCCTGGGTGCACGTGATGCCAAACTTAAAGCTCAAAACTGTCATTTAAGTGAAAAAGGGATATAATGAAGGTCTATAATTTTACATTGTTCCATATATGATTGAAAAACATGACTTTGTGGCAGCCCTGACAAACCCTACATTCTCAATGTAGCTAATTAAAAAGAAAACTTTGAAATCACAAGAGATCCTAACGCCACAGTATACTCTTTTTTACAAATTGCTGTTGTTACTATGCATACATACCTATTTCCTATTTCCTAGGCTTTAAAAATTATTTTAACTGCATCAATAAGAATACAGATTGAGAAATTAATTGCAATAGGACTAAAAACAAACCAGGAAAACACACCCCTTTGCTTTAAGCAAGAATCTCCTGTGCACAGGCTCACACAAGCATGATCATTTGAGATGCCCTACATGGACTCATGGGACATGAAAACACTGGATAACCAGGAGCCTCATGAGGTATGCTCATGGAGAAAAGGACTACAGCATGTGATACTAAACTGGGACACACGTCCGAGCAGCATAATAATTTCAATGTCATTGTTATGCAGAGGAAAATGCTGTTCGTTTAGGTGCGCTGTGGCCATTATGCAAATATAATTCTCTGTGTCTAGCATAGTCTGATTTGCAACATGATGTATTCCCAGCCATGTTTCAGAAGCTCACCAAATCATCCTGTAACAAATACAAGCCATAATAACTGAGAGAGGAAAGTTAGCAAAAAATAGAATGGCTGAGGCTGAGAAAGCAAAATATCCAGTGTAGAAATATATTTTCTCTAAATAAATGGCAAAATTAAAAATAATTACAAGCAAAAGATACTGCTAACTTAACAGAATACAATACCTGATTTTTATATGGATATCTCTGACCTAAAGAAACCAAACCATTATGTTCCCAAAGCAAAGAGCTGTTGTTCTTTTACATTTAGGATAGTAGAGCCTTCTGTTAGAAATTCCTTAGCTCAGATTGTAAAAGAAAATGCACTTGCCAAAGCCACTATTCTTCGAAATACTCAATTTATTTAGAATAAAGCATCATATTTTATGCATACTCAAAGAGTAAAAACAGCTACAATTTCCTGGGCACTTACCATCTTCCAGACATTATTCTCAACGCTGTATTAACTCATGTAATCTTTACAACAACCCTGTGAGGTAAATAGCATTATCGTCCCCATTTTACAGCTGAGGAACCTGAGGCCCAAAGAGGTTAAGTCATCGCAGGTCACACCACGGTCAGATGCTAGAGGTGGGAGTGAGCTCAGGCATTCTGGTTATAGAGAGAGCACACTTTACCATTGCACCATACCGACTCTTCTGTGTGTGTAACATTGTGTGTGTGTGTAGTGTGGTGTGTTATGTGTCTATTTTTTCTATTTAAAAAATGTTTACATAAAATTTACCATCTTACCAATTTTTAACTGTACAGTTCAGTGGCATTAGCCACATTCACATTTTTGTGCAACCATCATCACCATCCATCTCCAAAAAATCTCTTCATCTTGCAGAACTGAAACTGCATCCGATTAAACAATGACTCGCCATTCTCTTCCCCTTCCTTCAGGCTCTGGCAAGCACCATTCTGCCTTCTGCGCATTAATTTGACTACGGCACGTACTTGTATCAGAGGAATTATACGCTATTTGTCTTTTTGTGACGGGCTTATTTTACTTAGCATAATATCCTCGAGTTTCATTCATGTTATAGCATGTGTCAAATTTTCTTTTTAAGGCTGAGTAGTATTCCATTGTATGTAAAGACCACATTTTGTTCACTCATCCATCGATGAACTCTTAGGTTGTGACCATGAATAATGCTGCTATGAACTGGCTATACCAATATCTTTGAGATCCTGTTTTTAACTATTTTGGCTCTATTCCCAGAAGTGGTATTATTGGATAACATAGTAATTCTATCTGTAATTTTTTGAGGAACTGCCATATTGTTTTCCATAGCAGCTTTTTACATACCCACCAACAATACAAAGAGTTTCAATTTCTCCATATCCTTGCCAACACTTGTTATTTTTTTTGATAGTAGTCATCTTAATTGGTGTGAAGTAGGGTATGTGTTTTAAATTCTTGGAAGTTTCCAGATTATGTAATTTGAACGACATATACTGTAGAGAACTTCATCTTGCTTTGAACATTTGCTATGACCATGTCCTGCTAAGAAAAAATGTAATGAGCATAAGACTCCATAATTTGTACCAGATGGCCCGTTGGGCACGTAATCTCCTGCTTTATATGTGAGACCCTGCTCTTCTGGCCACAACTGATTGGACCAAGAAATGACAACTGAGCCACAGGTTGACCAGGTGTCTCAGTGAAGAGGAGGCGTTCACAGGGGCATTACGCTGTACCTCCTCTCTAGCTTCTGCCCCGCAGTCTGTCTCTGTGGCTATCTCTCTTTAGAGGATTAAACTCACAAAATTTGAGTTTAATCCTGAGCATTAAACTCAGGTTTGAGTACTCTGAACATACCACTATTCTTTGCAACCTGAAAATGTCTAGCATGCACATTTCAAACAAAGAAATACACTTACTAATTAAAGCCAAAAAAAAAAAGCCTTTTGAGTTTTATAAGGTCATTCTGAAATTTTTAAGAAATTTTTAAATGTAACTTTAATGAGGCACTTCTGCTTTGCACAGCCATGTTCCTGTTGTTGTTTTGGTACACATCTCAAGAGCTTTATTTTATGTAACCAGGAAAATCAGAGGGAGGTTATAAGCACAAGGTATCTGAGAAGAAAATGAACACAGGATACTAAGCTCTTAATTAGAATTAGCAAAAAGCAGCCACAAAATTTCCAAAATAAATACTTCCACAAACACCAGCCACTTCCTCTGATTAAAAAATAATCAAGAAAAAGATTTTCTTATGTTCAATTTTGAGTTCCAACTTTCAAAATATTATTTCAGTAAATCAAATTTTAAACTGAGGATCCATCCTTACACATTCAGTAGCAAAGGGGGGAATATAACTGCTGTAATCATTTTTTCAATAGTATGCATAAAAGTTAACTTTTTTTTAAACGGCACTTTCCCTTCGTTCCCACATTTCCCCCTGCTGGCACACTTGTGCAACTGGTGTCTGTGGCACCGTCCTCCTGGTTAACTCACTCCACTGAACCAGAGGAACAAACATGCCACTTAAGTGTGCCTTTCTCTTCTGCTAATGGAAAGACAACAGCTAGTTCTGCGCCAATAGTTTTAAGCGGTGTCAAAATGAGGGGAGGGCCAGAGGTCAAACTACACTGATATTGAAATGCACATGGAAAACACTGAGGTATAAAATATATAGGAAAGAGCTCATGGTGGAGGCCAGAAATTTTAACCTCTCGCTGGAATTCTACATCTCAGCAGAGGCCATCTGTGTCCCCACTGGTGCAGTGTGTGAGCCAGGCCGACAGTGTCCATACCACCTTTTGATCCCAGTGGGGAATTACCACAGACCACAGGCTGAAAAGTAACAGGTGGTGGCCCTTACCATGCTCAGTTTGTTCAAATAATTTAAAGTGAAGCAGGCAGGGTGAGTAGGAGTAAATATTGACATACATGCCAACGAATATAAGTATGATGTCATCCTGCTTTTAATAAAGCCTTCCGAACTAAGGCATCGGTAGGAACACCAGCAACCATTTGTTGAGTGATTATTGCAGCAGCCACTTTGTACTCACTGACTTAATGTGTGCAGCAATCCCATGGGGTAGGAATTGTGTTCTGTATTTTACACTCGAAGGTCAGGTATTTCACCAAAAGCACAAAGTTAGTAAGTGACAGAATAAGTATTTAAAAGCCCATTTTACCAGACAACAAAAACCATACTTTCCCCATTATACTATACTTCATTTCATAGTAGCTACTAAATACATACTAAAAATAAATAACATAAAAAAACATCTTTTGAGTAAAACACTCCAAACGCTCCAGTGACAAAATGTTACATGTTCTGTGAAGGGTGCAATGTGTTCTTCTGTAGTACTTTCATTCCTGGCTCGATGGTTGCAAATGAGAAATTACAAGGCCAATGAACTCGGTTTACTATTTCCTAGCACAATTCATTCTGTCTTCAGCACAGAACAATTTCTTTACCTCTTGCCTTACTTTCTCTCCAGTGAACTGTTCATTCCCTTGTTTAGAGCCCAGGCACTCCTTTCTTAACAGCTATAACCTCCTTCCCTCCAGTCTACTAACACCATAGCCAAAGTTATTTTCCATGCTTACCACTCTCATGTTCTACTTCAATACGAAATCCCAAAGGTTTTCCATGGTTCTACTAAGTACCTAAATGGTGGTTGTTTCCTTCAGGAACTCACTTGACCACATCTATCTGTTCTCGCTGCTGCTATAACCCAGCTGTTTTGGATTATGGATTATGGATTATCAATTACAGAAGATGGAATACACCTTCCATCCTAGAAAAGCCAGCTCCCTTACATTCCCCCTTATCCCAAAGTCAGGCACACTGTTCCAAGTCACATTTGCAGCATGAGTTGTGAAAGAAAAATGCAAATTTGGCAAAGGCTTCCTTGTATTTTACAAAGTCCTTTGAAGAGATCTACTTCACTGTTCACACAAAGGAATCCCTCTTCACATATTGTTGAATTTGAAAATGAGCTCGAGGCTGAGAGGCCATTCCAAGTGGATTTGCTAAATCAGTTTTTATTCTGAGGCTGACAAGTGACAGTGTCTTCTGGCAAGAAGAGCGTTCCAGTTAAAACAGAAGCTGGCCTCTGGTTTGCCCCACTGCCTCTATTATCAGCATTCTTCCTTGTTTTCAAATCTGAACTTCAAAGAGAATGAGCTCCACTTGAGGATTGGAAGAGGGTGCTCCTCTGAGCCAGGCAATGTTCTTTCCTATTCACAGCTGCTCCTGGGCCAAACTGCAGTGGGTTTGTTCATTTATTCGGTATGACAGCCAATGTGACAGCCAGGGAAGCAACTTCAACTCCACCCAGCAGTTCGCCATTGGAACTCATCACAATGCGCGTTGGGACACTTGCAATGTCGCACCTGCTCTTTTTCTCTGGGATCGTAATCTGTAAAGCCACAATAGCCAGAACTGCCAGTGTCCATAATTTTTATTCTGTAAAAAGGACTTGCCTCTTACAAAAAGGCAACACAAAGTAAAGCCAAGAGAAGGGAGGAGCCCTGCCAATACCATGTGAGCTCTTGGATTCAGCCAAGCCTGAAGACAGAATTACCCCTTGGACTTTCTAGTGATATGAGCTAATAAAACCCTACGCTTTCTTAGCTTGAGCAAGGTGAGTTGGATTATTTCTGTCATTTGCAAATGCATTACCTCTAAATAATAAACAGTCTATTTCCCGATGGAAAGCAGATGGCCATCTCAAATTAGAAAATGCTAGGGAATTTTTTAAATTAAGGTTTTATTGCAGAGGTGTAGATAGGGTAGATCAGAACCACAAGGGTTGTGCATTAACCCACAGCTGGTTATAACAATGCTGTCATCACCTGTAGGCCTAAAAGGATGAGGGGAAGGACCAACTACCAAAACATAAAAGGAGACTCAGGCAAACAAAGTTACTTTGAAGTAAATGGTGATATTGAGTCAAAGGACACAGGTAGTTTAAAGTGAACTCACAAGAAAAGAGCCATGGGGATAAACACATCAATCTCACTGTAGTTCTGACCTTCTGCCTGGGATCCCTGCTGGCCATAGTCAGCTGAAAGTCCGAGAAGCCTGTGATGTAGCCCACACAAATCCATCTCCCAGGGCATTGATCAAAATTTAAAAGGGTGAGAGTTGATCTGTAGTTCAAATGATAGATATTCAGCACAGCCTACATACTTTGCCCCTTACCACTCATTCTTGTCCTTCATCCCGTTGAAAAACGCATGGTTTCATGTGATAAGGTCCCATCAACTGTTTTATTATCATGGACTGATAATAATTCCATCATATTGTCACCTGTCTTTCAAGGTCACCACTGAGTGTGATTGTTGTGTAGTATGTTGTCCTTCAGCTGGTGCCAGCAAGGCATGGAGATCATCTATCCATAAATCAGGCCTATGATTTTGCCTTCATAATTAACAAGTAATTTTGAACTCTCCCTGAAGTCATTGGTGTGGATGAGGAAAACATGGCAAAGCAGTAGAAGCAGGCACAATATGAGTCTGAGCTGCCTGTTCCTGCAGTGATGAAGATGCACTGGGCTGAACACTGCTTTGATTTTATAACATAATATTATTGTTTCTGTTCAACTTTAACTTCTGCTGATTAAATGGTACTTCATATGTGATGGGAATTTCAGGTTGCATAGCGATTTTACATTCTATGTCAGGTGTTCAGTGTCTACCAGAGCCTGGAAAAAAGGTGTCAGTAAATAAGGACATGACCTTATTCCAGATCCCTGGGTATCCATGCTCTTGCTTTTTCTATTGAATTTGTTAAACATGCAAAGGAGATCTCTACCGTAATTTTTTTACTTATACTGTCCCATACTATAGGACCCAGATAGCAGAGCAATCTCCATTGCAGTCTAGAGCTGCTACAGAGCCCATTCTTATTATAGCTCACACTCAAAACTTATAACATTATGAAGTACTAATAAATGGTGAGAGGATCACACACCAAAATATGCATTGTCTGCAAAATCTTAACGGGTCTTAAGTGTATACCTTTTTCTATGTAGAGAGTATTGTGCAAAGTATAGCAACTTGTCCCTCACATCAGGAAGGAAGTCATATTATTCCTACTGCAGGAATTTCAGACCCTGAAATTTTATAGTTCGTAGTTCTACCCTCTAGAATACACATGTCTTATTAAGATATCTAGAGTGTTTGCTACTTCCTGCTTACCAGACCTAGTTAGCAATGTCATCATTGTGCAGTAGATGAGTGAAATATTTGTGAAATTGAATAATCAAGGTCCATCTAGATTATGCTATAACATTGAGTTGGAAAGTTGACATAGCCTTTGGGCAAAATAAAAATATACTGCAGTCCCTGCCATATAAACACAAACCACTTCTGATTTTCCTCACTGATTGAAAAGCACAGCTGCAAATATAATCACCACATCATTAAATTTTCTATAATCAACTATTATTCTCCATGATACATATGGTTTTATACCAAGCAAATAGGCATGTTAAATAGTATGTGGTAAATATGTTCTCATTTTGCTGATGCTTTCCTTTACTGTGTAAAAACATTTTAGTTTGATTTACAATTTAGTCCCATTTGTTTATTTCTTCTTTGCTTCCCCTGCCCAAAGCCATATACCAGAAAAATAGAACATACTCATCAATACATCTGATAAGGGTTTAATATCCAAAATTTATTTAAAAACTTATAAAACTGAATACCCAAAAACAAACAAACAAGCAATCCAATTAAGAAATAAGCAAAGGACCTGAATAGACGTTTCTTCAAAGAGGACACACACATATGAAGAGATGCTCCTCATCACTAATCATCAGAGAGAAGCAAATTAAAGCCACAATGAGATATCCCCTCACACCTTTCAGAACGACTGTCATCAATAAAGCAACAAACAACAAGTATTGGTGAGGATGTGAGAAAAGGGAACCCTTGTGCACTTTATTGGGAATGCAGATTGGCACCATCGCTGTCAAAAGCAATGTGGAGATACCTCAAAAAATAAAAAATGGAACTGCCTTGTGACCTGGCAATTCCATTTCTGGGAATGTATCTGAAGAAACCCAAAACACATGGGGAGAAAATGCAGACAATTGTAACTGAATAAAAATAAATTAATTAATTAAAAAAAGAAACCCAAAACACTAATTCAAAAGAACATAAACACCCCTGTGTTCATAGCAGTGTCATTTACAATAGCTAAGGTTTGGAAGCAGCCCAAGTGCCCATCAGTAAATGAGTGGATAAAAAAGCTGTAGTACATTTACAAAATGGAAATTTTTACTCAGCTGTAAAAAAGGAGGAAATCTTACCTTTTGGGACAGCATGGATGGACCTGGAGAACATTATGCTAAGTGAAATAAGCCAGTCAGAGAAGGAGAAATACTATATGATTTCACTTACATGTGGAATCTAATGAACAAAATGAACTAACAAACAAAGTGGAGACTCCTGGGTAGAGAGAACACACTGACAGCTATCAAAGGGGAGGGGAGTGGGGCTGGGTGAGAAGGGTGAAGGGATTAAGCAAACATTAAAAAAAAAAAAAAGAAAGAAAGAAAGAAAGATTCATGGACACAGACAATAGTATAGTGATTGCTAGAGGGAAGGGGCTTGGGAGGAGGGAGAAGAAGGTAAAGGGGGGATAAGTGGTGATGGAAGGCAATGAGATGGTAAACACAGAATACAATATACAGATGATTATTGTAGATTGTACACCTGAAACCTGTGCAATTTTCCGAACAACACCACCCCAATAAATTCAATAATAACTAAATAAATAAATATGTGGTAAGCATAACCATTTTATTTCTCAAAATTTTGAAAGTGACACTAATCTCTATAATATCTCCAGGGATTAGACATTGTTTTTGGTTTGTTATATTATTGGGGAGGGGGAGGAAGGATTGGAAGCAGTTTTGGGGGTTTCTACTTGATCTTTTCTGTCATAACATCCCTCGCTTCACAGGTCAGAGTGCCAGTATGTGAATTATGTCTCTTCCTAAATGTGTTAATTCCCCGATACTTTTTGGATAAGGAATTAATGACAGTATTTACCCCCAGTCCTCCTATGACTACTATTAGATTTAAGCCATGATTATGTCTGTTACTTGGCTTGTACGAGTCCCTGCTCATTAGGATACAGAGTTATTTTAGGTCCTGAGGGACTAGCTTCAGTTTATACAAAGGGCTGGGCATTTACTTTTTGGTCAGTACACAGTCACAGTAATAAATGGCTTCAGATCTCTCAGGAAGTCTTGGGGAAAGATTAGCAGGGTTGATAGGTCCATATTAGCAGGGTTGATAGGTCTTTCCTCAAAGGGACTTGCACTAGCCCTCTGTTAAGAGGCTTCAGGTTTTTGAGCCAATTTAGATTCAGAAATTGGATAGAAGGCATGGAGCGCATTTCAAAAATTTGACTTAGGTTTTTGCACTGTGAGCCAAAAATTTTTCCACTTACTTATGTCAAACAGTCCACTGGTAGTCTGCCATTTATTTTAATGCTGAGACTCCCTCATCAAGTAAGCAATTTCACAGATCCTTCCGATCTAAATTCTATGATTATATCATGCCAGTTTCATGGCTTATTACAGTAGTAACACCCACTTCTTCTCTGATACTTAATTGCTACTTCATTTCCTCTACAAATCTGAAATTCCCACAATTCACATTGAGATGGGTGAATCCAATTACATTGCATTATCGCCTCCATCCTCTTTGAGCCAAACGGAGCAAGCATAGAATGTTCCGAGCCTACTGCTGTCCCTCACACCGAGGTATTTCTTAATGCTTAGGTGAATGGTGGGTCCTTTAGGTCCTCCCATTAATGAGTAGCTGAGCAGTTTTCTTTATAACACATTCATTCCAATATTTCCATTTTCCATAAGTCTTCAGAATTTTTGCTCTGCAATATGCTAGGAAAGTTCCACCTATGAATCTAGAATTCAATGAACAAACCTAGTAGACTATAAGTACCACTCCAAAGCCCTGGAGATAACACCATAAATCTGGACCACCAAGTGAATGAACCTATGTAACTGACTTTAGCTCGATTCAGCTGTCGTTCTCTTATTTGCTTTAAAACCTTTAGAATTCATTCTCCCACATCCTCTATTGTCATCTGCTAAAACAGATTGATCAATTCTTCTGTCCTTTTCTATATGTCCCTTCTTCATGGAAGCAGGCCTTGAACTTCTCAAATTGTTCTGTTAGAAAATAACTCTCACTTTAGGTCTAGAAGAAAGGAGTGATAATTAGATTGAGCCAGAAAAAAATCAGCACCAGGTTATGTGGCAACAGCCTAGGCTCAATCCTTGAAAAGCGTTTATGCATAAGAGGACTATTTAGAGGGATGGCACAGAGCAGCAACTACCTTCCCAAGCAAGAGAATTTCACAATGAAAATTTCAGGAGAATTTGGAGGGTCCAACCTCTCAGCCCAGTGACTGCTCAGCCACTTTCCTTACATGAAAAACAGGACAGATTGAGCATTTGATTCAGGCTGCAATCCCACGCCTCTCACAACCACGTCCTGGGCTTGTGCCTTAGCTAAATGTGTCCACCCGCAGTAGGAGACGAGGGATGCCTTCAGAGCTGCCACAGAGACTTTCCCGTTCTCCGTGTGTGCTCCTTAAGTTTGTATCTCTTAATTTTTTTCTCCAAGAAGCTCCTGAGGGGAAGAAGAAGCAAGCTTATTCCACAATCTTTATAAGTCTTATTGTTGACATAGTGATCTGCACATCATTCTATAGCACCATCAATGAAAATTTGCATAATAATAATGACTCAGCATTCCAAGGAGTACTCATGTCCCACCTGGCCCTGGCAAGAAGATAATAATCCCTGTGCTCCATGAATTTAGGAGAAATTCCATGTTAGAATCCCATTTGGCAGACCTGTTTCCTATGGCCACTTCCAGTCCCAATAAGTGCTAAATGTAATACTCCAACAGGGACACCCTTCTTGGAAATGGAGGTGGGGTTGGGAAGTGCCTAGGACAACTGCATGCACAGCAGCCACAGAACTAGCATATGTTGCTTCACAACCAGGACAATGCATTCTAGGGTCAGTCTTTAAAAGCATAGCGCAGGAAAACACCACGCTTTTGCAATCCCCTTCCCCTCGCTGGTCTAGATGGACACTGGAGACTCAGGTTCCCAGGCTAGTGGGAGGCCACCCACCTGACAACCACTCTCACCTAACAACCACGTGTGCTCCTCCAGCACACATATTGCCAGTGGCAGAGCTGCCGCTGCTGCTCCACCCACTCCAGCCCGGGGAGGGCCTTGGACCCACCACACTGATGTGCAGGAAGTTGTTTAGCCAGTCAGTGCTTTGCGCCCTGGACGGCATGGAAGCCACATGGCCAGGTGACTGGCACTGGCCCCACAGCCTGCATGACAGAACTACTGCACATCTGCTGGAGCAGTCAGTAGCCCCCCGGGCCAGTCCAGGAAGTTGCCTGGCTAGAAGCACAGTTGCACCAGTGAGATGACACAGAAAAGATGGGAAGCCAAGGCTAGACCAAAGAGCAGAAGCTGAAGAAGTTGCAGCACACACAAACTCCAACATTATGCCTGCAGCAGACCATGATCCGAAGCATGATTAGCTGCCTGCATTTTCCCAAGGACAGTACTTTTAAAGGAAAAGGGAACTCAGGGTATGGCCTAAGATTTCTCTGTCCTGGCAGAGGGCGGCAGGTTGATTTTTCTTTGGATTTTTTTTTACAAGGGAATGGGTTTTGGAGCAGAAATGTGCCTTTATTTCAAATTGTGTGTTCATCAAATAAAAAATTCCCTTTCCTTTCCACCCAACTCTGTCTGTAGAGTTTTGCCTATTGGTGGCAAGCAATAGGAACTCACTAGCTGGGTTCAGTAACAATACTAATTATCATGTAATTCAGGGTCACAGAAAGAAAGAGATGGCATATTCAAATTAGGACAATATAAGGAAGTCTTGTTACAAAAGGCCAATTGATGAGATATAGAGAGAGCCACAAACAATAATGCATTATTCTAGATTCTTTATTATCATTTGTAGTCCAACAGTGCAATGATGGGAGAAAGCAGCTATCAGAATCTGGGAGTTGACAGACAAGCACAGAAGGCCATCTTGAGAGGACCTGGTGGAGCTACAAAGGTTCAGAACAAGCCTTCCCACAGTGTGTCACGCTGGCATGCACATTATTTTGACCTGAAGACAATTGAGGCCCAAATGACTCAACACAAGATTTTTACCTCTCCCTTACTTCCTAAAAGAAATTAGATAAAGTGCCCGGTCCAGGAAAAGCACTATCACCAAAGATATCCAGAGAGAATATGGGCTACGCATGGGCGGGAGAACTCACAAGGATTTGGAGGCCAAAAGTCCTTTCTACATCCCATTGTCTCTGCATGCTCAGCAAACATTTGTTTATGAAACATTTGTTTTTCATCTCCATGTTAATTGGCTTCCTCCCTTTGAAGTCCCAGACTCCTACCCTTTCTCCGTAATTCAGAATAACATGTAAGTCCCAATTGCCTGACTATCTGTGGCCCCTCCATATTTTACAGAGCCCTCATATGTACAAAATTAAATTTGTTTTTTCTCTTGTTAATCTGTCTATATTGATTTAATCCTTGGACCAGCCAGAAGAACCTAGAACGGTAGAGGAGAAATATTTCCTCCCCAACTGAAAATTCCAGGAAAAGGCACCAAAAAATGCAGAGGCCCTGAGGCTGGCATAGTGTGCCTGGCATTGTTGGGAAAGAGCAGTTAGGACAGTACCAGAAAGACAGTAAGAGAAAGACTGTTAGGAAATGAGGACAGGTAGGTGAGGGGGCTTACAGATACCGTAGGATTTGTAGGTCATTTTAAAGACTTTTATTTTACTATCCATATGTTGGGAATGTTCCAGAAGGTTTGAGGACAGGGATGACAAAATTTGGTTTACATTTTAAAGGATCACATGGGAAACTCTGTGATGATAACAGATATGGAGACCAGTTAGAATATTATTACAGTAACACGATGAAACGCGATGGCGGCTTGGACCTATCTGGCAGTGGAGGGGTGGCACAAAGTGGTCTGATGCTGGACGCATTTTGAAAAGCAAATCTGTGGGAATTTCTGGTGAGTTGAGTATGAGTTGTGAGATAGGAAAGAGTAAATAATAACCCCAAGTTTTTGGACAACTTAAGAATGAAGTTGCCATTCATAGAGTTGGAGAATACTTTTGAAAATAATAGGTTTGGTGGGGAAAAACAATAATTTTGTTTTGGACATCTTAGGCTTGAGATGCTTTTAGACACTAAGTGGAGGTGTGAAGTAGGCAACTGGATATATAATCTGGAGTTCAGAGGAAAGGCCTAGGCCAGAGATATAAATATGGGGATGTCAAGACATAGACTGTATTTAAACCTTGATGCTAGATAAGATCACCTAGGGAGTGAGTAATAATTAAAAAAAGAGACACATAAATTTGAAGTATGAATTGGTCTCCGAGCAAATTTTACCCAACAACACTATATTCTGAAGATCTTTAAAACTGTAGAAAGTGAAGGGATAATTCTGCTTGTCAATGGAATTATATAAAATCCTTATTTAAGTGTGTTAAGTATCATGGCCAAGTTGCTGAAGAAGGATCATGGATAAGAGAGAAACATAATCTCTTTTAACTTACATTTTTTTATTCTTTCAGTTTCACACATTTAAAATACACCAGAAATGCTTAGTAAGGCCTTCCTCAGGGCTTCCAGAAGATGAATGAGGCCCAGCCAGTGCTTAGCTGTAGGCCTTTTGTCTGAGTTAAATCCCAAGTAATTTCTCAAGATTTTCCTCAGCAGTCCTCTGGAGGCCACAGGAGGAGAATGAATATGCACCCACCAGCGGCCGTGGCCATGCTCACAGCACATCCCTGTAAAATCACCAAGCCCGACATCAATGCCCGTATTGTGTCTGCCTGAAGCCATCTGACCTGCAAGCCCTAAATTCATCCAGCATTCTGACACGAATTGCTTCAACAAATGTTTTCATGGCTGATAATCACAACGCCCCATGCCATTCCTGTCCTGGTGTTTGTCCTAGTTTGCATTTGGAAGATAACAAGGTATGGATAACAAGTGACTTCTCAAAAGTGAGAGAGCAAGTCAGAAATTGGCTGTCCTGATTCCAGCCTCGGATTTACCATCTTGCCTTTTCAGTTCAACAGAAGATAACTTTAAACCCCACACAAGCACCCCTGAATGTCAGTTTTACACACACTAATAAAACTGGGCACAGTTTGGAAGCCAGTTTTATTTTGAAACCTTGTTCCCAGTTGCCCGTTAGTCTTAAAATTCTGAGTATTACTTTCTCAATTTTGAAAGATAATGGAAAAAGAGCACAGAAATAAACTCTGGCTGAAACTAAATTTTGTTTAAGTGTATCAAGCAGATATAGCTGTGAAATTGTTTACTGGAGGATTGTCAGGACATAAGATGTATTATTTTGTGGCCATTTAGAAATAATATAGAAATAGGCATTTTTCTGTTGCTGGTCAAATTGGCTGTAGCTCACAAGGGAATAGATAACAATGGACTAGGTGACCGAAGGGCTTCTGGGGCTGTGTTCTTCCAACATGCCTTTGCACAACCATAGGCGAAACTGAGTTTCCTCATTAGCACAACGAGGTTATAATGCCCGCTCCACCTTGTAAGTGTTGTGAAGATCAGGTAAAGTACTGTGATATAAGGTGTAAGCACTTAACAAATAATAATAAAAATACAGTCATAATAGATCATATTAATAGCACTTTGTGCAAAGTTACTGCTCTAAGCACTTGTCTCCAAGTCCTCACAGCAGTTTTGCCTTGCACGCAGGTATTACTTCATTTGCATTCATCTATTTCATATCTAATATATTAGAATGTTGGGAATGAATGATTGTTGATGCTGGCTTACTTGGATGTTAAAACTACATCATGACCACCTTCTCAACCATCTACCATCTTGAACTTGCCCAGCAATAAGCCATCTCTCAAGAGGCTAGGAAATGCCTCAGCAGCCTCAAAGCTACAAGCTGGTTGTGACTGAAACTGTAGCAGACCCAGAACTGCACACAGGACTTTAGGCTTCACAACAGCGATGTTGATTAAGGTAGAGACAGACAGTACAGTGGGTTGGTAGGAAATTTGTTTTGCTATGGTATATTTACACAACGGAATTCTACGCAGCAGAGAGAAAGAAGGAGCTTATAACCTTTGCAACAGCATGGATGGAACTGGAGAGCATTATGCTAAGTGAAATAAGCCAGGCGGTGAGTGACAAATACCATATGATCTCACCCTTAACTGGAACATAATCAATAGAAGAAAAAAAGCAAACAAAATACAACCAGAGACATTGAGGTTGGGAACAGTCTAGCAGTGGCCGGGGGGGGGGGGGGGGGGAGTGGGGTGGGGACAGTGGGAAGAGGGGATTGCAGGAACTATTGTAAAGGACACATGGACAAAATCGGGGGGGATGGTGGAGGTGGGGGAGGGAGGTGGGTTCAGCTGGGGTGGGGTGGAGGGATGGGGAGAAAAGGCATACAACTGTAATTGAATAACAATAAAAATTGTTAAAAAAGAAATTTGTTTTGAAGCTCTGTTTAGGTAGCAATCACAGTGTTTTTGTGTCTAATAAAGAATGCATGCATAGCGTATGTAATGTACATATAATGCAAATTAAATATAACCAGATTTTCTTAAAATGCTTTTGCTCACAGTCTACAAAAGGTGAGAAAAATGGCAGTTGCCCATGTCAAAGTAGGTGAAAACTAATGGTGATTTTACAGGAATATAATGCAACTTCACTCCCCGCCTTACCATGACTACTGGGTTGGATTTTGTTTTTGTTCAGACAGATGATGTATAGAGATGAGCCCTCCAATTTTCTTTTTCTTCTTTTGCTTTCTCTTTTCTAATCTCTTTTCTACCATCTTTTCTTTCTCTCACTTCCATTTCTCACCTTTTTCTCCTCTCCTCTTCAACTCTTTCTCTCTTCTCTTTTCTTTCCCTTCTAACTTATCTACCTTTCCCTCATTTCCCATCTCTGTCTCCCATCCTCCTTTCTCCTCTCTCTTTTTCCCCTTTCTCTTACTCTGTCCTCACCTCCATCATGTAGTTTAAGCTTTTACCTCATCCTAGTAGCCCAATCCCATTTCCTACTGAGACTTTCTTCCCAGTCTACCTAGATTTTTCCAGAGCCTTCCCTGCTGCACATCCTGACTGGCTTCCTATCAGGAGAACATTGTTTAACTAGAGCTATGCTAAAATCCACTACCCAAATTCTCACTGTGTTGCCCCATCCCACACAACACATCAGACTTCTCCCCAACATTGGCATGAACCACCTCTGACCACCTTACCTCTGGGACATAGAGCACTGGTCAGCCTTGGTCTCCCTGAGATCCCAGCACCTATGGACAGGTCAACTTCCTCCTGTCCATTTCTGATCTAATTCCTGCCTCCCAAGCCTGAAAGGGGACATGCCACTGAAGTCTCCACATGTTCTAAACTTAGGTATCCCCAAGATAAAACACCCAAGCTTGAGAAGCTTATAACCCAATTGAGAAAACAATACAGGTATGTAGGAAAAAAACTGGTAAATTGAGAGAAAGAGGAGGGCTAATTTGGGAATCTAAATACTAGAGGAATGCAAATGAGAAGGGATTAATGTGGCCTAGGGTGTTTAGAGAAACTTCACAAAGAAGATAGAACTTGAAATGAAATTTGAATGAGGAGGGTTTAATTAAGCTGAGAAGTCAGTAAGGAGCATTCCAGGAAGATACAACATAAAAAAGTACAAAGATGGGAACATCCATGGAATTTGGAGGGAGTAGCTTGTATTATTATTTATATGTCTGTGGCCTCAAGGTCTGCTGAGCAGTCAATGATGGGCCTGTGGAGCAAGGAATCATCCAAGAATAAATGGATCCAAGTGACAGCAACCAGCCAGAGGAGAGTATCTCAGCTGCCCCGCTCCCCAAAGGGCCTGGCTTATCATAACATCCATGAGGAAATGAGAAAGCTGGAGCTTCTGTAATCTGGCACCATCTTCACAGTCCGATTTCCATAGTCTGACTGGAGGAAGGGGTGAGTCTACGGCAAGGACTCATAACCAATGAGTAAGAGTTATGGTTCCAGAAGAGATTTTCCGGGTTGATAAAGACCTTGGCTTGTGACCAGAGAGCCAGGGAGCAGCCAGTCATTTGAGGGACATTTACTGAGACGCTAACACGACCTTAGGGTGTTAGGCATACAAAGATGAATCTGTTCGTCCTTATCTTCAGGAACTTCACAGGCTAGTAGAGTAAGGATGGGATGGGGCAGATGTAGGATCTTACCATAAAATGTATACATAAACAGAAAATTACAATTCAGTTTACTAGGGAAAAATAAAGGAAGGAATTCTACCTAGCCTGTGGACTAGAGAAGTGTTTCTGGAGGAACTGGCATCGACCCCGGTTTTCAAAGATGTGAAAGTATTATTGGCTAAGACATTCCAGGCTGAAGCACAAAATGAGCAAAGTTCTAGAGACAAGAAAATGTATACATAAGAAGTCGTATGTTGCTACAGGATAAATTTTGAAGCAGGAAATTGAGAAACACTATCAGGACAATTCATAAGTAGTTTTGCATAGTAAGAAGGAGAAAGGTCCAAAGACCAGGAAGAAGAGCTATTCCAGAGTAACAATGTTCCTTATATACCTGCCAGACTTCATGCTTATTGGTGCAGGGCAAGAGTAATGCTGAGCCCACAGCTTTTTAGTAAAACCTGCCAATCTGCTGAACTGGGGCCTGCAGAATTAATAATAAATATACTTTAATGGCTAAAGAAAAATAGCCAATAGTAGAAAAATAAGACCGAAAATGTAGGTGGTGTCCAGATTCTAAGAAGTCTTGTTGACCAGCCTTAAGATCGTCCCTTTTTTTCTACAGGCAAATGGAAGTTCCTTCGGCACTGGCACTTCAACAAAACCGAGGACAATGAGCCTTGGACTGCTCATTGAGCTTCTACTGACAATTGCAGTCCAAAACATGTAGTTTAGGCACATCATATTTCCTTAGGCCAAGCATTCATAAAGTTGATTTTTAATAAATATAAATGAAAAATAGTATGTTTTATAAGGACTTGCACTATAGAATTTCTTTTCCTTGAAAGCTCTATGACCACTGTCACCTGCTTGATTTGCAAGCACTCAGTTTAGCTACCATTTTTTCTAGTAACAGAGCTGTAACATTAAGTTAAGTACCCTGTGCTCAGGCTGCTCCATTTAGTAGGCAAAAAAAAATACCACTATATGCTTGTGAAGTCTCTAAATTTTATGAGTGTCTCCCTTTCTGCAGCCTGACAGCTGGCACAGAGGGAAAAGTGGCTAGACTCAAGTCAGGGTCACTCTGGGCAGCAGCGTGATCAAGTGACTGAAGGTTCCAGAAGTTCTTGTTGGAAGGGTAAGAATGCAGACGTGCCACTGTCAACATAAGTATCACTATGACACCTGAAAGCAGCAGTCATGCAAGTTGTGCTGAGCTCCCTCCTGCAGGGATGCCGACCAAGAATGAGATGCTGTTGCAAGAGCCTTATCACAAGAGGTGACGGGGACATTCTCAGTGTTGGAACCTGGACTGTAGCTAGCAACTAGCTCACAGAATTGTTCTAACATATGCCAAAATAACAAAAGTACTTGTATTATTTTTATTTACTCGTGGAAAGAATTATGTGTTTAGAAGTTTAATCTTTCTGCAAGAATGTCATCCACATGAGAGCAGGACTTCCGCTCAGTATCCTCAGCATTATATTCTACTTTTCAGTACAAAAACTGGGTACATAATAGGCTGTCAATGAATATTGGTTCAATGGTGCCTTAGTGATCTGCAAAATCATTACATCTTCATTCAAGAATGAATAAATGAACAAAAGGATTGACTTAAAACTTATGTATTGTATTAAAAATCATGTTAATTGTTAGATCTCATTCTGTGGCCCAGTAATACATAGAACATTGCAGCACCAATACAAGTTTAATGGTTCGTCTTCATCACTTGAGTATACACTCCATGAGGTCAGCGTTCATCTTTTGCTTACAACACCCAGCAGGGCTCCAGGGATATGGCAAATGCTCTCTACCTCTCCTATCAACTGTCAAAATGTGTGGGCCTCTAGAGGACTTCCAGCCAAGATGGGGGCACAGGTAGATACACTGTGCCTCCTCACACAACCAAAATGTGTGAGCCTCTAAAAGATTCAGAGTCGGTGTAGTTTGTTAGAAATAATTCACAAGTAAGAATTATGACTCCTGCTTTAAATTTTGATCCTAGCACCATGAACATAGGCGTGAATTTAAACTTGCTGGGCCTCACTTTTCCTCACCAGCTCGGAATAGAATCTCTAAATTCCCATTCTCTCTATGGCCTCTTGAAATACTCCTATTAATCAGAGTTTGTTTACGTATGCAGTAGAGAGTATGACAAACAGACAGAGAGAAAGAGAGAAAACTTATATATGTATTTATGTGTCTTCTCTGCTTCGTATTGCAGACTTCATCTTTCAAACAATGATCACCCTTGTGCCCATGAAAAGCAGAGGGGTGCAGTGTGGGGCAGGCCCCTCCTCCCTAGTGTTTCACAGAGACAGGCTTGCCTCTCCTCTTTAGGCACCTTCTGCGTTTTAATCCAATAGACCCCTGAAACCGGAGTGACCCAGGTCCACATAGGTGGCAAATATTTTGCCATACTAGAAACCTATCTTATTAGGTTGAACAATATTATATCAGCCTCCAGTCCTTGCAGGAAATGTGCCAAATGACTAGTGCCATCCCCTCTCTCCAACTCCTCACTGGGGCCAAACCTTTAAAAGCCTTGAGACCTGCAGGAAGGGTCCAGTTTAACCGAAGTCATTGACTTCACCAGTAGCAAAGGGGACGCTAGTAGTCTGTGGTAGGCGTAGCTCTTAGTCTTTCAGCTGGTCAGTGCATCCAAGCTTTTGTGTCACCAGAAATGTCTGGCGGCTTGGTGGTGGAAAAACAGGGGACACTCTGTAGCCCACTAGAAGATTCCTTGTGCAACCAAGGGGGGCAGCTCTAGGGGGCCCAGGAGTTCTACTCTTTGTTTCCTCTTCCTAGGTGCGCCACAGACCAGATGGGAAGTATACCCTCTATTTCCCCCAGGATCCCCATTAAGATACATTCTTGGGAATCGGGATAAGTTTGATCCTGAAAATCTCAAGAAAAAGAAGCTAATTTTTTTGTAGTATAGCCTGGTTTCAGTACAAGCTAGGAGATGGGGAAATATGGCCCAAAAATGGGAGCAACAGTGACACCACCACACTCCAGTTGGATCTATTCTGTTGGAGGCCAGTCAACGGGTCGGAGGTTCCCTGTGTGCAAGCCTTTATGGCGTTATATCATACTCCATCTCTGTGTTCTGGGGCGAAGGAAACATCTATTTGGGGACCTACTAATGATATTCTAGATGACCCCTTTCTATGTTTCCCACCTGTCTCTCAGAGGGAGGAAAGGAGGGCTAGCACACCTGTCTCTCAAGGGGAAGCTAGGAGGGCTCAGAGCCCCAAGGACTCAACCCCTGAGTTGACAGCTACAACCTCTCCTCCACCTTACTCTCCAATATATCCAAGATTACCAGAGAAAGAAACACCTAGTCCAGCAGGACCAACGGAGCCTCATATCCCCCTGTCCCTTCTGGCCTGCTACCCCTGAGGGAAGTAGCAGGTGCAGAAGGCCCTACTCGGGTACATGCACCTTTCTCAGTAGCTGACCTGCAGCAGTGCAAGGAAAGGCTAGAAAATGTCTCAGAGGACCCCTCATGATTCACTAGTAACTTCCATATCTTAATCCCCGTCTTTGCTATGGCTGGAGAGACCTTTATATAGTCCTGACCACATGTTGCTCTCCAGAAGAAAAGCAACAAATTTGGAACGGGAACCCGCAAACATGAGGACCAGTTCCATACTGAAGACCCAGATAATGCAAGACCTGCAGCTGAGGCTGTCCCAGATCATTACCCCGACGAGGACTATAATACACCAGCAGGATATAGAAGTAAATACTTTATGATACAGTGCTTATTAGCTGGAATGAGGAGCTGTGTCAAAAATCCAGTGAAATTATGACAAAGTTAAAGAAATAACACAAGGAAGGGAAGAGAACCCTGCACTCTTCCACAACAGGCTGATGGAGGCATTTCAGAAATACACATAACTTTGCGTGCACGGTCAGTACAACTTACTGCTCGGGACTGCGAAGAACCTGCTCCTGTGTCCGTAGGTATCAAATGCAATGTAAAGATTTCTCAGCCTAAATACTACCTCCCCGTAGGGGCCTCCTATGCCCATCTTATTTAAAAGAAGCTTCCTGCTTCGTTCACTGCTCCATCCCCAGAACCTAGAGCAATGTCTGGCCAGCAGATGATACTCAACCAATACATGTCGAATGAGAGGAAGAAAAACAGGTATAGAGGAGGGAGGGAGAGAGAAAGAGATCGATCTTTTTGGTTTAGGTCAGAAAATCAGCAGAGAAGCAAAATGAAGTATATACATGGGACTTGAAGTATACACTGAAAATATTATTTGGATAATATAATTTGGATAATATACACTGAAAATATTGGACTTTTAAAAAGCATATTATACATCATTTGCTTTGCTGACAGTTAATTTTTAAGAAGGCTAAGGATGTGATAAAAGGCTGCTTTTAGGTATGAAGGAAACCATTGCTAGATATCACTTCAAGACAAATTTATTTAAATTATACAATTGTACCCAGTGAATTTTTATGGCAAGTCCAACTGAAAAAATCATACAGTACCCTGAGGCTAGGAAAACTAAAATCTCTCTTACCTTTTAGCAGAAAATCATCCCAGCAGCACTTGCTTAGTGCCTCCTGTGAGCTGCATGGTACTTAGCTCTAATCTTGAGGAGGTAATCATTACTGCCTTCAACTTACAGGTTAAAAACTGAAGCTCAGAATGACTTGTCTCAGGTCACTTAGCTAAGGGCAGCACGAGACTGAAGTTCAAAACTGCATAATTTAAAGCATTTTTGATGCCTTCTTTTATGAAATATAGATGTTTACTGCCTCTGTGGAATATAAAGAGTTTTCTCTCAAACATATAAACAACCTTATGAAATATCGAAAGTCCAAAATCTTTATCAAGGCCTTATGTATAGCATTATTGAAAAGTTGCTTTCAAACGAAATGTTTCTATTCAATCCTGGTTTTTAGTAGACTTCTATTATAATATTGAAAGCACATTTTCATAGGAAAACGAGGCCTCGCGCATAATAAACATTCTTACTCAAACAGAACTCTTTTAAACAATCATGTGCCAGATAAAGTTAATGTATAATGATAAAATATTCATGTAAACAGAGTCTCCCAATTCAAACAAAACACAGAAATTACATTTGCACCTCATAACGGTTCAATGGTCCAAAAAAAAAAATGAAAGAAAACGAAAAACAGAAGTTCACTGCCTTCAAACTTAGTCTTCTATGAAATCCCCTTTCAGAAATCCCACAGGTCGCCCTCAGTGGCTGACATGCTTTGTTTCAGAGCGCAGAAAGAGGCTGCTGGTTTCTAGAAATACACAAGTGGAACTGGGCTGCAGTGGGAAGGAGACAAAAAAAATCAAAAACCTGAATTCCAAAATAGGTTGAAAGAGTGCTAATGAGGAAACTGATTTCCAGAAACACACAGCCAAGAGCTTCTGAAACGTGACTCTGAGGAGCCCTCAGGCAACACACCAAGTGTGCTCTTTATTTTATAGATTCAGAGTCTTGCATTTTATGGCCCAGAGTCAAGTGGAAGCTTCCACCCTTTAGTTTTTATGTAAAATAGAGGTCTGGAAAGGTCTAGTAACTTGTCCAATGAGGCACAGCCAGTGAGAAAGAGGGCTTTTTGAGCCATTCTATTAGAGTATCTCTTGATAAGATTTACTTTTTCAAATTAAAAACTACAAAAACTGTTCAATTAGCCTAACCACAAGTAGGTGACATTAACAAATTAGCAAACCACTATAAATTCTTTAACAATTATCTTTTTGTTAAAATGAAGCATTAAGAAAAATAACTTCGAAAAAAATTTGGAATTTTTTGGAATAAAGATATTTGGTGAATCTACAGGTAAACAAATTGAACATAAAACTAAGCGGTCGAAGTTACCGTCCTAAGATTCAACAGTGGGATTTAGATCAACATTATACCCAGATAGGATGAAAGAAACTGTGGAGGAGAATTCAGAACAGCTAGGACATTATAAGCAAAATATTTCTTTAATAGAAATGTGCCAATTGGCACAGGATGTGCAGGGACAAATTTGGAGTGGAAAATGAGAAAGGATCAAAGTGCCACGGAAAAGAGGAGCCAATGAAAAGGAGCGAGGGTGAATTTATGCAACCTAACACATTTCCCCGCCTTGGCCGCTGTGCAGGACCAGTCGAATGTGGTTCTGTCAATGGACATGTCCTGCAAGGGCTCAAGAAATAAAACACTTCTACAGCTACATGTAAAAAAAAATTTTTTTTGAAAACCACTCTGACAACACTCTTGGGGGATGCAAGTCTCCAAGAGTCAAGAAAGCACAGATCTGAGGTTTCTGCTTCCACCTTCTTCCCTCTTCTGTGTTTCTTCCTCAGACCAGATACAGAAATACAGCCAGGAGGTCTCGGAGTAAACTAATATGCTTTACACTATGTTCCTCAAATTTTTTAAAGGTTTTTTTAAAATACCGTTGGCAGTATTACTTTTATTATTATTTTAATCATTTGAAATTTCATGTTGGACTTTAACATAAGGCCATTTTCCATTTCTGTTGCCAGCAGCAGAACTTGGTCAGCTGCCACTCTGAAATAGTTCCACACTCTCTCTCTTTGAGACAGGACAGTGAGAAGCTAGGAAAATTCCTTGGCAAGTGGAACAGGGAAACTGAGGCAGAGAGCTGAACACAAGGGCCAAGGAATTTACAGCCAGGTGCAGGTGGTCACCAGGGCAGGAAGGCCCCAGTGCCTGGCAGGGGACAGAACTGAGAAAACAAGAACCTCACCCCCAGGGCAACCTCTTCTCTCCTGCTCTTTCCTCCCTGGAGAGAACATCTAGGCCTCCATTGTATTTCAGCTCCAGGCCCAGAAAAGCAGCAAAACCGGGTGGTGACACCAGGACCAAGTGCAGTGACTAAGGACCCCCTACCCTGTGCCTGACCAGTCAGTGGAGACCATGGCCCTGAATGGGCCACCTGGAGAACTGATGAGTATTCTACTGAGACCCTCCTCTGAGACCTCCCCTAAGATTCCCTCCTGCAAGAGAGGGAGAGAAAAGCCTCAAGACAAAGGACTCAGTGTACATGCTCTCCCTCTGGGGAGCAGCACACACCATTCCCTTCTTCTTCTCCCACTTCTTTCTTCACAGGCATGAGTCTCCTAAACTCTAAGGCATTGGGCAGCTGGTTGCTTGTCCCTGAAACCCCTGAAACCTTCCCCTAAAGCCTCCCTTTCCTCTGACTACCAAGTGAGACAAGACAGCCCAGCCTAGGCTCCCCTATTGCTTCTTCTATGCTAAGGCCTTCCCTGTTTCACTGTCCCCAGTTTTACTAAATATACCCTCATAGTCACCTGGACTCATGTTGTGAAATTTTTCCTCCACAAAGTTGAGAACCCACACACTATACAGCCGGCCCTAGGCAGCCCTGCTCTGGGCCAGGCCCCTGTCTGGTAACATCCTTACTGTCTGTAACGTGACCCAGTTTTGATGAGAGATAAGGGTTCCTGACCCTTAACTACAGCAGTTTGGGGAAGCTCTCATCCAGACATAGGAAGTTTCTAACCCTCACTGAACTTCATATCGTAGGTCAGTACCCAGACCATAGAGTGAGTAGCAAAATGTTGAACATGGGGAAAGATCTCTTGGAAGGTCAAATTGAAAGGAGAGCACTGCATCTGCTGATTGGTGCGTCAGACTGGGACCCCACACTGCCCAGACGTGGCTTCCTGTGACCCTGGGGGGAGCCAGGGAGGTGGAGGGATGTGCTGCAAACACAGCGGGACTGCACGTGGGGCCCGCCAACCCCACTCACCTGCCTCGGGAACGTGAGGGAGTTCATCTCACAGAGCCCGAACTGAAAGCAATAGACATTAACACTTTGAAGGCTGCTGTTTGATAGAAAGTGTCAATGAAAAAATTCTTCATGAACTATAATATGACTTGTAGAAATTAGTTACTGATGTTATCAAGCAAAATCATTTCCTTTATGAGCACACACAGACACACATACATGATACAGAGGGAATAATTCCAATTCATTCATTATTTCAATATAGTTTCATTTCTTTAGCTCGTGCAGCTTGGAAGTATTTTTATATGACTGTGATATATTCTATCAATCTGATAAGATATGAAATGAATTTGTCTTGGATGAAGTTAACTGAGACATAATAGAAGCCCTCATGGATTTCCTTCCATTTTCCATCGGCTGGTAATAAATTTGTTGGATACTTAAGGTAAATGGAGGAGCAATTTTTGGGGTCCAAGTCACTTCCTTAATGCTGCAATATCCACTTAAAAAGGAAATCTAACATAAAAGGACAAATATGGTATGATTCTATTTACATGAGGTACCTAGAAGAGTGAAATTGACAGAGACAGAGAGTAAATTAGTGGTAGCCAGAGGCTGGGCAGGGAGACGAGGAATTACTATTTAATGGGTAAAGAGTTCCCGTTCGGGACGATGAAAAAGTTCTGGAGATGGGTGGTGGCAAACGATGGCTGCGCAACACTGTGACCGAATCGAATGCCACTGAACTGTACACTTAAAATGGTTAAAATGGTAAATGTTATGTTATGTATATTTTACCACACTAAAAGAAAAAGGAAAAATGTATTTCAGATATTTGGGTGACTTTATATTAAGTAATTAATTTGGTTGAGGTTTTTAAGAAATTGTTAAATGCACAGAACTAAAAAATATATATTAAGTTCTATCATAAGTCAGAAAAGAAAGGAAAGCAGTTATTGATAAAGAATTTTCATTCCTTGTTTGCTTCTGCACTGGCATACAGCCAAAGCAAATGAGAGAGAGAGAGAAAGAGAGGGAGAGCTTCACACTGATCAAATTGTCTGTATTTCACTAAAACATGGCATTGCTACATCTAAGTACACTCTGTATAATGGAGTTTCAAATACTATAAAACCCACAGAGAAAAAAATAAATGAAAAAAGATGGTGCCCGGGGAGGGGAACCTATATCACACTGCTTGTATTCAAGATAAACATGCACAAAACACAGCAGGCTGAATCCCTTGTGGAAAACTCTGATAGTCACAGCAAAGAAGAAAAGGGATTTTTTAAGATTAATATAAGGAAGCAGATATGAAGCAAATTGCAAAACCACATACAGAAAATGATTGCTATCCTATCACCATCACTGGAAATGAGGAGATGTATAAAGCAGAAAACATCTTTCTCCTATTTGAAGTGCTCTGGCAGTTGAATTGAGTTAATACAGTCTGTTTCAAAACAGGATTTGGTGAAATCATAGGTGTGATATTTGGACTGGAAGGGGAAAAAAACAAAATTAACTCAGATTAAGTCAATTCTATAAAAAGGAGTCACTCACTGTCGAGCAGTAAAGATGTAAGGCTATAAAGCAAATTAAAAGTTTATTTGGTGTCTTAAAGGATTTGAATCCAGGAGACACAAATTCAGGGGAACACCGGAAACTTGCTCCAGAGAAGACAAGGAGAGCTTATAAAGGCAAAAACCACAAGATGTTGAAAAGAAACTTTCTTATTGGCTGTCCGACCTGGTGTGGTGACTAGTTCAAAAAGGATTGGTCAGGTCCGTGGTGGTGAGACTCTGAGGTAAGCAAGTTCCAGGAGGTGCTTCTATGACAAGCATGAAAGTCCAAAACTTCAAACCTCACTTAGGCCCTCTGTGCACATGAAGAAAGGTGGCTGGAAAAAGGATTGGCTCCTTTCAAAGTGGAGTGTGCAGGTGGTCTGGTGGCCATGGTGAGAAGGTAGTAATGTCCAGGATGTGGTTTCATGGTTGGTTCAAGAGTTCAAAAGTTCATGGGTGGGACGAGCATAAGGCAAACCTCTTCATGGCCTCCCAGCTCCATTTTAGTTTTTGGGTTTTTTTGTTTTTTACAAAGCTGACTCTGTCATGGCAATTTCCACTCACACACTATGTTCATAAAAACAAACAGATTCCCAACCTGACGGTCATCCAGTGGTGTATGTGAAATGTGGGAGCTCTGCAAAGCCCTCACTAAAAGAAAATGGAAGCGTCAAATTGTTTCCTTTTTCAAAACAAAGACTGTGATTTTATAATAGCATAATTTCAATATAAGTACGTTGTTTATTGCAACATTGATCACTGCCTTGAGGTCTATTCTTTTTAATAAACAATACCGGCCCCAAATAACTCCAATTTTTTCTCTCCAAACTAGGCAACAGGTTATAAATATTTTCATCCAAGCCCCTAAGACCCTTTGCTGAATTCTGAAAAAGCTGTGGCAACACAGGAGGGGAAAATAATTGTATCTTCGAGCCCTTGGAGGGCTCAGAGCGCCTCGGAGCAACAGACTCAGCAGGCTGCACCAAGACTCAGCAGACGTGAGTGCTTCGGGGCGTTCCCCTGGGGAGCAGGTAAGTTTCCTCCCCCTCTTCACGACAGGCATGTCTCTGCGACATCTAAATATGTTTCCCTTGTTTTGTTTTACTTTTGCTCTACAAACATGGTAGCTTGGTCTCAGAGGAGCAAAATTTCATTTCCTTTCTAATGTGCTTTCCCCCATTTCCATTCTTCCACTTTGTTATTAAGGTAGCTATGCCAATTCTAGTCCTTTGGTTGTTTTCTTGTTTGTTCCCTTACACTGGGAATTGGATTTATTGATCCAGTGCCTACCCAAAGAGCCAGACAAAAAAAACAAAATTCTTCATGGTTTTTTATTTTAATTTCATATACCTAGAGATAGCCTTTTCTTCCATTGAGAATTTAAAATTCAAAAATCATTCCATCTTATTTATTATCTTACCAGAATAACATTAAATCTGAAGTGCTTTCTATATATTTATTTATTTTAGTTTTCACAGTTGATGATTATTTCACTTGGTCAAAATTGGGTCCACATTGTTATGTTCTATCTGAGACACACGCAGCCTCACGTGCACAAGCACAAAAACACACGGCCGTGTGCCCATACATTACACACCCATCTTGGTCTGGGTCCTTACTATGCTCTCAGGAAATTCTAACAAGACACTCCCCGTAATGTAACCGTAGGAACTTATACCTAACAGAAGACAATGTGTTGATGTAAATAACTACACCTCTACACAGTGTGATGAACTCACATATGTGACATTCTCAATCATAAATAACCATACTGTGTTTTAGCATTTTTTGCTGAAATGTACAATAAGAGCAAGTACAACACACAAAAGCCTAAAGGACTAAGAACATCTGGCTCATGTAAAAAGTAAACAGATTTTTTGAATATATTATTTTTCAAAGAAATAACCTGCAATGTGAGAAATGAACAGAAAGAAGCATGGTTATTAATGCATTTTCTTTTGCAAAAATCCTGAAAACCAGCCATATGTTCTACATTATGAATATGCAGATGGTCTCAATGCAGTTATTTTTTCTCTAATTAAAACCATCAGGGTAAAATAATGCAGTAGTGTAAGAAGCTGATTCAGCTGGGCCTCTTTCTTTCCTTCCCTACAAGTGCACCAAAGCCCCTACATATTTATATAATTCGGGGATCCTTGCTGGGAAATGAAAAGGAGAGATGAGCACAGCCGTAGGAAGGGTAGCTTTATTCTTGTGTGCTTTGTGGTAAACTGTGTGCTTTATGAAAAAAATGCATTTCATAGATGGACTTGTCTTAGATGTTTTTGTAAAGAACCCACCTTCAGCCTTTTGTAAGCAGTAACTTCCCTGCGTCCAGCACCCTTGCTGTGTGTGTCCTTGCTCTAACAACGATGTTGAAATCAAATGTATCGAGTTAACCTGCTGGCCTTCCTGCACGTCCCCTTAGTGACAGCTCTATGCTGAGCATGTCAGCTGGCCTGGCTGGGTTGCTTAAGGCAGAGGTTTGACATCCTATAATAAGGTGCCTGACACGCCTCTTTGAGGAAAATCAGGGTGAACGATGGATGACAAGTCTGTAAACTATTCCTATGCTTGCTCTTCATCTACCAACTCAAAATCATTCTGTCCCAGGCTTTTTCTCTCTACCCTACACAGTTGCCATGCCTTTGGCCCTTTAGCAGCCATAGACCTATACTGAAAGTTGTTGGTAGGAAGGCAGCCCTGGAGGTGAAGAATAACCTTGTAAAAGTATGCTTAAGGTTAAAGTCATATAGTTACCTTACTTGATATCACCATTCTGATGAAATGCTTCTCCATTAACCACACATATGTTGGGAAATGTGGTTGTCAATCTCCATCAAAGAAGTGGATAAACAAAATATGCAGGGAAGGAATGTGTGGTGAGGCTGCCACCCTTATAAAGTGCAGTCACAACTGACTTTTCCTTAACCCACCAAGCTGAAGTCTTCATTGCTGAGTCTTCATTGCTACAGCTTTGACTGCTGAACGAGCAAGGGGAGCATGGAAAAGCTCCATGAGATGGGGCAGGATGAGAAATACACACCCCTTTCTCTGGAGGGTGGCCCTCTTCATTGGAATTTCAATCCTGAAATGCAATTTTTTTTACAATGAAATAATAATCCTGAAATTAACCAAATAAAATGAAAGGGCTTAAAAACAAAAAAGATTGTACTAGGTGTAAACTTCCTGTTTATCAACATTTACTGAAGCACTGGCATGAGCACAACTCCAAACGTTGGGCAAAGAGAAAGGGAGAAGTCTGAAGTCTGATGCCTACTGAAAGTAAAATGCTTTCTTCCAGGAAGCAATCAGAGGAAAAGTCAATAATCAGCATGGCGGTGGCATAAATTATCAAAAAGTTCTTGGGGCAAAGTGGAGCTACAAATATTGTGCGGTCTGTTTGGAAAGGTCACGTTAGCTGAGTCCTCTGAGGGTTCATTTGGCCATCAGAGTATCCGCCTAAATCAGCGGGACTGCTGCAAACGCAGCTGGGAGGACGCACTTGGAGACGTTTTGTACATCTCTCCTAGGCTCTCACTGCTTGGGAATGTTACCAAGCTCTCCCTACAAGCACATCATTCTGTACTTTGTGACTCTGAGGTTAAGACCATGCAGCGCATGGCTGTGCTTTCCTAGCTGGGTAGCTGCTAAACTCTGCCAGGCAGGGCACAATGGAAGATGGGACAAGAAGAAGAGAGAGAGGGGATTGGCTTCTTCTTGTCTGTTTTCTGAGTCTCGTGTTTCCTGCTCCTCTTGGGCTTGACTTTGTTAACATCACTGAGCAATACTTCTTCAGCAAGGCAATGGCAATCCTTTTCAGTAGAACCTTGAAGTTCTAATGGAACCAGCCTCATGGTGCCAGCTCAGAGACTCTAGAACCTTGGCATGCCCCGAGACGCCAGCAGCAGCCGCCCAGCACCCGCTGGTCAGCACGCATTCTCAGAGGTCTGTATTTTAGCCTCACAGGGTCCCTTCTCTGAACTCAGAGACACCAGCCCCAGGTGGCATCCAGACAGAGGCTCTATCTCCAAGATTTTTTGTTTAATAATCTCAATTTCTTCTCCCCCCCCCGCCCCCCCCCCACCTAAAAGTGGTAGCTGCTTCCTACAGGTGGAACCAACAATATAATGTTTGGGGTCCAGTGAAAAGTGAAAACAGGGGCCCCTTGTTCACAAATTACAAAGAATTTCAGGATGATGACAACAGGGTATCAAACCAAGCGCGGGCCTTCCTAAATGCAGGACGCTGTGTGAATTGAATGCAGAGGTCACACACACGTGAAGCCAGTCTCACTGACGGGGATTACCTCTCTGATACATTGATGTTCACTTCTGGCATTTTTAGTTCATGAATATCAAGTTAACGGTTCTTCACATTTAATTCTGTCTGTTAAAATAACTAGTGCAGTTTCTGTCTTGAGCCTGGGTGCTGGTTAAGATCCTGAGCTGCTGCGCCTCCTGGGGAAGGAGTGACGAGACCGTGTCTGTGCTGTGACAGTAGGCCTCTCTTTCGGCACTCTCTCTTTCTCTCTCTCTCTCTCTCTCTCTCTCTCTCTCTCTGCAAAAAGAGAGCTCACAACTCCAGTCTAACCTGACCTTGCAGTTCTCAGGATCGACGTTCAGATGTCCGTAGTTCTAGCCCTCCTGACACACTTCATTCATGTCTGTTGCCTGGCAGTACATCCACCAACGTTCTACACATTCGGTAAAACACAGTAGTACATAGTCCTGAGTTCAGACAGGCACAAGGAACCTATCCAGATGTGGTATTTACTTCCCCCAATAATTAATTTTTAAAAAGCCTGATAGACAGAAATATTTAGAGGTTTAAATTCCTCAAAGTACTTGGCAAGTCGAAAATCAGATAATGCTGTAGTGAGCATTACCTTCAATAATCATTTCCAAATCTGATAAAACATTGTATCTGCCTCTCCTACCTCTTTTAAAAGCAGAGAGAAAAATTCCTTTGGGCAGCAGAGGCTGACAGAAGGGCTATCAACTATTAACTTGAGCTCCCTCAAGGAGGGAGCCCTTTAGTTAAGTATTCCCAACTGAAGAGACTGCAGAACGGATGGAGCATCCTCGAGTCCCAGTAATTAAAAATGAAACTTGCTTTATTCAGTAACGGGAGAGAAAAGCATCAAACACTCATGCCACAGCTATTGTATGAGTACAGTCACATGACACTATCCCAAAGCTTTGTCAATTAGCCTAAGTATTGATAGCAAATACTACAGTTACTGTTTATTGAACACTTACTATGTATCAGGTCCTAGACTAGCTATTTTAACAGAGATTTTCTTATTGAACTTCATAACAACTCCAAAATTGGTTATGCCAGCGTTACTTAGGAAGGAAAAGAAGCTCAGATTGGTTAAGAAGCATTCATGTGATCACACTTGTAGTAACTGTAGCTAACACAACCAAAGGTTTTCCTTGATTTCTTCTAGAAACAAAACCAAATTTTCCCAGATGTTTCTATATCATCATTATCAAATTATTCTCAGGGAGCAACTGGTTTATCTTTTGAGATGAATTAAATTAATAGGTCACTAAGATGTGCTTTTCAAGGTGGAATCATGTAAAGGTAAGTAGATAAATAGAGACCACCTAGTGCCTAATGCTGTTAATTCAGCCTCTAACCCTCCAAGAACTTCTTGGGGCACACACAGAAGAAGATAGCACTAAAGACCTGCAGGGATGAATTTGATCATTTGGAGTCAGGTCTACCTCTAAATGACAGCACACGTCATATAACTTCTAGAACACTCAGCTCATGAGGCAGATATTTTCGTGCACCTAGCTGCTGATATTATGTCGACAGGATGCCTAAATATTTATGTGAGTTCTTTGCTTTTTATTTAGGTATTTGACATTAGTCTATACTTTTCCATACAACCATTTTCCAGTTTCCAGGCTCCTTAGTCATGCCATGATTGGATGGCTCAAAAAATAATACTCAATTTACATACAAACCCCCTTTCCTCATCCCCTTTTCCTCTTCCTTCTTCCTTCTTCTTCTTCTTCTCCTCCTCCTCCTCCTCCTTCTTCTTCATCTTTGCTTACTACAGTTCCTATGAATGATCTACAATTTTGTTTCTGTAGCTAATACTGTTAAAATTAAGGGTAAACAAATGCTTAGGATTTGCATCTACAAATAGACATGGAAACCATAACTGGAAAGTTTTGGTGGGGGCTGAATTATCAGGCGAAAGAGGTCATAGGTAGTTATTCAGGAAGGCATAGGGTGGCTTTATTTCTGCAGATTCCTTAATCTGAAAATCTTTTTAAAAGCCAAAGTGGAAAAACTGTGTCCAATCAAGCACAGTGACCACAATTTGGAGCCTTTCTCTACTAAACACATATGCTTTAAAAATATAAAGAGGGTAAGGAAAAAATCTGCAGTTTTAAAACTCAGGGAAAATGTCCATGAGGGTTAGTCTAACTACGCAGACCGATGGCAAGCAAAGGCATCATTATAAGCATTTCAGAGTGTGCAGGAGGACTTGTTTCCCAGAGAGCTGTGAATAATATCAGGCAGGTGGAAGTCAATATTGGCTGAGTCAGCAGACGCTTCTCCCCATCATTCACCCATTAATTATATATATTTGCACTTCTTTAACATCAGCAAACATCTCAATCAAGAATGGCTTTTCGAGATATGAGTATATGTTTAATACAGAAATAAACTGCCGATACCTTCACGGTTTCTAGGAAAACTGAGTCGGAAAAACATTATATTTTGAGAAATTTTTAAATAAAAAATCCAGTTTTTTTCTAATCATGAAATTATATACCAACTGAGATACAATATTCCAGAAAGAATGTAAACCTGGGGCAGGGGGAGTTTAATAGAGAACCGCAGTCCTAGATTGAACACCTCAAGTCCTACCTAGTTTTCATTTTTTATAGTGTTTAATTCCTTGAATGTTGAATATCTCTACATTTATTTGTAAATATAAAATTCCAAAGCCTAATATTTAATAACACTTGCATAATTGGGGTTATCTCTATTATTCATACCATAATTTTCTTGCCACATGTAATCCAAACTAGGTAATAAGAATATTTCTATATATGTATGCAATTCCCTTCAACTAAGAGTTTTGGAGTTTCAGTGTGGGCATGCATTTTATCTGATGCTATAAATATGACATGTATCCAGTTCTTGGTGGTTCACAACTGGAGAAGGAGATAGAAATACAATAAGTATCACTAATAACAGGCGATCTCTGATATGTCCTAGTCTAAAAGAACAGTGGAAGGAACATCAGAGCTGAGAAGGGCATCAGAAAAGCCTTAAGGAAGAGTTGAGATGCAAGCTGTTAGAATTCCGGTGGAAGAGACACAGGAGGAAGGCATTCAGAGTAGGCAATCGGAAGCACAAAAGATATGTGTGGTCAAGGGAAGCTGTTAGCATGGGACCCTGAGAAGCTGGTGCACCAGGTGGGTAAATTATTGAGTTGTCAGCAGGACTCAAGAGACAACCCAGGAACAAATTGGAGGAACTCATGTCCTTAGCTAAAAAAGCAGGACTCTTCCCAAATACCAGATAGAAATGCCAAATTATAAAAGCACCCAATTCCTTTTTGAAAATGAGAAAGATCTAAACAAAAGCAGTAACAATAAGCATAGAGTTCTTTGTTCACTGATTCCACATTATTTTTGAGGGAGAAAAACTGATTCCTAGTACATGATGCAATGAACCTGGAGTCAGTAGAACCAAGTTATAACTATAATTACTTAGGTTATTTACAACGTGACCTTGGGCCAATCATCCTGCAGCTCCTCTGGGCCACAGTTTCCTTAGCAGTAAGCCAGGCAGCTAGACTTGCAAGATGATCCTGCTGAATCTCTCCAGCTCCACGGAAGTGCCCCAGGGGAGGCCAAGAAAGGCAGAGCCCTCACCACCCCTCCTTACACAGGAAAGCTTTACTCTACACACTGGTCTTCTGCATCAACTTTCAGTGGGAGAAAAATGTTCTATGTTTAAAAAACCATTTGAGAAACATCTGACTGTATCATTTGCCTCAAAGCTTCCTTTAGCTTTTATGTGTTATCAATCCTTGGCATCTCTTTATGTAATTTAAGGGTACATTTCTCATTAATATCCAAACATGCCCCAAATATATGTGTACATGCTTTCATGAATGCATTTGATAAGGCCTAACATGGCTTCTGGTTTTGTTTTTTGTCCTGTGGGCTTTGTGATACATTTTCTCATGTTTGTTCATGGACATATAAGCAGGCAAATAAACACTTTACGAATGCAGAGTCTAAACAGCAACATAAAATAACTGCAACCAAGTAGAACCCTGTGAAAGACGAGCTTCTGGCTTAGTCATTGTCTCAGCAATTCTCGATACCCTGGAAAATGCAGACGGATATCCAGGCCACTGGGTGCCAAATTTGCCAAATCCTCTGTCTTGCTCCGTTAATCCTCCGTGTCTCGGGGAGCATGGTCCGTAGCAAGTTGCCTAGTCAGTAAAATGGCCCGCATACAGTGAGTGAATTGTAAACATTAACTGACAAGGTTGAATAATTCTGCTTGACTTCCTGAGCATTTTAGTGACTTGGGCAAGGTCTAAAGGGGAAATAGTTGGATTCTCTAATGATAAAGGACAGATAGACTGGCTTGAGTCATGTCACAGAAGTGAAGAGCTCCTCTCCCAGCAGCAAACACAGCCCACCTGAGCCCATTCTTCTTTAGAAGTGCTGATTGCTCCATACTTTGCACATCCCCTCTTCCCAGGGCAAAATCCGCCTAGGCTAGGTCCCACTTGCTTAGAATTGTTCTCTGCTAGCTTTCAGACAGGAAGTGTGGCCAGTTTATCTGTGCCCATGTTTTAAGGTTTGAGTTGAAACTTGTAGCGTAGCCAGGAAGGGATTAACCTGCCTAAGACGGCATCATGTGAGAGGTTCCTCCAGCTGGTTCGGCCCACCCTGGAGACACCAACATTTTAATTGTCATAGCCAGCAGGGTGCTAATAAAATCTGGGGGTTCTCTTTACCTTGGACTTACTCAGTAAGAAAATCAAAGTGGATTAGTCTAAAAAGAGTAATCCAAAAATAGCATTAAATACGTACTTATTTCATTATACAGTTAACTTAAGCATAAATGCATTCAAAAAATTGTAACGGATGCACAGTGGGGATTCCAATGTAAACTTAGTTCCTCATTACCACAAGTTGGTGACAATCCTTTGTTAGATATGGCTGAGAGGATGGTTTGGGCTCTAGTTTGGTCTCGATTCGTCTTCACCTTGTATTGTTTCGTCCTGCTAATCTTCTGAGCAACATCGTCCAGTCTACAACACTCTTCTGTGGAGTGCATGGGGCGCATTCTTATCGCCATATCACTAGGCGTAGTCTCTGTATCTGCTGGAGGTTCAGATTTTAACAGCAGTATCTTAAGCAGTCTTACTGTTAAGAGGCTCTCCTGACTTCCACTATACAAGCCATGCCATAACCTACTTTTCCCAGGAATGGTGTGGGCAGGTTTGTCTATGGCACACTCACAGCTGCAGTCTTTATCTCCCAACTTTGCCCAGTTTGCTTCCTCTGTGTTCTTGCTGGTTAACATTACTGCCTCCCTGAGGTGGTGGTGGGAATTACAGTCTACTTGTATAATGGACATTTTCAATATCAAGGCATGCTTTTGAAAAAGTAGATTCTCCTCTCAAGCAGAAATATTAAATCCACAGACGTTCTATCATAATGTTACCGAACCTCATTGTCTGGAAACTCCTGTTTAATATGGAAAACCCTGAGCTCCTGACGCCATCAAAAATTACCTCCTTGATACCCTAGGTGGATATTGAAAGGGAACTCAAAATTACATTTCAGATGAAAATTCTTGAATTCCAACTCATTTCTCAAGACTAGGTCCTCCCTTAGTCCTTCCCTATCTCAGTGAGATGAAGCAAATATTTAAACAGTGACTGCAGTAAAAATGTTTAGAGTCATCCAACTTGCTTTCCTTTCCCATTTTCCACATCCATTAATAAGAGTTGTAGGCACAACCTTTAAAATATTTCCCACCCTATTCCCTTCTCTCCATACGCACAGCCACCATCCTAGTTTCAGCAACCATCACCTCTGGCCAGCGCTGTACTCTGGCCTCTCAACTTCTCTCCTTATTCCTGCAACTATACCAACTAGATCATCGTTATTAAAACAAAGTGATGTTTATAAAGTATAACTCAGATCACTTGACTCCCCTGTGGAAAACTCTTCCCACTGTGCTTAGAATAAATTGAAGTTCTCACCATTATATATAAAGCATGGCCTTGCTCTTATTTCCTCCCCTCACTCAACTCTTTCCCAAGCTCCAGTCACAAGGAACAAGCTCCTCCTCATTCCCTTCCCACAGAACTTCTGATAGGTTGTGCCCTGTCATTATTCAGGTCCCCCTTCCTTCCCTACAGTGTTATCTGAAGTAGCCACACTTCTCCCTAAACCTTATCAGACTTTATTACATTACCTTAGTTATTTGCTCCATTGTTTTTTACCACTGTCTGGCTTGCAATGTTTATTTATTGGTTTATAACCTGTCACCCACTTCTGGAATAAAAGCTCCATGACGACAGAAACCCATCTGGTTGGTGCAGCACTCTCTCCCAGCCCAGGGCACTGGGAGGCATTGGGCAGACCCTTAATAAATATCTGGTAACATTGGGTGGCTATCAGATTCGGATACCGGTTCTGTCACTGTATCGTCTTTGTAAAAGTACTTAATCTACATTTGTCTCAGTTTCTTCATCTATAAAATCAAGACAATAATAGTGCCTGTCTCGTTAGATTGTTGTGAGGACTAATCAAAATAAAATCTAAACAGGAATTGAAAAGTGCTAATAAAGTGTTTATTATTATTGGAAAAGGAACATTCAGATTCTATTATCTAAATTCTATTATGAAATAATAACTATCAGAAAACATGAAATTTACAACAGATCTTCTGAACATCATAGTTTAACCAACAACGAAATTTTAAAGAAGGGTATTTTTGAATTCCTGGCAAATGGTGGTTGAGATTAATATAATTAGGCAGTTTGTGGACTGCATCAAACTCCTCTTCAGAACTCACTCCTCTTTCTAAGCATAGGACTGAGATTAACTTTACAAGGCAGAGCACAGTATTTTCTGGCAAAAAGAAATGGAATTCAAGTCCAGAAGTATGCACTTACTACCTACGCAGCCTTGGTCATTTAATCACTCAGCCTTCGCTGTTTCATCTGTCAAACACTAATACAAGGATATCTAACTCACAGCGCTAGAAGAGATGCATAACTACGTATATAAAAATACATCGCCTCCATAAAGACTAGCAGGGAGTTGGGGACGTCAGGGATGTCTCCATTTCTCATCAATTAATTCAGTCCTTCCTAAACCAGGCGCTAGAAGAGGACTAGCTGCTGAAGACACCTGGGGACATTGAGAATAAAACAAAGCCTTGCTCTCAAGGAGTCCAGATGCAGGAAAAATCACCCAGTAAACAAAGTGAGCAATGTGATGATGGCAGCGAGGGAGGCAAGCAAGAGTTGCAGAGGTTGCTGGCATGAGGATAATTATTAACTCCATCTGGAGTGGGTGGGATTGTTTGTTGGGGCAGGCTTCCTGATCTCATCTACTCTGACCCAGAGACAGTCCTGTGGTCAGGAGCGCTTCCAGGAGATCAGGAGAGCTCTGAAACTAAGCTAGAGTTTTGGCTCTGTTGGAGGTACACCTAAGCTGGCCTTGACGCACTGAAACCTCAGAGGAACTCAAACCCCGTGTATCGTATTCCAATTTGTAAGCTGACCCAGGGCCACCTATGCTTCTTGGAAGTCCTCTAAATTGACGAAATAGAGCCAGACTAAACCACTAGGTTTCATGGAATGCCCATTAGCCCTGCAATCACCTCTTATCTGCCTGAAGACATTTTATACTTTTTTCCAGGCCCGGGCCAAATCTCCTCTCTTCCAAGAATCTTTCCAGTCCTCTCTGTGTTAATCTCTCTCAGCCAATCACACCCTGCCCTTGATGCATTTTTTTAAGTCACAAAATCCATCAACTGTTTTCCTTTTTTTTGTAATATTTTATAATTTTGTCAGTTATACATTAATGAAGCTGAAAAATAATGTAAAAACTGATCTGCTTGAGGATACGAAATTTCCACCTCTTCCTTCATGCACCGTTTCCCCTTTGTGTCATATTTTAAAGAAGAAAGACCGCCTCTTACCCTGATCTTTCTATAGTGTGTTACCTTGTGGTAGAAAAGCCTCAGGAACCCACAGGGATAATCAGAAACAGCACAGGTATATTGGTATTTGTGTTGAGAAAGAGTCACATTAATAAATGAGTAACAATTCCATTTGCAATTAGATGGTTTCCTGTTCTGCTTTCAAAGATCTGCTACCAAGTTTTCAACTGATAGAGCATTAAAATCAAATTTTGGTGCTAGGTTTCCCAATGATTTTTGGCGTTTGGTTCTGACAGAGTGCAAAGGGATCGAGCAAAAAGGAAAAAGGACTCATGGGTGTGGACAGCAGAGTAGGGATTGCACTGGGGAGGGGGGGTTAAGGAGCATAAATGATAATGGAAAAATACAATAAAGTTTTTTAAAAAAAGAACTGAGGGCATTGCTGTAACAAAACACCTATTCCCACCCACTTATTTACATGAACAGATTTTGCTCAACATTTACATTAATAATAAAACACAAAAGGTAGGGGAATAAAACTGAGGTTAAACACTGTCTCAATTTAGCTATAAATAATAGGCAATTATACTACATTGATACTTGACCTAGTTTTAGCAAAAATTACATACTTGACCTAATTTTAGCAAAACCAGTCAATCCCCATCCAGGTCATTAAGAAATACATTAAAACAAAAATTTGATTTTTCTGTTTGTACTAATTATTTGTGCTATCACATTTCTTACATTTGGCAATAGAAGCCATTGTAATAGAAATATGTCCTTTTAAAAATTTTAATGTTTTTTTAATGTTTTGCATAGAGTTGATGCTCTATCCCCAATGTCAGATTCATATTCTAAAACCAAGGTCCTAAAAATGGAACAGGTCTAGTGTAACTATTTACCCAAAAGGGAAAGAGTGGGCAGAACACGGGTGCATCCCCACGGTGTGATTAAATAACCCAGGGAAGGAGATAAGATTAACTTTGCCACCATAATCTGCCTAAAACTCTTTCAACAGAGTACTCACCAGACTAGAGACTCATTCTATTCAAAAAAGCACATATCACTTGATAAAATATGAGGTTTTTGTAGAAGCTATGGAGTACGAGGCATTTTCGAAGACAAGCCACATGCTAAGCACACATATTAAGGGAGGAATAGATGAAACATCTGCCCTTTAATAACTGAATAACCTTGGGAAGAAGCTCCCTCAGCTATTGGACCCTCATTATAGGGAGAATGAGGCTTTTATTCAGATGTGAGGGAATAGATAAGGTATCTGTGAAAGTGCCTAGAGAAGTAGGAACTCAAATCTGGGCTCTCTTTCCCTCCCCTTTAACATCTAGCTGGTTTATCATTCACCATTCTGTTACCCAATAAATATTTATTACATACTCCCTATAGGCCAAGTGCTACGGGCACACCAGTGAATAAGAAAGAATGGCTTCTATCTTCATAATAGACCAAAAAAATTATTTAGCAAATAGTAGCTCAATTAAATAATCTCTGCTGTAACATGTGCTATAAAAGAACTATGAAGTACCGAAACAGTAAATGACAGGGAGAGCCTACCCTAGTTTGGGGGTAATGGTTAGAAAAAGACTTCAGGAGCAAGAGTGCGTGCATGTGGGCAGAGGCTTTTGGGTTCTGGTTGTCCAGCCAAGGATTTGCTCGAGATCAATAGAATGTAAGCATGGGGCAGATATGTTCAGAGGCAAGGGCATGAGAACAGATAAGGAAAGTCTCTAAATTACAAGTAGAAGATGAGATTTGGTGGCTGGGCATTATGCCAGGGCAGTCTCCTATGAGCCTTGAGATTACAACAGGAAGCTACTAAGATGCGATCATATTTTTGAAATGTTAATTAGCACTGTTTTCTCTAAAAATGTCCCCATTGTCCCTCCTCAGCCTCCTACTGCCCCCAACCTTACCCCAACCTCTACAAAGCCTTCACTCCTTGCTTTAGGGGAGGGAAATTTCATAATAACAACAACAACAAAAGCAAAAACAAGAAATATCTTTCTAGATATTGTTTCCAGAGACAAAGTCTTCAGGTGCAGAAATGACTCTTGACACAGATGTTTAAGAGAAAGAGATTTAAGGATGGCTTCCCAACCCAAGCAGACTGAGGAAGCTAGAGTTCCCCACTATGCCCACGCCTCTACCTCGAGCAAAGAAAAAAAAATTCCCCACAGGGGCAGAAAAAGATGGTTGGTGACAAAATGATGAGAGTGTAAACACTGGTGAGCCTAGAGGAGACTATGCTCTGAAACAGGACCAAACCCGAAAGAGGTATGGAAATTGCAAAAGCAGAAGAACCAATGCTCTCCTTGTAGAACTTCAAGGAAGTGGCAAGACCTTGGAAAGTGGTAACAATGGAAAATTGTAACCAAGGGAAATTGTAACCCACCCACCATTCTTTTGATATTGTTTCTGTTAGTTCTGACTCTGGTTAATATATAGTTTGTAGATGAACAGTGTGTTTGTATAAGGATCCTAGGAACTTCAGAAGATACAGACCCTGACCTTCAGGCATCCCAGCTCTGGAAGATTTCCTGACCTTCAGCTGTGGAGCCAGGGTGACATGGAGCCAGAATTTTATGAAACCAGGATGACTAAACCAGGATGACGCACACCAGACCATCACTTGCCTTATCGGAATGGACTGTGCTAGTCAGCATGCAGAGAAGTTTTCAACCCCCTCCTTGATCTCTTTGTTCTGCTCCCCTCCCCCTCCTTATAAAAACCTCTGCCTCCACTGAGAGGGGGAGATGGGCTTTGAGACATGAGTCCCCCATCTTTCAGATGGTCAGCATCTGAATAAACCACTTTCCCTCACATCAGCCCCTGCCTTTCAAGTATTGGCTTTTACAGCAGCAGGCAGCTGGACATGTGTTCGATTACAGTTTTTGGTGACTCCAGATGGGACTATGTGGACCCCAGTAAGTCCTGGATGGCCTGGGCAGGGGGCTCCCAGCTGTCTGTGGCCAGCTGACCCCATGGCAGCAATTGCTGCAATCTCCCAGCAGCTTCTGAGAGTTCTTTATCTCAGGAACTCCTCCTGCTCTCCCTCTCAAGGTATCAGTCGTCTTTCAACAGTTTGCTGGTGAAAGGAAATGGGTTCTTGGTAAGCTAAAGAGCTCAGACTGGGTAAGCCCCTGGTGTACACAACCAGGGGCCCCTTGCCCCACCACCTGGGTTCTCTGAACCATTTGGGATTCTGTAGGAATCAATAGGCACCGCTCACAGTAGGCACAGCTTAGTGACAGAAAAAAAATCTTAGTTCTTCAGCGTGGGATTTGGTTGGAATAACCTTTGGTTTTGGTTTGAGTATTGCTTGCTTTTCTTGTTGCATATTGCTTTTTGTCTGTTAATTTTGTTTCTCTGGTCCTGCCAGGGAGAGAGTCTGTTTCTGTTTGAGAGGTCTTGTCTATTTCTCTTGTTTGTCTGAAATGAAACTTTGGTTACAGTGTGTTGCCTGCTTTCTTATCTTTTGGAGACTTGGTTTGATCTTTGAGGATTTAATTTGAGAGTACTCATCTGTTTAAACTCTGTCTTTGCTTTAGACATTGTCCTTGTTTCTGTTTTGAAAAGAAAGGCTTGATTTCAATCTTGAAGTCTTTTGCCAAAAGTCTAGTAAGTGGAATAAGATCTCCAGTGTGCAAGCTTTCATGTTATTACATCATAAGTATTCTACTCAAAAATTATTAAAATTGTTGGTTTAAAGAGGGAAAAGATCTCCCTCCCCTCTCAGACAGTAAAACTCAGGAAGAAAAGGAAAAGAGGAAAAAAGGGCATTTTTAAATCTAAGCAGCTCAAGCGGTGCCAAACCTGATATCTTCCCCACCTCCTCTCTAGTCTTTTAAAAGCTGTCAGGGTCACTAGATAATGAAACAGCTCACTGTTGAGCACACTAAAGGAATGCAGTAATCACCACCAACAAAAATGTAAGTGTATTTGCCAATGGAGAAAAAAACCTGTTTCTGAAAATTATGAAGTGTATTCACAAACGTGTCATTTAAAGAATGCTAATTACTTTACTTGTCATTAAAAACTGAAAATTCTAATTAAGTTGGGAAAGAATATATGGTTTTGGTAATAAAAGTGTAATAATGGCAAAGAAAATAGAATTGAAAGGGGGTTGTTTTTCTTCTAGCTGAGTTAAAAGGGCAAACTGACGTGGACTCTGAAAGTTGCAGAGGGTCTGTGTAAGTCCAAGAGGGTCTGTGCAGGTTGAAGAAGGATTGTGTAGTAGAGGGAAGAAGCAAAATGAAAAGGAATTGATGAAGTTAAAAGGGTGTCATACATGTATTACAGAAGAAAGAACATGTGCAGTAGAAACCTCAAGAAGGGACATGGGAATGGGAACCCAAGAATAAGAAAGAAAAAGAAATGCACAAAGACAGATGGTAAAGCAAAGTGATCATTTTAACGACAAATGAAAAGGACAAACTCTCCCTTTGATTTTCTAAAACCAACGCTATTTCCCAACAGGAGCCCCAGGTACCGTTGATGGTGGGAAACAAATTAATTGATTTTTGGAGTACTTTCATTTGTAATTTTGACTGTTACAAAGAAAGTAAATTCCTTTGTCAATTGCATTATAACCAGATCTACAACCATATCATTTCAAATATGTTTTTGGTCATTTATAGACAGTCATTGTTTTACTCTGATGCATTTGCAAAAATGTTACACCTCCTGACTTATTCTAAAATATGACTTTCTGAGAATAAATTTTCAGATAATACTTTGAAATAGATAGGGATTAGTAGGACTCTGGAGGATGACTGGGTTTGTAGAGAGATACTGGCAAATAATTAGGTTAATCAGGAATTGATTGTGGGACTAGATAAAAGGAATATAATTATTTCTCTTGCAACTTTGTTCAAAATATTGCTGATCTTTAAAAACTTGTTTTCTTAGAGCAACTTGGTAAATTGTAGCAATATTGAAGCATTTATATTTTTCTCCCTACCTGATCCCTCCAGAATTTGAAAACCCTTAACAAGTGAGTGTTACTATTTTCATGGCAATATATTGTTTGCATGAATTCCATAGGAATCTGATTTTTCCAATTTCCAATTGTGAATTTATTAACTGAGACTTTGACTGGAATGTCATGTCTGAGAGAGATATGCCTAAACTCTAGATGTCAGCAAAAGCTTTAAGGAACAAAGATTGACTTTGAAGCTAATAAAAGCCCCTTGGAGAAATGGCCTGGCACCTTGCTAATTCATGTGGTTCACTGCGGCTGTCTTTCCAGGTGAGGAGCGAAGGTTGCTTTCCTGGGAGATGGCAAGGGAAGAACTCAAGACAGAACTCAAGACCTCAAGAACTTGAGGAGTTTACCCACTACTGTGGGTATGCAGGCAAAGCCTGACGGCAACTGTATGGCTTGGCTTCTCGCCCTGCAGGGCTCATTAAAGTTCAATCTGAAAATTCCTTGTAACATCCCAGCGAAGTAGATTTAAGAAAGCCTATATAATCATTTGCTATTCTTGTATTCATGCAAATAACCAGGCTAAATTGAAACCAGACTTAAACAGTAAATGATTGGGTTTTGATTTGACTCTGATAAAAATGAGAGTGATCTTGGGAGAAAAATTGTTTCAGTCAAGTCATTTATACACAATTGTGAATATTAAACTCTAATACAGTGAATTGTCTGTAAAATTTTATTTTTCACCTACAAACTAGCCTGCATCCTGAAGTTTTCTAATTTTCTGAAATGTTTTGACTACAACCAACTTCCATAGAAATAGAAGAAAAACTGACAGTGGGGATTTGTAACAGTGGAAAATTGTAGCAGTTCAGTTACAAAGGTACTGACTAAATAGCTGCTCCAGGCCCATGGTGAGCTTCCTGTGCACTTTGTCAAGTGGCCTAATGACTCTTGTGCCCCAGACTCTACATGGAAATAGGAAACAGAGCTGCCGGAGCCAATGGGGTTAAGCATAGGCACACAGGGCATCAAAATGTGAGTCGTGTGGGCAAATGACCACGCCCCAGCAGGATAAGGGATGATACCTCTGCACTTCCCATTTGAGAGATTTGTGCAAATGACCTTGAGCAACCATTAGGACGTTGAAGACCCTGAAGAGACTAAGATCAAGTTATACCACCTTTATGAAGTAGGACACAGAGATAAAAATTTGTTGTTATATCAAATGGAAAGTAACACATTTGTACACCTTAAGCTACCATTCACACCTCCTTTACCTGTTACACTACCTGTTCCGTGAAGCCAGAATTGCTTTTCCATATTCTGAGCTACTCCTGAACTCCGTTATTCCAATTTAATTCCCACGCTTGTATTCAGTCATCCCCAGTATCACTGCAAATATTTTTTAAGGGAAATCAAATCATTATCAGTTTTGCTGTTATTGTGAACCTATGTGCCCTGCTGTGAAGCGGCCTCCATTGGAGAGGCTGCAGAGAAAACTAAAAGGAAAGCCATTCTGGTCCTTCGCAGATGCAGGAACTGAGCACAGCCCCCATGATTGGAAACCTGTGTGTCCTGGTGCGGGTGGGACTTTGAGCAGTTCCGCCTGGAGTTTACCTTTGAAGCGTGTCCAATTAGGACTTTGAATCTCAAACACTGCTGCTTCACACTCCGCAACTACAAAACCGAGAAACACGCTTTTGTTTGATGCTGTCTCATCTCAGGTGGTTTTCAGCTTTTACATAAAAAAGATTACTCAAGCTTCAAAGCTAGCTGTTCCTTGGCAAAGTATTACACAAATTCTTGAGGGAAGAAATAAAGGATGAAAATTCAGTGTTTCTGGTTCTCTTCTGGGGTTCCCTTTTTAAGTCACTTTCACCAATTAGCTCCTAAAGATTCTTGCTGACAGCAACTTGTAGATGAAAATCCAAACCAAATGAGCCCCAGCTGTGAGGCAAAGGCTTCCTTGTTAAAGCAGGGAACAGATTAGAAACTGGCTCAGTGAAATACACTAAGTGTGGGAACTCAGCTAAGGAACCTCAAGGAGATTTGGACTCCAGGGAATAAGTTCTGAGCCAGTCCAGCTATTTCCTGTATCTATCTTTTTATTTATTTATCTACTTACTTACTTACTTACTTACTCACTCACTCACTCATTTATTTTTTAATGCTACATGGCCTAATTGTGGACCCTGGCTTCAGCTTTCTGCATGCTACGTTGAGTCACCTTGGCCTTGAAGATTAAGTGTAGGCTTAACAGCTAAAGTTCATTCGAAGGTCTGTTTTTACCAACCTCCCACCATCTGGATGGGTACAACACTATTTCGTCCTTATAAAAAGAAGATGCAGAATGTCACAGGCAGAACTTGAAGGAAAATTAAAGAAAATGGAACAATAAACTTCATAATAAATGAAAAGTGCTTTCAGAGTATGTCCTAGGCAAGGTTATGCACTGTTTTGGAAAAACAGAACTTTAATAGATGTGGTATTGCACTCTACATGTTTTTTGAAATAACTAGTTAACCCTGTGAGGACCAGCTTTTTGGTTAAAGGAAGAGAATTGAGTTCTTCACGTGATATGCCAGTATATAATATTCATAGAAGTGATACTGTGCTCAGAGTACCTGAGAGAAGACCAGAAGTTCCCTAAATGACAAAGGGACCAATTGCAATAACTTCAGAATATTAAGAGAAGAAAGGGTTAGAAAAAGAAAAAACACAGCACTTTTATCCTGTCAGTATAAGACTGCGTGGGCTCCCATAGCACGATACCACGGATTAAGTACCTTAAACAACAGAAATTTTTTTCCTCACAGTTGTGGAGACTAGAAATCCAAGATCAAGGTGTCCATAGGCTTGCTTTCTCCTGAAGCCTCTCTCTTTGACTTGCAGATGGCCATCGCCTCCCTGTGTCCTCACTCGCCTCTCCTCTGCGTACACATCCCTGAAGTCTCTTCTTGCATCCTAATCTCCTCTGCCCATAATGACACTGATCAGATTCGTTCGCAGCCCACTCTAAGGGCCCAATTTTAACTTAATTACCTTTTTTTAAGACACTGTCTCCAAATATAGTCACATTCTGAGGTAATGGGGAGAGGTTGGAGGAGGAAAAATAGTTTAGCTTATAATACTTACACTAATATTTAATCTTGCTGAACATTATAGCAGGAATTTGCATGTCTGAGTCTTGAGAGACAGTAAACCACACAGGTAACAATACTCAGAGGATGAATATTTATAATTTGTATTGATGTTATTAAATCAAGATATTTTACCCTGTATCTGCACACTATGTTCTTCTTAACCACCCCACACTCCTCCCCATACAATAACAACAGCAAAAAATCTGTGGCAGAAACCTGTGGCTGCCAGCCAGCAGGCTCTGACCCCCTCTGGCGAGAAACCTCTGGTGATCTTATAAGGACACTAATCCTATCAGATTAGGGCCCCCTCTTTATGACCTCATGTATCCTGACTTCCTTAGAGACCATTTAATATAGCCACATTGTGGGATAAGGGCTTCAACACATGAATTTTGGAAGGACACAAACATTTAGCCCATAATAGAAGCCTTCTAGGCAGCAGAGGGTTTTTTTGTTTTGTTTTGTTTAAATTCAGAGGCAAAAGAAAAGATATAGAGATAAATTAAACATAACACTTCTCAAAGCTTGGAATTACTGTATAACCTAGCATAGTGTCTAATACATAAGAAAAGCTCAGTGAGTCTTACTCAATAAAAGGACAAATGAATTATTCTATTACTTTTAGGTTGGGGTCTCAAAGTATAAAAGTGATGCTTCAAGGACAGTTTTATGGGTAATATTATCCCTTGGGGAACAAAATTTTTTTAAACTGATTCTTTTTGAAATACGCTGAGAGTTCATAAAGAAGATCAGCTATGATCATAGGAGTGTGCAAAACATATAGAAATATGTAATATGTACACTGGGCCATAGTGCCTGGGTCAGGACTAAGTGAACAGTATGAGTGGACGAAGAGGGATAAGGAAAGAAGAGAGTTAAGTAAAATGGGAAAAGAAAGATAACATTAAAATCTGGATGATAAGATTTTATAATATAGATTTATATAAAATAATATATTAAAAATTTTATATTTTTAAATAAAAAAGATCACTCAAGAAAAAAAATATGAAGAGCTCCTCCCAAATATAAGTCACAGAGTAAACAGAGACAAGATGTCACTATGATGTAAAAGGTCAAATCTTCAAATTGCAGACACTAAGCCTGACCCCAAGACAGGATGGATAAAAGATGGTTTGTGAGCATATATAAAGGGCTCACCCAGAGCCAATACGGGCTTATCTAGTAAAATTTTGCCAAACTGGCCTCTTTCTCTTTTAGGTAAAATACTAGACTAGAAAAGCAGCAGAATCTGGTAGGCATAGTACATTTGGATTCAGCGAAGTATTTGAAAAATTACTCAGTAACAATTTTGTGGACAAAATTATAAAAAAGGCAGGTTTAAACTTATATACCCTGAATTTTAAATGGATCCTGTTACTATGGAAATAAAGGTTTGTAATAGTTTGGCATGAGTTTTGCTACCAACCCTGCCCAGGACAACATTTTGTCAATACCTTCACAGTCATTTTTTTTAGTTGTCAGATTTCCAGAGAATGAAAAGTTGTGAGAGTTTACTAAAATGCTTGATTGAGATCTTGACAGTTCAAAATAATGGATCTAAACTGAAGAGATAAATTTAATAGAAAAAATATAAAAATCACACACATAGGTTAAAAGAGTAGAATTGAGCAGATTTTGCATAAGCGTGGTTTGTGTGAAAAAATAAGCAAAAGTATCTTGTGGTTTTGGCTGACAGCAGGCTCCATCTGAGTCATGTGTCATTTAACCCTGGGAAGTTAATGACCTTTATAACTACATTGCTAAACATGTAGGTTCATGAAGGGAGATGATGGTCCACAACATTAATTGGCTGCTGGTCTGAGTGCATCTGAAATACTGCATTTAATTTTGAGCAGTATATTTTTAAAGGGATTCCAACAAACTAAAATGTATGCAAAGGGGACAATCAAAAATAGTAGAGATTCTGGAAGCCACATTATGTACAGAATTGTGAAGAAACTAGGGTTCCAGTGCTTCATCGTGACTCACATGTGCCAAACCCACCTCCACAGCATGGAGTTCTATCAGCTATGCTTGTCCATGGTCCTCATCCTGGGCCACCTGTTCCAATGCCCCCCCACCCCATTTCCTGATTTTCCCAGCTTCTGCCCTCATAAGAGCTCTTCTCCTAGTAAAGGAAATCATTCATTCATTTAACATTTATTGATCATTTACTATATGCCAGGCAAATTTTCTAAACATTTTAAGCATCAGTGAACAAAACACACAAAAATCCATTTCCTTGTGGGGCTAACATTCTGGAAACTGATAGATAGTAAACAATAGATATTACAAAAAGTAAATTATACAGTATATTGAAAGTTGATAAATATTATGAGAATTTAGGAATAAATAGAAGAGTGTTGAGAGATTTGAGGTATGACAATAAAGCTATAATTTCGGGTGGTGTTGTCAGGGAAGGCCTCAGTGAGAAGATGACATTTGAACAAATTTTGAAGGGGTTAACCACCTGGCTACATGGGAGGAAAGCATTCCAGTGCAGAAGCCCTAAGGACTGTGTGCCTGGAAAGGAGTTAGAAAAGGAAGGATAGCAGGAAATGAGCTCTAAGAGGTAATGGTGCCAGGGAAAGACTTCAGCTTTTATTCTAATTAAGGTGGGAACCAATTGGAGGATTATGAGCAGAGGAGCAACATGATCTGACTTGTATTTCTAACGGATTGGTCTAGTGGTTGTTTGACCAATTGGTCTAGTGGTTGTTCTAAGGGGTCAAGATGGGAGCTGAGATATTGCAGAAATCCAGGTGAGCAATAATTCAGCTCACACCAGCACTGTGGTGGTGTGGGTAGTGAGACAATAGAGCAATTGAGGCTTCCTGAATGTTTAGATGTGAGACATGAACAAAAGAGACCTATGAATTTGAGACCTATAAAGATCTTCAGCCTCAGAAGCTCAAGGACTGAAGCTGCCATCAAATGAATTGGGGGAGGGTTATGGTAGAATCTTTTGGGAGGCAGATCGAAAGTTCAGTGTTGGATATATAAAGTTGAATATATTCATTAGACCCTCAAGAGCAGGCATCAAGTAGAAAGTTTAATATAGGAGATCTGAATTACGCGTGTACATGCAGAAGTCTTTGGAATGTGAGTGTCATTTTAAGCCATGAGACTGAACTATAGCATCAGGGAAGTGAGTATAGACAGAGAGCATTAAGTGTGGACTTTGGGGCTATCTGACTTGGAGGTCAAAGAAAAGAGGAAGAAACAACAAAGTAGGAAAGGAGAGTCTAGAAATTTAGAAAACCCATTAAGAGAGCACAGCGTCTTAGAAGCCAAGTGAAGCAAGTCAGAGGGCTGGGGGTGCTCAACTGTATCAACTGCTTTGATAGGTTAGGTAGGATGAGAACTGAGATTTGACCATTGGCTTCACTACCATGGAGGTGATTAGTGACTTTGGCAAGGACAATTTCAGTACTGCAGTCAGGGGCAAAGCCAAACTGAATTGAGTTGAAAAAGGAACAGGAAGAAAGGAATTTAAAATTTTTGCTCCAAATGGTCAGTAGCTAAAAAAGAAAGTGAAATTGAAGGAATATTTTTTAAAAGTGGGGGCATTAACAGAATGTGTGGTTGCTGCTAGGGATCATTACAGAGCCAGCCAATACTTGGTCAGAGAGAGAAGAGAGAATTGCAGGAGTGATGTCCTTTGGTAGGTCATTGATGGGATCTAGTGAGAAACTGGAGAGACAGTTGGAATTGAGGGCACAGAGTTTGTCTACGGAAGCAAGTAGGACGGCAGACCAGGGCAGTATGCATGCTGTTCATGGTTAGACGGGGTGGTGGGCATCTGAGAAAGTCCTCTTCTGATTACTCCATTTTTCCTCCGACAGTGCAGCTTTACCCCAGGCCACAAATTCTCTCAATGTGAATGTCGTTAGCATCACAGAAAATCCCTGATTTGTCCAGCTAGCCCAGGACCCAACACTTCCATGCAGACCCTTTTGTGCAACACCCTTGCCTGATTTATCCCACCCACTGCAAAAGGTATACAGCCAAGAAAAGTGAAGATACATAAAGAAATCTATTCGCTATATTTTAGTGTTTGCGGCATTGGTGTTTTGTGCAATTTAACAAAATGAAATGATTGTGGAAAGCCTAAGATATGACATTAAAAAATACATTGCTCAAATAGTAATTCTTCTCTCTTTATGTGAGAACTTGGATAAGTTAACCTGTCTAACCCCCTTTCTTCATTTGTACATAATAGAAGAATACACTTCCCTCTGTCATTTCTAGCCTCCAAAATATGGAGGTCTGAGACCCTCTTCTGGCCCATTAGTCCAAAGGTACCTAGAGCCTGGGTGTTGCAAGCATGTGTACTTGTGGAGGAACTTCATGAGGTCTCAAAGCACAGGCGCAGAGCAGCTCTCATCCCACCATGAAGCAGTCAGCCACGGGGAGTCACGCAGGCTTCCTCTGTCCCGCCCCTGCTCCTGGCATTGTTTGATGCTGCCACCATAGCCCTTACCCCAGTCCCTGGCTCCATCTATTTCCCAGCCCCAGAGGAGTTTCTGAATGGATTCAGGAAGGGCACATCCCTCTGATATCTGAACCTTCACTTTTCTCTGCCTCATTCCCCACCTTTGTTTTCACTATCTTCATTCTCAGCGTCAGAGTGGTACATCGCTCCACCACCACTCACAGAGGAACTTCCATACCATCCCTACCGTGCTGCTTGGGCAGGGAAGCAGGCCAATCACTGAGAAAATCATTACATTAGAGACTTCCCCTTCCTCACCAGGACCTACCTTGATGCCTCTCTTTGTCTGCTTTAATTAAGCCTTGTGAATTAGTCAAAGTTTCTTCAGAAAGTTTTTGTAACATGCATTATGATGGAAGAGTTGAATCTAGAAAACTTCTTAAAACTAAATCATCTGATTACCCCTAAACATTAGTTAAAATGCAACATTAGTAATAGGCCATGGCTTTATCTCAGCTCAACCCACATCAAACTGGCATTTAGTTTATTATTCTTCACACATACAGAGTGGAGAGGCAAAGTTGCCAATCACTAAAATGAAATAATTTAAAGGAGGTCTAAAGGTGTCTCAAAATTATCTCAACCATCTTCCTGAACATTCTTCTGTCAATGACAGTGATTAGGGTTAAGGCTGTATGTCTCCAGAAGGCTTGCATTCTCAGGAAAATGAAGGATCCTGGGGAAAAGCCAACTATCAGGGCCACTCCTAGGAATATATCCCAGTGATTAGCTGATCAGATTTGCACTGTGCCACTAATGCCTTTGAGCTTCCATATTTGTGATGTTGTATACAAAACTTTCAACGAGGTGGCAGGGAAAGATCAGAAACATGAAGCAAACATGGGCTGTGGCGCTGGCCACCTGAAGATGCTGGGTTCCCAACGGGAAGTGAGGTCAGGTCTTGAGGACCAGGAATATGAGGCTCTTTAATGTAACTCCACAATTCCAATTACTGTGCAATCAGAGAGGGTGTTTTACTGATGACAATAGGATGGCCTAGGCATAGAAAATAAAAGATTAGACAGCCTTCTCTGGTATAAATTGAAAAATCTTCAAAAACCTGAACTTATTTAATATAAATATTTGATAAATGCCTGAAAGAGGACATAGTCCTAACCTCTCCAAATTTGAGAAAGGGGCTAAATTCTTTACTTACAGTAAATGAAAACTGACAGACTTGTTAGCTGAAGAAATGAACAGAAATTACAAATTCAGATGAAATCACTCAGGTTAGTGTTGGTGTCAGAAGAGGGACAGGTTCTTTGTTCACAGAGATGAGTGATATTTAACACCAAATAGTTTAATGCCTTCTCTCCCTAGGCAAACTAATGCATCCCTGTGACTTCTTTCCAACAGTAATTTCTGCAGCCACCAGCAGGTTGATGGCGGACCACTAGGTGAGCATTTCTCAGCCATGATGTCCCAGGACCCCAATACATTGAAGTGTGAAGCCTGAGAAAGAGAAATAGGTTGTGTTCTGGCTTATTTTTAGGGAATGAAGCATATCACCAACTATTTTATCCATTGAGCTGCCTTGTCACAAAACCATCAAGTCCCACGCATGGGCTCCTTCATCAGAGATTTCAAAGGAGAACAACATGGAGTAAAGATGTGATTCACCTGAAGAACTGGTGGCATAAGAAAGAATAAGAATAATGTTGAAGTCAATGAGATTTTGAGATTGTTAGTGCACTGTAACATGCTGGCTAACACAGATACATTTATTGCTTCAATTGGTGAGGATGAGGTGGCATTGTGGTAGGAGGAAAACCTGGAAGAAAGGACTCGAGCCAGTATATGCCAGATGGCAAAGGGTAGATTTTAATTTTATGTGTGGGAAGTTTAGTAGGGGTGAGAAAGAAAACTAATCCTGAGAACAGAGGGAAAGATTATCAGAAAGGGACAGATAGAGGAGGCAGAAAGAGCTTGGCTGCAGTAACAGTAGTCCCAATGAGAGGAGCAAGCACCTGAACAAGGGCAGGGTTCATATAATTAACAAGTGGGAGGCTTATGCCAGAGTGGGGAAGAAAAATTATCATTGGCCATAAAAATTTACTTGATATGTGATGCGGACTCCAACCAGTAGTGTCTGAGGTATTGTGGATGCAACAAACAAGTTCACAAGGACTGCAGAATTCCTGTGGAGAGAAGGGGGCAGCACAGCCACTCTCTGAGTGAGAGAGGGCCCTGACCCTTGCCTGGACAGGTGCTTATTGCTTTTCTGGGAGCATTACCTCAAGGAAGATCTTCATTCATCATTGTCAGGCAGTAATGATCAAACAATAGATAACATTCAAAGAACTATAAGGGCTTATTCTGAGTCAGGGTTAGTTAGCTAAAGGGCCATAAAACTTTGGGAAACAAAGTCATTTCATGCTTGGACCCTTATCAGAAAATTGAGGGCATTCTCAGCAAAGCAGGTTTCACAGGATTTTATGTATTCTTTCTTAGGCCTGATCGCCCCAGCCCCGGGAACCACCCATTCCTGCCCAGGGCAGCACCACCCTCCAGCATTGTTTCAGGCTTAAGTCAGGCAGGAGAAGTAAGGCAGCCAAGAGATTAGGAGACTCCTTGCAGACAGAATGAGGACTCAGGGTATGTCAAGGCTGAGGGGTGAGGGTCCATCATCCCCTTTTTCTACTGTCCCCCAAGTCCTTCCCTGAGGGCCCCTTGGTTGCAGTGCCTGTCTTAGTTCATCCCTCCCTTGAGGAATCTTACCTGTCATTGGCTAACCAGTCATCTGCCCGGGGCCAAGCAGGATGAAGTAAAAAGGGGCAGAGGCGTCACCCCTGCCAGGGAGATAAGCTCTGTCTCCTTAGTGGCTTATGGTCCCAAGGTCTCTTACTCAGCCTTAGCCATGGGGGTTACAGCTTCTGAAACCAGGCAGGGCGGTTCCCAACAGATATGGACAATGAGAAGATGATGAAAAGATAATATCAAGATTTTGAGAGTGTCTCTGACCAGTGTACTTCAGTTGGCTGGGCATGGTCCCACAGGGCAAAAGGTCACTGGTTCAATTCCCCATCAGGGCACACTCCTGGATTATGGGTTCACTCCCCAGGGTGCACATGAGAGGCAACTGATAGATGTTTCTCTCCCTCTTTTTCTCCCTCCCTTCCCTTCTCTCTAAAAATAAGTAAATCAAATCTTTTAAAAAAGATTTTGAGAGTGGTTATCTTGGAAAAGAGGACATATTTTAGAATGAATATGATAAATTCCTTCCAGAGTTTATTGAGCTTGGGGAAAAGATGGGCTGTCCAGTGAGAGATGTTCAGAGGCAGTTGGCTATGAGGGTCTGAAGAGTGGGCATTCCAGTGTGATTTACATATTAGGGCATCCTATGCAAAGTGGGCACTTTTGAACAGGTCATCTAGAGATAGTGGCTGGAAGTGATAGAAAAGCCTTAGGAGGTTGCAGTTGGGGCAGAAAGTGAACAGGATGGGAGGAATGCCAGGCGTTTAAGAGGAAAACGCTGCCATGGCTGGCTGGTAAGGAGCTATACTTGGATCTTGCACAGGTAATTAAGAGTGTAAGGAGGCAAATGAATGCCACTCCTTGGTTAACTGAGAATAGGCACTTAAATGACTTTAATATTATTATTTTGAAGCAGTTAAGCTTTGGTTTAAAAAAATCATACCCATCCATAAGATCAGAAATCTATAAACACTCAAAATAAAAGTGTGAATTTGAAGTTTTCCTCAGTGTAAAAATGAAATCCAGAAAAAAAGTAGCACTTACTTGAAAAAAATATTAACTTATACTTAAAAGTTTATAGTTTTAAACTTTATTTATTATATTTTTGGTATGTCTACCAGTTAGAAATGAGATTAGTACATTCTTTTTTAGTGATTGATTATGATTTTAAGAGTGTTCATGATTAGATAAGGGCGTATTAGTTTTCCTTCCCAGTTTCCACACCTCAGGGAAATCGAGCAGATGCTCACAGCCATAACTGAAGGTCTGAATGTCTTGTCCTTGCCCTTTCCAGCCCACCAGGGTTCACAGACCATATATTCATCCATTTGGAAGTTCTGCCAAGGCAGCTCAACGGATAAAAAATGTTGATTATATGCCACATTTCCTAAAAATAAGTCAGAACACTACCTATTTCTCTTTCTTGGGCTTTGCACTTTAACATGTTGAGGTCTTAGGATGTCGTGACTGAGAAATGCCCACCTACTGGTCCACCATTGACCTGCTGGTGGCTGCAGAAGTTACTAGAAGTTACAGACAGACTGCTAGAAAGAAGTCACAGGGGAAAAAATGATGGCAAAACTGCACAATGGCTCCATTAGCTTCTACCCATACTTCACTGCTTAAAGCAGGTTATATGGCCATACCTGGTATTAGTGGGGAAGAAGTACAATTCTCCCACATGGAAGATCCTAATAAGGATTGCCACCAAATATTTTGAACAAATAATACACTCTACCAGACCATCATTAAAGGCACAGCATAAATCCCACCTTATTTCCAGTCTTTCGGTTTTCCTTCTAGGCCACGGTATCTCATCCTCAGCCCTGTTGGTGCTTTGCCAGATGAGTCCTTGTTGCAGGGTTTGTCTAGCATGTTCAGCAATATCCCACCACATGCCAACAGCTCCACATACACTCACCCACTGTGCCAATCAAATATGGCTCCAGGATTTGGGAAGTGTTGCCTGGAGGGGCAAAATCACCCAGTCAACAACTCCTGCTCTAGTCTAGGAGGCCTTAAAGACAGGAATTGCCTTAGTCATTCCTGTATCTCATGGCATCAACTGCTATAAATGGCATGCATTTAATAATTGTTATAAAATAGAATGGAAATTACATAAGAAGTTTTTCTTTATTCATAAAATTGATTGCAGTATTTGTCTCTTAGGTTGCTTTAAGGAAAAAACATAAACTTTAGAGACAGAAGACCAAAGTTTAAATTTGGCTTCAGCACTCCATAAGACTCTGGGAAAGTTGCTTAACCTAAGGTTCTTCATCTGCAAAATGGGTAAATTGCATTTCCCTTGGAATTTTCCGGCGACAAGTCAATGCAAATCATGTGGTATGTGGCACATGCTCAATAAATGGTGGCTGTCATCACTGACAGCAGCAACAGCATCACTTCCCCCGTCATATCCGTAAAATATGAGCTGTTTGAAAACAATGCGCCCTTCGCATAGCAATGCCAAGTGTTACTCCCAGGAAGAGAGCAGCGTGGTTCGACAAGATGTTGCCTAAGTTTGTTTCTCCATAAATAAGACTTGTCAAGAAACTTGAGCTCAGTGCTAGTGGATTTGCCATCAAACACACAAGCCTGGATGTGAGCAACAGGGTTTTGTGGCACTTTCCAGGATGTCAGCAGAATCTCACAAATCAGACCAGAGAAGTCCAAAACATATGCCCTCAGCAACTTGCCAAAAACCAATAAAAGAAGCTGTTAGTGCAGCTAAAATCAAGGAGGTAGGCCATGGTGTGGGCCTGCAAACGCAATAAAGTCCTATGGAAATGCATTTCATTTTGGTAAGCCCCTGACCAAACAAAACCATTTCAAATGATGAAAAGAACTGTCATAAAGCTACATCCTATACTATAGAAGCAGGAGCATCAAAACGACAAATCTCTTCTGATTTTTTTTTTAACCCAGCCATTTGGATCAAGATGTGCTGATAACTCAGTGGTTTTGTAGGAGAGTAGCCTATCGCCCATATTATCAAGACTTGTGACATTTTATATCCAGGTGCAAAACACCTCTTTTTTTTTTCTGGTTTAGCAATTCATGGCATGGCAATCATGATAAGATCAAAATACAAAGAACAAAATTCTCAGTTTATAAAACATAGTCTATGCCAGGGCTGTTTTCAAATTAGCATGATTCACTGTCCAACAAGACTAAATATGAAGGGCTTGTGGTTTTCTTTATTTTTAACAACTCTGTGAGACTTTCAAGCTGCTAGAAAGATTTACACCCAAGCATCCCGGAGACTAAAACGCTTGAGTTTCCAGCATTAGGCACAAACACCACCGCAGCAGCAGCGGCAGCAACAGTAAAGAGCTTGTGTTCCAGAGGAGCTAATCGTTGAATCCAAGGATCGTTGTGACTTAGTCAGTTTCTGCAGTGAAGCTGGGGTCAGCCAGCACACAAGATTAAGCTCCTCTGACCCTGCACATCAACACTCAGAAACTTGCTGCCTGGGACATGTCATCCTTGTGCTGGCGAGCTGTAAGTGTATCTCCTGCTATGCAGCACAGAGCTGTGTACCACCTCAGCCTCCCAGGACACCTGCCTGCCATGGGCCACCTCAGCCTCCCAGGACACCTGCCTGCCATGGGCCACCTCAGCCTCCCAGGACACCTGCCTGCCTACCGGCCCTAACGCCGCCCACCCTCGCAGGCAGTGTAGTTGTTACCACACGACCTTTCAGCAACAACACACTCGATTCCAAAATGTATTTTCTTCACTTGCAACACTCCTAGGGCTGCTGGCTTAATGAGTCCCAAAGGGCAGCCTCAACGTAGCTTGCTGAATTCTAATTACATAATTAAACCAGATAGCAAAAATCTTTATTTTTGTAGCTATAAAATGTGGGCTGATATTATATTATGTGCAACTGAAATTTCACAAACAAAGCACTTTTCAAAATAAGTAAAAGTTTAGTTCCAAACTCACATGTTCATACTTGCTTTGGTCACAGTTCTGGAACTGTCATTCAATATTTTTGTAAAGACTGAGAGGGAGTAACTACCAAGATCCTCATTCGCGCGTGCAAGTATTCAGTAAATTTTTATGCAGCCCCCCTTGTGCCGGCCACTGTCCCGGGCACCAAATAATCACCAGGTTCTAAGGTCCACTTGAAGTTCTGATTTAAAAATTAGAAATAAATGACAACAATACATGTGTCTATAATTTAGGCTCAAATGCAGGTATCCACCAGCCAGAGACATGCACTTCCTGTGCACTTTTTGTTTCATGTACTTTATGACTCGGTTGCAGACAGATTTGCAATGCAACATGGTAATTATCTTTCAGAGAGCAGTTTTGACATACAAAGCAAAAGCAAAGGTCTATTGCTAGGGCTGTTTCTTCAGTGCTAACGTACTTGCTTAAGTAAAAGTTATTTCAACGCAAGGTAAAATCATTGACAGGAATTCACCGCATTGCTATTCTGCGACTTTTGGAGAAATTAGGGAAATCTTCAGTTGTCAAAATTTTGGAGGGCACCTTGAGACAAAAACACTGAAGAAACATTTTAAAGGAGGAAAAACTAGTTTATTATTTGTTTTCCTTTCTTCTATGCACCCTAAGCATTACATAACTTTTGTACTCAGTTTTCCCACTTGTTTTGTACAGATGTTTAAAAGATTGCTCAAATTACACTATATTTTTTAAGTTTCTCTTATGTTCTTTCTTAGCTGCCAAATCACGTCACTTGTTTTGTTTCATTTTTTTGGTGGGGGGAGAGAGGTGGAGAGGGCTAACAATATTTTAGATGAAAATTAAGTCAAGGTTTGATATTATCTTTTTATTATTATTTTTCTTTTTTTTAATTGATTTCTTCAGGGAATCAATGGATCCAATTCCTGTTCTCAAAGCAAAATTTTGGCAACTCAGTGCTAACCAAAAGTATCACAGAACAATGCTGGGCTGTTCTGCTCAATGGCAAACACCAGATGGAAAAGTGAAACATTCAAACATCTGGAAATTTCCCAGATAGTTGTTTCACTTGAACAAATCCTATGAAATATTAAAAATGAAGTTTTTGCTTTCCACCTGGATTGTGTTTTTATAATAGCTGTAGAGCTAGAAGTAAAATCCTGATGATCCTGCTATTGAAATGCACGTCTCCAAAAGGAAGATGTAAATCACTCAAGGTTAGCTGGGGCAATAATGTTGTAACATCAACTGTTTTGATGTATGTCTTCCACCGCAGCAGACTGGAAAGAGTACCGGGGTGCGCGGGTGAATGCAATAAACGAATGTCCCTCCTCCATCCATTGTGCCGTGGATGCTCTAGAGTAACACACACACTTCTCAGAGATGTCCTTAAAGTCCAATGTCAAGAGTAGAACATGATTTTGTTACATTTAGTGACAGTTTCCACTGTAGAATTTACTGGAGTATCTTTTGAACTATATGTCAGTCTGAATGGGGCAGATTTTGATTAAGAACATAACAGTAACTATATGGATTCATTGTATTGACATCAAAACTCACTGTAATGATGACGAGAAGCCACACCAAGAAGATCTCCAAAGAAGACCTTCTATCCAACTCCGTCAGTCTGAGGGGCAGAGAGCACACAACACAGCCTGAGGCAGGCGAGTACTGAAACCTGACCCCTGAGTCACACAGGTCTGTGTGCTGACTGGAGTTGGTGTAAGTGACATAGAAAGCCAGGTGCAGTCTCAGGGAAAGAGTCTAACAGAAACAAGGCTAAGGAAAGCAGATTGCAAATCAGGGCTAGAATTCAGGCCCAGAAGGGAAATGCCATGAGAATGCCTGAAAAACCCAGGCAAAGGCAAGTGAGGCGCATGAGGGTAGCATTGAATAAGGAGGCTGCCACAGGATGCAAATGTCACACGACAGGAGGAGCCACATTCAAACCCCACACCAGGAACTTACGTTTCAAACTGTTACCATCCCCCACTCACTGATGACAACACAGCCCCTCAGGCATTGCCAGCCCAGCTCTCAAAGAGCAGGCCAGGCTCTCTCTGCCGGGGCAGACTCTCCGTGCAGTTCCACAGCCCCCTGTCCAGACCCACTGGCCTAGATGTGTTTTGGAGTTCAGAATTTTCCGATATTAAAAGGCACACAACAACTTGTTGGGGATCTCGAAAGGAATCATGCAGAGCGAATAAGGCCAATCACAAAAGGTTACATAATATATGATGCCATTTATCTAGCATTGTTTAAATGACAAAAAGTCATAGAACTGGAGAACAGATCAGAGGTTGCCAGGGGTTAGGGAGCAAGGCAGTGAGGGAATTGTTTGTGGTTGTAACAGGGTAACATGAGGGACTCTTGTGAAGTCCTCTTGCATCTGACTGTGGTGGTGGTCGCAGGAATCAACATGGGACAAAATTGCAGGGAACTAAATACACACACACACACACACACACAAAAGTGAGTGTATGTCAAACTAATGAAATCCAAATAAGTTCAATGGATTGTATTAATCTCAATTTCCTGGTTGTGATATTATACTATATTATGCAAAATGTAACCACGGGAGGAAATGAGGTGAAGGGTATATTACATCTATTATTTCTTGCAATTGCATGTGAATCTACAAGTCTTAAAATAAATTTTTTAAGGAAACATTTAAATAATCAACAAAGTGCATATTCGGTATATTATGTAACGTTTCAAACACATTAATTTCTTCAGCAAAGCATGTGGTGACTATTCACGCCAAGTGAAGTGCAGGTTATAAATAGCTTTCCATCCGTGCAGGTCAGGCTTTGCAGCCACATGAGTTCAGGTTTAGTCAGGTGTAGCGGCCAGATCAGCCGTGAAACCACTTCGGTTTTCCAGATCTTTTTGGATTTGGAGCTGCAGATGAGAAGTACAAGTCCAAGTCCTGCTCTGGCCACACAGAGGAAGCGTGGATGGATACAAAGGACTGAGCTATTTGCTATCTCCTATTTCTCCTCCACACTTCATGTTCCGCAAAGAAAAATTAAGGGGCATTGCAAGTTTCAATACGCCACTTCCATCACAGAAGGTTTGAGAAAAATCTGTTTTTGTGCATCCTTTTTGTGGAGTTAGTCAGCAACTCCCAGAATGGAATCTGATGGAGGGAGGCTACGGCCGGACAGGCAAGGCCAGAACAGAATGAAAGGATCCTTCCTGACCCTCTCCAGGGTTTCTCCATAGCATCACTTTGTCGTTTGAGAACAAATGTCAAGGCATTAGATGTTTCTAAATTCTCAACAGCCAACATGTATTAATTTAGAATTAGTTGATGTGCTTCCCCACTTTGTATTATTCCCTTTTCTGCTCCTTCTCACTAAGATGGAGGTAGAGATTTGACCCTTTCTGAAGCACATAACCATAATGCAAATATTTCCTGGGTGTGCAACTCGGCAGTATTAGTGAGGATAGGTATTCAACTTGTGCAGTGGGTCTCATTCCAATTGGTTTGAATTCAAACAATATGACAGGCATCTAATTCATTCACCTTAACTGAGTCTTAACTGAGTCTTCAGGTGTTGTCCTACTCTGTTTTGCTCTCCACTCGGCAGCCAGAATTACTCTATTGAAATATAAAGGTAAACAGAGCACTCTCTTTTGGTCTCCTTGGAACTTTAGTCTGAGAACTCTAGGGTGAAAGGAGAATCCCTCAGTGACCTGGCTGCAGTTGATCATAGTTGAAATTTGCATGTCCCTCTGTTTTGCCCATTCCAGGCTGTGCCTCTGTCACGTTAATTACTTCCCATTTTCTGTATAAGCTATGCTTCCTCACCTTCATGCTTTTGCACATGTTCTCCCTTGATATGGAACACCATTCTCTCCAATCTTTGTCCAGCCAACTTATATTGTCTTGTAAGATGCCATTTACTCCTGGAAGTCTCTGGGATCTCCCCTGTTCTCTATCCAATTTCACCTGGATGAAGAACCCTGGTGCACCTCTCTAACAAAGTAATTACAGGGATACTTCTTTTTTTTTTTGCCCTTCACTTTATTGCATGTCATAGGTGTTGCATTTTTTACAAATTAAAGACAAGAGCCTCCACCCGCAAAAAGATTACAACTCACTTTATTGCAATACTCACCTCACTGAGATGTACACTGGACTGCAGTGGTCTGGAGCCAAACACACAATATTTCTGAGGTATGCCTGTGTCATGCTACATCATACTGTCTGCATCTTCATGTGGGGCACTGAACATTTCTGCTTCCCCAAAGCTCCGCACCATGCCTGACACTGAGTATGTTCAATAAATCAATCAACAAACAGGCAAATAATGTTTGTTTGATGAATAAACAAATCAGTGAATATACACATAACCAAAAGTTATCAAATAAAATAAAATATAGCTTGTTACCATTAACTCTAGCAAGTTACTTAAGCTTTCTGTAACTCAGTTTTCTCAACTGTAAGACAACAATAACATAGTTCTTGCTCTATCAGATTAAATCTGCTAGCGTGTATAAAACAATTATAACTCAACCGAATAGGAAGTACTCAACAAATGTTAAAGTTATAAAATGCAGGTATACATTGTGAAACACTTTAAACATACTTCCTATTCTCTAAGCCAGAGGAGTGTGAAATGTTCTTAAACTAATGTTTATTAAAGAAACATTAGGTGGAGGGATGCAACCATGGGCTTGTGGCTCCATAGCTGGGGGTTGGCACAGGCCATGCAGGGCCACGGGGGCAGTTTGGGGCTGGGGGTGAGGGATACGCTGTAGGAGGGCATAGGGAAGGGAGGCCATCCCAACCTCCGAGAATCTCCACTGGGCACTCGCCAGCTCCAGCCTCTCACCACACAGAGCATTCAGCGAGCACCAGTAATGGCCTGGGCTGGGTCTCTCAGGAGTGCTGTGCGGAAGATGCAAGGACCCAGGTTTTCCTGGCTGCCAGGGGAGGCTTCTTCCTCCTCTTCCTTGGGCTGCTTAGACCTCATCAGGCCGGTGGTTGCCCTAGGCTAGGGTACCCACTGCCTAGGGCCATCGTGGCTCTGCAGAAAATGGGGCAGCAGAGCCTGAGTCAGTTTCTCAGCTGTCTTAGCACCCGTGACCAGCTGCTGTGGCAGGCTATGAGGAGGGCCCAGCGGAGGAGGCTATGGAGATGTTCCAGTTCTCTAAGAGCCAGCCAGGGCAGTTCCTGTGCCTCTGGGAAGTTCAGCAACATGGACTTCCAGCAGGACCGGGTCAAGGAGATGCTGCTGGTCCATGCCAACTGCTGCCAGCAAGCCCTGGAGGAGCTGGTGGCCTGCTCCCAGTGACCACTGGTGCACTCTGCAATGCCTGGGCACCCCAGACCTGTGCTAAACCCAGCAGTCCATTCTAACTGTAGACCACATAGAATAACAGAGCAATGCATACTCATTGTAAAAATACAAACAGTGCCAAGAGTGGGAGCAAACCATACAAGGGAGGCAAAATTTGGCATCTTAGATTTTCAGCTGTACCAATTAACAAGAGAAAAACAGTTTTTTAATACATGCAGCACACACATGTGGGAGAAACCTCAATAAAAAGTAATGCAAAGCAGCAGTTTAGAACTCTGGCATAAGCAGCATCAGCAAAGAACAAGTTTATAGAGAGAGATCAGGATAAAAGTAATCAGTTTTAGGCTTCCAAAGATGGCAAACTGTTGGAAGGTAAATAAATAAATCGGAGGGACCTAATGGGTTAAGGTTTGTCTGGAGATTCCTCTGGCACATCTCTGGGAGGATAAAAATCTATCTTAAATAAAAAAGGAGAATTTACGTCCTGTCCTTAGACAGAAAAGGGAAAAGGGTCGGGCAAACCTTTCCTGCATTTGCTGATTCTTCATTGCCTTCAACTCAAAACAATTTTTATGTCAAAGAGGCATTTTTGGGGTGACACTCTGGTTCCCTTCAATACCAAAAGAATCAGCTGAAAGAGTTGAAAGTGGTTGCCTGTGGGAATGGGCAGATGGGAGGGCATGGACAAGAAGCTGGGTTTAGTCATACAAGCCTGATAAAACTACCTTTATTTGACTCTTTAAACTGTGTAAACTGGTGACTTTGATTTTTAAAAATTAAAACAAAAAATGATGGGCAAGAAAACAGGAAGAGAAAGAAACATTATTATAACTAAAGTTTATAAATGTCAATATTAACTTTTTACAAATTATATTGTGTTTTAATGTCAAACTATATGGTGTTTTAATATCAAACATTTATTTATGACTCAAAATTTATAACCACAGATAGTATTTACTGACCATTAGGTAAGGAGATATTTAATTAAACATTGAGAGATTGGTTAATAATTATATGATTGTTAAGTCTTTTTAATATATTATGACTTGTGTCTGGATAAAGTGTGTGTTATTATTCATTAATTCACACATCAAATATTCACTGAGCCAACTAAGTGTCAAGCAATGTGGAAATGCCAGTGCACAGAATGGTCACATTCCCTGTCCTCGTGGAACTCACAGTCACAGAGTAACATGGGTGTAAGATTCCTTCCTGCATTGAAAAGAGACGTCTCACCTGAATGAGGATGTAATAAAAGAGAAACCAATGCTTAATAACTCATGAATTGCTAGGAAGCGCAAAGAGCTGCAAGTAATAGAAACTAGACTATAGCAGCTTAAATATATTAGGGTTTCATTCTTTCACATAAAATCATGCGCATAAGTAGGCAGTCCAGAGCTTAAAGGGGAGCTCCACCTGGCTCAGCAGGGACCCAAGCTAAGTCTCTCCTGCTCTGCCTTCATGTCCCCCAGCCTCAAAGTCACAGGACGATTCCTGAAGTTCTAGTCCTCACATCCACTTTCCTGTAGAAAAGACTGCAAAAGCAAAGGGCAAAAATGTATACAAATCCCTCCCCAGTGGCCACTTATTGACCATCCCTATTAAGAAAAAAAGGAAATGGGTGTTTGATGAACAGCCAGCAGTCTCTACCACAGCTCAAGAATTAGGGAGGGAAAAAAAGAATGAAATCTTACCATTGGCAACATGGGTGAATCTAGACAGTATTATGCTATGCAAAATAAGCCAGTCAGAGAAAGGCAAATAATATGTGATTTCATTTATATGTGGAATCTAAAAATAAATAAATAAATATAACAGGAAAAAAAAGGAATTAGGGGCCAGATTATTCACTCAGGCTCATTACAGGTCATGATCCTGTCAGTACAAATTAAAGGGAACAAAGTATGTATCTCAAAAGAGAAATCAGGAAAAAAGAGGAGGGGAGGCTCAAGCCATGAAACTTTGGGAGTTTTAGTGAGGAAAGGGCTTTTGAGTCCTACCCAATGGCAAAACAAAATTCATTCTTAGACCTGGTTCTGGGGTCAGCAAGTCAAAATCCTGGCCGAAAGCCACATAACTGAGGGGTAAACTTTGAACTGGGGGAGAAATAAAATTACCAAGATGCTTACAGAATTGCATTAGTCCTTTCAGTGTAAAAATAGGCTAGCTAGCAAAGTTGCTGACTCTCCTCCCACACCCCTGGCTGCCCTGCTGATTACAGAGCAGGCACTCAATCAGCATGTATTGAATGAATTAGTCATTGCACGCTTTCCCAGTGAGACTGGCCGTGCCCTCAGAATCCCTCTCACGCAGGCCACCAGGCGGCCCCTACCAATGCGCAGAGATGTGAGGAGAGAGGGGGCCAATCTGCCGTCCTCACACTGCAGTAATCCTGTGCTCAGCAACCTGTCTGGGCCTAGGAAGCTTCAATACTTCCCTCAGTTCTTCCTTATTATTACTAGGAAAATGATTTTTAGAGCAAAATATTAATAGGGCTAACAGTATATAAGGGAAGAGAATATTTTTCCCTCTCAACACAGAATATAAAGAGGGGTACTGGATTCCTCCTGTGAGAAAACTGCAAATGAAATGACAACTTGGGGACTGTGAAAACATCTGCCTTTTCCATATGTGCTTTCTTCCTCAAAGAGAGAGACAGACAGCGAGAGATGCATGTTTGAAGTGAGATCAAGTTTTCTTTACAATCAGAAAACCCATTTGCCATTTATCCTAGAAAAACAATTGTCTATTAAAGATGATTCTCCAAGAAAGAAGAAGAAAGTCACCCAAAACATCAGAAATACTGAAGAAAGAATTTATTCAATTGATATTTATTAAGTGCCTACTATATGCACAGTACTGATGTGGAGTTGCTATGATAAGCAAAACCGTTGTTGCATCTGCCTAACAGGGAAATGAGGAAGGTAGCCGTTAATCAAATTATCATACTTACGATTATTTAATTACAAACTGAATTAAGTACTCTGAAGGAAAGGGGCATAGTTCTGTGAGATCCTAGAATAACAACAATAAAGCTTATATGGGGTTTTCATTTGAATGCACCATAGTGGGAAGGAGGGGAGGCAAACTCCCAGATAAGGAAGTGGCATGGCAGGTCCCACACACTATAAGGAGGCCTGTGTGGCTGGAGTGAGGACAGGTGGCAAGTGGTTCAAAATGAGCCTCAGACACAAGCAGGAAGCACCAACAGAAGCTTGAGGGCCATGAAAAGATTTACATTTTTGTCTTATCAGCCACAGGAATCCATCATGGAATCTTAAGAAATAAGTGACATGATCATGTTTGCGTGACTTGATTCTAAGACAGCACTTTTAAAGCATCAATATGGTAAACTGAGGTAGTAAATACATTACACAAAACACAAAGCAAATAAAGAAGTGAAGAGTTTTATCAGATAAATTACTCTGGTAACAGAATGAATGACAGGTTTGTAAAGGCAAAATTGGACACTACACAGATGACTTTGTATGATATAAACACAGCGATGAAACAGGTATAAATACGTTTAGGTAATGAAATGTAGAGGTTGGTGGAAGGGAGGATCTAGGGTGACTCCAGGTGTGCAGTCTGGATAAGTGGGTAGATGGTGTTGCTATTTGCTGTGATCAGGAGCACAGGAGGAAGACCAGGTTATAAAAGAAATATGACTCATCCAGTTAGACTTGTTATTTTTAAAGTGTTCATGAGACATCCACATGTATATGTCCAGACAGGATGTGGCATGAGTCTGTACATCAGTGGAAGTTTCATGAATAAATACATAGATTGTGGAGTGATTAATATATAGGTAATAGTTAAAATAGTAAGCACAAATGAATCGCAGAGGGAGAGTACTTACCATGATTTACTGTAACCATAAGAGAACCCTTCGCATCACCAGCTACAAGAAAAGCTCAAGGCAAAAGAAGATCAAAGAAAAATTGTGTCAAGGCAACCAAGTGATTAGAGCATTTCCAAAAAAAACTTAAAGGGTCACAGGAGCATGTAAAGAAAGGACAGAGTATCCATTGGGTTTCGCCGCTGGGCAACCATGTCAAAGCAGTGTAAGTCCAACAGTGGGGTGGGCACCAGACTGCAGTAGGAAAGGAGGATATGGATAAAGTGATTGCAGGGTATTTTTTAAAGGAGCTTGGCTAAGAAAGGAAACCATAAGAAAAGATGGAACCAAGAATGAAATATGTTCAAGAATGCAAGATCCTTCACAATGAGATACAAACTCATACATGTTAGAAAAGCTATTATTAAAAAAACAAAAAACAAGAAATAACAAGTGTTGGCAAGGATGTGGAGAAAAGGAAATACTTGTGCACTGTTGGCGAGAATGTATATTGGTGCAGCCTCTATGAAAAACAGTATGGAATTTCCTTAAAAAAATTAAAATAAAACTACAGTATGATCCAGCAATTACATTTCTAGATATTTATCTGCAGAAAACAAAAACACTAACTTAAAGAGATATCTGCACTCTCATGTTCATTGCTGCATTATTCACAATAGGCAACATATGGAAAAAACCTAAGTGTTCATCAGTGGATGAATAGATAAAGGACTTGTGGGAATGTATACAATGGAATATTATTTGGCCATAAACAAAGAATGTAATCTTGCCATTTATAACAACATAGATAGACCTTGAGGGCATTATGCTAAATAAGTCAGACAGAATAAGATAAGTCCTTATGATCTCTTATATGTAGAATCTAAAACTAAAACAAAAGAAAAAACAAGCAAACAAAAATAACTGAGCTCATTGAAATAGTGAACAAATGGTGGCTGCCTGAGGCTGAAGGGCTTAGGGGAATAAGGATTGCATGAAAAGGGTAAAAGAAATCAAAAGGTATACATTTCTAGCTATAAAATGAATAGGGCCAGGGCCAGTCACAAGCAATGTCTGACAAAGTAATACAACAGAGTCTTTGCAGCCCTACCTAATACATAGAAAAAAACACAAAGAAGCAGCCAAAATGGAAAGACAAACACAGACCTCAAATGAAAGAACAGGAGAATTCTCCAGAACTAAATGAACTGGAGACACACAATTTATCAGATAGAGAATTTAGAGTAATGATTATAAGGATACTCAACAGCATGAAAAAAGACATGGAAGCCATAAAAGAAGACCAGTCAAAATAAAGAATGTAATATCTGAAATAAGTAATACACTGGAAGTAACAAACAGCAGTTAGATGAAGCCAAGAATCTAATCAATAATGTGGAAGATAAGATAGGAAAAAACACCCAGGCTGAGCAGCAAAAAGAAAAAAGAATGAGAATCATTTAATAAACATTTTGGAAACATGAAGTGTAGCAACATCTATACCATGGGTATACCAGAAGGAGAAGAGAGAGAGAAAGGGATTGGAACCTATTTGAAAAATAAATGAAAAAAAAAAAAATCCCTAATTTGGTGAAGGAAAAAGACACACAAGTCCAGGAAGCTCAGAGAGTTCCAAACAAGTTGGGCTCAAAAGGCCTACACCGAGGCACATCATATTTAAAATGACAAGGCTTAAAGACATGGAGAGAATCCTAAAAGCCACAAGAGAAAAGCAGGTAGTTACTACAAGCGATCACCAATAGACTGGTATCTGATGACTGAAGAGAAACATTTCAGGCCAGAAGAGAGTGGCGTGAAATATTCAAGATGATGAAAAGCAAGGACCTACAACCAAAGCTACTGCACTCATCAAGGCTATCATTTAAAATTGAAGGAGAAAAAAAGGAGCTTCCCAGACAAGAAAAAGCTAAAGGAGTTTGTTAACACTAAATCAGTACTGCAACAACTGTTAAAGGGCTTGCTTTAAGAAGAAGAGAAAGAGAAAGAAAAAAAAAAAACAGAGGAAAAACAGTCTAACAATAATATGGCACTACATACATATCAACAATAATCACCTTAAATGTGAATGGCTTAAATGCTCCAGCCAAAAGATACAGGGCAGCTGAATGAATAACAAACAAGACCAAATACATGCTGTCTCTTAAAGGCCCCTCTCAGATCGAAAGATACACACAGACTAAAAGTAAAAGGAATAAAGGGATAGAAAAAGATACTTCATGCAAATGGAAAGGAAAAAAGCTAGGGTAGCAGTACTTATAACTAACAAAATAGACTTAAAGCCAAAACTATAGTAAGAAACAAAGAAGGACACTGCATAATGATAAAGGGAACTATCTAACAAGAGAGTATAACACCAGTAAACATTTACACACACAATGTAGAAGCACCTAAGTATGTGAAGCAAATCTTGGTGGACATAAAGGGAAAGACTGATAGAAATACAGTCATAGTCAGGGATTTTAACACCTCACTGACGTCAATGGACAGATCTTCCAGACAGAATATCAATAAGGAGACAGCGGCCTTAAACAACACTCAATGAAATGGATTTAACTGATATCTTCAGAGCATTTCACCCCAAAGCAGCAGAATAGACATATTTTCAAGTGCACTTGGAATGTTTTCTAGGATAGACCACATGTTAGGACACAAAACAAGTCTCAATAAATTTAAGAAGTTTGAAACCATATCAAGCATCTTCTCTGACCACAATGCTGTAAATCTAGACATCAATCACAAGTAGAACACTGAAAATCACACAAAGACATGGAAGATAAATAACATGTTATCAAACGATGAATGGGTCAACAAGATCAAGATAAAAATCAAAAGATACCTTCCAACAAGTAAAAATGAGAACACAAAAATCCAAAATCTATGGGACACAAGGAAAGCAATCCACAAGGGAAATTAATAGCATTACAGGCTATCTTAAAAAAACAAGAAAAAGCTCAAATAAATAACTTTACACTTAAAGTAACTTGAAAAAGCACAACAAACAAAGCCCAAAGTGAGTAGAATGAAGGAAATAATAAAGATCAGAGCAGAAATAAACAAAATAGAGTCTAAAAAAGATACAAAAGATCAATGAATTCAAGAGCTAGTTCTTTGAAAAGATAAACAAGATTGACAAACCTTCAACCTGACTCATCAAGAAAAAAAGAGAGAGGACCCAAATAAATAAAATCAGAAATGAAAGAGGAGAAATAACAACTGACACCAAAGAAATAAAACAGATTGTAAGAAAATATTATGAACAACTATATACCAACAAACTGGACAACTTGGATGAAATGTATAAACTCCTAGAAACATACAATTTCCCAAAACTAAATTAGGAAAAGTCAGAGAATCTGAATAGATAGATTATACCTGCTGAAATTGAATCAGTAATCAAAAAACTCCCAATAAACAAAAGCTCTGGACCAGATGGCTTCACACATGAATTTTACCAAACATTCCAAAAAGAGCTAATGCCTCTCCTCCTCAAACTATTTCAAAAAATTCAAGAGAAGAGAAAGTTTCCAAACCCATTTTATGAGGCTAGCATTATCCTAATTTCAAAACCAAATAAAGATAATACAAAAAAAGAAAATTATAGACCAATATCTGTAATGAACATAGAAAACAAAATCTGCAACAAAATATTAGCAAACCAAATACAGCAAAGCATCAAATAGATCATACACTATGATCATGTGGGATTTATTCCAGGAATGCAAGGTTGGCACAACATTCTCCAATCAATGAATGTGATTCACCACATAAACAAAATAAAAGATAAAAACCACATGATCATATCAACAGAGGCAGAAAAAACATTTGATAAAATCCAGCACCCATTTATGAAAAATCTCTCAGCAAAGTGGGAATAGAGGAAACATATCTAAACACAATAAAGGCCATAATTGAGAAACCCACTGCTAGCATCATCCTCAATGGTCAAAAACTATAAGCATTCCCTTAAGGTCAGGAACAAGACAGGGATGTCCACTTTCACTTCTCTTATTCAACATAGTACTGGAAGTCCTACCCACAGCAATTAGATAAGAGAAGAAATAAAAGGCATCCAAATTGGAAAGGAACAAGTGAAACTATCATTTTTTTCAGATGACATAATACTGTAGATAGAGAACCCAAAGAGTCCACCAAGAAACTGCTAGAACCGATAAATGAACTCAGCAAAGATTCAGGATACAAAATTACTATCCATAAATAGTTGCATTTTATATGCTGATAATGAACTTACAGAAAGGAAAATTAAGAAAACAACCCTACTCACAATTGCTTCATAAAGGGAGGGAGGTGGGTTCAGCTGGGGTGGGGTGGAGGGATGGGGAGAAAAGGCATACAACTGTAATTGAATAACAATAAAAATTTTAAAAATAAAATAATTTTTTTTAAAAAGAATAAAATCCCTAGGAATAAACTTAAACAAGGATGTAAAAGATCTGTACTCAGAACATTATAAGACACTGAAAAAAGAAATTGAAGAACATACACTGAAGAAAGAAATTGAAGAAGATACAAATAAGCGGAAATACATATTGTGTTCATGGATTGAAGAATTAACATCATTAAAGTGTCCATGCTACCCAAAGCAATCTATAGCGTCAACACAATTCCTATCAAGATTATAATGCTATATTTCACAGAACTAGAACAAACATTTCCAAAATTTATTTGGAAACCATTAAGTCCACACATAGCAACAACAATCCTGAGAAAGAAGAACAAAGTTGGAGGCATCACACTACCTAATATAAAACTATATTATAAGGCCATAGGAATCAAAACAGCATGGCACTGGCATAAAAACAGACACATAGATCAATGGAACAGAATAGAGAGTCCAGAAATAACCCCTTACCTTTATATTCAATTAATATTCAACAGAAGAAACAAACACATACAATGGGCTAAAGATGGTGTTGAGAAAATTGGACAGATATGTGCAAAAAATGAAACTAGACCACCTTCTTACACTACACACAAGAATTCAAAATGGATTAAAACTTTAAATGTTAGACCCAAAACCATAAAAATCATAGAAGAAAACACTGGCAGTAAAATCTCAGACGTTGCTCATAGAAATATTTTATTGGATATATCTCCCCAGGCAAGGGAAACAAAAGAAAAAAAAAATCAAATGGGTCTACATTGAACTAAAAAGTGTATGCCCAGGAAATGAAGTTATGAACAAAATAAAAAGATAAGCCACAGAATGGGAGAACACATTAGTGAAAATACTGGGAAGAGGTTAATATCCAAAATTTATAAAGAACTAACAAAAAAGTTCAATAGCAAAAAAAAAAAACCCAAACAAACAATGCAACTTAAAAATGGGCAAAGGACTTGAACAGACACTTCATCAAATAGGACATACAGATTGCCAATAGCCATATGAAAAGATGTTCAATGTCACTAATCATCAGAGAAATGCAAATTAAAACCACAATGAGATGTCATCTCACACCTGTCAGAATGGCTATCATCAATAAATCAACAAACAACTAGTGCTGGCGAGGATGTGGAGAAAGGGGAACCCTTTTGTACTGTTGGTTGGAATACAGACTGGTACAACCACTGTGAAAAACAGTATTGAGATAACTCAAAAATTAAAAAATGGATCTGCCTTTTGACCTAGCAATCCCATTTCTGGTAATATATCTGAAGAAACTCAAAACACTAATTTAAAAGAACATAAGCACCCCTATGTTCATTGCAGCATTATTTGCAATTGCCAAGAATTTCACTCATATGTGGAATCTAATGAACAAATTGAACAAGCAAAATAGAGACTGACTCATAGGTGGAGATCAGGATGGCCGCTAAAGTTGGGGGAGGTTCAGGAGTGGAGGGACTGAGGTAAAAGGAAAAAGGACTCATGGACAGAGACAACAGTGTTGTGATCGCAACAGTGTTGCAGGCAGAGCAGAGTATAAGGGAACTAAGGGAAATGGAAAATATATACAATAAAAAAGACAAAAAATAAATGGGAATAAGAATATTTACTTTTTAGGAATGTTTAGAAGACTAAATACAGGTGAAGTGGTTTGTAAAATGCCTAGCGCATCACACGTTGTCAGTAAATATTAGTGAGACAACTTTCCTCCTTTCACAAAGCTCAGAATCAACTGGACGGAAAAATATTTACTGTGTAGTGCAGTGCAGTGCTGGAAGTGAGTGTACGTGTCCTGTGAGAGCGAACAATGGGACAAAGTAATTCTACCTGGGAACTCAGAAACAAAGTTAGAGAAGAGGTGGCATTCTAGTCTTCTACTCAGGCTGTGTCCAGTACTCATATGGATTTACTCACACGTGGTTCCACATGAATAGTATTTATTTAATGTTGATATAATTATAACATTTAATTAATATTTATAAATATATGGTCAATTCAATCAAAAAGGTTAAAACCTCTAGTTTAAGGACTGAAAACTGACATGCTTTCTACATTTTCTCCTTCCTCTAATAATAGATCTTCCTTCTTTCTACCCTCTCTTCTCTTTCTTCTTCTCTTTTCCCCTCCTTACCCTCTCTCCTGGCTCCCTAGGACCCTTTCCAACTTTGATCCTTCAGCATGGCTCTAGAATTTTATTCAAGATGTTTCCCACAAAAACAGTCACGGACAAGCTCTTTTAGAGATAGCTGTAGGTGCGTGCCTGGCTGCCATGTTTCGTCCCCACAAGACAAAGAGGAGACAGAACAGGATTACAGGGAAAGACCTTCAGTGGGTCAAGTTCTATGAAAGTCTCTCCAGAAGAGAAGATACTTGCTAACTTGTTGAATGAATCAATGAATAACTAAATTTTAACAAATAATTTACCTTGCTGGATTAAGTATTTAAGATGCAGATCATGTTTTAATTATAATTTACCTAGAAAATGACCTCATGTAATTCCTGCAAAGGAGAATGACCATTCAGGTTTTTGTTGCAGTGATGAAAATCAAGAATTAGAGAACACCCTTTAGCTCCCACTAAAATCCTCAAGGCAGGTCTTACTTAAAACAGAGAAAAAGAACACTTGTGCAAAAAAAGGTCATAATGCTTTAAAAGGTTCAAATCATTTAATTTCATTCCTATTTCTCCTTCTACCCCCCACACACATGCACAGTATAGCAAATAGGTGTCATTTATCTTTTAATAGTCTTGAGTCTTAATAAGGATACACTAAAGAATGATCACCTGGTGTTGCCTATATTTAATTAATTAAGAGTATCTATTCTGCTGGTTTAGAATTTTTCAGAACAAACAACAGCTGTTCCATTGCATTTTTCATTAGCAAACAGTGAATCTGGAGTTGTGGAAACAGCTTGAGGCCACATCCAATGAGGTAATTATTTAAGGCAAGATGGCTATTGAGGGGTAAAAACAGGAAGAAATTTGGGGCTTGGGATTTGGGTTTAGCTCATTAATTAACTTTTAATTAGAATCTAATAATTTCATACACATGAGAAAAGACCTAAAAAGAACTATTCTAAGTATTAAATTTATTTGAAAATATAAAAATGAGAAATTGAATAATAAGAAAATTCCTTGCTTAGTGGATAGTTATTCCACATTTTTCTGAACATCGAAAGAAAAGCATGGTATAGTATATGTAGCAATAAATGCTACCTAATTGCTCCCAAGACCTCATTCCCCCCAACAGTAAGGTCCTCTCAGTAAATACCAACTGTCCAAAGTTTGTGTGTTTTAATTAGCATTTATCTTTCTACAAACAGAAAACTAATTAGGAAGAATCCAGAGTTCCAGACTCAGTGCCTCCTCCTATTAAGAGGTCTTTATATGTTTACAAAACCAGCATTAAAAAGCTCTACTGCTGAAATACTAGGTTTGCCACTTCCAAAAGTGAAGAATTCCATAATCTCCATGATTCCAACTTCTAAGAAGAAACAGCCACCTACTTCTTATCTCTCTCACATGATAAGTGCATATTCTGACCTTTCTTAAAGTGAGTTTTCAAAACTGAATGGTGGGCTTGGGAAGACAGAAACTCTGTGAAAAGAGCTTCTAACAAAGCAAAACTTAGGAGTGAAGAGGAAGGTCCCTGTCTGGTGTATTTCTTCACGGTGTAAATTCTGAATATCTAAGGATCATGTGTGCAAATTTTGCTTTGACTTTCTACCAAAGTCCCTAATTTTTCTTTCAAGTCACGCCTGTTCTGTGTTATCCATTAATTAGAATTAATTTAAACAACACAAGTACCTGAGATCTTCAATGATCACTCAATTGGCCTGCCTCTTTTAGAGATATGAAGGGGGGCCCCAAAAAATGGAATTATCTTCAGAAGAGTGGCTTCCTTTTAGTACAGGCTTCCCCCTCTAGATGAGTGTTCTAGGAACCCGTCTGTATCAATATACCAACTGGCATTGTTGTGAGAGGCTGCATTTGGATTCAGTTAATTTTTTGGAAGACTCTTTCAACACGTTTGCCCATTTCATGATGGGTGATTTACAAACACACCTGCCCACCACACTGGGCGTTCAGCAGTGTTTGACCCCAAAATGGCATGACCCCCAAGCTCCACCTTCTCTATTCACCTGATTTCTCCCCAAGTGACTTTTTTGTTTGTTTTCCAGGTGAAAAAAGTCCTCAGAGGGAAACATTTTGCTGATGTGGAAGAGGTGAAACAAAAAACAGCTGAGGCACTAAAAGACATCAAAATGGATGAATTCAGAAACTGTTTTGAGCAGTGAAAAAAATGTCTCAATAGTTGTATTGCATCAGTGGAGAGAGCTTTGAAGGTGACTGAAGTTTAAACATGTAAGAATAAATATGCACTTTTTAATAAATAAATGTCAGGGTTTTTGTGATCCCCCCTCATAAATTACTAATCCAAGTCATATAGTGAGTTTGTTGATGCCATATTCGTAACCAGAACTTTATCATTAAGTGATTAATGATCATCCATCCCAGGTCATTCAAAAAGCATCATTTGACTTTGTCAATGTTCTGGAAGCATAGGAGGTACTGAAAAGATTAGTGCTCCATCTCCAGAATCTTTTCTAAACCAGTTCAGCTGGCTGGCTCCCTCATCCTCCTTAACCTGGCTTTTCTCCTTCCCTCACCTCCCCTGCTTCCTAAGAACGCTCTCTCAGCTGGCCCTTTGCATCTCTTCTAGAATATGGCTTCCCTATTTTTCCTCCACTGGCCCATGACACACACAGCAACAGCGTGTCAGAATCCCTCCTGCAGCTGAGCCTCAGCAGGGCTCTGTTGGAGAAGAGCTGGCCTCTCCAGCCGAGGAACTTCCACTGTCACCCCCTACCTCTACCTGAGAATGCCTCCTCCCGGCCTTTTGTTAAAATATCTGTAGATGTATATTTGTAGATAAAACTAAAGCCAGATATGAGGCTTTAGTTTTAACACACAGTATCAACAAACAAAATGGTCATACTTGGTGCTTTTATACCAGAAAATTCAAAGTATTAGCTGTTGGGTTCCATACCTAGCACTCTAGACTTTATAGACATTTTGCCTATAAAACAGGAATTTTCTTCTCTTCTGGCTTCAAACTCTTGTTTGAATTAAATGCCAATGGGGTCATGATATAAACCAGACAAGGCTTTTAGAAACCAACACCACTGCCTCAATAACATCATTTCTAAAGTGAATGGGGGAAATCATAAGAAATCCAGTAAAAAATAATTCACATGGACTGTGGTTCCTCTGAAGAATTCCTCAGGGTAAAAATAAGACACACATACATTGGCACAAATAATCCAGGCTTAATTTAATTAAAGTTCATTCTTGGTCAGCATTTGTGTCTCTGTAAAGTTTTCACTTCAAATAACAGAATGACTCAGAGCGTCTTCCCTCATTTTCATGTAATTTCTCCCAGCTCTTCTGTCAATAAGCAAACTGAGTTTTCAATCCGTTTACCCTCCCACAGCCTGACCTACTGAAGTCTAAAAACACCACACCATGTTTTTACCGCTCCCCCTCCTACCATTTTACTCCTTTGTGCAATGAACTTCATGTTGCTTCTTGTCTTCGTTAATGTCCTCCTACGTCCTACACCAAACTTTAAAATGATTTAGTCATTACGTCCTTTAGACATCCTATGTTGTCCATACCCTTTTATTTCTAAGTGATTCCCAAGCACATCTTTGCTCTCTTCTCACCTCTTCCTCAAGATAATAACTAGGTATTTCTTCTGTAAAGTATACACAAATGGTTTTATCATAGGTGAAAGGCAGTTCTGAGTAGCCCTGAAAGGAACAGTCTTGTTGATCTAAAGATATAGAATGTAAAATCACAATGTGTTAAGTTAAATAGCCTTTTAATTTAGTGACTTCAATAAATATTAATAATTAACAACAATGCTTTCAGAACAATTGAGATGGCTCTAAAAATGTTTTTTATCTATGAAGACTGCTATATACTACAATGTGCTTTTTGTTTTATTCAAATAAAATGGCATCTATTACAAAGAATTTCCCTGAGCAAAATGTTAAAATTTTACAAAACAATGTGGTAAATAAACATCTACCATTTATTTGGCCCTTACTGTGAATAAAAACTAAGAGATGTATAAATGTTGATTTTCTCAGTATACTTATCCTGTAAAACAGGTGTTATTGGATACATTTCATAAGACTCAGATTAAGAGGTGGCCACAACCCCAGAGCTAGTAAATGACAGAATTAAATATGAATCTAGTACTCTCAAAGGCACAAGCTCAGGCTCTTTCAGCTAACCTCACTACCCCCAAAAGTGCATGGCATCTTCGTGCAAAAGAGGAGGGAGCTTGGGAGGAGAAATGACATTAGGATACCTACCTCTCAATATCCTACCTCTCAATAGTATAAAATCCTATGTTAAAGTCCTACAAACCTAAAATCTCACATATTCTACAAGCTGAAACATGACTTAACCTGTGTTCATCCTGCTTTGGTAATTAAAAGATGTCTGCAGATTTAGTGCACATCTCTGCCATTCCCAAAAAAGATGTGTGTGGCATGGCTTAAAAAATATTTATCATACTGCAACCACAGTAGCTATAAATGATTGATACAGATCTCAATCCGTTCTTATGGGAGAAATCAATGTGTCTCAGTTATTGTTCAAGATGTTTCAATTCTGCACAGTCCATTTTCATGACTGTATATAGATACTTTGGGCTAAGAAAGATGTACAAGCTTTTCAAGTCCTGGGGAAAACAATACTTGTTCCAGAAGATTTGTATGAGGCATTTTGGGGAATAGGCTGGATGAATAGAGGAAAACTCAGGGAATCAAAATGTGAAGGAATCTTTTCTGTGGAGTTGACACTTTATTTTTTAATTTATTGATTATGCAATTACAGTTGTCACAATTTTTACCCATCGGCCCCCCTCCACCCAGCAACACCCACTCCCTTAGGCCATCCCCATACCTTTGTTCATGTCAATGGGGCATGCCTATAAATTATTTAGCTACTCCATTTCCTATACTGTAATTTGCATCCTTGTGGCTATTCTGTAACTACCTATATGTACTTCTTAATCGCCTCACCTCTTCATCTGTTCCTCCAAATGCCCGTCCCACCTGGCAACCATCAAAATGCTCTGCATATCCATGATTCTGTCTATGTTCTTCTTGTTTGCTTATTTTATTTTATTTTATTTTATTTTACTATTTTATTTTATTGTTCAGGTACAGTTGTCTGCATTTCCCCCCCACTCCCCCCCAACCCCACCTCCCTCCCCTGCTGCTACCCCCTTCCTCAGTCTTGTCCATGTGTCCTTTATACATGCTCCTGTTTTTGATAGATATGTGTATTTTGCTCTTTTGTTGTTTATAGTTTTGATATTTTCCTTAAATAACTCCCTTTAACATTTCATACACTCATGGTTTGGTGATGATGAACTCCTTTAGTTTTTCTTTGTCTGGGAAGCTCTTTATCTGCCCTTGAATTCCAACTGATAGCTTTGCTGGGTAAAGCAATCTGGGCTGTAGGTCCCCATTTCTCATGATTTTGAATATTTCTTGCCAATACCTTCCAGCCTGCAAAATTTCTTTCAAGAAATCAGCTGACAGCCTTATGACAACTCCCATGTAGGTAAGTAACTGCTTTTCTCTTGCTGCTTTTAATATTCTCTATTTATCTTATTTTTTTAGAAAATGTTATTGTTTTTATTTATTTTAAATATTTCACTTATTTATTTTTAGAGAGAAGGGAAGGGAAGGAGAAAGAGAAGGAGAGAAACGTAGATGTGTGAGAGATACACTGATTGGTTGCCTCTAGCACGCCCCCAACTGGGGACTTGGCCCACAGCCCAGGCATGTGCCCTGAATGGGAATAAAATTGGCCATGTTTTGGTTTGCAAGCCGGCACTCAATCCACTAAGTCACACCAGTCAGGGTAGATTCTCTCTTCATCTTAATCTTTGGCATTTTAATTATGATGTGTCTTGGAGTGGCCCTCTTTGCATCCATCTTGTTGGGACTCTCTGTGCTTCCTGGACCTGAATGTCTATTTCCTTGCTTCTTTATGTTCAAATCATCGATTTGATTCTTGGTTTCATCCACTCTATTGTTGATTCCCTGTAAATTGTTCTTTATTTCAATTAGTGTATCCTTCATTTCTACCAAGGTCTTTTTTATGCAGTAGAGATCTGCACTAAGTTCCTTGTGCATTCTTATTACCAGTGTTTTGAGCTCTGCATCTGATAGATCGTTTATCTACATTCTGTTTAGTTCTTTTACTGGAGTTTTGATCTGTTCTTTTATTTGGTCCATATTTATTTGTTTCCTCTTTTTGGCAGTCTCATTGTGTTTGTTTCTATGTATTAGGTAGAGCTGCTATGACTCTCTCTTGGTAGCATGACCTAATGTAGTGGTGTCCCATAGGATCCTGTGGCACAGCTTTCCCCTATCACCCAAGCTGGGTACTCGAGTTGTGTCCTCCACATGGGCTGAGTACACCCTCCCCTCGTAGTTGAGCTTTGATTGCTGTTGGCAGGTCAATGGGAGGGATTTACCCAGAGCAGTCAGCTGCAACACCTAGCTGTGAGCCCTGACCACCAACCACCTCTCTCTGTGAAGGATCTTTTCTTCAAGGGCAGGGTGGTGGTGTTCCAATATGGTCTGTAGCTGTTTATTGGGTGTGCAGGCTCTGGGGTTTCTCAAGTGGTGTAGGCCAGGGTCAGCCAACATCTGTGTCCTTCCCAGGGCCACCCAGCATGAGCTACAAAGCAATCTGCATATGGCTGCTACTGTGCTGGGCTTGGAGGCTCCTAGGTGAAACCAAACAGTGATCCAAAGCTAGTGCCAGGCCTGAGGCTGCTTAGCCGGACATATAAGGGCTGAGGGCTTGCTGTGGCTGGCTGTTGCTAGTTTGAGAGGACTTAGGAAGATGTGAAGGATGAGTCAAGACCAGCCTTGCATATGGAAAAACCTGATAATGGGTCATGTGGGCCCATACGTTGGGTGGAGCAGAGCCTCAGGGAAACACCAAGGTGAGGCAAATAGTGTTTACCAGGTTGATGGACTCCCAGATACGGCAACTGCCTGCCAACTTTGTGGGTCTGAGGGAAGAGGGTTCAGCAAAGGAATGATGGCCTCTGCCTTCCATTCTGTCTGAGAGAAAGCTGTCCCCCATCTCTCTCTCCCTAATACCAGAGACTTCAGTTCCTTCCTATATGTCTCTGGTGCCTTTCAAGCTGCCGTCTCTCTGCTGGAGCTCAGAGGGAGTCCCTCTGAGTAAGTCCATTTGTTGGTCTTTTAAGAAGAACTGCTTGGGAATCTAGCAGTTTCTTCCACTGACTCAATCCCCACTGGCTTTTATAGCCAGAAGTTAAAGGGACTTACTTTCCTGGCACTGGAACCCTCAACTAGGGGGGACTGGTGTGCATCTGGAACTCCTTGCTCTCGAAATATCCCTCCCAAATTTTTACCCACCACACGTGTGTGTGGAACCAGCCCATTCTGCATCTCTGCATCTCCATTGCTTCTACCAGCCTAGATGGATGTGGTTTCTTTAATTTCATAGCTGTCAGACTTCTTTTCAGCTTGATTTCTGATGGTTCTGAGTGATGGTTGTTCCATAGTTTAGTTGTAATTTGATGGGGTTTTGTGAGGAGGAGAGCCATGTTTACCTACACCTCCATCTTGACCAGAAGTCAATGTATCAGTTCTTGGTGGACTCTCCTTGCCTGGCTGCTCTTCAGTCACCAGCACTGATTCTGCTACCAGGGGAGAGAAGCTGACCTATCACCCCAATGCAGGAGCAACACCAATGCTGAAGCCAACTGGGCCTGCCCTCTCTGGAGTTGACACTTATATATAACACCAGTTTCTGCAAGGTAGACCGAAGAAGTTTCTGTTTAATAGAAAAGCCTCTGGCCTAACAGACCATGAAGAAGAACTGTATTGTTTATCTTGGGAGGTCTATGTCTTATGTTGACTTATCTTATACTCTCAGGAGTTAGGCTACTGAATTTAAAAGACTAATTTTTTCTTCAGTCTCAACAAAATCATTATAGTCACACTTTTTTTTCTTCTTCAATTTATGACTTTGTATTTAAAAGTATAAATGTTATCCTGGCCTTAGAAAAACACCTCACCCAGGGAAAACAAAAACAGGTTTAGGCAACATCTTCCTCCAGCTCTTAAAAAATAAAAGGTGATTTGGTACAAAAGGGACATTGAATATCTTTAGTAAGAACTACAATTTCTCTTATGAAATTACTTACCATTTTCTTAAGTGGCGGCATTTACCCTAGTATGTCAAGTCCTTGTGTTTGAATGGTTTCCTGTGACTCTACAGAGGAATACTCTAGTAACAAGATTCTATGTGTGCCACTTTATATTTGCTGAGAGAATTGTTCTTGCTCTAATTATATTATAAAGGGGACAGCTTCATTAACCAAAGTGGCAGAAATAACAAAAGCATCTAATACTTATTCCACCTGGACATTTCACAAAGCTGAACGACTCTTTCCTATTCAAAAATGCCTCTCTAGTGCATTTATTAAAATGAGCTTTCAACAAAACCATTGACTAGAGAGAGAAGACAGCCTCAGCTGTGCTAAAACCTGATTTCCTCTGAGTACCAAATAGCTTCATAAATATTTTATTAGTGAGAGTGGGGGGAGCTTTTAGAAGCTAGATGGCATGCCAATGTCTGCAAATTTAGGAATGGCCACAAATGCTTCACATCAATTCAGACTCACAGAGCACCTAGTGGATACAAAGCTATTGTCAATGCTAGTGATATAACGGCAAATAATAATAGTTTAAACCTGCAAAGAGCCCATGGGGCTCATGGATGAGATAAACATATGAAAACTGTTTTAAAGATATGATGGTAAGAGCTCTGGTAGAGGCATGGAAAGTTTAAATAAACATAAGAGGAGCTTTAACATCCTTCTCTTGAGCCTCTGCCATCTGTCCCTGTGCTGAGGGCTGTCATCTATGTCACCCATGTTAATTAATCCTCACAAGTAATGATGTGATTGTGTTATAAGTGCTGTGAAGTCATCCTTCCACGAGGATTTACTGAGTGCTTACAACGTGCTGAGTATTTTCTATGTGTTGGATAAACAGTGGCAAAGAGAATAATCCCTACGTTCATGGCATTTCCGTTGTCTTGGGAAGAAACAGAAAAAAGCGTAATAACTAAATTTTATAAGATTAAAATATGATAAATTCTATGGAAAAAAATAAAGTGAAATATGAAAACGAAGGGGATGAGTGCAATTACCAATGGGGTAGGTATCAGGAAGGCCTCCCTAAGAAAATGACATTTGAGCAAAACCCCAAAAGAGGTGACACAGCTAGCCAGAGTCGGGAAGTAGGAAGATAGCCTTTCTGAGTCAAGGAAGAAACCACTCATATGAGAAAATAAAGGAAGTAGTCTGACTGAGAAAGTGAGAAAGCTGGCCGCACTGAGGAAATAGGAAGGTAGCCATCATGAAGAAGGAAGGGAAATAACCATACTCAGGAAGTGAGGGAGCTGGCCATATGAATGAGTGAAGAGGTGCCAACACCGAGAAAGGGAGGGAGAGAGCCATGCTAACATCTGGAGAGAGGGCATTGCAGACAGACAACCAGGAGTGCAAATACCCTAGGGCAGGGGTGTGAAACTCATTTTCACCGGGGGCCACATTGCCTTCAAAGGGCGGAATGTAACTTTAGGACTGTATAAATGTAACTACTCCTTAACAATTAAGTGAGAGCTCAGTGCTGCGGCCAGGTAGAAACAAGGTGCCTGGCCAGATAAAACAAGCTGGAGGGCTGGATTCGGCCACTGGGCCTTGTGTTTGCCACCTGTGCCCTAGGGCAAAACATGCCACCCAGCAGATTTAGCAAAGATTGTATGAAATAATGCCATTTCTGTAAAATTATGTAGTGATGTACAATGAGGTATGTGAGAAATATTTACCGAGATAGTAACAGAAATCTAACACTGAATAATAGAATTACTTTTTATCCCTGTCTTTAAATTTTCTGATTTGTTTGAATCATTTCCAATGGAAGTATATTACAATAATAAAAAATGGTATTTTTCTTTATGGAAAAAATTGAATTGGTATACATCACAGTTGTGTTTAGTGACTCAACAGAGACTTCTAAGTCCCTCTTTATTCATTCTTTCTAAATAATACACACCCAATTTTAGTGATCACATTACTCACTAACAACTGCCAGTAACAATTACTTTACCCAGACCCTCTGCCAGCTAGGCATAGCCACGTGAGTGGGTTTACACAATGGTCTATAAGTGAAGAGATTACAGATGTTACTAAAGAAGTGGCCTTAACAAATGCAGTATCCTGGGCTTCCTCAGCTCTTCTTCCTGCTATTGGCCTGGAATCAGACATAATATTAGTGCACAAACACTTAAGGACTAGAATCTCATCCTAGAGATGTGAGAGCCAACTTCATAAACCACCCTGCCAGCCCTTGACTCCCACCTTGGGACTTATTTCATAGCAAGAATAAGATTTTGTGTGTTTAAACCACTCTTGTTTTTCGAACATATGCAGCTGAACAAACCCTAGTTAATATATTACATGAAGTAGCATTGAACCCACGCCTTCTTAGGGCACGTTGAGTGCTCTTCCCCTTATGTCACAGTTGCTCCTTGTACAAGGGAAGCCAATCTTGGAAGAGGGACACTAGCCCTGAGTCACGAAGGTTGAATCAGAACGTGAGACAGCTATATACAGCCACATGCTAGAGGACTTACTCAAAAGGATATTGATCAACTGGATGCAATTAGAAATAATAGAGTTTACTGACAAGCCCAACTAATCTTTTAAAAGGCCAAAGCCTTCCTTTATACACACACACAAAAAAATTCTCAATTAGAAAAAACAGATAGTAATGACAGCAACAAAATTTATAAAATAATTAGGTTCAAATTATTTGTTTATTTTAATCGTCTTGAGTTCTGCAGTCCTGGCCATGGCCACGACCAAATGGCAATGAGAGTCAAGACCTTTGCCCATCAGGATTTGTGTTGGGCTTCCCGCTGCAGCTGCATCAATTCACACTTCTTTTTAAAAACATCACTAATCATGAGCAAGGCCCTTTGAGATTCCACGTGTGTTAAATCAAGAGCAAGAGAAAGATTTAAAACTTTCCTCTCCGTCTCAAGGAAGCCAGAAATGCTCATTTCATTACTAATATCACTTCATGGCCTGACATGTGGCAGATTTATTCACACAGTAAAAAAGTTGAGAGTTTTTTGCTTTTCATAAAAATTTAAACTAAAAAAAAAGATAAGGTTAATGAAAAGCTATTGTACATGTAAGCTACATTGTTATGTGATTGCCTCTCACATAAAACCAAGGAAAGAAAACCTTGACTCAACACCATGGAAAAAAAGAAAACCCTTATTGATTCATATAGTTGATAAAATACTGGACAGGAATTACATTTTGCTGGGCCCTTCAAGGACCATAGTTCCTTAATAAATCTTTGTTGGCGCCCTTGCCTCATGTTCTTTGCATTTTGTGTCCTTATCTGCTATGAAAACCTACCTAAAATAGAAGGAGTGAGGTTGACCTCTTGGTGAATGGGTGTGGTGACCCAAATTCCCTGGGATCCTGTATCTGGCTGGTCCCTGAGGCCACATGCTCTCAACCTGGTCACGCTGGGCAGGCTGAGAACATGTTTTCTTCATGCAAGGCCTGGCTGCAAACCCTCAAGGACAGCGTGGCCCACTCCACTTTCACCATTACCTTGAAACACATTCACCATGGGAGTATGAGAGGCAGTGTGACTACTGGTGACTAGGAGGCCACATGACATGATGAAAAAAAGAACTGCACTTGGAATGAAGGAGACAAATGTCCTTGTTCCAGTTCGAACCCTTATTAGCTACTGCCTCCAGGCAAGTCTCTTCAAATCTGTCCTCACTTTCTCATTTATAAATATGGTAATGATAATTTACCATACTAGGTTGATTTTAATAAAATGATATTTGAAAGCACTTTCTAAACAATGAAATAATATACACAAGTAAGAAATTACATGCAATTATTAATAACCATTTAATATTCTCTGATCACAGGATGTCAACTAATTAGCCTATTCCCACATAGTTACATTAACTGATTTTCCAAAAGAGGTAGATGAAACAAAGACTCTGGTCTCCCTGAGTCATTTGGCCCAGCGACAACACGTCTGGGTATTTATCCCTCAGAAATGCTCACTGTAACAGCATCTGTAAGAGGGAAAAGCTGAACATGACCACATGCACATCAACAAGAAATGGCTATATAAATCATGATGTACCTGTATCATTAAAGCTATGCAGGTGCTTTTAAAGTACAACACCTTCATCTTATTGCTGTATAGAATTCGTTGTCTAATTATACCACAATTTATTTATTCGTTGTACTGCTGATGAGCATTTGGATGGTTTCCAAGTTCAGATTGCTGCAAATATCACTGCGATGAACATTCTCATACACATTTTTCATGATTATATGAACACATTCTGTGGTTATATATCTAGCGGTGGAATTTCTAGATCCTAAGGTGTGTATATTCAGACTTAGCAGCTAATTCCTGTGGCAGCCTGGAAATGGGCTGCTCAGATATCCCTCTGTGGGAAGCATAGTTGACTGACAGCCCCAGATGCTGCCCTTCTGACGCACCACTGTGATGGCACCACGGCCACACTCCCCCAAACTGCTCCCTGCCAAAGACTGAGCACAAACAAGCACTACAGCAAGCCCATTCCTCTGGGACATGGTATTTGTCTAATAGGCAACTGGTTCAAGGACTCTCAGTCCTCTTGGCTGAAACTTTCTTAGAACTGTGTTGCAGTTGGAGACTCTTCTTACTCAATCCTCCCTGCTTCTCCCATCCTTTCACAGTAGTTTAAGGCTCTCCCTGCTTACTCATGCTCCCTACCTTTATCCTTCACCAGAGTTTCACACCCCCCCACCAACATACACACACAAGTATCTTGGATGTCTCCTTCCATCTTGGCATCTACTTCTAGGAAGACCCAAGCCAACAGACACTTCCAAACAGTTTTCCAAACTGGCACCCTCCCACCAGCAGTGTGCGCAAGTTCCAGTTGCTCTGCCTCCACACAACACTGCTATGTTGTGTCTTTTTCATTTCAGTTACTCCAGCATGTGTGCAGTGGCATCACACCGTGGTTTTAATTTTCGTTTCCATAACAACTAATAAAGTTGAGCACTTTTCATGTGTTTCTTTGCTATTTGATTATCCTCTGTTGTGAAGTACCTGTTTAGATCTTTTCCCTACTTTTCTATTAGGCCTGCCTTTTTCTGTTAAGCTATAGGACTACTTTTTATAGTCTAAATGAGTCATTTGTCACGTGTATAGACTGAAAATATCTTCTCCCACTGTGTGAGTTGCCTTTTCATTTTTTTAACTGTGACTCGTTGAACAGAAGTTACAACTACATGCATGAATATGGATGAATTTCATAAGCATAATGTTGAACAACAAAGAAAATGCCAGATACAAAATTATGTGTGCTGTGTGATTCAGTTTTGGATATAGTTCAAAACAGGAAAAACTCATCTACAATGTTAGAAGGAAGAATAGTGGCTAACCTTGAGTTGGGGGAGACCAGGAATTAAAAGGAAGTAGAGGAAAAAGGGACATTTCTTAGGTGCTGAATGTTCTGTTTTGTGGGGTTGGTTACATGGGTGTGTTCTTGTAAAATGCATCAAGCTATTCATCAATGATTTATACAATGTTTTGTGTATGCATGCTATACTTTCATTAAAATTTTCAATAAACAGGGAGTTGTGTATATTCTAAGAAGGAAAAAATGTACTAAAACCCTGGTTGGTGTGGTTCAATGGCCTGTGTGCCAAAAGGTTGCCAGTTTAATTCACAGTCAGGGCACAAGCCTGGGCTGCAGGCCAGGTCCCTGGTTGGGGGCGTGTGAGAGGCAACCAATCTATGTTTCTCTCCCTCTCTTTCTCCCTCCCTTTCTCCCTCCCTTCCCCTCTATCTAAAAAATAAGTCAATAAAATCTTTGTTTAAATGTACTTAATCTATTACTGAGTGAAACAGACATATCACAGAGCTAACATGTAAATAGCATTATCCTATTTATTTACCAGAAATTATACATATACGAATAAGCAGAATGAAACACACTAAGCTGTTCCTGTTGACCTTAGCCTTAGGGGTTTTCTTATTTTCATTTAATGACAATTTTTATCACATTAACCACCAAGTAAAAGTCTCCAATCAGAGGCCTCAAAAGTGGCAGGGGCAACAATATGCATTTATTCAGGATCAAATAAATAAAATAATTTTTTAAAGAATATCTTTACTTCAAGAAATACAAAATACTATAAAAAGAAGGAATCCCTAATTTCACGTTGACCTGACATTTGTAATAAAAGATCCTTTAGAAAAACGTGTGTTCCTAAAGATCAAGGTACTCTTAGAGTAAGAAAAAGCTTCTATCAGGAACGTGAACAAATTCTTCCTCTAGACAGGTGCTCCATGAGGTAAAGGTAGGAAACACAAATGTTTTTTCTTCTTCCATTTTAACTTTTCAAGTCCTGCTTATGTTTCATTGTTTAGCAAGCTGCTCCTGTTGCATGAAACATGGCCTCATACGCCAGGGGGTGTGCTCTCCACCTCTTTGAACTGACCACCTCTCACACATCCTGTACGACCTTCATTATTGTGAATTTTTCATGCTTTTGTTGTTATCTAATGCCTGAAAAAAGTTATGTTTTCACCAACTAGAGATGGTTATAGCTTAAATATCATTTGTCTCTACCTCCTTCTTTGATGGACAAAGAAACTATGATCCAAGTTCACACCTTTAATGCAGAGTAAAACTCCCTGCTCATTGCAAGTCAGGCAAACAGAGATGAACAATAGCTTCTTGCTTTCCTCTACTGGACTGTACCTGAGAAAGCACCAGCTAGTCCCCATGTAGGCATAAATAGAAGAGAGCTTGATAACCAGCCACAGGTTTGGATTCTTAACATCTGAAACCATTTTGAGCTGCTGCCTTTTTACAGGACTATCACAGAAAAAAACTACCTATGATACATGTTCTTTCTTCCTTTCCTATTTTCCCTTCCTTCCTTCCTTCCTTCCTTCCTTCCTTCCTTCCTTCCTTCCTTTCTTCCTTCTTTTCTTTCTTTCTTTCTTTCTTTCTTTCTTTCTTTCTTTCTTTCTTTCTTTCTTTCTTTCTTCTTCCTTTCTTCCTTTGACTTTCTTTGTTTCTTTAACTTCCTTTCTTTCTGGTCATACTTGCTAGTGCTTATTGATTTCTACATACTCACATGCATAAATATCTTCATGTGTATTTAATATATCCTCCAAGAAATTCTATGGATTCCCCCCTCTTTTTTAGCTTTATTGAGGTATAATCGATAAGTGAAAAATGTGATATATTTAAAGTAGTATACAACATAATGATTTGATATACATATACAATTGTGAAAGGATTCCCCCTATTAAGTTAAGCACATCCATCAGCCCCCATATTTAATTTTTTGTTTGTTTATTTATTTCCTTTTTTGGTAAGAAGAATTAATTTCTACTCTCTTAGCAAATTTCAATTATATGATACAGTATTATTGACTATAGTCATCAAATCCTCGGATCTCATTCATCTTACAACTGAAAGTTTATACCCTTTTACCAACTTCTCCCCCTTTCCCCTATTCCCCAGCTTCTAGCAACCCCCATCCTATTCTTTGTTATTATTATTGTGAGTTCAGTTTTTCGTTAGATCCCATATATAGTGATATCATGCAGGATTTGTCTTTGTATTTCTCGCTTACTTCACTTAAAATAATACCCTCTCGGTTCACAGATTCATCCATATTGTTTCAAGTGACAGGATTTCCTCTTTTAAGACAATAACACGTGTGTGGGGGGGTGGGTGTGTGTGTGTATGCTGCAATGAACATGGGAATACAGATATCTGTTCAAGATCCTGATTTCACTTTCTTGGATATATACCCAGAAGTAAGATGCTGGGTCTTATAAGGTTTCTATTTTTAATTTCTTGAGCAACTTCTATATTCTTTTCCATAATGATTATACCAGTTTACTTTCCCAGCAACAGTGTACAAGAATTTCCTTTTCTGCACATCCTTGCCAGCATTTGTTATCCCTTGGCTTTTTGAAAATAGACACCCTAGCAAATGTGAGGTGATACCTCATTGTGATTTTGATTTGCATTTCCCTGGTGATTAGTGATGTTAAACACCTTTTCATATACCTCGTGGTTATATCTATGCCTTATATGGAAAAAATGTCTATCCAGTCTGTTGCCCATATTTTGAGTTATTGGTAGGGGTTTTTTTTGTTACTGAGTTATATATATGTTTGTTTATTTTGGACATTAATTCTTTATCTGATAGATGATTTTCCAAATATTTTTCCTACTCCATATGTTGCCTTTTTATCTTGTTGATGATTTCCTCTGCTGTGCAGAAGCTTTCTAGTTTGATGTATTTCCACTTGCTTATATTTGTTGCCTTTGCTTTTGGTGCCAAGTGCAAAATATCATTGCCAAGACCAATGTCAAGGAGTTTACTCTATATATATCCTTCTAGAGCTTTAATGGTTTCAGATCATCTGCTCAAGTCTTTGATTTATTTATTTTTAATCCTCATCCAGAGATATGTTTATTAACTTTAGAGAAAGGGGCAGGATGTGAGAGAGAGAGAGGGAAACATCTATGTGAGAGAAATATTGATCAGTTGCCTCTCATAAACACTCCAACCAGGGATCGAACCACAACCTAAGTATGTGCCCTGACCCGGGATCCAACCTGCAACCTTTTAGTGTACAAAGGATGCTCCAGCCAACTGAGCAACCTGGCCAGGGCTTTGATCTACAATATTTTGAGTTGGTGTTTGTCTATGGTGTAAACTAGGGGTAGTTCTTTTGCATATGAGTATACAGTTTTCCAAACACCATCAATTGAAGAGACTCTCTTTTCTCCTTTGTATAATTTTGGCTCCCTTGCTGTAAATGAATTGACCTTATATACAGGAGTTTATCTCTGGTCCATTGCTATATATATGTTTATATGCCCATAGTATACTGTTTTGATTACAGTAGTTCTTCAATGTAGTTTAAAATCACAAAGTGTGATGCTTCAGCTTTGTTCTTTCGAAGATTGCTTTGGCTATTTGGAGTCTTCTGTGGTTCTATTGTATATGAACTTTAGGATTGCTTTTTCCATTTTTTTAAAAAAGCCATTTTGACTTTTGATAGAGATTGCATTAAATCTGTACATGTCTGAGTATAAACATTTTAATAATATTACTTTTTCTAAGTCATGAATATAAAATATCTTTCCATTTATTTTTGGCTCCTTCAATTTATTTCAGCAATGTTTTATAGTTTTTAGTGTACAGCTTTTCAATTCCTTGATGAAATTTATTACTAAGCATTTTATTATTTTTGATGCTATTGAAAATGGAATTTTTTAAAAATTTCTCTTTCCAATATTTCGCTGTTAGTGTATAGATACACAATTTTTGTATATTGATTTTATATCTGGCAACATTACTGAGCTAATTTATTCTAATAATGTTGATAGTTGTTTGGTAGAGTCATCAGGGTTTTCTTTGTTTTCTGTAGTCCTGGGGGACTTGTGAACACGAGACCCATTGGCTTTCAGATCTAGGCAGGGGTTGGGAGTTCCCTCCCCGTGAATGAAATTGTGCCGGGGTGGGGTTTATGGCATGTCTCGGCCTTTTCTACCCATTTCCAGTGAGTATTGTCTCAGTTTCCTGATATGCAGGAGTCACATGGCTAGTTTCTGGATTCCTCCCAGAAGGAATACATGTGTAGTTGCATATTCAGTGCAGAAGTAGGAAAAGAGAGATTCAGGAGCCTCCTATGCCATCATCTTTGTTCTATCAATATCTAATATAGATACTATTATTATCCTCATTTTAAGAAGGAGAAAACAGGCATGGAAAAGTTAAATAAATTGTACATCATTGCTCATACAATAAATTGGTGAGCTAGAATTTTAATCCAAACATTCAAATCCAGAGTCCTTAGTAATAACCGCTGTAACAATGGTTCTCAACAAGAGTGGATTTTAACCCCAAAGGACATTTGGCAGTGTCTGAAGATAATTTTGATTGTCACAACTGGAAGGGGAGAATACTACTGACATCTGGCAACTAGAAGCCAGGGATCTCGTTAAACATTCTACAATGCACAACACACTCTCCCACAACAACAAATTATTCAGCCTGAATGGTCAATAGAGTGGAGGTTAAAAAAACTCTGACTTATATTATACTACCTCTCGGGATGAATTATGCCTTGGTATGAAAAATGTCATTTGCAGTCTAGCAGCCTTGTATCACCTAGGACCTTGTTAGGAAGCTCACTCCAGATCTACTAAATTCTAATTTAGTAGATTTCAGTAAACATTTCAGTAAAATATCCCTAAGTGCTTTATTTGCCTATTGAAGTTTGAGAAGCAGTGAATTATACTTTTAGTTCCACCATGCTGTGACAGGTCTTAAGACGAATCCCATAAACCAGTCTATTGTCCACATGCACAGTCACAGAGAGACAACGTTAGGAAGGTAGTGGTGGGGAGGCGAATGGACAGATCCAGCAGGGATACAATATTAGGAACTGAAATTTTCTTCAGCAGATGGTTTTTAAATGGATGACTTCCTCATAATGATGAGAGGTTGCAGACAGCTGTGCTAGCATGCCAGAAGGACAAATGGCCCAGAGAAAAATGCGTGTGCTATGGACTACGCTTTTTACTCAACTATGCAAACATCACAGAATCTACATAAAACCAAACCATCCCATTAAGAGATTTCATTAAGTCAGATAACTCACATTGTGCTGATAAAGATAAAAAGAGAATGGCCTAAACGGTGTTTTTTCACTTTTTAATTGTTAATGTTGATATCATATAAACTTAGTGTTTAAAACTACTTTAACTCTCAGTATCATTTAAGGGCATATAATATGTATTGAGTTGTCCTCCAATGACAAAAGGATCTCATGCAATTATAATATGTTCAATGATACACAAAGATCCAGTCTGAAGCTATGGCAGTATAGGTAGCTCCTTCCACCAAGCACTCTCAGATTCAGATTTCTAGTTGTGTGTGCATGTTAAACAACCCCCTAGAACCCCTTTTTCCTTTATTTGTCATAGGGATTTATTCAATGTTGATTTTGTATTCCTGTATTATTATTTTATTTTTTATACTTTGGTTTTAAACAAATTCTTGTGGAAATATTGATGAATAAATATATACAACAAGAGGCATGCAGTTAAAAGTGATAAGTTGGGTGTGGGGGCAACCGAAAAAAAAAGGATATTTAAATCGAACTTTCCTGGCTTCTTTTAAAACACTGACTTAAAGAATTAAAAATTATATGATAAATAACTTCTACAGACTCCCCAAAGTCTGAACCACGAACACACCCACAATCTAGGGCTTGAAGATAACCCCGTTCTGGAGACAAAGGATGGAAAAATTCCTGTGTCTTCTACACAATCTACATTAATTAGTACATCTAATTTTAAACATCTCCTATAAAAATATTTGTAGTAAGATAATTGTTACATTTTCTTGGTTCTAATGCTTTTAAGACCCTGGGCTATTAAGGCATCAAAAATATATATACATATACACACACACACATCATAGTCATTATACTGCAGAATGTATACATCAATTACCAACAAATCAGAGGACCTCTCTTCTTCACCCTTTCTGCAAATATGTAGTGAAACTTTGGTTTTGATTGAAACCACTTGTTCTATGACTGTATGATATCCTGGTTTTGTCTGAGTTTACTTCAGAATCTTCCACCTTAGCTTCTCCAACACCTTTGGCTTAAAAATGCCTGTTCTACCATTTCTCTTTCAAGTGATAAGTATCTGTTTCTGTTGTGCACTGCTTGAAGCTTCTTCTCTTACCTAATTTACCCTAGGAAGTGCCCAGATACCTTGATTGTGTTATAGAAAATTTAAAGCCAATGCTGTTTTAACTGAATATATCTTTGACCTTATTGTTAGAAGAAAGCCTTACTTGACATTTGATATTAATCATAGACACTCGAGAAACAGCTCAGGGACTCAGAGATGATGGAATTGTCATCTGTGACCAATCAAGTCTCCCTGGACACAACCCACTGCTCAGCGTCGCTTTAACTTGTGCTGAGATGTCACACCTGTCAGCCAACTCATACGTCTTTCCAAGGACTTGCTAGATTTAGTTTTTTCCCCATCTATAAACGCAACATATGTTAGCAACATGCACTGACAGAGTTCAGCAGTATTCTTTCCCTAGCTGAACTGTTAGTTCACTTGTCAAATACAGGAATTTCTCTTTAGTCTTCAAATAATTCAGAACCACAATCAGAACTAAGGAAAAACAGCAAAGCAAACTGACAGACTGACTACCAAGACTTTCCATCAGTTGCTTAGCTGTTTATATACACTGCCTACGTTCCCCACACCTCTCCAGCAAGTGGAATAGTGAAGAAACGTACCTGGACGTTATAAATATAGACAACTAGAAGGCACCGGTATAGATGCAATAGTGCTTTAATGAGAGTTAATTTTAAATTGTCCAGTTAATTGAAGCTAGTATTTTTTAATGGTTTATACTGTTCACCAATGGTCATTGGCGCCAATTCAACACCAACAGGAATCCCCAATTTGGAGTGTAGTGAAAAAGGAAACTTTATTCTGTGCAAAGCGTGAAACAACATGGCTGTGAAAACAGCACTGCAGTGGAATAGCTCAATAGCGCTACAGCGTGGCTGTGAGGCTGCCTCAGGGCCACGCCCCTCTGCAGCTAGGTAGCTCTGCTCTGCTGAAGAGGGTGATCTGCCCCACTGGAGGTGGTGTGTTCACTGTGCTTCCAGTGAGACACGGTAGGTGTTTCAGCACTAGTCAGGAAACGCAGTCTTTGGTGGAAAGTATGCTCTCTGAGCCAGAAGGAGCTGGCTTATGTGGACAGAAGCCCCTTCCCCTGGTCCCTGATTGGTCCATACTCATGCAAATGAGGATGCCAAATCCTTGCAGTTTGATTGTTCCAAAAGGTACTACCCTGATTGGTCAGAATAGAGCCACTCTGATTGGTCAGAGCTGCAGAGGCAAGAGCTCTGACTGGATGGAGAAAGTCTCAGTCTTATTGGGTGAAATAAGATTCCAGGAAAACTTTATAAGGGCTAGCTCAGCCTGCAGAAACAGTGCAGGGAGGCAGTTCAGTGCAGAGGCAGACAGTTAACACAGAGGCAGCTTAGCAGCAGGGGCAGTCAGTTTAGTACAGAAGCTTCTCTATGAAGTGCAGTTTGCATAAGAGGCTCTCATGCAGAAATGGATGCTAGGCTCTGATTTCTTTACTTGAGCCCAGTTAGCCACCAGGAGTCCATACCAGCAGGTGTTTTCTTTGGTGACCCCGACACGATGTCTGGAATATTCCCAAGAAGCCAGGAAGTTTGGATGGTGAGCAGAAGTAACATAAAGCTAAGGACCAGATGGAGCTTGGATGCGCTCCCTGAAAGGCCTTCTTCCAATTGCTAAAGTCCTCTCAGGAAATGCAAACGCTGGTGGATAAAACTGTGGCTAAGTATAGCTATGAAAGAGGAAAGTTTGAGAGGTTGGTATTGACCAAAATTGTAAGAGTTAAGGGACAGAAATTTGGGGGTAAGTAACATTAGATTATCAAGTATTTAAAGCCAAGAACACTGGACATGAAGCTGCGGATTCTTAAGTGGTTCCTAAGGCATCTCTTTGGAGCAACTTCCTAAAACTATGTAGATATATAAGGTGTTCAGAGCAATTACAATCATGAAAAAAGAATGGAGATAAATTATTCAGGACTCTAGCAGGAATACTGTCCAAGAAGAATCGATTTTATTTTACGTGGAATCTTATAAGCTCTTCCCTAAAGAGGCATTTCTCTACTTATAAGAACATGTTCTGGATCTGGTGAAGCCGAGGTCTGTAATGCCTGCAGAGTGCTACTGAGTTCTGCAGTCCTGGCCATGGCCACGACCAAATGGGAATGACATTCAAGACCTTTGCCCATCAGGATTTGTGTTGGGCTTCCCGCTGCAGCTGCATCAATTCGCACTTCTTTTTAAAAACATCACTAATCATGAGCAAGGCCTTTTGAGATTCCACGTGTGTTAAATCAAGAGCAGGAGAAAGATTTAAAACTTTCCTCTCCATCTCAAACAAGCCAGAAATGCTCGTTTCATTACTAATATCACTTCATGTCCTGACATATGGCAGATTTATTCACACAGTAAAAAAGTTGGGAGATTTTTGCTTTTCATAAAAATTTAAACTAAAAAAAAAGACAAGATTAATGAAAAGCTATTGTACATGTAAGCTACATTTTTATGTGATTCACCTCTCAGGCAAAACCAAGGAAAGAAAACCTTGACTCACCACCATTTTAAAGAAAACCCTAGGAGATCAAACATGACTGCAGAGTAGCTGGAAGCTCTGTCCATTTGCTCCCAGACCTGGACTGGTCTTACAGCCGAACAACAGAGCAATCAACTTGAAAATCCAGCTGACAGTGAGTGAGAGCATGCATGTGTATGCAGACAAGAGTGAGGGGCATGTGTGTGAGTGGGCAAGAACCTGCCCTCCCACTGGGCACTCAGAGCGGGCAGCCCAGGCTCTCCTGGCGGAGCTCCACCCCAGGTGCTGCCCAAATGGGCACTTCTAGATGTGCAGTTTTGAGGTGGGAGCCATTTGGAATTTACAATATCCTCCTAGGGAAGAAGCCTCCAGAGTGACCACACCTCAGCGCCCAGACATGTCACTGTTCCCTCCACCCTGAGCAGGGCCATGCATCCTGCCACCACCAACAGACAGGATCTTGGGACTGCAGTACTTACTGGGGAGGAGGCTATCTCCTCCCTGACCCCAGGCACCATGGGAACCGTGAACAGGGCAGAATTTGACTGAGGAGGCTGCAGATCAGCTCAGGAGCCGCAAGCTCCAGGGGTGCAGAGAGACAGCTAGGGTGGCACTGGCTCCAGAGAGTGCGGTGGGAGCAGGCACACCGGAGATGAAGATTCACTGCAGGTAACAGTGAGACCACCCTGCCACTGCCCGGTGCTATGTATTGCTACTGGACTCTTCCCAGCACCAGCCGGTAGAGATGCAGGGAGAAACTTTACCTAAAACTGTCAGAAGCTCTGGCAAGCTGAGGTCAGCCTTCACTGAGAGAGAATTTGTGCTTTTCAGGAAGGGGGAGCGTGAGGAGAACAGACCCCTAGGGCTCCATGCTGCAATTTGGGGACCACACAGAAACTGTTTTAAAAGAAAAGCTGAGGCGGGGTCAGGACTTGGCAGGGACCCTGTGGACGTGTGTGCGTGCACACATGGGCAGCGGCTCTGCAAACAAAGAAACCAAAGTGATAGTGTCACACTGAAGGGACTGTGGGACCCAACGCAGCACAGATGGCAATCAGGGGTCTGTGCAGAGTGGGGAGTTCGGGACAGGGTCTCCTACAAGAGAGGCAGGCTGGGAACTGGATGACCAGAAGCTGAACGCCTCGGGTTCCTTGCAGCCAGGCAGGTCCCCTCACAGGCAGGCAAGCCCAACTCCTGCCTGTGGCATTACAGGCTCTGTAGGTCAGTGAAGCCAGGCTCAGGAGCCCCCTGCTGTGTGCCTATCCACAGGGGAAAGAAGGAAACGCTCTGGAAGGTCCCTTTCTACCAGACACTATGAGCTACACTGTTCCTTGGTGATCCACTGAAACCAGCAATGCAGAAAGATTAGAGACAGGAGCAACAAGCAGGGTTCAGGGCCCTGCCCAGCCTCAGTGCTTAGACAGAGCTGCTGTCTGCACCCAGCAGGAAAGGGCTGCCCCTTTTACACAGATTAACCCCTCACAGGAAGTGTACAGCTAATTCACCACAAAGCACACGTTAGTGGAAAGAATCTGGGACAAACCAAGACATGTGTCCAGGGGGCAGGGAAACACTCCCACCATTTTCCCTGAAGACTGAACAGTGCCCCCCAGGGATGACTGAGGGTTCCTACTCTCCTGATCACACCAGAGGCCCCCTCTGGAAGCAGCTGGAGGAGATAATAGAAGCTTTCTCAGGTCATTAAATGAACCTGTCATGGGCCCTGTGCTGATGGAAAGCCAGGAGGGCAGAACACTGGGGAACAGCCAGTCTGAAGGAGACAGCCACAGACTGTGAATTACTTGTAGTCTTGAACAGGCTGCCTAGAGCCAGACTAGGACACCATCTGACATTACCAGGGGCCGATCCAGCAAGGGCAGACAGTGGCAAACACTGAGCTCTGCTGAGACAAATTCCACTGTGGCCCTCTGCATTATTTGTGTTATTTTCTCTCCTGCATAGCTTTTTAACAGTCACTTCTTTTCCTTCAACTTTGTTCCTATTAGTTCACTAGTTTTAGTTTAGTTTATTTCAAATCTCATAATTTTCACCATCCTTCTCTTGCTCCAATCTGCCTTCTTCCTTCCTCTTATTTTGTTTTAAATTTTATTTTTTCTCTTGCTACAATCTGTTTCTCTTCCACACTCTTACTACTTCTCCCATCTCCATCCTCTCAAAACCATTTTCCTTGTCATTAAGCATCTCACATTATTTTTTTCTTTTAAATATATTTTAATGATTCTGCTATTATAGTTGTTCCATCTCCCCCTTTATTCCCCTCCATCCTGCACACCCCTACCACCCACATTCCCCCCCCCTTAATTTATGTCCATGGATAGTACATATAAGTTCTTTGGCTTCTACATTTCCTATACTATTCTTAACCTCCCCCTGTCTATTTTCTACCTGCCATTTATACTACTTATTCTCTGTACCTTCCCTCCCTCCCCCTCCCACTCCCACACTGATATCCCTCCATATGATCTCCATTTCTGCGATTCTGTTCCTGTTCTAGTTGTTTGCTTAGTTTGTTTGTTTTTTTAAGTTCGTGGTTAATAGCTGTGACTTTGTTGTCATTTTACTGTTCATGTTTTTTATCTTTTTCTTAGATAAGTCCCTTTAACATTTCATATGATAAGGTCTGGGTGATAATTACATTAGCCAAGATTAAAGATAAGGAGAGAATCTTAAAAGCAGCAAGAGAAAAAAAGAAGTTAACTACAAAGGAGTTCCCATTAGACTATCAGCTGATTTCTCAAAAGAAACCTTTCAGGCAAGAAGAGGCTGGCAAGAAGTATTCCAAGTCATGAAATGCAAGGACCTACAACCAAGATTACTCTATCCAGCAAAGCTATCATTTAGAATGGAAGGGCAGATAAAGTGCTTCCCAGATAAGTTCAAGTTAAAGAAGTGCATCTCACATTATTTGTCCTGTTCTTAAATACTCTTATTCTCTCTCCACCTTTATTAATCTTTGCACATTTGTTGTTGATACGGTGGCAGTTGTTGCATTTCTTCAATTTCCTAGATCTTCAGAATTTTTATATTTCAAGACTCAAATTTTACTGTTCCCCTCTCCTACTCCATTTTGCCTTCCTCCTGCCCTGTTTTTCATTTTTAATTTTACTTTTTCCCTCTACTAGACTGGTTTTCATTCCTCATTCTTATTATTTCTCCTCCCTCTATCTTCTCAAAATCACTTTTCTTTCCTTTAGACATCACAAAAGCTTTTTTTTTCTTTTTTTTTCCTTCTTATTCCCATTCCACTGATATTAATCTTTGCCCATTTGTTGTGGATATTGCTGTGGTGGATCTTTTTTCTCCAGATTGGTTCCTATATTTTTCACTATATTAAAAAATATTTTAAACTTCATACTATACTTTTCCCTATTCTTATTCCATTTTGCCTTCTTTCCCCCTTTTATTTATGTTGTCAATTCTATTTTCTTTCTTTCTTCACCCTATTTCTACTCCCTACTCTTATTATTTCTCCTTCTTCTACTTTCTCAAAATCATTTTTCTATCAGTTAGTCATCTCATATTTGTTTTTCCTTTCTTCTAATAGTATAGATCCCTTTATACCTTTATTAATATTTGCTTATTTGTTGTATATATTGTGGTTGTGGGTAAGGGTGATTTTTGCGTGTGTGGGTTTTGTTTCCTGGGTTTTTTGTTTTCTTCTGACAGTACCTGTACAACAGCATACAAGACATGGTGGGCGGAATGACTTTTAATCAGCCAGCAGGAGGGAAGAACCCACCAAAGAACAACCCAACAAAAACAAAAACCCCATTACAACAAGAGAGCCCACATAAATGGCATAAAGAGCATCCCTAAGAGCATCCAGCTCAGGGGATCAAGGAGACTGCACCATTGAGTCCCATAGGTCTCCTATAACAGAAGGATACCCCACGGAGACAGGGAGTCAAAGCAGAGCAATTTAATATGCAAAAACAAACAAGAAGAGTTCATTAAAATGGGGAGACAAAGAAACAATGCCCAATCAAAACGAAAGGAGGAATCCCCAGAAAGAGTGCTAAAATAAATAGAGGCAAGCAATCTATCAGAAATAGAGTTCAAAATATGGTTATAAGGATGCTCAAGCAACTCAGTAAAACTACAAGAAACTCTATGGAAGCTACAAGGAACTTACTGGGAAATACATCAGCATGAAAAAAGACATAGAAACAATCAATAAGAGCCAGAAGGAAATGAAGAATATAATGTCTGAAATGACGAATACACTAGAAGGTATTAAAAGCAGGCTAGATGAAGCAGAGGATTAAATCAGCGAGTTGGAGGACAAAGTAGAATAAAGCTCCCAGACAGAGCAAGAAAACAAACAAAAATGACTCAAAAAGAACAAAGATAGTTTAAGGGAGCTGCAGGACAGCATGAAACATAATAATATTCATATTATAGGGATATCAGAAAGAGAAGAAGCAAAGGATAGAAAACCTGTTTTAAAGGTAATGACAGAAAACTTCCCTAACTTGGTAAGCTGGTTCTCTGAAAAGATAAACAAAATTGACAAACCTTTAACCAGACTCATGAAGAAAAAAAGAGAGAAGACCCAAATAAATAAAATCAGAAATGAAAGAAAAGTTACAACTGATACCACAGAAATACAAAGGATTGTAAGAACTCCCCTCAGACTCATTACAGCAGATAACTTTTTTGAGTCATTGACTTCATTTTATATTTAAAAATTATGAAATATCATTCTGTCATTATACTCTAATTAAAATTGTTTGTGCATAATGCTTTTGAAAATGGCTCTTTTATAGGAAAAAAACTGGGATAACTGATTTCTGTGGCTTTCAAGGCTAAAATATATAATATACTAAACCAACTCTAATATTGCTTCTTGTGTTTTACTGCCAGATTAAATTACAGCTTTTATGAATGATTAAATTTTAGTACATTTTCAAAAAAAAAAGAAAGAAAAAAGAAATGCCAACAAATTAGACAAACTGGTAAAAATGGACAAATTTCTAGAAACATAAAGTATTCCAAAACTAAATCAAGAAGAAGCAGAAAGCCTGAACAGACCAATAACAACTAGTGAAATTGAGCAGTAATCAAAAAACTCCTGGCAATTAAAAGCCCTGGACCAGATGGCTTCACATGTGAATTTTACCAAACATTTAAGTAAGAACTAACTCATATCCTTCTCAAACTATTCCAAAAAATGGAGACAACTGTACCTGAACAACAAATAAATTAATTAAATCAATAAATAAATAAAAATAAAAAATAGAAAAAATTCAAGAAGAGGGAAAATTCCCAAACTCTTTTTATGAGGCCAGTTCATCCTAATTCCAAAACCAGGTAAAGACACAACAAAGAAAGAAAACTACAGGCCAATATCTCTGATGAACATAGATGCTAAGATCCTCAACAATGTATTGGCAATCCAGATCCAGCAAAACATTAAGAAGATCATATGCCATGACCGAGTGGGATTTATTCCAGCAATTCAAGGAATGGTACAATATGCACAAATCAATAAATGTAATACACCATATAAACAAAATGAAAGACAAAAATCACATGATCATATCAATAGATGATGAAAAAGGATTTGATAAATTCCAGCACCCATTTATGATTAAAAATACTCAGCAAAGCAGGAATAGAGGGAGCATAACTCAACATAATATAGTCCATATAAGGGAAAACTATAGCCAACATCATACTCAACAGGAAAAAACTAAAAGCTTCCCCCTTAAGATGAAGAACAAGACAAGGGTGTCTGCTTTCACCATTCTCTTTCAACATAGTACTGGAAGTTCTAGCCACAGCAATCAGACAAAAAAGACAAAAGAAAAAGAAAAAGAAATAAATAGCATCCGAATTGAAAAGGAGGAAGTTAAATTGTCATTATTTACAAATGACATGATAGAGTACTTAGAAAACCCTATAGTATCCACCAGAAAACTACCTGACCTAATAAATGAATCTAGCAAAATACCAGGATACGAAGTCAATATTCAGAAACTGAAACTGTGCACCAACAATGAAATATCAGAAACAGAAACTAGGGGGAAAATCCCATTTGCTATAGTAACAAGAAAAATAAAGTATCTAGGAATAAACTTTACCAGGGAGGTAAAAGATCTGTGCTGAGAAAACTACACAACACTGAAGAAAGAAATTAAGGAAGACACAAATAAGTGGAACCACATACTCTGTTCATGGATTAGATAAATTAACATCATTAAAATGTCCATACTACCCAAAGCAATCTATATATTCAATGCAATTCCTTTTAAAATACCAATGAATTACTTTACAGACCTAGGTCAAATATCTTAAAAATTTATACGGAACCAAAACAGACCTCAAATAGCCTCTGCACTATTAAGAAAGAAGAACAAAATAAGAGGGATCACAATACCTGATATCAAATTATACTACAAGTCCACTGTAATCAAAACAGTCTGGTCCTGACATAAGAACAGACACATAAATCAATGGAACAGAACAGAGAGCCCAGAAGTAAATCCTTGTTTCTCTCAGTCAATTACTATTTGACAAAGGGGGCATGAGCATACCGTGGAGTAAAAATAGCCTCTTCAATAAGTGGTGTTGGGAAAACTGGACTGGTTTATGCAAAGAAATGAAACTAGACCACCAGGTTACAGCATACACCAGAATAAACTCAAAATAGATAAAAGACTTAAATGTAAGTCGTGATACCATAAAAGTCCTAGAGGAAAACACAGGCGGTAAAATTTCAAATATCCCACATAGCAATATTTTAGCTGATCTATCTCTTAAGGCAAAGGAAATGAAGAAAAAAAATGGGATGACATCAAATTAAAAACTTCTGCACAGCGAGAGAAACCAACAACAAAATAAAAAGGGAATTGACCATATAGGAGAACATATTTTCCAATGAAACCTTGGGCAAGGGTTTGATCTCCAAAATATATAAGGAACTCATACAACACCAGGAAGTCAAACAATCCAATTAAAAAATGGGCAAAGGACCTTAATAGACATATCTCGAAGGAGGACATACATGTCACCCACGGACATGTGAAAGGATGCTCAACATCACTAGCCATCAGAAAGAGGCAAATTGAAACCACAATGAGATATCTCCTCACACCTGTCATAATGGCCATCATTAACAAATCAACAAAGAACAAGTGCTGGTGAGGATGTGGAGAAAAGGGAACCCTAGTGCACTATTCATTGCAATGCAGACTGGTGCAGCCACTGTGGAAAACAGTGTGGAATTTCCTCAAAAACTAAAAATGGAACTGCCTTTTGACCCAGTGATTCTGCTGCTGGGAATATACCCTAAGAATCCCAAATCACCAATTCAAAGGAACTTATGCACTCCTATGTTCATAGCAGCTCATATACAATAGCCAAGTGCTGGATATAGCTTAAGTGCCCATCAGTAAATGAATGGATCAAAACACTGTGGTAAATTTACAAAGTGGAATTACGCAGCAGAAAGAAAGGAGCTCCTACCCTTTGCAACAGCATGGATGGAACTGGAAAATATTATGCTAAGTGAATTAAGCTAGTCAGTGAAGGACAAATACCATATGATCTCACCTATGAGAGGGACCTAATGAATAAACTAAACAATGAGCAAAATAGAACGAGAGGCATGAAAACTTGGAACAGACGGACAGTGACCAGTGAGGGTGGGAGAGGGGAATAAGGGAGGAAAGAAGAGGAAGGGGTTAGTCAAAGAATATGTATGAACAACCCATGGACATGAACAACAGGGTCAGGAATGACTGTGGAAGCGTGGAGTAGGCTGGGCATAGGAGGGCAAAAGGGGGAAAAGTTGGACAACTGAAATAGAATAATAAAATATTTTAAAAAGAAAAAAATGCTTATTGATCCATATAGTTGATTAAAAATATTGGACAGCAATTACATTTTGCTGGGCCCTTCAAGGACCATAGTTTCTTAATAAATCTTTGTTGGCGCCCTTGCCTCATGTTCTTTGCGTTTTGTGTCCTTATCTGCTATGAAAACCGACCTAAAATAGAAGGAGTGAGGTTGACCTCTTGGTGAATGGGTGTGGTGACCCAAATTCCCTGGGATCCTGTATCTGGCTGGTCCCTGAGGCCCTCATGCCCTCAACCTGGTCACGCTGGGCAGGCTGAGAACATGTTTTCTTCATGCAAGGCCTGGCTGCAAACCCTCAAGGACAGCGTGGCCCACTCCACTTTCACCATTACCTTGAAACACATTCACCATGGGAGTATGAGAGGCAGTGTGACTACTGGTGACTAGGAGGCCACATGACATGATGAAAAAAAGAAGTTCACTTGGAATGAAGGAGACAAAAGTCCTTGTTCCAGTTCGAACCTTATTAGCTCATGCCTCCAGGCAAGTCTCTTCAAATCTCTGTCCTCACTTTCTCATTTATCAATATGGTAATGATAATTTACCATACCAGGTTGATTTTAATAAAATGATATTTGAAAGCACTTCATAAACAATGAAATAATATACACAAGTAAGAAATTACATGCAATTATTAATAACAATTTAATATTTTCTGATCACAGGATGTCAGCTAATTAGCCTATTCCCATATAGTTACATTAACTGATTTCTTCAAAAGAGGTCAAACAAAGTCCATTGTCACTTTGCTCAGAAGTGCTATTGCAGAATATTTATTCTTCCAACAGGGTTGTGTTAAGACTGGTCTACACTTGATTCATGTAATACAGTCAAGATTTCATATCTGCATCAATGAACCCATAGTCACATGTTTCTCAAGGGTTGGTGAGAACAATGACTTAATGACAAATAGAAATTCTGCTTTGTTAACAATTTCTGATTTCAGAGGACTCCTTCAGTCACGTATAATTATAGACAATGAATCTCAAATAAAGAACCTTCATCTCACCTTCCTTTGGAAAATAAATGAGCAATAATGATAGATAAGACTCAAATGTAATTTTGTCTGGAGCTAACATGGGCAGACGCCCAGTCAAGCTAACTCCCAGTCAAGCTGACTCCCTGTCAAGCAGTCATTTGACTCAGCTGTGCTAAAAGGAATGTTGGGGGAGGGGAGGATTTAAACTGGTGCAGCCATTGTAGAAAATATTATAAAGAGTCTTCAAAAAGTTCAAAATAGAATATCGCATGACCCAGAGATTCCACTTCTGGGTATTCATCTGAAGAAAATAAAAACACGAATGTGAAAAGATACATGCACCCCTCTGTTCATTGCAGCATTACTTACAATAGCCAAGATATGGAAGAAACCTAGGTGTCCATCAGCAGATACATGGATAAAGAAGAGGTAGTACATATATACAGTGGAAAACTACTCAACTGTAAAATAATAATGCAATCTTGTCATTTCCAGCAATTTGGATGGACCTAGAGGGTATTATGTTAACTGAAATAACTCAGATGGAGAAAAACAAATACCGTATGATTTCATTTATATGTGGAATCTAAAAAACAAAACAGAAACAAACTCATAGATACAGAGAAAAAATGATAGTTGCCCAGAAGACAAGGAGTGGGGTAGAAAAGGGGAAGGTAATTAAAAAATAAAAACTTCCAGTTATAATGTAAGTCACAGGGATGTAATGTTTACCATAGAGAATTGAGTTAATAATATCACAATAACTATGTATGGCAGCAAATGGTTACTAGACCTATTGTGGCAATCACTTCGTAAGGTACGTAAATGTTGAGTCACCATGTTATACACCTGAAACAAATGTAATACTGTATGCCAATTATAATTAAACATAAATTCAAAAGGAATATAAAAGCACATGTTACATCAATATGCACATAAACTCTATGGCATGTTTCTCCATCTATTAAATGGATAAACAGGGGAATTAGAGTTCAGTTTTTAACTTGTGTGTGCGTGTCATGTATCTCTTTAAATCACAACCACAATATGAAGAGGTGTTAGTATTTTTAACCACCATATGAGGATGTAGTAATATTATAACCACCTTATCACTAGATCACTGAAACTTAGTAACTTAAGTAACATAAAATAAAATTTGCACCCAAGTACAGGGAATTCAAGAACCCACACAGAAGATCTACAGAAGACTTACAGTTAAGTGTCTCTGAATCAGAGCATATAATCCTTCTACCTGTGCATTCCCTTTCTAAAACAGAGGACAATTGCTCTGCTTGGGTCACACACAAATCCATGGCCTGATGTGGCCCATTTCCTTCTAATAACAGATAGAAAATTACGTTCCAATAGGCATGTAACACTATTAACCAGAAAGATTATAGCACACCATCGTCTTCTCAAATAATGCCGAAGTTTTTAAATAATAAAAATGAATTCCCTTTGTTCTGGTGACACTCACTCAGAGAGGCTGCTGCCAGTAAGCCCCGAGTTAGGTCACAGGGCACTCTCTTCCTCATGCAAACTAGACTGGACAATTTTATCAGGGACCACGGACCTTTACCATTTGAGTCCGCCCCTATACAGAGGAAAATTTTTGCAAATCCAAATCAATATTAATCAAGTGTTGGAATAGAATAAACACATTTTCAGACATCAAGTTCTCCGAAGATCTTGTTTCTAAGCACTTTTTTAGGAAATTGCTGGAAGTTGTGCTCCATCAAAATAAAGAATTAAACTAAAAAGATCAAGTCATGAAATCTAAGAAGTAGGAGCTGAGATGCAAGAGATCTTGCAATGATGACAAAAATAACTCCCAGGACCATAGGTGAGCAGGAAAAGAGGTATGTGGAAAAGAAAATTGAAACTTATTTTGCACTTGACTTCTGATCAGGATGGCAGCATAGGTAAATACAGCTTGCCTCCTCGCACAACCACATCAAAATTACAAGTAAAACTAGAAAACCATCACTCAGAACAGTTAGAAATGGACAGAATGGGAGTCTGACATCTATGGGATAAAGAAATCACATCCATCCAGACTGGTAGGAGGGGTGGAGACATGGGACAGGCTGATCCCACATCCACATGTGGTGGATAAAAATTTGAGAGGGATATCTCAGAAGGAAGAAGTCCCAGTCCCACACCAGGCCCCTGAGCCCAAAGCTCCAGTGCCAGGAAGATAAGTCCCCATAACATCTGGCTGCAAAAACCAGTGAGGATTCACTCAATGGAAGAAACTTCTGGAGTCCCAAGCAGTTCCTCTTAAAGAACCCACACACAGACTTACTCAGACTCACTGCTTCTGACCTCCAGCAGAGAGGTGGCAGCTTGAAAGGCACCCGTGGCATATACAGAAAGATACGGAATTGTCTGTCATCAAGGCAAGAGCTGGAAAACAGCCTTCTCCCAGACAGAAGGGCACGTAGAGTCCATTGTCTACTTTCTGAACCCTCCCCGCAAAAAGCCACAGAGCCAGCAGGCTGGTGCCATTTCTGAGATTCCAGCAAGCTAGCTAATAATGTTTTCCCTGCCCTGGATTCCCAGAAACTTTGTCCCACCTAATTTACTGGCCCACCCAAGCTGCTTTTCCACATGAACGGCTGGTCTTGGCTCATGCTTCACAACTTCCTAAATCTTCTCATACAGGCAACAGCCAGACTCACTGAGCCTCCAGCCCCCATACAACTTGTTCAGTGGCCTCAAACACAGCACTAGCAGCAGACAGCCTAGATTTACAGCTTGGATTTGCCTGCGGATATCCAAGCCCAGCACAGGTAGGGGCCATCTCAGATTGTTTTATAGCTCATGTTAGGCAGCCCAGGGAAAAACAGGTGGTGGCTGACCTTGACCTGCACCACGCAGGAATCCCCAGAATTTGCACACCATGTTGGAGCACCACCACCCTGCCCATACACAGCTGATCCTCCATGAAGGGCAGAGTTTGGTGGTCACTGGTCTGGGAAAATCCCTCCCATTGACCTGCCAAGAGTAATCAAGGCTCAACTACAAGAGAAGGGTGTACTCAGCCCACATGAATGGCATACCTCGAGTACCCAGCTTGGGTGAAAGGGTACTTGTAATCTACACTGTAATCTACTGCTACTGTAATCTACAGGACGCCTACCACATTATACCGTGCTACCAAGACTGGTAGTCACAGCAGCTGTACCCAATACATAAAAACAAACACAGGGCAGCTGCCAAAATGAAGAAACAAAACAACATGGCCCAAATGAAAGAACAGATCAAAACTCCAGTGAAAGAACTAAACAAAAGGGAAATAAGCAATCTATCAGAGGCAGAGTTCAAAACACTGGTTGTAGGGATGCTCAAGGAACTTAGTGAGAACCTCAACAGCATAAAAGGAATCAAGTCAGAAATGAAGGATTCACTAATTGAAATAAAGAACAATTTACAGGGAAACAACAGCAGAGTGGATGAAGCCAGGAATCAAATCAATGATTTGGAATATAAGGAAGCAAAAACAACCAATCAGAACAACAAGAAGAAAAAAAGAATACAAAAAATGAGGATAGTGTAAGGAGCCTCTGGGACAACTTCAATCATTCCAACTTTATGCAAAAGTTGGCAACTTTATGATGCTTTAGGGGTGCCACAAGGAGAAGAGAGAGCAAGAAGTTGGAAATCTATTTGAAAAAATAATGAAAGAAAACTTCCCTAATTTGGTGAAGGAAATAGACATGCAAGTCCAGAAAGCACAAAGTCCCAAACAAGATGGATGCAAAGAGACCCACTCCAAGACATATCATAATTAAAATGCCAAAGATTAAAGATAAACATCTTAAAAGCAGCAAGAGAAAAGCAATTTAGTTACCTACAGGGGAGTTCCCATAAGGCTGTCAGCTGATTTCTCAAAAGAAACTTTGCAAGCTAGCAGGAATTAGCAAGAAATATTCAAAATACTGAAAATCATGGACCTACAGCCAAGATTGCCCTACTCAGCAAAGATATCATTTACAATCAAAGGGCAGATAAAGAGCTTCCCAGACAAGAAAAAACTAAGGTGGTTCACCATCACCAAACCATTATTATATGAAATATTAAAGGAACTTACTTAAAAAAAAGGAGGAGAAGATCCAAACTATGAACAATAAAATGGCAAAAAATACGTATCTATCACCAACTGAATCCAAAAAACATACTAAGCAAACAAGAAGAACAAACAGAATCATGGATATGGAGAGCATTTTGATGGTTGCCAGATGGGAGGAAGTTATGGGGGAATGGGTGAAGATGGAAGGACTCATACACAGGGAGCAGGATGACAGCTACTGGTGGAGGGCAGGGTTAGGGACCAGGGGATTGAGCAAAAAGGAGAAAGGACTTGTGGACATGGATAACAGTGTGGTCATTGCAGGGGAGAGAGGGGTAAAGATTTTTTTAAAAAGAAACCAGAGTAACACACTATTTTAGAAGAATCAAGGAGATTTCTCCAATCATAGACCCAAAACACTATGGCTTCCCCCTCGTAAGTTCACACCTTTGAACACTCAGGAAACCGAAGAAGACAATGCATGTGGTTTACTCTCATTGTTACTGGGAAAACAGCACTAAATATAATTCCTCTTAAAATGTACACATCCCCAGATCAACTTTCTCTAGTCTACAATATGCGTTTATACACCTATTCCACTGCTGAAGGAAATTTCTAAAGCTAGCCGACCAGTCGTTAAAGCACGTTTCCCATTCTGCTCCGGCCAGTTGTGCAACACTCTAGAGACAGAGATCTCACGTCTTCCCAAAGCAACTTTGTGCTGTACAACGCTGAGAGGTAAGGTCTTTCTGTGATCCATGGCTCATGCCTCCTACCCAATAAGTCTTTTATTTTATTTGGAGTCATAAAAACAAAACACATCTATCCTCTCTTCTACACTACAGCCCTGAAAATGTTTGATGACAGCTTCCATTGCTCCCATCACACGTTTTCTTCTTCCTTCCACTCTCCCTCCCACAATCGCTGCAGCAGTTCCTCAGCCTTTTCTCACAGACCATGACATCACCCCAAGTCCCTCCACTGATCAGGGTGACCGTGAATAGCACTGTCCCCTGAGGCTTTGAGCAGGGTCATGAAAGTCAGAAAAAATAGGTTTTTAGTCTTACATCTATCCTGTATGTATATGACTTCGAGCTAGTAAAGTCCCTAAGTGTCAGTCTTCTAATCTACAAAAGATGCAATAACAATACTTATCTTTTAATAATGTAATATGTGCACAGAATGAGGTGCCTGAGACATAGTAGATATTAAGAAAATGCTACGTAGCTGCTGTGGTCGGTGGTCCAGTGTGTGTGTGCTGTGGTTTGTCCATTCTCTGTAAAAAGATATGCCCAAATTCCACATGCTGTTCCGAGTATGAGCTGAACGGCACTGAGCAGTTCAGAATCTCAGACCACGAGGCAGAGTTTACATGATTGGCAGTTCTCTGTTACTTATTTACTCATTCTTCCATCCTACAAAAAGTATTCATTTCAACTGAGACCATTCTCTACTATGTATCCCTGTTTGTCACTGAGCAAGAATATGAATAAAAGAACCAGTAGAATATCCTTTGAATTCCAAAGCATCTCTCCTTAGCCCAAAGGGGGAAACACCAGTGTGCTCTGCCTGCCAGGAAGGTAGAAGGAAAGAGGAGTAGCAAAAACAGTCCGATTCTCCTTTCTGATCCATTTCTAGCATTTAGAATGCATCCAGATGCCAAAACCACCCTTGGAAATCAGAAACCACAATAAAAGATAGCACCGCTAAAAGCTTGCTCTTTGATTAGAATAAATATCACTGATATATAAATTGAGTTAATTGAATGCATCAATGTATTTTGAGAACTAAAACTAGTCAATTTTTAAATATAAAAGATTTTTTATTAGAAAACAGAGAGGCAGAAAGAACATGAAAAATATCCCATAAAAACCACCAGAGAGAATCACTATTATCTCTGTGGTGTAAAAATGGTATTGTTTATACCATTCTCAAAAGGAGTATTTTGAAAAACTGGGTTTCATAAGGCTTGCCACCCGCAGCAGAGAACAGAAACAGCGGACATGTTATCTCTGGAACCCAGTAGCAAGAACACTAAACGTGGGTTCCTGTACCTTTCTACTTAATTTCTCCTAATTACATCATGCCAATGATTCAGAAAAAAACAAATTCCAGATGTTTCCAGACATAATTATAATAACTATAGCTTTGTAGAAATTAGGCAAACTATGTTTTGTTTGCCCTTGTGTTTAAACAGAAGAGTCGTGATGTCGACCTGAGAGGAAAATCCTAATAATTAAGCAGTGGACTGGTTTTGGAGAAAAGGAAAAGGAATGTGTCCAGTGAAGCCAGTTTTTTGAAAAGTAAGCTTTTTGGTAAATTCAAAAATTTTAAATGATGAAAAGAAAGATGTATACCCAATGAAACATACAATTTAAAAATAGTGAAACTAAAATAATGGCAGAAAAGCTAAAATTCTAAAGTCAAAAAGCTAAATATAATTAAAGGGACCTTAAAGTTAGATTTAAGACTAAATCCAAAAGTCTAAAGATAGAAGTCTTTCTTTTGCTCTTATCTCCGAGGAACAGGAGAATGGTCTTTGTATTAGAAAGCAGAGACGATCACTAAAGATCCTCCCAACTCAAACAGAAGGGATCCTAGGGATGTTTCACTCTTCTGCAGGTTGCTGGAGTTTTGGGTAAAGATCACCAGACATATGATTTCAAATCCAGAAAATATCTTGGAAGTTTCATAACTGAGAGGTAGCGTTTCATAGGATACTCTACCTGATATCGAGAGGCTGAAAACCTTATACATATTAGCAATATGAATTTGTATAGCCATAATATGGCATACATATGCAAAGAATTACATTCCTTTCTACAACTGAAAATAAAAACCTTAAGTTTGGAAGGTCATTGTTAAGGAGCATAACCTTTAGCATATTAACCGCAGTCACTTTTTTCAAATATCTGAAATTACAGATTGCTTAAACACATATCAATGTTTTTATTTTTCAGAATGTTTGCTTAAAAGTAAAGAAATTTTGATCACATTCTGAGTTGCACCCAGAAAGATAAGCCAAACTTCTTTTTCACTCAAAATACAACATTGATTTTCTGTATTGGTCAATGTGCTGTGAATGATTCTTCTAGGGTCTCCTTAAGACTAAATGACAAGCAAGCATCAGATTTGTGAAAGATAGGATAAAGGTAGAGATAATTAACTAATGTTATTGGAAAAGAATTTACAATTTTTAAACAGTATAAGCTGATGTGTTTATAACTGTGACTTCATGAAACTGCTCTTAACTTGATTATTTCTTACCCAATTCTCAGAGTATAAAGGTAAAACAGCATCTACATTCCTTTTTCATCAATCAAGTAAAGAAAACCTAAAAAATCTTTTTAAATAAATAATATAAAATTAAGTATACATGTGTGCGTGTGTGTGTACACACACGCACATGAACACACACACAGAGCTCCTGTTCCTTTGTTTACTGGTTCTGCTCTTTGGTAGAGGATGTTAGCCTACAGGATTTTCCCAAAGAAAGGTGTTTTTAACCTTTAACGCACGCCTGTCTCTAGGAACTACCTGATCTGCCGCGGCCGTACCCCAGTGCTGCTGTGATACCATCTGAGGCACACTCAGACTGAAAAAAGTTTATGGGAGTCACTCCATGTGGAACTGGAGAGGAGGGATGCAGTGCTGTGTAATAAATGTAATATATTTTTAAATTAGTATGTTTTCTACTTCGTCTTTCTAAAAGAAAGTGCGGCAAAGAAGAAGGGCAAATTCTGATGTTCAGACTAGGATTAAGCAGCAAGATCCTGCTACTGTGTTAAGAAATGATTCTCTACATATTTTAATTCCAACCATTTTTGACAAATCAGTCACCAGTCCAAGAAGAGTGAGTCCACACAATTTTTCTAAGCATAGAAAAGATAAGCCCTGACCAGTGTGGCTCAGTTGGTTGGGTGTCATCCCACAAAGGGAAAGGTACCTGGTTCAGTTCCATTCAGGGCACATGCCGTCCACAAGGGTGTGGATTCAGTACCTAACAGGGGCGCGAGTAAGAGGCAACCAATAGACGTTTCCCTCTACATCACTGTTTCTCTCCCTCTCTTTCTCCCTCTTCTCCTCTCTTTAAAAAATAAATAAATAAAGTCTTTAAAAAATGTAAAGCATAGAGAAGACAACTTTGTCTTCCTCCAAGTCTTGGCTAGAATCCAGAGGGACAATAAGATATAAGTGAAGTAAAGAAAAAATACTCCCTTTTCAGTCCCAGTGATGATGGAAAGAAGAAAGTGGGGGAACGTGGGACAGTGAAGTGGCCTAGTGCAGATTCTGATACTCCCCTTTGGGAGTCTGTCCCAGATAGGAAGAACAGCTTCATATCCTTAAGGGTAAACAGGTCAGAAACCAGTTATTGTATCCACTTCCTGTAACAATTCAGGTAAGGGCTAACCTGTTCCAACACCCATCTGGTGTGTAGCCACTTCAATTTTCTAGGAAAATATAGACAAGTGCAGGTTGAAGGGCTTGAGAATTACACTGAATTACACTTGGTGCCCAGAGGACTCATGGAGAACTTGTTGAAGGTCTGGGCTGAGGGGAATAGAAGACGCTTGTCAGCAGGCTAATCACGAAAGAGTCTAGAAAGAGCCATTAAGCAGACCTACAGAGTCAAGGCCAAATCCTTATTTCCCACCAAACTTAAGAGAGTACTATAGCTCCAACAAGAGCCCAGGTGATGCCAAGCCAGCTGTATCTCCAAGACTATGTGGTTCCAAACCAAAGTAAGAGTTACACTGGCTACAAACTTTAGTCGTGCATGATAGCAGGCAAGCAACAGCAGGTCAGCCAGGGTCACCTAATTTTGGAATGCGGATCCTCCTCATCGCCACAAACCATCTAAGTCTCTATACAGCTTAGGAGACAAGGCAGAGAGAGCGGTGTTACTGAACAACTGATCATTTTTATCCAAGAAAGACTATTTCTAAATGGACTATTTACATTATTAGAACCAACTGAGCTTTAAACCACACAGGACAATGAAATCTTTTTCTTGCTAATTAGTAGATAGGGATTTTGGAGGAAGGCCAATTAGTTATAGGTGTGATAAAGAAATTGTATTTTTATTGTACATTCTAATTATAAGATGAATTATATTTGTGAATCTGCTACCCCAGGTTCTGCCCACTCACAAAAATTTTAATTCAAATTGTCCCAAGTTCATCCGTACACTGGCTCTTTGTGCTGAGACGTTAATAATACAACCTAAGGACTGCTGAAAAAGAACAAATCCATACACTGCAAAAAGAACCATAGAGTTACCTCGGGTACACATCTATATAAACTGTTCAAAGATACAAATTCAGGTTCTCATGCTTCATTTTATCCTCTAGAAGAAGCAGGAAAACCACCAGTTGCAGCTCTTGTGTTTATCTCCATCCTGGGCTAGGCTCCTCCTTTTTCGTGTTTTCAAAGCTTCTCTGCATGTCCCAGGTTTTCTTGTTGTATGTCTTAGATGTTGCTTCCTTTTATCAGAGCCTTTTGTATTGTCTCTGCTAACATACTTGCTCTAAGTCCCCATAGGAGCACTTGATTCAATGAATCTCTACAGAGGTTGGCTGCCTCCAGTATGCACCCCTGCACTCTGCGTTCCTCCTTTATAATCCTGGGCTTGCTTTGTGTCCCCTTGAAGTTCTATTTCTAACAATAATGCTCTCTGTCATACTCTTGACATGAAGTACATTTGCAAGACACTGAAAATAGTTCTCCCCAGAGCTCAGCACAAGGATGCTGTAAGAGTTCCTATGCAACATCATTACACCTCCCACACTATACACCCAATGGTGTGTAGGCTTTACCATGAAAAGGTATCTGAGACATGGCAACCTTCCTGCACATTTTCCCCTAGATTAGTGCCTACAATTACATTTTTGACAGCAGTAGTTTTGCATTTATTACTTACTACTTTGAATGAATTGCTTGGATTTTTAGTATCTTTTATTGCTCTTTTACCAAATGTCTTAAACTTTGGTAGTTACATGAGTACATTGCCTTTTGTTGGTTAAATTAGAGCTTAGAATGTAAAGAAGTTATATTTAATGATATTGTAGGAAAAGTTTGCTTGGGGACATTTCACAGTCTAATAATTAAGTTTTTTATTCCTCTGTGAAATCAAATGACAATATCTCTCTAATGCAGTCAAATTTTCATAAAGAATTGAAGGAGCAGTGTCTTGTCCTGTTCTTATATAAACACATATTTTAAATGCTAAGAGTTAAATGGAGAATGGAAAAATAAATGTTTTATTTTTATGAGATGGGCATTGAAACCAATAAACAACACATTATGGAGATCAAAACTAACTGTCTGTGTTTTCTCATCTCATGTCCTAGATGTGACTTCCTCTTATCAGAGCCCCTTGATGGCGAGCCTCCAACCAGCTGAACCCAGACACAAGAGACAAAGAGCCCAGAACTTCTACCTCTGTGCCCTGTCTATGACCTGTGCAATCTGAGCTGAAAGAAAGAGATGCAGGCTGGGGGGATGCAATTTGCTAATGTAAATGCATATATCTTAAAATACTATACCCATGCACTAAAAAAAAGTCAGTTTCCTACTTTGTACCAGGCAATGACCTTTGCACGCTAGAGTAAAAAAGGACACTGTTCCCACCTTCCAGGGGCTCACAGTCTAACGGGGGAAATAAAATGGGTACGGATTATCCTAGTAATAAGGAAGACAGAATGGCTGTGATAAAAACAGTATCAACAATAACACTAGGGAAGATTAGAGGAAGAAGGAGACTTCCAGCTATGTGTTTGGCTGGGAAAGCGTTCAAGAAGAAGATGGTTTTTGAATGGAGGTTTAAACGATGGGTGTGATTTTCCAAAGCAGACATGAGGACTATGGCTTTTCCAGGTGAAGGGTGAAACAAAAACATATGGAGAGAAAACCAATAGGTCTGTCCACAGCCTAGTGGTGACTAAAAATTTGGAAATAAGGATAGGATGGGGTAGGAAGTGCAGCAACAGAGACAGAAAAGGTAGTGCTAACTAAGAGGAGGGAAGGCAGGAGATTCTCCGGCTCCTGCTGCAGCCCTGCTCTAGGTTCCCAAGGCGCTGTCAGGAAATCAGAACCAGTTTCAAAAACTGCACAGCTAAGGAGGACATGCTCGTTCAACAAACAAAAATGTAGGCTATTTAAGAACATAAATCCTCAGAACAGGAAAAGCTGACTGTGTTAGGGTGCATCTTCTTTCTGCAGTATTAGTTCGAGTTGGCTGATTGAAGGATCTGTGCCTCATTAGAAGTAAAAATGCAAACATGATCTAACAAAATTTACATAAAATTTTTTATTCAGCCAAGTTTCCCCTGAATTCATATTGGCTGAATAAAACAAAAACAGTGGAAGACTGCTGACCAAGTCAAATTTCTTTGAGATCTCTATATTTCAGCCATAATTTTGCAGCAAAGCTCTCAGACAGTAAAACAAAGGACCATTTGCTTGTACAAGGTCTGTCCAAAAAGTATCTATCCATGTAATATGAAAAATAGAAACATTTATGAAGATGATACAAGATACAAGAAACATTGTACATAGGACAATGACCCCTCAGTCCCTTTCAACGTAGGCCCCTTAGGACCTCACACAGTTCTCCCAATTGCCATCAGCTGCCCCATCATATTTTCCTGAATCTCACTGACAGCCTGAAATCTCTTCCCTTGCAAAGGTAATTTTAGTTTTGGGAAAAGCCAGAAGTCGCAAGGTGCCAAATCTCGACGTAGTGGGGCTGAGTCACCTGGGTGATTTGATGTTTTGCCAAAAAACTGCACAAGATGTGATGCATGACTAAGCACATTGTCATGATGAAGCTGCCAGTCACCAGTTGCCCATAGCTATGGCCTTCTGAATCATCTGAATAGTTTCTGTGAAGGAATATTCAAGCTTAACACAAACTTTAATGCAGACTCATTGCTCTTCTCCCTCAGTCATTTTGGATGTGACAGCCACACAGTACACATGCTCACTCAATAGCGTCTACCACCCCCACTGACTAGTACAGTGAGGTCATCCTTGTACACGCATGCGCACTTCAGTCCACTCTCCTTGGCTGCCAGGTTACATCCAGGTCATGCAAACCAAACCACTCTCATTATATTAACTATGGCTGGACTTTTCCGGACAGACCTCATATTCCATCAAAACTATGTCATTATCTAGAACAAAGATATTCTGTGACCTAAGACTTCTTAAAGAATTCTTCCAGGAAAGTTAAAGACCTAATCTATTCATTTAGAAACAAATTTGTGATTAATGTGAAAGCAAAAGAAAAAGGAAGATACAGTTCTTGTTTCTCAAGACTGCACACAGGGTTGTTCCAAGATGGCTGCAGAGCAGCTGGAAGCTCCATCCACATGCTCCCAGCCCTGGACCAGTCTTGCAGCTAAACCACCCAGCAATCAACTTGAAAATCCAACCGAGTGTGAGTGAGAGCATGTTAGAGTGAGTGTGTGTGTGGACAAGTGTTTGGGGGTGTGTGTGAGTGTGCGAGTGCCTATCTGCCTGCAATCGCACTCCAGGCTCTCCTTGCAGAGCCACTGCTGCTGCCTCAGCTGCTGCCTGGCCCAGTGCTTCTGGCCGTGCATTTTTGTAGAGGGAGCAATTTTGTGGGATTTGCAATATCCTCCTCTGGAAGAAACTGTGAAAGTGGCTGTGCCTTGGCACCTGGACTTAACTCTGTGATATCCAAGCCCACTGGGCCATGCTAGACCATGCACCCTGCCACCACCAGGACCCAGGGCCCAGGTAACTGCAGTACTTGCCACAGAGGGGGCTGTAGCTTCCCCACCCCAGGGGCCACTGGAACCATGAACAAGACAGAATCATTCTGAGGAGGCTGCAGATTGGTCAGGGAGCCAGGAGTGCTAAGGGCAGAGAAAGTTGGCTGGGGCAGCACTGTTGGAGGGAAACCATGGCAGGAGCACAGCAGGGGGAATGCAGTGGCAGGAGTCTAAGGCTGAGACTCACAGGAAGGAGCAGCAGGAGAGCCCCTATAACTAAAACTGGTGTTGAGAGTTTTGCTACTGGACTCTTCTCTTCCCTCCCCACCCCAACAGGATGATATGAGACTTAAAAGTTGATGCACACAGGATATATTCTATTGATTTGGGAGTAATGGGGAGAGACAACAGTGTGACCGTATTTTGCTGTGTATAATGTGCCCCCCATGTTTTTGGCCCAAACTTTCAGGGGAATAAAATCTTTCATTTTAATTTTTTTATTCAATTTTTTAATTTATTTATATTTAGATACTTGTTTTTGTATTATAAAGGAATTTTAGCATTTGTATTTGAAAATATTGTATAAGAAATTTTATTTTAACAAAGAATTACAAAACACAAGAACAGATACAAGTTATTTCAGGTACTACCCATGTATAATGTACATCCTTATTTTTCCCTCAAAAAGTTGGGCAAAGAAGTGCACATTATACACAGCAAAATATGGTGATAGGCAGCCTCCTGTATGTTCCCCAACTGGGCATCCAACCCACACCTAGAAGCCCTCTCAAGGCAGAGGTGGTTGTATAGGGGTTGAGCCCCATAGTCAGCCAGACAGGGGAAAGTTCCCACCAACAAAAGGGCCAATGAAAAATCAGGTCCCAAATAAAACAGGAGAGGCCACATAACCCATACAAAGGACATTCCTAGAGCACCCAGATTAGGAAACCATGGAGTCTGCACTGTGGGGGTTCTCTGCACTGAGGAGAAAAACTGCTAGAGATAAACCCATCATTTTTTTCCCTTAAAGGGGTAAAGCACAGGTTGTGTGTTAGTGGCTACCCACCTTGGGTCCCAGCAAAGGGAGGGTGGTGCAGACTGGAGTCATGGGAACAATGTCTGGATTGGGAAGCATGGGGGAGAGCATTGGGGGAGCAGCTGTGGGATTTTCGGGGCCTGGATATACTTGGGCTACACGGCAGCCATCTTTCTTAAGAAGAGCTAGCCCCTCCCAGAGGAAAATCATTTGCGTTACCTTGTGGAAAGCTGCTTCCCCAACCCTCTGCAAATCCCTTTGCCACAACTTCTGAAATCTTGTTTGCACCACTCAGCAATTTTTCCTGGTTTTTTATCAGTTTTAGTGTGACTTGGTACTCTGTTTTGTTTTGTTTTGTTTTGTTTTGTTTCCTCCCATCCTGCATCTTAACCCTTGTGGATGAGACAGCAACATAAAGAGTAAGGCGTCACTCGAGACTGGTGGTAGGGTGCAGCCAACCCATACACTGCCCTGCGAAGCAGGCTGGTGCTTTCCCCTAATTGGAGAGCCACAGAAACACCCTCCCAGCATCCAGCAGATCCAAAATATGGGCTCTGGAAGCCTGCTAGTGGCCCTGTCCTAACAAGTACAGGAAAAAATGCTGGACAAATCAGACTAGTGGTGTGGAGGCAGGGGAACAAACCCATTACTTTAACCTGAAGTTTGAAAGTCACCTGCCATTGGTGGTCCAGGAATCCCAGCCCACTGTTGCCACCAGAAGCCATTCCAGAAATAGTCTGGTCTGCAGCTAGTATAAAATTGACAGCAGGCCAGCAATCAGAGATAGGCAGAGGCGATACCTGTGGCAATGGGGGACATTTGCTGACACACCCCTGAACCCAGTGCTGATAAAAACCAGCTTTGCAGAGCAGCTTGGCCCACCCTTGAGCAGCTGAGCCTGGAGGAATTGGCCACAAACTGTGGATCGCCAGTAGCTTTGAAAAGGTGGCTGAGGGTGCAACCTGGACAGCACCTGTCATTGGCTTATAGCAGATGCAGACATCAGAGTGGTATCCAAAAGGAGAAGCCAGAAGGCAAGATCTCAGCTGAGCTGAGACAAATATACTTGGCTCTTTCCTCATTATCTTAGCTATTTTTTTTTCTTTCTCGTACCCTTTTTATTTTTTTTCTTTTATTTTTGGTGCTCTAGTTTTTCTTTCATATCTCCTATTCTACTCTTACCTTTGATTAATCCACTATTCCTTTCTTCTCTCCTTTTATTATTTTTGTTACTTTTTCTATGTTTCTTTTCCGTTTTCCTCTTTCAATTCATTACAAGTAGTAGTTCTCTTCACCATTCTCTTCTCATAATTACTTTTCTTTTCTTTGGTCCCCTTATATATTTTTTCTTTTTTCCCCTTTCTCTACTATTCCATTTCTCTTTCTACTTTTCATATTCTTTGCTCTCTTATTATTGATATTGCTGTTGTGATCAGGGAGACACTTCTTGTTTTGGTGTTTTTGTGTTGTTTTGCTTTGTTCTGCCAGCACCTATACAACAGCTACAAAATGTGATAGAGGTTAAGCATCTTAGTCAACAGGACGGATGGCATTTCCAGTCAAAAAATGGGAAAATAGCTATCAGAACCAAAATACAATAGGAGAGTCTATATAACCCACACAGAAAACATTCTTAGAGCATCCAGGTGAGGAGATCAAAGAGTCTGCACCAATGGGGCCCATGGGACTCCTAACACACTCCACATGACAGAGAGTCAAAGAAAATTAATCTGATATATAGAAAAAACACAAAGAGACAACTAAAATGGGAAGGCAAGGAAACAATCCCCAAAAAAAGAAAAAGGAAGAACGCCCAAAAAAGAGCTAAGTGAAATCAAGTTAAGCAATTTATCAGACATAGAGTTCACAGAAATGATTATGAGGATGTTCAAGGAAGTTAGTGAACACTACATACTTAGTGGGACCTGCATCAGCATGAAAAAAGGACATAGAAACCTTGAATAAGAACAAGATGAAAATGTAGAATGCATCATCTGAAATGAAGAACATACCAGAAGGAATTAAAAGCAGGCTAGACAAAGCAGAGGATCAAATTAGCAAACTGGAAGACAAGGAACAAAAAAAACCCAAAACTCATTAAGAGCAACAAAATGAAAAAAAGACTTAAAAAAATAAGGATAGTTTCAGGGAGTTTTGGGATACCATGAAATGTAACAATATTAAAGGAAAAAATGAATAAATGGGACTACATCAAATTAAAAACTTCTGCATGGCTAAAGACAAGCATCAAAATGAAAAGGGAACCAACTGTATGGGAGAATATATTTGCCAATGAACTATACATCAGACAAGGGTTTAATCTCCAAAATATATGAAAAATTAATATGACTCAACACCAGGAAGACAAACAATCCAATTTAAAATGAGAAAAAGACCTGAATAGACATTTCTCCAAGGAGGACATACAGATGGCCTATAGACATATGAAAAAATGCTCAACATCACTAGCCATCAGAGATATGCTAATTAATATCACAATGAGATACCACCTCACACCTGTCAGAATGTCCACCATTAATAAATCAACAAACAACAAGTGCTCACGAGAATGCAGAGAAAGGGAGCCCTAGTGAACTGTTGGTGGGAATGCAGACTGGTGCAGCCACTATGGAAAACAGTATGGAATTTCCCCAAAAATTAAAAATGGAACTGTCTTTTGACACAGCAATTCCACTGCTGGAATATATCTGAAGAATCATGAAACACCAACATGAAAGAATTTATGTACCCCTATGTTCACAGCAGGACTATATACAATAGCCAAGTGTTGGAAACAGCCTAAGTGCCCATCAGTAGATGAATGGAATTAAAAAGTGCAGTACATTTACACAATGGAATATTATGCAGCATGAAGAAAGAAGAAGGAATTCCTACCCTTTGTGACAGCATGAATGGAACTGGAGAGCATTATGCTCAGTGAAATAAGCCAGTTGGTGAAAGACAAATACCATATGATCTCACTTACAAGAGGAATCTAATGAACCAAATAACTAATGGGCACAACAGAACCAGAGACCTGGAAACAGGGAACACACTGACAGCTGCCAGAGGAAAGGGGGAAGGAGCAGAATGGTGGAAAGAAGGGGAAGGGATTAGTCAAAGAACATATATGAATGACCCCTGAACATAGACAATGGTATGGGGATGGACTGTGGGAGCGTGGGGTGGGCTGTATGGAGGAGGGCAAAGGGGGAAAATTGGGACAATTGTAATAGAATAAACACGGATAAGAAAAGACAAAAAAAAAAAAATACTGCACACAAGACTTCTATCCTCTTTTATGGATCTGAAAGCACAACTCTGTAGAGACAACCAAAAGCATCAGATGTGCAATTTCAAACTGTCCAATGAACCCTGTGTACCACTTCTCTTTACATCCATTGTTCACTAACAAGTTATCTGTTAATGTGCCCTTTTGATTTAGGGGAGGATTCAAGAAACAGCACAACTTTAGAATCATCACCATGTAAATATGAAAAATATCAATACAAACTTTTCAATAGGAGTCCAGGTAATGGGACCATCTATTCCAAACAAGTTAACAACATACAGTCCTGGCCCAACGAGACCTCAGTTTTGAGGGAAAAGTCAGAATCAAAGCCACCAAAGGGGAGACTGGGGCAGCATAGCATGGCTGGACTGTGTAGATTCTCCTCATGGTTCTGTGTTCTGTGGTTTAATGGGAGACAGAACCATCCACTTTCCTCAATAAATCTAGTGTAAACAGCTGCTTAGAAAGGAAAAGTAGCAAGATCATTGCACATTAAAAGAATGACCTAAGTTTCCTTCCTAATTATTTAATAAATACTTGACTAGAAACGGGAAAACAGAAGACTTTTTAAAAGGTGAAAGAGAAGCTTATCATCCTTCAGCAAATTTACTCTCTGAGGGAAAGTGTCCATCTTATCTTTTATAAAGTGCTTTAGTTAAATACAAACTTACCACAAAGTCAACCTAAGTATAGATTACAAAAATGAAAGAGTTTAATAATGCCAGTTTTTAAAAAAACTCCATACCTCCACCTGCCTTTAGAACATTTTTTAAAAACTTATTTTAAAGGTACTCTTACCATTAAGCACACATACTTGCCTAATATTAATGCAGGTCAGCATGGAACGACCAATCTAGACAAGTAATGGATCTCTATGTGTGACTTTAGAGAAGTCACAAATAAAGTACCAATTAATTAATTAATTATTACCATAAAATGTGGAATTCTCTAATTACTAGATTGCCAAACAGTTGCAAAATTGGGCCTGAAAAATCTTTTTTTTAAAGACAATATACAAAATCAATCAAGTCAGCCACAAATTCTAGAGGTGTGTATTGAATATTTATTACTTTCCAGACATTGTTTGGACCATAAGGAGTCAGGTGACACAAAACTAAGTAAGACAAAGTCTATCCTTAAGAAGCTCATCAACTGGAGGTGAGAGAAAGGAGTCAGGGGAGGTAAATAGAACAATTAAATTCCATTTTTTCAGTGCTATAAAAAAAAGTGTGTGGAGTAAGTGCTGAGAAGGTATAGATGTCAGGAAACTTAATTTGGCTTCTTTTGTTTCTCCCCTTTGAATCAAAATCTTTAAAAATTCTTCTGCCATCCATCACACCCCAAGGCAGACCTAAATGTTATCCTAAGTACACTGAAGAACATCAACCAACATGAGAGGCAAATAAGGAAGCTACCTCTCTGCAAGTCAGAGCATTTCACTTAAGCAGAGATGCATGAATACCATTTCTTTGCCAGCATCAGATGAGCAAGCAGTTGCCATTCTTCCAAAGTTTATTTTCCAAATAACAGGTCTTCAGATAGCTGCATCCTTTGTTTTACTTGACAGGTTACTTAACATCTCTGAACCTCAGTTTCTCCATCTGTAAAATAGCCACAATAGCAACCCCTAGCTCACGTAGTTGCTGTCAGAAATAAATCAGGTAGCAATGCTACAAGAAACAAGAAAATTTCCTGGAACCATTCATAAATGATCAATAAATATTCACTCATAAATAACACAGTTCTGAAGATTTAAGTACTATGATATACATGACTTCCCAAAAGGCTTATTTGTAGTTATGAAACAGACAGGGTGTCATTGGATTTTGAGTATATATTTTACTCATGTAAAGGATGAATGCTACATTTTCAAAATTTGGGTTTTTTTAATATTTTTTAATTTTATTTATTTATTTGTACACAGAGGGCAAGGGAGGGAGAAAAAGGGAGAGAAACATCAATGTGTAGTTGCCTCTCACATGCCCTTTCTACCCACATTGGGGACCTGGCCTGCAACCCAGGCATGTGCCCTGACTGGGAATTGAACCAGTGATGCTTTGGTTTACAGGCAAGGGCTCAATCTGCTGTGCCACACCAGCCAGGGGTCAAAATTTGGTTTTAAATGTACCAAAATTTCAAGTAATTGCTTTATTGCACCATAGTTATTGGCCTTTTAAGTTAATACATAATTTCCTTTTTAAGCAATTATTGTAAAGCTTAACAATGAAAAGAATACAGCTGCAGGATAGAACAGTGATGATACTGGTAATGCACAATATTCAGGAGGATTAGGAGAATGAATTTGAGGGGAAGGTGTCCAAGTGGGGAGGGCTCACTGAAACGCAGACTTCATGATTTTGGTAAGGGTCAGATAAGCACAAGGGCTTCAGGGTGGGGATTTCAACTGGTGAAGTCTTTCAATCAGACAAAGACCTTGAAGTGAAAAATTTAAGTATACATTAGCAAAATGATATGAAGAAAATATAGCTCTTCCCAAATAGTGTCATAACCTTGTTGATATACCGGCCCACATTTCAGAACTGTGAAGAGGATGAGAGAGCTTTGTTGTCCTGGATTCTATGGTCTGAACATATCTGGATCTTAACAGCTTTAAACAATTCCTTTCCCAAAATTTACTTGTAATCACAAAATGTACATTTAACCCACAGCTTCCAAGACACTTTTTGGCAACCTCCTATCTCTACTGCTTTGTTCTTACTCTTTCCAATTCTGGCAGTACCCTCCCCATATTTCCTTTCTGCCTGTTTCAACTATACGAATGTATTAAGACTTTTTCAGATGCCATCTTTTCCATGGAGCCTCATCAGTGCCGTTGGTTGTGATTTCTTTTTCTTGGTCCCCAGTACAGACATACCTTGGAGATAGTATGGGTTCGGTTCCAGATCATGCAATAAAGCTGATATCGCAGTGAAGTGAGTCACACTAATTTTTTAGTTTCCCAGTGCATATAAAAGTTATGTTTACACTATTTTGTAGCCTATTGAATGTGCAATAGCAGTATGTCTAAAAAAACAATCTCTATACCTTAATTAAAAAATGCTTTATTACCAAAAATAGTAACTATCGTCTAAGCCTGTTGGGAAAAATGTGCCAATAGCCTTGCTTGACACAGGGTTGCCACAAACTTTCAATTTGTAAGAAAAAACAATGCAGTATCTAATAAGCACAATAAAGTGAAGTACAGTAAAACTGGGTATACCTGTACTTTTATGGTATTTGATCTCTATCTTGATTACGCCTAACTGCACTCTAGAAGGAAATGTGACCCATGTTACCTCTGCACGTGAGCTCTTAAATTTCAGAAATCTGCCTCCCGCATCTTTGTTCACAGTGCCCTACCTTTGACAGGTATTTGGAAACCTCTCTGAAGTGGGTGGATAAATGAAGGCTGCCTGGGTTAAAATGAAGATGTGTGCTATTTATGACTGCATAGCAAGAACAACAGCAGACACTGTGCTACCCAAAGAGCCATGGTTTTTGGAAATGTACCTTCATTCACTTTCAGTAACACCACAGAGGCCTAATGAAATTATTGAACCATAACCCAACTCCTGTGCTTCCAGATGATCTGCATTTTAAACTTATGCCCAGTGAACCAATTCACAAATTGGATCGGCAAAGCTGTTTTAAAGAACATGCCCCTGGGTGCAGGCTTCCTTGAAAGAAAATATGCTGGATGCACTCAGGATTCCTGGACTCGTCGCTGAATTTGGAACTTCTTTGACCAAAGGTTAGCATTTAGGAGGAATTCAAGAATGCATGTGACCATTTCCTTGCTGGCTCACCGAAGCTCTTGGTGTCCCTCTGTCAGCGCAGTCTTCCTGCACGACACTGACTAACAGCGTGTACTACCTGCTCCACTTTCAGTGCCTTACCTTTTTTCTTTTTCTTCCTTTAACTTCCTAGTATATTATTTACCCTTTATTAAATATCCTTTATTTGTCTATGATGTTGTTTTTTGACTGTCTTCCATGCTAGAGTGTAAGCGAGTAATGTTGTCTTGTTTACTGATAAACTGATGTGTCTGGAGAATCTACAACAATGCCTTACACACAGTAGGCCCTCAATAAATTCGTTGAAGAAATGAATAAATCAGTGATTCAGGAAGTGTTCTTTTAAAGAAATATATATCTCTGGTGATGAGATAAGTAAAGGGCCAGAAGTAGAACTACTGAAGATTTAACATAGGAAGATTAAAGAAATTTAACATGCCAAGAAAATATATATATACTGAGGCCTGTCCAGAGAAAGTCCAGCCATTGTTAATATGACAAGAATGGTTTGCATGACATTGATGTAACCTGGCAGCCAAGGACAGTGGACTGGAATGCGCATGTGTGAATAACAACTTCACTGTACTAGTCAGTGGGGGCGGTAGGTGCCACTGAGTTAGCATGTGTACTCAGTGAGCATGACTGAGTGAGTAGAGCAAAGAATCTGCATCAAATTTTGTGTTAAGCTTGAACATTCCTCCACAGAAAATTCTCACATGATTCAGAAGGCTGCAACTATGGGCAACTGATGATTGGCAGCTTCACCATGACAATGTGCCTGCTCATGCATCACATCTCGTGCAGTTTTTTGGTGAAACATCAAATCACTCAGGTGACTCAGCCCCCTCTGCAGCCCATATATGGTGCCCTGAGACTTCTGGCTTTTCCCAAAACTAGAATCACCTTTGAAAGGGAAGAGATTTCAGACCACTAATGAGATTCAGGAAAATACATCATGGAAGCTGATAAGATTGGGAAAACAGTGTGATGTCCTGAGGTGCCTACTTTGAAGGGGACTGAGGCGCCATTGTCCTTTGTACAATGTTTCTTGTATCTTCTTCAATAAATGTCTCTAATTTTTTATATTTCATGGCTGGATACCTAATGGGCAGACATACATATTTACATATAGGGTCTCAGTTAAGTTAGAATGGGATGGAAGTTAATGTAAAATCTCAGTTATGCACACAATGTTTTGGAGACCTGGTAGGTACAGTATGTTGCCAGTAAGAAAACAGTCTATTGTTAGCTGATGTGCATACATGTAGAGAGGGTACTGAAAAATGTGATGATATCCATCTAGTTTCTTTTCAGTTTGTTTAGAGATTTCTAAGCTCTAGCACTCTTGATATTTCAGGTGAATGAATCTCTCTTATTGGGGCTATCCTATCTGTGTACCATGGGGTGGTTAGCAGCATTCCTAAGTTTACTTGCTGCTCACCAAGATCACCTAACCCCAAGGTGTGGCAACAAAATATGACTCCAGAAATAGCCAAATGTTACCCATTGACAAATCAAGGTGGGGCAAAATCACCCCTGTTGAAAATCACTGGCTTGGAATCTGCCTGGGATGAGCATCTTACTTACAGTCCTTCCTTCTCTGGCCTCCCTTCCTCTTCTTTCCTCCCTTTTGATTCCACATGCATATTTTCAACCCTTATGACTTTCCCACAATGCCCAGGCTCCATCCTTGAGGCTTCTCAAGTTTGCATTGACCTCTATTCCTGCCTTTGTCCTGAAAACATGGTATACAATATTTATTGGCCATTGCAGGAGTAAGTTTAAGTCATTCAGATTCTTCATAACAGAGCACCTTCTACCCACCCCTCCCCAAATGGCAAGAAAGAAAAACAAGTTACCTTGTTAATATTGATTATCTTTTATAGCATAAATTCTGAGTATTATTAAACAAAGTTTCTGCCTCTATACCTCCACTCAAAGGAATGCAAGGAAAGAAGAGGAGAAAGAAACAGGGGATCACATTTGCTGCAAAACATCTCTGCACTCTGTTTAATCTCAGAAGTAGGAATGAGGGTCCTCAATGATGAGCACCCAAAACTGGTTTCAACTTTTTCAATAATAGATTTAAATCAGACTGACTTTTACTTCTAGTAACTCTGAGAAAGGAACTAAAATCTATACCCTTAGCTAGTGATAGGGCAGTGATATGTATCTTACTTGTTCTGATGTTTTCTTCTATTACTTCTTAAACATCAAAATCCTGGTCAGGGTCTAGCAGAGGCAAGGAGGAGTAGAGAAAGTTATTAAGAAATAGTGCAGCCTTCAATCATTCTTGCCTGAAAGAATTTTTTTTTTTAAATCTGCCCTGACCGGTGTGGTACAGTTGGTTGGGCGTTGCCCTGCACAGCGAAAGGTCGCTGGTTAGATTCCCAGTCAGGGCGCATGACTGGGTCATGAGTTCGTTCTCTGGTCAGAGCACGTAGGACAGGCAACTGATAGATGTTTCTCTCTCATGTTGATGTTTCTTCCCCTCTCTTTTCTCCTCCCTTTCCCTCTCTCTAAAAATAAATAAATAAAATCATTAAAAACTAAATAAAAATAAAAAATAAAGTCTGCTTTAGCCTTTAAATAGCTTTGCAAATCACATTTCATGAAAACACCATCTAGAAAAATGCACTGTGAGCCTAAGGCACCAGCAGGGACTCAAAACACCCGCTATAAATATCATGGTGAATCAGATTGCGCCAGGGAGAAATAAACTGCCAAGGATCAAGTTTGAGATTTTCCAGGAAGCCTGGGTTCTGTCAGGGTGTTACAGGGATCATTTGATATGTAAAAATGTAGGAGACCTCTGAACGTAGGCACACACCCAACCAAAAATGGTACAACTTTTTCAATAATAGATTTAAAGCAGACTGACTTTTACTTCTAATAACTCTGAGAGAGGAACTAAAATCTGATGAGCACCCAAATTTTGCATTAAATCAGGAGTTCATTTTCCTGAATTCAGAGTAAGGATATGAGAAGCAGAGACAGGAGGCTGACCTAAATTGAATACTGTTTTATTCATGCCTTTAAAAAACTTGTACTTTTTTCCCCCTTCCAACTAGCTTTTCATACCTCCAGATTATTTATTTACAGAGATTTGTGCTTTGAATGTACTATAAGTAAAAATATACCAGCCTCCCTTAAGCTACACCTTCCAAAGGACCAAGTGAAGTTGCTTTCAATTGCTATCAGCTGTGAGATAGCTTGATTTACTCTTCACTACAACTTCTGCTTTCAGACCCTGGTGGCCCAGAAGAAAAAAGGTAGAAAAAGCAGGATGAGGAAAGAAAAGGAAAAAAATCAAAAGTATTTTGGCATCAGGGTTTCAGAGCATCCTTCGGGTGCTATGAAGGCAAATGTTTATTTATGGGGGAATAAGACAAACTAGACACAGTAACTTCCTTTTTAAATAAATGAATGCATGCTAAACATAAACATACTAAAAATATTTAACGAAAGGCTGATGAAATGTTGTTTGTAGTAAAGGAGTCACATATTTTTCTTACAGGAAGGTGAATTTGAGTGAGATTCAAAAGGAAATTAGAGATGCAGTTTATGAAAAAGAATGAGAGAGGACAGTGTTAAAAGAATTAGCTTTATAACAAGACTCACCCTAATGTTTATAATAAATACTTAAAGCTATTGATCATTATTGAAATAAAGTGTACTACATCAATTACATTCAAATTATGTTCGGGTCCCATTCTGCCAGTACCCAACCTCTGTGACCATGTAAATATTTCTTTTCCCTGTATCTCTGTTTCCTGGCCTTTTAAGTAAGACAGTTAGACTACATTACATCTTAAGATCTACTAAGATGAAATCTGTATGGCCTCTGAGGTTATTCTGTCCTAAAGACTTATCTGGAATACACGTAAATATAATATTTTTTCTTTATTCTTAATTTTGATAACTCCCAAATTGCTTAACTTATAGTTGCTTTGAAATGTCTTCAAGGAAAAAAAGAAGCAAATATATCCACAAAATGAATTCTAGGTATTTGTGAAGTAGGTAATTATTGAAAGAATGTGAATTAAATGGCCTATAAAGGCCCTCCTCACTTTGCTGTTGAAATGTTTTGATTTTCTACCTTTTCAACTAGACTAAGACATTGTATTGTCCAGGAGAGATAAAAATATAAACAATTTAATCTATTAACAGGAATTATAGAATATCCAATGTGTAGTAGCAACCCATTCTTGACTAAAAATAAGAACACTTAGGGATTGGGACTAAGCAAAGTAGATTTTGGAGGAAGACTGAGGAAATGGGAAAGGTTTAAGAGCCTGAGACACTGCAGAGGAGGGCTGAGGAGTCGCACAGGGCAGAAGCCAGGGCTTTCAGTGTGCTCTCAGAAAGCCAGGAAACACTGTTTAGCCAGGGTGGGAATGAGTAAAAGGTGCTCTATTTGCATAGAGAGGAAGGGTGGAAGGTCACTAAAGATAAAATCCACCTACTATATTGTTTTACCATGGGACTCACCTTATTCAGATACAAAATATTAGTTCAAGAATGTTGCCAATGGATAAACTGACTAGTCAGGTCTTTTTATCCCTAAATGAACAAGTACCAACCAACAGTATTGGCAAACTCTTCCGCATCTCAGGACTTCAAGGAAAGGGTGAGGAGACCAACTGTGCTAAGCCGGACCAAAGCACCCCTGCGGGAAGAAGAGACAAAGTCCAAGGGGACTGACCTACTTTCACCAATTCAACTTCCAGAAAAAATCTAATTATCAGATACTGAATTTCTTCCAGAAAGGACACAAATCGGTGACTTGGTCACTCAATCAGCTATTCCTGTGAGACTGTCAATCCTTGACTTTTTTTCTTCTTACTTTTAATCTTTTTAAATGCCAAGCCTAGTACATAAGAGAATGAAATGTCAATTCAATCGGTATCATGCTGCCTTGACTCTCACTGTCCCTTCACAAGCCCTGGAGCCAAATGAAAATATAACGTATGAAAGGAGATTCCTTCTTTTCCTCCTTGTCTACTTCTAACTTCACCCTACAGAATTCCATTACAGTAAAATTTCTCATTTTTTCCACATTTAAAGGGGTTGACAATAAGATGGAACTGGAGAAGATTTTCCTTAACCTTGAATCAGCATACCAAAAATTAGAATTTGTCGCCTTCCTAGTACAAAGATAGGGGCTTCTAAGACAGGATTCAAGCCAACATTTCCTTACAGAGGTGCTTAGTGTGATAATTTTTCTTGGAAGTACTTAATCTAAAGGGTATTTTATCCCAGGAAAAACCTCCATCTGAGCAAGTTTATTTTTTGAAAGGTGGGTATACAAAAGCTAATTCATCTTCTAAGAAACATATTTTACAAGCAATGCAAAATCTAAAACGTTATTAATGAAAGGAAGCAGAATCATGAAACTCTAATGATCATGCACATCTATGAAATCTCTATGTACTGCTGCGAAAGCAAAAAAATAAATGAATAAAGATTAGAGTTTAGGCGGTTACACTGGTCAATAAACACCTGCAATTCCACTCAGAAACATTTTGAGCTATGAGACCAATGATCTGAAAATATGTGCATGTAGAGATCAACTCAGAACAAGATCTCCCTATGTCTACATGACTTTTTGATGTTCCCAAGAGGCCACAACTAACCCACCATTGAAGAGATATGTGCTTGCTCTGTTTTCCTTACAGAAAAAAGCAGTTATATAATTATGTTGAGCAACTTTACTCTCTTTCTTGGCTCCTTTAGTGTAAGATACTTGGCTAGGGTTAAGAACGTAGCCTCCTGTAACCACTAGCCATTTAACTCATGGCTGCCATAAATCAGGGCCTCCCAAAGCCACCACACTTCATGCTGATTTACGATCCACCTAGATAAAATGGACAGAAGTTATTTACATGCACGAAACACCCCCAATACACAATGACATGCATTCTAAAAATAACTCTCCTCCCTCTCTCACTCATGAAGGAAAGTTGTAATGGTTAAAATAGAGAAAATTTTAAACCTGAGTTAATTTATGTTTTAAAAATTGAAACATTCATAAGAAATAATACTTTATATTTTGTAACAAATTAAGTGTGATGTACTTTTACAATGGAATATTCCATTATGTCATGGAAGCATATAAGTAATCATTACCTTTAATTATATTTTATTGATTATGCTATTATACTTGTCCCAATTTCTCCCCATTACCCACCTCCACAACCCCTGCTCCCTCAGGCAATCCCCACACCACTGTTCATGTCCACGGGTCATGCATATAAGTTCTTTGGCTACTCCATTTCCTATACTGTACTTGACAGCCCCATGGCTACTCTTTAACTACCTATTTGTACTTCTTAATCCCCTCACCTCTTAACCCATTCCCCAAAATACCCCTCCCATCTGGAACCATCAAAATGCTCTCTGTATCCATGAGTCTGTCTCTGTTCTTCTTGTTTACTTAGTTTATTTTTTAGATTTAATTGTTGATAGATATGTGTTTTTTGTCATTTTACAGTTCATAGGTTTGATCTTCTTCCTTTTCTTAAATAAGTCCCTTTCATATTTCATGCATTAATGGTTTGGTGATGATGAACTCCTTTAGTTATTTTTCTTTTTTTGTCTTGGAAGCTCTTTATGTGCCCTTTGATCGTAAACAGTAGCTTTGCTGGGTAGCGCAATATTGGCTGTAGGTCCCCGCTATTCAGGACTTCGAATATTTCTTGCCAATCCCTTCCAACGTGCAAACTTTCTTTTGAGAAATCAGCTGACAGTCTTATACCCTGTAGATAACTAACCGCATTTCTCTTCCTGCTTGTAAGATGCTCTCTTTATTTTTAACCTCTGGCATTTTAATTATGATGCGTCTTGGAGTGGTCCTCTTTGCATCCATCTTATTTGAGACTCCGTGCTTTCTGGACTTGCATATCTATTCCCTTCACCAAATTAGGGAAGTTTTTTTTCATTATTTTTTCAAATAGATTTCCACTTTTTTGCTCTTTCTCCTCTCCTTCTGGTACCCCTATGATGCTTATGTTGGTATGCTTGAAGTTGTCCCAGAGGCTCCTTACACTATCCTTTGGTGGGGGGCGGGGGAAGGGATTCTTTTTTCTTTTTGTTGTTGATTGGTTGTTTTTTTGTCCCTTATGTTCCAGATCATTGATTTGATTCTCCACTTCATGCTCTCTGTTTATTCCCTATAAATTGTTCTTTATTTCAATTAGTGTATCCTTCATTTCTGACTGGATATTTTTTATGCTGTTGAGGTCCTCACTAAGTTCCTTGAGCATCCTTATAACCAGTGCTTTGAATTCTGCATCTGATCAATTGCTTATATCCATTTTATTTAGTTCTTTTTCTGGAGTTTTGATGTGTTCTTTCATTTGGGCCATGTTGTTTTGCTTCCTCATTTTACCAACCTCCCTATGTGTGTTTCTATGTATTAGGTAGAGATGCTACGACTTCCTATCTTGGTAGTATGGTCTAATGTAATAGGTGTCCTATAGGGTCCAATGGCATAGCCTCCACTATCACCCAAGCTGGGTACTCAAGGTGAACTCTTTCTGTGAGCTTAGTATACATTCCTCTTATAGTTGAGCCTTGATTTTTGTTGTCAGATCAATGGAAGTAATTTACCCAGGCCAATCAGCTATAAGTACTAGCTGTGATCACTGACCACCAACCTCTGCCCTCTGTGGAGGATCATCAGTGCAGGGGCTGGGTGGTGGTGCTCCAAAGTGGTCTGTAGCTGTCCATTGGGTACACAGGCTCTGGGGTTCCCAGGGTGTTATAGGCCAAGGTCAGCCACTACCTGTGTTCTGCCTAATACCACCCTGCATTAGCTATAAAGCAATCTTAAGTTGGCTACTACTTGTGCTGGGCTTGGAGGTTCCCAGGTGAAGCCAAGCTGTGAACCCAGGCTGGCTGCTGGTAGTGCCAGGCTAATTAGCAAGAGGTATGGGGGTTGGAGGCTCACTGAGTCCTGCTGTTGCTTATTTGAGAGGGTTTAGGAAGATGTAAAGCATACACCAAGACAAGCCATTCATATGGAAAAGCCACTGTTAATAGCTTGGGCGAGCCGGTAAGTTGGGTAGGGCTGAGCCTCAGGGAATCACTAGGATAGGGTGAATATTGTGAACCAGGGTAACAGAGTCTCAGATATGGCACCTGCCTGCCAGCTCTGTGGCTCTATGGGAGGGAAGACACAGAAAAAGGACAATGTCCTCTGCGCACCATTCTGTCTGGGAGAAAGCTCCCCCAACTCTTTACCTTGATGTCAGACACTTCAGTTATTCCCTGTGTGCTACTGGTGCCTTTCAAGCTGCTTCCCTGGTGCTGGAGCCTAGAGAGAATGAGTCTTAGTAAGTCTCTGTGCCCTTTCAGAAGAACTGCTTGGGAATTCAGCAGTTTCTTCCACTGACTCAATCCCTGCTAGATTTTATAGCCAGAAGTTATGGGGACTTATCTTCCTGGCACTGGAACCCTGAGCTGGGGAGCCAGATGTAGGGCTAGGACCCTTTGCTTCTGAGATATCCCTCCCAAATTTTTATCCACCACACATGGGTGTGGGAGCCTGTTCTACATCTTCTTGTCTCCACATCTTCACCCCTCACCAGTCTGAATGGATATGGTTTCTTTAATTCTTTAGTTATCAGACTTCCATTTAACTTGATTTCTGATGGTTCTGAGTGACGGTTGTTCTATGGTTTAGTTATAATTTTGATGTGGTATGCAAGGAGGTGAGCCATGTATACCTACGTCTCCATCTTGATTGGGAGTCTAATTAATCAATCTTAATGAATTATTCTGAACCAAAACCAAAATAAAATATATTTCAGTAAAGAAAACTATAGATAATGAGTATGGTTTGTGAAAAAGCTGTAAATTCACCCAAGGAACTTTCTTTGATTATTTTACTCTAGGATGGAAAAACTCTACTCAAGCAAAATAATTTTTCACGAATATATAGCTTTTATCTTGTTTAAGTCATGTCAGCTAAGTCAGGACTATATCTTCCTTTATACCAAGTAAGATGAAAGAGCCCAAGATATACTTCAAGTAGGAATTTAGTAGTGGGAGATAATGGCTAATATTTAAGTGACACTCAATTTATTTCTTTACATGGCTTGCAAGACCCCTCAAAACCTGACCCTTATCTTCCCCCCTCCAATCTCATTCCCCAACAAAACTTATTCACCCACTTCTCCCCACTAGCAATCTCCTTCCATCAGTGTTATACAATCTTGTTATTCTGGAAACTTCTTCCCTGCAGCCAGTCACACACAGCCGATTCAAATTGTGACTCTACCACTTATTCCCTGTGTAACATGAGGCAACTTTATCTCTATCCTAGTATTCCCATCTTTATTCCTAAATTGGAAGCTATAACACTCTATTATAGAGTCAATGTAAAAGTCAAGAGAAATTGGTCATGCAGAACACTTAGTGAGTGCCCACTAAATATTGGTTGTTATTGATAGTATTAATTAATCAGCCTTTAACATTCATTCTAGCCCCAACCCCTTTTATATGCTTAGTTCTTCATGTCATTTACATATTTGCTTAAACAAGAAATCTTCCCAGAGTAGCCCCTAAGTTAATACTCATCCCATTTGTACTCTCACCTCTTTCAAAAAAATTTAACATCACCTGCTATTATTTCTTGTATACTCTTCCTAGTGTCCCACTTAACTGTAATGTAAGCTCCAGGAAGACAAGTTCTACATCTAGGCCGCCCTCCACTTTATTCCCACCCTTTACCAACCACTTAGTATATATTAGGCCCTCAAAATACATTTGTCAAAATACTGAAAGAATTAATAAATCCCTTGCCAGTTAATAAAAAAGTTAACTGGCAAGGGAAAATTACTTCTGCTCGAATTTAGATTTTATTTTTAACGTATCTGTGGTTTCTTTTATAAAATGTTTAATTATCTAACCATTGGCATCACTTCTCTTCCACCTCCCAAAACCTCATTGCTGCTGAAAGAGAGAATTAGAGCAGCTGTTTAACTAGAAACAAGTTGAAAAGTTATTTTAAATGAAGCTACTAGAATTATAAGCCCTTCCTTGATCTTTTCCTTTGTAAGCCTCAGCAGATGAGGCTGCTTCTGTACCCCAGAATGTGAACCACATGCTCTTTAGCTTTCTGCTCTGACCAACTTGTTCTTTGCTTTACCAAAGTATATTTAGTTAGTTTTACTTAAAAAAAAAGAACATATACCCAAAGTATTATAAGACATATATAACATTAAATTTTTATTTAAATGTATTATAGTGTATTTCACCTTAAAGGCTAAGTAGCTGAAATATCACTTCTACTAAATTCTCTTTCTCATGCTAACACTAAATATGAGATTGAACATTTTGTAAAATTCTACATTATCAATTCACATTACAAAATATGAAAGCATTTTCATCAGGATTAAGTTAATTTATGGAAGTTCTGACTCCACATTATAAATTGTTATGTTTATAATTATCTAGTTTTTAAAAACCCGTAAATTATGTCTGAAATGCTTTCCTGTTCATTGTAGTAAGTTCACATAAATACATAGTAAGCATTTGTAGGCATAATATTCACAATTGTATTGATGAATAATGAATAATGATATTCATTAAATCCTAGGGATTCACATCTTTATTCAGCCACTATTTGTTAAGCACCTGTTAGTTGTCAGACCTTGCCAAGCAATAGGTGTATGATGGTGAATGGTGCAGACATGGGCCTGGCCTCTTGGAACAGAATATAGACATTAAAGAAATAAACCTCAAATAATTATGTAATTACATATTATAATTATAATAAAATCTATAATGACACTAAGAGAGTTTATAACAGAGGAATCCTAATTTAGATTGGGGTGTTATGCACCAAAGATGTAATATTTAAAATTAAACTAAAAAAGAATCAATTCTAGTTCTACACAAACTTACACCAAAAATACAGGGTTAACTACTACATAAATAGTTTAATAAGGCCAACATTACCATGATACCCAAACAAGACGAATATATTACAGGAAAGAGGAAAGAAAACTCCAGAAATATCTATCCCTCATGAAGTAGAATCAAAAACTTTCAGCAAAATATTAGCAAATTAAATCCAAGAATATAAAAACAATAACACACCATAAGAAAATGTAAGGCTGGTTTAACATTCTAAAATCAATAGATGTAATACACCATATCAACAGATAAAGCAAAAAGCTATATAACCATCTCAAAGATGTAGAAAATGTAGCTGACACAATTTAACAACCATTCTTGATAAAACCTCTTAGCAAAAAGGGAACGGGGTAGAGAATTTCCTTACTGTGATGGAAAGCATCACTACAATATCTTCAGTCAACCTCAAGTTACACAGGAAAGATTCGATGCTTTCTCCCTGAAACTGGGAACCGGGCAAGGATGACCTCCCTCACCACTCACATGCAACATCACACTTGAGGTTCTTGTCAGAGCAATAAATGAACTAAATATAAACACATACAGATTAGAATGAATGAAATGAAACCATCTTTTCTAGTAGACAGCTGATTTTCTGTAGAAAAAATCCCAAAGAATTTAATTAAAAGTTAGTAAAACTAATAAGTGACTTTAGCAAGAATGAAGGAAACAGGTCAAGTTCTTGTATATTATATTTCTACAAACTATTTCTGTGCTTCTATTTTATTCCTATATGCTAGCAATGAATAATTTGAAATGGAAATTTTGAAATAGCACCAAAAACTAAATACTTATATTTATTTTAAGTATATTTTATTGATTATACTATTACAGTTGTCCATTTTCTCCCTTTTACCCTCTTCCACCTTGCACCACCCCTCCCACCAGCATTCCATCCCTCTTAGTTCATGTCCATGAGTTGTACATATAAGTTCTTTGACTTCTCCATTTCCTATACTATTCTTAATCTCCTCCTCTCTATTTTGTACCTACCAATTATGCTTCTTATTCCCTGTATGTTTTCCTCCCATTCTCCCCCTCCCCCACCTCCTTCATAACCCTCCATGTGATCTCCATTTCTGTGATTCTGTTCCTGTTCCAGTTGTTTGTTTAGTTTATTTTTATTTTTGTTTTTTGTGTTCGGTTGTTGATAGTTGTGTTTGTTGTCATTTTACTGTTCATAGTTTTAATCTTCTTCTTTTTTTTAGATAAGTCCCTTTAACATTTCATATAATAAGGGCTTCGTGATGATGAACTCTTTCAACTTGACCTTATCTGGGAAGCACTTTATCTGCCCTCCCATTCTAAATGATAGCTTTGCTGGATAGAGTAATCTTGGATGTATGTCTTTGCCTTGAATGACTTCACATACTTCCTTCCAGCCCCTTCTTGCCTTTAAGGTTTCTTTTGAGAAATCAGCTGATAGTATTATGGGAACTCCTTTGTAGGTAACTGTGTCCTTTTGTTGCTTTTAAGATTCTCTTCTTATCTTTAATCTTGGGTAATGTAATCATGATATGCCTTGGTGTGTGCTTCCTTGGGTCCAACTTCTTTGGGACTCTCTTGAGCTTCCTGGACTGCCCGGAAGTCTATTTCCTTCACCAGATTGGGGAAGTTTTCCTTCATTGTTTTTTCAAGTAAGTTTTCAATTTTTTGCTCTTCCTCTTCTCTTTCTGGCACCCCTATATAATTCGGATATTGGAATGTTTCAGGTTGTCCCAGGAGTCCCTAAACTACTCCTCATTTATTGAATTCTTATTTCCTCATTCTGTTCTGTTTGAATGTTTGTTTCTTTCTTCTGCTCCAAACAATTGATTTGAGTCCTGGTTTCCTTTCCTTCACTGTTGGTTCCCTGTATATTTTTCTTTATTTCACTTTGCATAGCCTTCACTTCTTCTTTTATTTTGCATCTGTTCTCAATCATTTCTGTGAGCATCCTGATTACCAGTGTTTTGAACTCTGAATTTGATAGGTTGGGTGTCTCCTTGTCGCTTAGTTCTTTTTCTGGAGTTTTGACCTGTTCTTCCATTTGGGCCATATTTCGTTGTCTCGGCACACGTGTTACACTGTAAGGGGAAGAGCCTTTGGTATTTGCCAGGGTGGGATAATCCACTTTGCTGAGTTGTGGGGCTCTATGTGGGGGTGGGGTCTGAGAGAGAACAATGCCACTTGCTCAGCTTTCGGCCACCTTTCAGTCACTTCCCCTGCTACCCACAAGCAAATCAGGCCCTTCTGGTGCTGATTCCTGGCTGAGTGGGCTTGTGTATCTTCTAGGACCCTGTGGGTCTCTCCAACAAACTCCCCTGTGAGACTAGGAGTTTCTCCCACCACTGCAACCCCCACAGATTTTTACAGACAGAGGTTTTGAGCCTTTAGTGTCCTACATTGGAATACTGGGTTGAGCAGTCTGTCTTGCTCCCCAGTTGCTCCTCCCAGCTTATCTGAACACGAATGTGGAACCACCTGGTCCACTGTCACTGTCTTTTCTGTGCAGTCCACAGCCTTGCCATGCACACTCTCCACCCCAGCTGCCTGTCTCTGCCCCTCCTACTGGTCTGGATGAATGTTTCTTCTTGAACTCCTTGGTTGTCAGACTTCCATACAGTTTGATTCTCTGGCAATTCTGGGGTTTTTTCTAATTTTTAAATTTGTTGTTGTCTTTCATTTGGTTGTGTGAGGAAGCAAAGCATATCTACCTATGCCTCCATCTTGGCCAGAAGTCAAAATACTTATATTTATATATAATAAAATATATGCAGTTTCTTTACATTGAAAAATACAAACCTCTAATGAAAGAAATCAAGAAGACCTGAATAAAAAGAGTTATATCATGTTCATTGTTGGAAAAAAGATGAAATTAATTTTAGTAATATAATTTATTTAACCCAATATATCAAAATTTTACTCTCCCAATATGTAACCAACAAAATAATTATTATGAGATATTTTACATTCTTTATATTCAATTAAATATTTGAAATCTGGTATGTATTTTAGAAAATCTGTCTTTGAACTAGTAATATTTTAAAGTGCTCAATAGCAAAGTGTGTAGTGACTCTGAAATCGGACAGAGCAGACCAAGAACTTTCCCAGAGCTGCATTTTCACTCACGCTCTCCCCTGTGCTCAGCAATAAAATCCACAAAATATTTGATGTACAGAATCGCACTTAACTGAATATTCTACTGTGAGTTATTCAAAAGTCACAATTTTGTGTTAGTTAAAAAGAAGGAAATGTGATTTTACTATTTGAACACTGAAATCAAGTTACAAGCAACTTATAAGTTTGATATTAAAAGACATTGTTCTCTGCTCTGATTCAGATTCTCTTCTTAATAGAAATCAAAGTGTCCTTGGCTTCAGTAAACATCACATCCCCAGATAACAAAACATCTGATTGACAATTTTGTATGAGTGGTGAAAACAAAACAAAGCAAAACAAACAATATTTTTGTTGTCTAAGTTGACCAGTGAAATCACTTAGTTATAAATACAACCCTAATGTTTTCCTGCAAAACTAGGAATCAGAAAGAATATATATATTTCTAGTTTTTCCTGAGAATGAAGATTAATATCTTTCCTACCTAGAATCAAAAAACTACAACTCCTAATCTATAAGTTTCTAGAGCATGTTAAAACTATATAAAAAGGCATAGTAGATGATTAAAATATTTATGAAATGAATAGATGTTAGAGAGACTATGAGGAAATTCTTATATTTTATTGGTAGGTGCCCAAAAGTATACAACGCTATGAGAATAATTTTTCAAAATTGTTCAGAACTATACTTTGCACATTTATCCTTTGCTCCATAAGTCCCTCCTTCATGAATTTATCTAATAGGTTTACTTGCCCATATTCAAAGTGACTTATGAGTAAGATTATTCATTATAGCATTGTATGTAAGTGTAAAAGTCTGCAAATAATTAAAATGTCCATTGGTTAGGTACTGGTTAAATGAAAATCTGTAAAACAGAACACTATAGAGCTTGGGGGAGGAGAAGGAGAGAGGGAAGGAGAGAGCAAGAGAATGTATTAATTTGGAAAGATCTCTAAGCTATATTGTCAGTGCAAAAAGGTAAACTGATGAACATTAGCATACTTCCCTTTAGGGTAATAAGTGAAATAGGAAGAAATATTAGTTGGTGCTTTTAGCTCCATAAAGAAGTTCTAGAAAAATACATAAAAATGAATAAAAGTCATTACCTCCATGCAGGGAGCAAAGAATGGCATGAGAGTCAGCATCAGAAAATTGATTTTTCATTGTGTAATTTTTTAATTGGGTATTTGTTTGTAAATTTAAAGTTATTTCTACTTTATCATTATTGTACATTGTTTTATGTTTTCTTGGCCTGCTTCAGTTAACACTTCCCTTGAACTACTTAAAAGTAGGATAAAAATATAAGAATCATTATTTTAGCCCTGGCTGGTGTGCCTCAGTGGGTTGAGTGCAGGTCTGCGAACCAAAGAGTCACTGGTTCGATTCCCAGTCACGACACATGCCTGGGTTGCATGCCAGGTCCCCAGTAGGGGGTGCATGAGAGGCAAACACACATTGATGTTTCCTCCCCTTCCTCCCTTCTCCTGTCTCTAAAAATAAATAAATAAAATCTTTTAAAAAATAGAATCATTATTTTAAAACAAATTTTTACAGTTACACTTGCTATGTTCCACATAACTACCTACAAGGGTCATAGTATCTTTATGTTTGTCTAGAAACAGCTCCCTGATTTAGAAAATGCAGAAGTATTACTGATTAATGGATTTTTCATAGTAATTGTTTAAATACAGAGCACATTAAAAATACTTTTTAAGAAGTACTTTATATATAGATTTCTTTTTTTTATAAGATTTTACTTATTCACTTTTAGAGAGAGGGGAAGGGAAGAAGAGAGACAGGGAGAGAAACATCAATCAGTTGCCTCTTTCACGCCCCCAACCGGGGACCTGGCCCACAACCCAGGCATGTGCCCTGAATAGGAATTGAACCAGTGACCCTTTGGTTCGCAGGCCAGTTCTCAATCCACTGAGCTACACCAGACAGGGCTATACGTAGTTTTCTTTGTAGGCAACTCTTTCAATAATGGATAAACTAAAAACAATGTACTATAAATGCTAAAAGTGGAGCTTTCCAGAAAACTGCTTTAAGATGGGTAAATTGAATAAAGAGGGAAAAAATGTAAATGTTTTTAGAACTATAACTATAGACATGTTGGTAGATCAATATAAATAGTATCAATCTTAGTTCATATACCAGTTGTTTAATAAAACAACACTGTGCATTCTTGTTTGCTGTTTAGCTTAATATCTGATATCTATCCTTTATACCACCGAGGGATAGGTAAATATAACACCAAGCATTCTCTCCTCACCATCTCGATTCTCCCATTCCATAAACCAATGCTCATGTCAATGATTTTAAATCCTGTGCAATACTGAGGATTTAGGAGTGGGGTAGAGATGAAGACAGCCTCCCTCTAATCATTGGTTGCCCACAGGTCAAATACAACATGTCTGTCACCACAGACCTCAGCATCCCAACTGGCCATTTCCAGCTGCTCTCTGTGGTTTTCGGGGCACAGCAGGAATCTTTTCCACATATGGAAAACCTGTCTACTTCTACTAAACATCTTGCTATATAGTAGACAAAGTCAAAAAGCCTGGACTGTGCTGCTCTGAAATCCACAGGTAACTCTCTCTTTCTCCAGCCTGTGTGAATCTCTATTTAGTCCTTCAAAATGCTTAAGTGTAAACTTCTAGTCAAGATGGCAGCATAGGTAAATATGGCTCACCTCCTTGCACAACCACATTAAAATTGCAACTAAAATATAGAACAACCATTACTCAGAACGGTCAGAAATAGAGTGGGATAGAAGTCTGACAACTACAGAATTAAAGAAACGACATCTGTCTATACTGGTAGGAGGGGTGAAGATGCAAAACAAGCTGGTCCCACATGTAAATATGGTGGATAAAAATTTGGAAGGGATATCTCAGGAGCGAAGAGTCCTAGCCCCACATTGGGTCCCCCAGACCAGGTTCCAGTGCCAGGAAGATAAGTCCCCACAACTTCTGGCTGCAAAACCCAGCAGGGATTGAGTCAGTGGAAGAAACTAGTGGAGTCCCAAGCAGTTCCTCTTAAAGAACCCACACACGGACTTACCAGACTCAATCCTGAGCTCCAGCACTGGGGTAGCAGCCTGAAAGGCACCAGTGGCACACAGGGAGAAACTGAAATGTCTGGCATCAAGGCAAGAACTAGGAAATAGCCTTTCCCCAGACAGAAAGGTGGACCATTGTCCCTTTTTGGAACCCTCCCCCCCGACAGAGCCACAGAGCTGGTTGGCTGGTTCCATATCTAAGACTCCATCAACCTGGCAAACACTGTTTGCCCCACTCTGGAGATTCCCAGAGACTCCATCCCACCAAACTTATGGGCCCACCAAAGCTGCTCTTCCATATGATGGTTGGTCTTGGCTCATGCTTCACAACTTCCTAAGTCCTCTCAAACAAGCAACAGTCAGCCTCAGTGAGCCCCCATCCTTCTATACCTCTTGCTAAGGAACCCCAGGTCTGGCACAAGCAGTAACCAGCCTACATTCACAGCTTGGCTTTGCCTGGGAATCTCCAAGTCCAGCACAAATAGCAGCCATCTCAGATTGCTTTATAGCTCAGGCAGGGTGACCCTGGGCAAAACACAGGTTGGGGCTAACCTTGGCCTGCAACACCCCAGAAACCCTAGACCTTGTGCATGCAGTGGACAACTACAGACCAGGTCAGAGCACCACCACCCTGCCCCTGAAGAGCTGATCCTCCACAGAGGGCAGAGGTTGGTGGTCACTGGTCACAGCTAGTACTTGCAGCTGACTGGCCTGGGTAAATCACTCCCTTGACTTCCCAACAGCAATCAAGGCTCAACTACAAGAGGAAGGTGTACTAAGCCCACACAAAGGGCACACCTCGAGTACCCAGCATATGAAGGGAGGCTATGCCTTGGAACCTACAGGACACCTACTACATGAGGCCACACTACTAAGACAGGGAGTCATAGCAGCTCTACCTAATACACAGAAACACACACACAGGGAGGCTGGCAAAATGAGGAAGCAAAACAACATGGCCCAAATGAAAGAATAGATCAAAACTCCAGAAAAAGAACTAAACAAAATGGAGATAAGCAATCTATCAGATGCAGAATTCAAAACATTGGTTATAAGGATGCTCAAGTAACTTAGTGAGGACCTCAACAGCATAAAAAAGACCTAGTCAGAATCAAAAGATACAGTAACTAAAATAAAGAATAATTTACGGGGAGTCAACAGTAGAGTGGATAAAGTCGAGAATCAGATCAATGGTTTAGAACATAAGGAACCAAAAAACAACCAATCAGAATAACAAGAAGAAATAAGAATCCAAAAAAAATCAAAGGATATTCTAAGGAGCCTCTTGGAAGCATCAAGTATTCCAGCATAAACATCATAGGGGTGCCAGAAGGAGACGAGAAGGAGCAAGAAACTGGAAATCTATTTGAAAAAAGATAATGAAAAAACTTCCCTAATTTGGTGAAGAAAATACACATGCAAGCCCACAAGGCACAGAGAGCCCCAAACAAGATGGATGCAAAGAGTCCTGGCTGGTGTAGCTCAGTGGATTGAGCACAAGCCTGTGAACCAACGGGACGCCAGTTTGATTCCCAGTCAGGACACATGCCTGGATTGCAGGCCAGGTCCTCTGTAGGGGGTGCATAAGAGGCAACCACACACTGATATTTCTCTCCCTCTCTTTCTCCTTCACTTCCCCTCTCTCTAAAAATAAAATAAATAATATCTTTAAAATGGCCAAGAGGGCCACTCTAAGATACATCTTAATTAAAATGCCAAAGTTAAAGATAAAAAGAGAATCTTAAAAGTGGCAAGAGAAAAGCAGTTAGTTACCTACAGGGTAGTTCCCATAAGGCTGTCAGCTAAAGTTTTCAAGAGAAACTTTGCAGGCTGGAAGGGATTGGCAAGAAATATTCAAAGTCGTGAAAAGCAGGGACCTACAGCCAAGATTGCTCTACCCAGCAAAGCTACCACTTAGAATTGAAGGGCAGATAAAGAGCTTCCCAAACAAGGAAAAACTAAAAGAGTTCATCATCACCAAACCATTATTATATGAAATGTTAAAGGGTCATGTTTAAGAAAAAGAAGATCAAAACTATGAACAATAAAATGACAAAAAATATATATCTATCAACAATTGAATCTAAAAAACAAACTAAGCAAGCAAGAACAGAGAGAGAATCACAGATACAGAGAGCGTTTTCATGGTTGCCAGTTGGAAGGGGGCTTTGGGAGAATGGGTGAGAAGAGGTGAGGGGATTAAGCAGTATAAGTAAGCAGTTACAGAATAGCCCTGGGATGTAAATTTCAGCATAGGAAATGGAGTAGCCAAAGCACCCATGACCCATGGACGTGAACAATGGTGTAGGGATTGCCTGAGGTATTGGGGTTGCTGGGTGGAAGGGGGCAAAGGGGTAAAAATCAGGGCAACGGTAACAGCATAATCAAGAAAGTGTAATGAAAAGAAACTCCTAGGTGATTCTGAGACTCACCCTCTCCAAAGTCAGAAGTCAGTGTAAAAGCTGTATGTGGAGCCAGGTCTCCCAATACTGCAGCTAGAAACTCTTTATTATCCATTATGTACAAAGTGAAATCGACTGCCATCCTGAAAAATCCAGAACACTTGACGAATTATTTACTGCAAGAGAATGTGCATTCACATGAACAAACTCACATAAGCCATGTGTATTTAGGATGGCCACCTTTGACTGAACTCTTAACATGTAGGGGTCATGTTGCCAGAAACTCAACATACATTGTTCCTTTGACTCTTCCACATTATAGATGAGGAAGCTCAGATACAAAGGATTTTATCTCAGAGCTAACTTGAGGCCCCACAAGGATCTGGAGCCTGGTCTGGTTGAGTTAGAGCCTGAAGTCAAATCATTGAAGTGTGCTGCCGTGCTGCACGTACAGAGGTGCTTATGTTTAGCATATGGACATCTAAACCTACCGCAAAGGGAATTTCGTATAGCTATGCGTTAGTTTGTGAAGTACCACTTATTACTCAGCTTAGGTGTGAGGCAGCAAGAGTGTCGCACACTGAATGCACTCCAGCTTGCTTTCAGCTGTACCAACATATCCTGAAAGGCTGCTTTAGCCATTTATGATTTAGAACCTCCTCCACAATATGTATTACCTCAAAAACTAGTTCTTAATCATCAACACAATATTTCAAAAAGTCAAGCCAATGTTTTAAAGTATATTTTATGATATAATTATAGCAGAAGAGATGAATACTTGCATAACTGTATTTACTCTTTCCAGTAAATTTGGAAGTAACAAGATATGTATCTTTCTATATTATCCCCTTCCTGCCAAACGTATTGTTTCCAAACACAACTTTCCACAGACCAATCATTTTAAATACATTTTACAATGTAAGCCCATTCCTGATGTTACATAATTGGCTTCTATTTCATCAAGGTTGAAACAGTTTACGTTTTGAAAGTGTCTAAAGATTATTAAACAGGATTTTATTTTTATATAATATGTCTTCTCAGGAAAACCGCACTGTTTTCACATAGCTGTGAAAGGCGAAGAACCACACAGGACGGATTAAATTCGTTAGGGCCAGGGAGTGTGACGGGAGCTATGGAGACTCCGCCAGCCAAGAGCGCGGCTGGGAACCCGTCTTTCATCAAGGCCATGCTCTGCATATGGTACGAACTCAATGCATATTTTCTATTAATTGGCCCAGAAAAAGGTTTGCAGGTGCTTAGATGGTCTTTTTTTTTATTTTCTTTAAAAATTGGTACTTCTCACATTTTAACTGCATAAATTATAAATTGCCTAGGAATCTTTTTTAAAAAGCAGAAACGGTTTCAGTCAGGTTGAGCACTGAGGTTCTGCAGTTCTAAAACCAAGTCCAGGAAACAAACTGTGAGTAACAAGGCCATAAGCCTTTCTTCAAAATAGATTCGTGCTTATACCATTGTGCTGCCTCTCACTTACCACACTAATCGTAGTCTATTTCACTAATTTGTCTACATTCCCTTCTAAACTATAATCTCCCTGGGGACAGGAACACTTCTATTCGGTGCCTAATGGATAATTAATATTCAATGAATACTTACTGAATAGTGATTGACCAATGAATGAGTTGTACAAGATACACTTTTATACACATCCTGAAATACATGTAAACACTCCCCTAACTACCTTTTCACAAAAATGTCACCAAGGCATTGATGATTTTTCAAAATCAGAGCAAAATTTAAAATTATAATCATCACTAAATTTTTTAGTGTATTATATTTAATCCCCACAACAGCCCTTTGTGAGTTAATGTTATTATAATTCCCACTTTAAAGGTAGAGATGGAGGCACAGACAGGTTAAGTACCTTATCAAAGTTTGTACAGCCAGTGTCACTGCTGGTACACAAACCTAGGCCGTCAGGCTCCACAGGATACACATCTAACTACCATACTATGAAGATGAAAAAAAAGAATTTGTAACTTTGTCAGATTTTTTTAACCATAATATGCTTTACATCTGCAGAAAGGGGGTCAGACCCATTGTAAACATTACTCTGCAGAAGCCTCTGTCTAGTTCACGCTGACATTCTTGGATTTAACTCTCTTTTTGTGCAACAATGTATGTTATAAGCAATGTATAGTTTTCTGAGGCACAAATGTGAGTAACAAAAGCTATGCAAAGGTTGTCCATCATAATAGGACCCTTGGCTGGTGTTGGGAGGGAGGCCAATGAAGAAACAGCACCTACAGGAACATATAGCTTTATTTTTCTCTTCTTATCTTTTTGCACATAAGAATTCCACAGAAATGGTATGTTATGGTGGTATTCTCAAATTTGGGATTTGCGAAGATTTTAAAATGTATTCCCAGAAAATATGTTAAGGACCGACTCCACGTTCCTGGCTGACATTCTCTTATGTGGGCATCTGAATTATAAATCTTTGAATAATCAAGAAAAAAGAGAGACTGTATATATTTAAACATATCAGCTTTCTTTATAAGAAGATAATACATTGCATTGTTCTTGAAAAGAAAAAAATCATACGACTATTTTAAGAGATAAGTCACTATGGTAACCATTTCTCTGCTTGAATTTAGAGAGGCAATGTCTTCTGCTACTGAAAGATTCGGCTTTTAGCAGCAGCTAGTACATATTATTTTGTGTTGGTCCTTTTTGTGTGTTATATAAATAACTTTCCATGTTACCTTAATGAAACATCCTTTATCATTCTATAGTGATTCATATTGCATATTAATTATTAAATGGAAATTGTTTTTGTGGGAGCATCCTCAGAAACAAAAATAATGATAAAACATCTACCCTATCCAGCATATTAACAGAGGATCCTGCATATCTTGAAACAATCAGGTGGTTCTATAGTCAGTGATTTCAAATATCTGTAAATTTCACTTTTTTCCAGAAAACCATTTCATAGATTAATAAAGAAAAGTTAATATGTAGAACTCTGTATTTTTCATCAAAAAAACTTTACCTACATTATTCTTTTACATTGGGAGATCTCTCACCTGCTCTCCCATACAGTTACTCAAGCATTAGAATAAAAAATTCTTTCCCAATCAGTGGCAAATACTTTCCAGATTTCCTGCAAACAGGAAAGACCAAAATGTTTGTTCTACTTTAATAATACTTACACAACCCGCTTAGTCCCTTTAGTGCTTGCTGCACTGAACCAGAGAACTATAATTTCAGAGCAATAATAATAACTGTCACTCATTAACCACTTGCTATGTACCAGGCCCTGTTCTAAGACTTCACACGAGCACTAGATTTACAAATTTAGTATAACCAAGGAAAGCCAGCAACAATGTACATTTAAAGAGCTCAGACTTGTTTATTAAAAAAGATACTTGGATTCAATGCAATCCCTGTTAAAATACCGATGACATATTTCACAGATATAGAACAAACATTTCAAAACTTTATATGGAATCATAAATGAACACAAATTAGCCTCAGCAATTTTGAAAAAGAAGAATAAAGTAGGAGGGATCACAATACCTGGTATCAAACTATAGTACAAGGCCACTGTAATCAAAATAGTCTGGTACTGGCAGAAGAACAGACAAATAGATCAATGGAATGGAATAGAGAGCCCAGAAGTAAACCCAAGTCTCTATAGTCAATTAATATTTGACAAAGGGGGCAGATGCACAAAATGGAGTAAAAATAGCCTCTTCATCAAATAGTGTTGGGAGACCTGGACAGCTACATGCAAAAAAATGAAACTTGACCACCAACTTACACCATACACAAAAATAAACTCAAGATGGATTTAAAAAAAACTTAAATGTAAGTTGCAACACCATAAAACTCCTAGAGGAGAACATAGGCAAGAAAATTTCAAATATTCCACACAGCAGTATTTTCACCAATATGTCTGTCCCCTAGAGCAAGGGATATAAATAAAAGAATAAACAAATGGGACTTTATCAAATTAAAAACTTCTACACGGCTAAAGAAAACATCAGCAAAATGAAAAGGGAACCAACAGTATGGGAAAATATATTTGCCAATGATATCTCGGACAAGAATTTGATCTCCAAAATATATAAAGAACTCATACAACCCCACACAAGAAAACAAATGATCCAATTAAAAATGGGCAAAGGACCAGGGCAGACACTTCTCCAAGGACATACAGAGGGCCCAGAGACATATAAAAGGATGTTCAGCATCACTAGCCATCAGAGAGATGCAAATTAAAACCACAATTGAGATACCACCTCACACCGGTCAGAATGGCCATCATAAACAAAGCAACAAACAACAAGTGTTGGAGAGGATGTGGAGAAAAGGGAACCTTAGTGCACTGTTGGTAGAAATGCAGACTGGTGAAGCCACTGTGGAAAACAGAATGGAATTGCCTCAGAAAAATAAAAATGGAATGGCCTTTTGACCCGGTAATTCCACTGCTGGGATTATACCCTAAGAACACTAGAACACCAATTCAAAAGAACCTACGCACCCCAATGTTCATAGAAGTACAATTTACAATAGCCAAGTGTTGGAAGTAACCTAAGTGCCCATCAGTAAATGAGTGGATCAAAAAACTGTGGTACATTTACACAATGGAATACTACACAGCAGAAAGAAGGAACTCCTACCCTTCACAACAGCATGGATGGAACTGGAGAGCATTATGCTAAGTGAAATAAGCCAGGCAGTGGAAGACAAATATCATATGATATCACCTATAAGTGGAACCTAATAAACAAAACAAATCAAACAAGCAAGCAAATTAGACCCACAGACACTGAAATAAAGAATAAACTGACAGTAGTCAGAGGGGAGGGGAAAGGGAGATAATGTAGGGAAGGAGGGGAGAGGTCGTCAAGGAACATGTATAAAGGACACATGGACAAAGCCAAAGCAGGGTAGGATCGAGGATGGGGGGTGAAGATGGGTAGGGAAGGGGAGATTGGTGGGAGGGAAATGGAGACTTGAACAACAATAAAAAAAGATTTTTGCATTGATTAGAATCTATTTTAATACTCACAACAACCCTATGAGCTTGCTAAGGGTCTTTAGATGTTGTACAAAACAACTTTCATGTCCTGTAAATCCTCCCTGAATTCACTGTACAGATTAAGAAAGTCATTCTTCCTTTGTTGTCATCGTTTATGAAATGAAATAAGCAATGCACTGAATGTAAATGTATTATTAATAAGACCTAGTGAACAATGGCTCATACTGGGTAAAGAGAGAAAATTGGCTGGTAAAACATGTGATAAATATTCAACACTCCAAATCATGAATACAGAAGACACCAGTATTTCCTATAACAACACATTAAAGCGCCATTTTTTTTGTTTCTTGAAATATCTTTGATTCTGAATTCATACTTGATGTAAGCAATAATATTATGAATATTATATTTGTACATGAGGGAACCTGGAACTTAAACATCTGCATATACATCAGATGAACATACTATTGTCATTTGCTGCTGTTTCATTTTTGTAAGAAGAAGGAATCGTAGAATTGTAAATCATAGTCAGAAAAAAGCAAGCATGCTTATGATTTTTGCAGTTTGCTATAACATTTAGTATATAAGATAATCATAGATTTTCTGTTCATATACAACTATTATTTCCAGGCAAGCACACTCATGAACTATTTTTTAAGTATTAACTATAAAGGATATAATAGAATAGCAATGAAATGTACTTCATCGCTACACCTGATAAATACCTGAAACACACCAATGTGATGAACTTTCAGTTATAAATAACTAACTGTATCCACATCATTAAAAAAAACCCAAAAGACTAAGTTGTCATCTCTTGACAATGCTATTACGGCTCCTTGTTTTCCCTAAGTCTGGTGTATGCCTCCTCTTTAAAACTCAACTCTGTTTATGTAACACTGCAAAGATACAAACTCGTGGTAACAAAATGGAATTTTCTTTACCCTTTCAAGTAGATAAAAAAGGACAATTCCCGCTAATCATTTCAGATGTGTTCTACAGCAATCATGTCTAGTGCCCTGTAATTCCTGACAGCAGGACCCTTTTGGCGAAAGAACGATAGTACTTAAAGTCTTTTGTAACACAGGTAAGTTATGTTTTGCGGTGAAATCCGAAGGGCTTTGCAAAATTTTAGTTAGGTGAGTCGAGAGTAACTGCTACTTTCTAAAGGTCTAATAATCTTTCTGGCCCTTTGGGAGTACTTAATTTATGAGTTACGCCTAAATACCCTAAGGAAATTGAAATGGGCAATTTATTTCACCGTACATATTCAGACCACTCATTAACCCTAAATTATTAATCCTAATCACTCTCCTAGGAGGCAGGTAACAGCAGTCTCATTAATACCGTCCCCTCCATAAGGAAAGGAGGCTCTGCCTGCACTCACACCCCCCCCCCACCCCCCCCCCACCCCCCCCCCCCCCCACCCCCCCGTCTTCCCACTGCCAGGCAGCTGACATCTGAGGTCTGACCAGAGGCACGTATCTATTGGTCCTGAACAAACTAGCCACAAAAACTGCTTTTAATTGGCTTAGATGGGCTTTTTTTTTTCATTTTCCACTTTTTTATTATTGAAATAGAAGTAGAAATCTGCTTTCAAAGACTACCCTATCAGCCTCTCCTTCCTCGGCTCGCCTGACCTTCAGGCAGTACAGCTGCCGGAGGGGAGTTAAAAATGGTCTGTCAAGCTGGCTTTAATTTCTGCTGCTCTGCCTCTAAATGTCCTCCCACTGATCTGTTTATCACACTCTCCTTATCCCTTCTGTTGTTTTTCTCACTGAGTCTTTAGCCTGGACAGCTGAAACTGCCTTTCAAGGTCCTAACCTGCAGATCCCTGTACCAGTGACAAAGTAATCCTAGAAGACTGGGAGCCAACACTAGAACTTCCTGCTCCTTGAAACAGTCTCTCCCTCCAGGCATCCTCGCCCTTTCCTTCCCTAGAGCCACCACCGTCTTTGGGAATGGCCACTCTGAACAGACCGTCTCCTTTGGCGCACCAACGTGGGACAAGGGTGCCTTAGAAATTTTGGAAGAAAACACGTTCGGCCTATGAGCTCTTTCCCGGGCTCCTCTGTCCCTCTGAGCGCCCAGGGTCAGGACTGCGCAGCAGGCCTCACAGGATTATCCCTAAAGGGATATAAAACTATCTTCGTTGCCCAAAGCCCCTACGAGACCGCCCAAGCCCAAGTCCTCCCCTAGGCAGGGTTCGCCTCAGCTTCTGCCTCCGGGAAGGCCATTTGCTCCCCGCGACCAGGCGGGTGGAGGAGGCAGCTAAGATCCCACTAATGGTTTTGTTTAGTTTCTTGGCAAACTCCACTTCATTCAATCTCCCGGCGCTCAGGAGCCAGGTCTAATTAGAAGAGTACCAGGCTCACCCTTCTCGCAGAGAAAACGCATTAGTCACAGATGAAAACAGCATGAAGAGCGCCGAGAGCCCGGGAGTGCAGTAGGTAGACGGAAATGTTGGAGAGCCTTCGCTGCGGGACAGGAAAGCTAGATCTGACCGCGTTCAGGAGCGAAGGACACAGAAACCCAGGGACGTGGGGTAAAGTTGACTTGGATAGAGGCCAGAACTAAGTGCAAATGATGCTCATTGAACATAGAAACAGAGTTAAGCAAAGAGTTCGAGGTGACACAGAAACGCCTCAGGCCGTAGCGATAGACAAAGAGCAGAAAGTTCCCGCTGCCCGGGACAGAACGGCATCCAAGGAACCAGGAGCGAGAAAGAGCGCGCGCGCTAGGCGAAGGGGTCGCACCAAAGACTCCAGGTTGGTGGCAGGGGGGAGTGGTCAGTTTTGGGCGAGTCGTGCACCCGGAATTGCGGTCCCAATGGCCCGTGGCCCACCCGGGAAACCGCAGATATCAACAGTGCGGCAACCCTGTCCTCCACTCCCAGCAGCTCGCCTAGGGTGGCCAGAGCCGCCGGGGTTGAAATGCAACCCCGCCCCGGGCGGGGCGGCGCGCAGGGGCGGGGACGGGCGGCGCAGGTAGGCGGGGCGGGCCGGCCGAGGGAGAAGGCCCGGCCTATAAAATGCTCGCTGCCCCAGAGGCGGTGCAGTGCGGTCCGGCGGGTGCCAGGTGGGCTGGGGCCTAACGGGTTGTGGGTCACTGGTGGGGTCCGCAAGTCGGAGGGCTCCCGACGGCGGAGGCTCGGAGGACAGGGCCTGTCTCATTGTACCCCTGTGCGTTGCCAGTGCGCCGGCCTCAGAGAACTCCGGGCAGGTGAGAGACAGCGGACTGGATACGGAGTGAGCAGAGGCTGGGGCATCCGCTGCCCGATCCATGGGGGAGGGGTCGGAGGGGTCGGTGGTGAGCTCCGCGGGGCAAGTCCGCTCCAAGTTTTGCTAACTTTCACGGAGTTTCAGGTCGTGCCTGTAGTTGGCGTCTCCGCTCGCGAGACTGCCGACTTCAGTTGCGGGGACCGGTTGCTTCCCTTTGGAAACTGAGTGCTCGGCTAGTTCGTTCGGGGTACTCGGGGCATGTTAGGATCCTCTACACGTCTTGCGGCTCTTGCAAGTCTGTCCTTATTGCCTACTTTTTTCCAGCGCCCCAGGTCGTTCTGTCCCGCGAGGGAAACGGAGCCGTTGACCATGGTTGCAACTGGCAGTTTGAGCAGTAAGAACCCAGGCAGCATTTCGGAGTTGGTGGACCCTGGCTTCTACCCCAGGAGCCTTCTAAATGGTGAGTTTCCCAGCTGCCCGCCTCTCTCGCCTCCAAAGGTTGCAGTCCCTCCATAGATCGGATGGGGCGGACGGGCGGTTGTGCAGAGTCATAACTTTCCTCACTGGAGGTGCCAGAAAATCCACCTGAGGAAACTGCTTTCCAAACTTTCTAGCATCTTCTATTCATGATGGTGAGAAACAAAAGTGGCCAAAAAAACCCCAACACCTGAGGACTGTATAAGTCTAGTCTGCTAATAGATTCTTCAGGATGAAAAGTTGTGCAAGTTCCTTGCCCTACGTGGTTTTAAGTTTTGGTGAATTTTAAGTATACAGTTATGTGTGTTTTAACAAGTCAGCCTTGTAATCATTGCCGTGAACCCCTACCACCAAATTCCCACGTACCTATTGGCCATCAACTCCCCACTCTCCTCCCTGTTTACTTTTGCCTCTAGATTTTCGTGTAAATGGAATCATGATAGGTACTCTTTTGTAGCTGATTTCTTTCCTGCAGCTTAATTATTTTGAGATCCGTCCATGGTGTTGCATATATCTGTATGTTTCACTTTTATTGCTGTGTAGTATTCTATTTGAGGATATATCCATTATTCCCTTCTTAATGCCAGAGGGAAATTTCAAAACCGAAGTGATGCTGGACACACTGTCATTTACAATTTTAAATAGCAGTTTCTAAGTTAACACCTTACTCTGCCACTGAGGAGTTGCGTGGGCAGAGATAAATCGCTGAAGATGTTTGGGCCTTCCTCATTTAGAAGGCAAAGTAGTTAATGGTCTAATTTTATAGGCCAGCTCTTTAAAATTCTTTATCATCAATATATGGAGCCTCGTAATTTGGAATGAATTTGCTTTATTTATTGTGTGTGTATTTTAAAACACACACACACACACACACACACACGCAATGATCTCAGTGAATACGTGATGTGGAGAGAAGAAACCACAACAGCCAATGAGGGCGAAGTAGGCTTAAGGGAGGGAGGAGCCACAGGACTTCTACCTGCACCCTGCTCAGTTGACTGTGCGTGTGGCATCTTGCCAAGTGGTAGGATTAATTTGGAAGGTAGGTGACCAAATGCAGACCTATCTCTTTTCCTTTGCGCAAATCTAATTTTGTTTTCCTAAGACTATTTTGTTTTGGTTGGCCATGGAAAACTACCCAGCCAGTTATAAATATCCTAGTGGACCTCAAAGGTCTTCTTTGAGCAATTTTTAATCAAAGAGATTGAAGCTAAAATTGGAATTTACAGGCCAATTCCAGTAAAGACTTTTAAAGAAACAAACAAATGTAATAGATATTTAATATAGCTTCTCAGATTCAAGTTTATCACTTATGAACAGCAAAAATTTGGTATTTTACAGCAATAAACTCACATTCTTTTTTTAAAGATTTTATTTATTTACTTTTTAGAGAGAGGGAAAGGGAGGGAAAAAGAGAGGGAGAGAAACATCAATTGGTTGCCTCTTTCACACCCCCAACTGGGGACCTGGCCCACAACCCAGGCATGTTCCCTGATGGAGAACTGTACCGGTGACCTTTCAGTTTGTGGAATGATGCCCAACCCACTGAGCCACACTGGTCAGGGCTAACTCATATATTCTTAGAGTTAGAAGGTAACAGTTCCCTAGTAAAAAAATAAATTTTATATATATATATATATATATATATATATATATATATATATTATATATATATGAACCATTTTTATTCCAGAAGTAATACATGTTTCTGTAAAACAAATAGAAAATCTTCATAAGCAAGTAAGGGAGCAAGAAATGAAAGACAATCACTGATAATCTAGGATAACCATAGAGATTTTTGATACATAGTCTTTAAATTGTGTGTGTGTGTGTACAGATAAATTTAAAGAAAAATGGTTATATCCTATCCACCCTATTTATCAAAACCTTTATTTCATAAATGAGACATCAAATGGTTTACTCTATTACCCCACTAGTTAATAGCAAAGTGAGATCAGCCGACTCCCAAAGAAATAATAGAAACAGGTAGATGTGGTAGATAAGCATAACCAATGTTTCTATCTTGGTGTGGTTTTCCTGCTTCTGGATTTCTTTTAATTTGAAACTTCTGTTTTCTACAGATTTTGACTACTGGGATTATGTTGTTCCTGAACCCAACCTCAGCGAGGTGATATTTGAGGAGACCACTTGCCAGAGTTTGGTTAAAATGCTAGAGAACTGCCTGTCCCAGTCAAAGCAAACCAAACTGGGCTGTTCAAAAGTCCTCGTCCCTGAGAAACTGACCCAGAGAATTGCTCAAGATGTCCTTCGCCTCTCCTCCACGGAGCCCTGCGGCCTGCGAGGCTGTGTCATGCACGTGAACATGGAAGTTGAAAATGTATGTATAAAGCTGGATAGGATTGTGTGTGACTCTAGTGTGGTGCCTACGTTTGAGCTTACACTGGTGTTTAAGCAGGAGAACTGCTCATGGACCAGCTTCAGGGACTTTTTCTTTAGTCGAAGTCGCTTCTCATCCAGCCTCAGACGAACCATGATCCTGAGCTCAGGATTTCGACTTGTTAAGAAAAAGCTTTACTCCTTGATTGGAACAACAGTCATTGAAGAGTGCTGAAGGGAAACATTGAAAAAGGCCCTTTTATGATTGGGTAATAAAACTCTGCAGCTGCTCAGTTACGGTCATTGTAGTCTGCCCTGCCTGTTCGCAGCAAGAAACCCCAAATCAAGTTCACCTTCTGTATTTCATAGCCACAGCAACCTGTTATTTTGTGGCTTTTGAGAAATGACCCCAGTGTCTGCATTCTATCACTTTTTTTTTTTTTTTTTTTTACAAAATGGAATGGCATGGCATAAGGAAGGGAAAGGAGCAATGCACTTTAGTTTGTATTTGACTCCACAAAGTTTTCCATGTAGACTTGCTAATGCACTAGTAAACCAACGTTGCTTAGTTTGATTTTCACATGGCTTTTTGTCTGTAAGTTTTCAGATTGATCCCATCAATCACAATGAGTGATGCTTAGTCCATCAAAACTTCCAGAAGCCCACAGCGCCAATTTCCTGCCTCTATTTTAATTTGAAGGTTTCTTTTACAAGAGGATAGAATTAAGTGGATGAGCATAATTAAAACTAAACCCCATGCAAGAATGAATAGAAGTATTACCAGAACAGAATGCTTCACTGTTTTCTTGCGTCCTCTCTGCTCTTCTGTTCTGAAGAGGTGGCAAAAGCTTAAGCTGCCATTTTAGTAACGGCAGTATTGTTTTAAATAACTTTATGGTACAATACAAGCTCAGTTTTTCTAATTCTCAAGTATTGAATGATATCTTTAAGCTGGAAAAAAATGGAAAGTGTTGAACTGTTATTTTACTTATAGTTGATTACTCTTCCATTATGTGAATGTGTACAGGGATAGGACAGGAGTTCTCAGATCTCATCGCTTTCTTTCATTTGACGATCTAGCCTCTTTTCACTATTACATACGCTTAATCTCAGGTGAACCCTGTCACTGCTCAGTGTTACCCCATCCCTAGCCTCTCCTGGGATCTCTCAGGTATCTCTCCTTTACCCAGATCTTCAAAGGAGATAGCTGCAGACTACCACTTTTCACTATTAAGATGTGTCTATTACTACAGACTAGAGAATGAGAACCTGGCCTAGTTAACCAGTTCACCCACCCAGCTTCCTTCAGCCTTGCAAACCTGTCCCTCGGGAACAATAAAGGCCTTAATATTTTTCTTGCCCCTACTACCTAGATTGTTATCCTTTTTTATGCCAATGAGAGGATGTAGCCTCCGCACTACAGTGTTCACTTCTGCAAGACCTTCACATCCTTACTCTAGGTCGTGGATAAGGAGCTTACTCAGTTCTGCCGCCCAAGCTATTAGTACCTCTTGATATATTGTGAGGGCGGTGGGGGCAGATGGCTTCATCCTGGTGTAACTCAGAAGCAGGTCGATCCTGTTACTGATCCCATAAGTGACCTAAAGCTTCACTATTTAAATCATAAAACCATCCCTAGGCCTGGGTCAGTGCAGGTCAACCCTGTTTTGCATGTCTATTCTTAGTTAGGGCGCTAAAGGTCCCTGTGATTCGGGGGGCCAGGCTTCTCTGGCGTGGATGTCGAACTGTTGTCTCTTGTCCTCTAACAGTTGTCCTTGACTCTTGTCTTTTCTGCTCACAAAGTGGTGATGATGGCTTATGGAGACTCTTAAATTAATATTTCTGTTAAAGGAAATTAAAGTTTGTCTATTTTTGACAATAAAGCATCATATATTTTTAATTCTTTTGTCCTCTTTATCTTTTCTGTGTTTATTCAATGATTACCCTAAAATGTATGTGACAGTATTTGAGGGAAGATGACAAAACATCTATCCCCTTTGAGTGCTTTGCTTTATAATTTTTCAAGTACAAAAATACATTTTATAGGACATTATTAAGGACAAAATACATTATAGAAGAAATTATTAATGTCTTCCTATAAAGCTCCTTTGGCAACTACACTTAAAAAAACCAAAAACACCTCATTATGTAAAGGCTTTTTCTATAGTTTTTTAATGACCAAATACAAGTATATCAAATTGTGAGATCAGTATACATATTTATTTTTATCAGAATATTCTATTTGAACAACACATCTAATTTCACGGTTATTTATCAAACTGAATGCTTAATCTTTTCTTACCTATCTTAAATTCTTGGTCATAAGCTCACATTCCTCTCACTGCATAGCACACATTTAATAAGACGTGCTAACTGGTCAGCACTGTTCTAGATGCTTTACATAAATTCTCTCACTCCTCACAGGAGCCCTATGAAATGAAACTACTGTCATCTACGTTTCACAGGTAAATGACCAGACACAGAGAGGTTAAGGAACCTGTGCACAGTCACCAAGTTGTGTAGCAGAACCAGAGTATAAAACCAAATGCAGGGGCTGTGTGCACTGTGCTGCCTCGAAAGGCACAAAGCCGTGCAGAGAACATCACTGTGGAACCAGAAGTCTTCGAAAGCAATGTCAGAAACATTCGCCCCTAAGTTCAAAGAATGATTCCTAATGTGGGGTTTTATCAGATAGGAAAAAGGAAGAAACTACAGTATTGACAATATTCCCTATTCACTGGAGCATGGCTGTGCTTAGAATAATAACTCCAAATGTTTCAAAGACATGATTTCAATCCTGGCACCTTTCATGCTTGTCTTATGCAATTGGCCTAATTACTTTTTCATGTACCTTCCAAAAAAAAAAAAAAAAAAGGTATGATCTGTGCCCCAGCTATCTCAATGGGGAGTGATCTGTTTGTTATGTCAACTACAGTACATGAGAGCCTCCTGAGATAATGAGACATCTTAGTTTCCTCTTATTAATAGAAAGGTAGCATTTTATAGTAATGGATTCAATCGCCTGAATCTGTTTCTCCAATGACCTATACCCTAACTGGAGTTAGCTTCATGTGGCACTATAGACAGTTTTTCGATTTGCATAGTAGAAGGATGTACAAGTATAAAAATCTTAAGTCTATTACATTCAGTTTTCAATTATCTACATTGGTTTAAATAAGTGATAATAATAACAAGAGCCCAAGGAATGTTGGTGGCATATGAGAGAAGGGTACATGGTGATTAGCTGGGAGGAATGTCATGCAGATACTCAAAACTCCCAACTCCTTCCCAGACTCTGCAATTGATTTTGGACTCACAAATCTCCACCGGATCCTCTGCATCTGCCAGAGATAAAGGAGAGGGACTGAAGGATCACATAGGTAACTTGGAGGCCAGGTGGGAAAGTGATGGACATGACTTCTGTCTACATCCCATATATTGTAGAACTCAGTCATATGGCCCGATCCAATTACAAGAGGGCCTGGAAAAGGTGATGGAAAGGTGTGCCTAGGAGGAAGTGAACTTGATGAACTCTTTCTGTCACACGGGAAGAGTTAGTTTATGAACTAATAGAGAACCCAGATACATACCTACACATATATGGAAAGTTGACTTACCATAGTTAGACCTTTAGATAAATGGGTAAAGGATGGTATTGGTGCTATAATAGTTGTTTACCTCCATGGCAAAAAGAAAAAAAGTTAAATTAGATACATATATATCAAGCATAAAAATCAATTCCAGGTTGATTAAAGTGTTAAGTGTGAAAGGGAAACTTTTAGAAGAGAATACAATTTTTATGACTTCGATGTAAGGAAAGAGTTCTTAAATAAGATGCAAAAGAAATGACAAACTTCTATTTATCATATATCTCTTCTGAAGAAAATAAAAATACAAGTCATGAACTGGAAGAAAATATCCTCTACACTTATGACTCAAAAAGAGTTAGTAACCAGAATATGTTATGAATTCCTTTGAAGCAATTAAAAAAACACAACTCAAAAGAAAAAGTATGGACAAAAGCTTTGAGCGGGCACTCTAGAGTAAAGGAAAATACTATAGGTGATAAACACATGAAAAGATGCTCAGTCTAACTAGTAATTAGAAAAATGCAATCTAAAAGCACAATAAGACACTAGTGTATGCCCATCCATATTGGTCTAAAAAAGAGAATGTTCGTGAAGATATGGAAAAAATCCTCAATGCAACATGCTGATATCTGCGAGTTCTGAACCTGCAATTCCATTTTTAGTTATCAAATCTAAACCAGTTTCTTCAAACTTTTTACTTGTATATCTAAGAGAATTTTGTAAGATTACACCCTCTGCCATAATTTTAAATTTCCATCCAAAACTTCCACCCTAATTATAAATTATAAAAAGTTGCAAATGATGTTAAGTTCCAGGGTGTAGTAAATACTGATCTTTTTAAATAAAATGATTATATCACTTTGTTAAATGTTTTCAATGGAATGTAAATAGCATAGTAATTGAATATCAAAATTTATCTAGAAAACACTGAAATAGGGTCTTCAACAGAATAAATTTTTCAGTGTTTTTCTTTTTTCCTGTATCTTCTTCAAGCCTAGGTTTATACTAAATTTTACCTTCTGTTATGTATATTAAATTTTTACTTTCTGTTATATATTTATGTAAATTTATACATAATGCTGTTATATATTTTAAGCTCTACAGTTTTTAATCAATATTTCTTCTCTATAATAAACACAAGATATAAATTAAAATATTTTTTATTTTCTGTGATCATAAGGCTATGTTAATTTTTAATTGAGTTGACTTTTATTATTGTGCACAATGATCAAAGCAACATTAAATATGTTTCCAAAATTTCTAACACTATCAAACACAGTATAATACTATCCCTTAGTGAGATGACTCTTAATTAGTTAATTTATAGATAAGCATTGTTTTTTGCTAGAATTAGAAGATTAAGTATTATTTCCTATTTTTTGTTTCTATAGATGTAAACTCAGAAAACATTCTTCTATCAATAAGTAGAACAGAATTGAGAAGATTTGGTTATTACAGTATCAAGTAGTAATCAATCTTTGAGCTACTTTCAAGATATTTGGCAAAATCACATAAATATCTACCGCCAAAATTATTTTAAATAATCAATGTGCAGATAATTAAGTTAGGTTTTCTTTCAATATTGTTGAAATCAAAAACTAAAAACCACCTGATTGGCAAAAGAACCTGTTACTTTGGTATATTAGTCTGCTCAGCTGCCTTAACAAAGTACAACATCACAGATTGAATGGCTTAAACAACAGGGATTAATTTCCTCACAGTCCTGGTGTGCTAGAAGTGTGAGATCAAGGTGTTGGCAGGGCTGGTTTCTTCGGAGACCTCCCTCCTTCACTAGTGATGGCTGTCCTCTCCCTTGATCTTCACACTGTCTTCCCTCTGCACAGTTTGGGCCCAAATCTCTTCTTATAAAGACACCAGCCATAGCGGATCAGGGCTGACCCTAATGACCTCATTTGAACTTCATTATCTCTTTAAAGACCCTGTCTCCAAACACAGTCACATGCTGAGGTCCTAAATAGTCTAAGCTACTTATTCTCTGTATCTTTCCCTCCCTCTCCCCCTCCCACTCCCCTATTGACAAACCTCCATGTGATCTCCATCTCTATGGTTCTGTTCCTGTTCTAGTTGTTTGCCTAGTTTGCTCTTGTTTTTGTTTTAGGTGTGGTCGTTAATAACTGTGAGTTTGCTGTCATTTTTACTGTTCCTATTTTTGATCTTCTTTTTCTTAGGTAACTCCCTTTAACATTTCATATAATAAGGGCTTGGTGATGATGAACTTCTTTAACTTGACCTTATCTGAGAAGCACTTTATCTTCCCTTCCATTCTAAATGATAGCTTTGCTGGATACAGTAATCTTGGATGTAGGTCCTTGCGTTTAATCTTGGGTAATGTAATTATGATGTGCCTTGATGATAGGTGGAAAATAGACAGGGGGAGGGTAAGAATAGTGTAGGAAATGTAGAAGCCAAAGAACTTATAAGTATGACCCAAGGACATGAACTATAGGGGGGGAATTTGGGAGGGAGAGGGTGGGCAGGATGGAGTGGAGTGGGGGGGATGGGACAACTGTAATAGCATAATCAATAAATATATTTTAAAAAAGTCTAAGCTAGAGAAAAGACGATTTATATTAAATATAATAATAACAAAGAGTCATCACAAGGAAAAATGAAGTAGCTTTGGGGCTGGATATAAGGAAGAGAGAAAGGGGGTATCAGTAAACTTCTGGTATTCAGTTTTTTCTGCTGCTTGTCTAATGCAGACAGTAAAAATCATCACCCAGAATCAATAACAAGAGAACTTATAGAAGCTATATAAAATTAACAGCCACAGATCTTATATCTGGCATCATTTTTCTTTTAATAACTGATTTAGGAGGAGTTCCCTGGAAATAGTCTGAGATGGAGATTTGCAAGCAGAATGTTAATATCCTTTTGATTGACTCTTCTGCACAAGAGGAGGAAGTATTTAGAACACACTGAGCAAAGGAAATAGTTAAGAATGGATCCTGTCTCTGTGAAAGGCCTCATGTGATCTCCCAGATTCAGAAAGAAACCAAGAAATTAAGGAGAAACCAGTGGCTTCAGCTACAGGGTCTTTATTATGTTTGTTTATGTCATAAAGTTATTTGTTTGCCAAACCAAAAAGGCTTAAAGTTGGGTTGTATCACACAGGTCCCCACTGCCTGCCTTCAGGCATTTGTTCGGAAGAAGAGCTGTGGTGTCCAGGCACTGAGTTCCCTTCCCCACCCCAGTCCCACAGCCGCGGGGTTTTACCCTCCATGTTACTCAGAGTTACAAAAGGGCCCTTATCAATCTAAAACAGACTTCTGGATACTAAAATTAGGCATTTGGTAGTTTAAAAGAAGCATTTTTTAAATGTATGTTGTTAAGGTATGTCAGATAGTCAAGAGAACTAATTTGAGAATTCTTGCTGTGCATGGTTGTCGTTTTCCTGCGTTTTGGTCGATCACAATGAATAAATGCGGTTCTTCTTCCTGAACAGCTGAAGAAATACACTATCCATTCTGAGAATCATGGTTAGACACCGCCTGTGAACCAATTCTTCCTAAAAGTCAAAATTTCCCATAGATACATAGTCAATATTGAACTGATTTTTGTGCTCATTTTCTTTTTTCTGATCCACTATCCCCCTGAAAAACAAGTTACAGGACAATATCCACTCTGAGAAATGAAGTAAATTGTTATGTGGTACATGAGAGAAGTCGGGTGTGTTTGGTCTCTTTCCTCCAGAATTGTGTACCGCTGGTCTTTATACCTGCTTCTCGGTCCTGTTGAGGCCGGATGCATTTACCCACTCATTTACTTAAGCCATACATGCCTTCAAAGCATTCATTAAGAACTAGTTGTTTGCCAGGACATGGGAAAAAATGGAAAACAGTGAAGAAACTTTCTATATGAGGAGACATGCATGAAATAATTTAAGATTTATTTAAGGATGTGTGAAATTTAGTTATAAAAATAATAGGTGATATTTTCATAACATTTACTATGTGCCTGAAGCTGTTCTACATGTTTTACATATATTACCACATATATTAAGTTAGGCCACACTTCAGAGTTATTTTCCCTAAGGCAAGAAGGTTTGACCTTTATCCCTTCCCTCATTGACCAAATTTCAGAAACGAGCTGCCTTAGACAGCTGTACGTGACTTTGGACACGGCTGCACTCTTGAACTGAAGGGAATTCCTGAGGTGTTGACTCAGCTATGAGCAGTCAGCCACCAACATTTCCAACAGCTTGAGTGATGCCAGCTCAGACGTGAAAAAGGGATCTGAGTGATACATGGCAGCGTCCACCCCGGTCCATTGCTTGTGACATGCAGACCCACTTGTCACACAATGAATTCTGGGTCTAGCTCTGTCAGAATTCCATCTGGTCTCTTCTTCTAGAAAAACTGGTAGAAGTAGGTGAACGGACAAGCTCTAGCCCTACCACTGTAGGTGGTCTCAATGCCACAGATGAACATCATCCCCTTCCCTACAACCATTCTAGATGCCCCACATCCTCTGTCATCCCCTCTGGCAGTGAAGTACTAGTGGGGTGAATCAGACCCTCACTAGTGAGAGGTCGAGCTCCTGTCACCGCATCCGTAGGCCATGCCTGCTGCACTTGTGCATTACTCTTGGATGTTCTCCTTAGAGTTCTTGCTCTAAAGGCCAAAGCCCCAATATGTTCCGCCACTACCAAATATGTCCATGGGAACTATACCTTCAGGCTCCAAGAAAATGAGCACAAAGCACATTCATGAGTTTAATAGATACACTCTAAGCTGGACCTGGGCCAGGACTCCAGTTCTGGAAACTAGTAGAAGATTGTGATTATTGGAATGTCCACCTTCAAGAAAGGGGCACTACTTTGAATGAGGGTAATGCCTGCAGAGGGGCTCAGCTGACAGCTGTCACCACCAACACTCTTGGCAACTGGGGGAATGAGTTCCCTAGCCCTGGATGGTGCACTGTCGTATGACATCCATCACAACAGCCAATCCTTTCAGGATGAAGGCAGAACGGAGGAAGTGAGAAGTGAAAGTTTGGTTCAAATGATGGAAGAGAGAAATCTAAGAATGTTTTAAATTCTAAATTATCAGAGGTCCTATCTCAACTCTGTCTCCATCTCCAAGAGTCACTTACAATATCGTGTTCTCAGGCTCTTGGAGAGTAATTCTGATATACCAAACCCAAGTCTGACTATCATGCCATCTGTCTATAATTAAACAAAGGAAGTGTTTACCAGTGAAAGGGCTTTGCCAGGGTCTCACAGATTTGTAGTGGGTGGAGAGAACATTCGGAAAATTCTGACCTGACTCACTGAAAAGGGCATAAGAATAGCTCCCCAAATGGCAGTAATAGCTCTCCAAACTGTTGCATGCCCTTGACTTCTCCGCTTATGATCTTAGGTATGATGAAAAACAACCAAACCGTGAGAGACCCGCTTTTTCATCATCAGTTCTCCAAATGTGAGGGGCCCGGTTAAAGTAAAGGCCCAAAATAACATAGTGTGTACAGCACCATACCAGATGGCCTCTCCAGTTCCTGTGGGGGCAAAGAGCACTCAATTGCTAGAGTTACAGAAATGCTAGTATGCACTTTGATGGCCCAAGTTCAAGGCTGCTCTTGATTCAAAGCCCTGAAAAGCACTGCTTTAGTCCTTTGTGATAATCAACCCAAACTGCTGTGCGTTCAAATGCTTCCAGCTATCAGTTTTTAAATCGTGGGAAAAAAAAAGAGAGTATTATTAAGTTTTTTTAAAAAATTACTTTGTATTGCTTGCAGATGGGTATATGTTGTTTCTCTTTAATAAGCAGAGAAAGTGACAAGAAATCCAGTAGGATGTTTATATAAACTATGGTGTTTCTGGCCTCAGAGGTATAAGCAGAAGAGCAATGAACAAAGCTGATATGGAAGAAAAGAATTTCTGGAATTCAACCATTGTCATTATGAGTTGGTTTATCTTTATTTCTTTGAGTTTACAGAGCATTACAACAAATTACATAGTTTATAACAAATCTGCTGTGACTTAGTATTTTTAAAGCAATATAAAAATTCATTTATCCTGTCTCTCATTTAAAGACAGAGTTTCTGTTGTTGTATCGTATCTGATATAACAGAAGGATGAGCGGGCCCCTTCCACAGGCTGCTTGGGTTCATGGTTGGATGAAGCGACCTTTGAGAAGACTCACTCTCCAAAGGACTGTTGCGAATCAAACCAGACAAGTTAGAGGATCCTAAAGGCCAGGGCATTTTAAATCATAATAGTGGCATAGTGTAATTAATTTTTTTTAAAAGGGCCTTCCATTGAAGGCAATACTATGTTATGGTGGGAGAAAAATAAACCATGACTATTCCCAGACACAGTAGGGCAGTTTTCCTACCACGTATAACATAAGGATCTCCTGGGCCCCGTGGAAACAGAGTGCAGGAGCCATCCTGGAGATTTGGAATAAGATCTGACACTGGGGTCTGAAATCTGTGTTTTCAACCAGTGTCTCTGGGATTTGATATAACTGGGCAAGTGAGGGAGGTCTCCAGCCAGGCTTCTGTTCCACCCCAATGTAGCAGTCCTAAGAAAACTCCTTGTCTGCTGAACTGCATTCTAAAAATACCAGAATTCACAGAAAAAGTAGGATTAGGAAAGGCCACACAAACCTGAGTAATGTAACCATAGCACCAACAAAAACAACAACCTAATTAAACAAACAAAAAGCTGCAACAGTAAATAAATGCTGCAGTAAATTCAGGACTCTATTAGTTTTAAAAAATGAAAGCTAGCATAATGGAAAAGGTATGTAAGGAACAATTAGACTGTCAAATCACAGGGACAAGGGCAAAAGTGTAAAACAATCTGGGAGAGCCAGGCAGTATCTACTTTCAAGACAGAGTGTGCGGCCAAACTGATCCTAGAGGAAGCCCAGGAGGTGAGTGGGCCCCATCACAGCACTGTGTTCTGTGGCTTGTAGCCTCTCACTGTGGTAAGGTAGCCTACACTCAGTTTTTGTTACTTATTGGCAATTGGGGTGAATTGCTTATGCCCAAAGCAAATTCCACGGTATACTGACATCTTCCCAAACTATTTAACAATAGCTTTTGAGGTAATGTGCGTAACGGATACACATGTTTTAGAAGTAAAGGACTTTGGATATGCTCATGGCTGCAAAAATGTAAGTTAAATTAGCCTTTCCAAGGGGATATTTAAATGAAGATAAAGAGATTCGAGATATTCATACATTCTAACTCAGTGACTTCCTTCCAAGCATCCCGGAGGCTGCTACCGGCACCACTGCCACTGCCCACACGGGAAACCAGCTGCCACCCTCGTCCACATGGGAATTCCACACAGCCCCACTTCTTCAGCTCTCCATGCTTCTATTCAACATCCAGGAGAGCATCACATACTAGCTGCAAGGGAAGCTGGGAAATCAAATATCTGGCATAACATTTAGCTTCCATAATGTGTGTACATGTCCTAATCATAGACAGGAGATTTAGATGCTGAAAAGAAAAAGAAAAATCCATACCCTTTAAAGATATTAAAAATTGGAAGTGAGAATTGAAATTTTATCAGGTAACTTATAAATTAAAATACAATATAGCCATATATCCACAGGATGGGATTCAAATACTAGGATTTAAAATCTACTTTTCATAGATAATTTAATGATTTTTGAAATTCTTTCTTTATATATATTTTAAAGATTTTATTTATTTATTTTTAGAGAGAGGGAAAGGAGGGAGAAAGAAAGGGTGAGAAACAGCAATGTGTGGTTGCCCTTCGCACGCCCCCTACTGGGGGCCTGCAACCCAGGCATGTGCCCTGACTGGGAATTGAGCCAGGGACCCTTTGGTTCGTGGCACTCAATCTACTGAGCCACACCAGCCAGGGCTGATTTTTGAAATTCTTATATCTATTTCTTATTACTGTATATTTGCTTTACTTTATGTTTACAAAGAAAACAGACTAGAAGGATATTCACCAAAATATTATCAAAATCTACATTTATCTCTGCATTTATCTGCATTTAATAGATTCTGCATTTATCTCTGGTTTATGCAATTGTAGGTAATCTTTATTTTCCTTCTTATACCTTTCTATATTTTCCAAATATTCCTTGATAATAAAAATGTAATAAATTTCTTTGTTTTTTAAGTAAAATTCATTTATACTCTCAACAGATGGTACATAACAAAGGACAGGTTGTAGCACAAAGCTGAAGAAAATGAGATGAACATAAATATAATCCTCTCAGAATTGTTCTATAAAATGGAAGACTGAATAAATTAATGCAAAATAAAATCATTATGTTTATTTCATTGCATATATACTGTAAACAATCATTCTGACTGATTATTCTTGATAAATTCACATCTTATCTATTGCTCTCATGGACAATGACAACTTAGCGCCCAGTTGTTTAATTCTGGAGCTGCCAGCTATTCAAAGATTGCAACAAGTGCTTTCACCTTTTCCTGGGCAACTATCCGAGGCTTAGGGCAAAGGCTTAGCTGGGATTTCAAAGGCCAGGTTGGAAATTACCCAGTTCCTACTTCCCAACAATAACTACCATAATAGCAAGTATCATTTGAACATTTTTGTGTTAGACACTGTACGAGACATTTCGTATAAGTTGCTTGTTAATCATAATCCAGCAAGTGAAATATGATTTCTCCATTTGGCTAAGGGGTAAACTCAAAGAGATATTTAACTTGTTCAAAATCTCACCCCCTTAAGTTGTAGAATCCAAGTGCAAACCCACGTTGGCTTGAAGTTCAGCAAGGCCAAGCCAGCCTGAAGCACTAAATGCTAGAAAGTCGAGCCAGGTCAAGGACCAGATGTAGAAGGGACTGGGTGAAAACGCCCAGCTCTACAGTCAGGGTGGACAGTGACTGCGGAGCCTGGAGTTCAACAATGAATTTGGGCAGGAGAGCAAGGCAGCTGAGCAGCAGGCAACGCAACTTCCTTGGCCATTGTGAAGACACTCAGGAGCACTTGCCACTGTCTCTAAGGGCTGGTGTAGAGGGTGCACAAAGCACTCGAGGGGTCAGGCCAGCCGAGGGCCAGACACAGGGCAGAATGGTGATCACGGTCTCTGCCAAAGTGAGTATTTTTTGCAGTCCTGTTGCAGTCTGTGAAGGAATTTAACCTGCTCGTGGAGACCCAGGGACCTAGGCTGAGTTACAGGAAGAAAGGTGAGCACATCCGGGAACCAAATGCCTGGATATGAATCCCTGTTTCATCACTGCTTCACTGTGTGGTCTTCGGTAGGTTTCTTGTGCTCAGTTTTCTCGTCTGTAAAAAGCAAGGCTAATACCTTGTAGAGTTATTATAAAGATTTAATGATTTAATGTATAGGTATATATAAAGCACTTGAAGTCTGCCCAGCAGAAACTCAGTATGGCCTTTTCAGTCTGATAGAGAACAGCCACACACCCACAAAGGGAACTGGTGAAAGAGGATATAGTCTAAAGCTCATAAATCACCAAGGGGCTAAATTCACTCCAAGTTCTCGCAACACCAGGTATGGTCACAACAGACTATTTTAGAATCCCACTCACCAATACCCTGCCAGCCATGCTCCCACGGGTTCAGGGATGTGACAGGAAGGAACTCACAGATGACAGACCTTTCGAACTCCCCAATGGGTAGTCCAGAGATTGACAGATTCTCCAAACACTAGGCCACTCCTCTTGACTTTGACTTAAGGCAGGATTCTAGAACACGTTATTAACGTAATTGCTGGCAATCAGATGGAAAGAAGTAAGCACTAGGGGCCAGCCTCCATTCATTACCACACATTCACAACAGACTAACAATTTATTCCTTTGACTGACTCTCCAGACCTTAAATTTAGTAGGGAAACATGATAATTGACTTAGAATATTTGAAACACTGCTGTGTGTGTGTGTGTGTGTGTGTAAAGAATGTATTTGTTCAACATGGCCCTATCATCCAAAGAATCAAAGCTACTGAAAAACAGATCTCAGTTCAATAAAAGAGAACTTTGAAACAGACCAGCGGCTGCAAACTGCCTACCAGTGGGTCGAATTTAACCCTTGGGCAACCTTTTGTTTGGTGCACAAACAGCCATACTACATGTAGCCGTTCAGGTTATATTTTCACAACTTGGGAAACTGTGCAAAGTGGCCCAGAAACTTTCACATTAAAATCCAGATTTCTGGGCCCTCCGGAGAAATCCAGGGATGTGCAACACGGCCTGCATTCCTTTGCAGGGCTGTCAACCTGCCGCCCTCGGGCCACGTGCAGCCCAGGACGGCTGTGAATGCGGCCCAACACAAAATCATAAATTTACTTAAAACTTTATGAGATCTTTTTGTGATTATGTGTCACAATGTATTTAGTGTGTGGCCCAAGACAACTTTTCTTCTTCCAGTGTGGCACAGGGACACCAAAAGTTTGGGCATCTTTGCTTAGAGTGACAAGATGCTGGCACTGAATGGAAGGCTCTGCCTGTGGACGGGTTTGTGCGTTCCAGCTGGCTACAGTCCCCTCCCCACCTGACCCATGTCACTAGTCTTCAGCACCTGCCTGGAAGACATTTGAGTTAAGACCTGAGATTATCTCAATAAATACAAAGAAAGTTTCCCTTCTATCATTAAGATTCTCTGATTCTCCTTTGTTGTTGTTGTTGTTATTTATGAGCCTAGCAGGCCCCTGTGCTTTTCAGTGGGAATCTAGCACCTCTGACTTACTTGTATGCCTGTGTGTTATTTGGTGGCTCTTGGACAGCAGCTGCAATGTGTCTCTCTCTCAAATTTCAAAGCAGCCTCAAGAATGAGGACAGGAAATTCAAGTGCTTCAACCAGAAGGTTCCGGTGCTCTCCTGTGACTGATAAATGCATATTGAATTGTAAATTACTACAATGGCTATCTATTTTTAAATGACTCCTGTCATATTACTTCAACACGTTCTCTGACTAAATATATTAAATTCCCTGATATTCAACTACATAAAAATGTCTTCCCTGAACTTTCCACGCTTTACTGATTTATATTCTTGAGAAAATAAAAATCAGGGAAGAAACAGTTTAATTGACTCATTAAGGCAGATCATGCTATTATCATAAATGAGAAAAAATACAATTGTTTTCCTTTCCATTCTAGCATTGTTCAAAATAAAATGGTAATGAAAAATAAACAAGAATTAAAAAACCCTAGGCACGGTTTGTGGGTACTGGGTGAAGAAAATAACTGTTTTGCAAAAGCTAAAACTGCTGGCTAGCCCTTGGATGTAGTGACACGTGGGAGGTTATGTTCCTAAATATAATGTAAATTAATCTCTTGGTCATTAGGCATCAGACTGTCTTACTCTTCCACAACACCCAGACACAAGAAAATAAATCCTCAAGGAAATTCTTAGTAGAAATGTGACATTACTTTTTGTAAAAGTGACTGCTAAATGTTATTAAGTAATATACTCATTTTTGTAATTAATATACACTGTGAAAATATACAAGAAATTATGACTTTATGGAAAGCAATCTACCTGATGTTAAACACTGAAAAATCCACTTCGAGAATGTTCTCTTGCTTAAAAATTTCCAGAATCACCTAACACTAAAGGTAACCTATTTTATTTGTTTCTACTATTTAAGAAATGAATTTGAATTCTACTGAAAACTTTTAGGAAACAAGTATAGTTTGAGAGGTTTATGGAATTTCCTGATTAAGAAAAAAGAATATGTTACTTAAAGACCTCTAAACATATGTTTCTGAAATATTTGCAGTTTCATTTGAAATAATTTTTTTCCTGCAAAAATTCAATTATTTGTGGTTCAAAGGCATTCCTGACATGGTTACTCCTCTGTAAGTTTAAATTATTTTAAATAAAATCAAGCAAACTTAAATATGACGACTTCCTGGACCCTCACACCCATTTTCCTCTCAGTTAACGTGGGTGAGGTCGTGCTGTGTGAGATCGTGAAGAAAGACCTGTCCGTCCTGGGTGCTGGAGGGGGCCTGGGGAGCAGCAGGTGGAGTACTGAGTATGGAGAATTGAGTTAAAGTACAGGAACAAAAGTGAGTAAAAGTCTTACAGGCAGAAGTTTGTGGAAAATTTACCATTTGTTTGTGGAAAATTATGGTGAGGGGAGACACATGGTATATTTGGAGAAAATCAGTTTCCTGTGCCTAGAAAGTAGGTTAGAGTAAAATAGTACAGTACTAGGAAAAACATGTCTTTGAAATGATGTGGGCCTCAGTTTAAATTCTGATTCAGGTATTATTAACACAATCTTTTAGGTGAAAAAATTTCACATGGCAGTGGGAGATAGGAGTGTCCTGATACAGTCTGTATGAAAAAATATTTCATTATGTCTGTTCTGTGCTCTACATTCTGAGGAAACCACTGGCAACTTTGTAGCATCAGAACTACCTCTCATGCTTCCCAGAGGCACAAACCGCTGCTCTCTGGAAGGAAAGGCCAGATGACCCCCCAGAACAGACTATGTGGATGGGGTTCCGGCGGTGGGCACTCGGAGCCACTCAAAATTCTAAGGTCCAGTTGTTTCATCATTTGAAATGTTGGCTTGCAAAAGTCAAGGTAGTTCCCATATTCTGATTCTTCTCTTTATTCATATCAGTTTTTAAAACTGCTTCTTATCCTTGACTTTCCCCTTTTTATTGTGTTAAAATTCCACCTGGGCCACTTTTTCCCTTGTCATTCTATCTAATCTGCTTTGTTGGTGCCACAGTCACAATTAATTTCCCCTAAAATATATACTTGCCTGGGCTTTAAGCTGTATGGCACCGCTCCATTTCTGTCGCTAATGACAAACTGGAAGAAAAAGAATCCAAGATTCTCACACAAAAGCAAATGGATTTCATAAAAGTAAAGACCAACTGTTTGACTTCAAATCAAAAAAGACAAAACTATACTTTCTGAAGCTTATTAGAATTATAATAGTGCAACAGAGATACGGAGCAGGAGCAGATGCATCAGGGGAGCTGGCACTGTTTGGGAGGTTTTGCGTTCACTGCTTAATTTAATCACCCACTAATCCTGCAGGATAGAAATTTCTATCTCCACTCATAAACGAGGAAACTGAGGTTTGACACAGTTAAATAACTTGCTGGAGGTCAAAGAATCAAGAGAATTGACTTTGAATTTATGTTCTGATTCTGAAGCCTGTGCTTCATGGGTTATACAGACCCTTTCCCCTTAGGAAAAGCAAAATGGCATTTACAATAGAAGCTGTGTTTTTTAAAATACATAAGGAAATAACAGTGAGCTGGACATTAAGTGAAAAGCTGTGGAGTTTTGGCACACAGTTTCCAGATAAAGAGATAAAGCATCTGAAAGTTACGCATGTTAAAAATGTCACAAGACAGGTGCAACAACTTAGCCTGAAGCAGTTAAATGGCACAATATTACTAGGCCTCTTCGAAGCCCAGAAAAGTCTCTTTGAAGTATTTGAAATTAGCTAGTGAAGCTCACCTACTAATACAGAATTTTTAAAGTTGTTTGTGCTTCTTTAACTTCAGTACAACAAATCTACGAGCCTGTTTTTCAAAGAGATATCTATCTACATGACATACCAGAGCACTTGGCACAGCGTGGGCACATTAAAAGTTGCATGTGAGGCAAGAGTGACTGACTGTAGTAATGAACACGTGAATAAGTGAAATTCTATGATACCAAATGATGCGGATAGCTGCAGGAATAACACACATAACACAATGCTTACTTGTGCAGAATGCTTCATGCTTAAAGGGTCTCTGTAACATTTGCCAGTTGAGAGGATATCCTGGTTAATAATTCATTTTGTTGAGCATTTCTCCCGTGCCAGGTACTGTGCAAAGGATTTCCTATGGATTTGCTCAGTTATTGCTCAGTTATTGAGACAATGATATTGTCTCAATATCATTGAGACAGCATAGCATCAAGGCTGAGAGCACAAACTCTGGAGCCAGACAGCGTGGCTCCAGCTAAGAGCAGTGTCAACTTCAGCAGAGCACGATGCTCAACCTGCCCATTCTCAGTTTTCCAATCTGTAAAATGGGATAAAAGCAGTTCCTATCATATAGGATATGGAGTGCTTAGCTCAGTGCCTGGGACAAAGTATGTGAAAAGGTGTTTGCTGTTACCACTCAGATCTAAAGCCATACTGCCTGGATCTGATCCCTTTTCACCTCTAAGTAACTAGATGATCGTGAACAGGTAATATAATCTCTCAGACATGTCGTTTTGTCATCTGCAAACAGAGATGGCAATAATACATTCTGGTGTTATTTATAGGTCGCATAAATTATAATGCTTAGAAGAGTGCCTGCATACAAAAATACTCAATAAATACTATTATAATCCTCATTTTATAGATGATTAAAACCTAAGTTCTCACCTGCCATGGGAGTGTGTTTCCACACTCACACCCAGACACCCTGACCACAGAGCCCTAACTCAATTTAGATGGTCTCAAAACAAATGTTGAAAATTTAAAGAAATTCTACCTAATAACATTTTAGATTATATTCTGATTATTCTGGATATGCCATTGGATGAGACCTATATGTGTTGGGTTGTAAGTAGCCATTTCATTACTAACCCATTAAAAAGGAGACATCAAAAGCTTGAAGGCAACATCATAAAATGTTCAGGAATACATGTATTTTCTATAGCGGTAGAACTTAGCACGAGGACTCTCAGAGAATCTTAAATACGTTTGTCTCTCTTCGTCCTCAGTGCCTGTGTACAAATTCCACTACTTCAAATCTCACGATAGCTTCTGAGTTCTGATTTTCATCCATCTTGCCCTGAAAAACCGCAGGCCTAGCCGGTGCCAAATATCTTGCATTGGAAAAAGTATGGGTCTTGTAATTAGACAAACACTGGTAAATTAACACAGGAGAAGATATTATTTTGTGCATCTTAAAACAATGTTCCTAATTTCCCCCTCTAAGTTCTTTCAGCTTTTTTTCAATTTGAGCCTCGAGGTGTATTGTTCTGCGAAGGGAAGAACCTAGAACAAAGATGCTATTGATCAGCTTTTATCTCAGAGCTGACTTCCTTGACCTCTTTAAGGGAGAGAAGGGACTTGAAAGGCAGGCTGTCGGGAGAAAGAAAGATGTCTAAATCACAAAGCGCCACTGTCAGCACTTGCCGAGGCAGGGCTGATGCCCCAGATCACAAGATGTGACATAAAGGAGGTAGAAAGCCCAGCCTTCCAGCGGGTGAAGAGAAGGAGGCAGAGGGAAGTGACACCTGTGTGGCCTGCTCTCCTATCTCAGAGGCAAAGAGGAGAGGGTGTTCGATGTAAGGGAATGCCTAAAACGTGAAGATTTTTGTCCCACTTCACGAGGGGGAATGAGTGGTGGCGACAGAGAAAAAGTGCTTACAATGTGATAGGTAGAAGAAGGATATTCACTGAGTTCGCCTAAAATGGATTTTCTTACCTGAACCCAAGGCGGCACAGAGAAGTCTGCTCATAGTAAGACTTGGTTCATAGCCAGAAGTCAGTGTGTCAAGGACTTGTTCCAGGGACTGAATGAATGTCACAAAGATCTTAAGGCCAATAACCAAGAAAGCTACTTGGCCCTAACCCTGAATTTATAGAGAATAGACAACCACCTCAGCCTTGAAGGCTAACAGGGCAAGCAGTGGTCATAAGTAAACAAGAGGCATTTCCATAGGAGCCAGAGGAGAGTACACAGAACTGAAAATAAATCTTAGGGACTGTCTCCCTTCACCACAGGATCCAATACACCTGGACACCATGTTGGAGAGGAGAGAAAAAGGAAACCAAAAATACTAGGATTTAGACCAAAATCCACTAAGTTGCCTATATACCTAAACTATTGGATATGACTGAAATTATTGGATTAGAGTAAATTGTTCCACATTCCTACTCAGGAGATTAAGTACTTAAAAGAAAGATCAAATAAGTGAGAAAAAACATCATTGCATTTTTTTTTGCATGGGTGTATATAACCTTGTGATCTTCTTATACTGATAGATTTTCTTTTTGATCATCAGTCAATAGTTTCCAAAAATTTTATTAGCACAAAACTTAGCCATACAGAAAGGAATTAGCATGTATTATTGGAACCCTATGTGTCATCTGACATAAATGTTGGAGGCCCTGAGACTCAGAAGTAACAATAACAAGCACGTGTTAAATGGTAATGACAGTGGCCCCACTTACCCGAAGAGGAGTCGGTCCAAGCTCCCGGCAGGTGCCTGAAAATGCCTCGAGTCCTGACCCCTCCTCCAAGTCTGCACCTCTGCTGCAAATGAGGCAGCAGCAGCTTCATCAGCAGATGCAGCCTGTCCAGTGATTTTTATATTTTTCGGTCCAAGCCATTCCTGCATCTGTGTAGCCATCCCTTGCCCACAGTAAATGGCTGGGTGTTGTTTGTGTTCGGGGGTCCCTTGCTTCATGAAGTCTTCCATAGGCTCACTGCTCTCTGGCACAGCACATAGCTGTCAATCGGAATGTATTTTCTGTTCATGCCTTTTATCCACAAATGTTATGCCTCTTCCATGTTAACTAAGCACTTACCACCCGCTGTGGCCCCAGCTTTGCAGTTTGAGGTGAGACAGGAACACTAATGTGAATTTCTTTATCCTTCCTCCCAATGTCACAGAGAGAAGATTCGTTCTTGCCGTAAATCTTACAAACCTCAGCATACAATACCATTTCTTTCCTTATTAAATTGACAGCTTCCTTGTTTTAACTTAATGGAAGCACTTTCTGGCTTCTCTTTGACATATCTGAATTACTAGCATCATTATTTTTGTGCCCTGAGACCATCATTAAATAAAATAAGGGCTACTTATACACGAACACTACAATACTGCTGCAGTCGGTCTGATAACCCAGAAGTCTACACAGTGACTAATGGGCAGGGAGCATATCCAGCGTGGAGACGCTGGGCACTGGGAAGATGCCTGTCCCAGGAGGGATGGAGCAGGATAGTGCCAGATTTCAACACTCTACTCAGATCAGCGGGCAATTTGAAACTTATGAATTGCTTACTTCTGGAATTTTTCACTTAGTATTTTCAGATCACAGTAACTGAAACCACGGAACCTGAAACTGTGGATGAAGAGGGGAACTACTGTAGTGTACTTGCAATAAAAATACTAATGATGATAATATGAATGGCAGTTTCACTGAATGATGTTCCTCATGAAGCAGTAGAAATGTTAATAATTTTATTAAAACCCAAGCCCAAGCATGTAGTTTCAATATTGTACACGAAGGAATGGGACAGTACTGCACACCCAAGTACCCGGAGGGTCTGGGGAAAGGCCCCGGGGCCATTCACTGTGTGAATTGTGAGCCAGCCTCTCTTTCCACCCTTATTTTTACTTGAAAGACCAACAGACAGTTCTGATTGTAGCTATTCAGACTTAGGTACTTGGCAGATATTTCTCAAAAATAAACAATGTAAGCTTGTTACTTTCAGGAAAACAACTGACAGTAATTGTTGCCAATGTTTGAACTTGAGCTTTCAACAAAATTTAGAAGTTTGAAAACCTTGTACTGAGGTTGACAGTGTTGCAACACTGAAAGGCTTTTCCTATCATCAGAAAATTAATATCTGTGGTGATATTATTGAATGCAATTTCATATTATATAATAAAATATGTTAACATTTGGAAAATATGCATTACTCAGTGAACCAATAGTTTCCAAATACCAATGCTTGATGGTATAAAACCAAGCCTGGTTAAATGATTCAGTCACATTTTAAGACACACTAAAGGATTCAAATGTAACAGTTCATGGATAGGGCTTCACTCAGGTTCCACATTACATCTAACCTCTAAAAAACTACAACTTGCCTAGCTGTGACAATGTCAAAAAAGATTAAGGCTATCAAAATATCCTTTTCAAATACATAGCTACATATACCTCAACAAAAGTAATATATTGTGACACATTGGATTCAGAAGCCCATACAAAGATCCAGAGGTCCTGCACTCAGTACAAGAAACTTCAAGAATGGAAAACAATGTCACTCTTCTTACTGCCAAGAAAAGGTAAACATTTCTAGCAAAATGTTATTTACATTAACTTGTAACTGGTTTGTTTTAGAACTTCAGAATTAATTTTTTTTTCAGTTTCTCAGTTTTAATTTCTTTTCTTTAGAGGTTTTTTTCATTTATTTTTAGAGAGAGGGGAGGGAGAAAGAGGAAAGAAATATTGATCCACTGCCTCTCAAATGCACCCCGACCAGGGACTGAACCCACAACCCAGGCCCTGACCGGGAATCGAACTGGTGACCTTTCATCTTGCAGAACGATGCCCAACCAACTGAGCCACACCGGTCAGGGCTCAGTGTTAATTTCTTAAATGGTAATTATTGATATGTACAAGCCATAAAAACAAAAACTCATGGGGAAACCTCAATAAATTTTAAAAGTATAAAGTAGCCCTGAGGCCAAAAAGTTTGAAACTGCTAATCTACTTGTTACCAAATATTCAGATATTCAAGCATAATAAAATAAAAGGTTTACTCTGGTCATATCAAGTGACCACATTTTGCAATCTGAAGCCTCCCTTCACTGTTTCTAGATGGTGTTCCTCTCACACTAAGATCTTTCAGAACCTTTGCTGTGACTCTTCTCCAAAGGTACAATTATTGCTGTTAGAGTTAAGAAGACCCTTCAAAACACAGAATGTCAACACAACCTCCTCTACCAGGCAACATTAGAGTTAGAAATAAATTGGGAAGGTAGAATGAAGAAAAAGAAGAGAGAATTCAGACTCACAAGTCCAAATGGTTGGTCTCTCAAATTATGTGCTTCATATAAATTGTCCTTAAAATTATTTACGGATACAAATAAAACCTGCAGTCTAATATACTGGGGGTGTTGTCCACATTGGAAAAAAATAAAGCAAAAGCCGCCCCCCCCCCCCCACAGTCTGTCCCTTGCTCTCTGAGGACACTGACCACCCGCCCCCTCCCCCCGCCAGAGGATTGATCCCTTGGGACTCGGCAAATCCCCTAGCTTCCCTCTCAGGCCCTCCCCAGAGGGCAGGGATGGCCTCAGCCTCTTGTGCTGCTGAGCTAATGAGTGTCTCACCCAAAGCAACAGCAGGCAGGATTCCGGAATTAAGTTGCAGTAATTATTCAGGGTGTTTCCTGGCATTCTTTCAAAACAGACAACTGGGAAAACCAGTCTTTCACTGCAGGCCAAAATATATTTCTAAAGTAATCATTTGTAGCACTTTGCTGTCTTAGGTAAATAGACGTACATACCACAAGTGTGATTTCAAAATGATCCAGGCCAAAATAAGGCAAATTCACCTGAAATACTCAGATAATTGAGGCAGTGAGGAATTTTTCTGGGGTTGTGTTTGCTTGAGGAAGTAGGGCAGGGAGATAACTCCAAATATCTGGAAAGTGGTTTTATTCTCTCATAAACTTAATGTATGCTGAAATTGTGAGTTTTTAAGGGGACATATAAAAAAATAAACTGAGAGATAAGAAGAAGCCTCAAAATGTCCCCTGAGCTGGCCTAAAAATCAGCCAATTCTCTTTCGCTGCATTTGTGAGTCATTAAGTCCAAATAATTTAAGTGAAATAAGTTTCCTCCCTGTTTCCTTTATTTTGGGTTGTGTAACTACCCACCTGAACTTTTTGGCGGATGGGCGTTCGGAGCTTTCACAAGCAGCAACATTGTTCAGTCTTATGGCCCAGTTCAGTTATCGCAGGAGCTCCAAGCTCCAATGACTGCAGCATTATACCTATTATTAAAGAGGATTTTTCTAAAAACAGATTCTTTTGCTAGAAATCTTATTACCAGAGGTTAAAATTGAATAAGGAAGCATTCTGGATCATGGGGCGAAAGCATAATTAAATACTCACTTATGTTAAAAACACATCAACTATTTATGAAAACCATGCAAGAATGTATAAAACACATATAAAAGAATAAGTAAAACAAACAAGATAAAAAAGTATACTTCCAAGTGATTAAAACTATTTTACATTTGCATATATATATATATATATATATAAAAACTATATACATTGGAAAAAAGAAATGAATTAGTATATATAGAAAATGCTGAACACAGAATGGTGAGCATTTGTACTTTCTTAATCTTTTCTGTTTTCCAAGTTTTTGTCATTGTGTTGGTTCTATTTTCAGATTTATTAGAAATGTGCTAAGTATGAAAAATATGCACTTTGGAACAAGTTGTTGAAGTGATTGAGATGAGGAGAGAAGACCAACCCGCATCCAGGTCAGGGAACAAAAGAAAGGGAAGCTGATAGGATAGGAGCTGCCAGTCAGAGACAGAGAAGCTCTGGGTGGAGCTTCGGGGTCCCAAAGTCAGGTGACAATCACCACTTGCCTTTCACCCTTGAAGCTCCTGGAAACAAGCTTCCAGTGGACCCTGGGGGCTAGCTTTAGACTCTTCCTCTCCAAGGACACAAGGAATCTTTGGAAAGGAAAAGGGACAAGAGTCACCACTCATCCTGAAATCTCATCACCATTTAAAAGCTTGAATTCAGGTTGCCCTTGGGGCTGACCTCCATCTATCCCCATCTTCACCACCTCAACCATGCACCAAAGGACATCTCCTCTTCCACTGGCTGGAGTCAATTAAATGAAAAATTTCCCCCAACAATTGCACCAGCAAACAATGTATATGACAATATGGCACCAAAAGTCTAAAGGCTAAAAATGTAAATACTTAGGTGGATCTATGCCTCCGAGGCAGGACGAGGTCACTGTCCAGAGGGGACATATTTACTACATGGATACAAGAAGAGAAAGGTAGAGCTGATTCAGTCACTTCCCCAGCATTCATAATAATACCTAACAGTCAGTCCTGTTCACCGTCCCGTGTATGGTGTCTGCGATGAAGAAACGGAAGCTGTGCGTTGTGGTACTCTTCTCCCGTTCAGCCAGACACACACAGCAGCCCCAGTCTGAGCCCAAACTGTGTGCCCCTTAAGATTGGGACGTGCTAGGTGTGTCTAGAGAACAGGCAGAGCAGACCCGCCACAGCAGGATTTGCATGAACCACACGGGAACAGGACTGAATTTTTTTTTAAAGACTTACTCAGGGACAAACACTTGACCTCATCTTGATGCCATAACCTCAGAGGGAAGAGGAATTATTAGCAACAGAACATGATGTTGAGGGTCTAAGACTACTCTCCAGCAATGAACTCATGACCGAGTCCTAGGGTGAAGGACACTGAAAGAATACATAAAATCTCCAAAAAAAATTTTAGAAATTTTTTTACTGCACAGGCAGTAATGCCATAAACTCTTTAGCTGGGAGCAAGAGGGCTATCCCCATTTAAACAGATGGTCCCATGTAGCTTGTGTGAACAGGAACGTAGGCATCTGCCACACCCCATGACTCCCCAGGTGCCAGTGACTTGTCATAGAAGAACAGCACCATCTCACATCGGCAGATGTGAGCAGAGGGCACAGCAGCAGCAGCTGTGGGGAAGGAATAATCTTTACCTCTTTGGACCCAGAACATTAAAAGACTACCGCAAGATCGTGGCGGCGTTGGAAACCAGCGTGACGTGGGAACTGGAATACCTTCAGTTAGGCTCAGCGTTGTCACTCTACATGTTAGTAGGAAATGACTGTGATATGAGTGCATGGGAAATCCTTTGTTTTCTTTCCGTCCCACCACTTGTGCTATACACACACACACACAAGCATGCACACACATACGCATTCTCCAATCTTTAAAATGCCTACTAGGAAGAAGTTCTATGCTCAGGATTCAGTGAAAACGGACATAGCTCCTGACCACGTGTCACTTAGCAGCGATGTCACCACATCATCTTGCTCCCCAAGCACTGCTGATTGGTCCAGGAGTGGGTCCCCACCCCACTGAGCCCATCCTATTATTATTCCTCCATGGCCGTGGTTGGCTGATCCCAAGGAGAGACCCTGACCTACACGGAGCCAACAAGACCCTCACCTGAAAATTCTAGAACTGAGAGAGCTGGCAGCCTTTTGGGGGGTGCCTGGAATACAAAATGCAAAGTTAGAATCTATCGATATATGGCTTAGGGAAGGAACAAAAGCCGGTCCAAAGATGAAAATAAAGCCGTTGCCAAAGGCTGAAAAGGGAGAAGGAGCCCTGGCCAAGTGGTTCAGTTGGTTAGAGCATCACCCCGCACTCCAAAAGGTAGTGGGTTCCACTCCCACATGCCTAGGGCACTCACCTGGGTTTGTATGCCCTGCCGGGGCGTGTATGGGAGGCACACAATCAACATTCCTCACATCGATGTTTCTCTTCTCTCTCTCTCCCCCACCCTCTCAAAAATCAATAAACATGTCCTTAGGTGAGCATTTTTTAAAAAGCTGCTGGTGTGGGGAGAGAAGGAGACTCCTGCCAGGCTTGACCCCCTGTGCTCCTGAGACCACTGCAGTCCCGCTACTGGCTTCACCAGCCCGCCGAGGGGACTCAAACTGGGCTTCTGCCACTTGCAACCAAAAGGGTCCCAACATACTGACCCCCACACAAGCTTTACATGGTGGCAGCAAATGAAAGGCACTCTTCATGAGACTTGTAGAGAATTGAAGTTCTCAGCAACCGGCACTTCGGGAAGTTAAGAGTAAGAGGAAAATAAGAAATGGGAGTTGACGTGTTGCAGCTGAAAAGAAGTGTATTGATGAGCTTAGACAAACATGCTTTGCATGTGCCCAGAAACCTCACTGGGGTGTGAGGGTAGATTCTACAAGGGCTAGAGCCTGGAAAATAATTTGTTATTGCTGACTGCATTCTGCGCTTAGCACCTGATTCATACGGTCTGAGAAATCAGAAGTTATAAGGGGAGGAAGCATAGCAATACTGTTTTACACAGTTTACGAAATGTCTGTTCGTTGTGTATCATAGCACAGGCAATTTTATTATAAAGAATACTTATTTGCCAAAGATTTATTCAGAAAAGCACTGTATTTTTCAAACCAAAAATTTCAGTAAACTAGATACAGCCTCCCCTTTTTCTTCTTGTCTTTCTGAGGGACATCTCTCTTCAATTTAACTCCCTTGACATTTTTCACTCTAACAGTGTCACAGTTTGATGAAGGCTGGTGGCTAGGCGCTCTCAGAAGTGGTAACAAACCCACAACCAGAACAGTGTGGGTATCAGACAATCAAAAGTTCTTTCTCTCCATTTCCAGTGTAATGTTTTCCCATCTGTCAGACCTCTTCACCAGATCCAGCTGCTTTTCCTGACACCTGTCACATTTATTTAGAACCTGTTTTTACCAGAGTCATTTCAGCACAATAAAAATACCAGATCTGGTTTCCCTGGACTTTTCAGAGAAGCCATAAACAGACAAAGAGAAGTAGAGGAGAGAGAGAGGCTGCTAGGCATACAAAGCTATACAAGTCGATTATCAGACTGTGGATACCATGTTCTCTGGCAGCAACAGGGTACAAAACTTCTTTTATTAATTTTGACATTATTTCCCACCTTTCTTTTGCATAGGACAGTTCTATGAAACTTAAAATAACTCCTATTTTTGTGTGAAAGCCAATGTTTTGTAATGACGTAGCACACTGTGTACCTCGTCAGATGCTGAAAAGTACACATGTTGCTTATGTGTACACACCGGAGTATGCATGAACACCCGTGCTGTGCACGTTTCCGCTCTGCAGAGACAGCACACAGCTTGCTACTTCATACACACATGCTGTGCACGGTGAGTGTGCTGATGTCTAACACATTTGATTCCATTTAACAATCTTGTCATCTTTCAACTATAAAGGAGTTATTAATAATTTGAGATTATAGTTTAATTGTCTCTTTAATTTTGGTAAGAAATGCAACTGTGGACACAGGAGTCAGATTGAGAGAAACACTTCCCATTTCATTTTTTATTGGAAGAAAAAAATGAACACTGTATGACCAGAGCTCAGGTTTCAATGAGCAGAGAACAAGTTCCAGTACCATGTCCACCCCAACAGAAATGCATCTGTTCACAAAGTGACTGAAGTCCCAAAAAGCCCAGGGTTTCTGTGCCGTAAACACAACTTGAGCTGCAGAGCTCTTGGATCTGGGACTCTGCCAAACCTGGAGAATGCCGGCAGAAACCCCACTCAGTATCCCCCTCTGGACCGCAGGGAGAAGTGGTAAACAAACCCATCAATCACTGGCAACCGCAACCGGGAAGTGTTAGGAGCCATAACTTCAGGCACCGATATGGAAAGAAACAGATAAATTGTCATCCATCACACACACGGGTTCTTATTTAGCTATGGACTTGCTAAAAGTAGAGAATACAGAGTACTCAGCAGGAAGAAGATAAAGGCCTGAACCTACCTAGGCAAGGATGTCATTGGTGGGATTTGGCATGTTTTTTAATACAAGAGAATTCACAATAATTAGGAAGTTCCCCTGGTGGTTACAAAGTAGGTATTAGTGGTTATTAGCTTCATGGTAGTACTTGGATTTGCTTTGCCTATCTGAAACCCAGTAAGATTTTATTGGATGACTTTTAATAATTTTTTCTAAGTTAACTTCTGATGGTGACTGAGTGGTCACGACTTCAGGAGAACATTCCCTGACAACTAGCTGGGTGTGGCTAATGTGTTCTGTGTTTCTGGTTAAATGTGAAGATTAGGAAAAGAGATGGGCTTGAGAAGAATATACAAATTCTGCTCCTATAGAATAATACAGTAAGATTAAGGCACCATAATTTTTTAACTTTATTTATTATTTTTATTTAGAGAGAGGGGAAGGGAGGGAGAAAGAAAGGGAGAGAAACATTGATTGGTTGCCTTTGGTATTTGCCCCGACCATGGACCGAACCTGAAACCCAGGCACGTGCCCTGACTGGGAATTGAACCAGCAATCTTTTGGCTTATGGTATGATGCCCAACCAACTGAGCCACATGAGCCAGGGTGGCACCACATTTTTAAGCCATAGAACAGGAATCTTTTACTCGGACCACACACTGGACTTACAGAGTTTTTTTAAAAATCAGATGCCTAGACTCCAACTCAGACCGACTCATTCAGAATATCTGGAGGTGGGGCAGATTTTTTTTAAGCTCTGCAGGTGATTTATTTATTAATATGAAGGTAGGTTCACAAAACACTGCTACAGAACATGACCGCAATCCCACAATCCCCACATAATCCTTAACCTCAATTTAGAAGCAATATAACTTCCTAATGTCTCCTCTGAGGTTTACTGATTACAAAATAAATAATTCCCTAGGTAATTAACTAAGTCACTCGCTATATACAGGATTATGATCCAAAGTCATGTTAAAATACGAGGAACATCAGTCAAAAATTATTCTCTGTTGTCCTTTTTGAAATTGTGGTCAATTTCTTATCTATTGAGGCACTACAGCTGTGACAATAAAGCCGTGACCCAAATACAAAAGTGACCATCTTTTCCTCTCTGCTGCATGGGGCGCACACATCATCCAAGACTAGAATAATTGTGTATCCAGTTCGGAGGGTTTTAGAACAAATCACACCACTGTTGTGCCGGACTATAAATTGCTACCTGATCCATCAAAACACCTGCCTGACTCTGACCTCCAAGTAATTTCGAGGTACTGCAGCAGCCTCAGTCACTGAGGCTCTATGTTAAGGTCACGAAGCTTGTTCTGACCTTTTCCTGCCTACAGAGACGAAGGATAAGGCCATGTCAACAAAAGCCACCAACTCTCTTATACTGCTCCTAATAGACTTCTCCAAGTGCTAATAATAAAGTGAGTGACTGTGTCTAATGCCCTTTTTGGCCCTTAGGTAGCTGCAGTGACTCCTATCCTGATGGCATATCCAGTTACCTGGAGAACTCACTCAAAGGCACACAATCTCAGGCCTTATCCCCTGAGATTATGGTTTAATGCATCTTAGGTGGTACCCAGAAATCTGTATTTTTAATGAGGATCTCCAGGAAATTTTCATGTAGCCGATCTGAGTCACCTGTCATGCACCCATTATCCAAAAAAATAAAAATAGAAATGAAACCTAAAAAACAAACAAATAAACAAAGAGAAAACAAGGCTTGCAATTTATCAACATGATAACTAGAATACCTTTTAAATGGAATATCTAATAATCACATAGTTGGAGTGTAAAGGTTGTATCTCTTTAATAATGACATTGATTACCCTCTGGGTTCTCAGCTTTATTTTTTCACAAATTGACATTGTTGTATATGTCTATCTGTGTATTTTTAAACATTGGCTTCCTTTTTTCTTTTTTTATCCTCACCTGAGGACATTTTTTCATTGTTTTTTTGACAGAAAGGAAAAAAAAAACATTGATATGGGAGAAAAGCATCAATTGGTTGCCTACCCGGACTGGGGTCGAACCTGAAACTGGGTGCTAAGACTAGAGAAGGGTAGAAGACTATTTAAGGATCTGATTATCCAAGAGGGTCTCTCTTTATTAAATTGTGGCATTTGAGCAAAGAGCTGAATGAAGCTAGAAAGCAATCTGGGCTTCTGAAGCTAGCACATTTGAGAAGACGTGGGAGCAAGTATGAAGACCCTAAGGCAGGACCAGATCTGAAGTGTTCGAAGACCAGTGAGGAACTTGGTGTGGCAGAGCTAATGGAACGGGGCAGAGCAGGAGATGCAGTTGGAGGGCAGTCGGGGCCAGATCAGGAAGGCCTTGGGAGCCACTGCAGGGAATTCGTGCTTTATTAAGGAAATTGGGGGTGACTGGAAGACTTCAGGCAGTGTCCCCTTGTACAAGATCCCTCCTGTGGCTGTTCTAGAGACCTGACTCACTCAGAAGGCCCAAGTGAAAGCAGGGAGGAGTTCAGAGGCTTGTAGTAACCAAACAGAGTGGCTTGGATGAAGGTGACATCAGCGAAAGTGCCAAGAAATAACTAAATTCAGGTTATATTTTAAAAGTGATAGATTGATATGGGATTTAAGGAAAAGAGGGGAATCAAAGCTAACTCCTGGCTTTTGGGCACAGGTAATTCGCTGTGACAGTATCACAGAGATGAGAAAGACTAAGAGAGCGGCAGATGTGAGCAGAAAAATCAAGAGTTCTGTTCAAATACCCATTAGACATCTAAGAGATGATGTCAAGTAGAAAGCTGGATTTACAAGCCTATAGCTTAGGGGAGAAACCAAGCCTGGAGAGGCTGATTTAGGAGTTGTCAACATATAAAGCATTCTAAAAGCCTTGGTTGAGAAAATCAGAAAAATTTTGTGTATGGAGATGAGTACTAGGCCTAGTCCTAAGTCCTTGGGCTCTCTAACACTCCGACAGGAGAACGGGGACAGGAGCTCTGAACGACACTACCAAACAGGAGTAGACAAGGCTAAATGGAGAGTGAGTGTCCCAGAAGCTAAATGACATATTTCAAGGAAGGATCAATTTGTTGGATAAAAAATGCTGCCAAATATCCGTGACTGGTGTGGCTCAGTGGACTGAGTGCTGGCCTGTGAACCAAAAGGTCACTGGTTCAATTCCCAGTCAGGGCACATGCCTCGGTTGCAGGCCAGGTCCCCAGTAGGGGGTGCGTGAGAGGCAACCACACATTGATGTTTCTCGCCCTCTCTTTCTTTCTCCCTTCCCCTCTCTCTAAAAATAAATAAATAAAATCTCTTTTAAAAAATGCTGCCAAATAGTTGAAGATGTGAACAAAGAAATGATGGCTGGATTTGGTAACACAGAGATTAACAGTAATTTTAGGGGGAAAAAACAGTTTTGATAAGCTGGAAGGGCAAAGCCTGAGTGAAGTGTGTTCAAGAGAAAACATACGGTGAAAACTGGACAAAATGAGTATTTCAAAAACTGTATAGAAATGGCGCAGTATCCGGGGGGATGGTGTGAGATCTGAGAAATTTGTGTGTTTTTATGGGAAGTCTACGGTATATTTATAGGCTGATGGGACTGATCTGGTAGAGAAGGAAAGATTAGTAATGCAGTGGGGGAGGAAGAGAAAGAGTAATTGCTAGAATAGAGCAAACAAATTCGTGAGTAGAAAAGCAGCCAAAGGACAGTATAGAAAAGGGAGAAGAAGTTGGTAGTGGAAGGAAGCAGAGACCCACCACTGCAGGCGAGGAAGAGGATGTAGATACAGATGCAGCCAGATGGGTAGACCTGGTGGTGAAAAGAGCTGGCAGTCGTCTTCTGAGAGCTTCTATTTTCTCAGTCAAAATAAGTGATGTCATTAGCTGAGAGTGAGGAAGCAGGAAGGAAGAACAAAGTTTCTGCAAAGGAGAACTGCAAAACAATTTCCTAGATGAGTGGAAAATGTAGCAGAAGTAACAGATAGTTTTCCTTTTGTGATCACAAATGAAAAGCAAATCCAGCCAACCCGACTTTGTATTTTTCTCCAGTAGTGTTTCAATGCTCATCGGAAAACACAGAGCAGGTAGGGGGTGGGGTATAACCAGTGCTGGGGTTTTAAAGCAACATAAAATGGAGGGAGAGTGGAGCAATGAAACTGAGGGTTTACACAAAGGAGTGATTACAGTGATGAACTGTGGAATTTAAGCTGAGTAAGTGGAAAAAGAAAACATAAGGTGAATGAATGATGGACAACAAAGGAATGGTGAAGCGAATGGATTAAATATGGTAGTTGAAGAACTGTTAAGTGGAAAATGGGCTGGAAGGATAAGAAAAAAATGATAGAATGTGGAATGCTTAAAATTGAAGCCATTTTGGTTATTGATAATGACAACTTTAAAAATTATTGATAATTACAAGATCTAGGTATGGGAGGGGATGGCTGAAGAAAGGTGGAGGAAAAAATAATAGATAATAAAAGAAAAGGGTGTTAAGTGGTCATCTATATTAATGCTGAAATTAACAAGAAAAAGGATAAGAGTAGAGGTGAATAGTGCTGAAATCTCCAATCAATGAAAAGGAATGAACAGAATATTTAGTAATTTTCATAACAATCATGATTATAGTGAAAGATTATAACATGTCTCTTTCAGAAGTTGATAAATCAAGCAGGAAAAACATAACTAAGACTCTAAAGAAATGGAATTAACAATAATAAACCTATTTTAATAGAAATATGTAGAACTATGCATCATGTAAGGAAATTACAAGTAAGGTTAAGAAATTTGTCAAAATATTCATAGTAGAGGTGAAAACAGATGCTGCCATTTGATACCATTTACCTGCTCTATTCTACTATAAAGTTGAAATTTTTATAGCCCAAAAGCAGTATGCTATATATGCTGTTATACTAGAAATTATTTTTAGTTATTTGTCATTGATACTTTGCCTATGCAATCTCAAGCCCCCCAGGTATTTTATTGCCCAGAACCATAGTTTCACTTGTTCCCATGTTTCCACCTTGCAAAGCTGTGCAACAATTATAGCTACTGCACTGCATGTGGAAGTAAAAATCAGTGAGACACTGTTTCAAGGGCTCTTTGAATGCCTTAGACAAAAGAAGCTGTATTAAATGTAAAGTCAGAGCATTGTTATCATTCCACTCCAAATAAATTACTGCTGTTCAAGTCGTGCCGCCAATCTATGTGGTCCTTGGCAACAGCAGTGGAGAAAGACAACAGTCTGTCATCCCCCTAACTTATTTCTAATACCTCAAAGTTGTAAACAAAAAGGGCCCCAAATTGAGAATACATATTTACAAATTCTTAGATTGACTGTCTTTAAAACATGTGGGTATTCTGAGTATGTTATTAAGGACATTTAAGTTTGGCTAATATACCAAAGTGCTTTCCAACACCACAAATTTCTCTAGATCACTTGGACGGTGTCCTCCAGGAGGAGAGTTGCAGGAACACACAGCCCCAGTAGCTCAGCAGCTTACAACGAGCACCTGCTTACCCCTTGTGTTACTTGAAGACTATAACTAGGCCGGGCCCTGCCTAATGCAGCTGGGCTCAGCAGGCCTGACATGGCTTCTCATTCCCAAATCCAGATGCCACTATCGGAGACCTAGACGGCAGGAGGATAAGGGTCCAAGACAAGCACTCAATTGCATTTAAGCTTCTACTGGATGAGACAACTGTCAGGTCCACTTAATATCAATGGACAAAGCATGTAACAGAGAGCACACAACTGGGAATAACCCAACCTGTCACAATACAAGGCTGCAGTGATAACTCCAATCCACCCTACCAATTCTTCACACTGTGGGAGCTAAAGCTAGACATTATCCCTTCCTGGAGCTTCCTTCTGTGGAATTTTGTGTGTAGCTATTTTATGATGCTTCATGAGTGTTTGGTTCCAACTGTGAGGAACCCGGGTCTTCTTCCAAAGATCCTTCTTACGGGCCTTCCGAGAGGCTTTGGAAGATTGTGCTATTCAAATTCAAGTGGACTGCTGTGACAGCCCAGATGTCCTACCGTTGGTACAAAGATTCAGCAATACCATGCCCCAAGGATATACTACAACCAATATGCTATAATCCATTTCTTTTTAAAGAAATCTTATATGCACATTTAAAACATAGCATTTTATTTATTTTAACTTCTTCAAACCACATAATGCCCGTGTTAGACTGGTAAACACTCTCATGAGCACTATGTATGAAGGATGTGCCCTTAACACGCAGCTATGGACTGCTTAGGAATTGACTTTTTTATCTCCTGAAAATGTGTTTAGCTGTTACGTCCAGAATTTCAGTCAAGATGGCAGCATAGGCAGACATGGCTCGCCTCTTCCCACAACCACATCAAAATTACAACAACCATCACTCAGAACCATCAGAAATCAAGCTGAATAGAAGTCTGGCAACTATGAAATCGATTTGAATGGAAGTCTGACAAGTACAGAATTAAAGAAACCACATCCATCCAGACTGATAGGAGGGATGCAGATGTAGAAAGGGCTGGTCCCACACCCACATGTGGTGGATAAAAATTTGGGAGGGATATGACGGGAGTGAGGAGTCCAGCCCTCCAACCCAGGGTTCCAGTACCAGTGGGATAAGTCCCCATTTCTGGCTGCAAAAACCAGCAGGGAGTGAGTCAGTGGAAGAAACTTCTGGAACACCAAGCAGTTCTTCTTAAAAAACCCACACACAGACCCACCTTCTCATACTCACTCCCTCTGAGCTCCAGCACTAGGGTAGCAGCTTGAAAGGCACCAGTGGTATATAGAGAGAAATTGAAGTGTCTGGCATCAAAGCAAGCAGAAGGCAGTGTCCCTTTTCTAAACCTACCCCCCACAGAGTGGGTAAGCTGGTGCCATATCTGAGTTTCCATCAGCCTGGCTAACACTGTTTGACCTGCCTTGGAGATCCCCAGAGACTGCCCCACCCTACTTACAGGCCCACCCAAGCTGTTTTTTCATATGAATGGCTGGGCTTGGCTCATGCTAAACAACCTCCTAAACCCTCTTGAACAAGCAACAGCTGGCTTCAATGAGCCCCAGGCCTGGCACAGCAATAGCCAGCTTAGATTCACAGCTTGGTTTCACCTGGGAATCTCCATTGCTTTATAGCTGAGGCAGGGTGTACCAGGCAAAGCACAGGTGGGCTGACCTTATCCTGCACCACCAGGGAAAACCCAGATCCTACATACCCAGTGGACAGCTACAGACCACGTCAGACAACACCATCCTTCCTCTGAACGGCAGATCCTCCATGGAGGGTGTGGTTGGTGGTCAGTGGTCACAGCCAATTCTTACAGCTGACTGATCTGGGTAAATCCCTCCCATTAATCTGCCAACAGCAACCAAAGCTCAACTACAAGAGGAAGGTGCACTTAGCCCACACAAAGGGTGCACCTTGAGTACCCAGCTTGGGTAATAGGGGGGGACTTTGCCACTGGACTATACAGGACACCTACTACCTTAGGCCACACTACAAAGACACCGAGTCAAAGCAGCTGTACCTAATATATAGAAACAAGCACAGGGAGGCTGCCAAAATGAAGAGACAAAGAAACATGGCCCAAATGAAAGAACAGATCAAAATTCCAGAAAAAGAGCTAAACAAAATGGAGATACACAATCTATCAGATGCAGGGTTCAAGACACTGGTTATAAGGATGCTCAAGGAACTCAGTGAGGATCTCAGCAACATAAAAAAGATCGAGTTGGAACATATTGATGATTGCCAGATGGGAGCAGAGTCAGGGAGAATGAGTGAAGAGGTGAGGGGATTAAGAAGTACAAATTGGTAGTTACAGAATAGCCATGGGGATGTAAAGTACAGTATAGAAAATGGAGAATCCGAAGAACTTATATGCATGACCCATGGACGTGAACAATGGTGAGGGCATTACCTAAGGGAGTAGGGGATGGAGGGGGGACACAGGGGATAAAATCAGGACAACTGTAATAGCATAAGCAATACAATATAATTTTTAAAAAAGAAGTAAGTCCATAGCATGCATTATACAAGGTCTGTCCAGAAAACATCCAGCCACTGTTATAACAAGAATGGTTTGTGCGACATCAGTGTAACCTGGCAGCCAAGGAGAGTGGACTGGAATGCACATGCGTGAATAATGATGACTTCACTGTTCTAGTCAGTGAGGGTGGTAGACTCTGCTGAGTGGGCATGTGTGCTGTGTGTCCATCGCATTCAAAATGACTGAGTAGAGCAAAGAATCTGCATCAAATTTTGCATTAAGCTTGAACATTCCTCTGAGGAAACTATTCAGATGATTCAGAAGGCCGCAGCTGTGGGCAACTGTTGATTGGCAGCTTCACCACAACAATGTGTCTGCTCATGCAGGGTTTTTTGGTGAAACATCAAATCACCCAGGTGACTCAGCCCCCACTACAGCCCAGATTTGGTGCCCTGAGACTTCTGGCTTTTCCCCAAACTAAAATCACCTTTGAAAGGCAAGAGATTTCAGACCACCAATGAGATTCAGGAAAATATGATGGGGCAACTAATGGCAATTAGAACTGTGCGAGGTCCCACAGTGTCTACTTTGAAGGGGACTGAGGTGTCACTATCCTACATACAGTGTTTCTTGTATCTTGCATCTTCTTCACTAAATGTCTCTATTTTTCACATGACATGGCTGGACACCTTCTAGACAGACCTCACAAGCTGGAGGGTAAACATTTTATATATATTAACTTATTTAATTCTTATAACAACACTATAAGGTAAGCACCAGCACTATTGTCCTGTGTTACAGATGAAGAGATGGAGGAACAGAAAGGTAATAACCTGTTCAAGATAACACACCGTGTCAGTGGTGGGGCTGAGGTTCCAGTCCCGGCGGTCAGGCCCCAGGGTCATGCTCCAGTCCATTCCATTAAGCTGCCTTGTCCCCTTCACTCAGACTTTCCTCTATTTTGTGAGACTATGTTTAATTTCACCAAGCAAAGGTCTCATTTACTGTGTTGTTTTGAACTATCAACCCCTGCATTTTCTCAAAGACTCCCTGTTAAAAGATTCTATATAAACAGTGGAGTTTATATTTGTACCACACTTCACTATGAGCTATACTGAGATTCCAAGGTATTAAAAAGGACTCACCCCAAGTCGCACGTCTATCAGGTGGCAGTTAGAACTACTTGAAGACATGGGTCTCCCCCAGCCCATGTATTAACTGCCCAGTTGCCCTCCACTGTATGAGGCAGTGAGTGCTCCCACTGTACCAGTCAGCTCTTCTGAGAGCCACCAGCTCCTCCTTAATCGATGATCATTTCTATTTTGCAAACTAGCATTTACTAAACTTTTTTTCTTTTCTCCTCTTTTTCAATATACCACACAATGGTAGATGTGTTTTAAAATAAAAATACACTGTGACATTTTCTAATGATAACAGTCTCAAACAAATGAAATTCACATATCTCAATATCCTGTTAAAGATTATGAATTTAAGTTTCTCCTTTTTGAGTAACTATGAGAAACAAAATAGTGGAACCTCCATTGTGGAAGGTAACTAACTCTAGGGGTGAGGAAGTTAACAGACAGTGATATTGTGAAAGCATCAGGCAGCAGAAGGAGAAGAAAGAGAGGACAGTCATAATTGAGCCAGATAAACCATAGACTATGCAACTCTTCCCTGTATTCCTGTAGAACCAAGAACTGACTCTAGGTGGATACGGTCAGTAACTTTCTTGGCACATGAACTGGTTCGGTGATGTTACCAAGGATATGTGCATGTCGCATTTTCAGAATTATGCCGGTTTATATGCAAATCATGTTCTTTGATCAATATTGAGTGTCTTTCTGTGGAAGGGCAAAGCGTTATGAACTTGAAACCCAACAACTGAGCAGGGCTTCTGGTGGTCTGCTGCCGGATGCACCCCTGTGGTACACCAGCCTCCCTCAGCTGCTGTCTGACAAGACTCTAGTGGCTAGTTCGAGGCTGTTTGGTACGTTCATCAAGAATCTTTTATTTATTTTCTTTTGCGGGAGATCTTTTTTTAAGAGATCATTATCATTCCTGAAGATAAAGCAGGTTAACAATTTTATCTTAGAAATATATACTGTGTGAACCACTCACCACCTTCCTAAGTGAATAACTAGCTGATCACTTTCTAAGGAAATCGCCTAGGGATATGTTTGTATGCTAATATATGGTTAGGTGTGTTGGACAGGAAAATTACTTGTGACATAATAAATAATATGTTAGCTTATGTAATTACCTATGTCTTTATTATCTTTCCTAAAAGTATTAAATCAGACCTAATCTTGCTTACAAGTCTTATGAATTTCACATGCATTTGGGAAATTCAAAGATAATATCTCCCATTATACTTGTAATAATCAATTATGACTACCAACTGCTGAGTATTTATGATATGCAAACACAATGCTAAGCTCTTCACAACAACCCTATAAGGTTGGTACTGTTATCTGCATTTTACACAAGAGAAAACAAGGCTCAGCATGGTTGAATAAGTAGCCCAACATCACAGAAAGTGTTGTTGTCTAGACAAAACTCAGGTGTCACCTCAAACTCCATGATATTACTTATTGCACTTTAGAGATTCTGTCCCCAGAAACAAGCTATCACTGTTTTATTGTCTTTTGCAACAAAAATATAAACATGCTCCTGTTAAACTTACTATGAGTTTTGTCCTCATAAATAGTAGGGCAATTTCCAAAAGTCCAAAGAGATTTAATAGGAAGCCTGAATACAGATTAAATGTGTCTGCTCTGCTGTCTCCTGTTAAAACACCCATGAAGGTAATAGAAAGAGACATGAACTGACACTTGCAAAAGAAAAAAACATGATGTATCAAATTTTCCACACAATTTCCCTTAAATGCATTGTCAGTGAAAATAGATTGAACGGCAAATTATTGCACTCTGTACCAGGCATCTGAGCCAGAAGCAAAAGACGTTTACTCTCCAGCCCCCCACAAAAAAGGGAGACTCTCTAACTGATTACCCCTGTGTACACCTAACCCCAGAATCAAGTGGCTGGACTCTGTAGAAAAAAAGCAAACATTATGTTCAGAAGTACCCAGAGTCCTGTCCTCTGCTTAAGTCATCTCCATCGGCTCTTTCCTCTTTTCATTTTCCGTTCCATCAGTAGGAAGTGAGAGGAGTATTAAGACAGTTTCCAAGGATGCTTTGTGTTTGGGGTGAGGGGAGGCACACAAAATTAAAACGCAGGAACCCTGGGAGTGCTGAGGTCAGTGTGCTCTTTCATACAGACACTCTTCAAAGAACTTCAGCTGGAGTCCTAGCGCAGCCGGGGCACAAGGTTCGCTGTAGTTACTAGTTCCCAGTGATGAATGCCAGTCAGGCATTACAAACAGAATAAAAGTAAAATGTTACATTCTGACCTTCAGGTTCAGATTTGAAAGAGGAACATTGCTTGAACCCAAGCGAACAACAAAGGAGACTAAGGAAAACTGAGTGTTTTGAAAAATGCCATTCTGGATAACTCATCCCTGAGTCAGTCAGAGCGTCCAGGAAATAAACAATGGAGCCTACTAAAACATAGAGAATGAAACATTTGGAAGGGAGGGCGAGATTTCCCTAAAGATTAAGGGAGGTCATAGCTCTGAAAATTATTTTCTTCAAGATTATATAACAATTTTCCAAGACCTAGTATCCTCACAGAGATCTCCGAGCCTCTATAAAACAGGAACAGCATCTTACACACTAACGGCAGAGATACAGAGGATATTGGCTAAAGTGTGAACAGAATGCAATAGAAAAGGAAAATCCATTTTGGGTCCAGGAAAGAGCAGAACAGACACGGTGGAGAATTAAGGAAATTATGTGGAATAATAAATCTGAAAACCCCATGGAGAACGCAAAGTAAACATGAAGGGATAAAACAACAAGAAGCAAATGAAACCAATACAGAGCAGAGAAACTGTGCTCACTCTAAGATTTAAAGGTGTCTGTGAAGAAGAAATAAGAATACTCTTAATGAAGAAGATTGAATGAAGATGCTCTGAAAAAAACGTATTATTTTAAGACACTATCAAATATGTTGCAGAAAAGAAGAAAATAGAGATTTACAGAGCTTGAAAGAGTTTATCACATTCTAGGCTCAATTATGCTTTGTGTGAAAAGCAATAATAAGACATCCTGAGATACACTGCTTTTGTTAAACGATCGCCACACAAATACGCTATGTAAATAGGGAGAGTTTATAAAAGGATACGTAGGTATAAAGCAGAACCACAAGTAGGGGAAGGTCATGGACACAGCTGCGTCTCAGGAATAATGTGAACTTGAATGCAGTCAAAACTCTTACTCCACCCTCATCTCTCCTCATCTCTATATCTCTTAGTATCCTGGGCTCCATTCTTGTCACAGCGATCAGAATAACTTTTTTCACATGGCAGAAAACTTGGCTGTCAACAGTCATGAGAAAGAGATTGAGCTCAAGGCCAAGATCAAAAGCAATGGGAATGGATTCAGTTTTAGCCAGGTGCCCAACCAGGCACCAATAACTCATTAGAAATAAGTGCGTATAGTGGCTTCTGAGGAAGCAAGAGTGGTGGGTTGTTGAGTCAGTTCCCAGAAGTGGAATGATAATCCCAGAAAAGGTGGTTGGAGGAAGGCATGCAGATCGAATAGTGGGTGTTCTCTCAAGACTGTAACATGCCACTACCATCTTGTAACAATGATTCTAGATGTGAAAGAACAACATGGATCAGAATGAGAAAAGCTCAGAAAGAACTCGGTGGGTGGGAGGAGGATTTTAAAGAAAAGAAAATTTTCTTCCAGAAATAAAGACTAAATAAAAAGGATTATGAGAATGAATGTACATAGTAATGGGTGCTATAAAAGTAGGAAAAAATTAAAATCAAAAGATATGAAGAAAGAAAAAGGATACAAGATACAGGAACAAATATTGAGGATAGTTCCAGAAAGTTGCATATGAATAATAGAAGTCCCTGAAGAAACAGAAGCAAACAATCAAAAATGGGAACAAAATAAACAACAAAAAAAACCCCTGTAATTTAAGAACAAATCCCATAAATAAAGTATATAAGATTTTAAATTATGTTTTGAATGAGCATACCATGTACTTGACAATATCAATCCAAAGCAACAAACCACAAGACTTATTTTAGTAAAATTACAAGACATTAAAAATAAAGAAATAATTCACTGAGACTCTAGACAAAAAGAACAACTGATATATAAGCAAAAGAAAAAAAATTTTTTTTCAAAAGCAACACTTTGCCCTGACTGGTGTGGCTCAGTGAGATGGGCATTGTACTGCAAACCAAAGGTCGCTGGTTGGATTCCGGGTCAGGGCACATGCCTGGGTTGCAGTCAGGTGCTCGGTTGGGGGTGTGTGAGAGGCAACCAATAGATGTTTCTCTGGCACATCGATGTTTCTTTCCCTCTCTATCTTCCTCCCTTCCCCTCTCTCTAACAATAAGTAAATAAAATCTTTTTAAAAAAGCAATACTTTATGCCAGACCAATATATTTCAGATACTATTTAAACATATTTCAGATACTATTTAAACATATTTAAGATAAGCAAAAAATATGAGACAAAGACTTTATATCCAGATGAAATGGACTTTTAATAAAAAGATACAGATAAACTATCAACATTTAAAAACTTAGAGAATATTTTTCTCATGACTTCTTCCCAAACAATCTACTAGAAAACAGGTTTCATAAAACTAAATAACTACAGAGACATTAAAACAAGAACTGGTGGGTAAGATTAAGCATAACTACTTGTAGAACTGTGGCCAAAAAAAAATGAAAGTAAAAGGGGAAAGAATATTGGATGTCATGGCCACATGATTAGAAAATGTAGATAAAGAACAATCACCAGAAATGGAAGGTGATATGGGGAAAACATATTCAAAATAATTTAACTGAATTTAGTATTATACTGATGTGGTAATATTATTGTTGTTATTCTGAACCTGCTATTTATGGGATATTCTAATTCTATTACTCCCTGTGTCCTTGAGAGTTAGGGATTTGGGCATTGGAAGCAAGAAGATAAAGATATAAAACAGAAGTGTACATGTGTTTGTGCAGGTGTGCAGGTGTGGTGTACTCTTAGCTTTGTCCACTAAAGGGGTCTAGGAAACAATGACCAACCCAGGAGCAATAAACCAATCTTGTACCCATGTGTTCTTGAAATACCACTCCTTCTTTTAAAAAGCAAAGGCTTTTTGAGAAAGAGCTATTCCAAGTATGGAGTGAAACAGGTACAGTATGAGCCTAGAATGACAAATTAAAGAGTTCATCAGAAGTCTGATCAGAGGGAAGAAAAAAGTGTGGTTTTCTCTTGTTACCTGATGTTATGTTTCTTCTGTATTTTCCCCTAGAATAAAAGATGTCCAGCATCCATCAAGATCCTGGCTAGATCCACTCTCATTTTATCTGCCACTTTACCACCTCAATCTTACTCATTTTGATAATTTGATAATTCCCTGACAAGTAATAAATAATTGGATGTCTAAATTCGTTTTGATTTATATGATATTCTTTCTAACGTGAGTTTCTTCACAAGCTGCAAATACAAAGATCAGGCCGTTGTTCAGTTGTAGGGTACTACAGCTACGGTCTGAAGGGTTGTCCCCTTAAATTCTGTATGTTGAAACTCTCATCTCCAATGTCATAGTGTGAGGAGGTAAAGCTTTTGGGAGGTAAGTAAGTCATAAGGGTGAAGCTCTCCTGACAGGGATTAGTGCCCCTGTAAGGAAGCTCCACAGAGCTCCCTAGCCCCTCCCACCATGTGAGGGCACAACGAGAAGTGGCCATCTGCAACCTAGTAGAGGACTTTTACAAGAACCTATCCTGGATTTCCAGCCTCCAGAACTGTGAGAAATAAATATTTGTTGTTAAAAGCCATCCAGACAATGGTTTTTGTTGTAGCAGCCCAGATGGACGAAAACAATTACCAATTTATAATAGCTTTTATTCATTTCTCAGGGTGATTCCTGATTCTTCTCCACCTTAACTATACCTGAATAACACAGCTGACACTTCCCTTACCTTTAAGAAGAAATTACTAGATTTCCAGTTTCTATTTAAATATGCAGAAATCTGGAAAAAGCATTACTCCCAACTGTATCAAAAAGTTACCAGACAATCTGAAAAATCACAGCTTTTCTTGAATTTACCAAGTAACTGATCACATGAAAACCAAATAATCTGAAATCAAAAAAGTAAAACAATTGACTCCAACAATGGGTAGAAAACCAGCCATGTTTACTATGGCAGAGGATAAGAGGAAGAAACGGCCAATGTAAAGGACAGTAAGAAGAACTCAGCTCTATTTTTTAATTAACTACTTAAAGCCACATATAGTTAGCATGGATTAACGTAACCTTGGGAGCTGCAGAAGTGGGCAATTACAGGCTTTTCCAACAGGCCAGACTGGATGCTCACGGAAGACATGAGTGGCAGAGAGAGAGATCTAAGAAATCCTCCCTCGTAAGCACACCTAGGAGAGGGACTAGAAGGTGCTGCAGAAAAGACACAGAGGCAGCCAGTTTGGGTTTTTCTCCCCTGCCTCACCTATGGGAACAAAAGTCTTGCTGGGCCACGAAGTGCCCAAATATATAGTCAAATACCATTACAGAATGGTGTTTGGGGATAATATTTAAACAGTATTTAACATCTGAATCAATACACTAAGTAAAGCAAATTGCTCCTGCTAATGTGGGTGGGCCTCATCCAATCAACTGATGGATGAGCAGAAGAAAAAGCAGATCCTACCCCAAGTGAAAGAGAATCCTCCTCCGGCCTGATGGCCTTCACATTGGGATATCGGTTCTCCCAGGTTCTACAGTAGTGTGCCAGCCTTCAGACTCAAACCAGGACATCAGCTCTGCAGATTTGGACTGGCCGGCCTCCACAATCATGAGTCAGTTTCTTGTAATAAATAAATAAACAAACAAACCCTATTTGTTCAATCGATAGATGTAGAAATAGATAGCCTACTGTTTCAGCTTCTCTGGAGTAACCTAACTAATACGCAGGAACTTGATCAACCCAGCTCTTAACTAAAAGTTTGAAGGGAACTTCTTCCACTTGTTATCTTTTATTCACACCAGAAACAATACTGATCTTCCTTTTAATATCTTAGTTATAAACCCTTTGAAATAATACAATGAATGTAAAAAAGTTTACTTAATAAATACCTACTTTCATTCTAAGTGACTTGGAATTAATTAATGTAACATACATAAAAAGCACTTATTTTCTATGGGACTTTCTCAAAAATATCAACATTTCTGAGGAATTATGCTACAGTGAAATTGATGGTGATAATGATGGTAATGATAATGATAATAATGATGATGTGGTAGCTAAAAATTTAAGTCTCAACAATATTTTTTCTTGATTTACTTCTTATTAGTATCTGAAAATGTGCTGATAAGCTAAAGAATGAACAGAACACATCAATCTAAGTAACAACGACCCCATTATTAGTTTTATAGCAAATACTCTTGTGTGGAAAATGACATACTGTAAAATGCTGGTCAGTAAATTTTACTTGAACTCTCACTTAAGTAACTCAGTCATTTTCACAATATTCATAGAAGCTTAATGCTATTCTAACCCGTAAAAAAGGGAGAATGGTCAACACAATTATGTCTATTACACCAAGTATCCTTTCCCACCTTCCTATGAAAGAATAAACACTGTGATGTTAGTTTTATAAAACTGAATTCAGTAACCAAACTTTTAACAATAACAAAAAACACAAAGAAATTATTACAACTTAAAAGAAAAGTGTAATATAGTTTATGTGAATACCACTCACTAAATTTTGAGGGAAAAAAATCCAGGAAAAAATGTAGCCTTACTACTCTGTTCACTTGCTTTCATTTTTCACCACTAGGTTATTTTAATAGCCAGGGAAGTTATTTCTTTCTCAATGAAATAATGAAATATCCCTGGCTAGTGTAGCTCAGTGGATTGAGTGCCGGCCTGTGAACAAAAGGGTTGCCGGTTCAATTCCCAGTCAGGGCTCATGCTTGGGTTTCAGGCCAGGTCCCCAGCAGGGGGGCATGCAAGAGGCAACCACACATTAATGTTTCTCTCCCTCTCTTTCTCCCTCCCTTGCCCTCTCTCCAAAAATAAATTAATAAAATATTTTAAAAAAACAAATAATGAAATAATTTGGCCTTACTTATCAAAATGTGGGAACTCTGCCAGTGAGAGAAAACATCTTACAAATTTTCTTAATCTTCCTCCATTTTTCAAGACTGATCTTAACACAAAGTCACTTGGTTACTTTCATTTTAAAGTGAGACCTTAAAGCAAATTGCATATATCTAAGAGAGCTGCCAAGCAGGAAGGTGTAAAGAAGGCCACATCAGAGTACTGTGTTCATTCAGGAAAACATCACCTGAGGTTATCTGAGACAGAGTATTTTAGGTGGTATCCCAATGAAGAATGGAATAGTCATCACTTGGTAGGCTACATCGTCAGCACAATGCTAAGCAATTGCTCTTAGTTTTGATTATTATTAATATTATTTACTTATTTATTTTTACTAAAAGATGGATCCACAGCTAGGATTCAAACCTTTCTGGGCACATACGGAAGACAAATACTTGAGGAAAGTAGACAGAAATCTGTATCCACATGTGACCAAGGCACTCCCTAAAGGAAGCAGATCCACCTTAAGAGTAGTGTCAGTCAACTTGGCCCTATGACAAAGCCTCAGCAATGACAGGGGACAAAACTGTAAGTATGGCCAAGAGTCTGCCACTTAAAATATAGCATCTATGAGAAAGGTATTTTCTCTCCTTACAGTGTCTTCAGCACCTAGAACAATGCCTAGCACAACAGTTAATGCTCAATAAATATTACTATTGAATGAACAATTATGTGCACTAACAAACAAATGAATGAATGAATGAATGAATGAATGTGTCCTCAGTCCAACTCTTCACAAAATCGTATTTCAATAAAGGTGCTTTAACTATGGGAATCTGTAAGTGGAGGGGACAGAGGTGGAACACAGAATTATTTTCATTTAAAATAAAGCCATAAGACAATTGGGGAGAAGGCAGGGGTGCACTGGTGCCCTCCTGTAGTAGATCGGTGGTACCTCACCCAGATTCCCTCCTTCAGGACAGAGGTACTCCTCCCCCAAGTGCAAGAATGTTTGCTGATGCCCTCAATCAAAGGAAGCTGTTTTACCCAAGGTTCCATTCCCTGCTGGGGCAGCCCACAACTCGGTCCCTTGCCTCAGTCCAGGACACATTTAAATGTCCATTCCAGACTCTGAGATCCCCACAGGACCTTTGTAGCAGCTCCATCACAATTCGCCTCCTGCCTCTCTCAGTCCTGTTTCCCTGACTCTATACAAGTGTAGCTGCTAAGAACACCCCTCATTTAACCTGTGCAGCCAAATCTCCGTGTCGCAGGCTGTTTCCAAAGACCTCAATGGGGTAAAAAATAAGGAAGAAGAGCCATTGATCCCAGTTTATAGAACACAGATAGGCTTTGGTTAGAATAATATACTTACTGCAAGTAGTAACTTTGATGCAGATCTGATGAAACTCCATTAAAAAATTTGTGTCAACCTAGAAAGAAACTTTGTGCAATATGCCATAAATGTTTGTCCTAATCCATTCAAACTTTCCCCCTCAAAATCCAAAGTAGAGTTTTTTTCTAATTATAAAACTAATGCTTGTTCATTTTATGAAATTTACACAATAGAGAAAAGTACAAATAAGAATGTAAAAATCACCTGCAATTCTACTACCAATATATAATCATTATTAAGCCAGTGCACAGACTTCCAGATATTTCTGTACATATACAAAAACTCATCATACATATGTACTCATCTTTTTACCAAAAACAAAAACAAACAAACAAAAACCAAGTCTCTGCTGTTCAGACTTGTTTACTGCCTGTTTTTTTCCCATTTAACCATATAAAAATGTAATTATGTTTTTACTGGCTGATTAATATTCCATTTTGGGGCTTAAATACAATTTAAGTCAATCATCTACTGATACATTTAGATTTTCCTAATTTTTCAGTATTCTAAAATACATTGAAATAAATATCCCATTCTGTCTAATCAGATTAATTCCTTTGGATTACTTCCTGGAATAGAAATTATACTTCAAAACTACACATTCTTTGAAGTTGTGCTGCCTATTGTCAAATTTCTTTCCAGGATATTTATATCAATCTATGCCCCTACTAAATGTTTATGAAAAATGGCTCTTTCCCCCACACCTTTCTCATTTTTTCTTCTTTTCTAATTTAATATGTAAAATGTCACCTCGTTAACATTTCCATTGACATTTCTGTTAAGCACAGAAGGCTTGTTCATCATATGAGCAAATGCCACAATAAAACATGCTTTTGATGGCAAAATCAAGATTCAAAAAGATTAGATCGTGCTGAAACAATAGGCTGAACAAATAAAATGGATTTTAATAGCGCTCAGAATAAATTTGAAGATAATACTTTTCAATTCACCACAGAAGAACAGGATAGAGGAGATTTTCTTAACAAAGTTAGCATGAAAAAGACCTCAGATTTTATTGAGAAAAACTGGGGTGGAGCACATGATGAGGTGGGGCTGCCAGGAACTTCAAGGGAAGTTCAGTTTCCGTCAGTAGGAGCCCAATTTCAGGACAAGGGTGGTCCCTCCGTGTTCTGAAACGGCTGCCTTGGGTCTGAAGTATTTCGTTCCGTCCAACATTTTCAAAGGCCCATTGACTAACTCTAATGCCTCCAGAAACCAGGAAAATAATTTGTCTATAATATGGATCATATGAACAGTAGTTGAAGGGAATCAGTGATATTTAACCAAATAAATAAAATTTAAGCTGGCTTAGGACAGGGTAAGAATGGAGTGGAGGGCACAGGGATGTAAACTGGCTGTCTTTAAAATTCAGAGAGTTGTCATTCAGAAGAGGGATGTGGCTGGTTCTATATCACACCAGAAGGAGTGGTAAATAAAGTTATAAAAGTGGTAAATAAACTAGAAGTGGTAAATAAAGTTACACAGGGGCAGCTTTTATTTCAATACTAGTAGGAAATGTCTAATGATTAGAGCTGCTCAAATGTGGAATAAAATTGGCAGGTTTAACTTTTCTTTCCATTAAACCACCACTGAGCTTTCTGTTAATAATCATTGAGGCACCTGCTACATCTCTGCTCTGTGTTCTCTGTGTTCTCTACATCTCTGTGTTCTCTCTCTGCACTGCACTTGGCCCTATTGTGAGCAGGGTAGAGTCCATATGGGGAAGAAGGTATAGTCCGCTCTTTGCCTGTATCCTCTAGTCCTGGCACTTTTACTACAAGTAACTATTTGTCTCAGGCCCAGAGAAGTGCACTTTCCATTCAATATTCTGCCTTTTTACTTAAAAAAAAAAGTATCTTGGTTTTGTGTGTGTGTGTGTTTATTTTTTACTGTTGATGTAAAACTGAACACTTACCCAGCTGCCTGCCGTTTTGAAAGCCAGTACTGGAGAGACAGGTGCTGGTAAAAGGAAGGTGGTTTATTCAGATGCCAGCCATCTGGAAGACGGGGACTCAAGTCTCAAAGTCCATCTTAGCATCTCAGTGGAAACAGAGATTTGTGTGAGGAGGCAGAGGGGAATAGAACAAAGAGATCAAGGGAGGCAGTTAAAAAGTTCTCTACGTGCAGACGGGCACAGTCCACTCTGATAAGGCAAGTGAGGGTCTGGTGTGCGTCATCCTGGTTTAGTCATCCTGGCTTTATATTTGGAGGTCAGCCAATCTCCCAGAGCTCGGATGCCTGAAGGTCGTAGTCTGTATCTTTTGAAGTTAGTTCCTAGGATTCTTACACAAATATATTGTTCATCTACAAGCTACATATTAGTGTGAACATTTACAGAAATAATGCCAAAAATGCTGGGGTCAGTTACAATTCCCACTGTTACATTGACACTATTACCGGTGCCCCCTCTTCCACCCCCACCTTTGTCTGCCTCCATCCAGCCCCTGCCCCTCCTTCCCTCTGGACATCACCGCACTGTTGCTTGTGCCCATGGTTATGCGCCTATGTTCTTTGTCTAGTTCCTTTACCTTCTTTCATCCAGGACTCCATCCCCTCTCCGCTCATCTGTTCTATCTATCCATGCCTCTGGTATTATTTGCTTCTCAGTTTATTTTGTTCATTAGATTCCACATATAAGTGAGATCATATAATATTTGTCTGTCTCTGAGTGGCTTACTTCACTTAGCATAATCTCCAGGTCCATCACACTATTGCAAAAGCTAAGATTTCCTTCTTTTTTACAGCCTCATAGTATTCAATTGTATAAATGTACCCCAAAAGTATCTTGTTTTTAAAATCCTTTTCTGAATTCTACATATTTTCTAGCATTAACCTAGTGTCTGCTTATGGTGCCCCCACATCAAAATCTCTAGAAAACAGAAAATTTTCAGATAATTCCATTTGGCTCTACTTCATGTGATTGCTTCCTTCAACACCACCCTTTTATAAAATTTGCACTGATCAGACACACCTGATCTTCCGCCAGCCACACTAAGCGAAGCACTTTTCTGCAAGTTATGCTCTCATTCACACTTCTTCCAGAACTTGACTTCCATCCCAGCCCAGTGAGCACAGATGTGATTCTAACACTTTTCTGTAAGGAAAAAAATTGTCTTGGTTGGTCCTCTGGACCTTTGTGCCTTTTGAATATATATAAAACAAATAATCCTTTCTGGGCAATATTATATCCCAAGAGGGATTCAATACCCAGTGAAAGGAGATGACAAAATTTTTATCATCACTGGACCTCTTTTTTTCCTGTGAGATGTTACTATTGTTTAATTCTATCATTTAGAGGTAGCTTCAAAAGCAGCCTCCACAATTAGTCAGAGGTCTCCAAGAATGTTTTGGGTCCTTGGCACACTAATCAGTGCTCCCTTCCCGGGTTCCTTCAGGGCCTTAGCTCACACCCTTCGTGTCAAGCCAGCGGATGTCAAATCCACACACCCACACACGGAGAGGGTGTGTTTGGGTTACAGCTACAGGGCAAATGAATAAGAGGTTGATCATCCTGTACATATGATCTACGGGATGATCATTCCATCCATTTGATGTGTGTAAAGAGCCAAACTTAATAATTAATTTAATGTTGTATATGTAGTGGACAGAGTACCTTTCTGAAAACAGATTCACATGAAAAGTGAAATCTGCAAAATGACTCAGAATACTTCAGTCATCACATCCAATTGTAGGGGGAAAGAAAAAAGACAGAAAGAGCAGTCCTAATTTACAAACAGATGAGGTTCCAAAAGTCATTCAGAAATTATATATATATATGTATGTATGTATGTATACATACATATGTATGTTTCCCATGGAAACAACCTTATATAATATACATTGCTTTCTAGACAAATCTACAAAATGCTTTTAAACCCCTCAAAAAGGTGGGGTTTTTTGCACCTGGGCATGGTATTGATACAAGTATATCATAAAACTAAAAATAATAATAAACATGTTTTAAACAATATATGCCACTTATCACCTCATTTAATCTTCACAATATCATGAGCTAGGTATTTTTTAGCAGCATCATCTCTAATAAATGGGAAAACTGAAGCTCAAGCTACTACTAATAGTTAGTGAAAGCTCTCAAGACAGAAAGCCATCATCTTAATCACTGCGCAGGACTCCCTCCAACCTACCACTATGTGGTCTGTTTCCTCGTACCAGAATGCAAGTTCAGTCTCTCTGACTCCGTCTTATTCCAGCCTGCATTGTTGCATGGCCTTCCGGCTAACAGCTCCTGCTTTAGACATGCTAATCAGTACAGGAATTCTGTGGGGGGCTTGAGTTTTTATAAACACAGCCCCTCCCATTCCCTTGATGTAAAAGAAGACTGAACTTGTTCTTTCTTAAAATAGATATGATGAACTACTAGAGCTCCCATCTTCTCAGCTGGAGCTTTCTTAATTAGTAAACCTTCCCTTACTCCAAACTCTGACGTGTCGAGGTTTGGCCTTTCACAGGAGTGGGCACTTGGACTTTGGACCAGTAACACTGAGACAAGGTATCAGAGCTCCAAATGGAGCTACCAAGAAGCCTGTGCAGCCCCGAACAGAACATGGATCCCACCTGTGCCCCACTAGCTTCCTATGGAGCAGTGAGAATGGGCATTTCTCTATTTTGAGCCAATTAATTGCGAGGGAAGTACTAATAATCTGCGAGGAAAAGTGTGAGGGAAAAGTTTAGAGTAGCCTACTCAGACTGCTAGGAGGGAATCCCAGGTGATGAGGCTGCTGGAAGATAAGGCCCTAACTATAGCCAAGAGTTGTTCTAGGTGCCCGTTCAAAAGAAAATTTACAAACCAGGTGCCTGTGTATTAAATGCCCTTTGGGTCTATTGAATGGTTTCTGTTACGCTCCACCTTGACTTCACTCCACGTTGTAGCTAATAAAGGAGTGGAGACTCAGATGACAGGCCCAGTTCTGACATTAGCTTAAAGTGTGCCATCAAATCTCTTCCTTGAATCTCCATTTGCTTTGTTTTTAATCAAGGAAGTAGGGCAAGAATATGATTTCTAGGCTTACTGTAAAAGCCTTTCATTCTAAGCTTTTTGAAGAGCACTTCTAAGGCCCCCAAACATAAATTACAAGCACAGGATGAACTAGGAAAATTAAGAGTGAAGGGAGAGATTTTAAAAGGTCCTTCTTCTCCCAGTAATGCTGGCATTGACCTATCAGTAATTTGGTGGTAATTTTCAGGCTTGTTAAGCTGTCACAATTGTCTTTGCTTCACCTACTACATAAGGCTCCTGTTCAAATCGAGGCATTCTTGTCTTTAGAAAAGTCCTAAATTCATACAGCTGCAGGCGAAGCATGCAGAGGAAAAGTTTAGAGGAAATAATGGTTAATTTTTTAAATCAATTGGCATTTCTGTCTAAGCACCAGTAATGGAGATCTCCCCTGCTGCTCCTGCTCCTGTTGGCTGTAGAAGCAGCTTTGTGTGAATGCAAAGGCTGTGAAGCAGACCGATCTGGTGAGTGCAATTTACCCAGAGAAAACACAGCCAGGGGGTTCATTAATATGAATGAGCAAAGTCAGAGGTGTACAAAATAATCCAAATGAGACACCTCTCTCCTTAAACTTTGGAAAGCAGAAGGCAGCAAAGAAGGATTCTTTGGCTGTCTGATAAGTAACCAAGCCTTAATTAAATAAGCAGGGCAAAGTAGAGAGCAATTGAAAAATGGAAAAATACGAGCATAGAGAATTAGAATTCTCCCTTATGTAATCTGCTAAAGTTCTACCTGAATGGAAAATCAGACAGACTTAATGACATTTGGCTTAATTTGTTAATGCCTTATCACAGGACTCGGTATGGGTAAGAATCAGCAGACAATGAATGGCCGAAATGTCCCTTTTTCTCCTTACTGAGTTAAAAAAATGCTATTTTCAAAATTCTATTTCCTGTGATCAAAGTCTGTATTTTATAAAACAAGAAGTTTTCTGAATAACAGGTCTTAACCCTGGGACTTGTGTGGGAATGTTTACTCAACATTTGCTGAGTGTCTCCCATGGGATAGGCATTGGGTCCATAAAATGAAGACATACTATGCACTCAGTATACACATTACATTATTTAATTGTCGCGACAACATTGCAAGTGAGGTATACTAGCTTCTCTTTATAGGTGAGAAAAGTGAGGCTCAGACAGATTTCTTAACTTTCTAAGTTCTCTTGCGTACGTTTAGTGGAGCCAGGTGTTAAAAGAGAAATTGGAACATATTAAAAATTTAATAGTTTATTTGAGCAAAAATTGATTCCGATTGGGCAGCACCAAACCAGAAGTGGTTAGGAGCACTCCACTGAGGAAAGACTTTTATAAAGAAAGGGCAACATTTAGCTAATTTAGAAAAGGAGACTTTCATTTAGGTTTGGTAAGTGATCCTGGATTAAAAATAAGTTCATAGACTATGCTCATTCATTCATTGTACACCATTTATTGAGAACATGCTGTATGCTTCACAGATTTCATCATAAATAGCAAAAAATTATAAATGATTTAAGTTCCCATTAAAATGATAAAATAAATATTATACAGCCATTGAAATAAATGGTAATAAACACCTCACAAGTTTTTTTTTAAAGACTTTATTTTTTTCATAAATTACTTTATTGTTGTTCAATTACAGTTGTCTGCATTTTCTCCCCACCGCTCCCCCACCCACCCCAACCAAACCCACCTCCCTTCCTCACAAGTTTTTATAACAGTAAAATTAAATCATGTGTGTGAAAGCACTTCCGTAAACAGAAATGGACTACAAAAAGGGGGTGGGCCGGGAGCAAACCAAAGAATTTATTGGTTGGCTACAGCTTAAAACCTAGTTGGCTATTAGTGATGAGTTGTCCTTAGGTTTCAATTTCTTAACCTTGAGCCATTTACAAGCTTAGACTTTGGTTTTCTTGTGTAGGCTTAAGAAATTAGAGCCACCTCAGTCTAACGGCCTCCGTGTTTAATTTAACGCTGGCTTAAAACCCAAGTTCCACTCCAAAGTCCACAATGTTTCCATAACACCAAAGTGCCTCCCAAATGACTGTGTAGGTCGCTCTGGAATAGCACTGCTGGGACTCAAATCCTGCTCAAGGAGGTTACTGTCCTAGCGGAGCTGGCAAGTGTGGAATTATAACAAAGCTCAATTTGAAATCGCAAGCATTGATCTCTTTGGGCCTCAGTTTCCTCATCTACAAAATGGGGGTAATAATAAGCCTAGTGTCATGTGGTGGATGTAGAGTTACTGAGATAATTGGAGTAGAATTCTTATTTCAGAATTTAGTAATAGCAAGCATTAAGTAAATGTTAGCTATTATTCTGTTCTGTGATAGATGGAGACCTTGAAGGGTTTTGTGCAAGATTGCCTATCCCAGGCCATCATTGTGTGTGCATGTTGGAGGGGGAAATGTATTATTTTTATTTCCTTGTATAACTTCCCTTCTAAAATTGCTGGTTTTCTAATGGTTTGATATCCTGGGTATAGTTTTCAGAAGTTATAAACTCAAACAGAAAAAAATATGGCTCTTAATTTGACTTTTAAATTGTTTATAAATGGATTATTTTCTTCTCAAGCCCCAATTTCTCCCTGATGGCCGAAAAACTATTATAATTTACTCACTTTGGGTTAGAGCTGAGACAAATTCATTGATGTCTTAGCCAAATCAGCGTCTTAGCTAATCTTAGTCTTCGGGGTTTTATCCTTCCTCCTGTCCCTCGCTGTGAGCCAGGCCCCTCAATCCCTGAAAATTCTTTTCTCTCAGAGTGATCACCTCTACTGTGCATTTTGTAAAAGTCTACTTGATACACTCAAGCGCTGAGTCTCAAATGTTTTTCTTTCTTTCTATTTCTGAGTCTGAAAGTCTGTCCTGTGGACAGGGTGTAGAGAAGGCCCTCTCTGCTGCCTGAATAGGGACAAGAAGGAGAACATGTGTCCTGAGCTAAATTAACACCTCCGCGACTGTGTCAAAATACGATCCCACTGTCCCAGCACAGAAACCTACTCAAATTAAATTCAGTAAAAAGAAAAACAAATGAGGCTTATTTTTAGGAGACAGGGATTTCATGGATTTTAATATCAATAAGAAAAGGAAAGCTAGGCTTCTAGGAATATGAACACCAAAAAACTCCATGTCCAAGCTCTCTCTCCCTGCGCTCTGTTTTCTCTCCAGCACTCATGGTTTCTCTCTCCTGCCTCTTTCCAGATATCTGCTCCGTTCTTTTCTCTCTCACTCTGCCTCCTTCGTTTAACTATCTTGCACATAGCCCCCAAACAACTGCCCTGCTCCTGACTATGTGAGTTCAGCTTAAACCTGAAAGCCAGTTTCAGTTGCCACGAAGTTTCTTGGTACAAAGTTTCACCAAAGAGACTCTGACTGTGAAAGCCTCACCTGTGAGAGCCAGATCTCCCAGGCTGCTGACCAGTTTGTGGCTTAATGACCTTTGGGTGAGTTACCCACTTCCAGGTCAGTAAGTTAGCGCTGCAGCAGACGCCCTGAGACACACGTTAATATTTTCTAATTATAGAAGAAGAGGGGTTAGAGATATTGCATGCTAAAAAGAGGGATGAGGGAATCTTTTTTTTTTTTTTAACTGTTCTTGTTTAAGATTGTGGAGGAAACTACCTTACACTGGCCCTGCCGCAGTTCTGCAAGGTTTCTAGGCCATGAATGGCAGCATGGGACCATTTATCTGCCTTATTTCCATCTTTCTGTGTTTTCTAGTGTTGGACTATCTGCTAGGAGGAGAGTAACGTGTATGTAAACACATTTAATAATTTATTATAGATCTCTTCCTGGAGACTAGAGATATGGATATTACGTTTTTTTCTTTGAGTGATATTTTCTGACAAAAGTATTAGCTGGGTGGTCTGTAAACCGTCACAGCTGTCAGTGGAGGATAATAGAAGACACATCATCGGGAGCTGGTAGTAGCCAAGAAGCTCTTGGGCTACTGAAAATTTTACTTCATATTGACTCAACCTGAGAGAAAAGAATCCGAAGTGTTTTGGACCTTTGGAAAAATATACTTGACAGAGGTTTCTGTTATTCAGGAAGTAATCTAAAAACAAGGATAACTTATTTATGTGACATGAAAAAAATAAAGTTTTTAGAAAAATTATCTTGCAATTTTTATGACTTCTTACTGGATAGCATTTGTGATAAAATTCTGTTTTCATTTTAAATGTAAAACTGATGGGATTTATACTTAACCAAGAACATGCCAGAAATTCCTCTAAAAATTCAACCTTTAGCAAATAAAATAGCAATGAGAAGATTTGGGAAATGTAGAAAGAAGATGAAATGCAAATAGATTCTAGTGAATCTTTATTATTTTTTAAGGTAATTGAATTAACTGAGCAAACCATCTTGGGCATATGGATTAAACCTCAAAACAGGATTCTTAAAATGCTGAGTAATCATTTTCTTATATAGCGACATCTGAGAATCTTCCAGGGTGACCACTCTTAGCAGTGTGATCGCCAATTGCATCAGGACAGAAGAGGAAGGGGAGGAGAAGCAGTAAGAATAGGTAAGCATTGGCTATAAGCACTCAAATCATCTTCAAGCTAATTCTCATAAATTTATTAAAGTTAGTTCCTATTTGTATGATTTCTTGACTAGTAATCAACATACCTATGGGGAATTGCCAAAATCAGAACAGTAATTTAGTGGACATAGAAAAAGCATTGAAAAACTTTAAAATTAAATCCTTCCTTGAAGACAGAACAAAAAGTACCTGCTGAGAACTGACCACAAAGTTGGTCACGTTTACGTTTCAGGGAAGGTAGCTGTTTGAACTTATGCCCTATGCTTTAGAAACCAATCCTCTCCTGCCCTGGCTGGTGTGGCTCAGCGGATTGAGTGCCAGCCTGTGAACCAAAGGATCACTGATTCAATTCCCAGTCATGGCACATGCCTGGGTTGCAGGCCAGGTCCCCAATAGGGGACACTAGAGAGGCAACCATATATTGGTGTTTCTCTTCACTCTCTCTCTCCCTTCCCCTCTCTAAAAATAAACAAAATCTTTAAGAAAAAAAAAAAAAAAGAAACCAGTCCTTTCCTTTTTCATCACTGCGTTTTCCATGTGTAAAAATAATTGTAGAAATATATTTGCAGGATGCCACGGCCTCCCATCTGGATGTAAACTCTACATGTTGACAACACACACTTACACAACACAGCCTTAAACAGAACAAGAACTCTTGCATCTGTGAGAAAGCATGCACCATCCGAAGCTGGAGTGAGGGTTCAGGTGAGTACTGATCAGGTAAAATGAGAATCCTGACCTTGTGATACAAAATAAGTTGATTTAGAAGTTTTACAACCTGGGATATTTTTTAAAAACCTAAGTGAGGTTTGAAGTCCTTTATTAATAACAAATCTTTAATGTGTGTGCCTATGCTTGCATGGAAAAACATTTATTGAAAAAGTATCCTTTTGCCCCCCCAAAATTATCCATAATTGGCATGGAAGATTAAATGTAAATATACAGGGTCCGGCAGACATAACACCTGCTTGAGTGTGATTGGTTCAGTAATAATGTAGGTGTAATAATTTATAGTTTTAATTTGAACGTTTCACCTAAAATGCCATATGACATGCTTGAGTGTGATATTATTATGTTACAGAATTATGTTATGTTATAGAATTATATTACCATTTCCTTATGGTAATAATTTTGTAATTAAAAAAGGGGTATTATTTGTGCTGGACCTTGTATATTACATTTAGCTGCCCCAGAGGAAGTGGTGGTTCCAAATGTGGCCATGTGATTCTTTTGCTGCCAAGTGGCTTCAGACAGGTAATCTGGGAGGTAAACAGAGGTTTTGGTTTTTGAGGAGTTTTTTTTGCTTTGTTTTGTTTTGTTAATGGGAAAATTTTCAATAATTATTGGTTGCCAACACCTCTTTAGCATAAAAGAAAAATTCAACTAATGAATATTTCATCTTTCTTTTAAAGTAAGAGAGGCATTTAAAATACAAATGAGGCCATTGGACTAAATAAAAGGAAATGCTCAGGTTGATCGTAAGTAGCACAAACTGAAAAGTCTTCAAAAGTAATGATACCTGATGTGCATTCCCAGAGAGCAAGTTCAAGTAGAGCTCCAAGGACTAAAAATCAAGTCAGATGGTGGCCTGGCCCAGGAGAGTGATTTTCTCACTGGTCCCTGTGCCAATACCATTCGCATCACCCACAAACTTGTTCAAAATACAAATTCTCCAGGATCCACCCTGACCTATTGACTCAGAAATGCTGAGGAAAGAGCCAAGCAAGCTGTGTTTTAACAAACCTTCTAGATAATGCTGAGGCATGCTAATGTTTAAGAACTGCTATCTAGGTGAATTCCGAAGAATGAGGTAGGGAGAAGAAATACAAATATTGTGTGTGGCTTTATCCACTTTCAGGGAATTTTTGTTTGTATATTTGGGGTCAATTTAAATGACCCAATACAAGTAAATATAAGTCCAAGTCTTCCTCTTTGGAAAAACTTTTTGTGTTATTCTTCAAGCAAATATTTGAACCCCTTAAATTTCAAAAAGAGAAATAATGTATGTGCTAAAAATATATACTATAAAACTATATATATAATTGCTTGTATTGTATGTGTAACTATTATGCTGAGTACAATTGTATATGTAACTAGTGTGCTGCATGAGTAGAACTCCTTCAAAGCATGAAAACTCCAAGTCTATTGTTTATCACAATAAACCCTCTTGCCTTTCTCCTTGTCCCCAGATAAAAACATGAGCAGACCTCATATTTTTTTTAGTTGCTTCTAGACATAATGGCAGTCCAGTTTAATGTAATATACTAACTTCTCATTGTCTCAGGCCCACTTCAGTCAGAAGCCTGCAGTGGGGAAAGGAATGGAAAACTGGTCAACCTTCTGTTTCCATGATGCTGGCTCTTCTCCCAGCTCCCCTGGCACAATTCCCAACTCCTTCACCCCTGTGCAACCTTTACCCCAGCAACCCCACCCTATCGGAGCAGGGTGGCAAGAAAGTGAGGAAAAACAGAAACAAAGGTCTTGCTTCAGTAGTTTTATTATGAGCTAATGCTGGTGTTTTCTGGTTACAGTGGATAATCAGGGCCGAACTCCACACCGCACAATTTCCTTATGGGTGATGTACCCTCCAGCTAACCTTTTTCCACCCTCCCTCCCCACCTCCTGCCCCTACAGGTGGCCCCACAGGTGCTTACTGCTTTGATCTCCTCTGGCAGGCCTTCCTGTTGGGAAGGGTCCTTCATATAGCTTCCAGCCAGCTGCTGCTGTGGCATTCGCCTGGCCAGCAGGAGCTCACACCCTCACCACTGCCATCAGTGCTTCAGGGCCGACCTCTATCCCCTCGTCACCACCATGGGCAGTTCCCGCCACAGCCTTTGCCTTTGTCCCATCGATACATGTCATCCACCAGTCTCTTGTGTCCCCCAAATCCCAGGAGGCACACGGCGCGCCTGGATTCAGCTCTCTCAAGATCCTTCTCACTAGACTTGAGGTGATAAGGAAGCAGTCCCCCACCCACACTCCTGAAGAGAAAGGGACAGCAGATGCCGCAGCCCTGCAACAGCTTTCTACGAACACTTCCTCATCCCCTTTCTACAACCTCAGCTCTTTCATATCCTTTAGAAAGGTGGTGGGTTAAGGGTACAGAACCCAGTTTTTTCACTTTTTTTTTTTTTTTTTTGCAAATTCTGCATGGATAATGGTTAATTATTCTTATGATTAACATGGTTGGAGTCACTTACACTGGTGTATGTCCCTCACTCATTATAAACTCTGGAATAGCAGTTAACTTCTTGAGCCCTATTTGTAAAATGGGGAAAACAGCATCTATCTTGTCCTACATTAAGATAGTAAATAAACAAGAGGCAATTGTTAAAAAGTGAAGTGCACATGACATATTATATATGACACATATATATGACACATTACTGCACATGATATATATACATATATATATAAGGTAAACTTATAAGCAAAAGAAAAAATGCATCAACAATAAATCTGGACATCTCAGTGAGTGCAGTTTTTCTGCCCATGTATGGACATGAGATGTTTTCTAGAAAAATCATTGCTTTTTAGAGAAAAATAAGGGTAAAGTTGATATAAATGGAACAGTCTTGTGCCAGGTTAGCTTGAATTTGTGATTCAGTACATTAACTTTTCAAACCAACTGAACAGCAGAACCCAAATCACCTTTCAGATGCCAAGTTCAGACTTTCGTATAACAGCTGGTGAACAACTGTTAGCTTCACTGGGAAAGCTGCCTGCCTCCACCAGTTTCATTCTGTAGCACCGTATCTTTGCATGTGCAGCAGTGACTGTTTGAGAAATATTTCTAGATTTGTCATGTGTCTCACTGATGATTATATAGAAATTACTGGGAAAACAACATGTTTGTCAAAACATGTTTTTTGTTTGCTTGTTTTTACAGAATCCCTTTCAATCTTGCTTGGGCAAAAAGGAGAGGCTCAGTACAAGGGCACACATATCCTGCAGCACCTGAAGTCAGGAAGTTAGTCCTGGCCTCAGCGTGGACTGAAGCGTGGGAACTTATCAGGATCTTATTCACTCAACAAATGTTTATTGAACACTGTGACCGGCATTGAGAAATTTCAGTGAACAAGCTAGACAAGGTCCCTGTCCTCATTAAGCTTACATTCTTGTAAGAAAGACACTGTGAAGGAACAAAATTTAAGCCATGGTGACTCAGACTACAAAAGAAATAAAGAATGATAAGATATAAAATAACTGGGGATTGATCTTATGCAATAGATTAAATAATGAGACAATAACTGAATTGGAAAGAATGAGAAGAAAATGAGTCAGATGTGCAAGAGCTTGGGAGAAGGAAGATCCTGGTAGAGAGAATAAAAATGCCAATGTCTGAACCAAGGTAAGAACTTAGCTTGTTCCAAGCACAGAAAGGCCAGAAAAAAGGGGGAGAAAGTACTAAATGAGGTTAAGGAGGGGAGGGGGGAAGACCAAGACTATGCAGGAACTTGAGCCAAAATGAGAAGTTGGGGTTTAAGTCCAGATGAGTGGGAAGCCCCTGACATGTTTCAGTAGGACAGTGGCAAGGCATTTAAACAGATAAAGATAACAGTTGCTGCATTGCGGGAATGCACTTAAGCAGAACAAAAGTAGAGGCAGGAAACCACGGAGGAAGCTTTAGCAGTAGTCTAGGTGAGAGAGGATGGTAGTCTGTTAGCGGGAGTTAAAGGAACTGATCAGATCTGTGTTATATATTGGAGGAAGACCAACAGCAGTTGGTAACGGATTGCATAGGAGGGGTTAGGGAAAGGGAGATTTGAGGATGAGTCCAAGGTTCAGAGCTGAAACAGCAGCTGGGTGAGCAGTGGTGCCATTTTCTGGATCTGATCTGGATCAATGACAACCAGGTGAACATACCAGGTAAGAAGTCTGGATCATGGGGGAGGACTAGTCTGGAACACCAGTTTGGGGGCCTTTAGAATGTAGATGGTCCTTAAAGAAATGTGCAAAATCACCTAGAGAGACAGTTTAGGGAGGAAAGACTAGAGGACCCAGAACTGAGCTCTGAGAGAACCCAACATCAGTCAGAGAGAGGAGGAGTTGTCGGCCAAGGAGACGGAGAAAGAGTGGTCACTGAAGTCGGAGGAAAATCCGGAGGGGGTGGTAACGAGGATGGTTGTGATAGGTGAGGGCAGCTGAGGGCAGAGATGTCATCTTGGAGTAAGCTAAAAGTTGTTATTGCAACCTTAACACAGTAATTTTTTTCTCTCCCTCCATTCCCACAGTCTCTTATTTCTGATTTTTTCTTTGTGTGCCTGTTTAATTCTTACTAATGCTTAAATAGTGCCTACTATGTGCTCTGGGCATTATCCTAAGTCACGGGTGGGACACACAAGGCCTACAGGCCAAATCCTGCCCTCCACCTTGTTTTATCCAGCCCGGCACCTTGTTTCTACCTGGCAACAGTGCCAAGCTCCTCACCCCTAGTTAAGGAGTAGTTACATGTATACAGTCCTAAAATTACATTCGGCCCTTTGAAGGCAACCTCGAGGCTGATGTGGCCCCGGTGAAAATGAGTTTGACACCCCTGTTCTAACTGTTCCTGTGCACACACTTACTGTACCCCTAAGACAAACCTGTGAGGTAACTTCATTTTACAGATGAGAAAATGAGGCTCAGAAATTTTGAGTAACTCGCCCAAGTTCACTCAACCAACTTGTGATAGTGCTGGGATTATGGGCCGATGTAATCTCGTGCCAGCACCACTGTAATGCAACTAAGACTAACCACTTCGACTGCTCTAGTTAGACTCCTACTGGTTGCAAGGGCAAGTGATTTATCCAAGAAATCTCCATTTCAGGAAGAGAGATTTTGTACAGAGTGGAATCTTGGAGCAAACTAAGAACAAGAGCAAAGAACAGTCAGTCAAGCTTCCTGGAATCTGGAATGGGTAAACCATAAGGAACAGATGCTATGTGAACGTCTGTGGACCATTGTGATCTCCCTGTACACCAGCTTCAAGTTCTTCTCCTGGCAGCCAGGCATCACCTGCAGTTTGCATGTGGCCATGGGGGCCACCCCATGCTCGTACTTACCTTATATATGCTGAACACCAACCTCCTTCTAGTCACATGTTCCAATTGGCTAGCTCATCTCCTTGAGCCAGGCCACACCTACAGTAGGTCCCCGGCCTGCCTATACAAAGACCTTTGTGGAACAAGGTGCCCATTCTTCCTCCAGTTACACTTGACCTTTGGACAGGGTCATGTGCCATAGAACATGACCATAAATCTCAGAGTTTATACAGGGTAAATTTCCCCAGAAGACTGTGTGGGTGAGCAAGTACCCGGATACACACACACACACACACACACACACAGTACTTCAACTAATTGCTTCTTTGATAGTTATGTTGCTTGATTATAGGAATTTGCTTAACTTTTTTAATTGATTTTATTTCTTTAGATGGTCATTTTTTCCCCACTAATTTAGATTGGGAAGTATCTGCTCAACTGTAGGATTCCACTTAAAGTTGAAATATGTCCATTTGCCATTTCCTTCCCTGAGACAATTTTGTCAGCGTCCAAAGCCTCTAAATACTAGCCACAAAACAAGTAGCTTTCTTAAAGAAATGAAATCCATCAGACCTGAGATTTTCCATGGAGATCCACACCACCACCTTGCAAGTGTGTAGCAGACACGGGGCCTCCCTTAAGCCCTGGTTATTTGTTACTTTAATGGGAAAGCCCTTTGAAGTGGATCAAATGTGGTGTGTCTGCAGAAGGACGATAAAACACCTAAACTGGAAAAACTATGAAAAACAAGGCCTGAAGTTGACTCCTTTGTATGTTAAATTTCTGTTTTGTTTTCACTTTTGGGCAAGAAGCTAATGGAGATTACTTGTCAGGTCCTGAGTGCTCTCTCTCAGCTCCTCCCCTTTGAGACCTTCAGCAGCACCTGAGCAATCAGCTGCTCCCTCAAGGCCAGTGATTCTGAGTCTTGCGGTCAGCTCAGTGCTCTCCCGGTACAGAGCCTTCTCCACTGAACCACACAGGAAGCAAGTAGTTGGAGGCTGTGACTCACCACCTTTCATTGGACCCTTTGCACATCAAACACCTCCTGATGCTATTGCTACAAACCGCACATCTAATGGGCAAAGCAAAGTTTATTGTCTGGCAGCCTGCTTGGTTAAATACATAATGAGAATAATCACAGGGCTTGATATCTGCATAGTGCTTCATAGAGCATTTTTATAGGTATTATCAGCATCACAATGGACACCATTTTATCCAGCAGTTGCTCTGTCCCATACAGCATGTTAAGTGGTTAGGTACCCACAATGAGCTATGAGATATGTGGATGAATATTATTATCCCATCTATGTAATGTAACAATTCAGGTTCAGAGGCTTTGTGAATTGCCAAAAGTCAGAAAATAAGTACATAACAAATTATAACTAGAACCTATCTCCTTTAACTCTTTGTCATTTATTCATTAATTTAAAACTTCATTTATGAAATTCCTAATAAGCTCCTGCAATGTTCCAAACACATGCTTGGTGCCAAGGAGACAGAGGTTTTGTTTAGGAACTACCACCTGGTTCATTTGTTTTCTTAAGAAATACTTCATGAGTTCTTAATGACTAGAAGGACCCCTGGAAAAAATGAATAAGCCAGTCCTTCCCCTCAAGAAACTAAGTGAAGTGGTTTTGAAATTTTCCTGTGCATAAAAATACTTTGGGAGATTGTTTAAAATGCAGATTGCTAGATCCAACTCCTAAACTAAAAGAGCACGTTTTAAACTAGATCCCAGGTAATTTCTGCACAGGTTTTCTGCAGACCACACATAGTGAAGCCCAGTTGGGGCAGGTGAGATGGAGGAAGAGGAAGTCTGAGTAGAGGATGCGGGATGCTGCCATTCGAGGGAGTCCCGGGGTGCTGGGTGCTGACCTAGCACAGAGTGGAGTTCCTGGCCTAGGTTTGGAGAAGGTAAGGTCAATGAAGGACTGAGGGACAAGTAGGAGTTACCCATGCCAAGGGTCAGAGCACAATGGAGCTGCAGCTAAAACTCGGCCTGTCCATCAAAGATTTAATCCTGTGTAACGGCAGAAGGAATCCTAAGGAACAATGGCTTTCTTCTTTGGGACACTGACATATAAAAGGGATTTTGGAATTAGGCCCAACTAAGTCCAAGTAGCAGTTCTACCCTAACCTTTCTATGTGACTCAGAGAATTTATTTAAATTCTCTGATACTTAGTTTCTTCAACCATTAAATGGGCATAATTGAGGTAGGATAGTGAGAAGCTAGGAAAATTCCTTGGCAAGTGGAACAGGGAAACTGAGAGAGAGAGCTGAACACTGAACACAAGGGCCGAGGAATTTACAGCCAGGTGCAGGTGGTCACTGAGACAGGAAGGACCCCAGTGCCTGGCAGGGGGCAGAACTGAGAAAACAAGAACCTCACCCACAGGGCATCCTCTTCTCACCTGGCCTTTCCTCCCAGGAGAGAACATCTAGGCCTCAGTTGTATTCAGCTCTGGGCCCAGAAAAGCAGCAAAACCAGGTGGGCAATGGCCAAAACCAACTGCAATGACTAAAGATCCCCTGCTCTGCCACTGACCAATCAGTGGAGACCATGACCCTGAAAGGACACACCTGGAGAACTGATGACTATTCAACTAAAACCCTCTGCTGAGACCTCCCTAAGATTCCTACCTGCATGAAAGAGATAAAAGCCTCAAGACAAAGGACCCAGTGGCATGTGCTCTCCCTCTGGGGAGTAGCTGGCTCCAATTTCCTTGTCCTCACCTCCTCAGCCCCCACTTCTTTCTTCACAGGCACGTATCTCCTAAACTCTAAGGCAATGGGCAGCTGGCAGCTTGTCCCAGGCTGATCTCCTGAACCTGTCCCTAAAGCCCCCTTCTCTCTGACTTCCCAGTGAGCTAAGGCGAAGCCTCTCCTTTTGCTTCCTCTATGCTAAACCCTTCCTTGTTTCATTGTCCTCAGCTTTAATAAGTGTATCCTCACATGTTGTAAAATCTTTTTTACATGAGGTCAAAAACCCAGGCCTACAGCTGGCCCTAGGCAGATCCACTCAGGGCCAGGTCCCTGTCTAGTAAGGTAAGATGGCCACCCAGATGGGACCTTCCTTCTTGAGCCTATGCAGCACAGCTGGCTCACTTGCAGTGTCTTGGATTGTCTCATAGAGGGCCGACTGACGGGATCCCAGAGAGGAGCCCACCCAGGACCACCTCCCAGGCTGAAACCTTGCTAGGTACCTGCAGAGGCCCATTGTGCCCCACCGTCTCCTTAGTTTGCATTGGGCGAGCTTGGGTGAGTTCCCTCAGAATTCCAGACTCCCTGTTGTTATAAGGTAAGAGGCTGAATTTCTTTGATCTGTATTTTTTTTTAATTTTTTTTATTGTTATTCAATTACAGTTGTATGCCTTTTCTCCCCATCCCTCCACCCCACCCCAGCTGAACCCACCTCCCTCCCCCCTCTCCACCCTCCCCCTTGGTTTTGTCCATGTGTCCTTTATAGTAGTTCCTGTAATCCCCTCTACCCACTGTCCCCGCCCCCACCCCCCCACCCCCGCCCTGGCTATTGTTAGATTGTTCTTAACTTCAATGACTCTGGTTATATTTTGTTTGCTTTTTCCTTCTATTGCTTATGTTCCAGTTAAAAAAAATATGGAACGCTTCACGAATTTGCGTGTCATCCTTGCACAGGGGCCATGCTAATCTTCTCTGTATCGTTCCAATTTTAGTATATGTGCTGCCGAAGCGAGCACTTGATCTGTATTTTTTAAATCCTCAAGATAGAGCTAGAGGTTAGGGCTTCAGAAGAAGCCAGGCTAAGGCAGGCAGGAGGAGAAAATGGATGGCTGATTTTTAACTTTGGCTTTTCAAATTAAGTTGATTTCTGGTGGTCTTAATAAAACCTTTTGCTGGATAAATAAAAATCTAAACTGGTTCAACATTGAGGATGAGGAGCACTTACTCCCTCCAGCTCATCTTGGACATTCTCAGACTACTAAGAATCTTTGTGGAGGGGGAAGGAGAGGCTGGCCGAGACACATGAAAGGGTTTCAAATGCAGACACACAGTTACAGGAAAGTCTTTACTTACCTGCAAGTACTTACAGGGATGGGAAGATTTAACTAGAATCGATCAACTTACACGGTGAAAATGTTACAGAGCAAGAGGGTGGGGGTGGTTCCTTCACGATAAATTATTACAGAAAGGATTCCGCCTTTCTGTCTCTGAAGGTTCCTTCCCCCCACGCCCACCTGCTAGGTTCGAAATGCCCGCCGCCAGAGGAAAGACGTCTCTCAATGCCAGAGACTGGTGAAAAGGAAAGGAATTGTTTATTCAAAAGTTACACAAACTTAGAATAATGACCTAATGTCTTCAGTAAGATACTAAAGTCCTCTAGAATACCCACAGATGCACAGTCCTTCCCTCTCCCTGTGCCCAGTCCGGGGTACCGTGTCTCAGGAAAAGAAGTAGAAGTCCGTGATTCAGGCTCCCAGCACCATCAGCTGTGTGGCCGCTGCAATCTCCAGTTAATCCAAAGCCATGTGGCGCCTTCTCATGGCCCACCAGCAAGAGTCCTTTCTCCCCTTTCTCTATGGCTGCAAAGTCTCTCCTGCTGCCTAAGCCGCGTGGCAAGAAGAAGCACCCCAAAACCTCGTGGTCCTCTTTACTCTCCTTCAGAACCGCGTGGTCCTTTTCCCCACTTCAGAACCACATGGACCTCTATCTATCTACTTGCTTCAGAGCCTCGTGGTTCACTCCTTCCTTCAGAGCTGCATGGTCTCTTCTTTCTCCCTTCAGAGCCACATGGTCTCTCTTCCCTTCAGAGCCACATGGTCTCTCCTTCTTACCTATGGCTGCCGGGCCTAGGTTTTAAATCCCAGTTCCCATCTTCCTTTGCAGCCCATTTCCGACTCCTCCTACAGTCAGCTACACCTGCCAGCATCCCCGTATTCTTCCAGCTTTACTGGCTGCCATAGTAAGTCTGGGCAGGTGTGGCCCCATGGCATGGAGCCAATCATCTCCAAGCTCTCACGCAGGCCCTGTAGCCAGGGGGAGTTGCTTCCCAGTCCCATCTTGGGTGGAAGCCACTCCCATCTCCCTGGCTCAAAGCAGGGCCACAGCTATTTAACATATCCATGAAACCAGTTAAAGGTTATAGATATGTTAAATGACTGCCAGGGGTTAGCTATAAAGCTGTTGCTACCCAAAACAGCTCTGAATGGCCCTGTTCCATGTGTCCCATCCCCCTTGGCTCAGGCCTGTGGGGGTGAAGACATCCTACATACATTTTTCTAATATTTCCTGGACACCCTGAGTCCTGGACCCCATTACAAATCCCTTCTTGGGGCCCTCCTCTTGGCTGCACCCTGCTTCAAAAATATATCTCTTTTAATGCCTAAATTAATTTTTGTGTGCAAAATTAGAAAATGCTGGCTCTAAATTAAACTAAATAAATGGGAAGCTTATCTTGACTGCAAATTAGAACCCTCTAGGAGGAGCACAGGTCAATTAATACAGGAAACCAGGAAGACTAGTTTTCAGAGCAAGCTCTGGCAGGGCTGTCCATGGGTCTGGGGTCTTCAGAATTATAGGCAATGGCTCAAGGATGCTGGAGTGGTTCCCTCCCTATAGTTCTTCACACTCACTAGGACCATGAATTATGCAAATAATGTCCAGGTAACTCAGAATCCCCAAATCGAGCACAGGAAAAGAAACAAAGCTAGTCCATGGTGATCTTCTCAAGTCTTTTAGATTGCCCACAGCCAATACTCACTAGGGTCTCTTTCACCAAAGATGTGTGGTAGGACAGTGGTGTCCTAGAGGATGCCCCGTGGCCCACCAGGGAAAGCTCCTGAGGCAAGCAAAGAGGGATGCCTCTAGATTGCAAGGGAGGATCTTTCTATTTTCTTTAGGGTTGCCACAGTCAAAATGGAACCACACCTTCCATCCCTCCCAAATCACCATTGGATGCATTCTTAGAAATTGGGATAAATTTAACCCTAAAAGCCTTAAGAAAAAGAGGCCCATTTTCTTTTGTAATACAGCCTGGCTTAGTATAAGTTAGGAGATGAAGAAATATGGCCTAAGAATGGGGGCAACAATTACAACATGATACTCCAGTTAGACCTGTTTTTCCAGAGGTGAGGCAAGTGAGCAGAGGTCCCTGCTGTTAGTACAAATGAAATCTCTGCAGGGCCCGAGGTGTGGCTCCAAAACATCAAAGCCAATCATATCCTTTTATTTTTCTAAAACCTCCTCTATTCATCTTAAAAACTTACAGGTAATTGGCTTTATAACACCAAAGTCCATCCAGAAGTTTGCTTTTCTTTCCCTACATTTTTAAAATATAAATACTGGGTCTTCAAGAACTCTTGTGTAGGCCATCTGTTAAAATACAAATTTGGGGAGGTGGGACTGGCTGGGGTGGGGTGGAGGGATGGGAAGAAAATGCAGACAATTGTAATTGAATAAAAATTTAAAATTAAAAAAAAATACAAATTTGGGGAAAATAATTCTTATCAAAAAGGAAAAACCTTAGCTATATCTGAACACATCAATTCAATTTATTTCAGCTATTCTTTTCTAAGTTAGTAAAATCTGGTAAAAGTTATTGCATATCTAGACATTTTTAAATAACTTGGAATATTAAAATAGTAATTACTGGACAAGTCTTAACTTCACCTGCTTTTGGATTTTTATTAAAAAGAGGCTGTAGAGGGGATTTGAACCTTTTGATAAATGTCTTGTGCTTTGTTGGAGGTACGTTTCTTGGAAGTGAGAGTGTGTTTGCCAATAGAAGATCCTATGTTCCTGCAGGTCATGAAATGTGTTCATAAAGGTCAATCTAGGGAATGTTGCTGCTTTCTTTTCAGTAGTCATTGAAAATTGAGATTTCTAAGAATTAAAAGTTCATTTTAAGTTGGAAAGAAAGTGTATGGTTTTACTAATAGAAGGCTTACGGCATGAAGATACAATTTTGAAGGATAAGGATCAAGAGTGAATTATTCTAAAGAAAGTTATTTCTGAACGGATAAAAAAGTTTGTGAAAGTCACAAAAAAGTTTGTGAAGGTTGTAGAAGTTTGTAAGCGTTTTAAGTTTGTAAAGAAAAAAACCTCAGTCAGGCTGCAGAACCCTTTCCTCCACCTAATTTCTCTGTGGTGACATTCTTGGACTCTGGTGGGTCCCGGAGCTGTTTTCAACACTATAACTCCCGCCCTCTATCTGGGCTCTTATCTTCCGCCAGCAGGCTTCTGACCTTCCAGGTGGGTCAAAGCAGCCCCGCCCAGGCTCTTCCCTGCCGCTTGATTCCTTGGATGGAAGCCAAGACTTTCTTTGTTTCCACTGCTCATTCACGGGTCCGCGAAGCTTTCGTTGACAGTCTCAAGGGGTCTCCTTGCTTCATATTTAGGACCTTCCATCCCCTCTCGCAGTCTTCTTAAAAGTTGTTAAAAATAAATTTTAAAAATCTTGTGCTTTCTCTACAAAAATTAGTAATTCAAATTGTGTGTATCGTCTTCATGTATTTGGTCTTCAGGGGTGGGCTGTTTATGTAACATGTGTTTGTCTGTGTATTACATGTGGTGTGTTTTCTGCCTGTGAATGGCATAACTAGGGTGTATTTTATTGGCCTAAAGAAATTAAATACTAATACAAATTAAACAGGATCCTGTGGTTTGGACAAATTATTTGATATCAAAACTAGTTTTAAATTTGATTAGTTTTTTCTTAAGTTATCAATATATATATATATTTGTTTTATAACAAGGTTATATTATAATCTATTAGTTAACATTGTTTGATAACTTTCCCAACGTTTAAATTTTAAAAGACTTTTTAACCAAGAAATGACTTTGGGTTGTTCCAATGGGCCCTGGAATACCTAAAGGATGTTCTCTCTCTTATTCATGAGAAATTTTTGAACTGATTAGGCCTATTTTATATGTTTTAAATTACATGGGAAGCTTTGCCAAACAGAATAATAATTATGTTCTACATATACTGATATACATATATTTTTACCAAAATAGATGTTCTAGAAATGTCAACCTACCCTGCGAAAAAACTTGCAAAAATTTTAAAGCCAAGTTTAAACAGGAAAGTCTCTAGGGTAACAGGTGTCCTGTCAGTGCCATCGAACAAGCCAAGGGTGATGACGATTCCTGTGGGGGCATCAAACAGTGGTGCTCCAGGTGTTTGTACCCGCACATGGGGAGTTTATGAGCTGTTTCCAATGCTCAGTGCACACTTCTGGTAAGTCACGTACAGTGTTTTAAAACCTCGTGTACTGTTTGGTCTTTATAATTTTGAGATTGTGTGTTAAATCTAAAAATATGGGCTTTGTATTGTTCTTTTATGTCATTTCATAGTAATTATTACTTACTAAGAAATTGTTCTTAGACTATTTTATCTTACAAAGAAGCAAAGTTCTTTATCAATTGCATATAATCAAATCTATAACCATGTCATTTTACATTTTGTTATTTATAAACAGTCACTGTTTTACTCTAATACATTTGCAAATATATTACATCTTTGGAAAAGTCCATGAAAAGAACTCTGACTTACTCTAAATTACATGTATCTAAGCAGGTCATATCTTTGAAGTAAATGAAGATTTATGGAACCCTAACAAATAACTGGATTCATGGAAATCTTGGCAAATAATCAAGGCAAACAAAAGTTGGTTATATGGGACTCAAGGAAGATAATTATTATTCTAAAATATTGCTAATTTTAAATCTTTTCATTTTCCAGATATAAGGAAACTTGTTTTTTTTTCTCAAGGGCAATTTATAAATCATACCTGCATAAGCAATACTGAAGCATTTATATTTTTCTCCCTACCTAACCCCTCCAGAATTCGGCAACCCTGAATGAGTGAGTATTATTTTCATGGCAGTACGTTTGTTTGCTTAAATCCAATAAGAGTCTGTCCTGTTTACAATAGAACCAGTTTCCAATTGTGGTTTGTTAACCAAGTGTTTCTCTGGAATGTCATGATCAAAAGTCCTGCCTGGACTCTGGGTGTCACCAGAATGCCTTAAGGAATTTCAATTGATTTTCAAAACCCATAGGGCCCCTTGGAGAAATGGCCTGATACCTCGCTTTGTCGTGTGGTTAATGGCTGTCTTTCCAAGTAAGGAATGAAGGTTGCTTTCCTGAAAGATGGCAAGGAAGGAACCTCAAGACATGTTGGAGACCTTAAGAACTTGAGGAGTCCATCCAAACCTACAAGTATAAGTATTACAGGCAAAGCCATATGACAACTGTGTGGCTTGGCTTCTGTGCCCTGAAGGGCTGACTAAAACTCAGTCTGAAGGTTGCTTGTGAAATTCCAGCAAAACATATTTGAAAGAGCTTATATGATCAATGAACATTCTTATTGTGTTCATGCAAATGATCAGTCCAAATTGAAACTGGGCTTAATGCAGTCTCTTTAATAAAAATGAGGGTAATTTTAGGGAGAGAAATTGTATTTCAATGGAAATCACAATGCCCAATTGTCACTCACAAACTAAATTGAATCCTAATTTTTCTAGTTGTCTTCCAAGCTAATGTTTCATTTTTTTAAATTTCCATTCTTTGACTTAAAATTATTGAGAACTATTGATACAGTATCAGCTATACAGAATTTATCTAAGTGCCTGGTGATATCACCAGAAATATTGAAACTGCCGACAAAGAGGATCTATCAGACTGTCATTGCTTAATTTCATTCCAGGAAAAGCCTTGCATGAGGGGGTCTCCTCAGCTGACAGTCTTGCAGGCTCAGAAACTGGTTTATGATTTGCTGTGTTCATTAACCTTCGTGTTCTTTCTGTTTTTGTATAATGTATACCATGACCTTATTTACCTTATTGGTTGTTAACACAGTATAGGCCACGCTTTAGAAGCCCATCTACATCTCCAGCTCCTGAAATGAGGCTCGTGGTTTGGCTGGATTGACTTGTTGTCAGAACTAGAAGATAGTTGAGTTGAATAAAACAATTTCATATCAAGATGATGGTGCATCAGGATTCCACCTATCCCTACTTTGGAAGAATCATCTAACATCCTTTCTGTTCCAGTCTCAGATCCCATTACCTTGTCTCCCTTAGATCAGACAGGAAGACTTCCATACCCTACTGCAGGCAAGGACCATGACCTTTGTCAGGAGGAAGAAGTTACTGAAGAAAGAGACCCTCCTCCTTCATCACCCCTAAAAGATTTTAGGGATGGAAGTCTCTGAGGGAAGAATGAGACAGATTAGTGAGAAGCTAGGAAAATTCCTTGGCAAGTGGAACAGGGAAACTGAGAGAGATAGCTGAACACTGAACACAAGGGCCGAGGAATTTACAGCCAGGTGCAGGTGGTCACTGGGACAGGAAGGACCCCAGTGCCTGGCAGGGGGCAGAACTGAGAAAACAAGAACCTCACCCACAGGGCAACCTCTTCTCACCTGGCCTTTCCTCCCAGGAGAGAACATCTAGGCCTCAGTTGTATTTCAGCTCTGGGCCCAGAAAAGCAGCAAAACCAGGTGGGCAATGGCCAAAACCAACTGCAATGACTGAACACCCCCTGCTCTGCCACTGACCAATCAGTGGAGACCATGACCCTGAAAGGACACACCTGGAGAACTGATGACTATTCAACTAAAACCCTCTGCTGAGACCTCCCTAAGATTCCTACCTGCATGAAAGAGATAAAAGCCTCAAGACAAAGGACCCAGTGGCATGTGCTCTCCCTCCGGGGAGTAGCTGGCTCCCATTTCCTTGTCCTCACCCCCCTACCCCAACTTATTTCTTCACAGGCACGTATCTCCTAAACTCTAAGGCAATGGGCAGCTGGCCGCTTGTCCCAGGCTGATCTCCTGAACCTGTCCCTAAAGCCCCCTTCTCTCTGACTTCCCAGTGAGCTAAGGCGAAGGCTCTCCTTTTGCTTCCTCTGTGCTAAGCCCTCCCTTGTTTCACTGTCCCAGTGTCATGTTGTAAAATCTTTCCTACATGAAGTCAAGAACCCAGGCAGTATGCTGGCCCCAGGCAGACCCGCTCAGGGCCAGGCCCCTGTCCAGTAACATAATGATATGTTTTTTAATAAGAATTAGAAATGAAGCAAACACAGTAAGTGCTGGGATTATTATTTCCTTACAAATTCAACGTTTTTTCCCTAAATTTTTTTTAAGTTTTAGTGTTTCCCCCATCTTGGTTTATAATAGACAATATAATAATTGTAAGACCAAACTTATAATTCAACCACACACACAAAAAAAAAACCCCTCAAAAGATGAGTAATTGTTTATATGGTTGGTAGCCAAATGTTTCCATGTACTGTTATGATAGTACAAGTTAGGAATTTATAGCATACAGCATGGATATGCACCATTATCTCTAAACCAGAATATTCATCAAAGCCTTGTCTGTAATTTAAAAATTAGATACCACCTACATGTCAATCAACAGAGTTGAACACATTATGCTATATCTATATGGAATAGAGGCAAGTACAAATAGCTGTTAAAATGAAATGTAGAGTAGAATTCTATTGTGTAAATGTCCCATAGTTGTTTTATCCACTCATCTATTGATGTACACCGGGCTGCTTATAGCTTGACGATTGTAAAATAATACTGCGATGAACATAGGGATGCTTATGTTCTGTCAAATCAGTGTTTTGGATTCTACTAGGCCTTAAAAAAAGAAAATTTTACCCTTGGCAATAGTATGAATAGACCTGGAGAACATTACGCTAAGTGAAATAAGCCACACAGAGAAAGACAGTTACCACATGATTTCACTTATATGTGGAATCTAATGAACAAACTGAACTAACATGCAAAACAGAGACAGACTCATAGATGGAGAACAGATGACAGCTAGTAGGGGCAGGGGGTGGCAGTTAGGGGGTGAAGGGGTTGAGCAAAAAGGAAAAAGGACTCATGGACTTGAACAACAGTGTGGTGATTGCTGAAGAGAGAGGGTGTAAGGGGACTAAATGGTAATGGAAAAAATACAAAGATTAAATTTTAAAAAAAGAAAATAAAGGATAATAGAAGTACAGAAACAAAAAATGAAAAGTAGATTTATAGTTCTAACATGGGAAAATATTTGGGACATATTAAGATAGAAAAATGTTTCAGTAGAGTAGCTAAAATTCAATCCTGTTTGTGTAAAAGTTTAGACCCCTTGAACACAAATAGCTAAACACTGAAATGCATATTCCCCTCTTCTTCCTGGCACAAAAGTAAACCTCACTCCCCAGCCAATGTTATTAAGCCCATCCTTTGTAGCAGGAGCTATTCAAAATGTTTATTTGCATATGTAAATTAGTTAACACAGCAGGCCTAGGAGTAGGTACTCTTATTATCTGAGTTTTATAGCTGAGGAATCTGAGGCACAGACATGTTAAGTAACGTGGCCAAGGCCACACAGGCAGTGAGTGGTCTGACGAGGTCCTAGAGTTCTTCTAGCCAGTGAACATTCAATGGAGGTGTGGTGACCTACTCCCAAGCCTTCCCACAGAAACCTTCCCCATGCTCCCCTGCGGGACTGCTTCCAGCTGACCAGAGCAAAGACCACTGTTCCACAAATTTGGAACACACTTCTTAAAAGGATCAGAGCCTCTGCTTCCCTGAATTCCTGAGTGACTGTTGACAGAGAAATCATGTCATACATGCCAGAAATAAATTTCTATAATTTGGGGCTATTAAATATTTGGGGTCTGTGTTAAAGATGTTGCCCTACCTCAATTAGTGCATACATATCTATTGCCATTGGCCAAATGTTAACTATCATGGACTGAATGCTTTCCCCCACTCCCAAATTCATACGTTGAAATTCTCACCCTCTGTGGATTAAGAGGTGGGGCCTTGGGAAGGTGATTAGGTCATGAGGGTGGGGCCCTTATGAATGGCTGTACTGTCTTTATAAGGAGAGCCACAAGAGCATGCTCCATCTCTGCTCTCTGCCACGTGAGGATGCAAACCAGGAAGTGGCTCTCGCCAGACACCGATCTGCTGGAGCCCTAATCATGGGCCTTCCCCGCCTCCAGAACTGTGAGAAATAAATATTCGCCGTTGAGCTACCCAGGCCACAGTAGTCTGTTACATCATGCTGAACAGACTAAGACAAATTAAATAATGTTTTTTGTCTGTGAACAAAGTAGTTATTCACAGCCATAATTCCAATACCAAGAATAGTGCCTGGTAATTTGTAGGCATTTGTTAAACATTTGTTGACTATACATATATATGAATGGGTAACTCTGATCAGTAAGATAAGATGGGAGCAGTATGAAACAAGAAACTTCTACTTTTTCTCACACGTTTCAATGGAGTTTAGTTTCGCAAACCAGCATGTATTTATTTTATTATAAAAAAATTTGTAAAATGTGTCAAGGATGATAGGAGTATCCCTTGACTCTTTTTTTAAAGATTGTATTTGTTTTTAGAGAGAGAATGAGGGAGGGAGAGAGAGGGAGACAAACATCAATGTACAGAGGAACATCATTCAGTTGCCTCTTGTATGCACCCCCACCAGGGACCAAACCCATAACCCAGGCATGTGCCCTGACCAGGAATCGAATCAGTGACCTCTCGCTTTGCAGAACAATGCTCAACCAACCGAGCCTCAGCTGTGAGGGCTCCCCCGACACTTAAGGAACAACGTCACAGAAGGCAAAGGCCCTGCTTTGGGTGGCAAAGACAAGAGACACAGTACGTTGCAGGCTGGGTTACTGCTCTGACCCACCCAGTGTTTCCTAGGCTCTGGAGGAAACACTATCATGACAATCGCTTTTGGTCAGATTCCATCTAAGTGATGATGGACAGGAGTGTCTGTCTCTCCAGCTGTGGGCCTGGGTGGGTAGATTGGAGATCATCACCTACAATGAAAGTCTCAGCACAAATCTCAGCATCGCTCCTGCAACTCCATGGTTAGATACTATTTAAAAGTGAAACCTGTACACACCTATTATGTGAAGCTTAGCATCAAAGCAAAGGTTGCTCAGACAGCTGACATTTTATTCATTCATGTGTTTATGATCACAGCTCCTTGACATCAAGACGACTATTTGAAAAATCCACTGTAGTTTTCTGCATGGTGCCAAGTATCTTACTAGGTTAATGTATTTTTCTGAATTGGAAGGTATTTTGGTAATGTGGAGACACAACTGGTAATAATATTTGCACCATGAAACTAAGAAATTTTATCTATTTTCATAACTTTTGCATTTAAACAAGAGCTGGAAAATAAACCAGAAGCTAAATTTCCTGCCACTTACAAACTGAATGACCTTTGGGTAGGAGACATCTTATTCCCTGCTCAGCATTGAGGGAGGTCTTAAATCCCCACTCAGTCTCCTCTGCACCTGTAAAGATGTGTGATAGTGATTAAGTAATAAGAAAATCTCTGAAAGTTTAAAAAATGCTATAAAACTTATTATTAAGAACCTCAGCTTGTTTGAAATTAAAAACACCATGTGTTACTCCTGTTGTATGTAATAATAATATCCTAAACTAGACTTTAAGCTCTGTAAAGGAGAAGGTCAGTATTCACCTGGCTGACCGTTGTTATCCGCACAGTCCAGCACAGTATCTGGCACTGTATGGGTCAAAGGTCAACCAGAGAAGCTGAATGACTATGAGTGATATAAAATAAAGGCTCTCCTTGTCTGCTTCTGATATGGGACCTGAAGTTGTGATAGGTAAGCTGGGACAGTAGTTTAAAAGGACAGCTGGTGTAAAATAAGACAGAGCAAGGACAAACTGGAGCCCACATCTGTCTCTCACCATCAGTGACACAGGTGACCTGCAGGAGGAGCGAACGTCGTTAACAGAGAGCAGCACAGCCATCCACCTAGAGAAGAGAAAAGGTGAAGCAGACAGTTCGCAGTAGCTGGAGAAGCTGCAGGCCCAGGTACTGCCCACCTGGTCCCCGAGAGAAGCCCACAGATAGGTGACATTTGCAAGCTGCTGCAGTGACAGGCACTCTGCAGCACATTTCAGAGCATAAATAAACGGCTGTGCTTCGTTTTTGTCTTCCAAATCTCATGCAAATTTCTCTTGTGGACACCCTAATCCTGAGACTTACATGCAGGTGAATTCTGGAAAAAGTGGTTTAAATGTAGTGAGGCTCATGGAGTACAAAACCACCGTGTGAGACTTACTAAATTCTTCGTAAATAAATGGATATATTTCAACACACAAACATAGATATTTTGAAGTAAAAATAAATACTGTATGTTGCCGTGTATAATGCGCACCCATGTTTTTGGCCCAAACTTTCAGGAAGAAAATCTTTCATTTTAATTCAATGTTTTATTTATTTATATTTAGAAACAAAACCGATGATCATATTCCAGGGTACTATTTTGCATACAGATGATTTTATTGCTTTCTAGAGTTATACTTTTAATGCATAAGCATAAATAAAAGAATTAACAGCACTTTTATAGATATGGAATTAGTACTACCCATGTATAATGCACATCCTTATTTTTCCCTCAAAAATTTGGGCAAAAAAGGTGTGTATAATACATAGCAAAATACTGTACATATTCACAAGGCTTTTTGGAGCAGAAACTTAACACAATGGGGCAGTTTTTACCTAGATACTAGAGGTTTCCCACTGAGACCAGAGCTTGTCTCTTATCATCTCAGCTGGAACGGAGAGCCATCGAGGAGGAATTAGCCTGAGTGGCCTTTGGCAAACCTGGTCAGAAGACAGGATGGAGACACTGGAAGATTTGATATGTTTTAAAACTAGACTAGAGGACAGAGAGCCAACGAAGCTTCCACGCACCATTTCAGCAGGGAGTCAGGACCTAGAGACCTGTGTGTAAAGGCCCTGGTGTAAGATCTCCACCGTGTCCCAGCCTTATAACCTCCCACATGCTGTCTTTTGTTTCTTCCTATTTTTCTGTAGTAATTAGCAGCAGATTCCTCAAAATGGAAAGCAATGGAATTGGCTTTATCTGAGGTGCAAAAGGGAGACAGGGTTAGGAGCCATCAAGTAATCAACCAATTAATCAAATTTTCATTCAATCTAGTATTTTTTATTATTTGTCATCACATCTTTACTTTTAGATTTACACACAGTTTGTAGAAATTTCTTTATTCCTTATGTCTTCGCATGACTTCTCATTTGCTGATGGGTGGCCAACCAAAAAATGCAGTTAGCAAGAAATACAAAATGAATATATTGCCCTTGCCCATCAAAGTAGATCAATCTCACAAATAAAATTCTGTACTTACTATAAATATTTACCATATTTTGACAATTGATGTTGATTAAAAAGATGGCATTCTTTTAACTTACTGTATGTCTGAAAATGGTATCAGACTGAAAAGCTAAGTATCCCATACACCAAACGAACACTGAGCCCCCACTGTGTGCAGGCACGTGTGAGATGTTGCCACATCATTCGCCCTCACAACAGCCCGTGAGTTAGCTACTTCTGTTTCCATTCTTTAGACGAGAAAACCTGACAGGCTGCCAACAATATTGCTAAGAACACTCACCAAGTGCACAAATCAGAATATACACCTATCTCTGTCTGATTCTAAAATGCGTGTTTCTTCCCCTTGGCCACATTGTTTTGGTAAAAAAATATTTTATAAATATTCAACACATTATGTTAGTGGTCTACATAATATACTACTTTATTAAGATTCAATATCCATGATTCTATTAGATGTGAAAACTATCAGTTTCCAAAACCAAGACTTCCAAGTTGCTTCTTCCTAAATTCCATATAAGGTTGTACATATTGTAGAATATGTGAATGAACCTTCACTGGTAAATAATTATTTTTCTAATGTCCTTAGAGAAAGTAGACTTCTGTGCTTTCGAGCTGTGAGCTGCTTGTGAAAAAGATTTAAAAAAAAAAAAAAAAAAAGGACTCTGAGGAGCCCTCTCAACACCTTGTTGTAAGTCTGTGAAAATGACTTTTTCCTCCTTTGTAGTTTCTATTTCATGTCTGCAGCAAGACAGTCTGGGCGACAGCGCTTGGACACTACTCTGCCGTTTGCTTCTTCCCCGCCAGCAGCCAGGTGGGTCTGCAGCAACCCCTCAGCAACGCGCTGCCTGCGGAGTCTTATTCTCCGGAGAAACTGCTCCCGGGAGGAGCTCAGGCACCACCCACGGGGCGCTCCGTGTCACATTACCTTCCTCCAGCCTCCGCCTTCCAGCTCCTGCAAGCCCGGGAAATGCCACAATACCTATCTTAAACAAAAACAAATTATTAAAAAGGCATTTGACTTTGGGATCTTATTTTTAAATTATTTTAAATATGGTTATGGCAATTTATTTTTTGTATTTTTTATTGTTGTTCACTTACAGTTGTCCCACCTTTTCCCCCTTTGTTCTCTGATTTTGGAATCCTATTTACAAATCAGAATTGGCCCTGACTGGTGTGGCTCCATTGGCTGGGCATTGTCCTGCAATGTGATAGGTTGCAGGTTGATTCCCAGTCATGGCACATGCCTGGGTTGTGGGTTCGGTCCCCAGTCAGGACACATATGAGAGGCAACCGATCAATTTTTCTCTCGCACATTGATGTCCCTCTCCCTCTCTTTTTCCCTCCTTCACTTCTTTCTAAAAATAGATAAATAAAATCTTTAAACAAAGTAAAAATAAAAATCAGAATTGCCTTTGAAAACCTAAAATTTACTTATTATAACAAGCTGGTTTTTCTGGTGAACCGAATGCTAGGTAATATTTGGATAGTCAGAGGCCAGTGACTAAGGCATCTGCAGGTGGTACTGAGATGTCTATAAGCATCTTTCGTTCAGAAGGACAGTGATCGCATCCCAAGGTGAGTGACGGAATTCACTTTACTGTCTACAAGCTTTGACATAGTGACATAAACAGTCCTCAGCTTAGAAATGGGTTGGTCTCCAAAGTAGTCAAATGCAGATGGATTTTCCACTAAAAACCATTATTAATGTTGGTCTTTTTCTCAGGCCAGTGCCCAGGCTTAAAATAAAGTGAAAATAAGAGCACTCAATTAGTTTCCATAATAAAATTCAGAGTTTCAGCCTGGACTGGAAACCACATCTCCACCCCAAAGCAGTAGGTTTGTTCATCTCATTGTCCAGATTTTCCTGCTGAGAGACAGACTCCTGTCTACTAACCCCCAGCTGCAGGGGTCACACACTCAGCTTTCTGAGTCTCCCACTTAAAGTCTCCCTTGCTGGCCTTAAGGTAAGGAGCTATAACCACCGCACACCCCTCTTTTAGGATATTGGTCAAAAATATAGTACTCAAACCACAGCTTTCTCCAAAGATGCTTATCTCACTAAATTGTTCCATTATTTGGTAACAGAAAACTGATAATGCTATTTTTTTTCAAGCAAGAGGAATAATCATGACAGAATTAAGGATAGTGATGACCTCACCCAGAGCACAGAGTGGGCTTCGATAGCTTTGAAAATTCTAGTTCTCATGTGGGGGGTTCAAATAAGTACTTGTTTTGTTATTATGCTTTTGAAGGGGGTCAGAACATACCACCCAAAATATGCTGCTTTGGTATACTGATCATTTTGAAGTAAAGGTGCTTGAAAAATAGCAACTGTAAAAAGGGCATGCTAACCTTCCTTTTACTTTCTGAAAGTGGGAGATAAAACTCCCACGTGAAAGATGTGCTCCTTGTACCAGGAGGGAAGAAAGATTCTTCTCACCTGAGACAAGGAGTAGAGGCCAAGAGAAAGCAGCACAAACAGACCTTCTTAAAATATCTCTTATCTCCCTTTAGTCTCCCCACATATTTTAGTGGGGAGACTTTTCCACAATTGCCACTCTGTTCAACCTAGTATAAAAGTACATAAGCCTAGCCACTTCTTTGGGTCTGCATTTTTACGTGGGGATTCCCATGTACATGTAAATTTTATTAAATAAAATGTATATGCTTTCCCCTTATTAATCTGCCTTATGTCAGTCCCAGCCAGAAACCCTAAGGGTGTAGAGGGAAAATTTTACCTCCCCTACACATTGTAGCCTTTATTTATTGTGATCTATTAAGAAGGAATTTTAAGTACATAAATGTATAAGTTGTCAACTCCCATATAACAAACCCACCCTAACACTGAGTGGCTTAAACAGTGATATATTCTTGCTCCCAATGTTGTCATTTTACCAAGTAGTTCCTCTGCTCCACGTGGTGGTGGCTGCAGTCACTCACGAAGCTGCATTCAGCAGGTGGAAAGGCTGGGCCAGAAGGTCCACTAAGGCCTCCCGTTTGCATCAGGGGTTGTGGAGCTCGCTCTAGAATAGGGCATTTTTGTTCTCCTTCACACTTTTTTTTCTTTCTGCGTGGTTTCTGATCATTGATGGCTTTTTCCTCATGAACTTCCTCTTCAGGAGGGTAACCTAGAGTTCCTTACAGCATGGCAGCTGGGTTCCAAGACAGCAAAAGCACAAGCTCCCTGGCTGACAAGGGCTGGGCCCAGAATTGGCAGAGCATCGCTTCTGTCCCATCCTGTTGGTTGAAGCCTGTCACAAAACCAGTCAAGGTTCAGGGAAAGGTGAAAGGTGTTCAGGTGGACAAGGTGACATGTGTATGGTTAAAGGAGAGAATTTGTTGACAACTTTCTTCGAAGACTGCCAACCACATTAAGACATGGAATATTTTTCCCCCATAAAAGAATGGACTGAGATCTGGGTTAAAGAAAATGAGTTCAGGCGTGAATCTGAATCTAAGAGAATTTGAGCAATTCCACCTGTTCAAGCTTTTGTCACTCACACATATTTCTACAAGGTGTAAGCCCTCACATGTTAACATCAACAAAGAAAGATTATATGGAAAATGAAGAAAAGGTCTTAGTTCAGAGCAGAAGAAATATGTGTAAAGGCAGGTTTGGGTTCCATCAAACTGTTTGTACCTAGCAAACTAAACATGCCCCAAACCTAAATATTTGTTAGGAGAAATGCTTGACTCCAAAACTCTTTGCAAAGATGAAAATTAAACAATAGTTAATTCTAACTGATGACAACTTAGAAAAGTAAGTGAAAATTCATCTTTTCCTGCCTTAAGAGCTTCTTTATTTTAGTATTTCTGTTAGTAGACTCTTTCCCCTGTTAGTGAGGCTCAGGGTCTCTAAATGTAGTGGTAACTCCTCCTTTCTTCCTTCTACCAATTCTTCCTTCAAGTATTTCTCATATTCAACTTTCTTTTCAGCCCTGTATCCACAATGTAGCGCAGAGTTTTGTAGCATTACAACAAATTGACTGCAATTTCCTCCTGTCTTTGTACGCTTGAACAATGTTACCCCAAAACGCTTCTTCATCTTTCCATGCAGACATTCAAAATTTCATTGACTCTTGTTCTCTTCACTGCCCCTAATGCATGCTAGAAGGATGGTTTTTGTAACCAACTGAGGGATATTTTTCAAAAAGATGCCTCTTTTTGGAGATTCTAATACATAGCTGTTCTCTGCCTTCCCCCCTTTCTAACTAACACCCTCCTCCTCCACCCCACATGCACTCAAGGAGAGAATAATAACTATTGGTGGGAGTGTATCACATCCTTTATGTGCTGGTGTAGGGGGGAAAAGGCGAGAACCACAGGACTTACTATAAGATGAAATCCAAGGGCCAAACAAAGCTAGATTTGAGTCTATATTTGTCAGTTATTTGATCTCATATCCAATCAATTTATCTTCTTAATATTTTCCCCACTATGCTTGACTGAAATCAATAATGATAGAAATAGGATTAAACACTAGGGAAAGTTGGTCCCCATATTATAGAGCTTACCACATAATGGAGAGAAAAACACTAAACAAATAAACTCACGATGTTAAAGCAAACCAGGTGCTAAAGGCAGTGAAAGAATGTGGTCTCAGGGCTCCAGGGATGAGAGCTTGGCATCCTCAGTCAACCTGGATTAAGAAGCAAAGTTTCTCCAACTGAGTGTCATATAATAACTTCCTTTCTATGGAAACATTATACAAGCAACTGTTTATTTTTTTATTCCTAGGCTCCCCTCTTGCCAAACAAGGGTGTGGGCTGAAAAGCAGACTTAAGATCCAAGACAACATAACAATTTTCTGACAGATCCTAAAAACAAATAAGATATATTCTGGTAGATTTTGCTAACCACCCAGAGTGTCTAAAACAGGAAAGAAAACAAAGAGAAAAAAAAAAAGGAAAGACTACGGGTATGTGTTGTTTATTCATGCTTTGTGGGCTATCTTGCTGTTTGTTTTGTCAGCTATTTTTATTAATAATGAGAAAAACAGAAAAACCGGGTGAGTCACAAATAGAAGATGCATATTTAGGGTCTCTGACTAAGGGCCAGGAGATGACAAAGAAAGTACCAAGCGAGGACTGAGGGTTGCCTTGAAACAGCAAAGGATTGACTCTCTACAGGAACATTGATTGTTCACCCTTTCACGTCCACTAGGGGGAGTTTGTCCTATGCAAGCAGATCAGGCGTTTGGGATAATCCTCGCAAGGAACCTGGACCGGGAAGGGGGAAAGAATGTAGGCTTTAGGGCAAGACAAAGCTAGATTTGACTCTATATACTTTCTAGCAAATGAGCCTGTTTTCTGCAGTGCAAAAAACGAAAAAGTAAAAGAAAAAAGGTAAAGTCTTTCATCTAAATATTTTGGTGAAAATTAAAAGATGATATGTGTGAAGAAGAAACTGATTCACAATAGACTTTTAATGATTGTAGCTATTACTTTCTTTTCTTTTTTTTAAACTTTTATTGTTATTCAATTACAGTTGTATGCCTTTTCTCCCCATCCCTCCATCTCACCCCAGAAATGATTGTAGCTATTACTTTCTCATCACTAGCCAAAGTCACCCCTATTTGACACATAACCACGTATCCCAATGAAAAAGCACAGTGACAACACCTGTGATAGATAGTAAATCTTCCCAAGAGCTCAAGGAACCATCAAAACTCCTTAGCTATAGGAAGGCCAGCAAAGATATTTAATTTCTCTAAATTTGTTCTTCATACACATGAAGATGATAACATGTAACTTCTAGGAATTAAGAGAAATTATTATTTTAGAGTTTAGGTCAGGTCAGTGCCTGGCACATTGTAAGCACCTAATAAATGATGAATGTTTTAATTACTATTCCCCTTTCACAAATTCAAAAGTGAAAAGGAAAAATTGACACTGTTATTTTCATGAATCTGAATTTCTAAGCATCTTACGTACCTAATTTATTACCTGCTATCACCCATGAGGACAGATGAAATTAAGATTCTGCCTTTGGTCCTGGCCAGTATGGCTCAGTTGGTTGGAGTGTCCTCTCACAAACCAAAAGGTCACAGGTTCATTTCCCTGTCAGGGCGCATGCCTAGTTTGTGGGTTCTGTCCCTGTTCCAGGGGAGGGGCAACAATTGATGTTTCTTTCTCACATCAATGTTTCTCTCCCTCCACCCTCCATTTCCCTCTCTTTACAATCAATAAGCATGTCCTTGGATGAGGATTAAAAATAAAGATCCTGCCTTTGAATTTTCCTTTTCACATCTTCTTTTTTCTTTTCATACTTTATGTTCTCTTGCATAAAAGGCATTAAGGTTTTTCATAGAGTCCTACCAGCTTATTCATTTTATAAGGCACCATTGAATGTTAATTATAAAGTTTTTTTGGTGGGTAAATGGTAACATAAACACAAATAACTTTCATCATACCATTTTCTCCTAATATAACCATGATTAAGCTTTCAACTGTGTACAAGTAATTAAAACTTTCACAGTTTATATTTTGGCCATCAACTTTTCTTACTCTAGTTAAGCTCCCTTGAATTCCAGAAGAGGTAGGTAGGCCATTTCAGGTGCCTTTTCTAAAGAACATCATTTCACTTTCACAAATCTTTGGGATCTCTGTATGATAAAACTAGATCATGTGGCAGATATAATACTTGGGAATGAGACATATGTCCCGTAAATATGTGAGCGCTGGTGGCAATTAGTAGCCAAATACCTTACTCTGTTAGTAATGTGGGAGGAATGTAAGAAGAGGGTGCCATGGTGTTTGAGGTATTTAGGTTTGGTTTCTCATTTTAAGCTTTCATTTGGAGAGCAGACTGAATTGAGTCCACACCAATGTGATGTCAGCTGAAGGGAGTGTGGGACCACACTGCAGGCATGGCAACATTTTTTAAAAGCATTATTTAACTTCAGGTCAGCATTTATGGAGAGCCTTCTCTGCACTAGGCGCTGAGCTGGGACCTGTGGCAGCGTATATTAAAATGGACTCATATTTTTCCCTGTTGCTGAATTTCCTGAGTATTGCCTGGCACTTTTTGCCATGCCTTAAATCTGGTACATTCTTCATTTGTCAAGCTACCCATCATTTGGTGCAGCAGTAAAGAATCATGGGTTTCTCTTCTGCAGCAATCCATCAGGTCATTGTTCCATTCCTTCTACTGGTTCGCAGCCAGTCCAGGTCAACCTGGTCAAAATACAGGAATCCCCCAACCGCAGTGCTTTTCTTCTTGTCCTGAATGAAGCCTGCGAGACCCTCAGCTGAACCTCCAGCAGACATAGTGGGCAAGGCGCTTAATAATGCATTTGTTTCATTAAGTTTAGACAGTAATTTTACTATCTAGAAAAGAGGTACTTCACCTTTCTAGATGTGGATTTGGTTATGTACTTTGAAAAGACTCAGGTAAAACCATAAGTAGGCTCCTTTTCAAGAGCCCTCACAGGAAAAGCAGAAGGCTGCCGGACGCAGTACAAACCCACAGCACACATAGTGCACCCAGACTGACCAGGGCTGCAGCCCAACTGTCTGCTGATTGGGGAGACGACAGTAGCTTAATCTCTCTGAATGTCTTCCTCCTGATCTGCACATCTGGAACAATAACCCCGAACTCCTGAGGTCATTCTGGAAATTAATTAACATAATGAATGTAAATTGCATGGTACTATAGGGAAGAAAGAAAATTTCTTCTACCTACCCTTTTAGGTTCTCTTGGCTGTTCTAATAATCAAATCAATATGAGACCAAATAACAAGAGGAAATAACCAAATTTAACTACACACATATGTATGGGAACCCCACATACATGAGAGAGTCAGACACCCCACATACATGAAAGATTCAGAGACAGAAAGGAAAATGAGGAACACACGGCCTTCTGAGGTAAGGATGAGATAAGGTGCCTCGAGCTGAGAGATGAGGAAGGCCTATGAGAAGGACAGATGTTCAGGACTTGGAAGTTCATCCTGCCCTGCAGATAGCTCATCAAAAGCTATTTCTGCTAAGAATTCCTCTGAGGGCAAGGCCCCTAATTTAAATTCTTTAAAGGAGATGTAAAGTTTCTCTTGAGCCCTCAGGGTCTCTACTGCCTTCAGTTCAAAATAATTCACATGCCAAAGGGGCACATCCTGGGGAAGCCTGTTCTGAACCCTTTCATCACATACTAGATGTTTAACAAATGTTTGTTTCCTTGGGTTTTTGCCCCAAGGAAAAATTTACCTTTCCCAGATAAGGAAAATTCGTGCAAAGTTGCTTGGAGCTGTAGGGAGTAGACTTTTTCTTATTCACTCAAGTGATTGAGAAGTTTCAGGCACATTCCAAACTCCAAAGGAAATGAAATGCCATTCCCCTGCCACCCACTCCACCCATCAGGTTCCCAAAGCACATTAAAATAATATTAGGACAAGGATTTAAGCTGAAAGTGGGGCTGGCAGGAAAGGCCCCACTCCTCCGAGGCTTAGCTGTATCTGTGAGCACAACAGCATGGCTCCCCGGCTGACTGACGTCACAGCCTCACGTTGTTTTCGCCCTAGGAAACCACAGGATTGAACCGGAGGGAGGAGTGTGGTGCCTCTGGTGCAATAAAAAAAAAGTCTGCTGGGGACCCCCAGTGGTCATCAGGAGTCATAGGTTTCTCTGCAAAAAGAATGCTGTGGCCTAGGAGAAAATACCTGAGCTTCAACTATATTGTCTTCCTTGTCTCCCCGGTGACTGGGGTTTTCTCTCGAAAGTTGGTGCTAAGAAAGTAACCACTTTGTAACCTCCTGAACAGGCCTCAGGCTTCGAAGCTGGAGTTATATGTGGCATGGACATAAAAAAAATGGCTTCAAATTGGGAGAGAGATCTGAAATGTTGCCTTTGATCATCAACTAGAAAGCAGGAGGCAAAGCAAGCAGGTTGAGGACTGAAGGAGGCATGCCAGGGTCCATGTCCTCCACGAGCCCTAAGTTTTACAAGGACAGCATCGCTGCGACTGCATACGAGGGCCCACGCCTTAGATTCCTTCCCACAGACCCAGGAGAAGAAAGAACAGTGAGTCAAGGATGTTCCTCTTGTAAACAAACTGTTGTAGCTCATGTGTTGCTGCTTCCTGAGTCTTTATTCATCTAACCCTAGTGAATGTAAGTAATAAAGTTATATAATGCTGGGAATTCAGTTATAAACGATCAGCCTAGACTCCAGGTCATGTCTGGAGAACAGAGACAGATTCAATAAAGATTTATTTACACAAAGTACCAAGACATTCCTGGGTTAAAACTCCTTTTGGGGGAAAGACTGTAGGAACACAAGTTTGTTTCAAAGAGGGGTGGGGAGGTCGTTCTGAATACAACATCGTTTTTGTCACTCAGTCCTCTAGGTCTCGTCTTTTTCCTTGCAATGATGAGGCCCAAAGGTAACTCCTGCTTCAGTAGTTAGAGAAGAGATCGAGTCACCAGGCATGACACCTGCTAAGAGACGAGGCACTGCAGCTTTAGCAGCGCCTGGGGATGGCACCCTGGGCATAGCCGTTAAAGACTCCACCTTCAGAATGTGTAACCTTAGTGTGTCTTGCTGTCCCTGCTGACTGCCCTGTCTAAGTGGTCACTGGAGTTAAGAGCTATCACTTGTGACATCAGCAGTGATGGGAAACATCACCCCAGACAGCCAGAGAAGGAGAAAATAATGGCTGACAACACAGATGGCCAAGGGGCTAGTTAATTTGTTCACTCATGTATCCTTGAAGTGTGCTCGCTGTGGTAGGTTGAATGGTGCCCCCCAAAATATATGTCCATGTCCAAGCTCCCATCACCCAACCTATGAACATGACCTTTTTTGAAAAACGCTTTTGCAGATGTAATTAAAGATCTCAAGGTGAGATCATCTGAGATTATCTAAGTTGGGACTTAAATCTAATGGCAAGTGTCCTTATAAGAGACACAGAGAGAAGATGCAGGGAGATAAAGGAGGTCATGTGAAGACTGAGGCAGAGATTGGAATTATGCAACCACAAGGCAAGGAAGACCAAGGGCCACCAAAAGCTGGAGGAGGCAAGGCAGGATATCCCCAGGGCCTTTCGGAAGGAGTACCACCTGCCGACACCTCGATGTCAGACTTCTGGCCTCCGGAACTGTGAACAAATACATTTCTGTTGTTTAAAGCCACCCAGTTTGTGGTCATTTTTAAAGGCAATTTCACGAGACTAATACATTCACAAAAAAATTTACTGAGTACCTCTGCTATACCAAACATGGTGCCAGGCACTAGAGATGCAGCAGCAAACAAAGCAAAGACATCAACCTCACAGAGCTTATCTTACAAGGAAGAAGTGGCCACGCACTGGTGAGCAAACAGCACTTCTGAGGGTGAAAACCCTGCGTGCAAAAATGGCTGCCAGATGGACAGCAGGCACAACTCTAGGGTCCTGTTGACTTACATTTGGATCCCAGTTGTGCCTTTTACAATCCTCATGTCCTGAAGGAGGGCAATAAATCTTTCTAAGCTGAAGCATCTTCTTGTGTAAAATGCAGACATTAATAGCACCCATTCGTGTTTGGGGCGTGCTGAGAATTCAATCAGATAACGTACATATTGTGACTGCTTATCAGACTGCCTAGCACCGGTTGCACACTCAGTAAACATTAGCAAAACAAGTGATAACAATATGGAATCAAAGATTTTTTTCAGGTGAAAAAAACAAAAATAGTCATCTTAATAACAGAAGAGTTGCTCTCTGTCCTGTTGCCTTATTTTATTTTCTCCATAGCATTACCACACTTCGAAATCATATTATTGGTTTGTTCATTTACATGATTATCTGTTTACCTTGTAAGAACATGAAGTCCAATGTTTGTTGTTGTTGTTGCTTTTAATATGCACAGTATCTTGACAAGCACCCAGCACCTGATCCGTACGTTATAGGCAGTTATTAAATAGATGCATGACTTACCAAACCACTCCAATTTCTACTGTGTTTCTGGGAACTTCAGTCAAACTACTGCTCATCAAAAGAGAAAAGAAAAAAAGCCACTTTATTTTTCCTTATGGATTGTCCATAGTGGAAGATTAGTGATGAATAAATACACAGTAATTTTATAAAATAGTAAGGATCAATTACTAGCCAAAAGAACATCAATAGCCAAAAGAAAATGCTATTTTTTTCAAGATTTAAATCTTCAACACTGCAGCTAGCTTTACTGTAGTTATTGAAGGAGCGCTGAGCACTTTAAATTACTGTACATAAGATTTTCAAATAAAAATAATATTTTATCAAAAGCAATTGCTTTTCATTTCTACCAAACTTTTTTTTTAAAGAATTCAATCAAAATGTGAAAATACTTAATGGGAATAAAGCTAAGTTAACATAGAGAAAACGGAGATGACTACACTTTCATTCAGTGGTGGGCTTCAAACACATTTTGCATGTTTTAGTACTCAGCAAAAGTATTGGACAACACAACAAAGTTTTTAAAACATTTAAATTTTCTCTAACTTGAAGAACCACCATAGTCAAAATATATCAAATTCATGAAGTTAACATTTATATAATGTCACTGACACCAAAGTACATACTTAATATAAACTGAACTAGAATTATAATTTCCTGGGAACAAAGCTCATCTAACTGGTAGTGTCTGAACAGGGACTGGCATGTGTAATGCTCAGAAACGAGTTAGGATTTACAATCTCGAAGGATCTGTAATCTAATGCTTCAAATCCAGGTGGGAAGGGGAGAAATGAGGAAATACGCTATCGTAGGAAATCTGGTGGGTTCTGTTTGCTTACTTCATCCTACTTTAAAGCATTGGATGTGACCATCGGGTCTAAGGATGGGGAAAGGAACAGCTTTGCACTGAATAGTTAAATCCAAAATAATCATTATTGTAATAGCAAACAAATAATCCTTACTATCTGTTCAAACTTTTCTAAGACTTCATATATAGATTATCCCATCCACCTATTTACTAGTCCAATACTTCAAAGCAAACATTTCCAAACTACATTCATTACCTTTCCCACAAACCTGCAAGTCATTTGACCTATTTCTTTACTATTTATTGTTAGGAATGTACCTTCTCTATGAAAACCTAAAAAATCAAAATATAGACACACAAAACAGATTATTTTAATATTGGGTATATTGAAAATGCACACATAGTACATGACATGATTAAAATGCAGCTTTGTGGATAATGGGGGGATGGGTAAAGCGTTTTTAGGAACAACTATAAAGGACACATGGACAAAACCAAGGGGGGGTGGGATCAGGGGAAGGATGTGGGATGGCTGGGGTAGGGGGTGGACAGCTGGGGAGAAAAGGCAGACAACTGTACTTTAACAACAATAAAATTTAAGAAATGGAAAAAAGATATAAAATAAAAAAAGACTTTGATGGATTTGGGTGATACACTGACCCTCAGATCAGTCAGGTCAGTTGGGCACACAGGGCCATCCAGGAAGCTGGCAGCTCTCATTTGCATAAAAAGACAAGAAAGAAAAGAAAAAAATAAAATAAAATGCAACTTTGCTTTTGGGTCCCAACATCTTTTTAAAACAGATTCAGTCGGGCAATCTCCTGCACCAGGATAAACTCTATAGCAGGTTCAAAGCCTTTTAATTAATGCAGTCTTCAGTTATGGTCATACAATGAGTTTAAGTCACATAAAAAAAGTCTCAATGCAAATGTTAAATGTCAAGTCTCACACAGTAATTAAACCTCCAAACTTGACCTCATATTCATTTCCCCAGCTGCAGCTTCAGGCTAGAAGTCTGCAATGACAAAGGCATATGTTTTGGGCCTCTTCTCTATTTGCTTGCATTGCTTCCCCAGCCCTACAGCAGGCTCCTGGACTTCTTGAGCTGGTTCAGAGGAGGGAAGAAGGGAAAGGGGAAGGAAAGGACTAACTTATCATCACCTGGCCTCATTCTCCATGGTCCCAGCAGGTGACTAAAGTTTCTCCTTTCTCTAGGGGAGAGGCTTTAGTGGGCTCCTCAGTACTTACCACTATGCCTCCCCCTGCTGCAGTCTCCTTACCCAGAGGATGGGTTTCTCTCCCAGATGGTCAATGATAACGCCTTTCTCAGGTACACCTCCAGGGTCCTTCTGCTAGTACTCCTCCCCACGCCAGGTGGTCCACTGGACAGACACGGAGCTCATATGGCATTACTCTCATGTAGGCAGGCCACAATGGGTCCATTTGAAAGACTCATGAAGCCCCCACCCAACAATGTCTGACAGGCAAGTTGATCCCAAAGCAGTCACAACCACCACCAAAGCAACTAATCAGCCCTTATCTCTCCCACAAGACTTTCTGAGCAGGAGTCGGACCCCAAACCACAGTTAACTTTAACTTTCTCAGACATGAGTAAGGCATCAGTCCTCTGTCTCACAATTTAAGGGAACACAATTCAAAGCCTCCCAAGTGTCCCCTTCTTTCGCTAAACTTGGATTAGAATAAATAATTCCCTGCCATCTTCTCCCAAAAGCAAGCAACACATTCTTAGACTCCCCCCCCCACACACACAAAACCTCTCTCCAAATAAATGTATCAATTTTTACTCTGTTTCCATACACTCAGCACTTTTTATACCCTTGATCTACCAATTCTAGGAACTGGTTCTTGGAGATTTTCTTTACCAAAGTCTTCCTTCACAGATTTGTCTCCATCACATTTTGTTACCATTATCTGTTATATTGGTGCTTCAGCTGGAACTGAGACGTGAAGAGTCCCACTCTAACATGTCTGTGACAGTCAGCTATCAGAGGTCTTTAACAAAGAGACCTAAAATGTAATAGATTAAGTAAGACTGAGTCTTGACTTTTCTGGACCAGAAAGGCTGTTTGACTTGATTAACTAATTTAGGATTCAAGTTCCTTCTGTCTTTATGCTTGGCCATCTTCCAGGGCTCTGGTTGTCAACACTGCTGGTCTCAAAACCCCTTTATACTTTTACAAATTACTGAGAACTCGCAAATATCAAAAACACTGAAAACAACAAAAGCTTGCCAGGATGTGGAGCAATAAGAACACTCATTTATTCTTATTGGGAATGCAAAATGGTACAGATATTTTAGAACACAGTTGGCAGTTTCTTATAAGACTGAACATATTTTCACCATATGATTCATCAATCAGGCTCCTTGTTATTTACCCAAACGAGATGAAAACTTATGTCCACACAAAACCCACACGTGAATGTTTACAGAAGCTTTATTCATAATTGCCAGACCTAGAAGCAACCAAGATGCCCTTCAGTAGGTGAATGAATAAAGAAACTGCGGTCCACCCAGACAATGGAATATTATTCTTCATTAAAAAGGGATGAGATATCAAGCCATGAAAAGACACAGAGGAAACTTAAATACATGTCACTAAGTGAAACAAAGCAACCGGGAAATGCTAAATCCTGTATGATTCCAACTATATGACATTCTTAAAAAGGCTAAACTATGGAAACAGTAAAAAAAAGTAAGTGGTTTCCACAGACTGGGGGTTGGGGAGGAAGAAATAGGCAAAGCACAGAAGAAATTTAAGGCAGTAAAGCTATTCTACATGACACTATAAATGTGCATATATGTCATTATACACTTACCAAACCCCATAGAATGTACACAACCAAGAATAAACCCTTGTAAAAAATGGTCTCTGGCTGATAGTGATGTGTCAGAGTAAGTTCATGGGCTATAACAAAGGTACGGCTCTGGCTGAAGATGTTGATAGCAGGGGAGGCTGTGCATGAGTAGGGGCACGATATGTGAGAACTCACTGTGCTTTTCACTCGATTTTGTTGTGAACCTAAAACTTCTCTAAAAATAAAGTCTAAAAAATTCCTGAGCACTCTAAAGAGCTTTGGACTGTATGTGCATATCTATCAATAGTTATTATATTAAAAATTAAAATAAAAATTTCTGTTTATTCATTTGTATTTATTCAAATACAAATTTTTATTCAAAAATTCAAATACAAATTTTTTATTCAAAAATTTTTTATTTTTTTGAATTTTTTATTCAAAAATTTGTATTTATTAACTTAAAAATAACAATCAACTCATTATATGTAAATGTAAGTAATATATTTCTAGGAAATATATTTCTACTAACACAAAAAATTAATCAGAACAGTGAAACTGTATGTATTTAAAACATAGTATCTAGGTTACTAGAAGTCAACCGGATTCTATCTCCTTCTGCATTTAATTCATTGCAGTCTGTTTTCATTGAAAAAGATTAATGAAATCCAGTCTCACACAGAATAGTAGTTAAAAAAGAGAGAATTATTTTAACAGCCTTTTCAGGTCATTGTGGCTATTTTTGTTTGATATTGTACTGAAATTTACTAGCAGTAGTTTTTATAGATTGGTTGTAGAGCACGACCTGAAACCTGATGTTAATGAACTTTTTGTATTCTGTTACACTGAAATCCATTGGTCTAAGACTTCTGGTCAAGACATAGGCAGATATGGCTTCCCTTTTCACATAACCACATCAAAATTACAACTAAAATATAGAACAACCATCACTCAGAACCATCAGAAATTGAGTCGAATGGCAATCTGACAACTATGGACTTAAAGAAACCACATCCATCCAGACTGGTAGGGGGGGTGCACACAGAATGGGCTGGTCCCTCACCCACATATAGTGGGTAAAAATGTGGGAGGGATATCTAGGGAGCGAGAAGTCCCAGCCCCAAACCAGACACCCCAGCCCAGGGTTCCAGTGCCAGAAATATAAGTCCCCATAATTTCTGGCTGCAAAAACCAGAGGGGATTGAGTCAGTGGAAGAAAATTCTGGAGCCACAAGCAGTTCTTCTTAAAGAACCCACACACATACTCACCTACTCAGACTCACTCCCTCTGAGCTCCAGCACCTGGGTAGCAGCTTGAAAGGCATCAGTGGCATAAATGGAGAAACTGAAGTATCTGGAATCAAGGTGAACAGAGGCCATTGTCTCTTTTCTAAACTCTCTCCCCATTGAGCTGGTAAACTGGTGCCATAATTTAGTTTCCATCAACCTGGCTAACACTGTTTGACCTGCCTTAAAGATCCCCAGAGATTCCACCCCACCTAATTTACGGGCCCACCCAAGCTGCTTTTCCATATAAATGGCTGGTCTTGGCTCATGCTTCACAACTTCCTAAATCTTATGAAAAAAACAACAGCTGGCCTCAGTGAAACCCAGGCACTGCACTGATTCACAGCTTGGCTTGCCTGGGAATCTCCAAGCACACAAGTAGCAGCCATCTCATATTGCTTTATGGATCAGGAAGGGTGGCCTGGGGCAAAACGTGGGGGCTGACCTTGGCCAGCACCACCCAGGAAACACCAGGGCCAGTGCACCCAGGGACAGCTACAGACCACGTCAGAACACCACTCCCCTTCCCCTGCACAGCTGATCCCCCATGAAGGGGGAGGGCGGTAATGGTAAGTGGTCACAGCTAATCCTTGCAGGTGACTGGCCTGGTTAAGTCCCTCCCATTTATCTGCCAACAGCAACAAAGGCTCAACTACAAGAGGAAGGTATATTCAGCACACACAAAGTGCACACCTTGAGTACCCAGCCTGGATGATAGGGCAGACTGTGCCACTGGACCCTCCAGGACACCTACTACAGTAGGCCACACTACCAAGACACAGAGTCAAAGCAGCTGTACCTAATACATAGAAATAAACACAGGGAGGCTGCTAAAATGAGGAAACAAAGAAACATGGCCCAAAAGAACAGATCAAAATTCCAGAAAAAGAGCTAAATGAAATGGAAGTAAGCAATCTATCAGATGCAGAGTTCAAAACACTGGTTATAGGGATGCTTAAGGAACTTAGGACCTCAGCAGCATAAAAAGATCCAGCAGAAACAAAAGATATACTAATTAAAGTAAAGAACAATTTACAGGAAAACAACAGTGGAATGGATGAAGCCAAGAATTGAATCAATGACTTGAAACATAAGGAAGCAAAAAACAACCAATCAGAACAAGAAGAAAAAAGAATCCAAAAAAATGAGGATCCTATAAGCAGCCTCTGGGAAAACTTCAAGAGGCCCAACATAAAAGCATCATAGGGGTGCCAGAAGGACATGAGAAAGAGCAAGATATTGAAAATCTATTTGAAAAAAATAAGGAAAGACAACTTCCCTAATTTGGTGAAGGAAATAGACATGTAGGTCCAGGAAGCACAGAGAGTTCCAAACAAGATGGATGTAAAGAGGCCCACACCAAGACACATCATAATTAAAATGCCAAAGATTAAAGATAAAGAGAGAACTTTAAAAGCAGCAAGAGAAATGCCATTAATTACCTACATGGTAGTTCCCATAAGACTGTCAGCTTACTTCTCAAAAGAAACTTTGCAGGCTAGCAGGGATTGGCAAGAAATATTCAAAGTGATGAAAAGCAAGGACATACAGCCAAGATTGCTCTACCCAGCAAAGACATCATTTAGAATCAAAGTGCAAATAAAGAGATTCCCACACAAAGAAAAAAAAAAAAACTAAAGGAATTCAGCAGCACAAAACCATTATTATATGAAATGTTAAAGGGACTTACTTATAAAAAAGGAGAAGAGCATAATTATGAACAATGAAATGGCACAAAATACAAATCTACCAACAATTGAATCCAAAAAACAAACTTGGCAAACAGAGACAGAATCATGGATACAAAGAGTGTTTTGTTGGTTGCCAAATGGGAGGGGCATATGGGGGAATGGATGAAGAGGTAAAGAGAATAGGTAGTTACAAAATAGCCATGGGAATGTAAAGTGCAGTACAGGAAACTGAGTAGCCAAAGAACTTATATGCATGACCCAAGGACATGAACAATGGTGGGGGGATTGTTTGAGGGAGTGGGGGATGTTGAGTGGAGGGGGGCAAAGGAGGAAAATCAGGGCAACTATAATAGCATAATCAATAAAATATCACTTAAGAACATCCATTGGTCTGTCTTGCAATTTGAATGAATCTTTTGACAATGCATGATTTTGAAACAGCATGCATTAGTCATTTGAAAAATATTGTTTCACTGAATTAATGCAAGTTTCCCAAACATTGACACCTTTCATTATACAATATTTTTAAAACATACTAATTAATACACCAGCAATCTTATCAGAAGAAAAAATAACTTTAAGTATTGGGAAACAATCAAGGTCATGGTAGTAGAATACAGGTTTTCCATAATTCTTATTTTTATTTGAACACTCACATTTTATCATTGGCTGATTTTGTTCATTTTCCAAAAAAAAATGAGGTGTTATAAATATTTCAAATATTCTGTTTGTTATAGTGTTTTGACATCTTAAAAACCTTTTTGTCTGGGTATAGTCTGCCCCTTCTGAGGCTAGCCAATTCTTAGATAGCAAGGGCTCAGCCAGGAGCATGCCTTTGACCAGCAAACTTCCCAGTCCAGAGCCAAGCTACCTCTATCTGGCCTCTACACCCAAGAGGCAATATTTCTCTGCCTTAAAAATCCCAGAGCTGGGTGCTAGGTAACTAGGGACCACCCCCATAGCTTCAAATCCTCTGAAATTATTCAAACTAGCCAATCCTAAATTGTTTACCCTGCCCTGCTTGCCTTTCCCATGGAAACCAAAATAAAGGCCATGGCCTAAAGACAGACCCCTGTGTCCTGTCTTCTGCCTACTGACCACCCTGGTGGCTTTCCCACGTGGCCTTGTGTTGTATGCCTCCTGTCTCTAGGATCTATGAGCATAACAAATTCTTTGTTTGTTTGTTTGTTTGTTTCTGAGCCCCTCCTCTGTCTCCTCTGTGACCACACCTGGCCGACCATTGCATGAAAGGATACAAAATAAATGTCTGCCAAAATTTTCAAGCCTATATATCCATAGTTTTTCTATCTACTCATTCAAGTAGCAATGGTGTTCCAAGAAGAAGAAGAAGAAGAAAAAGAAGAAGAAGAAGCAAGTTCAGCCCTTAAAACAATCGCACGAGGGTTTTGAGACCATCATAGTGAGGAACACAGCAGAGGGCATTATGCACTCTTATCATTATGTCACTTATGTGCACTTAACATTTCGTCACAGAGATGTAAACCCTGGCACTTTACTACTAGGGTGTGGTAATAAATTGAATGACTGACTACTAGTACAATATAGTGAGCTGCCTAAATTGGTGCTAAAGGGACAGCAGTTTTACCCAGTATTGACTTTATACCATCAGTGCTGACCTATGGACACTATACCATAGGTCAGAACAGTGAGAAAGGCAAACAAGTTATTATGATGAAAATAGTTGTGACCTCTCAGGCCCTCACAAGTGTCTTGGAGACTTACAGGAGTCTGCAGACCACACCTTGAGACCAGCTGTGCTGGAGCTCTGTCCACATTTGCATGGTCCAGGTTAGGAGACCTGCATTATCAGCCCCTGGTAAGGGGACAGCTATTGAAGCAAAATATGCATGTGTCTCTTCTGCTCATGTTATACTGGTGAGAACTTGGCCACTTGGTATTAATTAGTTATTTCTGAGCAACAATCCACCTCCAAAATTCAGTGGCTTAAGGCAACAATTATTTTACCCAGCTCATTATTCCATGGGTTGGCAATTTAGACTAGACTCAGCTGGGTAGTTCTTCTATTCTCTGCTGGAATCTCTCATGCATTTTCGGTCAGCAGCTGGTCAGCTGCTGGTCGGCAAGGTGGTTTTGCTACTAGGGATTGGCTGCCCACTCTATGAATAGCTGAGGTGACTAACCATGTGTCTCTCACCATGCAGCAGACTAGCCCAGGCGTGTTCACAGATGGTGGCAGAACTGTGATGGTACAAAAGGCCTGTTGAGACCTAGGTTCTAAATAGACACAATATCATACCCACTGGATTTTATTAGGCAAAGCAGGTTGTAGGGCCAGCTCATACTTAAAGGTAGAGAAATGGACTCTACCAATTGAAAGGAAAAGCAGCTAAGCCATGTTGTAAAAGAGTCTGGATACAGTGAAGAGGACTAATCACAGCTACTTTGCAGGTAAGTACTCTGCCACACATGGCCAAAGCTAGCTGCCAAAGAGGGTGGCAGAGTCTTCAAATGGCAGCCATAAGCTTATGAGCAGGAAAACACATTTAGCAGGAATAAATTAGCAGTCTGTAAAGATTTCCATTGTCTCCTAATTCTAATCAAAATCACTAGAGATTGCAGGGGAGTTTGAAACTTTGATTATAAAATTTATACAGAAAAGCAAATGGCTTTTCTATATAAAAAGAGTTGAAACAGGCTAAAGAAGAACAAGCTGTGGACACTTGTTCTTGCAGATATCAAAACCAGTGGAACAACTGAAGGTCAGAAATAAACGCATGTATACGAGGTCTGCCTGGAAAAAGCCCAGCCATTGCTATTATAATGAGAATGGTTTGCGAGACATTGACGTAACCTGGCAGCCAAGGAGAGTGGACTGGAGTGTGCATGCGTGAACAATGATGACTTCACTGTACTCGTCAGTGGGGGTGGTAGACAGCATTGAGTGAGCATGTGTACTGTGTGCTTGTCACATTCAAAATGACTGAGTGAGTAGAGCAACAAATCTGCATCAAATTTTGCATTAAGATTGAACATTCCTCTGTGGAAACTGTTCGGATGGTTCAGAAGCCCGCAGCTATGAGCACCTGGTGATTGGCGGCTTCATCATGACAACGCGCCTGCTCATGCATCACGTTTCATGCAGAGTTTTTTGGCAAAATACCAAATCACCCAGGTGGTTCAGCTCCTCTACAGCCCAGATTTGGTGCCCTGAGACTTCTGGCTTTTCCCAAAACTAAAATCACTTTTGAAAGAGAATAGATTTAAGACCATTAATGAGATTCAGGAAAATACGACAGGACAGCTGATGGCGATTGGGAGAAGTGCGTGAGGTCCCAAGGTGCCTACTTTGAAGGGAACTGAGGCGTCATTGTCCTGTTTACAGTGTTTCTTCTATCTTGCATCTTCTTTAATATATGTCTCTTTTTTTCATTACATGGCTGGGTACCTTCTGGACAAACCTCGTATATGGAAACTCAATTATAAGTGAGTATGTATTACATACTTGTGGGAAATTAAGAACTAAAGACTTCAATATGAGAGGCAAAACCAGAACAAGTCTAGAAGGCAACAGAGTATCTTCATGATCTGAAGGAAATGAAAGATCCCTTACGTAAGAGCCGAAGTTACTATGGGTTTCGGGGAGGCCACATTTGACTACACTAAATTTGGTTCTTCTATTCATCAAAAGATCCTAAAGAGGGCATGATAAGACAAGTCAGTGTGGAAATGGGGGAAGAATGGGTACATAGATAAACGGAAAGAGCATCAAGTAGCTCAAACAGGTCATGAGCCACAAACTGGGAGAGAACGTTTACGATACAAGTAACCAATGAAAGGTTGTTATCTAGAATTTATGAAAAACTCTTATAAAGAAAAAAGAGCAAAAGATATAAACAGGCATTTCAAAGAGGAAATATTATGAGAATAAATATATAAAAAGATCTCTAATCATTCATAATTAGGGGGATAAATTTAATTCAGATCTGACAGCATTTTGCACCTCCCTGATTTTGCAAATATTAAAATATCTGACACACCAAATGCCTCCATAATGAAGATGTTTAGCAATGGAAATACTCATCCATTGCCAGTAGGAGCACAATCCTTACAGAAAATAGTTTAACAATATATAATGAATTTGCACGTGGCACACTCTATACCCTAGCAATTTCTCTCCCAAGTGTAGGTGCAGAAAGTCATGAGGAGACATATATAATATAAATAGAAATATTACTCCTAAGAGAAAAATCTGGGGATAAAAACAAATATCTAATAATATTTCAATGGATAAATAAATTCTCTTTCATACCTTGGAATTCCACATGTAATGGTTAAAAGTGAATGACTCACCAGAGAGGAATCTCAGAATAAGATATTAACAAAAACAACAATAAAAACCAGTCATAGGAAAAGCATACACATGATTCCTGTTATGGTGAAGTATAGCCCAAACCAAACAGTGTATTATTGCCTGAGGATTCACTCAGAGGTGGCAGTGCTGGTTTACTCCATGCCACCTTGAGGACACTAGGAACTACAAATCCCAGAGTTCCCCTCTTATGTTGTTTAAGGTTAGACTTGGCCAAAAGAGGAAGCTGAACTAACTATTGCAGGCAGAAGTAAAGCAATAGCCCATTTTCTTAAAATGTGTGTGCAGTCAAATATGATGGACAGATGCGAAGGCGCCACTTACACTTTCTTTCCTCTACCCAGCTCCCAGCCCTTCACTCCCACTGCTGGCCTTCTGACCCACAGCAGACAGTTAGCAAAGGACCCACAGAAGGGGCAGATATGCAGAGATAGTCACTTCCCATAGTCTTCTCCAGCTTCCTCTGGGCAGCCCCACTCCAGTGGTTGGATGTGCCTGTGTTCTTAGATTTTCCTTCACATTCTGCTTGCCCATCCACACAGTGCTTCAGGGCGCTGGTTAGTTATTTCTCCTCCATTTCTCCCAGGACCCCTTGCAGATGTTCACTGAAATGTATGAGGTATGATTCCTGTCAGAAACCCCTCACAGTAAGGGGTTTCTTCTGACAAAACCCTGACTGATAGAGTGACCAAACAATAGAGACGAGCAAGGAAACATCTTATACAAAATTCAAGATACCAGTGTCCTTCGGTAGGGAGGGGAAGGGACAACATTAAAGGAGGTGCACAAGCGACTTTCTGAGGCACTGGAATGTTCTTGTTCTGAAGGTGTGTTGTGAGTACACAAGTATCCATTGTATTAATATTAGTTAAATTGTACAAAATACATACTTCTGTGTGAGATAAACTTTATAATAAAAATTTAGAAATACACAAAAAAGTATAGTGAGAGGGTTTAAAGCAGGGAGTCCAGATCTTCAGGGAAAGTCAAGATGCTTTAAATACAAAGGAGGAAACAAATCTCTCTGGTCAAAGAAAAAAGCAGTATTAGCTCCCAGGACTGGGTCTCTGCAGAGAGAGGCAGAAGAAGCAGTCGGACCTAGAGATTTGCTGGTGAGATGACAGATCGCTCACTCCCAGAGTATGGAGAGTGAGGGGGGGGGGGTGATTGTACTGAGACAGAGAAGGGAGGGGCGGAGTGTCTCCCCAGGGAACTTGATTGCCCCTAGGATGGGAAGCCTTGTCAGGGAAAGGCAATGTGTTTCCCAGCAGATGGCCACAGCTGGAAACAGTGCTTATAACTGCATTCCTCTCCTGTAGCGAAACTGAAAGATATGGAAGAAGGTAGGTTTTTTTCAAATGGCCCCTTAGTGGAGACCTAGAGAGCTGGGGGAAGCAGCAGTGGGGAGCTGGAGTGAGGGCTGGACCTCAAGCAAGGGGTCTGGGGGGTGGATTATGATAATGACACTAGCAGCCACCATTCACGGAATGCTTACTTTTCTTCCTGTTGTCTAACGATTTGTCCCTTCTCTAATTACCTAAACTCGCTTCTCTAACCATCTTGTTCAGTCTCATGACTTTCAATGCCAGCCAGAGGCAGCTGATCTCTATTTCAGCCTGAAACGTTTCTCTCAACTGCAGATCTTCATATCCAAAGACCTCCTCAACACTTTGCCTTGGGTGTTTAATTGGCATCTCAAAGTCAACAAGTTCAAAACCGAGGTCCTGACCTTACCCACAGGAACCACCCCACCTGCCCCAGCCCCAGACCAGCTCCTCCCACCACCATCCCCTGTAAATAAGGATTGCACCACGGTTGCTCAGGAAAAAAAAAAAAAAATTGGATCTTCCTTGATGCCTTTCTTTCTCACATCCACATGCGCTCCCTCAGCAAATCCTGTTGCTCTGCTTTAGCCACACTGGTCTCCTTGCTTTTTCACTAACCCACCAGACCCTCCTGGCTCAGGACCTTTGCACTGGTTGTTCACTCAGCCCGGTGTGCTCTGTCCTGAGAAAACTGCCTGGCTAGCTCCTCTACCTCACTTAGTCTTTACTCAAATATCTTCTTTTTTATTTTTTTATTTTTTTAAGATTTTATTTATTCATTTTTAGAGAGGGGAAGGGAGGGAGAAAGAGAGGGAGAGAAACATCAGTGCACGGTCACCTCTCACGCACCCCCTACTGGGGACCTGGCCTGCAACCCAGGCATGTGCCAAAGGTAGCCCTTTGGTTGACAAGCAGGTGCTCAATCCACTGAGCCACACCCACCAGGGCTCAAATAATTTCTTAAGGGGACCTCCTTAATGACTCTAATTAAAATCACAAACCAGCCCAATCAATACTTTCTTTTTTTTTCTTGCTTTATTTTTTTCTTTTAGCATTTATCATCATTTAACATAATGTATATATATTCTTATTTAACTGGTTTTCTGCTATTACACACTATCACACACAATGGAATATAAGCTCCAAGAAGGTAGAGATTTATGTCTCTTTGGTTCATTGCTATAGTCCCATAAGTAGAACAGCACCTGATATATAAGAGGTTCTGAATGAATGAATGAATGAATGAATGCTTATTATCTGTCAGGCACTCTAAGTGTTCCACATGGATTGCCACTTCATACTCTCAGTTACTATTGAATTATTCCCATTTCACAGATAAGAAAACTGAGGCTTTGGGGGAGTTCATTGGACTTGCCGAAGGTCACACGGTGGGGGGTGGCAGAGCTGGGAAATGAACCCCAGCAGTGTGATTCCAGAGCCCTTACTCTTAACTATAATACTACCGTTTTCCAAGCTGATGGAGCAAGGCCAAGACACAAGCTTGAAGAGAAGACTGAAAGTCAGGTGCCAGAGGGGCCGAATATAAATTTAAAAATAAGGACCAGAATGATAAACAAGAGACGAAGCTAGGATCAGATGCAGCAGGGCGAGAAGTATGCAAGTCGGGCACAGGAGAGGTAGGGATGCGGCCGTGACCAAGGACAGACATGCTCACACAGCCGCAGCTCATCTTTAGAGGCCGGGAAAGATGTGTTCTCTGTGTATCAGGAAAAGAGCTAAAATGAACTGGTTCTGGAAGTTATAACAGACAGGTTATCCAAGTTATAACGAACTATGGATTTGGTACCATTATTGTGCTACCAGTACCCCTTCCATTACCCCCCATTAGGCTGGTGGCCGGGAGAGAATCTGATACAGAAGAACAATTCAATTCACATATAAATGGTAAGAGCCACATACAGAATACAGTATAAGGCATTAAGATCAGGTTTCTTTCTTTGTTTTTCTTTAAAGAATTTTGAATGAAATTAATGTCTATTACATATATGTATTGGTTCTGCTGGATCCTGACTCAAACTGTATGACTTTGGACAAATTGGTTCGCTTTTCTGCGCCCACCCCCTCATTCCTCTCTGCACCTCATCAAGCCTGTGTTATTTGGGAGAACAGTAATAACACAAACCTTATAGGGTTGTGAGAATTACAGGTAATAGACATGTAAAGTGCTTGGAACAGTGTCTAACATACAGTAAGCAGGCCATATATATTTATTATTATAAGCATTATTACCACCATAAAGAAGTTAAAACCTTGAATCTGTAGATATACAAATATAAGGCTGTTTCATCTTTTATTATATATAAGCAGGTCCTCCTTAAGCATTATGCAGTAATGAATAAGAAAAAGTCAAGAATAAGAAAAAGTGCTTGATGAAGTGCAAGTTTATGGGAGGGTAGTTAAAGCAGCATAGTAAGAATTGAAAATAAAATATGTACGTGAATTTCATCAAATAGGAAGCCATTTTCTTGAAGAATGTGAAAGATCATGTGGAAATCAAGACTGGTAAACAAGGCTTCGTGGTTGCCAGAATGTTTGAGGCAGACAAATCGAAAACATATTTCAAGAAGAATGACAAAATGTCATTTGGACACATTAAAGCTGGTCCAATCCAGATGACAGTGTGACAAGACTAGCCAAATGTTCACTATGTGTGACCTTGAGTCACAAAACAGCCAGCTAGTGGCAGACTAAACATTTGCATTTCCCTCCCAAAAAAACAGGGCAAAAGAAATGTATATTAAATTCTGTGACAGAAGTTAATTTCTTTTACCTTGACATTTTGACCAGTATTTGTCTCAGAAAGGCCCCTCACTGTAGTGACAAGAGCATGATGCAAGCCCAAGAATCTCTCCTATTTCTTGCTCCTAAGGTGATCGTCAGCCCAAGTGCTGGCAGACTGTGGATGTCCTTTTTCAGTGGAAAACAGTGTGACCGCTGGTGCCTGACCCACGATAAATGGAGGCAATCTCCTGCTCCCAAACTGTCTCTCTAAACAGAGAAGAGAAAGTTACAATGGAGGACGCAGAAGACAAAAACGATCCACAATCTGAGACATTCAAAGGACTTGGACTATTAGGAAATGATTTAGAAAGAGGCACGCACCGAGGCCCCTGGACATTATTCACTCACTGGCTTGTTAACAAACCCACCAGTTCCCAGCTGTCTCGTGTTCGACAAGGAGCACCGCCACTCTAAGACTCAGGAGATTTTAATTGCTTTATTTTACTAATTATATTTACCAAGAAATAGTAAGGGTCTCTACTCACAGGACTGTTCGAAGTATTGGATAATGTGTATAAAGTGTTTAGAACAGGACGTGGCATGTAAATTCAAGCTCCCTATGTACTAGCCATGATCATTATTGTTATTTCTCAGACTTTTTACTTCCCCCTGGGCTAGGCAGCAGGCTCTATTGGCCTTCAGTAGATGGGAAAGCATGAATAAATCTTGCCCTTATGGGATGTGCTTACTGTCCAAGGGAGCAGAGGCTAAGACCCTTCTGGACAAGGAACCCCAGCAGACGCCCTTTTCTCCCCAGCCCGGTGTGCACCCCACTTCTCCAGAGGAGCTGAGCCTGATGGTCATAAGCAGGATGTGAGCACATTCTGTCCAGGCGCTATGCTGGATCCTGCCTGTCATGAGGGCACTGGGATTTAGGAGAATTCTAGAAGATCAGAAGAGGGGACATCCAAGAAAGGAATCCAAGCCTGGGTTCCAGAAGAAAGTGTCTGTGAGTATTTGAAATACAGAGAGACATCTAAGGGAGTGTGTCTTTGAGACTACAATCAACTGCTATTCCCTAACCATCCACTGAAAAGCCAGGGAGGGAAGGAGGGATGGAAAACAAAAGACAAAAAACAAGGAGATATTTAAAGAGTCCTTTTGAAAAATATTACATGGAGGCTCACTCGGAATTAAAATTCCATGATAATTATATACTACTGCATGATGGGACATCTTAATGTAGCGAAACTATGCAATACATATGTATAATAGTATATATTAATTGAGGACAGTTAAAATCTGAAACCATAATCTGTGATGATGATGATAGAAAATAAGCTTTTGCAAATGGATTTTTAGCTAGAAAACAAAATGGCCACAGGATGGCAGTAAAAGGCAAGAGATAAGCATAGGCCACGTATTTTTATTAACCCTTACATCTCCTAACAGTGTTTAAGATATACAAAAATTTCCTTTTTTAAAGACTTTTTCATTGTTGTTCTCTTACAGTTGTCCCAGTTTTTCCCCCTTTGCCCTCCTCTGCCCATGCCACCCCCCACTCCCACAGTCCATCCCACACCACTGTACATGTCCATGGGTAAAAAAATAAAAATAAAAACCAAAAACTTCAAGTGGAAGTGATTGTATATAACTTAAAATTATATACAGAAAGAAATAAACAAAATATCCTAATTAATAGACTGTTTTGACTAAAATCACTTTCCTTAGGCAACAGGATGCCCACTTTATGATTATGAAAGATTCTGTGCCTCCTGTACTTCTGTCTACAAGTTGGAACCGATACTGTTACAGGTAAATTATAGAGTAACTAAGTTATATTTTAAAGGGAATTCAAAGGCAAAAGGCGAGCTTTCCATCTTCCTTTCCCTGAGGTTCTTAACTCTTGACGCTCTTCCCCTGCACTCATCCCATTTCCAAAGTCATTAACCATCTTCCAAAATGCTTTAAAGGTCCTCTGCTCACTTTGAAAATGAGCCTTGAATTCAAAATCTAGGTTAAAGTAACCTACGTCATGAATTCTTGACATTCATAAGTGTAAATGAAACTCACTAATGTACTTTAAATTCTAACTCTTCTAAAGTTATCACTTCACAGCTGATGGGCAAATAGCCAGGGAAGAAGCTTCGATGCATATGAAATCGTGTCAAAGAGTATCAAGGGTAACCGTGCGCACAGGAACCACGCATTATAGGACAAGTTGGATGCATCACACGTGTTTATTACTTCATTCTACACAAGTTTGTTAGTGTGTGCACGCTGCCAGGCAGTATAACATGTGCTAGAGATGGTGCTGGTCAGGAATATTTGCCCTCAAGGAGCTTACAGTGTAGTTCGGATGGGAGGCAGGCAAATAGGCAAATACGAAAACATGCTCAGAGGCTAGTTAGTGTGCAGTAAGCACTAGAATGTGAACTCTTGGAGGGAAGGAATTTGGGTCTGCTTTATTCATTACCCCAGTGCAGGAACAGTTACATAATTTGTCAGACCCAATACAAAACAAAAATGGAAAGTCTTTGTTAAAAAAATTAAGAATTTCGAGACAGCAACAGCAGAGCATTAAACCAATCATGGGGCTCTGCTGAACTCAGGGTCCCATAAAACCAGCCCTGCCCCAGGCTGCAAACAGCATCTGGCCTATAGCAGGCTTTCAGTAAATATTTGTTGAGGGCGGGGGGAAGAAAGGGAAGAAGAGTGGGAGAACAGACAGATAGAGTGCAATGAGAGGTCTTAGAAAGAGTGCCTAATCTGGGCTTAGAAATCAGCAAAGACTCCCTGAGACCTCCTAGCTGAGTTGCGGAGGTACGGTAGAATCCCCAAAAAACAGTGGGAGGAAATGCTTTACCCCGAAGGAAGCACAGGAAGGAGCAAAGTCCCACAAGAAGAGGGAATCTCTGGAGGAACTAGTGTTAATAATAGTGGGCCATAAAATTCATTCGCTAAGTGTGAATCCACATTTTTAAAAAAGGAAAGGAAAAAGAAGGCAAAACATTAGAGTGCATTCTCCATTTTCCATAAAACTTTGATATATTATACATATGTGTACATATCTCTATGTAAAATGCTGAAAATTATTGACTGGGTTAAGGTCAGAGGAGTATGAAAGGCCCTAGGCTAGAGCAGGGGGTGGGTGTGATGTGAGCAGGAATGGGGGAAAGAAAAGGCAGTGGGCAGTGAATCAAAGATGAACCTGGAGAAGTAGTTGGGAGTCGTTCAAGAGGAGCCTAGTAAACTTTATTAAGAGTTTAGATGGCATTCTAATGGCATTAAGATGTGACTAAAACTTTTTACAAGTGTGATGTGATCAGACTGCACTAAAAAAACAATTAGCTACCACTTGGAATAAATTCTCTATTCTGCAGCCAATCTTATCACGCCCTGGTTAAATACCTTAATTGTCTCCCAACAGCCTTTAGAATAAAAACCTAAATCTCCGCCTGCTTTACAGGGCCCTTCTAGATCTGAGACCCAGGCCAGACTTCACTTGCACTGTCTCCCACCTTACTCACCTGACCCTAAAAGCTAGTTCTTTTCTTTCTCCTGGGCAGCGTTCAGCCTCTTCCAGTCTTGCTCCGAGAGCACTCTTGTCCCATTGCCCTCTGCGTGCCCTCTGCTTGGTGAATTCCTCCTCACCCTTCTGACCTCAGGTTAAAGGCCTTCTGGGCTCCTCAGAGAGCCTTTCTCTGAGCTCCCAGGCTTTCCCTTCCTCAGTAATGCGATTAGGAAACCCTATCACATTCATCATTTGAATAATAACTCACGTCTGTCTCTGTCCGCACTAGGCGGCCGTCTCGACAGAGGCTGTGACTGTGAGGCCTTGCTGCAGCCTCCACACTTGAGCTACCAAAGTAGCATTGAATGGATTGGTGTGTTCAGAGAGTGGATATAAACAAATGGTGGGAAACACGGCTCCCGAAAGCAAGGGTTCCCCCTGTTAAAAACTATTGTAGCGAAGCAAATGGGATAAAAAGGAGTGGAGATAGAGGAGAACAGGCAGCTGCAAGAGCTATTTGAGATGTACCCTTGACAGGAGGCTAATTATGTACTTTATACGCTGAGCTAATAGCATTTTACCTGAGGCTAGGTACCTTCTCTGGCACAGAGTTCTTCCTATAGAACAGCACCACCATAAAACTCCATTTAGCTAATGCAATGGGAGAATCGTGACCCTAAAGAATTTATGAATCTTGAACTACCCCAGAGTAATGTATCTTCTTTATTACTCTAGTAAATCCCCAGCAAAGCAGGAAATAAACCAAATGCAAATTCTCCTGTGTCAGAAAATAACAGCAGGTCAGATTTTGGATTAGGGCTGGGTGTATTTGTACTTGAGAGAGTATTTCTCAATGCCTGCCTTGGAAATGGAGTGTCTGTCCTTGAGAGATTTCCATGTGCTTAACTTAATTAGTCCATAACTTAATTGGTCCACAGCACATCAGCAACTCACACTGATGGGAATTAACAAAAGACCCAACCCTGAGATTCCCAAATGTCCTTAGGCACATACAGGACTTTCTCCTCACAGCACTGACACAGGAACTCCAGTCTTACCTGTGACTCCAGGAAAGACACTATGAGAATATTATTTATTTTTTTAACATTTCTTTTTTTTTAAAGATTTTATTTATTTACTTTTAGAGAGAGGGGAAGGGAAGGGAAGGAGAAGGAGAAGGAGAGAAACAGCAGTGTGCAAGAGATATATCAATTAGTTGCCTCTCATACTCCCTCCCCCAACTGGGGAATCTGGCCTGCAACCCAGGCACATGCATGCCCTGACTGGGAATCAAACCTGCAACCTTTTGGTTTGAAAGCCAGTGCTCAATCCACTGAGCCACACCAGCCAGGGAAGGATATTATTTATTAATCCCAGAAACTCCTCTCATATTAATTTTGCTCCCAAATTCTCTAGTCCCCTCAAACTACTCTACACTTCTTTCTTACCAATCCCTCCTGAAATTCTTTCCACTCCTTCCAAACTTATGAATTTATTTTCTTTCTCTTCTTAAAAACAAGAGAAAGAAAAGAAACAACATTTTAAAATGGACTCACTTTTGCTAAACAATAGCACCAAACCAATACTTAATAACTAACCTAATGGTAGTTATAGCCTGCCCCAGGAGTGCCATTTGCTGGTCAATACCGAATAGGTAAACTGTCCAGTGGTCCTTCTCCATACCCCTCCCCAAGAAGACCCAGTCTGCGTGATAAAAACCCTTGTAGTTCTGTTCCTCCCAAAAGATGTCCTGGTCTAAAAATAATCTTTTCTCTTTCCTTTTAATGGCTCCTTTGCCCCACCCTCCTCCCTATACAAACCTTCTATTTTGTACAACCCGTGGGTGTGCTCTTCTAAGTCACTAGATGGGATGCTGCCTGATTTCATGAATAACTTAAAAATACCCACTAGGTCTTCAAATTTACTCAGTTGAATTTTGTTTTTTAACACTCTGCTCTTAATTATATAGACTTTGCTTTTCTTACTAAGAATATTTCTGCTTCTCTTTTCACCTCAACGATCTGTTGAAGACTCCCTTGCACAGTTGAAGCGTTTGTAGCTACGCAAAGGCACCCAGTTCAAGGGTTTGGGTGGCAGTGATATCAAACCTGGGCTCTGTCACACCCAGGAACTTGCTGGTGTCAACCAAGTCAGCTGAGCTTCACCACCTCTATGTTGTCTTTTCCAATTATCTGCTCAGAAGCAGACCTTCCTCGTGAATTCAAGGAAGGGCACGAAGCAGAGATAAACAAGGTGAGCAAATACGTTTATCTTTTGTGGATGGGACAGAAGAAAGGCTGGGAATACTCACAAGTGAATAAGACTGTGCATAAAACTTAGTACAGACTCCTTAAGTGTATCTGTATTGTGTAATAATAAAGCCAAATCAAACTTACAAATTTTATTTTAAAAAGCAATAAAATTCAAATTTACCACATTAATTTAATGTGAAAATTAAAATTGTTTTGCTAAATCTAAATTGCCACATCACACCCATTAGTACATAATGGCTCTGAGTTTGTAACATATGCATTATCCTGTGCTAGGTGATGACTCAATTTTGCCCCATTATTCTCTATTCAAGCTACTATTTAGCAAAATAATTATTTCTGCAGTGGCACAAATGCCTACTTGGCTTTCATTTGATCAGAATGATTCATTTACATATTAAGTTTTCTGTTTTTTCTCATCAGTCTGTGATGATTAAAGTGAATCTATTTGGAACCAACATAATTTTAAACACAAATTTAAAAGGTGGCAAAGAAATGAGACATATCCCTCAGTTAGGAGATGATTTAGGAGATCCCCAGTATGCAAATACTAATTTTTTTAAAAGATTTTATATCTTTAGAGAGAGGGGAAGGGAGGGAAAAAGAGAGGGAAACATCAATGTGTGGTTGCCTCTTGAGTGCCCCCTATTGGGGACCTGGCCCACAACCCAGGCATGTGCCCTGACTGGCAATTGAACTGATGACCTTTTAGTTCGCAGGCTGGCACTCAATCCATTGAGTCACACCAGCCAGGGCCAAATACTAATTTTTTATATTAGGGTTAAAATGAAAAAATAATGCTTTTCAATTTATTATACACAACTTATGATTCCTCAGAGGTCTGAGACCCTATCTGAGAAACTTAGATCTAGAGTACTGCTTGGTGACCACCTGCCCTGATAATTATATAACCCCTCTGTTTTGGCCTTCTCCATTATTCGCTTCCCAAACAGCAAAGGTAACCAACCCTTATCCAGTTGTGACATCCAGGTTTGAAGAAGGTCTATCCCAAAAGCTTTCCCCTAAAGGTCTAAATAAAGTGCCTTGTAGTCTTTCCTTCCTCTTATGAACTCAAAGCACTGATTGGCAATTCTTCGTTGAAACCTTGTCTCTCTATTGCATTATATACTGGGACTATTTAATGAGTTAATGCATGGTCTCTACTAGATTTCATCTCTACCACCATGTCACAAGGTGGTAGAGATAACCAGCATCTTGTTCTAAATTTCATTCGGATCCTCACAAGGATATAATATCCATGCCAATGCTAGGATAGTTTTTCATTTTTTAATCACTTTGCGTTTGTTTGCAGATACCCACAAAGTCCTCCGTAGGACCTCATGTGGTATGGCTTTGAAATTCCTCTTAACTCAGCCAATCATAGTCAGTTACAGCTTGTCAATTGGGAGGAGTAAATTCCAAAACAGAACTAGAGGTGCAAGAGATTTATTGGAGGAAATACCTGTGAAGGAAAAGAAGAAAAGGCAGAAAGAGACATCAGACCACAAGTCTGACATCTGTGAAACAGAGAGAAAAGGGGGGATTGGGCAGAAAGAGCCTCAAATAGGAGCACAGTTCTTAGAAAGTGTCAACCAGCCAATGGTATGTCCCCACTTGGGAATTCGAGCTAGTTCTGATACCCACACCATTGTGAGTGATTGGCTGGGAGCAGCCTGCAAAGTGTGGTTTTATATTCTTGCAGTGGTGAATCCAAAGATTAATGGCCAGACTTTCAGTTCACTATGTTCCCCACTGCAGATTCCTCACGGGGACATTGGAGTGGCACGTATCCATGGCTGCCACATGTAGCTTAACAGGAATGTATATAACTCGAAGTGGGTATGCTTCCAATGATGTCTGCATATAAACCCTTCCACAGATATCTGCATTTTAAGCTTTATTACAAATTATAAAATAAATGACATTTCAGAAACCTTTGAACATGTGACAGATTTAGATAAAAAGGAAAACAGAGGCATTTGGTAAACTCCTAAGACTCTCAAGACTTCCAGGGAGGAAAGAAAGCTGTTTCCCTCACTTGACTTCCCAGTCTTAAAGTATCTCCAGACTATGCCCAGTGCTTCAGCTCTCAGGTAAAACTTTAAATAAATAGTGTGGTAACCGAAAGCAGTTCTGGCTGCTCCCACTACAAAAGCCAATACTCAAGAAGCAGGTGCTGATGTAAAGGAAAGTGGTTTATTTGCAGATGCCGGCCACTTGGAAGATGGGGGACTCATGTCTCAAAGCTCATCTCCACCTCTCAGTGGAGACAGAGGTTTGTATAAGGAGGGAGAGGGGAACAGAACAAAGAGGTTAAGGAAGGAGGTCGCAAAGTTCTCTATGTGCAGATGTGCACCATCATTCCGATAAGGCCAGTGATGGGCTGGTGTGTGTCATCCTGGCTTCACGTCATCCTGGCTCCAGGATTGAAGGTCAGCAAACCACCCAGAGCTGGGATGCATGAAGGTCGGGGTCTGTATCTCTTGAAGTTAGTTCCTAGGATTCTTATAAAAACATGCTGTTCGTCTGCAAGCTGCATATTAGTCAGAGTCAGCACTTACAGAAACAGTGTCAAAAGAGTGGTGGGTGGGTTCCAATTTCCCACTGTTACTGTGCCTCTCCTACAAAGAATGAGGTTTGAGAATAGATTATTCAACTTCTTCTCACAGCAGTTAAATTTACAGAATAAGTTCCATGCTTCAACTTGATTTTGCTGCATTGTTTGGGCACAACTGCAATGTGTTTCCAATTGAAGAAACACTCAACAACTTGGGTAAATTCAAACATTCAGTTCAAGTCAGCCTCACGTACAAGTGGTATTCCTTTGGCTGATGTTTATGTGTGTGTGTATGTGTGCTAGAAATATAAATAGTAGAAGTTTTTGAGTAAATGTATTTGAAGGAATATCTATTAGAAATGCATATTTTATTTGTTTGTTTTATCTGGTTTGTTTGTTTTCTGATAATATTCCAAGGGGGGAATGGGTACCATGTGTTAGTTAGGGCTGCTATAACAGAAAACCATAAATAGGACGCCTTGAATAATAAACAATGTTTCATAATTCTGGAAGCTGGAAGTTCCAGATCAAGGCGCCAGCATGGGCAGATGCTCGGGGGGGGGGGGGGGGGGGCCTTCTTCCTCATGTACAGTGACAGCAGCCCTCTTGCCGTAAGTTCACGTGGCAGAGAGTAAGCCAGCTCTCTGCTCTCCTCTTCTAAAGACCCTACAGTGGGATCTTGGTTCTCAAACTTAACTCCATTCTGGAAGACTGTCCAAGAAGTGATTTTGTTTTTCCAAAAACTGAATCATGCTCGTACTCATGCATTCCTTTGTTTGCTGCCTGAGAGACACATAACTCATCATACAGGTGTCAGCAGGAAAGGGTCATCAGGTCAAGAATCAAAGTTTTGTTTGCCAACGGAGACATTTTTCCTGTGAACAACTTGGTCAAGAACTAAATAGTTCAAGATGGGAAATGTTCAAGAGCCAAGGTCTGACTGTAATCCCATCACGAGAGCCCCACCCTTTTAAAGTCATCAATACCTAACTACCTTCAAAAGGCCCCATCACCAAATAACATCACTTTGGAGATGTGGAGGAAAAAGAAACTTTCTTCTACCCTTCTAGGTTCTTCCAGCTGGTCTAATAATCAAATTGATATGAGTCAGATGAACAAAAGAAAATAACCAAATCCAATTACACACACATGCATGGGAACCCCACATACGTGAGAGTCCGAGACCCCACGTACACGAAGTGCTCAGAGACAGAAGGGAAAATGAGCATATATGGTAGTCCGCGCTAAGGATGAGGTGAGGTGCCTGGGGCTTCAGAGGGGCGGAAGGTCTTTCACAAGACAGCAAGAAGAATAGATGTTTAGTAATTAGAAATATGTCCTGTCCTATAGATAGTTCATAAAAAGTTATTCCGGATGATAGCTCTTACTATGGTCAAGGCCCTTAATTTAAATTCTTTAAGGGAGACGTAAAAGTTTCTCTCGAGCCCACAGAGTCTCAATTGCCTTCAGCTCAAAATAATTCACATGCCGAAGAGGCACATCTTGGGAGGCCTCTTGGGAAGCCCTTCAGGGGTTAGGGTTTCAACATATGGATTTTGGGGGGAAACAACACTCAATTCATAACAGGCAGGAACAATAGGAGAGAAGAGGCATGGAAAGTCTTGCTGCTCTTACCGGTTACCTTAGAGATGAAGGCAAAATCAGCCAAACACAAAGCAAGTGTTTTAAACATCATTCTTTGAATTGTTAGGATTACTACTTGTTTTTGTTTTGTTTTGTTTTGTTTTGTTTTACAGATAGGAGCCTAGAGTGAAAGTAAATGAGTAAGGAAGAATTAAAGAGGTGTATCTAAATACACGGAGAAAGGGGTGAAGGCTGTGAAAAATTAGGCAGAAATTGACCCATTTAAACAGGACAGCAGCTATTTGGCTCCGGTCTTGTGAGCATTTAGTTTTGCCACATCCTCTGGTGTGTAACAGTAATAGAGTAATGTAGGTTCGTATGTGAAGTTGCCTTATGATTAAATGCTGGTTCAAAAATATATATAAAACACTCTTCAGGCCAAGCAAACATGGCTAAAAACTAGTTTTATTTCACAGGCCACTAAATTTTACTCTCTTTGTGATGCCTTTCCCAGAGACACTGACATTGTAATGGTTTACAAAGCTTCAAAGGGAACAACTTTGGTAAGGTTTTCAGACTAAAGGAAAAGGAGCATATTGGACATGGCACCTTCTCGGTGTGCCCTGAGTCTCCAGCACACACCACTGCCCTCTCTGACTAGCTCTAACCCAGTCCTGGTTGGAAAACACAGCCTAAATTAACACTTCGATTTTCTACAAGAATCACATACATCTTCCATAATAGTCTTATTTCATCACATGTAAGAGAGCATGCAGTCATTATTTTTGGTAAAAACACTAATTTTATTTAAAAACTAAGCCCTTGCCCTTGGCTTAAAGGAGCTTTTTCCCAGTTGGTGTATTTTAAGAATGTCAAACCTCCCGGGTTTGCCCTAGACTTCACAGTTGGCTGGTCATAGACTATCTGTGCTGTCAGTCGCCACCCCTATTTTAAAAGGTAACAGTATAAAGGAAAAAGTAATTATGAGTTCAATGCCTGATTCTGTGGCATGAATGCTTGGATGGCTCCCAAAAGTTCCGCCGGGAACCGCAAGCCCAGAAATACTAGAGCATCTCATCTCTTCTGCTGAAAAGTTAAAACAGGGCATCTTGTCACCATGGTTACAGAGTTCTGTGGGTAGTCTTGGTCCCTTACTAACCAAAAAGATCAGTTAAGTGACCAACAGGGAATCTGAACTGCAGCTGCACTGACAAGCTGGTTACCGCAGAGGAGCTCGCAGGCAACCTGGGTCATCTTGGAACTCACACGTCTTCCTTCACCCTGCACAAGGAAAACATGTTTTAAGTGTGTTTTCCAATATTCAGAATTATAAAAATCAGTGTGAGTTTGGGCCTATTTTGAAAGTTAACTATGAGATACAAGTATCCATGAGAAATCTTTATAGAGGATAAGTTGCATTAATATGTGTGGGTGGTAGGGAAATTTCCCCTTTTTTCTCTCTTAGTTCTTCTGGCTGTTCTAATAATCAAATTGACATGAGACAGATAAACAGAAGAAAATAACCAAATTTAATTATGCATGTACACATGGGGGGTTCCATAAGAATCTGGGGGAACCAGGACAGTTCAGGCTATCAAGGCTTATCTACCACCTTGAACTAAGGAGAAAAGGGGTGTAGCAGTTTGTGACTTCAAAGGAGAGGGAGGCAGTTCACATGGAGATGGGAAAGCAAGTGTTTGGTAAACAAATGTGTGCTGGGCCTCCCTTAATAATGCGGCACCTGAGAGGACTCTGATCCAAGGGGCCTTGCTAGGCCCCTCCCTATCACACTCTAGTTCATAGTAAATGAAAGTTATCTGTGATGATGGCTTTCTTCCTGGAGCATGACACAGTTTTTGTTTCTTAAAAATAACCAGCTTAAAATAATCAATATCTCAAAGAGGCATATTTTAGGGCGGCAAATTCTGTTCCCTTTCATATTCATTACATGTACTTAAGATTAACATAATTAAATTGATCCTGAGAAAAGCAACATGTATGGTCTTCATTCAAACATATAAATGTACCCCTGGCTGGTGTGGCTCAGTGGATTGAGCACCGGACTGTGAACCAAAGGGTCGCTGGTTTGATTCCCAGTCAGGGCACATGCCTGGGTTGTGGGCCAGGTCCCCAGCAGGGGAGCTGTGTGACAGGTAACCACACATTGATGTTTCTCTCCCTCTCTGTTTCTCTCCCTTCTCCTCTCTAAAAATAAATAAATAAAATCTTTAAAATATATATATGTAAATAAATGTAGATGAATGTGTCCACTTGGCTAACTAGTATCGAGTCCCTTCTGCGTAACAGACAATGTGCTAGATGTCGGGGGTGACACAAACCAGAAAGGGGCAACATCCCCACCTTCAGATCACTCATAAGCTAATTATTAGCCAGCATAATAAGTGCTGTGTAAATGTTATCTAAAAATTGTTATGGGATCCAAGATGAATAATTATCTGGGGGAGTCTGGGGAAGCTTCCCATTGGAAAGGACATTTAGGCTGGCCCTGGATGAATGAGCAGAGGCAGGAGCCCATGAAAGGGCGCCACCTGTAGGCAGGAACGGTAAGAAGGTCATTGCAGCTGGAGCTCCCCAGCTCTCACTGCAGGGGCAGAAGCCCAGCTCTCACTGCAGGGGCAGAAGCAAGGCAGGAGAGTTTATTTGGAACTAGAATAGACAAAGTTTTTCATACTGGATTGAATATCGTAGGCAACAGGGGCCAGTGGAACTTTAGTCAGAAAGTGAAATGGTCAGAGTTGATCTCGGAGTCTCCTCAGCTACCGTATAAACAACTAGAATAGGTAGAGAGACCCATTTGAAATAACGAGCAAACTGCAGTGATGCTCCAGCCCCCTTGTTATCCATAAAAACCTCTTATTTTATTAAATATATATTCATAATAAAAATTTCTGAAAGTATACAAGTCAACTTTCTAGTACAATGTATCCATATCCCCAAGGGTTTTGCGGATTAAAAAAGAAGCATCTCCTGTGATAACTTTGTATAGTCCTTCATGAGAATGGGTTTGGGTAGTCACTTTTCAGAATTCGGAGACTCAGAGATTTGTTTGTTTGCCTCTCATACATTTTGCATTTTAGATCCTTAAAAATATGCCTCTACATAGAGCTCAAAGAAGCTGGAGATTAAAGACCTCCAGAAAAATATGCTTTGGAAGTAAATTAATTATGGTATCTATAACATAGTTTTAGGAAGAGAAATTTTAGAAATAAGTAATGCTCTCGAATAAAAAGAGGAAACATAAAGAAAAACAGCCAAAAGGAATCCACGGAGAGTCTGCAACTCTGCCGTGCAGTGTTCCCTAGGAAACAGCAAATATTTCCCCTTCCTCCCACACCGCCCCTGCTGTACCCGGAAACTTAGACAATATTTAATCACAGCTTCACTCACCACTGGTCATCAATACACAAACCCAACAGCTTCTGTCAGCCCTGGGGGCCCTCAAGAATGATAGGAATAGGACTTCTCCCATAGCCCCAGAATTTCATGCTAATTCTACAAGAGAACATGACTGAATTTAATTTGGAATAAAAGACATGGTTTTAACGATAGCTCCAGCTACTATGCTGATCTTTCTTGTACGTTATCTATTATAGCAATACAATGTTCTGTTTTCCCATTTCACTTTTGACAGCCCTAGAGAGAAGCTCAGCAGTGTTCTTAAAATCATAGAGCTGGTTAAGTGGCCAGATTGAACTGAGCACATAACAGCTGATTCCAAAGCTTGTGCTCTCTATCAAGAAGAGCTACCAACATAAGGAGGAATGTCAAGTGCAAGCTGAGTAAGAGAAGCAGTAAATTTCATAGTTTTTGGAAGGGAGCCCCCGTCTGGGCTGAAAGGTCAAGGACGTCTTCATGGTGGGTGAGGGCAGCAGCGCTTGACCTGAGTCTTGTGTATTGGACAAGTTGAAAAATGAAGAAAGCCCATTCCAGGTCTAAATTTAATACCAAACATGAAAAGATATAAATCTGTGGGTGACATAAGATGTAAATTTGTAAATAATTATCCACTTCACAAATATGTTGTGTTCCTGTTATGTGTAAGGTATTATGCTGGAGATACAGTGAACAAGGAGTGAGGGAAATAACATTTCTTTTAAAATGTCCCTGCCTTAAAGGCTTACCAGGCTGATCAAGATAACTATAGCAAAGAGTTAATAGGGGAAAAATAATACAAGGCTGTCAACATAATCTGAAGTGAAGGTTATGAAGCAATAACTGTAATTATGAAGGACAATGCATTTCTATGCCATACTTAACTATAAAATGATTTTGAAGTGGCTTACAAACATACTATGATGAACACAGTGAAATGTAATAATACAAGGAAATTGGAGTAAAGAAGAACAAATATAAAAAATAACATGAAGCCAGGCTAAGGTCAGTCAAAAAAGTGAAATAGTAGCTCCTGTAAAAGGCTGTACGTTTGGCTCTGTAGTTCTTTGCAGTCAATGTCCCTCTCCCTCCCCCCAAAAACATCAGTTATATGAGTCTATAAAACAAATCATTTAATTAAGAAAATAAAAATGAATTTCTGACTGTAGGAGTACCAATAACAGCTAACATTTATTGGTTATCATATGCAACTGTGGAGCATAATTAGTTTACACGCATTTGATGATCGCAGTAACCCCACGCGATGGGTACTATTATAGTCTCCATTTTACAGAGAAGAAAACAGGTGTCAGGGAAGCTAGTGGATTCCCCAAAGCATATAACCAATAAATGGGGCTAGTAACCTCCGAATCCGGCAAACTCTGCCTACCTCACACCCAGGAACTTCACCACTCGGTTACATCACAGTAACTTTTCCCTGAAAGTGCTCAAGAAAGTAGGCCGAGCAATGTAGAAAAGTGCACCTAAAATTTCAACGCACTTATAAACCATCTGGACATCTTAAAATGTAGGTTCTGATTCAGCAGATTTGGGGAGGGGCTTGACATCTGCATTTCTAAACTGCGCCCAGGAGACACGCAGCTGATGTGGAACACACGGTGATTAGCACAGCTGTGGTGGACAATACCCCTCCAGTTTCTAGAGGATCTATCCCATAGCATCCCGCAAAGAGAGTGGATGGCATAAAACACAGCCTTTCGGTAAAAGCACCTCTTTGTAACAAATAGCATAACTATATAAGGCATGTGGTTCTAGAATGGTTTGTTTTAACCAAGGAATTTAAAGTATCTAGAGAAAAAAAGGAGGGGAGCTTATTCTATTAGTAATATGCGTTATTATGCTCATATTCTGTATTTAATTGTAACACAGTTGTAACTAATCACATAATTGTAACTAGAGACAGGTGCTGAAGATGCGATTTCAGTGAGGTGGGCGTTCATGCTAATCATGCACGTGGCACTGACTTACTGCAAGTAAGTAAAAAAGGCCAAAGCAGAGTGGGATTCAGAAGGAAAGGGCCTCCAGTTTCATGCCTGGAAAAGATTTTTCTAAAATAACCGCTACATGGCAGCATCCAAGACAAAGAACGTCTCTTTTCAATTAACAAAGGACAGGAAGGAGATTCTGAGGCTGCTACTCCAGAACCCACAATTTTTTCACAAAACTGCAGGTGTTCAGTCACTATTTTGCTTTTAATTTAGAATCTCTTGCCAAGGAGACATCAATATCTCTGCAAATCCAAGGTAAATCTCTCTTCGTGTTTTTTTTAAATTATTTATTTATTTATTTATTAGACAGAGGGGAAGGGAGGGAGAAAGAGAGGGAGAGAACCATCAATGTGTGGTTGCCTCTCGTGTGCCCCCTACTGGGGATCTGGCCCGCAACCAAGGCAGGTGCCCTGAGTGGGACTCAAACTGGCGACCCTTTGGTCCATAGGCCAGCACTCAATCCACTGAGCCACACCAGCCAGGGCTCTTCTTCCTGTTTTTGAAGTGAATTGTTTAGCAAAATAGCAAGTTACAGAGTTTAGTTAATCCAGTCATTACTGGGGTTTAATCCTAATCACTATGTCCATGATAAATCAGCTGGAACACACGCCTCGGTTTCTTTACCCGCAAAGTAACTATGATTATACTGTTGTATCTCCTGTAATTTAAATCTAGGGCATGGTCGCTTTATCTAAAAAAGAATGCAAACTTGAGAATTCAAAATGGGTACAAACATATCAGAGAATAAGAAAAGAAATCACAACAAATAAAAATTAAAAACTAATAAATATTACAAATATCCAGAAAAATAACAATTTTATTAACTTCCTGATACACTTCTAACAGTTCCCCCCCCTATTTTGGGGGCTTAATTCTCTTTGTGTACCTTTAATATAGAAATTATTTTATAACTTCTATACAGAGTAGAGGGAATTTAGTGTATCTTTAAGCAGCATTATTCAATATTTTATTGATAATTTAGGAAAATTGCTTTCAGTTTCACAACTCATTACTACTAACTTCACATAAATTTTTAGGAGTATGTTCAATATTGAGAACACTTTTATCAAGTTTCTTTAACATGGGAGCTTTAGAGTTTAGAAGAATTTTGTACAAGTTGCATCTAGTTTAGTATATTCCCCCTGAGAACTGGCCACACCAAAAAGCTCACCTCTAAGGAATCATACACAGGGTCCTTCAGGGGACCTTAAATGTAGTACGCGCTGTGTTGTGTGCCCAACCCCTCATCCCAAACAATTCCAAACAGATGTGTTCCCCATTATTATTCATCATATAGACGCAGATTAAAACTAGAATAAGATACCACTTCACAGATTGAATGAGCTTAAATGTAAAGACTGACAAAGCCAAGTGTTGACAAGAATGTGGAGAAACTAGAACTCTTAAAAACTGATGATGGAGTATAAAACAGCACAACTACTTTGCAAAAATACTTGGCAGAAGTAACTAAAGCTAAACGTAAGTATACTTATAACACCCAGCAATTCCATTCCTGGGTATATATTTTTTTAAAATGAGTGCTTGTGTCCAACAAAAGACATGTACAAGAATGTTTATAGGTAATTTTTCTTCATAATATCCAGAAACTGGTAACAACCTGAACTCCCATCAAGAGCAGAAAGGAAATATTGTGATATAATCATGCAATGCAACAGCATACAAAAATGAGAACTAACTTCAACTACAGGCAACGAGGATAAATGTCACAAATAGCATGAGTGAAGGAGCCTGACACAACCGACTGTATAGTATAGTATAGTATTTACAACCAAATTTACAAACACATCTGACAGCGTTCACAAGCAGACAAAACTAATCTGTAGTGATAGATATCAGGACAGTGGTTACCTGGAGGTATTGACTAGGAAGAAATGTTGGAAATCTCCACCTTCAACTGAGCAGTGGCCTCCAAGGTGATATATACTAAAAAAAAAACTCATTGAGTTCTTAACTTAGGATTTGTACATTGTAAATGTTATGTCATACTTTAACATAAAATATATTTCATATTGACATCAATGCAGAACTGCCTCAAAACAAAAAAGGATCAAGCCATCAAAGCAGCTAAACAGGAAACAGGAAGCATCTAAAAAGGAATGACAAGTCTCAACCATCGTGTCCTGGAAGGAACATGGGGGAAGAAAGAAGGAGGGCGGCAGAACCTGGGGTACCTTGGAGCCAGCGAATATGTACAGGTTGTATCTCTCTCTCCCTGCTCTCTTTCTCTTCGTCCCTCCAATTTCCTACTTTTTTTCTCTCAAATATTTTCCCAGCTATAGAAAGGAAAGGTATAGAAGCTGATCTTTGGATTCAGGGAATCCTCACCCATCCCATTCTATAGTTTTGCATGAAGGAAGGTTAGGATTCATCCAGAATGGACTGGCAGGTCATCATGTCCTGTTAACACTTGAGTGGTATGGAAGTCAAAACGGAAGGGGTTCTCTGGTGAGTACTAGATAGTCTTTCTAATTGTAGTTATGCTTTTTCACATGACTTAATTACTTTGTTTCAGCAACAAAGAACTGTTAAAAGGCATATTAACACTCTAAAACCTAAATCAATGTTAGTTAAAGATGTTCATGGAAATCACTTGAAGGAATTTTTTGAAATAAAGAAATTTAACACATTTTAGTGGTTATTCTTATGGTATATCTCAATGGCAGGTTTGGGTCATCAGTATAAAGAAGGCTTTGAAATATTGCTTTATCAGCAATACATTAAAGTGAGTATCACAAAGGTAAAAAATGCACACTTATGTGTTATGCAAGTGAGTATGTGTGGCGCAGGATAAAATTTCCAGTATTATATCTCAAGTGATGTAGATTGAAATAAAAACTATTTTTTCTGGGAAAATGGAAGGAAACATGAAGTGGTTCTAGGAATGACAAAAATACTTCAAAGTTTCACGTGAAAAAGTTAGTTTATAGATTTTGGATTTTCCACATTGAAGAGTTTTAAATTGCTTCCTACAATATGAAAGCAGGAAAAAATAATCTTGACCACTTTACATTCTTAAAAGTTTATGTGTTCACATTTGGACAAAGAGGAGATTGTCTATGATTCGGTCACCTTGCACATGCATATAAGTGTAAACTTGACACGTATCTGTGAAAGAAGTATTTTAAACACAGCTTAATCATTATATTGAATTCTTGTTTAATGCTTTTGTCACCCTCACTTCATGTTTCTGAATTATATTCACAGGAGAGAACTTTGCTATAATATGAATGCAATAATCTAATGAACTGTATTTAAGGTTAAAAACACCTTTTTGGAAGAATAGGAGTATGTGTCTTGTGCTCAAAAAAATAATACAGTTAGAAAAGGTAAGTCCTCACTGTGAACTAAACCCAAGTATCTGCTCTTTGAATGTGTTGCTTCCAAGGCAATATTAATGGTTCAAGGGAGTAAAGTTAGTAGAACTAGTCAAGAAGTTCAAAACCACACTCCAGCACTCACTCCATGACCCTGCACATATCACTTAACTTCTCTACATTTCTGTTTTCACGTGTGTAAAATGGAAATAATACTACTAACCTCCTGAGGCCTTTATAACGAAAGAATGCTAAAATACTTCTAAAGCAGTTACGAAAACACCTAAAACATGGCAGGTACTCAATAAGTGTGAGCCCTGTGCTTTGTCCTCTTCCCCTTTGTTGGCAATATTCACAGCCTTTTAATTTTTCCCCCATAAGGACTTTTTGTAATGCAAAAAGTGAATACAATAAGATGCCATAGAAACTGAATAGAGCAGAAAATGGAAACGCAGAGACATGAAAATGAATTTATTTTAAGCAGAACACCACATGTCATAGATTAGGCTAATGATGACTTCAGCTCCTCACTGGATCTGGGACTGCCAAGTAACACATCAAAGAAGCCGAATCTCTGGTGTGACAGGTTTCTTCTTCTTTTCCTCCCACCACTTCATAGAATGCTCACTGACTTGCAACTTAGCTGAGATGAACAGTGGTGAAACTCCAATCAAATACACCTCTGTCCAGAAGAGGTCAAACTCGGATCCCAGACAAACATCTAAGCAACACCTCACTGAAAGGACTTTGAGTGGCAAATTGATGATACAGCAGCATATAAGACTATAACTAAAAGCAGCTGCCATTAAAATTCCACAAAGCATTGCAAGGACACGGCGGACTGTTGAGAGTCAAATATCCTGTGTTCCAGGAAGAGCAGTCAGGACACACGTTCTGGTTTATAAAAACTCTCCATTCTTTTCGTTGGCAAGGGCTTGTGCTTAGTCCAAATAACATTCTCCAGAAGTTCCTGGGCCTCTTGGATTCCCTGTCTTGCAGCAACATTAAGGAGCAGCTCTAGGTCCCTAGGAAAGGCCGTTTAGTTGTATAAAGAAAAAATAAACCAAAGCACCTGCATGTCCAAGTGTTCAGGCTGCCGGCCAGGTTAACACCTGGTCGGACTCATTCTAAGGTACAGTGGGAAACACATGCCCTTCCACCTGGGTTTCATCATGGATGTCTCCCTGATAAAAGCATAGCTACTCAAAAAAATAGTCTTAACAACATCAGAGTCCAGATGGATTCTTTTGCCCCATTTTGGGAAGTTGTTCTAGCCAAGACCATTAGGTAATGTCTGGGACACCTCTTTCTTGCCAGCAAATTCTGTCTTTCGGTTTGAGAGTGGTAACTGGAGAGGGGCTCCACTCGACCTGCCCACCCCGTCAGCTGTAAAACTGCCAACCATCAGCTGTAAAAGAAAACACATTGACTCTGCTATGTTGACCTGGACACCTCAAAATTGTTATTTCAAAATTTCATTACCAAGTAAGGTGTGCCACCAACATCTTATTCCCAAGACTCACCCACCCTTCATCCTCTCACTGAGATACACTCTTTCTGAACCTTGTCTACCCCTCAGCCTGCAGTAGATTAAGGAGGAAGTTGGAAGAGGGAGTTGTACACACCACTTGGTAATAGAATATATGTCAGCTGTATTACTTTTTTAAAAAGCTGAAAGTTTAATGGTTTATTTTAAGGGCTCTATCAAAATGTTTATGACTCAAAATAGTTGCATGAAAATATCACAGACTGTGAACTATTCAACATTAAGAAAAACTTGTCCAGAGAAAGCAGTAGTATTTCTCTTGATTACTGTGCGTAGTCAGGAAAGGATTGGTCCAAAACACAGAAGGGAAATTGTGTCCAAAGAGAGCTATCTACCTGTATTCTTACATGTTGTATTCTGTTTGTAAGAAAATACCATGATAACGTAAAGATGATACTCCAGGAAGCCTTAGAAATTCACAGGAGACTATAAAAGGACCATAAAATGACCAGACCTTTCACCTCAGGCCCACAGAGTGGCTTAATCATTTAATCAGTGGGATCTATACACATATATGAATCTTGGATTCCCTTGCTTTGTGACTCTTATTATAACTCATAGCAATGCAAGTATATAAAAAGGCAAGAGTAGGAAGTGAACTCTATATAATATGTTTTTGTCTGTTAATTCCAATGCTATATGGGGATGGGTTTAGAAGGAATGACGTATCAGCTGGAAGGAAAACGACAGCTACTTTCATTACCCTACTTCCGTGGCTCCAGTCACAGTTTTCAGTTTTCCTACTGCAAGGTTAAAGGGGATGGCTCTGCTGGGAGGCTGGTCCGGAAAAGAAAGGAAAAGAAAAAGGCACTGCTGATGGCAGCTGTGAGAGAGTATGCAATAAAAAACAAGAGAGCAATCCTGTGAAAAAGCACCCCCTTCATAAAACTAAGAGCAGCGCCAATAAAAACGTGTAACCACTGTTAGAAACCATGGCACCTATCTCTTCACATATGTGAGCAAATATTAATAAGCCTCTTGCATTAAAAATGTTTCTCTTTACTTGAAACAAGTGCAGTACTTTTTAAAAAACTAGTTACTCATTGGCTCCAAACCCATTCATCAGCTTGTACAAATAGTAGTATAGTTATACTCTTTTCTCCAAAATATAGAGAAAATCAAAATATAAAAAGGAATGTCTGGGAAGGTGAGAAATTCAGTAACATGTAACTTGACCCTTAAGTGCTATTTCCAGTTGCTGCTGAATGTAATGTGCCAGAAGTTGCCAATAGAACTTTCTCCAAAGATGGGACTATTCTGTATCTGCACTATCTGACACAGTAGCCACTAGCTATGGAGCACTGGAAATCTAGATAGTGCAACTAAGAAGGTGAATTTTTCATTTGCATTGATTTATTTCTTTTTTATGTAACCTTCATTGTGTATTTCCTGTTACCATTTCATCCCTTTATACCTCCATTTAACTTTAAATGGTTACATGTGGCTAATGGCCATCGTATCAGACAGCACAGATTATGTAACTACTGCCTTGTTACTTTGCAGTTCACATTAACCATGACTGATTAGAGAAAAAAATGTTGTCAGGAGTACAAGGAAATAGATAAAAGTATGTATCTTTAGTGCATAAAACTTTGGGAAAGACCTGACTGGTGTGGCTCAGTGGCTTGGGTATCATCCCACAAAGAGAAAGATCGCTGGTTTGATTTCTGGTTGGGCACATGACTAGGCTGCAGGTTTGGTCCCCTGGACAGGGCACATGAGAAGCAACCAAAGATGTGGGGAGAGCCCTCTCTGTTTCTCTCCCTTTCCCACTCTCTAAAAATAAATACAGAGGAGAACCCAAAAATACCAGAATTACCTTCTAGAGGGTGGGCCCCTTGTAGTACAGACTTTCCCTGCAAGGTGAGTGTTCTAGAAACCCATCTGTATCAGTGTACCAGCTGGTGTTGTTGTGAGAGGCTGCTTTTAGCTTCAGTGAATTTTGTTCGACTCTTTCAACGCATTTGCCCATTTTTGAGATGGGTGATTTATGAGCGCACCTGCCTACACTATGCGGAGTACTAGGCAGTTTTTGATCAGAAATGACAGGACTCCCATGCTCCACCCTCCCCATTCACTTGGCCCTGAATAACTTCTTTATTTCCCTGGATGAAAAAGTCCTCAAAGGGAAACGTTTTGCCAAAGTGGATGAGGTGAAACAAAAAACGGCAGAAGCACTAAAAGACATCAAACTTGATGAGTTCAAAAACTGTTTTGAGCAGTGGAAAAAACATCTCATTAGGTATATTGCATCAAATGGAGAGTACTTTGAAGGTGACTGAAGTTTAAATATGTAAGAATAAATACACAATTTTTTACAAATAAATTCTGGGATTTTGAGGGCCCTCCCTCATAAATAAAATATTTTTGTAAAGTATATCTTATTGGTTATGCTATTACAGTTTTTCCAATTTTCCCCCTTTTTCCCCCATCTGCCCTGCATCCCCCAACCGTCCAGCATTCCCCCCCTTAGTTCATATCCATGGATTGTACATATAAGTTCTCTGAATTCTCTGCTTCCTATACCATTCTTAACCTCTCCTCCTCTATTTTATGCCTACCAATTATGCTTCTTATTCCCTGTACATTCCATCCCATTCCTCCCCTCCCCCTCCCCACTGAAAACCCTCCATGTTATCTCCATTTCTCTCATTCTGTTCCTATTCTCATTGTTTGCTTAGTTTTTGTTTTCAGGGTTTTGTTTTTTTTTTTTTTTTTTTTAGGTTCAGTTGTTGATAGTTGTGAGGTTGTTGTCATTTTACTGTTCATAGTATTTGATCTTCTTCAATTTCTTAGATAAGTCCCTTTAACATTTCACATGATAAGGGCTTGGTGGTGATGAACTCCTTTACCTTGACCTTGTCTGGGAAACACTTTATCTGCCCTTCCATTCTAAATGATAGCTTTGCTGAATAGAGTAATCTTGGATGTAGGTCCTTGCCTTTCATGACTTTGAATACTTCTTTCCAGCCCCTTCTTGACTGAAAGGTTTCTTTTGAAAAAATCAGTTGATAGTCTTATGGGAACTCCTTTGTAGGAACTTCCACTGTCTCCTTTTCTCTTGCTGCTTTTAAGATTCTCTCCTTATCTTTAATCTTGGGTAACTTAATTATTACATGACTTTGTGTGTTTCTTCTTGGATCCAACCCATTTGAGACTCTCTGAGCTTCCTGGACTTGCATGTCTAGTTCCTTCGCCAGATGGGGAAGTTTTCCTTCATTATTTGTTCAAATAAGTTTTGAATTTCTTGCTGTCTTGTTTTTCCTCTTCTCCTTCTGGCACCCCTATAATTCAGATATTGGAACATTTATAGTTGTCCCAGAGGTTCCTAAGCCTTTCTTTATTTTTTTGAATTCTTCTTTCTTCATTCTGTTCTGGCTGGGTGCTTATTTCTTCCTTTTGTTCCAAATCATTGCTTTGAGTCCTGGTTTCCTTCCTGTCACTGTTGGTTCCCTGAATATTTTGCTTTATTTCACTATGGGTAGCCTTCATTTGTTCTTTTACTTTGCAACCACACATAATAGACTATTCTCAAGAAAATTAAAATTATAATAGACATTTGGGGAAAAAATCAACTTCACAATTGATATAAATAAAAAAATGAATGAAGACATTTTCAAGTTGGCAAAGATTAACAAATAGTCATAAAACAATATTGATAAGGTTATGAGCACTTACACTAGAGCATTTATACTAGAAGTTGACAATCTTTCAGGACAGTTTGTCAATTTGCTTTAAAAGCTTTAGGAATGATCCTGGTCTGTCTGACCTGATAATTTCATTTTTTATGATTTTTTGGTAAGGAAATAAACATACATGTTTAAAAATGCATATAAAAGCCTCTTCCCAACAGCTGTTTGTGATAGTAAGAAACTAGGAAAATGATTTGAAATTTATGTTTTTAAAATAGTAAATCTTCTAAAGCACTTGTTGTTTGTTGATTTGTTTATGATGGCCATTCTGACCTGTGTGAAGTGGTATCTCACTGTGGTTTTAATTTGCATCTCTCTGATGGCTAGTGATGATGAGCATCTTTTCATGTCTCTGGGCCCTCTGTATGTCTTCCTTGGAGAAGTGTCTGTTCAAGTTTTTTGCCCATTTTTTAATTGGGTTGTTTGTCTTCCTGGAGTGGAGTCGTGTGAGTTCTTTATCGATTTTGGGAGATCAGACCCTTGTCTGAGGTATCATTGACAAATATGTTTTCCCATAGAGTTGGTTCTCTTTTCATTTTAGTGCTGTTTTCTTTAGCCGTGCAGAAGCTTTTTAATTTGATGAGGTCCCATTTGTTTATTCTTAGATGGAAAGATTTTCAAACTGGTCTTTAGTTATATGGTCTGAGGTAAGGACTTGGCTTACAAAATATTGTTTCAAGCAACACTTGTAACACTTTAATGCATGTTCTAGTCACCCTAGAATCTTGATAACATGAAGATTCTGCTTCAGTAGGTCTGGGCCAGGGCATTCCTAACACGTGTTTTCCTGGTGATGCTAATGCTGCAGGTATGTGGCCTACACTGCTAGTTCCAAGGGTTTCAGCAAAAATAAAGGTAATTGCCAACCACAGTTTGCCACTCTGGAGCCATGTCATTCCCTTCCAATACTCAAAGTTATTTCTTCTGTTGACAGGTTAACTTTATCAAAATTCCCATTTTAAGCTTCATGTTGGCTTAAAATGGCTTACTTCACTGGTTTGCATTTACTTTATAAATCACTGTGGACTTGTAGTGTTTGACCTCGCTACACATTACAGGCACCAGGGGAGCTTTACTACTCAGTGAAGTCAATCCAATATTCTAATTTGACAAGCCAAGTTTGTCAACCATTATTCCAGAGAGAAGAAAGAGTACATCTGAGAAGGATGAGCTCATCCATACGTGAGCAATAGCAAAGACATGGCTGCATCACTTTTCTCTCAGATAACCAAATGCTTCTGAGGATCACAAGGGACCCTATACATCAGTATTATCCAATTTAAGTATAATGCAAACCATGTGTAATTTCAAAATTCATGGTAGCCACATTAAAAGTTTTTAAACAAATTGGTAAAATTAATTGAAACAATATATTTTATTTAACCTTATATATCCAAACATTGTCATTCATGGTGTAACCAACATAAAGAATTAGTAATGAGATATTTTATAGTCCTTTCTTCATATGTTATCTCAGGAATTCAGTGTGTATTTACAGGTGCAGCACCTCCCCATTCAGACCAGCCACATGCAAGTGTTCGATAGCCTATGCGGTTAGTGGCTGCCGTATTAGACACGGCTTTGGAGATTAATGCAGCAAACCTCCGCTTGAGAGGATTTGTACTTTTGAATAAATTCAAGCTGCATAAATTCAAAGCCAGTTCTCTCTACTAAGGGAGTTTGGCCTTGCACCTAATTTGTCTTTATTTTCTACCACTCTCCACCTAAAATGGAGTTTCTAACATCTCAGAGCCTATGTATTTCTATTCTTTGTGTCTGTGTATTTTTTTATTCAGCAAAGCACACTTTAAAAAAGTAATTCAGAAAGCCCCCAAAGAAACCATACATAGCTAAGTTTCCCTGCTGATAACATATTTTGGCTTTTTATTTTGGCATGTAGAGGTGACAAAAACTTACAGACTAACACTATATGCACAATCAAAGATTCTATGTGCTTATTTGGTAAATGTCTTTATTTGGAGTAAAGAATTTTGAGCTATAAAACTGTGAATGGCTTATAGAATGCAATTTGCTATATTAGTCCCTATTCTTACAAACTAATCTCATCCTTTGACCGTTGAAAAAATATACAATCTATATTTTTACAGTCAGTGATCCATAGTTACTTTCAATAATTGGCGGGATTGGCAGAGTCTCCACGCCCTTCAGCTGGTGTGCTGTATCCCAGGAATAGCAGGAAGTACTCGGTTTGTTTGTAGAAGTTCTCCACATCAAAATTTTTGGTCTGGTAAGGGAGCTAGGTTGTTCCAGGTGAAAGGAAGATCTCTGATTTGGCGCATATTTGGGGGAAGATGCTGAAAATATTGTCCTGATGAAAGAAAGATGTATTTCTTTCTATTCTTTAGCCTCTAGTTAGCATGTGAGGTGCAGTATTCAAGCGTACATGTTTCCAAAGTCATTCCTACTTTCTCAAACTGCAAATATAATATGAAATATTTTTCTGTGAGGACTCATCAGGAGAGAGCTGCCAGTGGAAAATCAGCACACTGAATACAAATCAGCTGAATAAAATTTAGGCCAAAAAAACAGATGGACTAAACAATGAGTAAGATGTGTTTCCAGTTTTAAATTTCAAATTAATATATCTCTTATGGTCAGCCACTTAAAATTTTAATAAACAAGGTAACATTAATGCAGAGCACCATTAATATAAAATTATTGGTGTTCTGAATAGTGACCTAGAATGGTATTTGTTCGCTAGTTTAACTCCTTTAAAGCTTGTCTATTGCTTGCTTCCTTAGTGTGTAGACTATTTTTAAATGCATCAGCCACAACACCTCTGCTAATACTCCTACCAAGTAGAAAAAGTAGAAAAGGTATCACAACTTTAATATCAAGAGAGTTTAGACTTCTACCTTATTTTTCTTCTAGGGAAAAAACACAAACTATGTCCTTATACTTCAGCACTTCCTGCAAACGTAACTCCAGAGTTTTACTTGTGGCAGACGTGTCATCTTTCTTACCTAAACCAATGCATTGCCATCTCTTTGTCCTTTATCACACCAGCTCCTGGGTAAAGCGAAAAGATATCACGAAGAAAAGGGGACTCAGTTAACTTCTTGGTGCTAAAATCTTCTATACACCTATAAGATACAGAAATCTAACCAGCAAATCCTAACCCCAACCCTAACCCTCCCCACTCTCTTCCCACATAGAATAAGCACCAGAAAAACAATGAAATTACCTTTCAGGTATCTCTGGCCAACAATATGCTGGGCACTGGGGTACTCAAAGTGAGCCTAAAGATGAGCCACGTGGAAATGGAAACTCTGAGAATACAGCCAGATGTAAAGCAGAGAGATCAACATTCCCATTATGACCAGGAGCTGGGGGGGGGGGGGGGTTATGAGGGAACAAGAAGAAAAGTGTGGGGATCTACTTTAAATATGGTTCAGTTGAGGGAGAAATGAGTACCCTTTATGAGAAAGGCATTTCAGGATGGAGTGCACATGACTTAAAGATGAGGTGTGTCCTTTATAGGTCTCTGGAAAAGATATTTATTGTCACTAGGCTTTCAATTTATTTTTAGTCATTCTAATATGTACTTTTCTTGGATGGTACAGATAACTGCATTGAATAATTAACTAGGATTAGATGCTAACCAACAGGATGTTAAAACTTTATAAAGGAAAAAAATGAAGGCAGAAGCAAACAACAAAGTAAAGAATGTGTTTGCTTTTGGGGCAGAAACATAGTGGGTTCCTGACCCACTCTGTCACAGACTGGGGAACTCACAGTCCTGGCCCCTTTTTCCAGTACCTTCAGCTGCTTCCACAAATAGAGCACCTGCAGGCAGCACTTTCAGCTCCCTCCATTAAAAGGTTCAGGTGAGCCAGTGGGTCTCCAGAAGATCAGGGAAGGTGAGAACTCACAGCCCAGATCACAGCTTTGTTAGTTTTCCAGGGCTGCCATAACAAATACGACAAACTGGGTGGCTTACACAACAAATCTATTCCCTCACAATCTGGATCTAGATTTTCCAGATAAGGTGTCAGCAGGATTGGTTTCTTCTAGACCTCTCTCCTTGACTTACACATGGCAGTCTTCTCCCTGTGTCTTCACATTTTGTATACTCTGAGTCCAAATTTCCTCTTCTTAGAAGGACACCAGTCATATTAGATTAGGGCCCACATTAATGGCCATATTTTAATGTAATTAGCTCTGTAAAGATTTTGTCTCCATATCATATGATCTCACCTTTAACTGGAACATAATAAATAGAAGAAAAAAAGGAAACAAAATATAACCAGAGACATTGAAGTTAAGAACAATCTAACAATGGGCAGGGGGGAGTGGGGAGGGGACAGTGAGGAGAGGGGATTACAGCAACACATGGACAAAATCAAGGAGGAGGGTGGAGGTGGGGGAGGGAGGGGTGTTCAGCTGGGGTGGGGTGGAGGGATGGGGAGAAAAGGCACACAACTATAATTGAATAACAATACAAAATTAAAATTAAAAAAAAAGATTTTGTCTTTAAATACATTTGAAGGTGCTGGGGATTAGGACTTTGATAATGTGAATTTTAGGGGGACACAATTCAGCTTATACCCCCAACCTAAATTGTCAATGTGAAGACCCTTCCTAAAAGAGCCAGTGTATTTGCAGGAGATTTGACATCATTCTTCTCTAGCAGTTTGAACATCCTACTCAGTTCTCTTAAGAAGCCCTTCTTCCAAGTGTGGTCCTTTCCCATAATGAGAAGCTTGGACATCAGCAATCAAGTTTACATTGTCCCCCAAACAAGTCTACATTGTCCAACAACCAAATCAGTATGACTGCCACCATTACCAGGGACAGGGAAAACACCTTCTGAGCTGTCAGTGCATGTGGGTGCCAAGACTACAAAGTGTTCAACCAATATGGACAGCTCAGGTGCCATTCTCAGTCCAGCTCTTCGCCAGTCAGCCGGCTTCTAAGGCAAGCTCATACTCTGAAAAAAATACAGTGGAATTTCAGGTGTGATTCTACTTCTAGGAGAAGAATGGAGCTTCTAACCTGAAAACCCAACTCTCAAGTGTTGGCACGAAAGGTAAAGATCTATTATTGATTCCAAGATCAAAAACCGAATTTGAAAATAGACTTTTTAACACAAGTTTTTCAGCCAAACAAATCAATCAGGGATTGAACACTTGGAGAATAAGAGGAGGTTTTGCAGACTTTAAATCAGAATCATTTTAAGTACAAAACAAAGATCATTAAATATTTTTAATGGTCATGTTGAAGATACAAGAGAGAAGAAAATGAATGCCTTACCATAATCCAACATAGACAAAATTATGTTGTAATTATAAGTATACTAATTTTATAAATATACTTTACTTATGTTATACATTACTCTGAATAATCTCTTTAATATAGTAATTTCAGCTTTGATTACACATCTCTCCCCTCATTAGGAAATTGTTGGTTATTTACAGTTGTTGGCAATTCAAATTGTATGGCAAACTTTATGTGTCAATCTACCTTTAAAAGGTGGATAAAGGGTAGACAAAGAAAAGTAGAGAAGGGCTTATCTAAGAGATGTGCCCCTGCAATGGCCAGGTGGCTCAGTCGGTTGGAGTGTAGTCCCATACACCAAAACGTTTGGGGTTCAATTCCCAGTGTGGGCACATACACAGGTTGCAGTTTCATTCCCCAGTCAGGGCACGTAAGGGAGGCAATCGATCAATGTCTCTCTCTCTCTCTCTCTCTCTCTCTCTCTCTCTCTTTCTCCCTCCCTCCCTCCATCCCCACTTCCTCTCAATCAATAAACATATCCTTGGGTGAGAGTTAAAGGTACTTATCTAAGAAAAAGAAGAAAATCAAAACTATGAACAGTAAAATGACAACAAAATCACAACTATCAACAACTGAAGCTAAAAAACAAAAAAACACAAACTAACCAAACAACTAGAACAGGAACAGAAACCCAGAAATGGAGATCACATGGAGGGTTATCAGCAGGGAGAGGGAGGAAGGAGAACGGGGGAAAAGGTACAGGGAATAAGAAGCAGAATTGATAGGTACAAAATAGACAGAGGGAAGTTAAGAATAGTATTCTTAAGAATTAAGAATAGTTCTTTGGAGAAGCCAAAGAACTTATATGTACAACATGAACTAAGTTGGCGGGGGGGAATGCTGGAGGGAGGGTGGGTGCAAGGCAGAGGGGAATTAAGGGGTGAAAAACATAAGACAACTGTAATAGCATAATCTATAAAAATAGACTTAAAAATAAATTTTAAAAAATAAGTAAATAAAATGGATGTGTCATTGTGGCTTTGTCTAATGGATCATGGTAAGTTTCACAGGATGCCCAGAAATTTTTGAGAGAATTATGTCAGCAAAACTCTCCTGGCTTTAACCCAAATGAATAGAGATAGTACGAAATGAAAGGGTGCCTTTAGATCCCAAACTTCTACTTTCAGGAAGCCTGCTAAACACTACTGAGTTGCAAACACATGCTACCTACCATGAACAAAGGCAGGACAAGTCAGAGAGTAAAACCAAGATCTCAGAGGATGGAGCCAAAAACCACTGCAAATTTTCCTCAGACCTTGAGACCTAATCAAGAAACTTCCAGTGTTTGCCTGGCTGGACCTCAGAATTGCTATGGATTGAGAAATCCTTAGCACCCTCCCCCCCATCTTCCCTCTTTTTGACCTGAAGTGTCTATGGCAGTTTTTCTACACCTGTCCCATCATTGTATGTTGGGTGTATAGAATCAGGTAACCTATCTCTTTAGTCTTACAGGTCACAGATAGAGCAAAACTGTATTCAAGAAGTTGTTCCTAAGGAGTAATACTTGTAGAGCCTTTTTCACACCTGGACCTGATTTAGATAAAGAGGCTTTATCTGAAATTTGTAATTAGATGAGGCTTTTGAGGACCTTGGGAGGTGAAGAGTATATTTTGTACATGGGAAGGATTTAAATTATTGGGGGCCAGTGGGAAGAATATGGCAGGCAGCCTCTAAAACAGCTCCCAGTGATCACTGCCAACTGGTACTTACATCTGGGTGAGGCCCTCCCTTGAATGTCGGCTGAACCTAGTGACTTGTTTATAGTCAATAGAATACAAGAGTTAAAGGATGTCACCAGAGACAGCTATATAATTCATAAGGCTCGGTGCAAAATAAAACTGCAGGGCCCTTTGTTGACATATTATTAGGAATGTCAAGATGGCAACACCACAGTATTAAACTAACTGTGGGGCCTTTTTAAATACAGGGCAAATGATGAACAACTGACACACCCATGAAGCTAGCCCTGGATGTCACTTCTGAGATTAAATTATTAAAAACGTGGCATCTGTCTCCCTCTCTCCCTCCCTTCCTCTCTCCTTACCTCTAAGAATCTCAAAATGTGATTATATTTATTATTTAAAAACACGCTTATTCAATGCAATTCCTATCAACATACCAATGACATATTTCCTAGAAATAAATAAAAATATTTCAAAAATGTATATAGAGCCACACAAAAGGTTCTGAATACCAACAGCGAACTTGAAAAAGAACAAAGTTGGAGGAATCATGCTACCTAATATCAAACTATACTACAAAGCCACTGTAATCAAATCAGCATGGTATTGGCATAAAAACTGACACATAAATCAATGGATCAGAATAAAAAGCCCAGAAATAAACCTACATCTTTAGAGTCAATTAATATTTGACAGAGGAGGCAAGCACATACAATGGGCTAAAGATAGTTTATTCAATAAATGGTGTTGGGAAAATTGTACAGATACATGCAGAAATACAAGACTAAACCACTTCTTTTGCCACACACAGGAATAAATTCAAAGTGGATTAAAGACTTAAATGTTAGAGCCAAAAACATAAAATTCCTAGAAGAAAACATAGGCAGTAAAATCTCAGACATTGTTTATAGCAATATTTTTCTGATATACTCCTCAGGCAAGGAAGACAAAAGAAAAATAAACAAATGGGACTACATCAAACTGAAAAGTTTTTGCATGGCAAAGGAAATAATCAACAAAATAAAAAGACAACCCACAGGATGGGAGAACATATTCACCAATACATCATATAAGGGATTAATATCCAATTGTAAAGAACTTATAAAACTCAATACCAAAAAAACCCCCAAAACATACAATCCAATTAAAAAATGGGCAAAGAACCTAAACAGTCACGTCTCCAAAGAGGACATACAGACAGCCAATAAACATGAAAAGATGTTCAATGTCACTAATCATCAGAGAAATGCACAATGACATTTAAACCATGATGAGATGTCATCTCACACCTGTCAGAATGGCTATCATCAATAAATCAACAAACAACAAGTGCTAGAGAGGGTGTGGAGAAAGGGGAACCCTTTTGTATGGCTGGCGGGAAGGCAGATTGGTGCAGTCACTGTGGAAAGTGGTATGGAGATACCACAAAAAATTAAAAATGGAACTTCCTTTTGACCAAAAGATTACACTTCTGGACATTCATCTGAAGAAACACAAAACACTAATTCAAAAGAACATAAGCACCCCTATGTTCATTGCAATATTATTTACAATCACCAAGATATGGAAACAGCCCAAGTGTCCATCAGTAGACGAGTGAATGAAACCACTGTGGGACATTTATACAATGGAATACTACTCAGCCATAGAAAAGAAGAAAATTTTATCCTTTGTGACAGTATGGATGGACCTGGAGAGAATAATGCTAAGTGAAATAATCTAGTCAGAGAAAGAGAAATACCATATGAGTTCATGCTGAGGGACTCTAATGAACAAACTGAACTAAAAAGCAAAATAGAAAGAGACTCACAGATAGAAAGCAGGCTGACAGCTCTGGGTGGGGGCGGTTAGGGGTGGAGGTATTGAACAAAAAGGAAAAATGACTCTGGACATGGACAACAGTGTGGTGATTGTGGGGGTGGAGGGAAGGAGGGTATAAGGAGGATAAACAGTAATGGAAAAATACAATAAAAGAAGTCTTTGAATAAATAATAAAAATTAAAAAATGAATAAATAAATAAAAATAAGCTCTTTGCAGATGTAATGATTATATGAAATCCTAGTAGATTCGAATGGGCCTAATGACAAGTGTCCTTCTAAGAAGGTCATGTGAACACATGGAGCCACATAGGGAAGGATACCATGTGGTGACAGCCAGAAACTGAAGTGATGCATCAGATAGCCAGGGATTGCCAAAGATTGCCTGAGTCACCAGAAGCTAGGAGACAAGCTTGGAACAGATTCTCCACCAGTACCTCCAGAAGGAACCAAACCTTCCAATGACTTGCTTTTGGACGTCTTGCCCCTAAACTGTGAGACAATACATTTCTGTTGAATTTAGCCATCCAGTGTGTGGTATTTTATTATAGCAGCCCTAGGAAATGAATATACTCTCCAAAGCAAAGGTCAGTTGGGTATATTGTCAATTACAAAATATTTGGATTCTCAAATCTTAGGTTTTCATCTCCTGTAAAGCAACCCAATGCTTGTGCAGGCGTCACCTGACTCTCCCCATGGGGCTTCACCCTAGGGGGCTTGAGGAACTGGTGCAAATGCTGGTATTCTGGCTGCTGCTATTGCTGTAATACACTGTCCTTTATCTCTGACCCAGTAGCCTCCTGTCTTCTGCCACCATCCATGGAACTGGCAGGCTCACTTGTAAAGCTGTAAGTAGGGTAAAATATGAGACTCTTCCTAGTTCTCGACAGGACTGACAGAATTGGACCTAAAGAGTAAAATAAATAGAAGAATCAAGAATAACCTCAAGGCTCGTGACCTGAGCAATTGGGTAAATGGTGGTTCTATTTCCTGAGATGGGGCAGACTATGGGATATAGAGGTATTTCCTTCTTTGCCTTCTGTGTCCCGATTACACCCTAAACTTACCAAGTGCTCCATATAGTTTACCCAGTACCAGCAGTTGCACTAACTCTTCTAATACTCAATGTGCATTTCTCTATTTTTGTCTTCCAAACATCGTGAGACATTTGTTCACTAAAATGTAAAAGCAATATATCTACAGCATGGCTGTTGATATGTATATCACAGCTATTCATTGTGTTTGGAAAACAAAACGAGATTTGTTGGCTGTAATTCTGTTTGGGAGCACTGCTGAATTGTAATAATCACTACCTCCTTTTTCTAAGCACTTACAACCTGTCTTAATACCATTCTTTCTGATTACTCTGATCACCAAATATCATTGTCAATGAAACAGAAATTCACTTAAAATTGCTGTGGAAAGTGGCTTTTTTTTTCCTTTTTCAACCTTCTTCTATGGTGTTAGTTGCCAATGAGTTATGCTAGTTTGAGATCCAGTAAGGACAGGTCACGTTACATTCAGTTGGGCTATAAAAACTGCAGCTGTAGGATCTCTGTGTGAACTATCAAAAATCCCCTTGGGATCTTCCCTTCTCCTTACAATCTTTCCTTTCTCTTCCTACTTTTTTTTTCCTGCCCTTCCATCCTTCCCCACCCTGGAGATGATAATGAGTCCAGAGTCCAAGCAAGACAAGTGGTAAGGGGAAGGTGTGCAGAGGAGGCTACTGAGTGGTTGGGAAATTGTTTATAATAAAAATAAATAAAAAGTTGAGCATATAAAAAGTGTATTGAAGATAGTGAAAACCACATTTCTTACTGAAAAGGAACTTACAACACAGAAAAAATAGTTTAGAAAGAGCCCTGAAGCATAAGATTAAATTTAAAGTTTCAGCCTAAAAATCAATTTTAAAACACACACACACAAATATAGTTGTAATTGTATGTGTGTGAACACACACACACACACACACACAGATTTCCTAGCTCTTGCCACTGAAAAGGCCTAGATGCAATGACACCTCAGTAGCAATGAGCACACTGAACACCCAGGTCTTTATTTCTAAATACCATCCTTCGCTAAAAGAAATCAGGGCTCCTTCAAGAAATGGCTAATTCTAGGACTGGAATATAAAATGAATAAAATGTGCCTGGAGTATCTTGTTATTCCTGCAAGTAACATTCAGTGAGGAATGAGGACAAGTCAAAAGGACAGAGAAGCCAGCTTGAAAGAGCTACCACTGGCCAGATGTGCGACAATCTCTGCATAACAGTAAATAATGAGATTATCAGATTAAAAACCTGGAATATGTAAATCACACTTAAATAAACAAACAAGAGGGAGAAGGAAAAGCTCTTTCTTACAGTAGAATGTCAACTAATGAATGTAAAAGGAATAATGCAAACAAGAAATTACCATTTGGCAGCCCTCAGGATGATGGTTGATTCAGGGAGGAGTCATTAATGAGTACTAAGGCTAATGCAGGAAACTTGATGATGCTATTAGAGTAAAATCTTAGAGTCTCTGCCTCCAAATGTTGATTGATTATTAAAGTAGACACAAATATAAGATCAAATGGTGGAACAGATAAACACTGTGTGGCTCCTGATACAAGCCACTAAGAGTACAGCGTCATTTCTTAATATTCTTGCTAAGAATGCATTACTTGTGTCTGATCGTGATGAAACATCAGACATACTCAGGTTTAGGATCAAACTATAGGGAAAAAAGCATGTATGCTTTAAAACAAAGGGACTGGAGCGTGCAAGATTTTAACTGTTCCAGATTGAAGGAATCTCAAGAAACATGACCAATAAAGACAATGGAAGTTCCTGGACAGGATAGTAGACTCAAAAGGGAAAAGAGACATTGTTAGGACCATTGGCAAAATGTGAATAAACTCTTTGGATCTGACAGTAGTGTTCCATCGATGCTGATTTTTTTTTTTTGATGGCTGCATTTTCTGTTATTACAACAGCAGAACATTCAGTTTGAGGGGGGTATTCACTGCCACATTTAGGGGGTGATGATGCATCATGTCGGGGGGAAAGAGAGGAGAGAAGAACAAATGAAGTAAAATGTTAACTGGTCACCCACCCAGATGTTGGGGATACAAGAGTTTTCGCCTATTCTGGCAACATTTCTATAATTTTGAAACAGGTTCAAAAATGTTTTTTTAGTGTGAAAAGCAATATCACAATTCTTTAAACAAATAAAATTAAATATATGTATACATAATTGATGTATTAATACCATCTGTAAGCTTTTCTGATGCTATATAAATAATTCATTTGAGCCAGAATATGCATGTATATAAGCTAACACGTAGAAAGCAGGTAGGCCTTTTCCATAATTTGCATACTCAAATAGAAATACTGATAAAGAAATGAAAGTTAAATGGTTTTGCTTTGTCACTATTGTCTGTAATTTTACACCATCACCTTAAAGCAGTGACTCTTTACTTTCTTTTATTTACTTTCTCCAAAATAAATTTCTAAGCATCTTTATTGTCTTTCCCAAATTTAAAAGCCCCTATTTTCTTTTTGTAAGCACATAAATATTACTTTATTATATTAATGTTAGATGTTTATTAAATGTTAATTTCTCTTCCCTTTATTGTTTGACCCTTTGGAGTGTTTTATACATTGCCCTTCCTGTATCTGGGTTCATTGGCAAACTCCCTATGTAAATAAATATCAATCTCTTGAGAGAATATTTTATCTTCTTTCTCTTTTGTACCATTCTCTTATTTTAAAAAATTGAGCCAGGTATTATGCTAGATGAGAACACAAACATATATAGCTTATGGTCTGGGAGACAGATACTAAACAAATAATAAAACAGGCAAGTTAGAGTACAACCATGGTAAGTACTAGAATGAAAGCATATAATGGGGAGGTTCACTCTTCATGTCTTTGTATGAAAGAATGAGGGCTAGTTTCAATCAGAGGAGGCTGAAAAGGGAGACAAAGTACAAGTTAAAAGCTTCAATCAAAGGCTGTATTAAAGACTTTGGTCTTCATTTCAAGAACCACAGAAGTCTCTGGAGTGTCCATGTGTATGGGGCAGGGGTGATGGGGAGTGGTGGAGAATGCCATCATTTTGAATTCAAAAAAAAATCTCTCTAATTCCAGTTTAGAGCTGTATCCTTCAAAGTGGAGTACACAAGATGTTCCATTAGGGAGCAAGAAAAGTATTTGAACTTCTATTAACATATTACCGTATTTTCCAGACAATAAGACACACCTAGATTTTAGAGGAGGAAAATAGGGAAAAAATTTTTGAAGCAAAAAATGTGGTAAAGTATTTAATAATATAAATAACATAATATTTCACCAATGTAAATGTAAGCTACATTCAGACTATAAGATGCACCCCCATTTCCCTCCCAAAATTTGGGGGAAGTATGTCTTATAGTCCAAAAAATATGGTATATTAAAAACTTAAGTTTTAAGGGGGGATAAATGGTGATGGAAGATTTGACTTGGGGTGGTGAACACACAATGCAATATACAAATGATGTGTTATAGAATTGTACATCTGAAACCTATATAATTTTATTAATAGATGTCACCCCAATAAATGCAATTTAAAAAAATCTTTAAAAAAACTTGTGGGGAACCAAGATGGCGGCGTAGGTAGACACACTGCGCCTCCTCGCACAACCAGAACTGACAGAGAATCGAACAGCAAGGGGGACTGACACCAAGGAAATAGAAAATAAACACATCCAAACTGGTAGGAGGAGTGAAGACGGGCACCGGAGTGGAGAGGACTGGCGTGGCTGCGGCAGGACTGAGACTGGCGGAGTGTGGGACAAATGGCTCAGGCAGTCTGAGCATTAGCAGACCCTGCAGCCCCACATTTGCACAGATAAACCCAGAGGGCCGGACTCAGAGTGGCGGGTAGCACCCTGCGGCACCACATTCGTCCACAGATAAACCTGACGAACGGCGGGCAACGAAGCAGACCTTGCAATCCAGGGTTCCAGCTCAGGGAAATAAAGCCTCAAACCTCTGATTGAAAGCGCCCCTGGGGGTTGGGGCGGCACCAGGAAAGACTCCCAGCCTCACAGGAGAGGTTGTTGGAGAGACCCACAGGGGCCTAGAGTGTGCACTGGCCCACTTACTCGGGAACCAGCACCAGAGTGGCCCAGTTTGATTGTGGGTATCGGAGTGAAAGATTGAAATCCGGAGGAGAGTGAGGCGGGCGCCATTGCTCCCACTTGGCCCCGCCCCCACGTACAGCGTCACAGCGCAACGACCAGCATTACCCCGCCCTGGTGAACACCTAAGGCTCCGCCCCTTAAAGTAACAGACGCGCCAAGACAAACAAACAAAAAAAATGGCCCAAATGAAAGAACACTTCAAAGCTCCAGAAAAAATACAACTAAGCGACGAAGAGATAGCCAATCTATCGGATGCACAGTTCAAAGCACTGGTTATCAATATGCTCACAGACTTGGTTGAATCTGTTCGAAAAACAGATGAAAAAATGAAGCCTATGCTAAGAGAAACAAAGGAAAATGTACAGGGAACCAATAGTGATGAGAAGGAAACTGGGACTCAAATCAATGGTATGGACCAGAAGGAAGAAAGGAACATCCAACCAGAAAAGAATGAAGAAACAAGAACTTGGAAAAATGAGGAGAGGCTTAGGAACCTCCAGGACACCTTGAAATGTTCCAACATCCGAATTATAGGGGTGCCAGAAGGAGAAGAGGAAGAACAAAAAATTGAAAACTTATTTGAACAAATAATGGAGAACTTCCCCGATCTGGCAAAGGAAATAGACTTCCGGGAAGTCCAGGAAGCTCAGAGAGTCCCAAAGAAGGTGGACCCAAGGAGGAACACAACAAGGCACTTCATAATTACATTACCCAAGATTAACCGCAAGGACCTACATCCAAGATTACTGTATCCAGCAAAGCTATCATTTAGAATGAAAGGGAAGATAAAGTGCTTCTCAGATAAGGTCAAGTTAAAGAAGCTCATCATCACCAAGCCCTTATTATATGAAATGTTAAAGGGAGTTACCTAAGAAAAAGAAGATCAAAAATAGGAACAGTAAAAATGACAGCAAACTCACAGTTATTAACGGCCACACCTAAAACAAAAACGAGAGCAAACTAGACAAACAACTAGAACATGAGGGTTGTCAATAAGGGAGTGGGAGGGGGAGAGGGGGGGAAAGGTACAGAGAATAAGTAGCATAGATGATAGGTAGAAAATAGACAGGGGGAGGGTAAAAATAGTGTAGGAAATGTAGAAGCCAAAGAACTTATAAGTATGACCCATGGACATGAACTATGGGGGAGGAATGTGGGAGGGAGGGGGGTGGGCAGAATGGAGTGGAGTGGGAGGGGAAATGGGACAACTGTAATAGCATAATCAATAAATATATTTAAAAAAAAATAAAATCTATAAAACATAAAAAAAAATCTTAAAAAAAACTTAAGCTTTACTAATATTTAACCTAAGGATTCACTTAGTCATTATGTCAGGTGGCCATATGTTACTTAGGGTAGTTGAGATAACCTATAGAAAGTATGATTATTCCATAATGTTGACTGGGGGAACCCTCATCCACACATTTGTTTATGCATGCCAGGTTACGTGCATTTATGGACACAATGCTTAGTTTAACTGAAATAATCCCCTTAAAGTGAACACAATTTTGAAAAGACTCCTGAAAAAAATCATGGAATAAAGTTAATACAAACATTGTAAAGCTTAGTGATCAAGAAATCACCCTGGGTTTCTGACTTGCACAACTCCAGTCACCGAAATGAGAGGAGCAGATTTGGGTGTGTTGTGGAGGAGAGGGTGCAGAGGTTCATGTTTTGGTTTGGACCATACTGGACTCAGAGAAGTGCTGTCAAATATGGATGTTAGGGATTTTACAGATGCCTAGACTAAACATTTCAGTCATCTCAGTAAAGGCAGTAGTTTACATTATATAGGATTTAATGAAATCTCTAAACATCAAAATTTCAATTTTTTTGGTTACTTTTTATTTTTTTTACTTGTAATTGTTCAAGTACAGTTTTCTGCCTTTTCCCCCTACCCCAGCCCAACCCCCTGCCCTCCCCACCTCCCTCCTGTTTCCAACCACCCCCCCATTATTGTCCATGTGTTCTTTATAATTGTTCCTGCAAACCCTTCACGCTTTTCCCCTGAAATTCCCTCCCCTCTCCCCTCTGGTCACTGTCAGCCTGTTCTCAATTTCAGTGTCTTTGGTTATATTTTGCTTGTTTGTTTGTTTTGTTGATTATGTTCCTGTTAAAGGTGAGATCATATGGTATTTGTCTTTCACCACCTGGTTTATTTCAGTAGCCAAGTACTAGAAGCAACCTAGGTGCCCATCAGTAAATGAATGGATCAAAAAACTATGGTACATTTACACAACGGTGTTCTACGCAGCAGAGAGAAAGAAGGAGCTCTTGCCCTTTGTGACAGCATGGATGGAACTGGAAAGCATTATGCTAAGTGAAAAATTTCAATTTTTGAAAGCCTCATTTCTAGGGATCTGTTTTGCCTCATTGTCAATAATTAGAATTGTATATTTACTATCTTTTTTTTTAAGTTATTCTTTCTAAAGTTAAGGGAATATGCTTCCACTCTGGAGTCTTATAAGAGAAGCTCACAGTATTTTTTTTCCATTGGTAAATATACTAACAACTTTTTATATGGGTGCATGTTTAAAAGAGACATTTGAAATCAACCGTTTCACTTTTAAAGTATGAAAATTTTAAACATACAGAAAAATAAATTAGATACCCATGCACCCACCAGTCATATTTGGTAGATTTATACAGGGTCCGGCAGAAGCAACATCTGCTTGAGTGTGGTTGGGAGGGTACGTGAACGTCTTGCATGAGATGGACAGCAATTTGAACATTTCACCTAAAAAGTCACATGGTATGCTTCAGTGTGATATGGTTACGTTACAGAATCACATGCTTGTGATTTTGTAATAAAAAAGGGGTGTTATTTGTACTAGACTCTGTATTTTGCCACATTTACTCCATATTATTAAACAAGAAATAAAACATTGTAAAAATAAAAACACATCCACCCTCATTTCTTCCCCTCTCTCTTTCCAAAGGTAACCAAGCATTAAGTCTGCATCTGAGGTACATCAATCTAATGAATGTTTTTAAGGGATAATTGGCTCAAGTTAGCTGCATGAACAGGTGTTGGGGGGCTTTAACGCAGCCCCCCGGTCCGCCATGGATGAACCGTGGTGATGGTGGCTCGAAGCCTCTGGTCCGTGCAGGTCCTGAAAATCCTCAGGCCCCACGTTGGGTGCCAGATGTCGGGGGGCTTTAATGCAGCCCCCCGGTTCCGCCACAGACGAAGAAAAAGACTACCAAGACATGATCTGCTTCGGGAGGAAAGGTGGCCAATCTCTCAAGGGAGAAGGGCCTTGATCCTTTTTCTCCATGGGCTTTTATTAGGTTCATTCGCATAGGAATGCAGATAAAGCTCATCAATCATTGTCAGCCAGCAAGGATTAAACAATACAGGATTTACAGAGAACTTCCAGGGCTTAGTCTGAGCTACAGCCAATCAGCTAGAGGGCCATAAAACTTTAAGTGCCAGACTCATCTCAAGTCTGGACCCTTATCTTTTAAGCTGAGGGTACAGATTAAGTAGGCTTCACAGGAATATACATATTTTCCTTAGGCCTGATTCCCCAGGGAATCCGCCCCTCCCAGCACAGGACTGCACTGCCCTCTGTTATTGCTTCAGGCTCAAGTCAGACAGGGAAGTAAAGCAGCCAAGAGATTAGGAGACTTCTTGCAGACAGAATGAGGACTCAGGCTATTTCAAAGCCAAGGGGCGAGGGTCTATCACCCCCTTTTGCCACAGCCCCCTGAGTCCTTCCCTGCGAGCTTATCCCTGGTGACCAGAGCCTGTCTTAGGTTGATCCTCCCTTGAGGATTCTTACCCATCATTGGCTAACTGGCCAAGCTCAAGGCCAAGCAAGGTGAAGTGGGCAGAGGTGGCACTTCTGCCAGGGAGATAAGCTTTGTCTCCTTAGTGGCTTATGGTCCCAACTCTGACTCAGCCTTAACCATGGGGGGTTACAGCCTCTGAAACCAGGCAGGGCAGTTCCCAACAAACAGGAATTCTAAACATAAATGGTAAGGGGCAAAAAGGAAGTCCATAGTTATTTTAGTATTTTACATAATTGAATAAAAATATTTAACTACAATGGGATTGCTAAGGCTAATCAAAACATCAAATTGCTTCACTTTTGATTAGAATTTTTTCAATCAATATGGTGCTATGTTTATATTAACAATAATGAGAAGCTAAAGATTATTTTAAAATTGCAGTTTGCTTGGTAGAAGTCTGTTAAAACATGAAATTCATTAAAGGGAAAAATCATTTTATAAGGACCTTGTGATAAGAAAACTGGAATTATTTCTGGTTTAGGACATATGCCTGATTGCTTAATATTTCAGTCGCTGACTATGGTCAATTCGATAAACTTGAGGGTATAATTTGTTCTAAATTCTGTGATTACAAAGATAGCATATGATTTAGATCTTGCTCTCAAGTATTTCAAAGGTGTGGAGCAGAGATATAAGCAAATTGCAGAACAGCATGGTAAGTGCTTTCGTAACCATGCAGAATATACAAAGTTCCAAGAGAGAGGGGATGGATGGTACCTGTTTCTACCTACTGGATTTGTTCCAAAAGTTCTGCCACCAATATGATCAATATTTTTTTGACCTAAAGAACACATAATACATTTAATTGCAATGCTCTTTTAAAACTGGTTTTTGAGGAACAGAAAAGAGTCTTGCATCAGACATAGAATGCTCTTGTCTTTCAAAGTAGGGCTTAGGAGACTTCTGGTCAAGATGGTGGTGTAGGCAGACACAGCTCCCCTCTTCACACAACCACATCAAAATTACAACTAAAGTATAGAACAGCTGTCACTCAGAACCATCAGAAATCAAGTTGAATGGAAGTCTGACAAGTTCAGAATTAAAGAAACCACATTCATCCGGACTGGTAGGAGGGGTGCAGATGCAGAACAGGCCAGTCCCACAACCACATGTGGTGGATAAAAACTTGGGAAGGATATATCGGGAGCAAGGAGTACCAGCCCCACACCAGGATCCCTGGTCCAGGGTTCCAGTGCCAGAAATCCACAACTTCTCGCTGCAAAAACGAGTGGCAATTGAGTTGGTGAAAGAAACTTCTTGGGCCCCAAGAAGTTCCTCTTAAAGAACCCACACAGGGACTCACCTACTCAGACTCCCTCCCTCTGAGCTGCAGCACTGGGGTAGCAGCTTGAAAGACACCAGTGGTATACAGGGAGAAACTGGGGTCTTTGGCATCAAGGTGAGCAGAGGCCATTGTCCCTTTTCTGAGCCCACTCCCCATAGACGCACTGAGCTGGCAAGCTGGTGCAATATCTGAGACTCCATAAACCTGGCTAACACTGTTTGACCAGCCTTGGAAACCCCCAGAGACTCTACCCCACTCAAATTACAGGCCCACCCAAGCCAATTTTCCACATGAGAGGCTGGTCTTGTCTCATTCTTCATAACTTCCTAAATCCTCTCAAATAAGCAACAGCAGGCCTCATTGAGCCACAGGCCCAACACTAGCAGTAGCCAGCCTAGATTACAGCTTGGCTTTGCCTGGGAATCTCCAAGTCCAGCACAAGTAGCAGCTATATCAGATTACTTTGTAGCCCAGGCAGGTGGCCCCAGGCAGGGGTTGACATTGCCTTGCAACTCCTAGGAAACCCCAGAGCCTCCACATTCAGTGGACAGGTACAGACCACATCAGAACATCAACCCCCTGCCCCTGCACAGCTAATCCTCCACAAGGGCAGAGGTTGGTGGTAAGTGATCACAGACAATATTTGCAGCTGACTGGTCTGGGTAAATCCCTCCCATTGATCTACCAATAGCAACCAAGGCTCAACTATAAGAGGAAGGTATACTCAGCACACGTGAAGGGCACACCTCGAGTACCCAACTTCGGTGACAGGGGAGGCTGTGTCACTGGACCTTACAGAACACCTCCTACATTAGGCCACACTACCAAGACACAGAGTCAAAGTAACTCTACCTAATACATAGAAACAAATGGGAGGAGGCTGCCAAAACAAGAAGACAAAGAAACATGGCCCGAATGAAAGAACAGATCAAAACTCAAGAAAAAGAACTAAATAAAATGGAAATAAGCAATCTATCAGATGCAGAGTTCAAAACATTGGTTATAAGGGTGCTCAAGGAACTTAGTGAGAACCTCAACAGCATAAAAAAAGATCCAGTCAGAAACAAAGGATAAACTAATTGAAACAAAGAACAATTTACAGGGAAACAACAGTATAGTGGATGAAGCTGAGAATCAAATCAATGATTTGGAACATAAGGAAGAAAAGGAATCAATCAGAACAACAAGAAGAAAAAAGAATCCAAAAATATGATGATAGTATAAGCAGACTCTGGGACAACTTCAAGAGGTCCAACACCCACATCATAGGGGTGCCAGAAGGAGAAGAGCAAGAGCAAGATATTGGAAATCTACTTGAAAAAATAATGAAAGAAAACTTCCCTAATTTGGTGAAGGAGATAGACATGCAAGTCCAGGAAGCACAGAGAGTTCCAAACAAGAGGGATGCAAAGAGGCCCACTCCAAGACACATCATAATAAAAATGCCAAAAGTTAAAGTAAAAGAGAGAATCAAGGGTGGGGCAGGGGAGGGTGGTGGGAGGAAAGTGGAGACAACCATGGTTGAACAACAATAAAAATATATAAATTAAAAAAAGTAAAAGGGAGAATCTTAAAAGCAGCAAGAGAAAGCAACAAGAGAAAAGCAGTTATTTACTACCTACAGGGGAATTCCCAAAAGACTGACAGCTGATTTCTGAAAATAAACTTTGCAGGCTAGAAGGAATTGGCAAGATATATTCAAAGTCATGAAAAGTAGGGACCTATAGCCAAGGTTGCTCTACTCAGCAAAGATATCATTTAGAATCAAAGGACAGATAAAGAGCTTCCCAGACAAGAAAAAATAAAGGAGTTCATCATCACCAAACCATTATATGAAATGCTAAAAGGACTTATTTAAGAAAAAGAATATCAAAACTATCAACAATTAAATGACAATAAATATATATCTATCAACAATTGGATCTAAAAACAAACTAAGCAAACAAGAAGAACAGCGACAGAATCACAAATAGGGAGAGTATTTTGATGGTTGCCAAATAGAACAGGGGTATGGAGGAATGGGTGTGGAGGTAGGTGATTAAGAAGTACAAATAGGCAGTTACAGAATAGCAACAAGTACAGTATATAAAACAGAGAAGCCAAAGAACTTATGTGCATGACCCATGGACATGAACAATGGTGGGGAGATTGAGGGAGTGAGGGGTGCATGGTAGAGGGGGAAGAGGGGGAGAAAATCAGGACAACTGTAATAGCATAAATAATTTTTTAAAAAACGAAGTAGTGCTTAGACTTTGGCCCTTCAGTTTCATGTTACACATAAATAAGTAGATGAGCTCTCAGATTTTGTGTAAGCAAAGTGAATAATTTTCATATAAAATTGAACCAAATGTTTTTAATGATTTTTATTTATTTATTTTTAGAGAGAGGGGAAGGGAAGGAGAAAGAGAGGGAGAGAAATATCAATGTGTGGTTGCCTCTGATACAGCCCCCTGCTGGGGACCTGGCCCACAACCCAGGCATGTGCCCTGACTGGGAATCGAACCTCGACACTTTGGTTCACAGACCCACCCTCAATCCACTGAGCTATACCAGCCAGGGCAAACCAAATTTTAAATTACCACTAAGGTTTATTATTCCTTTCTGACTGAAATGGATATTATATTATTGTTTAACTAAATATACATCAATTTTATGCTCAACGCTTAGCTTCAAAATAAATTACAGACTTTAATATACACAGTTTAGTGTATTTCTGATTAAGTCTTAAACCCTTTTAACTCTTAATCATATACTCCCTATTCCGGTGTATGAGGGCACAAGAGTGTCCGATGAACATTTTAAGCAGGTATTTCCAAACATGATTACATTAGCAACAGGCTTATCCATTGTCACTTCTCTTAACCTCAATGCCTTGCCTAAATGATCCCATTCCCATTCTGAAAAGGCTCACTCTCTAAACCAGGGGTCCCAGACAGCCTGGACACAGACTGGTACTGGTCCAGGCCTGTTAGGAACTGGCCCAAACAGCAAGAGTTGAGCTGCATGTAATGCGCTTGATTCATCCCGAAACAATCCCTTCTACCCGCAGTCCATGGAAAAATTGTCTCCCATGAAACTGGTCTCTGGTCCAAAAAGGTTGGGGACCACTGCTCTAAACTAACCCATATTGTCACCTAGGAGTCTAGGCCAAATGAAAGAGAGCAATGGAGGAGAAGGGAGAGAAAAGAGAGAACAGGCAGGAAGAGAGAAGAAAAAGAAGAAAAGGAAAAGGGTTTGGAGCTAAACACATTTGAATGAGAACACCAAAACTGCCACTTTTTAATATGTACAAGCTATTTAATCTCTGAGATCAGTTTTCTGCTCTGTAAAATGGGGGTAATAGTATTTTCCCATTCAGGCTGTTTAGATCGGTAGCTCACACGTAGGAAGCTTTTCATAATAGCTATTATCATATTTTTCGGACTATAAGAAGCCCTTTTTCCCCAAATTTGGGAGGAAAATGGGGATAGTCCCAATGTAGCTTACATTTACATCTTATATACGTCTTATAGTCCCAATGTAGCTTACATTTACATTGGTAAAATATTATGTTATTTATGTTATTAAATATTTTACCACATTTTTTACTTCTAAATTTTTTCTCCTATTTTCCTCCTCTAAAACCTAGGTGCATCTTATGGTCTGAAAAATACAGTACTTATTATGACCTTTCATTTCCTACAGTCCTGAAGTATTGGCGAGTAAAGCATGGTTAGTGAGGAAAGCCTTCCAGATGACAGAAATGCATGTGTAGGAATGGAATCGTCAACACACGTGACATGCGCAGACGGACCCGGATTCTTGTTGGATTCTTGTTCTGTTTCTGCTGTTTCCTAGTTGTGTGACTTTACAAGAGTTACGTAACCTCTCAGAGCTTAATTTACTTCCTTTGTTAAGTGAAGGGGATAATGTTAACCACTTTACAGGATTTTAAAGTGAAAGGAGATAATACACAAAACCCTCAGCACAGCACCTGCCCCATAATGAGTGCTCAGTAATTTCCTGACGCTGGGCACTCCATTCTTCAACCCACCTCATAAACTCTGATTATCTGTGTTCGATACCAGAGTTTGCCTCTAACAACTTTTGTAATCTTGAACAGATCAGTATATTTCTGGGCCTGAGTTTCCTCATTTAAAAGTGTTTACAAAAAGTGGAAAAATAGCATACAGTCCATGCCCCACTAAGCCACTGGAGGGGGTAAATGAGAAGACATCTGCAACCTCACATATATCATAAAGCTCTACACACATGTAAGATGGCATTCCATGATGATGAAAGGGAGGAAGAAGTTTTCTTCTACCCTCTTAGTTCCCCTGGCTGGGTCAGAAACTTGAACTGAAAAGACATTAGTAGGAAAAAAGCACACATGTTTATTTAATGTGAGTTTATTGGCTTTTATAAGGAAGTAAAGACCCAAAGAGATGGTTGAACCTGAGTGTTTTTAAGTTCAGTGTGAAGACTGGACAGTCATGGAGAGATATAATAGGACGAAGGGTAGTAAACAGGAGGAAACTCGGCAAGGCCTGTCTGTTCAGATTCTTTGCAGTGCCCTTTCAGTCTTGAAGATGAGTATGCTCCTTTCCTGCAGATATAGAAAGGGCACCTCTCACATGGGGGTCTTATGACTGACTTCAGGGAAGCAGGGTGGCAGGAGGTCAGAGACACTTTTCTGCTTCTGACATTTTCTCACACTCTTTCAGCTTAAAATATTCAATATGCCAAGGCACCATATTTTGGGGGAGCCTATCCTGAACCTTGCCAATGCTAACTGCTCATTTCTTGAAACTTCCCTTCTCTTTATATGCACAAGATAGTCTCCTCTTGCTGCCCCATAAATGCCCATGCCCCCTCAGATTTCATCACCAAACCTCCTCTAAGCCACTTCACTTGGACACTTTCCTGCCATGACCTCAATTCACGTGGTTTCAGATATCACTGATGTGTGACTGATACCCAAATATCTATTTCCAGAACAAATATCCCTTTTGTGCTCTTGATCCAAATCTCCATTTAAATATCCCACAAGGCAAATAAAATTCAACTTGTCCAAAATTCAATTCCCTATCTTCTCCCTCACAACTCACCCCTCCTCACTTCCCACACATTCAATCAGACTCCTAATGTATCTCAAACACTCATTTTTCTCCTTCCCCACTCCCACAGACCTAATTCAGCTACCACCTTATCACCTGTATTATTCAGCAGTCTTGTGCTTCCCCCAGACTGAGCCTTGAGCCTTTCTATTCATCCTACAGACTGCAGCCAAGTCTTAGGTGACCCTCCTTTCTTGCACAGCAACAGGTACTCACCCCTGCTGCACTATCAACAACACTCACCTTCCCCCCAACACACTTGTACCACATTTGATAAGTTCCACAAAGGAAAAGATATTTTATTGTTATAATTTATCTTTGTATCCCTACTGCCCAGCTAACTGCCTTGTACACAATAGCTCTTTTAATATGAATGGAGAATTTGAGTGAAACAGACCTTGAACTTAATTTATGAAAGTTATTATCTCTACTTCATCCTTAGTTTCAATTCTTAAGAAAAACTAACTTAGGACATTTAAGTATTTATTGAGAAATATTTTAAAATACATATAATACACTGGGAATTTATAAAATCCAAATAGCTTAAAATTACTAAAAAGACCCCTAAATATAAGCTGGGATAACAGTTTTGAACTTGCCTTTGAAGTTCCACAGTGGCTGTTATTAGTCCAAGCTGACGATCAGACTCACGAGTCACAAATATGCTTTAATCTAACACTATGTTTGGTCAGCTTTCTGGAGGGAAGCAGGAAGGAGACACAGTAGGTACAATCTCCACATCTCATCAAATGGCTCAAAAGCCAATCTCACCCACAGCTTGTAGGGCTGCCGCTGAGCAGATGGTGTGTGCTCACAGGCCACAGAGAAGCCACCCTTGATTTCCCAGCTGTCTTTTAAACTGCTCCAGTCATGCCAGCCTAAAGCGTGCCTACCAACCCAGACCCCCAGCCCAGGTGCAGATGCACAGACCCAGGGTAAAGAAAGCAAAATAGACACAACATTCAACAAATTATCTTAACCCTGGAATGGCCAAGGAAAAGACATTGTAATAACTACATATGGTGCCAGGCGGGTACTAACCAGACTTATTGGGGGGATCGCTATGCTATATACCTGAAACTGATATGAAATATGGAATGTCAACTGTAATTGAAACATAAATAAGACATTCCTAGGCAGGCTTTGATCAGCCCAACCCTGGCGTCAACCCTTTACTCACAACCTACTGTCCTCTCATGTCCTCAGATCTGATGACACACTGGGTCTTCACATTGGAAGGGAAAGCTACCATCAGTGTCTGTAATCCATGTGTAAAAAGCAAGTTCTAGTAACTGCACCATTTTTCAAATCATGTCAGTAGTAAAAAAGTTCATATTTTGTTTGTTAGGGCTTTTTATGGCCAAGAGAGTGCCACTTTTATTTGAAACCATGTTAATGTTAGGGACAAAATGGGAGTTTTTACACAAGGGATTTATTTTGTTTACCTTTCTCTCTCTCAGGAATTAAATTTATTTCCCTATCCTAAACTTTGTGGATGCATTTTTAGACTATTTAATAGGTATTTAGCCCAGCCACCTCACAGAAATTTGCATGTAAGATAATTTCACACCTGAATAATAAAAAGGATAATCTCATATCAATGGATTATTTAATCACCAGCCTTTTATGATCCGGTTATCCACTAGTTCTCAGGGAGCAGTTAGTTTCTGAGGATCCCTAGCTCCTTCATAATTGTCAGACTCACAGTTAAAATAGTGCAATAAACATATGTTTATGTATATTTCTTTCTGAAACCTCCCTAAATTGGCAGGAAACCAATGAGAAAGAGAACAGGAGAACAAAAATATAAAAAAGAATTAGAACATCTTTCTAGGAAATCTGACTTTCGAATAATAGGAGTTTCATAAAGAAATCAGAGAAAATGAAGGGAAGAAAATTATCAAATAATTCAAGAAAATTTCTGAGAACTGAAGGATATAGTGTCCAGACTGGAAGGTCACACCATAATGAAAGAAGATGTCCAGCACATGGGAAGAAAAAATTCCAATAAATGCATATCTCTAAGAAACCTCAAAGCATTGGCTATAAAAAAGAAGATTCTAAAAGCTACAGGGGATAGAAGGGGGAGGAAAAGGATAAGAAATGAAGGGAAGGCAAGGGAAGGGGAGGGAAAGGAAGGGAAGGAAAGAAAGAAGAGGAAAAAAGAGAAGTATGAATCAGAAGATACCAATCAAATGTCTCTGCATCAAAGCTGGTACCTAGAACATTATAGAAAAACGTTTTCCATTTTTAGAATAAAGTATTTCAAATATAGAATTATATAGTCAATCTAACTATAAAATAAGTGTCTTAGTAAAATTAGGACAATTTCACTTGCAGGTATGCAAATGTCTCTAAGGTAACCTCTTATGTAGTCTTATAGGAACCTACCAGAGGGCATGCTCCACCAGAACAAGAGAGTAAATGAAGAAAGAGGAAGTCTAGGGATCCAAGAATGAAGGATTCAGTATAAAGGAGGAGGGTGAAGGAAATTTTCAGGATGACATGATGGGAAATCCCAGGAGGCAGCTCAGGAGAAGTGAAGAGGACAAATATTCAAGACTGGAGTAACAGGATGGAAGGTGTATCTTCAAGAATATGGGAAAGCTGCCCTGGCTGAGGTGCTCAGTTGGTTGGAGTGTCATCCCATGCACCAAAGGTTGCAGATTTGATTCCCAGTCAGGGCACAGACCCAGGTTGCAGGTTTGATCCCCAGTCGGCTTGTGAACAGGAGGCAACTGATCAGTGATTCTCTCTCTCTCTCTCTCTCTCTCTCTCTCTCCCCCCTGTCTCCCTCCTTCCCTCCCTCCCTCAGACATATCCTTGTGTAAGGATTTGAGAAAAAAGAATATGGGGAAACTGAGAGATTACCTAAAGTGTTAGAGTACATTACAAGAAAGTCAATGCCTTATGAAACAACACAGGATGAAATAGACATGGTACATGGAAAATGAAGCAAATAAAAAAATAAAACTATACACTGCTCGGGGCATGTGCAAGAGGCAACTGATTAATGTTTCTCTCTCTCTTACATCAGTGTTTCTCTCCCTCTCTTTCTCTCTCCCTTCCCCTCTCTTTAAAAATAAATAAATAAAGTCTTTTAAAAATAAAAGTATAACTATCTAGAAAGCAAAGTTGCAAAAAAAAGTAATTAAAATCCTATTAGTGGGGTTCAGGACAAGATACGCCAAAATGTGGCACCTTGGGATTTGAATATTTTAAACTGAAATAATTTAACAGAACAGTGAAAGCGGGAAGGTCTCACTGACCTTTCCCCATTTCTCTCCCCTGAACCAGATCACGAGAAAGAGTCTCATGTAGAGGGGCCCCTCCTATAACAACAAGGAAGAAGCATCCTTACTTTGGAGACCAGGATCCAAATGAACCAGTTCATGCCCTTTGTCCTCACATTTTCAACAGTCCACTCTTCATCAAACCCAGCATAAAAACAACCGGGTTTAACCACTCCTTCAGGTCATTTCCTTATGAAGGCTTTTGTGTCACTAAAACTTATATTAAATAATTTGTATGCTTTTCTCTTGTTGCTCAGTCATTGTCAATTTAATTTTCAGTCCCAACCAAGGACCCTGAGAGGATCGTGAAGAACTTTTTCCTCCCCTACAATATTTTTCCTCCCCTACAATATACTACATGGGTGAACCATGGATAATAATTAAATTGTCATAATAATGCAAATTGAATATTGACTTACCCAAAAATGAAGCTGTAGCTATAGTAGCACTGGAGAGGTTTACTTCACATTTGAGAGGCATATGGGCAGAGTTTAGAAATACGGAACTGATCACTAGTATATAAATTGAACAAAATTATAGTAAATGAATGTTATTCAGAGATATGGTAGGAAACACCTAGAAAAAGAGGAGAAGTCATTTTCTCTAAAGTGCAATAATTAGGGGAAGGAAGCAGAGAAAATTACTGTTTCTAAAGTGCAAGCCTTGTGAAATCATAGTTTTTCAAGCCATATATCTGTCTAGTTTAAAAAATAAAAATGTACTTTAAAAAGTAGAAGAAATATGACTGCTTTATCTTCAGAAATTCAAATTTAATTTATGGATAATAACAAATTAACATCTCTTGGATGCTTAACCTAGGAAATAAGTATTGAACAGGTTTAGATGTCCTGCCGGCACATGTAGGGTGGGGTAAAAGTAGATTTACAGTTGTATGTATGGAAAATAATACAACAATTAATAAATCATACAAGACTAAACTCCGTGTTTTGTATCCTCACCACTGTAAACCTCCTTTTGCCCCACCCTGTACTAAAGGCATAAAATTTCATAGCAAGCAATACTATTAGAACACATTGTTAAGATGTGACATTCCCACCTGGAATACCACCACTGTGTAACTGCACCACCAGAACCGAGTGGTACGGCTAGCTGCAGAGTCCCACTTGCCCTTGGCGGTCCGCCTTCTGGTCTGCTACATGGACCAATTCAAGTGTGAGAGAAAACAAAAATGGTGTTATCATTCACATCATCATGTCCTGTTTGTTACAATTATTCCAATTTTATCCCACGTGTGTAGCACCAAGAACTAACATAGTTCTGGCATGTCATCTAGTTAACTCTGCTATAAATGCCAAAACAAAACTTTGGCATTATAAAAACCATGGATATTCTGAGGACTTTCAGCTGTACCCCCTGGTAAGGTTAAAATGGTTGCAAACTACAGATATTTTGGAGGCATTATTGATTTTAAAGTGCTTAGAACTCAAAGATCTATTGCTGAATTATTAATGACTGGCATTTTATACAGACAAGATAGTCGTATAAATGTATCAGCACTCTGAGTGGGGGTGGGGAAAGTGTAGCTCTTGCCTGTCCCTTCTTATCAATGTATTTTCATGTGGCCAGTGATAATTCAGCCCAAGCAAATAGGAAACCTTGGATAAAACAACAAAAAACACAGAGCAATCTGTTTCCTTTCACAAGCCAGGGTCACCCATATCATTCAGCCTATGAAAGGGAGTCACATTCATTTTATTTTTTCATTTGGATTCAGCTATAATTACTAGGCAATGAACTAGTGAAGGAAAGACAGCTTCCCAGGAGTTGGCTATTTATCTTGTTGCTAGAGGAAAGAATTCTCTCCCAGGAGAAGGAATTAGGACCATTGTGGGTATACAAACAAGTTCACGGTTACCTGGACTTGTAAATGGAAGTCTTTTCCACATCAGAATCAAAGACTTCAGTTACATTTTGTTGTTTTAAGGCATAAAAAATTGAATCTCTTAAGTTTCAATGCAGGAACAGAGAGAGAGAATTTAAAATCTTCCACATAGTATCTCGGGAATATACAAGATACTGATAATAATGGTGGCCTCTAAAAGTGATAGAGGTAGTGGCTAGTGATAAAAAGTGAGGAGGCTTTCTTCTTACTACTTAACTCTTGAATTTTGCACCATATATATATATGTTACCATTTTTTTAAAGATTTTATTTATTTTTAGAGAGTGGGAAGGGAAGGAGGAAGAGACGGGTAGAAACATCAATGTGTGGTTGCCTCTCATGTGCCCCGCCAGTGGGGACCTGGCCTGTAACCCAGACATGTGTCCTAGACTGGGAATTGAACCGGCAATCCTCTGATTCTCAGGCCCACTCTCAATCGACTGATGGCTTATATTACCATTTTTTAAAACTAACTTTTAAAAACACTATATGTGAGGGTATGTCTATAGTCTTGTAATCTTAATTTCTGACTCAGACATCCGTGTTGCCTGTTAGCCCAGCAATTACAATACTTCTTGTTCAAAAATATCCTGTAAAACTGAGGTTCTACAGTAATATATTCCATGGCTTTTCTTTGGAGTACGTCACAACTTCCTTTTGTTTCGGGGGCAGGGGATGGTATGTGTGCGTGTGTGTTCACAGCTGGGAGCTGAATTTTTATGCTCCCCAAAAGTCCATCTAGTTGGATTTCTTTGGGGGAAAGCAGGTGTGCCATGTCCATTAGCCATCAAGAGAAAAGAAACGTGGGGAAATAGAGTGGTATATTTAAATGGAGCTGTAGGGAATGTCAATGTAAGAAACGTTCAAACCTGTAGAGAATTTTTATGAGTTTACCTGAGCCAAACTGATGACAATTGCTGGGAAGCAAGATCTCAGTGGAGAAAGTGTCCAGGAAAATGGCAGTTTTACCACTTATTTTGTATATCAGAATCGAAGGGAAATATATTAGGGGGTGACATGAAATTCTTTGGTGATAGATGAGGGAGGTTGGAGAAAGGACAGAGGAGGAATATCTAGAATTGGATAAAAAGTAAAAGGAATAGCCCGGGCTGGTGTGGCTCAGAGGATTGAGTGCCCACCTGCAAACCGAAAGGTCACCAGTTTGATTCCCAGTCAGAGCACATGCCTGGGTTGCGGGCCAGGTCCCCAGTTGGGGGCGTAAGAGGCAACCAATTGCTGTTTCTCTCTCTCTTTCTCCCTTTCCCCTCTCTAAAAGTAAATAAATAAAATCTTTAAAAAAAAAAAAGTAAAAGGAATAGACACCTACCTCTTTTACATTTATGGGTATAGGATAGTTAAGAATCAACAATTAACACAATAACAATAAAGAGATCTGACTCTCTGTTCGAGTGCATGGTTGTGCCCTGAGGGGTAGGGGTATAGGAAATTACCCTGATGTTCCCAAGGTGTGTTATTCTAGATGCAAAAAGGCAATAGACTGGCTCAGTTAAGGTAAATATTAACCTTTGTCTCCGAAGATACCGGCCTAGGACATGCCTACCTGCCATGACTTGCTTTTAGTTAGGAATTTTTATGTTCACACAATCAATTTTGTGTGGTTACTTTAGGTCTCTGAGTTTGTGAGGCCACCATGCAGGCCTCCCCTGAGCTCATCAGGTTTAGTATGTGGCCTCTTTTTCGTCCATAGGAGCAATAAATGTTAAGGCCAGCATCCTTAAAGTTGTATTTCTAGCTACATAATGTCTAAAGTAACAGTTAATTTATACTTTTTCATCTATTGATAAACACATTTTCTTTACTTGGTCATCACAAGACTGCTCACAGTCCCCCTTCTATCACCTCTGCAGCCCCATTACCTTTATTTACCTGTATTTAAAGTATCCACTCTCTAAGGCCCTAAGATCAGAGTATGTTAAAATGTGAGTGAGCCGAGAACACTACTAAACAAATCTGATAGTAGATTTTTATTCTTCTCATACAGAATTTCAATTTTTTAAAGTTCTAAGTTTTTAATGCCAAGCTTAAACTAATGCTCAAATATAGAAACAATTGAAATTGATATTTGTTCTCTATTTTTCCAGTTAAGTTTGTATAAATTTGTCTATGTTTATGTGATTCTTAGCAACTGGCTAAAAAAATTTTTTAAACAATATTATTTATTATTTTTAAAGATTTTATTCATTTATTTTTAGAGAGTGGGGAGAGAGGGAGAAAGAGCAGGAGAGAACATCCATGTGTGGTTGCCTCTTGCAGGCCCCCTACTGGGGACCTGGCCCGAAACCCGGGCATGTGCCCTGACTGGAAATCGAACCAGCAGCCTTTCAGTGTGCAAGGTGTCAGACAATCCACTGAGCCACACCAGCCAGGGCTAAAAAAAAATATTTTTAAATGTAGAGCTAGGTATCCAGTGTCAAAATTATTTTGAATGAATTTTAATGAGTTTTTTATTTTGTGAGTTGCTTGTAAATAATGGGTTAATTCACAAAGTCCAAATTTATGTGTACATATAAATTATGAGAATTTTTTGATGTGTATAATCTCGAATAACTTTATCTTCAATGTATTTTCTAAGAAAACTGAAATATTTCATACATAAACCTTAAATACGGAGCCTTGTGGGAAAACTGTGTAGTCCCTATTTTAAGTAGTTATGATTTATAATTAATGGTGTTTTTCCTCACTCTCAGGTCTAGCTAGTGCCCTGGACTGAGCATTCACCTCCCACGCACGCCATGAACTCGGAGTGTGTGCCCTGTACTTCCGGGACGGATTTATTCCCACAGGCACTTTCATCACTTGCCTGGTATCTTCTTTTCTGCTTTTGGGCCATGATGCGTTTCTTCTTTCTCTTCTCTAGTTGGCTTCTCTGTTCTGTCCGTGCTGCCTGGAATAGTTTGTTGTGTTTGGCCTAGCAGGGGTTCTCCAGGGGTCTTTCATTCTCCCTTCCTCCTCTTCATTTCTATGTCCTTTTATCCCTCCTCCAGGCCCAGGCTTCACTGGGTAGCTGGTTTTCCTCTTCTGATTTATGCCTGAGGTAAAGCAGCTGTCTTTTAAAGATAAGAACCAGAGAACAGAGATATCAAACAGACACAAGAATGAGAGAGGAAAATAGAAAAGCCTCTTTCCCTAAAAATAGCTTGTCATTAGCTCTTTTTATGTTGAACACCCAGATTTATTTCCCTTGTCCCTCTGTTTGAACAAACCAAGTCAGTCCAGCTAATTCACCTGAAGGAAAATAAAGCAATGAAAAATAAATCCTCTACTTAAGGCTGCCTTTACCAAAGTAATATGATATGAAAGATGGCTAACTTGAGTCTTCTTCATTTCTAGTAACTTAAAATTATAGTACTAAAATGAAAAGGAAATGCTTTTGCATAGAAAATAAAGATTAAGAGGATAAAAAGATGAAGCAGGAAAAAATGAACTATGAACATTAAAGAAAATTAGAAGCAAAGTAATGTAAGCTAAAAATCATGTAGCAAATGTAACACATAGATTATATTGATAAAGTTAATTCATATTTTGGGACCCACACAAAGGAAGCTGCCCTATTGGCCTGGCCAAGGCACAAATCGAAACTGCCAGCCTGCACTTACAGGACACATCTCACTGGGGAGGAAACCTAACCTCCACCAGTCACAGTCCTGCCACTCACCCTGACCCTGGAAAACAGGCCCTGCTAGCCTTCCAAGGAAATCCCCGGTCTCCTAGCCAATCATGCCAGTGCCTGGTGCCTCTTTCATATTCTGTAAAACTCTCTCCTGCTCCAAATCCCCCAGGAACAGCGCTCCAACGACTGTACTCCCCCCATCCATTGATTGTTTTCCCGTGAATAAAGGACATGAAACCTGTGACTAAATTGTTTTAGTTTTGTCATTTGGCAGCATATATATGTTTATATATGTGTGTTATGTATATTCATATTCATATGTGTGTGTGATATGTACGTATTTGAGCAGAGAGGAATAGACAGAGATGACTCCATTCCCTGCAAGAGAAAGCCTGTGACTCAGAAGGATAAGTGAAGTGGCAGCTGCCCCTGTCACGTATATATTTTTTTTCCTCTGGGAACAGTGGCTCCAGAAAAGGCAGATACAGAAGATACGGTCTTTGGAGTGAGGAGGTCCCAGTTGTGTTTCATTTCTTTGGATATTCCTGAAGGGTAAAGTTGCATCACAAGTGCCCATGCAGCTAGCACTGGCCTCACTTCTCTATCTGCAGGATGTAAATCATAATGCGATAGAGAGGTCAGCACATACTCTGGGTAGGGGTTGAGTGTATGGGCTTTGGTGTCAGATGGCCAGGGTTAAGGCAGTCTGCCATGTACTGTTTGGTGATCCAAGACCTTGCTACTCAGTGTGTGATCAGTCAGCCAACAGTGCTGGTCTATACCTGAGAGCCGGTTAAAAAGGCAGAATCTCAGGTCCCACCCAGACCTACTGAATCAGAATGTACTTATTGACAAAACTCTTGGGTGATTCTTTTGCACATAAAAGTTTGAGAAACACTGGTCGAGAGTGAGTTACCAAATCTGCGCCTGCCCCAGCTTCCTCATTTATAAAACACGCAAACTAGTACTTACTCACAGCTTCGTGGGGTTAAGTGAGGAATACATGTAGAGGTATAGCAGATGTCCAATAACTATTAATAAAGACAAGTCATAAACTATGGCTCAGGATTCTGAAATTGAATTCTATGCTCCAGTGCCAGCACAATTAAATATAACTAAACCTGGGTTTTAATTTTAAATGTTAACTGACTTTTATGACCATTTCCCTAAATGAAATAGTCATTTAAAAAATTAGTAGTTTCAAAATGATTACCCATAATAGTTGCCTAGCTGAGCAAGTCATTTTACTTTTTTAGAAATCTTTTTTTAATAAGAGCAGCTCAGCAAACTTCCTTTCCATTTCTAAATTTTCATTTTAAGGTACTTACTATAAAAACTAATATTCATTAATTTGGAATGTCACAAAGTAGGTGTAATGATGGTATAATTCTTAGCATTTCTGATTTATGAGTATTTTAACTTACAGGGAAGGGAAAAGAATGAAAAATTAGAAGAATGACCAGAGTTAAGAGGCAAAACCTGAGGGAGGGACTGAGAGAAATCTTGTGGATTTCTGATTTCTTTTCTATAAATCTACACTCTCTAAGCTGCATGAAGTTCAATATGTTAACCCAGAGGTTTTTTAAGCATCATGGTGTATAAAAGTCATGTGAGCCTCTTGTTTAAAAATAATTCTAAGGACCCCATCTCTTGAGATTCTGATTCAGGAAGTCTGGAGAATAAAGCCCTAGAATTTGTATTTGCAACAAATGACCCAAGATACTATGGAAGAGACAGGCCACAATTTGAGAAACATGTGTCAAGTGTTTTTCTTGTATCACACACAGCTTGATTATTGTTTACTAGGTAGTACAATATAAACTTTTTTTTACTCAATCACAAATAAATAGTTATAGGCACTTCATGCTGTTGTATATAGGTAGAACTGTCATTTGGGAAATATAAATATGTATTTCAACTTTGATGTAAGCTCTATGTTGAGCATGATAAGCAGCAGTTAAGAAAATTATTTAATGTCTATGTTTCTCTTTGTCCTTAACTACAATATAGGGCCAACCTAAACTGTTCTTGTAAGGATCACATGAAATAAGTATTTCAAAAACTCTAAAGTCACTTTATATATAATAATGATGGTAATATTTCTTCATTTCATGATTCTTTTCACATTTATACAGTTCTTGAGGGCAGGGACTGCATATTTTAAATTTCTTTCAGTGGACAGCTATTGTTTCTGCCTGCCTAACATTTCTTTCCCCTTATTTTGGTAACAGAATCCTGGTTTTCCTTTGGGAAACTTCAGTTACCTCATTTTCAGTCCATGTAGTTAGTGGTGAAGAAAGTGGCTCAAGTTTAGGTCCAGCCACGTGCCTATGACCGACCTACCAAATCTGAGTGCTTCATTCCTCCTTGCCACTGTGATTAGCTCAGGAATCTGTAACTTATCCAAGCCTGGCCAATAGGAGCCACCCCAATTTTGCTGAAACCATTGGGAAAGAGAAATCTCCTTTCAAACTAGCTAAACCTTCAGTTAAACATACCCTGCAGTCATGTTCACCATCACAAAAGAAAGCCTCACCAAATATGAAGAATGCAAAAGTAAACAGCCAAGAGTGTGAAAGAGAAAGACACATCTAATGACACTGTTCTGGGCCCCGAATTAATCACACCTAGATTTTCCCAACAGAAGAACTTCTCTCGCTCTCCTACCTAAGCAATTATCATGCAGTTGGAGGTTTTCAACAAATGTTGATTACTTAGTTTGCTAATAACATAAAAATCCTTAATCACAGATGACAAGAAAGTGATGAGGTTGTTCAAATTCATCACTGCAATGTTTTGGTGATTTGTTAAAAAAATACATAACACATACATGCATATAACTGACAGGTTTTTCAAAAAATTAATCAGCAGAACAACCAAAAACATCTTACATAATTACTAGATATTGAAATTAGTCACATCCATAAATTATCATTCTTCTTTGTACAATTCATCAAGTAATTGCCATACTTGTTAACAAAAAACATTCAGCTTGAAGGATGAGTCACAACCTGATTGTCTGGTCTAGCTTAAAACCCAGAATTGGGCGTTCTCTGTTCTCTTGCTCCTTAGTGTTCTCGAGATCTGGAAACTGTCACTTACCCTTCACTCCTGCACCTGAAATAATCAACTAGAAAAAGGGCTTTCGTAAGTAGATAGACCTGAAATTTTCCTCTTTGTTCATATAGATTTTTTAAAATTAAAAGGACAGCTTTAAGTGAACAATTCTTTATTCTTTTAACATGCTGCCATCATGTGGTTGCTTTGCTCATTCACATTCAAATGTTCAAAGAACAATGGTTATTCAACAAGGTGCAAAGGAGGTTCCCACAGAAAATGAAAGTGAATAGAGTATACTCATTCCTTAAGCTTAGCACAGAGTATGGTAGCAAATACATATAATTTGCCAAAGTTGTGAAGTATGTCTGTAATTTGGCAAAACGCAAGATGGAATGTGGTAGGAACCTAAAAAGACCGAGAATTAGCGCTAAGGAGGTGCAGAGGAAAGCATCAACTGTCTCAGGCTTTAGTCTATTTAAAAAGTGTTGAGGCTATAATTTTAATGAAGCTATTCAATAAAATCTGACAGTATTTACTTGTGCTATAATCCCTTCCAACATAGCTATCATCTCCATTTTAATTCTGAGGTGCTTGAAACCAATAGAAAATTTGCCATATGTCTCGATAACGTAAAAGCAAAAGTAAGATTCTGCTCATAGTTCGTTATAGAAATACCTTGGAGCTCCATACATAGTGGTTTACACTGCTTTTGAGTCCCATGAGGTAGATTAGGCATATATTTTAGAAGAGATTCCATCAAAATTTTCTGACTCTAGAACATTTTTATTGCATTTTGATTTATATATAGGTTCTCAAAAATATTTCATTTGATTGTATGAATCCATGTGAAAATACTCATGAGTTTTGAGGTTTTTGTATATGATTTTTCTATTATCAAAGAAAAATTCAGACAAATTAGTAGGATTAAGTTTTATTGCAATATTGTCAAATTGTTTTCAGAATAAGTTTTAGCACCTAGGGAGTAATAGAGAAGTTGGGCTTATTTAAATTACAAAAAAAAAAGTTTTTTTGTGCTGCATATGGGACATATATCTATAAAATATACTTGTATTTAATTATCTATATTATGGCTGCAAATTATTCTTTAAAAATATTACAACCATAGATTGCATACCAAGCGGTCTTCTTGAGCCTGTCCGGATCCGGAAATGCCATTATCTCAGACACTTGGCCTCAGCAGTTTTTTTCCCAAATAAGAAGCCAAAGCAGCCCATAGAGTCTTATACAGTCTCCTTTTCGTCTCTCCTAAACACAAATTTTATTAAGATTAGCAACCAGATTAGTGTTGTGTCCCTTTTAAAATTCACATGTTGAAGTCCTCACCCGTAGTATCTCTGAAGTGACCTTATTCGGAGATACGGTCTTTACAAAGATAAGCAAGTTAAAATTAGATCATTTGGATGGGTCCTAATCCAATATGACAGTTGGTGTCCTTATAAAAATGATAAATTCGGACACAGAGACACATGCAATGGGAAGACAATATGTAGACACAGAGAGAAGACAGACATCTACAAGCCCAGAAGAGAAGCCTGGAATAGAGCCTTCCCTCACAGACCTCAGAAAGAACTGAGCCTGCTCATGCCTTGATCTTGGACTTCTAGTCTCCTGAACTCTGAGACATTCAGTTTCCGTATTGTTTAAGTGTTCCTGTCTGTGGTGCTTTGTTACAACAGCTGTATAAAACACAAATACAATTAGTCTGAGGGAAAAGGGTTATATTAACTTTTTTTTAAGTCATGTGTGTTTATCTGTGGCTAGCCCTGACTTAACTGTTGTAATTCTAGAAAAAACAAAGTAAACTGTTATTTTCATCCAGGAAATGTAAGTGCATTAAATTATTTTTTTATTAAAAGTAAGCAGGTGGAAAGAGATTGTATAATTTAAAAATTAGATTAAGGCACTTCCAAGCATAAATTTTTGCGTTAGTGGCTATTTTTCCAATTACACCCTTTTATATCCTGTCCCAGCCAAACACTGATCAGGTTATGTGATGAGAGGGCCAATTCTTTTCCTCCTTAGCCCTTAATATTTCAGGCCAAGAGACCAGAGTATTTATTAGGCTTGATTCTCTAGAATCAGCCTAACAAAGACCTCTGCCAGGAGAAGAAAATCAGTTGAGAACTGCTGATAACAACTGTCAATATTTTTGAACATCCAGAATCAAAACACCCTTCCAATTACTGAGCCTCCCCGTCTTAGGAGGCAGAAGTTGCCTGTGACTGCAGGACATGAAAATACACTGGGTTTCAGAACTTCCCTTCTGTTATGGCATAATCACATGATCCAACAGACCAGACATACCTAAACTGACCAAAGACAAGGTTTCAAGTCCAAACAAGCAGAGATCGTTCTACATCCGTGCCAGATAAGCCAATAGCAGTCCCATCCAGTTTCTGGGGAAACAGCAGCAGCTGGGCTCCAGCAGCCCTTGCAGCCCATTATAGGTAGTGATCAAGCCACAGAGGACACCGCTCCACAACTGCCACGGATTTGTGATTCTGTAACGCGACTTTACCCATCATTCACGGATGACTAGCCTGGTTACCTGCCTACCTAAGATTGTAGGGCTACTCCATTTGTGTTTAAATTATCCATAGTTCTGTTTCTTCCAACTAAGAACATGGGATGTTTAGTTTATCTTTTAATAAATATAGAATTCTTTAATTGTTTTTGTTTTTACACAATAGAGAAAGGAATTATAACATTTTAATCAGTTATATAACCTCTAAATGTATATTTCAAGTCTTCTGGAGTAGTGAAGAGAGAGAAGAGACGGAGGCATATAGCAAAAGGAAGGTAGAGAATGAAATGCAGAAGGAAAGATGATCATTAAAAATTCACCTGGTTCAGGCCAAGATGGAGGCATGGGTACAAACCCTTCGCTTCCTCTTGCAACCAAAAAGAGGATAACAACCAATCTAAAATCAATAAACAACCAGAAGTGCCAGAAAATCAAACTGCATGGAACCCCGACCCCAGGGAATTAAAGAAAAAATCGACCAGAACAACCAGACCAGTAAGAACCTGCAGACAGGCTGGGGGGTGGGGCCAGCTCAAAAAAACATCTGTGAGGCAGAGTACTTCGAGGGTGCGGCTGGCTCAATGTGAAACTGAGACTCAGAGCTGATATGGACTATGGTGGGGGTTACCTCAGTGGGAGAAACTCTCAGTCTCACAAGAGAGAATCCATTGAAAAGTGGGTTGGAGATGAGCAGGGGAGCTGCACTGTTCCCTCTCTGGCCCCTCCCCCACAGGCAGCATTGGGCACAGCAAGAGGGGTTGCCCTGCCCAGGTGAACACCTAAGGGCCCGCCCCCTTACAACTTAACAGGGGCCCCAGCAAAGAAATATGACCCAAATGAAAGAACAGGGCAAAACCTCAGAAAGAGAGCTAAGCGAGGAGGAGAGAGCCAATCTATCTGATGGAGAATTTAAAGCCCTGGTAATCAAAATGCTCACAGAACTGATTGAACTTGGTCAAAAAATGAAAGAACAAGTGAAAGATACCCAAAGTGAAATAAAGCAAAATATTCAGGGAACCAACAGTGACAAGAAGGAAACCAGGACTCAGATCAATGATTTGGAACAAAAGGAAGAAATAAACATGCAACTGGAACAGAATGAAGAAACAAGAATTCAAAAAAAGTGAAGAGTCTTACAAACCTCTGGGACAACCTGAAACGTTCCAATATCTGAATTATAGGGGTGCCAGATGGAGAAGGACAACACCAAGAAGTTGAAAACTTATCTAAACAAATAATGAAGGAAATCTCCCCCAATCTGGCAAAGGAAATAGGCTTCCAGGAAGTCCAGGAAGCCCAGAGAGTCCCAAAGAAGTTGGATCCAAAGAGGGACACACCAAGGCACGTCATCATTAAGTTACCCAAGATTAAAGACAAAGAGAGAATCCTAAAAGCAGCAAGGGGAAAGGAGAGAGTTACCTACAAAGGAGTGCCCGTAAGGCTATCAGCTGATTCTCAGAAGAAACCTTGTAGGCAAGAAGGGGCTGGAAAGAAGTATTTGAGGTCATGAACGGCAAGGACCTACATCCAAGATTACTCTACGCAGCAAAGCTTTCATGTAGAATGGAAGGGCCGATAAAGTGCTTCCCAGATAAGGTCAAGTTAAAGGAGTTCATCATCACCAAGCCATTATTATATGAAATGTTAAAGGGACTTATCCAAGAAAAGGAAGATCAAAAATGTCAGCAGTAAAATGACAACAAACTCACAACTATCAACAAATGAACCTAAAAGAAAAGAAAAGCAATGAAAACAAAAACTAAGCAAACAACTGGAACAGGAACAGAATCAGAAAAATGGACATCACATGGAGGATTTTCAGTGGGGAGGGGGAGGGGAGGAATAGGATGGAAAAGTACAGGGAAGAAGAAGCATAATTAGTGGGCATAAAATAGATGGGGAGAGAGAAAAAATGGGATAGGAAACAGAGAACTCAAAGAACTTATATGTACAACCCATGGATATGAACTAAGAGGGGGGCAATGTTGGAGGGTTGGGGGGACAGGACAGAGGGAGGATAAAAAGGGAAAACTGTAATAGCATAATCAATGAAAAATACTTTCAAAAAAAATAAATTAAATAAAGTAATAAAAATAAATTAAAATTCATCCAAAGTTTTTTAAAAATTATTTTAAGATTAAAAACCTTCTGTCCTGATTTCTGACCATTACGAGGTCCTTAGTTTACCTAATTTTAAAAACCTGTGTCAAACTTATCTTTAATTTACCTAAATAAATACTACAAACATTGGCAAGAGTTTTTAACAGATAATTAACAAAAGTGGACAAATAGCCCTTAAACACATGAAAATATCATCAAATTCACTTACGATAAGAGAATGCAATTTGAAACAACAGTGAGATACCATCTTTCACCTGTCAAATTGTCAAACTCCAAAGTTTGATAATACACTGTGTTGTAATGAGTGTGGGGAAACAGGCCCACTGCCCATGGGAATATAAATTGGGACAAATATTTTGGGGGGGAGGGAAATTTAGAAGTAATTGAGACTACCATCCTTTGACCCAGCACTTCCATTTCTAGGAATAGTTTCTGCAGATAGATACATGCACCAAACTGCAAAAGTAAAAGGATGTTAATTGCAACTCTAACAGAAAACTAAGTCAATTCTGATATACCCAAACGATAAAATGTTATGAAGCTGTTAACATAAAATGAGAAGCTTTCCAAATGCTCTTATGACAATCAGAGCCAAGACTTACTCAGAAGTAGGGGGAAAATGTTTTATTACATAGCATATTACCATTAGGGGAAAAAACACACTAAATACAATTATCTTTGTATTTATTACTATGCTTGTGTTTATATGCTGTGTATGGCTTGAATATTTCTAGAAGGTCTCATTTTTAAAACAACTGTTAATACAATTAGTGATTGCTTCTGAATAAGGAAACTAAGGAAATTGGGTAAAGAAGTAGGTTAGACACCATGGATGCTGTTTCCATATTTTGAATTTTATGTTTCTGTACTGGACAACAGAGGAGTGATTTGGGGAGTGAGGGAGGGAGGTGGGTATAGGGGAATAAATGGTAATGGGAAAAATCAAATTAAAACACAAGCAATGAAAACAATCATTAAAAATTACTAAAACAAACACTCACAAATATGTATACAAAGATTTGAAAATGATTTTTATTTAACTATAACAAACTTTAAGTAGAAAAAATAATCAAAACCATTAAAATACACAAACAAAAACCAAAATAAGTATTTTGTCAACAATTGGATTCATGCAGAACATATCCATAAATTGTTTCTAAATAACCCCGGTCTGTTGTTTTGCTCATACAATATGGCAGATAAAGCTCCTTCCATATGTCTTTCCCTACAACCTTAGGGTTCACTTTAGGCCTGGGAGAATCTAACAGCAGAAATGGACTTGTCCAAAGTTGAAGAACAAAGAGAAAGAAGGCTAACGTGTTCCGGGAAGAAACAAAGAGGGATAAGGTTACCGAGGGAAAGGAAATGTCTTCAAGCCCTCTAAGCCCGGTTGCATATATGTGACGGTCCTGGCTGTCTCCAGGAGAGTTTGGGAGAAATGTCTTTCAAACACAAAAGCAAAGCAAGGATAAAGAGGGCTGCCAGAGGCGATGGCAAAGTGGTGCTGCGTGTGTAATGCCAGAGGAACACTTAAAGCTGAAAGAGACTTGAGATATTATATATGATCCACCACACTCTTTAATTTTTCATATGAGGAAACTGAAGCCTAGGAAGGCTGTGACTAGCCCAAAGTCATAAACTCTGAATGCTGCAGAATTAGGATAACAACCAATGCTTCCTAACTCCAAGTCCAATGCTTTTTCCAGTATACATGTTCTTTGCCTTCTTTCCCATAAATGATCGTTTTACACAGTTGCTTCTTCCATTTTAGTACCAGAGAGATAAAATATAGAAGAATGCTTTTCTCCTGTTCTGGCAGCCATGTGCTGAAGGCTGCTACAACTCTTGACCTTTCCATTTGGAGCAGCTTCTTAGGCTGGTCCCCAATCCTACAGACTAAGGATGGATGAAGTGAGCCCCAGTTGGGTTAATGCTGTGCTCTAGCCAAAGCCGTTTTTAGTGCAAAAATCAGAACCCCACTCTAATTAGTTCAAGTAAAAGAAAAGCCAGTCCAGGGGAGAGAGGAGCACTGTTCTTGCATTTTACATAATCCAAGGACAGAAGAGACAGGTTTCATTTGAAATAGAAAGTTGAGAACAAAAAATGTTTTCTATACTCTTTTGCATCTCACAAGACAAAATCTTAAAGGAATATATTAAATTCCTGCAGCTGAATTTTAAAGCCATTATAGGACAATGGAATGGGTGAAACATGGCTCAACCATCAGCTATATTAAAAAAGTCAAGATTTTAGCTAAAAATGTTAATATAATCTTAGGACAGTTTAATAGAAGTAAAGGGCCTAAAAGACAGACAGTGATTTTTTTTCTGAATTATTCATACCACATCTGAAATATTGTACTCAATTCTAGGCACCATGAAAAAAATACAGAAATTTTAACAGTATTTGTAGGACACATTATTTTAACTCAAAATGGCCTTTCTGAGTTCCATTAGGGAAAATTTATACAACATTGATTATGTTCTTTACTAAATAGCGGAATATTGGGAAGTTTTGGCACTTCTTTGTAGTTATTAAAATGTTAATATTAGACATGTTCACAAGATAGCAATTTTTTAAAGGATTTTATTTATTTTTAGAGAGAGGGGAAGGGAGAAAGAGAGAAATATCACGTGTGGTTGCCTCTCATGTGGCCCCCACTGGGGACCTGGCCCACAACCCAGGCATGTGCCCTGACTGGGAATCGAACTGGCAACCCTTTGGTTTGCAGCCCGCGCGCAATCCACTGAACTACACCAGCCAGGATAGCAATTTTTTAACCCCTTATATTAGTACAGTGTTTGAGTTCACAAAATGCCTGTAGGTGAACTACCTTATTTAGTTCTTGAAACCTCTCTGCAAGGTAGGTATTACTATCCCTGGGAAACAGATTTAGAGAGGCAAAATGATTTGCCAAATATCCTAGCAAATGAGGATAATGTTCAAGTAAGATTTAGTTCTTTCCATTCAATGCAAATTTTAACACCCCCATTATCTTAGCCACCTATTGTTATTACAACTGATCCCCACCTTTTTTTTTGTTGTTTTGGTGATAAAGGAATGAATTCTTTATTCAAAAGCTTCACAATTTTGGATTAACAGCTTTCCACATGCGTTAGTCATTTAAACCTATCAGTTAAGGCTAAGTTCTTTAACATCTGAGTTCTCCTATCATTCCCCTTAGTTTTTATCTTCTTTCTATAGGGTTAGTTTAAAAACTAAAACAACATAAGATACAAAAGCTACACAATTTTGGGACAATGGCAGGCTTCTGCCTCAGAGCACATCCCCTGTAGAACACCCAAAGAATAACCGGGTCACCCTCTGTCAGGCCAGCTCCATCCTAAGCTGTGCCCAGAGTTTCTTCCCACCCAAAACACCATCCGTTTGGAAATGCAGGCAGCTGCAGCACAATCACCCAGACATCCCCAAGGAGGAGAGCCAGAGAGAGCCAGCGAGCCAGAGAGCCAGCAAGCCAGCCTGAGAACCCAAGAGCCTTTTTTTTAATTTCCAATCTTCTAGCACATAATTCTATGCACTCTGGAGGCATTCAGCTTCTCAGCCAGTCCTGTCCAGGGCTGTTTACCATTGCCTGGGGCAACCTCCGCCTATGGGCCCTCCCTATTCCTCACCAGTGATCTGATCAGATATCTTGTGTGTGTGCCCACTTTATTTTTTTATTTCAAGTTACTTTTTTAAAATTATAATTTATTGATTATACTATTACAGTTTTCCCAATTTTCCCCTCTTTATCCCCACTCTACCCTGCCCCCCCGACCCTCCAGCATTGCCCCCTCTTAGTTCGTATCCATGGGTTGTACATATAAGTTCTTTGAGCTCTCTGTTTCCTATCCCATTTTTTCTCTCTCCCCATCTATTTTGTGCCTACTAATTATGCTTCTTCTTCCCTGTACTTTTCCATCCTATTCCTCCCCTCCCCCTCCCCACTGAAAATCCTCCATGTGATGTCCATTTCTCTGATTCTGTTCCTGTTCCAGTTGTTTGCTTAGTTTTTGTTTTCATTGCTTTTCTTTTCTTTTAGGTTCATTTGTTGATAGTTGTGAGTTTGTTGTCATTTTACTGCTGACATTTTTGATCTTCCTTTTCTTGGATAAGTCCCTTTAACATTTCATATAATAATGGCTTGGTGATGATGAACTCCTTTAACTTGACCTTATCTGGGAAGCACTTTATCGGCCCTTCCATTCTACATGAAAGCTTTGCTGCGTAGAGTAATCTTGGATGTAGGTCCTTGCCGTTCATGACCTCAAATACTTCTTTCCAGCCCCTTCTTGCCTACAAGGTTTCTTCTGAGAATCAGCTGATAGCCTTACGGGCACTCCTTTGTAGGTAACTCTCTCCTTTCCCCTTGCTGCTTTTAGGATTCTCTCTTTGTCTTTAATCTTGGGTAACTTAATGATGACGTGCCTTGGTGTGTCCCTCTTTGGATCCAACTTCTTTGGGACTCTCTGGGCTTCCTGGACTTCCTGGAAGCCTATTTCCTTTGCCAGATTGGGGGAGATTTCCTTCATTATTTGTTTAGATAAGTTTTCAACTTCTTGGTGTTGTCCTTCTCCATCTGGCACCCCTATAATTCAGATATTGGAACGTTTCAGGTTGTCCCAGAGGTTTGTAAGACTCTTCACTTTTTTTGAATTCTTGTTTCTTCATTCTGTTCCAGTTGCATGTTTATTTCTTCCTTTTGTTCCAAATCATTGATTTGAGTCCTGGTTTCCTTCTTGTCACTGTTGGTTCCCTGAATATTTTGCTTTATTTCACTTTGGGTATCTTTCACTTGTTCTTTCATTTTTTGACCAAGTTCAATCAGTTCTGTGAGCATTTTGATTACCAGGGCTTTAAATTCTCCATCAGATAGATTGGCTCTCTCCTCCTCGCTTAGCTCTCTTTCTGAGGTTTTGCCCTGTTCTTTCATTTGGGTCATATTTCTTTGCTGGGGCCCCTGTTAAGTTGTAAGGGGGCAGGGCCTTAGGTGTTCACCTGGGCAGGGCAACCCCCCTTGCTGTGCCTAATGCTGCCTGTGGGGGAGGGGCCAGAGAGGGAACAGTGCAGCTCCCCTGCTCATCTCCAACCCACTTTTCAATGAACTCTTGTGTCAGACTGGGAGTTTCTCTCACTGCAGCAACCGCCATAGTCCACAGCCACCTCTGAATCTCAGCTTCCCCTTAAGTCAGCCCCTTCCTTGCAGCCTGTCTCCTCGCCAGTCCCGCCACCGTGGTCAGCCACGTCACCAGCAGTTTCTTTCCTCTGCCGCCTTGCAGGTCTGTTTGGTCTGTTTGTTTCTATAATTCCATGGTTGTCAGAGTTCTATGTAGTTTGATTTTCTGCCACTTCTGGTTGTTTATTGATTTTTATTGGTTCTTATCCTCCTTTTCATTGTGTGAGGAAGTGAAGGGTTTCTACTTATGCCTCCATCTTGGTGGGAACTGCGTATTTTCATCTTTTAATAAAATTTTTAAATTGTGTTTTAAAGAGTATCAATAAAATATGCATTCAACATACTACTCTAATTTTAATGTTTTCAATATTTATAGTAAAAAATAATTTCAGGGGCAAAATGTGTTGTTTCCCTCATGCCAGATCCAGGTTTTTCCATGGGTAAGTAAAATTTCTATAGACCAGGGGTTAGCAAACACATTCTCTAAAAGTCCAGATAGTAAATATTTAAGACTTCATGTGCCATGTGGTCTCTGCTGTAACTACTCTGCATTTGTAGCCTGTGATAAGCTGAGTCCAATAAAATTTTACTTACAAAAGCAGATTGTAGATCATAGTTTGCTGACTCATGCAATGTACAATAAGAACTAAAAACAATTAGGGAACAAAGTCATAAATGTAGACTCTACCTGGAAATGTAGGCAATGGATAAAGCGTATTCTACAATGGGGAAACTGAATGTGTCAAGCCCTAGAAATGATCATTGGTAGAGCCTCCAAACAGATCTACATGGAGAAAGAATTTACTTACGCCTGGGGCTAAAAAATTTGGAAGATGTATAGATGAATGTTGTAAGTCATGGTAGCCTGAGAGTCTGAAGAAGTTGGACATTACCAAGAATTTATAAAATTCTTGGTATGCCTTGTTTAATTATACACACTGTCAGAGGCTATGGAATATGTTTGAAATGTCTCACTGAACCACCATTAAATCATAACTAGAATCTCAAGAATTCCAGTACTTCAGATAGAAAGTAGTATGTGGAGGTGGACGCGTGTGCTAACTACAATGCAACTGCTTTCACATGCATTCTCATTTGAAGTTCACGGCACTTTCATACCAAAAGACTGAAATTGTATGAAATCATGTATAAGTGCCCTTTTATGAAATATAAAACATAATAAAATGTTTATTTACATGGTATTAAAATAACCCTAAAATAAGGGTGGTTTGGTCAAAAGACTGAGGTTTAAACATAACTATAGCAGTAATTAGCCATATGACCTTTGGAAAATAAGTCATTTACCATTCTGAGTATTAGTCTTTTAATTTATGAATTGCAGCTGGTAATAATAACATGACACCACCTTGCAGTAGCTGTGAAAGTAAACTAAAATAATGTTTGTGTCTCTGCTCTTCCAGGCTCACTCCCTTTCTCTTTCCTCCTCCCTGCTCAGTCTCTTTAATTGAGCTCTGCCTGATAACCCGTGCAGGCACATGACCTGTCACTTCCCAGCTCTACCTCTTGCAGTCTCTTGTGATCTAGTTTTTCTTTTCAAGTTTCTATTTATATCTAAATCAGTTTCAATATTCTCTGGTTCAATATCCCAAGTGACGAAATATGATTGATCTAAGTGAGGAAAACATACACCCAAAGAAAGACCTTAAAACTATGTCCTCAAGCAGCCAGACTGAGGAAATGGACTTTAAGAAAAAAAGGAGGAAATTGGGCTTAGAGGTACCTATAGTGGAAGCACCATACAAATCAAATATTCTGATTTGTAGTCTAGGGAGCATCCTAATGGTCTGTGCAGCCAGGAAAGATAGAGTACGATGGGAAATTACCTTCTGGGAAATTCCAGCAACTGATCTTTAATATAAGTCTCAAATGGTGATTAGTTTGGACCCCATACTCTATTATTCAAATTTCCTACCAGTTGAGAGAAAACCACACCTTATTCTTAGATTTGTGTGGGTGTCTTGTGAGTAAAGATTTCATTTCCAATCAGTCTCTTTTGCCCCCTTGGGTGATTCCCAACACAAAATACTTTATCTTTTTTTTAAGGGTTTTTGGTTTGGGGGTTTTTTTGCATATTAAGTGCCTTGAATGTATTTTTTTAAAGATTTTATTTATTTATTTTTAGACAGAGGGGAAGGGAAGGAGAAAGAGAGGGAGAGAAACATCAATGTGTGGTTGCTTCTCATGTACCCCACAATGGGGACCCAGCCCACAACCCAGATGTGTGCCCTAGACTGGGAATCGAACTGGCGACCCTTTGGTTCACAGTGCTCAGTCCACTGAGCCACACCAGCCAGGGCAAAATACTTTACCTTTTTATGGCTTGTACACATTTTAAGCCTTTTTTTTTTTTTGGAGAAGAAAAGCCTATATCTTAATTGTCCTGAAGACGTAGAATGTTAGAGTTGGCAATTATCTCTGGGTTGATGTAGACCAACTCCCTTATTTTACAGGTGAGGAAACTGAAGGTCCAAATTGGTACAATGACTACCCCCTGGTCCAAGAGCAGGCTGGAGGTGATGACAGTGTAAGACTTCGAGTTTGTCCTGGCTCTAATACAAACAAGAGCACTTTATTTTCCAATATGTAAATTTTCCAGAAAATTAAAATTTAAGCATTCAATAGTGTCAGCCATTTTTGAAACCTATACTATGTTTGTATTTTATACTTTTCTGCCTTTGAAAACAAAGTAAACAGAACCTCACCTTGCCTTTTAGAGATGACTCATTCAGCATTATGAGCATTAATTGCTGTGTAATTATCTAAGGAAATACTAAGAGTCTGTTGAAATACGAGCACTTGATCAATAGTGATTCTTCTGTGTCTTAGTAGAAACTCTATAAACATTTGTTGATGGATTGGTCCTACACTTTTGCTATCATATTCTTTACCCATTAGTAAACATTACTCTTCAATGGCCAGGGATTCCCCCCCTCTCTCACGCTTCTTCAGATGTGTAGTCTAAGGCTTTCTAAATCACTAAGCTTGACTTTACACACACAAAATGTTAGTCCTTGTGGCCTCAGGGTGACTTCAATCCTCTTTTTTAGATCAGGAGATTGAGGTTCACGACAACTCTTTTCCTCAGGGACCTAACAAAAGTGGGAATCACTTCAAAGTGAAGGCAAATTTCAGATTGCTGTGTGCTATGGTCTGAATGATTGTGTCCCTCCCAAATTCATATGCTGAAATCTTAATCCCTAAGATGATACTATTAAGTGGTGGAGACTTTGGGAGATGATTAGGCCATGAGGGCAGAATCCTGATGAATGGGACCTGTGTCCTTACATAAGAAATTCCAGAGAGATCCCTTGCCCCCTTCTACTACATGAAGAAGACACAGCAAGAAGCTAGCAGTCTGCAGTCTAGCACAGGGCTTTCACCAGAACGTAACTACATGGGTACCCTGATCTCAGACTTACTTCCAGCCTCCACAACTGTGTAGAATGAATGTTTGTGGTATTTGGTTATAGTGACCTGAATGGACTGAGATAACATGGTACTGTGACATACATATTTTTGTTTATTAAAAATACTTAATCTTTTCTCCTCTCTCTTCTTCCCTTCATTTGCCCTTTTTGTTCTATCCTCCTTCCTCTTTCTGAATAACTAAGTCCTAAGACAATTAGGTGAAGCAGAGCAAGGCAGGAATCCACATAATGGGGCTGACATACATCAGGTGTCAGAGCCCACAAGGAATGAAAAAGGCATCCACATTGGGAAAGAGAGAGTTCAGTTTTGATGTCAGAATGTGAGAAGAATGAGGTGAACATCCACGCAGGAAGAAGGGCCTGGAAAGAGATGCTGTTCCCAAGTGGAGTGAGGAAAGCCCCCATGTGAGGGGACTTGAGCCCAAAAGAATGAGGATGACATGCTTGAGGGAAAGCAACCTGACATCAAGGTCAGAGCCAAAGCAAGAGGGGAAGGGTTTTCAAATGGTGTGGGATGGAGGGAGGATATTAGAGCCTCAGTAGAGTAAGGAAGGAGTTACACAAGGCAACTACATGGGGTGAGGTAACAGAGCCTAAACAGAGTGAGCAGGGCATCAAACTGTCAAGACAACCCATGCAGGAAGTCAGAATCTGAGGAAGGTGTCACTGCATTGGGACAACTTGCTGTGGGGTTTCAGAGCAGGAGTGGGTTGAAGAGGGAGTCCACATGGGAAGAAGGCCCAGCTTGAGGTGCTAGAGTTCATGCAGGATAAAGAGTCCATCCACATAAGGAAAGGCTCAATGCAGGGTATGGAAATCCAAGGGAAGTCAGGAAGTCTATGCAGGGAACTTGACCTGGTGTGGTATTATAAGAGCCTGGGTGAGGAAGGTGTATATACAGTGAGCAGGAAAGTAGTCCAGTGCAGGAAATCCAAGCCTGAGCCTGGGGCTGGGATGTAGAGCTTACACATGGAGAGAGGCTGCAGTAGACTGAGCAAATAAATATGAAAAGGGAGAGGACAATAATGAATTCTGTGTTGCTTAATTGGGATTGAAAGTATCAATGTAAACTCATGAATTTCAAAAATGGGAAATTAATGCAGTTGTAAACATGTGCATATATACACGTGTGTGTATGAATATGTATGTGTATGTATACATATATTACTGACTAACCACTGATAGGGCCTTGGAGCAATGACCACCCACAATCTCATCCCTGCCTCCAAAGCAATGAGCACACCAAGCACTGAGATCATGGCTTATATATCAGTTTCTAAACAAAAAAAAAAAAGAAAGAAAGAAAGAAAGAAGGGAGGGGAGGGGAGGGGAGGGGAGGGGAGGGGAGGGGAGGGGAGGGGAGGGGAGGGGAGGGGAGGGGAGGAAGGACCTCTTAAAGAAATGACTGATTTCAAGGATAGGACTGACAAAGTACAAGATGAGCCTGGGTATCCTGGGCACCCAAACAAGGAAGTGGTCCAGAATGATAGGGACATGTAAAAACACTCCAGCATCTTAAAAGGGCTCCTACCAGCCCAATCTGGGACCACTGAGGATGGCAGTAGGTAATGGTAGTAAAAGTTAAAATGCATTGAATAAAACAAAAAAAATCATAGATTTAATTATATAGATAGATAGATCTATCTATATAGTCTATCTATCTATCTATCTATCTAGTCTAATGAAAATAGGGTGAGAAACAAAGTTTCAAAGTACCTCTTCAGAAAACATTCATTACAAAAAAAGATAAATTTCCAGTGGAGAAACCCCAAACTATCCCTTCATCAAGTGATCTGAGTTAATAACATTAAAAATTGGACAAATTGAAATTATTAGCCATTTGATAGAATGCAATAAGAACAAAGCATAATTTCTATGCTATTCCTACTAAAGGAATACCAAATTGATGTAATTTTAATTACATCAAAATCCAAATGTAATTATGATGAAACACCAGACAAATCTGAAGTGAGAGGCATTTTACAAAATAAGTGGTCTATAATATTAAAAAGAGTCAAGGTGCTAAAATTCAATGATAAACCGATGGATTATTTCAGACCGAAAAAGACTTAACAACCAAATGCGATCTGTGATTCTGAACTAGATCTGTTTGCAACAAAGGACATATTGGGACAAATGAACAAACTTGACTGAGGTCTGTGGACTTGATGCGGATTTGACAGTAGTAGTATAGGAATGGTAATTTCATGTGTTTGGGGGCTACACTGTGTTTATATAGGAGGATATCCTTGTTTATAAAGAATATTCCCCAAAGTATTAGGAGGTGATGGGTATCATCAGATCAGCTTCTTACTATCTGGTTTAGGGGGGGAAACAGTTCTTTGTACTGGTCTTGTAACATTTCTGTTAGTTTTAGATAATTTTAAGTTTTTTTTAAAAATTGTGAGTGTTTTAATACTTACCTCTTTCATGAGTCAACCATCACTTTCTCAGTAAAATCTTCATGACAATACCATTAAATCTTCAACCTTAGGTCAGTACTCCCAGTCCTCTCTTTGTTTTCTTCATAGTACTTATCCTCAAACAGTCTATATAATTTACTTGCTTGCTTTTTTATCCGTGACCCTACCCACAGTCCATCCCACTATCAGAATGCAAGTGTCTTGAAGGCAAGACTCTGTTTTTGTTCACTGTTGTAAACTGATGTGTAGAACAGGGGCTGGTATATAGTGGGGATTTAACATTTATTAAGTTACTGAAGGCAGTTAGTTGCTTAGGAACAGATTCTATTTTTGCTCTAAATTGGTGGCTCTTTGGTCATCAAAAACCCAGAAGGCATTTTGTTCCATTGAGTTTAGCTCTAAGTATGTTAAATAAGATAGGGGGCTAAGGATCCTCAAAATTCAGTTCCCTCATTCCAAAAGTATATAAGTAAATATAAATAAAGCAATAAAATAGATATTACAAGTTTATAATAAAATATATTGCCATGTCTCACATATTTACACATGATGAGATAAAACTTTACATTTGAAAATCATGCATATTTTGTACATTAATGGGTGACTGGATAAAGAAAATCTGGCATAATCTGACACTGAACACTAGGACTAGAGTGTAATAATTCAAGGATTAAGGAAACAATTGCACAAGCAAAGCACCTCTTGGCATCTAGCAGAGCATGAGGCCGATATTTGGAGAATCTCCACCTTAGGCTAGTGAGGGCAGATCTAGACTTAAGCAATAAGTCCCAAAGTGTTATAACTATGGAATGAAGACAGGACAATAGAATAACAAACAATTAAAGAAAATATAGTATATGCACACAGTAGAATATTATTCAGCCTTAAAAAAGAAGGAAATCCTGCAATATGTGACAACATGGATGAACTTTGAAGACATTATGCTAAGTGAAATCAGCCAGGCACAGAAGGATAAATACTGCATGATCCCACTTATGTGAGGTACCTAAAATTATCAAACTTTACAGAAGCAGAAAGCAGAGCAGTGCTCACCTGGGGCAGGGAGAAGGGGAAGTGGGGAGTTGCCAAACAATACGTATAAACTTTCAGTTATGCAAGATTAATAAATTCCAGAGATCTGCTGTACAACATTGTGTTTATAGTCAACAATATTGTGTTGTACACTTAAAAGCCTGTAAAAGGGGTAAATCTCGTGTTAACTTCTTCCCACAATAACATAAAAATGAAAATGTTTGAAAAAGTCATACATATTTTGCTTATATTCAGATTTTACCACATAGTTGTTGATACTTCCTGAATACTAATTAATTCTCAATATTCCATATACCATTCTTCATTAAATCAAAATTTTTGCCTTTGCAATAATTACAAATTTTACTTGTATTGAAAATGGCTATTGAATATAGTTTTGAGTCATAAAAATCTAGCACCATTATGCATATTTAAATCTCCTTTGAGTAAAGTTATTCTAAAAATTATCACATAATTACAAATGAACATCAATAATTTATGGGGAGCATTTGAAACCTTGCTCCCCAGCCTGTCATCAGCCTGGCTCAAATAAACTCTTACAGAAATTCTCTATAGGTTTGGACATTGCTTATGTCAACATTTACTTGGCATAGTTGTCAGGATTCTGAAGAAGCCCACCCAGGACCACTCTGTGGACTCAGATATGATTCTAGGTATAAGCAAGGGCCCATGGTGTTCCACCAGCTCCCTGCTTCTCATCTAGTGAACTTGGGTGAGTTTCTCTTAGAATCCTGGGCCTCCTTGCTTTAAATAATAGGTCATGACTTTATTTGAGCTGTTCTTAGAAAATCCTTGAGGTAGATGAGGATTGAGATAATTCAGGGGAAAATAAATGGGTTGCTGCTTTTAATGGGGTTGCTTAATGAGAGTCTGAACAAAAAATTTTTTTTGGTTAAATGAGAGACTGAATTCTCATTAGTTTCAAGAGAAAGGACAGTGGCTTCCCCAGTCTGAATAGCCAATGGGGTGCTGATAGTTGCTCAAATCCCCCAATTTGGAGTGGCTGAGATGGATGCTGGGAATTGTTAAGTAAGTTAATGTTACAGATCCCAGAGAAGCTGGCAAGAACCCCAGGAAGAAGGACAGGGTGCCCTCAAATGGGTGCACCCTAAGACTGGGACCTGTGCCTTGGAAAGTGTCACAGTTCTGGCAGTGTCTGGTAAGGTGCTCAGACATTCTCAGATGACTAAGAATCTTTGTGGGGTTGCCTGAGGAAAAATTTCATCCAGGGCATAAAGCCATCCTATAGGGATATCCATGACATTTGGCCTGCATCAAAATGCTGGGTTTTCCCAGAAATTTGTTCAGACTCTACAGATCTCAAAATTAATATGGAAAATTGTGCCTTTGAGGGCAACAAGGCCCACCACAGTCAGCCTCCCATTAATACTAAAATGGCAGAAATGAGGATCCTTTGATACTTCTAAATTAATTTTTGCATTCACACTTAGTAAAAGCTATAAAATTAGGCAGAAATAATGGAAAACATTTGTCTCTCAATGCTTCAGAAAGAGAATTTAGATATGGATCAACTTGTAATGCCATTTAGGTGTCAACCCAATTCTTCGAGGTATTAAAAATGGCTGTCCTTATTTTAAAAGAGGGAAAAGTCATTTGGAACTTGACATAAATTTTAAATGTTTCCAGGGCAAAATTTGGATCCAATTGTTCTCTTACGAACTAGTGAGTTTTTTCCCATGGCTGAAAGATATCTGTTTTTGTCTGTCTATGCATGTCTACACGTGTACAGGGTGGGCAAAAATAGCTTTGCAGTTATTCCTATGGAAAATAATACAATAATTAATAAAAATAGCACAAGGATAAACTCTGTGTTTTGCATACTCACAACTATAAACCTACTTTTGCCAACCCCTATATACTGTAAATGTGAGAAATTTAATAGTGGTATTATGAAAATTAATTTAAAGGCAAGTGCTTATAAAGATTGGGTATTCTAAAATTCTTAGAAATACAGAAACTAATTCAAATGCTTTTCAAGTTCACATAATCTAAGATTAATCCTTAGTAAATGAAAGCTAGCTTAAGTTTGTTGGTTTAAGTAAAACAGACATCTCTTCATTTTGCCTGGGTTTTACAAAGTAAATTCATGTTAATAATTGATTTTTATTTCTATGAAAAAGTGTTCCTACAGGTTAAAAAATGTCTTTGCAAAACTGTTATACTGCAGAACATTTCAGATCTTCCTCCATAACGTATGTCATCAGTTTGGCTGAAATACTCATAAAATTTTTTTTAAATAATAATTTATAGAAACTTTTAAATTTATTGCTGATTAGATATGTATTTTTAATTCCTTATCTCAAATATCTGTGACATTTCAAAATATCTGTATTTTCTCTCAATCACATAACTAACAAAATAAAGATCTGGCTTTGTTTCTTACATCCTAGAAATATACTTCTTTGCTAAGAAATAGGTCTACATGCTGGCAGCAGTGAATACCACATCGAATACCTACAAGGCAAGTCTGAACTAGAGCAATGCAGTGGTTTCTTGCATAACAAAATACTGTTCCACAGTAATGCCTAGTGTCCACTCTTTTGTTTTTGTGTGTGTGTTTCAATTTTGGTTCCAGAAATACTCACAAACTAGCTAATAATGATAATCACCACAGTTGCACATGGTAACTGAGGAACAACTTTCAACATTATGTAATTCATATAATGATTTAATAGGTAAGTCTGGATAGAGCATCAGTCAATTCTTTATATTACTATACAGATTTAAATGCTACTTTAAAAGATGAGATAAATTGCAGGATAGGTAATGGCAATGAAGTTTTAAGTATTTTGTAAAATATTATGGGGTACCAATAATTTATCATATGAGAACCCAATACAACACTTAAAGGTGATATGTACAATTCATGATTCCTTACCAAATCTAAGTATTGCTTTAAGGATTCTCTATTAAAATTCCAGATTTATCACTTCAGCAGAGTGAAGCTTTGCCTCCTTAAAATTAATTTTTAAAACTATCAAAAAGTTGGGCTTCCGGCCAAGATAGAGGTGGAGGTAGACACACTGCGCCTCCTCGCACAACCGAAAGAAGGACAACAACAATTTAAAAACAAAAAACAACCAGAACTGACAGAAAATCGAACTGTACGGAAGTCCGACAACCAAGGAGATAAAGAAGAAACATTCATCCAGACCAGCAGGAGGGGCAGAAATGGGCAGCTGGGGCGGAGAGGACTCACGGCAAGATGGCAGCTGGTGGGGAATGGGGCAGGCAGTGCAGCAGCTAACAGACCCCGTGGCCCCACATTCGCACACAGACAAACCGGGAGGAATGGTGGGGGAGTGAAGCAGACCGCAACCCAGGGCTCCAGCTCCGGGAAATAAAGCCTCAAACCTCTGAATGAAAACACCCTTGGGGGTTGAGGTAGCAGCGGGAGAAACTCCCAGCCTCACAGGAGAGGTCGTTGGGGAGACCCACAGGGGCCTAGAGCGTGCACAAGCCCACGCACTCAGGAATCAGCACTAGAGGAGCACAGTTTGATTGTGGGTAGCGGAGGGAGTGACTGAAATCTGGCAGACAGTGGAGCAAACACCATTGCTCCCTCTCAGCCCCTCCCCCACGTACAACGTCACAGCACAGCAACCAGCATAACCCCACCCTGGTGAACACCTAAGGCTCTGCCCCTTTCCATAAAAAAATGCACCAAGGTGCACCAAGACAAAAAAAAAAAAAAAATGGCCCAAATGAAAGAACACTTCAAAGCTCCAGAAATAATTCAACTAAGCAGTGAACAGATAGCCAACCTATCGGGTGCACAGTTCAAAACACTGGTAATCAGGATGCTCACAGAATTGGTTGAATTTGGTCGCAAATTAGATGAAAAAATGAAGACTATACTAAGAGAAACAAAGGAAAATGTACAGGGAACCAATAGTGGTGGGAAGGAAACTGGGACTCAAATCAATGGTGTGGACCAGAAGAAAGAAGGAAACATCCAACCAGAAAAGAATGAAGGAACAAGAATTCAAAAAAATGAGGAGAGGCTTAGGTACCTCCAGGACATCTTTAAACATTCCAACATCCGAATTATAGGGGTGCCAGAAGGAGAAGAGGAAGAACAAAAAATTGAAAACTTATTTGAACAAATAATGAAGGAGAACTTCCCTCATCTGGCAAAGGAAATAGACTTCCAGGAAGTCCAGGAGCTCAGGGAGTCCCAAAGAAGCTGGACCCAAGGAAGCACATGCCAAGGCACATCACAATTACATTACTCATGATTAAAAATAAGGAAAGAATCTTCAAAGCAGCAAGAGAAAAGGACACAGTTACCTACAAAGGAGTTCCCATAAGACTATCAGCTGATTTCTCAAAAGAGACCTTATAGGTAAGAAGGGGCTGGAAAGAAGTATGTGAAGTCATGAAAGGCAAGGACCTACATCCAAGATTACTGTATCCAGCAAAGCTACCATTTAGAATGGAAGGGAAGATAAAGTGCATCCCAGATAAGGTCAAGTTAAAGGAGTTCATCATCACCAAGCCATTATTATATGAAATGTTAAAGGGATTTATCTAAGAAAAAGCAGATAAAAAATATGAACAGTAAAAATGACAGCAAACTCACAGTTATTAACAACCACACCTAAAACAAAAACAAAAGCAAACTAAGCAAACAACTAAAACAGAAACAGAACCACAGAAATGCAGATCACATGGAGGGTTATCAATAGGGGATTGGGAGGGGGAGAGAGGGGGAAAGGTACAGAGAATAAGTAGCATAAATGGTAGGTAGAAAATAGACAGGGAAAGGGTAAGAATAGTATAGGAAATGTAGAAGCCAAAGAACTTATAAGTATGACCCATGGACATGAACTATGGGGGGGGGATGTGGGAGGGAGGGGGTGGGCAGGATGGAGTGGAGTGAAGGGGGGGAATGGGACAACTGTGATAGCATAATCAATAAATATATTTTAAAAACTATCAAAAAGTTTTGATGGATCAAAAAATATCTAATTTGACATATTGTCAACACAAATTAAACGAAAACCTTGATCATAACATTATTTTTCTAAAATGAAAGCAAGAGAAATAATTATTGTGGAGTAAATATATAATAATTTATTAATTACATATACCTTTATACTATCCAAACAGAAGGCCAGAGATGCCAACCATAATTAAAATCAGTCATCCCTTTCTAAGTTGGAGTTATACAAAATAACTTTTGTGAAATAGCTTTTCACATTTTTCTATTTTTGTCATTGTAAATATAATTTTTTCAGTTTAAGGGGATAAAGCATATTTTATTCAACAATGTTAGCTGTATAATTTTTAAAATGTAAATATTCAGGAATATAGTAAATAAGCTTCCACAAATGCTAGGGCTGATTTATTAAAACTCATTATATAAATGCATAAAGTAGGTATTGTTTCATTCTGAAGGAACTGATGATTTATATCTTATTTACCTGCCTCATTTACAGTTTATCAGCAGATATAGTTTGTGATGCTGAATAGATATGACCATCTAAGACTGCAAAACAAAGCTAAAATGATGCAATAAGATAATAATAAAAATCAGTTACTCATTAAGTTATTGACATTTCTATTGTTTTATTTCCTATCCTACAGAAACAGTATATTTCTTGGAACTTTATTATAATCTAATAGATATAACCTATAGATACTAATAAAATTATTAGCTGCTATGATCATATCATATCAGGCCTTGTTATTATGTCAGAGTTAAAAAGACTCTAACAGACTACTAGAGAATAGTAGATTTATTGTATGATAACAATTATGTTAGAATCTTAGAGATGCAAATTTAAGAATTAAATATGCATATGTTGGCAATGCTTATTCCTATTAAATATTTAAATAACTTGGTGATAAAGAAGACCGCTTTGATCTTGACCATAGATACTTTTGAGACTCCCCAGTTCCTAAAGTGTACCAACATTTCTAAATGTGAATTATTCCAGATTCTTAGATAATAAAAACATATTAGATACAGACTTTATTATTGAAATACATTGTTATATTGCTTTACTGCCACATCTGTTTCTTTCCCAGCTTCTTTCTTCCGTATCAAGTAAATTTTCTATGGCTTCCTTGCAATATATACAAGGTCCAAATGGGAGAAGTTCAGCCATTATTAATATGACAAAAACAGTTTGCATGACACTGATGTAACCCAGCAGCCAAGGAGAGTGGACTGGAATTCGCATGTGTGAACAATGATGACTTCACTGTACTAGTCAGTGGGGGTGGTAGATGATGTTGAGTGAGCATGAGTACTGTGTGGCCATCACATTCAAAATGACTGAGCGAGTAGAGCAATGAATCTGCATCAAATTTTGTGTTAAGCTTGAACATTCCTCTGAAGAAACTACTTGGATGATTCGGGAGGCCACAGCTATGGGCAACCGGTGATTGACAGCTTTATCACAGCAATGCACCCACTCATACATCAGGTCTTGTGCAGAGTCATTTGGCAAAATATCAAATCACCCAAGTGTCTCAGTCCCCCTACAACCCCAATTTGGTGCCCTGTGACTTGTGGCTTTTTGCAAAACTAAAATCACCTTTGAAAAGGAAGAGACTTCAGAACATCAATGAGACTCAGGAAAATACAATTGGGTGAACTGTGTGAGGTGCCTACTTTGAAGGTGACTGAGGCATCATTGTCCTATGTACAATATTTCTTATCTTTTGTATCTTCTTCAATAAATATCTCTTTTTTTTCATATTACATGACTGGGTACCTTCTGGACTGACCTCATATATTACTTAGTTTGAAGATTTTTCTGTAGGTAAACCATAACCTCTCAATAATACAGGCAGTTTTCAGACAGGGGGTATGATCAGCAAGATGTGTTTCCACTGGGGGCGAGTAGGGAGGGGAAAGAATGGAGAAAGGAAGCTGGAGAGTATGTTTTGTGGGGAGGCTAAAGGAAAAGGGAGACCTGGCAGTTGATGGAGGATTTGGGGAAAAATGGAGATAGCTGTGATATGAAGAAATTCAGGGAAAGAAGAGGGATGTGTAAAGGGTGTTATATGGTTTACCATACGATTTGCTACTTAAACTCACCCCCTTTCACTTTATAGCCTTAAAGTGGGTTTGATTTGTAGGATATAGTCTTTTCTAGTATAACTGAAAAGAAATATTTATCTATTAAGGTAAAAAATTTCAACTATTTACTATCTGAAATCATCTTTTTGTACCTGTTATCCATGGAAATGGGTAGAGGAAACAGAGGACTCAAGATCAAGCCCTGGGAAGCTGCCATCTTGAAGTCAGGTAGGGAAGAGACAATAAAAGGGGGGAAGGCAACAGAGGGAGAGAAGGAGCAGCCATGTGGTATCCTGGAAGTCGAAAAAAGACAGTGTTTGGAGCCAAGAGTGGCAATGAGGCTGAAAGGTAGAAGGCAGAAAATTGACCCTTGGATATGGCAATGTGAGAAGAATGTTTTTGGAGTCCTGATGGGAATGAAAGCCAGATATAAGTTGGATGAAGAGAAGCTTGGAGGTAAAAGAAATGACAACCATCTGTGTATCAAAACCTTTTGAGAAGGTTTTCAGGGAAGGAGAGCAAAGAAAATGTGGTTACCGGAAGGAAGCCTGTGGGAGGAAGGGGAACTCTATCTGATCTGGAGGGAAGCAAAGCAGAAAAGAGTACATATGTCATTGGTAGGAAGAGCATGTGCCAATGCAATGAGATCATCACTGGAGATGGAGTGCATGGAAGTGGTTAGGTTACTGATTCTCAAACTTAGCTGCAGGTTGGAGAGTTTTAAGTAGTGCTCACGCTTAGATTCCCACCCCGAGATTTTTATCTAATTGGTATGGTGTGAAGCAAGGGCATTCTGAGTTCCCAAGCCTCTGATTTTCATAGCAAATTTTGAGAATTACCAGGTAAGGTTCTCTAAGGATAGAGAAGGTATAAGGCCTCAGCTATTTGTATAGGTCCGGACTAACTGCTACGTGGAGAACAAAAGAAATATGAGTCATTTCTTGCTTTCAAGGAGTCTACAACTCTGTAAGCTGTTTGAAAATCCAAAATCTGTTCAGAAAATATGAAAATAATTTAGAAGCATTAGTAAGTGTAAGCATATTAAAGAAAGCAGGGTATAAGCCACATTTGATTATGAAGAATAAGGGATCAATTTTAGAGATGATGGTTCAGTAAAAGCTCATTAAAAGAGAGTGTTAAGCTATGTTTTGAAGATGTGAAGGACAATAATTGAAAGACGTTTGAAGGACATTTCAGATAGAGATGGCAATTGAACACAAGCAGATGATCAAGGGAAATATGGAGAAAGCACATATATCTAGATAACTGAAAGACAGGGGTGGGAGAGAGAATTTTCACTACATACCCATTTTAAACCTTTTGAATATTGAAACATGTGAAAGTTTAACCTTTTAAAAAAATAGATAATAATTTTTAAAGGAAAAATGCCAATCTGGATTGAAAAACAATTAAGAAAAGTAAAAAGTGAGGATGAGGATTTATGGAAAAGCTAGTTAATGAAGGTATTGAGAGTGCTAAGCCATATAATCTGTTTTCTCTATCATTTCACCTGAAGAGACAGAATAATAATTTAACTCATTAGGACCTAACATCACTGCAGTGAAATGAGGTTTAGCAGTCATAAAGTGAAAAGCCAACGTGGAACCGTGTGTTTCTTGAGCTGATCTAATCCTTGTACCGATGGAAGTAGGGAGAGTCAGATGAAATGTTTCTTATTGCTATTTATTGGGGGGGGGAGTCTTTTTCTTTGTTTTTAAAGTACTTTGTAGCCCTTAAGTCATTGATTACTTTAAGGAAATAGTCATGTTCTTTCTGTCATGTGGCATTTCTTTCTGAAAAGACGGCAGAAGAAAAGGTTACTTTTACAATCATATTGTAAGAACAACTTTTCATTAATGCAGAATGCTTAAGTGCCTTGAACAATTTAAAGAAAAACTGTGCTCAAGAGCGTAACAAGCATAACAACCTAAGTACTGACTGCAAACTAAAATTATAATTTCCTGAAAACAACCTAAGTCACAGTTAATGTTGCCTGTTGCTCCTTAGTACGGTACTAAATTTACCTATGAGCTCTTCAAGAGGTGGACTTTATTAGGTGCAAAAATTAAAATAAACATATACAAAAATCTTGATATATTAAAGGTAAGACATAAAACAGTAATACTGAGGCAATTATCTATATTATAAAGTTATTATTTCTTTATCTTTTGATATCTTTTAATAGAAAATTTTGGTATCCTTATTTGGTGTGTTGTTTGAAAAATCAATTTAGATAATTTTTCACTTTTGTACAATGAAAATAGTTATATGCAATATTGCCAGTATTCATTCTTCATGCTGGTAATGTTTATCTTGGTGCAATGCTTTAAACTAGACAAAGCACCTCACAGCTCATGCAGCCTTTACAATAGTCCTGTTACCATCCCCATGCTGCCTAAGAGAAATGTAATATTCCCAGAATTTGATTTGACCAATGTCTCTTAGCTGGGAAGTATCAATGTCAAATTCATGTTGTCTGAATTCAATTTTCCTCTTTTTTTCCACTATTGCTTCATTGCTCCTTATCTTTTGTGGTCCACATTGGTAACCAGGGAATTCTTATACAAGTTCTTGCACGTTATTTTAATATAACAAAAGCAAACAAAATTAATAACAGAAACATTTATATAGATAAATGTATCTGTTAGAGACAGCTTATCACAACCTGAAACAATAAAGTATACTTCACCTGATGAAACCAGAGTGCCTGAGAAGGCAACCTGGCTCTTTCAAATCAGACAGCAGACTTACCCTTTAAAAAAAAAATTTTAGAGAGCAAACTATGAGGGCAAACTATGAAGGCAAAGCATAGTTTTGGCCCCAAACAACCAGCAAACTAGATGACTACAAAGCACAGTTTACAATTTCTTTCTTCTCCTGCATAAAGATACCATTTGTAATAGTTTCATCTTTTTTAAAAATCATTTTTCATTATTGTTCAAATAGAGTTGTCACCATTTTCCCACCACCACTTTCCCCCTCCCAACCCCTCCCCACCTCCTATCCCATTGGCTTTGTCCATGGATCCTTTATACATGTTCTTTGATGACCTTTTCCCTTCTTTCCCCCGTTATTTCCCTCCCCGCTCCCCTCTGGTTACTGTCAGTTTGTTCTTTATTTCAATGTCTCTGGTTATATTTTGCTTGCTTGGTTGTTTTGTTGATTAGGTTCCACTTACAGGTGAGATCATATGGTATTTTTCCCTCACCATCTGGCTTATTTCACTTAGCATAATGCTCTCCAGTTATCCATGCTGTCATGCAGGGTAAGAGCTCCTTCTTTCTTCTGTGTAATATTCCATTGTGTAAATGTACCATCATTTTTTTTGGCTCATTTACTGATGGGCACTTACGCTGTTTCCAGCACTTGGATATTATAAATAATGCTTTTATGAACATTGGGGTACACAGGTTCTTTTGAGTTGATGTTTCAGGATTCTTAGGGTATAATCCCAGCAGTGGAATTGCTAAGTCAAAAGGCAGTTCCATTTTTAGTTTTCTGAGGGAATCGCATACTGTTTTCTACAGTGGCTGCACCAGTCTGCATTCCCACCAACAATGTACTAGGGTTCCCTTTTCTCCACAACCTCACCAGTACTTACTGTTTGTTGATTTGTTTATGATGGTCATTCTGACTGGTGTGAAGTGATATCTCACTGTGGTTTTAATTTGCATCTCTCTGATGGTTAGTGATTCTGAGCATTATTTCATATGTCCTCTCTATGTCCTCCTTGAAAAAGTGTCTGTTCAGGTCATTTGCTCATTTTTGAACTGGGTTGTTTGTCCTCGTGGAGTGGAGTCATATGAGTTCTTTATATATTTTGGGGATCAAACCCTTGTCCAAGATATCATTAGCAAATATATTTTCTCATACATTTGGTCCCCTTTTCATTTTGCTAATGTTTTCTTTAGCTGTGCAGAAGCTTTATATTTTGATAAAGTCCCATTTGTTTATTTGTTTCTTTATGTCCCTTGCTCTAGGGGACATATCAGTGAAAATATTGGTGTGTGGAATATCTGAGATTTTTCTGCCTATGTTCTCCTCTAGGACTTTTATGACATCATGACTTATACTTAAGTCTTTTACTATCTTGAGTTTATTTTTCTATATGGTGTAAGTTGGTGGTCTAGTTTCATTTTTTTGCATGTAGCTGTCCAGATATCCTGATACCATTTGTTGAAGAGGCTATTTTTACTCCATTTTATGCTTCTGCCTCCTTTGTTGAATATTAATTGACCATAAAGACTTGGTTTACTTCTGGACTCTCTATTCTGTTCCATTGATCTATGTGTCTGTTCTTATGCCAGTACCAGACTGTTTTGATTACCATGGCCTTGTAATATAGTCTGATGTCAAGTATGGTGACCCCTCCTACTTTGTTCTTCTTTCTCAAAATTGCTGCAGCTATTCAGGGTTTTTATGGTTCCACACAAATTTTTGAAATGTTTGTTCTGTATCTGTGAAATATGTCACAGTATTTTAATAGGGATTGCATGGAATCTATAAATTGCTTTGGGTAGTATGGACATTTTGATGATGTTAATTCTTCCAATCCATGAACGTGGTATATGCTTCCATCTGTTTGTGTCTTCCTTAATTTCTTTCTTCAGTGTTATGTGGTTTTCTGAGTACAGGTCTTTTACCTCCTTAGTTAGGTGTATTCCTTAGTACTTTATTTTTCTTGTTGCTATAGCAAATGGGATTTTTTTCCTGATTTTTATTTCTCACATTTCATCGTTGGTGTACAAAAATGCCTTTGATTTCTGAATATTGACTTTGTATCCCACTGTTTTGCCATATTCACTGATTAGGTCAAGTAGTTTTTGGTGGAATCTATAGGGTTTTCTATGTATACTATCATGTCATCTGCAAACAATGACAGTTTTACTTCCTCTTTTCTGATTTGGATGCCTTTTATTTCTTTTTCTTGTCTGATTGCTCTGGCTAGGACTTCCAATACTACGTTGAACAGAAGTGGTGAAAGCACATATCCTTGTTTTGTTCCTGATTTTAGTAGGAAAGCTTTTAGATTTTTTCCATTGAGTATGATATTGGTTGTAGGTTTTTCATATGTGACCTTAATTATGTTGAGGTATGCTTCCTCTACTCCCACTTTGCTGAGTGTTTGTATCATAAATGGGTGCTGTATCTTATCAAATGCTTTTTCCTCATCTATTGTTATGACCATGTGATTTTTGTCTTTTCTTTTGTTTCTGTGATGTATTACATTTATTGATTCATGAATACTGTGGCATCCTTGCATCCCTGGAATGAATCCCACTTGATCATGGTGTATAATATTTTTGATGTATTGCTGGATGCAGTTTGCCAGTACTTTGCTGAGGATTTTAGCATCTATGTTCACAACAATATTGGCTTATATTTTCTTTCTTTGTTGTGTCTTTGCCTGGTTTTGGATTAGGATGATGCTGGCCTCATAACAAGAGTTTGGTAGTCTTCCCTCTTCTTGGACTTTTGGGAAGAGTCTGAGAAGTATAAGGGCTAGTTCTTCCAAAATGTTTTTTAAAATTCTCCTGTGAAGCCATCCAGTGCAGAGCTTTTGTGTGATGGAAGATTTTCTATCACATGATTTTCCATCATGTTGTCCTGCATTTCCCCTAACCCTTCTTCATTCTTTTTTGAGTCTTTTCTCCTTTTCTTGCTCTTTTTGGAAGTTTTTTTCTATCTTGTCCTCCAGCTCTCTGATTTGATCCTCTGATTCACCTAGCCTGCTTTTTATTCCTTCTACTGTGTTCTTCAATTCAGAAATTATATTCTTCATTTCCTCTTGGCCCTTGTTTATTGTTTCTATATTCTTTTTCACATTCATATAGTTTGCAGTATAGTTTCTCATAGTTTCCCTGTAGTTTTTGGTGATTCTCAATGAGCTCATTGAGCTTCCTTATAACCATTGTTTTGAACTCAATATCTGACAGTTGACTTGCCTCTATTTCATTTAGCATTCTTTCTAAAGATTCCTCCTTTCCTTTCGACTAGGGGTTGTTTCTTTGTCTTCCCATTATTTCTAATACTCTTCTTGTTTGCTTCTGCTTCTTACATTGATCTGTTTTGACTTCATGACTTTGTGGTATGAAGTTCTATGGTAGGAGACCTGTGAGATTCAGTGGTTCAGTCTCATTTATCACCTGAACTTGATGCTCATGAGTTGCCCTTTATGCCTTTTATGTTGACTCTCTGGATGTAATTGGGTTTTGATTGTTGTTGGGTCTTTCTTTGGTGGGTCCTTCCCTCCAGCTGGCTGACTGAGGGTCACTCTGCCCACCATATCTTGTGTGCTGTTGTGTAGGTGCTGTCAGAACAAAACCACAAAGTCCAGGACACAAACCCACACCCACAAAAGTAACTACCCCCCCACAATTCCACTATTAACAGCAAATGAACCAGTATTAATAAGGGTGTAAAGAGATTAAGACTATTATAAGAAAGGAGAGTAGATATGAGATGACCTACTGAAAGAAATATGATTTTGAGATGGTAGAGGGAAGAGCACTAATAAGAGTTGGGAGTTGGAGGAATGGAAAGAGAGAAGGTAAAATTTACATCATGAATAAAAAAAGGAATGAAGAATGTAGAATGGAGTATGAGAAGGGAAGCATATAGGATTGGGTTTAAACAGAAACTAAACTAATATAAAATAAAATAAAGTGAGAGAGAGAAAGAAAAATAGTAAATAATTAATAAAAATATAGGAGCCAAATTGGAGAGAAAGAGCCACCACAGTACTATCACCAACATATAAGCTAAAATTAATATAGGTGGTATGGGAATAAGAGGGAAAAAAGAAACAAATAAAAGTCTAAGAGATGTTTAGAGGAATGGGAAGTGACTTTCAAATGATAGAGGGAGAGGGAATACTAAGAGTGAGGAACAAACACCAGGCCAAGACAGAAAAATTAATATTTTGGATATAAGGAAAAAGAAAAAAGAAAAAAAGGAGAATAAAGAAAAAAAAAGGTCATGATGAAAAAGAAGTAGAAGAAAGGCAAAAAAGAAAAAAAAACAGGCTAAGATGGCAAAATTAAAATTTGAGACAAAAAGAAGTGTAGAAAGGGGGACCAGTAAAATTTGATATTTGAAACACAGAATTAGTGAAGCTCTAGAGATAAAATTAAAAAATGCAACAAGAACTACCCTACCCATGACCAACTAGGAAAGATTATTAAAGGTGGAGTGAGAACACAGGTATTTTAAGAGCACGGCAAAAGAATGTGAAATGACCCTTGATAAGAAAGTTGGTTTTGTGTGTACAGATGGGGGAGAAATAGTAAGAAGGCAGAATGGAAACAAGTTGTAGCTAGGGAGAAAACAACATTTGAAATGAAAATCATGTGAGGAAAGAGGAAGTTAAAATGGTCTAAGAGGAGGGAGGTGCAAACTATGCAAATTGAAATACAATACAATATAAACTTTAGTGACTTAATATGTACAAATTGCTGGACAAGAAATGAATGTTAAAAAGATATGCAGGAAAGAAAATATTGCAAATAGTGGAGATGACCACACTTGATTTTGTATCGGGAGCCTCTTGTATCTACCACTTTTTTTTTTTCTTTCTGGATCTGCCTCTGGTGATGTCAGATGTTGACCCTGTCTGACCTTAGGCAACCTGTTCCATACTTCCAGTGATCAGCTGTCACTGGCGGCCTCCTTCAGTTGTTAATCTGGTCACTCTGCACTGAGCAGTCAGGTTTAAGCACCATAGGGTGGGGCCAAATCCCTTCTGGGGTTGGGGCTGTTGTCTCCCCTCAGGCTGCTGCCACTTGGAGGGGAGTAGTCTGCCTGAGCAAGATGGTTGCTGCATATGGGGGTTGGCTCAGCACAGGCATCCCGGTGGCTTCTCTCTCAGTTTTCTCCCCAAGACCTCCATCCCCAGTTTCTCCTCAAGTCTCTCTAGTCCACTCTGCCCGCCTTTGCCAGGGATCTACTATTGTGGCTCTCTCCTTAGGTTGATAATCTAGTCAATCAGCACTCAGCAGCCAGGCTTAAGCACCACAGGGCCAGGGCAGAGACCCTCCTGGGGTCGGGAATACTGTGTCCCCTCAGGCTGCCATTGCTTGGACGCGAGTCATCTGCCTGAGCACAATGGCTGATGCTGATGACTCAGCACCAGGTTCCTGGCCAACTACTCTCTTAGTTCTCTCCCCAAAGCTTTAGTCCTTAGTCTTTCCTCAGGCATCAACCCCGCAACACTCTGCCCCCACCTTTGCCAGAGCCCAGAGTACGTGGCTGCACAGGAAAATTTGTGTGTTGGCCCTTTAAATGGCTCTAGTGTCTCCAGCTGTCTGTCTCTGGCAGAGAGCAACCCTGCCGCTTTTCACTGCCAGTTGTTATCTGTGTACTTTTTAAAATTTTACCTATTCATTTTTAGAGAGAGGGGGAGGGAGGGAGAAAGAGAGAGAGAGAAACATCAGTGTGTTGTTGCTTCTCACACACCCCCACCAGGGATCTGGCCGGCAACCCAGGCATGTGCTCTGACTGGGAATTGAATCAGCGACCCTTTAGTTCACAGACCAGTACCCGATCCACTGAGCCACACCAGCCAGGGCTATCTGTGTACTTTTTGGGCACTGGTGTTCTAGTCTAGGAGTCCTAGCTTAGGGTTAGACCCCATCCTTCTCAGGGGATCCAACCGGCCACTTAATTATCCCTTTGGCACTGCTGCCTGTGAGCACCCAGCCAGCCCTCTCCACTCTCTGCCACACTCCTTACCAAACAGGTTGTGCCAAAGCTGGTTCTTCTGTCTGTCCAAGGTTGTATGGCTTCTCTTTCACTATTGCTCAGTTGTTTGTTCCTGGGGGTTCCTCCACAATTGAGTTGTAATTCCAGATTGGCCCTGGGAGGAGGTTAGTGTGGCTTCCATTCACTCCTCCTCCATCTTCTCTCCCCAGTTCAACACCTTTTAAAGGATTTTTTTTTAATTTCCTGAAATATTCAAAATGTAAAAACCCAATTTCAACCATCATCAGTATTTTGCTATGTTGTTTATCTCTCCTGCACTTAAAAAATTTTCTTTTTGGTTGGACCATTTTAGAGCAAATTCCAGAAAATAATTTCGTCTTTCCCCTAAATATTTTAGTACTCATCTTTAAAAATAATAAAATATGGGGCAATTTCTTACATAACCAAATGTCATTATTTTATTTAATGATATTAATAATAATTCCTTGATATTACCTAATGCTAAGTTCATATTCAAATTTCCCTAATTATCTAAAAACTTAAAAAAATACTGAAGATTCAAAAACATTAACTTCCAAACAAGAGTCACACATTTAATTGGGTTGTTTTGTCCTTTAACTCTTGTTAAGCATCTCTGAATTCAAAACAGCTTCATTGCCTGCCCCATCTCCACACACACACACCTTTGTCTCTTCTGAATGCTATTTTCTTATTGAGAAAACCAGTCTATTTCCCACATTCTACATGTGACTAATGCTCCTTTGCATTGTCTGCCTGGTGTCCCTTGAACAACAAAGCCCCATTTATGAAATATTCTTTAAAATGTTTTTCCAAGTAAACTTAAAAATAGTATTACTATCCATATTTATTGGAATATATTATAAAGATAAGATGGTTTTACAATAGATTGATGGCCTTTAAATGATTCATGTAAAGGTTGTAAACGGGAACTTCTTCTAAATCTATTATTTCTACTGTATTAGCTGGAATTCTTTGTTTTGGAAGAATTTTTCATCATCAATTAGCTTAGTATAAACCAAAATATAGTTCATAGTAGAGAAACAAGATAAATATGTGTGTCTTCATTTTTAATTATCAATTATTGAAGTAATGAGTTGACACTGTGGACACTTCCAATGGCATCCAACAAACTTTCTTTTCTCCTTCCTTTCTCCTGTTCTTTCCTTTGTCCCTTTCCCTCTTCTCTCTGTCTTCTCTCTTTATATCCAGTTTGGGCCAGTGAGAGATTTTTCAACCTTTTTACTGTGCTCTTTTAGTAAGACTCTTCAGCATTTGATAGTGTCCTTACTTTCTGGGATAATAAGATGTCACAAGCTCATCATATACATTTTCTGCCCAAGTCCTGGAGTCAGCCATTTCTTCAGAAATTCCTTTTAGTAAGAAATGGTATTTAGAGATCAGGATCTTGGCTATTAGGGGTACCTGGCTCATCATTGCTTCCAAGGCCTTTGTTCAGACAGAGCTAAGATATATGCTTTTGAAAGAGTAGGGGATAAATCATATGTTCTCACTGGTAAAAGACTACAGGGTCTTAACTTTTTAATTTTTATATTTATATCTTTTTAATACTAAATTATTGATACTTAAGAAAATTAACATACTTAATAATTTCCTTTATCCTATAACATACATGTCATTTATAAAATAACAATACTGATACTATTTTCAACATTGATTATTGAATGAAGTGTAAGTCTTCTTAGTAGCTCTTTTAGACTTTATAGTATTCCCACTGTAGATCAAGAGTAATACTATTTCTAAGTTTACATGGAATAATTCTTTTTTTAATATATTTTATTGATTATGCTATTACATTTGTCCCATTTTATCCCCTTTACTCCCCTCCTCCCTGCATATCCCCTCCCACACACATTCCCCCCTTTAGTTCATATCCATGGGTCACACATATAAGTTCTTTGGCTTCTACATTTCCTATACTATTCTTATCATCCCCTGTCTGTTTTCTACCTACCATTTATGCTGCTTATTCTCTGTACCTTTTCCCCATCTCTTCCCCTCCCACTCCCCCACTGATAACCCTCCATGTGATCTCCATTTCTGTGATTCTGTTCCTGTTTTAGTTGTTTGCTTAGTATGTTTTTGCTTTTTTTTTTTTAGGATCAGTTGTTAATAGCTGTTAATTTGTCGTCATTTTACTGTTCCTATTTTTTATCTTCTTTTTCTTAGATAAATCCCTTTAACATTTCATATGATATGGGCTTGGTGATGATGAATTCCTTTAACTTGACCTTATCTGGGAAGCACTTTATCTGCCTTTCCATTCTAAATAATAGCCTTGCTGGATAGAGTAATCTTGGATGTAGGTCCTTGCCTTTGATGACTTCAAATACTCCTTTCCATCCCCTTCTTGCCTGCAAGGGTTTTTTTTGTTTTTGTTTTTGTTTTTTTGAGAAATCAGCTGATAGTCTTACCGGAACTCCTTTGTAGATAACTGTCTCCTTTTCTCTTGCTGCTTTTAAGATTCTCCTCTTATCTTTAATCTTGGCTAATGTAATTACATGTGCCTTGGTATGTTCCTCTTTGGGTCCAACTTCTTTGGGACTCTCTGAGCTTCCTGGACTTCCTGAAAGTCTATTTCCTTTGCCAGATTGGATAAGTTCTCCTCATTATTATTTCAAATAAGTTTTCAATTTCTTAGTCTTCCTCTTCTCCTTCTGGCACTCCCATGATTCGGATGTTGGAATGTTTAAAGATGTCCTGGAGGTTCCTAAGCCTCTCCTCATTGTTTTGCATTCTTGTTTCTTCATTCTGTTCCAGGTGAATGTTGATTTCTTCCTTCTGCTCCAAACCACTGATTTGAGTCCTGGTTTCCTTCCCTTCACTGTTGGTTCCCCATAGATTTTTCCTTATTTCACATAATGCAAACTTCATTGCTGCCTGGGTCTTTTTTATGCTGTTGAAGTACCCAGTGAATTCCTGGAGCATCCTGATAACCAGTGTTTTGAACTGTGCCTCTGATAGGTTGGCTATCTCTTTGTCACTTAGTTGTATTTTTTCTGGAGCTTTGAACTATTGTTTCATTTGGGCCTTTTTTTGCAGTGGGGCGGGGGGCGGTCTGGGCATGCCTGGTATATAATAAGGGGTGGAGACTTAGGTGTTTACCAGGCAGGGCAACCTGCTTGCTGTGTTGTTACGCTGTATGTGGGGGGAGGGACCAAGAGGGAGCAATGGCACCTGCTCCACTCTCTGCCGGATTTCAGTCACTCCCTCCACTACCCACAATCAAAATGGACCCCTCTAGTGCTGATTCCCAGGTGGGTGGGCTTGTGTACGTTCTGGGACCCTACGGGTCTCTCCAACTAACTCTCCTGTGAGGCTGGGAGTTTCTCCCACTGCTGCCTCAACCCCCACAGATGTTTTCAGTCAGAGATTTTGTGGCTTTATTTCTCCGCGCTGGAACCCTGGGTTGCAAGGTCTGCCTTGCTCCCTAGTCGTTCCTCCTGGTTTATCTGCATGCATTTGTGAGACCTCCCATTCTGCTAGCCACCGCCTCTCCCGGTCTGCCGGCCACTGCCTTTCTTCGAGTCCTCTCTGCCCGGCTGCCCATCTCCACCCCTCCTACTGGTCTGGATGAATGTTTCTTCTCTAACTCCTTGGTTGCCGGACTTCCATACAGTTCGAATTTCTGTCAGTTCTGGTTGTTTTTTGTTTTTAAATTATTGTTGTCCTTCTTTTGGTTGTGCGAAGAGGCACAGTGTCTACCTACGCCTCCATCTTGGCCGGTACATGGAATAATTCTTTTCTCTGTTAGAATATAGCATCAACCAAATATCCATTTATGTTTATTTAATTCTGCTTGCATTCGACATTTACAGATTGTTTATTAAATTTTTTAACTACATAAAAGCATTCATAACATACAAAAGTAAAACTATTAAAAACAAGAAGTTTTTCTTTCATCCCTATTCTTTTTATCCTCCCTCTTGCTTATAATAATTTTTATTATTTTGGTTTATCAATCCATTCTTGTTTTTTTTAAATATGTACAAATGTGCAAATTCTTACCCAAAACATATTAGATACCTTATTCTGAACTTTATGTACTTAAATTATTCTGAAGATCACTATATGTCAGTGTGTACAGATTTTCCTCATTCTTTTTTGTAGCTCTTACTTCTTTATGTTGATATATGATGTTTATTAATAAGTTCTCTATTAATATAACATATTAATATACTATATATGAAGGGAGACCCCAAAACCCAGAATTATCCTCTGCAGGGGAGACCCCTTATAGTACAGGCTTTCCCTGCCAGGTGAGTGTTCTAGGAACCCATCTGTATCAGTGTACTACCTGGCATAGTTGTGAGAGGCTATGTTTGGCTTCGGTGAATTTTTTTTGAAGACGCTTTCGACACATTTGCCCATTTCACGATGGGTGATTTACGAGCACACCTGCCCATACCATGCTGCATGTTCAGAAGTTTTTAGACAAAAAACGGCATGATCCCCATGCCCCACTCTCCCTATTCACCTGATCTCAACCAAACAGACTTTTTTCATTTCCTCAGATTAAAAAATCCCTCAAAGGGAAAAGTTTTGCCAATGTAGAAGAGGTGAAACAAAAATATGGCAGAAGCACTAAAAGGTATCAAAATCAACAAATTCAAAAACTGCTTTGAGCAGTGGAAAAAGTGTCTTGATAGGTGTATTGCATCAAATGGAGAGTACTTTGAAAGTAACTGAAGTTTAAACACATAAGAATAAATACACAATTTTTAATAAATTCTGGGGTTTTGAGGGATCCCCCCTCATATACCGTAAATTATTAAAAAGTTCTCTGTTCATGATCATCTGGGTTATGTCCAATCTTTTGCCTTTACAAATACTGCCACGATAAATAACCTGTGTATATTATTTTGTATTTTTGCAAAGAACAGTTTTTTAAAAAAGTAGGGAATAATAAAAACAATGATTCTTTAGTGGGGAATGCTTCCCCAAAAGTTGCCTTCTCTTGTACAGCATCAGCAAATGAGAGTAGCATCCCCAAAACAATGGATTAGACAGTGGAAAATCACCTTCACATTGATTGTTTTGGCTGTAAACTAGGTGCATTAGTCAGGGAAGGCTGACTGCTGTAACAACCAACCAACTAAATTGTAGTGAGTTAACACAATAAAACGTGTTGGTCCTGTTACTGGTTGGCAGTTGGCCCTCTGAGTGATGGATCTGGAGGATCTAACCTCCTTTCTTACTTTGGAATCTCCCGCTTTGTGTACAACTCTCAGAAAAGGAGGGTGGAGAAGGCACACCTATTTTTTAAAAGCCTTGATGTAGAAATGACACATGCCACTTCCACACACCTTGACGAGAACCCATCAGATGGCCACCCTCCCGAGGGAGCAGGAGTTCTAGTGGAAGTTCAGGAAGGGGAAATGGTTTTGGTGCACAGTGGGCCAGTCTGGGCCAGTCAGGGCTCTGATTGCCTACCTCATTCTTCAGTATATTTATGTCAATGTTTATATACAAATCTATAACCAACATAAAGATCATGTCAGTGAAATGGCACTGTGGTCTTCTTTCAAAAGAGCCTTTGGAAATGTGTGAAGTAAATGGAGGGAGCTTACAACAGGTGCACTCTTATAAATGTCTGTATTTTTACATGAGCTATCAATCAGGGCAAACATTTGGCACCTAGGGGTGGATTGAGAGGTCAGGCCACCTCCATAATATGCACTCTGAATAAAAATGTGATGCTTTGTGAATGCAGTTTCAAGTCATGCCTCCCAGTCTTTGAGATCAATCAGATTACTACAGACAATCAAGAGTAGAGCCTCAGTATTTCAGATCCTATTTGTCTGGATTTTCAATACGTCACTACAAATTGAAGTATAGTTTTAATTATCCACAAAAAAAATGTTTATAGACTAATTTGGAGAACAAAAAATATAGAAATTTTCAAATATATACTTTAAAAGTTCTTAACTTTGACAATAGCATTACAATTAGTGCTATTATAAATTGGTTTCTTTCTTTTTAAGCAAATCCAGTATTCTTGGCAATATTGTTTAACAGTGACTTGGAGTTTTATGTATATCATATGTTAAAGTATTATAAACTTGTCACATATTTATATTCATATCTATCATATGTATTTATCTTCAAGATATTTTATTTATCTTCAAGTGCTCCAAAATTCATGATATTCATCAATTTGAACAAGCTCTTTCAAGTTAGTAAAATTTTGCTGCATTACAAAATCAGTGGTGTGATGTTGATGAGAATTGCATTAAATCTGTCTATTGCTTTGTGTAATATATACATTTTAACTATGTTGATTCCTCCAATCCATGAACACAAAATATCTTCTTATTTCTTTGTGTATTTTTCAATCTCTTTTAATAATTCTTTGTAGACTTCAGTGTATAAGTCCTTCACATCCTTTAAATTTATTCCTAGGTATTTTATTCCTTTTGTTGCAATTGCAAAAGGAACTGTTTTTTCCACTTCTTTTTCTGAAATTTCATTGTTAGTATATAGGAATGCAGAGAATTTTTGTACATTAATTTTGTATCCTGCAACTTTACTGTATTTGCTTATTGTTTCTCATAGTCTTTTTTAGTGGAACATTTAGTGTTTTCTGTATAATAAATCATATCATCTGAAAAAAGTGACAATTTTACTTCTTCATTCTCAATTGGATGACATTCCAAATTTCTTTCTTTCTCTTACTTCTTTCTCTTGCCTGATTGCTCTGCCTAGGCCTTTTAGTACCATGTTGGATAAGATTGGTGAGAGTGGACATCCTTGTCTTATCCCTGGCTTTCAGTTTTTCACCACTGAGTGTGATATTAGTTGAGGGTTTCTAATATCAATATGTAGCATTTACTATGTTGAGGTACTTTTCTTCTATACCCATTTTATTGAGTGTTTTAACCATAAATGGATGTTCTAGATTATCAAATGCTTTTTCTACATTTACTGCTATGATTATTTGATTTTTATCCTTTATTTTGTTAATATGGTATATTATATTGATCATTTGCATATGTTGAACTATCCTTCTGCCCCTGAAATGAACCCATGGTGTATTATTTCATTGTGATATACTTTTTAAATACATTGATTCAATTTGGTAATATTTTGTTTAGGATATACAGATTTAATACAATCCCCATCAAAATTCCAATGACATATTTTTAAAGAAATCGGACAAAAAATCATTATATTTGTAAGGAACCACAAAAGACCCCGCATAGCCAAAGCAATCCTGAGAAAAAAGAATGATGCCAGAGGCATCACACTCCTTGACTTCAAATTATACTACAAAGCAACAATAATCAAAACAGCATAGTATTGACAGAAAACCAGACACACAGGCCAATGGAATGGATTGAGTGCTCAGAAATAAATCCACATGTATATGGGCAAATAATTTTTCAACAAAGGAGCCAAAACATACAATGGAGAAGAGAAAGTCTCTTCAATAAATACTGCTGGGAAAAACGGAAGGCCACATGCCAGAGAATAAAACTAGACTACCATGTGTCCCTATATACAAAAACTCAAAATGGATCAAAGACCCAAATATAAGACCTGAAACAATAAATTACATAGAATAAAATATAGGTACTAAACTTATGGATTTTGATCTTAGAAAATATTTATGATTTTGAGCCCAAAGGCAAAAGTGAATGAATGGGACTATATCAAACTCAAAACCTTCTGCACAGCAAAAGAAACTGCAAACAAAATTGAAAGGCAAACAACTGAATGGGAGAAGATATTTGCAAACAACAGTCTGACAAGGGGTAATATCCAAAACATAAAAAGAACTCCAACAACTCAACACCAAACAAACAATCCAATTTTGAAAAATGGGCAGAGGACCTGCACTGACACTTCTCCCAAGAAGACATACAAACAGCCAACAGAAATATGAAAAGATGTTCAACTTCACAAGCTATTAGGGAAATGCAAATCAAAACTACAATGAGATACCACCTCACTCCTGATAGAATGGCTATTATCAACAAGACAAGTAATAACAAATGATGGAGAGTTTGTGGAGGAAAAGGAACCATAATTCACTGCTGGTGGGAATGTAAACTGGTACAGCCACTATGGAAAACAGTATGGAAGCTCCTTGAAAAATTAAAAATAGAGTAACCATGTGACCCAGCAACTCCTGTTCTGGATATCTACCCCCCCAAATTGAAAACATTTCTTGCAAAGACATATGCACCCCTATATTTACTGTAATATTATTCATGGTAGCTAAGACATGGAAACAACCAAAGTGTTCTTCACTAGTTGATTGAATAAAGATGTGGTACATATATACAATGGAATACTACTCAGCCATAAAAAGATGAAATACTGCCATTTGTGACAACATAGATGGACCTTGAAAATATCATGCTAAGTGAAATGTCAGACAGAAATAATTAAAACCATATGATTTTACTCATACATAGGATATAAAACTGAAAACAACAAATGAATAAACAAAAAAAAATCATGGACACAGACAACTACAGTATGGTGGTTACCAGGGGAAAGGGAGATGAGGGTGTAATAGTAAAGGATAAAGGGGGTCAAATATATGGTGATAGAAGATTTGACTTTGGGTGCTGGGCATACAATGTAATATACAGATTACATACCATAGAATTGTACACTTGAAACCTATATAATCCTATTAACCAATGTCACACTAATAAATTTAATTTTAAAAAGATTAATACAATTTTTATTTTTAATATATTTTATTGATTATGCTATTACATTTGTCCCATTTTCTCCCCTTTATTCCCCTCCACCCTGCATACCCCCTCCCACCCGCATTCCCCACCTTAGTTCATGTCCATGGTCATACATATAAGTTCTTTGGCTTCTACATTTCTTATACTATTCTTACCCTCCCCCTGTCTATTTTCTACCTACCATTTATGCTGCTTATTCTCTGTACCTTTTCCCCGTCTCTCCCCCTCCAACTCCTCCACTGATAACCTTCCATGTGATCTCCATTTCTGTGATTCCGTTCCTGTTTTAGTTGTTTGCTTAGTTTGTTTTTGCTTTTTTTTTTTTTTTTTTTAGGATCAGTTGTTAATAGCTGTGAGTTTGTTGTCATTTTACTGTTCCTATTTTTAATCTTCTTTTTCTTGGATAAGTCTCTTTAACATTTCATATAATAAGGGCTTGGTGATGATGAAGCCCTTTAACTTTATCTGGGAAGCACTTTATCTGCCTTTCCATTCTAAATAACAGTTTTGCTGGATAGAGTAATTTTGGATGTAGGTCCTTGTCTTTCATGACTTCAAATACTTCTTTCCAGCCCTTTCTTGCCTGCAAGGTTTCTTTTGAGAAATCAGCTGATAGTCTTATGGGAACTCCTTTGTAGATAACTGTCTCCTTTTCTCTTGCTGCTTTGAAGATTCTTTCCTTATTTTTAATCTTGAGTAATGTAATTGTGATGTGCCTTGGCATGGGCTTCCTTGGGTCCAGCTTCTTTGGGACTCTCTGAGCTTCCTGGACTTCCTTAGAAGTCCATTTCCTTTATTAGACTGGATAATCTCTCCTTCATAATTTTTTCAAATAAGTTTTCAATTCCTTGGTCTTCCTCTTCCTTTTCTGGTACCCCCATGATTTGAATTATGGAATGTTTAAAGATGTCCTGGAGGTTCCTAAGCCTCCTCATTGTTTTGAATTCTTGTTTCTTCATTCTATTCTGGGTGAATATTGATTTCTTCCTTCTTTTCCAAATCATTAATTTGAGTCCCAGTTTCCTTCCCTTCACTGTTGGTTCCCTGTATATTTTTCTTTATTTCACTTTTCATAGCCTTCACTCTTTTCTCTGTTTTTCAACTATACTAAACCACATCTGTGAGCATCCTGGTTACCAGTGTTTTGAACTCTGTATGTATAGGTTGGCTACCTCTTCGATGCTTAGTTCTATTTTTTGAGCTTTGATCTGTTCTTTCATTTGGGCTATAGTTGTTTTGTCTGAGAGGGGCTGTTACGTTGGAAGGTGTGGAGCCTTAGGTATTCACCAGGGCAGGACAACCCACCTCGCTGTATTGTGGCAATGTATATGGGGGGAGGGTTCTGAGAGGGAACAATGCCACTTGCTCAGCTCTTGGTCGGCTTTCAGTCACTTCCCCTGCTACGCACAAGCAAATCAGGCCCTTCTGGTGCTGATTCCTGGGTGGATGAGCTTAGGTACATTCTAGAAGCCTATAGGTCTCTCTAACAAACTCTCCTGTTAGGCTGGGAGTTTCTCCTGCTGCCACAACCCCTACAGGTCTTTTTAGTCAGAGGTTTTGAGGCTTTATTTCCCCACGATGGAATCCTGGTCTGTTTCGCTCCCTGATTGTTCCTCCCGGTTTATTTGCATGCAAATGTGGGACCACCTCGGCCTCCAGCTACTGCCTTGCCCTGCCTTGCCATGTGTCCTCTCTGCCCCAGCTGCCTGTCTCCACTCCTTCTACTGGTCTGGAAGAATGTTTCTTCTTTAACTCTTTGGTTGTCAAACTTCCATACAGTTCAATCTTCTGGCAGTTCTGGTTAGTTTTTGTTTTTAAATTTGTCGTTGCCATTCTTTTGGTTGTGCAAGGAGGTAAACTGTATCTACCTATGCCTCCATCTTGGCTGAAAGTCCTAGAAGCATTCTAAAAAGATAAATAAAAAATTTTAAAACAATCAGTGATGTGAGCCCTAGCTGGTGTAGATGGGTTGGTTGGAGCATCATCCCATCACTGAAAGGTCACAGGTTCCATTCCTGGTCAGGGTACATACTTAGGTTGTGGTTCAATCCCTAGTCAGGGAGTGTGTAGGAAGCAGCAAGCAGATGTTTTTCTCTCACATCAATGTTTCTCTCTCTCTCTCTTCCTTCCCCTCTCTCTAAAATCAATAAATGTATCCTCAGGTGAGGTTTAAAAAAATCAGTGATGTGAAATGAGTACTTCCACATTATTATCGTATACAATAACACTGATTTGCCAGACCTTTCCCTCTCCTTACAGATTTTATAAAATTTCTGAATTTTCACTTTGTTTCGAGAAAAAGTGACTTGTTTCATTTTTTAGGATAAAGATGAATACACTGTTTTAATTTTAAAACAGGGAATAAAAATCTAAACAAAGAGACTGAATGTAAATTTCCATATCCTGTGGTGAAATATGGCAAACGACTGGACAGCTCATGACTAGAATTATTGGACTAATCTATTAATGGAGGAAGAGATCCTCTCAGACTCTTTCCTGCTGAGATTCTGAGCTAGTAGAGACATCTCACTGAGGAAATTAATGACTATTTCATGAAACATCAAAACACCAGAAGACAATGAAAACAGTATCTATCTAGAAAGAATGACATTGCATTGATGTCTTAAAAGTTGTTCAGTTAGGGAGTTTATATATTTCACTTAAGACAAAGAAAATCACAGGTGTGTATGGTCATAGGGCCTATGACATAGGCACTCATTAAATCCTCTTCTGAGATGTTTTTCATTCACAAGTATAAAGCTATAGGAGGAGCATGAAGAACCTACATCTGCTCTTTGGATTCCTGAACGTCCCCTAAAAGTCTGTTTCTTCATCTTTTAAAATGAAGATAAGCCATGCTCATGTCTACTTCAGACACATTTAGGTTGAAAAGGGTCAAATTTCATGGAAAATTCATAAAATGCCATATGAATGTGAAGAGTCATTAGGAAACATTTTTGAGCAATTGATCTTGCTTAATATCATGTCTCAAATACCCTAAACTTACTGACTCATTAAACATTATCTGATAACCATCTATCTACTCTTATGAGCAAAAGCACTGCTCTTTCATTCTCTGCCTGGGCCCTGACAATATTAAATCTCAATAAGTCATTCTATAACAAACTGGGGAAAACTCTTTATAGCAATTATAATTCCTACCAAGATGACTCTCAGATGTGTTGTTAGCTGAGTAGGTTATTCTGTGCTAGCCAACAATTCTAAACTACCCACCCTACACATAACAATACCACACACAAAATTAAACTGGGAAATTCTAAGGTGGTGGAAAAGCCTTTAGATTCTTTTCTAAAGTTGAGGGGATACACAGGTATCTGCACAGGTTGTAACAATAGGTGTGCTAGCCACATCTTTTATGTGGTTTTTGCCCTGGGGCTGATTCTGTGCAGGGGTGTGAGTATATGCTGTATGGTTTTAGATCCTTGTCTTTTTTGTGGTGCCTCCTTTTACTCTTTAGGATGAAGGTGGCACTTGGAATCCCTCTACTACTAAGAAATCTCAAATTTCAAACTTACAGAATTTAGCCACCAGGCTTTTCTTAGTTATCATTCTCTTGTAACATAACAAATTTATATAATAATGAAGAGTGTTGATAAAACCAGATTTAGTCACAGAATATATGGCAACATATTATCAGAAGACAGTAGTAAAGATTAAAAAGATTAATATTCCTTATCCAGAGCTAGCCATACACATGTGGAAATATTCTCAACATCACCTTGTTAGATGTTAGAATTACATGAAGTTTTCTAGTTTGGTATGAAATCATTATGCCGAGTGAGACAACACATTTTACTTCTCTGGGTCTTTTTCTTTACCTGCTGTTCAGTTTTCAGTTGTATTCACTCTTTTCCTTAGAATTCTTATCTATGGTGTTATTAAACAAGGCCATTAAACTGAGGTGGTTGTAATGTTGTACTGGCCTATGGAAGCAAACTGAAATTTAATGTTACAAAATCAAAACCATATTGATGACCAATGACAAACAGCCAACTAGGCTTTAAGCTTATAACCAATCAAATAATTTACTTGCTTTGCTTCCACACCGTCTTTATAAGTCTTCCCTCCATCTCCCATCAGCAGCCCAAAACACTTACAGTTTGGTGTTGCCCAGTGGGATTAGTTTTTGCTCAAAGAAACTCAAAATTTTTAATATGCCTCAGTTTATTTTTTAATAATTGTGACATCATCACCTAATATTTTTGTTAAAATTCTCCTTGTGATATATCTTTGAAACGTTTTCCTTTCCTAAGCTCCTGACCTTATTGCCAATGTTGCTACTGAAAAATTCCACTTGGATTTTTTAATGCCAACTGAAAGTAAATATTTCGTAACTTTCCTGACTTACATTTTTCTCTTGCTCCTGCCCCCAATCTATCCGCACCTAACTACCCTGATAGCTTTCCTATTTCTATAGATACTTCACACCCCAGATCATGAATCTAAAATACCTGGCTCTTTTCTTTGATTCAGTCTTTCACTTGTCCATGTCCATGCCCTTTGCCTTCCTAAATGTCACACCCAGTCAGTTATTAAATATCAGCGATTCTTCCTTCAAGATGTTTTAAATCATTCTCTTGGTTTTAGCTTTACACTGGTTTCAGGCTTTATACCCAAATGACATACATCATTAGCAAACAAAAACCTTGCTACTTGTCACAGCTGGATGTTATCTAGGTTCCTTTCTAGCTCTGGTGCTGTAGGCTAGGGGGGCCAGCTTGGGAGGTTCTACACTTCTCAGGGCGAAACTCCCAGCCATTGAAATATTTCTCTGGTACTTCAGCTTCTGCCTGTGGAAGCCCAGCCAGCCCTCTCTTCTTTTCACACTCCCTACCAGTCACAATGTAGTGAAATGGTTTATTCTATCTGTCCATGGTTATGAGGCTTCTCTCCAGCTAGTGTTTAGTTGGTTGTTCAGGATGATTTCTCTACAATTTAGCTGTAATTCTAGAACTGTCCTGGTAGGAGGTTAGTGTACCTTCCACTTACTCCTCTGCCATGTTGGGTCTCCTTGGTTAATTTTTGTGTAGCCATTTTAATATTGAAGATGGAAGAAAATAGGCAGCATTTTTGGCTAGTTATGCTTTATTATTTCAAGAAAGCTAAAAATGCAACTGATAGGGAAAAAAAAAGATTTGTGCAGTGTATGGAGAAGGTGATGTGAGTGATTGAACGTGTTAACAATGCTTTGTGAAGTTTCGTGCTGGAGATTTCTTGCTGGATGATGCTCCACGGTAGGGTAGACCAGTTGAAGTTGATAGCAATCAAATGGAGACATTAATTGAGAACAATCAACATTATATCACACAGGAGATAGCCAACATACTCAAAATATCCAAATCAAGTGTGGAAAGTAATTTACACCAGCTTATTTATGTTAATTGCTTTGATGTTTGAGTTCCACATAAGTTAAACTAAAAAAATCCTTCTTGACCATATTTTTGCATGCAATTCTCTACTTAAATGTAATGAAAACATTTTGTTTTAAAACCAAATTGTGACAGCAATGAAAAGTGGATACTTTAATATAATGTAGAATGTAAGAGATTGTGGAGCAAGCAAAATGAACCACCTCCAACCATATCAAAGGCTAGTCTTCATCCAAAAAGATAATGTAGTATATATGGTAGGATTGGAAGGGAGTTCTCTATTATGAGCTTTTTCCAGAAAACCAAAATACTAATTCCAACAAGTACTGTTCCCAATTAGACCAAATGAAAGCAGCACGTGACAAAAAGTATCCAGAATTAGTCAACAGAAAATGTATAATCTTCCATCAGGATAATGCAAGACTGGATGTTTTTTTGATGACCAGGCAAAAACTGTTACAGCTTGGCTGGGAATTTCTGATTCATTTGCCATATTCACCAGACATTGCACCTTTGGATTTCCTTTTATTTCAGTCTTTACAAAATTCTCTTAATGGAGAAAAATTAAATTCCCCGGAAGACTGCAAAAGGCACCTGCAACAGTTTTTTGCTCAAAAAGATAAAAAGTTTTGGAAAGATGAAATTATGAGGTTGCCTGCAAGATGACAGAAGGTAGTGACACAAAACAGTGAAGCTGTAGTTCAATAAAGTTATTGGTGAAAATGAAAAATATGCCTTTTATTTTTACTTAAAAATTGAACAAATATTTGGCCAACTCAATATTTAGGGTATTGACTTACTGTAATGATTAAAATTGGGTTCCACTGCAAATGACAGATAATCCAAAATAAAAGTGGCTCAAACAAAATAGATGTAATCATTCAGAGAGATACAGAGCAGGCTTGATACTCTATAGTATCAAAGACCTTGATCCTTCCATGTCATTATTCCTTTATGGGTGGCCTACATTCCCAGTGTTATTTCATGGCCCGAAATGGCTTTCTCACTTTGTCTTCATTCCAGTTGGTAAGTACCTACCACTCCTGCTTGCACCCTTTGGCCAAAACTTATTTTCGTGGCCAATTGTACTTATATCCTGATGACCACGTGTGCCACTACAAATTGGAAGTTCCATTACTGAGGGAGATGGGAAAATAGAAATAGGGTTATAACCAGGAATCTCTCACACACCTACCTTCCAGTGGCTACTTCCTTACACCAACCTGATATTCTAGACAAACTCTCCCCTGTTCATTTAAACATAAACTCTCCAAAACACTCCAACCCACAGTTGTCTTTGCCTTTTAAACTAGAGGAACAGTCAACTTGGCAGTCAATTCGGTACTTATTTTATAAAAACCCTTATTAATGTGGCTTTAATGATTAAAGCATTGTTTAAATTTTCCTCTGTCTAATGCTCTCAGCTAGTCAGTATAACAGTATAAAACATCAATTATGTACAGTACATAACATGATAATGGTTTACGTATTGAACACACTATACATTTTATTGTTATTTTGTAGTGTACTCTTTTTACTTATTAAAAAATGTCTGCTGTCAAACAGTATGCCACGTTATACCCGCAGCAGCCATATACATCTCATATTTAATGCCATCTCTTGGTCACAACATTTTCTCTAGTGTTTGATTTACTCTCCTGTTGTTTAGTGTAGTAACATGCTGCACAGGCTTGCAGCCTAGGAGCAATAGTCTACACCATATAGCCTAGCAATGTAGCAGGCTATACAATCCAGATTTGTGTGAGTGCACTTTTTAATGTTTACAAAATGATGAACTCCCCAATGATGCATTTCTTAGAACACATCCTTGTAGTTAAGCAGTGTATGACTGTATTAAATTCTTAATTTGGTATGACAGTGAACAATAAGAATTACATAGCTCCAGCTCTATACATGTATTAACATAAATGCAAGTACAGAAGAGATAAGCCAAGAATATTAACATATTTTCCATATACCTTTTCAGAGAAGCAAAGAGAATAAGAAATCTTCATACAGCTGCTGTGAAAAGTGGAGAAACAAACAGTCCTGTTCTTCAAAGGAGGAGGAAAACTATTGAATGCATTAAACCAATTTTGTATTTTATTTTGTATGTTGAATGACTTGGTTATGTTTACTTTGGGCAGGTTTCAGGCTACTTTCACGGCAGAGGAAGACAATGTAGTACATACGAAAAAAGATTTATGAATCAGATACTTTATTTTAGTCCCTTCCCAGTATCCAGTGCAGAAGATAACAGTAATTATCATTGATTATTAGGTGCCAAATGCATGCTAGAGTATACAATGAATACCTCTTCTTTAATCTTTCAACCACCACATGAAAATAGGTGTTCCTATACTCTTTTCACACAAGAGGAACTCAAAACTCCAAAAGGTTATTAAGATGACAATGGAAAGAAAGCAGAGCAGAATTTACATCTACCTGCTCCTGAGCTCATTCTCTTATCCACTACTCAGGGAGGAAACAGTGAATTTCTTTAGTTGAACCTCATAATAAATATAGCACATATTCTCTAAACTGGAAAAGGTATTAATGCTCCCTTGTGAGTTATATATCAGGAAGCCATAGTGGAGCTCAGCTTAACTATTACATTATGTTTCATTGCTTATTATTGTCATTACATTAATTCAGTGGGGGAACTGATGAACTCTTGCTATTGATGACATCATAAGAATTCCTCAGTTCCAAGAGGAAAAAATAAGAAGCCTGTGTCAAAATTATTGGAAACCTCTTTTCTGGAATTTAGAAAATACTAAATTCCTTGAAATAGGGAGGTTTTCTAATTTAATAAAAGCTTTCGAATTGAAACCCCATCCAAAGTACTTAAGAGTACATATTTCAAAATGCCATCACATCGGAAATATTATGTTAAGTGTAATACACTAATAAACACTACAAATATGAAAGATTTAAATCACTACTGTCTCCAAGCAGCTAGAAATGTACACAGGTGTTAGTTGGAAGACTAAATAACTGGCATTATGCTAGTACTGTGTGTACAGTAGTAATTTTTAAGCCCACTATTTGAAATTGATTACATGGACCATCTGTAACTGCCTGTGAATCACATTAGGAGTTACCCAACGACACATGTAACAAATGTCATTTGTCATGTAGCAAAATGTTTAGTATACAAAAATGGACACATAATAGCTTTAAGGTATCACTAAATCAACTTTAAACACCAGGGTATGGGTGCAACGCACTGATGGGTAGTCCCCAGGAAAATCTAGTTTGTGATTTGATTTAAAAAAAAAAAAAAACGACAGTAGCGCCTCACCCCAAGTCCTCTGTGCGAAGACCAAAAGGTCTTTTGTGTCCAGCGAAGTGACTTTGCTACGCTGTTTGTTCCCCTGTAATTGTCCCGTTGGGAGTTTCACAAGTAGTGAAAAAGGAAGAGGTGAGAGATACCGCTGAAAAGGAAGTGGGGGCACAGGGTCACAATCAGTCGGTGGCTGGGGACTCGCCTAGGGTGTAGTAACGCAAACCTCTACAGAGGAGGAGTCTGGACTCCTCTCACAAGACGCATTCGCGCCACCTGTCAAACCTAAGGGATCTATAGTAGGGCGAGGAGGAGGGTGCTCCGGGAGAAGTGTACGAAGTGGGTCTCTACCTGTTTTGCGATGAGGTGTCTGTGTGGGGTGGAGGGGGAGGGACAGGAAGGAGGGAGAGCTAGACCCGGAGGCGACTTCACGTGGTCACCGGATCCCGGCTAGGAGACTAGAGGGCGCTACTGCATGCTCCTCCCCAAAGTCTCACAGCTCCTCCTCCCAGACACGTGACCAATAGCAGAGGGTGTCCTCGTTCCCGCAGTGTAGCTCCCTCTGTTTCTTTCCTCCCGCCGCGGTGCCCTTCTTCTCTCCGGTTCTATCCCTCCGCCCTCTCC